>NW_025318899.1:13888333-16335000 GCF_018153725.1 Drosophila mojavensis | reverse complement strand
CACGCACAGTGGTTAGAAACGTAGACAATTTGTCACACAATTGGGTATACAAAACCATCTGTCGGTTGGCTGATGACGACGACAACGACAACGACGACGAGGAGGAGGAGGACCAGAAGGAGGACGAGATCGAGGACGACTGCCGGCGACACATGACAAAGATTATATACAGCTGGAGCGAGCATTGCGTGGCGTATTGTGTGGAATTTTTTAATTTCGACCTCACAGTAAAAACAAAAACAAAAACAGAAAAAATCAAACAAAACAAAAACACACACGCACACACACACACACACACACACAGCAAGCAAATACAGCGTGAACGCCAACGCATTTGCCCTCAGATGTATGCTACACTTATTTGTACAGCGCGCTGTGTATGTGTGAGCTTAGCATAGTGTATGTGTGTGTGTGTGTTTGTGTTTGTGGAAAAGCATTGTGCTGTTGGGCAAATTAATTGCAGTTCGCTCTTAGGCGCCAACAACCTGACGCTGCGCGATGCGCTAAATAATGCATAGACCATTGGCATTAATTAAAGCTGCCCGCCTATTTGCTCAACAATTTGTATGGAAAACAATTCAGCTAAAGTGCCGCTATATATGTGTATGTGTGCATGTTTGTGCATGTGAGCAGAATTTGCCACAAAAACTCCATTAAAGGAGGAATAATGTATGTCTGTGTATGAAGACCTCGAAATAGAGTGGAGTGGAATGGTTTCATTCAACTGTCTCTCAGCTCTTAACATTCAGCTTGTTGCTGTTAAAAATTTTAATGAAAAATTTATGGCTGGCGCTGTCAGCGACGGCACTGTAAAAACTTCATAAGTAAACCTCAAAATTCGACACGCGAAAGAGTGCGAAAAAGAAAATATAATCAAAGACTTTGCACTCTATTGAAATATATTACAAAAAACAAACAAAAGCAAATACACACACACACATGAAATACTCACACATTCACGTTCTCATAGGGCACATAAAATATTTGATGGAGTGAAAGCGTGCAGAAAACGAAAACCTTCAATTTGATGCCAGCTAAAGGTGTGCGAATTGCTTCTGCTGCTCCGCCTCCACTTCTACTCCACTCCACTTCCTCTCCACTCAACTCCAATATTTGTTGGCAGGCTATAATATTTGTGTACCTCTTCTTTATGCTCTGCTCTGCTCTGCTCTGCCCACAGGAAAACCCCGGCCTAATTGTACCCTGGATAATTGGCTACATTACGTTCATGGCCTTGGAAGCTGTCGCCATGGTTTATTCGAATGTGCTGCGTGATCATGTGAACAAGGTGAGTCGATTCCTCTGGGATAGTGCTAAGTGTGGTGGGTAGCCAAAACGCTTTTAATGCATATTTAAGATGCTTTCGTTGGCGGTCCATTTGTTTAATGAAAACCTCCAATCAACTGAATGCTCTAATCCCCCTCTGCCCTCCTCAACATTCGCACACTAGCCGAACAAAAGCCTTGGCGCAGCGGGAGCTCCTTCTCAATGATATCAATGAGAGCTCTCGAATGCGGTGTTGGCATAAATCAATTCGAGCCAAAGGCAAAGCCAAAGCTGAAGCCGACGCCGAAGCCAAAGTACAAAGATCTGGCAAAACAAACAAATAAATTGCACGTTCTCAATGCTAGAAAATAACAATAACGAGAACAACAACAACAACAACAACAACAGCAAGGACCAAAATCCGTTACATATGTAAAAGTTCCTTTTTTATGCTAAATTCAAACAATGGATTTGGGTTAGGGTCCGCTGCTAACGACAGCCAAATGCACTACAATCGACAAACAATAAAATTGATATGTAAACACAGAGCATATGCTTTGTTTGAATTTATTCGTGCTCTTCCATGGCTTATTGATCCGTTCCCAATTCCGTTTTCACACACTGGGAATTAGAAAGAGATTTGCGAGAGCTGAGCAAATGATGAATATATTTTTGGGAATATTTTAAATTTTACATTAGTCTGTTTAAAATTAGCAGAAAAATAAAAGAAGATAAGATGGATATAGGAAATGATAAATATGATAATTGAAGGCTATATGGATTTATGTATTATTTCTTTTTTATTTATTTAAATAAATCATTATATCCTTCAGTTATCATATATACATATAGAAAAAAAAAAAAACAGAAACATATGCATAAAATAAAACTTAAATAAATTTAAAAAAAAAATAAATAAATAAATATTAAACTCAATTTTGCATGATTGATTAAAAATAAAGTTTCTTATATAAATAAATAAAATAAATAAAATAAATATTAATTTTTAATATCACTATTGCAAATATATTTTTAATAATACTAATAATAAATATTAATGTTATCAATTTTATTATAATTAAAATTCATTCCTGATGAGCTTGACAATATAATTGTAAATCCATATTAATAATCTATTAAGCCACAGACTATTCATCACTAATATGCCTATCTAAACACCTAAAGCGCATAGCCGAGTGCAAAGTGAAATAAAAAGCTCAAGAGGTCGCACACACACTTAAAACTAGTGGCAAAGCGATGCCGCAAAGCTCACAGCTGACAACGGACAGGGTTCATTCACTTACTCTCAAACAGTTCTATCTCTCTTGCGCTTTGAGCTAACATAGGCTTATTACACACATGCACTTACACACACACACACACACATAGGCACTCGCCTCCTGTGACTTGGGCATTTTTCCATGCCATTGCTTTTGCGTTCCGCTTTGTCCCCAACGCCATTTTCATTTGCTTTTCTCCAATTTTTTTTTTTTTTTTTTTTTTTGCCACTTTTTGTATTATGTTCGCGTTTTCTGTTTTTGTTTTTGCTGTTGCATTTGTTGCTTGTTTTCCACCAAAAACGTTACAAAATTGCCGCCTCATGCATAATTTATTGCAATTGTTGAGGTAAAATTCATGTTTTCTGCACTCGCTGTGGCAGCTGAGCAAAAAGTTTGCCTCCTTTTCATTTATGCCCCGGCAGCCACAGTGAAAATAATGAAAATTGCGGAAATTTCAGCCACACTTAAAACACTTAAAAATGTATTAAATATAAATGAATAAATGGTTAAATGAAAGGGTAACTACAAGTCGTGCTAGTTGTGTTTAATGTGTAGCAGTTGTTGCAGTTTAGATATATATTTAAGCTTTTATTTAGAGCTGCAATTACTTTAATTAAATATGCTTGAGTTCTGATTAGTTTTAATTAATATAATTTAAAAATGCGATTTACTAAAAATATTTTGTTTTTTTTACAGCAATTCGATGCCATGTGCAAGGCGGAGGTGGCATTCTTCATAGCACGCGCATTTATCAATGTAAGTAAAGGAAATATTAAATATTAAATATATGTATGCATGTGTGTGAGTGTGTCCTTTCAAGAAATAATCATATAATTTCAATTAAATCTTATATAAATACTTAATATCCATTATTTAATTTCTATTTATTTCTATATTCTATCTCAAATCTATATCTAATCTTCTTCTTCTTTAGCTGAGATTAGAGTTCTTTCTCTCTTCAAGACCCTCCCAAAACTCAACTTGTTCGCTTGTTCTATTTATTATAAAAGAGCATTGGTATCAAAAAATAAATTATATGTATAAAATATTAAGTACTAATTGTATCAAGGACTGCCTGAAAGTCCTTTTTGCAAAATGTGACAAACGCGATCTTGAATATCAAATTCGACAGCACTACCGCTGCTTTCAGACGTTCACCCTTCAATTTGTTCTCTGCAGCTTTAAGTCCAAACTTCATCAAGCGAAGACTGAGTAGTGCGTAATAATAGATCAGCCAAGGCAGCATCAGTGAAGGTGTGAACTGCAAATACTTGAGCTATGAATATGTGTAAATGCATAGGGTCTTCCTAGTCTTACGGATACGGTAGCATAGGTCAAGACCAGCCAAAAATTCAGATGTATAAAACTAATGGCACAACGACATTTGCGCGTTGTAGCTGGCTGCAATACCAAAAACCTATCATTTTGCCATAGAGTGCTTAACTTTGTTCTGGGGCTGCAGTAATGCTTCACAAAGTCAACCACACCTTTAATCTAGCAGGAGTAGCGATGATTACAGACAAGTGCCTAGCTTAAGACAATTCACTATTATTATGCCCTCACCACAGCGATCAGACACGACAACAACAGAATCCGATGCATTATGAGAACCTTATCCATTGATAAATCCTTCTGTTCCACTGGCCGTCTACACGCGTTCAGGTCCAGCTTATAGCTGTAGGCCATTAGGCAGAGTTGATGATCGTAGGGCAGCATTTGAAACATCGTCGAGGCACAAACAGATTATAAAACTATTGCTGAACTAGCGAAAAAAAAAAAGTTGAGTTGACAAAATTTTACAGGTAATTTGGATGAATTGTTCAAAATTGATTAAAATATCCAGCACTAAAATTGTTGTTGTATGTACAAACTGTAGAGATAAACTACTGTGCTATGAATAATTTACCCGGTCGAGTGTGCAAGGCACAGCAAGCAGCACAGTTTGTTTTCGATTTTATTATTATCGGTTGGAATTTATTGATTTAAGCCTTCGTTCAGGCGAAATAAGCGACATATGCAATAAATAATTTGATTACAGGTGAAAATCCATTAGAACAATGAGAGGAAAGCGGGGCACACCGACTATGCAATGCTCTGCCATTACATGAGCTTACTTAGTTTAGCTGCTTTGACTGCTTTGGCTTCTTTGTTTCCTTTGGCTCCTTCAGCTTCTTCAGTTCCTTTGGCTCCTTTAGCTTCCTTGATTCCATTGGCTCCTTTAGCTCCTTTAGCTCCTTTGGCTCCTTTAGTTGAGGTCTTGAAAAATCTGGCCAAAATCGAATAACTTACATTCATGTCACTGAAAAGCCAATATACTCTGCTGACTCTGCCAGCAGCGTATGCTTTATGTATTTTGTGTGTACTTAACCTATGTGTGTGTGTGTGTGCGTGTGTGTGCTAAGTGAAATTTATGTGACTCAATTAAAGGTTGACTCCCTTCCATCTAATTCAAACAGGTGCTAGCCATGTGGGGCGTTTTGCGCTTCTATAATCTCGTGCGTTCGGGCATCACCTGGCGTGGACCGGAGGTATGTTTGCAGCTCCTGCAAGCTCTTTCATTGTTTTGCTCTTGCTCCAAATTGAAAATCACTTTCAATTTGATTTAAATGAAACGAATAGATTGTGTTTAACTCATTTTGTTCCTTATTGACAATTTCTGTGTGTTTACTCATCCAACTAGGCCAAGACTGCCATCTTTGCGCCCATGTACAAGAGCGTGAGCACGCACAGCAAATCCTCGATTGTCCATCTGGAGGGCAAGCGGGCCAAGCAGCGCCAGAGACGCTACAGCGTGGAGGCCGAGAGCGGCTGCTGTGCGATCTTTGACTTTGACTTTGACTACGATGACGAGGACGACGACGATGACGGGGCTGAGGATGATGTGGGCTATGACTACGATGACTACTACGACTACTATGAGGATGAGGATGAGCAGCAGCTGGAGCTGGGGCAGCAGGATGATGCCGATTGCAGCATGCTGGGCTCGGGTGGCAGCGGCGGCGGCGGTGGCAAGTCGCGTCCCCGCACCGCGGCGGTGCGTATCAAGAGTCAACGCCATCGACGCAACAACAACAACATACGCAGCGTGCTGATCAATAAGCGGCACAACAAGTACAAAATCAGTCGGCCCCAGACTCAGCTGGAGGTGATCAACGAGTCGGAGCGCAGCGCGGGCAGCGGCAGCGACGAGAACGACTCCCTGCTGGTGGCCTACGACAGCAGTTCGTCCTTGGCGTCGGTTTGACATTGGCCGCCATGTCACAATGGAGCTGCAGCAAATGGGAACGATCTCCAGCCAACGTCCAGCGGAAGCGATGCCAGCTGCAACGGCAGCAGCAGCGACGACGACGATGACGACGACGACGTCGACGGCAGTCGCCAGGATCTGCAGCCTGGAGCGCGGCTCGCTGCCAAATGTTATAGTCAGCGTCAGCGTAAGCGCCGACGTTCACTGCGACGCGTCTACTGCGCTGTAAACATCTCCATAATGGGTCTCCTGGTGGCCGTGGAGATATACGCACAGCTGGCCATATTCCTCTAGATAGATCCAGCTAGGGCCATTGACAAATAAGCTTCAATAAAAAATATTAAAATAAAAATAAATATATAAATAAATAAATCTACAAGATATCAGTTGTATATAAGAATTAAACTTTATCAAATAAAGAGCATAAGGTAAAAAAAAAAAATTGAAAAAAAAAATAATAATAGCATAATTGGTAATTCAATGCATAAATATTTATCTGCTAGCAGTCTAGGCAACTAGGCGGCTAAAAGTTATGTGAATAACAGGAAGTAGACAGGGAACTCAAGTATTAAAAGAAAAAGAAAAACACATTTAATAATTTAAGCCTAAACAAGGCAAGTCTTCAAAATATATGAAAATGAGAATTGGGGCAAAGAACTTTAAGTAAATATGCATATATATTAAAGCAAATATCTAATAACAAAAATATAAATTAGTTGAACAGCATCAAGTCTTAGGCAGCATAAGCAATCTATTTCAAATCTTTGCTCTCAGCCAAAATTTTACTCTCAAGATTTTCTGCGCTGGCTAAAATTTTCTACTAGCACATGCAACATTTTTTTGTTGGGCCAAACAAAAGCTTTAAAATTTAAACTAAATATAAAAAAAAAACCAAAACTAAAACTATTGTATATAAAATAAAAATGTCTAAAAGCCAATCCAGCAGATTAACAATAAAAAAAAAAAATAATAAAAATAAGATTATCAATAAAGAAAAAATAATAATAATAAATACAACTACAAACAATAATCATATCGCTAATTGTATTATTGTAAATAAGTCTAACTATATGTATAAACATATACAATGCATATTTAAGTATATATACTAACTACAAAGTACAGTTGCGCCAAACTAAACAAAACACTTTGAAAGCTAATCAATAAATGTGAGTTAATGTACACCCAAAAAAAAAAAAAAAAAAAAAAAAAAAAAAAAAAAACAAATCAAAAACTGAATAAACACTTGACATTTGTGCAAAAAAAAATAGAATCAACTTTGGGCTGACAAAACGTGCGGAACACGTGAAGCTACTCTCCATATCAGCATACCCATTTCATGACAATCACTGAGTGCTGATATGGACATTCATTTTCTATCTCTCTTGCCGAGGTAATTTTTTTGCCCGGGGGCTTTTTGCTAGCTTCCCCAAAAACTGAACTGGAGTTGTGCGCGGGAAACTCTGGAAAACTCCAAGGGAAAAGTCCAGAGATCTGCCTAAGCTATGAAGACTAGCATATACCGCTTAATAAAACCAACAAGTGGAGCTCAGCAGAACTTTTGTTTCATCTAGGGTATCTAGTTGCCACCTGCAAATGGCAATTCATTTTATTCACAAAAATATTTAATCATTCACCAAAATATTGATCTGTTTAATCATTAGTTTCCGCCATCTATATATAATTATATTTTAATGGTAATACAGGGTGTCAGAGTTAGTGACGTCAGGGCGGCTAGCCGTAACTAATTAAATGATAAGGCTGAAAGCGGTAAACGCGTTCACACGACACGCGCAACACGTGATATAATCAACATACTCACACCCGACCGACCGATCGGCCCTCCACCATATGGACACACGATATGTGCAATCAGAGTGAGTTGAAGCACTCAGAGGTACTTCCACTGATATTGAAAATGGGGAAAAGGCAAACATAGTTGAAAATTGTGCGATCCAATCAGCGTGAAGCATTAGATTTAAAAGCGCTCGGGCTACTCAGTGAGTCAAGCAGTTGTGAAACATGTGGAGTCCAGCATTGATTGCTCTCAGCGGCCTGTCGCTGCTGCAGCTGTTCACCGGCAGCCAGGCACGCCTCCTGCCCGTTGACAATGAGGAGCTCTGGGCGGCGGATATGATTGAGGTGCCAATGGAGGTGCCAATGGAGGTGACCAACAGAGCAGGTAAGCTGAGATGCCGAGCCTCAATTCCATACAGTCTGAATGCAATGGGAGTTATCTATTCGACATAGCTGGCTGCTCTATCAAGATCCGTAGCACTGAGATGAAGAACCCACAGCCGTTGCTCATTAAGCCCGGCACCTCCGAATTCTATCCCTTCTCGGCATCTGGCGATGTTGATGTGGAGCATGACAAGACCATCGAGTTCCACTGCACCAGCAGCCTGGACTCTCCCCTCTCGGGCAAGTCTGTGACGGCCAGGTGCGTGGGCGGCACAACCTTCCGGGTGGGCGATAGAGATCACGATATATCGGCCATTAAGTGCACGTCCTGGCCCGCCTTTGTGGGCAAGAAGTCCGGCTCCAGCTGCAACGGCGGCACCACCCTCATCCACGTGGGCTTCGAGCTGAGCGGCTCGCGCTTTGCCAAGCAGTACGAGGTGTGCTTCAATGAGAACGAGGAGGTCACTCGCTACGTCTACCACACCCTGGACGCGGGCAGCAACTACTATGCCACCGGCGTGGATCGCATCAACTTTGCGCCCGGCGGCTTCTTCAATGGCAAGAATGTGGACAAGCTCTACACGCAGGCCGTGCAGAAGGAGACCATCGACAAGGCTCTGGACATGGACTCGGGCAAGTACTTTGACTCCCAGAAGAACGTATTCCTGGCACGCGGTCACATGGGCGCCAAGGCTGACTTTGTCTATGCACCCGAGCAGCGGGCCACCTTCCTCTTCATCAATGCGGCGCCCCAGTGGCAGACCTTCAATGCGGGCAACTGGGCCAGAGTTGAGGATGGCGTGCGGGCCTATGCATCCAAGTACAAGAAGCACTTGGAGTGCTGGACAGGTGTGTGGGGCGTCACCACGCTGCCCAACAGGGACGGCAGACAGACCGGCCTGTACCTGGCCTACGATCACAATGGCAACGGCCTGATACCCGTACCCAAGATCTACTTCCGTGTGGTCATCGAGCCCAGCACCCGCAAAGGCATTGTCCTTGTGGGCGTCAACAATCCCCACTTGAGTCTGGACGAGATCAGACGGGACTACATTCTGTGCAACGATGTCAGCGACAGGATCAACTGGATCAGCTGGAAGCGCACCGACATTTCGGCCGGCTACTCCTACGCCTGCGAGGTGCCCGAGTTCCGCCAGAAGGTGACCCACTTGCCAGAGTTCTCTGTGAGCGGCCTGTTGGTGTAGAGATTAAAGAGATTCAATAAAAAAAGCATGCGAATAATAAAAAGTTCATTCAACTTTTATTTTTAAACACGAGTTTGCTGATTGATAAGCTAAAGTTGAGGCTAAAAATATAAAAAATAAAATGTATATATTTTTATATAATATGCTGGTATTTCCAGATTTTCAACTCACATATAGTTTTTTTTGTATACCCTGAACCCATTGAAAATGGGAAATCAGGGTATAATGGTTTTGTGAAAAGTATGTAACAGGCAGAAGGAATCATCGCAGACCCCATAAAGTATATATATTCTTGATCAGGACGACGAGCTGAGTCGATATAGCCCTGTCCGTCTGTCCGTCCGTCCGTCCGTCCGTCCGTCCGTCCGTCCGTCCGTATGAGCAAAAGGATCTCAGAAGATATAAGAGCTAGAGAGCTGAAATTTGGCATGCATACTCGTGTATACCATAGGCAGTACAAGTTTGCTTTATTTTTTCGATAACTCGTCCGATAACTCTTTTATCGAGAATAATCGAAAAATCGACATTGTTTTTTCTGCTTAATTTGAACACTTTTAGACCTGGAGACTTAAAATTTGCGTTGTATATAAAGTTAATAGATACAAAGATTTTGTAATTTACAGATTTTGGATACCACGCCCCCTTCGCCCCCAATTTGTAAAAAACGCATTTCAAGTACTAGAGACTTGTGCTTTGGAACGTACACACATTTTAGCCATATGATTACGCTCTAAAAGTTTCATTAGGATCGTATGCCTACAAAAGAAATTATTCAACAAATAAATTCTCATAATATTGCCCACACTGCAGTGCAGCCCAAGCGCAGCCGCTGCTAGCTGCGCAGTTTGCAGAGCGCGTGCTTATAAGTGCATGTGTATGTATGTGTGCATAAAAGAAGTCCAGAATGATTAGAATATCAGTTTGGAGGGTTCAGGGTATCTCCTAGTCGAGCAGTCTCGACTGGAGCCTTCTTACTTGTTTTTTTTTTTTTTATTGAGTTGAATTTGTGATATTATAGATCATAGTGATATTATATATATTTACATATTTTGTGTATAGATATTATATATCTTTTCGTTTAATAAGCCTTAGACATATTGAATTTTTTTATATTTTTCGAATTTCTATATTAGAGATATTATTTTGCTTAGAAGTATATTATAATTCTTTACTTTTAGTAAACCTTATACAGATGCATATCTTCATTCCGAATCCTTCTATTTTTGTATATGTGTGGAGCGCATCGGTTTCATGATGAATACTTAGCGTTATTGACTTTCTATGAAGCTTCTCCTCGATCCTTACAATCCTGAATTTCTCTTGAAATTTTGTATCCCTATGAGGACTATAATCATAATTAAGTTTAATATTATCTATCCACAGTTATGCTCAGTTGAAACTTTAATCAACAAAATATTTTATTTTATCGTAAAATAAATCTTTTATTAAGATATATAGTTTTCCCCAAACGTTATAATTTTATATATTACTACTACTACTACAAAAATTTGTACAGTCTTTAACAAATTCTATCACTATAAATTTCAGTCTTCAATTTATGATATCATCCACCCACAGCCCAAGTCCTTAGGGCGATATCCTAGTTCAACAAAGTATTTAGGTATTTTTTCGAAATATTCGATTAAACAGGTTTTTTTATTGGCACAGCTTAGACGAGCAGACCATTCTTGGCGGTCAGAGCGGGCAGGTGCTTGACCGTCTTGAGGAAGTCGGCCACTTCGCAGGCATAGGACCAACCCGCCTTAATGTCCGTCTTCTTCCAGTTGATGTAGTTGACCCGATCGCTGACATCGTTGCAAATGATATAGTCCTTCCGGATCTGCGCCTCAGTCAAGTGGGGATTGTTGACGCCCACAAAGACGATGCCGCGATGTGTGGAGGGCTCGATGACCACACGGAAATAGAGCTTGGGCACCGGGATCAGGCCGTTGTTGTTGCCATCGCGTGCCAAGTAGAGCGGAATCTCCACGCCCTCCTTGTTGGGCAGCGTAGTGACGCCCCAGACACCCGTATAGCAGTTGACATTCATGCCGTTCTTGGAGACCCAGGCACGCACACCATCCTCCACTCTGGCCCAGTTGCCGGCATTGAAAGTCTGCCACTGGGGCGCCGCATTGATGAACAGGAAGGTGGCCCGCTGCTCGGGCGCATAGTCAAAGTCCGCCTTGGCGCCGAGATGGCCGCGAGCGAGGAAAACATTTTTATTCGTGTCGAAAAATCTATCCGCATCGCCACCCAGATCTCTGTTGATCGTCTCGATTTGCGTGGCCTGCGTGTAGAGCTTGTCCACATTCTTGCCGTTGAAGTAGCCAGCCGTTTGGAAGGTGATGCGATCCACGCCGGTCTCGTAGTAGTTGCTGCCCGGGAACAGCTGGTGGCGCGTGTAGCGGGTCACCTCCTCCTCCTCGTTGAAGCAGATTTGCATTTGCTCGGCAAAGCGCGACGCAGAGATCTCGAAGCCGACGCGAATGACGATGCCGCCGTTGCATTTGGCGCCCGACTTGATGGCCTTGAAGCCGGGCCAGGACTTGCAGGCCAGATCCTTGAAGTTGTAGTCGCTGCCATCCACCTTGAAGGTGGTGCCGCTCACGCAGGTGGCAGTCAGCAGGCTCTGCGAGTGAGTGGTGAAGCCGCTGGGACACCACAGCTGCAGGGTCTTGCCAGTCTCCACCTCGATGACGCCCTGGCTGTTGAATGGATATATGTTCTCCGAATCGGTTTCCAAACACACTGGCTCCGGCTTCGGCATGCCACCACGAATGGTCACACTGCAGCCTAATGGAAGCACAGATTAGAAATCAGCAGGAGTGCATCCTTGTGGCGTACTCACCGGCAGCACGGCTCTCCGACACGGGATCCACATAGATGGCACGCTCGTAGATCTCATCCTCAAGCACTGGCGGCAGCTCCACCTCCTCGGCCAGCGGCTGGTAGGGCACGCGAGCCCAAGCCGCCTGAGCAACGAACAGCAATACGAAACTAAGACACCTCATGATGCGTATTAGCAAATTATTGGACGCGATCGAAACTTAAATAGGCCTTGACAAGTAAACGGACTGCGAATCTAACAGTATCTAAAAGCGTTTGGCAAATTAATTAAAAAATTTCCCAAATCGTCAAAACAATTGTTGATAGCGCATTCCGTATCAATTCAAAATAGATTTGATGGTGGGGGGGAGGCTACTCAAGTGCCTCTCATGCATTCATTCGCCTCAAGTGGGCGCGTCAGATAAGTCAGAGGGCTGAGAGTGGAGTTGAATGGGCAGGGAATTTCGGGGGAATCGAGGCTGATGCTCAATATGTCAAAGTTCGACGGGCATTGGCATTAATTAATGAAATGTAAAATGAACAACGGTGTGGATGACAACAGGAAACGCAGCGATTGAAACGAAAGCAATTAGGCTCAGGGACAAAGCGCAAAGCACAAAGGACATGGCTGAAAACAGAAAGCAGAAAGCACAGCGTAAGCGATAACAAGGATATGAATGGAGCTGCAGCAGGCGTCCCATCGTGGACCAAGGGGCGGGGCGACGGTGATGGAGGGGCGTATAATTTGTGAAAATTGATGATTTGTTTAGATTTACGAATGAGCGAGCAAAACGAGCCAAATTGGCACGTAACAAGGACAAGGGAAAATGGTGCACGGAAAAAGAAAAAAAAAAAAAAACAGAAATTGTAATAAAAAGGACAAGGTAGCCGGATTAGTCAAGGAAGCGGAATGTGTTGGTCACAAGGGTCCCGGGTGCCAAGGTGCCTTGCTAATTGATTAGATGCAGATAAATGAGCTGAAGCTGAATTCGGCCACTGGCCGCTAGATGGCGCCAGATAATGATTAATGTTCGTCGAGGGAGAGCTGGAATGAATTTTCGCACGCGTTCGTCCATCGAAGGTAATATATTTGTCGACTTAATCACGATTTATTGGAATGCTCGACTTTAAAAGCTGTAATTACTTGTTGATTCGTAATCATTGGCATAGCGCCAGATCATTATGCTCAGAGTCTTAATGACTTGGCACATTAGTATGCTTCACTCAATTCGCTTAAGCAAAGCTCAACTCGGAGCAAATAATTTAATAAAAACTAACATAGGTTTTTACCCAACAATTTGTTTGCACTGCTGCATTGCTGCCGCATTATTAAATTAACTATTAAATTAACAAGTTAGTGACAACAACAACAACAACAGCAACAACAACAATCTGGCCAGTTACATCGCAAATAGAGTTCCAACTATTTACAGCTTGACAATGTAATTTGTTCAGCCAGCCAAGAGAACAACACACACACGCTCACACACACACACAATTTATATGCCAATTTTATATAACATATATTTAGATGTGAAGTGCAGCAGAAATTCCAATGTGAAGTTTCCCAGCAACAAATTGACTCACTGAGTAATATAATATACATATATATAGATAGCTTTATCATAGAAAGTAAGGGGAATTCTTTTATAGAACTCTCTTTGAAGTTATTTATATAAATATATGTATTTCTCTTTCATGTGACATCACATAAAGTTCTCTTTAAATGTCTATTTGCTCTTATTTCCATGGGCAACACATAAATGATTCGTATTAATAACATATGTCTGTGTGTGGGCTGGGGCAGATGCCTCTGATTGATAGGGCTGCGTAAGCGTGTTTGCTGAGCTCAGGTAAAACCCAAGTCAGAGAAGCCAGCCAGCAATTTGCACCTTTTCAACAGGTTGCAAATGGGCGTCGCACAAATTGAAAGCGGGAGTCAATAAAGCTTTTTGGACAGGATAAAAAGGCGCAGAGCCCGAAGCTAACAACGTACTGTATGGGTCTATCTATGTGTGTGTGTGTGTGTGTGTGTGTGTGGGTGTGTGTGGGTGTCTGCTCGTGTGTGTGTGTGTGTGTATCGAGGCTGTCTGAACTCAATGATGGATTAAATGTATTTCAAAGGCGTGAAAGCTAAAAGGCAGCACAAAGTAGCGCATTGTGGTTACATAATAAACACCAAGCACACTTCAATTTAGCTTAGGGCAGCTACACACACACACACACACACACAAATGAATTCAATACCTGATGTGCCATTCAATAATATATATATATATATTGGCATATATATATTGGCTAATTGTCAAAGGCTTAAAGCTTGCGGCTTATGCAAATCAGGCCAACAGCCGTGCAGTCAGGTGTAACATCTCCGATAATTGTAGTGGCTGCTCGCTGCTGGCTGCTTAAGGCCGCCGAGCCACAGAACCGCCGAACCACAGAGCCACAGAGCAGCAGAAACGGAGACCTGCATAGCCAATCAGTTCATCCTTCGATTTGCATTGATTTACGCTACAAGAAAATCAAATTGGCGCACGAGCAGCAACAACAACAACAACAACAACGGCAAGGACAGCAAAAAAGGATACAAGTGCCACATAAAAGGATTCCGGAGCATCCTCTTAATATAAACTGATGCAAGCACCAAGCACACAGACTTCGAGCAGCAAATGAAGCGTGCGCTTTAAGGCGAGATGTCTTACAAGACCCACACAAGATAAGTGAAGCGCAAAGCAAGTGTATCCTGTATTCAAGAAAAATGTATAAATTTGGTTCGCCATGACAGCGATTTTAATATTAAATTCCATTTTGATGCAGTGACAAAGGTGCTTAGCATTTGAGTATTCGAAAAACAAAAAAACACAAATAAAGAAGAGAAACATAAAAACAGCATTCAGGCACTCGTAGTCCCAACAACTGCTGATGAGTGTAAATATTTCAATTTATATTTCCATGTATACCCTATATACATGATAAGTACAAGCATTTCAATTGGCACCCTATTTATTAAAGAGACCGTACTTAAAGACTCACTTGACGCACAGAAATCCAAGACATTTTTCGGTAGAGTATGAAAATCTGTCAACGATGAAAAATTAAGAAAATAAGAGTAGCGTGAATTTTATGAAAGTAGTTGAACATGACGGGCAAATGTCAAAAAATGGCGGACATGATTAATGAAACAGCAGCGCCCTCTAGCGTGAGAACTGGGCGTCGCATGCAGCATAAATTAGTTGCTTGATAAGCTGAATAAATGTATGTGTGTACATACATATATAATATATAGCATGCGGGTGGGAGTGTGTGTGTCAGTGTTGCCAGCTTAGCCTCTTTCAGGCTAAAGCGAGCCTATTGATAATAAATCAAGTAAAAATGAGAATGGAATAGCAAGAAATTTAAGCAGACTCTGCAAGAGTCCTAGGCCCTAAGAGAACTACAGAACAGAAGACACGGTCTCTGTCTCTACCATCTAATAATTATGAATATTAATGTACAGTAGCTATTTTGCATATCAGCATTTAGCTTTATCAATTATATATACACTTGGGAAACGTAATCTGTCTCCTTGTCTGTCTCCCCTTGTCTGTCTCTTTCTGACTCCCACTCAGTTTGCATAGCAAAGGCAAAAGTCTAAGAGGATCTACAGAAGATCATTTAAGTTGTCTATGTGTATGCATCAGCACTTCGTGTGAGTAATACGAAGCTTGAATGCCTTCAGCAGCAGAGAGTATTCCCATTGGTCACTTAAGGCTCGACTGTAACGAGCCCCACCTAGTGCCGAGCGCAACATTTGAGAGCAACTTAGGGCTGAGAGAAAGATGCCCTATATAAAGGGCAGCAGCTGCAGCAATTCTTCAGTCGTCCAGAGCTGGTGGGACTGATCAGTTGTGCAGAGTGCAGTATAGTAAAGTGGAGTGAAGTGAACTGATTGCAAATATTTAACTATCATTCAGCTAAGCATTCAAGACTTAGAGGAAATACTTAAAGGAAACACTTCGAAGAAATTCTTGGAGAAAATACTTAAAAGAAATACTTAAAACAAATACTTAGAAGAAACACTTAGAGGAAAGTCTTGTAAAAAATACTTAGAAAAAATTCTTGGAAGAAAGACTTAACAGAAATTTTTAGAAGAAATACTTACAATTTTAGCTTGTTTTAGCCTACTTTCAAGCATAATCCATCTTACTGCGAAGCTCAGATGGCAGCACTGGTATGTGTGGAAATGTCTTTGGGAGTGTGTGTGTGTATGTGTATGTATAATGGGTGTATAAATTAATTGTTGTGAGAGAAAATATTTGACCAATAAAAGAAATGAAAGCGAACAATATGAAGAAAATATTTAAATATATAACATTTAAAATAAATATAACTAATAATTTATTTACAATTTTTACGGTAATTTCTAGACTTAACTCAAAGCGTTTAAAAATGCTTAACAATTTTTTAATTTACTTAATATGAATAACAAATTGAAATAAATTGTTGCAAATGGTTTTTTGTTTTTAAAGTATGTTCAATTTTAGCTGTGACAACGAGTTAAAAAACAAATTAGTGCAAAGTTCTGCTTGCCGGCGTATGACGCGCATTAAGAAGCAATTAGGAAAATTGAAAGCAAGAAAATCTCGGACTGAGCGGAACGGCAAAGCAACGGGGCAAAAACTGGCATTAGCCAAGGCTGTCACAAAAACAAGCCGAAACAACAACACGGCACACCCTGGCAAACACACACACACACAAGTGAGACAAATTAACACAATTACAATCTCATGTGTGAGTCTGTGTGTGTGTTTGTCTTATAAGTCTTATAAGACATGCGTTGGCTATAAAGAAAAACCCAATTAAAAGTGATAAAAGTTATTGAAGCGTTGCCATTGCCACCGCCGTAGCATTTAGCTGAGTCCCGGAACGATTCCCAATCTCCAGACAGAAGCGCTCACAGAAGGCGCACGCAATACAAATGGGCAACAAGCGAATAGCGAATAGCGGTCCAAAAGTGCCATACGAAATGGCTGCCATTAGTGTGCGTGTGTGTGTGTGTGTGTCACACAGGAGCAGAAAAACAAACACCAAAAATCCAGATTATCACACGTTTGTGTCTAGCGACAGGAAAACATAAGTAGCAAAAGTTGAAGGAGAAAGAACAGAGAAGTGGCGAAAGAGAGAGAGAGAGAGAGAGTAGAGCGAAGTTGTGGGCGGATTTGAGTCAAAACAAGCTTGAAAGCTTTATTGCGCCATTTTTCAAAACAATTAGAGGATTTTCGTTCGCTTGAAATGCGAACATGACAAGCCAAAGTAGATAAATTGAAGCCATGGACAATAAGCTAGCCAGTTATTGATAGGAAAGGTGTTAAAAGCATCGACTTAACGGCAGGACACGCAAGGCGCGCGGCCTCGCAGAGTCCAGGCTAAGCCCTGAAGTTTATGTTCTTAAAACGAAAACAAATAACAAGTAAGCTTCTTTGTTTTGCTACATAAATATCTAGACAACGAATTCGTGTCTAAATAATGATAGAATTTGATACAGTTGCGAAACTTTGTAAACTTGCAACTTACAACTGTAATAAACAAGCGAAATGACTTAAAGTCGTTAAGGACTGGGACATTTTGCAAGAATACAATTAATTTTGCTTTGGGTACAGTAAAATAATTAAATTTAAATTAAAGCTAAATAGAGCCAAGTATTTGAAACCACAATTTAAGAACTTTTATTGAAAACTTATTGAAAAAAATACAAAAATTTAATATTTTGTATTTTTCATTCCATTTGACATAAAGATCTAGGATAAATATATAACAAATGTAAATACAATATATGTAAATGAAATAACTAACAATAAGTTTAATATATAACAAATATTCAAGATTTAAATGAAATATCTAACAATAAATTTAATATATAACACATATTGAAGATTTATAAATTCCCGTATGGTTTAGTATAAGACAGATTCCAAATAATAAATTAATAATAAAAAAAAAATTGGTTTATGCAAATAATACGAAAATTTAAAAGCTAATTTTTAAGATGCAGAGTTCGAAAAAAAATATGTGAATCCAACTCTTCAATTCTTGAAATAACTCACTCAATAATCTCTCGATTTTATATAATAAATATTTTACTTACATAAAAAAAATCCATTTCGGATTAAGAATTGCACCAGTTCTTCAATACAAATATAGTTCTTCAATAAAAATTCTCCTAAGATGACCAAAAATTAATATCTAGCGAAATTGTTCCTCCACCAACTAGGTTTAATGGGAAAGTCCTAGCCGCAGTTAAATCTATACTTCATGCCCGAATCGCCAGCGAAAACTTTCGCATTTGTAGGGAAACCATTTATGAAGCAAAAGAAAGATTGGAAAGTAATAAATAAGTGATAGCAAAAGTGATGTAAGAAGTTATTACGTGGGGAAAGTCGGCGAAAGTCGGTGGGGAGGAAACTTTTGAAGTGTAACTTATTTTATTTAATGGCATGTAATTGACTTTGGCTGGACAATTTGAGCGCCACTTGGTGCAGCAATTAAACCGTCCAACGATGACCAAAATTGCAGCTGTCGCCGCGAATTGCGGCAAATTGCGGTGCAGACAACAGCGAATGGGCGCAAAATGAAGCAAAAGGTGAAGAAGTCGAATCAATTATGCATTGATATGCCAAAAAACCAAAAAAACCAACCAAAAAGTAAGAGCTCAATTATATTTAATGTCGTTATGCCGTGCCAATTGCTGGCGCGGCTTCGGTATAAATACTGCCGGTTAACGGAAGCGTTATGCAAAGGACTCGCAAAGGACACAGCCAGAGCATCAGCATGAACTCGTTAATATTCCCAGAACTTCTGGTGCTGCTCTTGCTGACAGCGACGACATCAATGTCAGGCCACGTGTCATTGCCAGCTGACGCAGCAATCCCCAGTGGACAGCAGCAGCAGCAGCAGCTGCCCAAAGGAGATCAGTGGGGCAATCAATTGCCGGATATGCTAGTCGCTTACTATCGCCACCATGGCGTGCACATTCTGATGCTCGTTGTTTGTCACGCGGACATTGGTGAGTTACGGAAATTCTCATCCGCCTCAAGTGCAGCTAACGCATAACTAAATTCATATCCCTTCGACCCAGCTGCGTCACGTCTGCATTTGCTCCTACAACACTTTATGGCGCACGACATCTATGTGCAGCTCTGGACGGAGCATTGTCTGAATGATCTGCAACATGTCAGCAATGAGACGCAGATGGACAGTGACTCACAGGTGCCCAAGCCGCCGCGCACCTTCTTCCCCAACAATGACACCCACTGGGAGCTGGCTTTTCTGCTGCCCGGCCTCCACAACAAGCTGGGCATCCTGCTGCTGCAGTTCAACAGCTCGTGTGCCCTGAATCTGCTGCGCTGGTCAGCGGCCTGGGAGCACAATTACTTTACCACCAATCGCTTTTGGCTGCTGCTCACGCAGGATATGCAGGATCTGGAGCTGCTTGCGGACGAGGAGATCTTTATACCACCCGATAGCGAATTGCGCGTGCTCTGGCATAGTCCAGTCATGCCCTTCACTGCATCCCTGCTAGACGTCTACAAGGTGGCCGCCTGGAAGCCGCCCAAGATTCGTTTGGTGGGCCAACAACTGCACAACTCTCGGCACATCACGCATGCGCTGCAGCATTTCGGCTCAGCGATCACATATAGACAGAATCTGGAGGGCATTATCTTCAACACGGGCATTGTGATTGCCTTTCCAGATCTCTTTACCACTGTTGATGATCTTTCAATGCGGCATATCGATATCTTTTCTAAAGTCAACCATCGTCTGATGCTCGAGCTGGCCAATCGTTTCAATATGAGGTAGAACTATCAGAGTCTTGCTATAGATTTACCTAAGTACTGCAATTTCTCGTTCTCATTTTATCCAAGTACTGAAATTTCCTTTTCTTTTGTAAGTCAAGGCTGTTACGCATGTGCTCCTAGTACTTTGCTTACGTTTTTACTTCATGTTTGTCCATTTCATTTACTTCAGAGCTTTGTGTCGCTCTATTTTGTATCTTTCTTTGCATCTTACTTTAATTATTTATAAAATAATCTGCTTTCGTGCCTAAGAAAAAAACACTTTCGTGACCTCACTCTTTTCCTCAGCATTTTTCGCTTTTATTCTCTGTCATTCTTGTCCAATTATCCAATTATTTCTTCGACTTGTTTGTTTCATTATATATCGATTTCTTACTCACTCTCTGCTACAATATTGGTCTCTATCCCTCTATCTCTCTCTGTCTCTCTCTCTCTCTCTCTTTCTATCCATCTTTCTTAATTTCCTTCATACTCCCTATTTAAAATATACCGATCCTCTTCCTTTTTCTATCTCTCCCTATCCATCAAATTTTTTTTGGTTTTGATCTACTTCTTATTGTCACTTGATCTTTTCTTTTTTCTCGCACCCATCAGCTACAACACCTACCAGACCGTCAATTATGGCTGGCGCCAGCCGAACGGCTCCTTTGACGGCCTAATGGGTCGATTCCAGCGTTACGAACTGGACTTTGCCCAGCTGGCGACTTTTATGCGTTTGGATCGTATTGCTATCTGCGACTTTGTGGCCGAAACGTATCGTGTGAGAGCCGGCATTATGTTTCGCCAGCCGCCGCTGTCAGCTGTGGCCAACATCTTCTCGATGCCGTTCCAGATAGATGTTTGGATCTCGATAATCGTGCTGGTGGTCATAACTGTTGTAGTGATGCTACTGGAAATGCTCTTCTCGCCGCACACGCACAAGATGTCCTACATGGACTCGCTCAACTTTGTCTGGGGCGCCATGTGCCAGCAGGGATTCTACGTGGATGTGCGCAATCGTTCGGGCCGAATCATAGTCTTCACTACATTCGTGGCCGCTCTCTTTCTGTTCACCTCCTTCTCGGCGAATATTGTCGCCCTGTTGCAGAGTCCATCGGATGCGATTCAAACACTGGGAGATTTGGGACAATCGCCTCTGGAAATCGGCGTGCAGGACACACAATATAATAAAATCTATTTCACAGAGTCTACCGATCCGGTGACCAAAAGTTTGTATCACAAAAAGATTGCCACGAAGGGAGATAATGCTTACATGCGCCCGGCTCTGGGCATGGAAAAAATGCGCACTGGCCTGTTCGCATACCAGGTGGAGCTGCAGGCGGGCTACCAGGTTGTCAGCGATACGTTTAGTGAGCCCGAGAAATGCGGACTGATGGAGCTGGAACCATTCCAGCTACCCATGATGGGCATTCCCACACGCAAGAACTTTCCCTACAAGGAACTATTTCGCCGACAGTGAGTAGAGACGAGCCTTTGCTATAAAACACACATAACAATACTCCTAACGCAGATTACGCTGGCAGCGCGAGGTGAGCCTGGTGAACCGAGAGGAGCGCAAGTGGATACCACAGAAGCCAAAGTGCGAGAGTGGCGTTGGTGGCTTTGTGTCCATTGGCCTCACCGAGTGCCGCTACGCGTTTCGCATCTTTGGCTATGGCACCGCGCTCAGCTTTGCTGTGCTCCTCTGCGAGCTGATCCGTAAACACAGCAAAAACATCTACAAATATTTCAAAGGTTCCAGACGTATACAGCATTAGCCTGCATACAATTTATTGATCATTCGATAGTTTATAGTTTGGTAAGTAGTCATCATAAATCCAGGTTTGCTTGCGATCCTCCTCCTCAACGCCAAATCCAATGACAGCTTTGACGCCTGACAGCAATGAACATCACCTGATTTCTCCACCTCAATATCCTCCTGGAATTAGTGATAGCGATTGATTTGCACTCAGAAGAAAACTTTTCAAGTGTAACTTATTTTATTTAATGGCATGTAATTGACTTTGGCTGGACAATTTGAGCGCCACTTGGTGCAGCAATTAAACCGTCCAACGATGACCAATTGCAGCGAATTGCGGCAAATTGCGGTGAAGACAACGCGGCGTATACGTAATGACAGCGAATGAGCGCGAAAGGAGGCTAAAGGTGAACAAGTCGATGAAGCGTAATCAATGCATAATTTTAATGCCTTTCCAACAAAGAAAAAGACAAAAAAAAATAGTAAGAGCTCAATTATATTTAATGTCGTTATGCCGAGGCAATCGCTGGCGCGGGTTCGGTATAAATACTGCCGGTTAACGGAAGCGATATGCAAAGGACTTGCAAAGGAGTTGCAAAGGACATATCCAGAGCATCAACATGAGCTCGTTAATATTCCCAGAGCTTCTGGTGCTGCTCTTGCTATTGCTGTTGTTGTGGCCACTGACAGCGACGACATCAATGTCAGGCCACGTGTCACTGCCAGCTGACGCAGCAATCCCCAGTGGACAGCCTAAAGGAGATGCGTGGGGCAATCAATTGCCGGATATGCTAGTCGCTTACTATCGCCACCATGGCGTGCACAGTCTGATGCTCGTTGTTTGTCACGCGGACATTGGTGAGTTACGGAAATTCTCATCCGCCTCAAGTGCAGCTAACGCATAACTAAATTCATATCCCTTCGACCCAGCTGCGTCACGTCTGCATTTGCTCCTGCAGCACTTGATGGCGCACGACATCTATGTGCAGCTCTGGACGGAGCATTGTCTGAATGATCTGCAACATGTCAGCAATGAGACGCAGATGGACAGTGACTCACAGGTGCCCAAGCCGCCGCGCACCTTCTTCCCCAACAATGACACCCACTGGGAGCTGGCTTTTCTGCTGCCCGGCCTCCACAACAAGCTGGGCATCCTGCTGCTGCAGTTCAACAGCTCGTGTGCCCTGAATCTGCTGCGCTGGTCAGCGGCCTGGGAGCACAATTACTTTACCACCAATCGCTTTTGGCTGCTGCTCACGCAGGATATGCAGGATCTGGGGCTGCTTGCGGACGAGGAGATCTTCATACCACCCGATAGCGAATTGCGCGTGCTCTGGCATAGTCCAGCCATGCCCTTCACTGCATCCCTGCTAGACGTCTACAAGGTGGCCGCCTGGAAGCCGCCCAAGATTCGTTTGGTGGGCCAACAACTGCACAACGCTCGGCACATCACGCATGCGCTGCAGCATTTCGGCTCAGCGATCACATATAGACAGAATCTGGAGGGCATTGTCTTCAACACCGCCATTGTGATTGCCTTTCCAGATCTCTTTACCACTATTGACGATCTGTCCATGCGGCATATCGATACCATTTCCAAAGTCAACCATCGTCTGATGCTCGAGCTGGCCAATCGTTTCAATGTGAGGTAGGACAGTGCTCCGTTTACATTGGGCTTAGAACTCCTGTTTTAGATTTACGCTACGCACTGAAATTTCCTTTACTTTTGTTCACACAAATTTCCTTTTCTGTTGTTTCATGGTTTGATATGCGTCTATACCTAGTACTTTCATTTACCTCACAGCATTGTGTCGCTCTATTCTTTTTCCCATTCTTTATATTTTAACTTCTTTATAATTAATCACAAAAAAGCAAGTGAGCTCACTCTTTCTTCATCCTCTTATTCAATATTTTTATCTCTCGTTCTTGTCCAATTATTTTTTCGTCTTATCTCATCCCATTATTACAATGTTTCTCTCACTCTCTACCTCTATCTCTCTCTCTCTCTCTTTTTATCTATCTCTCTCCTACATCTCCCTCTGTCTATCATTGTTTATATCCTTCATACTCTATTTGTTATACGCCTTTTCCTTTGTCTCTCTCTCCCTCTCCTTTTAATTTTTTCTTTTAATTTTGTCTCATTCTCTCTTGGTATTTTCCTTTCTTCGCACCCGCCAGCTACAACACCTATCAGACCGTCAATTATGGCTGGCGCCAGCCAAACGGCTCCTTTGACGGCCTAATGGGTCGATTCCAGCGTTACGAACTGGACTTTGCTCAACTGGCGATCTTCATGCGTTTGGATCGCATTGCTCAATGCGACTTTGTGGCCGAAACGTATCGTGTGAGAGCCGGCATCATGTTTCGCCAGCCGCCGCTGTCAGCTGTGGCCAACATCTTCTCGATGCCGTTCCAGATAGATGTTTGGATCTCGATAATCGTGCTGGTGGTCATAACTGTTGTAGTGATGCTACTGGAAATGCTCTTCTCGCCGCACACGCACAAGATGTCCTACATGGACTCGCTCAACTTTGTCTGGGGCGCCATGTGCCAGCAGGGATTCTACGTGGATGTGCGCAATCGTTCGGGCCGAATCATAGTCTTCACTACATTCGTGGCCGCTCTCTTTCTGTTCACCTCCTTCTCGGCGAATATTGTCGCCCTGTTGCAGAGTCCATCGGATGCGATTCAAACACTGGGAGATTTGGGACAATCGCCTCTGGAAATCGGCGTGCAGGACACACAATATAATAAAATCTATTTTACAGAGTCTACCGATCCGGTGACCAAAAGTTTGTATCACAAAAAGATTGCCACGAAGGGAGATAATGCTTACATGCGTCCGGCTCTGGGCATGGAAAAAATGCGCACTGGCCTGTTCGCATACCAGGTGGAGCTGCAGGCGGGCTACCAGGTTGTCAGCGATACGTTTAGTGAGCCCGAGAAATGCGGACTGATGGAGCTGGAACCATTCCAGCTACCCATGATGGGCATTCCCACACGCAAGAACTTTCCCTACAAGGAACTATTTCGCCGACAGTGAGTAGAGATGAGCCTTTGCTATAAAGCATACATAACACTACTCCTAACGCAGATTACGCTGGCAGCGCGAAGTGAGCCTGGTGAACCGAGAGGAGCGCAAGTGGATACCACAGAAACCAAAGTGCGAGAGTGGCGTTGGTGGCTTTGTGTCCATTGGCCTCACCGAATGCCGCTACGCGTTTCGCATCTTTGGCTACGGCACCGCGCTCAGCTTTGCTGTGTTCCTCTGCGAGCTGATCCGCAGTCACAGCCAGAGCATCTACAAGATTTTCAAGGGTTCCAGACGTATACAGCATTAGCCTGCACACAATTTATTGATCATTCAATAGTTTGTAGTTTAATAAGAGGCGACTTAAATGGGTACGGATAGCTCCCGGACCACAGCACGTAGCACATCGGGCGTCTTAAACTGCCAATTGCGGATGCACTTGCTCACGCGACACCACGACTCGCCATGGGTGGGCTCTGCGGCTATGCAGCGCTCGAGCACCTCCTGCTGCTGCTGTTCTGTGCCATGCAATAGCTCAAATTTGTAGAAATATGCCCAAGCATCGCCCAAATCTGGATCAATTTTGACCTATGTGAAAAGGAAATAGAGAATATATATAGCAATTATAAATTAAAGTGATTTAATTCTATTCTTACCGTTCGATTGAACCAATCTCTGCACTTGGAGAACTTGTGCTCCGACCAGAAAAGCTTGGACACCGCCAGCAGTACGTGCGGATCGTGTTCGCATTTCTTGAGAGCATCCACAGATTTGGTTTTACGCTGTGGCTTAGTTTCCATGAAAATAGCCTCCGCCCACAGCTCACCGGCATTGGGACACTCTTGCAGGGCGCGCGCCATCATTGTGCTGGCTATCTCTTTAAGTCCGGCGCGCAGCTCCACACGTATCGCCTCCAGCCAGAGCACGGCCACTTTGGGATTGCGCAGCCTGCCTCGTTCCAAAATTGAACGCGCCTTGGTTAGGACACCTTTACGCTCCTCCAGATTGGCCGACAGTATCCACAGGGGTATCGAGGTGGGGCATTTCTTCAATGCCAGCGTGTATGTGGCAGCTGCATCGTCTGTGCGCTGCTGCTGCTCCTCAATCTGACCTTTCATCATCCAGAGTTTCGGGAAATCAGGGAACACCTCCACGGCTTCGGCCAGCAAACGTAACGCCTCGTCGAGTCGTTCCAGCGCCCATTCCAGGCGTGCCGATTTCATCATGACACGAGGCGTTGGCGCCGATCCACGCGCCTTGGCCAGCAAACGACGCGCACGTTCATATTCCGAGTTCTCCGATTCCAACTTGACAGCAGCCAACCAAATGTCCTCGGAATTGGGATTGGCCTGGAAGGCCAATGACAAGATTCCTCTGGCCGCAGGCACATCGCCTGCCATCCACTTCGACTTGGCGCCCATCAGCCAGAGTATCTCCGACTTGGGGCAGTGCGCCACAGCGCGTTGCAGCAGCGCTTCCAGAGACTCCCGGGTTCCATGGTTCTTCTCAAAGTATGCAGCACGCAACCAAATGCTCTTCTTCGATGGAAACATTTGCAGCGCATGCGCGTAGACAGCGCGCGCGCACTCAAATGCATTTTCCTTGGCGCACTAAAATGAAAGCTTTTATTAAAAAAGGTTTTTTAAGGATAACCTACAAATACTTACAAATTCGGCATCATCAATCCAGGTTTGCTTGCGATCCTCCTCCTCGACGCCAATGCCAATGACAGCTTTGACGATCGCCTGACAGCAATGAACGGCACCTGATTTCTCCGCCTCGATGGCCTCCTGGAACCAGTGATCGCGATTGATTTCCACTCCATTGGCCGTAAGCGATGTGAGCGAACGATCGACAATCTTCTCCACCATGTGTATGTTGCCATTGGCCTCTTCCAGCTTGGCAGCCGTTGTCCAGATCTGACGATCCGTTGGGATATTCTCACGCGCCTTGTTCAGCACCTTGCGCGCATTCTCATAGGTCTCGAGGCGAGCCAATGCCAGCCACAGCTCCACGCTCGTGTTGCAGCACTCGACAGCTCGCGAAAGCAAAATGCGAGCATCGTCCGGATTTTCCAGCTCCACTGCCGCCTTCCAGAGACGCACAGAGTTCGGTATGTGCTCGAGGGCTTTACGAAAGACGCGTCGTTTGGCTTTGGTTTCGGTCTCCAAGTCGGCGGCCTTGATCCAAATGCGCACCGAGGTGGGAATGTGGCGTGCCGCTTGGGCAATGACGGCTTTGGCTGTATCAGGTGGTTGGAGACGCGCCGCCTCCAGCCAGAGATCCTCTGATTGTGGGTTCATTTCGCAGCCACGCATTATCAAATTGCGCGCCATTTGTACCTTGCCGGTGACCTCTTCCAGACGAGCCGACGCTATCCAAGCGGGGGGATGATTAGGATTCGTTTCACGCACGCTCTTCAGTAGCAGACGTGCCTTTTTAATGTCATTGATATCGCCGCCATAGGTAGGTATCATGCTCTGCAAATCAGTCAAATATCCCTTGGGATCGACTACCGTTTGTCCCGTCACAGAGTCCGAAACTTGCGAAAGTTTGACATTCATCAGTGTGTTTCTCGCCTGTCCAATTTTACGCAAATCCAAATCTCCAGTGGGTGTTAACATGCCAGGCGTCGCCACGCCGGGCACCATGGAAGCCAAACCAGAGCTGGCATCCAGTGAAGAGGTAGTCTCTCCGCCTAGATTCCGCGAGAGCACGCTGTCCGGCAACGGGGTAAATTTCTCGGCGCGTGGATTGCGCTGCTTGCGATTGCGACTGTCCCCTACTTCGGGTATGGTGGACCATTCCTCGCTGGTGACTGTGGCCAGCGAACGCTTCAGATCGCTAAACTGTTGCTGAATTTTGGGACGCTCCTGACGATAACGCTCCAGGTCCTCACGCAAGCGACGGTCACGATATTCCTTACGTTTTTCATCCATACGCTTTTCTATAGAATCATAAATAGCGTCCGCCTCTTCGTCATCCTTGTCATATGGATCTTTAGAGAAGAGTGATCCGCTGTAACCGCTAAACTCGTCATAGTTCGAGTCATTCAAATCCTCATCTTCCTCCTCCTCCTCGTCCTTCTTTTTTCGCTTTGTGGCCGGAGGCGCGTGGCGATCATCGGAAACATCATTGGCATCTCGAGCTGGACCAATATCCGAACGCGTAGTAAAGCCAGTGGCGCTATATTGTAACGAAAAAAGAACATTAATACATTTTTATTGATTGCAAAAAGTATAATAAATAAAACTCACCCACGACCCACGCCGGCTACATAGCCAAGAGGTGCGGGCACACCCAAAAAATGCTTTTTATTGCGGTTGGCAATGACCGCGGCGGTTATATTTGACATTTTTCTGAAGAGTTTACGTTAGTTTAAGTATTATTAATAAGGAAACTCAGCGAAATAAACAAAACGTTTACGCTGCTCTTGGCAATTGTGGCATTCACACAGAATGATAGTAATTGGAGATGGAACATTTAAAAAATCTAATTGTACATAGCCAACTAAACTATCGGCTTTTAATATCGATGTCGTGCGCGTGGAACTCTCATTCGATAATCTCTAACAGTAGCCAATCGAACAAAAGTCGGCGAAGAATAAAAAGGCATTAAAATAATTTTCGCAAATTAGGCTTGTAAACAAAACGTTACAAAATGCCTGTGCTGCCTATGCCGCCACTGATGCAGGTATGTGATAATATATTCTGTAATGCATCTATAAATTTACTTAATTGACCCCTATGACACATCTCAAGAATGCCGTCGAGCCAATGCAAGTGGATGCGCCCCCGAACGAAGACAATGAAAACAATGAAGAGCAGCAAATTGTAGTAGAGAATCCAACAATCGATTTGGAGGTATATGCCAATCAATACACTGGCATTGCACGACTCGATCGCCTAATATACGTCGCCGACGTCTGTCCGGTACTCGCGGTGGAGGCCCTCAAAATGGCTATCACCTACGTCCAGTCGACATACAACGTGAAAGTCTATCAAATGCTGCACAAGCGTTTGAGTGATCTACAAGCAGCTAGCGGAGCTGCTGGTGCCGCTGCTGTGGGCGGTGACCAAGCAGCTGCTGCTGCTGCCGCCGCCGCCGCCGCGGCTGCTCTGCCCGATATCGCTGCACAGCCGGCTGCAGTAGCGGCTCAGGCCAATGCGAGCAGCGCAGGAGGCGAGAAGGATGCTTTCGCCTATGACGCTGTCTGGGTGGATGCCAAGTTGAAGAAGGCAGCATTAAAGCTGGAGAAACTCGATTCTGATCTGAAGAATTATAAATCCAATTCCATCAAGGAAAGCATCCGGCGTGGCCATGACGATCTGGCGGATCACTACCTCAGTTGTGGCGATCTAACCAATGCCTTGAAGTGTTATTCGCGTGCGCGTGACTACTGCACCAGCGGCAAGCATGTGGTTAATATGTGCCTGAATGTAATCAAGGTTTCTATTTACTTGAAGAACTGGGCGCATGTCATGAGCTACATATCAAAGGCGGAGAGCACACCCGACTATTCCGAGGGCTCCAAGGAGGCGAATGCGCAGGTGCACACACGCCTAGAGTGCGCCGCTGGCTTGGCCGAGCTCCAGCAAAAGAAATATAAAGTGGCGGCCAAACACTTTTTGGCTGCCAACTTTGATCATTGCGATTTTCCAGAGATGATCTCCACTAGCAATGTTGCCGTCTATGGTGGACTCTGCGCCTTGGCCACGTTCGATCGCCAGGAGCTGAAGCGTCTGGTGATTGCATCCACATCTTTCAAGCTGTTCCTCGAACTGGAGCCACAACTGCGTGATATTATTTTCAAATTCTACGAGAGCAAGTACGCCAGTTGCCTGACGTTGCTCGATGAGATTCGCGACAATCTGCTGATAGACATGTACATCGCTCCACATGTCAGCCTGCTCTACACGAAGATACGCAATCGTGCGCTGATCCAATACTTCAGCCCCTACATGTCTGCCGATATGCACAAAATGGCCACAGCCTTCAATTCGACCGTGGGCGATCTGGAGAACGAGGTGATGCAGCTGATACTGGATGGGCAGATTCAGGCGCGCATCGACTCACACAACAAGATCCTGTATGCCAAGGAAGCCGATCAGCGCAACAGCACCTTTGAGCGTGCCCTCCTCATGGGCAAACAATATCAGCGCCACACCCGCATGCTAATCCTGCGCGCTGCCATGCTCAAGAATCACATCCATGTGAAGAGCGTCTCTCGCGAGAGTGGCAACAATCATGGCGCCGAGCTCTGTGTCTCTGCAGGCTCCAGCACAACCGCACAACTGGCTCGCATTTAAAATAATCAACATATAACAACAACAATAGAGCAACATTCGATTATATTACACTTTCTGCGACTTTTATTTGTGCGGCTAAATAAAGTCTTATAGCAAAGCTAAAATTATATAAAGTTTGATTGTAAATTTATGTACTAGTATGTGTAAGCCATATATATTTCTGAGTAGTAGCAGCTATATATTTCTGAGTAGTAGCAGGCCATCTACTCTCTCCTTCATGCTCTGGAAATAAACTGCTTCTGTTCATTTGAATGCGCTCAGAAAAACTAACTCATGAACCATTGAGTGACTTTCGAGCGACGCCATCAGCTATAAAAGTGCGAGCCTGATCTTTCAGTTCCGAACTCTGAACTCCAGCCCAACAGACTCCCGTTTGAAGCTATTCATTTACATTTAATTTTTCATAGTAGCTACTTAGCTACTCTCTATATTACGCTCAAATCCAATATGCTCTCATTTGTAAACGATCATGAACTGAGTGACTTTTGAGCATCGCCATCAGCTATAAAAGGGCGAGCCTGCTGAGTGCGCCTTCAGTTGCAGTTCTGACTTGGTGCAGAACGGACGTGACGGTCGCCCTCGTCTTATTAATAAGAGCGCCCAACCAAAACAATATTGTAATAAAACTGATATATTGGTGGGCTTTGCTGCCGTTTCGATTATAAAATTGTAAATGCTTATAATGTCAATATCTGTCGCGTTTACTGTGCTCCGACTGCCGTTCCCGTCCACGTCGATCGTCGCCACTGTCCGAACGCTGGCGCCTCTGTCTACCTCGCTCATCTCGGTGAGCGCTGCGAGACCTTTCCCGATGTCCAGTGCTGCGTTGCTTATTATCTCTATCTCTGTGTCTGTTATGTCGCTCCTCGGCACCTGTTTGGAAGCCATTTGAGTGACCATTTCGACTACGCGATCGATGGCGTTCACCAGTGCGATGCTCTCTATTTTCTCTCAGTTTGCTGCGTGAACGGGATCTCTCTCTGCTCTTTTGATTATTTTTGTGGCGGTGCTTTTGGTCAGCTGAATCGCTTTCGGACTCGGAAGATGATGAAGAAGAAGATGAACTGCTCTCTGCAGTCTTGCTCTTGCTCTTCTTCTTTTTGCTGTCCTTTTTGGACTTCTTTTTGCTGGACTTCAATGACTTTTTTTCGCCCTTGCGTTTCATGCGTTCAATTTTCTCTAGCTTTTTGAGTAATTTCAGTTTTTGCTTCTTGCTCAACGATTTGAGGAATAACAGCTCTGGATTCTGTTGATTGGCGGCGCGTGTGGCTTCATCCTCCTCGTCGCTGGGCACCAGCTGATGGCGCTGCTGCACATCCTTAATGCTCTGCAGTTCCAGGGCCGAGTGCTTCATCATCAAGCCATCCTCCTTCATTTGCTCCTCAAGCACATTTTTGGACATTATGTCGTTAGCCTCCGATTCGGAATGCAGTTTGCGGGCCTCACTCATCGATATGCTGTACATGCTGCACTCTTTATCCGTGTTGATGTGCCCCCATTTGTGGCACTTGAGGCAGCGCACATTGCGCACTTGAATACCAAAAGGCTGATCTCGTATTTCGGTGTCACCCTTGCAGTACGACTCACGGGGAGCATTATATTTTCGCTGCCATTCGAATTTGTATTCCGGTTCGTTATCGTCCTTTTCACGCTCCTTGCGCACACCTGGCGGTGGCTCATACATGAAATTAACACTCAGCTTGTCCTTGCTATCCTTGCTGAGCATCGCCTTGTTTTCATGGAGATTCTGTTCCTTTTCATACTGTGTGCGCAGCTCCTCCTGTTTCTTCTTATATGCCTCTGCCTGCTGTTCTGCCATCCATACCTGGGCATTTCATGAAGTATCGTTGTGAAAAAATATTGACCACATAAACGTTTAGTAGCTACTTACCCGCTTAAGATTGTCTCTTGAGGCGGGGTGAAAGAACTTCTTGCACATATAATTGTTGAAACCTTTACCCATCTTTTTACTTTATTATTTCCTATATTTAAAAGAAATATATTACAATTTGTCACTGTTTTGCTATGCTTAGCTGCGATTGGGTGTGCTTGTGTATGTGTTTATCAATATACTGCGATAATACTCTGAGCTATCGATAGAATTGCAATCTCTAATTAATGAATCAGTGCGCCGATATGAATTTGAATAGCAACGAACTATTCCACATGCATTCAATGCTTTTCTATTTAATATAGTTTATGTAAAATTACAAATTATTCTCTAAATACTTTGGGATAAAATTTTAAGTTTATAGGCCTGACTTAAAAAACTTATTATCTGATTCGATAGTTTTGATCTAGGTTTCACAATGCAAAGCTGTGTGAAGTCGCGGTTTCACGATTGCTAACACTCACAGCTACGCAGATCGCAACATTTAACCTCGTTTTAAATTTGATCTTCAATACAACTTCTTACAAAATGAATGTAATGGACGCAAACGATATGGTATGCTGTCCCTACAACAAAACGCACAAAATGTTGCGGAAAAAGCTACAGCAGCACATACTGAAATGCCGAGAAATCTACAAAGACGAAGTGGAGCTGCTTGTGTGTCCATTTAACAAAGCGCATCTTATACCTGAGCCAGATTTCTTGGTGAGTAACACAAGTAACACTCGATCATTTGAATTTTGCTAAAATCTCTCTCACACACACACAGCAACACACAAGAACATGCATCGATCGTAAAATCGTTGCGCATTATCAGCAGAGTGCGCCCGCCCCGCTGAACGAAGAGACAAAACACGAAAAAATCGAAACGGAAGAGAACTGGGACGACGAATATGTGCCCGACTATGATCCGCAGCAGTACGTTGTCAACGCTAACATTGTTCGTGAACCGAATGGCATGTTCCCCTCACAGCGCAAGGCATTCATAAAACAGGAGCGCAAGCGTCTGCTAGGCGAAGACAGCGATGAAGAAACCACAGGAAGCGAGCAAAATATGAAATTACCAACCAAAGCCAACTCCACAGGAACACAACGTCCGGCACCATACAAACTGCCAAACCGTAATCGTTGACTCAAGGACTAAACTTGTAAACTTACTTACCAAAGTTTAACCATAGAAAATGTATGTGATTTAATTAGATCATCTTCCATTGTAGATATAAGAATAATAAATAAGCAATCGCTAATATCTTGCCCAAATTGAATCTTGCAATTTATCCTATTTAAGATTTATACATAACTACGTTTATTTTCAGAGGCTACTAACTTTTTGTTGGCAGCCCTATTTGATCTGTTTCTTCTATTAAATCCAGATTCATTGCTATTGAAAATACATGCTCTCGTTTTATTGTGTAAAATGTGTGTAATAAAAATCTAAAACCAATATAAATATTTATGTAAATGTACGTATGTATATCTACATATATGCATGAGTATATAAATGCAATTTTTTATTTTTATTGCTTATCTGCAAAACGACGTCGTTCACTCTCGCGGAAATTACGACGAACTGATCTTGGCTGTCCATTCACGACATTTGAACGAATCACCAAATTCTCCTCACAGTACGCATTCGGATTGTAGGTTGGGACATCGGGATCTTTGTCCCAGTCTTCATCACATTTAACCACATCTATGGATGCGGCTGCCTTTGCTCCTGGCAGCTTTTCCTTGTTCTTAAACAATTCAACGCTGGCACGGTCCGGGCATACTTTAATATGCTCCTAGACAGCAGCAAAGTAAAGTAAATTTTATGATCTGTAACAGCCTGACAATATGACTATCTCACCCCAATATTTTCCTCAGGGAAGCGATGAACATCATTAAAGGGACAAACTTTCAATTCGATATTGGAGTTGCGACTGCACCGATCCAAGTGTTGCAATAAACGGCCTCGCAACACATTGTGTGTTTTGTCATATGGACATGAGACAAAATCATTGAAATTCGAGGATGCCATTTTTCATTTCTTTTTTTTTGTTGTTTATAGAAAAAATTATGCTGTTGCAGATAAACAAAAATCAAGACGACCTCAAGTGCAGATGTCCAGTAAGTTGATGCCGATTAACTGCAGCTAGACAAAATGGCACTATCGATACCAAAAAATTTACCGTTTGCTTTTTTTTCTTCTTCTAGTACTTACATGTTTTTTTTTTTTCAATTTTAATATATCCTTCTCTCTCGACAGCTCGAATACGACTAAATCAACATGAAATGTGAGCTTCAGCTAAAGATTGACTTGCAGACAGTCTGCCCAAGGCAAACTATATCGATGAACGATATTAACATATTTGAGCCCGAGTAAATCTTCAATTATCAGGACTATTACAGCAAACTATTTTACAGGGATACTAGTTGGTAATAAATGAATACTAAAATGCAGCTGAGCACCAGACCATATCTATTTTGGTACTTTTTTTTACTGAGATGCATTAACATGAGAATATTCTCTAGTTCAGATTATCCGATCGGAATTCAGTTCCAACAGCCAAGGATTACTCCAGTTCCAGCTTACATTTTAAGCTCAGCTTTAAATATTTAAATTTAAACATTTTTAATACACAAAACCAAAGAAACAAAAAAAATAGATTTGTAATTTACAAATTTTGGGAAAATTCAACTCTTCTTTATTGTAAAAGAATTGCGGCATTTTCTCACTTCACACAATATCTTCCAATTCTCATTGACACTAAGCGTTACGGTAAAAAACTGTAAACAGCGACGTCGTTGTTGTTTTTGTTGCTGCTGCTGCACACAAATAACAGTTGTTGTTGGTGTTAGGTGCTTGGGAGGGAGCATTTACGCCGTCTCCATGGGCTGAGCGGCAGTCTCTTCGGTGTATTTGCCCTTGTCCTTGCCCAGAGCAGCCAGACGTCCCTTGCTGCGACGCTCCAGAATGGCCTTGCGATCCTTATCCAGCTTCAGCTTAACAATCAAAACTTTGCTGGGGTGGATGCCAACGTAGACGTTGGTGCCGTTCGCATTCTCACGCTGGATCTTCTCAATGTAGACGACGAACTTCTTGCGGTAGGCCTGGACAACTTTGCCGACCTGGCTGCCCTTGTTGTGGCCGCGGATCACCTGAACCTCATCGTCACGACGAATGGGCATCGAGCGCACGTTGTACTTCTGACGCAGCTCCTTGGACAGAGGGGCGGACATCAGGCGACGGCGGATGTGTGACGGGGCCTGGAAGTGGCGCTTGCGGTTCTTCCTGCGCGACGACGACACAAACTTGTTCAATTTCATTTTGATTGGTTGTGTGGGCTGTGGATATGTAAAACAATTCCATTGATTAGCAACTTTTCTATTTCATTTTGCATTCGTGTTGCATTTGTTTATTTTTGCGAGTTGCCTTGCACACGACAAACTGTGTAAAACCGTCAAAATTTCACTTAAATCGTGTGCGCCACATTGTGCGCTACACATTTTCATTATTAAATCGCCAAAATAAACAATGATGGCTGCACAAATGCTAAATTATATTGAACATAAAAACTTACACCAAACTACCGTCGTAATAACAACGAAAAGAAAGAATTTTGACAGCTGCAGCCGGCGGAAGTGTCAAAATTTTACTCAAAATGGTAACCAAGCGTTTTACAGCACTACTTCTTGGCGCTGCCACCCCGAGCGCAACAGTTGTGCAGCCATTGGAACATATTTGAATTGGTATGTACATGAATAACTTTTTTAATAAGTTAATAAACGAAAGCAAAATTAAAACAGAATTAAACTTTATATAAAATATTTCTCCTTATTTCTAAAAATCTCGACAAAGGCGTAACCATGTTTTCCACTGTTATCCAATTAGATACGTGAGCAGCGTATCGTGCATAACGGCCACACGCTTTGAACACATTTACTGTGTTGAGTTTCTGCTGTGAGAGCTTTCAAATTCTTGATATTCTTCTTGCTGCTGATCGGTGACCAAAATCTACTACTGGAGCCTAATTGGAAATTAGTCGCGCGTGAGAAGTCAACTGCTGTAGTTGTGCGTGAGAAGAGCTCGAAACAGTGTCCAGTTTCCAGTGTTGATTGAATTTACTTCATACTCTTACATACATACATAAAGATTCAAGATGATGAACACCTTGAAGAAGATGCCCATCCGTATGGTAAGGTTACTGCCACGCCCCTTCACTATCTCAACTAAAACTGAACTTGAATTATTTCCATTGCCTATTTTTTATAGCTGGCCAATGCAGCACGTCAGCAATCCGCAGCCATGTCCTCGACGACCGGCCTCCCACCTGCACTAACATTCCTCACCGACGATGAGAAAATGATGAAGGAGACAGGTGAGTCCTTTGGCTAGATCAGTAGAGTATAGCATATATGAATATAGACTATAGCCTTCACTTGCCTTTCTTAAGCAACTTTGTAGTGTGGTGCATAAAATGATTTTAAGATAATTTTTTACTTTTTTTTTTTTTTGTAGTCAACATCGGTTTTTGTTACGTAATTTAATCAACGCATGGGTGTTGTTGTTGTAGTTGTTGTTCCTTATTTATTATTATACATATTAAGGTGTTGTTGGATTTTCGGTTCGTTTGATGCACTTCATTTTATTTTTATTATTTCATATTGTATTTTGTGCACATATGTATGTGTGTGCTGATAAAAAAACTGTACACGCTTAGACATTGCGGCGGGGCAGAGGGAGCAAAAGAGATAGAAACAGAGGGGGGCGGGAATGTTCTAGCTGCGGTAGATAAGCTCATTCTCGTTGTAATGAAAAATGCGAATGAAATCTAATTTACACTTGTAACATTTTTACATGTACATACATATATATTAATGTGAATTTAATTATATATACATATATGTTATACGTATATAAATATATATATATATTTTTTTGCAACGTTTGCTTGCCATGCGGCGTTTATTTAAATTAATCAATTTAGCCCAATTAAGCTGAACGAATTATATAATTTTCAAATGCTGAAAGAAGGATATTTGTATCCTTACACAATCAATTTATGTATAGTATATAAGTTTAATTTACATAATTAAACGTGGCAGCCAATTTAATATATATGTATGTATATATACTATATACTATACTATACATCTATATATACATATATATATATATATATATATATATATATATATATGATCCTTTAGGCACAGGATCCTTTAGGCTTTTTAGTATTTATATCATTTTAATTTTTTTGTTTAATTTATTTTCTATTAATTAACGTCAACGTGGCATTTATATATACATATATAAATTTTTGCTCATTTATATAATTTAATATTTATATACATTTCAAATATTTGAAAATAACAATTGTTATTTGCATTTCAATTTTCATATATTTTTTCCATATCCACAATTGCGACGCGAGTAAAAAAAAAAAAAAAAAAACAATAACATAACACCACAGCCAGTATTCGTATGTGTGTGTGCTAAAAATAGCTTGCTTCGCAGTCGCTTTAACAGTCTTGCTTTGGACGAAGCTGTCGAATGGTCGACGATGGCGCAGCACGCTAAAGGGCTGCCTATAAAATTGTATGAAGCTCGTATTTGGTGAAAAAGTCGCGTGTTCGAGCTCGCTCGGTGACGCTCGACTGTTGAATGAGCGGAATTTTTATTTAGAATGAAGCTTTTTTGAGGATCAATTCTCTTCCCTTCAAATATATTTCCCACTATAGTTATGGATTGTGAGTTTTTCACAAGTAAGTCAGCTGTTCAGTTGTAATAACTCAACTCCACAGCGTTACACTTGTGATAGAGCAAATATGCGGCTGTGCCACGCCTCCGCCCATTGTGTCACTGTTCTAGTGGCGCACGGGCAATGGATGTGTGGTTCTTGGTCGCGTAATTCGCCTAGAGAGTTGAGCCAGCGGAGCAGGTGGGCGTTAATTTCCCCTTGTACAAACCGCTGGGTCCTAGTTGGAGAATTGACAAATTATCTTTTTGTTTTTATCCATTATTTGTATTAGAATTGATAATTTCCCCTTCTTTCTAGTTGGATAATTGATATTATAAATTTCCTTTTGTCTTTGATAATATCTCGTTGCCCTTTATTATAGAAAATATTTTATACCTACATTAAGGTCGCTTGCGTATGTAGATGAGGACCGTAGAGGGTTCAAGGTGCGGTCTGCTACATGATCTGATGTTCATACTTATCAGAATGTTGCGTAACACCGATTGCATGCTAAGTGTACAAACCTGTTTCAAAAGACACTGCAAATATGTGGGGATAAGTTATGGAAAAAAATAGAAAAATTTAGAAGTATTTATTTGTATGTATGAATGTATAATACACATTACTGGTACAGTTGTGCCCAAAGAACGTATGATAGTTTTATAGATTTAGTAAAATGCGAACAACTAAATTAACAAGAAGTTAGCTCAAGGATAATGAAAGGACAACAGCTGTTGACTAGTGCATGCAACTACATATTTGTCAATTAAATCAATTTGCACTCAAATATTTATAGATTCAATGAATTATACAAGTTTTCCAGCTATGGCTAAAAATTAGCATTCGTTAGCAAAGTGGGCGTGTGTGCCTGGCGGCCGCAACATTTGCTGGCTTTCCGAGCAACAACAACGCAACAAGAAAAATGTCCACAACGAAGAGACATCAATAAAAAATAATAACATAATATTTAAATGCATGTTTGTATGTGTTCGTAAAAAAGCGAGAGAGAGAGAGAGAGCGAGAGAGACAGATGTGAAAAAGAGAGTGGGGTGGCGTAAGGGAGAGCGGTTCGTTTAGACAGAGCGCCACGCGAGCAGAGAATTTGCGGCGTTATTGATAAAGCAGATACACGCGTAGGCACATACACACGCATACAAAAAGCAGAAACGATACCAAACACACACACACACACATGCACATGTATGCTTGTAATACGTATGCGAACCAGTTTATTATAACGCCATTCAAAGCTTGTAGGAAAGCTTCCCGATCATAACAAATTGCAAAACTTTCTGAAAGCTCGCCGAGCATATTAATAACATTCGGTAGGGCTTTTAGACTACGACTACTAAAAGCTCAAAGTAGAACTAAGAGCTTTATATCTTTTCTTATCTTTATGCTCACAATGGATGATGCTGATACTGGCACTTGGGTAATAAATAAATTAATTGCTCTCTTTAATGATCGTTAAATAATAGCTCATAAAAAATTTTATATGTACATTACTTCTATCTTCAATGCATTTCCATTTTCGTTTCCAGTTGCCAAATTGGCCCAGGAACAAATCCAGCCTCTGGTCAAGAAAATGGACTTTGAGCACAAGTTCGATCCGTCTGTGGTGAAGGCCGTCTTCGAGAATGGTCTGATGGGCATTGAAATCGACACGGAACTGGGCGGCAGTGGCTGCAACTTCATGACCAACATCATCGTTGTCGAGGAGCTGTCCAAGATCGATCCAGCTGTCGCTGCCTTCGTGGACATTCACAACACATTGGTCAACTCGCTGATGATCAAGTTTGGCAACGCCGAGCAGAAGGCGAAATACTTGCCCAAGCTGGCTCAGGAATATGCCGGCAGCTTCGCCCTGACGGAACCCGGTGCGGGCTCTGATGCCTTCTCCCTAAAGACTGTGGCCAAGAAGGATGGCTCTCACTATGTGATAAACGGCACTAAGATGTGGATCTCCAACTCCGATGTTGCTGGTGTCTTCCTGGTCTTTGCCAATGCCAAGCCTGAAGATGTAAGTGGATAATTAAGAACTTGTAGTATTTATCAAATATCCTTTGATATTATCTAATGAAGGATATTCTTAATATCTTTCATCACTTTCGAATGTCCTTGAGTGCACCTTAAAGAAAGATTTTTAGTCTGTATCTCTGGTCTTGATTCTTCTTATCTTATCCCTTATCCTCTTCTATTATTGGATTTCAATGAAATATTTGGGCAATATCCTGCATTGAAAGGATTTTTAGACTTTCCTCATCTATTTCATTGTTATATATTGATACTAATTCTGCTTTTCTTTTCAGGGCTATCGTGGCATTACCACCTTCATTGTGGACCGCGAGACTCCCGGTCTGATTGTGAACAAGCCTGAGGACAAGCTGGGCATCCGTGCCTCCGGCACCTGCATGATAACCTTCGACAATGTGCGTGTGCCTGAAGAGAATATCCTGGGTACCTTTGGCCATGGCTACAAGTACGCCGCTGGCTTCCTGAACGAGGGTCGCATCGGCATTGGCGCCCAGATGGTTGGCCTGGCCCAGGGCACCTTCGATGCCACCATTCCATATCTGTTGGAGCGCAAACAGTTCGGCGACGCCATCTTCAACTTCCAGTCCATGCAGCACCAGATCGCCACCATTGCCACAGAGATTGAGGCGGCTCGCCTGCTCACCTACAATGCGGCTCGCCTGCAGGAGGCCGGCGTACCCTTCTTGAAGGAGGCGGCCATGGCCAAGTTCTACGCCTCGGAGGTGGCTCAGCGTGCCGCCACCAAGTGCATTGACTGGATGGGCGGCGTGGGCTTCACCCGTGACTTCCCCCAGGAGAAATACTATCGTGATGCCAAGATCGGTGCCATCTATGAGGGAACCACCAACATGCAGCTGAGCACCATTGCCAAGTGCATCAAGAAGGAGTTCTCTGGCTAAGATACCCAAATCCCCCAACAACCTAAATCCCTTAATCCCTAAGTCTGTATATATAAAGCTGCGATATCGTACAACAGATACGTCAAGTGCATTTAGCTGGACTGGTCAATGATTTCTGAGGATCAAGGCCAACGCATTTACAACAATTTTTTTTGTTAACTTTTATTAAATACGATTCAATTTATAAAGAATATGAAAAACTGTTTTACTATTTCAATTGGCACGTCCGTCGGTTGTGGTAAATGCAGCCAGCAACACATTGATCACAGTGATAAGGAATACGCCCATGATGAGCGCCTCATTGGTTCGCATATAGTTTCGACTCTGGCAGCGCTTAAGGCGGCGCTGTAAAGGAGCCACAATTAATATATACTTATGTAATCCCACATATCTGAAAATAGATTTGCGTTTACCTTAAAGATCAGCACAATGCCCACGAGCACTTGCAGCACCAGGGAGAGTATTACCAGAGCCAAGCTGCAGTAGAATGTGGATGCCGCATGGTTGTAGGTGATCAGAAAGCGCAGCTGATTTGCATTTGCCGAGAGCAAAGCTATGTCCATGAGACCTAAAAAGCATAAGAGGAGAATTTTAATATTAGATGTCCTATAACTATAAGACGTATATACAATATATTTATATATAATCTTATAAAATCTCTAAAAGCTCTTACCACTATAAAACCTCAAACATATACATATATCTTTTATGATACCGTTTCATGCCAATATCCCATCTTTATTTTATCTTAATATAATCAGGTTAAGCGTTCAATATTGCTCATTATTTTTTGCAGGCAAGGAGCCAAACTCACTTTATAAATTTCCCAATTTTAATGGACATTAAGAAACACAATTCTTAATTGGATGGAAATTTTATTCCAATTTGTTTTCAGGATTTAAAATCCCATCTTAAATTGCCTCTGTTCACTGTTTTGCACTATTTTTTCGCAGAAGCCAAACTCCATTTCTAATTTCACAAAAATACACTTTTTTAGCTAGTTATATAAATAAATAACTGCGTAGATTATATGCACATTTGACTATTTTAAACTAGTATATATATAATATATAAAGCTTTTCGAATATTAATGCAACACTCAACTCTCTCGCTTACCCTCGGCTACATTTTTGCTGCTCGCATAGTTATGGCCACCCGATAATACGCTGGTACTTTTTTTGAATTTTTGAGTCTGTGTTGTGGCAGCGGGATCGTTCCGTTGAACAGATTCCCGATCTTGTAGTTCTTCGCTGCAGCACTGACCCGCCACGGTGCTGGCAAAGCTGCCCTCCGAACTGAGTGTGTCCTCCACCTCGATAACCACCTCCTTGCTGCCGCCCATTCGCCTAAATTTGAGTCCGCTGTTCGTGCATCGATGGACAATTAACAACTAAAGTGTATATTTATACCAGTCTGAAGCTCTTTTGTGCCATTTGTAAACATCCATTGAAAGTTGCGGTTGTCCCGTTTGTGGTCTCCATTCACTGATAAAACAGAACCAGGCATGACACTGACCCCGAACTCTTTATGTAAACGCTCCATTTGCTCAACAACTGCCAAACACGCACTCGAGGTGCACGTCTCTGCTTTAAGCAAACAGCCTAAGAGTATGCTACAGTTTATTATATTTGCCTTGGGCCTCAGAATGACGGCGAAAAGCTGCTCCTCGTTTTCATGAGGCCATTTAATTAATTGCAATCCTGACACTCTGGTCAAGTCGGCCCTAAAGAGTTTGCATTTTTTATAAGCATGTCGATATAAGTTTTTAAAACAGGCCACTGATTTCATAAAATGCCGCCCAAAGAGCCAAACAACAGCTGTCGAAAAGGCCACTCAAAGCGAAGCTAAATATGTACCTTTCCTTTAGCCGACGAATGCGAGGGTGGCGCGAGAGAGTTATGTATTAATGAGCTGATATATATTTAAGATGCTTAAGAATAAATTATTCCTTGAAAGATTTGAATACTTTGTATATATATATATAGAAACACACAAAAGTAAGATCAACTAAATTACAATTAATAGCGAAAAATAAATATATTACAAACATATTTACAATTATATCAAATATTATATTATCCTATTTTCATATCTATATTTTATTATACATATATGTATATAAGCTGCTCCTATTTTTCCAACAACTATTACTTCATTTTATTTATGAGATAATGTTAACTCTTCTTCCCGCAATTCGACATTGCCTGACTTCTAGTCAAACTGCCCGCTGCACAGTAGGAAATGCGTCACGAAGAGCGGCTACCTCATCAAACCAGACGCAAATCCACCCCCACTGTGCTCGCAGCTCCTATGCACATGTCCCCCTTCGCCTACTCTCGATTCAGGCAGCAGGCAATGCTCCCACGCCTGTGGCCACCGCGTGCTCTCTCTCCCTCTCTCTATCCATGCTCTCTCTTTACCTCCCCACGTTGTTTCGCTCTCAACCAGGCGACGCACGTGTCGCGTGTTTGCCTTTTAGCCGCTTCTCAAACGGTTAAAGTTGACTTCAAAACGTTTGTTTTGACTGTTGTCGCTCTCCCGCTCTCTCAGCATTTTTAGCTCGCTCTTTGTTTGCCGCTCTCCCGGCTTCATTCATGACGTCGCCGTCATCGTCGTCGTCGTTGTCGACGTCGTCTTTGACGTTTCACGCATGTCCCGCCGTTCTGTTAGCAATACGAGCCGACCCTAAAATTGCCTTTGGCTCTGCTCTGCTTTGCTGTGCACTTGGCTTGGCCTGAGACTCAGACTCGGACTCAACTCAACTGCGTTGGCTTCTCGCGTTTGGCTGGCGGCTCAGCGTTTCAGTTCAGTTTAGTCGCTCGTAACGTTTGGCAGCATTTTCCGTTTGCACACACTTTCTCTCTCTGGTTTCTGGTTCTGTGTTCTGTGCTCCTCCCTGTGTCGCCTTGTTCAAGCAGGGCCGGCCGTGTTCCGTGTAAAAAACGTTTGTTAATTTCATTGATTTTCCCAACATTTATTTATGGATATTGGTTTTAAATAGCAGCAAAGTCCAGACATGCCTTACAAACAACCTCTTTGATAGCAAGCCAGTAGAACTCAATAGTGGTAAGTTTACCTACCTGCCAGTTTTTTTAGTTTTTTTTTTTTTTTTTATGTGCACGTGTTGTGCGAAAAATCAATGTACCCAAAAAAATGCATTTGCAAAAAAAAAAAGCCACTGATATAAAATGTAGCAAAACAGGCGACGACAGCCTTTTGAAACCGCCTTGACCTCACAAATGAACGAGCACGAGGTTCTGCCTCTTGATAGGGGGAACTCTCTTTCTTTCAATTGTTTGTCTTTGTTGTTCTGTCGTATCGCCGCACAACTGGATCCATTTGACCCGGCAAAACTTCGCCTGGGCAATCAATATTGGCTTTCCATGCCAGGCCATTGCATAATTCGGATCTAAAGTCTAGACAGTGCAAAGAAACAATGTTCTGTTGGGGTCCGTTCTTTGGTTCTTTGTCACATAATCTCATTATGAAGAGTGCAAAGTTTCAGCTTCAGACTGATAAACGTCTGCCTTGCAATCGGTTTATGTATAACCACATATACATAGGCATTATATGGGTGAGTGTGTTTACAGTATCTGCTTTATATGCACTTATCAGCTTTGTGGAATGGAGCTGCTGAGCGGCAAGCAGCAGACCAATGAATCCCAGCAAGAATTCCACTCACAAAAGGTAACTGGGGAAATAACTTGTAAACAGGTTTCAACTATTCTATTTACCATATTCTAATGTACGGAACACTTGCGTACATATCTAATGATCGTGCCTGTAGAAAATCTATTTTAATCTAAAATATTTCATTATTGACAACCCACATTAATTAGAAATCAAGTTGTTTTAATTGTGCGGAAAAACCTTTTGAACATATCCAGCTTGGAATTTCCCAATAAACAATTATGTAGTTTAAATGAATCTCAAATAGAACTTAACAATGTATAATAGATAAATGTTATCTTAACAATATATCTGTTATGTTTATGGTATATATAATATAAACAGCTCAGCTAGTTGTTTATGATATATCTTTTGTGAACTTAGCTAAAATGGGTCTATACCAAGTGCATTATCCAATATAATATCTGTACCAAACCATACTCAACCAAGTTAAAAGTAAGAGCATCTACAGTTCGTTTGAGCACTTCCAACATTGTGCATTTAGTAAAACAGATAAAGAATATATATAGAAATGTTTTGTATGTTAGATAGTACAGCTTTTTTCAAGCATATTTGCTTTAGATAGAGTCTGAGAGCAACAACAGACGTTACTTTCAGTAAACAAGAAACGAGAATACAAAGTCAAGAAGTCGTGCTACATAAATTATAATAGAGAAATGTGTTAAGTGTATTTACTTTTATAAACATTTCAAGCTGACCTTTGTTGATAATGTATGTGATGCAGGTTAATTATTTATTTGATTGATGTATGATTATTTGCTCATAACGTATTATTATCTATTATACTATATAAGTTTTACATAAATACTAAACGCATTTTAAACGCTTCTTATCGCTGTGCAGCCATATGGCAATTAAATAAATATTGTTTCAAATCTATTTGGGCGGAAAATTGTCTACAATTTGGTTGGTATATTTGTTTTGTTATGGTCACTGCCGCAGTAAATGGAGCCCAAAAAATATATCTCTTACATTCTATATGCACACAATCGTATATATACATATGTATATTAAATTTTCTGTTGTCGCACATGCAATCTATATTGATTTTAAAAAGTTTCATTTTCATTTCAGGCAAAGTTTAGTGCGGCAATCATTAGGCTGAACACGTAACATTCACTCAGGTATCTAGGAAATCTATAGACAACAATACAATACCAACTACATCAACAACAACAGCTATAAAGGCAACAACAACAATAATGACGCCAGAGAAATCTGTTATAGCCTATATCAATCATCTTATCGTCAGCAATTTTTCATATTTCTGTGAGTATTTTGATATTTTTGTGAGTATTTGATATGCAGTAAAATACAGGTTATTTTAAATATTATTTCAGTTGCGTTTCATATAATTTGAATTTAAATTCATTTTAAAATTTAGCTCAACAATTTCAATAGGCTTATTGCTTTGTAAGGGTTTAATAAAAATTCACATAGGTTTTGTGTTTCTTAAAAATAGGTTTTGTGTTACTTTTATTAGACCCAATGTGACCCAATGATTAATATTTAATTTAATACTTGATTTTGTAGTCTATTTATATAATTTTTTGTTTATTTAGTGTACTTATTTTGCAATACTTTCTATTTTTACTTTCTTACATGAAATGTATATGTTATATTTAGTATATATATATATACGTAAATTATTAATATATTTTTACTTCTGCCTTTTATAGGGGATGAAATCGATGGATATCTCTATTATTTTGGCGGAACTTTGGGCACGCTGACCTTGACCAGCGTTGCGGCCAGTCTTGCCTACTACTTTGCTACGCGACCAATACCAGAAAAACCATTAGTGCCTCTGGAAAATCAATCCCCATTGTTGGAGGTAAGAGAAAAATCAATCCAATTGTGTTCAATTGGCTGTGCAGCCATGACTTCATCAATTTGTCATATTGTATGTTCTAGTTTTTCATATTATAGTCGCCTTATATATATATAATTTTTCATATTTTGCCCTTCAATATACCTAAAAAGTTTTTGGCATAAAAAAGTGAAGGATCTCAAGAAAATATCGATGTGTTAAATTTAGATCGGTAAACTGATAATTTAATTTCTAAATTATTTTTTACTATTAACTTCCTACCATAATTTTCGTTTGCTTCAAATTTTTTTAGCTAGCTAATATTTATGATATTTTATGGTATATTATTTTTTGTAAATTTATATACATGCACCTGTTTTACAGAAAGTATGTCGAATCACTCATATTTTCATATGCAAGCGGTGCTAAATTTAGAATGTAATTATATTATTTTTGAGGTACTCTCCAAGAACTGATGTATTTAAATGAACAAATTAATTTTTTAAGCGATGTAGTCATCTCTCTGTTCATTTTGTACAAGTACAGAGTATACGCTAGTCGATCACTATATAGTGGTATCAGTCTACCTTGCTTCTTTTGTTCTTTTTTGTACTTTGAGGTAAAACAGAAGTCTCTCGTTGGCCTTTGATGTGCACATGTCTCATGAAATAGTGTTTCTATTTCGTTTCTGTTGTCGTCACATGATTCTTCACTCGGATTTGACCACTGTGAATGATTTCTATTCTATTTTTGCAATGACGCGACTTCTACAGTGGTGCGAATATTCAAATCCCACGCTCCAATTGCCGGCCTATCCTAATAGTTGCCAAAATGTGCAGCATTTACGTGCTGGCGAATAATTTATCAAGCGCTGTGACATAAATAAATCATCTGACATGACTCAATTGGCAGGCATCTTCTTGCTTTTGCCTTAATTAGTCGGCTGTAGCTCAATTGCTGCTAATTCGATAATAGTTCGATATATGCAAATTGCATATGGGAAATTGTTGTAAACATTTGCTTGGCATATGTATGCATTTATTGACACTACCGACAATTGTTAACTTCTGACCGTGTGCAAGTTCATATACATACTGTTTACATTCGTTATAAACAAACAAAATTCTCACAGACATTGGCATGTAAAGCAAACAATTCTAGCCCACGAGCAACAAGAATGGCCTCCAAAATATCCCAATTAGACAATGCAGCAATAAGTATCGATATTTACATGCAATAAATCTGCTCGAATTTAGACAAGGTGGCAACGCCGCTCAATTAACGAATGATAAGAAACAAACAAGGCACGGCAAGGCAAGGCAAGAAGACAATAAGGAAAACACACGAATGTAAAATAATTATAAATATACTATTTAGTTTTGAGTGACAGCACAGGGACAACCTGTCTGCCGATGCAACGGTAAATGTTAGCAATCATTTGGCACGATCTCTAACATTTAAAATGTCATGTCGCGAATGCGAATTATGAGTGGAAAAATGCAAATTGGGTTGCTAGTTTAATTTAAAGCAAGTGGCAGGTGACAAACGATTATCGATAGGTAATTGAACAGGAAGTGTACATAATACTGGGAAATTTGGGAAATTGAAATTGAGAAAGGACGTTAGATATTTAAAATGCATGTGGAGTCAAAAAGAAGCTATTTAAATAAGCTCAGATTTAGCCCAAACAAATAAACGAATTAATGTTAATTAACACATGCCGAATATGTCCAAAATGTAAACAAATATTTTTATGCTTATTTTAATTTTCATATATTTATACCGATTTCCTGTTTTTAAGCATAAATCATATTCGTAGCACCACATCAAAGGGCAACACGCCAACAGCTCAATATTAAAAATTCTCTGACACAACAAAAGACCAGCAACGTGTTAACGTAACCCACCCACCCCTGACCGATCAGATCCACCTACCCCAATGACTACGTCACATGCCAGTCCCTGTGATCGCTAATCGCGTGCAGCTAACAGCAGAAGACATCTTGATCAAGCCAAAAAACAAATATTATAATGAGAATATCTAAGGTGTGTGCGTATGTGTGTCTGTGCACATTTGATTGTGTTCAACTGCACAACTATTATACGAGCTAAATAAAAAGAAAAAACCGTTTAATATAAAACCTATAAGCGAATGAAATTCCTAGGCATTTGCCTGTGCATATCTCCCCCAGCCATGCCCCGAGGCGAGGCGATCTTCGAATTGAATAAAACGCTCACCCGTCGTTCTCTCAGCAGGCGCAATGTTAAAGATCTTTAGCCAAAATCATTTTTAGCCACGATATTTGCTGTTCAGTTCGAAATTCAACATCGTGGCGTCGAGATCTGCGTTTAACGCGTCCTCTAAAGAAAAACGGAAAGAAAAAACAAAAAATTGACAAAAAATAAAAAATAATTTCGTCTGCTAAAACAAAAAATACAACATGTATATATCGTATATATATATATATGTTTTATACTAATTTTTTTCTCTAAATATATATATGTATATATATAAATACAAGCTAGCATAACAAAAAATCTCTTGACAATATGCAACAAATTGACAAAAATACGTTCGTTTAATCATTACGTAAAACACGGGCAATAAAGGCCGAAACTAAAATGAGAGTGAGATGGAAAATAACATAATTTAATTGTTGAATGGCCATTTGTCAAAGTGTCAAAAGAAAAGTCGATGGCGATGTCGATGCCTTTATCTATAGCCTATGGGCTATGTAAGCCCAACACTCAAGTTCAAGATCGCGCACGGCTATAGCCTCGATACATGTGTCTAAAAGCTCTATAAAAATAAAAATAAATATCCTATAAAACTTAACAAAACCGAAAAAAACAAAACACATAAAAATCAGCATTAATCGTATTGTTGAAATGATTTCGTTTATAATTCGCGATGATATATGTTTTAATAAAATTAAATTATCGACGATGCATAGTGCTATATATAATACTATATATAAATATATAGTATATTTATAAATATATGATATTTAAAGAAGCAACTTTTGATACGTAAAGTTGCTAAACATCGAATCGGATATTTCTGGATGCTTGAGCTGTTTACCAACTCGAGTGTTTACCCTCTATATAATAGACGAATTTGGGGGGCGCGTTCTGGGGCGCCTTTATTACCGAAATATCGGCATGTGCGTTTAATAGAGCCTTGCGTATTACGGCCTGAAGCCCAAATATTTTTCGGAAATAGCCTAAATCCATTAGAAATGTCTCATTATTTACTCAATAAAGGCCAGCTGTTATTTGTTTTGAATCGCCGCAAGTGCTTTCAATGCCAATATGAATTACAATCCAGCATTTTAGAATTTCATAAGGTTTGTAAGGAACATGAAATTATATTCAACTAGGGCACTTTAATTGATTGTGCTATTATATAGCTAAACGAAATTCTTGGAGCTTCAGGAACTAACTCAAGCAAAATAGCTGAACGAAATTTGAGATAAACATTTGTTTTCAATTAGCAGAATCAAAATTTGAAAATGTATTAACAAAATAAAAAAAATTTTAAGTTAAATATTTACTTAAAACTTGTATATCAAACTGAAATTTATTTAAAATATATTTAAATTCCAATTTTCGAACTGCTCAAAACTCTGCCTACGTGATTAACATTATAAAGACACTTGTTATACTAGTTAAGATACAGCTAGCTAAAGAATCTAATATATATTTATATTTTTACATACAAACATATATACATATATATGTTGTATCTCTGAACAATCTGAATGCTGGTAAATTGTTTGAGTCAAATACAAATGGAATTCATGCACTTGCAATCCATTAAAAGTTTTTGAATGTACTTGCTATAATTGATGGCATTTTTATGGCATCTACAATTACCATAGCTCAGGCATCAATTCACAATTGATGATTATTCAATCTTTCAGTTTCAATGGGCCAGAACCGCACAGCCGTTAAGCCGTAAAGCCGTTTCCCCATGACTCAGGCAGGCGCATTTGCAGAAGATCCATATAGAAAATTTATATATACATATATAATATTTGTTTCGTTTCTTTTTTTTTTTTTTTTTGTTTGTGCAAAATATTTGACTAGCTTGTTGTCGCTGTTGTTGTTGTTGTTGTTATTTTTGTATATTTTTGCGTACACTCGTCTAAAAGATAACAACACAACAGAGCATGAAGAACTGAACGACTATTTTTAAACATTTGGGGCAGGCCAAAGCACACTCGGCCGCCTTGTCGATAGATCAACAGAGATCTGGGTGCCAGACGGGATCTATAGAGCTATAGTTTGTATTGAATAATAATAATAATAATAATAATAATAACAGCATTAAATTGGCTGCACTTGAGTGCAATTGACAGGGCGTGGCGCTATATTTATAATTGCCTTTGATCGGGATACACTGAGAGAAAACTTGGACATGTCCCAGTGAAAGTGAGTCAAAGAATTTCCGATTCGTTTTGCAGTGAAATTTGGAAAATGTGCATATTAAACGCGACAACGTCTGCTGATTTGAATTACCAATAAAAAGAAAATTGTGCCCCATAATTCGCCCAATAAAAACATAAAGAAAATATCCAAACAAAAAACGTGTAAAGTTTTTTTTTATTATTCGTTAAGTTGAAACAAAAATATGTCCTGTTGCGGCCAGATAACCAACGTCCGCGTGCCCATCGAACTGAACAATCAAAGCGACGTGCTCAAGGTAAAGAGTGATATAGAGCAGCCTAAGGACTATCCCTAGCCCACATTCCTTTCCCGTAGAAAATTTAAGAAATATTCAATTTGATCCTGCTTAACTTTGTCTTTGGAAGTTTTGCGCCAAACTAATTCAAATATATTTTTTTGCTCTCCTTTTTTTTTTTTTTTTTTTTTCATATTATTTTGTTGTTAGCTTAAATACGATCCACTGTTAGATCCACAGCACAGGGTAGGCGTGGCATGTCCCCCCTCTAGGGGTAGGCAGCCGTATTGTTTGTCTCCTTCACACTCGCGTGCGTCATCACTGTCTCCCCTCTCGCTCTGGCTCTCGCTCTCCCTCTCCCTCTCCCTCTGCCCTGTCTAAACAAATCGTTTATTATTATTGTATTTTGTTTTTATTAGCAACCAAAATTTTGAAATACATTTGCAATCGCACATTAAAAACAAACAGTTAACACACTTACCGCTCTCCACCCTCCCTCCGCCCACCAACTCGATCAGATCCAACAGACATCGCCCATCAGGCACTTAGGGATCTATTTTTTGTATGCATCAACACATTTCGCCAGCCATACGTCCAATTTGCGTTAGCTGGCAGCTGTTAGCCATAAAGGAAGTGCTCTATTGCAGTATAGCTTAAATCGATCGAACACCCATACTATATACATATACATACATATATACATAGTTCGATTCAATGTTTCTCTCACACTCATTCACAATTGGCAATTGATCGTTTTATGTTTCTTTCACTTCTTCTTCTTGTTTTTTTCTTTTTGTTGCCAAAAATAAACTGTAAATCACGTCAATTGATTTTGGCCACATCAATTTGAAAGATTATTGCTTTTATGTCCATTATCGCTAACGGATTTATGATCTGGAAAAACCTAAAATCAATTTATTTTTCCTTTAATTTTTTTTTTCATTTGGATTTTCCTTTGCTATTTTTGTACCGTAGCAAAGTTGTGACAAATCGGCATAAACAAAATCTATCAAATATTTTATGTAAATAAATAGAACATTTTTACATAAATAATCAAAGTTTTTGCAGCTAAGAAAAGTTCAATGAATTGATCCTTATAAATTCTTTTATCATATGCAATCTTATAACAAATATAGTCTTATATTATAATTAAAGTCTTTTCTGGCATTTAGACTATTATATTATGGAGAAAATCTCTTATTAAATGTTAGATTTTATATTATAAATATTCTTCTTTATCCTATATATTTATATTGAAATAGATCTCAAATATATATTTGTCTAATACCAAACGCAGTTAAAATATTATGCAGCATCATTTTAGTCTAAAATTCATAATATCAAAGAGGCAGATTCCCCCACCTAGTTTCATATCCCTATATCACGTAGTTTCTATCCATCAACAATAAACCACTTGTACCTAGACTCTTTATTTATTTCAGCTTTATCCCTATCATAACATATAACTATATTCTTGAGACGCTCTGCCATCGTCGTAAATCTCTTTTCTCTTCAACTCCTTCACTCATCTTGCATGTCCACGTGTTTGTTTTCTCTTCTGTTTCGTAACTCTTTCCAGGGCCCAGAACAAATACACGTCTCCAAGTTCTACAAGGAGTCGAAGAATGGTAAATTTGTTTCCTACATCACAGAGAATGTTCGAACGTTGTATCAAACGTTTCGCGAGGGCGCCTACGCCTCCAACAATGGACCCTGCCTCGGCTGGCGAGAGACTCTAACATCGCCCTATCAGGTAAGTGGAGTCTATCTCTCTCTCTCACTCCCTCTTTGAGCTTTGCTAATCTCTATCTCTATACTCGCAGTGGATCAACTATGATGAGGCACTGCTGCGCGCCAAGAACTTTGGCTCAGGGATGCTGGCGCTGGGCGCACGGCCCAAGCAGCTGATCGGGATCTACTCGCAGAATCGGCCGGAGTGGATATTGTATGAGCAGGCGTGCTACTCGTTCTCCCTGGTTGTGGTTCCACTGTACGACACGCTCGGCCCGGACGCCTGTGCTTTTATCATACGCCAAACGGAAATGTCCATTTGTATTGTGGAAGACGATGCCAAGGCGTCGATGCTGCTGGAGAAATCACCGCGTAGCCTAAAGATCATTGTCTCCATCAAGCCCATCCGCCAGACGACACTGGAGCGTGCGCGCAGTCGGGGCGTTCAAATCTTCTCGTTCATCGATGTCGAGAAACTTGGCGCCAAGGGCAATCATCCGGAGGTGCCGCCCACAGCGGAGGATCTGTGCACCGTCTGCTATACATCGGGCACCACCGGCAATCCCAAGGGCGTCATGCTCACCCACGGCAACGTGGTGGCCGGCGTCTGTGCGGTGATCCTGCAAATGGGCGATCACCGCATACGGGCCGGAGACGTGATGATCTCCTTCCTGCCGCTGGCGCACATGTTCGAGCGCTGCTGCGAGAACGGCATGTACTACGTGGGCGGCTGTGTGGGCTTCTACTCCGGCGACATCAAGGAGCTGACCAACGACCTGAAGATGCTGAAGCCCACGGTGATGCCGGCGGTGCCGCGCCTGCTGAATCGTGTCTACGACAAGATACAGAATGATATCTCCGCCTCGAGCCTGAAGCGCGGCCTCTTCAACATGGCCCTGAAGGCCAAGGAGAAGGAGATCGCCCGAGGCGTGCTGCGCCGCAACGGCTGCTGGGACAAACTTGTGTTCAAGAAGGTGCACCAGGCCTTTGGCGGCAATCTGCGGCTCATGGTCGTCGGCTCAGCGCCGCTGGCTGGCAACGTGCTCACCTTCATGCGCTGCGCCCTCGGCTGTTTGGTGCTCGAGGGCTATGGCCAAACGGAGTGCACGGGTGCCATAACGCTCACCGTGCAGGGCGACCATGTGCCCAATCATGTCGGCCCGCCCGTCTCCTGCAACGCCGTCAAGCTCGTCGATGTGCCCGAAATGGAATATTTCGCCAACCAGAATACGGGCGAGGTCTGCGTGCGCGGCTCCAATGTGTTTCATGGGTAAGCTAAGCGAGCTATCTATATGAATTTTAGTTTCCCAACTGCAATTTCTCTCTTCCAGTTACTATAAGGATCCAGAGAAAACGGCCGAGGCCATCGACGCCGAGGGCTGGCATCATACAGGCGATGTGGGCATGTGGCTGCCCAATGGCACACTGCGGATCATCGATCGGCGCAAGCACATCTTCAAGCTCAGCCAGGGCGAGTACATAGTGCCCGAGAAGATTGAGAATATCTATACACTCAGCCAATATGTCAATCAAGTTTATGTGTACGGCGAGAGCTTAAAGGTGAGTTGAAAGTAGAAAATGCAAAATAATAATATTTATAATAGTAAATAAATATAAAATGATAAAAAGGAATAAAAACAATTAATATATAATATAAATAAATAAAAAAAAAAATTAATAAATAATATTTAGTAGCAATAAATTAATATTTATTTAATAAATTAGAATCGTATTAAAAAATTAAAAAATACATGAAATATAAATAAACAGAAATAAGTAAGAAAAAAAATTAAGTAATAATTTAATTATTAAAAAAAAAAGTAAATAAAGTAAAATATAGAATATATAGTGCCAAAATAAAAAATGATTTCTTTGGTAATTAATAAATTATTTAAAATAAATTAAATAAGTAAATTGTGGTATCAAATTAATCTTATTTATTTACTAAAAATAAAAAATAATAAAAAAAAAAAATAAAAAGATATTAGACAGATATTTGAGACATTTTTCAGCATTTAATAATATACTTATAAATAAATAAAAATTAATTAAATAAATAAAAATAAAATAGTAGCGAACAAAATAGTTATTGAAAAATACATAATAATTAAAGAGTACTAGCAGAAATAAAATTATTTAAAAGATAATTTACAGCAATGTTTTAATGTCATATCAAAATTTCATTTCACAGAGCTGCATTATCGCTGTTGTTGTACCTGATGTCGATGTCCTGAAGCAGTGGGCCACGGAAAACAATGTACGCGGCACACTGTCCGTCCTGTGCAATAATAAGAATGTAAAGGAACTGATTATGAATGATATGCTCAACTGGGGCAAACAGAGTGGACTGAAGTCATTTGAGCAGGTAAGTGAGAACGCTTTAAGCTAAGCTAACAATCAATCACCATCTAATATATCCATCCATTTCAGGTCAAAGATATTTATTTGCATCCAGATCCATTTTCTGTACAAAATGGTTTGCTGACGCCCACATTCAAGGCCAAGCGGCCGCAATTAAAAAGCTATTTCAAGCCGCAACTGGAGGATATGTATAAACATTTGGATTAAAGCAATAAACAAACGTAGAAGCAAGAAAACATGAGCAACGAACAAATTAACAAAACTGCATTCAAAATAGATAACTCTGCGTAACATTATGTCTAATAGCTGACGAGATCGAAGTAGATCATAGTAGATCATACAATACAATATTTTGAATACCAAAAGAATTAATAATTACATATGCAGAACAATATTACAATATTGCCGTAGACTTTAAAGCGAACATCAGTCTAATTTTTTATAGTTCCGTCAATTCTTAGCAAGTAAGTGCAAGATAAATATATATACATATATGTATATATACAGGATAATGATGATACAGATACAGATTATTAACTGAGAAACCAAAACTTTTGGCAACAGCATTTTTTATATATGGTTTAGCAGCTCTTTATAAAAAACAAAATACAAAATAACTAACACAATAACATTAATATGTTAACTATTTCCTAATCCTAATGGTTTTTCAATTTTGTTTTTTTGTTTTAATTAAAAAATGTTTTAATTAGGAAAAAGATAATTATTATGAAGATAATTGCGTAGTCTGAACGAAAACATATACATAATAAACATATTGAGAAAATTTTTAAACCAAAGCTTTAATAACCTAAAATTCGTATACTACACTCAACGTTAGTTTTAACAGTAACAAAAAACCAAAATTTTTAAAAATTATGTACTATGCTAAATAATGAAAAGAAAAGTGAAATAATAATAGTACGTTAGGTAACTTAACATACACGCTTTTAGGAACAAAGAATAAGTAAAATCAAAACGTAATTTCTAACTCAAGTCTAAAATCTTAAATCAGCGCCATTTCTAAAGAAACAAACTCAGCAGCAAACTAAATGAAAATCACTAATTGGACTGCACTGTCTGCCTTACAATTAATAGAGAATCCCCAAGTTGGATACAAGAAATTCGAAAAATGTCTAAATACTATATGGTCTAAACATAAACCAAAAACCTTATGATAATATATAAATATTTTCTTTACGTAGGAAAACAAAATGAATACGCGAATTTATGCAATGAATTCAAATTATAATTTAAAAATAAACTCAAAACAAAAACAATCTAACTGCGCGCTCTTTCATTCAAACCAATGGGAGATGGCGTTGCCAGATGTAAGACGACCAATGTTGGACAATTGCGTAAAATTTAAAAGGCTCCATATGCGGCATTTTCTTTGAAAAAGTTCGAGGATTTTATTAAATTAAACAAATTACAGAGTTTGCATTCAGTTATTTCAATTATCATATTTATTACAGCTGAATTCAAATCATGGCGAATGGAATGCAAAAACTTCTCAGACTTGAAGCTGTTCCGTTTTTCGGTTTTCTTTTTTATGCCTGCTAGATTTTAAAGCTTAGCTAATTTCGTATTTATCAAGTATAAAGGACATTAGGCTTATATTTACTAAACAAATGTATGAATGCGATCACAGCTCGCCATGGACATGGTCGGGTGGCGGCGGTTCAGTAATGATGACCACATGCTCATCCTCGTCCTCATCCACACTTTCCCTGTTGCCACTGATATTGTGATTCTCATGGTCCTCGATGCGTGCCATCAGGGCTTTCAGCTCTGCATCGTAATCCTTCCACTCGGGCACAATGCGCTGAGCGGCTGTAAGTTTGGCCTCCTTGGTCTGCGGATTGTTGCACAAATCGATGACCTTGGCGTTCTTGAATGAACTATCGCTGCACCAGGTCTGACACCACAGCCACTCATCGGGCAGCGATTTGATGGCCACCTGATGTATCATATTGTTGGGCAAATCCTGATCCAGATTCGACAAGCTATTCGGATCCTGACTGAGCGCCTGATACTGTCCACGCAATCGATCGCCCGCCGCAATCTTGCGGAATCGCTTCAAGTCCACCACGTACAAGGCTGAAATATGATAGCGCCTGCCCATCAGATGACTGCGCCAGTAGCCCTGCTTCCAGAATCGGAAACCTTCCATTTCCTTGCGCGAATCGCAGAACGGCGTATACGCATAGGGGGCACCACCCAAATCCATGTCGTACAGCTCCTTAATGTCCGCGCGCACAATCGCATCCGCGTCCACAAAGATAATCTTGCGCACATTGAGTGGAAAGAGCACGTCCAGGAAGAGGATCTTATAGCCCCAGATGGTGCGCTGCTTCTCCGTCTGCTGGTGCAGCCAACGTGGCCACTTGTACTGCACGAGCTCATACTGGAAATTATACTCCTTGGCCATGTGAGGCAGGAAGTCCGTAAATTGTGGCGACAAATAGTTCTTGAGGAACCAGAATTTCACCGGGGACTTGGTGTGCTTCAGCAGTGACACCATCATGATGCGCAGCAGGCGCTCATACAAATGCCCCGAGGCCACGGAGAAGATATTAATGGTCTCCACATCCTCATCTGCGCCAGCTGTGCCGCTGCTACCACCAAAACTGTTCGCAATGCTATTCCAAATGCCAGACTGCGCTGGCGCTGAGTCATCCGCAAGCAGCTCCGCGTGCTGCATGCCTGGCCGCTTGGACACGCGCAACTTGGTAACGTGGGAGCGCAATGAGGTAATCAGCACCTGCACCACGCCCGTTTCTGGTTGATGCAGCGTGTTGGGTCCCTCCGCATGGCTAATGGCATAGATGTCTGCGGATTTGCCTTCGCGCAGGCGCAACGTCCAGGCGCCAGGATTCGCCTTCAGCTGGAAGTAGCCCAGATTGGCCATCACAATGGTGTCCACCAGTGTGGGCTGTGACTTGGTGCCCAGCACCAATTGCAAGCCACGTGGCGGTGCTCCGCTGGCCGCATCAAAGCAATGGCCCTCCAGTAGAAGATACTCCAGACCGAATTCACTATGCACGGGTCCGCCAATGTCGCGCAGCTTAATGTTATCCAAATCGTAGACAGCGCGCACCGCCTCCACCAGCCAATTCTCGGGCACTTGCAGCTGTTGTGTCAGCAGCGGATTGGCGGGGAGCCCGCTGAACTTAGCCAGCGGACCTTCGGCGCGTGCGCCATTCATCTCGAACTGCACCTCAGATTCGATCACATAGCGATAGAAATTCTTGACAGGCATATCGCTGTGCTGAGCCACAGGCGTCAGATACAGATGCAGCTGACAGTTGAGCGTTTGCCGGAGCAGTATTAGGATCGGGCTGAGTTTCTGTGCCGCTCTTGAGGCGGGATCCAGCACAGCAACGATATCAAAATGGGGCAGCTTGGCATCCTTCGCCGGCAGCTTCACCACAGAATGATCCGTTTTCAGATCACTGGGCAGCTTAAAGCGCGTCTTGGTTTGTCGGGGCAGCAGGCTCGCGTATAGCTTGAGCAGCGTGTCGCTGCTGAAATCGCTGTTCACATCGCTGGCCGATGCCTTGAGCACGTCGCGCACCTTGTCGCCGTACTGCAAGGCGCTGTAGCGAGCCAACAGCGCAAAGTCGGCGCTATCGAAGATTTCGTCGGAGCTGAGCGGCCCGTAGAGCCGACCATTTCCAATGACTAGACGCTGTGACTTGGATAGTCCCAGCACACGTTGTGCATACACGCGCAGCATCTTCAGATGCAATTCCGCGCTGCCCAGGACGTCTTCCAGCTGCTTGGGTATATCGTCTATGCGCTGTTTCTTCCCCCGAAGCCATTTGAACACCTGATCCGTTGCCTTGGCTGGCTCCATCGAGTGCATAGCCGCCCAGGCCAAATGATTCAGACTTCGTTTATCGCTACTGCCCTCTGTGTTGGGAATGAATGCCAATCGTACGCTCTCACCGCTACGCACATAATCCAGCGCATGGGTTAGCAATGTGCGACCTTCATCAGTCTCCAGATCTGCAAACACCCAGAGCGTTAGGAACTGCAATGAGGCGCTACCAATACGCTCCGAGCTCTTCTTGCCACCGAAGTATTTCAGATTGGCCATTAGTGTGGCAGTCATATCGCGATTCGAGAGCTTGTTGAGCGCTGCAACATTGCCCAACTGCTTGGAGGGCACACCATTAATGTCCAAGTACTTGGCATCCTCCTGGTTGAGGATGCGTTGATTGAGACGGGGCATCACATGCGGCTGATTCATCAGGTAATTGATTACCTCATCCGCATCGGTCAGCTCGCCTCGATATACGGCCTTCTGCAGCACCGTAGTCTGGCTCATGATTTCCGTGAAAATGGCCTCCTCGAAGTCGCTGTCAGCACTGATGATATTGCTAGGCATGGGGGCGCCATTGAGCAGCGCTTGCGGCTGACGCACTGCACCGAAGCCCAGGCGCTGCACAAACTCTGCAGCGAGCTGTCGTCCATAGTCGTAATCGGAGTCCTCGCCAAGCAACTCATTGGCCTTGCTGCTGCTCAGTGAGCTGAACTCCTTTGATAGCTGCTTGATGATGTGCTGCTTGGTAACGACAGCTGTCTCGCCCACTGTCGCATAGATGTCCGTGAGGAAGCTAAGGGCGGCGCGTGCGTCCTTTTGCTGACTTACATAGTTGAAGGCACAAGCAATGGCCACATAATCGGCAGCAGTGCTTTCCTCCATGGCCCGGTCATCGAAGACCAAGCCTAGACGTATGGGCGCTTGGTGTATTACAAAGGATTCGGCTAACTTAATGACACTGCGCGCTTCAGGCTGCAGTGGATCCACAACGAGAACCAGGTTAAAGACATTTTTCCGTATGTTGCGCAACATGCCTGGGAATGTGGGACGCAGCAAATCCATCACGGATGGCGGCCAGCGTCTGTACTGGGCATCCTGTTCGATGTCATTGATCCACAGCACTGCAGTATCTCTGATATCAATGGCAAACTCCTTTTTGTTGGCACTGTTCAAGTCCAGAGCTAGCAATGCGCTAGCTAAGTGGCCGTGCACATTGTTGCCATGGAGACTCTGCAGCACACGCATCTCCGAGCGCAACGTGTCCACCACGGTGTACAGATCCATTGTGTCCGCATCAAAGAACAATCCGTTTATGAACAAAGCTCCATCAGGCGGCGACACATTCAGGCTGCGTCCCAGCGATTCGGAATTGTGCTTCACCTCTGCGCGTAGCTCATCAGAGACTTTGTGGGCGAGCAATGTCCTCGCCAACATGGGGAAATTGTGTGCCGTATACTGGAGTATCTGTAGCGCCTCGTCGCCTTGTATCTCGGCTATGGATGCGGCCGCCTGTAGTCCTAAGTCCTGGAATTCCCAGGCTTTGAGTTGAGCAATCTCATCGTTGCCCTGGAGCAAGCGTTGGCGTAACTGGTCCAGTGCACGCTTAAGCGTGGGATGCTTGTTTTTGAGTAGCTTGAAATCAAAGCCCTGCACATCAGTTTCGTTTAATTCCTCTGATGTGTCACCATTGCCAGTGCCAGCCTCCGGCTTAGGCGCATCGTCCTGACTCTTGTACTCTGTGGATTTCAAATGCAATTCCACACCGTAGCCGGATAAACGTACAGGCCGATCACTTCGCTTGCCCACGTGATGCCGCAGCAGGTATCGCACTTTTCCTGTATTTGCAGCGGCTTCTAGCAGCTTGTGGTATGGTCGAAATGCGGCAGTGCCCAAATCAGCATAGAGCACCACAGTACGGGTGTTATTCTCACTGCCAGGATACACATGATCGAAGCTGTAGCTGACCACATCAGCATCCAGACTGCTTTTGGCAACTGGCAATTTCAGTTTTTGCTCTAGCTCCGTGTAGCTGCAGGCGAGCTCTGTGCCCACCTGTGCGAAGATGCTGCCCTCACAGGCTCCAGCTGTGCGAAGCTCGTCAGCCAATTGGAAGTGCGTCTGGATGCGCGGCGTCAAACTGTGCATCGCGACGACCAGCTTAAGGAGTGGCAGTTGTGGGGCACTCACATGCGAGCGCACCAACTGCAAGGCAGCATTGTACTGTTGCGACTCCGTATCTGCAAGGGATAATTCCATTAATATTACTATCCCAACACGAATCCACATTCAACACCCACCATAATCGTTGAGCGCCGTGTCCAATGCCGTTACAGCCTGCACATAGTCCCAGAAGAGACCTGCCTGCTCGTCCGCCAAATACTCGGCAATTTCTAAATACAGTGGCGTTTGTGTCCATTTGGCATTAATGAGAGTGGTAATTGGATAACTTTGACTGGACTCAGCAGCCCCCACCGAAACACCAGCTGGCGACAGCAGTGTGAACGTCGCAGTTGCCAGCAGCAATACACACACAAAACGTAACATTTTCAGCTGTGAATATATCTGTGAGCTCTTCTATTACGTGAACATGTCGCACTTATTATAAAAGCTTGCGGACTTAATAAGTACACGCTGTTAAATTAATTCACTTTAACTTTTATTTTCTACCGAAGTCTTAATTAAATTTAAGGCGAAAAACTGATGTGGCGTTTTACCGGCCGGACAAGCGTTACCACCTTGCTACGAATGTGTGGCTCAATATGAAGCTAAACTGAACCAGTTCCAAGAGTAGTTCTCTTTGCATAAATTATCAATAACTCGATGGATTATTGGATAGTTATATGAACAATTAACAGTCATTTATTCTATTTGCTTTATTAAAAAAAAAAATAATAATAATGAGCTTAGTTCATATTCAGATACCGTTTTTATTAAATACACCAACACAGTTTACTAAATAAAATGAACTATTATGAAAGAGCTACTCTAGAGTGGCCAAATGTTGTTATTTAGAGGCTGCCATCCGATTAGTTTTATCAGCTGATCCAGCGTCTTTGTTTATAAACTAAAGCGCGCCGAAAGTGCAATTTCGGAAATTATGAAATGCACTCTGGAGGGAGGCAATGCGCGTGGTAAATAATATATATATTTACTTTATTTTACAAATATTAATCAAATGTTTTGCTAGTCATTGCTAAGGCCATACAATCGTTGTCCAAAATTGGCAAAGAGCTGTTCATAGAAGCTGATGTCCATGGACTCAAAATGCGCTCCATCAATCCTACGCAATCGGCTGTGGCTAGCATTAGCTTTAGTCGCTGTATGTTTGATACATTCCAGCTACCACCCAGCGGCGACTGCTTTTGTAAAATAGCTATGAAGCCATGCCTCGGCGTCTTTCGCAATATGAAGCAGGTGAGTCCGTGCAGGCTTTTAATATTTACTATTGTTAATTTTGCTTTCTATTTTAGGTCGAATACTGCGAACTGAGCATTGTGGGTAATAAGACCAAACTACAAGTCAATCTACGCTGCAAGCTGGAGACCACAAAGCAGGCACTGATTGCAATTGTGGATGAATTGAATATTACGTCGAGTGTGCCAACTGATCAAAGTCCCAATAGGTAGCTAATGATGTATCATTTTATTGTACATAGTAAATTCATTTTATTTGTATTTTGTAGCATTCGCGGTGATCACAAGCTGTTTATGGAAATTTCGAATAGCTTCAATTCTTCTGAAGAGGAACTTACGCTGGAGGCCACGCCAGACAGTCTGTCAGCTAAGAACTACATCGAGGGTGCTCGTGTAAATGATAAGTTTATGCGATCGCAGCTGAAACTGAAGCATAGCGAATTTGAGCACTATCAGGTGGCCGAGGGATCAGTTATTACATTTTGCATTAAGGAATTTCGCGCCTTTCTGCTCTTTGCTGAGGCATTGAATGCGGCAATGACGCTGGAGTTCGATGACGCTGGCAGTCCATTTTTCGTGAAAATTAAGAAACACCGCGATATTGAGTGCTTACTCATCCTATCAACTCTGTCGCCCGAAGATGTTAGTTTCTCGGAAGATTATCGTCCGCGCGACATTACTGTGTGTAATACAACAAATGCATCTCAAAAACGAAAGAGCAGCACGCCGGGTCCAGAGATTCAGCAAAAGCGACGATTGGCTGAGGATACGACTCTCTCGGAGCTCGATACGTCGCTGTTTCAATTCCGCGATCGTCGCACCGAAGTGCCATCAGAGGTAGCTTCAGTGCAACCGGCTCGCATGCTAGCCGACGGTGACACTATGGATTTAGTTGATGAAGAGGCCGAAGAGGAGGCAATGTTGCTGGCCGTGTCAGATGCTGTGGAGGCCAGCCAGATACCTCGACCGAGCAGCACTGAAGTGTGCTTCTTCAATACAGAGGATGCGCCGCCCACACTATTGCCGGAAGACAATAACGAGGAGGATGAGAGCATACCTCAATCTCCGGAACGCGAGCGCGGCCTTAGGGTGCGCACCATCTTCTCTCGATGTTTTCAAAATACCTACGTACCGCGTGAGCCGTCGCCTAATAGTCAGGTGTATGCGCCCAATTCGGACACAGAAGATTAGCCTATTTTGTTCGTTTATTTATAAGGATTGTATAAACGTATGTGCTTTCATCCCGTCTCAATTGCCTCTCTCCTTTATGTGAATGACGGGCAAAAAGCTACTCGTCAACGCCGATGCAACTCGGTTCTGTAACTGTGCGGTGTTTCGTTGTGCCTGCTGCAGCGCTGTGTGAGCCGATTGTAGGGACAGCTGCGACTTGATGAGCATTTGATCGGTGGTCAGTAGCTGCTTGGAAGCAGTCACAACAAAGTTGCGTGTGAGCATGGTCAGCGCCTTACAAATTTCAATGTTGTTCTCAACTAAATTAGAGTGAATAAGACATGAATCGAGTCGAATACCATAGAGAATATATTGCACATACTCAATTTGCGCTGCAGCAAATTATTACGGTATATTGAGGCAGTTGCACTAGGTGTGCTTGGCTGCTCATAGATGTCATCGTCTTCTTCCTCGGTTGCCTCGCCAGACACTTCCGCTGCGTATATCTGCAAAGATTTGGTTTATGAGACTCGATGCTCTATTTATTTGTCAGTTGTAAATGCCTTATGCTTATCCACTTCCTCATCCGATTCGGAGGCCTCGCCACGCACTAAATCGGCCATCTTGTTGTTTATTATTAAATTACATGAGTGACAACTTAAATACCTGTTGGTCGTAATAATTGTCTATTTACCGTATTGTGTCGATAAATCGATTTGCAAGTCGATTACAGATATGCCCTATCGATACATTCCAATGAAATGTAAACGCTTAATTTGTCAAGCCTAAAAATCAATTACTCAGTTGATGTTCATCATTTGCACTACGATTTTTATTTAAAATAAAATGAAACAGTTAAATTAAATCATTATTCGAAATATTTTTGCAGCGTTCCCAATTCGTACATGCGCTTTATGTCGGTGCCGCCACCCACAAATTTACCATTGATAAACACTCGAGGCACCTGCAACGAATACATTTTACCATTAGGATAATGTAAATAGTATTTTTTGTTATTAACTAACCGTCCGAGCGCCTGTCATCTCGCCCAGTACAGATTGAATAGCATTGCCATCTTTACGTCCATCGAGCTCCACTATCATTGCATCAACCTTCAACTTGCGAAATGGCTGTGAAATAACACATATATTAATATAATAGCACATATTTGAAGTTCTTCGCTTGTAGTTTTTACCTCTTTAGCCATTGTGCAATAGGGACAAGTAGTTTTGCTAAATATTGCTACCTTATTCTTAGCAATTGTATCACGAACAAATTGAGCTTCTATGCTATCCATATTTATATGAGGTTTTGACGGTTCGCGGTCAAAATCCAAGAACGGAAATGGAAATTTTTTTGTTGCTATTGACAACGCTTGAAACTTGTCTCTTCTAAAGGACGTTAAGAGGTTGCTACGAAATCGTATAGGGATTACTAATTGAAGGTTAATTTTTAGAAACTTTATTAGCAACGCATTTTCGTTGACATGTCAATCTAATGTAGTTGCCAGATAACTAAGAAAAAAAAACGCTCACTTACTATTTAGAAAGTGCTGAAAACATAATCACTTTATTTATAACATGTAAAGACTTTATTTTGGGTAAACTATTATTGTTTTATATGTAATCAACAGCCCAAACATGTCAAACAAATATATTTAAAAGTGCTTAACAGGTCTGGCAGCACTATCGATTTGATGCGGTTTTCTTAAAACATAATTAAAGCTGTCATGCATATTATAGGTATACATACATTGTATACTATACAATGGCGATCACATATATCTTAATATAGTACATGAGCTCCAATTTAAACATGGACTCCACAATTAATATTTTTTGGATTTTTTCGACAACCCATAATTCTTCTATTTGACAACCTGCAACCAGTCGACTTCTCCTAACAGCTGATTCGACACGCGGATGAGTCCGCATTCATGAGTCGCTGCATTCAATACACTACGATTGAGTGATAGCACTAACGGTAATAGTGCCTCTATTTTCTAGTATTAGTTGAAAACACCTTCCACATACGATCGAATTCTGATTGGAAGACATTGGTCATTTTTGGATGAGATGTGATGACTACATTTTCCCAGTTGACGCCGATGCCGGTATCCGTCCAGTTGAGGGAGCCATTGATTAGGACGCTGTACGTAGTCTCTGGTCCGTAATTGCGTTTCTTGAGACTCCAAAGGTAATTCACTCGCTCTTGCCCATCGATCACACAGAACTTATGATGCATAAAATAATTGGAATTCTGGTTGCGCAGATGGGCGCCATGGTGAATTAGATCGACCAGAAGGTAATTGGTTTTATCTCCGCGTTGTAGAGTGACAATTATACGAACAACAACCTTGCGGAGCAAGGCGTTTTTCAAAGCGCGTGTCATCTCAACGGAGTAGACGGAATACATGGCCAGATCAATGCTGTATTTGGCCTTGTTCAGCTGTTCGATAATGCGGTCGATGTTGGCCTGAGCGCAATGCTTATTTTGACAATAATATAAACGGCCGTTTTCGCTGGACTTGCGATGCTCTTGCATGCATTCGAAGCCCAGTTCATTGAACATAAGCACCTCATGCACCTGAGCCTTTCGCCATCGGATCCACTTGCAGATCGATTTATATGCGAGCCATATCACCTCAGAGGCAGCAATTGTGCCGGTGGCAATGATGAAGATTGACCAAGAAGGATGCTGACGCAGCAGTTGAAACACTATAAAGGCATATATTATATATTTGACAATTTTCCGATATATTTTTCACTTACTCTTTTTCGAACAATATTCGTATCGTATATTGTTTACGCGCTCAACTCTCATACAATGAAAATGTAAACCTAGGGCAGAGCTGCTTTAACCGGAGGTGAACTGACTCTTCGTTTTTCTTTCTTTCTTATTTGTGTTTTACTTAAAAGAAATGCGACTATTCATAAATATATCAAATAGTATTTTCTATTCAAAAAAATTTTTAATTTATCAATCACACTTAGATCGTGTTTTAAGAAATAATAGCAGCGACTGGTTCCGATAAATATTCTGTTTTTGACATCTGTAAATCACTGTTAACTTAACAGGCCGGTTTAATTGATTTAACAGCTCAGTCCTCTCTTAGTCATAGTTTTTTCTTTTAAATGAATTAGATAAAAGATTGATAATTTGTATGGTGCGAACTATTGGAAGTTATTACAGAATACATAATTTTGGGCACTTTGACCGCTAGCCGGACCACTGCTAAGCTGGCCGCCAAATTTCAAAATTGGATAACAGCACTCAAACTGAAAATGTGATGTCACAACAGAGCTTTTATTAACATTCTAAGTAACAGAACTGCACTTTGAGTAACCTAAAGAGTAGTTTATCGGTGAACAGTGACTACACTTGAACGGAAAATCAATTTTTTTCGTAAAAGCGTGCCACTATGGAACAAAAAGGGCGAATGCAACTAAAGAAGTTTAGTTAATAACGCAAACAGCAATGCCGAGCAGTCTACTGTTCGCTACCAGTAGCGAGGGGCGCGTGCATACGCTGTCCACCAGCTCAAGTGGATGGCGCGAGTTCCCATATCTCGGTCTGGAGTTCAAGAAAATCAGCGCAGTCCCCAATTATATGTGGGCTATTGGCGGCGATCGACAAGTGTACGTTCATGTGCACGGACTTGATGTGCCAATACGGGTAAAGGAGGAGTCTTACGAGAACGAGCGCTGGCTGCCCATTGAGGGGTTCTCCAAAACGCTGCTGCCCACCGATCGTTATAAATACTCCAACGCTGATGGCAGTGTTGAAAGGAGCGTGGACAAGATTCGCTTACCCTCCATGGCCTGGCAGTGGGATGGTGATTGGCATCTGGACCTGGAATTGGACGGACAACAGCTGCCTGAAGATGGATGGATGTACGCCTTGGATTTTCCAGCTTCATACTCGGCAAAAAAGTCATGGAACTCGTATGTGCGCCGACGCAAGTGGATACGCTTTCGCCGCTATGCTGCTCTGAACAGCTGGTGTGCTGTCGCACCCCTGCACAAGGATCCTACGCAGGAGCCCTTCATTGATGTGGCCATAGGCGGCACACACGTGCCAAATGCTCCAGCCGGCACGCTTTGTGTGTGGGCCATAACGGCGCATGGCCGCGCAATGTTCCGGACTGGCGTCACTACCTTTGCGCCAGAGGGTCTACGCTGGACCGCCATCAACACGCCCGTCGGCAGTGAACTGGCCCAGATTAGCGTAGGTCCCACGGGTCTGGTTTGGGCTGTGCTCTACAATGGGCGCGTCATTGTGCGCACGGGCATAACACGGGATAATCTTTCGGGCGATGCGTGGCTGGACGTGAAATCGCCGGTGGCCACCAGTTCACAGACAGATACGCCACGTGGCCTGCGCATTGTGCAGATCTCGGTGGGAACCGATGCGGTCTGGTGCATAACAAACGATCACCATGCCTGGTTTCGACGTGGAATCAAAGGTGAGGCGGCTGGCATAAGTGAGGATGCTGCCATAGGCAGAGGCTGGGTAGAAATGGTTGGCAATCTGTCCATGATCTCAGTGGCACCAAATGATCAGGTATGTTTAAGGCCATTCAATCTGTCATTTTAACATTCTAATCATATGCCCCTCTCAACAGGTGTTTGCAATTGGCGCTGCAGATCGTGCTATATACTACCGATCCGGCGTTACCGCCGCTGATCCCACCGGCAAGAAATGGCTGAAAATTCAGTGCCCCATGCAAATCAGTCGTTCCTCCAGTTCCTTGTCCATAGTCTCACGCAAAAGTGGTGGCAGCAGCTCAACGCCCGGCTCCAAGCATCAAAGCTTTTCCAATCTCTATTCCAAAGAGAAGGAAAAGGGCGTTGTGGAAACGTGCGCAGTCATTGAGACTGTCACCACGCACAGCAACGCCTCCTCGAATAATGGTCTGAACAACCGTTTGAAGAATGACCGCTGGAAGCTGAGCGCTGATTCGCCGCCCACCATTGGCAGCCTCAATCTCAACGAGCGCCAGAAACATCGGGCGACTGCCTTGCGTGAGCCCTTATCGCACGCTTCCAGTGCGCCGGCCGCTGATGTGGCTGAGATAAGCGGAAAGTTTGAAACGCAGCTTAAGAATCCACGGGCCTGGTCACCGGTGCGCAGTGTTGGATCCGTTGTGGGCACCGAGGCGCATCCGGAAAGTGACTCAGCTGTCTTCGAATCGGAATCAGCGCATGGCTCTGATGCATTCCTCGGCGAAGACGATGACCACAATGGCTCGCAGTTCTGGACCGAGTGCGCTGTGATGTGGAGCTGTGTGACCACTGGCGCCGTCACCATAGATACTAACAATATACCCAACTGGTTCAACGAGCACCATAACGATGGCAAGGCCGAAGTGAATCCCAATTGGCGCATTGACATACTCGAGAAACTCAAACAGCGCCAACAGAGCGTGGCCAAGCTGCAGCAGGAAACCCACTACGAGAAGGCAGTCGAGCTAACGTCTTGGATTAAAACGGCGGACGCACGCTATCATCATCCAGGTGGCGACTACGACGATTGCACCATTGAGCTGGAATGGGTGAGCGGCAATGGAGGTGACAGCACAGAGAATGACTCCGGCACCTTCACAGTGCTCAGTCCCGACGGCTCAGCAACCAAAATACAATTCGCACTCTCCGATATTACGTGCGTGCAATGCTGCAGCGAGCCGGGTGCACCACGATTGGCCATACACGCAATGCATCTGCCTATCAATTGCAGCCCAGTCAAATTGCAATTCGCCGGTGATGCTGATATGGAGGATTGGCTATCCCACCTGTCCTCGGTGTGCAGTCAAATCAATATGCTAGTGGGCAAGCCGGCCAGCAATGCGATTTGGCTGACCAGCGATCTGGGCGATGTATTTGTCTTTGATGCAGCCAACATGAAGGCACAACAGCTAGAAAAGAACAGCAATGGACAGGCTCACTACGTGGAGCGCATGGATGTGTCTACGTGCGAGACACCCTACTACAATACGCTATATAATGGGTAAGAGTATATGTGATATACGTAATATGCGCATCATATTTATCAAATTGCTGACTTTCCCCTCCTCCCTAGCATGCCCTGTGGCAGCGAGCTGGAAATTGCGGGCTGTGTCTATGACGATGCCGATCAGATTCGCTTTGATTTACAGTGTCATTCTAGTATTAAAGCGCTCTCCCATCGTGTGGAGAAATATCGTGTCATAGCGATGCATTTGAATCCGCGCTTCAATGAGCGCACCACCGTACTCAACTCTATGATTGATTCCGAGTGGCTGGATGAAGTACGCAATGATCGCATGGTCTTTGCGCCTGGTGCGAGCTTCACTGTGAAAATCAGGTGAGCTTCAACACTTATCAGTCTGGCACACTTATCATTTAAATACCCGATTGTTAACATTTTTATAGGGCTCTTCAAAATCAATATCAGATTGTTGTGAACAATGAACTCTATGCCGATTACAAATACCGCACGGATCCGGCGGCGGTTACCTGTCTCTATGTCAGTGGGCGAGTGAAGCTATTTAGTGTCATCTATCGTTCGCCGTCGGTGATTTTATCTATGCAGCAATTGCACTGGCGGCAGATAGGCGGCCATGTGAAGCGAGTGTATAACAGTGGAGTGGATGTCGTCTGGGGCATATCCTGCGATAATACCGCTTGGGCGTACAACGGCGGCTGGGGCGGCATGTTCCTGAAGGGGCTGGAAGGGTCGGGCAAGATAAACGCAATGATTGACACGCACACCTACTACGTGTATGAGAATCAGCGCTGGAATCCCATCAGTGGCTTCACTGCCAAGAGCCTGCCCACGGATCGACACATGTGGAGCGATGCGACTGGGCGACAGAAACGTAGTAAGGAGCACACCAAGCTGCTGTCCACACACTGCGAATGGATATCCGATTGGGCCATCGACTACAATATACCCGGCGGAGCGGACAAGGAAGGCTGGCAGTATGCAATCGATTTTCCAGCCACCTATCATGCACAAAAGAAGCTAACGGATTGCGTGCGCCGACGGCGTTGGATGAAGAAATGTCGACTCACCAGCAGTGGCCCTTGGCAGGAGCTAAGTCATTCCAAAATACTAGATGCCTCACTACAGGTCCTGGACAGTGATGTGGACAGTGCACTGAACGTAGAGGATATGCCTGTTGCTGCATGGGCCGTCGCCTCGAATGGCGATGTCTTGATCCGTCATGGCGTTTCCACACTAAATCCTCGCGGAGATACCTGGGAGCATATTGTAAGCGATCAGCCGCTGGTAGGGATTAGTGTGGGACCCACTGGACAGGTCTGGGCAGTTGCTCGCAATGGCATGATCTTCTTCAGATATGGCATCAGCAAGGTGAACCCTTGTGGTGACGCCTGGCAGCAGGTCGAAGCACCGTCTGGCGTTACCTTCAAAGTCATTAGCGTAGGTCGTGCCGGCATCTGGGCATTGGACAACCAACAGCGTTTAGCAGTGCGTAAGGAAGTAACGCGCACATTCCCGGAGGGTTCACATTGGCAATTTCTCCCAAACTCTGCCAATGTTCCGCCGCACACAGAGACCCACTGCGGCTTTCGTTCCGTGTCCGTCGGCAAGGAAGTGTGGGCGATTTCCCTAAATGGCGTCATATGCCGACGATGTGGAATAACTAATGAGAATCCAGCTGGAGCTGGTTGGAGTCTAGGAATCGCGGTACATATGAACATGTTGAATATCTTTAAAGCATTTTTAAATTTGTAAAATTATTTACAGGGCCAATGGCAACACTTATCCCTGGAGGGGTATATGTAACGATCTCATTCCGATTTCAGTATTTATAGCGATACTCTACACTCAATAATGATATATTACAAACATAATATAGATCTGGAACAAACATTGACTATTGAACACTTGAGATGAAATGTTCAATAAAAAGACAACATTTAGTTTGTATTACTTGAACTTTGGGTGTAGATTCTCCATACGTAAAAATATCTTGACTGCAGCATTCTTCCTTTTTCCATAATAATATGAAATGCTTACACATAAGCTTGTTGTATTAAGCGTGATTATGTTTTAATTTATACGTTATATTTTTGTTATTATGTTTGATTTATTTATATTAGAGCTTACTGCTTTAAATTGTATGCGACCCCCAATATATTATAAAATTTATGTAATAAAATATGTATGTATTATATATTAAATGCATTCAAAGTACCACAAAAAATATTTCGGGGTTTACTTATAAATACAAATTGAATTTACGCGGGTGATGGTCAAACGGGTAAAGTTCGGTAAATAAAAAAAATGCCCATCATCGATAGTATCGATACATTTTTAAATCGAAACTTGTGATATTGAATCAATGCTGCCTTGCATTTCACTTTTGTAAACAGAGCAGCTGCCAGGAAAGAAGTGGGTACTAAAAATTATTAAACAAAATATTGTTAATAATCTAAAGCTGACAGTACATAATGTCTGATTATGATCAAGTGCGTATAAAAAAGTTAGTTTTGAAAGGAGAAAAACACAAGTAAGTATATTCCAAAAAAATTAGCGTATTCAAGTTTTAAAATTGAGTTTGTTTATAGGAAAAGTAAGAAGCGGAAGAAGGAAAAGGAACACAAGGATGAAGATGCACCCAAACGTAGCAAAACAGTTGCAGATGAGGATACTATTCAACATGCTGGGTGGTGGACAGCAACAACAACCGCCAACATCGTTGGATCAGTGGCCATTGAATTTGGCGATCGTTGCTATCTGAAAGCCCTAGACAATGGGTAGGTGTTTTTGTTATTAACCAAAAGGTAACCTAATAAATTATCAATATGAATAGTTTATTTACTTTAGGCGCGCCACACAATCCAGGTGAAGGTCCTGATCCAGAAGAAATATTTACCGCATTTCCAATTAACGACCGCAAGGTCTCCTTTAAGTCGGGCTACGGGAAATATCTGAAAATTGAAAAGGACGGAATGGTAACTGGCCGTTCAGAAGCAGTTGGTAGCATGGAGCAGTGGGAGCCTGTCTTCGAGGTAAGCACAGACAAGCTAAAAAATAATATATATTGATTTTTTGTTCTCTTATATTTAGAACAAGCAAATGGCCTTGTTGTCAGAAACGGGACACTTCATGTCCATTGACCCAGAGGACGATGCTTGTGTGGCCTTGCATAAAAAAGTGGGTCCGCAAGAAATTTGCCGAGTGCGCACAAATGCAGCAAGAGATGTTGTTGTGGACGACCAGCCAAAGGAGGAAAAAGGCGATCTAAGCGAAGTTGAGAAGAACTATGTGTAAGTGTTTTGTTTATTGATATCAACATATATATAAATATGCTAACGTATATACTCTCTTCTAGCAAAAAGTTTCAAAAGTTCCAAGACAAGAAGATGCGCATTAGCAAGAACGATGTAAAGGAGCTTGAGGAAGCCAAGGCCCAAGGACTGCTACACGAAACTCTGCTCGACAGGCGCAGCAAAATGAAAGCTGATCGATATTGCAAATAAAACTTAGTTAATGCATATTAAATGTAGAAATGAATAATAAAGTTTTACAAATGTCTGTAAAGAGTCGGTCTTAATCTAAATATGTTTAATTGCCTTAGTATAAAATTTGAAATGGAGAATTTATTATTGAGAGAGTTTCACATTTTAATTGACTTGGAGACAATAGGGAATGAGGTATACTGAATTCGGAATGAAATGAAATTTCGTGTGAAGTAACAATAAAATTTCATTTATTTTGACCTACGACTTCGGTCTCAAGAGATGGACAGAGAGAGAGAGAGCTTAGAACGCTGGAATTTGAAAGAGCGTGAGAAAACTCTGAGCAAACTCCTAACTATGCAGACCGTAAACCGGTTTTTGACTCGATGTGAGCCAATGGGCTGAGTTACAGATTGAGCTGAGTTAGTTTAGTTGGTGTTGGCTGCAGTACCCAGGCAGATCGAAGCGCATCAGAAATCTAGTTGTATTTCTTTTGCATTTCTTTATTATTTACACATTTGCGATAGCGATCTGCGAGAGATGCGAAAATCGCAGGGCTTGTCGTTCAGCTCGGACAGGCGTCTTGGCCTGGACGCCTCGGAAACCTACTCAACATCCAGCTCGTCGCTCAACAGCTCTTTCAGTGACGGCAGCGATTTGGTTAACTGGGAGGAATACGTGGCCGAAGACGGCAGTCTCTTCTATGCTGAATATGTGCCCAATCCCAAGCCAAATCCAACTGAGCGACGCGGTGAGCCGCTGCGTCGCTCGCTGCGCCTGGGTAAGAAAACTACGCGGCGACAGCAGCAGAATAGAGGCCAGCAGGGCAAGCACAATGGCAACCACAGCAACAACAACAACAACAACAACAATCATGGCAGCGGGGGGCAGCAGGCGCAGGTAGAGGCAGAGAACGAGGCGAACAACGGGTTCCGATTCGCAGACATCAAGAATTCACACGCAGACGCCGACAATCTGAAGCAATTGGAGCTGGTTATAACGGCAACGGATCGTTTCCGCTTTGGACGGCGCTCCACAGCCGTGGAGTCTATACTCGGCTTTCGAGTGCTGCCCTTTCCCGACCAGCCCGAGTGCCTAATGGTGGACAGCTTCGTGCACGATATCAGCGCCATGCAGCATAATATAAAACGGGGCGATTGGTTCAAGTCGTTGAATGGCATCGAGATTTATGCCAGCAATGTGGATGAGCTACTGCAGCAGTTCCTGGAGCCCACACAGGTGTGCCTGGGCTTTCAAGGTGCCAGCAGTGCTGCTCCAGCTGCTGCATCGGATGACGCAGCGGCTCAGTGCAATCAGATTCCACAGATGCACAAATTGACTAGCTTTGCCATGTTCGCGGAGCAGTTCGATCAGCTGCTGCCGCCTGCCATGACCGTGTCGGAGTCGCTGACGCCCTTTGGCCTGCTGCTGCTGCCACCGGAGTGCTATCAGCATGATCAGCACAAGGATTCGCTCTACTACTACCCGGAGTCGGCGCTGACGAACTTCCTGTACAAGGCGCGCGGCAGCTTCCTCACGCTCTGCTCCGTGCTCAACGAGCTGCAGACGGAGCCGCTGACATCCCGTCTGCTGGTCGACCAGGTGCCCTACCATGTCAACTATCGCCGCCTGAATGGCTTCCTGGTGCTGTTCGCCTATGCAGCCCAATTGTACAGCGCCACGGAATGCAGCCTGAGATCGGATGAGCTGATCGGGTATATTCGCTTCTCGCTGCCGGGTCTGACTCTCGAGAACTTTTCCACAGCCAATGATAGCTCGAACGGCCTGCGCCAGTTCCTGCGTCATTTTTGTGGCATTCAGCGATCACGCCTGCTGGCCAATCCACGGGGCGAGCTGCACTTCGAGCAGCTGCTGAAGCAGTCGAAGAGCCTGCCGCTGCCCAAGGAGGCCCAACTCCGCATCTTCGATGCCCTTAGCGAAATGGAGGCCATGGACTATCGCAACTGGAACGACGAGCCGTTGACCACACATCGGGAGTTCTTCATCTATGGCTGTGCCCTGTACTACGATAGCTTCCTGCTGGCCAGCCTCCTGCCCGCCGAGGTGCGCTTCAATGTCGAGCTCTTCCTGCGCTGTCGCGGCATCTTCGACTTCATTGGAGCCGCGCCCAGTGTGCGCGTGCGGGAGCTATACGTCTGGGAGGAGATTGTGCTGGCCAATGCAACGGGTCGCTACTTTCTGACCGTCTGCTCGCGCAGTCATCTAATCCTCACGGTCATCCTTAAGATGTATGTGGACACCCCTGAAATGGAGGCGTTCACTGCGGTGCCACCTTCGCTGTTCTACATTGAGGAGATACAGGAGACGTTGGATCATTTGATACAGTGCGGCATCGAGTCATTGGCCAAGTTCTGGTCCATCTCGAACAAGCGACCCGAGGTGCTGGATCAGCAGAAAATCGAGCAATCCGACGTGGAGAAAGACGCCACTAGCAAGCTGGAATCATTCCTCAAGCAGAAGACATCCGCCTCACACTCCAGCTCCGCCGCCAACGATGAGGAGGCGCAATTGTGCTCATCCCTGGGTGGCTCGTCCATACACAGTCTGACGCCCAGCGAGGATGAGATGTCGCGACGTCGCCTCACACCCGCCGAGGATTCGGACAGCGGTTCCGACTGGGAGAATTTTGCGGAGCAGCATCCGCTACACTATGGCCTCAATCTGAATGCGGAGAGCCAAAGCCAAATAACCACATCCCTGTGGAAGGAGATCAGCAATGTGCTGCCAGTGAAAATATCCGCCGGCTGGAAGAACTCCGTGCTGCATTACGTTTATGTGGACCTCACCAATGGCGTTCTCTTATGTCCGTTCACAACGAATCCAGACACTGTTCCATACCTGAGTGAGATACGCCGAGCTTGTCACATGATTCACATGGTGCTGGATCGCTCCAAGCAACATCGACGCCAGCTGCTGGAATCGGCCAACAGATCCGTTGGCAGTGATATAACCATGGTTAAGGAGCATGGCATCACCTTGGAGGTAACCAAGGATCAGTCCAGCATGCGTTTCGTTGTGGTCGGACGCCTATTCCAGTCGCCAGCAAAGGAAGTTTACGTCTGCCACTGTCCGGAGGTGCCACAAAATATGGTCGAAATGGCCTTTCGGCTATCCTTCTTCTCAATGGGATAGCTTAGATATGCATATAATATAAATATATATGATGTATATAAGTGTCTAACTAATAAATTAAATAAAATATTTAAATAATTTAGTTGTTTTTATAAACATGAAGATTATCTACATATAGAGATCTATGATGGACATACTGAATATTTGATGAATAACATCCTAATCCATTCTGGAAATTCTTTCTGTAGCTCCTTCCGTGACACATTTCCCATGTGGATTACGAATTCGTCTGCGTCTTTCATTCATATTTGAATTGAAGCATTGCGACTATATTTAGGTAATCGTACGCACCCGAAATACACATACGACACGCGCCCTAGTCGCATATTTATAAACATAAAGACATAAAATACATGAAAAGAAAACAACAAGAAATATGTGTTTTATGTGCGCGACAATGTCAACGTTTCATTCTGCACAAGTCGGATGCTCAATCCGCTCGTTCGTCAGTTGTCAAGGAGGCCGTCCAAAGAGCGGGCGCAGTTGGGAATTGATATTCTTTGGAGCACTTACATCATTGCCAGCTGGAGATGCCAAGGTGGCTGTTGTGCATTGGCATCTGTGTGCTTTTAGTCTCGTCATATGCTCTGGACGAGATCGTCAATAATAGTGTGAGTGAAGGTGAGCAGCAGACGGAGACGGAGAAGGAGAAGCAGACGGAGACGGACATAAAGTTGCCCAGCGAGGTGCAAAGAGCCGTTTGCACTGTCAATGCTGGCGAGGTCAAGGCATCCGCCGAGGCGGTCACAACCAAGACATTAAAGGGTGTCTGTGGCTCGGGTTGGTTATGCAGAACATTTAAATATTATCTGTTTATCTAATATAAGAAACATTTTCAGATGAAATGAATTTGGCATTTCGCAATTTGGAACAGAAATTGTTTGAGGAATTGCGTGAAGTTAAGGAGCAGCTACTAAAGTTAACTGCAATGTTGGAGCAGCCAAATCGAGGTATCGGCCCCTTCACGCCCACCACGCCCCTCTCACCGTCCACATCTACCACGCCCTCGACGCCAGCTCCATTCATAAAGCCTTCAAGCATGAAAATAATTAAGTTCGAGCAAATAACGCTGAAGCCCAGCCTGGAGAAAAAGCAGCCACAGCTTAAGCAGATGGAAGGTGCGCCGGAACGGGAGGAGGAAATTGATAGATTCAATAATACCATGCTGGCCGATCAGGACTTTCAGTTATTCACCTACTACTGGAAGTTGGAAAATATAACCGAACACATTGCCAAGGCGTCCACTAGAACCGTCAAGAGTCCCATGTTCAGCATCCGAGGCGAGTATAACAAGTAAACTTTATAGTAATTATAGTAGTGTGATAATTCAGTATATACTCAACATAGGCAAGACGCTCCAGCTGCAGTGCACCTTTCAGCACTTGCACCGGGATATGATCAATCTGCAACTGGCCATGGCCTATCCAACCTACGAGCACGGCGTTAAGGGCAAGGAGAACAACATTATGCTGGACATGGGCGGGCAATGGAAGCCGCTGAAGTGGGCTGATCGTGTTGCCTTTAAACACAAAATTTCTCTGTTGGATCAGCAGCGTAGCCATCGACGTCCGCAGGACCTCAGTTCGCTGGAATTGACCAAGCTCGACTCGGGTTTCTCCATACCGAATAGCGCAATTTTGGGCAGCAACTATGTGAAGCACAATTCGCTGCTCATACAAATTATTTTATATTTGTGAAAGGTTTAAATTTGCATGAACATTAAACAAAGCAACCAAATCCCATTAGCCAACTAGAAATTGTGGGGTTTACAAACTTAAAGCTTGCTGCGGGCACCCTTCGCCTTGATGTCGAGGAAGGGCATCGCAATGGGATACAATTCTTTGCACGATTTGAATGCCACAATATCGTTAATTGTGGTATGACGTTGAGTGCAGGCCGCCGCACTTTCCTCCTCCTCGGCGGTCGTTGTTGCGTTCTCATCCTTTTGTGTCGAGACAATGTGGACAGATAAGACTCTACGCTCTTGCCCATCCTTTGCTATAAATTTCTGTAAATGCAAGAATGTCATTTAGATATACATTTCGAATTGTAGATTTTTAGCCACGCACCTTAAAGTAATCCACAAAATCGGCTTTTGTTATCTTGCGCAGAATTGCGACCTCGGCCTCTTCCCTTTCAAAGTGATACGTCTGCATAGCAATTTCTCCATAGAACTGACTAAATTGCTGGAATATTGTCTTCGGCTTCTCCAGCTTCTTGACAATCAATGCCTCCTTATGGCGCGCGAATTCATCTTGAGGCATGTCCTCAATGACTTGCTAAATAAAAAAAGTTATTTCAAATTGTCCCTCATTCTACAATAGGTTTTCCTCTTACTAAATAGTTCTGCAAAAAGTTCTCGATGCGATCTTCCACATAAGCCGGATGCTTCGCTGATTGCACAATGATGCGAATACCATTGGCGCCGTTCACTTTGCGCACTCCACTGAAGACAATATAGCCCAATTGCTCCTTGGTGCGCAGGCAATCGTAGCAGGGCTCGGACAGCACTTGAGATACCAGATTGACCATAATATTGGTCAGGTCCGTTTGTGCGCCACACTGCATATAGAGCTGGGTGCAGGAGCTCTTGTGGTATTCATTCTCCTTTTCAAAGAGATAACTATCACCTGAATAAAGCCAGATCAATTAAGAATTATAAATTTTTAGTATTCTAATTTCAATTTACCTGCCAATAATTTGTATTCGCGTTTTTTGAGCATCTGTCTAGCCAAGATTGGCAATTTCGTTGCATTTGTTCCCTCTAATCGCTTATTGACACGACCCGCAATATCCGTTGCCTGCTGCTTGGTCACATTACCGAAAATAAAGCACTCAGTGTGCAAACGCTGGAAGAACTCTTTGGCAAAGTTAAGCACACGATCATAGGAAACAACTAAAATGAATAGAGGATGCATTTTATATGATACTCAAATCACGGCTTTCATATATAACAACTCACGTTCCATAGCATCTAATAGCTCAACATTCGCCCAGGCATTCTCCGTGAGCAGCAGTGCCAGATAATAAATGGAATGCTGATAGGGTTGTTCGGCCTTGAAATTCTTTAAAGATCTAATGTATTCCTCCTTGAGTATGTCAAATCGTTTTTCGTCTATGCTAAAATTAAACAGGTGATCCAAGAGCTTTTCAAGCAATACCACCTGCTTGTCGTTGAAGCCACGTATAGTAAACTGAAAGAGGAAAACCAGATTAGCATTGAAATCTAATATAGGAAAATTTATATTTACATCAATGCCGCCTGGTTTGGTTGTTACGTTTAGCTTGAGACTGGCTAGCTCTGCGTCATATAGATATTCGTTCAGTTGATCCTTCAGCAGCATTACCATCATGTGATTTAAATTACAATTCAGTGGATCCAAATAGGCAATCGGATTGGACATGTCGAAGGTCATGCAAGCTTTGGGCTTATTAAATTGATTGTCCTGCTTGTGCCACACTCGCAGAATTGGCGTATCCATTATAATTGTGGGATGTATTGGTGCGTCGCTGGGCACTTCGGCAATATCGAAATTGTTCGGTATAAAACTGTTTGGCAGTGACAGCTTTAGATTCTCATTTACATCGCAACACTCCCATCTCTGCAAATGGATATTAAATTAATAAATATTGAATTGGCTGTGAAGCTCTCAATGTACCTCAATTGTGCACTGGGGTATCCGCTCCAAGCCATACTTTGTTTTGTAATAGGGCTCTGTCATATCGGTAGAATCCTCAAAGCTTTGGCTAACCAAGGAAATGCGACTCTTTGATGGCACCAATTCGTTCAAAAGATTGCAAACTAATTCGGGACGCCATTCGTTGCTCATATAAGGTGCAATTAGCACCTCTTCTAGTGGAAATATTTGCATGGATGATACTGCATGGGTGACGAGATTCTCTGGTTGTTCCTTCTCCTTGAAACGGAACCGCATTTCGTTTAATTTCACACACTCATCAAATATCCATTTCTTAGGTCCCTCCTTTCTCAGCATGCACAAATACTGAAATACTATGTTCACAATGTCATCTACATGAGCCAAGCCCTCCTGCGTTAGATCCACCACAATCTCGAAGAATCCAAAGCCATTCTGGGTATTCTGATGACCAGCCATAAGACTGCAAGCAAATGCAAGTGTGAGTAGGTTAATCTCTAGTTATATAGTTAGTTAATATACTTACTCATTGCACCAGCCAAGCCTTCGCAGCTCAGATAATATGCTGCCCTTGCCTTCGTGTCCAATAAGATGCGTTAAATAGTTGTCAGGCTGCATTATATTACAATATTATTTTAGAATAGGCATTAAAATAACTTCAATTACTTACCGCCGATTTGTAGTACTGGGTCAGATCGTCGGTCGTAAAGCTTATTGTTAGCGAGCGTATATCCTTAATGGGCACGATCTTTAACTTCTGGCCGTACTGCTCCTCGCCATACGGATGCCTGGGCCATTCCGGCACCTTTACATTCTTATTTTCTATTTCTGAGAATTTTTCGATCACCATTGTTTCCAATTGATCCAATGTTTCTGTGCAGAGATTTAGTAATATTTAAAATAAAATAGATTGTATTTAAGAATTTGCCGCAACAACCTTTTCCTATGACCGACAGGCACATGATGTTCGCAGAATACCATTGTTTGTGAAACTTTAACAGTTCCTCGCGCACATCTATGCCCTTCGACTTGGGTATGTCAGAGAGCGTGGCCTTGTTACCACTGCCAAATTTGCTATACGCATGATCCGGTTTGGCCAGATGTCGATGTACTTGCTTAATGCGCCACAAATCGCTGGACAAATTCTTCTCATGCTCCGAATTAACCTGCAAATGAGTATAATAATTAGAATTTGCAATTTACAAAACTGATTAAACACAAACCGCATTGATTTCCCGCTCCGTTGCGCTGGGAGTAAATAGTGGGCCAATGAAGAACTGCGCAAAACGATCCAGTGCACCGTCCAGCTTGTCCGGTGCCACATGAAAATGATATTTCGTCATAAGCGGATACGTGGCTGCATTGCTGCTGCCGCCGCTCTGCGAAAGGTACGTGGTATACCCATTCTCATGCGGATACTTCTCCGTGCCCAAGAAGAGCATGTGTTCGCAGAAGTGAGCCAGGCCAGGCAGATCCTCTGGATCGGACATGTGTCTGTAATAAATATGTACGTTTGCAATATATTAAATTAAAATATACAATTCAACTCTTACCCAACCTGCACAGAGAGTGCAGCAGCTGATACATCAGTGCTTGGATCCGATATTAATAATACTTTTAAACCATTTTCCAACTGCAAGCCCCGATAGTCTCGCGTATCCTGTTGTGACTTTTCAATATTATTTACGCTGTGTTCAAGAAACGCAAAGATTAGTTTTAAATTATTATGCTTCAATCGAATTGTATATATTTACCGCAAAATTGGCTCCATCTGCTCCACTTTGATTTTCTGATTTGGCGATACTTCCGTCAATGTCATTCTAGATTTGGATGTTGTTACGATCGTTCTTCGTCCCAATACAAGGTTACTACAGAACTTCCCCTTACTGGCAAACACAAACAACGCAGAAGTTTTATTATGTTTATTAATATAAATATTTAGTTTTGAAGGCGTACTGTCGATGTAGAACAGCTGTTACGGCTTGGGCAAAAATCGATTTGCGACTGGAAAAAGTCAGACACGTTCGCTGGGCAAACATAGAAACGTTGTTGCTTCTTCGGCAGAAATTATGCAAGTGAAATTTTTAACACGTTTAAATATAAGCAATATTTAAACTTAAGACCTTAACTTTAAATAAGGTTTCTTTTTGTCTTTTACCAAAGAATCCAAAATATTTGTAGATTGAATTTAGTTTCGCAACAATACTAACAATTCAAAACATGTGTTTCAGGGTTGCCACACATAAGCACTGCCGAAGCAATTATTCTTAATAGTTTGGTGATTATTTACCCTACACTTTCACCTCGAGAAATTAAAGTATTAAAATTCGGATTGGTAGGATTACCAATTGTCGAGTTTTTCTTAGAAAAATAAAAACATAGAAATATACTAAAAATGATTTTTTCCTAAAATTAACAATAAAATCTACACAACTATGATTTTACAAAAATTATTATTATTATTATTTATTCCAATAATCAGTCCTTAAAAATCAAGGTCTGGCAACTGCTCATACTCTTAATTTCCAAGATATTCAACACTGGCAGTTGCAATTTCGGTTATCGATAAAGGCATATCGACGGCGGTGCACGATTATTGTAACAGTTGTTGTAACTGCATTTTATTATTTAACAATTAATAATAATCACATGAACGTCTGAATGTGATGTTAAATGTAAAGATATAATCAATTCGGATAGCAGCAAGTGCAGCGTAAACAAATGTACGCAGTTTGTGTCTTATGTGCGTATTTGTATTGATGCGAATATAAATTGCAAATTGTTGTAAATTTCGTCTAGACGTGTGTTAGTGTGTGTGCGTGTATGATAAGTGCAGCACGCAAATAAAGAGCTGAGAATAGCACGAAGAACACAAGTCGAAACGATACTAAAAGGTATATATTTTTTGCAATTTTATATACTTCATATATATATTTATGTGAACAGGTATATGTATATGTATTAAAATTATAAAAACAGAAAAGCTATACGAAGTAAAATTATACATATGTGAATGCCAAAAATTGTGGGGGAAAAACAGTTAATTTGACAATTGTGAATAGCTTATTGAAAATCTGAATGTTAAGTTATAAACTGCCGTTATTATTTTATACATTTCTACGCATATATATACCTAATGCATAACAGTTCTGTTCTTTTAGTTCATTTATATTTAAGCCTGGCCCGTAGGCGGCACCGCATTAATATGGAATGAGAAAATCAATAAGCTTAGCAATAAGGCATCTTTAGGTGCCGGTCGGTTCCTGCAAAGGAGCTCATTAATATTATTGTGCTTTAATTAATGTATAACAACTACATTTACAAAAACAGTCATACATATGTAAATATATATAAAATGTAATGCATCAAATGATTTAATTCAACGTGTATATATTTGTTTGTCCGTTGGGTACATATGTATGTATGTGTCATATCGTGTCTTCTGCATAAATTAGCTATTAATATTAGGAATTCTTTCTTGTGGATTGCATTGCTTTAATTGTACGTACATATAATCCTTTTATATGAATATAATGTTTAAAGTTTAAATACTTATATATATGCATATATATACATTCATATTTCTGCACATATCTATAAATAAATTTATAGTATGTATTTACATATGTACAAAGGGCCCGTGCCATTGTGCGTCTCGAGTGCATCCAAAATAAAACGGTAAACGAGCATAACGTTCAAGATAAAAGAAAACAAAAGGCAGTTATTTTCGAGTTGCCGATGGCTTAATACCCTGGAAGACGTAAATTAAAATGCATAATGAATTCTATATTGAGCAGCACATATACAAAATGATATAGATAATTTATAAAATTAAATATATGTATAACAATATGTTAAATGCGTACAATTACAAATTACTTATAGCTATTTAAATGTATACTCTATTACAGGGTATGGTAATAACATTCTTCGCTTGAGATTTGATTGAAGATATTTTTATTTCTGTTTCAATTGAGTTCAATTAGACTTTAAAAAGGCTTCCCGCTGTATCAATGGGTTTGTTGTCGTTTAACTTACTTTTACTTTCATTATCTGAGCACTACGCCTGGACGCACTACGCATTAAGTCGCGCAAGGGGTATACATATATAAATACATGTGTATAGAAAGTAAAAACATTAAAGCGCATTTTCTATATTATTCATCTTATCTTCCACATTGCAGAGAGTTACCCAGTAAAGGTACATGCCGAAAATGGACAACGAGCAACCGCATCAGGAGCTGGTCAAGTGTGTCCTGGTTGGTGACACGGCCGTGGGAAAGACGCGCCTGATTTGTGCCAGGGCTTGCAATAAACACGTCTCGCTTTCGCAGCTGCTATCCACGCACGTTCCAACCGTGTGGGCGATCGATCAATATCGCATTTACAAAGACGCAAGTGACAAATTGTCGCCAGCAATTGCTGTTCATTAATAACACATAGATATCAATTATATTTTATAGGTGCTTGAACGCAGCTGGGAAGTGGTAGATGGGGTCAATGTCTCTTTACGTTTGTGGGACACCTTCGGAGATCATGATAAAGATCGTCGCTTCGCCTACGGCAGGTGAGTGCACATCTCTCAGTATACTTGCATATAATATTTGCTCAAACATTTTTCACATTTTTAGATCTGATGTCGTACTGCTTTGCTTCTCCATTGCAAGCCCCATTTCTTTGCGCAATTGCAAGGTAATGTGGTATCCGGAGATACGTCGCTTCTGTCCAGATGTGCCCGTCGTGCTAGTTGGCTGCAAGAATGACCTGCGTTACATGTACCGCGATGAAAATTATTTGTCCTACTTTGGTGAAAAGGGCACCTTTGTACGGTATGTGAGCAATGGTTGCTAGGCAGAATACTCTCTAAGCATCTTCCTTTTTTATCTTCAGAGCCGCTTTGAAGAGCGATTTGGTCATGCCAGATGAAGCGCGAGCTGTTGCAAAGGAACTGGGTGTTAGCTATTATGAGACCAGCGTCTTCACGTACTTTGGCGTCAACGAGGTGTTCGAAAATGCCATTCGATCTTCACTTATTGCTCGCCGCCAGCAACGTTTCTGGATGACGAACCTGAAAAAGGTGCAGAAGCCGTTGCTGCAGGCACCATTCCGGCCACCGAAGCCACCACCACCAGAGGTTACGGTTATGGTTGGCCACTATCGCCAGGATATATACAATATGTTTCTTTCACAAGCTTATGCCGACCTTGTTCTAGTGGTTGGCGGAACCAAGTTCGCTGTGCACAGATTTATGCTTGCCGCAGCGTCTAGCATTTTCCAACGCATTCTAAACACCGAACTGACCGACATGGGCGGCCGGAGCAGCAGCGAATCGAGCATGGTCAGTTCAACGTTCGGTGAGGCAACAATAGCTGACTTCAATGATGACACAGAATATCTTATACGCTACGAATCACGCACACAACGGTAGCTAATTAGTTTTACTGTCGAATTTCTCATTGTTTAATTTTAACTGGTTTCTAATTTGTAGCATGTGGGAACATTTAAAGCGCCGTTCCAGCTATCAGGCATTACCATTGGTAGAGTCCAAGCGCTCCAATGATTTAAATAAGGAACTGCACCATCCAGTACTGCTGAGCCTGCGCCAAGTGCAAATGGAAAATCAGCGCGGCGTCAGCTCTGTTCAGACAATTGTAACTCTAAGCAAAGTAATCTCACCCCAGGCCCTGCACCAATGCCTAAGATTCATCTACACAGGCACCATTGACAAGGACTGCAGTAATCTGCAGGTAAGCCGAAACAAAATCTTGCAATCAAACTAGAGATTTATTAAAAATCCATTTGCATTTTCCAGGAAATTAGAGAAGCTGCCGATTTATTAGAACTGCCGCAATTGACCATGTTACTTTCCAAGCCACAAAGCGTCATGGAGAGCCCCAGTGATGAGCCCAATCCTCACATTTGTCTTGTATGCTGCTATTTACTGATTATTGTTAGTGTTTTTATTAATAGTTTATCTAATTGTAGCGCATAAAGGAGAGCATGGAAAGGCATTGCATTGGAGACGGTTGCTTTACAGATGTCACCTTTGAACTGGACGATGGGTTGATGAAGGTAAATATAAATGGTATAAGTAATGTAATAAAAACAACTAATACGTTAAATATTTGTATTTAAGGCTCATCGGGCTGTTCTGGTGGGTCGCTGTGATGTCATGCGCGCCATGCTCCTCGGTGACTTTCGTGAAGCGCACTCTAATGTGGTAAGACTTAAGGATTGATAATAATTCAACATTAGAAATTAATACAGATTTCTTGTTGCAGATTGTTTTTCCTGGCGTCACGATTTATACATTCCATAAACTGCTGTGCTATTTGTACACTGATCAAATTCCGCCCATCTCAGCGGTTAAATGCCTCAATTTGCTGGAATTGGCCAACCGATTGTGCCTGCCTCGCCTTATCAATCTAATTGAGTGTCGCGTTATTGAAGATCTCACAATTATTTCACAAAACGAGACCAATGAAACGGTCGATCATTGCCTAAAATTGCTGGAGCCAGTCAAGGTTGTTTATTTACTTTTACTAAATGGGGTATATCAGTTTATAACTTCTGAATTTCAACAGTTGCACAATGCCCATCAGCTGGCGGAGTGGTGTATGTCGTATCTATGCGTCAATTACAATGTTATTTGTAAGTTCTCACTTAAGGGCTTGAAAGCACTGCATCAGGATAATCAGGAGTATTTGCGCGAGCATCGATGGCCTCCAGTTTGGTATCTAAAGGATTACGACTATTATCAGCGCTGCATCAATGAGCTGAATAAAGAGCTCAAACAAAAGAGCGCCGGGCGGGATTTCCAAAGTGATGACGAAGGTTGTCTGTGCTTTTCTGGAGGTAAGTGTCATCATCATCCACTCACTCACACATGCATATGTATACACCAACCAGACCAGCATCCAAGACTCGATGATCCAACTAGGAGATCGTACTACTGAGTACTACTAATTGTAAGCATTCTTTCAATTATTACCATTGAGATACATACAATCGAAAATGTGGAAAGGCATGGCATTTGTCAACTCAGTTTAGTGTACTTGGTTTGTATTTATAATATCACCGATTATATATATGCTGAATATATATATTATGTATATATGTATATATCGGTCTCATTCAACACACTGTCCAAACCATCATCACATTATTAACGTGCAATATTTGGACAAAGTGTTCTCTTGCTGGCTGCTAGGTAAATCTAAGCGGAACGGCGTCGCCAACGCCAACGCCAACGCGCCCAGTGGTGGGGAGAGCAGTGGAGCAACGGCTGAGAATCAAATCTTCAATAGCACAGCCAACTCGATGAACCACATCGACCTGGAGGCGGACATTGATCTGAATCTCTGACACCCAGCCCTAGGACATGGCAGGTTTGTAATCCATATATTTTAATTTAATCTGTATTTAACATTGGTTTTCTATTTTCTTCAGATCATTGCGGTTTATAGTGATTCTGCCTGTCCTGATATGCTTCATCTGTACAATTTTGAGTATTTTGATACTGTTCCAAATCCACACATAACGATCCACTTGGCGTTGTCTTTTGATATATCGAAGCTCCGGCCAGAGATGGAGAGGACAAACAGACACATAAGCATTCATTTAATTTGCTTTTCTGATATGCTTCAAATATGCCTAGCTATATATATGCATATATATAGTGCAATATACATGCGCAGATGTACATACGTAGTGTGTACAGCTGGGGGCTGTATGTAAAAGTTTGTTTTATTTGTGCGCACCTTATAAATGCTGAAATAATTATGGAACTGTATGATAAACCAAATCATGTGTATACTTATACTTATGTATTTAAATTTTAAATTCCAGTTTAGGGAAACATTTGTCTAGCCATAGCTTATAAGCAACAATATTTGACCTAAGGACGCATTTTGTACAAAATGATATAGATTAAAGCCATTAACACTATGACAAATATATAAAACAACAATTTAGAAAATATGACATTTATTAAAAAAACACATAAACAGCCCTCTTTACATAGATTCCATTGTTCTTTGGCTAACCTGCGACAAGGTACCATCCTCCACCTCCAGATCATTTAACATGGCAATTAACTGATCATCCTCAATTACAATTTCAGTTTTATTGTTATTATTGTATAGACTTAAAGGTTTTATTTCCTGATCGTTTCCGCCCATCAGTTTGGTTAGCTCTGCTTCCAACGCTTCCTCATCGTGGTTGGCTGTTACTTCTGCTGTGCTACTGGACATAACATCTTGAATTTCCCGATGTTGATCTAAAGTTTCGCGCACATCGGCAAGAACTTCATCCACATTGTCGTACTTGAGACCTGAATCGCTGAGAACCTTCTGCAAAGCTTTAGTACCAATTTTATAAGCGTCAAGCAGCACGCCGTTGTTTTGCGCCTCCTCCACATTCGACAGAAGGAGCTCTATATTATGGAGCGCAAGGCTGCGTCGCTCTGTAAATCAAAATAAATATATTTATATTAATTCCACTAGTCACTGAATTAAGTTTAATGCACTAATGCTGTACCGTGGTTCTTTTCCAACAAATGTCTTTTTCTGAGGTATGTTTTCGCTAATTGCCTTTTGTTTTCCTTCACATATTGACGTGCTTTATCGTCGTTGACTTTAATCTCTTCTTCCAACGATTCCAGCTGTTGCAGCAGACTAGCCTGCGTCATCTCCAGATTATGCATGGCCAGATCTGCCTCACTTATAATCGGACTTTCATTCTCATCTGCTGTAATAAAAATGATTTAAAAAGAGTTTTCCAAACGGGATTCATTTTATACCTGGAATTTTGATTAGGTGCACGTAACTTTTTCCCCTTTCCATTTTATACTGTATGGCCACTTGCCGGCGTGCCTGTAGCGTAAGAAGACACAAGTCGATGAACTCCTCATGAATGCGCACTTCACATGTTTTACAAAGCTTCTTAAAAGCTTCCAAATGCAGCAGTTTTCCACGATGTTTCCTAAGAACCTTTTCCTCCACTTCACTGCAGATGGCCTGTTTGAAAAAAAACTGTTTAATATGATTTCAAATCAAATAAAATTAAGCATTCCTTACGCGTAACACATCTAAGTGAATCCACTCAATAAAAGATTCTGCTTTGACATCTCTTGCAAAAATGCTATATTTCAGTTTTTCCCAGCTGCGCCAGAGCGGACGCTTTACGAAGCTGTTGACAATCCAGACCCTCCAAGTATTTAGCGGGTCTTCTTCGTACTCAGTGCGTCGACGAATCTGTTTTTGTTGCTCCATTTCTGCCATCACTACATCTAGGCAGGCTGGTATTTGCTCGCCACGCATAAACTGTAATTGGAGCTCCCGCAAACAAAAATTTGCTTTTCCCAAATAGGTACAGTATTGTCTTATGAGATCCATCCAAAATAGCAGTTTTGCATCATATTCTTCAATGTTGATGTGGCGCGGATGAAAGCTTGCAAATAGTACCTTTATCTTGGATTTATCCCACCAGACAGGCGGAAACTTGAATTCCTTGAGCTCATTATTCGTGCAAATTATATCATTTTTGTTGCTCATGGCTAAAAATAAACAAACTGCGCAGTTTATAGGCAAACAACAAATTGCATTTGTTTTATTTTATATTTGAAAAATATATAATTTATGAAGTACAAAAAGACAATTGTAATAACAACTTGTTACTTTTTTCACTGATGCTTTGTTTACTTCATATTGTTTTTGTTTTGCTTGCAGTTTTGCGTGGTTATTTCGCAAAAATGCTTAAAACGATATCGATATTAAAACGTCTTATCTGTATTCATATCGATAACCAACGCGTCAATAAATTCACAGACAACATCACTAATCGATAGTTAGTTAGTTACTCATCTTTAGTCTGGACCAGAAAACAAAGCAAACAGCTGTTCTCATTTAATGCCAAGAAGAAGACAGCGTGCAAGGCCACTAGATTGAGATTTTTATCATAATTGTTGTAATGTGTTAATTCCAAAGTGCGCAATTCAGCAATAAGAATTAAACGATATTGCCAATCAAATCAAATGATAAGCCATTAACAGCTGGAATAGCACTCAACTTTCAGGCGGCAAAAACAGATTGTAAACAAAGCGAAAACATATTTTCGTCATACGGTTTCCAATGCCAATGCCAACTCAAGCAGTGTAACGTGCTACAAAAACGCCAGCCAGTAGCCATCTTAGCCAATGTGAGCAGCAACGGGTGTTGCATTACCATCGCCGCTCGCCAACACTCCAATTTTCTCACGCACTCCCCCCAACAAAACAATCAACAACAACAACAACTGCTGCAGGTGCCAACGACGGATACACGTCTTCAGTCCCGCTCAACTTGTGTTGGGATTAACACTATTGCCGGTATTTAACGCTAGACAGTAACGGACTTTGTATTATTTTCAATATGCAGGATGATGAAATTATCTTTTGCCACCAGCTGGGAAGAGGTAAGTGTAAATTAATTAATTAAAAAATATATTTACAAAAGCCAGTCTTATTGTACAAATTCTGATAGTAAAGAGTATTATAGTTTCGGCTCGAAAATCTTTTTGGTTCTATCCACTTTTTAACAAGTACAATATACCACATAGAGTATGTATGTACTGAGTGTAGGTAGCTATGATTGTATTGTACTCAAGCTCGAAGCTTACTTTGAGTCTTCTTTTTTGATTTGGGCGCCACTTTTTCACCTTTTTATTGCTCTCTCTTTTCTTGCGCCCTGCTGGCATACGAAATGAGTACATTTGATTTAATGTTCAATGATTGTAAATTAATGATTGTCTTCGAAATAACAATTTGCATTGTAATTGATCTGGTTAAATTGCATACAAAACTGATCTTACTTGACCATTGACCGTTGCCCGTCGTGCATTCAGTTCGAGCTTATGTCAAGGGTATTTGGCTGGTTCAACGGTGATCGTTAATTTGATTTTATTTTTGAAATTTGCTTTCGCAATGCTTAAGTTGGGCTTCGCTTGACACGATGTCTCCTCATTAATATACTTAGGTATGTATGTAAAAGTTGCATACATACGGACATGCCTAGACCTGCCTGTATATATACATACATACATATGTGTTGTTCATGTGCAAGCGCGCTTGTGACGTAGCCGCCAGCTCGGCTGTTGCCGCCGCCACTGCGACTGCCGCTGCCGCTACTGCTGCTGGGACGGTCGGCATCAGCGTATTGGCATCGTTTTTAACGAAGTGACAATGAAATTTCATTCAAACACGTTTCACGCCTGCTAGCGATCGGTCAAACGGATACCCGACGCGAGCGCGCTGCCTGTTCAAAACAAAACGGCGAAATCAAAGCTATCAGTTTTTGGTTTTTGTGTTTTTGTTTTTCTTTTTGAGAGCATTTACCGTGCTGGCTTTCGGGCTGGCAACAATGTAAATACACAAATTCACAAAGCAGCTAATGTTTGAGAATAACTAACTGAATGACTGTTGTGCTATGCTCAGTGCAAAAAACTCGTTAAGTTATTAAATACACAAAGACGCGACGCACTTAAAATGAAAGTGCCCGCGCGCGACTCAAAATATTCGTTCAACTTGAAAATATTCAAATTACATAACGACCAAAAATCATCATCGTCAGCAACAACAACTACGCACGCCTCGCTGGCTGCCACGGCCAGTCCGCCAACGGCTCAAATGATCTCCACTAAAAAAAATTCATGGCGCGCTTCGTGGCGTGCGGCCATTGGAGTTAGTAATAAAAACAAATCGGGCCACAACAACAAGAATACAGCTCACCATAATAATAACAATAATGTTAATGTTAATGTTAATATTAATGATGATAACTCGAATGAGATCTGTTCAAGTGAATCATGCATACAGCCCGCCAAACACATCCCTAATATTGATGATTTGATGTGTAAGTAACGCGCCATCCAAAGTCGAATACATACATTATATGCATATTATGGAATAACAGAAAGCATCTGATCCATATCAAAGCTCAATATGTGTTTCGTACCCTACTAAAATGATAAGAGCGAGAGCAGTTTTTGTTATCGTTGGCAGACGCAAAAACAGTTTGGAATCAAGTATACGAATTAAGAAGGTCTTCTTGGTCACGAAATGAAAATTGAACAGCAATGTCAGCTCATCGAATGATTTGGTTTGTGTGCCGCCAATTTTAGCAATGTGGCAACCTTGTTTTCGTTAAGATGATAATAGTGAAATGAAAGCGTAGTTAAGTTGTTCGCTCTTTTCCACTCTTCACTCTCCCACTCAAGTACTCATTACTAATACTTGTAGAGTAGATAAACTTAAAACCACTCTCTACGCTCTTTGGGTAAACAGCTGATATTGCATTTTGACGGTTTAACGGTTTAACATTCAAGTCAACTTTATGATATTTCTATTTATGCTATTTGGACATAAAACATTATAATTGCGCATATATACATATGTAATAAAAAAAGAGTGTGATTAGATAGCAAAAGTAGTTAATTTTGTGACAATGTAAACGAGGCAGAGGCCAGCGGTCATTTTAGAACTTCTTAGCTGGCCGATAACCAGGCGCCGCATAAAATGGTAGATAAGCATGCATCGATCGCTCTCTCGCTCTCGCTATCTCTCTTTTTCTCACTCTCTGTTTTGGAGAGTGCGTCGCACATGTGTTTCCGAACTGCCAATATATTCAACGCCAGTTACTCTACTCGTAATATATAATCTAGACAGTTGCCCGTCGGAGTTAATAGTGTACTGGTTGAAATTAAACATGTTGCCGTAGCTTATTGGCACTCGTTAGACATACCCATTAAGGACGTGAAATAGTGAATATTAGTTCCTAACAATATACACTTAAGCAATGACTGAATTATTGGACTTTACGTCGATCTTTGATCTCATCATCAAAAGCGGTACGTGAGTGACTGATACAAACTAATGAAACCGAGAGAGGGATATTAAGCACATGTTATGGAACCATTATTGTTGAATCATTGTCGATATTGCTCTCAAAATCAATTCAATATCATAAACTTGATTAGTCTTTTAATTATCATTCAAGATGTTTGTTTTGTCAAATTTACATTTCGTATTGGTTGTTTGATAACATTTTCTATGATTAGATTACAGCTTTAGAAGCAAGATAAGCTGTTTCAATAACTTGTTTATAAAGGACTTTTATCTATTCATAATATTATTTATCTTATTACTAAATTACAGTAGATATCAGACAATATGCTTCATTCATATCAATAAATTTTGTTCATATTGATAATTAAACATTTCTCCAATATCTTTTTTGAAAATGAGAATTTGACAACTAATTCATATGCAACAAATTAAACAGATCAATTTTCGGTCGTTAAATTAATAATGTTAAAACAGAAAAAGATATTGAAATGGCCCCAAAGCAAAATTCAAGTGTTTGTGTATTAGTAGTAGCTCAGAAATCTTTAAATTTAAGAAGATTATGCCATCCCGAACATTTTTATATAAGTGCGTACAATATGATCTAAATATTACGTATCTTGAGCTCTGTTTATTATTTTTCCAAAATGCCTAATAATTATGTATTATCCATTTTGTTAAACTGTTTTAGCAATGCCATGGTTTGGCATGGACATTGGCGGAACGCTCACAAAATTGGTATACTTCGAGCCAAAGGATATCACGCCCGATGAGCAGGATTGCGAGGCGGGTATTTTACGTAATATCCGAAGGTATCTAACCAAAAACTCGGCATATGGCAAAACGGGACATCGCGACACGCACTTGCAGGTGAGCCGTCAATTAAATTCGATTTTCTATAGACAAGTTTATCTATGTTGTTTATATATGTTTACATTTCATATATCTACCTATGAGATAGTTGTATTGAGACAATATTTTGATTTGTTTTGCAACGCATTACTTGATTTATATACAAAAATACTATTTCAATTTCTCTCCCCTCAATGGCGATTACGTACCGAAAATGGAAACAAAATTGCATTAGCTTTGAGCGTTATGCATTATCTGGCGTGAATAGCGCGTGCAAGCGGCAGAGATCACCGGGTTTCGAGCCAGGTCGAATGATTCGCCTGCTAATTTCTAGTATTCGACAACGATCTATGACAGTGAAGCTTCGCCAGACACGTCAATGGCACGAATTGACCGTGAACCGGGCGTACATTTCAGATAGGAAATTAGAGTATATTTATATATATGTATATATTAAAGGAATTATCTAGTAATACTAACAACTTAAGAAACTGTTGTCAATGCCTTTAAAAATATATATATCTGAATTATAACTTTTTCTCAATTAGATATGGATTTGATTATAGTTATAAATATTCTAATTTTGTAAGGAAAAATATGCAGAATTATATAATATTATAGTGAGAACTAGCTTTTTTATATAGCAAGGGAAAGTAAAGTTTATTAAGTTAACTGCATTTACAACTTGTTCTTTAAGCAAATTAGTAAGTAATCTTTGACCACATCTGAATAGGTAAAAAAAAAAAAAAGCAAAAAAAAATAGACCACTAGAAATCTAGAATTCGAGTTACTGTAAAAAGGCCAAATGAACAGCACTGTCCGGAACTTGTATTGTATGCACGCCGCAGTCGTTGACGACAAGTTTACTTTACGTAGAGCATTCATTGACTTTTGACTTCCTGTTGTGCGTTTTCTATATTTTAAATGGTTATCGGCTTATTTACGTCGCTAATTACGCTCAACGCTTGTTGCCGAAGAATTCCCTGTCTCGTAAACTTTGGCTGTTCACGTGCGCTTATATAATTGTAATAAGGAGCTGGCCTAGCGAAATCTCGCCTCTGATTAAGCTTTGCACCTGAGCAGGGGCCATTGATTTATGTGCATGTTTAGAACTGAATTGAGCTGAAATGAATTGTGAATTTCTCATTGTAGATGGACAATGTGGAGATTCGAAAGCGACGAGGTTCTCTCCATTTCATCCGCTTTCAGACCACAGACATGGGCAACTTTCTGTCGCTGGCCAAGCAGAAGGGCATGGCCGAGCTGGTGACCACGGTCTGTGCCACCGGCGGTGGTGCGTTTAAGTTTGAGAAGGACTTTCGAGATCAGGTCAACATGAAGCTGGCCAAATTCGATGAGCTGGACACGCTCATCAAGGGCATACTCTTTGCCGACATGCACAATGCTACTGAATGCTATTACTACGAAAATGCCAGAGAAATTACGTAGGTATTCCTATCAGCTGTGGCAGACGATTTTTGTTTTAACTTTCTCTTCACCTGCAGTAAGACCGAAAAACGTGCCTTTAATTTCTCACAACCATTTCCCTTTATCCTGGTTAATGTCGGTTCTGGCGTATCCATTCTGGCCGTCTACGGCCCAGACAACTACAAACGCATTTCTGGCACTAGGTAAGCAGTCTATAAGGAGAACAGACTTTTCATAAACTAACTCTGAACTCTTATTTTGTCTGCAGTTTGGGAGGTGGTACATTCCTAGGCTTGTGCTGCCTGCTCACTGGCTGCACAACATTCGAAGAAGCAATTCAATTGGCCACAAAGGGTGACAATCGAAAGGTGGATAAACTGGTCAAGGACATCTACGGAGGCGACTACAATCGATTTGGCTTGACAGGAGATTTAGTGGCCTCTAGGTAGGCAATAGATGAAATGCGATTCCATAGATTAGATAAGCATTTCTTCGTCTTCACTTTAGCTTTGGCCAGATGCATATAAACGAAAAACGCTGCTCGGTATCCAGGGAAGATCTCGCAAATGCTACGCTAGTCACAATTACCAACAACATCGGCTCTATTGCGCGAATGTGCGCTCTCAACGAGAAGATCGACAAAGTGAGTTGAGCTGTCTCTGACGAGGAAATACTTACTTATATTTTCTCTGGCCAACTTTTAGGTCGTCTTCGTGGGCAACTTTCTGCGCGTGAATCCCATCTCGATGAAATTGCTTGCCTACGCCATGGAGTTCTGGTCAAATGGCACCATGAAGGGTCTGTTTTTGGAGCACGAAGGCTACTTCGGTGCCTTGGGTTGCCTGCTGCAGTTCAATGGGGAACTGGCTGCAGCGCTCAACGAAAGTCTGGATCATTCGCCGCCGCCGCCGAACACAACGCCGCAACAAAGTGCCGCGGAGCCGTCCAAAGAAAGTCCAGCCACCGCCGCAGATAAGCCAAATGATAGCACAACCAGATAGTCGTTTCGTTTCAACTGAATATCAAATATTGTATCATATTATATAATAACTTTTGCATCTGAGAAATATTAATATCGAAACTGAACAAAGGGGTTTGACAAACGGATGCAGTTGGGTGCATTTTCTCGCTATTAACGATATTTTTTCGCACTTGGATTAAGATTAAACTCGTAGAAGATGCACAAATTGTAAATGTATGAATGGAACAAATATTGATGAAATTTGTAATTAATAACTGAATTGATGAAGTGCCTGTTAAAACGCAACAAAATTAAGGCTTCAATTTATGATAAATAGCTGTTATAATAATATGAACAATTGAAGGCCAGCAGTAAATTTTCGAACGTTATTATTGGACGTCAGGTAGCTTTAGAAATTTATTTTCCAAAATCATAAATTTAAGCACACATACTATATATTAAAGTATTACTATATACTTGAACGCATAAAATAGATTCTCTTAAATTTGATATGACAAATGTAATCACATCTCATAAACTATTTGAGAGAGGAAATCAAGAAATTGCTCATAAAACAATACCACTACATGCATATGCAATATAACAGTTAAGTTTTTTTACCTTAATACAATTTTGTTCATATGAAACATGGAGATATGTTTTTACTGAATTTTAAGGCGTCTTTGTTTAACTTAAGTTTGTGGTCTATTATTATAAGATTTTACCTTGTCAACTATTATTACAATAAGCTGGTCAATGCAATTTGTTAATCGAAATTATATTTCAATTCGGATTCTCTAAGCTGAAAGGCAAAATGCGAGTGCAAATAAAATATAAATAATCAACTGGGTAAACAAACAAACATATTTAATTCAACAATTGATAAGAAGGTAACACGTTTTAATGATCTAAATGCATTCATATACATGGGTGACTACTTAATTTTATTGTAAGACTCGAGCTGTCTTTTGGATTACAACTTCTTTCATTATCTTATGCTATCAAGAAAATCACTGTAATCCCTTTCGGTTGCGTAGTTTGTGCCAAAGTCGAAGACGCGCAAGTTGTGATCCGTGGCCACGAACATGTATTGGCTATCACAGGCCAGGCTATAGACCGGCGAAGTTCTGTACTGTTGGCGTCCTGTGTTGCGGCCCGGAAAGTACAGCTGTATATATTTGCCAGGCACACGAATATCGTAAAGATTAACACGACTGTGATGCTTTGCGCCACACAGAACGGCATAGAGTCCGTCATATTCGAGACAGTAGATAGAAGAGTCAAAAGGATCCTCCCATATGGAAACATCACGATCCGTGCGACGATCGAACATGCGAAATGTGGTATCAAAGTTGGCAGTGAATATCACTTGATAGTCCTTTAGTTTTAGATCGTAAATGGAAATGGTATTTGAGTTCAACACAAGCTCTTCGCCACTGAAAAATTGAGTATATGTAAAATAATATGTATGATATATAGATACCTACCTCTCCACGTGAATGGCACGCAATGCTTTGCGGCCTGTATCCGTATATAAGCCTCCATAGAGCCACTGTCCATCGTCGCTTAGCTTCATAGACTTAAACGAATGTTCCAACCGCATAAACAGATCAAAATGCGATAATCCAAACTCTTTGGAACGCTTCCACAGCTTACAGCAGTTGTCTGTGCTGGTCGCGTAAACATCGTCCACAAAATCCACACAATACAAATACTCTTTGGCATGGTGCATTTGCTGCTCGGTAATATCTTCGGCATCCTTCACGAAGCAGGTGCCACACACTCGTCCAGCAAATATGGTGTCCTGCTTCTTTACAAAGTCCGAGATATCCGATAAGGTGGGTGTACTGATCTCCTCCTCATAGCGTCGCTGTAGTGCTTCGGGACCAGCCCGACGATATTTGCGTAAATAATTCGCGTGCGTTATATACAGTGCGTCCGATTCTAACCAAAGCTTCGAAGCGAACATTTGCGCATGGTGGTAATAATGTCGTTCCACATAGACGCCTTTAAGCCAATTTCTAGATATTTGTAAACGCCGCAGATAACTTAGTTGTGTTGGATTCCTGGAAAACACAATAAGCAATTAAATTCAATTCAATTTCGATATCGAAAGCTATTATACCTTAGCTCCACACATGGTTTATTTCTATGTCCACATAGTAGCAAATCCTTTGTCAGGGCATAGAATATGTTCTGATCGATGACTGCTTTAAGATAGTTGTTCGCCTCACACAAGATAATCAATTCGCGTTCAGACAGATATTTAAAAATTCGCAAAAGACAGTCGATGTTTAGATCTATAAGCTTCATTTTGTTGGTTTGAATTGCTTAAAGCAATAATTGATGTTGCTTGGTAATGTCTTGCATTTATTACTATGCAATGGTTGGACGTGAAGCTGGTATTCTTTCCTTCTATGGACATCATACGCACAAAAATAACTGGTAAACACGGGATTTAGTTAATTTTTATTAAGTAAAAAGCTCCTTCCTTCTGACCCTCTGTAGTCTGCTTCTTGCCAAATGCATAACAGAGGCAATATATTAACATTTTCTGTTATCAATAGTCAAATTTGGTATTCGATATTTATATGCGCAATATATCGATAGACGGATAGCTGCCAAAAATCAACAACAGCGAAGCTACATTCAAATTTTTTAAATGCGTAACGGACAATAAAACAAAGAAACTTTCATATATATCTATATATATATAGATATCACTATATATAACAATATAGATATATATTCTTATTGCTTTCTTTAAATGATTGCCTATCTTTTCACATGCACATAAGTTATTTATAAAAACTGTACATAAAATGTTATTTAATAGTTGCGCTCGCATCAATCACCCCCGCCATATAAACCCAATCAATTAAATGTCAGGTTGTGAAACCAGCCAAAAGACACGAATGTTGTCAGTGCACATCAATGCGCTTAGAGTTATTTAGCACAGTCTTTCTCTAATTAGTGATAGAACTTTAGAGAGATACATCTGCGCTAAATACCAAAAATAAAGCACATGCCTCTGTCGTCTGCGATGCTAGCCGTTAACTAAGAGGAATTTTTTGCAATGATTTGCATAACTTGATGATTCTTAATCTAATTCGCCTATTGAGTCATTGAGTTATTGTTAAGCACCAATACGAAACTCAAATTTGATTGTTAACTAATAAATAAAGATCGAGAACTACCCAGAACATTTTCATAATTTATATGCGCTTTAATTATCTATAATTTCGTACCTAAACATTCCAAAATATTATCAACAAAGTTCTAGAAGTACAACCACACCTAATTAAAAGTATTCCGACATTTTCAACTCAAGAGAATTGTCGCTATCACATAGGCCACATATGTATGTACGTAGGTGATGGCGCCTACGTTACTCTCTGCAGGTTTAACGTTCTTACGAAATTCTCTCGCCAATTTTATAATATTGTACTATCTACATGCATACGTTGTGTGTATATATGTATGTGATGTGTTTCTAGCTACGTAGAAGTTGGCACGTCGACACTACGTTAGGTCGCCTATTGCGCCGTTAACTAAATACATAGTTAGTAAACAATTTTGTTTTTTTGGCAACTGGTATTAATGGAAACTTTGATAAAAAAAAATATACAAAACATAATTGTAATGCTATATTGCATGTTTTCATTTTTATATACGGAAATATTTCAGGTATTTCACAAACTCATTCAATTTCGTCTGTTTTGAATGGTGGTTGAATCAAATATTCAGGAGGGGTTTTTTGATGTGTAACTGGGGTTTTTTTATTTAAAAAAATGCCCTTTCTATTTCATTAAGCTCTGCATCTATTATAACACATCCTTTTTTGAGTATATGAATAAATGTATGCTTGTATATGTATATTTTTCATTGTTAAAAAATTGCTATAGTTTCAGATTCACCTATACGAATTTTGAGAACACGTTCTGGTTTTTGAAAGGGTATTATTATTATTTTTTGTTATGACATTATGTAAGAGCTAGCCCTCAAGAATTCTTCTTTTCTATTCCATTAACAAATATTAACTGATAAGGCTCTTATCAACAGATTAGCATTTCCCACGTGCTGAAACATTCGATATTCCCACACAATTATACTTGGGCAATCAACTAAATAGACAATGACTAGTAAAATATATAAGTAAACTAACTAATTTAACTTTAACCATATAATGACAATCAAAATTGACTTTAATTAACTTGATATATTTTTACATATATCAAAATATTACTTTTTTCTGTAATATTAAGGCAATAGTCGAAATATTCAGAGCCCAAACATCTAGAAGCTTTATAGCAAAAATACATTCTGCATATAGAAATACATCTAAAAATGTTTAAAAACTATTTAAATTAAAATAACACCAAAAAAGTTTTTGTTTTTTTTTTTTTTCAAAGTGAGATCAAAGTTTTTATTCGTTTCATAATTTTTCACTTTTTTTTCTTTCTATCATTCATCATAATATGCGCAAAAATTAAAAAAAAAATGTATACATAGATTTATATAATAAATAACAATTTGCTTTCATTGCCATTGTAAACATTGAAAATAATGCTTTCCATCAAATTGATAAGTTCCAACAATTTACAGCAAAATATTAATTTATGTATTGTACATAAGTTTCTATTAGGAAGAATCAGTTGCAGTTGCAATAGTTACGAGGACGATTCGCATACGAATTTGGATTCTTACATATGAAGCAATTAAAAGGATCCTTCAAGTAGAGAACGGTCTAACGTTACTTCGTTACTGTTTTGGAAGGCAGTGAGAGTTTTTATGTAGTTACTAATTTTGTGTGTGTGTTTTTGTGTACGTGTAAGGTGAGCGAGGCTACAAAGTCTTTTTGAGTGCGAGTGTCAAAGGTGAGCATCACACCTTCGCGAAGGATGTTGACGTGAAGAGCGCGGCCGCCTTAGCCCTGGCTATCTTCGTAGAGCGCAGGTAATCAATGCGCCTCATGCAGAGAGAGGTCCACAGAATTGAGTCTTGAATCCAATCAAGATCACGCGCCAGCGTATACGAGAGAGCGAGCTTCCAGTGGCTTCTTGTGTGTCTCCGTGTCAAGCATAGGTCAGCCCATATCCTCGTCAGCATCTGCATCGGTTTCAGTTGAACTGCTTAGAGTGCTGGAGCTGGAGCTGCTTGTTTGGGCCATTTGCAGAGTAGTGTGGGTATAGTCTAGCGGCTCCACACCGATGTCGTCGTCAAACTCATCTTCCGGCTTCTCACCAACCAGTGGGCAGATTTCACTCATGTCGCCCACCTCCATGCTTTCATGACCATCCTGATCCTCTTCGACATCCCAATCGTCGGCAATTTGCACATTGACGGGCAGGTACAAATGGAACGGCTTCTGCTCTCGCAGCCAGGGCGTTAGAAAAATGTGAGTTGCCGTCATGCGCTCAGTGTAATTCTTGCGCAGTAGCGAGAGCATTAACCAGCGAACCGACTTGGATAACGACATTGGTATTTGGACATTGCCATGCCTGATTACCGTTATCAGATTGCAGTTGGCCTTCTCGTAGAAGGGATACTGGCCAACGAGCATTGTGTAGAGTATGACACCCAATGACCACATGTCCGCCGGCTTGCCCTGGTACGTGGGCTGTGGACACAGCAGTTCCGGTGCCGTGTACAGTGGACAGCCGATCTTGTCGCTAAGCGTATCATCCTCACCATCCAGTATCATGGAGCCCTCCAGCGATTCGTACTGCAGTTTCGTTCTGTAATCATACAAAAAAATAAATACATTCCAAATTAATGCTAATTCCATTTTATTTATTGCGCTCTGCGCTTGCAATCGCAGTTAAATGCAGAGTTGCATAATTTTCAAAATTGATGGTGTTGCCATTTACTATCGCATTACAAAAGACAGACACAGAGAGGGAGAGAGACACACGAATCGATTGGCATTGCGTTGGCGTTGGCATTAGCGTTGATGGCGTTGCCAGCCCTAGTGAAGCGAACTTGCTGTGAGCGTATGTAATTGATATAACCACAAAGCCAAAGCGTGCACCCATCTCTAACAAAGCTGGCGACCCCAAACACCCAAGAGCGGTGACACCATGTTGACATTGGCCTACATTTTCATGCAAAAAAAAAAAACTGAAGAGAAACAGAGAAACAAAGAGAGCGCTCGCTCAACTTGGGCCTATTTTTAAGTGACACTGCAGTGGCTGTGGCAACTCCACCTACGGCTTTAAAGTTGAAACAACAATGACAACAGATAATAAACATTGGAAAAAAAAAGTTAAAAGCTAAGATAATTAAGTGAGCGCCAAAAGCTCAACAATATTATTTTTTCGATTGTGCCATGAAACAAACAAACAAACATACACACACACGCGAGCACACACACGAGCTAAAAAACCTCGAGCTGACCCTGAGCAAAAATGAGCAACCAAAATTAAAATTGAGCGAGCCTTTTGCCATCAAACAAAATTACAATACAAACTACGATCCATGCACGAGAGTGATTCAAAGAGAGAGCTTGAGAGAGAGAGAGCAACGGGTAGTCTAGCTGTTACAACAAGCGACCTTGTTTGCTTACAGAAGAGGGAGGCGAGCATTGCGCAGCCTATTCATTTGAAGAGCGAACACGATGGTTCGCTCTCCCTCTCGCGCTCGCGTTGATATTAACAAATTGTATTTTCCAAAAAGATACTCGCACCATCAATTAGACTGGAGAGGAGAGGTGCGCTGAGTGTGGAGGAAGTCGATGTTAATACGTGCTGCTAATTTAAATGCTATTTAAATATCTATACGCGAACAGAAAATAATAATGCATGAACATACATACAGAAGATCAGAGTCAGGGCCGTAGCACAAATTGACCTTAAAGTCGAATGGGTGCGTATGTGTGTGTGTGAGTATGTATAGATGCATGTGATTTAGATTGGGTATGTGTAAATATTGAATATTTAATATAAGTCTGCTCATCGATGTCTGAAAATCGAGTATTGATCATATAAGTACCATTTAAATACCATATTTTGTTATTCTGCATTCCACAATTGTGTATACTTTGTACTGTATATATATGTCTCAATTGTTTTTCGAGATAATTGAAATTGACTCAAGTCTTTGAGTGTACAGGAATCAGTTTATTTGGCTTAATAATTTATTTACTAGGTAAACACATCTATTCAGCTATTATCTCAATAAAAAGTAAACAATAATAATAAAAGGTCTAAGGAATCTTTGCAATCTAATGAAATTACCTAAACGCAATTAAGATAATAAAATTGTATATGATAGATGAAAGATTGCGATAGTATATACATATGTATTTGCTATAGAAACAAGCAAATGAATTTATAAAATACTTGATGAATCTGATAAAGATTACATTGTGAACAAAATAAATACGTTTGTAAAAAAGCAAGTTGGCAACATGAAAAGCGGAAAACGTCAATGCAATAAATTTGCTAATTGCATTGGCAATGGAAACGTGAAAACAATACAAACAAAACAAGAAAAAGTTCAAAAACATTCAACAAGTATTGCTTCATTTGTAAGAACTATATACAGGCATATACACAAATATGTGTATATAAATATATAGTCAACATAGAGACTGAGAGAATCAGATTTACGTATATGCCTCTCACAATCAACAGGTACAGCAGAGACGAATAGGTACGAAAAAAGAAAAGTTATTTTGCTCGCCACGAGTCAAGATTAAGAATTTATACATACGTACGTGTATATATATATCACATATATATATACATACATCTGTACACGTCAGGCAAATGACGTGTGCACTTCGTAAGTACAAAAAAACGAAATACAAAAAAAAATGAATTATTTTGCAAGCGCACAGTACAAATTTTGAAGGTGAGCCTAACATTTCGACGTGTACTGTACTCACGTATAAGCACTCACACTTAAAACACACACATACACATTTACGATTAAATGAGTACAGAGTAGGAACCTCGCTGTGAGCATTTTGTACGCTCCAGATATATGTATGTATGCGTGTATATGCATGTAAGTATGTATGTCTATACGCAGTTTCATGTGCTTGTGTTGCTGCTGTATTATCAGTATTTTGTGTACACGTACACTGTTGACCAAAATATTGAGCACGCCAAAACGTTTACATAAAAGAACGCAATATTCTATTCACAGCGATGTATTTCATCAGGTACAGTAATTTCCCAAAGCTAAATACTCACACAGCTATACATACATATACAGGCATATTGTGTCGCTGTTGGTTGATCTATTCGCTGTTGCTTTTTTTTTTTTATTGCAACACTTCTTAAATGTTCAATGTTACCCACAACTGGCCGACACCGAACACAACAGCCACAACGTCAACGTCGGCCAATAACAAGAGCAACAATTGTGGCACCAATAACACCAACACACAAAAAAACAACAACTGTTGCTCATAACGAGTTTTTATCGAATTGCAAAATAAAGATATGCAACCAGTACAGCGAGCAAATGTGTGCGAGGTGTGAATGTGTGTGTGTGAGTGTTGGTGTTGCCGATGTTGTTGCTGGTAGTGGAGTAGTGTCAGTTCACATGCGGGTGTCCGGGGTAGGGTCACTACCAATCGATTACGAAAGCCATCAAATCACATGTACATACATACATACATGTGTATGTATTTATGTATGTAAATACATCAGTCTGCTAGAATTTGAACTAATCTTGTATGTTCATATGTGAACTCAATACAGTAGTGTCGCACAGCGAAATCCAAATGAAAATTATAGTGTTGCCAGATTTAGAAACGCAATAAAACTAGTTCTAACAGCAAAAGTGGGTAAAAGAAAGCGAGCAAAGCAAGACAAACAAAAAGGAAATTTATGGCAAGCTTAGAATTAAATATATATCCATCATTAATAAGCAAAGCTTAGAAATAAATTATAATAATAATAATATAAAATAATAATTATTGTTATTAATTCACTCGATCAACTTTAAACTTTGCTTTGTTCGCCTTGAAATATTTGTGAAACAATACAAATAATAGCGATGACTGTCAATATTGAAATATCGATAGTTTATGCAGATAGAGAGGAGCGAGGATCAACAGGTTACTAGTTCGTGGCGATTGTGGTTGTTTACATATTTGATACTAACCTCGCTTCGTCAATGAAGTAGAAGCGCTTCAGTTTGAGATCGCGCAGAATGATCCCGTTGCGATGGCACACCTGCACCGTCTGGCAGATCTGATGAAATATGGCGCGTGCCTCCTGTTCGCACAGACGCTTCTCATGGCGGATGTACGTGTGGAGGTTCTCATAGACATGCTGGGCGGGTGCGTTGATGATGTAGGTGCGATTCTTGGAGAGCGGCACCAGATCGTGGGCACCGCGAATCAGCTTATGGCCATAGATGGTGCTGCGGCAGAGCTCGTCGTCCTGCTCCAGCTGAAAATAGGCGCGTTGCACCTTGTCCAGCGGCTCGTTGATAATCTTACAGGGATACTGCCTGCCATTGTAGACGTCCATGCACTGCAGGTTCGATGAGGTCAGGTCGATCAGATGGCGATAGGAGGCGGGTGTTTTGGCTGCTGCTGCGGCCGAGATGTGATTAGGCTGGGCGCTAATCACATAGCGGTTCTTGATCACTCTCACAGGCTGTTCCACGCCTGCTCCAAACGCGCTAATGCTGCCGCCATTGATGTTGGTCTGCTCGGCAAAACTCAAAGCATGCAGCTCACATACGCCGCCGGGCGTTCGGAGAATCTTCTCCCTAATTGTGCGCAGCATCTGCGCTTCCTTTGTGGGCGTGGACATGGCGGAAGGACTGGACGTGGCTGATGTAAACACAGTCAATGCGGGCGTCACAGCTGCACTCGAAGCCGACGAGGCGTCCATGTTGATGTTGTTGTTGTTGTTGCTGCTGCTGCCACTGCTGCTGCTACTGCTCTCAGGAGTGGTCGCAAGTGCCGTTAGGAGACCGTTAACTATTTTGTTGCCATCCACACCATTCGTATTGTTGCTGCTGCTAACCATTTTGTTGTTTGTTGCTCTTGTTGGGGTTCCAAATGTTGTTTATGCACTGCTTGCCAGCTTTACAATTATCACAGTTCTTGCTATTTATTCACTTTACTAACTGCTATTTGACTTTAGCTCACGATTGGCATTTTCATTGCCTTTTCTGTGTTCATTCGTTTCTCTGTTGTGTGTGTGTGCGCGCGTGTAAGTGTGAGTAATTTTATTTATTTATTTTTATTATTTTTTGTGCTGACTTTAATTTCACTTGGTTGATGCAATACGGCACATTGCTTGCGAAATATTTTTAATAAACGAATATAATTTCGCGTAAGTTTTTGTAGTCGGCTGTTTGTCGATTTTAAAACAAATCGAACGATACAAAAATTCACTCACTCGCATACGCGAAATGAAACGAAGCGCGCCCGTATGTCTGCTCTGCTCTCTGAAATACAAATGGTTGCAATCCTCATTTTCGTTTCGCTTATGTATGCTTCGCATAGCTACGCTGCAAGAGGTTATACGCTTTAGAGAGAGATAACAAAACAAAACAACGTGACGTCACACACTCATACAACAAACAGCGTTCTTATCTGTGCCTGAAATAAACGTATATATTTTATGGAATTTGAACTCTTAATTATTTAAAAAAAAATTAATGTACATATATATATTTTAATGTATTCTGTCTATATAAATTGAACTCAAAATTATAGATCTATACAATGTAACTCATCTGTATTGTGTACTTCCGTTGATGTATGATCTAGCTCAAATAGTAAAAATAAATTATTTTGTACTTATTAATTGAAAAATATTAGTGCGGTCTATAATAATAAATAATACCTATAACATTCTGATTGCTTCGGCGATTTTCCACATAAATTTAAGTCTGTGACGTCAAGCTGTCTTCTAGATTTATGCTCTTGCTTGAAGTCAACTGTACATCGACTCTCGATGAGCAACCTTCAACAGTGAAATGGACACATATACACGAGTGACAACTGGAATTGAAACATACCAGGGCTTCGTTTTCAATACTTGCATTGGTATGTGTGAGAAAGTTGGCGCTAGTGCGACGTTATTTTCGAATACAACTGCGTGGAACGTTGAAATACAAGCGTTTGCCTTCACTTTACATGCCTGTACGCTTGCGTTTATAATTAAATGTACACGGAAATATTCTATTGAGAATGAAACGTTGATTTCAGATGCCATATGCCAGCGTTTTATGGGTTTTCAATGCTTGAAAACTACCCCTATATGCTATGAATGTGCACGCATACATACAATAAATATATATACATACATACTTATACAGTGAATACCGAAAGACGGTGACTGTAGCAGCTAGAGCAATCGCATGCGGTATGTGCATATGTATGTATGTTTTTATGTATGTACGTAGTAAATCAGCACACCTTTCATTTGCATTCCACAATGCACTTTCACTAAAGATGCTTCAAATTAATCAACCTATGAATAATTAACTATCGATGTGTATTTATAACTATTGATATACATACATATGTATGTATATATTTTGTATGTATGTAGATATACATACATGTATGCATATCTGTATGTATGTGTGTACAAATGCCTGCAATAATTATTCGATGTGCGCGTCGCAGTTTATGATTTCGTTGAGCAGCTGCGACTCCAAAAAATAAAGATCATTGGCCTACACACGGGGAATTATGCCAGAGCACAGAGCAGATCAGAAACATACAAATGCACATACACATGTATGCAATGCAGATGCATGTATGCATACATCTGTATGTGTGTATGCAGGTAAAGACAACTACAACTACAGGTAGATTTCCATTTTCCGAACTCCGCGTCTGCAGCAGCAACCCCTAAATTGTGAGGGATGGCTGTACGTCCGAGGATGTTGCAGCTGTTGCAAGGTGATTTCCAAGTATACATACCTACATACCATCGTGCAACCGAAAAAACAGATGTATGCATTTGTGCATGTGTGCATTCATCTGTCGATCTGGGTGCGAGGTGTGTTTGAAAAGTGCTAGTCTTTGATTATACTGTACTGAATGTGAAGCAAAACTAATTTATAGGAGGACTAGCATTATTTTTTAGCTTGAGATAAGTCTCATATTGTCTTTTACAAAGCTTTGCAATAAAAATGATTAATTTATACATATTGATAGTTAGTATTAAACATAGAACAATTGAATCCCACCTCGCACACTTATTGTTTGTACACTTAGGATTCATCGCATCACATCGTCTTTGGTTCCTCTGCCCCATAACGTTGCGTTTTTTTTTTTTTTTGTTTTTTGTGAACAGCCGGCATCCTCAACTATCACCTTGTGCTGCTTCAATACACGAATCTGGCAGAGCAAAACTTGTCAATGGCATTGGTACAGGCGCGTAGACATGAATACTGCGTTTAGGGGCCATCATCACATCACAGCGCATAGCCGGAAGACCTCTAAAGAGTAAACTACAAATACAAATCTGTTTCTCTATTAAAATCATTTTCGCTTTGCCTGAATTACAACGGCCAATATTCAAATCGCGAAACACCGCAGCTATACGAAACATAATTCACTTAATATCTCTCACATGCTGTAGAAGCTGTAGCACGCTCACATGAGTACACATACCCATTTTTGTGTGTGTGCATATGTATTTGTGTCTGTGAGTACGCACGCTGCGAGCGTTAATTTTGAATTTAAATTCAAAATACAAATACGTTAAGCTCAGTGCCAACGGACACATGCGCTGGCTGTTGCGCTTGCGAAATAGCGCCAAACTGATTTGTTGGCTCACTGTTTCTCTGCCGCTCCATCAAAAGTCATGCGTTCGAAACCCGTTTTTTTATTCATTACTCGCTCATATTCTAGCTTCAGATTTTTGTTGTTGCCAAGCTCGTAAGCTCTCGTATGAAATGCTTTTGCTCTCGCTCTTCGCACACAGGCCTTGGTCTCGTGTGCGATATGCACACAAACACAGTGCTTGGTATATGTGTGTGAACGTGTGTTTGAATGCGTGTGAAGTTTGCATGTATTGTATGCGTCACATGGCTGCGTCATCGGAACGTGAACTTGTTTATGTTATGACGATACTTTCGCGCTCTCCCTCTCTCCTCACACCTTGCTTTGTCAGCTTATTTCAATAGATAATGGAATCAGCGCTGCGACATTCCATTTCACGAATTTTCAATCTCGCACGAAATGCACGAACTAAATGATTTCTAAATGATTTTATATATTTTTTTTACTACATTGAGCAGACTTACGTGATGATAATTGAAAAATTGATTTTATAATTTTAATATTGAAAATAAAATAAATTTTGAGTAAATATTGATTAATTTTAAAATAAATTAAAATACCCATTATTGTAATTGTATTACAATTTTCCTAAATTTAATCTGTATTTAATTTTGCAAATTTCACCATATGTTTAATATACTGATAAATTGATATATATAAAATGAATCCATTTTAATATTGAAATATATTTTGAAAAATAATATAATTGTTTGCAATAAAAAGGAATTTAATTCAATTTAAATACAAAATTTCAAAAATCATAACGTTTAAGAACCTAGAGTACTTCATGTTTTCCTGAATATTTATAAGCATATTTCATTAATATATATGTAGTATATATTCACTTTTTCCTTAGCATTTGAAGCTTCATAAATATTTCGCCATATGTTTAATCCGGAAGAGTAATTACGCTCTATAGAAATTCTACTTGCATTACTCATTGATTTGCCAGATATTTTTATAAGTTTTCGACTGATGTGATCGAAACATTATAAGGCATACTTTTGGGGCTAGAGCTTTTGTTGGAAGAAGCGTATAAATAATCTAAAATGTTGATCAAAGTTTGCAGTTCTTAAGGTCTTACAACTCTAACCCTGAGGTCTGTAGCTAATGGAACTAAGAGTCCTCTAGAAATCAAAAGCTATTTGCCGGCTATCCGTTCTTTTGATGAATTTTTCGACTATAGGTCCTTTTTCAGACTCATAACCAAGCCCAAACTGTACCAAACCAAATAAACTCTCTTTAAAAGATTGATGTTTACATAAATATTTAATTGGTAGATATATTTATACATTTATCAAACGATTCAAATATACTTTAATATATCATCTTTAATATGTTGCAATTATTGTTATTATTTTTTGTATATATATATATATATATATTCATGTACACGTATAATGGATATAATAGAGAGTATATATGTAGGTATAAAGATTTCTGAAGTGGGCGTGGTACATAACATTGGATGGGAAGGTACTGTATTAACAATTGTTACAGGCAGGGCTGGCCACATATACAGGAATAACATATACATTTATTTATATATAGAGTTACATTAGTTTGTGTTCGTCTGACATATTTGTTCAACAAGCTTTATATATGTAAGTATATAATTTTCGATTGATGTAAATTGAATAACAGATCAAATATAGATACATACATATATATAAACGTGTTCTCATCGATTGATTTAATTTGGACTCTCTGCATTATCGTCGCATTCCTCGTCAACAATGGGCTTCTTATCGTCCACTTTTCGACGACCCAGGAAACGTTCGAGCACCGTATGCTTGGCCACATTCTTGGAAGCCTTGAAGGATCCCCAGTTGAGTTTGCCTGCCTCCGACGAGGTCATTAGAATGGAGTACGTGGAACAGGCTTCGCCCTCCTTGCTGTGCCGAATGCCGTACAGGAAGTAGACGACCATGCCTATGGTGACCCAGACAAAGAAGCGCACCCAGGTCAACGCATCCAGATGGACCATCAGCATAATATTGCTAAAGATGCCCAGGGCCGGCACGAAGGGCACCAGCGGCACCTTGAAGTTCAATCCGCGCGTGTTCTGATTGTGCACGGCCATGACGGCGACACAGGCGCTGGCCGCAAAGATGATGAAACCGTAGACGAGCAGAGCCCACCAGGTGCCGGAGTAGAGCTGCGCCCACGACACCTTCAGCTCCAGGCAGATGGCAAAGCTGAGCACAATGAAGAGCAGCACAGCCACCGAGACCACCGACCCAGGTGCGAAGCGGCCCAGCAGTGGCTCCAGCCAGCGAAATTGCGGCTTCAGACGGCCAGCCAGAGCGCCCTCAATCAGATCGCTTGTCGGGGATGCTGTATCGATGCTCGACTGCGAATCGGCATCCTCATCGTTCTCCTCGTCCGGCGTGTCTGGCGCATAGACGGGATTGGGCGTGCCCACGTGGGTGAGCGGGCGATAGCGCAAAATGATGACACTGGCCGAGACAATGGTGTAGGCGAGCAGCGTGCCAATGGACATGAACTCCACCAGCTTGGCTAGGTCGAAGACCAAGGCCAGAGCAGCACTCAGCAGGCCGGAGACAATCAGATTCAGCAGCGGCACCTGTGTGCTCTGGCTGATCCGCCCGAAGCAGCTGAAGAGCAGCCCGTCCGAGGCCATTGCGTACATGCAACGCGGCAGCGCATAGAGCGAGCCCAGCAATGTGGTCGTCATGCCGCAGAGTGCCCCAATGGAGATGATGTACTTCGCCCACGGCAGATGCAGCTGGCCAAAGGCCTCCGGCAGCGAGGCGGCCGGATTGATCTCGCTGATGGGTATCATGAGCGTGAGAGCCGCACTCACCAGAATATAGCCCACCGTGACGACGCAAAGGGACAGCACCGTGGCGATGGGTATGGAGACGGCTGGATTCTTGGCCTCCTCCCCGGACGTGGCTATCGAGTCGAAGCCAACGAACGCATAAAAGCAGGTGGCAGCTCCGGCAATTACGCCCCCAAAGCCATAGGGCAGAAAGCCGCCCTGCGCCTCGGACCAGTTGTTGGCATCGGCATACCAGAAGCCCACGCCAATGACCACCAGCATGACCCCAATGTTGACCAGGGTCAGCACGCTGTTGAAGACGGCCGTCGCCTTGACGCCGCTGCCCAGGGCCGCCGCATAGACAACGCAGACGAGAAAGGCCAGCACGTCCGGATACTGAGCCAGCCCCGGCTCATGCAGCCCGCCCATCAGCGACATGGTCGTATTGGCAATCCAGCCGCCCAGCATGGAGTCCACATAGCCGCTCCAGGCGCGCGCCACCGAGGCGGCGCCCAGCATGTGCTCCAGCAGAATATTCCAGCCGATGACAAAGGCCCAGAACTCACCGATCGATATATAGGTGTAGACATAAGCCGATCCAGCCTTCGGCACGCGCGTGCCGAACTCGGCATAGCAAAGCGCCGCCAGCATCGAAACAAATCCGGCGAGCACAAAGGACAAGATGATGCCAGGTCCGGCCATTTCCTTGGCCACGGTGCCAGTCAGCACGTAGATGCCAGCGCCCACCATGTGGCCAATGCCTAGATTGAATATGGAGTATAAATTATCTACCTATATCTATGTCTACATATATCCAACAGATATACCCAATAGTGCAATATCGAAGGTGGTCAGGCAGCGCTTCAGTGGCGTCTCCATCACGTCCGCTGGCACAGGCTTGGTGCGGTTCATCTTCGTGCATATGCCGGACATGATGTGTCCCAAAATGGCACGCCTCGAGCTAGGCATTGTCGTGCAGATAAATTCCTTGATTTATATATATATATATATATATATATATTCGGAATATATAAGATTATATTGATATATATTTCTCTATTGTCGCCCTTCGACCATATGTCACGGAAAATTCATATAAAAAATGCGCTCGTTCGTTTTCCCACTTGTTGTTGCTATTTTAATTGACTGCTTTTCGTTTGTTTATATGATTGATTCAGTTTTTTCCTTTTTCAATTATATTTGTTTTCCTTATTTCTTTCTGGTTGAATTTCTTTTTGCGGCTCCTGCGTTGCGTTGCACTTGTTGTACACGAACAGCTGTCTCCGTATCGATTTTTCCTTGGAGCAATTACTAGCCGCCCCCGCGCCTCGCCCACTTTTTGGCTGCCCCATTTGCAGCATTGCCAACACTGCGAGCGGCAAACGGTGTTGGCAAACTTTCCGTGAAGTTTTTGAATTTGATTAAACTTCTGTTTCTGATTGATTTTGATTTCATTTGATTTAAATTTCAATTTGAAGAGACTTGAAATTGTAATCTAGCTGCTAGCAGCCATTTGACATTTGAGCTGGCAGCTAAATTTAAACGAAAATTTTGGTAAAGTACCAGGCGAACAGAGATGATGAGTAGGGCACAAATATTGGTTGAACAGTGGTGCACTCTTAGTCGTTCAAGAGAGTAGTCTCATTTGCCCATAGAAGTATGCTACAAATTATTTGCATTGCAAAAACTGTTGCATAACTTTAGGCATGAAATATAAAATGAAAAATCTAAAACTTGCTTTAATATGAATATTTTACAGAGCTGAAATTATTTTTAAAATATTAGTATTTAATAAATAATTATAAACATTATATTCCCCATTATTTTACAATATCATTTATTATTTGTATTTTTTTGAAATCATTAAAGTATTTCTTTTATGTTTTTTGCTATAAAACCAACCTTAAAATTTCATCAGTCGTAATTGCAAAGAGTTAAACAAGATTTTTATTGATGCTGTGTTTTGTTTTTATACCTATGCAAATTTTTGTGCTCGCACATGCAAAATACGAGTTAAGTTTACTATTCAAAACTATAAAAAAAAAAAAAAAAAATAAATTCATGTTATTCTTTCTATCTACTTATATTTCATATATTACCTAATTAGTTTGTGGTTCTGGCGCTTTGGCTTTTCCAGATGCTGCCAGTTCAGCATCAGCCCAAAAGTATTTCCGGTTTTGAAGGCCGTTTCGCAAGCGACGACCGCTAACTGTAGACATAAAAGGAATTTCTGGCAGCGTATACCCCCCGGGTTGAATATCTTTAATCCATTCCTCACATTGAAACATCATTTCCTTGAGTTTTTCTTTCAATCGGCCTTCGAGATTTAGGCGTATTGAACGTCTTCATTTGTAGCCATTTTAATTTATTGTTTATTTATTTTTGTTGACTAGTTTGAAATCAGCAAGAAATATTGATAGACAATAATTAAGTATATGTTAATATGTATAATTGAATGCCTGCCCATAGGTTTACCATTAGCAGTCGATGCCAACTGTTTTTATATACGTAGATATAAGTATAGAAATATATCTATGTATGTATTCATACAAAGGTACTGAGCAATCAGCGAACGGCATCTAAATCGCCATGACCGCTTGCCGCCTGTCTTGTCTGTCACCACGAAGCACGAAGCGGACGCTGGGCATCCAAAAAAGTATGACTGCCAGTATTAATACCTGTTCGGGATGATCGGCCCGCACTGACTCTATAGTTGCATGACCAGCTCATCGGCGTGCCCGTTGCCGTTGTCGTTGTCGTTGCCGGGCCACGATTTCAGTTGCGACAATGACGGATTTTGGCATTTTGGCCCTAAAAATACATACAGAGGTGTTAGCCGTTTGACGTTGCGGATCTTTTGGCTGGAGTTGTCGCCGTTGCAGCGCCTCAGACCGGGTCAAGATGAAGACGACTTCGACGGCGGACGCTCGCCTCACGCGACTGCAAAGCGCAAAAAATAGAAATAAATAAATAAATGAAAAAACTCTATTTCAATGTTTAAAGCAGACAATCTGATGCTCTGATAATAAACAAAATATTTAAAGAAACACACGTTTTCAAATTATTTAAATGCATTTTTAACATATCGATAGCAAGAATTGCAGCTATCGATACATTGCAAATATTTAAAAAAAAATCTGCCAATTTGAGTTGCTTCTTATAAGCGAGCAGTTCTTATAAGAGTTTAGCATTAGGGCATGTGAGGTGCTGCCCATTTCTATGAGAAATTCGACATACTAAACTTTTCAGCATATGTCAAATGCTTGCACGAGGCGCGATCAATAAGTAACGGACATTTCTGCCTGCAACTCGAACTTATGCAAAAAAATGATGAAGACCTTTGAACAGTTATATGTGTGTGTGCAGCTGCATACTTGAGCGTTGCCACATCGAAAAATAAATATATTTTCAGCGAACATTTTAAAATACTTTTGAAACATGCCTCGTGAGCATCCCAAAAAAAATTTTTTTTTAAAGTAAATAACTCTTTTGTGGCCGGCCGTGCTGCTGTTTTAGCTGCTCTTTTCGCTAGCCAGCCCAGCTAGCTGCGACTGCCGCTGCTGCTTCTGCTGCTGTAGCTGCTGCCGTTGATGCTTTTTGTTTTTTTTTGCATCTGCTGCGCCTTTGGATTTTGAAAACGATTTTAGTTAAAACATGCGACGTGTGAGTATATAAACGAAGACGCGTCTTTTCCAAGCTTAGTGCGACTTCGAACTCTTAACCAGCCGGCGATCAAACTAACTCTTTCTCTCTGTCTCTCTCCACCCAAGCAGCGTTCAACTAGCAATTCCTGTAAGTTCAATCAAGTCGCAGAATTTCTTAAGAAAACATCATTTGTGCATTTCAAAATAATCGATCAGACTAATATAAAGTGCAAAGTGCAGTGCGTGGGCGTTCCGAAAACTCTATGACTTACAGCAAATGCTAAAAATAGTGACATAAACCAATAATCAGAATTGATTTGCAGACTTTTAAAAAGTTGCGAAATATTATGACTGTGCTTGAACTGAACATATTGCAACAAAAAATGTTGTAAAATCTAAAAGCTTATTTGTAAGTAGGTTTATAGTGATTAAAAAAGTTTGAACAAGAGTTTTTTAATAAATGTTGGGTAAAGTATTGAAAATAAATCTACAAAGATTCTATAATTATATACTTTCTGAAATTACATTTTCAAAATATATAATAAATTATAATTATAATAAATTCTTATATTTATTACGAAACTGTAATTGAAAATACTAATATAAACATTGATTCTTCTTAATAATATGAAATTAACATAATTGATGCACGATTTGACTTTTAAATATAAAATTATTATAATATATTAAGCATTTAATTTAATTACTTATTATTTAAGTTTATTATAGTTTTTATGTGGAATTAAATTTATTTAATACTTTAAAAGGGAGAATTAAATATAGTAAATGAATAAATAATAGTAATTTTTAAAAATAGTTAATAGGTGACATTTATTTTTATTTATATAGTCCCTAGCAGAAAATACAAAATATCAATTGAGGAAAGGAAAATTCGATGAATTAGAAAAATTTAAATTTTTTCCCTACGCCAAAACTCTTTTGATTTCAGAAGCCAAATAAATATTTTTCAAAAAATGTATTGAGTTGTAGAAAAAATATTTTTTCCAAAAGTTGTTAAGTCACAAAAGTATATATATATTTATATAATTCCGTGAATTGCAGAAAAACCAAACACAACTTTTATGAGTAAAGCAAAAATAAAGGTATTTGATTGCAGATGTTTAAGGAAAATGCTGAGTAAAGATACTAAAAAAAAAAAAAAAAAAAAAATAATAATAATAATAATAATAATAATAATAAAATTCTATAGTTTCAAATATTTTAGCAATATTTTATTGAAAATATGAAAAATAGAAAAAAGCCATTAAAGTAATTAATAATAAGAATATATATACAAATAATTTTATTGTTTTTTGGAATCTGCATTCAACATTTTCTGCATAAATTTAGAGAAGCCAAGAAGTTAGATGCAATCCAAAGAGAATTCTCTTCACACGACTTTATAGATATGTGCAAGCATTGGATGAGCTTAGCAATTCAATTTCATTCGCATCATTAAGCTCACGAAGTCGACATTTAGTTTTGTTTAATATTAATTTGTTTTAATGAATTAAAAGACGTTTAATAAATTGCTAAGATCGCATTGACTTAATTATGGGCTTAGGCAACATTAAACGAAGTTTGTGTAACCATCATGGGCAAGGCCGAATCCAACTGATTAGAGCCGGAAAAAAAGCACTTTAGATGGACAGCGATACGCTATCGTCAAGTCATTTATTATTCGCGCACATTTTGGCGCTAATTTATAGACTATATCAATTGTGGACAAGGTGCAGTTCCTGACGAAGCCTTGAGAGCCGCTTAATGAGGATGCCGAATTTCACATGCGAGATTCATTAATATGTCCGCAATCAGCTTATCCGGATTTGCTAATCTCAGCTCGCAAGACCCAAAAAAAAAAAAAAAAAAAAAAAGAAGAAGAAAAAAACTGTCCTACTTTGTTTGCCTTAGACTTCAACGACTACTGCTATATGGCAAATGTTGATGCCCATAAAAAGTTGCTGGCGAGCACCGAAACGCAAATACACTATTTGCTGATGGTAAGAGTTCAAATCAAATATTGTTGCAACCCCAAAAAGACGCCTCTACGAATAACACAAAAAAAAAAAAAAAACCTTTACCAAACAAAACAGAAACAGCGAAAACTATAAGAAAAAACAACAACAAAATCAACAACAAAAACAAACAAATAAGCTAATGCGAATAAATTTATATAAAGTCGGTTATTATTGGGCCAACCTTTTAGCTGTCGATTCGCCAAGACGAGCTTTGCGATAGTTAAGATAAAAAACCTTTTCATTGAGCGGCGCAAATTGATGCTTGTCCAGAAAAAAACACGTAATTAAAGCTCAATTTAAACTTGACATAATTACATATCAAACAATTTTGGATATTATGTAAGAATTCTTAGACTAGGCGAAATTGCGTATACGCCAGATGGACCGCGCTGCAAATGCAACAGTTCACAGTACACACCTACTATGATGACTGATGACAAAAGCTGGATGACTGTGAAAAAAACAGAGAGCTACACATGTGCGCAGATATGTACATTTATATATGTATATATATTATATTCATATAAATATATGTGCACAATGCGTGGCTGAGGCGTCGTCGTCGTCGTCGTCGTCGTCGCCAAAGCCTGTTGGGTAATCTCACCTGTTTGCCATGACGAATACACGAGCACGAATATGAATACGAATACGAATACGCATACACAAGCCGTAGTGTAAGCACCCATGTCTGTCCGGCTGTCTGTCCGTTCGTCTGGCTGTCTGTCTGTCTGTCTGTCTGTCTCGCGTTTGCCCAAATGGCAAAAGTTCACGGCAAGATCATCAATGTCCAAGTTATTATTTATTTCGTTTTGTATGCAGTCAATAAAAAAACATCTTTTTATACGCCAATCATATGTATAGTGAAGATGCTAAAGATGCTCAAGATACTCAAGATCTCATCAATTGCCACAACAAATTGTTAGTTAGTGTTAAGCTGCCTATATCGTATGTACCTTAGTCTCTGTACTAATTCTTGCATATATTTGCATATTTGCAATCAGTTTCGAGCAATATAAATTTCATTTCAATTCTAATTTACGTTTGTTAAGAGCGGCGCATTTATTGTCAGTTACCTGTTGAAAAAAAAAAGAAATTAAACAACAATTTTAAAATATTTCTTTTAACTAAGATAAAGTACTTTGCGTTTAACGCCGCGATGCCTCAAAGAATTTTCGAAAATAATAGAAACAACTCAGAAACCAGTCAGCAAATCAAAGACTCCGTTTGGGATCGGGGTTCAAGTAACCATTAGGCAACAATATGCACAAATTGCGCATTGATAATTCAGCATAACAACAACAACAACAAATAATAAATATATGTATAAAGAAATAATAATTTAGGGAATCCAAAATGTTGAAGGTCATTCGAACGGATTGAATAAACAAAGATGAATGAATGGCTTGTAAAGTATTCGACAAAATGTGGTAGCTACGTCGTCTTCAAGAGTTAAGTCATCATTGGGTCAAGCAGACATACAAATCATATAGGTATAGGTATGTTTGTTTATGTGTATATATGCAGATTATTCGGGCTATACAATCCGAATGGCTTGCCACACGCCCTCTCAAAATTGACCATTTATTAATGACACCTCTTGCCTTATAAATGATATTACAATCATTTTAAATCGCGCTCCAAACCGGTTTTAAAACACTTTCAACTCTGTAATAAACAAATCTCTGAAATCTGGATCAAACTTAATTTCACATTGAATATGTCTATACAAATATATCATCTTTTATATAGTACATATGCTAAATTTATTTTATAATGTCAGAAGAAAGTGTTTGACGATTAATGAAGTTTTAATGGGTTGAAAAGTGAATTTCTTATTTTACTTTTGATTTCTTTTAATATGCAAAGGAATTATATTAAAACGTTTGAATAGCTTTTCTTACAAAGACCTGAAATAGTCTAAAATAATACTCCATTTTTAGCCTTACCTAAACAAGAAAAAAAGTTTACTTTGCATTTACTAATTAAAATTGGATTGGCTTCAAATTTCAATGACAATAAATTATGCAAATGTCGTTTATTTTTATTTGATTATTTACAAATTAGACAATTTCTTAATTTATACTGATCCCATTCCTTTAATTTGTCTAACGCAATAAAAAGTGGCATGAAATTCGTGCAAAAATGAGGTCAATACCCAAAACTGCTATTAGACCTTAAAAAACTCGTTTAATTGAAACCAGATCTTTCATTATATCTTTTCGAGCTCGTTAGAATTATTCTTTTGATTAGCATTTACAAAAATAAAAAAATCGATATTATTTACAAACAAAGTCAATTGGTTTCTCTTATTTATAGCCAACGAAATTTTTGTGCATTTCTGAAATCCGGCTTATCGAAATTCTCAATGTCTTAACCTTGCCAAAACTGCAGTCTGAACTTGAGAAACTGCGAATTCTCGAACTCTTGCGATTGTTTTATTATATACCATAATTTTTATTATATATTATAATTGCTATCAAGGCTGCATAAATTATTGCGAATCTTTTGCGAAGCTGAACAAATTAAATATATATATAAAAAAACAAAAAATTAATTTTAAAAAAATTAATAAAATTTTAGCAAATCAGATTTACCTTGAAGCCATAACATAAAGTCGATCTTTATAGCTTTAGTATTCTTTCTGCCACATTCCAGGGACTAAATAATTCAGAATGATATTTTATTAAAGTATATATTTAGCTGTCAAAAAACGAGAGATATAAATGTGAATTCGCTGCTGATAATTGATCATTGGAGATTAATATTTTCGGCAGAAATTTGCATATATCATTATGTTAATATCTATTGTTATATATCTATATATAGTATATATTTGGACAACGAATTAGCAGCTACTATTAATATATAATAATATTTATGCATATTAGAAGAGGAAAATAACACTTTAATTACATTTACGTTTAATTTGCAACAGGTTTTAGATTGAGCGACAATCCACTGAAAATGGTCAAAGCTGGCCACATAATACTTTTGACTCAGCTTTTGGTATGGAACGCGCAATAACGCCAAACGTATTGAGTTTCAATTAATTTATTATTGCATTTGAAAGGTCATTGCTGGCGGCACAGATCTGAGGAAAGGCGATGATTATGTCGATAATGAAGTCAGCCCAGCCGAGGTGGCATTATCGTTCCCCCGAGTTTCGCGGAAAAGCGCCGCATACGACGGCAACATTGAGAAGATCGACGTCAAATGCGATACGTCGAATGGGATGATAGTCGAAGTGGAATTCGCTGAGATCTTTAATGGAGTGATATACAGTCAAGGATATTACAATGATCCCAAGTGCAGGTATGTAGAATTTGAATGCCTTCAATTTGATTGACTTACCCACTCCTTTCTAGATATGTGAGCGCTGGAAGTAATGAGCGTCGATTTGTTTTCAAAGTGCCCTTCGATGGCTGTGGCAGCAAGCCATCCTGTTCAATATGCGCTTCTGTGGACAATATACTGATCATACAGAATGACCAGGATATTCAAGAGAGCTGGGACACGGCACGCAAGATCACATGCAGTCGCAGCGATGAGCAGGAGAAGACTGTGTATTTTCGACCATTTGTTGTCGACATGCTGGAAGTAATATCGGTAGAGACTCCAAGCGGTCCAGTTGAATGCTGGATGGAGATAGGCACAGGTCTTCCACCGAATATCAAGCCAATTAACTATACTTTAAAGTTGGGCACGGATATAACATTTACGATGAATGTCAAACAGACAACACAGACCTGGGATATTAACATCTTGCAATGCTATGCTTCCGATGATCCTGATTTCGATACAGGCACCGCAAACAAATTGCAGCTTTCCGATAAAAATGGTTGCTCTCTGAAGACAAAAGTATTTGGGCAATGGAAAAAATTGGAGTCATCTCCTGGCCAAACGTTAACTTATTACAATACGCTTAAAGCTTTCAAGTTCCCCGATCGATCTCAGGTGTACTTAAAATGTGATATTGAACTATGTAATGGTGCTTGCGAAAGAAACTTCGCTTGCGGTGAGGAGCTAATAGTGCCAACAAAGCCACGTTGCTCTGCTGGCTCAACAGATCCTGATTGTCAACCAGGAACAATTCGACCCCTTGTAACGCCAAAGACACCAAGGTGTTATCCGGGCTCCACTGATCCCCGTTGTCCTCAAGAGCCAAAAACAACAGTTTCACCTAACTGCTATCCTGGATCACGAGATCCTCGTTGTCAAGAAGAACCCATAACTACATCGAAGCCAAAATGCTATCCAGGATCGACAGATCCCGACTGTCAACCAGCCACTTACCTTCCTCCAACTACACGACGGCCATCAGTCACTACACAGCGCCCCCCTGTAACTCCAACTAAGCCTAGATGTTATCCGGGCTCGACTGATCCCCGTTGTCCTCAAGAGCCAAAGACAACCGTTTCACCTAACTGCTATCCTGGATCACGAGATCCTCGTTGTCAACAAGAACCCATAACTACATCGGAGCCAAAATGCTATCCAGGATCGACAGATCCCGATTGTCAACCAGCTACTTACCTTCCTCCAACTACACGACGGCCATCAGTCACTACACAACGTCCTCCTGTAACTCCAACTAAGCCAAGATGTTATCCAGGCTCAACTGATCCTCGTTGTCCTCAAGAGCCGAAAACGACAGCTGCGCCTAATTGCTATCCTGGATCACGAGATCCTCGTTGCCCACGGGAGCCCATCACCACACAAAAGCCTCGTTGCCTTCCAGGATCGATCGATCCCGATTGTCAGCCAGCGACTTACCTTCCTCCAACTACACGACGTCCACCAGTCACTACACAGCGCCCTCCTGTTACCCCGATTAAACCAAGATGTTATCCGGGCTCGACTGATCCCCGTTGTCCTCAAGAGCCGACGACGACAGATGCACCTAACTGCTATCCTGGATCACGAGATCCTCGTTGCCCCCAGGAGCCAAAAACTACTTTAAAGCCGCGCTGCTATCCTGGTTCAACAGATCCTGGTTGCTCAACTACACGACGTCCACCGCTGACTACGACAAAGCCAAGGTGCTATCCAGGCTCTACTGATCCGCGCTGTCCAAAGGAACTCACTACAACCACCTCAACTCCTGCATGTTATCCAGGATCAAAGAAACCTGAATGCCTTAACTGCTTCCCAGGATCACCAGATCCAAGGTGTCCCAAAGTACCAACGACAAAAAGACCTGGTTGTTATGACGGATCAAGTGATCCGAAATGTCAACCAGCCACTTATTTGCCTCCAATAAAGACAACGAGAATTCCCGGAAATCTAGTTACACCATCAAAACCAATATGCCGTCCAGGTTCAAGTGATCCCCGTTGTCCTCAAGAGCCAAAGACAACAACAGCGCCCAAATGTTATCCTGGATCACGAGATCCACGGTGCCCAAAAGAACCCACAACCACACAAAAATCCCGTTGCCAGCCTGGATCGACAGATCCCGACTGTCAGTCAACTACTTACCTTCCTCTAACTACAACAAGTCCACCTATTACTACGACAGAGCCAAGGTGCTATCCAGGCTCAACTGATCCTCGTTGTCCTCAAGAGCCGAAAACGACTGCAAGGCCCAACTGCTATCGGGGATCTACCGATCCTCGTTGTCCTCAAGAGCCAAAGACAACAGCTGCACCTAACTGCTATCCTGGATCACGAGATCCTCGTTGCCCACGGGAGCCCATAGCCACACAAAAGCCGCGTTGCCTTCCTGGATCAACAGATCCCGATTGCCAGCCAGCTACTTATCTGCCTCCAACTACCAGAAGTCCACCTGTGACAACTACAAAACCAAGATGCTATCCGGGCTCGACTGATCCTCGTTGTCCTCAAGAGCCGAAAACGACAGCTGCGCCTAATTGCTATCCTGGATCACGTGATCCTCGATGCCCACGGGAGCCCATCACCACACAAAAGCCTCGTTGCCTTCCAGGATCCACAGATCCCGCTTGTCAGCCAGCTACGTACCTTCCCCCAACTACACGACGTCCATCAGTCACTACACAACGTCCTCCTGTAACTCCATCTAAGCCAAGATGTTATCCAGGCTCAACTGATCCTCGTTGTCCTCAAGAGCCAAAGACAACAGCTGCACCAAACTGCTATCCTGGATCACGAGATCCTCGTTGCCCACGGGAGCCCATAACTACACAAAGGACACGTTGCCTTCCAGGATCCACAGATCCTGATTGCCAGCCAGCTACTTATCTGCCTCCAACTACCAGAAGTCCACCTGTGACAACTACAAAACCAAGATGCTATCCGGGCTCAACTGATCCTCGTTGTCCTCAAGAGCCGAAAACGACAGCTGCGCCTAATTGCTATCCTGGAGCACGTGATCCTCGATGCCCACGGGAGCCCATCATCACACAAAAGCCTCGTTGTCTTCCAGGATCCACAGATCCCGCTTGTCAGCCAGCTACGTACCTTCCCCCAACTACACGACGTCCATCAGTCACTACACAACGTCCTCCTGTAACTCCAACTAAGCCAAGATGTTATCCAGGCTCAACTGATCCTCGTTGTCCTCAAGAGCCGAAAACGACAGCTGCGCCTAATTGCTATCCTGGATCACGTGATCCTCGATGCCCACGGGAGCCCATAACCACACAAAAGCCGCGTTGCCTTCCTGGATCAACAGATCCCGATTGCCAGCCAGCTACTTATCTGCCTCCAACTACAAGAAGTCCACCTGTGACAACTACTAAACCAAGATGCTATCCGGGCTCGACTGATCCCCGTTGTCCTCAAGAGCCAAAGACAACAGCTGCACCTAACTGCTATCCTGGATCACGAGATCCTCGATGCCCCCCGGAGCCAACAACTACTTCAAAGCCGCGCTGCTATCCTGGTTCAACAGATCCTGGTTGCTCAACTACACGACGTCCACCGCTGACTACGACAAAGCCAAGGTGCTATCCAGGCTCTACTGATCCGCGCTGTCCAAAGGAACTCACTACAACCACCTCAACTCCTGCATGTCATCCAGGATCAAAGAAACCTGAATGCCTTAACTGCTTCCCAGGATCACCAGATCCAAGGTGTCCCAAAGTACCAACGACAAAGAGACCTGGTTGTTATGACGGATCAAGTGATCCGAAATGTCAACCAGCCACTTATTTGCCTCCAATAAAAACTACCAGAATTCCCGGAAACCAAAAAACTCCAACAACATCAGGCTGTTATCCTGGATCAACCGACCCTCGTTGTCCTCAAGAGCCAAAGACGACAGCTGCGCCTAATTGTTATCCTGGATCACGAGATCCTCGTTGTCCACGGGAGCCCATAACCACACAAAAGCCACGTTGCCTTCCTGGATCAACAGATCCCGATTGTCAGCCAGCTACTTATCTGCCTCCAACTACAAGAAGTCCACCTGTGACAACTACTAAACCAAGATGCTATCCGGGCTCGACTGATCCTCGTTGTCCTCAAGAGCCAAAGACGACAGCTGCCCCTAATTGCTATCCTGGATCACGTGATCCTCGTTGCCCACGGGAGCCTATAACCACACAAATACCTCGATGTCTGCCTGGATCGACAGATCCAGATTGCCAGCCAGCTACGTACCTTCCTCCAACTACACGACGTCCAACAGTCACTACACAACGTTCTCCTGTAACTCCAACTAAGCCAAGATGTTATCCGGGCTCGACTGATCCCCGTTGTCCTCAAGAGCCGACGACGACAGCTGCACCTAATTGCTATCCTGGATCACGAGATCCTCGATGCCCACGGGAACCCATAACTACACAAAAGCCCCGCTGTCTTCCTGGATCAACAGATCCCGATTGTCAGCCAGCTACTTATCTGCCTCCAACTACAAGAAGTCCACCTGTGACAACTACTAAACCAAGATGCTATCCGGGCTCAACTGATCCTCGTTGTCCCCAAGAACCGAAGACGACTGCAAGACCCAACTGCTATCCCGGATCTACCGATCCTCGTTGTCCTCAAGAGCCGACGACGACAGCTGCGCCTAATTGCTATCCTGGATCACGTGATCCTCGTTGCCCACGGGAGCCTATAACCACACAAATACTTCGATGTCTGCCTGGATCGACAGATCCGGATTGCCAGCCAGCTACGTACCTTCCTCCAACTACACGACGTCCAACAGTCACTACACAACGTCCTCCTGTAACTCCAACTAAGCCAAGATGTTATCCAGGCTCAACTGATCCTCGTTGTCCTCAGGAACCGAAGACGACTGCAAGACCCAACTGCTATCCCGGATCTACCGATCCTCGTTGTCCTCAAGAGCCAAAGACGACAGCTGCGCCTAATTGCTATCCTGGATCACGAGATCCTCGTTGCCCACGGGAACCCATAACTACACAAAAGCCCCGCTGTCTTCCTGGTTCAACAGATCCCGATTGTCAGCCAGCTACTTATCTGCCTCCAACTACCAGAAGTCCACCTGTGACAACTACAAAACCAAGATGCTATCCGGGCTCAACTGATCCTCGTTGTCCTCAAGAGCCGACGACGACAGCTGCACCTAATTGCTATCCTGGATCACGAGATCCTCGATGCCCACGGGAACCCATAACTACACAAAAGCCCCGCTGTCTTCCTGGTTCAACAGATCCCGATTGTCAGCCAGCTACTTATCTACCTCCAACTACAAGAAGTCCACCTGTAACTACGACAAAACCTGTAACTACGACAAAACCAAGATGCTATCCGGGCTCAACTGATCCGCGCTGTCCAAAGGAGCTTACTACAACCACCTCAACTCCTGCATGTTATCCAGGATCAAAGGAGCCTGAGTGCCTAAACTGCTTCCCAGGATCACCAGATCCAAGGTGTCCCAAAGTATCAACGACAAAAAGACCTGGTTGTTATGACGGATCAAATGATCCGAAATGTCAACCAGCCACTTATTTGCCACCAATAAAAACTACGAGAATTCCCGGAAACCAAAAAACTCCAACAACATCAGGTTGTTATCCCGGATCAACCGACCCTCGTTGTCCTCAAGAGCCAAAGACGACAGCTGCGCCTAATTGTTATCCTGGATCACGAGATCCTCGTTGCCCACGGGAGCCTATAACCACACAACAACCCCGTTGTCTGCCTGGATCGACAGATCCCGATTGCCAGCCAGCTACTTACCTTCCTCCAACTACACGACGTCCACCTGTGACTACGACCACGTTAAGATGTTATCCAGGCTCAACTGATCCTCGTTGTCCCCAAGAACCGAAGACGACTGCAAGACCCAACTGCTATCCCGGATCTACCGATCCTCGTTGTCCTCAAGAGCCAAAGACGACAGCAGCACCTAATTGCTTCCCTGGATCACGAGATCCTCGTTGCCCACGGGAGCCTATAACCACACAACAACCCCGTTGTCTGCCTGGATCGACAGATCCCGATTGCCAGCCAGCTACTTACCTTCCTCCAGCTACACGACGTCCACCTGTGACTACGACCACGTTAAGATGTTATCCAGGCTCAACTGATCCTCGTTGTCCTCAAGAACCGAAGACGACTGCAAGACCCAACTGCTATCCCGGATCTACCGATCCTCGTTGTCCTCAAGAGTCAAAGACGACAGCTGCGCCTAATTGTTATCCTGGATCACGAGATCCTCGTTGCCCACGGGAGCCTATAACCACACAACAACCCCGTTGTCTGCCTGGATCGACAGATCCCGATTGCCAACCAGCTACTTACCTTCCTCCAACTACACGACGTCCACCTGTGACAACGCCTAAATCAAGATGTTATCCAGGCTCAACTGATCCTCGTTGTGCTGAAGAACCAAGAACGACTACAAAACCAAACTGCTATCCTGGATCAACTGATATTCGTTGTTCACAGAGTTTAGTAACATCAACTGTACCTCCAAATACAACTCCTATTTATTGTTATCCAGGCTCTGTAGATCCCCGCTGTCCGGATACCTATAAGGGGTCAACGCCCATCCCGGCAACGTATTTGCCACCATTGAGCGACCCGGGTTACGACAGGACAGTTAGAGATGCGAAGAGCCAATTCTTTAATGAGATTAACAAATTGGCGATCACAAATAATAATATTTTTGAGTTAGACGACGATGAGGATATTGAGCCAGCGCGAGTAAAACGTGATCTAAGCGATTTAAATATAGATCCAATAACTTCCACCGATCAAGGCGATGATCTTTTGTCCAGAAAAATAATGAAGCGCGAATTCAACGAACGGCAACCAGAGAGGGAGGTCATTTCCTTCACTCTTGGCATTCGGACCGCTATCAAAGTGAATTAGCCAGAGTGCAACAGTGCCAGCAAATGAACTCTCTCGCATTTAGGTTATCGTTTAAACATGTATTATGCCTACATATTTATATCTTACTATTAAACGTATTCATTCAAACATACTCGATTGCTAGTGTTCTAAGTGTAAGTAAACTCAGCTTATAACGAATGATTTATGTACATTTTAATTCATACAAATAAAAGTAAATACAAAACGAATCGGCTGCATTTCTTTTCCATTATATTTGTATGTGCTGGTATTTTCCTGCAAATCGAGTTTTTTTTTAAATGAAAAAAAAAAAAAAAAAAAAAACAAGATATTTAAAATATCTGTTTAGAATTTTCTAAGTTGCAAGCTATAAGAATATACCAGATCAAGACTGGTAATTAATTAAATTACAAAAAGGTATCAAATACATTGGAAATAATTCTGATTGCACACTAGGGTTTTGATTAATTAGATATTTAGGTAAATTAAACTTTATTCTTAAATGAGCTTTGAATATTTGTTGCCACGCGCCCGTTCTAGAGGGCTCATCGAAAATATTCATCTATATGGTTTATTTATCTAAAGTTTAGCAGAAACTCGCTGATATTATTCGATCGCCCGATATCATAAGGTATACAGTTAAAACACATTAAATATATTAAACAATTAAGTACTTATGTCTCTGGATAGCGGCAATATGAATTGCTTTCGATAGATTCGCTGGGTATCCATTCCTCAAATAGAGGCAAACGATTCTTGAGTGCTTCGATTTCGCGCAGAATTCTCATAACATTTCCGCCCACCAGTTTCTTGATCGCCGCATTGCCCCAGACGCGATCGCGAGCCAACTCGGCCAGCAGTAGAGCATAGCTCTTGGGAGCACCACCCAGACCAATATGGTCCACACCAGCCACCTTGCGTACATAGTTTATGGCAATTATGGCCTCCCTTACATTAATTGGTCGATCTCCACAGCGCTCCAAGTTCAGTAGAATCACACCCCCATTTTCGGGCAGCAGGCTGAAATATTTTCGTTAAACAACAGAAACTCGAATTTGGAGACTGAAGGCCTACCTGAGTACATGGTCTGGTATAGAAGCCACATTGGTACCATTACACATGGAGAGTGGGCTAGCATTCATTAGGAGAACAGGTGCCTTGGCGGTGCGCAGGGCTATTATCATTGCCGCCTCGCTCAGCTGCGATATCTCCACCAACATGCCCAGCCGATTCATTTCGTATAGCATTGTCTGAAAAGAAAAAAAGTTGATTTTATTTTATTAAAAAAATAATAAAAATAAATGAAAAATATTTTATAAATAAAATACATATACATAAAAATAGAACTATGTATTTAAACAAATTTAACTATAACAAAAAGTAAATAATTAAATTGAAATTTAGATATTATAAATATATATTCCAAATGTCATTTCATTAGTTTGCATTCACCTTGCCGAATTCATTAAGCGAATTGGTCGCATTCTCTTCCGCTAGATAGTCCCTTCTCCTGATGGCAGCAGAAGCCCAAGGTGTGGTGCACTCCAAGCTGGTAATTGAAACGAATCGGGCGCCCAGCAGGTAAAGCGAGCGTAGAACGGCAAGGCTGGTGCCCAGGGCGTGGCCGCCACCGATGCCCATAAGCACAGCCAGCTCGCCTCTTATATGGGTCTGTTCCATCTCGTCGGCCGACTCCACAATGTGCATGGAATTCGTGGAGGCTGTGATGCGTTTCGCCTCATCGATGCCCTCCAGAACCAGCTGCACTGCATCCAGATACTGGGCACCGCAGTGCACAGCGATGGGCCACAACACGGCACCAATATGATTTTGCCTAATGTCGGCCATGCCGCTGCTGTTCAGCTTGACATCACTGGGCGGCTTCCATGAGCCCTCGATCAGTGGTGATTCCGTCAGCAGCCGCCGAATGAAGGCCAAGCGTGCCTCCAGCAGCGACGAGGAGCGCAATTGAAGGGCCAATGGAATGCCACCAGCCATGGCAATGCACACAAGTACCACGCAAATACCCACTAAAATCTTGCGACCACGCGCACCACCCGGACGCTCAGCGGACGACTCGCTGCAGGAGTCCTTCTTGCAATTGTAGCTCGGAATGCCACCATTGGCGCAATGCAGCTTCTCATTGCCACCGCCAAACTTCGTTATCTCCGCTGGCAGCTCAATGTCCGCGATCTCTGTGAACACAAAGCATTGCTGCTTGCAATGCGGCTGATGCTGATGCAGCGGATGCACCTCCATAAAATCACGATTTGGCACTGAATTCATTGCATCCTCTTAAGTATGCAACAATCTTTATCTGTAGCTTTACCCCTATCTGTATCTGTATTAAACAGATTTTTCCAAAATAAACAGCACTACGCGAGAACTTCGTTGTATTGATTTTCGTTTTTCAATTTACTCGCACCGAGGTCCTGCGCACTGAAATCCTGTGGATTCTTTCGAAAGTCTGGCAGCACCTCTAAACAAATTTTAAGAAGCAAATTAATATTTCTAATTGGAATACATTAGTGGGCTAAATTCAAAATATGAAACGTGATTTACATATTATATTATATATAAATATTTAATTTTTATTTATTAAAATGTTCTTAATAATAATTTATTTAAATTTTAATAACCAAAAATACAATTTATAGCTAACTTATTAAATACGTACCCATTACTTAATTACTTATTATAGTTTTTTATGAGCAGCTAGCACAATTTTCATTAGTGCGTGGTGCGGCAGAGTCTCCAGCACGCACAGCAGTTGAATATGATTCGTTATGTAGTTGGAGGACAGCGCTATTTGCACGGCTTGAGCAAAGCGCTCCATGCACTTGATGTAGGCAGCATCCTCTTCAGGTGCCACTTTGGTCTCAACAAGATGGGCGCAGTACTTTTGTAAAGATGTCACAATCTGCATTAGATCCTGCGCATGCAAAGGCGTTGACTCGCCGTTATTAACTGTCTTCAGTAGTGTGTGTAGCAACGATAAATGCAAATTGCTATAAGCCTGTCGATTCGAGACCAATGGGGCCAAAACCACCCAGCGCAACAAACCGGCGAGCGGTGTAGTAAACGGCATGGCAATGGCGCCGGCAGGCAGAACAAGAGGCTGCTGTGGTGCCTGACAGAGCTGCGGATTCTCTGTCGTCCATTCTGTAATGACATCCAGAAGTCCATCTGGTGGTGGGGTCAGAACACCGCCACGCTTCTCATTTAGGTATAGATCGGCCACGGCTACCATAAAATTGGCTGCAAAGTGCGGACCAACCAATGGCAGATGTCGCAATTGCTCAGGAGTTTTGCGCGAGAACGAGATGAAGTCGCTCACTATATTCTGAGCAACCTCCAAGCTCGGCTGCGTTTTGCAGCCAACTTGTTGCATCCATGTGCCAGCCGAGGAGAGCAGTGGGGCTACCGAGCCCGATACCGCAGTGCTAATTAGTCTGGATAGGAGCCTAGAACGCTGTGGGGTCAAGTGACTACCAAACAGAGAGAGAAATATCGCATTGCGAGTGTCATCCCGGCCAGGCCTTGAAAAATAGTCAATGAGTGCGAGAATCAATTGAAACTCCTGATAGATATTCATTTGGCTGATGCCCCCCACTGTTTGCATTTTGCGAACATCTCCATCCTTGGCACGTTCCAGAAAAATGAATTCCGAAATGATTTGCATTGCCAAGTTCTGTTTGTTACGGCTGGCAATGAGAGTTTCTGCAAGTAGACATAAACATTGCATACAATAGCTCCATGAGGACTCGATATTTTATACCCACCTAATCGAGTTAGTGCCTCAACTGCACACATTGGATACTCAAATTTCCTTAAACTCACTTTACCATCGCCTACAGAAGCCATTTCTGTAAAAATTTTAAATACGTTTTCTACAAATGTTGTTTTCGGTCTGCGGTTATTGTTTTACAGTTCAGTGTACGTTTTTCCGAACAGCTGATTGACAAATCAAAAATCGTTCAATTATCGATAACAATGTTAGCGGAATTTTTCAAAAGTCTCCCTTCGCTACAAAAATTCCGATACATAAGCTTAGAATTAAACCATTTTCAATGCGTTTCGGGTATAAAAAAAAAAACAATAAATTGGAAAAAGACGGCAATATCATTTATTTTGATCAATGGTAAAAGTGTTTCTTTTTCCTAATGCATTATTACCAATTAATGTATGGTCAAATTTAAATTACATATGTATGTAAATAGCGCTATCATTATTGCATGTATTGATTATAAAATAAAATTGGGGGTTTGTTATATCAGTAATTTGGTTAAACTTTGTTAACAGCAAACACATCAGTTAGTGTCGAAACTAAAGTCTGTTTAACGTGGGATGCGACTACTGCCCTAAATCAATAAGTAATTAACAATTAAAAATGTATTAAAAGCCCGCTTGCTCCTATATTCAGTTAAAATTTGAATTATTACCGAACGTATTCAGTCTGATCGATATATTTAACCGAACGCAATGCGAATCGAAAGTTGACAAAGTAGTTAAAATGGCAAATGTTAAACAAAATGATTCGGCACATCTTGAAACTTGATAATAATTAAAAGCCAATACACAATACATAGGCATGTAAATAAATATACATACATATGGGTAATAAAGTTTAAAAAAATACTATTGTTTCTCGAAAAGCTTTGAACAATATCCATACATACGCGCATCTGGGCGTTTGTGTTTGTGTCCGATTATGTGTGAGACAATGTCAATGTACCTTATATAACTTTAATTCTAATTGTAAGTCATGCTGCTCATCCACATGTTTTTTTTTTTTGTAATGGCAGTCTTGTGTTTGTCGCCGTCCCGGCTAACCAATTGCAATTTCCAACTTTCTGCTGGCTGCTGATTGCTGGGACATGCGCACCACATTTAGATCGACATTGGGAGTTTACTTACGACTAATTCAGAGTAATCACGTACCTATTTATGTAGACTTACGCATTAGAGGATTTGAACACACACAAACATAGGAAAATATCTAAAGACTAATCGAAAGGGATGAAACTTAAACTGGATATTATATGATTGAAAGTTGATTGTGGTAAAAAATCGATTGCATATACTTTAGAATTAACAAGTATTCGTTTATAGCTATAGATTCTGACTTTTCTTTTTTGACTAATAAACCCCATTTTCATATTGCAAACCTCTACTGCGCAGACACCACATAAATAAAACGATAAGCGAATTGCGGGCTTAGGTCATGTTCCACGAGGACGACGACGAGCTGGATGAACAATCGTCACTCTCTGTCGTTGCATTGCTGCCCGTCGGCTTGGGGCCCCAAATGCGAACGGTGGCATCGTCGCTAGCGCTGGCCAGTAAGGACGGATAGACTGGATTCCAGGACACGCAGTTAACCGTCTTAGTGTGACCGATCAGCTTGGCCAACGGCTCCTCGCGCTTGAGATGCCAAATGTACACAACCTTATCCTCGCTGCCGCTCGCCACGAAGCTCTCGTTAACGCCGCCAAAGCAGGAGTGAATGGCAAAGTTGCTTTGTCGTATGCCCTGAAAACGACGCACCAGACACTTATCCTCGATATCCCATAGATGCAGGCCCTGATTGGACACGTTCAACAAGGCCAAACGATCGGCCGAATTGATGCTGAATGTCATAATTGGATGTGGTTCTCGCAGTATATCAAAGTCCGAGCGTGGGTTATCGAAATTGTAGCTGCAATGTAATTGTAATATTATAAACCAGGATGAGGTTAGATATGTTGATACTCACCCTCTTATACGATAATGATTATCGGCCGCCAATATGGTTTTGTTGTCTGCTCGAAAGGCGACGCTATTCACACGAACACCCTCCCAGGAGTCGATTAAAGTGCCGTTCAGATCGCACAGATATAGCTGACCCTTCTGGCCACCGCAGACAAAATGATTGCCATCACGGCTGAATGTGCCACAGGCCAGGCTATCATCGAGGGATTGCGAGAACTTGACAACCAGCTTGCCATCGTCCACATTCCAGATAAAGAGCTCGTGCGAGTCCTCGGTACCGCCCACTAGAATAAGCTTTGAGTCCGGACTCCAGCTAACGAAGCTAACGTTCAACTGCGCCTGACCGTCGAGCACACGACGATTTTTAAGCGTCAGTTTGTATGGATCTACATCCCAGATGATCACAGTGGAATCTTTGCTGCCGGTGGCCAGCTTGAGGCCATCGGGCGAGAACTTACAGAACCAGACCTCGTCACAATGATCGCTCAGCACTTGTATTGTTTGCATTGGAAAGCCATCTGTGGAGCAACAATGATCCGTCAACAGCGACACCGTCTGTAGATTTGTCTCCCAAGCCATATCGTGAAAGGGGCAGTCTTGGCTCTGCAGCTCCACCGCCTGCTGAAGCAGCGTGCGCAGGCGACGCGGCGACATCATCACCGATGGCGGCATAAATGTCTGCAGACGTTCCATCACAAGGGCACGCGATGTTATGCCTTTGCCCTCCCATTTGGCGCGCTGGTAGAGGTCGTGATTGGACGCACACATCATATAAGAGGATAATTGATGGACACGCGAAATGTTGTGCTGCAACGGCGTCAGTTCGCTACGCAGCACATGCAATGCATCCAACGGATTGCCATCATCCAAATGCTCCAAGTACTTTTGCTCTAGCAATATGAATTTCATCTCCGTTATTATCGTTGATGATTTGCCATTATCGATCAATGGCTCCAAGTCCTGCAAATAAGATCAAAGGGAATTCTTGAAGGCCAGCTTAACAAAAGAAAAGATGATTAGACATGAGCGAATATTTAGTATAGTTAATCCAGAGGTCTAAGACATCCGCATCTGTACAAAAATCCAATACATCTTCTTACATGGATTATTTAAAACATCCTACCTTAAGATCAGCATCGGCTTTGCTCCAGTCACCAACAAGAACATGTTCCCTGAACTTTGTGGCCGACGGGTGCTCCAAATAACAGTTGGATTCCTGCATTAAAGTCTTCACCGACTTCTCGAGGCCGACGTCTTGCAGATATTGGCCAATAAGCCGTATTATTTCTTGATTTGACTTGTCCAAATGTATGCCACTGTATCCACTGCTATTATTCTCTCGATTGTTCTCACCGTCCACCGCACAGACATTGTTGCTGCCATTGTTATTTGCTGCGAAGCCATTATGCTTTACATCATGGCCGTTTGTCGTATTATTGCTATGGCCACTCGAGGGTTGGGCAACCTCATCGGCTGCCCCGTCGCCCCCGGCGCCAGTGTCGTTGGTGACATTGTCGCTGCCAGCGGGCTGCTCCACAGCGGTGCTAGAACCACTGTCTGCGGTGCCGCCGGCTACTCCTTGTGCTGTGGAGGATGACAACGGCGCTGTACTCTGCATGTTCATGCCAGAAGCGTTGTTGTCGTTTATGCTGCTACTGTTGTTACTGTTATTAGTATTGCTATTGTTGTTGCTGTTGCAGTTGTGTGTGCTGGAGGCGTCCGTTGGGGACGTTGTGGAATTTGATTGCAGTCTATTGACGTCAGTATTGCTTTTGCTCTGCCGGCTCTGTTGTGGCAGTGATTCACTTCTGTTGCTCTGTAGCGCTGCTCTCGACGTAGACGCTGCGTTCGAGTCTACGACAGAAACTGAATTGGATCCACCTGAGCGACGTCCCTTTTTGCGCGGCGGCTGGTCCCCGGCTGAGGCACCAGTTGCAGCAGCCTTTCTGTTCTTTCTATCAATTTTGAGTACTTTTTAGGATCCGCACGGCAACAAGTAGCCACCACTCCACTCTTCCACACCTCGCCTGTCGACTGTCCAATCCGTATCGGCCTACTTATTATCTGTTAATCACCCGCCACGCTGACTGAGGATCTTGGGATCGTTGATAACAGTGAGCTCCGATCCACTGCCAAGAGAAAGACTATTAAATTCAATGTAATTGCAATCGAAGCAATTGTGAACATATGTTTATCTATTATATTAATATTATATAATACAATTACATTTATAATTTCTAGAACTCGGAAAAGTTCACGAAACTATTTGCTAATCATTGAGAATCCATTGTGAAAAAAAATGCGTATAAATTTTATTACGCAGCACACTCTAGATTTTCTTATCTTTCTTGCTTGCCATGTTTGCAATAAAAGGGATTATAGTATCTATATTTTTCATATTTCAATCTATTCAAATTAAATTGATGTTAATCTCTGCATTTGATCGGCAACAGTGTAGTTCGATTCATTTATTTAATTCACAAATACATATGCATCTAATAACTTTCACAGTTGCGTTTGTAAACCAACGATAGATTTTAGTATTAAAAATAAATATATGAATATTTATACATTTAATATTTAATAAATAATTGCACACCCATGCATATATACATTAACAAATTTCTATTGTATACACACGTGAATGTATGTGCGTGAATGTATCTTCATCAATGATGTACACATTATGTACCCCAATCGTACGAAAATTGGTGTACACACACATACATGCATACATACATAGGGGCCATGCATTTCTGCTGCATGTATGTGTTCAAATGCATTTACTACTGTAATAATACTGGTTCGGGTATGCACAGCCAAAATGAAGCCCGAACGCAATCGGGTTTTTGACAGAAACGAGCCGAGCACCGAGCTAATAGCCAAAGAGTGTGCCAGAAAGGGAACAATTGCATTCAAAACAAAAACAAAGTGGAAACAAAGCTGCTGTTGGTGAACACCAATACTTTTGCGCACTTGCGTTGCTCTTCCATGGTCGTCTTTGATGTAGTATACATATGAATATGTATTTATGTACATAGATTTGGTTGAATTTATTTACGACACACTCGTATAAATGTATGTATTTATTTTTACTTTTTAGCTACACTTGATCAGTTGGTTTCTCCTGCATTCACAGTTAAACATTAATGGGTTAAACATTCGTAGACTTCCTACTCTTTGTGTCGTACATACACACACACTCACACGCACACACTCTCCAACACAGTGTGTAAAAACAAAAACGCACTGCCACACATGCATACATATTCAGATTACATATGTATGCATGCATATGTACGTACACATAAATACAGCAAACTGCATACATATACAGCTTATTTTATTTCATATCTGCATTTCGTTTTCAACGTTCTGTGTGCAGACATTAGTATTTATTTCGTTTAGTAATTAGTTATTTTACAACGTATGTATTGCCTTATGAATTTACGCTGAACTTCTTTTATGCACTTTCAACTAAAAACAACGACAAATGGTCACACAATAGATAAAACGAAAAAAACGTAGCTTAAGTGTGCCCATATAAAATCTGAGGTCAAATAATAATTCAGTATTCTGAATATACTGTCTGAAATATTATTGTAATGATAAGCTATCAGTTACGAAACAAATGTTGTTAAACTATATTTTAAATTAAATTTGAATCGCATTCAAAGTATTTTTTATGTCAGGAACTTTTATTTGGTTTTATACAAATAAATTATAATACATAATACAAGACTGATCTAAATAGTCTCTATGCTTAATGTGATGATGACAACACTGTCACGGGCAGGCACTTGCCAAGTGTGCTGTTAAACTAACGGAATACATATGTACTTATATATTTTTGGTGTATGTATTTATTGTTTTATATTTCTAGGTCATAAATACATATACAATTTTATTCAATATTATAATTTGAATATTTCTTTTTAACAAGCTATATATTTAACAATCTATTAACAAATTCATATATGTACAAACACAAAAATTTGAATTAATCTGAGTATCATTCAATTAAACAGACTTTCTACGATTTGCTAGGATGCTCGTAATGAAGAACTCGCCAGCCTTGTAAGAGCTGCGCACAAGAGGTCCACTGGCAGTATAAAGAAAACCCAGCTCATTACCTCGCTGTTCCCAATGCTTAAACTTTTCAGGCGTAACATACTCTATGACTTTCAGATGTCTCTTTGTAGGCTGCATGTACTGTCCTAGGGTCAGGCATTCAACGCCAACCTCTCGTAAATCTTGCATCGTTTGCTCCACTTCTGCATCTGTTTCGCCTAGGCCCAGCATAATTGAACTCTTGGTGATGAGATTCGGATTAAAGTTCTTGGCCTCGCGAAGCACTTGAAGCGTTTGCCTATAATGAGCACGGCGATCACGCACAAATGGCGTTAGCTTTTCTACTGTTTCAATATTGTGTGCGTATACATCGAGACCGCAACTTGCAATTGTCTTCACACACTCTAAATCTCCACGAAAGTCGGGAACCAAGCACTCCACAAATATATTGGAGTTGCTGTAAGAGAAAAATGTTGTCATTTGAATATTAAAAGTAAGCATTTAATTGCTATTTACCGCGCTTTAATTTCCCGCACTGTCTCTGCTATATGTTTAGAGCCACCATCAGGAAGATCTGCGAGTCGTTTCAATCACTAGTTAAATATTCCTCTTATTGCTTAAATAACTTATCCTTACCGTCGCGATCCACAGATGTCAACACTATATAATCCAGGCCCCAGGATGAAATTGCTTTAGCCGTGTTCACCGGTTCGTTCACATCCAAAGGCGGAGGCGCTCGAGCTGTTTTCACCGAACAAAAACGACAGCCGCGTGTGCAAGTGTCGCCCATGAGCTGTAATCAACAAAATATGTGCTATCAGTTATTAGCTACCAGCAAAGGTCGCAGAGGTTGTTACTTACCATAATTGTCGCCGTCTGTGTGCTATGCTCGCCACCGCCCCAGCATTCGCCGATGTTGGGACAACGCGCCTCCTCGCATACTGTGGACAGTTTGAGGTCTCTCAGCTGAGACTTAATCTTAGCATAATTCTTGCCCATTGGGATTGTTGTCTTTAGCCATGGAGGCAAGCGCAATTGTTGGGTTTCTCCCTTTTCGCGACGCAATTTGCCATCGTAATTCTCCCAGTCCTCTTTAACACCGTCAGAATTTTGGATAAAATCTTGAAAATTTGGGCCTTTTGATAACCGTTCACGTATTTCTTCCAATTTTTCGACGCGTGTTGATGCTGCTCGCTGCAAAATAAACCAAAGATTAATTTTCACATGTATTTTTCGAATACTAATACTAACCACCAAAGTAGTCGTTGGAGTATTCAGTTTCCGCAACATTCTCGTTATAAAAGTATAATTTTTTTAATATATTCGCGTTTGTTTAATATCTTACGAAATAACTAGCTGGCAATCGATTGTTATCGATTCATCGCAATATTCTGAAAAGTTATTGGTGTATATTATTGATCGAAAATGGAAAGAAACACATTTAAAATAAACACTAACATTAAATCACTAAACATTTGGTTAGCAATCAAATTTCATATATATTTTTTATGAACATGTAATTAACTAATCGATAGTAAAATAAATGCAATCGGACCGCAGTTTTGCCGTTATGTTTTGAACCAGACCCACAATATTTAAATAAATTTTGCAGAAGTAAAAAGGCAAATTATTAAAAAAATTTTATTTGTATGTAATTATATACATATGAATATTATTATGTAATTAATGCGTAATTATATAAATTTATATATATATATATATATATATGAATAAGCATGCGCACTTAAGCATTTGCAAATATTTGATTGACCTTATATGAGCTATATAATTTTAAACAAAAAAACACAAACTGGCGTAAGAAAACATCAAGCTAAATAACATAAAGTTTAGATACTGAATTAGGGTGAGCTTAGCCAATTAAAAATAAACATTTGTGGACGGAAAAATATTCTTTCGTTCATAGTAAGAACATTTGAACATTAGATTAGTTTAAAACTTCTATTGGAATGTTTCGCAGTGGTGGGCAGGAAAAGTTACTCTGTGTATATTGTGATGTGATGTAGATGTATATATAAATACAGTCCTTAAGTTGTGTAAATTTGTGTCTTTGATGGGCGTTATTAGCCTAAATTTATATTATAATATATAGAATAATAAATTAACCAATAATATCTTATAGAACGAAACAGAATAATCAATTTTCGAATAAAAACAAAACTCCTAAAGCTATAGATGAATTTCGTTGCATTTCTGTGTCTTTGTGCCTCTTTGATGAAGCTTGAATCAAATAGTTTTAAATAAATCCTAGAAGCGATCCTTCGATGTTGCGCTATATTCCAGTTCGTTGAGATTTTGTATCTCCTGCAGTTCTTGGAACTTTTCATGGTCACGAATGTGCGCATAATTGGCCGAAAGGCACATCAAATAGTGCACCAGACTGAGAATAACCAAAAGTGTAGACAGCGTGGCCAAAATGAACATGACCTCAGCGTTCTCAACACCATCTTTGCAAAACGCTTTGATCTCATACTTCTCACACACCTTCATGTCCTCAAGCTTCGTATTTGGCGGAAACATGAAATCTGCAATTAAAGTAATTTTATTATTCTTTAGTAAATTTAGTTAAATATCTTTTGAATTGTCGTCTTACGGAATTGTGTCAAATCAATACAGCTCTGCGAATGCTCAACACTCGCACACATATTCCAGAACATGGTGTAAATGAACGTCACTATAACCAAGAAGCATAAAATGAGCGTCCACACGAAGTTAAGCAGATACGTAATGCCCATGAGCACTGCACAGGAGATGCGACCGCCGACGCGTGATCGCCACGCGCGGTAAACCTTATAGCGTGTCGCACCCGTTGCCAGAAAGCCCACAAACAATATCATAAAGCCGAGAGCAGCCATGCCAGCAGCAATTATGACAAATATCATTTGCACAGCCTCTATCCTGAAATATAAGCATATGAGTAGAATATAAGCCACAGTTATCACAGTATAAAACATCATTAAATAGCTTACCATATTAATCGGAGGTGAAAAACTTGATCCATCATAATAACTGTTAGTGAGGCTCCTCGATACATTGTGCCACAGAAGATGCCAACGCCCAGCAGACACATAAGCGTTGCTATTAGCGTTGCATAGGGTATGCGTGCCATACATGATTGGCAACAGTCCGCTAAAATTAAAATTAGAATTAATTCACAATAAAGAGCACAGCTCGCACTACAGAAAACAGCAACGAATATAATTACAAATACTTGAGCTTTGTTTTTAGACCATTAAAGTCATTGCAAGTTCTAAATTTCAGTGTTGGTAAACGGTACTGCAAAGTAAACTATGCACAATATGAACTGAAGCACATAATTTCCGCTTCTTCTTGTAATATACTGTAATAAGGTGACAAGATGGTGCGAGGTAAACATACACATATGAATGTACGCATGTGTGCATACACTCATATATAAACAACGAGATAGCCCTGATAAGAGCAGTGATAAGGCACACGAAATGCAGGTGAAAAACGAAAAAAATGAAATAGTGCGTAAGCCATATTCTGTGCCATGTAATATATACATATATGAACGTATATCAGCCATCGGCCTACCTTCACCACCCCGCTCAGTGTATCTATCCAAGGAGCGATCCGACTGGTAGGCACTGTGTCGCCGATTCTGGTAGGGATTATTGTTATAGGCACGCGTAAGTACCCCACCGTCGTCTTCGAAGTTCGTTTCGAGCAGGATTTCTTCGCGTGGATCTCGAATACGATCGCGATTATTGTTATTTCCTTTGCCAGACATGGTTCACAACAAATTATTTATTGAATTTGGTTTTTCAGACCTTGGGTTTCTTCTTCTATTTCTTGAAAAATGTTTTAATGCTCTTTCAACTCGCCCTGCATGGCTTTTTTCTTTCTTTTAATTAATTTAACACAAAATGTGATTCACGCTCACTTCGACGTCACCGAGAACAAACAGACTGAAGCTTCGCTCTCAGCCTGCGTAGTCTACTGGTGTGTATCCAGTGAGCCCTTGTCACTCAGCCAGCCATTCTGCTCTCTTCACATTCGACTTCGACTCCATTCACTGCTCGCCTCTGTGAGTATGTGAGTATGAGTTTCGATTTCGTGTTGAGCAAATTATCGTTCATTGTTGTTGCTGCTCGCAAGCACTGAGGCTCTGTTGGAGCCAGTTTTTTTGAAGAGAGAGAGAGAGAGAGAGAGAGAGGGAGAGACAACGAGCAACAAGAACTTTTAATCTCACACGCCTTATCAGTTTTACTCTCTTTCGATATTGGGCAGAGGGACAGAAGTTCTGTCACAGAACTGTTGACAATCTGCTAACTGACAATGGTCATTCGAATTCGAAATTTTACCATTGTTATTCTTATACAATTGTAGTCAATTAAAAGGTCACGTACAGAAAGTCACACACAAGTATACCTATGCACATACATACATATACATATGTATTGGTATGTATATATAAGTTACATTGTCAATTTGCAGTTCTTTATCCAATTGAAGGGATTAAAGTTACGCTAAAGTTCAGATCAACAATTTGGAATGAACTAATGTAAATTGTTAATATTTACTGAATGTTAATTTAAGCATTAAAACATAATCGACGGCAAAGATTTGAAAAAGCTGATTATATTTAAATGCTAATGGAAAGAATTCTGAAAATTTTTCGACTCTACAGAAATGTATGTATATAAGTATATTTCTTTAAAATCTGTAATTCTTCAGACTACTCTCGCTCATTGATTCCGCATAAGATTTTCAATACTATCGGTATTTCCTCAAAATTAGCTTTTACTTCTATTTCAGCATTTCTTTGAGATTAAAAAAATCAACTTTATATGTATTTCTACTTATACGTTCACTAATTTAACATGCATATAAACCTATTGACAATCTAATCCTATGAATTACAATTTGTAACCGATCGGACAATAAACACACAATTTACTCCAAAGAAGGGTAGCAACAGAAGTCGCATACATATTTGTCTGCTGTGGGTATGTATGTATGTGTATACATATGTCCGTATGCAAGTGCATTCAGCTTTGCATGTTTAAGAATCACATGCAAATGGAACTGCATCGCTTCTTAAAAACTAGGTCATTGAGTCTATGCATGAACGTTTAATCTTGATGTAAAACTTACGCATTTTGTTTCCTTTAGATATCCGTTTCTTTAAATCAAGTAATAGTTTTAAATCGAAAGCAATTCAAGCAGCTTTGTTGGCAGGATATTGCGCGGGCTTGAAATTTCAGTTGTTTACAGTTAATTTGTTTACATGTGTACAAACGTAATATATTTGGGCGCGTATGTGTGTATTTCGCTGAATGAATGTGGATTAAGGTGTGTTGGTACGCACGAACGAAGTCAACAAAAACCAGTTTTTAAGCTGTGGGCCAGACTCTGAGCAACTAAGCCATAAGAGTTATGCCAATCACTAATAAATAAGTGGGGTTGTATTGCGCTTTATGTTTTGTAAATCATTTGAGCTATATATTTAACTTTTGTACTTTTTTCACGCATTTATTACTGAGCTCGTAAGCTCAGAAATAAAATAAATCAAAACTTAAACCAAACTGTGCAGCACTGTCGAAAACACTGAAGTTGTGTGTATGTACAAAAAATACTAGTGATGTTAAAATCGTATCGATTTCTTTTGTATATCGATATTTAAGTGTTTAAAAAACGATGTTTTTAAACTAGTCAACATGCAACTTTTTATTTAATTTAATAAATTAAATTTATTTGTATATTTTTTTAATATATAATTTCACGCTCAATATATAATAATAATAATTTTTTTTATATTGTATTTTATATAAAAAGTTTCCGTCTCAGACAGAAGTTGAAAATAGCAAAGCATTTATATTATTTTTCATAAAAATATTTATATCAACTGCTATCAAAGTAAAATTTATAAAATATATATTCATACAAAACATGTGAGCTATCTTAAAATACAGAAAATAATTTTACTTTTACTCTTAAACAAAAAAAATTTTAAACGGTGGGATTATATCTAGATTAGCATGCGATTGTGCCAAGGTGCCGACGTCGTCGGCTTTGAGTTTATCGCATTGCAGTCAAACTTTTTGCCATTTAGTAAAGGAGCACACCTCAACTTCATCTGCACCTGGGGCAACTGGGAGACTCGCTCCCTGACAGCCAATGGCAGGTCGTCATGGTTGGGGAAGTGGGTGGATACCCCATTAGGCTGCGTATATGTTATGCCTCCACCCTGAGATTCTGGTATAACGGAAATAACTGATCCATCATAGAATTGAACTTGAACAACTCCATGGGACAGCTGAAATGAGATACAAATTAAAGTAAAATTTCTTTAGGTATCATAAAAACCAAAATCTACCTCAGTGGCAGTGCCAATGCCTTGGATATTTAATCGCTTTATGGGCACATTTTGCTGAGCAGCTAACATCTGAGATCCAATCAAATCATTATCACTGCGCATCGAAGAGATGGTGCTAATGGAGAAGTTGATTGAGCCCTGCAAACGGAGAATAATATTAAATCAAGGACTAATTGGAATTTGATATTTATTTACCTGCTGCGATTTTGGCGTAGAGTACATAAAATTGGTTGTATCCCTCAGACTTTCCGAGCGTTGTGTGGGCAACACTTCTGCAATGGGTCTCCTTCCAATTGTGACTGGAAAGCAAGTATTGCTACCTGTTTGTGCCAGCTCCAGTGCATTGCAGATGCTTAGGCAGTGGGCGAAGCATTCATTGCTATGTTCAATCAAACGTTTCGCCTCGCTACTTGTGTGATCTGAGAGCAGTGCACCGCTGGCATCATACACTTTAATACCTTCACTGGGAGACTTGGTCAGCTTTGCGCCAGAATAAAAGCTCATCTCGAAATCGGCCATGTTCTCCATTAGATGACATTTCGCCAATTTGCTAAAATAAGTTACCTTTGGAGTTTTACTCTTTACCAAGCCCACGAACCGCGCTGCATAGACGTATTTCTTCCAGTGTTTGCTAGGCAAGTTATCATAAGTGTAAGCATTATCCGTGCCGTTTGCGTGCAGCTCCGAAGGCTTCTCTCTAATGGGCAATCCGCTGAGAGTAAATATTATATTAAAACTCGATTCTCCATTTTTTCTACTCTTTCTTACCGCCCAGGATCCGGTTGATAGATTATTATCCGGCGCCCGTCGTTGGAAATGCGACATATATCAACAATTCGATCTTCATTCATTCTACTTTTGCATTTTATAAATTCGATGACTACTTCGCCATTTGCCACAATGCTCATGATGGCATTCTTGGTCTTATAGCGCGTTGGCTGCAATCGAAGCGTGTTTAATGGTGGCACGGATATGTGCTCATTATTAGCTTTAACGTCTGCCGGTACAGGTGCAGGAGCAAGCGATGGCGTTGAGTGCACCAAGAAATTGCCCTTTTGTGTATTTGGCCCCATTCGCTGCCAGTCCATATCCGAGTTGTCCACCGCCTCTGTCGACCCTAGCCTAAACGCTGCATACTTCGGTTTTTGATTTTCCTGGTAGTAGCCAAACTCCTCCTGAATCTGTGGAAGCATTTGTGGCATGGATTGCTGTTCCACTGAGCGTAGCCGTTGAGAGTTCTTTGAATCATCTAAGAATAGTCAGATTTATTAAAAATGATTCTAAATTGTTGCGTTGTTGTACTCACTGCTCGCAAATGTCACAATGCCACTATCGCCGCTGGCAATGCTTTGACCATAACAATCTACTGATGAGCCTGGCGTTGTGTAGGATATTGTGCTGCCGCCTACCTTTAACATGAATGGATGCCTGAGCACCTGCTCCAGGGAGATGCGTTCATGCGGATTCTTTCTCAATAGCTTGTCGATTAAATCGCGTGCTTCATAGGACAAATGTGATGGCATTGTATAGTCGGAGTGTACCACTTTATTAAGTGTTGACTGTACAGCGTCTGTGTCGAATGGCGGACGTCCCACCAAGAGCGTGTAAAGCATGCAGCCAACGCTCCAGAGATCAGCGGGCAAACCATGGGACATGTGTGACACAACTTCCGGGGAAATATAGTTAGGAGTACCACACATGGTCATGTGTCGTTCGTCGGGCCTCTTCAATTGGGTTGCCAGACCGAAGTCGGCGATTTTTACGTGCATATCCTTGCTGAGCAGTAAATTGGAAAGCGATATGTCCCGATGCATGATGTTGTGCGAGTGCAAGTACAGCAAACCATCTACAACCTGCCGCAGTATAGACGACGCTTCGTCCTCAGTGAAAGGACGCTTCATTTGCTGGTTCATGTAGCGATGCAGTTCACCATTGTCGGCCAGTTCTAAGATTAAGTAGACATAGTTGGCGTCCTGGAAAAATGTGTACAGCTGCAACACCGATGGATGCTTCAGCCTGGAATGTATATCGACTTCTTGTCTAACGCGATTCGATAAGCCTGAGCCCTGTATGAGCTTCTTGTCAATCTGTCCACATTTAATTACAAATTAATAGAAATTTTTATGCCATGATGTTTATATTATGCATTTACCATTTTAATTGCCACATTTTGATGGGTACGCAGGCATTTTGCCTTGTAAACACAGGCGAAGCCTCCTTTACCCAGCAGGTGCTGTACTTCATATTCCTATAAACACAAATATTTATTAAAATTGCATTATGCACCATCAAATTGTATGTGTTCATTAAATTACATCGATGGTTTCTCCAAAATTTCGATATGGCAGCATAGTTTACTTTGATTTACATTCACTTTTTATTCTTATTCTCATAAATAAACAATAACAAGCCAAACACATTTAAAAAGAAGAACGCCAATTTGCTAGTGTTGGGAAATACCAAAGACATATTTATGCAGTAGACGCTGCAATTGGCATACTGACTTGCTATCGATATTAATAAGATTTAGATCATACTATACATTTGTCATCGAATATCTTTTTTCAACGACTAAAAACGGAACAGATGAAGTTCTGCAGATAAAAAATAAATTACTAAAATTATAGCTAAAAGGGGATTTAGAGATCGCAAATATTGTTAAGCTAAAAATTATATAAAATGAATACAAATCTCTTGTTTAATTACTCTTGAAATAATATTTAAAATATAAATAATTTTTAGACATTAGGCAACTTTATTTAGACCCATTAACCGTTTAAATACAGAACTCTAGCACTAATTAAATAGTACATATTAATCCACAGTATTACTTTTCCCCCGTTCAATTCTGACCTTTATCAAACACAAAACTCGAATTATTATATTTTAAATAGATTTCGTACGCAATGTTTTAAATAATGCATTTTGTGTATATTTATATTGTATTAACGGCTTTACAGAACAATGTATTTGTGTTTGTGTTTAAATATGACTTGGAAACCAAATTCTTCCATTTGATTTGGATTTTATTGGAGAGAAAGGTGCGTGTTATTGGGAATTCCGACCTTATGATTTTTACAAATTTTCATAATTCAAATTGCACAAATTTGTTGTGATCAATTTATCTTCAGTCTCACACAGATTTTCTTTATTTTATAGTTAATTTGTTATACACATATATTTATTCTTAACCGGCTTTGTTTATGTATTAAAAAATATAAGCTTTTTAAAATATCTGTATGGGTGATTTTTGTTGGTTGTTATTTTTCGTACACAATTACTTGATAAATTCATCATTAACTTTACAATTTTATTTAAATACCTAACAAAATAATCTTTTATAGCTTTATATGGACAACATGAGTATGTTGTTTAAACTAATTAATACTATTATTACTAACTTATTTATAGCGTTATATAATTATGTATATAATATGTATGTATATATATATATATATATATATATATATATATATATATATATATATATATATATAAATTGATAGATATATATAACAATTTATTTAATGCTACAATGCTAACCTTTAACTGCTTCAAAGCTTCGCGTTGCTCTTCAATTTGTTTGTTAACTAAAATATTTTTTAAATAGTCAAATTTTATAACAGAATAAAAGTCAATGTGAACTAAACAAACCTTGACACACACATTGATTGATAGTGTTATTTCTCATGCTCATTGTTTATTGCCAATATGTATTTAAGATATTATACTAAGCATTAGAAAAATTATAAACAATTTAGTTTGCAATGGGTTATTTGATTGCATATAGTATATATATATATTACAATATTACACACCGGTCAATTCGAAATGCTCTTTTGTTTTCTGTTGTTGATTTCTTTTTTTCTTTCTTTTTTTTAGCAATTCATCACTATTTAAATATAGTCTTAAATTAGTTATTTTGTTTAAGAGACGACTTAAAGAATAGAGTGCTTTGGTAGAGCATGTCAACCCGAACTGCCTGCGAGTCTCCCTGCCAACTATTTATAATTGATTATAATTTTTGATGGTATTAACTTTGCCACCAGGCACACTCCACTTCCTCTCGCTGTTTATAGTCTTCCTCTTCTTCATTGTAGTATGAAGCATAGAGTAAATGCTAGGCATCCCCTACCATCGCAGCGCCGTGCTGCTGATACTTAGCTGAGCAAATGACACCTGGTGGCAGCGACTCTTGCTGTTCGCGCAGCTGGCGACGCCGCTTCTTGCTCCAAAGCTCATGACAATCCTGCCATGTAGGCAATTGTGGTGTTGGCATTCTGTTAAGTTACGAATTGAAATAATTTCATTCTGTGCTCAATATATAACAAATTACTCACTCATCGGGATTGATGTTCTTCAGCCAAGGTGATCTGAGTGCATCTTCCGCAGTAATGCGTTTGTCCGGATCTAAGTCAAGCATTTTATCAAGCAGATCAAGCGCAGATGTTGGCATAAACTCAAAATCTTCACGCAAACGTCGACGATGCGTCTTCTTTTGCTTAAGCGTGTGAAAGAGTGGCAGCTTAATTACATTTGGCCAAACGGCGGGAACCGGTGAACCACATATTTTGGATATTGTCTCTAGTTGAGCCATTTCTGCATTTGCCTGAAATAGTGGGCGCTTCAGGAACAGTTCGCCCAATATGCAGCCACATGACCACACGTCTATTGACGGTCCATAACGTTCCTCGCCAAGCAGCAGCTCCGGCGGTCGATACCAGAGTGTTATTACTTTGTTCGTATACGGACGTTCACGATCCTCAGCATTGTACAAACGGGCCAATCCAAAGTCTGCCAGCTTGACTTTACCCCTAAAATACGAATAATTATAATTTTAAATAGAGAGATTAAAAAAGTCAAATTTATAATCATACTTATTGTTCATTAAAATGTTGGAACACTTGATATCTCGATGTAGAAAATTCTTTTTGTGACAGTAATTGAGGCCATCCAAAAGCTGTTTCATAATGCTTGCATTGTTCTCCTCATTAAAGTCAACCATGCCCGATTCTAGAAGGCCCATGAGATCGTGGTCCATATACTCAAATACCAGATAGAATGAACCCTTGTCCTTGCGAAACTCAACTGCGTCCTGTTTGTCCGTTACGATTTCATGAAGGTTCACAATGTTGCGATGATTAAGTTGTCTTAATATTTTTATTTCGCGTACAGCCGTTATGGGAAAACCTTCCTTTTCGTGTTCCAATCGCACCTTTTTCAATGCTACCATATCATTGGTATGATGATCGCGTGCTTTGTACACCTGAAACGTAAATCAATATACGATCAAATTTATCTAACATTCAAGAAATGTTTATCGATATTACCTGTCCGTATGTACCCTCGCCAATCTGTGCAATCACTTCGAACACATCCACACATCGTTCGCCCCAATCCCTGACATTGTTTCGCGAGTCGCGTCGATTAAGTATCACTGGTCGTCGTCGGGTGGCAGTATGTGATGTATTTGCATTGGCACTCACATTTAAGCTGTTGCTGTTGCCACTGGGTGTATCAAAGTCCTCGGGACTGTCGATGACATCATCGTCGCCACTTAACTCCTCGCTGCCCGGTATGACGGGCGGCATTGGCAGGTTCAAAAGGCTTTTATTTACATTGGCATTAAGGCTGGTGTTTAGATTTTTGTCGTCTGGGGAAAACTTCTTTGTTGATTTCGGCGTCGCTTGCTTGCCTACATCTGGAGGAGATGGCGTTGGCGCGTTCTCTAAATCAGCTACAGTCATGCCAGGTGGCATGGGTAAGGCCGTAAGACTCTTCGGTTTTTGATTGGCATTCATTTTAAAGGTCAGTGAGGCTATTGCTGGGGAGGCATCTGTTACATCTCCGGTACCAACAGTCGAATTCAACTTTAATGCCTCCGTATCTTTGTTTGGCATTGGAATGTTGTTCAGGTCCAAATCAGGCTTAGCACCACCACTGCCACCGCTGCCAGCAATTCCGTTTGGCGTTGCACCAGCGGAGGATTGAACTGCCATATAAGGTGCTGATCGGTTGTCCGCAACGTTGGGCGTATTCCCATCTACCGAGGAACTGTTTTCGTTGATAGTCAAAGCACCGTTGCTGTTGCTGTTCTCTTCGTTTCGCTCGATGATCTCTTTAAGAGCCTTTTCCCGCTTATGCCGATCCTTAACCAGCTCAGCAAACAAGCTAGTCTCGCTTATCTTTTTGATATATTTCTCGCGCTTGTACTTAAGATCCCGCGAGGCTGGCGAACGAGAGCACGACCCTGAGCTACGACTGCTTCCCGAGCTAGGAGAGCGTTTGCGACTGCTGTTGCGATGATGCTGATGACCCCTAGGCGATCGTCGATGGTGATGTGAGGTCGAGGCCGAGGCGCCCGCTGGTGACGGTGGAGATGACTCGTAATAACGCGAGCTTTGTCGTGGAGAACGCGAGGAGTAGCGATCATTGGAGATGCCCATGCCACTACCCGAGCCTCTCTTGGAAGACGTCCTCGTCGGCATTGGTGGCGAAGGCGAATGAGGTGCGCCATATTTGCTGTGATTATGGCGACTATTACTTCGTTGACGATACATGCTACTGTTACCCGATCCGTTGCCTCCTCCGCCAGGTGAGAGGCGACTGCGTGACAGGCGATGAACACTAGGACTCCTAATCATAATACTTCATTAGCATATGCTGCATTAGATTGCGTACACAATTGCCTACCTGGACACCCTCCGCGAATATCGGTCTCTGCTGTATCGTTCATATTTAACAGAATGGTGCCTGCCGTGCTCATATGGGACCATAGACGAAGACATAGATACATCTCGTCCATCGCCATACTTTCGTCGCTTATGCGGTGGCGTGCTTGGTTGATGGTGATAGCGATCCAGCTCTGTAAATCAATTGAGTTAGTAGTCTCTCCGATCAAAGGAAAACCATAAATTACCATGCCCTTCACTTATATTCGCTTACCTGGTGAGATGCGTTTCAACTTTCTCGCATCGAGACTGCTGACCTGTCCACCAACTGAACCACCTGAATAACGAGATGTATACGCATTGCTTGATCTATGATCATCTTTCAAAGGACTCTGTACATAACGAGAGTTGCGCGAGTCACGTGCGCTGCTTCCGCCACTAACCCCAGCGCCACCGCCAGTGGATGGATGCGAGTGGCTCAGCAACTGTGGTGGAGTGCGCGGAGAAGTGGCATAACGCTGGCTGCTACTGCTGCCACCAACTCCACCTCCGGAACGTATCTGTGGGGATCGATGTCGACTGTTTGTGGTTTTGTTCATTACCGTCACCTGCAGACTGCTGCCTAAGGGAGTGCTTGGAGCAGCGGTTACTTCGCCATAGTAGGCGTTATTACTACTATTGGGACGTCGGGCAGGCGGAGTGCCCACTGATATGGGACTGCTTTGACTGTCTTTGTGAGGAGTGTACGAAGGCACAGATGCGCTAACTGTACGCTCGGCACTTTTGGCTCGATTCGGCGCCGTTGGCGGCGTGTATCGGCTATGCCTGTCCAGCAACGAATTGAGATTGCTGTCCGATAGGGAATCTATGCTTGAGTATGACTTCGCTCGCTTCTTCTTGCGCTTCTTGGACTTCTTTTTTGATTTGTGCTTATGCTTGTCCTTCTTCAGTTTTTTACGCTTCTGCCGTTTCATTTCCGCCTCCAGCTCATCCGTGTCTATCGTATCGCTAGACATGTAGAGCTCCCGATCCCATTGTTCCTCCTTTGAGCTCTTGACTGGCGTCAGACTGACTTCGCTGCGATGATGATGATTCTGTTTCTCGGGGACAGAGCCGATGCTTACCCTACTACCGCTACTGGCAACAACTGAAACTTGTCGTGATCTTGAACCAACTGCAAGAATCGAGCCCATATCCTCACTCTCGTCATTGCGTCTTTTCCTAAAAAATAACAGATTGTAACTAAATTCATATTTTCTTATTAATTATTACCTGAAGTCATTGTTCCTGGTAATGCGCAAAACGGCATCACAATTCTGTTTTCTTAGCTGATTTTCCGGTCTTCGATTGGAAGCGTTTAATGTTGCTGCTCCTCGGCCAGCTAATGCAGCATCCGAGTCGATTTCTCCAGTTTCAGGATCAGAAAAATCCTCCGAACTAACGTCGGAATATTCCACTAGCGCACTCGACGCCGCAGACGACGAATGCATTTTCCACGCTTGCTTATATATATATAAATATATATATATAAATGTGTTCCGATCTGTACTTATCCAAATTCACAATTTTTTGTTTATTTCACTCTATTCACTTGTTAATGTTGAGCTCCGTCCTTCGCGACTTTGAGTACTTAGTGCAGAGTTTTACAACAAAACTCGCAAACACAACCGATGTAGCTGACATTTGAGTTGACGCTCTACGTGATCTTTGCCTTACGGAGTTATATTAATAAATGTATGTACAATTATGTACATATGTGTGTATCAATGCGGTCGTCGGTCGGTTGGTCTGTTGATTTGTAATTTTCACTTTTTGCTTATAATATTTACATCGTTGCATATGTGAAAGCAGAAACGTCAGACCCTCTTTAAGTTGAATCCAATATTTATCATAACAGCGAAAACGGATAGAGTGCTTATACAGGAGGCACTCCCGACAATAGACTTTTATTATCGTCGATAACGTTTTAGTCGCTTAAAATGAACAAAAAAGAAATTTGTCACTTGCCATTTTTAAGGTTATATTTTATGTGTGACCAATCTAGATGACAAGCAAAATACCATAATTGTATATTTTAAAAAAATGCATATCATATAGGCTACATTGCATGTTTGCATTTTATTTTGAAAATGCAAAAAAAAGTATTAAATGTAAAAAAATTAACTTTATCAAATAAATATTTTGCGAATGGTTTTGATTCCAAATGTTGTACAAATTAAGAAGCATCACAGTCAATTTGTACGAAATTGCTTCAATTTTGCAACGCATAGAATACTTTTTCATTTAAATAGAAAGTCTCACATATCTAAATTATTTTAAAAAAATACTATATTTAACCGGCCACATTGCAAGCTTAAATGAACTGTCATATTCATATATAATGCAACTTTAAATCAAAGTTTCTCATTTATTAAGTACGCAACATACATAGATAGTAAACTAGATTTTTTTAATGTGACAAACAAATTATTTACGTCGATAAGTAAGAAACAATTTTACTTGCGCCGACAATGTAGCCCAACATACATGTGTGTGTTAATACACGCAATGTCCCATGTACACATATTGATATACATGTATTTTTATGTATGTATGTGGGTCATTTTATTTGTTCTATAGACTTACCAATATTTTATTTTACTGTCTGCACTTCACTTTCTGTTCTTTTTTTCTTTATATACTTGACATGTTTTTGTAATACACGCACTCACTTGTTGTGTTGCGTCTTACATTATTAAATAACACGTTTGCTTTCTTTTTAGATCATTAGAACACACATTACGTGCCTAAAAATATGCGTAGATATTGATTTACTTCGCGATATTTGTTACCAAATTGAAATTATTTATATTATGATAATAGTAATGATTTCGCAAGAATTATTTTCAATTTTTCATAATGAAAATAAGCAAAATAAGCATTTTAGAATTCTCATCAAATCTGCATGCGACATTGACAGAGCTCGGCCGATTAGTGCAAGTACCAGGGCTGTAGAATCGATAAAACTAATCAAGAGAGACCAGTGGTAATTTTTAAATACTGAATAGCTTCAAGTACTGATTATATTTAATTCATGCAACACAGACTTAAGTCATTTAATTATCTAACCATTATGTCTATAATTATTATTGTTACAATAAATATAATTCCATCTCAAATGCTGCCAAATACCGAACATACTCTTTAGTAGCAAAGGCACAAATAACCAAAAATATGGTCAGCCCTCGAAGATGGCTATTGCTAATACCAACTACATTGTAAGCCATTATTAATGAGCAGAGATGATGCCCTGTGACCAACATATAGTGCAGATTCCGTCCAAAATCTGTTGTATTACTACGCCACACCAATATGGGTAGCAGGAAGAACTTTGAGAAATTGGAAATGGCTACTACTTTTAAAATAATCAATGTAACAGATGCTAATCCAGTTTTAGCCAGCTGTCGCATATTGAGAAGAGCAGTAATAAATAATAGCAGCAGCGTTATAAAAAGGTATTCTGTAAATGGTAGATATATGTAAACATATTTCAGTAAATATCAAAATTTGTATACCTTACCACCAATGTTATGCAGTGTGCACATGTAAAAGCCCTTTTCATGTAGTGCAGTGTTAGATCCATCTCCCCGCTTCTGTCTGCATAAGGCAAATGACTCCAATAAGAGGACAACGAGTGAAATCTTCCAATACAGCTAAAAAAGTTATTTTATTTATATTATATTGCTTTAAAATATTGACGACTTTACCTTAAAGTTACCATTGCAAATCATGTGTCGAAATGCGGCGGAAACAAGAAGCAAAGCATCTATCAAGATTATGAACTCTTCGACTTCTATGTACTTATCAGTTATCTGATTACATTTATCCTAATAAATTCATATGAGTGTTAGAATATACGTATTGTTAGTGCGAAGCGTACTTACACAGTGGGTCGGCTTAACAGTATTACTATATTTTTTAATCAATTCGCGTGCCGGATTGCCACAGCTGACGCAAACATAGTTTTTCCTATTTTCACTAGACATTTTAATTCAAAAATGCTTTGTTTATCAGATTTCGTAGCTCCATGTTAACAAAATAAAAATTAGTCCAATCAGCTGATTCGGAGTTGACAATAGTCTTAAATATCGATAAACACCTCATTTGACAACGATATTTATATTTTTCTCAATTTAAGTAAATTGTAATGAAAACATATATACATACTGCAATAAAAGCAAACTAAATAATTTTATTTGACAATTAGTCAGACATACTTTTGAAAAATTGTCAAGCATCCATCGCTATCGCAAAAAAAAAAAAAACAATCGAATTTAATTTATCAGATTCTGTCGATATTCCACTTTTTTTTATCCCCATCCTTAGTTAAAATTTTGTGAGCATCAATTTGCAACAAAAAACAAAAAAAACGTAAGAAAATAAAGTGTTCTTATTTAATCAACCTAGTAACAGTTACAATAATAGCTAAAAGTCAAATATTGTACGCAAGGCTGCCAAAGTATAGTCGTACTTGATTCGAAATCGAGCAGAAAGTTTCATGTGCATTTTTATTCAGAAGTAGACACTTACGTACATATACATATACGTATCTAAATATGTACATATACATTTATAAATATACATATTTATATCCAGAGAAAAAACGTTTACATATGTTTGTGTATTGAAATATTTATAAAATTTCTTGGGCCTTGTCTTTATATATATATATATGCATATGTATGTATATATGTATGTATGTATATATATATATTGTACCTATTAAAAATCAAGTTTCGTAAAACGCAAAAAGAGGAGTCATTGCGACATATTAATTGTGTTTGCTCTATATATGCATACATATGTAGACACTTGAACACACATGTACCTATGTATATCGATAAGTCGACTTTATCGAGGATATAATCAAATTTGTGAGCGTTTCAGGTCAGAACGTCTAGTTTGGTCAGATCATCTGTACAAACTTTTGCAAGCGCAAAATGAGTTCCGCCAGCGTCGCAGAAGCTCCTGTTTTAAACAATTTGCCTGGACGAAGCCAAGCGATATGCCGATATTATTTACGAGGCATTTGTCGATTCGGTGACCTTTGTCGCTTCTCTCATGATTTAACACAAGGCCAACCTGAAGGTGAGCAGCGTGCCCGCAACACAAATTCAAACACCGATGCCGAAGCGGATGTGGATGTGGATGCTGATGCTGATGTATTCCCTAGCACTAGTCGACGCAATTGGGCAAATGCGCCGATCTTTGTGCCCGGCCAGAAAAGCTTCATATCCCAATGCCTAAAGGACAATCATCTTGAAGACGAAGCTGCGGCTTCGGTTACTAGCAGTGCCGTGGTGCAAAGTGGAATCTCATATGCGGAGATTGTCGGTGGTCCTTCCACGAATGACATGGACGTTGTCTTTAAGCATGGTGAGCCGAACTCTTTGGAGGAGATTTGTCCATACGAGAGCCCATGTCCTTATGGCGAGTATTGTCCCTATCGCATACATATGGAACTATGCGAGATGTGCGACCAATATTGCCTGCATCCCACGGACCAAGCTCAACGCAAGAAACATAAACGTGAATGTTTGCAGCAGCACGAACAGGCAATGGAATTATCATTTGCAATTGCCCAGTCAAAGGATAAGACGTGTGGCATCTGCTTCGATACCATAATGGAAAAAGCTGGTCGAGAGAAACGTTTTGGAATTCTGCCCAACTGTAATCATATCTTTTGCTTGGAGTGCATCCGTACATGGCGACAAGCGAAACAATTTGAGCATAAAATTACGCGGTAAGATATAGATATTTCATCATAGTAAATGCTAGCGATTTATTTTTTTTTAAACATACTTATATTGCACTCTACATTTCAGAGCTTGCCCCGAATGTCGTGTCTGTTCTGACTTTGTTTGTCCCAGCGCTTATTGGGTTGAAACTAAGGAGGAAAAGGACAAGTTGCTTAATGATTATCGCGCGGCTCTCGGTGCCAAGGATTGCAAATATTTCAAGAAAGGCGAAGGAAAATGTCCTTTTGGCAACAAGTGTTTCTATAAGCACGCTCTAGCCAACGGTGATATTGTGGATGTTGGTTTGCCGAAGCGAGCTCGTAAATTGCATAGCCAAAATCAACTAATGGATTTACTCGATGTAAGTAAATCAAACTAATATTTATATTTATACATATATATATATATATAGATACGTATTATAAGTATCTATTTTTGCACAATTCTTAAATTTATTTTGTGGTTCCTGATTTACAATGCAGATACATGTATACATTTGTTCTTAATTCCCGTTTCTCGTAGATTTATCTCTGGGAATATGTAGATCGGCGCGATTATCATTGGATGGAACTGCTTTCAAGTGATGTTAGCGAAAGCTCTGATTTCACGGATGAAGAATAAGAATAAGCTTTTCTCTCGTGAGGAACAATAAATAATAATATATTAGCGGAGCAACTATAAGTAACATATGCATAACTAAAAGTTAGATAACAAGAGAAGCAAAAGTAACATAACCATATAATGCTGATATAGATATATATCTATATATATGTATGTATACAAATATATATATGTATATATCTATATATAAATATTACTGCATGAAAAAATCGAATGTGTAATTAGAAGTAAGAGATCATTTAAGTACCAAATTTTTGTTTACATACGGAATAAATATATATATATTTTTTGCCCAACTTAATGCAACGAAATCAACAGAAAAATTTCCGCAAAACGCAAAGAACAACTAAATTGTAAAGAGATGAAAAACAAAACCAAAATATGCGGTTAAAACTAAATTTAAGCAATTAATATTGTAAATCACTCATTAAAAAAGAAGAAAAACGCAAAAATACAAAAAGAAAAATATTTTAAAAATAAAACAAAAAGCAGGATACATTAAACAGTTAATTATGCAAAATAGGTGATATAAAAATGTGTATACACAACTATGCCTTTCAGACTGAATTGTAAACATAAAAAATAAGCGAGTTTTTTTATGATGTTTTCCACTTACTGTCCTTTAAAGATTACTTAAAAATAAGATAGATGCGCACACAGGAATATATTCAGATGCTCATGCACATAAAAACATGTATTTAAACATATGGAAAACAAAACAGAAAAGAAATGGAAATGTACTACTGTTTTTGTCTACCGATTCAATTGTTTGTATTGTTACGAGAACTACTTATTACCTAATTAGATATATTATATTACACATAATTCGAATAATGCAGCAAACATTCTTTGTAATCTCAACATATTCTATATTCTATTTTTATTTATTCGATTATAATGATCTTTGCAAAAAGAAAAAAACCCACATATATAATTAAGATATTTTATGTTATGTTATCAACTGTTATATATATATAAACAAAAAAAAAAAAATTTCATAAAAAAAAAATAAATTAACCACACAACAAATTAAGTTGACATATTCCAAAGCTAAAATTAATAAAAGAAAAAATTATTGTTTACTATTATTTATCATTCCGAATAACATTAACTTCATACAAAGAGAACTCAAACAATACAGTTTTATTTCTTCAATTAACAAGTTAAACAAAGATTCAAAAGAAAATAACATGGAAATATATAAATCATCTAAATCAATTATCTATATACGTGACCTTACTCAGCAGACACTATAAAGTGTAAATTGGAGCGCTTAGCCTTATAAAGAAAAGTCGATGTATGTAGATATGAATAACCATATATGTATTAATAAAAAATATGTAACCAATAACTGGCTCCAAAGTATCTGGCCTTAACTATTGAACTAATTGTTAAGTGAGAATGCTAAATGATAAACTATAAAGTGAATGCAACTTCAAACTTATGTCCAATGTGTATTGATGTGAAAGAGTAGAATGTAATCAAATAATATTTAATTATATTTAAAGACTAAAGGTTATCGTTGCAGTAATTCGAATATTTAAGTCAACTAATTATGTTGCATCAGAACGAATATATATGAACCTACTGTTATCTATACGGATGAGTTTAAAATATCAATTACTTATCTGAACAATTAGGAAATTATCTCATCTGTTTAAAACAATGCGATTAATCATATTTACAATGGAATTCGAAAGCTATATTAACAATCAATATAGGAAATTGTTCACAAACCAAACAGTATACATTTATAATTAATACTATTAATTTAATAGTGAATGAAAATATCAATTATTATCCCAATATATCTAAGCAGTGCCACTTTCTATTCAATAATCTTTATTTTAACCGTTACAGTTTTACAGAATGTATATTAAGTATATCTAATATGATTTATAATATTAAGTTAATTAAAAATTAATAAACCGCTAAACCGTCTCAAAAAGGACATAACATTTTTGTTTTCTTCTTTGGTATAATTTATAAAATGAGGTTTAGTATTTTCATGTTTATCGCTGAGTACGGGCACTCTTGGAGCTATCGATTTTGACTAACCTCGTCCATACACTTGCTATCGATGTAGTATTATCATCTCTATCGAGCACTTATTACCAGCATCGTTTTCGAAGGAAAAAGAGAATTTTTACATCAAAAATGTTCCAAAATAGTGCTGCTAAACTTTTGGTGCCTGCGATTCGTGGAGCCATGCAAAGGCGCTGCCAATCCGTCGTCTCCGGACCACCAACAAATCACGTCTCCACAGCGGTGAGTAATTCAAAGTTCTTTTATGGGTTACGTAAACCTATTCGAGAGTATTTTGGAGTCCTACAATCAATATTATATTATATTGATTTTAATCAATTACAGGAGAAAGTGATTCTCGGTGGTGGTATGTGCGTCGCCTCCTTGTTCATTCCCGGTTGGGTGCTCTACCACATCCGTGACTACAAGGCTGGCAAGTAAATCCGGCACAGCAGGCACGCTTTAATACTATTAATGTTGCTTATAAATGTAGATTGAAAAATATAATATGAAACCTACTACAAAAAGCGCTAAACCGAATGTTGTTTTTATTGGCCAGCGAGGGTATGCTGTAGAATGGTGTATGTAGAAATTGCTATAACAAAAAACGATGTTCCCTGTGATTATATATGTGTATGGTGTTTTATTAGAAGCATGAACATAATCTGCATAATATATTAAGAGATATCAGCTCACTTATGATTTCTTTTTAATGCAAATTTAAAAATATATACTTGTAGTTTATTTCTTTTGCTCATCCTTGCCATCGGTCTTCTTGTCTTTATCCTTATTGAGAGAGCCAACAGCGTCACGCACTGCCTCCGATTGGGGATCTACTCCAGGGAGATTTTCAAGAACGCTCTGCAAGAATGCTGGATCCCCAATCACTTCTGAATAGTCCTCATCAACATCCATGGGGGCAGCAGCATCCTCTGTTTTGGGACGTTTGGCTTGCTGGGTCACGGTATCATCAGCTGCATCCTGCATGGACATTTGCATGGCAAAAGCGATTTGCTCTTCTTCGGTCATGTTGGCGAAGTCAGGCAAATTATCCTCTGGTGTTTCAGTGGACAAAGCCAATGCACGTTGTAACATGGCTTCCTCTGAGTTGGAATTGGGAAGAGTTACGGCTGGGCCTCTCTCTGTGCCACTCTCTCCGCTAGTTGCAATCGAGGGAGGTGCAGCCTCAGCACCCCCAGCGCTATCAGCACGTCGCTGCTCACTTTCTTGACGTTGCCGCTGCTCCTCCATGGAGACGCGCAATGCGAGAGCCAATTCTGGATCCTCGTTGGGATCGACACCAAATTCGAAAACGGCGCCGCCCAATCCAGCTGCACCCATGCCATCCTCGCCTTGTATGATGGGCGATGACAATAAGGCATCGGACAGTGCTGAGCCTCTAGGCACGCTAACTAAATGGGAGCCAGTTCCATCTTTGCCGTTGAGAGCATTAATAAAAGCCGTCAATATTTCATTATTGTTTCCATGATCCCCAAAGCTAACAATATCCACGTTTACTTTTTCCTTCTTTAGACGCTTGGCTTGCTTAACGAGTTCTCCTTCTTCGTTGTTGATTGGCGATCCAACAAAAACAACGATGCGCATTTTATGATTTTTGCCTTGGCGATGCTTCAATACCAAATGGGCAATGCGAATTCCAGTTAGAAGATTTATTTCACCTTTCGGCTGGATCAAATGCATCTTCGAGAATATACGACCCACATCGCTGGTTAGTGTAGCCAACACTTCAACGGTGCTGGAAATAAAGAAAATGATAATATACTCAGAGAAAGACATATGTATATGAGGAAACTCCCTGCGCACTTTGAAAGGGTCATCAGACCAACATTGTTCTCGGGGTTAGATCTCAGCTTGGTTAGACAGACGAGATTGATGCCGTCTTTCTGTACATTTAAACGGGTGGGGAAGTAGTCACCGTTGCGTTGGTAATCACTGTTGTCGAAACTAGATGATAGGGAAGTTATATTGAAGTCAGTGCAACCATTTCTTTATTTAAAAACATTTATTTACCATATCATAGTACTTTCTAGGACCATTTTGTATTTTTGCTTGTCACTTTGCCACTGAACTGTAATACCTAGTTGACTGCACAGAGTTGTTTGGTTTCTTGAATAAATCGAATATTATCGATATTTGACAACTTATGACACCTATGATATTTCATATATTTTTGTTAGTAAATAACAAAAAGTACATTAAATTTATTGTTTATTTCCCATTGCCAAATGCCAAAAAGAAAATAATTTAAAAATATTTCTTAGTCAACAGTTTGAAATATGTGAACTTTTACTGAATTCTGATTTGATTGTCTGTCATCTGGAGAACATTGACGATATGGTCTTTGTCTTTAAAATGAACCAGATTTATTAGACATACATTTGGTAGCCCTGGTAACATATGTTTTTGTCCCATGGCTGTCATGTGATATTCATAAGATTGAAAAAGTGCCTTCTTCGCGATCACTTTTTAATAATTTTGTGTTATCCGTTCAACTAATAAACCTGCTGAGCTCGGCAGACCTGCAGTATTAAAACTAAGTTAATAAAAGTGTACAAAAATGGTTGATGCTTACGTTCCTCCAGTTGTTATCACCGTCATTTGGGCGTTCATTGGTATTATATGCCCCTTCTTCGCTCGTGGCCCTAACAGAGGGTAAGTTACAACATGGATATTATAAGTATATATAATTCGAAAATAATAATGTTATACATTTATATTTCATTTCAGGGTGACACAATGCTGTATTATGCTAACTGCCGTTACCTGCTGGCTTTTGTAAGTTTATACTCATTGACCATGAGACTTCTTAGACATACATACATGTGAATATATTTGCATGTGTGTGTGTATATTTTCATTATGAATAATCCAATAATTCTTATCTTTTATGTAGTTGGTTGTGCTGTTATTTGACACAAATGAATCCTCTTATTGGCCCCAAGCTATCGATGAATGAAATTATGATCATGGCACGTGAATGGGGCAACGAGATCAAAGACACCATGGATGTCGAGGCATAAAAATGCGTTTCGAATGCCATTCCCTTAAAACTTTTGTTGTTATTATTGCTTTCCATTAATTTGTTTCCATCCTTCAATTGTGTTTACCGATGTGTCTTATTAAAAGCGGTTTAAGTTTGCATTATATTATTATATACAAATAAATAATTTCCATGTGTGTATGACGAAAGATTGTTGTTTTTTAAGACAGGATTTCGGGTCCAACCATTCCCTTTATTTTCAGACAATAAAAAGGCATCGTGAAGACATTGTTTGCTTCCCTCAATGACAGGACGTCCGTCCTATCCGTGTTCCATAAATAAAGCATTTCGATAAACAGCAGAACAGAATTCGCAATTTAAGTTCAATAAAAGTTTATTTATTTAGTAACTACGCAAAACATAAATCACTGAATGGTTTAAAATATATAGTATTTATATATATAATAATAATAATTATGTATATTGATGTATGAGTGTATATGATATTATTGAAATATTTATTTACACTTTAGCGCTAATCAAATTTACAATTTGCTTAAATAAAATTCAAAACTTCATTTTGATTAAAAAAAGAAAACAAATGAGAGGAAACAGCATTGCATATATAAAGAATGGGAACTAGGGTAAAATCAAAAACAAAAGTAAAACAATAAGCGAAACAATGGCAAATCAACTCAAAACTGTGTGACTACATATTTACAGACAATCCCCTCATAATTCGACAACTTTTCACTTAATAACTAACGCTAGATCCATATTTTCCAAAAATCGAAATCCAGAAAGCCAGAATTCAGAGCAGTTGCCGAACAATTGGGCAGCAATTTTTTTGTTTGACTTGTCATGAATACGAGGAACGGCAACGGCAACTCAAAAAATGGATTTACATATTTATGTTTGTGAAGAGCTTGCGGGTGTAGTAGTTGACGATGCTGTTGGCGGTGCCGCTGCTGCTGGCGCTGTCAAATTGGTTTGAACCGGTGCAGCAGCTGGTGAATAATACGCGGTAGTTGCTGGAGCGTTTGTGCTTAGAGCTGAAGAGAAAAAATTTACATTTAAACATATATTCTGATTGATTTTTTTTTTTTTTTTTTTTTTTTTTAATTTACTGCTTACATTGGCGCAGTGCCTTTTGAAACTTTTCGTATTCCACATAGTGCTTTAGACGCAGCTCGTCTTCCTCAATCAGCTGTCGTTGCCGCAGCAGCAACAGTCGCTGATGCTGATTTGTGCCCAAACGCGTATTGCACAACTGATTCACCAATGAGTCTAGATTATGTTTGATGTCCTGTAGGGATTAAAAACTATGTAGTTAAGCTGATTCGACAACAAATGAATTCCCTTACAGATTGAATATCGCTCGGCAACAGGTGAGGATGAGTGGCGGCCAATGACACAGGCTCCTCTGCAACTGCAATAAAATAAAAAGATAAGTTGCATTACCGGAGATACAGAAAATAAGCTTTCATAGTAAATTCACCTTCAGCAACAGCTGGGTTAAATAACGGCTGCAGCACATGCTGCATTGGTTGCGCTGTCTGCTGTGGCTGGCCTACCAGCGGCGCCTGTTGCAGCAGCTGACCAGAAGCAGACACCTGGAAATTTGGCTGCTGTTGCTGATTGTAAATGGATGTAACAGCTTGCTGCGGCTGCTGTTGCAAATGCGACTGCATTTGCAATGTCTGCTGCTGTTGCTGTTGCTGCTGTAGCAGCTGATGCGAGGCAGACATTTGATTTGGCAAGCCCCCCGGCATCCCTGCCAGCTGATGCTGTTGCATTGGCATCGTCATTACCAACGGCGGTAGCTGATGCATTTGATTGGCTTGCGCCTGCAAAAACTGCTGTGCTGCATGTGTCTGTTGCTGCTGTGGCTGTGATGTTGGCAACGTAAACTGTTGTGCAGCCTGCTGCTTTTGCTGCTGCTGTTGTTGTTGCAGTAGTATTGGTTGCTGTTGCTGTGCCAAAAGCTGACTTGGCTGCTGTGCCTGCTGCTGAGGCTGTTGTTGCTGCAGTGGAATTTGTTGTTGCTGCTGCACAGCGTTCACCATTTGCGGCATTTGCTGATGACGCTGTGGGACATTTGAATACATCTGTTGTTGCTGCTGTTGTTGTTGCTGTTGCTGTTGCATTTGCAGATTTGTTGGCTGTGCCGCAGCAGCTACTTGACCTCCTTGAGGCACCAATACGCCCACACCAACGCCTGCTGGTGCGTTCTGCTGTTGATATATTAACTGAATGCCATTTATGGCCATCGGAACGTTCTGAATGGGCGAACTAATAAGCTCAGTAGGCGTATTGACAGCGGTGCCATTTTGCACAGAGTTACTGGCGTTATAGTTGTGACCCTGGCCAGCAGCTAGGCCCGCGACCTGCAGATCAATCTTCAGCTGATGCTGCAGAGCTTCCGTTGCCTCTGTCGAAGTCTTTTGCTCCTGCACGCGACTAACGCTAAAGCGGGATATCTTGCGTGCGTTCACACTAGCCGCAGGTTCCTCTGCGGGCTTGGTGGCTGGCACAGCTGGTGCAGCATTAGACTGCAACATATAAACAAATTTAATGAATAAATAAATATATATATAAATTGATATCCTCTACCTCCTCTGTGTTGTCTGCATTGCGTAATGCAGCCAATTTTTTCTCTAGATCCGCTATGGAGCTCTGATTGAGAGCTCCATTACTTGGATTTCTCGTATCGTTGGTCGCGGTCAGTGTATTTGATAGCTTATCCAGACTCTCCTGTTTGGCCAACTTCTTATCACCGCCGGTTTCAGCGTTCGCTGTGCTCTCAGTGCTAGTTGCAGCAGCAACTTCATGGTTAACATTGAGGTTCGGTGCCGGCAGCTGCATATCAGAGCCCATGCTGTTGTCGATGGACGTGCGTCGAGAGTTGTACACGGACGAGCCACGAGCCGAGTTCAGCGCTGCGGTGGGTGTATTCTGGCCAAACGAGGCCGCCGAACTGCCACCTCCCACGCTGTTTGATTTGTTGATCTACACATTCAAATAAAAAAGCAAATCAAAATCAAATTAATGATAAATGCCCAAAACCAAGTACGAACAAGCGCAACAACACACAAAAATCGGTTAAAGTTGACCAAAAACGAAAAGCGTTAGTACATAAATAAACAAATCAAATCATAAAGAACAACAAATACAACTACAAATATTACTTCAACCGATGGACATGTAGTAAGTACTATAAAGTAATATATATGATAACAAAGCGAATACCCTTAACCAGTGCGGACTAAAAACTCCATATTTGAGATGGACTCAAATGCTTTCCTTTGTATAAATAAATAATATTTTTAAATAAATGCGAGGAAATATTTGGGGGAACAAAACTGAAGAAAATAGATGAAATTTTTTTTTTTTTTTCGTTTAAAATGAATCTGAATATTTTCGTTAAGCACTTGCTGGATCCAAGGACATTGTGTTTTAAAAACTGACTGAATATTCTTCATTTTGTAACATTTAAATTAAATTCTATATACCCTCCATCAGCAAAGCATTTTAGTTTTGCTAAGCTTTTTGACAGAAATTAGTTAAATTTGCGTTTATGCTAAGTTATATACAATTTTCAACAATGGGATTTACACAAATACAAATATTAATATTAATATTAAAAGAAAAATAAAACGAAAAGCAATATTATAATGCAGAAAAAGAACAACAATTACGCAAATCTACACAATACATATACATATATGGTTTGCATTAAAATATATCAAAATTAAAAAGAAAGATAAACCAAATGGAATAACGCAGTTCTACGATTAACGTGTAAGCACAAAGCAAGAGTTTTACTACCAACCACTGTCTCGGCCTGGGCCTGCTGCTGGGCGGAGGACAGCGCCTTCATCGAGGCGATGTTCGGCGAGGCTTGATAGGTGCCGGGTCTGTTGTTGATGGAGGCCACCACGGCGGAGGCGAAGGCATGCGCGTGTGTTATGTTCTCGAGTTCGATTTTCAGCTGTTCCAGCGTGTTGGCCGCACCTGGTGGCTGCATTGCACCCAGTTGGACGCCACTCTCTTTAGACTTGTCCGAATTGGCTGCATTCAGCTCGTTGGCCTGCTTGGCCGCCTTGCTGGGCGGCATCTCAAATGTGATGTTCACTTCGCTTAGGTCATCCAGACTGCGGGTGTGCTTCAAATCTTCCACAATCTTCAACTGACGATTCAATGGCAAATTCAAGCTTCTCGGCTTCGCCTCACTTCTCGTTGACTCCAACAGCATTTGGACGCGGCTTATGGCCAGGCTGCGTGCCTTCTGCTCAGAATTCGGCTTATCCAGCCCACCATCCAGTGGCTGAAATGGCTCGTTGCCTGTTGGCGTAATGGCATTGTCCGGCATGTAGTCGATAGACAGCGATGTGTACTCCGAGGCGGTGCTGGTCTTGCGTGAGACGGAACCGGAGCCAATTGTCACATCATTGCTATTGTTGCCCGCATCGCGCGAAGCAGTCGAGGAGGAGGACATGGTCGATGTGGTTGTTGGTGGCGTGGCTGTATTTGCTGGCACTTCCATATTACTTTGGCCAGAAGCTTCACGTGGTCTCGTCTCACCAGCTCCAGATTGTTCCATATTTGATCCTTCGGCAGCTCCACTGGGTGCAACCTCCGCATTTTGGGTCGATGGCTCGAACATCTTTGTGATGTCGCTCGCGGTTTCATCCCGCTAAAATAATTGTTTCGTTGAATAATATATATACATATATATTTATATGCATTTAAGCCATTGACAGTAATTAAGCTAATCAGCTATTCAGCTAATTTCCTATATGTATATCCATGCAGAAGATTTGACTATATTTAATCATATACTAATGCAAATATTTTATACAAATATATTAACGGAAACGGAAGAATTACTGGATTGGTACTGTAACTAAGAGAACATCTTTCTGCAAGGATATTAAAACTTCGACAAGCCGAAGTTAAGCATGAATTATTTATTTATAAATATAAATATTGATTTATAACTAAATTCGTGTAAATTTCGCGTAAGCATTAAAAATTTGTATAAAACCAAAAAAGACATTTCAAAAACGGGGAGCATGAAAATTTCGTCCTGATAAAAATACAATTGACCAAGGAGTTTCTTTAATTATACAGTTAAATTTCCTATCGTAAATTGGATTTTCCATAAAATAAAAAATAATAAATACATGTTATTAATTTCGTACATAATTTCATAAATATTTTTCAAGAATTTTTCGACATATTTTGTTGTTGCGTGCTTATTTTTGTAATAAATATTAAAACAAAATAGTTTACTTAAATAACAGCATTAAACAATAGTAAAATACTCGAACATATTGTTGTTTGAATTGTGATAAATCATAAATCCTATTTTTAACTAAGTATATATGTACATAAATATATATGGATATACATATATAAGATTACATACATATATATTAATATAAGCCCTTAACAGTGCACTTAACACTTACAGATCTATGTCTTTGATGTGTTCTAAATGTGGAACGCTGTCGAGTTAGAGACGCGTGACGGACCTGTTTTATTATAAGTAGTAGAGATTACAACATACAATCAACATCATGTTAAAAATGTATTTCGATTTCGGTTTCGATTCGAGAGTCCTCTCGTATTTGAAATTAATCATTAACAGTTTTCGTTTCTTTTGATAACGCGCTCTACATTCTGTTCATATTACGAAGCCATATCGAGAGGATAGTCGTTATTCCATTGCTTTTACGAACAACTAAGTGGTTGTAGCAGTAACTCTCCATTCAAATCAATTTTCCAAATAGAGACTCCGTGGCCGCAAAGCTTCATATGGGGAACTTTTAAATTTTTTTTAGATCATATAAATCGAACACAAGACGAAACGCTTTTGTTTTCTCTTAATGTTTAAAATCGGGACAGAAAATATATGGGTATATGTCTGGGATTAGTTGTCAGTTAAAGTACCTTCTCAATGTTGCGGCGATAAGTGGTTGGTATAGGAATTTGATTTGGATTCTGTTTAACCTGCTCCACAATATCGTTTATCATTTCCACGAATACGGTGCTCTGGCAATTCGAGAGTAAGTCTTGTGCTATCTGCGATATCGAATGACAAAGTATTTAAATGTAATGCTCCGCAATTTGCCGAGTAATTTCTTACCAGTTTGTTAGCAATCTCAACGGGATTGACATCGCCTATGTCAAATTTGAATGTTATAGTCTTCAATTTGTTCTCCATGTGGCAATTGATGACGCTGCCTTCGTCCACGCTGGTCACACTTAGCTTTGGTATGCGTTCGTTGCCACTGCGATTGGAGCGACGCGGCTTTTGCACACGTGCTCCAGCGGCCGCCTGCTGCTGCTGCTTTTGTTGCTTGTCGGCATCTGCAGCAGTTGTTGCCGCTTGCTGAGGCTCCGCATTTGCTGTTGCAGCATCAAAGTTTGTTGGTGCAGCAACCTGTGTCAGCTCCTGTGCAGCAGGTGCTGGTTGCTGGGTAATCGGTTTATTTGCCAGCTGCTGCTGTTGCTGTGGTTGTTGTTCAGGCTGCGGTTGTTGTTGTTGCTGCTGTGGCTGTTGCTGTGGTGGTGCTGGTTGATGTACTATTTGAGCTTGTGGCTGACTATGCAACAGCTGTTGCAGTTGCTGTTCTAGAGGTATCTGATGTTGTAATGGTTGCTGTTGCTGCTGCAATGGCTGCTGTTGCTGCTGTAATGCCTGCTGCTGCTGCTGCAATGGCTGCTGTTGCTGCTGCTGCTGTAATGGCTGCTGCTGTTGCTGTAATGGCTGCTGTTGCTGCTGCAATGGCTGCTGTAATGCCTGCTGCTGCTGCTGCTGTTGTTGCTGATTTTGTAGGAACTGCTGCTGCTGTATTTGGGCAACTAGTTGTTGAGCTTGCTGTTGCTGAACATCAGCAACATTGACAACTGGTTGAACAATCTGCTGTTGCTGCGGCTGCTGCTGATGCTGTTGCGGAGTTGCCTGTGGCTGATTAAATGAGGTCGGAAGAGGTTGCTGATGCATGACTGGCGGCACTTGCATCTGTCCTTGCATTAGTATGGCCGTTGGCTGCTGCTGTTGCCCCATAATTTGAGCAGCACCAGCAACAACTGGTTGCATTGTTGAAATTGGAATTTGATGAGGTTGCGATAATGCATTTGGAAGGAACTGTTGTTGTTGCTGCACGAACTGTTGCTGTTGTTGTTGCTGCTGCTGCTGCTGTTGATGCAGTTGCTGCAAGTGATGTTGCTGTATAATCTGTTGCTGTGTTGCTGTTGGCTGTTGAATGGGTTGTTGCTGCATTGGTTGCTGCTGCATAGGTTGTTGTGGCATAGGTTGTTGTTGCATAGGTTGCTGCTGAATGGGTTGTTGTTGCATAGGTTGTTGCTGTATGGGTTGTTGTTGAATAGGCTGTTGCTGTATAGGTTGCTGCTGGATGGGCTGCTGTTGTTGTATGGGCTGTTGTTGAATGGGCTGTTGCTGTTGTATTGGTTGAGTTGGAATGGGTTGCTGTGGCAATTGATGCTGCTGCGGCATCGCTTGTTGCATTTGCTGTTGTGATGTTGGTAGTTGCGCCTGAATTGGTTGTGGTTGCATCTGCTGCTGCATTGGCTGTTGCTGAATTTGCTGCTGCTGTTGTTGAGGATGTTGCATCGCATATGGCTGTTGTTGTTGTGAAATTTGCACTTGATGCATTGGAAGTGTTGCCTGTGCCTGTGCTTGCTGCTGCTGTTGATAGTATTGCTGTTGTTGCTGCTGTTGCACCAAATCAGTTGCTGGTACATTATTTTGCATAAGTTGCTGCAGTTGTTGCTGTAATGGGATTTGCTGTACCTTTTGCTGCTCGGTCAGGTGTTGCTGTTGCTGCTGCTGCATAACAGCGGTAGGCTGTTGTTGTTGTTGTTGTGGGTGGGCCACTGCAACTGGTTGCACCTGCACTTGCTGTGGTAGCATTTGTGCTGGCGGTGCAGACTGTTGCGGGGCTTGCAATTGCACCACTGGCTGCTGAGCTGCTTGCTGTTGCTGTTGTTGTTGCTGCTGCTGTTGGTTGCCTGTCGGTGATATGACCTGGCCATGGCCGTTCGCAATGTCCTGCATGGCGTTGGTCGCATTCTGATATGAAGCCATCTGAGGGTTCTGTATGTAGTGAACTGTCGTTGAGTGTTGCTGCACCTGCGCTATGGCTGGAGATGCGATCACCTTCTGTTGCCCTGGCATTGACTGTGGCAACTGCTGCTGCTGCTGTTGCTGTATTTGATTTCCGCCATTTTGAATAGAAGTGGTCGATCTTGTGAGTAGATTCTGTGGATCGGTACTGTTTGTGGAGGTGACCAAGCTAGTCTCTGAGTCTGTATTTAGCATTTCGAGCTTGAGTCGCTGATTCCATTTAACGCCATCCTCTTCGTCCTCAGACTCATCATCCTCGTCGTCCTCCTCCTCGACGTTGGTTGGCAAGCTTTCGCGGAGCTTTTGCAATGCCAGTTTCTCCAGTCTTGACTTTTCGTTCTGTAGCTTGATTTGTGTTTGGCGCTGAGCACGCTCTTTAAGCAGCGAAACTACTTGCACTTTCAGGAGGCGAGCCACTGCACGCGAGTCGTCTTCCGATATGATGTTCTCCTTCATCATGTCCTGGGCAATTTGCTCGTACTCATCGTGCAGAATGTTGTATTCAAACTGAATGGCTTCGTTCTCTTTGTGTCGAGAAGAACGCTTCTTTGGATCCATGAATCGCAGACGAAACTCAATGATGTTTATGCTAGGATCTGAGAGGAACTGCTCTGAGGCGGTGGGCTCCACACGTATGCCAATATCCTCATCAAAGAACTCGGACTCCAGCAGCTCGTTGCATCTGGGCCGATCCTCCTTTTTCAGCTCAATGCATCGCTCTATGATGTCACGCACATTGGGATCTTCGACTTTCGAGAGTGCGGCTGGTTTGATACCGGATATCACCTTCTTGTATATCTGGGCGGGGCCTTTGCATTCGCTGTACGGATATTCGGATATGGCCATCTCCAACATGCACATGCCAAAGGCGTAGACATCAACCGATTCATCATAGTGCTCCTCGTACATCTCGGGTGCCATAAATTCAGGTGTACCAATCACAGATTTAGCATGGGACCGATTCTTTAAAGTTGCCAGTCCCAAGTCACCGATTTTAACACTACCAGTGGTGCCAGTTATAAAAATATTATCACATTTCAAATCACGATGAATTATAGGAAATTGACGAGTATGCAGGAAGTTGAGACCTTTTAGGATCTGACGACACCATGACTTCAATACCTTTGGGTGTATTTTTTTGAATCGTTTTAAATACCTTCAAACAAATTCAATCAATAATGTTGTATAGCTTAAGTGATTCATCAGCCCACTTACGACTTTAAAGTACCAGATAACATTAGCTCGGTGACTAGTACTATGTTTTTCTTCCGACCAACTGGAAATTCCCAATATGTATAAAATCGCACAATGTTTGGATGCTGCAATTTCTTTAACATATCCGCTTCTTCCCGGAATCTAGTGCGTTCACTCTTCTTCACTTGTTTATCCTGAAATAAAAGAGGCGTTAGCAATGCAACTACTATGGGCGTAAACATATTGATTTATCACAATATCATTGATGAAATTACCAACAATTCGCACCAGGCAACCGGCACTCCGGTTAGAGTGTCCAGGCCGCGATAGACAGTTTTAAAGGAACCACGACCGACTTCTTTATCGTATTTGAAGAAGCGTCCACATGGCGACATCGCAACAGGATCGTCATCCTCATCACTCTTGCGCTCCCTTGTCAGAGATGTGACTGATGAGGTAGCCGATGCGGCGTGTGCTGATGATGGTTGCTGGGACACCGATGTTTCTGTACCAGAAACGGTGGTGTCTCCAGAAATGCCTTCTCCTTGTTCCGACTGCTTGGACAAGTCCTCAACCTTTGCTTCATCGTGCAACAACTCGCCATCGCGCTTCTCCTCAACATGGAAGCCTACGCGCTTCCCACCAGCTGTCTGTTTATTGGCAGGTTTCGATGGCACTTCAACTTGAGTCTTTTCGGTTTTCACGCTGCGGGACGCCTCGGTAATAATGTTGTCAATAATGCCAGCCACTTGATGATTACTCGCATCTGTGGTATTTGAACGGGTAGGCGTACGGAATTGCTCCTCCAAATGCTCCGCCTCCCGCGACAACATCTCAATGTTGTCATCGTAATCACGAGGGAATTCCGTTTCCAGCTCCTCAAACTGCAACGGATTCGCATTTCTGTTGGATTGCTCCACATTTTTACGCACAAAACGTATTGTCTGCACAAAGTTGTCCGCTCCCTTGCCCGTTTTATTTCCTTTGCCGTGGGGCGCCTTGAAAGGGAGTGGGCCAGTCATCGATTGCGGGCCACTGCCCGTCAGCTGATGCTTCAGCCCCGGCTCTATGCCTGTGTCAGATGACGATTTACGGCCTTCCATCTTTTTCGGCTTGGCATCAGCAGCGGGGGACGGGGACACAACAGCCTTGGCTGGCATGTCTTTGTCTTTGCTGTTATCCGCGGACACTACAGGAGCCTTTTGACAACTTGGGCTATTGGCTGCATCTGATGGCTGGGATTCACCATCCATTGTTTCCTCATTATGTTCCGCAACGGCAGTATCCTTTGCCTCCCGGGAAACTCCCACAACGCTAACTGTCACGGACTCCTCACCCTTATCAGAGTTAATAATGGTTGCCTCGTCAACGTTGATTTGTCCCCTCGAGCTATTGTTGCTACCAACCGATCTTCCAGTTAGAGTGCTACCTGAGAACTGACGCAGTAAACGGCTCCAAACGTTAGTTTTACTATGTGATGCGGGCGAGGCGGATTTCGGTTCCAATGCTGCTGGTGCTGCTGTTTGATGTAACTGAAGCTGAGTGCTAATATTGGCGTTGCTGTTGCTGTTGCTGTTGGTGCTAATGTTGGTGCTGCTATTGTGTACAGGAGCCGACTCTTGCTTTCGACGATATCTGCTTCTCTGTGCAGTGCCCCTTAATCTAGAAGTCGGACTGACGATTTTCCTTGGGGAGGCAGTTTTATTAGAAGCACACTGTCCCGGTTTTTGGATTTTAGCTTCTTGCACAGTTTGTTCCTCACCAGAAATATCTGAGTTATTTCTGCAAAGTAAAAAAAAACTCAATGAATATATATAAATTTGCTAAAACTTTAATTTAACCTTACTCGATTTAACTATTAATAATCAAATATGCACTTGATTAGAAAGTATGACAATGTTTGGAGCCTACCTTTGAGGTTGCGTGGTACTGGAAGTAGTACCATCTTCGCTGATGGTGCTTTCCTTCCGAATACTGTTTGTGGGTACGACCTCTCTATGTCGTACAAAGTCGCAAAGGGTTTGTCCAATTTTGCAATATTTTCAACAACCTATGGTCACCTGGAATCTGCAGAAGAAAACACAAAACTTTGATATACATTGATTTGTATTGGAAAAAATAGATTGATTGTGGCTAATTGATTGTCTGTATCAGAATATAGGAAAAAGCCGATTAATAATCGATTTATATTTCGTTACAGGTTTAATTCCGATGCAAGAGAACATTGTTTATTCTAGTCGTGCATTTTTGTTATGTTATGCATAGAGAGTTTTTTATTACTATTGATATTTCACTGCGCCTGTGCTCTAATAACATACAAACGTACGTATGTAAACGGTATACATATGTATATCTATCTGCATACATACGTACAACCTACATACATATATGCATTTATATAAACATATAGCACATATCTATGTATTGTTTGTTTGTATGTGGCACTGTCTGAACATGTGTACTTTGTGCTGTTTGATTGCAAAACAGCCGTCGGTTTTTTGTTTCTTAGGGTGTATCTTAATTATGAGTCATAAATCCCAATTGCACCAAACTACGCCTACTTCTGCTCACTGCCGACTGCTAGCTGACTACTGTTTCTTTTATTTCTTTTTCTTTTCTTTTTTTTTATCCGATCGCTCAGTGACACACACGTTCATATATACGTGAGTACTTATTGATGTACTCACCTACACATGCAAATAAATATTTAAGTGCATGAGTACGTGCGTACAAGCATACATATATACACACATATGTCAAATTGAGTCGTTACAATAACAAATATCGTTTTACACTAATAATTTTACTTATTTATCCTGTGACTTGTCACAACATAAAAAATACTTGATTCGCACTGATTATGATGTCATAGACGTGGAAAACCACCAAGCCAGTTGCATAGAAATTATGGATTATACGTCTGCGCCATGGTCAAAATTAATTACGCTTGGTAACACTGCCCGATATGTATCAAATAGTTGAGCGAAATTTATTAAAATCGTAGCACATTCATTAAATTTCACAACAAATTTACAAAATATACCGCCACATATGTAGCCGTCCCCGCACCAACAAATCTCAATTATCGATAATTTTTAATTCTCTTTGTCAAAGTGTTTTTCCATTGTAATTAGCTAATATTTTAGCTGCATTGCTTGTGATCGCTTGACTTCAACTCACTATTCACACTTGCATATTTGCATGGCTTTTATATTATTTTGTTTCTGCAAGACTTTACAGACTACTTTTTGTTCTATTTGTTACACAAGAGGAGCACTAGTTAGTGGTGAGCGATACTGCGCGATACTGATATTTGTTAAATAAAATATGACGGTGTAACTGATATGATGAATGGGTTGCTTATCGATATTTGTATATTGCGATATTAATTAAGAGGAGTTACTTCGCAAATAAATTGCCATTTTGAGTATAAAGAAGCTATCGGTAAAGAAACCCGTTTCAATTTGTATTTTATTTTTATAAATAATAATCAACAATCCAAAATTTAAATAACTATAAATATTTATACACTTATTTTGTCATAATATTATATTTATAACAATGGGTTCATAATCATTTTATAATATTTTAGCATTTAACAGTTAGCTGATGAATCTCTCTTAATTAAACTTAAACATTAAAATTGAACAGAAAATAAAAAATAAAAATTCGTTATCATTTTTATTGAAATCAGAGATTTTTACCTGCATTGCCGTACACTTAAGAAGCGATTATTAAAAGCGCTGCTATTAAATTTATCTCTTTGCTACTATTTGGCTAAGATGGATTTTTATCTAATCAATTATATTGTTTACTTTTCTACATATATATTTGCCAGCTTAACATGAAGAGTAAACAATTCAGTGCTTGCGTATTTTAAGCGCCAATGGATCAATGAATACTTTTAAAGCTCTTATATGTAACGTATTTTTGAATGTAAGTTAAAGATCATACGCAAATACAAACAGAGATAAATGTATTAAAAGATAACAATTATTTTCTTAGCTCAATTTGCAATATTAATATTAAGGCGCCTTTCTCTTTACTCCGCCCCATGTGCTTAAATGTGTAGGCAGGTACGTAGTTTACTTTTGAAAGATTAATTACCTGCCTTGGCGCATAGTAAGAAGAAAAGTACATATTTGCAAAACGTTCATTCTTATCTGAATATGATTTTGTGTGAACAGTAATCTGCGGTCATCTAAGAGATTCAGTTAGAAATTGCGATATTACGTGCGAGTAGCCCCCAAATTCGACGGCAAATTGTCTAGAAATTTTAATTATCAATTAATGCAGTTAAAATGAAAATAAATGACAATTAAAAGTGTTAAGCTCCAAATATAAATATTTCTGAAAATATTTAGTGAAAATCTGTAGGTGAATATGTATTATGCAGGAGCTGAATTTGCTCTGAGTCTTAAAAGCTGTGTCATTTTATGGATATACTTTTAACTTACACAGTCTCTTTTTGACTTTGTTTCAAGCATTTGATTTATTTTATTTTAAAGAACTTTACGAAAATGGTTCGGTATACCTTTAACTGATTTTCATTACGAATATGAATATGAATTCGAGTTTGAATGTGAATTTGAGTACCCAGTTGGGCACTATGGATGCTACTGCAGCCGCATTGCCTGACATAGATGATTACGGCTGCCCCAACCTGAATTGCACTCCAATGGAGTTCACACAATTTATACTCGGTCCACAGACTCTGCCACTACATAAGGCGCTGCTGGTAAGATGAAATGCAATTTAGACAATTTAGAAGAAATTATACATTAATTTAGAACATATTTTCTAGATCAGCATAATATTTAGTGGCATATTCATAACCGGCGTCTTGGGCAACGTCTTGGTCTGCATGGTTATTATTAGGCATGCGGCTATGCATACGGCAACAAATTATTATCTATTCAGTTTGGCAGTCTCCGATTTACTTTACTTACTCTTAGGTGGGTTAGTCTCTTATATTTTAGTTATATAAATTAAATAGCTATACAAATGTTTAGGATTGCCAACGGAAGTATTTCTCTACTGGCATCAATATCCGTTTCTATTCGGCTTACAGTTCTGCAAGCTGCGCGCATTTGTTTCGGAAGCGTAAGTATTGACACTTAAAATCTAGTTAATTATTTAATTGCAACAGTTGTATAACAGCTGCACCTACGTTTCGGTATTCACAATTGTTGCCTTCTCCATGGAACGATTTCTGGCCATATGCTATCCGCTGCATGTGTGTGCCATGTCCGGCTTTCAGCGAGCACTGCGAATCATTACAGTGCTTTGGATTGTTAGCTTCCTCACTGCAATACCATTCGGTGTTAAGACTGAAATTCAATACTTGAATTATCCAATCGGTATGACGCAAGTTCTATATACATATATTTATTGTAAATTTTTAATAAATTCGACTTACTCTAACAGATGGATCTCGAATACTGGAATCTGCATTTTGCTCCATGGAATCAGAGTTTCCTGATAAATATCCTTTGTTTGAGGGTTCTTTTATAATATTTTTCATTATACCCATGATACTCATTTTCGTGTTGTATGGTCGCATGGGCGCTCAAATACGCTCCAGAGCCGCTGACCAATTGGGTATGTTAGAAATGAAATAAATTAGAATTAGTCTGTTGAATTAAAATTTCGCCTGCAGGAGTTCAGCAGGGCTCACGGAATCGAGAGTCTCGCAGCTCGCAGAAGAAAAAGCGAGCTGTTATACGAATGTTGGGTAAGCTTTATATATATATATCCATTTAATTATATATAATTAGCTACAGCTCTTTTCTTTTATTAGCCGCCGTTGTTATCACATTCTTTGTCTGTTGGTTTCCCTTTCATCTGCAACGATTATGGTTCTTATACGCCAAGAACTTTGCCTGCTTTCAAAATGTCAACGAATGGCTCTTCTCCATCGCGGGCTTTGCCTACTACGTGTCATGGTAAGCTCACATACGCAATGGGTCTGCTACTAGTTCAACTCTTGCTTCTTATTCATATTAGCACCATCAATCCAATTGTGTATAATGTGATGTCCAAGCGCTATCGAATTGCTTTCAAGGAAATTCTATGCGGCAAGAAAGCTGGAGCTTTCTATAACAGCGGCTTTGCTCGAGATCAATCGAGCTTTATGCGAGATGAAACGAGTTTTCGGCGAAATGGCAGCACTAACAATAATAATCTGAGCAGCAGCAATGTGCGCTATAATCGAGTACATTCTGTAAGTTTTTTTTAATATTTCTCCTTATCTCATTAGAATATATATTTTTCGTAGAATCGCGTATCCGACTGCTCGCTGCTGAGCACTACAAAAATAGTCATAGTGCTTGGAAATAGAAGAGAAGCAAATCATAATATACCTGAAGAAACTGACATAAAAAAGGAGGAGCCATAAGGCTGGTATTCATTCTATATATATTATATGATATTGAATTATCTATGTAGTCCAACATCTTAAACATATCAATAAATTTATTTAAACTAGACTTTGGAATTTTTACTTAATGAAACAAAAGGTAAACATGAAACATATTTTATGCCAGAAAGTCACAGCTTAATTATCGCATCAATGCATATGTATATTGGAGAATAACAGTAGTATTTCTTGAATGAATCTATGTTTAACTGTGCTTGATTTGCATAACAATATCGTTCAGAAGAAAAAAACAAAACCGAAATACCGTAGTGAAAGTTTTAACCATGAGTTTTATAATTGGGCTGCATGGGCATTAAAATCTTTATTTTTCAAGCTTTAGAAAATAATAAAAATAAAGAAAAAAAAAAGAAAGAAAAAAAAATTGCTACTCAATTCGCTTAAAGAGAAAACTTTAACGTAATAATACACAATACCCAGCGAATCAACGGAGTTGATTAGAACAATTATCCAATTATATATGGAACAATATTGTATTGTAACGCTCTTGTTTACGCAGCGCGTGAGAGAAACCTTGAAACTGGTTTGTCATTAAACAGATGTAAGATGCCTCGCAGAGAGATGAGCTAAAACCAGATATGAAGATGGGTAATTATATGATAAAGACCATTGAATACCTTACATTATTCATACGAATATTCAAATGAATAAAATTTTTTAACAATTTATCAAATGAATTCCTTAATTTAAAATGATATTTACCTATGAATAGTTGATTATGGGTAAATTTAAATAAAGTTCGAATTTGGAGTAAAAATAAAATAAAGTGACATACTAAATCAAATTGTTAGCTGAACGAAACTGAATTAGTTTCCTGCATTTGGCAGCCCTGGTTCAATGGAATTCGAAAATATAATACCAGCTTTAGCCGCATTAAGTTTGAGCCTCAGAAGTTTTGCAGTCCATAGCTGCGCTGGCATAAAGAAAGAAAAAAGAGAAACGAATATATTAGAAGAGGCTGCTCACGCAGTGCTTTTTGAATGCATTGATGCTATTTCGGGTGCTGTCGCAGCTAAACTAAAACTAAACTAAACAATCCGGTTTCCTTGCATACGCGCGATGAAGCTTCGCTTTGTGTTCTGCTGAAAAATAGGAGAAGAGGCAGAAAAGCCAATCTGCAGCATTTGACCCAGAGACAACGGAGCGTGCTGAGCTCCTCACTTCGCGGATCGCGCTTCAGTTGCCAACAGATACCGCAATAGGAGAGATCAATCCAACAAACAACCAGTTCGAAACAAAAGAAGCTCAACAACAAAGCTCTGTCTGCGTTTGGCTGTGCGTCGTCGTCGTTGTTGTTGTTGTTGTTGGTTAAATTTTAAGAAAATTGGAATTTGTTTATTTCGAGTAAAAGTAAAGTAAAAGTTGAAGAACCGAAGAGCTGCGCGGCCAACGGCAGAATTAAATGCTGATCGACAGTCGCAGAAGTCAGACACAACGCGACGCGATACGCGAGTTTTCGTACAGATCAGACTCAAATATGTGGAAGAGTAGGAATAGCAGAAGCAACATAATGCCAGGCCTTATGCATGTGTTAAGTGTGCTGCTGCTGCTGGCTGCAGTCTGCCTGCAGCGGGAAGTGGAAAGTGCAGCGTCTACTGCATCGCCTCGCACTGCGCGCATAATGCAGTTCCTGAGGGAGCCCCCACCTAATTTCCATGCCAATCGCCGTGTTGGTGTTGGCCCCGGGCAAGGGCCACGCCTGCGACCAAATGGAGAAAACTTGAGGCCACCCACTCCCTGGCGACCACCGATGCCACCGCCAGTGCTCGCTGGACAGCAGCTGCTGCGGCGTGAGTTCAATGGCAATTGGCCATATGCTGGTAATGGCGGCAACCGCTTTGCCCACTCCAAGGATGCGGCGCCTGTGCTGGATGTGGGCAAGAATCAGTTTTATCGGCCCAAGGAGGCGCCACAATTCAACTACAATGTCAATCAGTATACGCCGAATTTCAAGGCCTCGCCGCCCCACTACAATGCGAACAAGGAGCAGCCTCAGAAGTTTCCAGGATATGCACCAATCAAACAATACGCCATACCAATGGAGGCCACCAAATACGTAGCCAACTATGCCGAGACACCGACCAAGCAGCCTCAGCAATTGGCACAAGCTGCCAACGGCTATGCCGTCTATGAAGACACAGACAATGTGAAGAATGTCGCTCCATTCGCCAACAACTATCAGCAGACTTCGCAGCTGTCCAAGGAAGCGGAAAGCTATTTGCATTTCATGAGTACCAATGATTATTTCCTGCCCAGACGCGAGCCCAACTACAAGCAGTTGGACTTGGAGCGTGATCAAATCAACTACCAGCAACAGAGACTGGTTCAACAGCAACAGCAGCAACAACAGCAGCAACAGCAACAACAGCAGCAACAACAACAGCAACAACATCAGCAACAGCTGCTGGATAGCAGCGTTTCATCCAGCTATAACAAGCCTTTGCGAGTCGCAGATCTCTTCTATCAGCAGGATCCTGCACCACATAGTTCGACTGTGGTGCGCGGCAGCTATCAAGCAGGACAAAATGCCTTTGTTGTCAAGTCGGACGGCAATAAGTCCGTGAAGCATATCTTGTCCACTTCGTTGACACCGCGCACCACTCAAGTGCCGCCAGCGTCGACCTACAGTCACGTCAGGCATGGTTCACAGAAGACAGTGACTCCCGAGCCAGTGAGATTTGAGTTTACGGAGCATGATGCGATCAGAGGATCGGCTAGTTATACGAATGCGCCACATGGACAAAAATATTACTACGAGACCCACACAGTTGCACCACCACCACAAACGCCCGCTGTGAGCGTGGCGCCCATACCCGAGAGCTTGCCACCCGTGAAGGAGGAGCCCAAGGAGAGCGCCGAATATGTCAACCAGGTGAGACTATTTTTATCTCTCTTCAGTATTTTCTCTTTAAACTAGATAACTCAGAAATAGAAAAAGAAATAATAATAACAGTTCGGCTACGGCTGTATCAGCTGAACATTTGATCACAATCTTAATGACTGTGAAGAACATGGCTACTTTCCATCATTAACAAATGCCAAGCACTCCATTAAATGTCTCGGCGCACAACTTTCTTCCCGCTTCGGATGTTTGATATCAATCAAAGTACTGTGGTAGCGATCATAAAGATTTAAATCAGCCTTAATTTGTTTCCGAATTTCAACATTTTCGAATAGTTAAATTTTCTAATACTTTCACCGTCTTACTAGAAACTAGAAAACAATCCAAATAACTTTGAATTAAGTTATTTCAATAATTCAAACTTTTTTGGAGCGATCGCAAGAATGATTATGTATTAAACATTAATTACATTAATATACACATGTGTATACATATATATTCTCTTCCATATCAACGACTTTATTGAAATTTAAAATTCTTTTAATTTCCTATGCCAACAGGACCCTGGCTATAAGCCAGCGCCAACAGCGTTTTCACCCGAACCACCAGCCGAGAGCCAACAGGACAATGATGCTCATTGTGAGAAAATTTGTGCGAAAGTCTATGATGAAAATGATGAAATAGTTTGTGGCTCTGACGGATATATGTATACGGGAGAAACTCAATTGGAGTGTTATTCGACATGTCTAAATATCAGTGAGTGTTTCTATATTTATACGTTAATAAATTAATTATTACATATTTTATTTTTTATAAATTGCAGAGGTGTCGATAAAGAGCAAAGGGTCATGTGCTTAAGTGTACAATTTAAATGAATTCGATTTATTTATTTGTTTAGCTGTAATATTTATTTTAAAGTAAGGTTATTTATTTTTATTTTAAGAAAAATAAAGCATGTCATTGAAACTTTATAAAAATCATGTTTATGATTCAAGCCTGATTTGTTTATTTTTATTTTAAAACAATGTTTTATCATTAAACATATATTCAATAATATGTTACATTATTAATGATAAAAGTTTTCAGTGAAAAGTAACGGTAAGTAACCGTCTTCAGAATCGGCCACAGTTGACGCGGCGTTCACGACGGGTTCATAAGAAACCAAAATGGTAAAAAAAAAATCGGCTTTGGCTACTGATTTTCAAAATCGCTTCATTCTTATACAAATTTTAAACGCGCGCGCGCAATTCATGGTTAGTGCTGCAACTTAGTTTGTCGTCGTGCTCACGACCTATCGATGAGAGTAAATAAATAAATAAATAAACAATAAAAGAACCAATTTCAAGAAAGGAGTAAACTAAAATGTGCTTAAATGCGTTTTATTTATTTATTTTTTGAATTCTATATCATTGTTAACATGAAATCACTAATAAGAATACCCTTAATGCACTTAAGGTCAAATGCAAGTGTTTGATGCCGTGAGTATTGTTTTAATTTGTTGTCACGAAGGTATCGCAAATCCGAATATAAGTTATCGGCCTATCGAGACGATAACAACATTGGCGAAAACAAAGCAATTTACGTACATTATAATTTTTGGCAGTATTTATTATCAATTCGCTTAAATAACGTCGCAGTCGCGCATTTAATCATCTCTATATACCCAAGTTTCGTTTGCCTGTTGCGTGTGTGTGGAATTTCTTTTGCATGTTGGAGAAACTAAAGCAAAAGGAAATCTCTACACTGAGGCAACTACGCAACACCCTGCGACCTCGACACGCAGCCAGTGCAATATATTGAAATGCAAAACTACGGCGCTGGAGCTGCTGCTGCTGTCGCTCCAGCCGTCAAGCGCCGTACGGACAGCTACGAAGCTGCACAACACCATCCACATACGCCCAGCAGTGGCGAAAACTCGCGCTGCGAAAGCGATGATGACTATGTGAACACCAGGATCTTGCGGCGACGCATGGAACAGCAGTCAACGCCTGTGGTGACAGTGGCGCCAAACGTAGTTCCAGCCAGTGTCTCAGCAGCGCCAGCATCAGCCCAGGGTCATGTCGAGCAGCCGCAGTTTCCAACGGCCACATCCTCAGCAGCCTCGTACAACGAGGAGCGCATGCGACGCAAGCTGCAGTTCTTCTTTATGAATCCCATCGAGAAATGGCAAGCGCGCCGAAAGTTTCCGTACAAATTTGTGGTGCAGGTAAAGAACAAAAACGCTCAGACATGCATACTCACTAACCTGCCTCCCTGCTCCACTCATCTGGTCGAACTTTGCTCACGTGATGGCCGTGCAAAGGGGTCCGAATTGTCTGTGGCTGACACATCTTTTAAACAATGAAATCGTTCCGCCAGCGCCAAAAATATTGCTCAACATATATTCCGTTTGTAAGGCACTTAAAATTGAGCAGCTACCTACAACTATCTATTTTGTTTAAACAATAGCCTAAGATTACACACCCATACACTTACATCAACCCTACCTGGCCTTATCTCTGATTCTAACAATAAAGAAACACGTAATACACTTACTTTAAGGCACTTACTTTAAAGCATTTACTTAGCCACATGATAAATAATTGCTTTGACTAGGGACTTTTTTCTAAGGCCATGATTAATAGTCTGCGTCGTTGCCATTCCTATATAGAAAATAAAAAAGAAATGATTTTAATTAGATATGAATATGAATATGTATGTATGGCTAGATAGAGAGTATTTTTAGTTCGCCTTTATCACTATAGACATATACTTTGTTCATATACTATATGTATATACTCTGTTCATATTCAAACACTTTTCCCCACAGAGATGATTCCACGAATAATTAGCACAAATTTTTCGTTTACGTCAACAATCTAATCAATTGTTTAATTACTTTGCAAACAAATAAACATATTTATGTAAGTGCGCTCGTAGTTGTTATGTTTATATAACAATAGAATTTTCAAGTGTACTAAATAGGATAAAAAAAAGATCTTTCAGGTATACAGATATATAAAGTTTATGTTTGCTTTAGCATTTTAGACAATTCTCATCTTTTTTGTTGTTCGCTCAATATATTTATAACAATATACTATATACATATATGCTTGAGCTGTTGTTGCTCAATTAGCGGTTTCTGGTTGCTTAAATGAATTCGAATTTAATTTATTTGTTTGCTGCTTTCAGATCGTGAAGATAATTTTGGTGACGATGCAGCTATGCCTGTTTGCCCATTCTCGCTACAATCACATCAATTACACGTGGGATAATCGCATTGCCTTCTCGCACCTGTTTCTGAAGGGCTGGGACTCGTCACGTGAAGTTGAGAGCTATCCACCTGCCGTGGGACCATTTGCATTATATGAGAAATCAGAGTTCTTTAACACGGTCCAGTTTGCCTTGGACGGCTATGGCAATGTCAGCCGTTCCATTGGACCCTATTTCTATCCCACCGCTAATAATACGATGCCACCGCTGACGCTCTGCATGCAGAACTATCAAGAGGGCACAATATTTGGCTTCAATGAGTCATATATCTTTGATCCACATATCTATGAGCTGTGCGAGAAACTGCCGCCAAATGTATCCAGCATTGGAGTCGAGAAATATTTATTAAGCCAAGGTGTGGAGGTGAACTTCGCATCGCTGGTTACAGCGGAGCTATCGTTCCATATTAAAACCGTGAATTTTAAGGCCAACTCGGGGGCCTTGTCCGCGCCCGATTGCTTTAGGTTCGACATAGCTATATTGTTCAATAATCGGGACCACGATGGCCAAATGCTGCTGTCGCTCGATGCTGAAGCTACGCGCCTGAAGTGCAAGGGCGACACAGACTTCATTTCGGAGGCACGATTCGATGCCATACTGAGAAGCAGTCTCAATATCTTTGTGCTCTTGACCTGCGCCCTCTCATTTGCGCTGTGCACTCGCGCTCTCTGGAGAGCTTACCTGCTGAAGTGCACCACCAAAAACTTCTTCCGCTCTCATTTCGGCAAGGAACTGAGCTTTGATGGAGGACTGGAGTTTGTCAACTTTTGGTTGGTGACATAAATGCTATATATATTATGGTACATTATTACTAACTATCTGTGTCTTTTAGGTATATTATGATCATCTTTAACGATGTCTTGCTAATGATTGGCTCGGCGCTAAAAGAACAAATCGAAGGCCGTTACATGGTTGTCGACCAGTGGGATACCTGCTCACTGTTTCTGGGTATTGGCAATATGCTGGTGTGGTTCGGTGTGCTACGCTATTTGGGCTTCTTCAAGACCTACAATGTTGTAATACTCACTCTGAAGAAAGCTGCACCGAAAATTCTACGCTTCCTAATCGCCGCACTGCTGATATATGCGGGCTTCGTGTTCTGCGGTTGGCTTATACTGGGTCCATATCATATGAAGTTCCGATCGCTGGCCACAACCTCTGAGTGCCTTTTTGCGCTGATCAATGGCGACGATATGTTCGCAACGTTCGCGACGCTCTCCAACAAGGCCACCTGGCTATGGTGGTTCTGTCAGATTTACCTGTACTCCTTTATCTCGCTGTACATCTACGTTGTGCTATCACTGTTCATCGCTGTCATTATGGACGCTTATGATACGATTAAGACGTACTATAAGGATGGGTTTCCCGTCTCCGATCTCAAGGCATTTGTGGGCACACGCACCGCAGAGGATATCAGCTCTGGTGTCTTTATGAACGATCTGGATGACTTCGAGCAGACGAGCTTCGTGGATGTGGTGCGAAACCTGTGCTGCTGCACGTGCTGCAGTCGACGCCAGGAGACGACCCAAGGCAACAGTGGCTACACGAGCCTATCGAGTATTATGAAATAGTTTGATTCGCCATAGAATTTGCAGGTGTTTGTTTGTTTGTCTTTAGCTTAATTCAAATTGTTGTTAGCTTGTTGTAATTCGATTTTACCTTTATATATTTGCGCCAAAGCTAAGTGCTCAACATAGAGCCCAAAAGTACGTACCAACAGAAATTCCAATTGTCCAATTGTCAGCTTCATTTTATATAACTCCAACTTTGACTAGACGTGCAGCTGGCAAATTACTTTAAGTTCAAAATAAACTTTCTGATTAAACAATACGCAAGATATTAAAGCACAGCCTACCAAGCATCTGTATGTGATATAATACAGAACAACCATAGAACCAATACTAGAACATGGGACTTTGATTAGAAATGCAACAGGATCTTCCATGTGAACAATACATTAAAAAAAAAAAAAAAAAAAAACGAGTTTACGTACAAAGTAAGAGTCACTTGATTGTGCAATTGTATACTATATAGTATATATAGAAATTCATATAATATTAATCTATTTATGATTACAATGAAACGCTTGTAAAATATCTACAAATAAATATAGCTAAATGTTGAATTCAATTGATTTTTGTTTTTAATTTTAAAAAGGCCTTTTGCTTGAGTATGACAAAGACTGGGATGTGATTAGATAATATACCATATATATCATATCTTCTATAGTTTTGCGACTTTGAACAGCCACGTTGATGGTGGATAAAAGCTGACGTGCTGTACAGAGATATTACAATGATATATAGATTTTAAAAAGGATATGAAAAGGTCTTGGAAAAATCGATAATAAATTTATATGAACTATAAGATATCTAAAAATTTGGGATTTTTAAGTAGCAGCATGCAATCGCTTAATATATATTTTTTTTGCCAGCTTTATTTGAATGTTAGGAAGAGCGTATCCAATGCTACCTTTATAATATTTATATAAAATCAATATAATAAACATCTATCGACTAAACTAATCGAAATAAACGGTTCCACACCGTTTGATAAGCATTGTACCCATAAAAAACGAACAGCAAAACATTCAATTCGTATTTCTAATGTTTGTTCCGTCAGTAAATAAATGTAATTCAGCATTGCTTATAAATGAGCCAAGCTGGCCAAATAGCCAATGGCCAACTGGCCCACTGGCCATTAGCACCTTTAATAGTCCATTGAGCAGCGGACATTAGGCGACAATTGAAGCCTCAAACCAGAGAGAAAATCTAACTTTTTTTTTACACCCCGAACCCATTGAAAATGAGAAATCAGGGTACAATGGTTTGGTACGGAGGCAGAAGGAGGCATGGCAGACTCGATTTAGCCGTCCGCCTGTCCGTCTATAAAAAATGTATTTCCTCCAAGAATTTCTTCTATTTCTTTTTATTTCCTCTAAGAATTTTCTACAAATATTTCGTCTAAGTATTTCTTCTTCTTCCTTCTCTTGAACTCCTCCAAATCTTTAACGCTTAGCTGAGCGATCATTAAATATTTGCAGACACTTAACTTCACTTTCCTGCACTGTACGACTGACCCCCACAAGGCCTAGGCGACTGAAGAAATGCTGCAGCTGTTGCCCTTTATATAGGGCGACTTTTACTCAGAGCCTAGGTCGCGCTCAAATGTTGTGGGGCTCGCTACAGCCGAACGTTAAGTGACCAATGGGAAAGGAACACTCTCTGCTGTTGCAGAGAGCTTCGAGCTTCGTTTTACTCAAATATAAATACCACATGAATACTGCTGCATACACATAGACAACTTAAATGATTTATAGCTCTTCTGAGCTTTTGCTTTTGTTTGGCAGTCAGACAGAGAGGTAAACGGAGAGTACAGACTGTGAGCTAGACAGGGAGACAGGCTACACTCATTAAGCTGCTCAAGAGTATTTATGCTTGATAAAGCTAATTGTTGATATGCTGAATAACTTACGTACATTCATATTTATAATTATTAGGTGGCGTAGACAGCAGTTTCTTCTCTTTATAGTTCTCTTAAGGACTAACACTTCTGCATAGTCTGTCTAAATTTCTATTCTATTTCAATTCGTTTCATACCATACCGTTTCCAGAGAGGCAATAGGAGCTAGAGAGCAGATCCGTGTTTTGAGCGTGCAGATCGAGCTTGTTTCTCAAAATCGATAACTATTCCTTTTTTTGTTATCGAGTAAAAGCCTGTGATACGCAGACAGTTGAAATCGCCCGCGCAATACTAATCTCGCTGATGCTAAGTGTTTCTTTTATTAAGTTTTAATTTGTTTGCGCATTTGTAAAGACGGAGGATATCACCAAGCTAGGCACCCGGAATATAAATTTCTTATTTGTTTTATGTTAGATTTTATTTTAAATGTTTTCCTTTTTTTTTTGTCAATTACAAATGTTTTTAATATTATTTTGCGTCTATTGTTTGGTATTTCTTTTTTCTCTTCTCTGTTTTGAGTGTTTTTTTTTAGTGAGATTTTTTAGACGTGCATCAAAATCGTATTTTTTGTTTTATGACTTTCAAACAGCATTTTGATTTAAAAATGTTTTATTATTTTGTTGCTTGTAAATAAAATAATATCTGCATTATTTGCATTGTTTAAAGTATTAAATGCCTTTCATTGCGTTTTCATTTTAATATACTATATATAAATATGCATTGTATATATAATTTATCTTTTTTTTTTTTTATTTATGATTTTCTTTTCTTTTTCTTTATTTTTAAATTACATTTCACAAAATACAATTCACAACTACACTTGACGTCAAGTTACTGGTTTCTGGTTACTGGTTTCTGTGTGTAACTAATCCCCTCAATCACGCTCGCTATATCATCTATCGATCTGAACCCAAATCCATTTATGTAATATTATGGTTTTTTGCTCGTTTTGTTTATTTTAAATTTTAAATTTCTTGTTAAAATTAAAAAATCGTATACATGCGCAAATTGCAATCAATTTTTGTTCATCAATTTAGAAAATGAATTTTCAATCACAAAAAATCAACGTAAAAATGGATTAATTTTAATTTTAATCTGTTTTCGTATTCGTATTCATTTTCTTTAAATTTTTCCTTTTTTTTTACATTTCATTTACGTATATTCGTTACACTTGTTTAGCCTTTAATATATATATATATATATTTGTGTGTATATATATAGTATAATTTATTATGATAAAAGCGTTAACTATTTACGCTCAAAACTAAATTTTTCAAATGCCGAAATTCTAAGATTTCCTCTCAAATATTTTCCACATTCCAAACTAAAATCTACTATTAATATTTTGTAATATATAATATATTTATATATTAAATTTTTTGGTTTATTAAGCTTATTAACAACATCGAATAGTACGCGTATTTTTTGTTTGTTTTGTTATTGTTTTGTTTTCAATATATGTATATGTGTAAGTATATTAAACATTGTACGTCATTTAGAGAAATTTTTGCTAATTAATATTTACTTGTTTTCTTATTTGTTTTTTTTTTTTTTTTTTTTTTTTTTTTTTTTTTTTTTTGGTTCGCTTAACTTGGAGAGCTTTGTTTTTATGATACGTATAAGTGTAGAGGGTTTTTCTTATGAACGCTAAATATCAACAAAAGTTCAATTTGAAAAAAAAAAATGCAAGCTGAAACAGAAAATAAAAAATCTACTTACAGAAAAATGAAAATAAAATTCCAAAAAAATAAAAACTCAAAAGTATAATTTTTTTAAAGTAATTTTTATTACAGTGTTTTTTATTTTTATTTTTTCTTGTTTTTTTTTGTATTTTTTAATTATTGATGATTTTATAGAAATAGTTATAGTTGCTATAACATTACACATAGAGTTGCTATATTATAATATAATATATATATTTAATTATAGATAATTTTTACGTTTTGTTTCGTATGTGAAATTGGTTTCGAAATGCCAACAACAACAGTTGTAATTGTTGTTCGTATATTTATATTAAATATATTAAATAAAAATACAATAGATTTTTAATGCATGAAAAATATTTTTGTTTTGTTTTTGGATTTCGTTTACAAACGAAAATTACATTTATTTAATACTCTTATCTCAATGTTTTACTTTATACAATTTTCCTTTGCTCTTTAAATGCAGTTTATTTTATTTGTTTCTATTAAATTTTCTGTGTAAAAATTAAATTCAGTTTTTCACTTTTCTTTTCTGTTTTGTTTTGTTGAGCTTAAATGCAGCGCTAAAATGCAAATTACTATTATTTAGTTTTTAGCTTTTAGTATTTAGGATAAGTTACAAAAAAAGTCGTTTACAAACTAAGCGCAATTTGAAAAATATTTACAAGAAATTAGTGCTGGATAATGCTGGCTCTTAAGTTAGGTTTTTAAATAATTTACAAATGGTTTTGCAACACTGTGCGCTCGCTCGCTCGCTCACTCTCTGCAATGTGCAATGGATGCAGCGACAACCCTAAAACATAACGCACTTAGCGAATTCGAAATGTGTATGTGTGTGTGTGTGTGTCTGTGTGTGTCTCTTCGTAATATATATATGTATTAAATGTGACTCTATGTATTAGGTTAAGGTTAATAGTTTAGGTAGTTTGATTAAAAGTTACTTGTAATTTCGAAATATGGCTCGTGGCTCTGACTTGGCAGTGTTGGCAAACGCTTTTGCTCTCTTTGTATTTGTTTTGTTTCCTTCTCTTGATTTCTGTTTGTTTAATGCAATTTCGTTTATCGATTTCTCAGTCTATTTTGTTGAAGAATTGAATGGAAAGAACCAAAAGGTAAAGCCGCTTCAGAACAACAAAATGCGCGCCTGGTTCGCTCGCTCGTTCCCATCTCGCTCAACTACTATTAGCTAGAGAGCGTTCACCACTCTCTCTCTGTGCTCGCTGCCTCTCTTTGCTTGCCCTTGTCGCCTGCTGATATACTCGTATGTGTGTTTATAAGGTTTACGGACTAGAATCTTGGGCAAATCGCTTAAAATCTGTTTTGCGCCTTTCTCTAAACAAACTACAGCTACAAAAAATTAATATGGCAATCGCTTAATAAACCTCCGAGAAAGTGACAGGTGTGAGAGACAGAGACAGAGACAGAGAGATAGAGTGAAAAGAGTGAAGAGAGAGATTTGTTGTTTGGAGAGAGGGAATTAACTGCACTCTTACAGCTGACTAAAGCTGCTCGTTGAGACCCAGTGCGCGGTGTCCGGGCGTACCATTAACTATATGGGACCGTAGTCGCTCAATGCCTGCCCCGGATGCTGAGAGCCGGGTCCGCCGGGCAGTGTGACCACCACAGAGACGGCTCGTGAATCGATGACCGAGCCGGGCGCTGTACTCTGACCGCCGCCCATAACACCGCCAACACCACCAACACCACCCACACCACCGCCACCATTGACATTGCCGTAGACAGTGCCAGGGGCGCCGCCATTGGCGCCACCGCCTTGTAACAAGCTGCCAGGAGGAGCTCCCATGCCAGACATACCGCCGCCGCCAACCGTACTATTGCTCATGCCCGCCGTGCTCATCAGTGTGCCGTGACCTCCCAGCACGCTGCCGCCACCCATGGTTGAAGCTCCTCCCGACTCTCCATGTCATACATGGCTGGCCGCTGGCTGCTTGAGAACGTGGTGGTGCAAGTGATGGTGGCTGGTGGAGGCCACCGAGGCGCCGCCGGCCTGTGTATAGGGCGTGGCCAGCAGCGAGCCGGCCGCCGAGCCAACGGGCATGCCCATGCCGGAGCCCGCATACGGATGGGGAATGGGTGGCCGTTGCTTGATCAGTGCCTGGTTGGCGCCAGTGCGATCCGGTGCCCCGAACAGGCGACGCCAGAAGCGACGCCAGCTCTCAAGTGTCTTGCCCGACCAGATCCACACGCCCGAGGTGATGCCCACCGCCAGAGCCATGAAATACTTGAGCATGAGCACAGAGTAGAGGGGCTTCTTGCCGGGCCCCTTAACCTGGGCGCAGGGGCAGGCCAGAGCCTTGATCCAGTCCTCGAAGTAGGCCGCCTCGTACAGGTAGCAGCCGATGACAATCGTCGCCGGCACGGTGTACAGCACCGAGAAGATGCCGATGCGGATCATTAGCTTCTCCAGCTTATCAGCCTTGACGCCAGCGCCAACGCCGCCCTGCTGCTTGATCACCGAGCGAATCCGGAAGAGCGACACGAAGCCAGCCATGAGGAAGGTGGTGCCAATGACGAGATACACGAACAGCGGTGCCAGTACGAATGTCTTCAGATGGTCCGGATTCAGGTTGCCCACGTAGCAAATGCCCAGAATGGGATCCCCATCGACGGCCGAGAGCAGGAGCACGGCCACAGACTGGACCGTGGGTATGAGCCAGGCCGCCAGATGGAAGTACTGCGAGTGCTTCGTTATCGCCTCGTTGCCCCACTTCAGGCCAGCGGCCAGGAACCAGGTGAAGCTCAGGATGACCCACCAGATGGACGAGGCCATGCCAAAGAAGTAGGTGAGCAGAAAGACCAGGGTGCAGGAGTGCGGTCCCGTCGAGCTCTCGCGCAGCAGTCGCCCGTCGCAGGCGATCTCCTCGTTCTGGAGGAAGTTGCGCGAGAGATAGCCGACGGCGACCATGAAGTAGCAGGCGGAGAGGAAGACAATGGGACGTTCGGGGTACTTAAACCTTTCGGTGTCGATGATGAATGTGGTTAGGGTCATGAGGGTGCTGCAGAAGCATAGACCCGACCACAGGGCGATCCACAGGCCGGCGAAGTCCTTTTCGTCGTTGGTGAAGAACGGACCCTTGCATGGAATGGCGCAGTTTGGTACGCCGGCGATCCTTTGCACAGTTAGGTTCATGTACCAGTGATGGTGCATCATGGGCGACTGCTGCATGAGCTGCTCCTTCCCCAGGACGATCAGCGGCGAACGGCACGAGCATGTGCACTCCTTTCCGTTTGCCTTTTCTCCTAGGGGATTTTGGCAGTTTTTTGAATTCTTGCCCTTGCACTTGTTGGACGTCGTCGACGATCCGCCCGAGCCGCTGCTGCCGCCCTGCTTGCGCTTGCCACCCGAACCGGAGCCCGAGCCGCCCGAGCCCGAACCACCGCTGCCGCCCGAGCCGCTGCCCGGCTCCGTATAGGATGGCTGCTCCATGCACAGATTGTCGGGATCGCCATGCAGCGGCAGATTCTCGCAGGCCATCCGCTCGGGCCACTCGAAGCTGTACTGCTGCATGATGGGCGCACAGCCGGAGCGCGCACGCTCGCAGACGCTGCGGCAGACAGGCAACGGCTTGTGGTACTCCTCCAGGCAGATGGGCGTGTACATGCTGCACAGGAAGAACTTGAGGTCCGGCGAGCACTTGATCTCCACCAGCGGCCAGAATTGATGCACCTCCAGGCCCGCCTCGTCCTGGGTCTCGTGATTCATATCATTGGGAAACGCCGTCATATTGTAGCCGATGCCCCGGCACATGGGTATCGTGATCTGTTCGCAGCGCGAATTCGGATCCTTGGGTATGGCCGGCACGCCGTAGCCCGGCGCTGGACTCACGTCCATGGAGTGTGAGCCCATGCCGCCCATGCCACCCATGCCGCCCATGCCCATGTGTCCGCCTCCTCCATTGTTCGTCATGTGTTGCGAGCTGTCCGCCTGGACGAGCAGCAGGCCGGCTGCCACCAGCAGCAGCGTTGCCAGATTCATAATGTGTTGCATGCTTGTGCTTGTAGCTCTCAGCTTGTGTCTATCTCAGAGTACTTGGCTCTGTCTACTATTGTGCGCTCTCTCGCACTCTCTCGCTCACACCAGCTCGCTTAATCCTTGCTCAAGCGCTGCGAGCTAGCCGAGTTGTTGCTTTTGTTCTTTGTGCTATCAAGGATGATTCTCCGTGCAGAGCGTCAAATTGTCAACGCTTGACAAACGGCGTGGCCTAGCTGTAAGGAGAGAAAGAGAGAAAGAGAGAGAGAAGGAGTTAGTAAGGAATCGAATAAGAGTGCAGCTCTAGACCTAAGCGCCGTCTGCATTTAACTGAACCTCGACTGGAATCTAGTTTTCCAGCAGAGCTGTAAATGCCGCCGCCGAGGCGTCGACAAGTTGCAGCAACTGCTCTTTCCTGTTCTCTGCGTGCGCTTCATTTGTTTCAATTGGAGCGACACTTGGGCGACAGCCAAATGTCACATGTCAACCCTTCCGCCAATATTTGCTGACGCTGACGCTGACGCTATGGAACTGGGAATTGGACAATGCTGGGCGTGCAGGGGGTAGGGGCTAGCTGGTTGGGCTGGAGAGTTTTACTGCTGACCAAGAGGCGCATCAATCAAAATCAGTGATTTTTATTAAATTTGACGGCGTCTGCTGGTCGTCAGCCTCAGCTGGAAGCTGCTGATGTGCTTGATCAAAGTGTTTGCTCAGCGCTGACCAGTTGGAGCGCAAAAAAAGGGTGTGAAAATGCCGGGGGTAAAGGGTTGCTGGCCACACGATGCGTGTGCATGTGTGTGTGTGCGTGTGTGATGAAGCAGAAATTAATTCAAGACAATTGCTCACTTGACACACACACACACACACCCAAACACACACACACACGCAGAGAGAGCTTGAAGGGGGCAGCGTTGCGTGACCAGCGTTGCCACCTGACGTGAGACAATGTTGTAAACTGTGTCAGCTCTGGATATGGATATGGTTATGGTTATGGTTATGGCTCTGGCTATGGATATCGATGTCACTGTCGATGTCGATGTCGATGTCGATTCTGTGGTCAAACAAAAGATGCTGCGTGTGTGCCTGAGCTGAACTGACAGCCGAACAAGCTGGGCGTGGCGTCAACTGGCAGCCAAAAAGTGAAGGGCGTTTAAGCAGCTGCTTCAGTCAGCAGTTCAGCTTCTGCTTTAGCTTCAGAGCCAGAGAGAGATTCCATTTACAAGTAGCAAGTGTCAAATGACATACATATTTGTGGCTTTTGCGGGCAGCTCCTGCAGCAGCTGCGTGTGGTCGCTGCTCGGCCCGAAACAGCAAAGTTTCCGCTTTAAACAGCAGCAGGAGCACAGCAGCAGGAGGAGCAGCAGCAGCAGCAGCACAGCAAAAGCTGTCAACGGCAGCTGCGAATAGCACTATGCGGAAGGTCCTGTTGCCTTTTGTTTTATTTTATAAATGAATGACATTTTAATTAATAACATTTGTGCTGCATGTCGAAAGCCCCCCACCTCTCCCTATCCCACACAACTCCCTTCAATATAGCGAGAAACTCCCTGTCAGTTGCGTAGCTCAAGTGCTTTTCGGTTGCACAGACGATGCTGGTGGTGAGGGAGAGGAGGAGAGGGGGGGGGTCGGGTTGTGGTAGTCACTGCCTGAAACATTTTTCGTGTAAATCTGTTTGCCAAGCACTTCAAAATAATTAAGTAAATAATGCTGCCAAAATGGGAAAATGCCAAGTGTTGTACATCAACAGCATCATCAGCTGTTGCTGTTGTTGTTATTGTTGCTGTTGCTGTTGTTGCCCCAAAATGTTGTAATACGATAAAGTGATGTGGGCGAAGGAAGGCTCGACTAACAATTGCAGCATTGTCGGTGTTGCATAACATTCATCAGCTAGGGATGTGCAACATTTATTGACATTTGCATAGCACGGAATTTTATTACGATAAACGAAATACGATATTGAGGTTAAATACATAAAGATTAAACAATGAATAGCGGGTTGCTTGTAGATGAGCTACAATTAAAGAGAGTCATATAGCATAGCATTTTAATGAGACCTACGATACACGATATTGCAATATACGATCTAAAGTATATCAGAGAGCAAAAATTCTTATTGAATTCTTCTTCTAATTCCATTTAGCGATATACGATGTAATACATTTCAAGATACGATATAGGATATTCCAATATTATTTTAAATATCAGATATTCTTATTGACTGAAATTGCATTGAATTTTAATAACATACGATATATACGACATCAGCTTTGCCAGTGTTGCTAAACGTTCTTCTCCATGGCCAATTGCATCTAGAGATGTGCTGCAATTATCGATACATGCACTGCTAAGCATCGTAATGCAATATGCGATATACGATAAAAGATTTTGTGTTATGTATGCAATACTAACATTGCCAGTGTTGCATAACGATGTTGCCAATAGTCAATTACTTCTGGGGATGTGCAATAATAATTATTGAGACTGGCTTGCATAGCATTTCAATGCAATAGACGGACAGCTATTGACTTGTATAGACGGCAAGCCATATACATACATATGTATGTGTGCATGTACTTGCCCCCTTTTTAAATACGTGACCAAAATGGACGACGCGTCTAATGACAAACGCAGTGCAGCATGGGTAAAAGGAAAAACACGTTCAGATCCACGCGCTTATATAGCCCGCCTAGGCAAGGTATGAAAACATTTGTTTGGGATGGCCTAAAAAGAACAACATGCCCTTATTATGGACTGGTTGTTGTTGTTGCTACAGTATCAAGTGGCATGCATATGTATGTACATATGTATGTGTGCACAGCACACTCAGATATTTGGATTGGTTCCATGGCTGTCGCCCTCTGATTGCTTACGAGCCTAAAAAGCCAAACTAATAAGTACGCGCACTCCACTCGCATCCCATAGACGCCCTGGCTCTGCTCTGCTCTGACCATGTGTGTGTGTTCATGGGAAATGGCCTGGAAATAATAGCAAACGTGCCTCATTCGCAGCCCAAAGAGAAAATGCATAAATATTGCTTTTAATAGAGAAAGAGAGAGAGAGTGAGAGAGAGGGAGGCAGTGAGAGAGAGACAGAGAGAACAGTAGAAAAACAAAAACAGAAAAAAATGTCTCAAGTGCTCGTCCGACTCGAGTCGTCCAGTTGAGGTCCATGGAAAGTGGTAGCTGAATATATTTCTGTTTGTTTTGGCCCCGATCGCCACACGTTCGTCCGTCCGTCCGTCCGTCCGGCCGTCGTCCGTTTCGGGCCATGTTTATTTAGTGATTTGTTGTTTTTGTCGGACTGAAAATGCGACTCATATTGTTTATTTAATTGTTAACAAGCGAGCGAGCGAGTCGCTGCTCGTTACAAGTAACAAATTATTGCCAGCAAACGGCTAAACTAAGCCCCAAAGACTTCCAAGCGACTTCTGCTCGCCCCGTATTGCATTCATTTTGCAAATCATGCAGCACAACAGCAGCAGCAGCAGCAGCGGCAGCAGCAGGAGTCGACTCTAGAATTTATACAAAATCACGCTGCCAACAAGTCTCAACAATGTTTGCACAAGCTCTAGAGCCACACTCATGTTTACCCAAGACTTGACTGCAAAACTTGTGCGAGAAAGGGAGAGAGGGGGTAGAGAGATCGGGCCGGAGAGATCGCCAGTGTAGATCGCCGGCTGATATGCGTGCGTGCGTGCGTGCCAAAGCGCTTGGAAATTGGTGAATGGCTGCGCTTCAATGCAGTAAGCAGGCCAGAGCCAACGGCCAACGGGCAACGGGCAACAGCATCGCCATCATCATCATCATCATCATCATCATTATCATCATCAGCAGCCGTGCAGACGTTGGCGGAAGCTGTGACCAAAGTTGGTAGCCAAGCAGCCAACCAGGCCGGCAGACAAGCGACAAGCGACAACTACAACTTGACTGTTTTAATTAAACAAACAAGGCGCAGGCGCAGTCAGCGACAACAGCAAGTAACAAACAAACAGGAGACAACAGACGGACGAACGAACGGACGGACGGACTGTGAGACATACGAACAGGTAGCAAGTGATGTTTGCTTTAAATGCAAAGTACAGTTGACACCCATTGCATGTGCAAAGGCGATAACAGTGTTGCGAAACGCAAGCAAATAAAATATTTAAACTCACACATAATTATCGATCAATTATGTATTGAAACGTGGCATAATCGATTCATGATCGAGCATTCTTAGTCATATGGTAAAATTTTTCATATATTATCGATCAGTTCAATCTCATTGTAAGGTAAAAATATAGGTAGCAGTGCCTAAAATAAACTATAATTATTAAATAACACTTTTTTTTTCTAGTGTTTAATGTAATCAGAAAACCATCAGTAATGATGTAAAAAGCAAGCGAGTAAAATCGATAGATATTTAACTGACCTTAGCATGGAATTAAATCAAACAATTCAACTCTTTCTACAATAGAAGAAATTCTTATAGAAGTGCACGATAAACAGTTAACTACAGTTAACTTTCAGTTTGGTCAAACTCTATTCATAGACACGCGTTAATCGATAACTTATCGTCTGCACCAATCGAGGCAATCAATCAAAAAGGTTTGTGAGAAGGCCTTCATACGCCATCAAAAAATAGACTTGTGAGTGAGGGAACGATGGAACGGAATGAAACGGAAAAAAGCTTGCAAGCCACAGAGCACTTAAACTTTTCTATGGATCGCTGCGCACAAAGAAGCGTTGAAGCAGCAGCAGCAGCAGCAGAGGCAGAGGCAGCAACAGGAGCATCATAGCTTCATAGAGCACAGGTGCAACAGTACAGGTACAAAAAAAAAAAAAAAAAAAAAAAAAGAAAAGAAAATATATACCTGAAGTTGGCCTTGGCTGCTGCTGCTGCTGCTGTTGCTGCTGCACAGGCAAAACCGCGAAAATCAATTGAAAAACTCACAGCCAAAGGAATAAAAGTGTAGCTGCATCAGATGTGGGCGGGGGAGTATACAATAGTACAGGTAGGGCGACGGGGGAGGGGTTGGGAGCAACTGTTTTGACTTGTTGGCGGCGGCATCAAAAAGCGCGTAGCGGCGCAAAATGAAAACAGTTTGTCGACTGCCAGTTGACGAGGTCCGTCTCTGCGCCGCTCCGTCTCTTCCTCTCTCACTCGCTCTCTCACTCGCTCGCTCGCTCGCTCTCTCTTGCATACGCCCGCCCTGCGCGCAAATGAGAAATGAAAAACTTTACCCGCCAGTCAAGCGAGCGCCCCCTGCCCCTGCACACTGGCGCCCCCTGTCGGTGCAGCCACAAAGTCAATGCAGACAAGTTCCATGACCTTACAAACGCAGCAGAAACAAACACAGCAGCAACTGAGCCACAGCTGTGTGTCCCGCAACGTGTCCTGTGGGGAGTTGCCCGGATGGCTGGATGGTTTGAGTAGTTCTGCTCCTTTGTATGTGTGTGTGTGTGTGTGCGTGGTTTTTGTAAAACGTCAACGTAATAAACAAAACTGGCTCAAGATTTTTACGTGTCCGCGTCCGCCCATTAAAATCATTGACATTTAAATGCGCAATTTTTGTTGCTGCTGCCGCTGCCGCTGCCGCCAGAGGGCGCCAGGATACACAACTATTTGCTACTTTTGACTTAGAGAGCAGCGCAAAGCTGACAGAGGCAGCAACAGAGGCAGAGGCAGAGGCAGCGGTAGCGGCAGCGCCTAGCGGATTTTCGTTTCGAGTTTGGAGAGCTCTCTGCCAGCCCTTTTGCGCTTTGATGTTTTTGTATTTTTGTGCGCTGCTCTTGTTGCTTTGTGCGCTGCATACAAATTCAATCTGTGTGCGTGCGAGTTGGTGTGTGTGTGTGTGTGTGTGAATGTATTTGTGTAGCGCCCACTGGCGGACGGCGAGTGCAATGCTGGCTATCATTAAATGCTCTTTGCCTCAAAGTTTCTATTCTAATTGTTGTTGTTGTTTTTTTCGCCTGTATTTCTACAATTAAATTTTAATTAAGTGGACAGAAGGATTTCGCCTACTCTCTCGAACAGGCGCTCTGCTGTCTCCTCCCTCCCTCTCTCACTCTTTTTACATTACTTTGCCTTTAGAGTGTGTTGCTCCCTTTTAACTCCATTGAGCTTTGGCTTTGCTGATTACGATATTTGTCTCTAGGGATCGCATTTGCGGCTTTTTGTTGTGATGAATTATATAATGAGGCGAATGCATAAATTATATTTGTAGCGGATAATGTTGAGCATGGAACTTGGAGCGATTTGCAATGTCTCTTCGCCAAAAGGCAACATAAATAACAATGCGACACAAATTCTTGTTTTTGCCTCTGCTGCCTCTTCCCCTTCTTCCTTTGTTGTTACCCTTACGGAGCTGCCGAGGGGTTGATTTCAGCTGCTGCTGTCGTTCCACTTTCCGAGAGTGTTTTCTATTATTAAATTTTTTGCACAAACTGTTTTTTTTTTTTTTTTTTTGGCGGGGGAAGCTAAATGACACCGCAGAAAAAAGGACAAAGTGACAGGCGTTGAGAGTTCCTTGTTTCGGTTGGGCAGGACGACGCAACGGGACAAGCAATAGCAACAGCAACAGCAACAGCAACGACAAAAAAAAGCAACATGAAAATAAAATTAAATTTCCGATTTCCTTTGCTGCTGCTGCCTTTGGCTCGTTTTGTTGTCTTGGCAAAAGGCAGCAGCAAAATTTTGCTAATAACGCAACGAATGCAGCTGCAACGGGCAGGGAGTGAGAGGGTGAGGGAGAGGGCAGCACTGGCCCACTAGGGTGACTCTTAGGTGCGGGGATGTGCGACGCACGCGGCCTGACTAAACACACAAAAGAGTGTCAAGTGTCGCTAAAAAGGCATTACATGTGGGTGTGCGCCCTCTCTCTCTCTCTCTCTCTCTCTCTCTCTCTCTCTCTTTCTCATTCTGTCTCGCTCTCTCTTTGTCACACACACAACTCCACACTGCCCTTCCCTTCTGCTTCTGTCTCACTGTGTCTCTTGGCTCTTGGCAGATTTATTTTTCATATGGAAATTTTGCTGGATGAGCCAGCATTTTATTTTGACAGTTGGACTTGCTTTTTAACCCTTTTTCGTTTGTGAAGGGCGGAACGACGACTTGACACTGGATGTGTATAAAAAAAAAAAAAACAATTAAAAACGAATTGCCTTTTGTCATACAACTCAGTTGCCGGAAAATCTGTGATAACATTCAGAGCAACAACAAGAAATTAACTTGCCGCAAATTGTAGGGAAGTGCCAGAAGAGGACTGGGGAAGGTTGTGGGGAAGAAGAGCAAGAAGTAGAAAAGATGAAGATGAAGAAGGAGAAGAAAAAGTAGGCCTAGTATGACAGGAGTAGCAGCTCTTCGTATGATGTAGGGTATTTCTTAGTCAGGCACTCATAATGAAAAGATTCATACTTGCATTTTCAAGAAAAAGCAGAGAAATTTATGGAATTTCATCAATAAATAATAATTTCTAGAAGAGCGAATCGCTTTGGCAGATATAAGAATGGATGCTATAGGCAGTTCTGCAGAGTATCTGCTAGTCGGGCACATCCTTGCACAGCATTTGCCATTTTTATGGCAAAGCACCGCAATTTATGGCACATTTCTTCTAATTTCAGTAAATGTCCAAATTTATTTGATTATATTATTATTAAACAAAAAACGAAACAAATTTGATGACAAACAATTTGTTTTTTTTTTTTTTTTTGACATTAGGTATTTTATGGTCTTCATTTTTTATATATTATTTTTATTATATTTTTATTAATAAAACGAAAATGTTTATTGCCATTTTAAGAGCGCGGCTCGATGACGATGATTTACATTTATGGCATTTAATAATCGACTGCGTTTTATGACTAATTTGTTTGGTGGCCGAAACGCATATTGGGATCGTAAATGTTTATATTGCCATTAGATGTGGGATTCGGAATTACAGAGAGAGAGAAAGAGGGAGAGAGAGGGGAGCGAGTTAGAACGGGTTGGCTGTGGCAATTAAACGTACGCAGCATAGAATCTGTTTATGCCTGACATTGACACAGAGCGCAACTTGTTTTAATACCCTGTTGTTTTTCTACATATACCTATCTCCCTCTCTCTCCCTCTCTCTCACTTCTTATCCCGCTCGCTGTGTGTCTTTCGCTCAATAAACACAATTTTTATGGACATTTGAATGCATCAAACTAACGACCACATGAATGATGCATGTTACGAGCTGACTATGTATGGCTCATGTTGTACCCTGTATGTCGCCTGTGCCTCCTGTCCCTCGCCCCCCACGCCCCATAGCTCAGCAACAGCATTTTTAGTGCCATTTTGTTGTCGAACAACAGCTACAACTTCCTATTTCGCCCAACTTCTCATTCGGTTGTGCTATGCACACGTATTAATTAATGTCTGTGTGGAAATTAAGTGAAATACATACATATCTATGTGTATGTGCATCTGTATGTATGTATGCGTGTGTGTGTGTGTGTTTGTGTGTATTTATATGTTGCTAGGATGTTGTCGCCATCGTCATCATCATGGACGCTGTTCCACATATCTCACTCTTCCTCTATCTGTCTCCCTCTCTCTCTCTCTCACTCGCTCTCCCATTGTTGTCTATGTGACAAAATGTCGCTGACATGGATAATTAATGGTCTGCCAAGAGTGGGGGAGTTAAGGTGTTCTCACATGTGTGTGTGTTTAGCTCTCTCTCTCTCTCTCTTTCTCTTTCGCTCCCTTTCCCGCTCCCTCGCTCAATGTGTGTGTTGTGCGTAAACTTTGGCTCCTGCAGCTACTTTGCAGCGCTTAATTGCTTGTTTTTAGCCTTTACTAGAAATACCAGCACAGTAAAGTCTCGATTTGAAGTCTAACGGAAGCCAACCTCAAGCCTGCTCCATTTGCCAATTAATATTTTTTTGTTCATCTTACGGAATTTTGCCTGTACCACAATTAATCTGTTTTTTTTTTTTTTGTATTGCTCTTGTTGGTTTTAGCTATTAATTGTTTGTGTGTTCTACTTAATTTATGGCTATTTTTATGCACAACAGAGCCGCGCAACAATGTTGCTAGGCTCGTTAGCCTCAACATGTTGCCGCAGCATGAAGCTCTATTGTATTTTCATGCATTCGCAAATGCAATTTTGTTTATTCTCAGCTTCTGCCTCATAAATTCAGCTTTTTAATAGTTTATTTTATTTTGTTTCGCTCGTTGCTTTATTTACTTTGACTTTGGCTAGATTTCTATTTATTTTGTTTTTGGCGAATTTCTTTGGTGAAATTCCTTGTCGACGTCTCAATGTCTGGTTTGTATTTCAATGCCATAAATTTGTCGCCGCTATTCTGTAAAAATATAGACGCACGCACACACACACACACACGCACACACACACATGGCTGGTTGGCTGGCTCTGTTACATTACGCATACGCCCTGTAGCTACAAATCTGCTTCACTTCTTCTGGGTGGGTGGCTTTCTGGCATTGATTTTTTTCTTCTATATGTTTGTCTCGCTGTTTGTTGCGTTGTGTTTGCCTGCTTTTCTCATTTCGCTGCCGAGGAACGGAGGGAGAGCCTGCTTTGTATTATATTCTTGTATTTAATGGCTTTGCTAGCGTGGTTTATTTTGTTGGCATGCGTGCGACCCGACCCGCCGAGCGATAAACACGCGGCGGCTGCCTACCTCCCCCCCAGCCCCCCTTATGCGTCGCCTTCTGCTGCACGCCCCTGGCTGGACTGTCTCTGGCATGCGTTTAAGTTTACAGTTAATGGCTTTTAATGGCATTCCTGTTGTTTTTGCTGTTGTTGTTGTTGCTTGCAAAGAAGAAGCAGGCGGAGGCAAAAAAAGAAAACCCAAAACCAAAACTCTTAAATAAATATCAAAATCAATTAGTTGCGTAAATTTTCAGTCAGCTATTTAGAAGAGCTATATACAACCGATTTATATATATTTATAATCAGCTAAAGACCACAACGAAAAATAAATAAATGTGCATAATTTAACACCCCGGCTGAGTTATAAACTTTAGCTAATCCAAAATGCATAACAAATTACCAGAAAAATAAAAATCAAATCAAATATATATACATATACATCTGCTCAGCCTCATAAGTTGGAACTGCGTCGCATCAGGCGGCGTCGGCGTCGGCGTCGGCGTCTTCTAGGCCAGCGAGGAATTTCAATGAGGCATCTCGCTTCTAATTTATGGCGCTGTGGCTAATGCCCAAATTGTTCATAACAATAATTTGCATGCATGCCCACAACTAATCTATATACACATATATGTATGTATGTATATATAGTATAATATATATGTATATATATTGCATTTAACTGGTTCTTGGCTATCTTATCGATAAGGCACATTCATATATCAATCCAATATCAAGTGGCACCAACACTGAAATCGAAACAATTTATAACAATTGCTTAATTGAAACAAGGGCCACACCAGCAACAAAATTTAAATTTATGAAAGCAGCAGCAGCAGCAGCAGCAGCCACCACAAATCGTACGAAATCATAAATAAATCGCTCGCTTATCGCTCGACGGTTTCCCGCAACGAAATCAAAGTGAAAAAGCCGCCCAAAAAGCATTTTCTATTTGGGAAAGTGGACGAGTCTCGCCTATCGTCGCTCGCCGCTCGCCGCTCGCCTCTCGAGTATCGAGTCTCGAGTGAATCCGAAATTCGAACTCGAATACGAATATTGATTCTCTGACAGCCTGAACTTTGTACGCTCAAATATCACAAATGTCGCTGACTCGATTGCTTTGCTTTCATATCGTGGAGCTGTCAGCTTTTTCAATACGGCAACAGTTTAAAGACCCGGACAGCCGGACACGGGTCAAAGCTAGCCGTGAATTGTTTTGATAAGTGTTTTGTAGCTCTACATTAAGGCGACTGCTCAATTCTTCTTCTTTTTTGTGTTATCATAAGTGTTTTGTTTTGTTTGGTAAATTCTGAAAATTTCAACTTTGTTAATCGAAGATCAAATATCGATAGCTGGATTTTGTGTAAATATATTATAATACAAGAAATTTTGTTGTTTATATATAATCATAATTTATTATTGTTATACGAGGGCAGTTTGTGAATTCACAATCTATGAAATAATATATATTCACCGATAAGCATTCGTTTCTATTACCTTATCTAGGGATCTACTTGTAGCTGCTCATAAATTGTTCACACCACCCTCGCACGCAATATATATGCAGTTGTTATTTCCACAATATTTATGCCTTTAATTTAAATAAGGAATTTTCAGATATAGAAATAATATAAAAGTACTCGTAAATTTTAAGCTTTTTACTGGATTTCTTTTCATTCTCCTTTTTTTTTTTTTTTTTGGCCAATTTACAGAGTATAGCAGTTTTTTTTGGGAGTGGAGATAGGGGTGTTCTGTGCGCTGTCCGTTAGAATCGTTTCTGACATATTTGGCGCTATGGCATCGTAAATAATTTTATTGCATGCCCTGGCCATAAAAAGTAGCAGAAGTAGGAGAAGTGCAATAGACTAGTCACTGTTGCTATCAACGCATTCACGCCTTCCTGTATAAACACACACGCACACAGGCATATACATATATATGTATGTGTATCGGCTAGTGTATCTTGTATCTTGTATCTGTTAGCTGCTGAGTATCTTATATCTGCTTTTTGGGCTTTGTTTATGCCACACATGTTACGCCTACGAAAAAGTCGTATAAAAAAACGTAGTACGTCCGTTGTCGCTCTCTCCATCTCTCTCTCTCTCTCTCTCTTTCTTACTCTTTGTAGCAGTTCGCCTGCATTGTTTGGTTTGGTTGTGTCTGCCTGGTTCAGAGATTGGTGTTGGCTCTGGTTTGTGGGTTCCTCCATTTGCCTGCCATATGTGGCAGAAATGCTAATGGGCCTCTGTGGAAACTTCATTTTTCGAGTTCTACCTTCAGACCTGCTGCTATTTTTATATGTTTTTACATATACAGCATACATACATACATACATATGTATGTTATGTAGATGTGTATTTTGTTGTTGTCAACCAGGCACAGACGCTGACTCCAGTCTCTGCTCGCCTGCCAGGGCGCTAGTCAATCAAAAAAATTATGCACAGGTTCTTGAGTAGACAAAACTCCTGCCGCGACAAGAGCTGCAGCTGGAATTGTTTTGTTATTTTTTTCCCCATCTATGGAATTACTTCGAGTACATTGTAAACTCGCAGAATGCAGATAGCAGCTGTGTTTTCTTTTTTTTTTTTTTTTTTTTTGATGCCATGCCAGACATGTTTAAAAATATGCTAATTGATTTCCAACTGAAAGCATTAGTTTCTTCATACATTGTAAGTTTTTCAAATTCAAGTAACCAAATAAATAATCATGAAATTTCATTTAGGCATATTTAGCGTATTTTTTACTTTCCTCTTTATCCTTTTAGCTTCAATAACTCGTGTGAAATTCAAATATTTTTTAGTGCTGCAAAATACTGTCAACATTTGTGCCTAATCTTGCCTAATTACTCAAAATGGCATTCAAATTTAGCACCAGGTGCGTGCTCTCGATATTTTTGCTGCTTATCGATATTAAATATATCGCTTTTGCTTGCATTTTTACAATTTCTTCATTTGCTAGTATTTTTGCTGTGCCCATTGCCAAAATGCCCAGACATGTTTCCATCGATGCGTTAAATGAGCAGCCAACTGGGAGGGTGGGGGTAGGGGACGGGTCGTGGCGGCGATCTCTCCCTGGCAAATGCAATGAACTCTACGCCCGTGTACAGGCAGCACAGCCAGGCAATGGACAGACGCCGCGAGCTCTTTAAAATAGATGCAGCAGCAGCAGCAGCCCACGCTTCTCTTCTTCCTGCTGCATTCTTCGTATGCCTTATAGAAAGTGCGGGCTGCCTGCAATCAACGCACTTGTTCCTGTTGTTGTTATTTTAGTTGCTATTGGCGTTGTTGTTGTTGTTGTTGTAGCTGTTGCTTGCCCGCCTGCCTGCCTGTTGTTATTGTTGTAAACTATTTATGCATTTCGAAGTTTATTTGAAACATACAAGGCAAATGCACAAGAATTTCATTCCAGGGCATATTTCAAATGTTGTTGCTGTTGTTGTTGTTGTTGTAGCTGTTGCTGTTGTTTTTTTTCTCGCATCTCAGCATCTCATTTGCTGTTTGTTGATTTTATGTACTGTTTTTCTTGCTTCACTTGGCCCGTGTGGGAGTGAGAGTGAGAGTGGGTGTGGGAGGGAGGGAGAGAGCGAGAGAGGGCACCCGGTTGGGTGCTTCTGCCCTACGGCCACATATGGTCACCTTAATTTGTCCGCTCACCCTGCTGCAAATAATTTATGCGTTTCTCCATGAGTATGTCTGCTGTAGTTGTTGCTGTTGTTGTTGTTGTTGTTGTTCCGTCTTCTTGGTTTATTTTTTCAAGCGCGCATTTCAACAGCCAAAGCAATCAGGCAAATCGCTGAGCGGAAACAGCACCCAGGGATGTTCTCAATGCTCGATTCTCAATCTTCAATCTTCAATGTTGTACGCCGAATGTTGAATGTTAAATGTTGTATATGGGATGTTGATGCACGCACTCAATACGAGGCGACTCGACGGGTGGTTGGGTGGCTCATGGTGTTTAGTCTTTAGGCTATTTGCTGGTGCGTGCCTGAAACGCTTCACAATTTCTGCCCCTTCTTCTTCTTCTACCTCTTCTCATTCTTATTCTTCGTCTGCTACCAACTTTTGTTTACATTGACGCCAATTGAATTGTTTCAATACAGCAAATAGCTAGGGTATATATCTATATAAATCTAGATATCTAGATGTTTCTCTAGACTAGGCAAAGTTTTTATGGCCAGCTTTTATGAGTCACTCGCTTTTCCTTTTTTATTTTGGCCAAATTGTGAACACTTTTGTATATGACTCCAACTTGGTTTTTACGGCCTCCTGCAGCATGTCAATTAATATCAGGTAATGGACGCACCAGATGTCATATGAGACAACATTAAGTGCTGTAATGAAAAGCCCTCAGCTCATGGGAAACATTCGTTCCCCAAAAAATTCAACGCACATGTACAACTAATTAATGATTAGTATAATGCGACTAGCCCAAAGCTAAAATATGTTTTTATGTGAGTTCTCAAAAGAATTGTGAGCCATAAAAAGCTAAAGAGTGAAATACTTTATAAGCGAGAATGAAATAAAGAGGCGTTTTTCTACTGAAAATTTCAATTGTGGGTAGAATGAATTTTGAGCAAGTGTATGGGAGATAGAAGAAGGAGTGGAACTGAGTTGATGGACCAGCAGATTTAGAGTCGTGAATTGTGAAATATCTATCGTATGCAGACTTCGATAACTGCTTCCGTTCTTTTACTATCGATTAGCAACGGTATTTATGTTTGGTATTTTAAGCACAGCTTCAGGATATTAAATGATTGATTAAATTCTCATTCTGTTTGCTGTTCAGGGTATTTGCTAGTCGTATATTTTTATTTGTTCCCTATTCAATATATCAATTCTGAGCTCTCGAGCGCATGCTCCACTCCCCAATTTTGTTTTTGGCTTGCCTACCTCAGTGGCATTTGTAATTAAATGCCGCGCCTTTCGGCTGCATAAACAAATATCGTCGAAATATTATGGAAATCTATATTTTGTTTTGTTGTACATTTGATTGACTGCTCGACATGCTTCGTGATCAATCAGCGACGGGGGCAGGCGAGCTCACAATTATAATTCAATTAACAGTAAACTTAAAAATCCAAAATAAAAAGAAAAATGAAAAACAAAAAGAAAAATAAGTGCCGCTGCCACATGCTGAGAATTTTAGCTACATAAACTGTTGAGAAATTAAGAAATCGTGGCATGTTTGGCATATTTAATTAATTTGCTGTGCATTTTCAAGTAAACACGAAAAACAATTCACAACAACAACTAGAAAAATTGAAAAGCATTTATGGAAATATTTTCAGGCTTAATTACAAAAACAAAAACCAAAGATATTCGGATAGCGAATAAGCCACAAAACTTGAGCCAGATGGCCAGACAAGACAAGCCGACAGCAGCAACATGCAACAAGAAACAAGTTAAGCAGAGGCAGCCATGCTAACTAGGCTGAAAGAACAGCGAGAGAGAGAGAGAGAGGGAGAGGGGGAGATCCAAAGAGAGAGAGAGAGAGAGAGAGAGAGAGTGAGAGCGACATAGGTAGCTGCATAAAAAGTTTAAGCAAAGCTAAAGGATATTTTGCCACTAAAGCAGCCTGGCTAAATGATGAAGATGCCAAGAAGAGCGAAGAGTGTGGACAAGAGAAAGAGACAGAGAGAGGGAGAGGCTGAGAGACACACTCAGCTGTCGGCGAGCAGAAAGAAGTCAACAGCTCGTTAACGTTAAAGTGGCAAGAGATATGCACGAAGACTGAAAAGCCCAGACTGCGACTACGACGACTCGAGACGAGACGAGACGAGACGAGCCAATGCTGCTGCTGAGGCTGTTGCGAAAAGGGTAACCAACAATGGGGCAACAAGTCGCGTCTGTAGATGCATCGCCCACGGCAACAAGAGTCAGAGCCACGGCCACAGCCACTGCCACAGACACAGCCACAGCCACAACAGTTGAAGCCACAGTCAGGATGCCAGCATTTTGAAGTGCAAAATTGGCGTTGAAAAGTATCTGACGATGACGATGACGACGACGACGGCGACGGAAGATGATGATGATGATGATGGAGGCGATGCGGCATGGTCAATTGCACAGGGTCAGGCGCTCAACTGCACTCATGCCCCATTCCGTGGCAAACTAAGCGCTATGAAGTAGCCAACAGCTGCTGCTCCCAACTAAGGTCAAGCTTTTCGTGTCTATGACACGGAACTGGAGGAACAAAAAAAAACAAAAAAAAAATGTAATACCAACTCGAAGTAAGATGCTTTTCCACACGACAAACAGATTATGAGCTAAGGAATTGGAAAGCTGTTGCAGCAGCTGAAGCTGAAGCAATTGTTAAGGCCTGAATTGGTTTAAGTTACTTTTCGTTTATCCCCATTTAAGCTGCTCTCTTTTATAATATCTTTCTTATACATATACATATATATAGATTGAGGTCTTTAAGCTTACCATTTTTTCCATTCCGTTGTTTTATTTTTCCTTTGCTTTGTTTTTGTTAGCTTCCTTTGTAAAAAATTTAAGCGCAGCTGTAATGAGATGAGAAAATATGCAAAGAAATTAGATAAGTTATCAGAACTTTATTTTGGTTAAGCTTAAGCAGCGGCGCAGTCATGAGCAAAGCACTGGAGCTGAACCGACTGCATAATACACGTTCAGTAAAAATTAATGAAAGTTTAAGAATTTCTAATTTGCCATAGTTAGCGATTTTTTAGCCCTTGAAGGCGTTGCTTTAGAATTTCATAACAGCCTGCTGTTAAGAGCTGAACAGTATTTTACTTTAATAGTTTTAACAGTATTTCTCTTTCAAATCTTAAGGCAACCGATTTAAAAAAAATCAATCGATTTTTAAATTGCACGATATATCGATACAAGAAGGATTTATAAAATAAATCGAACCAGTATATTCAGCTTTTGTATTTGTTTTTACGGCCCTGGTTCCCAATTGAAACAAATACTAAGTTGAATAACAAACTTCTATTTATTAAGCCAATATACCCTTTTTGCACTTCCTGCTCAAGTCGAGCAAAATGTTAATAAATTTTTTAATTAGAAAATATTAAAACGAGACAACTTAATTATGTAATGAGCGTAAAAGTTGATGAGCCTGGCAGCAAAAAGTTTCAGGCTCGACTGATTTATGTCGTGCCACAGCCACAAAAGAAAATGGCGTGAAAAACTGGACACAGACCAAAAGAAAATGGCAGTAAAATGCGACATAATTTACAGACCAGGGCAAAAGAATGTTCCGGATTGGGGTTGGGTTTTTTTTGTTTAGGAGATTTTCGGGTTGGATTTCGGGCGTCAAGTGTAGGCGGCAGCTACAAAAAAAAGAGTTTACAGTGGGCGGGGCGTTGCTCTAAATTGTGGCCTGAGTTATGTGCCGCCTAGGCAAATATGTTAATATTTAGCTAATGAATGGCCCGACCAGAAGTTGGGGCAGACGGAAGACAATTGAAGTAGCTGTTCCTATGACTACTGCTGCGCCGCACTTCAAAAGGCAGCAGCGACAAAAAAAAAAAAAAACTTGGTGCGGGGGCTAAAGCAAATACTGTCTATTTGAGAGAGAGAAAGGGAGAGGGAGAAAGAGCTAGAGAGTGCGAGAGTGGGAGACAATGTTGAGCCCGGGCACTTTGGACTACTTTAATCACGCCATGGGATTAAGGGCAATGCCGCAGATGATGAAGAAGTTGCGTGTGCCCCAGAGTTTTGCCTGGGCAAAGAGACAGCGGACGGGGACGGGGACGGAGGCGGGGGGCGTGTGGTTGGCTACAATTTAATTAACTTTTTTGTTTTTATTTCTTATTAAAGACGTCCCCTTGTTATTTGTTGTTGTATTTGAGTTTAACGGCGCGCTTTGTATATGCCATAATGCAAGTTTAATCAGCGCGCGACAAAAAATAACAAGAAGAGAAGATATATGTATATGTGTGTAAAGAAGCTACAGATACTTGCGCAATTGTATTTGTATCTGTGTTTGTGTTGCTGCCAGGCAAAGATTTGCCTAACAAGCTGCTTGCAGATAACTCCAACAACAACAACAATAATATCTTTGTCTACTACTACTACACATATACACACAAACGCACACACACATAGTCTATTGCGTGCCGCCTTTGATACCACCTCCTTCAATTTGCCAGGTGTAATCTCCAGTGTAACAGCAGAGCGAAAAAAAAACTGAAATCGAGAGCCGCTGATAAAGTTAAGCAAACGACAATAAAACGACAATTTTTTAATTATAAACGTTTGCGCTTTTGTTTAATTAAAAAAAAAAAATGCGATGTGGAAATTGCCAAACTACTTGTTAGCTATCATTTTGAAGAGCAGTCGAATCGGGTCGCAAAAAGACTAAAAACTATAATTAAATATTAAATTTGTTGTACTTTTTACTATCAGATGAAATTTTATCTGAACAAAAGCAAATTAAATGCAATGCCAACAATTGCTAATGCAATTAATTTATATTTAGATAACAAGCATCGATAGCTGCATTGAACGATATATCTGGATCTGGCTGGATAATGAATCGTGACTGCTGTACGAGCCAGGGAAATAAAGCTTGAGTTTGTAGCCCTGGTTTGTAAATACCTACATTAAATTTGAATAAAGTACTTTTCAATTTGGCATTATTTAAGCTTAAATTAAATACAAATAACGAATGCACGAGCCTGGAAATTAGTTGAAGCTGTTCACACACCTTTTTCGCGCTTTGCAGCCCTGGTTCACGCTTCAAAGAAATCAAATTTGACTAAATTACTTTTATATTAGATATTGTTTAAGCTCAAATTCCCGGCTTTTATTATGCACATTTAAATATATATAGTATAAACAAGACGTAAAACAGTTTTAACAAATATTTTTATCGAACCAGTCCAGCTTCGGCATTAGTATTCAGTTTTCACAAAGCCTAGACAAAAAACAAAAATAAACCCAGCTCATAAACTTTTATCAATATGCAAAAATCAATATCTAAACTATGGCTAGATCGGGCTATAATATGCCATGTTGTCGCCTAGATTAATGGCCGAATGAGATTTGACAAACAGCGCATAGTTTATTTGGATGGCTCTGATCAGCAGATCTAACACGGCCTGTCACATAAATCAAAAAAACATATAATACAACAAGCTAAATAAAAACCGAAAATCAAATTCCGCGAAACGAAATACAAATACCAAATTTGAGCTTTGTATAGTATGTCTTTCAATAGAAATCTATTCGAACAACCTGACCAGCGCGAACAGATCAAAACAAAAAAAAAATCTCAGAGGGCATTGTGAAGCTGTTGTGGAGACGCAGCCTAATTAAATGGACGATTCTCGGGCCAGAGTCAGAGCCAGGCCCAGAGCCAGACCCAGAGCCATATGCCATATGTATGGGCAAGCCAATTAATTAAGCGCATAATTTATGAGCATCTATCTGCCTCTCTGTCGCTCTATCTCTCAATCTCGCTGTCTGTCTCTGTCAATAAATGGCATTTAAGCAATATGTGATCATAAACATGCATTGCAAATTTTTCGTATCAGTTACCAAAATGTTTAATTTATGACTTTCTCGCTAAATTTATGACTGGCAAAAAAAAAAAAAAAAAAAAACACAAAAAAATAAAATCAAATTGAAATGCTCAGCGCGAACGAGCCACAATGAATATGTATTATATGTTATTTAAAAAAAAAATTGAAATTCCAATGAGCAGCAGCTCAAGGAGCAGGCAGTAAAAAGAGAAAGACAGAGAGAGAAGAGAAGTGAGGAGAAGAAAAACAAATAACACTCATCGTTGCAGGAAGCGGCAGACAGACCAGGCCCAGACCTTAAACAAACAAAAATTAATTATGTTTCGATGCGAGAGAGAAAGATACAGATACAGCTACAGCTACAGCTACAGATACATTTGCAGCCAGCTATAGATACAGATACAAAAGAAACTGACGTCGGCCTGAAAAATAAAATAATTTCATTTCACTGCGTCTCTGTTTATAAGAAAAATATGTTTTTGTTTGTTTTAACGCGCTTCCTTTGCACGCACATGTGTGTATCTGTGTGTGCCTCGCATGCAACACTCAGATGCGTATCTGTGAGATGCGTACATGTGCAGTTCAGCTGTACAAGTAGCAGACACACACACACACACACACGTGTCTCTCTATGTTGTCTATTTTCGAGCAGCATTTAAATTAATTTGATTCTCGCTCGCTCACAGCATCAGATACATAATTCTCTTTTGGCTGAGATATAATTTGCATTATGAATTATATATATACATATATTGCATGCCTTAGCTCTTTTGCTGTCTCTCTCTATCTCTCTCACTCTCTCTCTCTCTCTCTCATTCATTTTAATTAGCCTGACATTTTCTTTCTTTGGCTTGTTTTGCCTGCGGTTTTTAGGGTTAACAGCGCGTAGATTGATATCTTCCAAGTTCATTAGAGCTGCGAGTGGCTTTAATTGGAAATATGCACAGATCTCTGCAGAACAAGATGAAGCAGCAGCAGCCGCAGCAGCAGAAGGAGACGAAGCTGACTGCGTCTGCTGCTCACTTGGGTGAGAATTAATGATGCTTGACTCTTGCTCTTGCTGCGAATCGCTCTGCTCCTGCTGTCCAGCATCTCCCGCATCAGATGCTCAGCTCAGTTCTGCTTAAACTCGTCGCGTTTCTTTTTATATATTCCCTGCCTCCTTTATTTTAATTTTTTTTTATATTTATTTTACATTTGTTGCTTTTCGTTTTTCTTAACTGATTTCAATGGAATCGAACTGTTCATGCAGCAGCTGAACCTCTGCCCTTATCTGCAGCCTTGTTTTAATTAAATTGTTTACTATAAATGGCATATTTTATGCGCTTTTTTATAAAGACTGCTAAAGATTATTTTATACTCTGTTTACTGTTTATATAATTTATGTGCTTTAAATATATATCGATATATCTTTTCATTTTTTTTGTAATATTCCAAATGCTCTAAGCTATAGGTGTATTATTTTATATATAATTTTTTGAAAATTTTGTATTTCTATTAATAATTAAAATGCTGTGGGCTACAATTTTTTTAATATATATAATTGGCATATTTATAAATATTTTAATAGATATTAATTTTTGTACTTTTCATATTAAAAAAAAAAATAATAATAATAATAATAAAAAATTTCCCTGCTTCAATTAGTTTTTTATTTTTCTCAATTTTTGCTATTTGTCATATTGAATAAATGTTATTTTTCCTCAACATAAATTAGTTTAAGATTCGTATTTTCATTATTTTATTATTATATTTATTTATTTATTTTTCCATTGTTTTTATTTTCTTTAATTATTTTCCCTTAAATTAAATGTCGACTATTTGTCTACTCCAATTGTCTATATATTTTATTTATTTATATTTCTATTTTCATTGTCATTTCCATTCTAATTTTGGTTTCCACCAAATTTGTGTAGCTAATATGTTAAATATGTTTGATTTTCTGTTTATTTATTTATGTTTTCATTGTCATTTCCATTCGATTTCCATTCCATTTGGCTCGCTTGCCCGCATGCCTTGTTTATTTCTCATTTCATTTCAATTCATTTCAGTTTTAAATGCGTGTTTTCTTTAGCTTTTAGCATTTGTTCTTGTTCAAAATTAACACCTAGTTGCCAGATTTCACACGCACACATAGATACATACACACACACACACACTTGGAGAAAAAGCAACCATAAGTCAAACCCCTAACAAGGTGTCATTTGGTCGTTGGTTTTTATGCTGCTAAATGAATTAGATAGCCGCGCGCTGCCCTCCGCTGCCCCCGCTGCCATAAATATCAACAAGAGTGTAAAAGAGATAGAGAGAGAGGGAGAGGGGGAGCGGGTGATTGCGTCTATTCACCCACATGTCATGCCCGTTTGAATTTATAAGCTGACACTTTCAGTTTCTCTCCCTCTCTCTCTGTTTCTGTCTAGTTTTTCCCTCGATTCATTTCTGACTAAATGCAAATTGCTCAACGAGGCGTATGCGCGATATTTGCATTGGCAATTAGCATATTAAATATTTGGAAAAACATGTTGCAATATTTCATTGAACGTTATTTCGATCAGTCAGTGAAAAAAAAAACCCAGACTAGAATAAATATCGATTTTGGTGTACTAAATTCTAGTTAAAACTCGTTTATTTGTTTTCGAGTTCATTTCTCGATTATCTTTGTCTAGCTGCAGCAGGGGTGGAGATAGAGAGGGGAGAGGGTCCAGTGGGGTTCGGGTGCACTTTGGCAGGGTTTACATATAGGGGCTATGAATGGGGCTACACATTAGCTACCGCGCTGCGCTATTACCATAATTTTCTACTTGATTTCTGACGCTCATAAATCATCATCAGTTCTACAGGCGCTAACCTTGTTGTTGTTGTTGTTGTTGCTATTGTTGTTTGTCATTTTAGTTTATGGAATGTATCTGCACAACAACAACAACAACAGAATGTTGACAACTTTGGCGACACAGTTAGACAGCAACAAGTTTTGCTGTTGTTCAGCTGTTCTTTTCCTTCTTCTTCAACTTCTTTAAAATGTAGTTTTTTGGTTTTTATTTGTATTTGCTTTGTTGTTGTTGTTGTTGTAGTTGTTGTTGTGTCTTTTTGTGTTTTGATGTATCTTGGCAGTTGGGCATGGTGAAAAATTGATAGCCTGTTGCTGCCAGACAGCCCGAACGATGCATAATAAATGCCACGATAAACAACACAAAGAATTTATTGTCGAGCGTAACTAAATATGAAACTTGTCTGTACAAAATATATAGATAGATAGATCTATTATCATCTAGTAAATGTGTATAAATAAAATATGAATTCAAGACATAGATATATTATCGTACACTGCAAATATATACATATACTATATCAAATAGTTAAAGTCAAATGTTTCTTCGGAATCTACACTGATTGGATTACCAAAAACTTGTATAAAATATGTAGATTGTATACACTACTATATATATATATATATATATATATATATATATATATATACTGCATAGATTGTTTAGCTTATAAGCGCACAGACTTCATTTTCGTCTTCTTCTTCTCTGCGCTACACATTTGCTGACTGTATTATAATACTCTACTCTATACATAGGGCATATATAAATAAATAGAAGCCCTTTATAAACAAAAAGCGTTTAGGCAAAATGCCATTAAAACGCAATTTGACGCCTCGTTTTCGTTGCTGTTGTTGTTGTTGTTGTTGTAGCTATTGTTGAGCAAAGACAAATAACGAGCTAAATTTTGAACAATGGCTTTAAGTAAAAGTCCAACAACAACAACAACAGCAACAAATTTTTGCGCTTAAAATCAAGTTTGAAAAACATTTGAAGTTGCCGAGAGGCGCGTCTGCAAACTGCGAGGAAAAGAGACAGACAGACAGGCAGAGAGCGGGAGAAAGAGAGAGAGACTGCAATTTTTTTTTTTAATTCAGCCAAACAAATTACCAAAATATTTATATTGATATAAATAAACGGTCATATGAGTAGCTTGTTTTCTTTCGGACGTGGCTAATTGCTGTGCCTATCCAAACGGGCCAAGACCTCATAAATAATCCGGCTAATAGCCGGGGCCAACAGCCGCGCGTATTCAAATAGCCCGCGACTAAAAACAAATACTGGCCCAGGCATTTGCGTTTGGCTATGAAATTATGATCAATGCAGCAATCATGTCAAATTGAATACCGAAAAAACGTGGAGTTGGAGCTGGAGCTGGAGCTGGGACGGGGACTGGAGCTGGGGGCCTAATGACACGAAGTAGCTGCAAAATAAATCAAACAAACGAGAATCGAAAGAATCGAGAGACTCTGGGGAGACGCGAGATACAAGTTTGATGAATTGCAGTAGACGGGCTCGCTGACTTGGCCAAGTTGATGAACGACCCGACCACGGCCGTGTTCTGCCCTGCCCTGCCCTCCTCTACTCTACTCTACTCCTGCTGCTGCTCCTCCTCCTCCTTTCCCTTCCTCTGTTCTTGTTACCTTCTGCGGGCTGCCTTGTGGTCAAAATTAATCAATATGCTGTTGTTGTTGTTGTTGTCTTGTTGTTATTGCAGCCAGCTCATGTTGTTTAAACAAGAGTTTGAGCCAAGAGCCCTGGAAATGGGTTTATAATTATAAGGGTCCGGCTGCTCGGGCTGCATGGAAATTATCGGTTGTCCAAAAACGTGAGCTCGTTGAAGTCGTTGCCTCCTGGATTGAGTCCAATATCAACATAAGTACAACTTGTTTGTCAATAACACAAATTCAGCCCCACCAAAGACAACTAGGAGTGGGCTCCGTAATTAGGGTGCACTGAGAGGTTCGGGAAGGATGTTCTTGAGGCATACATATGGAATGATCTGTCTCTAAACTAGACCGGGGCAACTGATGGTGGTAGAGAGTGGAGTAAGGTATAGAATAGAATATATGGAAAGGGAAAGAGATAAACATCAAATAGAGCAAGTTACTCGCTTAGTAAAAACTTTACGTCTATTTGTAAAATATATTGAAGTCTGAAATTTATTAAAATAAAAACTGAATACCCCTAATGCAGCCAGGCATAGGTTGATGTTTATATATCAAGTAAAATAAGCGGGAGATAGAGAATGATAAATAGATATGAGATATACAATAAATTATTTGATATGATATATATCGTTCATATAATATTATTATATATCACATTTAGATTTCTTACTAACAATTATAAATTATATCATTTTATAATATACATGAATTTATTCGCACGAAAATCTTAATACCATAAATCTATACACCACATATGTATATAATAAAATATAATATCTATGAGAATTGCCCACACTTCCATTGCAGTTGTACTAAAAAGTTTCATTCCAATGGATAGACGCGAGGGCGTGAGCATAGTTTCCGCTCCGTCTAAGCGTGCTATACTCACACACACACACACACACACATGCAAGTATGTACTATGTATGTGTGTTTGTGTGTGCGTATCACATTAGTATGCACATTAGCGCCCATTTGACAGTCGGCGGCTGATGGAGTCGCAAAAATGTTAAGCAGGATACCAAATGACAACTCAACTCGGCGACTGCGAATGTGACAAGTGGCTGACTGCCTGACTAACTGACTGGCTGACTGACTGAGTGTCAAAGCGCTTGTCAATAAATTTTGTAGACAAAAAAAAAAACGAAACACAACAACAACATGAAGAGAGGAGAAACACGAATAACTTCAACGAGATAATCCGCACAATTAAGCGGGCGACACCCAAAAGCAAACTTAACAGCGAAAAAAACGGCCAACAGAGAAAAAAAAAAAACAACAACTCAAGAGAATTTATGGGCCGCGGCAAGTCGAGGCGAACGGCAATAAAACAGCAATCGAACAAAAACATAATTTATGATCATGGGATGCAGGTAGCCCGGATAGACCGACGGATCACCTGTTCGGGAGGCGAGGCTTCCTCGAGTTTGACAAAGTCAAAGGCGAGCCTCGTCTGGCATTTGAGTGTTTTTGGCCACAGCATGAAGTCCGATCCTTTAGCTGTGTGACACTGCGCAATATTTCGAATTGCAATGTGCGGGCTGCAAAAAAAAAACGAGCCGAAGAAACGAAACGACTAAAAAAGCAAACAACAAAGAGAAAAACTGCGCCGCATGGTGTCCCATTCCAGTTCCAGTCAGGCTGAGCCAGCAGGCAGTCCCATTCCAATTCCCATTTTGCAGTTAGCCTGCCGCTGCATGGGCTCCTCGCTCTCGCTGCCTCTCTCTCGCTGCCTCTGCCTGCGCTACTCGCTCTGCCTTGCTCTCCTCTCTGCCTTTGCCATTGCCCTTCCAGTCCTGAATTGCCTTCCCACTCTGTTGTATGTAAATTGATATTTTTCTGTTTTCGTTTTTTTTTTTTTTTTTGCACCTTTGGCTACTTCCTTTGACTAAGGCCCAAGACCTTGAACGCGTCTGTCGTTAAAATGTTCGTTTTATTTTATTTTAGTTTTTTTTTTCGCTTGTTTCGTTTAACTGAAATTTAATGAAATCATTTTGTGGCCACGCAAAGCAAATAAACAGAAATTGAAATAAAATATTAACGACAGCAACGATCCTCAAACCTGTTGCCCTGATCGTTGTCGTCGTCGTCGTCGACGCTAACATGGAAAAGGTGTCACGTTACGCATAATTTATGGCCACAAAAACTATAATTTTCCAAATGCCAGAGTCGAGCGGCACGCAGACCCGCAGACTTCAAACCAAACCAGCCAAGCCAAGCCAAGACGCAGCTCCAAGAAAAATGCGCTCGCTGAGCATTTGAAAATCGTTTCGTCTCGACATGCAATTGGTTTATCGTTATCGTTATCGCTCCATCAGCATCTGCAGGCGGGATTAATGAGCCATACACTATACTACTGATGCAGGTAGTCCTGCCCTCACTTAAATGCACTGGCTCTCTCTCTCTCTCTTTCGTTCTCCCTCTCTTTGGTTTGCCACCTGTAGCTGTCGCTTGGCCCCAATAACATTTGAAGAGTTGCCCAAAAATAACTCTAGGTTTCCATAGGTTGTCGCTACGGCAGCCAACTTTGACAACAAATAATGAAATAATGTTCATGGCAGCCACGCACAGAGATAAGATTTCAGTTCCCCCGACAGAGTCCAACACCCCTTGCCCCACCCCAACTACCGCCTCATTCATTTTTTGACAGCAATATTGATTCGAACGAAAAACGAAAATATACGCATAGCATAACAACAACAACAACAACATAAATTTATACAGCAATCACAACAACAACTAGCAGCAGAAGAGGCAATTTTTGTCTGCTTCTTCTTGGCTCCACTCTTTGTTGGGTAAACAATGGCCAACGGCACGCTGGAAAAACGAAACTAAACGAAATGAAATGAAACGAAAGGTGAGCAACAATCGTTGCGCGACCCCAGCAGTAGTAGTAGGTAGGTAGGCAATCGAAATCAACAAAAATGCACAGAGATAACGCGCAAGCTACCAGAAAATACAAAAAAAAACATATATATAGGCAGCAGCAGCAGAAGAATGACAACAACAATCACAACAAACCGTATGCATAACTGTCCAAGTATAAGAGTGAACAAATGAATTGACATTTGAAAAGTGAGCAAAGGAGAGAGCGCGCGTGTATTATAAGAAGGAATCGCTTAAGCAGGCAAATTAGCTAAGCAAATTGTCATCACTAAACTGTGCTACAAACTTAACTGCTCAAAGGAAATTTGTAAGGGAAATTATGAGTAAAAATGACTTGGCCTTTACTGAATGTAAATTATGAGAGAATTCGTGCGGGAATTTTGTATTTAAAAAATAATTAAAAGTTCATGTAAACTTTTGAGAGTCAATATAAACAGTTAATTTGGCCAGCAGCATTTTTAAGGAAATTTAATTTGCATCTTAGTTGCACGTATTTTTTCTTTTTACATATTTGCCTAATTTTCTTGAAATATTTGTCTAGATTTCTAGAGCTTCTAAATATATTCTAAACAACAATTTCCATCAAGCTGTCAAATATTGTCTGAAATATTTCCAATTTCAATTTAGACGCTTGCAAATGCTGATTGACAGCCAGCTATGCTCATTGCCAGAGAGCTTGAGTGAAAGATACATTTGTATCTGTTCAACAACGAGATACAAGTGCAACGAGACATACCTGAGATTTGTGTTTAGCTGCTGGCTGATGGTAATCCGAAACTCTGGTAATTAAAAAACTAAAAAAAACACCCAGCAAGCAAGGTGCAACCGTCCAAGTTAATCCAATTTCACGTACGCAGCTGCAGATGCAGATACATTTACTTGCAGATACATTTACTGGCTGGCTGCTGTTGCCTGTTGGCTGTCCGTAAATTTGTCTTTATTTTTGGACAGATTTTTTAATTAAAATTTCATGTAGCTCGACGAGTTATCTATGCGGCTAGGTGTCAGGCTCAAGTAGACAGCCGAGACAGCTCGACAAGCGCGCGCTTTCTCTCTTTTTCGCTCTCTGCCTCTGCCTCTGCCTCTGCCTCTGCCTCTGTCACTCTTAGTGGGCTGCTGCGGGCGCCGGCCTAGCGCCAAAATAAAAAAATATCCAATTTTTATTTGACGCTTGTCGTCGTCATCGATCACAGATCACACAACAACAACAACAACAATAACAAGCGACAAATCTTGTTTTTGTTTCTCTTTCTTTATATTTATATGTGTATATATTTTTTGTTATAACAATTTTTGTATAAACACATGAGAGACACTCACACTAACATACAATTTGTATTTTCATAACTCGTTTTGGGGCTCTCGCACTGTTTGGCGCTTCTTGTTTTGATGCCACTTGGCGGCTGTTTTATTAACTTCTTTTTAATTTATGACAGCCTCTTCACGTGTTTTAGTTATAATTATTATTAAATATGTGTTTCTGTGCATACGTATATAGCTACTATACTAACGACTGCTTGTTTAAGCTACACACACACGTTTATCGTTCTTTATTATGTTTTTCAATTGATTAATTGAAGTTTAAAAGGTGTAATTAAGGCGCCTCGCAAAAGTCGTCGAATTGGCCTTTGACCGGCAGATCGCACACTGAAGAACGCGACACGACCAAGCGCTGCGATCGTCGAAAACAAACTGAGTCAACGCAACATAACGTAGCGGCTGCTGAGCGCAGAGAGCGCTCGCGGACCAAGAGAGCTGAACTGACTGAGTGAGCGAGTGACTAAGGCAGAGCGGACGAACGAAGAGAGCGCCAGCCTTTAAGCAAGTGGCGAGCGAGCTGTTTGTATTTGTAAATAGCATGCGATAAATGCGAGCAAGACAAATCAAAAACAAAAACAAATGTGACAATTTGCATGCACTTTGTTTTTGCAATTTAACGGAAGTTTAAAAGGAGCAGAAAAGAAATCAATTGAATTATTTTACATTACGAGTATTTCACTTCTCTCTCTGTAAATACTCTATATATTTATGCTTGTATACATAAATCTCTAGCCTTTTGCTTTTTCTTCCTGTTTGGTACTTTCTCAACCCCCACATTTGTGCTCGCATGTGACACCGTGTTGACAAAAGCCGTTAGATTGACAGCGTTGCGTTACGCATTGGACATGTGCTGCATTTCGCATGCATCGAAATCGGGCGGGCTGGCATACCCGCCCTCTGTCGCCCTGTTTTGTCTGGGCATATTTTCTGGTTTTTCACTCATCTCTTTCTCTTTCTCTCTTACTCTTTCGTACATGCCAGGCAATTTTGAAATGTTTTTCCATCAGGGAACGTGCGGTTCCTTCAGCATGCACCCTGCTGACATTTGGAAGGAAGGTGGTGGGTGAGGAGGAGCAGCAACAGCAGCAGCAGCAGAGGCAACACCAACTGCTGCCTGATTGAGGCACGTTTCGCATATACAGGGTGCTCGTTCTCTGCTCAGCTCAGCTCAGCTCTTATTAGTTGCTGCACTCATTAAATGCGCCCGGGGCCTCTATCAGTGCACGATAATCACACGACTTAAACCCTCGCATTAATTGCAATCCCTTCCTGTGCACGCTCTACGACGCTCCATGCTCACAAATTGCTAATGAGCGCACGTTCCACTCTCTGGCTCTCTCGTCCGTGCTGCTGCTCTCTCTCTGCCGCAAGAGCTCTCTCTCTCTCTCTCTCTCTCTTTGCGGTTGGTGAACCGGTTTTCTGGTTTTTATCTGCTAAGGGTCTTGTTAAAAGTAATTCGTAACACGTTGTTACCAGATAACGCCGCCAAGCAGCCATGGGCTCCTAACGAGTTGCTGTTGCTTTTGCTTCTCCTCCTCCTACTCCTTCTCTTCTGCTTCGAGCTCTGCTTGGGCTGCTTCTTCTTCATCATCATCTTGTTAGCGTCATTCGCCTGCGCTAAAAGAGCGATAAAATGCGAGAGAGTGAGCGAGAGCGAGATCAAGGCAGGTTTTAATGGTCGCGATCCAGGCTCACGTTTTGACTTTTGGCTTCGTCCACGGTTCAATACACCCTGTGTGTGTGTGTGTGTGTGTGTGTTTGTGTGTGTGTGTGTGCATGGCTGTAGCTAGCTGCAGGGTGCCCCCAGCCCAAAAATCCGATCGTGGCAACAGAACATGATTGGAATGGAGCCCCGTATAAACCAAAGGAAGCCAACAGCCGGTTTGCCCAGCCAGCCAGACGGAGCACCACATGTGGTGCTTGCTGCAGTTCTTCTCGCTGCTGCCTCTTCTGCCTTCTCTGTCCCCTCTCTCAACTCTTCTTCAATGTTGGCTATGAGTGATTTTGCCTAGTTAGGAGTCGGAAATGTGCAGACATTGCAGAATGAAAAAAAATCTCATGTTTATATGCATTTCGATTGTCGCAACAAGACGAGGCAGAAGAGCCAGCAGCAGCAGTAGTGGCAGCAGGAGGAGGAGGAGGAGGAGGAGCAGCACAGCAACAGCAGGAGGAGCAGTAACAACAGATGAAGCCAAGAGGCAAGCAAATCGTGCCGCTTGGCTGCTAATGAACTTACAATGCTTTTGCTTGTTTGCTTCTCTTATTTTCTTGTTGCTGTGGGCAGGACGTTAGGACCTTCAGTTGCAACAAAATACACCCACAGTCAGCGCTCGGCCGCCGATCGCAGATTTGCAATGTGAAACATGAACTCGACTCATGATTGAGCGACGAAAAACTTTGCTCGTGCTTCAATCAGTTGCCCGCTGGGCAGCCAGCGAGTGAGAGAGAGAGAGAGAGGGGTACGGGGGGAGTGGGAGAATGCCATGCCATGATCATGATCTGCAAAACTAACAAGAGGTGTTGCTTCTGTCGTTGTTGCAGCCAACAGCAACAGGCAACAACAACAACAACAACAACAACAACAACTATCTGTGGCAGGCATCAGCTCGTCAGACGCGCGCAGCCTGATCGTGATTTTCACTGGGTGGCACACACACACACACACACACACACATATCTATCTCTCTCGCTCTGCAGCTCTCTCTGCCTCTCACTGTCTTTTGTTTCATGTACTTCGATGATAATCGGGCTGGGCTGATTGTCTGCGCTTTGTTTGTTTCTCAACGTGGTCGTCGCAGCTGCCCAAGGGGAATTCGCCTTAACTACTAGTCAAGGCAAAAGGCAGTGCAAAAGGCAATAACAAAAACAAAAGCAAAAACAAAATCCAGAGCCAGAGCAACAGGCGCGCCAATGCTGTCAATGCGCATTGAGGGCCTGGGCTAAACAGCTCACTTGGATATCGCAACGGACAGTCGGATGGACGAACGGACAGACGGACGGAGTTAGTCTTAGCCACACAGCCTGGGTGGCAGCTTGAGCTGCTCAGCAGCGCTGACAAATCAATTGAATTTCTTTGGTCTTTGGTCCTGCTGTTGCCCAGTCATGCCAATTGACATCGGATTACAAACGAGCCATCAATTTAAAGCTCATAAATCGTTGATCAAGCATCCCAGAGCTGAATTCAAGGCACATCAATCTTCAGCAAAAACAATTAAGATTGATCGATAGCCGCAGCAAGAGAAAAGATATAAGATCAAAACTTGTTCACATGCTATATCAACTATATTCAATATCTTTGCTGATCAGTAAACTATGAGAAATGATCTGTACGATCAGCTTCAAATTTAGATACATTTTAGACAATCATATTTGGCTATCACAAGATCTGTTGAGTCTAAAATATAATAAAGATCACTTTGCATAGATCTTTATAGATCATATGACAATCACAAAATATATGATCTTTTATATAGATCATGATCTATGGAGTCTCATATATCCAAAGAGATCACTTAGGTCTTCATAGATCACAGAACATTTTATCGCAGCACAGCTAAGCAGCTCAGCATTTTTATTCAATATTTCACGATCACAACAAGATCGCTTTGATCATCATAAAAACTGTGTAATAAAAGTCATGTTTAGTCTAGGCCTAGTCGACAGCGGAACTTGTTATGTAGATGGACATTATCACGCCAAAAAACGAAAACAAAGATCGAAGATCATAGAAGATTGTTAATGGGCGCAAAACTGTTGCCGAGGTCGTAAAAGAAGATCAGGGCTAAAGATTGCTTGGACGCAGCGCGTCAAAGATCAGCTTAATCATGTTAGTATTTCAATTAATTAACGCGCGACGCTCGACGCCTATCTCAATGAATATATATATATATATATATATATATATATATATATATATATATATATATGTATGTATGTGTGTATACAGAACTCTGGAATATCAATGTCAGCGTTGATCTATATATAGTAAGTATATATATTATATATATGAATGAGTGCCAGACATTCCAATCGTGCCACTGGATGTGCGTGTTTGTCGAATCAATTCTAGCAACTGCAATAAAGCCGATTTTAATAATCGCTCAGAAAATATACAAGTGGGTATATATTGAGCAAAGTATTTTCTCCAGTTAAGTCTCCAAAATTTAGAAATTGGTATAATTTCGTTTAGATATTATATATACTTATTTTAATTTTGTATATCTATACTCTACAGATCAAGTAAAGCTATATCGAGATCCGTATCAATATCTGTATATAATTATCTATATATGTAACTATATTTTTGTGTATAATATTTTGCCATTAGGATATACATATATAAATGTTTATATACCCTTATTTATATATGTATGTATTATTTCCTTATAATTTTATAACTAGATCTACATTTTTCGCTGTATAAATTATTATCTATCTATTATATGTATAATATTATATTATTATATTATACATATGTACAGATTTTAGTAAAATTTTATTCATCACTATTCAATTATTATATTTTCCGTAGTCATAGGAAAAAAAATATAGCCTCCACTATAACACTATATTCATTTACCAATATTTACATCGAGCGCTCTATCTATACCTCTCACAGTTTGAGGATCATAAATCATATACCAGTTCGATACCTGGTAAACTTCTCAATAGTTCTTCCATAAGTTTATATTAAATGTATAAATATGCAATTTCAAACGAGCATTATGCAGTTGGATACACTCGCCTGCAATGTTTTACACTTGCTGCCATAATTTCTCATGAATTCGCAACAAAAACAATTTATGGCACACACAACATTATAATAATAACATATATAGATTCTTATTATTACCGCTCATCATTATCGCAACTGTTCGAAAACAATACGAAATATAATAATTGTCAATCACGCGAGAGTGACAGAGACAGAGAGAGACAGCCTGAGAGAGATGGAGATGCAGAGCTGAAATGCATGCGGATCATAATAAACCATTAAAATAATTAAGATATAACAGCTCGACAGCACTCGATGCCACTCTAATGAGGGCAATAAACGCCTGAGCGGGGGCAGGAGGCCGAGGAGAGCTAGAGGGGGAGCTCTGCCCGAGGAATCGACCAAATAATTTACACCATTTTTACAGAGAGTGAAGCAGAGCTAATTATGTTTAGTCAGCTTTGTGTGGGCAATACGAGACGCGACGTTCATAGTAGATAAACCCATGTCAGTGGAGCCAAATGAGATAACCCGCATAGATAAGTGCGCTAGGGTGGCCCAAAAATACACACAAAAAAAAAAAAAAAAAAAAAACAAGAACAAGGAAAAAGAAATATGTAAAAATATTGAAATTTATTGCCAGGCTGATTAGTTAGATCTGAGCATACACACACACACACATATACATACATACATTCATACATGTATATGTGTATATTTTGTATAACTGTATACTATATATTAAATATATTCATGTTCCAACTTGTCTAGCAGCTGGCTTATTGAGTCCTTTGGTAGCTGATGCATTAATTCGAATTGCGGTCGAACTGGCTCGAATGGTTACCAAAATGTGTGCCATGCAATTCACTTAGCCCAGACTGTTGCCAATTTCATTTAGCCAAAACATGAGAAAAATTACGTACGAAATTTCCAATTGAACAAATGAGCAAAACTTTGGCGCAAACTATGCGGAACAATTGCAGTTGCCGCAAAGAATGTGCAACATGCCACATGAGGCGACCCTAAACAGTGGCAGGGCGAGAGGGCGGTGGGGAGGCGAGAGGGGAGTCATGTGAAAATCAACCAACTGTAGCAACCAAATCGAGCGACAACTCTGCCAAAGAGAGAGAGAGAGAGAGAGAGAACGAGAGCTGAGCAGAAAACTTTGAGCTAAAACAAGGGACAGAGAAGAAGCTGAAGGAGAGGAGCAAGCAAGAAACGGAGTCAGTCGAAGTTACTCGTGCTGGGGTTTCACATTTCAGGGAGCTGAGAGAGAGCGAGAGAGAGAGAGAGCGCGACTTGGTTTTGGGTCCCAATGCAGTTTCGAAATCAGATAATAACAATAGAGGGAGATGCCAAAGGGCAATGCAGGCAGCGCTCAAACGGACTTTGACCAACTACAAATGCAGCAGTTTATCGGCTGAAGAAGAAGAAGAAATAGAAGTAGAATAAGCAGCAGACATACTATATATGTATACATATATAGATATATATAGAAAATTATACAAACGACATCAAAGTTTGGCTGTGTTAAGCGTCTTGTTTTTACATTAACTCGCATTGTTTGCAGTTTGCACCGAGTTCGGTTCTAGTTCCAGTTCTGGTTCCATTTTATCAACTTGCTCACAAAATATGCACAAATTTCTTTTGTCTTGTTTTTCGTTCGTTTGTTTGCAAATAAACTTTATTTTTCGTATATAAAGTTTACAATTTACTTTGGTCTTGCTCTCTCCCATTCTCCCTCTCTCTCTCTCACTTTGCGGCTTGACTAAACATTTTATCATTTGATTGCTTTTTCATTGTTTTCTCATATGTATATATGTATATTTTGCGTCTTTGCACGCCGTTTGAACTTTGGCTTTAGATAATTTATTCACCTGTGACAATGCAAATCGATTAAAATCATATTTATGAGGTGTTGAGCCAGCTGGAACAAAGTTTCTCGAGCAGCTTTCCTGGTGTTTATTATCATAAAAAGTTTATGGCCAAAAACGATTTGCATTCAGCGTGTGTATGTGTGAATATGAGCTAAGAACAGAATTGTGATTTTATAAAAACATAAAATTAAATACATGGTTTAGCTATAAATGTTATCTTTCTGAGAGAAATAGAGTGAGATTTAGATCATATATGATTCAGCTTTTATATTTTCCAAATCAAACTTAGATCGCATAACATTCAAAGCTGTAATTAACCCTCAAGATGTACTAAATCACTTTATATATGCGCTAAAATATAAAAGATCTAATTAAGTTTAGATCTTGTATGATTTACAGCTGAATTATATGAAATTTAGATCGTATGTGGTTCATAGACTTAAGGCTTAATTGTACAAAAATTGTTACTAATTCAACAATCATTTAATATGTGTACTAAAACGAAAGAGGTCTACTGAAATTTAGATCATGTATAGTTTGGTTGAATTATACAAAATTTAGATCACATATGATTCATAGACTTAAGTTTTAATTATAAATAATTAGCTATTCTGTCTAAGACATTATATTAAGTTGATGAGGCTAAATGCATTTAGATCATACTTGATTCATAGGCTGGATCTAAATATTTTCCACATTTCCTTTTCAAGAACAATGGAATAAAATTTAGGTTTCATATAAACCTTATACTAATGACTTTTTTATAGACTCTGTTTCTGAATCTGAAATATATTTCTTTTTAACAATCTATATATATAAAACTACTCTTTCATACAAGAACCAAACGACCTATTCACCTCCCTGTTGACTCAATCCATATACCACACATTGGTAACATTTGCATTTGCGCAGCTGTTTTTGGAGTAGTTGAAAACTCACTTAGCACCTATGTAGCTGACCTAACCGAATTCAAGTTGCGTCAAACAGTGAAACAAAGAGATAGTGAGACAGAGGGAGAGAGAGAGAGAGATAGGTAGAGATCTGTTTAAGAGTTATGTCAAAGACACACACAAAGCATTAACCTCTGGGCGGTTCACAAACAAAATGTTTTCGGGCTAAAAAGGAAATGCAAACAAACAAAAGCAGAAGACGACGAAGAAGTAGAAGAAGAAGCAGAAAAAGGTTACCCGGAATACGGAACCCTAACATCCTGTGACCATCATTCGGACAGTCGCAATCGCGGTCAGCCGTTTGTCAAGGTCAGCCGTAAGTCGTAAAAATACTTGCCCAGAAAAAGGGTTAAATAGTTAGCTGACCTTTTCGTTTCACGCCCATTGGAAGCCATAAAATGAACTTAAAAATTGTTGAGAAATCCAAATGGAAATAGAAATTGAAAATGCCTTGGCTGTACTTGAGCTCAATTTGGCTCTGATTTCAGCTCTCTGTGTGTGCGTGTGTGTGTGTGTGTGTGTTTCGTTTCGTTTCGTTTTGGTCTTCAATTTATTAACCTCAATATCAATTGTGGCGCATAAATCACGATAAAAGTAAATACGCGCTCTGCATATTTCACAAAAATAAAAACTGAAGCGAATGCCAAAAACCAAGCGAAGCCAAACGAAACGAAACGAAACGAAACGAATTCATTTGGGCGCAGTGAGCGTTGAGCTCGCAGGATGTAAAAAGGATTGTGCAGGCAGTGATTTTCAATTTAAAAAATTGCACGCAAAAGCGCCACAAATCAAAGGAATTGACTTGGCCAAAGCAAGGCAGCAAGCTAGAGAGAGAGATAGAAGGAGCACAAGAGAGAGAGGGAGAGACAGAGAATGGGGACTTTACAATAAATTTCAATCTAAAACTTAACTAAAGGCACAGCTTCTGTTGGGTCTCCTCTGTTTGGTTCTGCCGGGGCGTGAAGTTCTCTAAAGTAGTGCAAAATGCAAAAGCAACTGAGAAAGGCCCTATAGCCCACCTCCCATTTGCCACCTTCCACCTTCTACCCTCATCTATCCCAATGGAGGCTCCCTACCTCCCTCCCTCCGCAAACACGCCGCAATAAATCTCAATTGAAATGCTTTTTGCTCTGCTCGCTTTGCCAGAGAGAAATTCACTTCAGCTTCAATGGACTGCAATGGCATGCTGCGATGTTAACTTTGATGCGTTCAAAAGAAATCAATGGCAAATAGTTCATACAACAAGTTCAAATGCGGCAATCAGTTGTGTGTAGTCGACCAGCCAGATACCCTGGAGAACTGTTATTCATATAAAACTGGAAATTTTAAATCAAACCATATCAAATGTGCATACAACTCTCTGTCTCAATCAATAATCTAGGGTATCATGGGTTTAAGGTATTCATTTTACTATTAGCTTTCCATTCGCCTGCAAATGAAATCCTTTGCTTTGTCTAATATACCTCTTTGTTATGGACCTAAAACGTTTAGAGCGCCCCCTATCGTGCGCTTTGAGCAATCGAAGGCATTTATAATTAATAAATGCTTCACTCTTACACAGACTGCGAAAGTAAACGAGCGAGCGCGTGAACAGGAGAGAGGGAGAGATAGAGATGGAGAGAGTGAGTGAGTGAGGGAGGGACGCTGATTAGTGCGCTTCGCCGGCAATGACAAAGCAATCAAAACACTTGGCACAAGCATTCGCAGCGGCCAATTAAAATGCACAAAGCCTCAAAGGGGCGCCCTCTGTCGACCGCAAACGCCAACTGATGTTTGATTACTCTCACGCAGTTGAAGTACTAGTTGCCAAAAGAGAGACAGAGAGGACAGCTAGCGTATGTCTCTTTATGTGAGTGTGTGGGTGTGTGTGTGTGTGTGTTTGTTTGACTATTTGAAGCAATCGCACCAAATAAATCATTCAATGCATTTGCACAAGTTTTCTGTCGGCCATTTTGGGCAACAACAACAACGGCAGCAATGAGTGAGAGAGAGAGAGAGAGCGAGAGGGAAATTGAAATGAAAGGATAGGCGAAGCTGCCATTGGGAATTATTCATGTGGGTCTCGTTGGGATATTTGCGGTTAAGAGCATTTTGGTGGAAAGGAAGTTTTATCTGTCATCAACCGCATGCAGTTTAGTGGCTGCAAAGGAAATTACACGACTCGACAGCAAAATGGCCACCGGAAATTGGGCCGAGCGATAGCTTAACGATGTGCAGCCAAATTGAAGGTGTCGAAAATCTGAAACGTGAAACGTGCAAAATGCACGCACCCAACAACCAAATGGAAATGAGCGAAATATGCGTGGCAGACTAAAGACGAACGTTTGCAATTAAGAGAAGAAAGAAGAAATGATGAGCCTTGAAATTGTTCAATTGTAAATAGAATTTTCTCACTGTGACAAATTGAACAAGAGCATTGCAAATGGATATAAAGCGCATTAAATGCACCAAATGCATTCCCAGCTGTGAAAATCCAATTTCACGAAAGAAATAAGAAAAGCGGATGCTGTCCTGCCTGACAAAGGAAATGCAGCGCACACACAATCACAATTGTGTGAGGATATGCAGGTCGAATGCCACTAAGCCAGGCTCGGGGCCCGGCCGGCTCAGGTCACGGCAGTCAGTCACTCATTAGAACGTCGACTGACATTTAAGTGACATTGCATTGCGTCCGCCTGCATCTGCGTCTGCGGTCGTTGCTGCTGCTGATTGCATCCTGTCGGCGAGACGGCGTCGCATTGATTTATAGAAAATTGTTTAGACAATATTATGGCTCGTTTGAGTAACTGTTGACAAATTGCTCGCCATTTTCTAATCAATTTGGGCTAATGCCGTCGCAGTTCAATCAACTCTGCTCGTCTCTCTGTCGCCCTGTCTGTCTGTCCGTCTGTCTCTCTGTCTATCAGGCATGTCATGTCTGCAGGCGATTGCTAAGCGAAAACTTTTTCTATTTTGTTAAATTGGCTAGAAATGTGCTGCAACACGCTACGTCAAGGCGCATACCTATACCAAAGCACAAATATTTATTAAATTCTCCTATGCAGTTCTCAGACTGAGAGAGAGAGAGAAAGGCGTAGAGCGAGACCGCCCTGTCAGCGTCAGTCAAAACTTGTCAATTTTCCATACTGTTAAGCAATTTTGTATGCAGCTGCAGGCAAATGATTGAAGCGAGCCCCAAGCAAAGCTGCGAAAGTCTGCGGCGCTGATTTGCCATGTGATTTATGGCAAATTGATTAAATGTGCGACACGAGAGTCAAAGTTTAAGTAGCAAAAACGCACACACACACACACACAAAACGATTATTGAGAAAGTTATGGCTGGAAAAACCGAGCCGAAAGTTCATTTAAGCAAGAAAAACTTTCAACTATTTTCACTTAATTCATTTATGTATTTCAAGTGCTGATTGAATGAGCGCCATATTGTTTAATTGACATGCTTGGCATGCGGATTTATGATATTTACTCATACAATATACATATATATATATATCTGAACATTTATTGACATGCCAAAAGAGCCAACAAATATGTCAGACCGGGCGGCTCTTGCAACGGCCGCAACTGCCAAAAGGAACAAAAAACTAATCTTAATCTAAGCGTCAGCAGCTAGATAATGTATGTATATAAATACATATACATATATACCTATATTGATGTAGTGGCAACTGTGATATAAACCGCTTGATAGCGCTACATGGCGACAACAATAACAACAACAACAACAAACAGCAACCGTGCAAACATCAAGCGGCAGCTAACTCAAATAAATCGTTGGAAATCGAAAGAAATGTGCCATAAAACTAAGGCAGAGACAGCAGGAGTAGCAGCAGGGGCAGGTACAGGGCAACAGGGAGGGGCGGGGAACAGCTAAACGCGCGTTGACAGTTTTAGGCAAGCTGTCGATCAAAATGCGCAGAGCCAACGATTGCCAGCATAGCCAGCCAGCCAGTATAGCCAGCCAGCTATGGGGTTTAGGGCAACTGCAATTCACACCTTGCCGGGGCGTAGCCGGTTGTAAAACCCGCACAATCAGTGCTTCAAATCTAGAAAAATCAACAAAGGAATTGAACTGAACTGAAGTGCGTTACCAGACCAGATATACTATACGGCGGGGCGTACAGAGTGTTCCCGGCATAGGCAGAGGTAGAGGCAGTGGTAGAGGCGGAGGTAGAGGCGGTGGTAGAGGAGGAGAGGCCCAGAGGCCACACAGCAATTGCACTCGTTGTGGAAATCAACTACCATATCATAATAATAATGGAAACGGAGATATTTAAATGTAATAGATCGACGATGGAATACCCTTATATAGGAGAGAGAGAGATAGATATATAAATATAAATATAAATATAAATATAAATATAAATATAAATATAAATATAAATATAAATATAAATATAAATATAAATATAAATATAAATATAAATATAAATATAAATATAAATATAAATATAAATATAAATATAAATATAAATATAAATATAAATATAAATATAAATATAAATATAAATATAAATATAAATATAAATATAAATATAAATATAAATATAAATATAAATATAAATATAAATATAAATATAAATATAAATATAAATATAAATATAAATATAAATATAAATATAAATATAAATATAAATATAAATATAAATATAAATATAAATATAAATATAAATATAAATATAATTATAATTTTTAAAATAAATGTAAATGTAAATAAAAATACAGAATATTTATATCATTCTAAGCTCACAGAATTAGTTTTCGGTATCCTGACTTTTAAGGTATAATAATATTTGAAATATAATACATCATCAATAAACTTCCAACATTTATTTATATACAAATGTGATTAATTTATATATGAAATAAATAAATATATCTAAAATATATTTTACGTGTATTTATTCTGCTTAGCCAATTTAATATACTCTCCTCAAACTCCTTTTAAAAGCACATGACGTTATCAGCTAGAATAATATACAGTCGAGACATTTATGACAACAGTCATCAGTGTAAGAGCGAGTGAGAGAGAGAGAGAGAGAGAGAGACTGAGGCTTATTGATAGATATATGGAATGCGTATGGGGAAATGCAATAAAATGAAATTCAATAGCAAAACTAATAAAGTGCAATTGCAACTGTGAATTGCGGTTGGAGAGGGTGGGGCGAGGGAGTCGGCCCAGGTGAACGATGGCACGATGCGAGTATTGCTATTTACCTTCAGCCAGCTAGCTACAGAGGCAGAGCCAACGACGACGCTGACTGCACGCACATAAATCAATGCACACTCGAAAGATAGCAGCAAAGCAAAGCAAAGGAGCTGCAGTTGGGCCGAGCTGTCGTCGTCGACATTTGCAGTTTTTGGCTTACGTTTATCTCGGCAATTGCCGAGAGACCCAGCTGAGTAATAGGCTGGGCCCCAGCACTGATAAGCGAGTGGAGAGTGGGGCACTGAGTGTGGAGCGTGTGGACTGAAGTGAAGCAGTTGAGTCGTTGACTACTAAAAGCTTAGAAATGAATTTTAAATATTTTATCGATGCGCTGCGTGACTCACTTGAGGCCAGACGACGACAAAGACAGAGAAAGAGACAGAGAGAGAGAGAGAGAGAGAGAGAGAGAGAGAGAGAGAGACAACGACGACGACAATGACTCCCAGTGGACAGGCGTATCCACATTGACAGCGCCACGCTCGCATTTTCATCAAATGTAAGCCAAGACGCAGCCGCAGTCAAATTCCCCAAAAGCTTCAAATATATGTATGTATATACATACATATATACATATATATATATCAGACTATAACTATATGTGAGTCACGTACGCGAGTTGAGCATGTAAATGACTTGGGTGACAAACAGACTGCGCCAGCAACAACAACAACAACAACAACAACTCCATCCTTGGCCCGGGTCTGTCACATTGTCTCAAAAATTAGAGAAGGAGTTCTTTTTCCAGTGCAGGGACCTTGGGATCGGCATTTCCTTTGGTTATTCGTGACACGCGCCAAAGCACAAATTTTCGATTTATGCAATTGAGGAAATGGTAAAACGCAGTCCCTCCCGCTCGCTCGTAGATTGCTTAGACAGCTGGCTGGCGACCTGGAGCCAGCCCTGGGCTCTCTAGCCCCCATAATCGTTTTGTGGTAAATGCGAAATTAATAATTAAGTAGGCGGCGTCGTCCACAGCGTTAACTTATTGCAATTGCCACTGGACCGGATGCCAGGCATGATTCATGGCCCAAACGGGCAGCAGATCGTCGTAGTTGTCATTGGACTCGGTGAGGGAAGGGAAAATAGTTTGAGAAAGTCGAGTGAGCGAATTCTCAGCTTAGCAGGAAATCGATTATTTTACAAGAGTGCAAAAAATTGTAATCATAAAATAAATCATTTATAAGAAATTTGGGCAGTTCGTGAAAGAGAATTAGATCTTATGCGGGGGACAAAGAGACAAGCAATAAATTATATATAAAATATAAAATAAATATTCACAGAACTTAGTGCGAAAAAATATGAATAATATTAAATTTCCAGACTAGAGATTATATATAAAATATTATGCTCAGCTGCCCTACAGCTATTCATGTATTCCATTCCATATATCATACTAATACTAATACTATACTATACTAATACTAATATTATATTGTATTCTAGTATGCCATTTCTTGATTAAATCAAATCCAAAATAGTAGGCATTACTCTATTTCTTCAAAATGATCTCTTTCTCCTGCCTTCCACATCGCCAGCTCTCAAGCAGCATACCCCATATCCTATTTCCCATGATCATAAGCATATTATTAAACAAATTTTCTTAGTTTAAATATGCAACTAGTAAAACTCCTTCAACAGAACACTTCACTCTCTGTCGCTATGTGTGTGTGTGTGAGTGGTTTATAGTGTGTGTTATGCCATCCATTTGAACCCACACACGTTGAGGAATTTATGTGCCTCGCATGTCTCATAACTTAAGATACAGTTTTTTACTCTCCTCTCTGCTGCGGCTGTATCTTGATTTTATATCTCTTGTAGCCACTGTCACAGACAGTCTGAAAGAGATGGACAGAGTGAGCGAGAGAGAGAGAGAGAGAGAGAGACTGGGACACTCTGTCTGTGTCACATATTGCTCATGTTTGGGTAACTTGAGCTGGCTGTCCAGGCATTTATTTCATTAGCACGCAAAAGTCAGATAAAGGGGCGACACAGAACAGAATGCAGCTCCACTGGACTGAAGGGGGGAAGGGCCAGACGACAAACGCGACAAAATTCATTAAAAATAAGAGAAAAATTCGTATAGGAATAATCAACGTAATCATTGGCTCAGCTCCTGCCTCTCCCTCTCTCTCTCTCTCTCTCTCTGTCACTCCTTGGCCAGGCGATGCCCGACGGGCGATAATCCCGCAACATGCGCCCCAACCTCAAGGCACGGCCTGAACCCAAACCGCTCAACTGTTGGGTGACAGAGCGTTTGTAATTTATTTAACTGCATTTTTGTGGATTCGATTTCCAAGGAGGCAACAACAAATTTGTATACGCATGACACCCAGTGTGTGTGTCCGTGTGCGTGTGTGTGTGCGTGTGTTGGTGTGTGTATATGTCGAGGAGTAGATGCTAAAGATATAGCAACAAGAGATGCTGGTGCCTGGTTCACATATCATGTTCGCTGCAGGTAAAGATGCCAGGCCCGCGATAAACAGGCCAAGCAGACAGTCTGCATGTGTGTGTGTGTGAGTGTGTGTGTGTATCCTTATGTGTGTGTGTGGCAGTTGTACAACGCATATGTATATAAATATTTATGTGGAAACAGCAGGCGTTTTGTCAAAACATTTGTGTAAGTCGGAAGGAGACGGCGACCAGACGACGACGACGACGTCGACGTCGACGTCGAAGCATCGACAGTTGACTTGAAGCACACAAATCTTGTTTTTGCTTTGATTTCTTCTCAAGAGCAATTCCAACAAATTGTTTACAAAGACACAACAACAACAACAATGTAAACAGAAACAGAAATTATTATTTGTTTGCATTTAGGTGTAGCGGCTTTATATTAAGTCTGTGCGTGTTGCAGCCTGTTCGAGCTTTGAGTTACGCCTAAGCCAGGTGATTCGACTGCGAGCGGGCTCGGAGGGTTCTCTCGGCCATGGGGTTAGCATGAAAAATTGCCAGGCTTAGCAGTGGACGGGCAGAAAACGAGCGCCTTGGCATTAGGAGCGCTTAATCCTTTCAACTGTCATAGCAACAGCAGCAGCAGGAGCAGCAGGGGCAGCAGGGGCAGCAGGGGCAGCAGGGGCAGCACGAGCAGCAGGATCAGCAATTGTCCTTTATGCTCTCAACCCTACCACAAAATATTTCTGCTGCAGCTGTTCCAGTGCCAAAAAAAGAATTAGGGAACTGGTCTTGCCAAATGCCCTATCGAAGGGGCAGAACGAATATTAAATAGACTATAACTAATTTATATTAATATATTTATTTTTAATACATCTATAAATTATTTCATTTGGCAAATATCTCCCAAATTAGGGTAACCATTTTATTGGCGGCCAAAGCCTTATTTAGTAATAATAAAAAAATATTAAGTTTTAATATAAATGATTTTTTAAATAAGTTCTACGTAATTTAGTTTAATTTAATTTTTATTTATTTATTTTTTTTTTGGCACACGATTTTTTGCATGATCTAAAATATTTTGTTTTAAAAGCTGACTAAGACTTTACTTTTATTACAATATATTATTTTTTATTTTTTTTTATATTATAAATATTTATTTATTTAATTTTGTTGGTTGTTTTTTTTTATATTATTAAATGTTTTACTTTTTTTTGCATCAATTTTTTTTCTGTATTAAATTTATTTTATATTTTATCTGTACTTTATTTGTTGGTTTAAAAAAATGTAATTAAGCTGAATTTACATTTTTTCAAATATTTTACTATTAATATTATTTTTATTTATTTAATATATATCAAATAATTTTTATATTGATATTTATATTATATTTATATTTCTATATTTTCAATTTCGAATTTTCGGCAATTTTTTAATTTATCAAATTAATTTTTAATTTCATTTTATTGAATATAATTAATGAACTAAATTATGTTATATTAATATGTGTAAATATGTATATTTAAGTTTCACATGTATTATATTATTATAAATATATATATTTTACTATTTCGAACTGAATTTCATTTTATTTTATTTTATATTTTTGTGCAGCGCATTTGGCTGTCGTTGTTGCAGTTCCGCTCCGGTTTTACTTCTATTATTTATTCGTATATTTTTTGTAATTCTTTCGTTTTATACATATTTTGGGATTTTGGCTTTGCGGTCGACTTGCCGCATTATCCTATTTTATTTACTGCTAATGTTGCGCTTTGCCTTCTAAATCGCATTTGCAGTGATTTTTTCTCTTTCGACAAAGCAACAACAACAGCATAAAACACATCATTAATTTAATATGAAGAGGTGGAAGGGGAAATAGAAAAGATGGAGTGAGCGAGAGAGAATGAGGAAGGCGAGATGTATCAAACGAGGCAAAAGTCAAAGGACTTAACTAGCTAAAGCAACAACAACAATGAGGAAAACAACAGCAAAGCACAAAAATTAATTTAGCTTAATTCGCCGACGAAACTTTACTTGGAGCATGCCTAGAAGGCGTGGCAGAGGCTGGGGGTCATGTGCCAACCTAATGGAGTGAGTCTTCCAGCACGAACGAACAAAAAATATATATCCCACGGCCAAGCTGAAGTTGAGTAGCTCGAAAGATTCAGCCATACCACATGACTTGGAGCCGGAGCAGGAGCCGGAGCAGGAGCCGGAATGCGAGAAGGAGAAGCAGCAGCAGGCAGTAGGAATCCTTTAATCCCATTGCTGCCAGTTTAATTATGTAGTTTATTAGGCGGAAATGAAAAAGCGAAAGCCAAAGCCAACGCCGGAAACGGAAACCAAGCGACTTTGTCGAAATACACACACACACACATACACACAAATATACATATATATGGTTATACAATTGCCCACTTAGCTGAAACTGCTTTGCATAGACTGTATTGCAAAAGGTTAAGAAAAGGTTACTTACCGTTATTCGGTAGCTTCACTCAATAAACCAGACAAAAGTCAAGCGCTGCAAGGGGAAAAGAAACAAGAAAATAGAAATATTAGAAAAAAGAATAGAAAAATGGAAATGAATGGGACTAAAGCGAACCTAAATGCTCTTTCAGAAAATGAGAATTTAAAATGAGAGAGTTTACAGTGTCGTTAGTAAAGAAGGGTCTCTGATCAAGTCATTTGACTTGAGGAGAGTTTTTGGAGGTATGAGAGTAGAGGCAGAAGTCTTAAAAGAGTTTCCAGCTTGTCAATAGGCTTACAATGGAGCTATGTATATGATAAGAGCTCTAATTAGATATATGCTAATTGGAATACTCTTATTTGATGTCATCCATGAAATCCTGAACCTGATAGAGAATGCCAATGTCTGTTAGATATCTAATTTAATATCTAAAAGCTTGTTTTTATAAAGATTAATATATAAGGCATAGTATGTTCTCGCAACTATAAAGAGCTCTAATACTAGAAAAGAGGTAAATATATTTGAGTATGATCTTAAAAATATACTTAAAATTGAAAAACTAACTTTGAAATAGTAAGGGGGAGCGAGATAGAGAGAGCGACACCAGACTACATAGGTCTGAATAAATTCATCTGCTGATACTGATTAAAAATCTATACTTCTTCATTTACATTTCTATTCAGAGTCTTAAAAGTTATACTCCTAGCCAAAAAAGAAGGAAAAATATCACAACAGATGCGGGAAAAAAAGGTTAAAGTCTTTCATTATTTCAAGGCTGAGTGCCTTATATTTATGGCATGGACAAGTTTGTTGTCTAGCTTCAGTCTTCTTGGTGCTGTTCTCGGTTCTGGCATAGCCTTTTGCTAGCTAGTTGTCTGGTACGTGAGGCGGCTGCAATTTTCCAGTTTTGGCTTTGAGTTTTCGTAAATTGCCGCACAATCAGCATAAATTTTCGTCTGCGCCCCAAATTAGGCGGCACAGTTGCTGGGGCGTGCCAAGGTAGACATCGACTTGGTCCGAGCACAAATTTGTGCTAATGAGTTTTCAGAAAAAGGGATTTGTGTGTCTGTGTGTGTGTGTGTGTGTGTGTGAGTGTCCTTTGACCCGCTTGAAGGCAGCTCGAATGCCGCCTGCTCATTGGCAACTCGCCTGGCCAGCTAAGCAGGTCAGCTCGACTCAGCTGTGATGCTGCCCCGCCCAGCCCCCAATCGCACGATTGCGAACTCCCACCTGATCCAGCCAACCTGCCACCATCGCCGCCACTCAGTTTGGTTAGTCACGTGTGGCAACTGCCGTTGGTAATTGAGTTAAGCTTTTGTGCCTCTCTGCAAAGTAGGCCATGCCACAGGCTTCACTGAGCCATGCCGCAGCGATTGCATCACAAGATGTTGCCAAAGCTCTTTGGCTAGTCGATGGAAAGTTTTAAAATACACACATACACATACACAAATGTACACACTCACACACACACACACACAGTATGCCCTCATAGAACGTGCCAAAGTGTTATGCACTACACACACGAAGAGAAAAAGCATATCGAGCTATGTTGAACAATTCTATGTTTATACGTGCCTAAATTCATGATATATGAACAGCTGCAGCTCACAGAATTTCAAATTTGAATATAAAAATATTTTCTAAATTCTACATCAATAAATGGAACTCAGCAGAGCTATTAAAAATTTAAATTCCTATTTGTGTGAAATGTTTTTCCTGCTTTTCGGTTTAATAAATATTCTAAATTATTTATTCCATAAATTCCAATTAAATTAAAATAGAGTTCCATACATTTTTCTCTAACAAAAGCTTTTTAAAATGCTTGAAATTTTTTTATAAAACAAAAATATAAGAAACTTTTTCTCTGATTTATTTAAAGTGTTTCTTATAGATCATTATGATCTTGATAATTTGCCCTGTTTGTTATTTGTTTTTCGCTCCACCTGTCTCAATCTCTCTCACTCTCTCCCTCTCTAGTTCTCTCTCTCTCTCTGTGCCATTTGTTCTATTTCCTTTCTCCCTCAGTAGATCTCTATCTCTATCATACTCAAGCTCTCTTTCTTAACCTTACTTTCATTCATTCTCCATCTCTGTCTATCTCTGTCATACTCTATCACTTTTTGTCTGCTTTTCTCACTCTCTCACTCTCCCCACCATTTCGCACTTATCACGTTCAACTGCCCCGCATAAACTAACAACGAATCGCTTCACATTTGGATTTTAGGCTTTAGATCGGTTTGATTTGCTGCTGCTGCTGTTGTTGCCCGCCTGCCTCTGCATAGTCCAAATATGGCAAGTGCCATGGCTATAGCCGTACGGTAATGTGGCCATTGCCGGGGAGTTCTTTTTGGAGTGGCCAAGCACTAGACACTCGCACACAATGGAAAGTGCATTTCCATTTGCGTTCGGTCCAAAATCCCAAAACCAATTGAGCCCCCAGCCAGGCGCAATTCAAATGTTATTGAAATATTTATAAGTTAGACACCAGACAAACACACACACACACACACATACACATATGCAGACACCCACACAGTGGGAGCTAAACACTTACAGCAATCAAATGCACACAATAAAACATTTTCAATAACTCTTTCGACGGCTGCGGCTCCTGCTGCTACTGCTGCTGCTGCTGCTGCGCTGCTCCTGCTCATATACTGTATTTTTTTTTGGGTGTAGGCACTCGGAATTGCTCTTGAATCTCGCACTCTGTTTGTCTGTTTGCTGCTGTTTGTGCCCCACTGTGCGAAAGCCCTCCCAATGCGCTCAGCAATGTCAATGGGTTACACTAAAGACTGAATGCAACACAAACAGACAGAGAGAGAGAGAAGGGGAGAGGTAGGGTGACAGAGAGGGAGAGTGAGAGCAGCTTTATGTGTGCAACTCAAGTGGCTATCAATCGCTCGCATTGCCGTTTTCTGCTCTCGTTTTTAGTTTGTGGTGTTGATGGAATTATTTGCAGTTTGTAGTTTTGTGTGTGTATGTGTGTGTGTGTGTGTTGCTTTTGTTTAGTTTTGGTTTAGGTTCTGGGTTTTCGGTTTTCGGTTCACGGTTCTGGGTTCTGGGTTCTGGCTTCTCAGTTCTGGGCTTTCGTTTAGTATTTTTAGTTAGCTGCATTTGGGGCGCTTCATATGAATATAGACGAGCGTTTGATTGCTTTGAAAACATGGAGTTTGGCCAACCTGGTTCACTGTTTTCCCACTGTCTGCTAAATTACTAACGAGTTTTTCGCAGTTTGAGCCCGCAAAAAATAAATGCAAGTCACGTACGGCGCGCGGTGCTCCACAATGCCAGCAAGGACATTGTCAACACAGACACACTCACACAATGAAAGGCAGAGGGAGGGAGGGAGAGAGAGAGAGAGAGCCGCTGTCGACGCCAACAACAACTGTCCTTGCAAATCCAGCTACCCACTGGCTGGGCTGTCTGTCTTGGCCGTCACTCAGCGGCTCTGTTTGTTTGTCAACACAACGAAAGCAGCAGGCGGCACAGCAAACATCCCGAACCCTTCACAAGAAAATACAAAAAAATACAAAAAAAATGTGTATGAAAAGGAAGAAAATCTTCCTCTCCCCCCAATAGCATGCAAATTGCGCAAATCCTTTTAAAGGCAAAGCAGTTGCCGCTCTACGCGCTTTTCACACCGACCAATGCTTTTATCTCCCTCACTCTCTAGTGATGAGCGCCTCTCTATGCGCTTCACATACCCGTGCACGTTTAAATACGCAAACAGCCGACGAGGCTACGTGCTTGGAAAATAATTTAAAAGCTCAAAAGGTGAGCAAAGCAGCGCGCATAGGCACGTCCTAACAACAACAACAAACAACAAACAACAACAACAACTCGAGTGCGGCAACAAAATGGCGTACAAAAATCCGACAGCAGCTCTTCTGCTTCTTCTCGCTTTTTGTTTGTATTTTTTTTTTGTGCTGTTGATTTTTGTTTTTATTTATTTTTTTTGTGCTTGTTTTTGTTGCTCCTGTTTGTTTTAAAAATTTATGAAAATTTGTTTTTCCCCAAAGCGTCGCACACATCAAAAGCCAAGCCAAATGCCGTGCGTCGAGGCGCCAACTCAATGCAATCGGGAGCCGCCAAATCAGCCGAGCAATTTGCATTTTCAATTTGCAACAACAAACACGCAACAAACAACGCTGATAGCAGCAGCAGCACCAGCAGCAGCAACAACAACAACAGCGCGAAGCCAATTCGCCAAACGCCGCCTCAAATGCGACCTAACGAAGCAATAATCAATTATCAATAAATTTAACGGAAGCTACACCGCTCTCCCTTTCCCGCACACTCAACCACACACAGACACACATAAAGCGCGCCCAGGGAAAGCTTTGCTGTGAGCTGAGAGGCGCTGATTAAGGATATGATGCGGCTGGGCTGTCTTTGAATCTTGTTTGAGTCTCTTTTATCTGCTCCGACGCCGCCCAATCCGCTGTCCGCCGCGTTTGCTGTCTTTATGAGCTGTCGCTACAGTTTGCCATCGCTACCTCTCGCTCCCACTCACTCACAGCCAGCTCCTGTTAGAGTCGTTTGCTTTCAATGCTCACGCCCATTCAGCGCTTTAATGACATTTTAAGCACACACACACACACAAATGCACAAGTAAAAAGTCGTGTGGGTGGGATAGAAACAGCATTTGTGTTTATGCGTGGCAAAATGTTCAAATTGCAAATTCCACAAGAGTTGAGTAAAGATAACGGAAACTTTGCATTATTAAACTTAAATGACTTGTAAAGAGGTCAATGTGCATTTTCTTCAAGTTGTTATATTATCAAAATTCTACAAGCTACATTAAAATCTAATGCAAATGTCAATTGCTTTTATTTCGAAAATTGAGGTCATTTTGAAAGTTATCGATATATTTAGTAATTAATACCAAAACGCAAACGACTCAAAGCTGGCCAATTGGCATATTGTCGCTAAAAAATACTGAATATATACGCGATGCTTTGCATATTTTGTAAATATTTATAGGCATTAAATACTTTTTGTGGATTTTGCTTGTTTATGTCGCAATAATTTCAAATTTATTAAAACATAAACAGATTTATTTCTATTTTGTTCAACTTAACTGTTGTTTGTGCATTTCCATCGGATTTACTGCCACTTTAGCCCTTATTCAGATAACTTTGCTACGCATAAACGCAATCAAGCACTGACAGCGCCACGTTAACACCTTGCCACGTCTGCAGCTCCTTTGCTGTTTCATCCTTGACTGCATTTTGGCGGCACTTGCTTTTAGCTCGCGCCGCCCTCTTCAGCGCCTTGTCTTGGCATCTTTTGCAAATTACTTTGCAAAAATGTAGCGACAGTTGCGCCAACCCCAGTCCCACCCACACCCAATCTTTTAAGAGATGCGCAAACACTGGGCAGGAGCCAGCCAGCCAGCAAACAGCAGCCAGCAGGCAGCAGGCAGGAGCCAAGAGGAGCCAGGACCAAGTCACAGCATTTGCCTACCTTGTGCAACTGGCGCTGCAGCTTTGCAGTCATCGCCAGAGCCAAGCCAAGTGTTTGCTGTTTGCCTTTGCCTGCTGGCATTTGAGAAATGGCGTTCAGCATGCAGCTTCTTGATAACCCGAGCGTGGGTGGCTGTTGACTGGTGGCTAATGGGTTGGTTTGCTGGCATATCCTGCTGGCTTGTCGTTCGTTCTGCGTCCTGTTCGGTCCTGGCTTCATTTCTCAGCTGTCTGCCGCCAGTATCCGGTGCAGGCAAAACAGCAACGTAATCACCTTTTGCAATTAATTTAAGTGGATTTAGTGTGCAACGGGCTTTGCGTATTTGCCACGCGAACGACTATCGCCCACCGACACCTGGCCAAAAGGTGTTGATGAGCTGCTGCTGCTGCCGCTGCTCCGGCTCCTGCTCCTGCTCCTGCTGCTCGCTTTTTCGGGGCTGGCAATTGACTTTGACAAAAAGCGCAAACTTTACGGCTCCAAAAGGTAAATACAGTTACGGGCGAAACTTTAAACAAATTTCGGCGCTCTTCAATTCAATCAGAAAAACTTCTCATTTCTCATTTGTTTATTTTAAAGTTCACGTCTTGACTTCCATTTTCCATTTGCTCGTTTCCCCCCATTTTCCGTGGAAACTCCACATTTGATTTATTTACTTGCCCCGTTGCACGGTTGACGTTCATGTTGCTCATGTTGTTGTTCATTGTTGTTATTATTATCATGTCGAATGTCGAATGCTCGCTTCTCTTCATTCTTTTTTATGTACACTAAAAATTCACATAGTTTATATTGACTGGAAAATAAATACAAATAAATAAACAAATTGCTCATACGACGCGTTGCAGCGTCTCTGCTTGCACTTAATTTGTGTAGCTCACGTTGCTGCTGCTGCTGCTGCTGCTGTTGCTCCTCCTTCTCCTGCTGCTGCTGCTGCTCAGTCTCACTTGAGTGTTCAGTTTTCTTCTTCTTTGTGTTCTGTGTTTATCTTTTATGTTTACGCTGCATTTTTCACAACGGCATTTTTCGTCGAACTTTTCAATTGTTGCATGAAGTGCACGAATCTCTCTCTCTCTCTAGAAATGATTTAACGTGTAGGTGGATCAAGTTGCCCATAGACCCGCTCACCCCCCAACTTCGACTCTAGCCTGTTAATCATTATTTCAATTTGGAACTACGTCTATTAGGCCTAGGCGCAGTCCTTGTTTACTCAGCCCCTGCCTCTCTCATTACGTATGCAGTTGCAGCAGCAGCAACAGCAGCAGCAGCAGCTCTAAACGAAATTAACATAAATTTTTATGAGCTCTTCCCGGTAAACGAGCATAAAGAGAAAAAACAATATGTACATATGTATGTCTATATATATATATGTGTGTGTATGTGTGTGTGTATGTGTATTCCCTTAACTCACGCTCCATGACTGTTTCATTTTTTATGCTAAACTTAAGTAAACACAACACACAAACTCAACTTCGACTTCGACTGCGTCTGATGAACTAATGAGTTGTGCCTCCACTCCAGCTGCAACTGCTGCCCCAAAGCCTCCCCCCTTCTGATGCACAAGTCTGCTGCTGCTGCTGCAACTCCTGCTCCTCTATTTGGCAATCGCATTCCTCTTCTTCGTCGCATTATCGATCGCTGCTTCGCTAAACTGTTGCCACTTGAGCATTGCAATTCATCAATTTATCAAACGTTTGCACAGCCAATTCAATGCCGGACCGCCTGGACGGGCCCAGAGCGTACAGCCAAACAGACGTTATCTAGCCCTGATACCCTAGAGTCATTGTGTGTGGGGTATATTGTTTTTCTTGCAATGTTTGTATCAGCTAATAAAAGGGAAGTGAGGGAAATTATATCTGTCTTTATTTTATATATATCAGAATGGAAAAGTCAGTCAAATGCTGCCTTTAGGTTCGTTCGTCTTTCTCAATATCATTTAAGAGTTAAATATTTTTAAATATTTTTTTATAAGGTAAACTTCATTTGAAATAACATTATGTCATTATATAAATATTATATGATTTCAAATAAAATCTTAATATATCATATTCTCTTAGCATGCCATTCAGAATCCTGCAGTATCATTTAGTTATTTGAGCATCTCTCGAATACTTTAGACGCTAGAGTCAACAAACTTGGCTTAAATATTTCTCTAAAGTACTCACAGATAATAATAATTTCCTTTCTTGGATACCTAATTCTAATTTTGGATACATGCTCAATTAAATATTATTTATATATGCCCCATTCTAGACATAAGTTTACTTTCTTTCTTTTTACATATTCATTTATTTCTCTCAGCTAGTTAGGGTATCTTTCAGTTAGCCACTCCCCATTACCACACTCCTACTTGTTGTTTTTTGCAAATCATCATCATTCTTTTGTATCGTCATGAAGTCGTTTGTATCTATCAGAGAGAACTCAGCTCAGGTTGGGAGTAGTTGGGTGCGTCTAGTGCTTTTCAAGTGTAGACTCCATGACATGTGGCTTTTCTTCTTCAATTCAGTTATTTTTCTTCTTTTAGTTTTATTTTCAATCTGTATGTGTGTGTGTATGTTTTTTTCCAGCTCTGTCTTTCTTCTGTTTGTATGGCAGAAGCATTTTTATTGGTCCCTGCAATGGCTAGACTAGTTTTTAGTTCACATTGCAGCAGCAGCAGCAGCAGCAGCAGCAGCTGGCCAGAGTTTGACCAAATACAAGGTTTGGGCCGAGATTTATGGGACTTGGCCTGGTTGACTGTCTGCTTGGCTCTGCTAAGCATTGAGGATAACGCTAGTTTCAATGGATTACGTTTTGAAATGCTTTTTCTTTTCTCGTTTATTTTTTATTTTTTTGTGACTATTAGTTTAACTGTCGCTTTGAATTTTTCGTTCTTCATCGAGGCGACTTGATGAATGCTTGTCTATTCATTTATACTAGCTGAAGGCTGCAGACCTCCTGGGAGTTAACCATGGGGCAGTTAGTTATATAGATGGGTTTTTTATTTTAATGGATTTTTGGTTTTTATTTTATATATAAATAATATATATATTATTATTATACTCACCCAATAAATTTAATTGGTAATTTCCATTTCTTAGTAAAAGTGGTTTATGCACAACACTGAAAGAAAAAAGAAATATTGTTGGTCATCATTACTATAATCATTTCGTAGTTCATTGTTATGAGTGCTATATTTATTTAGATAATTATAATTATTATGCCTACAGCTTCATAATATTCATAACTCTAAAGGAATCATATTGAAGACAGAGTTTCTGACACGTCCCAGTTAGACAGATCCAATTCATCAGCTTGATCATATAGGTACATATATAGTATACTTATATATATATATAGATATCTCAAAATATGTAAGAATATATTTCGTTTCAAAGGTGCATTGGCGAGTAAACTTATTCAGTCTTAGGCTTAAGATAATATAGACCTTGATATCTACAACAAACAGCTACCATATGTAAGTATATATCTAAAATCTCTATATACATACAAATATTTATATATCGTACATATCTGAAATATCTATATATGTATAAATAGAACTGCAACAAAATTCAGTTTTTATCAGCTAGTATTAAAGCCGCATAAAGAAGACTTAAATATATTTATTCTATGTATAATATAAGGTGCATCTTACGTCATTCTTTGGTATTTAGGGGCTCTGCACTCTATATATACTACTACTACATATGACTCTCTACCTAAACTGATTCCCTTTGACATTGTATGCAGAGCAGAGAAGGTAACATAAGCTGACTTCTAATACCCTTAGTTGAACTGCTAATGCTTAGGGGGAGTTGGGTCTGCAGAGCGCTGGCAAACATTTCTAATTTGCTCATTTCAATTTCATTAAGTTGGCAGCACTGTTTGCATATTAGCATGCCAAACAGTCTGCAGTCAAAACCAGTGGGGGAGGGGGAGGGGGAGTGGGGTTAACTGTTGATGAGATGCCTAAACAGCTCTCAGCTGGCCAATGACTGGGGTACAGCTCTGATGACGATGACAATGATGATCATGTTGATGATGACGTTGATGATGCTGAGGATGAGCTTGTGGCTCGCTGTTGGCCAACATCAACACAAGAGCCAAATGAGCTGCAGGCAAAAAGCAGATACCAAGACAACAGCTAACATTGAATGGGGCAACGGACAACTAAGCAGCAAAGGATGTGAATTCGTGTATCTCTCAGTTGTTGTCGGTGTATGTATGTGTGTATGTGTGTGTGTGTGTTGGCAAGAGGCTTCGCTTCAGCTACCGTCTATTTCGATTTCAACACAAACTGAACATATTTGCAAACGATGCCAAAGCCAAACACACAAACAAGGCCAAGCCGAAGAAGAAGAAGAACCAGCAATAGCAGTAACAACAGCAGTAGCAGTAGCAGGAGTAGCAGCAGCAAAGGGGTGCAGAAACGTGCATGCAACAAGAGGCGACCACAGCCTAAATGTTGTTGATACACGGCAATGTTGGCAACCAAATGTTGTTGCAACAGACCTGCAACAAAAGGCTACAACTGCAACACACAGCTTTGATAGACTTTGGAGATGCGCTGTAAAGGCCTTGAGCAGGAGTTGAAATGAGAAAATCGTTTGGGAGGAGAAACGTATGAAAGGAGTTGACTCTGATGAAACTGAGCACGAGAATGCGGGTGTTGGTAAGCCAAGTGCTATATATATAGCTATACGTAAACTGAATTGGGAATGTGGGAAAATAATGAAACTAAAAATAAATTATTAAATAAAAATATAATAATCATAATAATATATATACAACCAAAAACCGGAAAATTACAATGTTTATGAAAAAAGTTTAGGGTATATAAATATTTAATGTGCTAAACGGGATATACAAAAATTTGCAAATGAACCCGATAATAATAAAAATAATTATAATACTATTAATACGTTTTTTAAAATTGAATATTAATTTTTACAATGACAATAAAATGGTGAATAAAAATAATATAGACTTTTTTTTTTAGAATTTTATTAAAATGACTGATGGAAATAAAGTATGTTAATGATAATGTCAATGATAATTTTTTTTTTGGTGTGGCTGAGGTGAGAAAAAATAAAATAAATAAAAATAAAAATAAATTATTAAGAATGAGCAGAATAAGAAACAATATATAAACAATATTGATAAAGACAATAATAATAAAAAGATATTATAATAAACAATAATAGGTTAATAGTAGCTCTATGGACAATAATAATAAGCGTTAAAAAAATTAGAAATATATTGTGTTGCAAATAATAATAAAATTAATACTAATACAATAATAATAATAATAAAAATAATAATAATAATTATAATTATAATAAAAGTAATATACATAATGTACTTATTCTAGCAGTAATAATAACAACAATGAATAATGCCCGTCTTAGGTCCATCTCTTTTGCTGTTTAGCAATAAAATTTCGTCGTAGTCCCCACATAAGACATATATAAGTGGACTTTTTATTGCCAGCTTCTGCAATATACCCCGTACTCAGTTGGCTTAAACGGGGCTTGGCAGCAGATCGAGTTGAGAGAAACAGAAGAGGAGCCCATAATTGGCGAAGTGGTTTGGGTCTGCTGCTGCTGCAGTCACCACCTGGGCCAGCAGCACGAGCACCGCCGAGCCGCACGAGCAAAGCATTCAAAGCATCAACTTCAACCTTAGCCTTCTATCGCTGCCTTTGCATCTCGAGACGGGTTTGCCGGGCCATAATTTTATTTTTAGCCATCCTCCTTAGCGGACGATTCGCCTGGCTAACTGGGATGGCTTGTTGGCCATTCTGACTGGTTGCTTTTGCCTGGCTGCCTGGCTGTTGGGCTGTTTGGCTGCCTGGCAGGCCATAACGACTTGCCGCTTGTGTTATTATCTCAGGGCATAAATTTTATGGCCAATATTCACAGCTCCACCCACTGTTGAAAATGTTTTGTGTGTTCTCTGCCGCCCTGGACTACGGCCCTTAGGCTAGCCAATTGCGAAAATTATTTGTGGCCCATAGGCCGAGCCATATAAATTATGTAAAGCTGCGATGCCTCAACCAAATTGATTTGCTGGGATTCCTCTGTCTCTCTGACTCTGAGTGAGTGAGTGAATGAGTGAGTGAGTGACTGACGGCCGGACAGTTCTCACAGCTGGTGACGGATTTGCTTGGAGACCGAGCACTGCAAATCGCTTGGCGCCACTTTAGGACAATTGACATAGCTGTGGGAGTTGTAACTGACTTTTCCACTCTCAACCTCTCAGTCTCTCAGTCTCACAGTCTCTTAGTCTCGGTTTCTGTTTGCTTTTCGCTAAATCAGCAATAGATTGCAGTCACATTGGTCGCAGCTTGACTCAGACCGCAGAGCTAGTTTCCATTACAGATTCCAAAAGGCATTTCGAAGCGAGTTGAGTTATTGGTGCCCGTTTTGGGTGTCAACCTCAGCAGTATTGTTGTTGTTTTTTTTTTTTTTTTTAGCATTTGTTCATATGGTATATTCAGATTTCACAACAACAGCAACAACAACTAAAAATTGACAGTTAAAATTGCTTACAAGTGGCACGAAGCGCTTTTGGGGCTTTGAGCTTGACTCGACGCAACTCGACGCGACTCGACTCGACTCGGCGACTCATCAATGAAGTTGTTAAAATCTGCGACAAGGGCCACTCGGGACTGACGTCCACCACGACTGAGACTGGGACTGACACTGGGGCCACAGTGGGCAGTGGGAGCAACTAAAACTGACGGGCTTTTTATTTCTTTGATTTTTTTTGCCTGTACTTCTTACACTTGGCAGCTTCAAGTGTCAGCGCAACTCGAGAGACAGCAGAAAAATTGTAGAAAGAAAAAAGTTGAAAACTTAAAACTTGAAGAGCGCCAAATAGTTGTTGGCGGCGTGGCAAAAAGTTGACATGCTAGATATGCTAAATGTGGAGGATATATGTATGTCTAAATATATGTGGTTGATTTATTAATAAGTGCTTTTAGTGGTGGGAAATAGCTGTAAGACTCAAATATCAATTAAACAAAGTTCAAATGGAGATGGAAGAGGTATGAAATGGAATGAAATATACTTATAATATATGTCTGCTCTCTGAGTCTTTTGTCGAAGATATCTTCGTGGTGGGAAAATAAATATAGCACTCAAATATCAATAAAAGCAGCAGGTATGAAATGAAATGAAATAAATTTATATAAATGCTGTCTGAGTAAGATTAAAAATTACTTAAAAACTTTGAGTGCTTCTAAATAAACTTAAAAAAAAAAAAAATTAATTAAATAAATCAAGACAGACAACAAATGTATATAAAGAAATCTAGAAAAAAGAACGAATTCAATTTTAATAATTTCTTTATATAATTATATTATATATACATATAAATGAATCTAGAAAAAAACAAAAAAAATCAATCTTAATAATTTTTTTATAAATAGAATATAAATAAATACTTATAAATACACATATTTATTATATATTAAAATAATTTATATATGTATATTTATGATAACATTTTAAATATATTTCATTTCATATCATACCCATTCCACCCCTAATCTGAACATATTCAATCTTAATAATTTTTTTTATAAATATGAATTATATATATTTATTAATGTTTATGATTTATGATTTTACATATTATTATATAATTAATTATATTTGTAATTTTTATATTTTATATTTTTTTCTTATATTATTATTTTCGTTATTTTTTTAAAAATTTATTCCTTATCTTATTTATTTCTTTCTTTATTATTTATATTACATTTATGTATATATAGTATATATTTATTTATTTACATCTATGTATATATATATATTTATTATTCATTTACATTTTTGTATATATATTTATGACTCATTTGACAATAAATTTAATTTGATATCATTCCCACTCCATTTCCAATCTGAAGCCTTTCGCTACGAGTGTTTACTGTACTTACGAGCTAAGCACCTTTGTGCCTTGACGGAAATTTCGTCAGCTGCCTATAAAAAGCAATATTCCGCATATTCGCACCCACATCGGAGCGGACTTTAGTAGGGCCGAGCGAACGACGGAACAGCCACAAGGACACAGGGCCATAAAGTGTCAGCTATTTGGGGCTAGGGAGCCGCTGCCCCACCGGCAACGGAACGGTAAACGGGCGTGGAGCGGCTCTCGAGCGGCTCTCATTGCTGGGCTCGTCATATTTTATGCCCAAATAGTTAAACGAATGCACAAACACACATAAAAAGAAAAGCTGGAAAATTGCTTGTAAAACATTTTTGTGTGTGACATTGACACAGGGAGCGAGAGAGAGGGAGAGCACAGACTGTGTGTAAGAGCGAGAAAGACATTTATAGCAAATCTCCCGGCTACGCAACACATTCCCATAAATCACAAAAAGCATTTCAATTTTTTTCTCTCTCAGCTTTTTTTCTGCTGCTGCTGCCTGCCTACAACACATTTTGTTTTTCTTCTCATCTGTTTTTTTTTGCTGGCTACATTAATGCTCCTACCCACACACACGCACACACACTGAGTAAATAGGTGGGGAGCATAGGGAGAGCATTTGGTAATGGGAGTCTCTGGTATGTAGCTGACAGCCTATTTGCGCCTCGGCAGCCAGCGTCACAGCTAGGAGCCGGCTCCTGCCAGGCGCTCGCTTTGGCTTGGTTTTAAGCTATTTATGATTTTAACGGAATACCCTGTACATTCCAAAGGTGAGCACATGTACTTAAGCAACTCGATTCTACTTTCTTTGGTGGGAAATTAACAAAGAGATTCCAATTGGACTTAGGCCAGGTTGTTTTATTTAATTTAAGTTAGACTAGTGGCTTTCTTGGCATTTGAGGGCTAAGACTATGATAAACAAAAGTTAATATATTTAATTTATATACAGAAAATATTTAAAAATATTCTTATTAAAATGTCACAATTTATATTTAATTTAAGTAAGGCTTATTTATGTCAAAACTCTGGGGCTTAAAGGCGTAAGAATATTATACAAAAAATATATATTATATATCTTTATTTATTACAATATATAGAAAATGTTTGTAAATATTCTTATTGGAATACCGCAATTTATTTTTTATATATTTATTATATATTTATATTTATATTTATATATATATTTATATTTATATTTTTTATATATTTAATTTTTTTTTTAATTTTAATATTATTTAGAGAAATTATCTAAGGACAAAATAATTTAATTAATTAATAAGAAATATGAAATTTTGAAATTAAATATCAACAAATGTTGCCAATAAGATTCTCATTGGAAATTGGAAATACTGATATTGTTGATGATCTATATATTATATATAAATATCAAAAATATATATAACAGGAATATCTTATTGTATTCAAATATTTTCCAATACACTCTTAATTATAACAAAAATAAGTATATACAACTATACATTGATATTAATACGGAAAGAATCCTTTGCATTTAGCTCTTGTGATATACCCCGCTCAATCACTTAATCTCCACACTAATAAGCCATATAATTTCTTTGCCATGCCCTACCCACACATCCTCTTTAAACTCTCTACAGGGTATACACACACACGCATATATGCTGTGCTCTATTTCCAATTTCCAGGGTATTTTCATAGCTGCCAATAACCCATTTGATGTGTTTTATTTTGTTCATTGCTTGTTTTATTTTTATTTTATTTGCATGCTGATTTTTCCGGGCCGCAGTTTGGCAGCACAGTGTTGTTTATATAGCTCCCAAAAAGAGGGGCGCTCATGGCCTACCCGTGGGGGGGAAAGGGGTGCAGCAGCTCGTGCAGACTCGCGAATGTTTAACAAATGTGTGACATTTTTTTGTGCACGGGAAGGGGCTGAAGATTCGCTTGTGTGTGCGGAGGGAAGTAGGGAAAATGTGTGGAAATTGTTGTGGAGACCTCTCGATTGCCTCGATGCTCTGTGTGAGTGTGCGTGTGTGTGCGACAGACTCTCGACGCTCGACTGTGGCGCTGTCTGTTTGCTCTTTGCACACGCGTTTGGAATTGATTTTTATGCTGTGATTATATTTTCGAAAAGGTTGACGATGAGCCAGAATCAAGGCTGGCAGGAGACGGCGAGGTTGGGCTCTGTTATAGGGGTCGCAACACTGTTTGTATATATAATTTATTTATTTTTATTTTTTTTTTTTGTGAGAGAGCAACAATGAAGTGTCGCCAACACGCTTGAAAAAAATATAAATTAAATTGTGCGTTCATGTTGTTTTAATGGGCTCCCACCGCCCAGCTTGGAGGTTGGGGCAGATGCTGCCTGGGGGCTGATAGTCGACGGCATTTTATGCGCCTTGTTTAACGATCGGAAGTCATATTCATAAAAATATGTCAATGAATTGTGAATTATTTATGGCTAGAGCACATAAAAAAAAAATAACGAAAGGGGGGAATCAAATAAATTTATATAACTCTTTGCGTAAATAAAAAAAAAAAAAAATCTTAAAAAAGCGCCCGTTACGCACACATATGTATATATGTAAACCTGATATCGCTTGTCCAAGATAATCAAGCATTGCGGTCTTTGATATGACTTATTGAGCTGTGGTGAGGCCGCTTGATGGACAGGCAAATGCAGTTGATATACCCGGCCGCCGCAGCTCTGGCAGCTCTGAGAGGTATCAAATGTTGTCAGGCCTAGCCGCGAAAGTGTGTTAAGAGAGGCGTTTGGCTAAATTGGATTCGGCTGCTGCTGTTGCCGTTGCCTTGTGCTCAATTCCGAAAGCTGAAATTGAAACTGAACTGAAACTGAAACTGAAACTAAAACTTAATTGCAATTAAAGGCGAGTCGAGGACCAGCCTGAGTATCAGCGGCAACACCTACCATTCAATTAAGCTCTATGTGGCTGGGCGAGGCGAGCTGGGCGAGCTAGGCGACCTACATTCAGGCAAAAGCTTTGGCCGGCTACGTTCCGGACGTCAGTGGACGTGTTTGTTGGCCAAAAGGCTTGAATTTCAAAACGACAATTAGAAAATTTGCAAAATTACAGAAGAGCGCCCGGAGAGCGGAAATTTTTAATGAAAAGTGCGCGCAAAGTAAAAGCAAAGAGTGGGAAAACTTGTCAGCCAACTAGCGCTTGGCCAATGGCGGGCGTGGCCCAGGTCCGGTCGGCCAGCCTGTTTTGGGACAGGCTGCATTGTCGAGACGTCGATGCGACTTGCCATTAAATTATGGAGTGACTGGCAGAGAGAAAGAAAGGAAGAGGGAGGGCGAGAGAGAGGGGAGGACAGGCATACGACGGGTGTTAACTTGGTAATTTTATGCCTGAGTTAACATTTAATTTGTGTACATGATTTTGTGGATTTTATGCGGCGCTATTAAAAGTGAGCTAAGGCGACGTCAGCGTCAAGGAGCGAGCAGTGGAGAGAAGTGAAGAAAGAGCGAGATAGAGATAGAGCTAGAGCTGGCAGCTGACATTTTGATGGCTGCAAAGATTTCTGGCAAGATCGATGCATTGACAGCGCGACAGCTTAATGCCCCTTGATTTGTGTCAGCTGAATGAAGAAGATATATACTTATATATATATATATATATATTTACATAATATATATGCACAATCTATAATGTATATAAAGTGATTAACGGTTTTGTTTGTCTAATGAGGTAGCCATAAAAAAAAGCCATCATAGATATTCTATATTATATATTAGTTAATTAACTCTTTTGTCTGTCTAATGATATAGCCATAAAATAGCTATGAGCAAGTTAGTGTATAGCCATAAAATAGCTATGATGAAGCTGGACGAAACAACCGGAAATACTTCTCTATGGCGAATTGAGGAAAAATTTAGTCTGGTAATGAATAACTTTGACTAGTCCGGATAAAGCAAATCTCGCCTGATATCAGAATATAGTTTAAAGTAAGTTGTGGCTCAAATCTAATTCTTAAAACATTGGGTTTCCGATATTAGAAAAAGCAAAATCAAGTTTTGAGGTATATAAGATATACAGATAAACTTCTGGACTTACAGACTCATACACAGCTGAGGAGTCTGTCAGTTAAACAAATGGATGAACAGACGGACAAATATATCCAGAAAGACTCATATATGTTCCTCTTAATCCACACTCAGCTTATATAAAGGCTTCAGCAATGTCTTCTTCTGCCTGCTACACTCATTTTAATCAAATCAATATATCCTGAATGAATTCCCATTTGATAAGCTTTGTAACTCTATCTGACCTGCCCACAATATACATCCATAGGTTAGCTCATATTCTGTCTTTTATGCATTTGCCACATTATGTAATCAGCTAAAATGCATATCGCTCATACGCCACATTGACCCCGGCTGACAAAGCCATTTTCATGTTTGGCCTAATGCGGCGCTCATTCGAAACTCATTTGAATTTTAACACTTTTGTGCGCTGGCTGCTCTTTCGCTGCTCTTGTGCCAGAGAAGCAGCAGCCGCAGTCGACGCTGACGTCGTCGTCAACGTTGTCGCTTTACGGCTCGTAAAAAAAAACTTTTTTGGCGCCGCACATTATTAAAATTTCTTTATGACAAGCGAGCCGAGTGTAGCCAAGAGTCGAGAGTTGAGAGTCGAGAGTCGACGACGCGACAAAAGGCATAAAAACTGGTAACAAAATATTTGTGTTTGCTGTACCCTGTAGGTGCGGAAAGCATAGGGGGTTTAGGCGTGGAGCGATTTAAAGCTGAGCACAAATTAAAATTAAATATAAAATATTAAAATTAAACATTTTAAATAATTATTAATTATAAAACATGGTAAAAAAAATAATAATAATATTAATAGCAAAAAATTAAACAAATCTTTTTTTTATAACTTATAAATAAAATATAAAAATCCAATCAAATCCCTTATAAAAAAAAAAGTAATTAAAAATATGTAATTTCAAATTTATAAAAATTTTTAAATTCAAAATATGTATAATATTTAACAAAAATAATAATAAATAAATAAAATAGAAAATAATAAATTATAAATAAAAAACTGTTAAACATAAAATTTAAAATAACAAGTAAATTATATAAAAAATTTATTTTTTATATTATTATTTATATATTATTGTATAATAAATAAATTCATAATTAATAATATGATAAAAATAAAAACAATATAATAAATATGAAATATTGAGCGATAAATAGTTTTATAGCTTTACTTATTTGTTATTATTAAAAAAACTTTGTCTCCCTCTACTACCTTTTCCCTTCTCTAAACAGGGTATTTTCTGCGCAGAGCATTGCCTCTTGGGCTTGTACCGCCCAAATAGCAAAAATTTGTTTTGGTCTTTAGTTTTTGCATAAATTAACATGAGATTTATGTGCCCGTTGCCATTTGAAACGGAGCCAAGCTAAAAGCCCGCACACCACCCTAACAAGTGCATGAAAAGCTAAGGATGGCCACGAAAATAATAGTCAACAATTTTGAGGGGCAAGAATTTAAAGCCAAAAGCACCAGAGTCAGAGACTCTCTTTGAGAGTTTTGCCTGGAGACGCGCGCACGTGTCTGGCATAAGAAAAGAAGCTGCGACCGACAGGAGCTTGAGGATATACCATATATATTTTAGCACCGACTTAAAACTCAACTCTTTCTTTTCGAAGTTGCCGTTGTTTAAGTTGGCAACTTTGCAGCCGTCTGGCTTTAAGTGTGACAGAGCCGTCGCTCGTAATGAGATTTTTCATTAAGCGTCGCGCTGCTTATTTTATGTGCATAATTTAAGTCACATTTTAACAAGATACAAGCAATAAGACAACGACTACAACAAAAACTCGACGACAATCAAGCGATGCGCTTTATATGGGCCATAACGGAAACTTGTTTTTAATTAAAACCTTTCCGTTTCGAATCCCCAATTGCCATTTAAAAGATCTCATACAAAGCGATTCGATACGATACGCTTCGCTTCGATTTGATTCGATTCAATTTGAATATTTAAAAACGCATAAATAACGGACAGATAAAATCTCTGCGGCTGCTGATCATTTCTAGCTGCCAATTGGTCCAACGATTTATGAAGTGCAATTGGAGCAAACAAAAGGAATCGATTAGCTGCGCGAATGGACATGAAATATTATTGAAAGAGACTTTAAGATATGCTGAGAGACTTGTTTTTATTTTATGGATATTGCTATAGCAGAGACCATTAAACTAATTTCGAGTGTTTCGACTGACATGTTATTTGGATTTTAGATTTGAGTTTCGCTTTTTCTGAATCTAGTTTGAGTCTAGTCTATAAACTGGTATTTTGGAGTTTCTATTTCAGTCGTCTATGTAGTAAAAGATTTTTATGTTTTTTTTTTATTTACTTATTTTTTTTAATATAATTTTTATATATAAATATAGTTTCAATAGTTAAGCTAAGAATGAATTTTTCCTGTAATATAGTGTACAGTATTGTATGGAGCATTAGAATAGAACACTTGAAGACTTTAGAAAGAGCATCAAAGTTTTTTAGTTTCCATTCCATGTACATGATAATGTAAAATATTTTCAGTTCCAGAGAATGAAACGTGAAAGAGCGCCTTTTTATAACTATCTTTTTATTTGCTTCTCCTGTAAATTTGTGTAGCACTTTAAAGAAATATTCTGCCTTTCTCTTCTCATGAAATTATATTTGAGTTTATTTTTCTGTTCTGTATGCTGTATGCTAAATATGTACTACTCAAGTATAAGTAGTTCCCATTTAGAACATTTGAAATGGAACGCCATAAATTGCAACTCATTATTAGTACAACTGTTCTAGACATAAGTTGAGTAGACTAGTCCACCATAAATATAATAAAATCTATGGAATGGAACACGTAATGTGTGTTTTTGATTTCCCAGCTCTGCTTCTGTGATTATTGCTCTTCGCTAAATTTGATAAAATGCAGTCAACCGTTCGAGTGTTAAATATTAGTGTAGAGCATTGCAATGAAACATTTGGAATGGAACGCTCAACATGCCATGCCATTAGCATTAGGAATGACGTTGATGGGTTTTGATTTTCTGTAGCTGTTGCTGTTGCTGCTTCGGTTGCATGCTTCAGTTTTTGGTTTCGTTTGGCTTGACCGATGCGGTTTGCTGAGGTCTTGATATTTTTTCTCGCGGAAGTCACGTAGCGAGCGCACAATTTGAAAATGAGTTTTGTCGGTTTTACACAAGACTATAACACACACACACACATACAGAGAGAGAGAAACAGAAATCATTAATGTACAACACCCAACATTGCCGCATGCCACATGCCACATTCAACATGAATTGCTGCTCTTTCGGTTGCGGTCAATGGAAGCCGCAGCAGGAATTGAGCAATTCGCACGTCTGGTTAGTCAAAACAAAGTAAAGCAACGAGCCCAGTAGGCGTACTATGAACAATTGCGGACACATACGACGCGACCATCCAGACTACAGGAAAACGCACAAAACAAAACAAAACAAAACCAAAAACAATCCCAACTATTGCACCGAATATATATAAATATGTGAGTTGCGACCGAGGCGAGTGAGGCCAGTGAGTGACCAGGCTGGTTTCATTTCCAAGAAGTGCCATAAATTCGTCAATTATGACGGCTGAGCATGCGGACGCATGATCAAATCGATGAAGAGGGCGTGGGCTGGGGTGGGCGCCGTAGGGTTAGCAATCCTTATAGAAGAGGGAGCGGCTCAGCTGACAGCTGTCAACCGCTAAATGAGCAATGGTCAACCAGCGAAGACTACGAGATTGGAAGACATCAATTGATTGAGTCTGCCTTTTAGTAAAAGTGATGAGGAATAAGTGTTTATATAGAAAGTTGATCTTTGTTTATATACTCTATAGAAATATTTATGAAATTCAAATAACTGCTAAAAATAACATTACAATATTGTGGCATTTGCTTTAGTATCAAAGAGTGGCAACGCCAAAAAGAGCTGCCAAACTGAAAAGATCAGCTATTCATATCCTTAACTAAAATAGTAATATATGATAAAGAAATATTGAAAGTTATCAGGCACTATGAATTGAAGATCATGACATTCGCCAAGTCTGGCAACGCCAAAAAGGATATCCAGATTGAAAATAATATATTAATATTACATATTCATCATGGTTTTTGAACTGCTAGTGGATAAAGATCATGGTATTTATCAAGTCTGGCAACGCCAAAAAGTGCTAACAAAGTATAAACTTTGCAAAGAAATAGTTTTTAAGAAAAATAATTATTCATTTAATGAAATATTTCAAGTTTTCTGGCATAAAACTATAAATAGCATTCAAAAGGTCTGGAAACGCAACATAACAAATGAATTTTAGACCAACTTAGAATTATATTTCAGTTCAGCTAAAAACCTATAAAATTGAACAAGAATAGTAACTCTATAAAACTCTCTTCTTAATATAATCCACTGATAGTAATAATAATAATAATAATAATAATCTATTGATTTTCCTTCCATCTGCCCTCAATATTCGAATTCATATGATAATAATTATTGTATATAAGCTCTCATAAATCGATCAGCAGCAGCGTTGCCCAATCATGATGCAATCTAATAAACTAAAGATAAGCTGCCAGCCCCCATATTTGCCCAATAAAAAAAGTGAAACATGAGTATAATTCGTCTCATATCGGAGGAGCTGGCAGCCTAATCCCGGGCTTCCCAGCTGGGCCATCACAACAATTCAAAATGTCTTTCTAATCCATTTACAATCCATTTACGAGCTTCTTTCTAATTCCAGTGACGAAACCAATTCCAAAACAAGCGGCACAAACAGCAAACACAAAATGCGGGAGCGTTGGGAGCTGCCGAGGCGCGCGCCCACGCACAATTGCAAACACGTGTGCGGCGTGCAGTCGGGAAAAAGCGGAAAAACCAAGAACGGGCAAACGTCGAGGCGTCATTTAATTAACCCGCGAATGCACACATCCACGTCCACATCCACGTCTGCGTCGACTATGACCACATGATGAGGGTCACCAGCAGCGTCGATGCTCGCCGCTCGCTGCTCGCCGCTCGACGAAGCCGTCGTAAAATGTTAAAGTTATTTTTATGCGCTTTTAATAGACTCGCGCTTAGACTCAATGTTAGAAAGACCCCATGAGTTACAGCCCCAGTCACACTCACTCTCACACTCACAGTTACACTCACTCTCACACTCACACTCACAGTTGCAGTCACCTCCCCCGTCACAGTTGCTGCTATGCGGCTGCATCGTATTTCATGTTTATGAATGCATTTTTATTATGATTTTGTTGGGCTGCGATACGTCCCACCCGCCGCTCCTCTCCCACCATTGCGCTTTCAGTTTCATTTCATGTTTACGACACGGATTTCGGATTCAGGGAGCCGAGTGAATCTCGCCCGAGCAGTCATAATAAAGTTGTAAATATTGATTTTATATAACAATTAGCATTAGTCACATTAATGAGCAATCTCTTTTGAAATTTCGGCTGGCCGGCAGCAATTAGGGCGACATGAATGTTTGGATTTTATGATTTTATTGAGACATTCATTCAGGCAACGGCTTTAAGCTAGGCCCAGTCAGCAACGGCCAAGTGGGGTTAAAGCCATTGTGGAGGCATATTTTCCAGCCAGGCAACAGTAGTCATAAATCTTGAGAGCTACCCGAAAAACATGCCATAAAACACATGAAGACTGTGTAAATAACAGAGAGTGTGAGTGTGTGAGTGAGAGAGAGAGAGTCAGCAAAGGGATACTTAAGTATGAGGCAGCTGAAGAGAGAGCTGCAAGAGTGGGAGAGAGACAGAGATAGGCACCTTTAAGCATGTAGCAATTTATGTGCGAAATATTTTTGGTTAGAGTTTTTCTTTTGCTGCTGCTGCCGGCTGGCAGCAAATGAAATCAGGCATTGCCCATGAAGCTGGTGGCCATTAATTTATGTAAAGCACAAATTATGATTGGGACAGAACAGTGGGCAGACACTGGCAGAGCTCCAACTAGGCCTACCCAACTGGAGCAGAGCAGCAGCAGCAGCAGCAGCAGCAGCTGTAACGCGATGATTATGCAAGCAGCCGAGTTCCCATAAAGCCTGATGATGATGAGGCTGGTTAGAGCAGAGACCAGGCCGAGCGAGAGGGCCAGGCATTTGAATTGGGTGCTGCGGTTTCCTTTTTGGGGGGAGCCATCCAGCAGTTAAGGGTAAGTGAAAAGCACCGCAAGAAGAAACGACTTTGGTTAATGGCGCAAAATGTTCGCAGTTGGCAGACCCAGCCAGGCACGAAAAATGATTTATGGCACAAGGAAGTTAATTTATTAATTTCAGGACGCTCCAAATGCAGCAGCTACAGCATCAGCAACAGCTAAAGGCGAGTTTTAGGCGGCACCAGGAGCAGATCCTGACATGTTTACAAGCCGCCTGCTGGTAGGGATCGCTGGCAGAAGCGACAGCGGCCCAGTTTTAAATTAGAAACAGAACAAAAACAGCGCGAAACAAGCGCACGGAGATTACAAGCGGCTAACCAAAGTTGCAGAGGAGATGGGATAAAGGGGCTGCCCTGTATATTAGAGAAATATTTCTGGAAAAATAAAGCAATTTTATAAAAGCACATTGAAGAAAATAATATTAAGCAGTTTATAGGGCTAAAAATGTAAAATGTGGCATTTTTTTAGGCTTCATTGACTGCATAGGGAATACTGAATTTATTAACAATATTTACATGAATACATTTTTTTATTAAAACTTTTAAAAATATTTGAAAAAATATAAAAAAATATATTTAAAAAATATATTTCATGTACTTGATAAAAAATATATATATACAAAACATATGTACATTAAAAACCTTTTTTATTATAAATAATAATAATAATAAAAATAGTACTATGTATTAAAATCATTTTAAAAAAATATTTATACATACAAGTAGTTCGATAAGTACAAAATTGTAATATAATAAAACTATTTTATAATATATAAAAAATAGTTTAAAAATTTAAAATCTGTTTATTTAGAAAAATGTACTTTGTATACTATTTCAAAAAATAAAATAAAAATACTAAACAAATTAGTTAATAAAAAATATTTTGTATTTATATCTTTTTTAAATATTTTTTATTTATTTTTAAATATTTTGTATTTATATTTTTTCTTATTTTTCATTTTTATACATTTCATATTCATAGTTTTTATTTATTAATTATTCTATTATTTTTGTATAGTTTTTTTTTTTTTTTCAATTAATTACTAAAAAAATCGTCCAATAAATGTATAAAATTTAATCGTAAATTTAAATCACTTCTGTTTTGGTTTACCTCAATGTGGCTTGCAGTTCAGATCAGAAATTGCGTATACGCCTAAATGGCCAACCCTGATGTTCAACCCGTTCGCTAATTGATGAAGGTGCGCGGGGCACAACTCAATAAAATCAAATTTAGCTCATTAGCAACAGAAATTGATTGCAATATGTTTGCTTCACTTTGATCTAAAGGCACTTAGACGAGCCAACCATAAATCGAGCGGAGCGAACCGAACCGCACCGAGTCTGGGGTCCGCACATATATAAATATAGAATCTATGGCGCAGCAGTTGCCCCAGAAAGCGGGCGGAGTGCGGCACGGAGGATGGGGCGGCGGCAAATGCTGAGTGAGCGACTCTGAGGCTGATGGAAAGCGCATGGAATTCTCCGATTTTCTAGTCAATTTCTAACAGCGAGCGGGTAAAATGTTGCTCTTGATTAATTGCACAATCCCAATACGAAATATTCCATCGACACCCGAAACATTCCTCATTTCAAGTTCCCGAATTCCGCTTATTAAATCATCATTCGCTCACTCTGCTTGAGAATGTTGAGAAATTGTTGCGTTGACAAACAATTTCATTGGCAGATTGCGAAAAGAAATAAAAAAAAAAAATCGACTTTTAGATTCGCTGTAAATCAAATGATTATAAAAACATTTCATTCGCTTTTAAATCTCTTTCCTTTCTTTTTGTTTTTTTGTTCTTCACATTTGTGAGTTGGCGCCCATTAAACTGTCAGCGACTTTGCTGTCTACGGAAATGAAAGAGACAGAGAGGGAGCAGAGAGAGAGAGGGCGCAGGAAGTGTGAGTGAGCGCGTTGAGTGTGATGCGTGAACAGCTCAAAGGCAGAGCAAAAATTGACAGTCGATGATGCCTTTCATCTATTAACCTTGTCTATGTAAACACAAAGAAACCAAAATGCATTTCAAGCAAAGCGAATGATTGCAATAACTTAATTTGTAGTGGTCAGCTATTGATGTAGTTAATTAAATATTAATACTTTATATTATATACGAACTGAACTGAGCGAACTGAAGATATATGCAGCAATTTGAAGAAGCAGAAATTGCTCTAAGAAAAAAAAAAAAAAAGCTGAGAAAAAATGTAAATAGTAAAAAAATAAGAAAATAAATTTGTTATATAGTTATTGAGTATTTTTCATATATATTTATTTTTAATAATTTAAATATAATAATAAATAAATTATTTTAGATAAAAAATAATAAAAATATTTTTAGTAATAATAATTATAAAAAAATGAAACAAAGTACAAATAAATAAATAAAATAATAATATTAAGTTAATCATGAATGATAAATGAATTTAACTTATTAAAAAATATTTAATAAAAAAAATTAATTAATTAAGTTAAACATGTATATAAAATTCAATTAAAAACAATATTAAAGAGAACAAAAGTAGAGTTTGAATATTTTTTATAATTTAATATAAGATTTAAATAAAATAGTAAAACCAACATAATAATTGCATAATTGTATAAATTCAATAATATATAAAAAATATTTATACAAAAATATATACAAACCAAATTATAAAAATTTAAGTATAAACAATGCCTGTAAAATCGTTAATCAAATGAATTTCGTTTTAAATTTAGTTAAATTTCTATAATATTTTCTAGCGTTAAATGAGTTCACCAACAACTAATCAGCACGCAAGTTGCTTCCTCATTTGCTTTATGTATAAATAATTTATAAACATAATAAAAGAAATTAGTTTTCAGCTTGAGCAGGCATTCAACAATTTTTTTATATTAATGGATATCTAGCAAATACCGAAATATATTACGTAAATAAATAAATTTGCGGCCGAATGGGCCTCGAGCGTACACACACTCAAACACACACGCACACACACATATGTTTTGCTATATTTTCAATTTGAGCAGCTAGGGCAATATAATAAATTCGTTGGTAATAAAAATACATCATCAAATAAATAGTTCGACCGTGTTGCACACGAACAAAAGCAAAGTTCGAGCCGAAACGATCATTTTTATTTTATTTTATTTATTTATTTTATTTTTGTTTTGTGTAACTTCAGTTCAGCAAATACACGGCAAGTTAAATAAATTGCATCTACGCAGCGCCCGTCCGGCGTTTGTCGAGCTTATCTCTGGCCACACCAGCCATGGCGGCAAAAGGACAGACAGGCTGGGCATAGGACGGAGCCAACCCTTAAATCACATTTTGCCTAATTTTTCGCTGTCAAAAAAACTCATTAATCTTTTGGTCTGGCTGGCAATGGCAGTGCCATGGAAAATGGAACAGGAAAAAACATACGCCGCACGGAAATTGCTATACGAGGGCGCCACACAGCCACAGCCGAGCCCAACCAGCACACACACACAGACACACACACACCCAAAAACCAAAAACCAAAATCCGCTCTCACCTTGCCGAGCTGGGCGAAATTGTTGCTGCCCTTGAAAAATGAGGCTCTCGTATGTCAGACGAAGCGCAAATGTCACCCCAAAAAATAAAAGTTGCTCGAGCCGAAAGTCGAACGTGTGTAATTTATTTAAATTTAAGGATAAAAACAGGACCAGGCGACACAGACTCTCCACTGGGAAGAACCCCGTTCGCCTGGCCCACTTGAATATTGATTTCTTGCGTAATCTTTGCGGCACGCCCGCTGGCTGCAACTCCTGCTCAGCTCTACTCCTGCTCCAACTTCAATTTCCACTCCCAGCCCGCTTCGCATTCCCGAGCCCGATAGTGGCCAGGCCTCCATTGACGTTTCATATTTATTAATGAGGCGCATTTGTGTTTGGAATTTTTAATTGGGCAGAGGTGAAAGGAGAGGGGCAGCAGTCGAAGTGGGAGAGAGGCGGGCAGAGGAAGGCAGCAATGCCACGGCCTATGGCATAAATGTAATTGAGTAATTAACATAAATTATAATACATAATTTTCTCTTGGCTCTTGCGTAATTATTGTTAGGTAAATTAGATTTCAAGTCGTGCCCCCGCCTCCGCCCCCGCCCACACACACTCTGCAGAGTTTAAGGAGAAATTATTGTATGGCATTTTGCAGTGAATGTATTTGCTTTGCCGCGATAAGCAATTTATGTTAAAAGTTTTCGCTCAAAAACTTGGCCCACAGCTCCATCCACATTTCCGCTAACTGGCAACTGCCAACTGGCGGCAGACTCCCAAACCAAATCAAACTCAATCAGCATCAGCAGAAAATCTTAAATAATGTTTGCACACTGCCAGCCAAAGCAATCGACAGTCAAAAACAACGACAACGATGGCAGTTGACAGATGACAGAGACAGAGTATGAGAGTTTGACAAAAAGCAAGGATAACAGCATCAGCATCAACTTCGGTATAGAGGTTGAGTAAAGACAGCCAAAAGCTGTCTAGAGCAAGAGGTGAAGGGTAAAGCGAATGAAGTCCTGATAGTTATCATAATGCGGCATATGAACTTGCCTTGGCTTGTAATCTAAAACTTAGATATATGCAAGAATTACTTACCTCAATATAACGAAGGATTGTTTCTTGGCATCTATGGGAAAAAGGAGTCTAGAGACTTATCAAATATATTGCTGAAAAGAAGGAAAAGAAAAGCTGATTAGAGCAAGAATATGGGAAGAACAAGTATATGGGAAAATATATATTGAGTAAGAAATTGCGGTCGACATAGAGTTAAAAGAGAAAGAGAGAGAAACAGTGGGGAGTATGAAAGGCTAACTGAGAGAGAAAGTCGAAGAGGTGACAGAGTAAAGGACACAAATTTTCTTACTAATAAAGTATATATTTCCCATCTTTACTTCAAACCTGTTTGCATGTCTCCCAAAATAATATTATTTGTACTTCCCAAAAGCAACAACAAAAAGTTACGCATTAATCTGCACATGTTCATACCCAAGTCTATCGCTCTTAGCCCCAACTATCCAGCTTACCAACTATCTACCCAATCTGGCTAAGCCTTAGCATCCATATACATCAAAAGGTAAAAGGAATTAAGATAATGAAAAAGTTAACCAGGGTCTGGAAGCCAGGCGAGCGTAGCATCATATATACCATCATACGCAGCACTTCAAAATATTTATATACTTTGCATAGTTTTAAAGCATGCTCAACACTCCAAAAAGCAAACAAAAAAATAAATAAAAGATGAAAAAGTGTGTGTAGAGCATTTAAAATGCTATCAAAATTTCCACACTTTTCAGACAGACAACCCAACACGCAGCACACACACACACACACATGAGAACGCATCAGCCAGGTTGGGTGCTGGGACTTGAACTTAGAAGCAGGAGCAGGAGCAAGAGCAGGAGACGGCGGCTGAGGCTGAGGCTGAGGCTGAGGCAGTCATCTGTCAGAAGTTGGCAACCCTGCCGCCATATTGAATTTTGCTGTGTGTCTGGGCTTGGGCTGCCTGGTTGAGTTTGTCTGTTGGTTTTCAACCCACCTTGTTGCTGATTGCTGCTGCTGCTGCTGCTGCTGCTGTCACACACACATCAACAGAAGCAGCAGCAACAACAACAACGCTGTTGGGATTTCAACGCTCTCTTACACACACACGCACACACACACGCACACACACTCACGCACAGCCATAGAGTGAGATAGCAAATGGCAACTTTGTGCATAATTTTGCGCCTTGTTGTCATGTTTCATGACTCCTCTTGATCACTCCCGCTCCGCCCATGCCTCTCTCTCTCTCTCTCTCTCTCAGTCTTATGTGTGTTTTGTGCTGCCTTGTAAAATGTAAATAAATACGTTGAGCAGGAAAATCATTTTTGTCTGTGTAGTTATGCCAGTTAAGAGGTTTATGCGTGCCAGCAAATCAGGAAGAGTGACAGAAATTAAAACACATAAAGACGTACATACATACAAAGCTGATGGAAGCTGTAAAGTGAATGCACAGTTGATGGATGGAATAAAACTTAAAATGTCCATGCTTAATGGAAAAACAAGAAATTATGATTAATGAATGGCTGAAATTATACAAAGTGTAATTAGCTTAACTGGCGGGAGACGAGTGAAAGTTGCTAAATGATGGCCAGGTGAGGAGAGGACTTTGGAGACCAATAATAATGCAAATAATAATGAACATTTTAGAGACCAGTAATAATAAATGAAAATGCTAATACTACTTATTACTTTAATATTAAAAGAAATATTTATACAAATTCTAATGATAATGCTAATACTACAACAAATGATAGTAGATTAATACTAATAAAAATATTAATGAGAATTTTAATACTAATTCTTCTCCTTACTGAGTGCAATACTTAAATAAAAAATACTTATGCTAGTGCTGGTACTTGTACTAATATGTATACTAGTATATATAAGAATCAAACTAACACCTCAATGGAAAAGCCCATACAAATAGTGGTAATAATACAAGTACTAATTATAATGCCAATACCAATTCTAATATATTTTATAATAACTTATTAATACTAATGCTAATAAAGAATTATGTCAATGCTAATACTAATTGATAATGATTTATTAATAATAATTTGAATACATAAAGAATAATACGAATACTAATAATGACATTTATATTAACAGTAATTCAAAAACCTGATGATGCAAATACTAATACTTATTAATAGCCCCAATACACTACATATGATAATAGTAATACTAATACAACTACTAAAACGAATGCTAATACTAATACTACTACGAGTACTGAAAATAATACTAATATTGGTATTAGCTAATACTAATAACTACATATCAAAATATCAATTCCAGTACCAATGTAATATCAATGCTAATACTAATACATGCATATATGTATACGAATATTCATAATAGTGCTGACTAATGCAAATTAGTACTTATATTGATATGATTATTACTGACTAAAATCCACACTAATGACCATCAACAACAATAGCGTAAATTCGATAATTTTACAAGCAATTTTAATATTAAGAACATAATCTTAATATTGAGCACGTATAAACACAGCAGTCTGAGCCAAGCTGCGTGTGGGGAAATTGCCTAAGCTTGTTAGAGCCTCGCTTTGGCTGGCTTTTATGCGACCAATTTCTACGCACTATGAAAAGGGGTGGCCGGCAGTAGCAGCCGAAGCAGCCCTTGGGCGGGCCGACCACCCCTTCGGGCGCTGCTCTGCACGCAGCTATCATCAACAATAATAACGAGAACACAAAGCACAAAGGAAAAAGCCTCTGCCCAGCCACGCCCACTCGCTGTGCTGTGCTGTGCGGCGCTGTGTGGTGCTGTGCTGAGTAAGTTAAGCGTCAAAAGTTTTGATAGCTTGTGAGATGCCTACTGGAGCGACTCCGGCGTCTGCTCGCTGGACCCCATTGAGGCAACGTGGAGAAGAACTTGGAAGAGAACGAGGCAACATTTTTCATTTTTAGTTGAGCACAATTTTTTAACACAAAACTTTTATGTAAAATGTCTTGCGAGATAAAAGTTTAAATTGTCAATTGAAAATGTTGTTGGTAAAAGTTTTTTTTGATTAATTTTCACTGCGCTGCGCTGCGTTGACAATAAAGTCGATGAGCAGCAGAAGCCAGAAAGTGTGGAAAGACCCAAACATTTACATGTTCGAGGCACGAGGCAGACAAACAATTGAGCACATTAACGCGCACAGATACAAGGCGAGAGTGAGAGAGAGAGAGAGAGAGGAGAGAGAGAGAGAGAGATGGCAGCTACATATCTGCGAGGGAGACGGAGTGTGAGTCCATAGCGATTTGCATGTGAATGTGTTGAAATAGAATTTAATGGCAAAAATAACAATGAAAAGTGAAGAGCAAATAAATAAAAATAAGCTGCAAAAGTCTATTGAAAATCAGAGAAGAAGAAAAAGAAGAAGAAGAAGGCAGTGCGAATAAAGCAGCACTTAAAAGGGAATTGCGAATGCCAGAGGCAGGAAGCAGGAGCTGCTAAAACGTAATGTGTTTCTAGAAATCCTTTTATGCATAGGTATTATGCATATGACAGGAAATTACATGAAATTGAATTTTATTGTATTGAATCAATATAAAATTTGTTTTATATCAATTTTTTAAATAATTTTTGTGAAATAGTCCAGAGTCAGTTTCAGTTAAACGTGAAATTTAGTGTTGCAAGTCGAAATTCCATTTAGAGGTATTTTACAGTCATTACCAAATGTATGCATATTTTTCTATATTTTTGCTATTCTCTTCAACAAACTTTTTCGTTTTTAGTCAAATTCTTTTAATTCTACCCTCCCTATGCCGAAATTGCAGGATATTTTGTAGTTTCTTCTATATATATTTATTGAGCATTACATATCTTTTTTTTTCGAAATATTTGAAATATTTATTGTCATTAAATGTTCCATATTGCCTTCCATATTACAGGGTATTTTTTAGTCTTTACTAAAAGCTACAGCAGTTACTCTCTAATTCTTGCGGTCCTTCCATTGCTCTTCTTTCTTTTATCAAATATTCTATATTCTATACCCTGTCTTTATAAAACGTTCTATAATATATTTTAAGTTTGACTAACTTTCAGGGTATTTTTCTTAAAATTTTACTCTATGTCTCTTGCTATCTTTTTCATAATTTTTCATATTTTCATCACATTTTGCTATATTCCACTCTCCCTCTACCTAGTTTGCAGGGTATTTCATAGTCTCCATCGCTCACCTTTAGTCTCCCTCTCATTTCTCTGTAGTCTACTCTACTAATGCTTTTCTTTTTCATCAAATTTCCTCTATGCCTCAACCTTTGTCATTGCCCGAGCTCTCCGGCATTCGTATTTACTTGTTTTTTGCCCCCTTCCTTGTGATTTAGTGTAGGAAAAGCCATTTTGTACAATTTCCACACGATTGATTTCGCAAATTTTCGCCGCAAGTGCCCCCAGAAGCGAAATAGCAACCGCAGGCCCACTACTCCGCACAGCAGCTCTGGTCCCAGCAGCTGGGCCGAGCTGTCGGGCTGGTTTCTCTGCGCTCCGTAATGCCTTTTGCCCCGTAGCCACAATTACCCAAAAAGCCGATCCAATTGCTACCGATGCCGCTGCCGCTGCCATTGCCGCTGTCAGCTCTTGCCTCAAACTCCTTTGAATGCCAACCAACCAGGCCGGGTGGCATATGACTACTTTGCTCTAGACTTATCGAGGAACACATCTAGCTCTAATGCAATTAAGCCGCCCCGCATTGCCTGCAATTCATAAATATTTTATTTGACCTCGGCACAGGAGCATAACTTTCGAAAGGACCAAAGTCCTGGTAACAAACCGAAAACCCGAAACCGAACGATAAAAAAAAAAAAATCCACACACACACACACACACACACATACACACAGGCTGTGCAGATAGACATTGCGTATACGCCAGCGAGGTCGGTCGGCCAATATGCTCTTCTACTTTTTGGGGTCATTATTACTTAACGCCCTGGCAATGTTAGGCAAATTGCTTTTCGGACGAGTCCCACTGGAATGGGCGCTTCTCTACCTATATCCCTCTCCCGCTCACTCCCTTTTACTCATATTAGAGCGCTACATGTGCTGCCATTCCTCTGTATCTTCGTCTACGTCTCAGTCTCTCTGTGCCCGTGTCCAACCCTCCGAGTTGGAAAACAAATGGCGTGTGGCAACAGCAACGGCAACGGCAACGGCAAAAGGGTTAAAAGGTGCGGTTTGCCACGCTTCATGTTGCTCCTGCCACGGCCGCGACACCGGAAACAACCACCTAAAGTGGACACCAGCTGCATTTGCTTTTGTCTTCCGTCTGTTTGCTCTATGAGGGCTGGAGGGGGCCTGAGGTCCTTTTCTTTGCTTTGATGTGCCACAAATTAATTGCCTACAATTAGGCGCTCCGGCAAATGTCACTCACTCACTCACTCATTCGCATTCAGCTTGAAGTTCGACTTGGAAGCATTTCTGACACTTACCGTTATTCCACCAGCCTGTCCAGCCTGTCCGCTTGTAATGCCAGCTTAAAGGCTTGCCCCAAAGTCCCAGAGTCTGCAAAGAAAAACAGTTTGTTAGTGCCGAAAAAGTTGCGATCGAGCAAAGTCCACTACAACACGCCGCCCGACAAAACATATGCCATTACAGCCTTACTCGTGTCTACTTGTGGCATGTCTGTCACATGCAGAGGTCACTTGAATACGAAAAAAATAAAATAAAAATAAAAATGAAGAAAGTAAAAAGGGTAAGAGGCTAGCCAAACTTGCTGGAAACTTTGCTTGTAACCTCGGCCAGAGAGCGACTTTCTGCTAATGAAAAGTGTCTGCCGTTGGCTCTTCGCAAAGTTTTTCATTGACTGGACCCAAGTCCAGTTATGCCAGCGGAAGTTACTTTACTTTACATATTTATTTTCTTTTTTCAAGTTCCGCTTTTTATTTTTATTGCAATAAATAAAAGAAAATCGAATTAGACATGTGCGGCGTAAACAAATGGAAGACTTGATGCTCTATGAATTGCTAAAGGAAATTTGAGATATATCAATATATCAATTAATTTTGGGATATGATATGCTAACGATTTCATTTTCATAAACGTCTAGCTTTAGGCTTATAAAAAGACAGCCTAATGGAAGCTATTTTTGGTTTTATATTCATAAAACTAAATTTTCTATAGTAAGGAAATATATCTACCATTTAACTAAAAAGGGTTTGGCATTTTTTAATTTTTAAAAGTTATATCTCTTCAAGGAAAACTCCGATTTGAATAAATTAAATTTTACTGCAAAGAAAAAATAATTAGCTATGATGAAGAAATGTTTCAGGTCTATAAAAATAATTATTATATATGACTGTTATTTTTGAAATGTTATTTTAATTTTTTTTATATATTTTTTTTTATTTTTTATTTAGTTATTTATTTTACTTTTTATCTTTACTCTTTTAGTTTTATAAATTTTTAATTTCAATATTTTTATTTAAATTTATTTTTTATTTATTTATTATTATTTTTTTAAACTTATTTATTTTTTTCTTTTTTTAATTAAAAAAATGTCATCCCTATTCAGTTGAGAAGTGTTCTGTGTGATCTATGAACTCATTTTTCAATAATCAAAGCTAGATTTCCTTTAAAATCATATCATTTCATCATTCAATTTATTTTTATATACATTTCTTGAACTTTCATTTGACTCATCAAAATGTTCATTTCCACTCAATGCTCACGGCTCAGAGCCTTCATTATTGGTCGAAGTTCTTTGGAAAAGCAATATACTTCAACTGAGCCGCACAATTCACAATTTCACATTCAAGTCTATGGCAAACTGGCTGGAGATATGAAGTGAATGCTCAGGCTTCAGTCTCTATTGTTGCTCAAAGTTTTCGTGCCAAACAGAAATTACATTTCGGTTCGCATTTGGGTTTTTATTGTTGGCCAAGTCCCTGGCCACTTTCCTAATGGCAAGCACAAAGCACTGACCGAAAGATTTATTATCAACTGTCATTTTTGCTCGCTTGCTCTTAATTCCCACACTCTACATATATAAAGAGATATATCCACACGCACACACAGACTATCTCGCTCTCTCTCTCTCTCTCTCTCTCCCTCTCTCTCTCTCTCTCTCTCTCTCTGCTGATGCTGTCTGTGTCTGCCTGCCGCAAAAGCATTTGTTATAATCAAAAGTTCTTGACTATATGCGCTGATTGCGCTCTGTGCTTTGATTTCTCTGAACTTTCGCAAATAGTTTTGCCATTTTGCCAACGCCAAGTCGCGCCTCATGTCGTATGCGCAATTTATATGGCTTAACGCTGACAGTTCAATAAGCCAGCTCCACAGGCTGCCATTGCCACTCCGCTCTGACTGTCTGTCTCTATGACTCTTTAATTTTCATAAATAACCGAGAGCAAAAAGTAGTAGAAGAAGTAAAGTTATAGGCCAGCAACTATTGCCAACTACCTGAGACCCTAGCCACTAATTACGCATACGCCGCGTTGCGGGGCTGCAAAAGTTACAAAAGTTCCTTAACCTAGCCCAGTCGACAGCCATTTCAATAACTTCTGTTGCAGTTCCCACATAGCTACGGGGGATTTAGCCTAGACTAGACACACTCACTCTCACACACACACACACACACAGAGACATAGACCAAAATTTTTGGCTACCATATATCGTTTTAACATAATTTCTGTGGCAAAATTAACTTTATGAACTGTTGAGCGAAACGGCAACCCGGCAACCCGGCAGCTCGGCAGCTCGGCAACTCCACAACTCCACAACTGGCAAATGGCAACTAAAGCTAGAAGACAGTCAGTCCTTGGAGCGTGCGCCGCACAACCTGCCACTTAAAACAAATAACAAAGTTTTGCTTAACTTTGCGGCAAGTCGCTCGATGGGCTCGAATCGTTTGCCTTTGACTTTGCCAGCGCCCTGCCAGCTCCTGTTGCCTCCTGCCTGCTGCCAAGGAGCTGCCCTAGTCAGGCCCTGTCAAAATTATGGCCAGACACAAAGCAATGTCGTTGTGCGGCTTTGTCTTGGGCGTTGCAGGAAATCATCCGCAGTGTGCGATGCCTGCACCTAGGCCCCTCGACTTGCCTCTAGCTAAATTACGTATGAAAATGGATTTTATTAAAAAAAATGAAAAAACAAGAAAGGAAGTTGACGACGGTAAGCAACTCAGCAACAATTCTGTTTACGTTTGCCCATCAACAATAAATTGAGAGCCGTTAGGCCAAAATAAAGCAATATAAACATGGAAAACATTTAGCAACAATCAAAAAGAAACTGGAAAACATTTTCAACAAAATGAGCAAATCAAATAAATTTTTGGAGTAAATATGTACATAAATGCAATATAGAAATTTAAAAAAATGGTAATATATATATTTTTATGAAAATAGTAATAAAAATATACAGCTGTGTTCGTGAAAATAGCAGCAAAAATATACAGTAAGCTCACGAAAATAGTAGTAGATATTTGCAGCTGTGTTTATGGAAACTATAGCAAGTATATTCATTTGGTAATGAAAATAGTAGTAGATGATGAAAATAGTAGTAGTTAATGAAAATAGTAGTAGTTAATTAAAATAGTAGTAGTTCACGAAAATAATAGTAGTTAATGAAAATAAAAGTAGCTAATGAAAATAGTAGTAGTTTACGAAAATAGTAACAGTTATTGAAAATAGTAACAGCTAATGAAAATAGTAACAGCTAATGAAAAAAGTAGTGGTTCACGAAAATAGTAGTAGTTTATGAAAATAGTAGTATATATCTGCCTGTGTTCATCAAAATAGTAGCTTTCTGCAGCTGTGTTTATGGAAATAGTATTATGTCTATACAGCAGTGTTTGTAAAAAATAGTAGTAGATATTATTAACTCTTCACGATATTTGCAGCTTCCATAACACGAAATACTAATAGAAGCTGTGCGTACGAAAATAGTAGTAGATATATGCAGCTGTGTTTCTGACTTTACTTTACGAAAATAAAAGTCGATTTTTCATTGGAATTTTGGGAATAGTAGTTAAGTGAATCAGTATTCATAAAAAATAGTGGAATTGTAAAAAGGAGGCTCAAATTATGGCCACTCGGGCATGACAATTTTAATGTGTTACAAATCTCTCAGTTTTCATTAAAACCTTATTTTTATAAGCTCTTGAAAAGCAAAACTCAAGAAGCAAAAATCAATATTCGATTCAAATCAAATCAATTCATTATTAGTTTTGGCTTAGCTAAAAATTAGCTTCAACAAAAAATGGCCAACACTAGCCAGGCTGGCAAATATTCGTCCATTCGTGTCCTGCTGCTGGCTTTTTGTCAAAGTGAGTGCAAATAAATAGTTTGGCTTTCAAAATCTACAGTCAAGCAACTAAGAGGCTAAGCAAATATGAATTGAATTTATTTAGCATTTCAACAGACATGCTAATTGGAATAGATGGTGGAGTTGCTCTGGGCCTCCAAACACACACACACACACACACACACATGCTGCTGATGGCCCACTAAAGAGCAACCAATAAATGTGGAGTTGAGGCTGAAAGGCTTTTTGGCAATTGGCTGTAGTGCAGCTTGAGGTAATTGCGCTTGCTTTCAACGCCCCAGCAAAATAATAAGCGTTAACAGCAGAGGAGAATAACACCTACAAAACACACTCCCACACACACACACACACACACACAGGGAGAGAAAGGCAGAGACTGGCATTAGAATGGCGCCAAGTTTGGGGCCAACTTCATGAATTTTGAATGAACGCAAAGGCTAAACTAAACCCGGAACCTGGGCCTGTGCCTGTGCCTGGGCCTCTGCCTGACTTTTCTTCTTCAGTTTTATTTTTTCATCGTGCAGGCGTCACACAGTTGGCACTGCGAGTCCTACACGATTCGCTGTTGTCGTCGTTGCCATTGTCGTTGTTGTTGTTGTTGTCGTTGTTGTTGTTGTCGACAACCGACGACTACTTAGAGACGCCTAAACAGCTTCATTACTTTTATGAGGCTGGCGGCGCGCTTCGTTGGCTCGGCCCATTGTCTGGGGCTTGGAGCCCATCCTCGTCTGGCCAGGCGCAAATTTGTTTGTGTAAATTAAATGAAATGACTGTAAAAATGCCAAATAAGCTAATTTGCGGTTAGTTTTGCCTTTTACATATATATTTATATGTATCTGTATATATATATATAAATGGGTTTGAGTAAGCTCTTTTATAGGGCCCGGCCATAACTCTGTTTTGGGCGCCCATCATTATCAATCAAAAACAAAATGGCGGCCATTGCTCACTTTAACGGCTCACCCCCTGCCACTCAGCCGCCCTCTGACTTGTTGTTGTTGCTGTTGTTGTTGTTGTGGTCATGTCCGTCGACCATGTCCGGGCTGCATTTTAAATGTAGACAAGTCTGTTCCGGGCGCTATTTGTGCCGCCCGGCCATGAATTTTGCATGAGAGTTTAGTTAAAGTGCAGCTGGTGCAGAAACTAGCACCGGTAGCAGGAGCCGCAGCAGGAGCAGGAGCGGCAGGAGCAGCAGCTGCCTGCAGCACAAAACTTTTTTTTTATGGAACTATACGAGCAAAGTACTGACCAGGGAATCGTATAGGAGTTACCAATATGAAAATGTATTTCTCTTAAAGAATTCCGTTGGATTATAGTTGAAGTAAAGTATTTTAAGCCAATGAGAAATCAGTTAAGAGATAAATATAGTTATACATTATATATGTAGGAATATTAATTAAATATTTAATATTTATATATATTAATCAGATATTTAGAAATACTAAAGAATTTCAAATTTGCAATCAGCAAAATAAAATAAAAATAAAATATAAAATAATTTATTATTAAAAACAATATATTCTTTTAGGCATTTTTATTAAATTTTAAAGGCTGCAAAAATTTTATATTAAAGTCATATTTCATAGTATGGGAAAAAGAATTAAAAAACAAGCCCTTAGCAGCTGGCCTAATATATCAAGCCGACAAACCCTAAAAAAAATAAAACATATATATTCATTCCATCTACATTAAAACTTCAATTAGCATAAATAGATAAACATTAACGAAAAAAAAAAAACCTTTCGCCCAGAGCTGATATCTAAATGGATTACAAATTAAGCCAAAAGTAATAAATTTTCGAAATACACAAATAAAATAATTTAAATAAAATCCAAAGATCCGCAAAAAATAAAAAATAAAAAAAAAATTAAAAAAAAAAACAACAAAAAATCGCACGAATTGCAAATGAGTTGCATATCAAATGATCATTAGCATTTTGTAGGTATTTTAATTGAAAATTTATATGCCCATTGGCGGCAGTCAAACTTTTATGTCAACCGAATGAACTTGGCGTATGGTAAGTGAGCAAGCGTGGGTGCGGGACCAGGGGCAGATGCCACGCGGGGGCGTGTCCAAAGTGTGGACACGCTGTTTTGCATATCAATCTGAAAATCAATTAGAACTTGCTGGCACGCGCCAGCTGCCCAACTTTTTTCATTAAAATTAAGCGCCAGCTGAGAGAAGCGAGTGAGAGTGAAAGAGAGCGACAGAAAGAGAGATTCGCTTTACCTGAGTGGCAAAAACTTTTACAAAAATGTATAATTACGAGCGTTTACATAGAGTTTCGCTTGGATATCTCTCGCCCACAAAGCCCGCTTACAGTTTGCATCACACACAACAAACCAACAACAACAACAACACACACACACGTATATATATATATATACTCATATCCTTTCAGCTCGGGCGCTCAGGCAACGGTTTATAGAGAAAAAATTTGCATAAAGTGCGCATAAATTATGCCGTGAAAAAAAGTTATAATACCATACTTACAGTACCAGAGCCGAGACGACGAGCAACAGCAGCAGCATCCACAGCAGCATCCACAGCAGCATCCACAGCAGCTCTGCTTCTATCTCTGCTCAATAACAAGAAAATTCCCCCATCCACTCAAGCTCTACAACGGAGCTCAGCGTTCAGGTGTGCGTGCGTGTGTTTTGGCCTGGGACGCATGTGACAGAAACTGCGCAACTTTTAAGAGGTGGAAGCTGCTCTGGCAACGACAAAGGCATGGGGGATGGGAGGTGAGGGGGCTAACAAGTCGGGTCTTCACTGTTTACACTTAAGCAAAACAACAACATCGACAAATTTGTTTAACAAAAATTTCATAAAATAATGCAAAAGTTTCATCTGCTGCTGCTATAATTCATGCCCAGGCAGCTGTTGTCGCCTGTCGTTGGTTTTACACTTTCAGCGAACCACCGGGTGTCGGGTCGAGTCGGGTCGGGTCGGATCGAGTAGGACCAAGTCTCGATTGCAACTAGGCAAAAGTTGGCTGGCAAAGCTAAAAATGTTCATCAATTCATTAAAGTGCCGAGGCAATAGAAATTGTTTGCCCATCAAGCTCAATAACAAGCAGCTGTGCCGACTGCAGCTACTACGAGTTAATTTGTCACTTCGAACAGTCAAGCTGAAAAGTTTTCGGCCATAAGCCAAAGTCGTTTTGCTAGTTAATAATCAAATGCATGCTTCTTCAGCATTTTGTGAAACTTTTGATTATGAAAAGAATTTCAACAGAGATTGGCAAGATTGAGAATAGATTGAGAATAGTTGCTGAGGAAGAGGAATATAGAGATAATTCCAATATGAAGAAGAGAGTCTTATATATTAATATATCATTATATCATTATATTAGTTTCAGTTAATATTCAGTGAATCTATTTCTCTCTTTTCTTATAGATTCTGTCACATTCACTTGATAACTCACCACAAACTGAAAGGAAACTTTATTTTTATTTAGACAAAACTTATGGGGCATGAATAAGAGATAGATGTTAATTAAGAGAAGAATATAATCAAGTGAAGGAGACGGGAGTATTTGTTGAATGTACTGAATGATAAAACAATTTGAGCTCTGAACAGCAAAGAGAACGAGAAAAAAATAAATCCTAAGGGAAGCTACAGAATAGAAAATAGAACGAACAAGAGCTAGCGCATAAGATGAGAAACTTTTGTCGAACGACCCTGACTAGGTGATACCTTGAATGCTAAAAGGAAACGAGCAGGAAGTGGAACATAGGTAAGAGAAAGAATGACATTTGAGAACAAGTAGCATAGCTACGAATAGAAGTTATTCTAACTATAACAGAACATAAACTAGAAGAGTACGACGAAGAGGTAGAGCATGAGTAATATAGCAGGTTGTGCTCTGAGTGCCACTGTCTGATGCATGTCTATAGCATGTCTATAGTATTAAAAAGCCCTTTCCATACTGCTCTGCTTAGAAGCTGTATCCAAAGAATAGACGCGGCTAAATATGTTTTTAAAGGCTTATCAAGTTGCTTAAGCTAATCAAATATTACAGTTATACTCAAATACATAAAGTTTAATATCTATTAAGGCAGCAAGAGTTATTAAGGCCTTATACCAATATATATTTTTGCTTCTCCGCCTCATATCGATAAACAAACTCCAAAATATTGCCCTTCCCAGCTTGCTTTACTTCCTTTTCGGTTTTCTCTTTCCGTTAAGGAAAACTTGAGGCATATGCAAATAGCAATTAGAATAGAAAAAGGTTGGGCATTGTCGGTATCGATTTAATCCAAGCAAATAAGGCCCATGGAACTTTTTTCCCGATGCCTTACCCCAATTTCGCTTAGTGCCTCTGATGCAGGTCTTACGGCCAATCCAAAACCAATTAATTCATTGTCTAAGCCAACGGCTGGCCAGTCTCTAGCACCTGTCAGCTGGAGTGGCTGGCGTCCACTTGCACCTTAATTGAATTCGTGTAAGAGGGTGTTCAGCTGCCCGTACACCGCCTGCTGTCTTTCTACAGTCTTCCTGCCCATCCTGCCATGTCCGTCGCGCTTCGTTTTGCCCCGAATAATGAGGACTGACAGGCGACAAGCGTAATTAAATTTTATTTAAGTGTTACATGCAAATTTTTGCTCGCATTTCGTTCGCAAACGGTTCCATTTGAGGCCGACAGGCAAAACACGTTCTCATTTAGGTTTGGTCCCTGTCTTTGATTTGTTTGGGCTTATCTGGGGCCCCGGCCCCGGCCCTGGCCATGGGACTGGGGCTAATTTATGAGCTAGACGAACCGCGGGCGGTCTGAGGCACCTCTTAGTGCTACTTGATTATTGGGGGTACTAATGTCTCACACGCAAAGCCGCTTATTGATTCCACCCCTAGATATTGCGCATACGCCGCGTGTACGCAGCTTTGTATGCCATTAGTGTTCGCAGAAAAGGGACTTAAGCAGAGCCAGAGCCAGAGCCAGAGCTACAGCTTTAGCTACACATGATTATGATGGAAGATGTGCACTGGCCACACAGGCTCTCAAGCGACCCAGACACGCTACCCTTTTCTCCCTCCTCTCTCTCTCTCTCTCTCTCTCTCTCTCTCTCTCTCTCTCTCTCTCTCTCTCTCTCTCTCTCTCTCTCTCTTTCTCTCTTTCTCTCTACCCTCTCTCTTTCCCTTGATTACAAACAGCTGGCACTGACAATGACATATTGTCGTCATTAACACTTTCCTTTTGTGTCTCATGTCTCTCATGTTGCATAAGCATTTTTCTCGAACATCCTCTGCTCTGCTTGAGGAATTTGTTATGCTGCACTGATTTCTGACACAGCTTCTCTATCAGCAATTTCAGTCTGCTGTAAGTGAATTGATTTGAAAACTGAGTCAAGTGAGCAGAATCACTCAATTGACATAGAAATTCAGTTGCAAATGCAGCTCTCAGACTGATTCATTACAAACTGCGCCCAATCGACGCCAACAACAACAACAAAGACGCCCACTATTTAGCCAGAGCCGAGATTGGGAGTAGGTGCTAGTCAAGTCAAGTCGGCAAATGGTTTTAATTTGCCTATTGCCTTTTACATGTGGCTTCATTTGCATAGCTGTCGAGTGGGAACTGCAACCAGCACGCGGCAAACAGGTTCCTATTATTATTTATAATTATATTTGATATACTCGCAGACTGTGCACTCTTTGTCTCTTTGTCTATTTTGAGTAAAGCTTAACCATAGCTGCACTGGCATCAAGTTTTTCCACTTTTCTCATTAGCTTATCTGGCCAGCGTTGCATGTTAATTAATGAGAATTGCAGAGAAAGGCGAGTTTTACTAAGATAGAGAGAGAGAGAGAGAAGGAGAGGGTTGGCTTCTAGATAAAATCTTTTGACAGACATACAGGTGTTTAATTCAGTATTTTTTCATTAGCTTATCTAGATTTTGAATGATTGAATTAAATGAGAATTACGTAGAAAAGTGATGAGTTCTATTGCTAGACATGATATAGCTTTAATATGACTGAAGTTGTTTTCTTTGTAGTTTCATGTGCTTAAAGTGATAAGCAAACAAATGAGAATTATGAGAATTGCATAGAAAGGCTACTTATAAAAAATGGTAAGATGTGTTCTAGGCACTAAGAATTGTTTGAGAAGTATATATAATTATTTTAGTATTTTGTAATCTTAAAAAAAACTCATTAATGAGAATTGCGTAGAGGGGCTATTGATATAAGTGAAGACTGCAGTATTATTGAACCTAAAATACTATGAACAATAGATTAATTTAACTTGATGTTGCAATCTTCAAGAGCAATATTATATATAAGACTTGTCAGCATTTACACACTCTCACAAGTCTATTGCATAAATTTCCATAATCTCTACACAAATTTGTCTCACTAAAAAAACCCCTTTTCAGTGCCTTTACACCTACTGTCAGCGGCTTAACAATATAATTGAGCACACAATTCCAATTAGATTGAAGTCATTTTACAAATTTAGTTAAAGCTGACGCCATCGAGTCGATTGATTCCCGTCTACGCTCCAGTGCATTATAATTAAGAGGCGCTGCAGTTGCTCCACTTTATTGAAGTATTTGTCTGTTGTTTCGCCTCGCCTTGCCTCGCCACGGCTGGGCTTGGATATGTATGTGTGTATATGTATGTATATGTGTCTGTGGGTCTGTCTATCTATAATGCCATTGTCAGCAATAAATAGTCAAGTACATAATACTTATAATTTATTTTTGCATAGCAAATCCAACTTGGCTGCGATATGAGTCGATGCCTGATGCTAAAGCTGATGTTGGATCGTATCGCTCGAGCTGCTCTGCTGCTGCTGCTGCTGTTGCTGCTGTTGCTCTGCTGCCTCCGTCGCACTTAGTTAGATTTATGGCAAAGTCAGTCGAGCAATTTGCGTGGGTAAACATGCACTAAAACTCAATTTAGAAGCAAGCATATATATAAGTATGTGTGTGTGGGTACACATATACATATATTTAGTGTAGCTACAGTGCCAGCGAAATGTATGCTGACACAGCGCGCAATTTAATGCGATTTAAGCGGCGCAAATTGAGCGGGCCACTTGAATGCTTGTCGAAACTGAATGACTGAATGACTGAGAAACAACAACAACAACAACAACAACAATAAAGGCAACAACAACAACAATCTGAACTGATAACGATAACGGCCTCGTATCTTAGCAGACGGCATCCTTGGTGCCTGCCTCACTTTATTAAATTATACACTCTAGATATTCTCTCCAATCTCTCTACTCTCCCTCTCACTCATCCTTCTCCCTTTCTCAACGCCCGCGTACACCAATTAATCCCAACTGGATTTGGCATAAAGATAAGACAACAGCCTGCTCCTTCTTGTCGTCATATAGCTGCAGGGAGAATAGCATAAAATGAAAAAAAAAAAAAAAAGCAGAAAAAAAGTACGTAAGCCTCCCTCTTGGTGGACTCGACTATTGCGCCGCTGCTCCCAAATGTGCCATTGGACAATTTTCAGCGCGTGGCAAGTTGGGCCCGGGCCTCGACTCTCGGCTCTAAACGGCCCCCATCTGCCACTTGATACCAGCAGATAAGTCATTTTTATGTGACACTTTGCCTTAAATATTTCACATTTCTGCTTTTCTTTTTTTTCTTTTTTTTTTTGCCTACTTTTCCGCTTTGAAGCGGCACTCAGCAGGCGCCGTTACATAAAGCAGGCCAGCAGTCTGGCAAAAAAAAAAAAAAAAAAATCCACTCAACTCCCACTCGGTGTCGCATTATGTAGGCGACTGGGCAATGACACTATTCCCGTCTGTATATATACTTATATAGAGAGAGAGCGGGGGAGAGAATGAGAGATATATCTTAAAATGAAGTTCATATTATAATGGCAGCGGCATCTTAAATGGTTTATGATTTGCAGCCAGAGATAAACGCTGTAGCTGAGCGCGAATGACCTTCGCTGGCTAGCTGCAAAGAGTTGCTTAAGCTGCTCATGCTGAAAACAGTTTAGAGATAAATGAAAAACCAATCAAATCTCGACATGTTCTAAACATGGAACAAGTTGTCTGAGCAGTGCATGCACTGCTGAGCATTAGAGCAAACTCAGTTGGAGCAACTCTTATGAGCGCTACACCCAGAGAGGATTAAAGACGATGCTCTGAGTTGTTGCATGTTGATGTCAACCCTAAGAAACGCACAGATCCATGTGTACTTCACGCTCATTTTTGCCCTTGCTCACTGACTCTAAAGTTGGAGTGTTGTCTTGAGTAATTTTCTTACACGTTTCTACTTTTTATGCAATATAACATTTAAACGTTTTTTTTTTTTTTTTTTTTTTTTTTTTTTGTTTTAAATATCTTCTATCCATTTGAAACATATTAAAATTCAATATTACATATTTAATGTAAATAAAATAATTTATTATGAACTATATTTTAAATATAATTATATTAAATTATATTAAATATAAATAATTAAATAAAATACAAATAAATGTATTTCTTATTTCTTATTAAAATTGATTTTAAATATTAAAAATTATAAATATTTTTTTTTTTACACTAAAATAAAATTGAAAAAGTGATAATAAATATAATCTAATCTAATTTAATTTTAATATAAATAAACTATATAATCATTAATTTTAATATACTTTAAATAGATAGCAGACAATCAAAAATACTTTTAAGAATGATTATAAAAATTATAATAAATAATAAAATGTAATAAATGCCCTTTAAAAAATACATATATATTTTGTAATTTATTTATGCATAACCAAAATAATGAAATAAAATCATATTTAATTTTAATATATTTCAAATAGATAGCTGACATTAAAGAATTATTTTTAAAATGTCCCTAATACTTTTTTTTAATTTTTTTTTAAATAATAAATAAATAAATAAAATATATATTTTTGTACTTATGCCAAAATAAATAAATTAAAAAGTATTCGAATAAATTTAAATTAAATATCAGATATTAAAAGATATTATTAATAAATAAGAGCTAAAACTGTCCCTTATTAATTTTTCGAATATTTTTCCATACTAAAAAAATAATTTATAACTGAGATATGTGCTATTCATATTATTAAATATTTTGTAGGCCTAGACATCAGCCAAGTTGCAACCATTCTAAATAGAATCTCAGAGACGACTTCGCTATTTGTCCTGGATGCAGCCAAGCGAATCATATTGGGAGACAGGCGCAGTGCGAAGCATTCGCACATCAAGTGGCCGTCAGTGGAGCCAAGTGAGGCAGTAGTTGGTCAAGTGGCGTGACAGCCGCCGCATCTAGAGCCGAATAGAGCCAAGCCAAAGCTGGCCAGCATCATTTGCCACTTGCCAGTTGCCACATTGAAGCCGGAGGCTGTGGCTGTGGCTGTGCCTCGGTTTGATTGCATTTTAGCATTCGGATTTGGTCAGTTTTTGCAACTTGTTGGCTTTAATGGACTTGACGCGTTGCCCGGCCCGAGTTGGCGATGCAAACAGTGTCGAGATCGCGTCACAATTTGGAGTGCGTCTCTCGGCTCGACTTGGCCAACTTGGCCATAGCCCGGGCTAACTGGTTTCACAGAATTAAGCAATTTATAATTTATTTAGCTTTTATTTTCTGTCATTTGGGTTTCTTTTTTATTTATTTTGATTTTTTTTTGTGGCTGGAAAATGTACTCGTAATTGAATTGAGTGTCAACGCTGCCATGTGGGCAAACATTTCAACAGCTATGCTTAATTATAAGTCGGCGACTTGAGCCCATAAGCTCCGCTCGAGCTCGGCTGGTTGGTTGGCCAAACGCGCATAGAAACTCGAAACAGTCAACACAAATTATGATTGTTATTATTTTTACGCATTATTTACACACCTTTCTGGTCTTGTTTACATTTTGGCTATGTCACAGGCCCACTTACAGCTCCATCTACGTCTTCATCTGCAGCATCTCTCCCGCTCTCCCCCGCTCTCTCACTGTCTCCTTCTCCACTTCACCTGAGCTGGCCTAAGCCGCAGCTTTGCAGCCCGCTCACGTCCGACCGGACACGACCTCGTCATTCTACAATTTCAACGCCTTCTCTGTCTCACCCTCACTGCCGCTCCCTTGTCACCCGTACCCCGTCCCCCCACAACGCTTCAAGTTACATTTGGGGCAACTGGGGGAGCGGAGCGGAGCGGCCATCAATTGACAGCAGCTCAATTTTGTCACGGCTCGTTTTTTCGATTTCCACACTCGATTCTCGATGCTCGATTGTCTCTCGCCCGCACTCGCATTTGCGTGGGCAAATTGTTTCGATCACATATACATACATACATATACATATATGTAGGTATATATATTTTTAAGCGGCTTTTGTTCGCATTTGTTCAGCAAATGAATAAAGCATATGAAATTGAGTCTTGAAGCATTACGGATTTGGCTATCAACATATCAGATGTTGCTATTATTTATGTGAAAAGTAACTAATTCAATAATAACTTTGATTTATGAAAATGATGGGAAACTCTTTGTTTTTCTGTTGACTGCATTTGATGGTGACTAATCGGCTTAGATTCGTACCGGTTCACCAGGAAAAATCCAATTAATTTTTGACTATGATCGGAATCAGAAATGAAAATATCGTGCAGCCGAAAATGAATTGAGATCTGAAGTGAAACATAAATTACTTCTGTATAGTGTTTATTTAATGTATAGAATTCTGTGTTTTCTTAGTGACTTGTCATTTTTGAAGTTTTTCTAGCTCTCTGTTGAACTATAATTTGAATATTGTGCAGCAATAAGTAATTATTTGTATAGGAGCCACACTTGAAGTTGGAGTTGAGCGAGAGGAAATGATGTTCTGTCTCTATCTCTCCTACTCCTTTTGCTGCAGATTGAGCACTCTCTAATGGCATTGCATTTTTTATATCATACTCCACTTTTTTACTTATTTACTTTTCTTTGCGCTCTATTGAAAAATCAAAAATTGATTTCCAAGATTTAAGAAAAACATAAATCGAACCTCTTCAATCCGCTTTTGTTAAATTTTATTCCCATATATGTATTTCATTCAGTTATGCGCTCAATTAAATATTATTTTCATAATATTTTTCAATTAAATTTCGCTCAAGTAGGTTTTTTCTTTTGCACACAAAATCCGTTATGTTATGGCCCCACTTTAGCGAATGCAAATTTGCAAATTTTTTACACTTGTCTTTTACACTAGCATGAATTTCAAATACATTTTACATTTCACATTTCAGATATGATATATATTTATTTTTTGTTGCTGTGAATATATATGTATATTTCAAATTGAATTTGTTTGCTGAATGCTCTTTGGGTTTTTAACAGCATAATAAATAAATTGCTCGCTCGACTGCATGGCAGCCGGCCACAAAAAACAATTTTACAAATTTTTGATGAAAATCAATTTTCACAAAAACTAAATGTAAATATTGTATGTATATTTTTTTCGGTATGTATTTATGTCTATATATGTGTGTATGTCTGTGTGCGAACCATAACGATTAACATTGGTTAATCAAAATAAATATTTGACGCGGCTTTTATGCAAATCGCATTAGGCGCCAATGGTGAGCCGAGAGAGACGGAGACAGAGATAGAGTTAGAGTTAGAGGGAGTCAGCTAGCTGTCTAGTCATTTTCATAATTGGCCAAAATGCCAACAGTAAACCGCATAACTATTAGCCAGCACACAAACTGACAAAATGACAGACAACTGGACAGACGGACGGACGGACATCGGACAGACGGACTTCGGACAGTTGGACATGTCCAGCTGTTGTCCATTTGACTGTAGTGGGGCAAAGTTTTTGGGGCAGCGGTGGCTGTGGCGGCTCCTTTATTAAAATTTAACGCCGCAAAAGCGTAAAATTGCCACATTTATCTGGCCATGTCCCTCTGCCACGCCCCTTGCTATGCGTGCAGCAGATAAAAGTTTCCATACATTTTTTTTTCTGTGTACACAAATTGACTTTTGATGTTTCGCGGTTGATTTTTTTTTTTTTTAACGGTGCGTTAAAAGTTTATTAAATTTTTAAGTAATTCGCATTCGTGCATTGCCATAAAAATAATTTTTCAATTATGCTGCTGAGAGGGAGAGAGAGAGAGAGAGACAATGGGTGTGAGACAGTTGTTAGTGCTTTACAGGCTGCTGCGTTGTCCTCGTTTAATGAAGTTTTAAATGAAGTGCGACAACTAACGAAGCAAGCGAGAGAGAAAGAGCGAGGGAAAGAGAGGGAGAGAGAGAGAGAGTAAAGGATGCCAACTGCGCTGTGACATTTTGTGGCAATAATGTTGGCAGCAGCAGCAGGGGTGGGGCAGTTGGGGCCAGGCAGTAGCTGCCACACATGGCACTGCATGAAATTTTTGGCAGCACAGGCATAGCGAACCCAACTCCTGCTCCTGCTCCTGCTCCTCTATTGGTCTGACTGGCACAGCTTCTGCTGTCTGCCTCGACCAGGCCTGTGCAACGAGCTATTAACGCAACTATCGCCAGACTCTTGTATCAGCGCGTGTTGCAAACGATACAGCACAATCTGTGCAGACACTTGCCAGCACTCGCTGAAGCAAGGGAAAACTGTTTGGTTTTTTCTTTTCTTTTTTTTTTTTTTTTTTTTCATTGCACTGCGCAGCTGCTTGCTTTAAAATAGTTGAAGCTTGAGGAAATTTCATTTTAAAAATATATAAGCTTTATGAAGCTGTTTGTATTTTATGTTTATTACATATTTCGAGAAATTTTTATGCTTCTGAATTTAAATTTATTTTAAATTATATATAATGTTTGATATTTGATTGATTGATTTTAAAAATATAAAATATATATGAAATTCGATTTTAAGTATATATAATATATTTTATTATTTTTGCTTATAATTTATAGTTTATGTATATAAATAAAACATTTGTTATACATTTAAAGATATTAAAAAAAAAAACCTAAGTAAATATTTACAAATTATTTTGTAAATAAAATATATTTTTAATAAGATTTAATAAATATAAATTATTTTGCATATATTTTAAAAATATTAAATGTATTTTTAATAAAATTTTTATTAATTATTAATAGTATATGAAATGTTTTAAAAATAAAATAAAATATAAAATAAAATAAATAAATATGGCTCTATATTTTTCACAAAATGTATGTTCCTTTTGTTGCTAAAATAGTGCTTATATAACTTTTAAGCACAGCTCGCTGACAACTGTTCACCTCTTACTCACTCATACTTTGAAGGAAAACGAAAGATCAGAGAGCAACCGATTGCATCGGTTCTTCAACGAGCTCTTGATCGAACAGAAACCTTTTTCTCTCGGACCTTTTGGTTGAGTTGAGTGTTCGCTAAGCTAAGTGTGTGCATGTATATGTGATTTTATTATGTGCCCACCTACTAATTCTCACTGTGCGAGCGTCAAACGTCGCTCTGCCTAAACGATGTTTGTTAAACGATCGTCACACGAATAAATCAACTCAACCGAAACAGAACGAGAAGAACCGAAGGCTTTTATTCAGAGCGAGAGCGATTCTGACGTATTATATGATTTTATTCGGTTGATTTCTCAGTTAATATCACCGATATGCATAGCATATTTATATACAGAGTTTCATCTTAACTTCCATGTAACCAATAATTAGTTAATATTAATAGTATATATATCTTTTATAATTCCTATTCAGACTCAAGTTTAGTACACAACATACTCAAAGCTCTTGTTATATATTATTATCTTTATCTTTAGTCGAAAATGTCAATATATGAGATTACAAATTTCCCATCTCTACTAACCAATCTGCCCTAAAAATAAGTCAATAAAAATATATAACAAATGCCAAATCAAAAAACCCGCTGGAAAATCCACCAATATCAGTCAAAACTCAAGATAGCAACATAAATAAAGATATAGGCGAAGACAACTGGCGCTTTCTTAACATTTGAAGATTATTTGAAACCACAAGAAATAACACAAATAACTGGAATTTTGTCGCTCTATAATTTTTTCGAGCAAGTGTTGCCATTTGCATTAAAACCATCAACGATTTGCATAATAAACCTGAACGAAACACAAAACCAAAGCACAACAAAAACTGAAACACGCGTTAATTTTCATTAAAAAGCAACAAAAATACACATTTATAAGAAGAGAGATATGCACATATATATACATATGTATGTATAATACAAATACGTATTTAGTTAGCACCTCGAGCTGCGTAGCGCGCTATAAAAATACCAAACGGCCAGCCAGACAAAATAGACAATTAATTATGGGCTACAAATAATAACAATAAAAATTAATAAGCATTAATATGAGTTATGAAATATTTAATGCGCTCCGCAGTAGCCCAAAAACTTTCTCGTGCACATAAATTTTTGTGCTCTATATCATTTCCATTTGCTGCTGCTACAAATCACGGCAATAACAAACTGCAAGTAATTATTATTTATATTAGCTAACTTCTAGGTGCTCACAGAGCGAATGGCTGTGTGCGTGAGTGTGTGAGTGTGTGGGTAACATTTGCTCTGCGCGTTGCCAACTATTTCGCTTATCTTTGTCGCTTGCTCTTGCAAAAAAGAATAAGTGAGAGCCTCGCAGTCGGGCGTTACCGACTGCAGAATACTCAGCCAAGCCCCAAGCACAGCCAGATCCCACATACAATTCGTCGCCCCCAATACTAGCATTCTACTATGATTACTGTGATATAGGAAAAAGCTATTTTTGCCACGCCCCTAGTGGGCACATCAATCAAATCTTGGCACTATAATTATTAAATGAACAGACGCGCGAATAGACAGCATAAAGCACAGCAAGACACACATTGTACAAAACCAATATACCCCTTACACAGAATGAATGAGTATCGAAAGTTTTGCACAAACTTCCACACGGCAATGGCAACAATAATATCAACAAATTTTTACAGCGTCGTCGGCTTTTTGTCTTTGAAACACATACGCACACACACGCACACACACACACACACACACACAGTCTAGCATCGTCTAGGGCGCTTGAGTCTAGAGAGAGAGAGACTGAGGGCAGACGCAGCCCGTTTGATTGGAATTCGCTCGCAACAAAAAATAGAAAAGAAACAAAAGCTAAAAAAAAAACTAAGCTAAAAAAGCTAAATTGGCATCGACAGATCAAAAGGTGCCGTCGTCACAAGTGTTAGACGACAAATAGTCTGAGGGCTCCCGCCACATAGCTTATTATTATCTTTTATTATTTATGCAGATGTCGATGACGGCCTTGCATAATCACCTAATACATATATATATATATATATGTATATATATTTGACCTGCAGAGCTTGATTGGCGTTTAAACTGTTTTGATCGCGTATTGTCAGCATTATGAATTTGGCCAAATTTACCATTTGGACGAAAATTGTTTGCCTTTGATTGATATGCATAATTAATGAAGCGCAATTACTCTGCAGCAGGAGGAGCAAGAGAGGGAGGAGTAGGAGTAGCAGCAGCAGCTGTGCTGCAATTGTGCTTCGCAGAGACTAATTGCAATTGGCAACAGCTGAAAGAAATCAAGTCAAGTGGAACTTGGAGTCAGGCACTCGTTGGCCTTTTGGCTGGACATATTTGGCATTTTTGTTTTTCTGTTTTTTGCTCACTTGACAAAGTGTGCACAGGTGACAGAAATTAGCCAAAGGTGTTGACTAATTGAAGTTGAAAATTGAAGAGGAATCGAGCAAAAAAAAGTGGCGAAGCAGAACTTCGTCAAAGAACATTTTTGGCTTCACATTCAAGGTAGAGTCTTGGCTAACAATAGACAAACACTCAATGAAATCCCATCTCTACTCTAAAATCCTATTTCAATTCTATCCTAGATTCATCTTTTTCTATTTTTACCGAGGGTAAGGCTGAGCCACTCAATCACCTAATTGGAAAATTAATTAAAGTGAAAGCCACGCTTCCCCATACTTAATCAAGGAAATGTCAGCTGGGCTCGTTTCTCCTCCTGCCGCTGCGTATATTTATAATTTCGAAATTAAACGATTTGCAAAGTGCGTAGCAGCCGGAACTCAAGCGAACTGAGAGTGATCCATTGAGCCCGCTCGACCAATCAATCAAATTCAGCAGCTCAACGACAACGAGAAGAGCTGTTCCATTTGTGAGAGCGACTACCTAAGCCAGCCCCTACTTTAGTTTAAGCTGCCCGCTTGATTACCGTTCAGAATTGATTGATTAAATGCCGTTGTCAACCGACTCCAACTTCCTAGCCGAGGGAGTCCCGCAGTGCTCGTCTTCCGTCTTGCTGTCAGCGCTTTTGTCAACCGTCATCGAAGGCGACGCTGGCGACGACGGCGACGGCGCAGACTGCGGGTAATCCCCTGGGCTTCAAGCGGATACTAGGATGCTGTGAAAAAAACACATGTTTGCATTTTAATTTAATTACTTACAGCATCGAAGGAGAGCAAGAGACACAGCATCAACACCAATACACACACACACACACTCACACACACACAGTGACAGACACTCATTCACTCCTACACCAATTTAATTGATTAATAAAGAATTGTCAAACCGAAGCAAACCGAATTTTCGTTCACACGTCCCATGCTGTAGGCGCGCTGGCCCTCAACATTGACAAGGGTTGCCAGATGGCAGTCAGATGTAGCGCCGAAATGTGACTGAATTATGTCCATGATAATGGCACTCGGGGAGCCTTATGAGGTGTCTCATTTGTATGTGTCAGCTTGGAGTTCAAAGACTGCTCTCATTTTACAAAGAGGGGAGGCGCTTAATGAGCAGAGTTGCCAGATTGATTCATACGAGTAATGTGAGAGGAGAAAATGCTCTAAAGAGCAATGAATATCATCTATAAATATAGTTTATGCAGCTAGAAATGTTTAAGGGTTTGCTTAAGAGAATTGAAAGTGTTGCCAGACTGTTAAAATATAACAAAATAATTATATCAGCTGCTTTAAATGGTGGAAATATTAATCCCTTAGTTACTTTAACTAGTGAGAGAAACAAAATTAAGAGAACAAAATCTGGAACATTTACCAGATTGCCAAAACTCAATTCGACTTCACAATACTTCAAACAGAGCTGCCATATATAAAATGGAATGGGTTTTTAATAAAAAGAACTTGGAAAAATATTTAAATTACCCACAAATTTCCCTATGAATTGTTAAAGTATATTCAAACAGTGTTGCCAGACTGTGAAAATACTTTTAAAAATATACAACCTTTTGCATAGCCAGTAGATGCAGTTAAATGGGCCGAAACGTATGTTTATGTATTTATAGTAGTACCTTAGAGCACCTCTGTCTATATAGGCAATCAAAAGTAAAACATATTATAAATCACACGCTGGTGTTGCCACATTGAGTGCAGCCAATGGCTGCAGTTAGGTTAAAAGTTTCATTTACCTTCATCGTAAATCTCAACCAACTGTCAATTGCTCGAGTTCTATGGCACAATTCAGTGAGTGGTTCTTCATAAATCTCGGTAGCTGCCCCGGAGGCGGCCTACAGAGCCAACCGTAGATTACCCAACGCTCGAACAAAGTTCTACAGAACTTATCTGGCGTGTCCCCATAATTGGCTACAACTAAAATTACAAAATCAAGTATTTTTCGAGCTGATAAAATAAAATAAAACTTTTCGGTGTGTGTACATAAAAATCAGATTAAACAACTCGATATAGCATGTGAAAAGCTAAAGCCGCACTCAGATAACTCAGTGAAGCGAGTGCAGGCGGGAGAGCGCCCACAAATTGAATCTAATCGTGCGGCTATCTATGTGTAATTACAATTAACTGAGCGAGGGAGAAACTAACGAGCAAAAAAGATAATGAAATATATGTATATACATATATACAGATATATAATGATTGTGTGGGCCGAGATAAGCTGGGCGACGGCAGGTTCATGTGCTCGAGCAGGTGGGGAAATGTGCCAGATTGGGTAGCCATTGCGGTAGCCCCCAAATACAGTTGCCCATTTTGGTAATCAATCATTGTCAATGCCGTCAGTCGTTGCTGTCAATGCGGTTAAGGGTGCAGGGTGCAGGGTGCACGGGGTGGGCTGCAGGGGCTGGTTGCATGGGCTGACAGCAACTTAAATTGCTTACAACTATGTGAAACTAGGGGCTGAAAAGATCTCTTAAATTGTGCGAGTGAAAGGCGAAGGAAATGAAAGGAGAAAAGTCGCTGGGAAAAAAGGGAAAATGAGGCCAATGTATGGTGGCAGAAACTAATAAAAATCAAAAAGAAATCAAATTAAATAAGCAACAACAACAGCAACAGCAACGAAAGAAGAAGAAGAAAGAAGAAACAGTTGAGAGAGACGCATAGAATAATGACAATAAAGCAGAGCAATTACAGCAGAGCTTGGCAGGACGGCGATGCGATAAAGGAAGACGAAGGCTAAATTAAAGCGGGACTCTGATAAATTTCCAAAGCAGACACAATGAAAATTACAACAATAACAACAACAACAACAACAAAGGAGCAGAAGACGAAGAAGACGATATAAAAATGCGTACAGCCAAGTAAGAGGAAAAGTCAAAGGAAAGCCAAGAAAAAAAGGCAGGCGGAAGGAAATGCCATTATGACGTAAATGTGCTAAAATAAAACAACATGGCGGACAACGACAACAACAACAACAACAACAGCAGCAACAGCGACGACGACGAACCGTGTCGAATGCGAGCAGAGCGCCCCGTAGCGCCCAGAGAGTATAGCCCTAGTCCTCTAGCTATGTGTGTATGAATGTGTTGCTCTGTGTGTGTGTGTGTGCGTTTGGGGCTAATGTCAAAGTCAATCTTGGGAAAAACGCGTAGCGCATAAACATACAACAAAATAAAGTACAAGGCGACGGCAAAGGCAACGCTAAAACCAACCCCCAAAAATCGTTTTGGGGACTCGAACCCCAAAAAAAAAAAGAAGAAAACCCGACAACTCGATTTTTCTTTTGGCTAAAGAAAAATTACCGAAATTAAAGCAAAAGAAAAACAATTTTCCAGCGTACGTTTTATTTATTTATTTTATTTCTCCTTTTTTTTTTTGTCCTCTCTCTCTTTTCCAGTTTCTCACATGTGCAAAAAGGGTTAGGTGGAAATCCTTCAGAGAGCAACAAGAGAAATTGTTTAAAATTGCAAACTGTAAAGTGGCAATGAGCGCCAGATGAAAATGTTAAACACGTTTTCCGATTGTTTTTATTTCCCTTTTTTCCTGCTGTCTGTCGTTTGTGATTTGTCTAGGTGAAGAGCCCCAAGCCGCAACACCAATAAAACAACAAAAAAGTAAAGAAAACGACAACAAGAACAAACGAATAAACGAAAGCGAAAAACTTTAGCAAAATAGACGAAGTTTTGATGCTCTAAGAAAGAATATTATGGTTAATATTAAATGGAAGGCAAGACATTTGAATTGATATAAATAAATCTCTTTTACTTATGATAGTTTATTTTTATATAATTTATAGATGATTTATAAATATATTTATTTATTAAAAAAGTTAATTTATGTATGCATGTATTTAATTTATTCATATGTATTCATTTATATTTTGTAGTAAAGAAATGTATAATATATTTATTTATACCCAATTTTTATTTTTTTATATATGTATTTAATTTATTCATTTGTATTTATTAAAATAAAATTTAAAATTTGTATTATTAAAATTGTAGTATATTTTTTTTATTTGTATAATATAATTATGTTTATATTATTTAATTTAAATTAATTTAATTTTTTTGTATTTTTATATACTTGTTCTTAAAATCAAATACACTCAATAATTTGTTATTTCTGCATCAATTCATCAACTTTCTCGATCTGGCAACGCTAAACTCGGACAACTCAAGCTGAACTCAAGCAACAGAAAGCTTAATGATGTAACAAAAACATTTTACAGCATTCATAATTTTCCTGTTGTTTGAGGAAAATGTATTGTGAGTGTTGCCAGAGTTTTGAGAGAGATTAGGATAAATTGCTTAAATTTTGGAATATTATTTGAAGAGATATAGATTATTATTTTGGTTTTACTATTAGTCAGCAGACGGACTCCGGCGTAGAGTCTTCTTTGAAAACTTTTGCTGCATGCAGCATAAACAAACTTGATAACAAAGTTAACATATATAGCCGGCTAACGGTTATTGCGATAACTGCAAATACTGGAGCAATGGCTGCAACGTCTACAATTTACCTCTCATGCTCGTGCTCGCTCTCTCCTCTCTTTCTCTCTGGCCCGCAGAATTTTCCCTTTTTTCTTCCTTTTTTTGCCTGCAGTCGACACTTTTGGGGGTGGTTAGATAAAATGTGGAAATTGTTGAAAACGTTGCCGAGACAGAGCCGGGCACAGAGCCTCCTGCATCGTTATGTGCCCGGGTTCGACGGACTTGGACGCATTTTGGGGGTGGTTGGCTAAGGTGCGAGACGCCGCCATTGACGTAGCTCTTATGCTCCATGTGCCATGTGACCATGTCCTTGCCAGTCAGTCAGTCAGCCAGCCAGCCAGTCTGCCATGGCAGTCTGTGTGCCGCCGAGCCTGTGGGCCTGGCAGGCATTTTCAAAATTTTCTTTCCGCTCGCGCTGGGGACGCAGCCGAAACAGAAATAATAACAACAACAGCTTGAAGAGCGCCAGCAACAATTTTCGCCACTCATAAAAAAGGAAATTTGAACTTGGCCTGATGTATGGACGTCCGGGCCAAAAAAAAAAACCAAAAACAAAAACAAAAACAAATTGTAGAAGGAAAACTGCCAATGTGGACGACCACTGCGGCAAGCGAAATGAAAATGCCAGACGGTAGCCCTGATAGCCAAGCCGTATAGCCACCGGGTGGTGCGGCACAGGCACAGAGGCAAAGCCACAGCCGCACAGCTACTGCAGCAGCAACCACAGCGTCGAGAGAGAGAGAGAGAGAAAGAGAGAAAGGGAGCTATAGAGCGAGAGAGGCAACAGGAAGAGCAATGAATTTCACTCGAGAGTTGGTGAAAGTTGCCCTTGAATAGTGTTTGGGATTATTTGTAGCGCCCTCTTCTCCCCTGTCGCCCCCCGTCTTTGTCCTTTGCCCTTATCCACCTCCTTCCGTCACTCAAGTCTATTTTCCCTCTAGTTCTGGCAGCCAATTGAGTTCGTTTTTAGTGTTTGCAGCCGAATTGAAGTCAACAAACAGACTAGAGACGACAAATAAACTAGAAATTTAAGCTTGCCACATGATTTAGGAGTAGCAGGGTTTTAATAGCTAGTAGGCACTGTATTGACAACAAACAACTTTGATTGACATTAGGATGTTTCTTCTGAGGAAGGGAAAAAGTCAAGGTCTTTGAATTTGGAATAAATTATAATCTATCTTCTTCATTACGTCTTCCACTCAGTTAACTCTAAACTCTTTCCATATTTTTAAATGTTAAACACCATTATTTTTTAATTATTTTAAATATTAATAATACATTTTAGAGCATCAATCTTCTTCAATTGGATTTAATTATAATTTTATATTTTAAATATAGAATTTTATTATATTATTTATAAATTAAATATGGGATTTTAATTTCAGATTTGATAAAAAAAAATAAATAAATATCATATATTTTTTTTTTTTAATTTGTTGTTCTATAGTCAATTTTCATTAAAATTAGGATTATTTGAAATTTCAAATAATTTTTATCTCTAGATTCAACCGAATAACAAAAAAATCTGTCAATATTTTCGTTTAGGAAATACTTATTATGGATTTTTATAGGCTTAAGAACTTATTAGGATTTTTAAATATGAATAATACTTACCAATTTTTGTATATATTGCAGCTAGATAGTGGCGCAAGCATTCGCATATATTTTTATAGATTTATATTTATTCGATAGGGTTGTTTATATGATAGTTATTGCACTTTAGTGAAGTTGAAAGATTTATGTATATTTGTATGTCGTATACTTTTTGCATTAGCACAAAACGGAACGGAACGGTTGCGATTGCTTCTTAATTATTAAATGATGCGTAAAACATCGAGAGAAGATTTATGATGATTGCTGAAAGTTTATATTGTGTTTTTATTCGATTATTGTTTTTATTTTAATCCATTTTGCGGACCTGTAGAAATATTGATTAGTAATTGCCGAGCATTTGAATAAAAGGAGAGAGAGAGAGAGAATGAGAGAGAGTGGGAAAGCGCGGGCTAGCACAACAAAAGCCGGCTACAAAGAGGAGCAAAGATAAACGAGGTACGCACGTGGCAAAACACAGACACACACACGCATAGCACACACACACACACAGCCAATAGCAAACAATAAACAGAGAACGCCGAATGGCAACCAGGTGCGAGCTTGCTGGTCCAAAAAGGGAGCCAAAGAGCAAACAGTAAAAAGCAAACGGTAAACGGCAAACGCCGTTGTCGCTGTCCCTGGCCCTGGCCCTGGCCGCCCGGCAGGCTAAACAACTAAATCAAATCGCAGCCAAGTGGCGGACCCACAAACACACACACACATACATACAACAAAAACCAGCTGGCAACGCTCTAGTCCCTATACCCCCAGTCACCTCCCTTCCCCCCTCTTACATTTTACGTTGAACAATTCGAGTCCGCTGCCCGGTTGGCTGCCTCTCAATGGGCTCTGGGGCAAATATTTTAAATGCGCAGATTTTTGGCATGTTTTAGTGGCAGTTCACGTTTTGAATTGTTGAAAGAGACTAGGAAACTGGGAGCTGGGAGCTGGGCACAGGCACAGGACGTGAAGCAACTCGTTTCACTGACAATTTAATACAAAAAATGCCAGATATTTCAAAAGGCGCACAACAAATGCCAACAACAACAACAACAAATTTTAGTTTGTCATGTTGCTTCTCTGTCTCTTTTTTCCCTTCTCTAAAGTGTTTGTTATAAATAAAAACATATGATAAAACTAACGGCAAATTGCAACTCTTTACGGCATGGCTAACAATATATGAGCTGAATAAACATTTCTGGTAACAAGCCAATAAAGTTTTTATATAAAAAATATAATGAAAACTAACAAGGAAAATATAGATGAATTTATATACTTTTTAAACTATATTTTTAAAAAAGTTTAGAAATATATAAAATTGAAAATTGAGAAAGAAGAGAGACTATATTATTTAATTTAAAAAAATGATTTTTTGTTTCATATATAATAAAAGTTTTAATCTTTTTAATATTTTTCAATTATTTTTTTATATAAAAACTTGTTTAAATAAGCTGTGTATGAAGCTAATTGGAATGTGATACACCTAAAAAGAAGAATGCTAATAAGAAATATTTTTAAAATAGATTTATATATGTTTATAAATATTCTAATAACGTATTCTATTTCTTATTTAATGTTTATTTTTTGATTTCCCTTCAATTTCTCTTCATATAAAATACTAAAAAATAAATTTACCATTACGATATCTTATAAGAAAAGTATATATGTATTTACACAATTTTTTTAAGGAGTTTAGTTTTTCTATTACACTCCCTTTATCTCTATGCCTTAATTTCCATTTAATTTCTCTGCATATAAAATACTATAAATACCATGCCGTTATTTCCCCTGAGCTTTACTCATTCTCACACATGTACGCCCTCATACATGTGTGTATTAGAAATTTCCCTTGACTTTTAAATTGTTGTTGCACTTTAAAGTGGCAACCCCATTCAAGCAATGTAAGGAGAAGGAAGGATTCGCTTTCCGCTTTGCCCGCTCTCTTTGCCTGCGTGAGCTCCCTTTTCCGTTGCTGTTGCTGTTGCTGTTTCTGTTTCTGTTTTTGCCTTGCCAGACTAACTCAATTAAAGCAGCAGACAGAAGTTGAGTGCTGACTGCCAGCCAACATGCAGGAGCGAGACCGCATATACAAAATAGCTACTAGCCCTTTGGCTCATAGAAAAATATGCATTTTAAATACATATATAGATATATACATACATACATGCATGCACAAGTGTAGATGCTAGATGTTTGTATATTTTTTTTCTATATTAAAAATATTTTTGCCGGCAAGTTTAAATTCCGTTTTGCATTCAGTTAAAGCTAAACAAAGCGTGTCTGCTGAAATTATCTAGATACTTTTTGCAGCCAGTAACACCAACAACAGCAAAAACAAAAAAACAAAGTGTGTCTGGCATGTCTCTAGCTGCTGCTGTTGTTGTTGTTGTTGTTAGCTCGTCTCGTAAATACGCTAAAACGACACAAAAAAAAAAAACGTTATTCGTAGTCTGAGCTGGCGACAGAGACGCTGCAGTTGCCGTCGCCGTCAACATTCGCTCTCTTTTGCTTTGTTTGTGTTTGGTGTTGTCGTTGCGAGTTTTGTGCAACTGTGTTTTGTTCCTGCTTTTGTGCTTGTTTCTTTTTTATTTGATTTTTGTTATTTTTTTGCATTTTCCGTCAATGATTTGTACTTCACTTTCATCAAACAGCTGCGCTCCACAAGCGCACAAACTTTTTTGCTATTTAGATATACACGCACACACATATAGGCACAGACACGCACGCACACACACATTCTAGCACACACACAGAGTAGCCAATGTTGGCAGGCTTTTGTCGTTTACCGTTTGGTTGTTTTGTTTTTTATTGATTTCTTTTTCGTTGCGCGTTCGCCGCCGTTCGGTTTGCAAATGCCGCCAAAATTGCAATCAAATGCAGTTTTTATCAGTTCAACTGGCAGCTCCTTCCACTACGTCACTCTCTCTCACACTCTCTCAACTATAAAACTCCCACATGCGACGTCAGCGTCGACTGCGCTGCCCCTGCTGGCCGCTGTCTGTTAATTAAACGCGCGACGTTTTGTTATTGTTATTAACACGCCGTACGCTTTGTTATCAGCATTCGCCGCCGTCGCTGCTGCTGATTCTGCTTATGCTTTCGCGTTTCGCATTTCGCATTTACGCATTCTTTTACTTCTCTAACACACTGCAGCCACCGACCGACCTGCTGCCCTACGCGCTGCTCTGCTGTTGTGCGTTAGCGTTTGCTGCGCTGTTTGCCGCTAATCGCTTTGGTTTCTGCCGCTTTACGTAGTTTTTCCGGTGATTTCCACTTGCTAACTGACATTTCTAGCGACTTTTCCAACCGGACCGCCGTCTGTGTCTTCGTCTATCGTGCACATCGCGAGCGCGTCGCCAAAAAGTGCGACAAAAAGAGCACAACAGAGAGAGAGCGAGAGCGCGAGAACAAACAGCTGTCTATTGCGCCGGTCACAATCCGAAACGTTTGCGAATTGCGGTTGACAGTGCTGCCAACTCGTTAGATATTTTGTGCGTTAAATTTGAATTGGCTAATGGAGATGAGCAGCGAGGAGAGTTTAAATGGTTGGGAAAGTTTATTTAAATACAAGTTTAATTTTTTGCTTTGTATTTCAATGCAAATAACTTACAAACGTAATTTAAAAATAAAATATTTTTATAAATCCAATTGGATCTCAATTGGGGAATTTGGAATTTGAAACATTGCAATGCGCATGAGCTGAGAGTGCATATATTTCCTATTGTCCGCTTTCTCTGTAATACACGCGTAGCAAGCACCAAGTACACAAAAACAAAGCGCCCCCAGCCCCCTGAAAGGACCCAGCTAGGGGTGGCTTTGTAGCAGCTATGTAAGCAGGTTGTAAGACCTGCCGGCCGGCTCACTTGTGGTCAGCTACCTAAAGGGTCGAAATGCTTCTGTTGTTGACAAATGCCACTGACATTGGCGACTCTGTTGAACAATATAGTCGAACGATAAAAGCAGCCAACTTTGTAGTAGCTGAAGTGGGCTAATAATCAAACCAGCACTGAGTCGTAGCCCTATAGATGATGATATTGAATGATATTGAAAAGCGCAAAATAGTCTAGAAAAATGAAAAATGTTCAAAAGTATGGAAATTCCTTTGGGTTTGACGAATATACAAGCTACCCTCACATACACAGACATTTCTCAGTATTTTTTTTTCAAAGAAATTTCCCTCGATTCCCATTTAGTTGGTCTGTTTATGTTTTTAGTCCGTTATGATAAGCGTTTTGGCCCCACCTCCAGCTTAATTGCTCAATAAATCGCCGTTGGCCAAATATTTTTCCAACAATTTAATTCATTCATGCAATTGTGGAGCGAACACCTGCGGCGCTATCGAAATATGTTTGCATTGCAATTAGAAATTGGGAAAAAAGCAATTAGAGTGATGATGTTCAAGGAACTTTTCAGTTTACCACACGCTATTTTATGGCCGAAAGCTTTTGTTTGTTTACCGACCTATTGCGACTATGCGCCAAAATATCGAGGCCTGACTGTTGGCCAATTAGTTAAAATGCCGGCAAGACGCACTGCAGCAGGTGGACAGGGTGGCCAGAGTGGGCGGTGCAGGTATGTAGGGGGGGAGGGGCTGGTGTTGGCCTGGACATGAGATACTCAACGGGGGCGGCACTCAATTTGCCATTTTTATGAGGCGCTTGAGTTCAAATTAAGAAGAATGCGGTTTCACTCTCTGAATACCCCATGGCAATTGAAAGCAAATAAAAGGGGTATATTGGTTGTTGGGTGTGTAAGTAACTCAACTCATTAGATATCAAATATGAGGAAATATGGGGTAATGTGTAATTCAGCTGAGTTTGTCTAACAGTCAGTCTGTTCATATATATATATATATATATATACAATAGACCTCAAGGAACTTGGCAACTATAGGCCGTATAGGGTTTTAATTTTATCTGCTCGTCTTTTATAGTATACTCAGTTAAAGTTTATTTTCAAATCACGTATTACCTTCAATATTTCATAGATCTCGTTATAAAATTGCAGTTCTAATATATCTCGAATACTTTAGAGGTTATCCTGCTCAAATTTGGTTTATAGTTTCCTCTATGGGCTGCACAGCTGATAAGCAATTCCTTTTTCGGCCTGGTCAATTCATTTGTGCAATTTGATTAACCTATTTGTGGACACTCTACATATAACACATCCAACAGCAACACGCCCCATGACTTAGGGTATCTGTTAGTCAGTGTCCACCCACTCTTAATCATTTGGTTTTTGGCGTTAACTAAACAGCATCAAGTGGCGAGGAAATTGAGTTATCCGCCGGCTCTCAAGAGGCAACTGCAGAAGCAGCAACAGCAGCAGGGTTCGCGCCCACATGAAGTGCACTCAATCAGTTGTACGACTCGGCTCTGTTTCTGTTTCTGTTTATTTAGCATTTTTACACACACCACAAATCTGTCCACAGAACGAGTAATGCCCCCAGCCAGCCAGCCGCCATAGAGCTGCTCCCTTGCAGCTCATTTGTTTTTATGGCTAGCTCTTATATTATATTTGTTAATCGTAATGATTTGCGCAACTGTCATTTGACACTTGTCTTGGCTGACGATTTACACTTGACTTTGATTTAATATGTCAGCTCTTAGAATGATCATAGTCATGCTGATGACGGTGATGATGATGTTGCTGACAATGATAATGATGTTGCTGATGCTGATGCTGCTGTTAATGTGTCGGAAATACTTCATTGCAGTCCAAATTAAAGTTCATGTAGTTGCCCCAAAAAAGAAAAAAAAATAGAATAATTCAGCGCCGAGCTGTCAGCTGGCAAGTGAGCCATCAGCTTTAATTAAGGCTGGCGCTCTTATTTAATTAAAATTACAAAAATTATAAACAATAAACAATAAGTGGTCTGTCAGCTGAAATGCACTGTGTTTACATTTCGGCCAGAAACAGAGAGCGACGGAAATGCGAATATTATGACAATTGTATACGTCCTTTTTTTTACGCTTTTCGCTTTTTGCTTTTTGTATTTTATTTCTTATTTAAGACTGCAAAATTAAAGTAGAGTATAAATGGGTAAATATTTAGGCTAGCCAGTGAGTATGTTACAAACATAACAAAAAATTTAAAATAAAAGTTTGTATTAGATTAATTATCTAATTAAATAAATATTTCAGTAAACAGAAAGACAATTATAATTCTAATTGGATCAAGCAGTTACTGTTCCAATTAGTCAAGGCGATAGAATACTCGCAATGAATTAATGCAACAAATTTTTATAATATTTATTTTTGAAATATTTAAACTTTCAGTTAATTAAAGAACTTATATTTCAATATTTTTTAAATTAAAACATTTTTATTAGCAATACATTTAAATAGAACCATATATAGAAATCGTTAAACTAAACCTCATAAAAATATGGAAAAATCATATAAGGGCAATTGCAGTCTATATATATATATTTATTTTCATTTTTAATTTCTATGTGACACTTTATTAGTAATAAAATATTGCATTACATATTTTTTCAAAATTAAATATATTCATAAAAATAAATAATATATCCAAAAACATAAATAAATAAATTTGAATTAAAACATAAAATATATAAAAAAAAAAAATATAACATATAATATAATATACATAATATAATATTATTTTTTTTTTTTTTCTATAGCTACGGTTTTCAAGCCTATATCAAACTGCCTCAAAATTATGTGTGAATATTTGTTTAAAAATTTATGCAGATATTCCTCCCTCCAAGTTTTCACTTATCAATATTTCATTACCTATCTTCCATATGCGTATATTCCTGTTACTCTCTTCCATTTATAGAGCAATTCCTGCGCGACTTGGATAATTTTTCCAATTCATTTTTTTGTGTTATTTTTTTAAACAATTTCCACTGATTAATTAATAACAATAAGAGCGTGGCACGCATAAAAACGTTAATGATTAAATACAGCAGCAACAACAATTGCAACAGCTATGGGCGATAGCAATTTTGTTGTTGCTTTTGATTTATAGTGGGAAATGTGAAAATATAAAAAAATCGTAGCATACTTTTGGGCTGGCTGCAAAATACAAACTATAAAATAAAAACGAACTGCAATCGAGCAATAAATCAGCGCATGGCCAAATGTGGGCGGCACTGTGGTAGTGGGCGCGGTCAGGCTTGCATTGATGTTGCCATTGTTGTTGCTCTTGTTGTTGTTGCCATGGACGCAGCTTTTAAACAATTTGATTTTATTGCATGGCAAAATTCAATGAAGCGACCAAACGACCAAATGACAAAACGGCAAACGGCTGACAGCAGGCGCTGAAATTTGCATACGGCAACATACGCCACACAGAAACAGATGGAGAGAGAGAGAGAGAGAGAGAGGGAGGGAAAGAGAGAGAAAGAGGCAGACACACATACACACACAGAGAAACAACATGTTAATGCAAATAAATTGCCTGCTGACTTTATTTAAATTTCCCATAAGACACACATGGTTTTGGAGCAAAGGGGAGGAAGGGGAGCGCAGGCAGGCGGGCAGGCAGTCAGGCAACAGCCTCTGCTCGTGCAGAAAACTTCTCCCAGCTTCTCCGGCTTGTCGCTTCTTCTCTAAGCAGCGCAACGAGGCGGCAAAGTGTTAGGCACCCACCAAGGCACCAGTTGGGAGATTTGTGTTCGCCCAAACAGAACCGCAGGCAGCCGAACATGTGTTGCCGCTGGCAGCTTTTTGTAATTTTAATTTTGATTTTAATTTGTGCTGAAATATTTACATAATCACTGACTGACAACAGGCTGCAGCAGCAGCAGCAGCAGCAGTTGCTCAAGCAACAGGACTCAGACTTAAGCAGCTGCCGCCTCGCCTCGACCGAAATTGATTAAACTTTAATGAAAATGTATAAAGCACGCCTGCATAAATGATTTAATAAGCACACACGCAACGCATGTGTGTGTGTGTGTGAATGGGAGTGTGAGTGTGTTGTGCATCTCATAAATGAGACATTAGCATTTGGCATTTGAATTCCACTTTGAGTGCGGGCAGCCTAAGCTGCTGTCAACGGGATAAACGGATGATCAATTTTTATTGCGCAAGCAGAGCGGGAAAATTAGGGAATGTTGATTCAATGTTGTGAGAGAAAGATGTACGAGCAACTGTAATGATTGTAAATATAATAACAATTCGAATTGACATATTAATGCTTTTAATAATGGGATTACTAATAAGAATAATAATATTTTGGAATAGAGAACGAAACATGGAAGTAGAACGAAGGGAGTGAGAAGACGAATGAGAAGTGAGATTGAGAATGTGAATGAAAGTCAGAGTGGGAATGGGATTGAAAATGAAAATGAGAATGAGAAGGTGAAGGAAGGAGAATGAGAATTAGAATTAGATAGGCAATGAGTACGAAAAAAAGAATTAAAACGAGATCGAAATTGAGAATTATTATGAAATGGGAATAAGACTCAGAATAATAATCGTAGTCATTATTAATATACTCATTATTTGATACTCATTTTCCCGCTGTTTACATACTCTCCCTCTCCCTCTCTCTCTCTCTCTCTCTCTCTCTCTCTCTCTCTCTCTCTCTCGCCCTCTCTCACAGTCCATCTTTCACCTTTATGGCTCCTTCTGCTTGCTTCTATTTACCTCCAATTCTTCCAGCTATTTCTACAGTGTTCCATTCAGCAGTTCGTTGTCTCTTAACATTTAGGCTGAGATTATGAGAGTATGCCATATGAGTACAACTCTTATACGCCCCAACGCCTCATACCATTCCAGAATAGCAATCTCTTCTTCTTCGTGAAGTCTTAGGTTAGTTTCCTGTATTGCGAGCTGTGTGCGTGAGCTGTAGCCTTGACTCTCCATGAAATTTTCTCTACATTTGTTGCTCAACTTAAAAGGTCGAGGTTTCACTCTCATAGATCATGTTCTTATTTAAGTCTTTCAGTGTTTCATTCTCATTCAAATAATGTTGTGCTGCTTTATATACCGCCAGCCAGGTTTTCACCCTGATCGATGTAATTCTAATTTTTCTCTCCAGCGTCTATTGCACTTGTCAAAAATATCCAAGACATCATCATAACTATTATCATTATCTTAACATTATTAATGTACACAATATATTGATAAATAATTGAGGAAAATCCCATTCAATTTCCACTCTCACATGCACCAGGAACAATTCATCAAAAGCATTTTCAAGGCTCTTAAAAAAAAAACATAAATAACAAACTGCAAGCAGAAGTGCTCTACTCACTCATAGAGTCGTGTGTCCTTCAGCTACCCCTCCAAACCATATGTTAACAAAAAACTCAAGTCTTATTAGACAAAAAATGCAAATAAGAACTGCGCAGCTTTGACCATTTTAATTGCACTTAGCGCACAGAAAAGCAGCACAAAAATGCGAAACATGTGAAAAAATATGAAAAATAGAAATGAAAAAAAAAAAAGAAAACATATTTTTAATTAGAGCCAAGAGAAAGAGCTAGATAGATATACAAACAGGTATACATATATATTCACAGGTGCACATGTGATAGCGGGCCTTGCAATTAACTTTGACAGTGCAACTGGAGTGGGAATATCTTGAAGGGGCAGCAATCGCTTTCACTTGGCGAAAGATCAAAGGAATGCGAGCATATGCAAACAATGCCAGCTTTATAGAGAGCTCGAAACTGCCGCAGCTTGAAGCTACTCCAGGTGCAGCATCAAAACGAGCGCTTAAAATGCAACTGCAACTGCAATTGCAACTGCAACAGCAGCAGCAACAACAACAGCAATAACAAATGGCAAGCATAAAGCGAAAGAGAGGGGAGGGCGGGAGTGAGAGAGTGCAGGATATATAGGAATAAGTGAATGAAATTTTTTTTGCTTTTTTTTGCTGAATGAAATGTAACTAGCGCTGGCTTTGCCATTGCTCTTTGCCAGATAAAAGCCACCGTGGAAACCCATAAATACAGGTAGTCGCATTTTGAATGGCTGGGTAAACGATGCCAAGCTGTCAGGGGAGGTGAGCTGTGGGGGCGGTGGGAGCGGGGTGTGTGCGCTGCCTAAGTGAATTGCCGCTTGCCACAGGACCACAGACAACCGCATGACAATGCCAAACAGAGCTCGACTCGACTCAACTCGACTCAACTCGACTCGACTTCTAGTGGAGCCTGATTCCAGGAGCTCTATTGCATTGTATCTAGTTGCAAGTCCCGGGCAGAAAGCCTTTGATTTATGGCATGTGCGTTTTAATTTTGATTGTATTTCCAAACGAGCCAACTCTTTGAGTGTATGTGTGTGTGGAGCAGAATGGGCGTGGGAGAGAGAGAGAGGGAGAGCGAGAGGGAGTGCGGTATTGGTACAGCTGCGGTCTTAATTGGCCGGCAAGAAAATTGTGAAAAAACAGTTGCCTACTTTTGAGTTGAAAATGCATTGCAAGAAAGACAGAGACTAATAGAGTAGGAGTGAGAGAGCGAGAGAGTAGGAATCGAAAATGAGAATGAATAAGGGCTTTTCCCTTAATATAGAGAGAATAAGAGAGAGAGAGAGACCGACAAAGAGAGAATGTGATATTTATTTTAAAAAGCATGCGAGTTTGATCAATTTAACAGAGACTGAGAAAGAAAGGGAGTGAGAGAGACAGAGACTGAAAGATAGACAGGGCAGATGGTGAATTAGACTGACAGTGATAGACTGTGGGAGAGATCAATAGAGTGAATTTAACTAAGTGAGAGAGAGAGATAGAGAGAGAGAAGGAAAGAAAGCAAATGATCGCTAGACAGAGAGAGTGACTGAAGGAGAGAGAGAGAGAGAGGGAGAGAAAGCAAGCAAATGATTGCTAGATAGAGAGAGTGACTAAGAGAGAGAGAGAGAAAAGATAGAGAGAAGGAGAGAGAGCAAATTATCACTAGACAGAGAGAGTGACTGAGATAGAGAGAGAGAGAGAGAGAGAGAGAGAGAGAACACATAAGAATAGAGGGAATGAGAATGTATAGTGAGTAAGAGTGAGAGATGTAAGGACAGGCACTTCAAAGCTTTAGAGTCACATAGCAACTAAAACCTTGCTCTAATCATTATACTCAGGACATACCAAGCCTCTAGATAAGACTTCTCTACTAGCCCTAATTCGTCAAATTGATCGTATAGACTCTATTTTATATACACGCCCCATTCTCTTCAACTGATCGTATAGCCTCAACTCTCCAACTCAAAGATTTGCTTCCGTCCTTCTGTGTGTGTACAAAGGCGAGAAGTTGCAACGGTAAACAACATTTTCCACAAATCTCATGTTAATTTTTGTGAAAAAATGCAGCACAAGAGCCGCTGCAGATGCAATTGCAGCGATGGCCGGAGGGGTCATGCCTGGCAAGCTTGCATAGATATGCACGCGAGGCTATCAACTAAGGGCATACAACCCTACGCACACACACAAACAAATACACACACACATGGCCCCACACACTGAAGCCCACAAATTGCGGCAAAATGCATTTTTCACAAGACAAAACGAGAGCTGCGAGCCGAGCCAAAAGCAACGAGAGATGCAATCTCAAGTGGTTATCTCTTCTGCATGTAGCAGAGAGCAAGAGAAAGTGAGTGGGAGAGAGAGGGCTGGAGGTAGCCGTAGTCCTCAGAGTCCTGGCAAAGTCAACATCAAAGTTCACGCCGACAAAGCGTTGCGAGTAAATGTTTAATGAGCGGAGTGGTTGGGCGATGCAGGGGGGAGCGCACATGTAGTTGCAGTTGGAGCGGGAGTTGGACCTGAAGCGGGAGCGGGAGTTGGAGCTGAAGCTGAATCAGAGGGAAAGACTCCTTCAAGCTGGTTCGCATGCCAATTAAAACAAAAGCCAAAAAACAAATGCACTTGAAGTGCCAGCTGGACGGAGCACTAGAGCAGCACGTTTCGCACAGTGTCAAAGGCGAGAGCCTACCAGCGTAGAGCGTCCGGGCCCGGCCTACCACTACGTGAAGTGTTTGGACTTGAGGGAGGGCTGACAACGCAAGCACTCCAAGCAACAGTTCTGCCTTTGAAGTCAAAAGGATTTCGAATGCCGAGCGGTTGGGCGGTTGGGAGGTTGAGCGGTTGGGCTAACTCCAAATTAGCTACTCTTGAGGCAAGGCGGAGGCAGGAAGTGGGGAATCTGCAAGCAGCTGCAATAAGGTCTAAAAGTGTTAGCTGCAGGCCACAATATGCCGCAGCTAATCAAATGGGGGCAAGGTGCGAGAATATGGGCACAGGATATGAGTTTTGCTAGGTAAATAGGGGCTAAAAAAAAACAGCGGAACTCAGGGAGGAATTGTGGGGAAATTGAACAATAATACTAATTATTGATATTCATGATGATGATATGATTAAGGAGTATACTGTATTAATAAATTGAATAGTTTTATGAGGTAGAGGAAGGTTTTATGAGCATCAACTGGAGGAGTTACCCAAATGTGAAAATTTCCAATCGGAACAATTGTTTTCTATATATTGATCTGTGTCAAAGTCATCTTAATGCTTTGCAGATGAAGAATACTTAAAGATATGATATGGGTTACCGGAAATTTTAAATGCATGGGCTTACGATATCATGGATAGATAGATAGATAAAGCGAACAGATTGATATAGCTATATATATGTAGTTAGATATAGATATAGTTTAACGCACATCCTTTTGCCTGTTCAGAAAGAAGAAACCCTTAACTCTCACTAAAAATTAATTTTGGTATACAAATACACCCATTCCCCATTCGAAATCTCGCATCAGAGCAACCTTTGCCTCGATATATGTTTTATAGTTTTCCTACCGAAACCCTCTGCCTTTGCTCAATCCATCATTTCGACCAGCTACTACAAACTCTGTACAATCTCAGTGTATATTCAACATTCCATAGCATTCGTCTACTTAATGCTACGGAAAACCAGAATCTAAAAAAAAAAAAATTCAAACACACAGCTCAAGTAGTCGTTGATCTAAACTTTGATCACGAATCCATCGATATTTCAACGTTAGTTAAAAAGTTTATATATATTTACTCATAACGTCTGTTTGGTTTCGCTTCATTCAGCCGGAAGAGCCGAAAGTTTTCAAAACAAATAAAACATTCGTCAACAGCAAAATATTTTTTTAAATTTCGGTATATATTTTAATTTGGTTTTAAAAGAGAAGCCGTTAGAGCTTTCATTCCAAATTCCTGAAAGGTAAATATATATAATTTTAAATCGGACTTCAAGGACTTTTTGGAAGTGCAGCTGCTACAATATGGCTGATAAGTACTCGGAGCCGAAAACTGATTTAAACAACTTTGACAAGGATTTGTGCTCACGCAATCCCATAACTGGCATGGGCCTAAACGGAGATGGGGTCGGTGGACTAAAGCCCAAGATAGCCAAGAGCCGAGGTGAGATAGTTCTAAATTCTGATTATATGTCTTGATATATGTATATATATATATCTGTGTATCCCTTCACACAGCGGGCAATCCGGTGACTGGCGAGGGCTACAGCGCAGGTCTCACTGATTTGGATTTTATGCGAAAGATTAGCCGTCGCCCAGGTCCGATGTCCCATTAGTGTTTCCCTTATTTACTGCTCCAACAACAAGAACACGCCCCTCACATAGGAACCATGCCATGTACGGTTTGCCTAACAACACGACGCTGTTTGACATTTTAAATATACGATTTTGCTGCATAACACGAAAAAATAAACTGGGTATGACAAACTAACTGTACGAGTTTTATTATCCAAATTGTGGGTAGGTCTGTCTCTGGGCGTGAACTACAAATGGGAGTTACTGCGGCTATGCGAAGTTTAACCAAGGTTGAGAACTGAATTGTAGCCGGAGGGAGACTAAATGGGCTGTATAAATATAGATCATGGAACTTTTCAGCTGAAGCTATGCTACTTGGGCCGAGGTTCGCTAGGTGAGGTTTATTAAATTCCTGTACTGTCTACGCACAGTGGGTTCTTCTAAGATCAGGTTGCAAAAAACTGACAGCGCTTAGTAAAATAAATTTATAGGTATATAATTTGGAATATAATATATATCGTAAGCCTTTCACAACGGTCTCCATCAATTAACCTTCTCTTATACATTATACCTACATCAATAACATGGAGAAAGAGGTATGGAGAGGGAGAGAGAGTGAGATGGTGAGATGGACTGCGAGGGATGTAGAGAGAGTGATGAATAGAGTTTGAATGGAGAGAGAGAGATGAAGTGAGAGGGAGGAATAGGGAGAGATGGAAAAGGAGAGAGAGTGAAAAGAAAGACAGATTTCTCCACGACTATCAACTTAAGGCATATTTATTATATTATTTACCCTTCACCACGACTTACTTTGTTTAGAAATCAAATGGCTCTCTCTTATATAGCCTCTGCCCAGATTATTCTTCTATAATCCTTTAACCCATTGTCGCTTCTAGCCATGAATAGGAAATTAGCTATGGTTTGAGCTATAGAATTTCGTCCACAGCTTTTGATTAATAATACGTACTTCCCCTTAGTCTATACCCCATTTACTATTTAACCAGCTCGTCATTCGAACCACTTTGGTTACTTTTTTTCTCGCTTTTAATTATGCTCAGCTCTGACAGCTCAGCCCGGCACAATGGATGCCAATGGAGCAGCTGGCGGAACTGGCGCCCGGCGATATGTGACAGCCATTTAATTTGATTTATGGCCAGTGAATAGTCTTGATTAGAACGCGACCGCCCAAGCATGGGATTACAGTGCGCACACATGTATGAGTGTGTGTGTGTGTGTTTGTGTGTGTGAGCGAGAGATGTGTGTAGCGAATTTAACTCAATTTCACATAAATCAAAAATGTAGCTAAACCAAGCCGGGAGCTATACGTGTGTGTGTGTCCGTGTGTGTGTGAGTGTGTGGATGTGGGGTTTCCTCTTTGCTCAGCGCGCACCTTGGCGCTAATCGTATTTCAATTGTTGAAATGAATTGCGAATTGCGAATTGAATGAAGTGCTGAAATTTGAGCGCGAGCTGCACACACACACACACACACACACACACACATCCACTCACACCTGTCGATATAGCAGAGCTAGTGTATGTGTGGGTGTGCGTGCGTGAGTGTATTTCAATTCCCTTGTGCAGCATCTAGAGGAGTTTCCTTGTCTGCTCCCGTTGTCAATGCGATTACCGTTGAAGTCGGCTACAAGTTCATAAAAGTAACGCCAACAATGAGCGAATTTAGGTGTCAAACAGCAGGTGGCAATGGCAGCAGGTAACAGGAAATGCCCAAACCGTTGGGGCCCCAGTTTGACTGTAGACGGCGGACTGTAGACTGTGTCGGTCGGTGCATGGAGCTGGGGCGATTGCGGGATTTTGGGGGCCTTTGGGACTGGGAGGCGTCAGAGACAGATGATATCTTAAACACCACACACACGCACGCACACAGAGACAGATACACAATCACACATGACTACACATGCACACACACACACACACACACACATAGTGCAAAATGTTATCAGTGAAGCAAGCGCCTGGGCTGTTGTACAATTTTTGACATGGGTTTTCCAACAGGCAACAACAACAACTACAACGGCAAAAAAAAAAGTGAACAAATGCCAAACAAAGGGCCAACCAACGTTGGGTTTGGGTTCTCTATCTCTGTGAGTGTGTGTGTGTGTGTGTGTATTGGCAAACCGCAAGAACATCAACTGATGGCAGATAAATTAAATTTTGCGGTTCTAAATGGGCAATCAATGAGGCGTACTAGCCCTGCCACTCAGGTGTGGGCGCTTCTTCGCCCATTTTGGCACTATCGAAACTAGTTAAATTTAAAAATTTAACCAACGACCAAAGACTACGGCCAATATGAGCTCTGTGACCCCCTCTGTGACCCCCAGACTGTGGGCAAAGTCTCGTGACATTTTTTGGCTGTGTCAACTCTGGGCAACTTCAAAGAAACTCCCAAGAAATGCCCGCCACTTTCTGCCCTCTCTCTCTCTCTGCCTCTCTTTGGTCTAGAAACTCCTTCCAACTGTTGCAGCAGCAGCAGCAGCAGCAAAAAGAGAAAAGATAGAAAAGTTGTTAGCGAAACTTTTGCTCGCCCTCAAATATTGACTTAAGCAGCAGCAGCAGCAGCAACGCGCGCTCCACTCGATGGCTGAAGCACCTCAATTGTAAGGGGTCCACCTTTCGCCCTCTCTCACCCCCTCTCTCTCTCTCACAGGCTCACCGTCTCACCCATGCACACTGTCTGCCTGGGTGTGAGTGTGTTGTACAGTTGACACCTTTGCGCTTTGAAGAGTCTGCTGCTGTGTGAGGGAGTGTGTGTGTGTGTGAGGGTGCGTGTGTGTGTGTGTGTGTGTGTGTGTTTGTCTGTTTATTGGTATTTATTTGGCTGCCGGCACGCCCAATCAAACAGACATCGCAGCTGCTTGACAATAGGAAATGAGCTGCACTTGCTATATGTACATACATGCATACATATACATATATGATATATAGAGGTATTCAATAGACTGATTGGATGTTTCAAAAGAGTTCATTTCATACGCAATCTGTGCAAAGTAAATGTTAGGAATATTACATATATAATTGAGTATTTTATTTTTTAGAGAAATTATAAAATGTATTTATTTTATTGAAATATTTTTAATAAAAATATTAAATTATTTTCGCACTTAGACTTTATATAATTCTTATTATCATTGCTGTTATCCTTATAAATATGTATTATTATTATGAGTACACGTTATAGTAACACACTTTAGACTTTACATTTTCTGGCTTAGTCTAGACTCAGGCAATTAGCCTGGTTTTTACGAGTGGGTCAATAGACGTGAACAACTTTGTGGACCATTGGTCAGCTGAAGAGTCTCAGATTTATGGCACTTCAGTGGACCACAACGGCAGCAAGATATTTATTAATTAACCATTGACGCTCCGGCTGCACTGGTCGAGCTGGCCGGCAGCAGCATTCATGATAAATGGATGTCTGAAGTGCAATTTGCATGCGAGTTTTTAAATCAGATGCAGCACAAAAACCTGAACACAAGAGCAAGCTGCAGCAGCAGCAGTAGCAGCAGCAGCAGGAGCAGCAGGAGTTGGACTGGGCACAGGTGCCGGAGCAGACGTTGATGAGCATCATTATGGCAAAGTGCGGAACGCTGCGGATGACATGGATGGATATTCAATGGGGATGACAATTATGACATGCCATTGGCAGCATTATTGCCTGCTGGCTGCTGGAATTAACGCCATTTTAATTGAATTTTAATATTTCACACACGACTCGAAAAGCCGGAAATGTGACGTGAGCCAGCGGCGCCAGCGTTGGGCTTTGAATTTGCGCAAAACCGCAAGTAAACGGGATGCCCACGACTGTCAAGTGGATGCCCGGCCGGACTGGGGCGGGGCGAGGCTGATGCCAATGAAATCGCCATTATGAAAATCTGCCATCTGACATAAATGGTCAGACCAAAGCAATAATTTCAACGGGTCGACTGACTGGCTAGCTTTAATGCCAATAAAAATGGAAAATAAATTAAAATATGGCAATTATCAACCGAACGACAAACGATAATATCAATATTTATTACAATTTTATAAACTACAAAAAATTAGTATGTGTTTAATTGAATTAAAATTACAAATTTATAATTTTATTTACGAGAAAATAGACAGGAAAATTCGAAAATTGCAATACAAAATTATATTAAATTAAATAAATAGGCAAAATAAAAATATTAAGTATTAAAAGACAAAAATAAACGAAGAAAAAAATGCAAAACTTTTCATTAAAAAAAAAAATAAATAAATAAAAAATAAATGTATATATATCATTTATTACTTTTACTTAAAAACTTGTACTTATACTTTTATTAAAAAAATATATATGTTTAATTTAAAAAATACATATATTCTTTTATTTTACTATTTGTATTATTTTTTTCAATTTTTTTTTCAAGAACTAAAGGAATTTATCATCTATAATCAATAATTTGTTGTATTTTATAAAGTACACAACATTTTATATGATATATATTTTTATTTTATTAATATTTGTATTATTTTTTATTTATTTATTTATTTATTTATTTTTTCACAACAGAATTTGTATATACTTTTCCTATTTATTTATTATTTAATATGATTTTATTTGCTACGGAAATAAAAAATAAATAAAATGGAAAAGACAATTATTATAAAATTTAATGAAATGCATAAAGGGACTTTAATTTTATTTCTTATTTATTTAATAATAATCTTTTCTGTAATATGATTTTATTTGCTTTCGAAATAAAAAGAAATACGCGAGAAAAGAATATTATTATATATTTTTATAAATTGTAAATAGAAATAAATAATAATCAAATTCTTTTTTTACGATTATTAGCTAAATATATGCAAAATTTTATTTACAATAAATTTAGTTTGCAACGAAAAGCATTTACATTATAAATGCGCATTTCACTTTATTTGTAATCGAACGTGCACAAGTTATCGACTATCGATAGGCCGTGCTTCGTGCTTAATGTCAGTGCTGCCTACCGTTTGCCTTAACATTTCAGATTTCAGTTTTTGAGCAGCACATGATTCTGTGATATTAAAGGAAAAATCAGCAAAAATGTAAGTTTATTCGTGTAAAATACGCCGAATATATATTTTCATATATAATGTCATCCATATTTGTACAGCAAAGCAAACGATGTCGTTTTACAAGCCAAAGCTTAGTGCGCTGCAGAGGTCGCAGATCCTCACATTGGATGAGCGCATACAAGTGCTGGAGCAGGAGATCGAGAAGCTGGCTAGGGATGTGCGTGCCTATAAGAACTACGAGAGGTACGGCAGCCAATCGGACGATGTGTCTGTGGAAAGCGATACGGAGGATGAACTAATTAATATTGTGGTCGAGCTGACAAATCTGCATGCGATAGAGCATGCGGAATTCGTCAGACGTTTAATGTGCAATGATGATAGCTCTTCGGAGTCGGACTAGTCAAGTCAAGTCAAGATATCTGGCGAGAAATATAGGTGCATATATCTTGTATATGTATGTGATTATGTATGTGATAATGCAACGTCAAAATTTATACAAAAGTTCAACTGAACTAAATTCTACTTATATACATGAAGTATTTATATACACATTTTCGCCAGTGTTGGCTAACGCTTTAGGGCACACACAGCAACAACACCACCATCAACAACAACAATAAGTTTCTGTCGTGTCCAAATATTAAATGACGACTGTGACAATCAACGACAACCGACTATAAAACTGTCAACTATTGATGACCTGACTTTCCAATGGTCCTGGGCACAGGGGCGTGGCAGGAGCAATGGTACTATGTTCGTATGCTGTCTGCAATCAGAGTTGGAAATTTCTTCGCTTGCTTTTTACATGCAAATTTAAACGAGTTTCAATCACCAGCGGCCATTGTCTACGGGCGAGCTCCACTCCCAACTCCCAGCTCTCTCTTCCATTCTGTGTCTGTGTGTGTGTGTGTGCTCGTCACACTGTGCGTATGAGCTATGAAAAAGTAATTAAATTTAAGGGCGCAACCACTGGGCAGCCAGCTAGTTAGAGGGACTGAGTGCACTGAGCGAGACACCCTGGGAACAAGTAAAAAAGTGTCATTATTAACGCATTGAACGCGAATGCCAAACAAGCTGACAGCTGTGCCCCAACCAGGCGGGAATGGTGTGAATGTGTGTGTGTGTGTGTGTGTACCAAAGGATTCAGCTGGACATTCGAGTTGGTAGGAGACAAAGAGAGACGCAGAGTGAGAGAGAGAGAGATAGAGCGGGAGGTGTCTCTGACTCTCGATAGGTTTTCTCTGTTTGACGCTATTGACACTTTGCACAGTTCACAAATGACATTTATTGAAAATTTCATCATTAGGCAACTGAGCGAACTTTGTCAACTTTTGCACCATGTCAAAACTTATTTAAATCGACTCCTCTGACACGTGCGTGTGTGTGTGTGTGTGTGTGTGAGGGTGAGTGAGGGTGTACGCGTGTTTTGGGCATAAAGGTTCGCATGATATTAGTGTGGCTTTATCTAGATAACTGGAGATGTGTTGACAACCCTTGCATTTTGTGTTTCGGAAATCAGTTTGGCATCAACAGCAATTCACTGAACAGCAAAATATCCCCAAGGATATAGCCAAATTTTCTGCTCCTCTTTTTTGTTCTCTTTCGATTTTTGCATAATTTTCAAAATGAAAAGTTCGAAGACAGTTTGAAGATGCTGAAGCTTACAACAACAACAACAACAACAACAATGGCAACAATATTTATTCAACCCCAAATCGAAAAATAAACAAAATGTAAATATAATATGCTCGCTGGCTGGAGATGGAGATGGAGATGGCGATGGAGATGGAGATGGAGATGGCGATGGAGGTGGAGATCGAGATAAAGATGAATGAGCAGCACACACATTAGATTCGTGTGAGATAAGCAAAGTAGCTTTAACCAAATTTCGAATATATTTAAATGGCCTTTATATAGTATAAGAGATGCCTTAGGCTAAGCAGAGCTTAAGGCATCTGTAAGAAAATTAATTGATTATAAATACTTTCCAGATGTATTTTTAATAATTTAATTCAGCTGTGATAAAACTTAATAATCATATACATATTAAAACAGAAAGAATGTAATAATGAAATAAAATATAAAATATAGTAGTAATAAAACTTCTAGCTCAAGAGTGAAAGTCAACCCAACAGATTAGCTTAGCTAGATTTTAGATTTGTAGAGGCTTTCCTATCATATATTTCGCTCCCCCTCAGTGTTTCTCCCTCTTTTTCTATGCATTACAAGCTCAAATATTAAATTAACTTAAATAAATAATAATAAATATATAAATTTAAAAAGATATATTTTTTATGAAATGCAAAGTACCAATTTATTAGATGGAATATTCCAAAATAAAAATAGTTAAACTAACTAGAACAACTTTGCCTTAGAAATAATATGATATATGCATATATAGAAATATGCTCACAATTGTACCATAGATAAATATTATTTTATATTTATAAATATTTATTTATTTTTACTTGCTCATTTATAAATACATATATTGCAGCTTAGGTAAATATTATTTTATATTTATATACATATATGTATATATTTTTTTCTTGCACATTTATAAATACATATATTGCAGCTTAGGTAAATATTATTTTATATTTATACCTGTATTTTTTTATTTATTTTTTTTTTTTTTTTTTGCTAACACATTTTTATTTGTATATTTTCTTAGCATCATCTTTATTTTTGCTGAACGAAATAATAAGTTTTTCCCCTCATTATTTAGTTGCTATCGATCATAAGCGCTGTGCGACTCCCCTTAGCTGCGCCCCCCTTCTCCCCTCTCTCCCTAACCAGCATATTAAACAGTCGTCTGTGCCACCCTGGCGTCAGCGTCAGCGTCAGCGACAGCTACAGCAGTGGCCCGGCCACGCCCCTTTGTGGCAACAGATTCCTTTCGTGTTTTCTGGTTTTGCCTGCGGCAAACATTTACCGGATTTTCGGGCAACGGCTTAGGGTCGCCTTCAGCCTTCAGTCTCTGCCTTCAGCCTTCAGCCGTCTGCCGTCAGCTTTCAGCCTTCGGTTCGTAATCAAAAATGCAATGTTTGGCTTGGTTAAGCGGAAATCGGTAGATTGCGTCGCAGCAACTTGCTTGTTGATATTAACACCTCATACCCAGCACACATACACACACACTTACGCACACCCTGTGGCCCTCTGGCCCTCCCTCTCGCCTTTACTTTAATGGGATTTGTGTAGGTTAATGAAACGTCACAGATGATGAGGCCTTAGATTTCCAATGATATGTCAAAACTGAGTGATGCTGTTGATGGATGGACGCAATTGCCATCCTTTAGTTGCCACGCCCCACTTTTCCACCACCCACACCCCTATAGTCGTTTGCCCAGCCCTGCCCTGCCCTGCCCTGCCCTGCCCTGCCGCGCCTTGAATCCTCATGCATCAAACGCCGCAGCGCATAAATTTAGAAAATTTTTGCGACTTGAGCAACGCATTTCCATGGGATTTGTGACTGACTGAAGGGTGTGTGTGTGTGTGCTGCAATTGGCGCTGTAGTAGTAGCTGGAATTGGGCTTGTGCCTGGGCATGAGTACGCAGAGTTTGAGCCTCAACAAATAAACGAACATCCGTTGCCATCGTCACATCAAATGCAATTTTCATGGGTAAATAACATAATCAACATTTGAAGCCCCAGAGCCAGAGCCAGAACGAGAGCCAGAGCGAGAGCGAGAGGTGACGAGGAGCTGCTGTTCCTGCTGATGCAGGTAAGTAGCACCTGTCGCCGCTTAACCGCAACGAAAATGTTTCCATTTGCGTTGCCAAACGTAATTTTTGCCATATTGAAATTTGATTTGCGACACCTTTTTGGCCAAAGTGCAAGCGACATTCGCTGTCAGCTGTTTGAGCCGTGTCTCAAGTCTCTGAAGGAGGCTCCCCTTTCTCTATCTCTCTCCCTCACACACACTTTCTCTCACTCACTGGCAATTCAATTTGAGCAATTTGTGATAAATTTGTTGGGGCAGGTGAGCAAAGTGGGGACCATGTGTAACATGCATAATTTTTAATGGCATGAGACAAAATTCATTTCGAATTAGTTTCAAAATTAACGAAAAAAGCCTTGCCTTTGGCCCTGGAAAAACAAAGTGATTTTAAGTGTAGGTAAATGCGAAAGTAAGTCATGGCAGATCTGAAACTTCTAATTCATTGCACTTTCAGCAAGTTCCTCGGGCCTTAAATGGGGCTAAGCGAAAAAAAAATGAATAAATGGAAAGAAACAAAAATGTAAGCGCTTTTGCTTAGCAAAAGTGAAACGAAACATAAACAAATACGACTCGCAGCAAAGCGACTTACATCTACTGATAAAGAAAAGAGAAACTCTGTGTGTGTGTGAGTGTGTGTGTGTGTTTGTTGCCCCCCTGACTGGGCGACGTCTTTTAATGAAAGATGACAACAACCACATGCACGATAAAAGGTTGTCATTAAAATTGCAACAGTTACCGCAGCCGCAGCATTAGAAGAGAGAGAGAGAGACCTGTAAATGCAACTGCGACTGTGTTTTGGGGCTAAAGTAGGTTGACGCTTAGCAAATATGTCGCCAAATGAATGTTTATGGGAACTACAAAGGCATCGCCATGTACGAGGCATTGAATCAAGATGAAAGTTGAATATGTAATTGATTAAAGTAGCAGAGTTTGTACAGAAAGCATGCACACATTCACATGCACATTCACACTCAAGCAGTAAATGTTGACTGTGCAGAGAATTTCGAAAAGCGCGCTCAGATGAAGGCTGCCAGATGTGTATAAAAACAACCGCTCACTAGCAGTGTTATTTAACAGAGCTGAGAGCTTAACAGTCATATGTTAGGGCAACAGCACACGAACTGTAAATGTAATTTGGCTGCTCCTAAGAGAACTGCTAATGATATTTAACAGTTGTGGTTCTGAAATCAAAGAACAAAATTAATTTTTTCCGTTGTTGCGTTCTGTATAAATATTAAATAAATTATTTAAAATGACTTGTTATACTTTGTTTATCTTTTTACACATATATTTAATTCAATAAGGCAAAGTTGCTAACTAAAACAAACGCTTTGATGGCTCTGCTTCCGGCTCGGCATTGCTGTCCAGCGGGCGAGTCAGCTCAATGGAGTTGATGCGGATCATTGTATTGGGAGATCGCTGGAAGTTGATGCGCATATACTGTTTCCTGCGCTTCTTCTTGAAGTGTGTCTTCGTGTGCGTCAGCGTCTTCTCGATAATGGTGGCCTTAACAGTGACCAAGCCCGCTTCCAGAATAGGCCTACCGATCAATGTGAAGTCACGGGCACCCGCCAGCAGCACTTTGTCGAGGCTAATCTCATCGCCTATCGTTGGTGGCCAATATCCCTCGACTAAAATGATGTCTCCAGGTGTAATCTTGAATTGCTTGCCGCACAGGTGAACCACAGCGAATAGCCGGCCCTGCTCGGATTTAGCCACCTGCTGATTAATCCGCTCGCATACTGTCTGACACTCTTTCTGATGCTCCTTTGCAATGGCAGACACATCAATAGTAGCGGGTTTGTTTTGCTGCTGTAGAGTGGGAGCTAAGCTCAGGGCACGCATTGCACCTGCAATGGAAGGCGAACATGGGAACGTTATGTCATGGCATGCTGAATAGAATTCTTTACAAGCTTACCGCATAATGTGGCACGCTGTGTTGTGTGGCGCAGCAGCTGGCGCATGCTCTGTGTAAGTAGTGACATTTTTTATACAGCACTTTAGTTTGCAAAATTAATAAAGTAATAATATTAACAAATACTTGGGCAACACAAATGTGCCGATAGCTTTAGCCTCTTCGCCTATCGGTAGTGCTGTATAAGTGTTCAGAAATATCGCTTAACATCACTTGCCATTTGTAAACACTCAAAAGCTAACTGCTATGAATGCAATCAAGGTGATTTGAGTTAAGCAAGCGCTGCTTTGCACTTCATGCAATTCATTTTAAACATAAATTTACCTGTGTCGTGTTCAATTTAAATTTTTTTTTAAATATTCACCCTGGCAAGGAAATAATGTTTCGAGTTATCTAAGAGTGCGAATTAATGTCGATCAGTTAATCCACTGCATTGGCCGTAACCACCAAACTATACAATACATGTAGGATTACTGCTGTAACGGAAGTAAGTGTTGCATTCATTTTTAAATAACCATCGTGCAACAGCGCTGCCTTACTTTCAAAAGCTAACTGCTATACTACGAAAATAATCGATACATTCGCATCGAAGCAAGCGTCGCTGCGCACTTCAAGTATTTAAATTGGAGCGGAAATTTTCTGTAGTCAAACTCTATTAAAATAACTAGAAAGAACTGAAAACTATGGAGCATAAAATGTTTCAAGATCCGACACTGGAGCGCCACTTCACCGGACATAGCGGTGCCATAACACAGTTGCGCTTCAGCCCCGATGGCCAACAAATCGCAAGTAGTTCCATGGATACCACAGTTATTTTGTGGAACCTCAAGCAGGCAGCGCGTTGCATCCGATTTGCCTCGCACTCTGAGCCCGTTTATGGAGTGAGCTGGTCGCCCAAGGGCACTTTCATGGCCTCCTGTAGCCATGATCGCACCGTCAAAGTCTGGGAGCCCAAGGTACGCGGTGGCTCGGCCGAGTTTCTCGCTCACGGCAAGCCGGTGCGCAGTGTGGACTTTGATCCCACTGGGCAGCTCCTGTTGACTGCCTCCGATGACAAGTCGGCCAAACTGTGGCGCGTATCACGACGTCAGTTCATCTCGTCGTTTACCCAGCAGACCAATTGGGTGCGTGCTGCCAAGTTCAGTCCCAATGGCAAACTCATGGCCACCGTCAGTGATGACAAATCTCTACGCATCTATGACCTGAACAGTGGGGAATGTGTGCGCACCTTTACCGAGGAGCGTGCTTCACCCCGTCAGCTAGCTTGGCATCCTTGGGGCAATATGGTAGCCGTTGGCCTCGGCTGCAATCGCATCAAGGTCTTCGATGTGGTCCATAACCAGCTGTTGCAACTATATGTCGTACACTCGGCACCTGTCAATGATCTGGCTTTCCATCCAAGTGGCAACTTCCTCTTGTCGGGCAGCGATGACAAAACTATTCGCATATTGGATCTACTGGAGGGCAGGCCCATCTATACGCTGACTGGGCACACAGATGCAGTGAATGCTGTCGCATTTGATCATGACGGCAATAAGTTTGCCACTGCAGGCAGCGATCGCCAGGTGAGTGCACTGAATGAGGAAATATATGTAAATGTATAAATTATAATTCCTATCTATATATTGCAGCTCTTCATTTGGCAATCCAATTTGCATACCTATGATGCTTCACAGTTCGATGAGAAGTCCATGGCAACATCGGCCAACGACACCAGCTGCGCCTCTAAAACTAGCTTGGACGATGCCTCAAAGGCCAGCAATGATTTGAGCATTCGCATTGATCCGCGCGAATCGGCTGCTTATCGAGCGCTCGACGAACACTTCAAGGTGGTTGAAAGTGAACACTCGAAACAACTACAACCACCAATGAGCTACCTCTCCAACGCCACCAGTCCCAAATTTCGTGAACATGCGAAAGTTTCGGGTCTGGAGCAAAAGCTAAATACCAAATATAAAAGTGCTCCATTTTTTAAGTAATAGAGTTCTAAGCAAAACACACAGCTGCATCATCACATAGCAAAAACAAAAACTAAAACAACCCGAACAGCAAGCTTATAGCAAAACCTTTCACAGGTACTGGATGTATCGCTGGAATCTGAGTCGGGCTCCGATTGCTGCAGCTGTGCCGCCCAGCTCGATGACATGAACACCCAAATGATGCAGCTGGAGCAACGTTTAAGGCGTTTAGAATGTCTAATCTTTGACTCAAACTAAATACTATTTTAATGCACATCATGCATTGTGAATTCATTTTTATTAATTTAATTATATACAAGTTTTAAGTAAACAATATAAGACCTCATGATCCTTGCCTTGAGTATTGTATTGTTAATTAAGCGTTGATGTAATTATATTAGTATACGGTTAAGTATGTCATAGAAAAAATAGATACGTGGTGTATACATATATGTATGTAGCTGAAGTAGAGATTGGAGTGAGTAGTAGTAGTATACGTACATACATATATATAAGCTAGTGCTGTATGGAGATTGTGTGGAGTATTTGAGAAGAATGATTTCTCCTCTGAATATTAATTCTCCCATACTCTACTTAACTCTTATCCTCTACATGCATGTATGTATGCTTTAAACAAATGAGTATATTTTAAAAGGCGAAAGAGTGAGATCAGAAATTATCAATAAAATGAGAGACAGACAAGCAAAGAATTAAGGAGAAAACACTTGCAGTTGATTGTCGACAGAATTTTGAATACCACTAATATATTGTGCCTTTATTATAAGAGACGCTTTTACATATATAAATATGGATATGTATATGTGTAGCTTAAGAGGACAATAAAATAAGGCCGAGTCATATAAGAGAATGTATTTATTTCAATTGGTCTATTTTTTTATGATTGGCTGGAATTTTGACATACTACTCTCATAAATACCTTCTTATACATACATATTGAACACGCATAGAAATAAGTGATATATGTATTTAATTATCAAGACATGATAAAATTTCGTTATTATTACTATGATTATTATTATAACTAATATAATATTTTTTATTTACATCTGTATGTTCTTTTATTTACTAGTAATGGTAAATGTAATTATATTTAATTCTGGATAAGATTTTCTCACAACTCAATTCCAAAAAAGGCTCTGAACTAATTTCTAAAATTTATAAATTTTGTTTTAATTAATACATTTAATATTATTAATTATTCAATACTATTAATGATTTTATTTAAATTAAATCTTATATTTATAATTATTATCACATTCAAATTTGGCATATTCACATTTTGATTTTAATTGATTTGATATGAATAATATGAATTAATTTGTATTTCAATATTATAAATACCAAAAGTCAATATTCTCTTATTTTATCACTTTGGCAAATCAAGCTTCATATGTCATATACATATACATATATATAAGGAAAATATAAATAAGAAATAGCTACCCTTGCAACAGCCAATGAACTCAGTGCAGTTCATTCAACTGCTAACCAAATGCCTATGGAGCAGCTCGCTTCTAATGATCATCTCGCAGAGGGGGCAGGTTCAATGGCTTTTGTCAAGTTAACTGGTTGTTGCATTTATAAGCTAATTATGCGCTCGCGACATATTGGCACAAAATTGCAGTAGCCAAGGGCCAAAGCCAAATGCCGAATGCTGAAAGCCGAAAGCGAAGTTCAAACAAATGCAACAATTGGCAACCACAATAAACAAAAGGATACTTGAGAAATTAGTGTGACAAGCGAACAATTTCCACCTGTAGACAGTTAAGGCCGTAACTGTTCTTTGGCCAACATGCAGTTATAGGGTGCTGAACTAACCCTCTTTTTTTTTTTGTTTTTTTTTTTTGTTTTTTAATTTGGGCATAGAAAAAGGTCATTGTCATCGGGGCAGGCAGGTTCAATAAACTGAACAATTTTGCATTTTCAAATAAATAAGCTGAGAGCTCGCAAAGAACCGCAAGAAAGCGCTTAACAACTGAGCAGGATCTGCGGCCAGCCAAAAGCAAGAGCAGGAGCAAGTACCCTACTTTCGTGCAGGACATTGTAGGAGGCAGCAGCAGCAGCAGGAGCAGGAGCAGCAGGAACAGGAGCAGCAGGAACAGGAGCAGCAGTGGCAATGGCCGAGGCAGAGGTCCTGCTTGTGGCATGTGCCACAAACGAGCCGAGGCACCCTCTCTATCTGCCTCTCTCTTCCCCTCTCTCACTCTCACACCCTCTCTGCTAGCTAAGCTCAGCTTTTGCCTCTGCGCTTCGGGCACTTGCGTTGGCTCGTGTCATCTGTTGAATTATAAAATATGGCAAAGGAATTAATTTGGCCAGCTTGCGAACCGAGTCCGAATCTGGCACAGCAGCAGTCGCAGCAGTGGAGCTCTTAGGATAACGCCTAAGGACCCCTACCAATCGTTCCATCTACCGCTATGCTCTGACTGCAACTTCTTTTGCTTATCTCTGCGCACCTGTCGCTGCTCGATCTGCAGACAAAATGAAAAGGTGCGCTTAAATTCTTATAATGACTCGGACAGAGCGCAGACGCGCAGTCAGAACTTCTCCGTTCTCTGTCTGTCTGTCTCTGTGTGTGTGTGTGTGTGTGTGTGTGTTGCATCTTCTTGCCGCAATTTGTTGTCCTTTTGTTTGCCGCTTGCCGTCTGTTGCCTCCCAAATCTGTCTATAATCTGTGTTTAGGCCATGCACATTGATTTCAGCTCAACATCAGACAAAACACCTTGTGCGTGCCTTCAAAATGCACGTTTCTGGTTTCTGCTCTTGTGCCCATTGATCAAGTGCTTATGAGGGTATATTGGTTTTGTGGAAGGATGTGTTAAGGGTGAATGAAAGGCGGGATGGATGATAAAAAGTCCATGTGTACTTGATACTTCTTCAAGTGATTCTAAAACCAAGCCTAGTCGATCGAGTTGTGCCCATCTAATTGTCTCTCCGTCCGTCTATACTAAACGAACTCGTAAATTACAGAATTGAGAGAACTGAAAATGATATTATATATTCTTAAATGCCATGGCAATAAAAGTTATTCATATTTGTTCGACAACTCACTCCCTTTGCTTTTTGTCAACAAATATAGTAAAATGTATTTGATATTTGAGATTGATTTCAAGCAATGAAGCATTGGGTTACCAAGCTTATTATTATTATTATTATTATTTTTATATATAGTAATAAATAAACAGAATATGAATGTATAAGATTTTTGATTTATTTATATTTTATTTTTATTATTAATATTTTTTTTTAAATTTATTTTATATTAATGTACATATACTTTAAATATATTAGATTTTAAAATCAATTTATTTTTTCTAATTTAATTTTTTTTTTATAAAAATTTATTTCATATTCCGTGAAAATTGCATAAAAATCCCACAACAAGGAGTTAACTAAATAAATAATAAAGAAATACCCCTAGGGCGAGAAGAAGAAGCGAAGCAAGTGATATCAATGTGTTGTGTATGTGTATATATAAATCTGTAGGGTAACATGTAATCTTTGCCGGTAGTGCGCTCTGCTCAGCATTCAGTTAGGGTATTTACAAGCCATGCACTCTCGCCTCTCTCAATCGGACTTGTTTTTGTTGTTGTTGCACTCTTGGGTCTTCTCCTTCAGCTTCTTCTTGCTGCTCTTCGGCTGTGCACCTTTCTCGGGGGCCGTTTTGGCTGTGGCACATGGCAAAATCCGAACCATTTTGTGTGTTTAGATTTTGTCATTTTAATTGCTGGCTCGGGCTTTTGACTCTTCGACTTTTTGCACCCTGCCAGCTAAGCTGAGCTGATTGGCTCATTGTCTGCGGGTTGTTTTTGCTTTTTGTTTTTGTTGTTTTCTGTTTGTTATTCCGTGGCTCTTGTTGCCAATTAAGCTGTTTAAATAGATTTCACAATCTGCCTTGCCTTATATGCTATGTATATATATATACATGTATGCCCTGCCACTTGACTACCCCACACACATACATATATATTTGTATATATACCATGAACATGTAGTAGGGGTTGCCTATTTGACTTGGATTTGTCATTCATTGCTTTTGCCTTTGTCAATGTTCGCATGCAAATCGAACGAGCTTAAGATTTTCCTAAGTAAGGTAAGGCTAATCTCTGACTAACTGGCTGACTTTCTGACTATTCTGACCGTCTGGCAGCCTGGCACTCTGTTGGCTTCAGATTTGGTCGGCGAACTTGCTAAACTGTTTCCTACTTGCATTTGCCTTAGTAGACTCTAATGTCAAGACAAACAGCTGCAGCTAAGATCTGTGATATTTCTATAGAAATCATTAATTTAATTTAAGAGATTTGTGTTTAAAAAAATATAATATAATATAATACAAGTTAATATTATTATAATACATATATATTAATGTTTGCAACATAAGGCATAATCTAAAGAGATTGAAAATGTTATCTAATTAGGTATTTCCTGCAGATTAGCTTAGGTACATATTCATAGTAGACATATTATTCAGGCATAAATACTATTCATTCATCATTACCATTATAATTCATACATATATAGATATAGTATTGGTTTCAAATACTTCAATATTTTTCATATAATCTGATTACAATTTTAGGCTCGCTTTCAGAATCAATCAGTAATGGAATAATTAAAACGGATACCATGTGCAACATTCACCTGCTTCATTAATACATTTCTCTCTTACACACACATATACACACACATATACACACACACATAGACACACTCACTGCATGTGTCAATCTCTAACAATCAATCCGACATAAATTTCATATGCCCAACTCATGCTGCAGGTGACAATTGTTCTTGAGGGTAAGAGGCAATCATAACTTAACAATTTGAAGCGAGGAAAACCCATAAAAAACGAAGATCGAATAATATAAATGAGAGCAACAGCAGCAGCAGCAAGGAGCAAGGAGCCGGGAGCAGGACGCTGGCTCTAGCTGAGGCTGCGGCTTAAACTGAGGCTGAGGTTCAGGCTGTCGGCCTAAAAGGTCCCCTCGAAATTGGGTCATTTTGGCTGCTTGTAATATCGATGAGCGTGACAGGTGCAGGCGCACTTACAGCACTTGTTGTTGTTCCTCTTGTTGTTGCTGTTGTTGTTGGTTTGTGCACCTTCCATTGGTTTTTGTTTTTGTTTCATCTTTTTGCATGCGTCAGCTTGCGGCACACTCCCTCAAGGTGCACGGGGCCTAGATTAGACGAAGATTGCAGTCTGGCTGCTTTGTGGTTGACTCGAGAGATTTTTATGACTGCTGTTCGGCTGTTCGGCTGCTCGGCTGGCGTGTGGCCCACATGCCAATTGGACCGGTACAGGTTGCTGCCTCTGCCACTGCTGTTGCTGCTGTTGCTGTTGTAATTTGCCTCGACGGCAAGCCTGGCATATGTTTGCTGTAAACCGGCTCTGAGCACGCGTCTCGTCTGGCTCACAATTATTGAGCCAGGACGACGACGACGATGAGGAGGAGCAGGAGCAGGATGAGCAGGAGGAGCTGAATGTTGAGGACGAACGATGACAACGACAGGTTCCAGGATTCAGCAGGTGCTGGCGCGCCACTTGTGCGGCTCAAAAAAGGAATCGGAATCAGCGCTGCTTACAACGAAAGGACATAAACATAAATGAGCCGCTGTAACATTTTGGACTGCCCTTACCTCCTATTCGGCTCCTGCGGCACAGGTGCCTTTTGCCACAGCCCTCGTCGGCCTTTTAATTGTGCCCTCGCTTAGGTTCACCTGCAGCAGCAGCAGCAGCAGCAGCAGCCCTCGACTGCAACTGACCTAAGACATCTTTTTTTCATGTGATGGCCTCCACGTCTTCACGTCAGTCTCTCGCTCTCTCTCTCTCTCTCTCTCTCTCTCTTTGTCTGTGTAGATCCTCGCTCGACTGGCTCACCTTTTTTTTTTTTACTTTTTTAGCCGCAACTATTATTTTTATTAATAGCCAAAGTCGAAGTCGCAGCCGAAGTCAATGTGGAAGTCACCTGCCCGGCACCTTTGGCTAGGGGTAGCCGGAAAACGGATATGTTGCGGGCCTAGATCACTTCAAGGCACTTCTAAGATGATTTTCCCCTTCTTTATTTCAATTTGGGGTTGCAGCTTTTCTTTTTTTTCTTCTCTCATTTTTACATTTCTTTCTTTTCTGTTTTCATGGGGGCTTGTCGTCTATTTGTATTTGAATGCTGTACAAATTCAAATGCCATGACAAATTATGTGGGCTCAGGTGTTAACGGCTTGGGGGTTAATAAACCTGAAGCCAACATATGGCAGAGACAATCGCAACTTTATCAGCCTTAGCTCGAGCTATGCAACGGGTTTGTTTTATAGAGGTTTTGTTTGCTTCTTGAGAGGGTTTGTAACGGTGCAAGAAAATGTTTTTTGGAAATCGACAAAAATTTTTGTTTGAGTTGAATTTATTTTCTAAATAGTTTAACTATATTTTAATAAGTACCTGTTTATAATAAACATCTGTATATATTTTCCTGTAATTTCTTACAGTTCTGCTCACTGAGGCTCTTGATATATCTAATATATAATATCAAATAAAGAAATGCATTTATTTTTTTTAGAGTTGAGACTATTTACAAAATCGTCCATTTTATTTTCTTATCAACAAAGTATTTATTTTAATATATTTTTTATGAACTTTATTTACTTAAACTAAATTTTTTAAAACTAAACTTTTTCTAATTTCTGTCAGCTTTGTATTTGCTCTGACAGTCTGTTATATCTGTGCTTATTTTCACGTAGAAAGACTTCTTCTTCTTTAAAACATTTGGAAAGTCTTACCCTCATTTCAGCTCTTCCTAATATTTATATAACTCTTAAGCATATTTCTGTCTTTGAATTTGTTTGTTAGTTAGACTGCCACACTTCATGATATACTGAACCTTGTTTAACGACACGCGCTTTATATATTGTTTAAACTTATTGTCTCAGAGAATTTAGAGCTTCAACTACATTAAAAAATTGTAAATATTTGTTAATTTATTTAACATTTCTCTATTATAAAATAAATATTAGACTGTCTCAATGCAAGTTAAACCTGTAAAGATCTCTGAACTCTTGCGCTAAACTCTCTTCAAGTTTTTTTTGTTATCTATTATTATTCATTATTTATTATTTATAATTTATTATATATTATTATTTATTTTATATATACATACATATCAAAAGTTAAAAAAGAAAACTTTTTGAATTCCTGATTTTTCTGTCTGTTTTTGAGACTATATAAAGCCCATTCTCTATCACATATTCATATAATTCCTATTTTACCTCACAGTACTTTTATTTTAATCAACTTTCTGCTATATATTCTAATATGAAATTTCTCTTAACATGGCCAATATCTCTGGGCTTACATTATGAAATACTTGAGCTAGTGGAGCAAAGTCTCGCTGCGTCTCATCTGCAATTTATCGCTTTGTCGGCACTTGCCCCAAGGTCCTTGGGCTGCATTCTTATTGTTGTTGCTGATGTTGTTGTTGTTGCTGCTGCTGTTTTGTTGCAGCCGTCAATGCAATTGAACTGCATATTTTCGATCGCTGTTCTCATTTTTTTTTTTTTTAATTTTATTTTTATTTATTTTTTTTTGCTTGGCCAATATTTTGTCAATTTTCGATCAATTTGTTGCATGCCACAAGGCACAAGTGGCGAAGCGACGCACAAAGTGAAATCCTTGCCAAATGCTCGCTGATTTTGATTGCGAGCACCAGATGAATGGCGATAATGAGAGTGGGGACCCCAAGCCGCAGTCGGTGATTTGTAAACTGCCAAACTTCATTTCGGGCGTTTTAAAGTGCCGCAAAATGCATTGACATTCGCTTTACGGCTGGCAATTGCACCGATCACTGATCGTCGATGATCGCTCCCGATCTCCCTCACTGCCCCTGCCTCTGCCTTTGCCATTACCTAAAGTCAACTCTCGGGCGCAATTAGCTGGAACTTCGAACACTTATTGGCGTTTTGCCATGCCCGATCGTCGCCCGATCGCCTCCAGATCGTCTGGTCTCTTTTCCAGAATGGAAAATGCTGCCGCTGCTGCTGCTGCTTGTAATGCGGCGTTTTACAAAGCTCATTCCTAGCATACCACAATGAGCGGAGATCAAAGATCACCGCGTCACCCGAAAACAGGAGCAGCTCTCAGTCCCAAAGTCCCTCACTCCCAATTGAAGACGTGCAAAAATTTAACTATAAAATCAGGTTTTTCGTCTGCCCACAAAACACACACACACACACAGCAAAAAAAAACATATTTGGAGCATTTTTGGACAATTTGTAACAAAATGTTGCCTCATCAATTCAGCTGCTCAGAGAGTTCGTCCTTGATACAAATGTATTTAACACTAATAGAGACAAGCAAATTTATAGATCAGCAAATATTTGTGCCACTGAAGGACGCTTGAGCTGCAACCCCTAAAGACTGGGCTGCTTAAATTGCTGCAGAACATTTCAGGAATTTCATCAGCTCCGCAGAGGAATTTTTATTAAACAGCTAAGGATCTGCTGAACTGTAAATAGCCTTTAATGTATATTTTATTTTATATGTATATTTGTATATATATTTTTTATTGAAATATTTTTATCTATGGCATATATTCAGTATAAAGTCTGCTTTAGTGTAATGATAAATAAAAACTGAATAATGTTAAACAATAATTCCGTACAGAAAAATTATACATCAGCGCTAGATTGTTCTACAAAAAATTAAGGCCTACTTTCTATTGATGAAATTTTAATTTTTCTACAAAAGAATGAAACTTAGCTTAGAATGAACTGAAACAAAGTTTTAGATGTCCATTAAAAAAAGGAGTCATTGATTTTTAGAAAATATTTAAAAATTATAAATATAATATTATAAATTAAAAAAAGTCTCAGCTATTTAATTGAACTCAAAAAAAAAAATATATATACAAAATTTACAAAAACGAAAAGTTTAAGATGCTTTATTTAGGTTAAGAGTTTTAGCTAATACTGAATGCTGAAAAATCTCTTAATGAAGTGAGAGTCATTCAAGAAGAGTTTTTAAAAGATGTAGAAGACGCCTTTAGCTATTTAGGAAAATGTTTTGTTAAAGGAAAAATCCTTTGCGGTTCTTCAAAATATTCAAAGCCCTCAAAATGAATTCATCATAATATTCACCTCAATCAAACATACAATACAAATGGTTTACCATAAACAGTTTCCAAATAATTGTCACACATATTTAAGGTTCTTTAGCTTTCAACTTTATTTTCGCCAAAAAATTACAATTAAACATAACTAAATACAAAATGAAAATGGTTTTTATAAATTAAAGAGAATTGTCATAGGAAAACTTAAACGCTAATACAATCATATAAATAAATCAGGTTCTCAAAGGAGCTTAAATAATTTAAGTAAATATAAATATAGTGTAAATAAAACAAGAAATTTGTCAGTTTACATTACAATAATAATAATAATAATAATAATAATAATAATAATAATGACGCTTTATGCCAATTGTGGTTGTTGTTGTTGTTGTTGGGATCTTTGGTACTTTTAGCTGCGTTTTCTTTGCCAATTTTGGATTTGGTATTTAGGGTAAAAAAAAAATAAACAAATTCAAAAGATGTATAAAACATTAACTATGAAATAAATTATGTTAGCTTAGATCTAAATAATATTTATTTACTTATAAATAAATATGCTTAAAGAGCTAATTTGAAAAGTCTTTCTTTTTTTTTTTTTTTTTGGGCGTATTTACAGAGCTTAGATATAAGATTGAGCAGAGATTAACTTAGCTAGTAACTAGTGCGCGAGAAATACACTTTCCTTTCGCTTAACAATATATTTAAATATGTTAATATTTTTTTTTATGTTTTTTTAAATTTTCTTTTCGGTTGCCTAAACAAAACAAACTTTGGCTTCATAGCAACGACTTAGACGACTTTGCATTTGCAGGCATGCCAACTTGGTGGTAACTGGTATTCTTAGCTTAAAATCCACTGGATTCGATTGGTGTCTCATCTTTCGATATGTACATAAATGTATATGGAATACATATATATATATATGTATGGATATTTGTTATTTATTATTTACATTATATATATTTATAGCTGCTGGGGCCTAGCAGCTGCTGCTGCTAACCTCCATTTTGATGGGCATTGAGGGCGCCTCCTCGTGCCGGCTCTCCCGATGACGCCGCAGATCCACCTTGCGCTGGAAGGACTGATCGCAGAGGCCGCAGCCGAAGGGCTTGTAGCCCGTGTGTTTGCGCATGTGCGTGATCAGATTGGAGCTCTGGCTGAAGGCCTTCAGGCAGACGGTGCACTTGTGTGGCTTCTCACCTGCGCAAATCAATAAAAAACAATTATTGTAATGAAAGCAAATTTATAAAATGAGAGAGAGAGAGACAGGGGAAGCAAAAGAGAGAGAGAGAGAGGGGTAGGTGTTTATTAATTGTGTAACTTTATTATATTTTGAGCAATTAGACAAATTGAAAGCTGATAAACATCGACGAACGTTTGCCGATTTTAATGGACTTGACTGCGACTCTACGAGGGTGGCTCAAATCACACATTAGGGTGGACATGCATGCAAAGAGCTGTCAAGTCAGTGCTGTTTAAGTTCGTTTATACGTTTGACATATTTGCAGAGCATTTATAGGGTTTATATATAGCGAAAAGAGAGAGAGAGAGAGAGAGAGGGAGGGAGAGAGGGAGAGAGAGAGAGAGAGAGGGGAGGGAGAGAGGGAGAGATAGAGAAGGAGTTATTATGCATTTTTATTGCATGTGAAATTGAAAAGAATTTGGAATATTATATGAATTTATTGAGGACTTCTTATGAGATATATTAATATACATAGATAGCTATAGCTATATATAGAGCAGCCCTTTCTCTCTTAATTTTTAGCACATGCCAAAGTTTAACTCATGTGGGTCAACAGCTCACAAACAGAGCCTGCTTATCACATATGCTAATATCAGAAAGAGCTAGATATGGAAAGAGAAGATGTATAGAAAGAGAGAGATGGAAAGAGGGAGACATTTAGAGAGCGTGAAACTTACCCGTATGTATGTACGTGTGCTTCTTCATATCGGACTTCTGATGGAATCGCTTGCCGCAGTACTGGCAGGGATATGGCCGCGTGTCGCTGTGTATTAGCAGATGTGTGGATAGTGTTGAGGAGCGCTTAAATGATTTGCCGCACTGTTTACACTGCAAGAAAAACAATGCCGAATTGGAGCAGGCTATAGTAAATAATTGAAATAATGAGATGTCTTATTTGAACAGCCTGATGGCGGCAAATAAAATCTCAAACAGAATAATAATGTGTGTGCCAAATACTTATGAATTAAACTAGATTTGTGAGTGGGCAAATATTTGGCAACAGGTGCCTCGAAATAGGGTAAAACCCACAGACACAGCTAGACAATATGGCTGACTGGCAGGCGAAGGGAGGGGCGACAGATAGAGAGCGCGGAAGGCGTGGCAGCCTTATCATAATACTTTTTGCGTTTATTTTTATGAAACAGCTAAGCAAATAGCCGCAGCAGCAGCTCAGCTACGACTCAATGTTAAATCTCAAGTGAAATACATTTCTCCAAGAAAAAGTGTTATTAAGCTATATATATATAATATCTGTATATCATGTTGATATATAGACGTATATGTGCATGTGTGTGTGTTGTTGTAGGCCAAACACAGCTGTGGGGGCATTGGGTATCGAGTATCGAGGACTGGGCAACGGGCCTGCTCTGCGCCTCGTAACATCTTCGCATCGAGCAGATTAAATGTTTGCACAGTTTGTCTGGCTGCAACATGCAACAGTATCTAAACATTGTCGCTCCCGTATTGACACAACTCAATCCCATTCCCAACCACCTCGGCTACGTGTGTGACATTTATAAGAAAAAACAAAGTGAGAGAAAAAAAAAAAAAAAAAACGAAACAAAACAAAAATATTATTAATAATGAGAAAAACCTTTCGAAAACCTACGCATACTGTCAATTGACACAAGTGCTACACAACTGCTCCAAAACAAGAAGCAAAAAGAGAAGAAGAAATATCACAAATTATTTTACGTTTTCACTGTGCTTTCTGGATTTTCTATTTGTGGATTGCATTTGAGCTGTATCCATGCCTAGACAGAGCCCCAATTAGTTGGCCCATTGTTGCGGCCCCAGTCTGAGCCATAATGTCAATTTGCTCAGCTCGAAAACGTAGCGGAAGTTGGCAAAACTCTCGCGTAGAAACCCCAAATACATGACTCAGCCGCAGACTCAGCCTCAGCCGCAGACTCAGCCTCAGCCGCTTGGAGTCCGAGTCAAGTCAAGTCGAGTCGAGTCTGGCCGGGTGGGCCAGCAGCAGATGTAAAGACTTACAAAAAAAAAAGCGGGGCCAAGAAAAAATATGACTGCGCCTGCGTCCAGGACTCGCGCAACTGTTTCGACCATATGTCTGGAAACCCTTTTAGCTCGGCTATCGCATTTCACATGCTCTCCCTTTCATTCTCTCCCTCTCTCTATCCCACGTTGCTCTGGCGAATGTGTGAAAACGTAGCTGGCAGTCGCGGGTGTTGAAATGCCTTTGATAAAAACATAAACTGACAGCGGGGGTAGTCAGAGCATGACCATACCCCGACCATGCCCTGGACACCGACCCTACGCAGCTCATATGACATACCTTGGTCGTGTGCCCCGGTGCTTAATGTGGCAAAAAATGCATGTGCTTACGAGAGCCCTTGAACAAAACGACAATTATGATTGAGCCCAAAACATTGAAGGCGTCATTTCAATGCATAAATCTTCCAAAGGGCCTCCGACCTTACAGGGAGAAGGAAGGGTTCACTGCTCCAGCCCATTCGGAATATAATCAAAATTATTTGATTAACTAATTGCGTGATTTCGATTGTGCCTAATTGAATTTCCATAGAAGAGTTCGAATGTAAATGCAAACAGTTTGTGTTCTTTATGACATGATATTGTGCTGCGCCACTTTCCCAAATTGAATTGGGTGGACAAACTGTGGGCAGAGCAATTAAAACGCGACAGGAACCTCGAAAATATGAAACAATTAACACGGGTAAATTGAGAGAGAGAGAACGAAAGAGAGTGAGAGCGGGAGGGAGGCAGGTACTGCGAGGGGGAGTTAGACACGCAATGCAAGCGATATAGCCAGATATATGCTGAAGACTTATGCACTGAGTTTACGATATGAAAGGGAAATTGAAAAAGGGCTTCTATCTCGACCCCCAGCTGATGTCACGTGATTGGGTCATTAGCAGCAAGGACAAGGCTTTGACAGTCTGCAGATTATGATTTAGTTTTCATAGATTTATGGCAGATACTTCAGATAACTAAGTATAGAAAATCCATTTTAGATTTCTGGCAGATACCTCAGATAGGAGTTTGCTATTAATAAATATAGAAATGCTCCACTCTGCCTCTGCCACTCTCTCTCTATCTGTCTCTCTTTCTCCTTCTCCTCTCTCTCAGTCTCAGCCTCTTGCACTTCCGCTTTTAACTCTGATTCGATTTTGACCAACGACAAGAAAAAAGAGTGGATCAAATGAACTTCCCGTCTGGCTTACCTGAAAATTTCTGCCGGTGCGCTTCTCCTGCTCGCACTCGCCTTGATACGATGATGAGGAGGACGAACGACGCGCAACATCTGTGGCCGTTGAGTCAGGATGTTGCTGCTGCTGCTGGTGCTGCTGCTGCAACTGTTGGTGCTGCTGCTGCTGCTGCTGGGTCGTGTGTTGCTGCTGGTGTTGATTACGCATGTAGCCCAGTTCGGCGGCAGCCACAAGACCCATGAGTGCTGCTGCCGAACGTTTGCTCTCCTGCTCAGCCTCCGACTCGGCTTTAACCTGCTGCTGCTGCTGTTGTTGTTGCTGCTGCTGCTGATGTTGCTGCTGTTGCTGCTGCTGTGTCTTGAGGTGCTGTGTGAACAGCTCCAGATTGTTGCCAGTCAGGCCGGCCATGAAAGCGCTGCGATGTGCGTACAGCTGCTGCTGCGCCGTCTCAAAGTCCAGATCCTGTGCGACACTCGTCGAGGACAGCGGCGACTGCAGCGACTGCATTGACGATATGGAGGCAGCCGAGCGACGTTCGTACTTGAACTTGCGCACTATGGGATCCACTTGCTGCTCCTCAAAGTCTTCACTAGCAGCAGCTGCTGCTGCTACTCCTGCTGCTGCAGCCTCATGCCGCGAGGAGCGCTCGCACATGGATGCCGGCGACCAGATGATGTTGCCCTGCGAGCGACGCTGCTGCGAGGGAGTCCCAGCATTGGCAGTCTTCAGATTGACAGCCCTCAAAGGAGGCGGCGTGGTCAGATGCAGTGGCTGCTCCCGCTCATCCAGGCTGAGGCTGCCGCCGCTCAGGCTGCTGCTGCGGCTGCTGCTGCTACTGCTGCTGCTGCTATTGTGATCGTGATCCTGCTCCGAGTCGGATCTGGCGCGTTGTTTGGTGCTCAAGTTGAGCGGCATGTCCTCGTCCTGCTGCAGCTGCACATGATTGCTGCGGCTGCTGTTGTGCTGCAGCTCTTGCTCCTTTTCGGGCGTCAGTGCAAAGTCGCGATCGCGCTGCCCCAGTACAATGGAGGCGGGCGACTTAGGAGTCATTGGCGTGAGGGGCGTGCCCAGAGCCGAAGCCGACGACAGCAGAAACTGCGGCCAAAGCAGAGCGCTCGAGTAGAGCAGCGGATTGTAGAGAAAGGGCAGATCTACATGGGAGCATTCGATATATAGAAATTGACAATTAGATATAGAGATACATAGAAGGAAATATATGAATAAAAATGCCTGATAATATTCAATATCAATGAGATTTCCTGATCAACATTTGATTAGCTATATTTTGAATGAATTTTAAATTCAATGATTATGGAAGCAGTTGAAGTGATATTAACTTGACTTAATATACATAATGCATATATTTTATAAAGGTCTTTTAAATATATATATTTGTATATATTAGAATATATTTTTAAAAAAATTAAATGTTTTAGAATATATTTAATATATATCATTTTCAATACATAGAATATATTAATAATTTATATTTACTTATTTGGCAATTCTTAAAAAATTTAATAATGATGAAAATTATGAGAGCTATTTTCAAATATAATGGGAATTATAAGATTTGCAATAATAGTAGCTTTGAAGCTCTGATCAAAATGGATCATTGAACAAGAAATTCTTCAAGAAATTCTTATTAATTAAATGATTTGCTTCTATTCTCTTTATTCTTTCTCTGAGCTTGTTTAAGCATTAAACAACATTTTATTTGGACACTATTTTGTATTAGATATTTTAAAATTTTCATTTTACTTTGTGGAAATATTTTAAATATAAATAATATATATATTTTCAGTTTTTGAACCTTAATAAGGACTTTTTTTATTTTATTTGCAGATTACTAGACTATTTCCTCCATATACATATATATCAAGCGCTTACTTAATGCTCATCTTTGAGGCTATATCCCTTAAATATTTCAGACCTTCATAAAGTCTTTTCTGCTCAGCTTTTCTATTTGGCTGATCTTCAGGGAATTTCTGAGATATTCTATACACTAATTCATCAAGGCTCAATTGGACCTCACTTTAAAGTTCTCTCACATCTGCCATAGATCATATATTTCTTCGATCTACTCACCTCGATTGTTTAGTTTTTGTGCGGCAGCCGATGCTATAACCGTATTGAAGGCCGAGGCGCGCTGCATCCATTGCTTGTCCAGAGTTGGACCCGCGTAGCCCGCTGGACTTGGCTGCGAGTGCGGCGATGGCGGCGGCGACAAATGATTCATTTTGTTGGCCTTAAGCACTGGCTCTTATTGGCTTTTAATTTGTACTTTTTTGGTTTAGCACTTTCCGCAAATACACTTGGCTAAGTTAAATTTGGCCAATATAATTTTCGATTTCTTTTTTTCGTTTAGTTTATTTCAACTAAAGCTTGACAACAATTTGAAGACGAGACACGAACACAAAGATCGCTGGAATTTCTCAAATTATTTACTAACTTTTCTTTAACTTTAGCTTTACTTTGTTTTTTATGTATATTTTTCTTAAATTTTTTGGTAACAGATCTTTGTGTATGGAAAGCTGGTTCGCTTGTGAGACGCACACGTCTGTATCGCTCGGTGCTTCGCACCTGACTGAATCTTTGGCCGATTGTGCGGTTCTAAATTGAGCCAACGGTGAAGCGAGTGCCAGGCCGACTTGGCCCGAAAATCGAGGCTCGAGCCGTGTATGTGTGTGTGCATAAGTATGAGTGTGTGTGTAAGCCGAATCAAAACGAACCCTCGTTGCATTCGTATTGGTGTTGACTTTAGTGGTGGCTCTTGAGCCCTTTATGTTTGCCTCTTTGTGTGTGTTTGAGTGTATGTGTGTGTGTGTGTGTGTGTGTGTGTGTGTTGCCAACTCTGGTTTTTCAACTTTGGCAGCAGTTGGCAGCCGCTGCTGTTGCTGTTGCTCTTGTTGTTGCTGTTGTTGTTGCTGTTGTCCTGCATGTTGTAAGGGTCAAGACACACAGTTACGCAGCGCCAGGGCCCGCGCCGCCTGTTCTCCTCTCTATCAGTTGCTTTGATCGTGCGCAGCTCAAATTGTTGTTGTTGTCGCTGCTGCTGTTGTTGTTGTTTTTGTTGGCAGCACGCGTTTCTCAACTAATTGGTATGCAGTTAAAGTTTGGCGGGCGTTTGCTGCATTGTTGCTCTGCGCTGCCCTCGCCGCGCTGCTCATTTCGTATTGTAACTGTTACAGTTGTTATTGCTGCAGTTGTTGCTGTTTCAGTTGCAGTTGCTATTGCTGTTGGCACAACTGACACCAACTGTTGTCCAGCCCGAAGATTATGCTTGTCACTGACTCAGCTGAAGTACAGGCGCGTGTGAGCAACTCCAAAGGATACTCGAGGGTTGAGCGTTAAGCAAACTGTGATCTAAATGATCTGACTGATCCCAGAGTGTGAGAAGTTTGTACTCTTTAAACAGATATGTAGCCGGATTATTGGCTAAGCATATGTAAGCAGCTTATAATTTGGAATTGAAACTGTTAATGTAAATAATATTGGAGAAAAAATGATTGAGCAGGCAGCTTCAGAATTTCTTTTTTTAATGTATAAAATACCTAAATTATTATTAATAAAAAGAAAAAAAAAAATTAAAAACACATTTTTGACCTATGTAAATCAAGCATTGAAGTATGAGAAAATATTATTATGAAAAGATTTTCTTAACATTCCATTTAGCAAAATGGACAATTATTTAGTCAATTCGTTATTTTTTTAATATTGATTCTGCACATTATTTTAGACAAATGGGAAAATTAAATTTTTTAATTTCGTATTTTATATTATTATTTTTTTTTTTTACATATTTTTTTTTATTTTAAAGCTTCTATATAATGAAAATTAATTTAAAGCCGAAGCTGATTCTGAGTAGACATACCATTTATTTCATTGTATATCTTAATTATAAATTATATAATATTTCCAAGCTGTTTGTTAAAATATTTATATATTGACTTATATAATTACTTTTACTTAAATGAAAAACAAAAAAATTAAAAACAATACATATGAATATTTATAAATTTGATATGATATACATATACAATTTTCTTATTGTGAATCAAAAGAAAACTAAGATTGTTGCTTATTTATATTGTTATATATTATTTCCGCTCTTGTCTTAAATTTTTCATATATTATTTTTTCAGCAAAGAATTTCTTCTTCTTTCAATATCTCTATGGCTAACTCCTGCGGCTTGAGCGTATGATAAAGATGTAGCTTGCTTAGCCTAAGTATTTTTGCTCATATTAAAGCTTATTAATTTTCTTATAATTCCATATATATTTCGATTCAGAGAGCAACTCTGCTGCAACATTTAAAAACAGTTTGGCACTTATCGAAAATTGTAAAGCAATTAAAAATCATGGTTCATCACCTGCCGCTGCGGCTGCGGCTACATTCTTCGCCTTTAGATGCACCTTTCCACATAGTTTACAATTTTTTCTTAGTCGCTCGTCCTGAACGTTGTGCCCTTCCTATTCTCTGCTCTTTCTCTCTCTGCTAGCTCATCCTTGCTCGCTTGGTCGCCTCTGCTGCTGCTGCTGTTGCTGTTGCCGCTGCTTAGTTATTTCCAGTTTATGGCGCTGTGGCCCACACACCTGCCTAGGTTACGCCTGACAAGAAAACGCGGGCACACTTCGAGCAACTGGCAACAGCATTTAACGATCCTGTTCCGATCAGTTCCTTCCTTCTTGTCGTTTGGCGCAATTTCCTCGGACGCCTTTGCATGCATTTAAAGGACATGTGCACGCCATTACAACAGTTAACTGAAGATCGGGAGACACCCCCGAGGACATTCCAAGACACGAGCGTGCCACAAGCCGCAATAGCTCAAGCGAAGCATGCCATAGACACATGCCTGAGACCCCATATATGGGCTATATAGCTCTATACCTATAGTCAGCGCTATATCAGCCCCGATAGTCATTCTTTATTGTAGCTACGATGAGGGCTGTTGGTTGGCTGCTTGGCTGGCTGGTTGGCTGGCAGATCGCCCTCGATGCGCTTCAGAGCGCGAGGGTTCGCATCGAGGGTTAGCGGTAGCCGCAACCGCCTGGCTTTTTGTAACGGATTCACCTTATGCCAGACGCGTGCCCATCCATCATCGTTTGATATGCGCAGTCGCAAGCGGCACAGGTAACAACAACAGCAACAACAACAACAACAACAACAACGATAATAGAACAGCTAGAGCAACTGTGTAAATCGCATAGCGTTTTCCATTTTCCATTTTCTATTACTCTTTCCATTTTTATCGGCCCCATTTATGACTACGACACATTCCCAGTTACACCCTCAGCTTTGTTTGCATTGCATTCTCCTCCCTCTCCCTCTCGCTCACCTTCTCTTTGGCTCTTTGCCAAACAAAAACAAATCCCACGTTGGCTTCTGTTTCTGCTGTTTCGCTGCGCCGAATGCCTTTACACTTGGTCGCTTGGCTCGTGGCGCAGCGCAGTGCTCGTCGCTGATTGGCCGAGCTCACCGATGGGCGTCGACTGCGCGTGCTGCTCACCCCGCTGCCAGGGCAAGCAAGCAAACAAACGGGTTTGTCACTGTGTGCTGTCCGTGTGCAGCGCTGTCGGGCTCTCTTGTATGCCTCTTACAGCTTGCTGCGTGGTGAAGTTGAGTTGCCGAGCTTAGCCAAAACCGTTAGTTCAATTGTATTTGATTTGTGTGTGTAGGTGTGTGTGTGTGTGTGTCTGCATAGAAAGCACCAATTGGCTGTCTGAATTTTAACTGTCTGTAATAAGAATTCTGTGAGCTTTCTGATTTGCTTTGACTGTTGCTTTGGTTGACAGCTTAATATATAATAAAATTAAAATCTGAAATTAAATTGAAAATTGTCTAAATATATCAAATACTCAATTTAAGTCTTAGACTTCTGTTTTTACATAACTAGCTAAATTTAAAAAATAATTAGACCCATTTTAGCTGACTTTTGAGTATCACAATATATGGAAATAGATAATAAATCAATTTAAAATTAGCGTAAAAATTAAAAAATAATAATAATAATGAAAAATAATTATTACAATATTATATTTTTAGTTTCATAACATTTTAAATTACAGAGAATATAGTTAAAATATCAAATATTATGCGGACTACAGTAAAACAAAAAGTATATTCTCATTTCATATTTAAAAAGAATTTAGTAATTAAATATTTTATGAAAATAAATATTTTATGAAAATAAATACTCTTCGAATATATGATGCATTTCTTTTTTAATTTTTATTTATAATTATTACAATAGTAGTTATAAAAATATTTTTTTTTTAATAATCTTTTTAATCTCACAGACTTAAAATATTTAGAAATTACACTTTCCTTTCAGACATTTCATCAACAGTATTAAAAACATAGGCATTTAATTATAAAATTATTAGAATAGTATTTCTTTACAATTGTAAATATATTTTTAAGGATATACTTTTTAAAATCACCAGTTGCAGTTTTCCTTTGACAGTCAATTCGAGCCTTTGCAATTCCCTTCTAGGCTTCTGTTCTACGCACCGGCAATCTTCACTGATTTATCGCACAATCTGCCGTCATCTTTTAAGTGGGCAACCATTTAAGTGTATTCTATTTGTCTCACAGTGGGTGCTAGCAGTTGGCTGCATACAACGAAAATTCTTAACAACAAATCAGACGGAAATCTGTAATAAATTTATTATTATGTAGATGTGCGCCCGGACTAACAAATGCGGAAAGCTAAAAGGCAACAACAGCAACAACAGCAACAACAACAACAACAACAACAACAACAGCTGCAAGCAGAAGGCGCTGGCTACTGGTTATGAGCACGACGAGCAGGAGAAGGAACACGGCCCGAACTAAATGGATGCTGCTGCTGTTGTTGTTGCTCTTTGCGGTTTGCTCAGGCAGCAGTCGGTTCATATCGTGCAGATTGTTGGCAATTATTAAAATGATAATTGCACAAATCTGGCTATCAATTGACGACCATCGAAGACCTTAGACCAAAGCGAGACCAAAAACGAGCGAAAGCCGCAAAACAAAGCAGCCACACAGACGTACATAGATCCAAAACGCATGCGCAGCTCCAGCTCCAGCCCCCAGTCTCAGCTTCAGTTTCAGCTTTGGCTCTGCAGGCAGCCCAAGCCCCAACTACAGCGTGGACCAGGCCTGTTGGTCTCTTTTGCTGCTGCTGCCGCTGCTGCGGCTGTTGGCCTGCGTCTTATCATGTGGCGTTGGTGCGCGGCTTGCAGCATTTTGCAAACGTTGACAATTTGGTATTAATTTAAGACAACAGCAACAAGCCTCCTGGGCAGCCGCAGAGAGCCTTTGGCTAGAGCATGCAGACCCCGACAGTTGTTGCTGGCCACTTGGCCAGAGCCACTAGCAACAAGACGGACATTTACATGCTGCTCCCTCTTTCTACTCGGCTGCGCCCGCTCCCGCACCCGCTGACCAAACAATGAAATCTGCGTAGTTTACTGTTGACCCAAGCTGAGTGGGACAGCCGGGCAGTGTGACCAGCTGCGTTTCGAAATGAAAAGAGGTTTGGCCAACTGTTTAGATTGAATCCAAAGTAGACTAAGACAGCGTCTGTGAGAACTGAGAATGCGTTGGATTATTATTGTAAGTTAATCTTAATTTGAGCTTTAAAATGATTATAAATATTAAATGGAATATATTGTTGTTCCTTAAAAAATTATTTAAAAAAAAAAAAAAATTAATAAATATTTTTATTAAATAAATGCATAATTCATTTGACAACTTAATTTAGATTTAGGCCAGAAATTTTTATTTTTTATTTTTATTTTATTTATTAATTTTTTTTTTTTTAATTATTATTTTATTATTTTTTCTTTTGCCAGAAACGAATTATTAAATATTTAAGCTATTAAATTATTAAATTAACAAAAATAAAATAAAATAAAATATAATTTAAATACACGAATCTAAATGTTCTTATTTGGAAAGTTTTTAATTATACTTAATTTTGATATTTTTATAAATTAAATATTATGTAAATCAAATATATGCCTTTTATATTTTATTATATTTATTTATAGATATTTTTTTTTTTTTACATTTTCTATTTATTTATTTATTTATTTTATTTTTTTTTTTTTAATGTTAAATTTTAAATTTATATTTATTTTATTTATTTCAAACCTGGTCACACCTTGCACATGCTCTGCCATTTCAGCTGCGCACAATTATAAAGCAAAAATTGATAAAATTATTGTTGTTGAGCTGGGGAAGAGAGCGAATGGAACTGGGAATACGATGGCGATTAGCGCAAAGCCAAAAGGTTGCAGTTGCCCACTGACCACTGCGTGGCGACACAGTAGCCGGCGAAAGCTGCTCCACTGCTGGCAGGCACTGTGGCTGTGCCTGTGCTGCTGGGGCAACTGCCCCCTCAATGCAACGCATGATGAAAATCAGCGACTCGCAATTGGCAACGAGCCGAGGGCTTGGACCTCGATACGAATTGGGATTGGAATTGGGATTGTGATTGGGATTTGGCTGTGGATTCGAGCTAGGTGGCATCGCAGTTCTGTTGAAATTTATTTCAATTTCATTTGATATTAATTGCGAATGGCTTTAAGATTGAATTCCAATGTGACCATTTTTGGGCTGTGCCTTACAAATGGCCCCGTCGTTCGCACTCGACCTCCTCACGGGGGCATGTTGTCGATGTTGTCCGGAGCGAGCGAGGTCTTGTTACGAACGCAGCATTTTGTTTGGTTGTTTGTCGTTTGGCTGTTCAACACGCTGGCGCCACAAACAATTTGCTACAAATAAGGCACCGACTAGAGTTTTTGGGATTCGAATTGGGATTGGGCTGGGACTGCGCCAATTCGCCCGCACAAATCTCTGACAGTTGAACGGGAGCAGTCGCTGCCGCTGCCACTGCTGCGACTGTTGCTGCTGTTTGTCGTAATTAGCAGCAACTGCAATTGCAATTGCAGTTGCAATTTGGTTAAAGTTATTTCATTTGACCATTTTGGTCTGTGCGAAAGTTCAGCCTGGCCTGGCTTGGCCGGGCAGGGGCTGACTTCGATGTGGACTTTCCAAACGGCAACCCACACGCTGACACAATTAAGCCAAACACATGTCGCCGCACGGTCAGATAAGCCATTTATTAACTTTTCACAAGACTCTAAATGATGCCATAATCTCCGCATACGGTTAGACATATGAGAGAGCTTCAGCTATCCGCAGCAGCAGAGCGCAGCGCAGCGCAGGAGATGCAAAGATATAAATAAGAAAGGGTTTACGAGACGGCTGACCGAATTGAGAAGCACACTAACTCACTGTGGGTTTATTTGAATTATTATTGTTAAATAATATATAAAACTATTAATATAGTTTTTAAAAAATAAAATAAATATTTATTCAAGAGAATTATTCCGAAGTAATATTTTTTTTTTTATGATTCTGCTGTTCTATCTTTTTCTCTCTCTATTTCTTTTCCTCTCATAATAAACGGATATCTTATAAATTGTACATTAAAATTCTTACCGCTTTGCTGCCTTCCTCTTCTCGGCTCACACTCCCTTTCATTTTAGCCGTATTTTTCCCTCTCTGTCTTGCTGCCTCTCTTCTCCTCTTTCTTTATATATATACATATATATATATCCCTGTTTCTCTCTGCTTCCCTCTCTCTGTCCTTCTCCTTCACTACCTCTCTCTCTATCTCTCTCTCTCTCTTTTCCCCTCTCTGTCTATCTTTGATTCTTTTACTACCTCTCTTGTTTGATTGAGTACGTAGTCTATCTTTCTATCTCTCTCTCTCTCTTTCTCTTTCTATACCTTATTATCTCAGTTAGTTCCCTCACTCAACTGACGGATTTAGGCATATGTATATAATTATTTCAGTCTTCTATATCCACTCTTTAATGTATATTTCACTTTCGCTTCTCTCTCTCTCTCCTTCTCTATCTCTCTCTCTCGCTCTCTCTGATCTCAAGTTATAACGTTACAAACATTTTGCTCATTTCAATATACTCTTCACACTGGCATCAAATGTCTGCTGAACTACTGTTTGGGGGGTAGCTCGATGCTGTAAGCTCGAAGGAGCGCCGCCGCCGCCGCCGTTTGACAGTCCCAAGTACCCAAAGTCCAGGCCCAACAATTGAACTGCAATAAAACAATTTACCCAATATAGCGCTGCCCAAGAGCAATCGCAGTGCCAACTAGCTGGGATAGCTCAGCCGGCGAGCTCTCGAGCCCAGCTAGGAGCTGGGCTAGCTAGCTAGCTCGACTCTGGAGCCGGGGCAAGCTCTCTGCACATTTATCATTGAAATGTGGCGTGCGGCTTTACGCAGCGTCGACTGCGGCGTCGGCGGCTTTGCGGCACCAAAACGAGACCCGATCAGAGCTTCTTGACTTGGCGGTCGCTTTGCATATGCCCAGGCAAACACAACAACACCAACAACAAGCACACAGAGAGCAAACTCAAGTACGAGTCGAAGTCCCACTACTGCTAGCAGCAGTCAGCGCTCTGCCCTGTCTCAATCTCCGGCTGGGCGGGCGATAAACTAGGCGCTCGTTGCATTGCCAATCGCGTAAGTCAGTGTCAGCGATGCCCATACAAAATCAATTCATTGAACTGAACAGATTTCTCTGCGCCCCTTTCAGCTCATCTCCAAGAGAGGGAAAGAGAGAGAGAGAGAGAGAGAGAGAGAGAGAGAGGGAGATGCTCGCATCTTCATAACAATTGCGACTGTTTCGTAATTTGCATATGTTTTGGCTGCTGCGACAAAGGCTCTCATAATTGCTTGATTTAGCGGCCCATTCATGGGACGTGGCGCCAGAGGCATCCGCTCTACGCTTTCTTTGTGGCCGGCGTGTAAATTGCAAAGCAGCAGGAGTAGCCGCAGAACCTGACTCTTACCACGTGCGGGCGGCTGGCCCTGTCTCAGTTGTGTCGTGTAAATTGCCAAGCAATTCATAAATGTCAACGCGTGTTGCCCAAACGCCAAGAGCCAACAGCCAAAAGCCAAGAGCCAGCAGCGAGAGAGGTGGGAGTAAATGGGAGTGCAGTTGCTGGCTTGATTTATGGGACAACTCTGGTTGCATCTACGCCAATTAGAACTGTCGGCGGTGTGAGACGAAGAAGTTTCTGCTGCTCAGCTAAGCCGTTAGATAATACAAGAAAAGCTTTAGATTGTCAGAAGGTAAATATGTGTGCGAGAGAGATAAATACAAATTAGTAAAATTTTTGTATGGGAAATTAAGAATGGAAAACATTTGAGTGAATTGCAAGAGAAGTAAAGAAATATGAAAAGAAAAATATAGAAATGTATATAATAAAATATATGATTATATAATTATAAGTATTTATTAAAACTATATTAGAAAAATTGCATATTTAAATTTATTTTAATAAATAATAATAAATAAATAACAAAAGTTGATCATTTATAGCGCTTTTTCTTTTGATAATTCTAATTTAAATTTTATCTAATAAACATATTTTATTAATTATAATTTTAAATTTAAAATGAGGTACGCTTTAAATTAAATTTTAACAAAAAAAAAAAAATAATAATAATATTTAATATTTAAATATTATTATAACAACTTCAATATATGTTATATGGTAAAATCCCGATAATTAAAAATGGCAAGGGGATCAGCTTATTTTTCCGATTTTCGATTTAGCGGGGCACAAATTATAGAGGCACGACTGTATATCTTATTTATTTTGTATTAATAACTTTTTTAAATAAATAGCTAAGGATGTTTTTTCAGTTTTTCTCGTTCATTATAAATTCATAATTTAATTGTTGAATAAATATTCTTAGTCATAAAAAATAAACATAAAATAAACATTTTTCTAAATATAAAATATGTTCAATAATTATTAAATATTTATATATTAAATATTCATATATTGAAAATGCCATTAATAAAATATTTAAAATAATTATTTAATTGGAATAAAATCCATAATACTTTTGTAATATTTTCTTATCAAAAGTAAAGTAATTATTTATCATTTATTATATTATTTATCAACAAATTAAAATTTATGTTCAGCATCAAAAGTATATTTCCAGCTAAAATTTTGACAAGACAGTTGATAGAGTGGCCAATCATGCAGCACACTTTAAATTAATCAATAAGAATATAATCAACCCTGTCGCCCATATGGCATAATGAATACCGAAATTTCAGGCAATATACTGGGCCTATGTCCTCGTAGCTCTTGTTGCTGTTGCTGTTGATCTACCACATCTCATCGATGGCTTTTGGCGTTCACGTCAATTATAGCATTATTTCATTGATGCCTCGAACTGTCCGCAGTCTGATCACAATATTTGCATAAACCCGAATTACAGTTGCTGCAAAAGATATCAAAAGAGCAAAAAAAACTAAATATACACACATATATATGTATGTATATGTATTTATAAGAAGTAGACAAAAACTGGTCGAGCTGAGTTTAAACAAAAGACAGCAGCAGCGGCAGCAGCAGCAGCGGCAGCGGCAGCGGCGTCATATGTTGGTTGACCAGCGCTCGACTAGAAGTCAGGGCCCTCTCTCAACGACGACAGCAGGCACGCGCCCTCAGCCAGGTATACAAAGCCAGCAGCAACAACAACAACAAAGAGGAAGAAGAAGAAGTGGCAAGCAGAGGTAGCTGGAAAAAAGGACTCGCAAATGCAACTGTTGAGCCGCATCAAGCTGAGCTGAGGGTGAATAACCCAGTGGCGGAATCTCTAGAATGAGAGCCTTGCAGCCAACAATTTTGGCAGGAAGAAAAGAAAAACATTATGAGATGCTATCTAATGTCTATCTGCTTGGCTCAGCTCTTTCGATCAAATTACAGTTCCGGCCTGGTCAAAGATTGGCATTTAGTTCCGCTAAGAGCCAATGGGGAGCCAATGTTGCTCCTGCTGCTGCTGCTGCTGCTGCTACTCCTGCTGATGATCTGTATTGGGGAGCCTAATGATTTGGCCATTTGCCAGTTGCAGTGGACGTCGACGGCAACGGCGACTGAGACTTCGGCTGAGACTGCGACTTCGACTGTGACTGTGCAACATATGGCATTCGATTTTTGTTGCGGCTTCAGCACAACTGACGCAGGATACGCAGCAACTTAGCTACCTACAACTTCCTTTAACAGAAAATTAAACTGCATGCGCATGCGCTCGCACACACACACATAAATATGGGCATATATGCACCCATGCATGTATGTGTGTGTGTGTTTGTGTGCAGCTCCAACTGCAAGAGATCAATCAAAAATTGGTACAACCCTCGTATGACTTGGCCTAGCAGGACATTTGCGAGGCGCGCATCTACTACTATGCAGCAGCGACTGCAGACGCAGACCCACTTGACTTGCACTGCATGGCTATATCCTTTTCACCTTATGCGCAACTCTTGTGTGTGTGTGTGTGTCTGTGTGTGTGTGAGCTGCACCTGCTTCAGCAGCAGCAGGACGCGCGCGTCTTTTGACCGCAATCGCATAAAAAAACAAGTACAAGTGCTGCAAGTGGATATTACTGACTGCTCTTATACCCGTTCAAAGTTCAATCATACAATGGAATTTTTTCTGTGTACTATTGTTATAATTATTAGTATTTTGGCTGCACAGCTGTGTGCGTCAATCTCAACAGCATTTCAATAGCTGTTAAAGGTAAAGAGTTTATTCATATTGTTTTTATACCCAGAACCCATTAAAAATGGAAAATCTGGGTATAATGGTTTTGTTTGGAGTATATATTCCATACTGTATTTTTCATCCTATTTATATTGATATATTATTTTATTTAGCTTTGATAATAATGTGGCATGATCCTTATAAAGAGGTTCATTTATCCTCAGGCTAGATAGATGTGCGCATTTGGCTCTTTCCATTCTTACGCTATAAATTTTGTAACGAATCTTTAACTTATATATATTAGATATATACAAATTGCCAATAAGATGTCAAAGAGATGATCTTTGATTTTATATTCATAAAAATTTTCTTTGTCCAGAACTTGTTCATTTACAACTACACTTAGCTATAAACTAAGCTCAGCTATAGCTAGCAACTTAACTTTGGACTCTAATTATACATGTATTAAAAGTTTGTAATTGGTTTTAAGCTATATAATTTATGCATAAGCAGATTTAATAATTCCTGGTTTGCATCAAACAAATCCTAACCAGAAATTAAAAATACTCACGAGCTTATCAAACTGTCAAAAGTAAATTTCAAGTCAGCAATTTCACTTGAAAATACTCACCGAGTTTCATTACTCTTAAGCCGATATACTCACTTTTCACTTAGCGAACGAGCATGACAACAGCAACAACAAGTTGAATAAAAGCAAAGGCCGCTTACAACAGCTGGGGGTCGAAATCGTCAACATTTAACTGTTAAGCTTGGCGCGCTTACAGGATCTGTGCACCGTTTGGCTGTTTACCTGTTGCCTGTTGCCTGTTTACCTGTTGGCCAATTGCTCGTGCCAAAGCAAACCGCAAATCCCGAAAGCCCGAAAGCCCCAAAAACTCAATCCGAGTGGTATATACACAGCTATCCCTGTCTCTCCCTCCCTCTCTCTCTCTCACTCTTTCTCTCTGCTGCTGCTGCTGCTCCTGCTCGTTATCCTGCGCGAAACAACTTTCGTTTATTTTAATTTAGCTTGCGGTCCTCTGGCTGAGGGTGAACTCGGTGCATTCAGAGAGCGAACAGTTACGGGCACAGTTTGTGGCACAGCCTGTGCCAGCGACCACAGCCTGCTGCAATCTGACGGCCTGCTGCATTTAATAACTGTTTTCGTTTTTGTGGCCCCCGAGTGCGCACGATTGCCACCACGTGCCACTTCTTTTTTTTTTGGCGTACTCGCGCTGCTCGAGCCTTTTGCAGCTTGCCACATTATGCGGCAGCGGTTGCCCTTGCCGCCTGCTCTCTGGCTTATCACATTAAACGACGCGTCTCGCAGCTTAATTAATGTTTATTTATTTTAACGAGGCCGCTCAGCTCTTGGCCTAAATCAAAGCTCACGTCTCGCTCACTTGAGCTGATCGAAGGCCTGGCGCAGCATTTGATTGCAAAGCGCCGCAAAGGGATTTATTTCCACTAGCTGTAAATATATGTACAAATTTATATTTACGTATTGAATAATCTTTATTTATAGCTGCTTAAGTGTTTCACTCACCTGTTCTCGTGCAAATTTACTGCCCAGCTGTGCAGCAGCCTCGAAGTCAGCGCGTGCTGCATCCAAATTCTCTAGCTTTCGGTGCAAGACACCGCGTTGACAGTGGGCGTGGCACTTGGTGCGTGCTTGCTTTTCGGTTGCTAGCTCCAGAGCGCGATTTAGATCACTAAGCGCTTCTACGGATGTCGAAAATAGTGGAAAATTGGATTGAGTTTACTTAGCTTAAAATAGTAGTTGAAGCTTTAACAGAAGATGTAAAGGTAATAGTAGTAGAATAGTAGTAATTGGACTATTAGTAGTAGCAGTAATTACACCAATATTAATAGTAGTAGTTGTGTTAGTAGCAGTAGCAATAGGCAATAAGCATGTTAGTGGTAATTAATGTAGTAGTAGTAGTAGTAGATCAAAATAGTAGTAGTACCTGTAACAATATTTGTAAAATAGTAGTTGTAGAATAACAGTATAGGTAACAATAGTAGTACAAATAGTAGTAATAATTAAGATTATAGTAGTAGAATAGTAGTAGTGCAATATTAGTAAAAATAGTGTCTAAAGCAAAAATAATAGTTGTAAAATAGCTGTAGCAAATAGTGGTTGTCCTAATAAAAATAGAAGCAATAAAAATGTAGTAGAAGTAGTAGTAGTCAGTAGTGATGGTGATAGTAATAGAATTCGTTTTTAAAGTAGAACTAACTGTACTAAGTAAGAGGGCAATATAGTAGATGCAACTCTCATTGTGGTAGCACTGCGAGAAGCTTTAGCAGTAGTTATTAAAAACTCAACATATGGGCTTTCAAACTTAACATAAGCGGCTGCACTGCTTAGCCTGATTAAGTATAAACACTGCTTTGACAACAGTATAAATACAGGTAATAAACGCCATCTATTGTTGAAGCTCGAAATAGGGAAAAATGTAGATTGGTTCGAGTCTAGGATAAGTGAAATTAAAATAAGAATTATTAATATATTATTAAATTTACACTAATACATCAATCAGTGCTACTACTGGGTATATCCAATTTCATTTGTGATATTTATCCGATTTACCTTCACATATCTAAATATTGTATGTTAAATCTCTTTCTTGCTGCATCTCCCTTACCTTGATCTCGCTTGGCCAAACGCAGGGCTTGCGCCCGATTGTTCAATATGGAGGCGCGCTCCATTAAATATAAAGCCTTCTCGAATGCCAGCAGCGCCTGCTCCAATTCCCCACGCTCTGCCAGCCTCACCCCCTGCAGCTCCAGCTCTCGGGAGGCCGGCAGGAACGGTGAATCGGGCTGCTCATCGAGCAGCTCCATTTCGGCTTGGATTTCCACATTGTGGGCGCCGATGCCGCTCAGCTCTAGGGGATTGAATATGGACTCCAATACCTGTTGATCATGTGGACTTAGCTGGAGCTTGGCCTGCGGCATGTCTGAAACTTCCACTTGTTATCGTCTTTGAAACTCAACTGGAAATCAAATCAAAACCGAAATCAAAACAAAATAATCTAAGCTATGCAAAGCAGCTTGCTTAACCGGTTCGAATTGCGATTATTGCCAAGGCATACACTGCAAGAAACTGGATTGTGGTTTATAAAAAAACGTTTTGTTTTTATTTTTCATTTTCTTTCTTGTTTTCTTTTTTGTTTTTGTTTTTTTTTTTTTCATTTTTTGTTTTGTTTTTTTTTTTTTTTTTTTTATGTATATGTAAATACCAAGGACAATATCATTTGTTTACTCTTGTTTTTGCAATTATTTAATTAATAATAATATAATAATAAATCAGCGATACATATGCATATATACATACATATGTGAATATATATATGCATATATAATAATGTCAATTGTTGCTATGCTAATGCGTTTTACTTTGCTTTTAATTTTGATAAATACAATCATATATATATCATATATATTTCTGTATATATATATATATAATATTATTAATAGTTTGTCAATAAATGTTTAAATGTTTAACTTTATGCACTGCTCAAAAAGTTGCCGCCTTCTCTTTACAATATACACAACAGAAATAATTGTTATAGACTATTTTCCTTTCATTCTATATATGCAGCTTGATTTATGACTGGTGTCTGTTTGGGTTCTATATTGACAACAAAATAACTGTAAAACTGACTTATAGAGTATATCTCGCATTGAAGGAGGTATATATGTATTCACATATATATCAAATGAATATAATTTATGTATAGAAAAGCTGCAATTTGCTCTTAAAAAGCTTTGCCTAATAGAATTCGAGTTTTTTTTTTTTTTTCATTCTTATATAGTTCTTCAATATATGCATTAAGGGAAATACAAAAGGCAATCTAAAAATAATAGGAATTACTAGAAAGCACTTAAAACATACTTTTAGTATTCTGCAAAATTTTATTGAAAATTTCCCTTTATGTTTCCTGTCATCGTATATTATTTATTTTCCCTTTGAATTTTTAAATTGAACTACAAATTTAATATGAAATTTCCTTTTAGATTTCGCTCGTATTTTCTGCAGAACGAAAGTTTGTTTTTTATTTAATGCAAACCAAAATTTAGATGTCCCTCATTTTATAAAAATTTCTTTATTATTATAAACTGAAATTATTTATATATTTTTGTTCTTTTTTTTAACGTTTTTTAGTTTCTTAGCGTACCCTATTGAATTCCCTTTTGTACCTCCCTTCAAATTTCCTTTTGTATTTCCCTTTATTTGTTTTAGTTGCTTTAGTGTTGCAAACGGTGCCTGGTTTTCGTGATATATATATGTATATTTATTTATTTATATAAATGGGGGTATGTATGATAAAAATATAAAAGTGAGCATTGTTTTCTGTTGTTGTTTTTCATTTGTATTTCTATATGTATATATGTATGTATGTATATATATTGCAGATATATAACTGTTGTCTTGTTATGTACTAGGTGGCACAGTTGTTGTTGTTGTTGTTTGTTTGTAGTTGATATATAACGGTAATAACTGAGTAAAGAAACATAAAGGCGAGATCCTTACAAATCATATAGTAGAATATATGTATATATTAAATATTTTGTTTTTCTGCTTCTTCTTCTTTGGTTGCTAAGAGTTTGAAGAGATATTGAAGAGATTGTTTTTTGTACACATTTATCTACAGCTTTTCATTTGTCTTTTATTTATATATATATTATGCAATTGTTAATTTATATTTATTTATTTTATTTATTTAAAAGTCTAGCTCAATCTTTTTTATACAACAAATTTAATATCAACTAGTATACGCTATTGCTATTTACGATATTGGTATTTCGTTTTTTTTTTTTTTTTTTTTTTTCTTTTTATGGTATTTATAAGCTGTTTTCTCTTCTTTTCTTCTTTTTGTTTTGTAATTATGATTAAATGCCTTTTACCCTTTAGCATAGCATAAGCGCTTATGTCTCAACTAACTATATATATATATATAATCTATATGTGTGTGTATATATATAGTAGCTGCTTCAACTCGATCTCGTATTGTTCTGTGTGTTTTTAAATATGTTTCGGAAATTGAAATTGTTGTTGACTTTTTCGCTTTTGGTTGCTTCAAATTGCTTTTCATTGTCGTTACGTTAGATATACATATGTATATATATATAAATATATGTGTGTATGTATGTATGTATAGTTAGTATACGAGTATGTTCTATATGCATTATATGTATAGCGTGTTATGTTAGTATTTATATGTATATATTTATATATTTGTGAATTAGGTTTTAAGTTAAGATTAAGTAAGCCTTTCTTTAATCAGCATTTGCTGCAATTTACAAACGAACTGCGAATACACGATATCGTCTCACGCATAAACGTAGCCCAAATAATGTTAACAAGGTTTTAGTTTTTCATTTAAATTTCACTTTTACCAATTCAAATTTAAAGTTTTTTTTTTTTTTTTTTTTTTTTTTTTTTTTGAGTACAATTTGGAATTTTGAATTTCGGATTTAGAAATCGTAAATTTTGTTAATAGTTTTTTTTTTTTTTTTTTTTTTTTGTACACGAACAATTTATTTTTAATTTGTTTTTATTTTTTATATAATAGTTTACTAACAATAACTAACTTTTTAGTTTTAGATTTGTTTTTGTTTTCTTTTCTTTTATATAATTTTAGTCCAACTAAGATTAATGTACAGCAAAGCGTTATTACATAATAGTCAACAAAAGTACAATTACGATATAATTCAACATTTCTCTTCTTTGTTTTCTCCATTATTTCCTGCTCTGGTTCGCTCACTAAACATATATAGAGAGATATAGAGTGTGAGTAAGAAAGAGGTATAGCAGTAACCAAGGCATAATCATATATATATATTATATGCTCTTTACAAGAACTAGACACAAAACTAATTCAAGGAGCTCTTCACGAATTGCTCATACGACATTCAGATTTCAATGCACACACAACGAACAAAATTTGAAAAGTATTTTTTGCTTGTTTTTCTCTTTTTGTTTTGTTTGCCAAAAATGATGTGAGTAAAGAGAAAGAGAGAGAAAAAGGTTGGCGAAAAATTTTGCATAATTTTGTTTGCTTAATAAAAAGTAGCGTTTTTCTTTAGTATTAGTTTTAGTATTTTTTCCATTTTTGTTCTTGCTAATATTATACAATAAATATATATATGATTATATATATATAGTATTTGCACAGAAAGTTCTTGAGTCGTGCTTTCGGGTAGTTAGTTTTTGTTGTTGTTGTTGTTTCCTTTAGTTTTTGCTCTTTATCGCGCCCTGTCGGCCTTTTACATCGTTTTAACTTTTACTTAATGCCAATCAACCTCAAATTTTAAGCGTTCGTTTTTCTCTACTGCATATTCTGCTGGTAAATGGTATTAAATTGTTTTCTAGTTGTTTAATGGTAGAGTAGCGTAGCTTTTTTGTTTTTGTTCTTTTTTTTTTTTAGTATTTTATAATTCGTTTACCATTTTTGTTTTTCATTGTGGGTATTTGTTTTAGTGAGAGGAATACAATTTTGCAGCTGTTGTTTTTGTCGTTTAAAACATTTAACAAACATTCAAAAAGAGTGTGCAGTGTGCAGTTAAAATTGTACTAATAACGGTTGTTTTTCTTTTGTGTTTTTTTTTCTGTTAGTTTAAATTTTGCGCCTTTCTTGCTGGTATTTTTGTTTTTTGATAAGTATTTGTTTCGTTAAATTTTATTTAGTAGGTGTAGTAGGTGAGTGGAGCGCAGCACTGCTTGCAGTGCTGCTCTGCTGTACTGCATTATCGACACTTCGCCTTGCTTGGGTATATTTTCTAGGTATTTTGTACACATGTGTGTGGGTGTATGTGTGTGTGTGTGTGAGAGAATGTGTGTTGTGTATGTGTGTGTGAGTGAGTATTACGATTATTTTTTACAAATTAGTTGCTTTGGTGGGCTTTATACTTGTTCATGTTGTTGTTGTTGTTGTTGCTGTAGCTGTTAATTACATAAATAGTGAAGCATTATGCATGTGTGTGTGTGGATCTGTGTGCGTGTGTAACAAAAGCTGATCTCGTTTTTTTTTTGTCGCTTGTTTGCTTTTTACAATGTTCTGTGACTGTTGCTCTGCTTCTTCTTGCGTAATTAATGTGTTCTTACGGTTAAGGGATTTTAATTATAACACTTTTTTAAGCTCTGGTTTCTTCATCTTATTTAATTTAATATTTGCCATATTTTTGTTATTATATATATATTTTTTTCTTTGGGTTGGGTTTGTGGATATTTCATATATATATATTTTTTTTGCATTTTCATTTGATTTTTTTTTTTTGTGAAATTAAATATGGTTTCATTTAGTTTAAATAATTATTTAACGACTAACCATTTAGACTAAGTTGCTCGTTCATAATCATAATATCATAAATACATAATACACATTTAGCTTGTTTCATAGTTACAGCTTTAGATAAGTTTTTTCTCAGATTTTTAGAAGTCCTAAGTTCTGTTACGGGTTCTACTTTTCGGGGTTTCACTAGGTAAAACGCTAGCTCTATGGGGTAAGAGAGTTTGCCAGAGGAAAGCGCGAGAGGAGAGCTGCTACATAATTTTTTTATTTTTTATTTTTATATAATTTTTTTGTTTTCTTTTTTTTTTTGGCAGTGAGGATACTTTTTTTTATTGATATCAACAAATCAAAAAAGGATTAAATTACAATTTAAGATTTAATAAAAGTAACTAAATATTTTTAAACGAATTTGCAAATCAACTTTGGATATGTATTTGAAAAGAGTTTTTTGGTCGAAAGTCAATCAAATTATTCAATAATTTTTTTTTTTTATATTTAATTTTTTTTTTTCATGGAGCAGCTCTTGGAAAGAATATAGCATAAACCATAATCATGGGAAATTGATTATGAGAAGTTTGGGAAATTTGTTAACGAGAGCTCATACAACAACATTGAATTGCATATTTGTTAACAGCATATCCAAAAATGTCCCATTTTTAGGGCTTTTTCTTTTTGTCTTTTTCGTTAAGTTGGTGTAGAGAGGCGTGCGTGTTTGAGAGAGAGAGCGAGAGAGATAGAGAGACAGATATAAGCACTTGGGATATTTGTTAGCACAATTTAACTGTTAACTGTTGAAAGCTGTTTTTAAGAATGTTCCAAAATTGTTCCAATTTAGTTTCTGTTGTTGTTGCTGTTGCTGTTTTAGAGTTTATTTTAGCTTCTTTTATGTTTTCTTCACTGGTAAACGGAATTATTATGATTCTTGTAGCTGTTGCTGCTGTAGCGCTGTTGTTGCTGATGCGACTGCTGCTGTTGATAATGATAATGCGATGATGACTGTTGCTGCTGCTGTTGATAATGGTAATGATCTTCGTGCTGATCGCGATGGTGTGAGTGTGTTGTGTGTCCGTGTCCATGGGAATGTTGTTGGTGATCGTATTGGTATTCGCGTTCACGATGCTCCCGTTGTTCGCGCAGCTGTTGCTGCCGATGGTGTTGCTCCCGTTGCTGTTGCTGTTGTCGTGTTGGTGTCTGTTGTGGTTGCTCGCTGGTGGGCGTGGCATGCTGCTGCTGCTGCTGTTGCTCACGCGTGGGCGTTGCCTCTCGCGATGCTTTCGTTGGTGTATTGGTGTTGCTCACGTGTTGTTGTTTTTGTTGTTGTTGTTTTGATGTGGCTCCAGCTGAAGCTTGTGTTGTTGGCGTGTGTGTGGGTGTGTTGGGATGATAGTTTTGCTGCTGTTGTTGATGATGATGATGATTGTTGAGCGCAGTATTACTGCCATAGTTGTTGCTGTTGGTGTTGCTGCTGTTGCTGATGTTGTTGCTGTTGCTGTTGCAATGTAGCTCATGAGGCAGTGGCGGTGGATTTTTAGCTTTTGTCAGCGGTATCGGTGTTGGCATTGGTTTTGGCGTCTCCGTTAAATCGATGCCCCATTCATAAAGGAACTCCAACTTCTGTCGTTCCAATGGGTCACTAGCCGGCAGGGCAAGCAAATGTTAGGCTTCTAAAAATATTAACGCTGTTGGCTTCGGTTCCAAATTTGATTTCTTTGCTTCGACAACTAAGAAGGTTATTTCAGCCTTTTCACGATTTGCAAAGCATTCGGCTATCAGTCGCGCAACTTCCTGCAATGTTCAAAAGGGAATTATTTAAATGGAATAATGGGAAATTAAAGCTGCTTATTAATGAGGGCAATTTTCTACTTAATAAGCTAATTAAGTTTAGGGGGCTCCGTTGTTCGCTTTTTGTTCATTAGTTCATTTCAACTGTAGTTCATGATCAATCCGAATATGAACCAATGAGTAACTTAACTGAACTGAAGAGCCACAATATTATCCTTCACAGTTTAACTGTTCTGCTTCCGTTACTCACCTGATGATGTAGACCCTCGACCTTAGTGCCGTCTACCTCCAGTATCAGCTGCCCGACTTCCAAGCCGCCCGCTTCAAATGCCGCACCATTTTCCTACAGGAATATCACATCATTGAATACATATTCATAAATATTATCGCACATCTCTAGTAACTTACATGGATATTGATTATCCTAGGAAGCGGATGCTTTGTATTAGCACCACCTTCGATAGCAATACCTAAAATTGGTTTCGTTTTCTTAACTGTAATGTGTAAGTTGCCTCTATGATCAGGTACGACGTTTGGATTGTGTTCATGTTTTTGTTCAGTCGTTGAACCACCGTTCTGCTCAGCTGACAGACGCTGCATGGACTGCATGGAACGAGACATGAAACGAGAGTCAAGCGAAAGGAGCAACAATCAATATGAATCCAGAACGAATCAGATAGGGGATATAAATATATATAAATATGAAGTATAGATTTATATATGGATTTAAGCATAGCATATAGCCTACATTCACTAATGCTTGGGATTGATTAAGATATAGAGTATAAATATATATAGAGAGAAAAAAATCGTAGGGTGTTTATCAAAGATTAAGATTCATGTTCAGTTGGTGTGTGGAGCAAGCAAAGCTAAGTATTCTGTAGTTTGTACAATTTGATAGTAAGTATATGCTAATTGTTTTCGGTGTACGTGGTAGGGCTAAAACCAAATGAAATTGTCTTTTTATCATATAATCAAAAATAGATATATTTTTTTGGTATTTCTGTTGTGTGTCAATGGAGCATGAAATGTTTGTTGTTCGTTGACCAAATAGTATAAAAAAATTTTAATTGGTTTTGAAAACAAGTTTAACGTGTGTGCATTTGTATGTGTTTCATTTGTTTGAGGTCTAAATCTTATAAGTAATTATTTAATATATATAAATATTCTGATTGATTAATTAGAGAGCATAAAATTGGAATTGAGCAACAATTTTGTTAATCAAACCGCAAACATTCTTTAGTTATTAATTTTTATTATTATTATTAATATTCTTGTTCTTGTTGGTTGGCATTCTCTGCGTAGTTTTAGTATATTTAGCATTTTATTTATTTGGTAGTTTATTGGGCATTTCTATTGTTTTTTGTTTTGGTTTTTTTTTTAATCTGATTCTCGCACTCACCTGATGCCTTCGTACACCTTTATCGCCCAGCAAAGTGCCGCCTTCTTCCTTCATATCGAAACTTCTTGAGAGTTTTGTGGCCAACTCCTAATATTTTTATTTCAATATTTTTCACATATTTTTGTGGTAAATTTTTTAGCCAAATATTATGCAGAGTGCGCAAAGTTTGTAAGGAATTTTGTTTTGTTTTGTTTTTTTTTTTTTTTTTTTTTTACAATAAGTTGAATATAAAATGAAAATTAGAGAAATGTTTGCATAAGAAATTGTTGGTATTTTGTACTAAGAAATTGTTTTTTTTTTTTTGCTGGATAAAATTTTGTTTAAGACCTTAATAGGTATATTAAAGTCCATGTATTGTGTTTTTGTATTTTTAATTGTAAACTTGTTTGAGTTTGTTGACTTGCAAACATAGAGAACAGTTGGAAATGTAATTGAATAAAGTATGACAGTTGAATATTGTTTGATATATAGAATTATATATTATAAATATATATATGTACGCAGTTTTAGCTAAGAGTGTGGGATTGAGGGGCGTGAGGGGGGAGTTGATAGAAATAGCAAATGCAAAAAGCTTATTTGCGTGCTTGAGTTGAGTGAATCGATTGAGAGCTGAAATACTGTGAACACTGTCTTTTATGGGATTTCATTTGAATACCAATTGCAATCTGAGTTGATTTGCTTAAACTCTGTCTGTGTCATAGGAGCGGATGGACTTCATTTATATTGAAACACTCAATGCAAATTGATTGAGGAGAAGGCAGTTGGCCCCAATAATTGGCTTTGCATTGCAATAGTTACAGTTGCATGGCCAAAAATATTTACTAGAAATATTTGATATGGGTGGAATATTTGATTGCTGTCTCATTGATTTTCTTCTTGTAGAAGCAAGCAGTAATTAATGGTATATACTGTAAACTTATTAGTATTTATGTCAATTTAATTTCAATGCCACGAATCTAAATTGGTTTTTATATATTTTGCAGTACATGTGATAATATTATGAAATTATTTATATCTAATCCAAAATATCCTCTAATCTATCCAAAATCACATCACTTCAGTCTGCCTGACCAATATGAATATTTACATTTTATATAAACCCATTAAGCTATAGAGCATAAATTGAATTAATAACTGTTTGCTGCTATCTATCTATCGACTATAAACGATAAGTTCGTGACAAAATATCTAATATTATTATCCCGTATACAGCTTATCATTGCAACAGACCTAATCTCAGGTGTATTATACATTTCTAAGACATTTTAATTGCAACAACAGTTAGTTAAAAATAACAAATACAGTTATCAATTAACTGATCGATAACAATTAAGAGACATACACATATTATGTGTATAATACAAATCGTTGCTTCTTCTTCTTCGTCATTTTTAGCTAAGCTTAAAATGTAATTAGTGTATGTGTGTGTGGGTGTGTGTGTTTCTGAGTGCAATTTATGAAAATGCAAGTGCAGTGTGTGTGTATTAGGTTGTACCATATACATACATATATAGGCCATACAAAATGTGTGTTAGATACATGTACATATATATATGTATATTCATAGAGTGTACGAAAAAAACGGCTTGCAAATTGGCTAAATTGGCAAAAATTGGCAACTAAGACACTTAGATTTTTGATTGGCTAGATTTGCAACAAGACTAATTTGCTAATTTAAGTGAAATTTGTTTAGAGGGATTATATATATGAATATATTTTTGGTTAGAAAAGCGCTAACTAAAACTTCAACTTGTATTTTTTATTACAAATGTGATTTATCTAAGAGTTAGAGCTACAACTAGAGAACGTACGTATGTGTGTGTGTGTTGGTGTGGTTGTGTAGGTGTGGGTGTGGGTGGAGGACAGCAGCAGCTAAGGTAAGTACAAAAATATAGGATATATAATACTAGAAACGCAAATGTACAAAAGTATGAGGGAAAGTCGAAAATCTAATTACAGGATATAAATACTACAAAAGAAAATATGAAAAGTTGATGAAGTAGAAATCAATTTTTGTTTTTCTTTTCTTTTTTATTATTTTTGCATGTGTCGATGCCTTGGTGGTTGGTTGGGTGGGTTTTCTTTTGGAGGGTGTTAACAAATTAGGTTGACTCATGCGTAAATGTGCAAATGTATTTTTCAAGCTTTTTTTCTGGTTTCATTTTTTTTTTTTTTCTTGGCTTTGCATTTGACCTTTTTTTGGTCGCTTTAATTTGCGTTGAGTTTGTTGCTGAACGTGTTGAATTATTTAGATTTAGTTTATAGCATTTGTATTTTTGCTGCTGCTTTTTCTGTTTTAATTAACATACTTACATTGACAATTACTAATAAAAAAAAACCAAAACTCTCTAGTAACAAAACTTTTTAGGTGCGGACACATGAAAATGAAAAAATGTGAATGAAAAATATTTACGTTTGAGTTTCGTTTTTAATTTTTTTTATTTAATATTCTAAATGAAGTCAAGTGTGAATGGGCAAGCAATTAGTTGAAATTGAAACAATAAACGAAACGAAACGGGACGAGACGAAACGAGAGACGAGACGAGACGAATGACGAGTGACAAGATAGAGATAGAGAGAGAGTGAGTGAGAGAGAGCGAGAGAGAGGTGTTGTTGAGATTCGAGAACTAAAGCAAACAATTGCCTACAATTACGTAACATAAAAAGTTTTGTGTGTATGTGTGGGTGACAGACAAATTGAAATGCAAATCTCATTGAGTTTAAGTTTTATTTTAAGTATTCTTTTTTTTTTTTAGTTTTTATTTAATATTTGCACTCGCATTTGGTGCAAATTCTTGCAAGGCACATACAAAAACAGTTAGTTAGTTAATTGGTTAGTTATTTAGAGATAGAGAGAGATTTAGAGATTTAGTAGACAGAGAGCGAGAGATAGAGAAATATAGTGAGACAGAGCATAAAATAACAGTTTGGCAACAACACTAGATTAGGCTTAAAAGTTTTGATTTATGCGCTGAAAATGCAACGAGATGCAAATTCCAAAAAAGATTCGTTCAAACATTCATTGCAAAGAACTGTGACACAATTCATGTTTTTCATTTTTTTTTTTTTTTTGTGGTTTGTTTCTTTGTATACTATTATTATTTGCTTTTGATTTGGTTTTTGTTTTGTTACAGTTTACTTTTCATTTTGTTTTTTGGTTTTTGTTAGTTTTTGCGTTAAACGAAAAATACATTGGCACTTACAAGAGGTCGTCCCCAATACCATGATTTGACACGTTGTGTTAAACCACCCAAATGTGAACGTAGTCCATCTAAGTAGCCGCCCTGAAATGCACACAAATGAACAAACGAGAACAATTTCGGGGGGAGAACGGGTAGAGGTTGAGAAAGATAAAGAGCAGAGTGTGAGAGAGAGAGAGTGAGAGAGAGAGATAGAGATAGAGTGTGTGTGTGAAACAGAGAGAGCACACAACTCAAATAGAAACAAACAAAATTCATTGGAGTCGAAACAAAAGGAAAACCAAATGAATTTGTAATACACAAACAAACATAAATGTATGTATGTATGCATGTATATGTAAAATGCAAAAAAAAAAAAATAAATAAAATTAATGAGAATTGTGATTAAAAAGGAAACGTAACTGAAATTGAATGGGGTTCTGGGGTAACTGTCTTATGTGATATGTTTTTCATTGGAGGGGGAGGAATTGTAGCGCCTGCAACTGCGCTCTGTTATACAGTCTATATAGAAATACATATATATATGATTTTATTATAAGTTTTAGCTACGTTTTTATACACTTTTTAGCTAGTTAAATACATATGTTTAATCGGGGATTTACGTGTGTTTTTTTTCTATATTGATTATATGTATGTCTACCCTGCATAGAAAGAAGTTTAAAATGATTTACTAAATGTCTAGAAAAATGTTGACTATAGCTAATGATTTTTAAGAAGATTTTTAATATTATTTTTTTACTAAAATGTTGATGAATTTTTATTCATATATTGTGAAATTTAAAAATTCAAAATTTTGCTATTTTTATAAATTGTAATTGACTAAATTCTAATTTGGGTTTTTAGCTACATTTTTGGTTCACAAACTCTATGTCTGGCTACAATGTTGCTGTCCCTGCATGTTGCTAAGCAGCAAATGTTGCTAAGCCACAGATGTTGCTTTCTTTGGTTTTGGTTCGTTGAATTTCTGTTGCATACTTTCGAGGGGGCGCGCGAGGCAAAGCTTTGACTGCAGTTGGCAAATTGTTCGTTTGAGCCACATTTGTATAGCTTAATATGGGCTATTTAATTATTGGCTTTGATTATGTCGGCAATTAAATCGCTCAAGGCAATTCGTATTTCCGCAGCCCATTTGCAACTGCAGCGGCCGGTATTAACAACAAACAGTGGGAAATTGTATACGAGTATATAGTTGTATATATATTGTAGTAGTTAGTAGTAGTAGTAGTGGTAGTAGTATTGGTTAAAGTATAATAGCGCTTAATATATTTACAACGCTTGAGCGAAAAGACGTTTTTTAGCATTGCGCAGCAAAAATTAGCCGCTTCCTTATTGTATTTTGTTTGTAATGAAGTTATTTATACTGTGTGTATGTGTATGTGTGTGTGTGTGTGTGTGTGTATTAATGGCTGTTTTCCATGTGTGGCTGTGTGTGAGTGTGTGTTTAAAATATAGTTTTGAAAAAAGTGCTTAAATTGTAAGAAACGACGACGCAGACAAAAAACGAATGCAAAGCAAACGTCAAGCGCTTACCTGTTCCTGTTTTGTTTTCGTTGTTCAAGTTGCATCAGTCCGCAAGCAGAACGAGAGTGTGTGAGAGAGAGAGAGAAAAACGTAGAAACATATAGATATATATAGAAAAATTGAACAACTGTAAAAATGTAAACAATTAGACCCAAAAGGAAAAAACGTGAAAAAAAAGAGAAAATAAACAGCTAACGAGGCTCATCTCTTTTCAATGCCAAGCGTGGCTTTTGACCATCAACTCCGAACGAACGAGCGAACAGCAGCAACAACCAAAAAATAAAAAAGCCAAAGCAATTGAACACATTTTCTGTTTACGTCATGCAAGAGCAAAACAAAAACGCCGACAAGCTGCGAGCAACAACAACAACGACTGCAGCCAGGCGCAGCTGCAGTGTGTCAGCTGCAGATACAATATCTGATAGATACATGCGGCTGTCTCCTGCTGTTGCCACTGCAGTCGCTGCTGCTGGCCATTGCGTAAAGCTTACAACTAACATACATACATACATACATATACACACATATCTAACTTGTGCATATTTATGTACGAAAAATGATATAGTTACGTATATGTAGATACATATATAGAGATATTTTTGTATTATTTATCTATAATAATTTTTAGCCATAAATATTGACAATCTTTTCAGCAATCTGCACCATTTATAATTGTTTTTGCTGTTGTTGTTGTTTCTTACTTTTGCCTCGCACTCTGTGTAATTTTTTTTTTTTTAATTTTTTTATTACCAAGCCATAAAAAAAGCAACTGAAACGCAGACAGTCGCAGTGTGACTTAAAGAAAGCCACACGCAAAGTAAGCTACAAAAGATTTATTTACAAAACAACTTAAAAACTTGTGGAAGTTATGAAGACAACTTTTGTATACGCTTTTGCTATGATGTATATGTATGGCTTATAAATATGATATATGTATATATAACATATTTAAGCGAGACTTTGTCTAGGAGTTGTATGTTTCTGACAGTAGTTTTGATCGAATTGCGATTATAAGAAGTGAAAGTAAATACTTTTGGATGGTGTAAAGTAACTCAAGCTGTTGTAGAAGTGAGTTCATAGTAGAGGCAGCAGGAAGGGGAATATATGTATATGTACCTATATGTTTATGTGTATATAGTAAATAATACTTATTTAATTATTTAATATTAAAATGAGATTTCTTTCATGTCTGTTTATGCGTATGTGAATTGCTAGCAATTTTTGGAATACTTGGAATACTGGAACACTCGGTAGTTGGAGTATTGTATTTAAAATACTTGGCATACCACAAACCTATTTGGAGTATTTAAAATAATTGGAATATTTGCACTATTTGGAATATTAGGAGAAACTTGGAACCCTTGAAATATTTGGAACCCTTGGAATGGTTGGAGTACTTAAAATACTTGGAATACCAGAAAATACCTGGACTACCTAGAACCCTTGGAATAGTTGGAGTACCTAAAATACTTGGATATTTCTGAGCTTCCTTGGAGTTCTTGGATTTTGTGGAACATTTGGAATAGAAACACTTGGATTAGCTGGATACCTATATGTCAGCTGAGCAATTGAATGATTCACTCATTTATTATTTATATCAAAAGACTTGATCAAAATAACTCCCAAATCTCCTATGCCCTCCGCTGCAGTGTATATTTCAAAACAGCGTCGCTGCCGACGTCGACGGCGCAGTCGGCTGCTGTTTCGGCCGCGTCTGCATTTTCAGTTTTTAGTTGCGCGTCGTTGCTCGAAGCGTAAAGTTGGCGGCCCACCGAGACACCGAGAGACCGAGAGACAAAGCTGAGCTAAAAACGAGAGACAAACTCGAGCGGAGCCACAAACACAGAGACAGCGAAGCAGCGAGCAGCTACCACGGCTGAGTTCACAAAACGTGCGTATAAATTGCAAATTACGTGTAAATACTAAAAACTAAAATAAAGAGTCTAGCAGAGGTAGAAGAGGCTAAAAAAGTAAAGTAGAAACTAAGCTAAACAAGTTGTTGCCAGTTGACAAATTTGGCGTTGTTGCCGCTCATTTCGCGCTCTGTTTGCCACAAATTGTTGCATAAACAATAAGCAACAGCAATTGAAAGAAGTTGCCTGGCCGAGCGCGGCAATTGCCATAGGCGATGTCTAGTTGTTGTTGTTGTTATATCATCATTGTGTGTGTGTTATATATGTATATAGATATAATATATTTTTTTTGCAACATTTGGCCGCCAGCCTTTTTGCCACACATGTGTCACAACCCCAAAAGGCAGTTGCGGATCTTCAAGCACTGATTTTTTACCCATCATCATCATCATCTTCATTTTTGTTTTTTGCCTTTTGCATTTGCATTCAATTAGCTTCTATTTCTCACCTTCTGCTCGGTTTTTTATGTCTGCTAATTTCTTTTGTTTATGTTCGTTTTTTTCGCCGTTTTTTAATTGCCTGCAGCCAGCGGCTTTTGCCTCGCACAGTCGTAACTTCACTTCAGTTGAAGTTTTGTTTTCTTGTTTATACGTTTTAGTGCCGACTGGTTTTGCAATTAAGTTGCTTGCTGTCTGTGTGCCTTTGCGCGCTGACGGAAGTCTAGATTCTGCTTATACATAGAAAGGAAAAAAAAGATCTACGAGCCAAGCCGCTAAACATTTCGACCTAGAAAAGGCAGTCGAAAAAGTCAGCTAAAGGGAAAGCAGTTAGGCTTAGGCTGAATCGCAGCAATCGCTGCCAATAAACACAGCTGACTGTTGTTAGGACTTGGCTAAGCAGCTTGAGGAAATTTTTTTTATTAAATTTTTATTTTAATTTACAACACAATTTGCAACTGAATAGGCAGTGTCTCGGATCTGGCTCGAAATTATTGCAAAGACAGAATTTAATTAACTATATAAAAGAACAAAATTTTTAAAAATATATATTAAATCTACATAAATTCAAAATAGATTTCTGAATCAAATTGCGTAAATTCCTGTTCAATTTTTATATTTACATTTATATTTTTATAATTTACAAAACAATTTACAACTAAATACGCAGTGTCTCAGATCTGGCTAGAAATTATTGCAAGGGCCGAATTTAAATAAATATAAAAGAGAAAATTTTTTTTTAAAATTATATATAAAATCTACATAAATTCAAAATAGATTTCTGAATCAAATTGCGTAAATTCCTGTTCAATTTTATTAAAATTTCGTAACAATTTTTAGTGGGCAAGCACGGTCTTAGAGCTAGCTGGCAAATTATTTAACTGGCATACATTTACTAACATAATTAATAAAAAAAATAAAAAAAATTACAAATATAGATGACTTAAAATGAGTTTTGTGTTAAAATCAAACTCTATTGCTTCAATTTCTGTTCAGCTCAAAACTGTAAAAAAAAACTTTTCAAAATATAACTTCATTTATTTTTTGCCTTGAAACCCGTATTATAGACCACCCACTCGTAAAGTCAATAACCCAATAAATTGCATAGACATACATACACAGCCATAGAGGCACCTTTATAGAGTGATATATAATAGTAAGATAATATATATTTCAATGCGTAGCTAATGGCAGTTGAGCAACTCGTCAAGTCTCTACGCATTGGGGTCAATGGCATGTGTTGATGTGAAGCTGCCTGAGCTTGGATTTGGTTACAAATCTCAACACACACACGCACACAGATACAGCTATATGCCATGTATACTATATAACGACAAGCTGTGTAGTTTGCAAAGTCATAAATTTGATTGATTTTAAATTGTGAGCCCTAAGCGGATTTCGAAAAAGTGCTGACTGAAAATAAAATAAAAAATAAAAAATGAAAAAGAAAATACCTAAAATTGAAAAAAAAAAATCCCAGTTATAGCCGCTAGCTAGAAAAGCCGGCAAAACAGTTAAATGGGGCTGGGCAATTGGACGTCAATTTCATTATTGTTGGCTCTTGGAAAATTCTCTGGCTGCTTGTGAAAGTTTTGAGCGCAACGTCAGCCTCAACTTTTCCAACAAAAGAACCAGCAAACTTTTTTCTTTAGCCATCTAACGCTGTCTATTAATCTTTTGCAAACAAAAGGTGAGCAGCTAATTTGCTGTCCAATTCACACCATTGTCTGCCCGCAGCCAGAAGATCATGCGAACAGCCCATTGTGTCACTCTCGATATGAATATAAGTGGCCATAATGCCACATGGAGTATTCCGCGCTCGTTGACCCACAAAAATTATAAGCCTGACAGCTTGTCCGATCGCTAAGCTGCTGTCAAAGCCAAAACGCCCCAAAGCGCGCATTGAGCAATATGATTAAATATTTATGTTATTGACTTAAGTGGGTCAAAGTTTCAAATCGGGAGTTGAACAGCGGGAGAGAGAGAGAAGAAGAGAGGGAGCGAGGTAGAGATGTTGTCAAAGGTTTGCACATTAGCTGAAACAGGGGCAGCCAGATTAGACCTAAATATATTATAGCCAACATCAAACAGTTGCTTTCGCTCTTAATTCCAATTGCTAAAGAGTTCTTGTTTACATTGTGAATGTGTTGGGGACTTATATAGGGCGGATGCTTGCTATGAGTCATTCATGTCAATAATTTATAAGACTTGAAGAAATTCAATTTCCATAAAAGTTATGATGCAGTCTTGTTGTTGAAACTATTATCAGTATCTATATGACAGTATCAGTATCTATATATGTATATGTAATTATACAAAGTTTCTATAAATCATTTAAACTGTAAAGAGTTTTGATTGTTTTTTCTTTACAATTTAAGCTTGACAGGAAAAATGACTATATATATAGAAATGATGTAATATAAAGTATGATGATGTAAAATATATATATGCATATATATAAATCAATATGGACAGCTTGTAAATTAAAGAATGCATAGATTACCAGTTTAAGCTTGAATAGGCTATAAAGGGTATATGTATTCAGCTGTTCATAAGCTCAATTCATATTGATTTTTATTCACAGCTAGCAGTTTATGTTTAAAGGCATTCTTTATGAATATATAAACGGCTGAGAAGTGTTTTTTATTGTAGAGTTGACATAATTATAGCAATATTTATATATTTGTATATATGGAGTAGCTCTTGCTCATATTTTATTTGAAAGCTTATCCTTACTCTATGTAGCTATATGAGCTAAATAACTGTAACTAGCTCTAGTAAATATATGTATGTAAGTGTGTATGAAAATCTGTATAAGTTATGAATGTTTCGTGAAGAAAGTTTTATAAAAAATATTTATATAATAATCTTTATATTTTTACTTCGATTATACATATGGCTTAGTTAGATTGAAGAAGGTATTACTTTATATTTCTCTTTACAACAAACTGCTCTCCCAATCGATTTTATTGAAGTTTCGGCATTAAGTAAAACTCGACATCTTCTGTTCTCTCTTTATAAGATCATCTCCATTACATCTATACCTCAAATTAAAGCCAACTCGTTAGCCAAAAGGGCATTTAATTGACTGCTCAAAGAATTATCTTCAATCTGCTGCTTGTTGCTATCGCCCAAGCGTTTCGTAGTCAATTAAATCAAACACTAATCGTTGCCAGCCAGACGTGAATGGCGATCACATAATTAAGTCTGGTCAAAACAAACAGTTAGCAAAGAAGTTGAACTTTAGAAAGACAGAGAGAGAGAGAGAGAGATAGAACTTTTAGTGTAAAATCGACGTAACTGTAAACAAAATGTAAAACCAAGTCAAAGACTTTGACACTGTGCAACACAATTGGACTTCATTAACAGTCGAAGTTCAACTGCTGCTCCTGCTGCTGCTGCTCTTACTGCTTCTTCTTCTGCTTCATTTTGTTCGTGTTCTAGACTAGCAACTGGGCCTATTAAAGTGTGTTGATTATGCCTTTACAGCCATTGACTTTTCGGACCGGATTTTGGCTGGCTGGCTTTGTTGTTGTTGTTGTTGCTGCTGCTACGCATCAAAATGATTTATTTAACGTCTATTTACATTATAAACAACATTTTTCGAGTTGCTTATTTGCCGCTTTCGTAAATGCAGCAACAACAATAACAACAGCAACAACAACAACAACAACAACTATTTACTTTCCATTTATGCTGCTCGCACGGCCTGCTCTTGACAAAGTTTTGTACCTTATTTAGTACGTTTCTCTAATGACCCACTTTGAGATTTGGTCTTTCGCCTGGCTTCTGCCTGCTGCTGCCTGCTGTTGCCACCAGACGGACTTGCAGCCCGTTGTAATTTCAACAAAAAGTGAGTGTCGCAGTGCCCAGACATCCACTAAACGACAACAGCAACAACAACAACAACAATGGTAACAACAACAAAAAGTGGTTTGTCTGTTTTAGTTGAAATCAAACTGGTTGTTCGCTTGCTCCAGCCGGTCGTTGGTCACCCGTCGAAGTAGTCAAACTCGCCCTCCCCTCCCTACTCCCGCTAAGCCTTGTCCCATCGCCATCTCTTGTCAGCTGTGCACACAGTTTGCCTCTCGCCCTCTCTCTTTCTTCAGCTGCAACTTGGGCACATTACATGCCAAATGTCTGCTGACAGAGCTGAAACATTTAACACACATTGAACTTGCAGTCGAGATGCGTTTTGGTTTGGGACTCGGATTTGGCTTTGGATTTGGACGAACGCCTTTTCCGGAAATTATAGCAATTTTCATGTCTTTTGGCAATGCCTGGCAAACGTTTGTTGTTGTTGTTGCTGTTGGTGTTGGTGTTGCTTTTGTCTCTATATGCAGCCAATTGACTTTCACTTTTCGTGCACTCCTTGCCAAGCTAAAAGCATAATAACTTTATAATGCAGCCGTCTAAGCATTAAATAATGCATCCTATATAAGTACAATGCTTATATCTAAAAATATATATATAAATATATGCATATATAAAAGAGCTGCAGCGCACTTTAAATAATGAAAGTAAACGCTCGCATTCATTTGTTGTTAGTGGAGCTCTGGAAATTGAGAAAACTTCGCTTGAAAAACTTTAATATAAATCTAGAATTTAACAGTTTAAGCAAATTATTTTAATCTCTTTGAGATATGAACTTATTTGTGCAAAGAAACGTGCTTAAATATGTTTTTTTGTAAACCTCAGTGAATAATGAGGAAAATATGTAGAATGAAAAGATAAATGGCTAGAGTCAAACTTATATGGAATTTGAGAAAATGTGCTAGATAGAAGAGATGAAAATGAAATGGAATAAAAATTTTGATTGTATTATTTGACCTATCTATCCATGTAGATCTATCTAGCTATCTATAAGTCTATCTATCTATCCAACTTACTATCTATCTATCTATCATTTATATCTATCTATCTATCTAACTATCTATCCATCTGTCTATCTATCTATCATCTATATCTATCTATTTATCTATATATCCATATATCTATCATTTATATCTATATATCTATCCATCTATCTATCTATCATTTATATATATATATCTATCTATCTATCTCTCTATCCATCTATCTATCTATCTATCCTATCTATCTATCTCTCTATCCATCTATTTATCCATTTATCTATCTATCTATATCTACATATATCTATCCATCTATCTATCTTCTATCTCACCATCTATATTTAAACATATATCCATCTCTTTCTCCATTTGTCCACCTTTCTCTATTTATATGCACACAAAGCACTTTCATTTCGCATATGTACTAACCGATTTGTTGTTTTGTTTAACTTTAGCTCTGGCAAATTGTTGACAGCCGACACTCGTTTTCACACTCCATAACATTAGCGAGTTGGTTAAACAACAACAAGAACCGCAGCTATAGAAAGAGCTGCAAATCAGGCGATTCATTAAAACAACTTAACAAATCAACAGGCGGACAAACACAACTGCGGTGCACTGCAACATGGAGACCTATTTGACCGAGATCAAACAATTGCGCATACCACGCCCGAAATTCGAGCCCAATAGCTGCCATCAGCAGCACCAACAGGCTACCGCGACAACTGTGACACCGCCCCCTCATCATCAGGCCCATCATCCGCACCACGCCCACCATCAGTGGCGACACTTTGTGCGCCCCTTTACGCCGCCACGCGACTATCATTTGCCAGTTGTGGGTGGGGACAGCGCCACGCACGACACAATGTAGGAAGAGAAGCCGAGCGGGGTGGAGAGTGAGGGGGAGAAAGGGTCTGCGGTCTGTTTGAGCTCAATTGGATTGCATTGGCGTATTGATTACACTGCTTGTACGTAGAGATACATACATACATGCTATATAGACTATAAATAAATATATATAAACATAATCCATCAAGAGTTGAAGGCTCTTAGTGCTTAAGTTTAGTGTTTTAGTTATAGATATTAAATTAGTTAATAATAAAGTAACAAAGCTAAAGTGTTTGCATTGAAGTTCTTGAGCTCTGAAATGTTAGTTGGATGGTAAGTATATCTGTAGAGTTATATGCTGAAAGAGATGATAATGAACGGAATGAAATGATATGTGTAGCTCCTACACACAGAGAGAGACGGAGAGAGTGAGCCCCTTTACCTTTACCTAAAGCTCAATGTCTTACTCACCGCATCTTGTTCATATTCCGGTAATAGGGTTTCGCTGCCCCGTCGAGTTCTATGCTCATCACAGCCGTATTCCTAAGCCAAACAGAAGAAGAAGAAGCGGAAAATCAATTTTTTGGTTTCTTTTTCGTTTTGGTAAGCCAAGTTTTCTTAGCTTGATAAACAGTTAAAAGCCAATTAATCTACTACACTTAGCAGCCAATTAGACAACAGTTAAAAACGAAAATAGTTCGAGAACAAAACAAAATAGACAGAGAGAGAAAGAGAGAACATTAAACAATGGGACAATTAGACATACACGAAAAAACATTAAGAATAGTAAATTGACAAAGTTTGGAAATAAAAAACAATAAAATGAATAATAAACAAACTCGAGACAACAGACAACACACAATATAAGGAACAGCTCAAATAGAGCCGATTTCAGTACCGAATGTCAATTTTATTTTGTTTTCTTTCATATAAATGCAATAAAATTTGTTTCTTTCTTTGATTCTCTGAGCAGAGAAAGTGAGAAAATGAAGACGCAGAAAGAGTTAAGAGGCTTTCAGAGAAACAGAAATTATAAGAACTTTTTTTGTTTTTGAGAACCCAACGATTTCTGAATCTGATATAGAGAGAGATAGATAGAAAGACAGGGAGAGAGAGAGAGAGAGAGAACTAGTCTTGAAAGTCTAGCGAGTGACAGAGCCAGAATAGAGTTTGCTTGAGACAGATCAGTTAGCTGTGACGCAAATTCCTGACCTGTTGCTGATTGTCTTTGGCTTGCTTGACTTGAAATTGATTTGGTCCCAAATGTTGATGCTGTAGCTGATGTTGTTGTTGCTGCTGCTGTTGTATTTGTTGTTGTTGCTGTTGCTGTAGTTGCTGTTGCTGCAGCTGTTGATGGGGAAGAATATGCTGATGATGACGCGCACTTCCAACGCCGCCCAGATGACGCAATGAGGTATGATGTGGATAATGTTGTTGTTGTTGTTGTTGTTGTTGTAGTGAAGGTGGCGTTGGTGATGGTGATTGGTTGCTAGCTGCATGTGATGAGGCTGTGGCTGGCTGATAATGCTGTGATCGATGCAATACTGGTCCCGCCGACATGGGCCGATAGGGCAACTGCAGTGCGGGTCTATCAACGGAACGGTTAACGGAATAACAGTTACAGTTCATTACAGGTCATTTCTTGTTAGTGAGTCTATTATTTTTTTTTTTTAGTTTAGTTTAGTTAGTAATGAGTGCTCAGTGTGTGTTTAGGTACCGTTTATGTATATCCGTTACGGTCATGCCGCCCAGCCCCGAGTCCGACGAGGGACTGCGTCCAGTTGCGGCGCTTACTTCCATGTCGTCAGCTGTTACCTGTTGGGAATGGAATGGAACGAACGTTGTTGTTGCATACGATTCAGAGTCAGAGAACGTGAGTGAAAGAGTGAGACAGAGAGTGAGAGCGAGAGAGCGAAATATGATATAAAGGATTTACGGCTAGGCCTTCAATAGTTTTATAGAGCCAGCTACACAGATAGCGTGTGTGGGTGTGGGTGTGAGAGACAGAGAGTCGCAAAAAGCGAGCGAGAGAAATAGAGAGAGTAAGGTGATCAGTGCATTTGCTCTATTTATATACATATACATATAAATATATATGTATATATATATATACATATAAGTTTGTTCCGTTAGGTGCCTAGTTATGTTTAAAGCAGAGTTTTTGGTGAGTTATCGGTGACTGCTGTTTGGGTATATTATATATATAGTATTATAGGTGCGATATAGTTACTTATATATCTGAATAATACATGGTTCAAAATTTCTTTATATTACAATCGATTGTGTTACTTAGTCAACTAAACCTAACCAATGAACGGCGTCTGTTATCGATCTTACTATCGATGTGCTATCGATAAATGGAGCGCGCGCAAGGCACAGCGATTACCTGTACCTGCTACTTAGGCCTAGAAGAAAAAAGAATTTTTGTGCAACTACAAAAACTGCATTGTTTGATTCATTTGTTAATGTATTTTCAAAGTTGTTCATTTTGCATTTTTTTCTTTTTTTTAAATTTTATTTTGTAAATTAAAAATTGACATTCGTTTGGGTATCGATATTTGTTTGCGCCAGGCAAACAAAATCGAAAAGCCGAATCAAATTAAGCGTTTCTCAAATTGATAAACATGCAGAGCAAACAGAGAACAACTATTAAGCAAAAACATAATAATCGTAAATAATCATAAATAACAGTTAAAGTTGCTTTCAAAGTTTCCTACACGATGAGTAATTAAACTACAAGTTTTGCTTTGTCTGGACAAGTGTCGTGTATTTGCTTGTGTATAGAGTATAGAGTATGTACTTATAATCAAGAGTTATAATTTCCATTAAAGAATTAATCAATTAAATTTAACTAAAAATTACAACACCAACAACAACAGCGACAACAACAATAAGATGTAAATAAAATTAAATTTCTCATAGAAACACTTTCGTAGTAGATAATACACAGTTATATAGTTAGATATAGATATAGATATATATATAGATTATATTGTAGAGAGTTCATATTTTTCTCTTTTGACTAGTTTCTAGGCGAGTAGTTAAATTATTTTTGTCGTACAATAGTTTAACATGCGCTGCTAGGTATATATGGTGTCAGTGTCGTAGAATAAATCTTCTAAAAAGCTTACCGGCAAATCACGTGCGGGGTCTCCTTTACGCTGCAGGAATGGAGTTTGCCAATTAGACAGACATTATAATGAGTAATCGCTCTCTCCATATATATATAGAGGTATTTGACAAGCTTACCCTATGCCTATCCACGCTATATGGATCGCGCTCACGGCGATACACTAGCTCATCGTAACGTGTACGATCCTCCGGAAAGACGAGCTCTCGAATTTCCGTCACAAGCGTGTGCTAATGATCGATTCGATTAGAATATAAGGGAGTTTACAGTTTATCTGTTTAGCTCACCTTTTCGTACGTATCTAACATCTCTAATAAGACGGCAACAAAGGCATCTATGGTCATTGCTTTCACACTATATTCGGCTATATAATATGAAAGACTTGCAAAATGATGTCGTGGCAGCAGCGAGCGCGCCTTCTCCTCCACCATGGTCGCAATCTGACCTTTTCGGCGTGCTCTGCGAGAGATGGGAAAAAAGAGTTGGATATATTATCTTTATATTACATAAACTATTATGCACCCCTCTTCTCAAGAGAATCTATATACTTTCTCATATCCTTAATGTCTAACCTCTCATCTATTTTACTAATTTGTCTACTTTCTACTGTCCACTCTACACCATCTAGTCTTCACTTTCTACACTCCGCTCTCCACTCTCCGCTAACTACTTCCCACTCTCTACACTTTACTTCCACTCTCCAATTTCCACTTTTCACTCTCCACTATCTCTCATCACCCATCTGCCTCTTGTTTTATATCTACTTTCTACTCTCCACTCTCTACTCTCCACTCTCCAATTTCCACTTTTAACTGTCCACTCTCTACTCATCACTCTTCAGTCTCCATTTTCTACTCTCCAGTCTCCACCATCCACTCTATCCTCACCACTTTTCACTGTTCAGTCTCTAATATCTCTCATCACCCATCACCCATCTCCCATTTACCCCACCTCCCATTGCCAATCTCTCAACTCACCTCGTGCCCGTTGGACTGTACGCATCCCAGGGCTCCATTTCGATGGATGTGCAGGAGTGCGGTACCTTGCCCACGTCTCGTATCAGCAACGACATGCGCTTATGGTATTTCAGCTGGCTAACGGCCTCGTCGTGCGTCACATCGAGGAACGACTGATCGTTGACCTCCAAGATTTCGTCTCCGATCATAAGACCGGCACGATCAGCGACGCTATCCTTGTCGACGCCCGTCACAAAGATGCCCAGGCCGTACTCCACGCCGCCGCGTATCATCAGGCCCAGCGATTGGCCCGGCTCGATGAGCAGTTCCACGCGACGTACCCTAGAGAAGCAACAAATGTTACTAAATATATTCTATACATTCTTATACTCATGCCAGCTTACCGATCTCTTCGATCGTTTCGTCTGCCGCCGTACTCCATGGGCGGCGAGGCCGGACGACCGTGTCGATCCATCCAGGAGCAGGTCTGACGAAAGGGCAGACCCGATCCGCCTACGCCGCCGGCGGCTGCTGCCTGGGCGGCTGCCGATTGGGGTAATAGGGGGGCCATCGATGCGTACATGGGATCCCGCGAGGGTGGACCAAAACCGTGCAGCGGCGCCGTTGAGTTCAGCGTGGGCGGCGCTCGCACCGTCATACTGATTTGACGTGACGATTTCAATATCTGCACACATCTCTGCGTTAAGAAAAAATGTGGCAATAGAAGAGACACAAAAAAGAGACGGAAGACGGAAGATGCAAGCAAAACGAACGAACGATAGAAGGGGAAGCAGAGAGAGCAAAAAACGGGTGGCAAAAAGTTACAAAGAAAAACCAAAAACACAAAACTGAATATTAAATAAAATTGTAATTAATTATGAAATCTACTCAACTGGGCGTACACAATGCTTCAAGTGGGCGTGTCGTGTCCACTTATATCAACTATTGTTTGTGCATTTATTGCGGTTATTTTTGCTGTATGTCAGATAGTTTTCGCATTTTCATATTTCAGCATTTGCTGCATTAAGCTGTCAGCATTTTAATTGCTCAAAACCAAAAACTCATTTGCGTGCAATTGTGCTAATTGCTTGGCACAAATGTCCAAGCCTCGAATTTCGTTTTGGGATAATCCCAGAACATTAACCACATACAGTTTTTGTGGTGCAACATGTTGTGGCAAGCGCTTAGAGCTCAACTTTTGTTGATCCTTTCGGAAAATGTGTTGCAAAATGGAATTTTGTTAACTTTCAAATTTGGCAATTTGGTAAGTTGACAAGTTGAGAATCAGAATTAAAATATATTTATTATATATCTTCAATCAAATTTTAAAAAAGTTCTATAGATGAAAACTCGAACTCGAACTGTTCGACCAAATCTTTTTAATTTCAATAATTTATTAAAAAAATTGGAAAATATATATGTATAAAAATCTTTAAAAATTTATTTAAAAAAGAATGTTTAGAAAACCTAATGAAAGATTTTTTCAGGCAAATCTCAAGACTCACATAAAATATTTTTTAAAATGTTGGCTTAAATATTAGTTTATCAAAATCTATTAAAAAATTTGGAAAATTTATAAATTAAATACTTCAAAAGTACAAGATTAGAGTAAAAATACTTTGAGCTGCAGTACAGTAAACGAATTTATTGTGCTTAAGGTGTTGGCTGAAGCGTAGTTTAAAAATTAAATTTAAAAAAATAATTAAAAAAAATAAAATTAAAATTTCAAGAAATAACAAAGTACAAAGTTCTACTTAATAAATTAAAAAGGAAAAAAGTGAATTCAATGCGACTAATCTATTGCCAATTTTTTCTCAGTGTATATTTGTATTAGTGTGTGTATTTCATTTACTCATGATGTGTTTCGTTCAACGTTTAGTATTATTATTCATACAAAATGTTTCATAATATGTTAAGTGCAAGATATAGTCAAGAAAAAACTACTCCAAATCGTTCAGAGCAAAGAACGAGGACAGAGACGGGGAGAGAGAGAGAGGGAGAGAGAGAGAGAGGGGCAATAGACCCGTTCTATTTCTTGTGCATGCATTGCCAAACAAATTGTTGTCGTTCAAATAAAGTTTAAATTGGAAGGCAGCGTGGGAAGTGGCACAACATGTGCTCAACTGGCAAAACCCCCCATCCCCCCGCTCTGCAGGTCTTCTAGTCCTCTAGTCTAATGTCCTTTGATGGGGCCACACGCACACAGCAGCGCAGCTACTGTTCGTATATGAAGAATTATATTGACTATCATAACGTGTCACATAAAATATTCCACAATAAATTGACTTTCGCTGTCAGCGGAAGGCAGCGCAGCAGTCCCCAACTTGGCTGCCAATGTGGGTTATGTGGGTGGGGCTATGGTGTGGAGACGTGCGATTTAGATACTCTGCCAAGTGGCGCACATAAAAGGCGCTGCTACTCGAATGCATTGGCCCTTATCGCAACTATTAACAGGCAAACAAGCAGCCTATCGAACAAAATCGCATTAAAAATCAATAAAGTGTACAATTAAATTATCTCCTTTGAATAGAAAAGATTTTGGTCGATGTCGTTGTCGCTGTCGTTGTCTAAGCTCAAGGACTGCAGGACATGCTTAAATGGAATGCCTTGTTGTTGTTCAACTTTTCCAACAGACTCTGGCAGCTCTTACATATTTTACATACATATGAGCTAAGTACAGTAGTCACTTGTTACAGTATGCAAGATATTTTAGTATAATTTTATATATTTTTCTTTAGGCTGTCGCTCGTAATGTGCTCTAATCGATTTATATATATATATATATAAATATATTTAGAGAAAAATATTTTAACTACTGATAAATGTATCAAAAGATAGCAGCATTTGCAGTTAGCTCACCTTAAGCGCCTCCTCGTGATTGATTGAAGTGAATGGCGTGCCGTTCACCTCTAGGATTGTATCACCGGGTCGCAGGCCGGCGCGTTCCGCCACCGAATTCTCCTCGATGCGTGAGATGTAAACACCTAAGCCTGTCGATAAAAAAAAAAACAACAACAACATGAAAGAAAAGAAATCAATTAGCAAGCGCTGCGCATTAAACTTTTATTAAAAGACACAACACGGGCACACGCCCCTGCGCCGCCCACTGCTGGGCCAAATTTATATACCCTGTAGCCATTAAAAATTGGCTAAGCTATATTATAAGGGGTGTAATGGTGCGTATGTGTGTTAAATGTTATAGGAAATGATATAAGAAAGCATCTAAATTTAATGTATTATCGATTGACTTGAGTTAATTAAACTTTATGCGAAGGTATGCCAGGTAAAAAGAATGCCTATCGAAAAGATGCGATACGCTTATGCAGGGATGTGTAAAAAGAATACAGTGATGGACTCTTTGAGTTATATCGAATGTTATCGATAACTTTTATAGGAAGGTATATTCAAACTGACGGTGAAATGAATTAATTTTGCTATCTATCAACTTTTATGCAATAAAAACTTAGCTCTGCTCTTGCTAATCAACATTTCGATAACTTACTGAGTACAAGTGAATATTGTAAACACCTCTAACAACTTTTCAGTTGTATTCAACTTATTTTTACTCCCAAAAATACAGAAAATTTTACAGAAAACCTGAATTTTGTGGGATACTTTGTTATGAATATTTTCATATTTTATTATTAAGTCTTAATATAAGAATTTAAGATCACAAAAATAATAAAATAAAATTTCCATCCGTATCCAGTCAGCAAATAAAATCTAGGGTATCTTGGCAGCTACACCTTGAACATTTGAAATTTCGTTTTATGTCGTTGTTTTTCGGTAAGCCTTTTTCATTAAGCATGAATGAGTGCGAGTGAGTGAGTGTGTGTCTGTCTGTCTGTCTGTGTTTTTCCGGGTGGCAAAGAGCATTGCAGCCACATGTGCCGAAAAGCGAGCTGAAGGAGAGCAGACTGTGCGAGTCCATGGTTAGATGGAATTGATAGATGGAACCTTCCTGCATACGCGGCTGCACGACTTAAATAGACTCTTTTTTTATCGATTTTAAAGCCATCGCACGTTGTACGCTAAAAATAAATAAAACCCCACAGTGAATGGACGAGCGCGTGGCAGGAGACAGAGACAGAGATAGCGATAGAAAGAGAGACAGAAGTGGAGGCAAAGACAGAGTCATGGACATCGAGAGGTAGCCAGGTGCAAAATGCGCTTGGAAATGTCAAAGCTGCTGCCGTTTTATAACACTAAAACGAAACCGAGGAAAAAAAGGGCAGAGGAGAACGACAGACAATGGAATCGAATTGAAAATTAAATTGCATGAAATGGTCTAAAGAGTCAGTCCAATTGAGGTTCCACACATCGACTCACACGTGAGCGACAAGCAATTGAACTCCGAATCGACTGGGCGGAACATCGCAGACGTCAAGGAGTTACTCCACAAATAAACATCCATACATGCTCATATAGTATATATGTATGTGTATGTGTAGATATGTAGTCGAATGGCGAGCAGCTGTGGCTATTCATTTCCTTTACCTTCATATATTTCCTTTGAAATGAGCTTGAGGGCAAATTGAGTTAGCCTAGTCGAGGCTTTTCTTAACTCGGAAAAAAGGGAACCCTTTAAGAATGTTATGCTTAAAGATCATCTGAGACAGACTCAGCACAGCACTGTAAACCTTACAGCTTTTCAGTTGCAATCAGGCTACAGTTTGAGTGCAACGTTTACTCCGCAGTTTGAGCAGCACAAGATGGAGAAACTTACCTGAGTCTTTGCCTCCCTTAACGCAAATGCCGAAGCCGTGATCCACTTGCTGATCACGCGACATGGAAACAGTGCGCGTTGTAAGTTCATGTATGTTGGGCACACTGCGATCCCGATCTCGCTCACGATCCCGATAGATCTGCCAAAGAGATGCGATTACCATATAGAATATCTTTAAGAAGGGTGCCTGCTCACCTGATGCGTTGTTGAGGGCGGACTGCTGGCCGGGCTGCGTCGCCCAGTGCGATCCCGATCCCGGGTGCCGCCGTTGCTATAGTGATAGCTACTCGTAGGAACTGAAGACGACTGCGTGGCACCGAACATGCGCAGCACCTGCTCCGGCGAAATGGGCCGCTTCTTGTTGCCATTGCCCATGGCCGAGGCCGAGTGGCGTCCGCTCGCCGCCGTCGATGTGGGCAGCGTGCCGGCGGTGCCGGCGGCCATGTGGCTCGAGGGTGAGGAGCTGAGATACGCTGAGCCGCGACCCGGCAACGAGCCGCCCTTGGTCGGCACACCAGCCGAATTGTAGTAGTAGTGCGGCGAATGGGGACGCTCAATGATCGTGTAGGAGGTGCCCGGCGGCGAATAGTAGAGGCCGGAGCGACCACCACTGCCGCCTCCGGCACCGCCACCGGCACGCAGCGAACTGGTGCTGTTGCCCACACGTGAGCCAGCGCCGGGTCCGGGGCCGTAATGGGCCGCGTGTCCGACGCTGCCTGGCGGCGGACTGATCATGCCAAAGGCCAGACCAATGTCCTCCGCCTCGTAACTGTTTGGCTGCGCTGCGCTGCTCCGCAAATGATGAGCGCTGAGGCCCGATGAGCCGCCCGTCGGCACGCTCGATGATGATTGTGTGGCGCCCGGTACACCAATGCCGCCAATTCCAAGGCCGGATGCGTTTGCCGCTTGTGTTGCATGATATCCATAGGCGCGTGCACTCCAACGTGATGGTCCAAGATCGCATAATTCGGCATAGTCATTGCCAGCTGCGCTCATTGTCAGGGGGTCGCCGTCGTATGGTATACCACTACCCCCAAGGCGCATTACACTGTTGGGGTGCTGGTGCTGCAATGTGAATATGTGCCCATGGTTAGTTCATAGTTAAACAACTGAAAATAGGCTATCAAATATGTGTATATAACCCTCATACTCCCATCCCCTCTCTCTCTCTCTCTCTCTCTCTCACTCTCCCACTCTTCTAACACTATTTCTCTCAGCAACTTTTGTTTGCATTCGCAATCGTTAAGCCGCAGCTCAGCCACGCGCTAGCTGCGGCTCCCATTACAAACAATGGCTTAATCTCTAGAGTCATATGTTTTCACACACAGTCACACACACACACACATACATATGGCCCATTTGTTGGTTGCTTTCCTTTGTTTGCTCGCATACGCCGCGTATGCGATTTTTGTTTCGAAATCAATAGCAGAACCTACAAACCCCGCTGCATTATTCATGTGCATATGCTAAAGTTGGAACAAGCTCGACCCACTCACTCATCCTTAGTGTCTCTCACATTTAGCCCCCTCTTGACAGCGGATGGGAAAGCTCATTAATTCGTCGACGAAAATTGCGCTGTTCACTTTGGCTCTCACTTAGTCCAACATTCGCATGTGGAAATTGGGCTAAATCCGCTTAAAGTGTGTGCTTTATAGTTATTTTTGAATGCAAATTACAGGGTATGCAGCTTGCGCCGTATAAACTCACATAAATAGGATAATGTTGTGGTCTAGCTAACTTTCGTTGCCAGTGAACATTTTGAAATGTGAATTTGCTTTGTGTGCTTATCTATTTTTATCTCTCTATTCATATGTTAATTAATCCACTTTTATTTTATAATTTTATACAGATTTTTTTTGGTATGCTATCTATAATAATTTAATCATACTCAACATAATATTAATGCATAGTGCGTAAGGAGAGTAGCTAAAATTAAATGTTCTTAAAGCTTTAAAATAAACAAATTTTCCAGAGACATTGAAATTCAAACAAATAATTAAATAAAGAATTTAGTGTGTAGTATTATTTCTTTTATAAACAATATTTATATTAAATATATTTTTAAATTAAAATAGTTTGCATTCAATTCCTTCAATATATGCAATATATATATATATATATATATATATATATTTATTTATAAATATCCTAGATGAATATGTATATATGTATGTGTTAAAACATTTAAAATATATATATTTCTTTTATTATTTTTTAACATAAAACTCCAAGAAAAGACTCAGAGATCAGCCTATTCTATCGACTCTTCAGTGTGTTCGTTCGCGATCGTCTCGGATCATATCATTGTATTGTTTCGCTCTGTTGTTTGACGACCGTATGGTTAAGTTAAATAAAGCAAAAAGTCTTCTGTGAATGTATTGGTGTGTAAGCGTGTGTTGCCTTTGCTAAGCACATCGATAGCATAAGGGAAAGGAATGTGTGCATGTGAATGTGAAGATCGTTTACATTGAGTCTCCTTCAACGTCATTCTTATATTTCTCTCTCTCTCTCTCTCTCTCTGTCTCTCTCCTAACGACGTTCGTTAAAAGATCGTCACATGAATGGTTCAACTCAGCTCAGCAGAAAACCAAAAACGAAACAAGCCGATGGCTCTTGCTCAGAGCTAGAGCGAAGGAATGTGACTTTCTCGGTTGAGTTCGCGAACAGAGAGTAAATGATAAATTTAAATGGTCAATAAAATATTTAATATTTTTCTCTTACGATTTATTTTAAAACTTTTTAAATATAAAAAAAAGCTTAACGTATGCTTTAAAATATTTTATTCGCAATAAAAATGAATTAAAAATAATTTGGTTTTATTTAAGAAACAAAAAACAGTTATCTAATTATTAAATAAAATATATTTATGCAAATAAATAAATAAAATAAATAATTAAAATAACTATATAATTATATATATATATATATTTTTTTTTTATATATATTTATTTTGTAATTTTCACCTGAGTTTAAAATAAAACAATAATGTTGCAAGCAAACAATAAATTAAGCAAAACAATTTATAGCTCATATCCGAATAAGTAAGTACATTAAATTCACGAATTTATATGTTTTCCTAATAACATACATTTAATTATATTTAATGTACTGTGCCAAAAAGGCAAATGCATTAAATCTTAGCTGTAGTAAATAGAATTTGTCAAGAAAACATTGCTTAAATAATGCAATTACTAACTTCAAAGGGAAATATATTAAGCTCTTCACACACTAGATAATTATATGTAATGCAATACATATATGAATACATAAATATATATGTATATGTATGTTGTATAATAGATGTAGCTGTCTGTGTTTAGCTCTAACAAGCACTCAATAATGTACTTTTTGATAAATGGATATACATTTGCATTTGTGAATGTATTTCCACAGTAAATTGGCAAGCAAATGCTCCATATGTCCGTCTCTGTATGTGTGTGTGTGTGTGTGTGTGTGTGTGTGCATATTTTATAAATTCATATGTGCATTTGTATCAATAAGAAGCATCAAGCTAGATACCCTTACACACGTATACATACATGCACACATACATACATATATACAAATATTCGACAATAAATTGCGAGCGTGTGTCCTTTTTTTGTGCTTGGCCGGGCTTTGTTGTAAAATAAACAGCAGCAGGCTCCAGCGTATTTACTCATGACCTTGCTTTGCCAAAGCCAACAACAATGAGCACACACACACACGCACATACACACACACACTCCCTCTCTCTCTTTCTCATTCTCACTCACTCGCCGCTGACTGGCGTTTGGCGCTGTCCCAAGGACATTTTTCATGTGCGCAATGTGACATTTTTTCCGTTTTGTTTTTGGAATTCGTTCCTCTTGGCACTCGCACAGTGTCGCAAAAGCAGACGAATCCAATTAATATACCATTATCGATTAGCAATCTATGAGACAGCATAATAATGACCTTACTGCCGTAAGTCAATTAATCATTCGAGCAAATTGTTTTAATTGTCCCAAACTCAGCTATGCACTAAACTCTTGGCCCCACTGTGCATTGCTCCCTTGCGTTGGCATTGTCAATGGCCTCCTGGTTTTGTTTGATTTGAAAAGTAACTGTTGTTCAAATACAAATACACACACTAATATGCGCACACATACATACATATTCATAAGCGCACATAACTCTCATATTTATGCATATTTCTTTAGTTATATTGCGAAGGAGCACTTGCATTTTGGGTAGTTGTACTAGAAGTCTTTGACTTTAAAAAGCTAATGATGTTTATGCATGGGAATTTGGCTTTTCTAATCTGAACGAAGTTTAGTTTTTCTCGCTATAAATTTATATATAGAGGACAGCATGAATGCCAAAAAAATAAAGCCCAGCTCGAATGAACAATGATTTGCGGCACATTGAAGTGATCTATATAACTCAAGTATTTTTATTTATTTTTATTTTATATTATATATATATTTTTATATTTTATATTTTTATTTTTATATGTTTAACTTGTTAAGCTGCCAAGTAGGTAGTAAAAAGCCTGTTTAAATAATATTAAAAAAAAAATAAAAAAAATATTTTTTATTTATATATAATGCTCATAACGTTTTTTCTGAGATCTTTTCACAACAACTCAATAAACTACTTAACTAGTCAATATATCGTATATAATTTATGCCTTCCTCTAGTATCTTCATAGTAACTTCCCCTAGTTTCCCTCTAGTGTCTCTCTCTAGTGTCTTCTTCTAGTATTTTCTTCTAGTATATCTCCCTCTCATTTGTCTTAAAGCGTATCTAAACTTCGTAGCCTCTTGATCAAGTTTTCTACTTTTTTTTTTGTGACGTAGCTTCTGGATTTACATTTGCATCTGGCTGCCGTCATGTTTCTTGGCTGTTTGTTTGGCTAGTTTTATCTGTCGTAGTTTTATTTATTTATTTTCTTTTCTCTCCCACTCTCTCTCTGTCTCTTTCTCATTTTATCTTGTTGACAATTTGCAAGAGCAATTACATTGTCGCTGTTGCTGTTGTGGTTTTTGGCTTTGTGCCTTGGCCCTCAGAAGTATGCTATAAAATACTTTGTGCGTAAGTGGGCTGCGCTTTTATTTATAAATAATTGATGTCCTATATGTGCCTGGCACTTAATGCGAAATCCTCTTAATAGTTGCTGAAGGCATATTAAAACATTAAGCAGTCAACGCGCGCTTTTCTCTTACTCTTTTTTTCCCCATATTTAAATTGTCGCCTTTTTAAAGGAGGTGTGTGTGAGGGCAGGTAAGTGTGTGTGAGTTTACCTGAGCTTGGGCCTTCATAAACTTTTTCAGCATTATTTTTTGGCAGGGCTGTGCACAAATATTCGGGGAAGTAATTATGATAAATGCAGGATGTGTTTGTGTGTGTGTGTGAGTCGCTGAGTTTGCTTTGCGGCATGTCGAACTTGTAACTGGGTTAATTGCGCGTAAAAAAAAGGTAGAGCCCAGCCATACACATCCATCTACCTGTGCACGTGTAAGCTAGTGTGTGTGTGTGTGTGTGCAAATGATTTGTGGGGCCCGCATATGTGTGAGAGAGAGCGTGCGCATGTGTGTGTGCCCATTTCCGCTTGATGCCAATAAATCTTAAAGATCTGAGAGATTTCCAAAAACCATAACAACACAAGTCATTACAAATGAAAATTGTATGATGTATAGCATAACGAAAAATACATAAGACAGATGTACTATCGTACAACAGCAATCATATATATATATATATATATATATATATATATATATATATATATATATATATATATATATATATACATCAAATGAATATACATACAGAATTCAAGACATAATTATCTCACAGAATACTATTAATAGCACAGAATATATGACAGAATAATATAAAAAACTTTTAGTGTATACCAAAAATGAATACATTTAATAATGTAAAGGAAGAATATATTACGTTCTAAATTATGGAATGAATATTATATAAAAGAATAATATTTATAACATATTAACATATAACACAAAAGTGTTCAATAAAGCCCAGAAGACGTATAACAGATTTCAGCAGCATTCATTCTTATATCATAATATCATATGATAGCTATTTATGACACTTAAGTCGAAAAGTATGCCATCACAGATTCTTAACCTAAATATATCGCAATAAATATGATGAAAACTGTTATACATATTTATTTGTATGTATGTGTATGGGCATGAGCTGGCCATTTCATGGGAACGATTATCGGATGGATTTATGCTGTCAGCCTACGTCTACTGGGATAATTATGTCACATAAATAAAACTCAACTGGGCGGAAGAGCAGCGACAGCATTGAACACAAATAAACGCTGGCCAAAACAAAACAAAGCTTCATAAACTTCATACAGCTATACATAAGCACGCTCACGCACACGCACTCACACACAGACATACACGCATACATAAAGCCCCTTTTACATGTATTAATAAGCTTTGAGCATGTTAAAGCTCAATTACCTGCACAAGAGCCGTTGGCTATTTAAGCCAGCCGAACTCTGAAGTACGAGTAATGTGTCGATGTGCGAGTGAGAGAGAACGACAAGGAGAGAGAAGCTGTGTGTGTGTGCGTGTGCTAAAAATAATAACAAAATGTACTGCAACTACACGTGCCTCGTTTGGATCATAGTTGTCTCTTCAAATAATGACAGCCGCACTCAACGTGGGTTAGACAGCTCAAAGCACGTGACAGTTTTTCACTCGTCAACAGCAGATGAGCTTGGAATGGAACTATACTAAGAGGACATTTATGATATACACATCAAGTTAGAGAACTTAAAGGCAATAAATACATTCAAAATATTTTTGATAATTCTTGAAAATGATTTAAAGTTGGAAATTTAAAAGGCTCCAACGAGACTCTGAAACAGAGAATTGTAGGCCTCTCCAAAATGTTTATAGAAAATTCGGACAATATAACTCAACTCAATATAAAAATGCTAGAAAGTTCCTAAATAATCTATGTGAAAATGTCTAAACCATCATAGAGTAACATTGAGTATAGTAGAGTGTCGTAGAGAATCATAGTCTATCGTAGAGTATCATAGCATGTTAAGCTATCATAAAATATCAAGAGACGTCATATAGTCTTATAGAGTATCATAGCTTAACAATATCTGCAAACTTCTTAAACTTTTATTAAATAATATCATGAAAGTTCTACGATATTCTAAAGTATCATGGCTTAACACATTCTGGAAAGTTCTAAAGCTTACAATATATAATATATAAAAATAATTTTCGAGTATTCTAAAGTCTAATAGAATCTCATAGAGAATCATTGAGAATAAATCAAAGGATTTCATGGAGCATCATGGAGCACCATAGAGTATCATAGAGTTTTCCAAAGTATCATCGAGTATCATACTTACTCAAGTGCCTGCAAATAAGCACTGAATAAGCTCTATGTATTCATTTTGTATTCATCCTCTATCAAGTGGGAGCACAGCGAGTGTTTACCGTAAAAGTTAACTCTTTGGCTTCAGAGCTCAACACAAACTAGTCCCAGCTCTATTGATATTTATGTGAATAAATATTAGCTAGGAAAATGTGAAAAGGGTCACTAGCAATAGTTTTCTTTTAGTTATATGTATCCTATTATATACATATATAACAAATATAAAAAGAGAAAAAAAAATAAAGTCCAAGTTAAATATTTGAATGGTCCAAGTAAGTATACGACTCACGGTGGCTTTTTGCTAAATCCAGCCGAAAATTGCAAAACGGAAAATATACGTGAGATACAAGCTACCCAATGAGGCCAACAGAGGGCGCTAGCAGCTCTTGTTCTTTGCATTTTATAGCTTCTACATAAATTTGCACTCTTCGCATGTAATATATAGCTGATGTCTGAGCCGGCTAAGAGCAGCTGCCAGACTAACGGCTCAAAAGACAAGAGAGAGAAAAAAAGAATAAGCTCATGATTCTTTAATAGATCCTATGCAAATTTGGCGTTAATTAAAAGGTGCTCGGACATGTCTGCCATGCATATTGAATGGACACACACGCGCCTTTCCGCTTTCAGCTTTACGGGAGCAGCTGCTGATAAATATGCAACACATTTCGCTTATGTCTTATTCAATTTTCTTTAAAAAAAAAAAAAAGTTAGCACACACAAAATAGAAAAGAAAAAGGAAAATGTGTCATGTGTTTGGGGGACTTAAAAGTGGAACGTCACGTAGGTGGCAGGCGGCAAAGGAAAAGAAAATCTGTTGTAATAAGATATGCGCCATGCATATGCATAAGTTAAGACAGAAAAGGTATTTGAAAAGCAAAGTACAACAACAACCAGAAGAAGAAGACGAAGACGAAGAAGAGCAGCAACGAAGCAGCCACGAAACGTCGCTGACTTACATGTCAACTATTGATTTTTTAATTAAATATTAATGAAGCAGCAAATAGCAACAAAAGACGCAGCACGCTCGAAAAAGCGGGACAGTCGTTCAACTGCCACTGCCTGCCACGCCCACTGGCATGCGAGCGCCTGCCTCAGCTAAATAATAAAAAGCCTGTCACACACAAAGAAAACGATGTTTCAGGACAGCAACAAAAAGCAAAGTCACAAAACTGAATTTAGCACAGCTGAAAGAACTCAAACAAAAAAACACAAAAAAACGAAAAGTAAAGAAAATAAAATGAAGGTAAAAGCAACAGCTAAGTTACGAATTTTTAATCACACGTCGCGTTATACAAAAGCAGATATAGAGTATAGAGCAGTTATAAAAGGCACGAAAAAAAAGAGGAAAATCAAATCAAATAAAATAAATATGCAAAGCGGCATTCCACGGAGTAGGTCGCACTCTGCGTCCGCCGGCTTCTGTCCTCTGCTGCTATCTATGCGCAGACACGCAAACGAGCCAAGTAGGAAATGTGGAAATGTAAAAGGCAAATGGAACTACATATTTGCCAGCGAGGGGAAGCCTTGGCGATGTGCGCTGCCAGTGTGTGCCAAGTTGTGCCAAGACACACACACACACACACACACACGCTCATACACATACACAGTTAAACACATGTCCAGTCACGAAAGTTAGTTTAACAACTCGTGAGTGCAGGTTAGCGAGACGCGCACTCAAGCCGCAGACGATAGACAACTATGGAGTGTGTACAATGTCTGAGAGTACAAGAACTCACGCAACTTATAGACACACATAGACACACACACACGCACACGCACACTCAGGCCTAGGCCTAGGTCTAGGCACCAGCAGCACACACACCACTACACCCTCTGCCTCCTGCTCTAGCTCTCTTGCTTTTGCTCCAAGAATTATGCGACAAGGCAGTGGCTCACGTGTCTGTTCATAGTAAACGAACATAAATAGAGAGAGACAGAGACAGAGAGAGAGACAACTATATATATATATAGCTAAGATTATAAAATTTTCACAAATACATATATATATATATATATTCCTGATGGCTGCCTCCGGCGCAATATTTTACGTGGCTGCCTCAAAAATTCGATAGCATAATATTAAAATTTATTTTATATAGTATATACATAGTTTCTCTATGTTGCCATTCCTTGCACATTTTTAGCCCAAATTGCTATTTGATGCAAAATAGTTGAGCTCAACGATTAGCAAATAAATCGGAATTCCATTTTAAAAGTCTCTAGCAGTTCAATGATTTATGAATGCATTAATCGATTTGCTTAGCCTCGAACAACTGGCAGCTATTTGAATAAATTTGGGGACAGGAAGAGAGACGGAGAGAGCGAAATAGAGAGTTAGATGGAGAGAAAGATAATATAAGATGATAAACGTCACGCTGAACTAAAAATATTCTGGGAAGCAAATGGCCTGCAGCCTCATCAAAGAAGAACTTTAATTCCGATTGGTATGGAGAAAGTTGCGCAGATCAATGGGAAACATTAAAAGAAAATATGAAAACTGTGCTACTGTCTATATTCTTGAGTTTGTTTTAATACAGCTGAAAAAATTGAAAGGTGTAGCTGCTAAATTTTATAGAAGAGAATTACTTAAAGTGTCGTTTAAGAAGAATCCAAGAAGTAGAAAGACAAATGGAGTTGCCTAAACAGGTTTTCGGTACAGTAGAATCTCGATAATTCGAAATGGCAAGGAGATTATTTTTTCTATTTACACAGAAATTCAAATCATCGAGAATTATTCAAAACGAATTTATTTCAAGGGGAAAGACTTTTGTTTTCAGTTTATCACGATTTTCGATTTAGCGTGGTACAAAGTATCGAGACTGCACTGTATATACATAGATAACGCCCTTTTGTTCTTTCAGTTGCTCACACAACATATATAAATTTAATATATCCCTACCAGCAAGTATATAACAATTATTATATTTATTAAGATAAAAGTCTTCCTTTATTTCGTTATACAACTAATCAAATGTTATTTGTAGGGCAAATTATGTTATATTTAATTTCTATATACACACACACACACACGGCGCGCAAACATAGCGAATTCATGTTCAATATGTGAGATGCTTCATCATGAATACGCATAGAGCTCTGGCCAACACACGAAAAACTTGTGCGAAAATCAGTTGTTGGTCGGCCTGGTGGCATGCGAGGCCTGCAGGATGTAAGCCTGCGGCTAGATTGTGCACTCGGCCGGGCCATAACAATCAATCTTGTTTTATTAAATGAGCCTGAGCTTTGAAGGCAGCCCGGAAGGGGCATGGGAAATGGGGGAAACGGAAACCGAAACAAAAACTGATACAGGTGAGCACATGAGAGGCAGTCAAACAACGATAGAGAGAGAGGGAGACAGAGAGAGAGAGGGCAGAGCATTAATAGATATTTACGGGAAACAGTTGCCGCAAAACTAATCCGTTTTTATTTACGTAGCTCGAGCACTTCATACGCGAAAGGGTCGCTCATTAAGTGGCAAAGCCTTGAGATCTGCCAGCCAGAGAACGAGAGGGCAAAAAATAACGAGGTAAAGAAAATGTTACAAGTTTGGCTCTTAATTCACTTAAGGCTTTAGTTGCTCTGGACAAGGACTCGCACGGCAAAGTGGAAGAGGAGGAGCACAGTGAGTGGAGCGAGCGGAGAGAGTGGAGGCTGACTCGCCTTACAACATCATTTGTGTTCGTCCTTTAAGCATCTTGTATTAGGAAAGTTCTCGGCAGCTCAGGCACTCAGCCTTGGCGATGCCATTGAAACTGTAACTCTGAATGCGAAATGGGAATGTGGCAAATGAACAAAAGTGGAAATACACACACACACACATACACACTCATACTCATCTATATGGAAAAGAAAAATGAAACGATTCGCAGTAGTTTTCCATTCAGAGCTGTAAAGCGCATAGGCGAATGGAAATATTAAAATTGAAATTGCGATTTGCCCTTCGCTCCCAAACAACTTTTTCAATCAGACAAAAGCGGCATAAAAAGGGCATACTAAGTGAGAGAGGGAGGGGGGAGGTAGAGGGAACTGGTAGGCATTTAGAAAAGAACTTGTACTTAATGTAGCCCGAATCAAATCGAGTCGAGTCGAGTCGAGTCGAGCCGTTTATCCTCCGGCCTACCAGCACATCCTTTGTGCTTCAAATTTTTTGACAATGCAAATGCTTTGGGTCGCAGCTGTTTGGCGGCTTTATCGCATCGCATCGCATCGCATCGCATCACATCTATCAATGACACTAATTGCGGGCTTATTATTGTATTATCCAGCGAGTCCTGTCCGCCTTACGAGTCCTGCCACGCAACTAAACGATTATTACTTTGTTTATTATACGATGTCAACTTCTACTAGCTGCAATTCACCTTATTTTTATTTCTCTAACTCGCCTCTCTCTCTTTCTCTCTCTCTCTCTATCGTTTTGTATTGATTTTGCATTATTTCGTAGCTTATTGCGCCTTTCCTTTTATAACCACTTTTTATCAATTGCTATAATTGAGCAGCTAAACAATTATCGACCTTCGAGCACATTTATAGCCAAGCGTTTATTTTTTCTTTTTTCCGATTATTTGTCTAGAATATGCAATATGCATGGATCAAACAGTCTGCCAGTTAGAAAGTTTTTTTTTTCTGTCATGAAAGGAACTAAATAAAGTTTAACAGCTCAAGTTTAATTGAACTGCTGAGCTAAATATGGGATAATGACGGAAATAGACTTATTGGTCAAACAATATATCAAATGTGGTTTCCTCTCTCTGTACATTTTACAGTTAATGTGGTAAGGCAAGGAGCATTTTTTATTTTAATTAAAAAAAAAATTAATTAAAATTTACTAAAAAATGCTCAAAGTAATGCATAAAATATAAAATGAATAATCAAAAATAATATTACAAAATAAAATTACCTAAGAAAAAAGAAAAAAAATTGTGCGTAATGAATTATAATATACAAAAAATAATAATATAATATAAATATAAAATAAAATACATATAAGGAGAATAGTTAACAGAAATAGTCAATAAAATCAATCTTAATAAAATATGCACACATAAAAATTTCATAAAATAAATTATAAATATTTATATTGCTATAACGGAATTGCAAAAAAATTTGAAAAGCATAAGACGCAAAATTTCAATTTGCTGACTCAATTTTCCACACGTAAGGCAAAAAAACAATCCTCCCAATAAAATTCAACACTCAGCATTAAATTCAAGTTTCTATCTTGAATTTATTATAATTTTAATAGAACTTATATTTTTATGCGTTTGGCGTAGGTTTATTGGCACTGAATTTTCTGGTAATAAAGTTGCCATGAATTTAAATTCCGTTTCTATTTTTATCCGCAGAAAATACATTATCGATATATATTATCATACCCATAATCCGTATTTGTTTTTTAGTATCTGGGACAGAAAAGTTTTTTATGGCTTTCTCTTGTATATGCTTCAAAACAATGACTGGAATCCATACAAGTCCAGCTCTGCTACAGAGTATTTGCTAGTCAACTACTTCTCCCATGCCAATAGACCTTGAATTACTCATATCTACTCGGACAAAGTAGTGTATACACTCTCCTACTATTGATTTCTTTCATCTAGCTTAACTCAATTTGAATCATATGCACTTCACTTCATCATCCACTCCGGGGCACTCTGGCCACGCCCATGGTGCGCCCGCGTTGCGACGGCAATTAAAGCACATCTTCAGTTGCATAAATTGCACACTAATTGGCAGAGCTATCCCAAACGCAGCGCGACCTCGACTGGGTTGCAATTAGAAGAAGCTCGACCAACAATTAAACGTGGGAGAATGAGAGCAGAAAAAAAAAATGGATAAATATATTGCATACCCTAGGGCGCATTTAATAAAATGCAAAATATAAAACGCAAAACGCAAACAGCGTCTGAGCCACGTTTACATGTGTAAATAGATGGGAATGTGCATATAACGTTTATCAGAAAACGGCACGCAATTGTGCAGAATATTTTCACAACTCGAAATCAATTTTCATTTTCAATTAAAAGCAAACACCGAGAGAGAACGATAGAGAGAGAGGGAAACAAAAACAAACAGGCAAACAGACTGCTGCAATGCGAGCTACTAAATAGACGCTGATAATTTACTAACACACACACACACAGAGGCAGAGAGAGAAGCACGTACGCACACACATACCTGTACTCACACAGATAAAGCGCCTATTGATGAGTATAAATGCAAATCACTCATACGCCCTGAGCGCCTACCAATGTCCTGTCAGCTGCTGCCCTCGCTCCTCTTGGCCTCGCCTCGCCTCGACACAGGCCTCGTTTTGACGTTTAATTAGGCGCAAATTTTAATTAAATGTCCTGGCGCCAAACAACTTTTTGGCTAGAATTCCAACCGAAAAACTCATTAAATAACTATTACTTATGCGCCGATGTGAGCTGAGCACAACGGTTACATTATTAATTTTCACCCATCAGCCAAACACCTCGCCCTTAGCTTCTTCTTCTTCTTCTTCCGCTGCTTCTCCATCGTGTGTTGACAACTTAACATAAATAATGGCCAGGTAACACTGAATGATAAATGATACAATAACCCAACCATATATAGAGAGAGAGATAGACCGAGTCTCACGTTACGTATGGAACTAAAATTGATTTGCGTGTTGACAAATTTATAACTAGAATATATATCTCTTAAGGCACGGCGGAATTTGACTACGGCTACTAGAGCTATTTGTGAGACGAATATGAAATAGAGTTGATCAACTTGTGATAATACTAGCATAGTTGCTATATAATACGTAAACTGTTCATAAATCTGAATTGACCTGAAGAAGTTTCTTAACAGAATTATAATATGCCTGTGAATGAAATAATAGATCTAGCTACTAGCTACTATCCATAATGATTATCATTGCAATAAATAGAGGGCAAACATATGCTTATATTTGATACAATAAAAGATCGCAAATAAAACAGAAATTATAAACAAAAACTAAATGAAATAAAATAAAATTAGAAATATTAGAATCTTTTAGATTACAAATATTTGTTTGTACTTTTATTTATTTATAATTATTAATATATATTTATTTTAATGACTGCTGTTGTTTTCTAAATTTGTATATCATTCAAAATGATTTTTCAGTTACTGTGGGTTTTTTTTTATTTAGATATTGTATATATATATTGCTTCACTATTGTATTACTTTTTTCCAACTTTCGGATATAAAAGCAATTTAACTGGTTAACTTAAATAATTCTTTTTTTTTAATCAGATTTTTAGTTTTCTAGAAATTTCTGTTGTTTGTCAAAGTTAATTAATTTTTTTTTTAATAATAACAATTTTATTTTTAATACACAAACTCAGATAGGTAGGTAAATCAGATATGAAATGCTAAAATAATTTACATTAAAAACAGTTCTTTGCACTTCACTCCACTTAACACTCCACTTCATAAATAATAAAAATAAACACAAAATAAATAATAATAATAATAAAGTTGTTAACTGAGCAAAGCTTGATATAAATATAAAAAATTCATTTTTTATTTATTTTATTTTTTTATTATTATTTTTTATTTTTATGTTTGTATTTATTTATTGATCTGATTTTATTTTATTTTATTTTATTTTAATTTTTTTTTTTTTATTTATTTATTTTTTTTTATTTTATAGAATATTTTTTCATCAAATATAGAGCTCAGCTATCACAGATTATACTCTATAGCACACAAATTGACTATATCTTACTCCATGTAACTCATTCATATCACTTATGGACACTCATGGACTGCAACTACACCCCACAGCACACTCTACAAAGGCCATTCATTTTGCTATAAAATAAGTTGTCTTCCATATGCAACGGCAACAATTGATCACAATCAACAATCAGCAACATTTCCGTCACATGAATTGTCTAAAAGTTTCCATTCACAATTCTCAAGCGCTCATTTATCTTGCATGAAATATAAAAACTGAAACTAAAATGAAAACGAAAACGAAAACAAAAACAAAAACCCGTTGCATTTGGTCTTTTGGTTCGTTTCCCTTGCACACAACGAACGATATGCAACTATTTTGTAGGTTTTTGTGTTTGGTAACTTCCTCAATGAATGTCGCTCACCTGTTTGAAATTCTAAGGATACATTTAAATTGCGTTGCGTGTGTGCTTGGCCTGTATCCTGTGCCAGTGTTCGCGCTGAAGAGGCCTATTCAATGGCTGTGACAGGCAGTCAGGCGAGGCAGTCGCTGCCGGACTGTCCGCTCCTTTAGTGGCTGCTGCCACTGCACCGTTCTGCTGCCGCTGCGGCTGCTGCTGCTGCTACGGCTGTCCTGCCGTCCTGCTGTCCTGTGGCACGCTTCCTGCAGCAGTCAGCTGCTGGCATGCAAAAGTTTTGCTGCTGCTGCTGCTGCGGATATTCTCGTTGTTTAGTTGTTGTTACTGTGGGCTTTCTTCAACTGGTTTGCTATCTGTGTTCAGTGTTTAGTGTTCCGTGTGTGTGTGTGTGTGTGAGTGTGTGTGAGTGTTCTGTGTGTGTGTGTGTTTGTGTGTCACTTTATGCGCTTCCTGCTCGATGCTTTCGCACCGCCCGCCGCCACGTTGTGCCGAGAGTGAAAGTTTTTTTATTCGAACTGCTGCCCGTCAACGAGGAGAAAACAAATCGTGGTGAATTTAACGCGTCACGCTCTCCCGACCGTCTCACGCTCTCGCAGCGGCTAACACGCACGTTTGAGTATTTTTTTTCTTTCTTTCTTTTAATTCTTTTTCAATGCCTGATTTGGTATGCTCTTTGATTTCTTTGCAGTTTTTGTTGTTGTTTTTCCTTAGTTAAACGATACTTGACGATATTTATTTGCGTTAGACGGTCACACTTGTGCCTCAAGGCACATATTGAATTGTTGTCTATTGGCAAATTCACCACAGCAACAACTATTGCTGGGCCTCTTTGTTATTGTGGGTGGTGAACTTCGTTGAGCTATTGCATAGACGGAGCTGGGGCTGGGGTTGGGGTTGGGGTTGGGGCAGGAGCGGGCAGAGTAGCGGCAGCAGCAGTAGCAGGAGATGCTTATTGTAGTTGGTCGCACGCCTATAAATCGCCAACTTGCGTGCTGCGATTCGGTATTGGTATCGGTTTTAATATTTTCGGACTCCGAATCCGAATCGCTGTACGTGGCGAATTTCGACGGTAGCCGTAGCCGTGGACGTTGTCGTAGCCGTAGCCGTTGTTGCCGTAGTAATTTAACCTTCTGCCCTACTCTAGAATGCGTCATCGAACATGTTGTTGTTGCTGTTGTTGTTGTTATTGCTTGTTGTTGTTGTTGCTGTTGTTGCTGTTGTTGTCGAGTGGCACATAAATACAAGTTGAAGCATTTATATGAATTAATTTGCTTAATATTTCATTTGGCACCATCTCTAACAATAACACATTGACAAACTTGCTCACGCACACACACACAATCACAAACAGAGGCAGAGGCAGAGACAGAGACAGAGGCAAGTGGCATGCCACAGTGGCACACGCACACACACGGAGCACACAGTGTGTGCATAATGCAATATTTAAACACAGCTGCCTCGCACATTTACTGCATATGTCGTGCCATACGTATTCAGATATTACCCATACGCCATGATGTACGGCCGTGTGGTTGCTATTTTAATTTCTGTTGTATTTTATTGGTGTTGCTGCTGCTACTGTTGATGTAGTTGTTGTTGTTGTTGCTGTCGTATTTTGAGTGCTTCGAGTTGTTATTGACTAAGCAGTTGTTGCCTTTAGCACAGTTGCGCTCAAGGTTACAAAAAACTGTTTCATTTGCTGGATTTTCGTGCACATTTGGTTTTTGGTTTTGGTTTCTCGTTTCCTCTGCTTTTCGCCGTTTCTTCTCTTCTTTTTTATAGAAATCCGCTGGGCATTCCCATTGCCAGTGCTTCTACTGCTGGTGCTGCTGCTGCTCTGCACATGGCTTCAGGCCTCAGAAAGTATCTACATAATTTTAGCATGCCTCTGAATTTTAACCGTTAAACACAATTGCTTAATTTATTTGATTTTTTTTTTTTTTAATTTGCTTCAAACACTTTTTTTTGTAATTAAATATTTTATTAGAATAATTTGCTTGACTTTATATGTATTTTTTTTCAGCTTTTTCTGTGCTTTCTTTTGCGCGTTTCAGCTGCGTTTGCTGCGGAGCGCCCCGTCTGAACCGTGTGGCTCCACTACTCTGACTACTTGGGCCCAACTTTGTCGTCGTCGTGTCTTCGTCGGGCCAGAGCTTTTCCCCAAAATGTAGGCTTTTGTCAGGCCAGGCACGAATCGGGCCCGAATAGGCACCCGATGAGAGCGCGCCCTCTTCACGCCCCTCTCAACGCCTCCTGTCATCCCTTTTGGAATGTGGCGACTGGCTGGCGAGTAGAAATTAAAGCTCTGTCTCGGTCTCGGAATCGGTTCACGGGCTCAGTTACAATTTCAGTCTCTGGTTTTTGTTAGCATTTGCACTCAAAAGTTTGCGTTGTTTGGATTTTGTTATTTTATTGTGACTGTCGAGATAGACGCAAGTCCTGTTCTGTTCTGTCCTGTCCTGTCCCGTCCTGTGCTGTCCTGTCGTGTCCTACTCTGTGCTTTTTGCCACAGCAATTTCTTTCTATGTAATTGTTTTCGTTTCGTTTGCTACGTTCGTTACTTTCATAATGAAAACAGAAGTTGAAACGAAATAGAAGAGTCGCCAAACAGTATCTGCCAAATGTAGTCATAATTGTGCACTGCAAGAAAGTACAAAATATAAATATTTAAATAAATAAATCATAAATTATGTAGTAAAAGTACTTAACAAAAATGTGAAAGGTAAGTGAAATAGAAAGGAAGAGAGAACGAGTGAGACTTCAGAGAAAAAGACTGAGATAGAAGAAGAGGCAAAGAGCATAGGAGTATATATATATATAAGAATATTAAGATTAGAATCGTAAGGAACGGCCGATCTGCACTTTCCATATTTATATTTAACTATAATAATTCGTATTTATAGACTAATCTATTTTTTATGAAATAAAACTATTTAAAAGAGACCCTCTGTGGCTTATATAAAACATTCATTTAATACAAATAAGTACATGTTTCAATTACCTTAAAATAAATAATAAATTAAGTTACATAATTTATATAGAATTTATTTTTCTTGAGAATTACAGAAAAGATTTTTTTTTAACCTAAAAGCAAAAAGTATGTACATATGCGCTTGATTCACTTACATATGGGTAAATCATATTTATGACTATATTTGGTTACAGCCGATTAGCTTCGGTTATAAGCAATTCTCATAAGAATCACACATCAGAAGAAACGTAAAATCATTGTTAAAAATGACATGACCTAAATCTAGACTTCCTGTCAAGAGAAAAATTTATTTACTTTATTAAAATAAATATTATTATGAAAATCACAAAAATAGATTTTTCTTTTTTTATTTATTAGATCCTGATCTCTTTACTTTTATTAATATACATTTTATTTCATTTTTGTTTTTCATTAATATTTAATTATATTTGTAATAAAAAATGTCGTATACAAACTTGAATTGCACCGACTTTTTAAAATTTTTAATTTAACGGCTCTTTAATTCACTTAAGTTTTATTTTATAATTTTGATAATAAATCTGAGTGCCATGATCTAGTTTTACTTAGCCGAGGGAGTCTTTATAGTAACTAAATGCATTATCGTCACAAAGTGCTTCATGTTTAATTGCTTATCAAGGTGATCTACTATTTCTTTTAGTGCCCTATAAAAAGCTAACACAGTAAACAGCACGCAAGCCAAGCCAAACAGCAGTAGTAGCAGCAGCAGCACCAGCAACAGCAATAACAAGGAGCTACCACACCCACTCCCACACCCAAAACATTTCGTCCCGCACAAATCTCACTCAATAGTCCGAAAAGGAAGCAGGCGCTAGACCAGGTAACGAACGAACCAGGCAGACAACAGCTGTGGTGAAAGCTCTCTCCGAATGCGCGCTCTCTCAGCGGCTCTCTTTACACACGCACACACACAGAGAGAAGCTGAGCGCCACACTCACACACTCTCTCTCTCTCGGTCTGTCTGCGTCTCCCACGCGCAAAACTCAACACATGGCGAAACGTCAAAAGAACGCTTTGACAGCCAGGCGAATATCGAAGGCAAAGCAAAGCAGCGCAAACAACCAAACTGAAGTTCGCCAGGTAGGCAGCACTCAGCACGCCTCCCGATTGGAAGCTGCGCCCAAAAAAGCCAGAGCGAGACAGCCAGAGAGAGAGAGGGAGAGAGAGTGTGTGTGGGAGATAGAGAGAGCGTGTTACTTTGTTGAAAGTGTGAGTGTGAGCGACACGTTGTTGCATTTCGCACACTGACACAGCGGGCAGCATATTAGGCAAAAAAGAAATACACATACATACATATATATATACAATATTGGGTTTAGGCTGGACGAAGGTTGGCTCCAAGGTGTTGACGAGCGTACACGTGCTATAGCTGGTCTGGGAGGGGGTTTTTTCGGGTGGTGTCCGCTTGAAGGCTAACGGGCTGACTGCTCTACTGCCGTCAGAGCCTGCACCATCGACGTACTTGTTAGCCGTGCCAAAAAGTTTTCTAATTGAATTTCATGTTTTGGGGCCTGTTTACGTCTCTGCTACAACGTGAACCCGACCCGACCCGAACTGACCCTCGCCTTATCAGCAGCGGTGGCTGCTGTTGGTGCTGCTGTTGGTGCCCCTGTATTGGAATTATGTCACGTTGGCTGCGTCATTCTGTCTGCCTGGCTTATTGATTATTCTCGTTTATGACGAAATGCGTACGCCAAAATAGTTTGCACACACACACACACACACATAGACAGCTATGACGTCATTGTTAACCCCGGAGCTTTTCAACCGCTACAAACATTTGCCACACTCGAATGTCAACTTGTCGCGCCTCACACCACACAGTGCGCACCTCCTGCATGGAGGAGGCTGCCATAGAAACGTCAGCTCAACTCATTTCCATTTTCATTCGAGGCTTGAGCATTTTTCACTAGTTTGTAAAAGTTTTCATCGAGAGCTTTTCAAGCGTGCATCTAGCCCAAACCCATCTCAAGCAGCCCAGGGCCACCCACATGTCGAAACGGGTTTCGGGCTTCGGGTTTCGGGTTTGGTCTCTCAATCTCAATTTCTTTCACTGCCTTTATTATTGCGGCTAGAGATTTATGTCTGTCATTCAAGTGATCTAATTAAAGTTTCTGCAAAGCAAATTATATATCCACACACAGAAAAAAGGGGACAAACTGTCGGGATTTGCTGTTTGAGCTCTTGATTCGCTGCGTAGGTGAAAGTTGCTAAAGAGCCGAAATGCAAAAAGTTCAAAAACTCCAAATGTAATTTATTTTTATGTCCTGACAAATTTAATGGAATGACCCCTGACCCGTTAACCCTCATATTCGCTATCCGCTATCCGAGAGCTTTTCGAGAAAGGGTTTCGTAGCTCCGGCAACGGGCAGTTGACAGCGTGCTGATATTATCGCAGTACGGAACCCTCTTCACCGTAAGCCTAGATATTTGTTCGCCTTCAGCAAAGCAAAGATGCTCAACCTGAAGATGTAGGCCTAATATAAACAGATTAAATGGAAAATCTATAGATAGGCTACTCGAGTGTCAACGGCAAATACTTGATTAGTATTTTAATAGTACTGATAAGACTCGGGCAATATGTGAAAATTGGGCTAAATCATACATTAAATTGCCTCTTATCTATCTAGCTGTACTGGGCTATTTAGTAAAATAAATTCTCAATAAAATAAATAAATAATTCTTAATTCAATCATTTTTCGATATATGAAAAACCTTTTCATAATCTCTAAAATAGTTACATTTAAATATATTTTTACCCTAAAATGTTCCTCAATTCCAATTATGTTATTAATAATCTTCATCTTCTCCTTCTTTCTCCCCCTACATAGCTTCCTTTAATTTTCATCCTCTACCTCTTGCCTTTCCTCACTTATTTATTATCTTTTTCTTACGTCTTTTATAATCTTCTTCAGTCTCTACCTCTACTACTGCTAATTGTTCCGTACTTTTCTCAATGACAATTGCAGAGTTCAGCATTATTGTTATATAATAAAGAGACAAATTCATTAATTTCGTTTTTATATTTACAAACATTCTCTTTTTAATTTATTTTATTTAGTTTGTGTTTTTCTTATTTTTTAATAGAGCTCATATTTAATATGCCTTCAGACAATTACTATATATTGATATATGTATAATTCTTTAAATTGTTATGCTAAATATACACACAAATACAATATCTTAACTAGATGTAAAGTGTGGAACAGCTCAATCAAATATATATGCTGAAGTATATATATATATATTCTTAGGTTCCTCTCCCCACACTATAAATATTTAGTTACAAATTTGCATTGTTTTATATATATGTATATATATATAAATATATATATATATGTACATACAATACACGTACAGCAATAATAAAACATCTATACAAATACATATCATATTGGTTGGGCTTTTTGCATCAAAATAAAGTACATAGACTCGTAGACTCGTAGACCTAACGAGTTATCGTCGAAAAACTAATATCGATTCTAACTTCAAAAATTATTGTACTAGATTCTGTATATCAATCGCTTAAGCAATATCAATATTAATATCAATATCAGTAAATAGTATATATATATATATATTGTATATATATATATCTATATATATGTTTTATAAATATCAGCAATTATTCCAGTTTTTAGAGTTCACATAGAAGTATGTATATATATAGAGAGAGAGTACATGTATGTGCCTGATAAACGGATTTTGAATTGAGATTACAAAAGTTGAGTGTTGTACTATGAGCTAATTGACGGGTTAATCGATAGGTAAAAGCAGCTTTGTTATCGATCAGTTGCATTGAGATTGAGATTGCTGTAATAAATAAATTAAGACACTATTAACTAAAACAACAAAATTAGTTTTGTCATGTGTGCGCATCGTGTTTCTATATACTATATACAAGCGGGAATCGGTTGATATACTCTACTCTACTCCTCGCCCTCATATCCCAAGCACCACAACTGGGACAGGGGCACCAGTGTGGACTAGCTGCCCCCGTTGCCAGCCTCGTCCTTGCGCGGTCGCAGTATGAAATTAAGATTATAATTGGTATTCACGGCATAGTAGACATTCGCTGTCTTTGGCATAACCAGCTCCTTGTCGGGCAGCACCTGGGCGAGCGTATAGCGATCGGGATCATCCTCCAAGCCGAGCTTGAGCATCGCATTCCGAATGACCTGCGGCGTCCTCTCATTGTTGCCCAGCATTATGCTCTTGTACAGCACAATGCCGTCCAGCTCAATGTTGTCCGTCTCGTAGGTCACGCGAATGATGTAGAAATCGGGAGCGGACTGGGTGCTCACGCCAGCTGGCTGCACCAGCTGTGCATTGATGTGATTGTGCGGCGAGCCACCGTTGGTCGTCCCATTGATCAGCGCCGCATTCTTCAGTCCATTGCCCAGCGACTGGGAGTGGGTCAACTTGCTGTGCGCCGATTGTCGACCTCCTGAATTGCTCGAGTCCATCGATAGATTGGAGGTGCTGCTCGAGGCGGACATCAGCGATGCGTGATGTGCATCCCTATCCAGCGAATTGTGCCTGGAGCTCGTGCTGCTGTTCAGCTCACAGTAGAACTGCGAGCCAGCTCCGCTGCTCGAATTGGAGTGTATGGAGTCAGTCTTGCGATGGCCATGCCCGGCGCTGCCCATAATCGAGGCCGTCGACGAGGCCGTCGTATTCGTTAGCGATGTATTTGTGCTGGCCACCGATTTGCGCGGCGCCGGCGGCGGTGGCTCCAGCTGGCAGCTCAGCGCAAACGCCTGTCGCTCGTCCAGCAAGGGCATCGAGCCGAACCAATGATCGAAGAGCGGATCCTCCTGCAGATTGTAGGTGTTGGCCGCGCCCTGCAGCAGCTTGATCTGCGCCAGCACCTCGAACTCCTTGCGCTTCTTATCAAAGTTGATCAGCTTGTCTTCGGTCAGGTAGTCCGGATTCGCTGTGTGTATCATCGTCAGATCCGTAAGAAATGTGCCCAGATACGGTATCGTGCCGTGCGACGTCTGTGTGCCCAGATTTTGTATGAGCTTCTGCAGATGGCGATCCGTTTGGTCGCCAGCCGGATCGGGATTCTTGGCAGTGCCCTCGCGCTTCAACACCTCACGCAGAGTCCAGGCATTGTTGTCCTCCGAGCAAATGCGTGCGAGTTCCGTAAAGATTTCCATCTGCAAAAATTAAGATTAATTAACGAAAAATTCAATTCGATTTATCCGCGTCAACCTACGCGCTCTTTGGGCAAAAACTCCCAGACTTTGGACAGTCTGTATATGGAATTGGAATTGAGTCCGGAAATAATGGCCTTCAGGGAGCTAAAGTTTTTGAGCATGCGCAGCTCCTGCGCTATATCAATCCAGCGTGAGATGTTCAAGGCGCGATCCTAGGAATACAGAAGAGAAGAGAAGAGTTATAAAGAGTCTCCACCTCATGCTTAATGCTCTACACTCACCTGTGGCTTCAGCCGATCGATGAGTATGCTGGAGACAACGCGAAAGAGCACCGCATTGAACTGGTTGATGGTGGCAACCACCGTCTCAGAGCCGCCACTGTCCCGCCTCGCCCACGTATGGCCCAGGCACTGATGCGGTATCAGACGCTTGAAGAGCTCAGAGTCCATGCGGGTGAGCTGCTCGGCAAAGTGACGAACGGGCACGTCGGGAAAACGAAAGGCCTGCATAAAGTGCGTGGGTCCGCGGTAGATGTAAAGGTGACCAAATTGCTCGCTCAGATCGTAGGTGGAGCCGTACGGCGTCTGCATCATGAACTGCGTCTGCCCCGCCGACGGAGTCGTCAGCCAAGGCAGGCCAGTGATATCCCCATGATTGCCACCACCTCCTCCTCCGCCTCTGCCTCCACCACCACCGCCGCCACCGCCTCCACCTCCATAAACCTGCTGCCTGAGCAAACGCTCCAAGCGATTCAACACTTTGATATGCAAATCGGAGCGCTTGAGACGTTTGCTGGCAAATTCGAGAATCTGCTGCAAGTTGTCCTCGTGCCAGTCCTCGGGAAACCCGTCCAGCCACACATGCAGCGCCGAGACTAGAGTTTTCTTGTGCTGCTCATGTATGGAGGCCGGTGAGTCATCCTCTGTGCTGCCATTCTGTTGCGCCAGCTCCAGCTCCTCCATATGCTTCTCGTGCAGCGCATCGTAGCGCTGCGTCAGCAGGCTGAGCACCTGCTTGGGCGTCGAGAAGGTGCGATACGTGGACAGGAAGACATTGATAAACGTCGACTCCAATTCACCATCATCGGTGGCCAACGCCTCCACAAGGCGCGCCAATGTGGCTGCCTTCACAAAGCGCACACGCACCGTCTCCCACTCCAGATGGGAAATTTCATCATCCGAGTCTTGCTGCAAGAAAATTGCCAAAGGATATTAGTGAGGGAATGGGTAGAGATATCAATTTATATATCGCTTACATTGCTTGCCGTGGGCGTTGGTCGATGATAGCGCACCTTCTTCAGGTAGACTGTGAAAATTGCATTCTTCTCGTGCTCCTCGCCCCACAGGCGCCACGTGGGCTGCACAGAAAGAGAGAGAAACCAATCAAGATGTCAAATTAGCAAAGTGGCCAAAGGCTAAGCAATTACTTTAGAGTAATATATACATGTATCTATATGTATATATGTATGTATGTATGTATGTCTATACGTATATAAAAAAGTGTGTTGATTTGCTACATTTAGTATATATAATTAATCATTTAGCTATTTCAAGCACAATTTTCGACTATTTATAATTCAATATAAAATTCGCTTAAAACAAGGCACGAATTTTGTGCTTTTCAAAATATTTCCAATATAAACATTATGTCAAATAGAATTGTTTTATGGCCAAAGTGTTGTTGCTTTTGTTGTTTACTGTTGTGTTGTTGGCCAAACAGACCGACACATTTCTACATTTTCACATTTTCCATTTCCCGTCAGAAAATTCATTCACATTTCGCTACATTTTCGATTTGGCATTTAAATTGCTCAATAAATATTTTGTTAATAGTCCATGGCTCTGACTAAGCCATAAATAATGAATAATAACAAATTCCAATTTCGATTTACAGCCAAAGTTCCAAATGCCATTGAAAGGCAAACAATTCTATATATATAAATTATATATATTGTCTATATAAACATTCTTTAATCAGAAACAAAATCAATTTTAAAAGCTATCTCCCGGGGCCTAATATTATTTGCTTTAATCCCATGACAGCAAGGAAAAACCAACTGAATTATTCATATTATGTTGTATAGCTAAAATGATTTTAAAAATTTATTTTTAATGATTTAAATACTGCAACTCAAAAAGAGTTTCTTAAAGATGTTTATAGATCTATTCAAAGAGAGGCATAGTAAGAGTAGAAGACTGGAGTAGTAGAGTATGGTAGAACAGAATAGAATAGCAGAGTAGAGTAGAATCGTAAAGTACAGTAGAATCGTAGAGTACAGTAGAGTTGTTCAATAGTAGAGCAGAGTACAACAACTCTACTGAATAGGTTAGTTGAGTAGTTGAATAGTAATGTAGAGTAGAATAGCAGATTAGTGGAGTTAAGTAGATTAAAGAGTAGAAGAGTGGAAATAGAGTCGTATTGTACAGTAGTTTATTTATATGTAAAAATAAAAAAATAAAAAAAATTTAAATAAAAAAATACACTTATAAAAATATAATATTGAACGCATATAATATTTTTTATTTTGCAATAACAACTACAAGAAATTTTAAAACCACTTTAAATGCGCCCTCGCACACAATGGTAAAAAAAAAATCTATACATAAATTAACATTTCAAATGCATTTAAATTGTTGTAGAGGTTCTTCCTCTAAACAAATAGTTCCGCTATTAATAGAAGGCTATAAATAAAGACTGATTGCCGCAATTAATATAACAGGGTCAATTAATCAACATGTGGCTAATTTTGTATATATTTAAATATTTAGAAATTCTCATAAAAGTAAACAAATTTAAATAAAATATTTGCAGCCTTAAAAATTATAAAATTCTAATAAAATACAAAAATGCATTGCTTAGCTGAATTGTGTGTATATAATATATATATATATATGTTAACATGAATAAATGCGCATATGTATATACATATATACACATACATACATATACAAAAATTAATTAAATTCATAAACTCATTTAATTGCAATTGCGTGAAAATGCAATGAATGAATCAAACCATAAAGAAAATTGAATAAATAACAAAAGGCAGCACGCAATGCTATGTGTATGTATGTGTGTGTGTGTGTATGTGTGCGACAAAACATATGTCGGAAGCTGTTTTTAAGACCTGCCCCCAAACCAAGCAGCCAGAGCATGCAACTATAGAAAGATTTGCTCAGCGAGCTACATACAAGATGTAAATGCTGAGTAGGCACACACACACACACACACACACACCTCTCGCTGCCTTACAGCTGACCCCCTGTTGATACATACCTACAAACACTCTGACACATCTACATAAATTTCTGTCCAACTAAACATTAATGAATCTCATGTTAGGGCAATTAATTGCCCGCATGCGCTTTCATTACACACACAACAACAACAACAGCAACAGCAACAATTTTGTACAACTACAAGAGCAACAATTGCGTACAACAACAGTAAAATCCTGCATACAAATATATGTTTAGTTTACTTTTTTGTTAGCCGTGGCCGTGTCTGAGCTTCTGACCTCATTTCAGAAAATTTCGTGAATTGTTTGAATATTTCGTAAAAAAAAAAAAAAAAAAAAAAAAAAAATCCCAACAAAAACATGTTGGGCGTTAAGTGGTCGGCGCAATTTGTTTTATGATCTTTATATGCGCTTTGAAATGAGGGGCATATAAAATTGTATAAGCATTATGTAACAGCATATATAGGCAAGGGCTTAAGCTAAATTGATGTACTCTAAGCCAATTTAGTTGAAAGTAAAAATAAATAAACATATTTTTGATACAGTCCAAGGTTAAATCTGTTGAAATTACAGGGTATATGAAAACTATAGCAACTTGCATATATCAGTTTGCATTTTTTAATTTTAAATATAATTTTCTAAAACTTTCTTATACCCTCCTAATAAATATTTCTTAAGAATCAAAAAGAGTATTTTATATTAAAGAGTATCTTCACTTCGACCCACCCTCAGCTTATGGTCTCCTACGAAAAATTCCCTAGATCGCTGTAAACAGCTGTAAGTTGTTCGTAGATGCCCAGCCCCATAAATAACATTGCCAAAAATGTTGAAAATTCATTTTCTTTTGTTTTTTTTCCTCTACTAGTTGTGTAAACTACTTAGTATACTTATTAGGCGCCAATGTTTTCACTTACAACACTGCGCCTCAAGTGCTTAAGTGTTGAGTAATTCCATTTAATGACTTTCATTCACAGCATTTCACGCGATTTCAACTTGAATCTATATCAAAATTGGCAGCATAAACAAAGCGTGAAAGCAAAAGCAACAACAGCTGCGAAAACATCGTTGCGACTGCCACTGCGACTGCGACTATTTCCTGTGAAGCCCAACAATTTTTCAGCAAATTGCAATTGTTTTTGCGTTTCGATACTCGCTCATTAAATGCATGAGAAGAGTATATTGGTTGCAGTGAAAATGTTGTATGAGCCATGAAGTATGAAGTATGAAGTATGAAGTATGAAGTATGAAGTATGAAGTATGAAGTATGAAGTATGAAGTATGAAGTATGAAGTATGAAGTATGAAGTATGAAGTATGAAGTATGAAGTATGAAGTATGAAGTATGAAGTATGAAGTATGAAGTATGAAGTATGAAGTATGAAGTATGAAGTATGAAGTATGAAGTATGAAGTATGAAGTATGAAGTATGAAGTATGAAGTATGAAGTATGAATTATGAACTATGAACTATAAACTAGAATACTCTTAACAAAAAGAGCAACAATTCGTAAGTAAAAATACTATAATATTATAAATACTAAATTCCATTACACACGCGAGTATTCGTCAGTCATTAACACCCTTCCAAATGCTTCCAAATTTATATTTAACTTTTTTGTTGTCTTTATGTTTGTTTTTTTCTAATTGCTGTGTACTTATGTTAGCTTGTGATTCGGCTGGCTGATCTGCACATGCTACTTCCCAAATCAAACAAATATGTGTCGATATGTATATATGTGTATATACATATATACTCGTATATATACATATATATATCTGTGTATGTAGCCAAGTTGAAGGCAACTTTTAATCAATTCACGAGGAAAGATCAGCCAAGTCGTTTGACTTTTCTTTAATTATTTTATTTTCTTTTTTGTTTCGACTGTCGAAATAAGAAATTTGTCTGTTTGTATGTAAACAGGCACACACACACTCCCACATATATAGAGATGAATGCATACATATGTATTTATTTAATTTATTTGTTATTTATTTGGCGTTTTGTATGTTTTTTGTTTAAATGCTGCTGCTGCTGCTTCTCTCTCTCTCTCTCCCTCTCTCTCTTTCTCTCTCTCTTTATATATACACATATATATGTTTGTATGCATGCTACTATGTATTTGTCTTTCATATATCTGTTTGCTTCATTTGTTCTGTTTTATTAATGACGCACTATATTCGCTTGTTTTTAGTTTCATTTACGTCAAAATTATTTTAGCAATGTTTATTGAAACGAACAATATTAATGGCAGAGTATACGGCAAACTAATAACGACTGCAGCTGCAGGTGTTTTTGCCCCACTAAACGATCAATTTGTCTACAGGTAGTAAAGATAAATAAAGACTTTACATAGAAACAGAGTAAAATGCATATAATATTAAAATAATACAAATATGTATTAATTAATATTTTGCAACTAATTACTTAACTATAATAAACCATGATTAAGACAAACTAGAGTCTGTCCAACATAGCCAGCTGCTGAATTTCATTTTGTGTCAACACAAACAAAAATAAATATTTTTATGGGTTCAAAGCTCTGTTTAAAACAAATAAAAGTTATTCAATGTCAATTCATTAAAATTGTTAAATGAATAAAATTGTTTAAATAATAATAAGCAAATACAAAGCAGAGTATATTTATGCTAAACAAGTCTCTTTAAAAACAGAAAAAATATTGAAGGCAGAATATGTTTAAAAATAGAATAGAATATGTTTAAGCTTGACTTGAACTATTAATCAAAGAAGTTGATGAATTAAAATAAAAATATTATAAATGAGATACCAAACTCCAGCAAAATTCAATTAAAGCTAATGAATAGTGAACTTGTCTACATTTACTGGATATTATATAAACAATTGAAAACATTTGGCGACGTATTTTCTGGCAGAATTTACAAAAATGTTTCTACGATTCTAATTGAAGCAATTAAAAACAATCAACAATTTTTTATAGTGAAATCAACAAATATTTCAATTGGCAAAAATATTAAAAAGAATAACACACGAAATATTTAGTATTCATCAAAAATAAATTTCCTTTTCTTTTAAGCCACCCAGCTAGTTTATAATAAGTTGGATTAAACAGCTATTAAATAAAGCAAATATAAAAGAAAATTTGCAACTTAATTGCATTTAAAAAAAATTAAATTTAAATTATTAAAATTAAATAAAAAAAAGGAAGACTTAAAAAAATAAATGAAATAAATATATATATAAAAAAAAAATAAAAAATATATAAATATAAAATATATAAATAAATAAAATATATAAAAAAATAAATAAATAAAAAAAAATAATAATAAAAATAATATTAAAACTTCAGTAAATTAAATATATAGTTTACAATATGTATATAACCAAATCTTGGAACAGACTTTCTAAGGCCAATTAATTATAGAGCATATTCCCATCAAAACCAACTCTCAGACTATTTGTATTTTTTGGCAAGTGTCTCCAATAGATAACAATATAATAGATAGCACAGACTTAGCTCTAATATACATATAGTATATGCATATATATAGCTAGTCACATGCAATGCATTACCAATTACCTTGGTGTAGGTATAGTTTTTGGCATGTAAATCTTTCGTCTTCTTCGACAGGTTGCGCAGTGTGGCGCCTGTGCAGGCGCACAGATACTTGAGGCTGGCGACGACTTTGCGTTCCGCATTGGCCACCGCATTCGATGAGCTGTCCAGATCATCGTAGGAATGATAGGAGCTGTTCCGTCGCTGCTTGCCAGCTGAGGAGGATGTGGAGCGTGAACGTCGCTGCTGTTGCTGCTGCTGTCGGCATAATGTCGATGTGGGCGTGGCTGTGGGCGTATGTGTGGGTGTTGCTGATTTCTTTTGGCGCGGACAGGTGTTGTGATGATACAGACGCTGCTTGGCTTTGGCCCAATTATGTGCGGGCTGTTGCTGCTGCTGCTGCTGCTGCAGTTGCTGATGGTAATTGCAGAGCGCGTTGCTGCTGTTGTTGTTGACATAGCGCCAGGCGCAGCTGAAGTCGGTGTTGTCCAGCGGCGGCATTAGGGCGCGATTATAGCCAGCTAAATCCTGCAGCTGATAGGCGCAAGTGTGGCTCTTGATGAGCGTGGGTGGATGATGCTGCTGCACCTGCTGCTTTTCCTTCGACTGTTTATGCTGGCAAACACAGTTCGCTTGGCTTGTGAAATTCTGAAAACAAAATTTGTGTGTGTTTTGTTGTTGTTTTTTTTTTTTAGGTTGGGGTCAATCTCTCGCAACATGTTTTATTTTGTACTTGATTATGGTTCATTGATTGGCATTGGCTGCTCAGCGAAACTAGCCGTGAAACGAGTTCATTCACATCAACATGGGCAGCCACATCGACATCCACATCCACTTCGACATCGGCATCGACAACTCATCTCACTTGAGTTGAGTTCAGTTGAGTCGCTGTCAATGCCTAGGGCTTGTCTGCCCGCCCCTGACCTTGGCTACAATTTTCGACTTAGAGATAGACGCACAATGTACATATATGTACATACATATACATATGTACAAGTATGTGTATATAAATACATTTATATTGTTCAGCTGTCGGCAGCTAGACGCATTTGTATAGACATAGCGACAACAACAACAACAATGGAAAGCAACTCAAGTGGCGTCTCGCTCGGCACCTTCCCATATTTGGTTAAATACTTTTTGCCCCCCAATTCCAAATTGCAATTAACGGCAATAGCCAGGCTGACTGGCTGACTCGCTGGCTTCGCCTTTGTTTAACAATTTTTACATTTGGTGCCACGCCCCCTGCTTCCTTTGCTGCGCTCGTAAAACAGCATAAGGTATTAGCCTAGCCAAAAGCGTGCAGCACAACTTTTCCAGGAAGTTGTTTATTATTGCGGCCGTTTATTGTTGTTTCACATTCCCATTGACAGCTGTGAGCGCGCGATTTTTATATATCGAATACACTTATAAAAATTGGGGGAAGTGAGAATGAATGAGAGTATTGGTAAAGGAAGAGACATAGCGAGAGAGAGATAGAAGATAGAGTTGTCAGTTAAGCCTTAGCATTGGTCAGAGCTATGTATATATTAGCTTAATGCCCTAATAAAGTCTGATTCCGTATATACAATATTAATGTATTTACATCTATATATATTATTTATTTCCAAACATCGTCAGTGTATTCCAAATTCGTATGTTTTCTCTCAAGACGCTGCGCCACATTTGCTGAACAAATTTGTTGCCATTTGTGTGTTAAGGAAATCGTTGCTGGAAAATGCGTTTTCATTTTCCGTTTCACACTAGTTTTACGGCGATTCGCCTTGAAGCGTGTGCATGCACACAGTATTTATTAGACGTGCACACTTATTTGCGACTAACTGTAATGGAGCTGCAAATTTCACGTCAACTCTCTTGGCCATAAACATTTGGGCCAACAAACTGTGCTCGATTCAAAAGTCAAGCTATGATGCTCCACATTGCATAACTCGTTTTTTTTCTATGTTTTTGTTTTTGTTTTTTTTTTTTTTTTTTTTTTTGTTTTAGTTCTGTTAATGGCATGGCCTTTCCTCTGAAATTGTCATGCAGAGTTATCTAAGCTAACAGATCAGCAGGTCAGCCGACGGGGTCGGACCCGTGCCGGATGCTGGACCGTGTCCGTGTCTGTCTCCGTGTGGCAACGGAGACGGCTTTCCGTATGAAACGTGCCGCAATTCGCGGCGCCTCGACATTAAATTGCGTATATAGCAGCAATAAATGTTGGGATCATAAAATATGCCAGCCCAGAAATAGACGCATAAAGCATTCAAAACAAACCGCACGCAGCTCTCAGCTCCACAATTTCAGACTAATAATGAAATGTATATATATGTATATAGGAATATTATATACAATATATGTGGGAATTGCGAGTTAATCTGGCACGTATCGGCACACAGTGCCAAAGTCATTTAGATTAAATGCGAGCTCTTGCAACAGTTTGGCTGCCACATTCCAGTTAAAATAAATAAATAATCGCATCACGAATGAGATTACTGGAGCTGGGCAGGTCTTTAGCCTTAGCCTCATAAAGCCTAAAGTATTTGCAAAAATTTGCTAAACGTTCACAGTCCAATTGAATATTCAAAACAAATTCATAGAGCTATTGATTGATTGACTGATTGATTGATTGGTTGGGTTTAACATTTTTGAAATACCTGAGAATTGACGTAAAGAAATGAGAATTGGCATTCTATTTATTTTTTGAAGTTATATACAAATATCGTTTACATGAAATTTTAGAAAATTAATTTAAATATTTTAATTTAATATTACATCAAAAATTTATTTATTTCATCATTTTAATTTAATAATAAATAAAAATTTATTAATTTAATAAATTGAAATAAATATTTAAAAAAAAAAAAAGAAGAAGAAGAAGAAAATAAATTCAAGGAAAAAATAATACTTTTCTTAAATTTATTTATTTAATTTAATAAGATATCAAAAAAGGAGAGGTAAAAAAATATATATATTTATTTAAAGAGAAATTAAAAAAATATATATATATATTTATCTTTTTATTAAATTTAATTATATATAAAAAATAGAAGAAGAACATAAATTCATTTAATTAAATATGTATTTGTAATTCATTTTTAAAAGAAATTTCTTATTTGGGGAAAGCCTCTCTCTCATTTAGATAAGAATATTTTATATATATCTGCGTATATATTATTTTGGACTCCTGTCTGATTCTTGATTAGTTAACTGCATGAATTTTGCTGTCTAGTGTAATTTATAGTCTTCCATATGCCAAAAGTGTGTACACGTTTGAAACAGATGCAAACAATAATTTTTTAAATGAAAACTTAACATTTTCTAAGTAAATCGTAAAAAGTAAATAAATAAAAAAATAAAAATAAAATAATTTAAATTTAATACTTTACAAATTATATTTCTCTCAGCTACTTTTAGTTCATACTCAATGCTAATGGATAGACGTGGAAACCTAAACAGCCAAAAATTGACTTACTAATCGCAATTATGAATTCATTAACCCAAAATAATCGATATGTATTAGATATTTGTATCCACATTGCCAAACATTACAAATGACAAGTCGATTCATGAATATATTGATTTCCGAGTCACGTACCTCGATATGCCAATTCATTTGTTTTCAGATGCTTGATTGAACTTTTGTGCAATACGCTGAAGTGTGCAAAGTCTAACTAAAACCTATGAGCGTATAGCCCAGACCCAGATCCAGTTCGATCGTGACAGATTTCTCATCAACTCATATTTATATACATATGGTTTATATTTCCACATATAGCATTTGCTATGCCCCCCTCTAATCAATATGCACACACACACACACACATACATATTGTGGAGAGGCTCTCTTGACTCATTTAATTATAACTCACATAGCATATATATAACTATATGTATATATGAATATATATATTTACATATATGTAACTTAAAATGCAAATCGAGTAGCAGTTAAGATTGATCGACCCCAGCGATAAGTCGGCGTCATTCAGAACAGAAACAGCAAACAAAAAGTTTCAAATTCAAGTTGAGTCATCGAGTGGGGGAAAATACATCCAAAAATAATACGGAGAGACGATATTAATAAAGTTCTAAGGAATTACGATAATTTGTATATATTTTTGTATTATATAATTTTAGCTCAACTCAATTGTCAAATGTTTCTCAAGTGTTGGAAATGCAATTATAAAGACATAAAGCGAAATTATGTCAAATTGCTCCAGATGATAATGAAGATGAGGTAAACGATAATTACAATGCTGACGATAATAATGAAACTGATGACGAGGCATTTCACATGAGTTTTTCGTATATTTATAGAAGAACTGTGGGATTTGACCTTTGTGCGGCCTGATGGCTAATGGCAAAATTCTATTGACTGACGTGTTGGCGGCTGTCTGTGTATGTGTGTGTGTGCGTATCGTGTGTGTGTGTGTATGTGTGTGTGTGCGTGGGTAGCCGCCGTGGCTTAATTGACTTAGCTGCGACGCAAATGCAAAAGATGTTGCAAAAATAGCTAAAAAACCACCCGCCTCATCCCAACTACAAGCCACGCCCACGCATCCTGCTGTCCGCCAAGAGTGGACAGTAACAACATCAAAGCAAACAATCGATGAGCAGCTGTACGTAGTTGGGTTCAGACTGATGGGGGCTTGCCCCCATTTCTATTTATAGAGAGGGGCGAATCCAAAGCTCGGCCACGAGTTGGCTCTTGCATTGATATACAGCAAGAGGCAAATAAACAATGCAAATGTATAAAAAGCACAAAACAAATCATGTAAAAGCTGATCTAGTGCTAAGTGCTTGACTAGAAAATACCCTGGCTGGATGAGAGAGATTTGGCCCAGAGATAGGTCAGTTTTATATATAAATGTAGTCTTTAAATTGTGTATATATAAATATATATTAAATATAATCAAATCATGTATAGATTGCTCTACAGTTATGTGCTTGACTAGCTGAAACTCTTCAAGATTAATCTTAAATAAATATTTGTTTAATTGGCTTTTAAAAAACATATATATTAATTAAAGTTAAATTGCTCTACAAAAGTTTATAATATAAATATAGGCAAATCGATAATTATCGTAAAAGTAATCCATTGAAAAAGCTTTCTTAGTAACTTACAGCCTAGCAAGACAGTACACCCCCTTTTTAGTATCATTTGTACAGGGTATACAAATAAAAACTATAGCAGAGCAGAAAAATAAAGCAACTCAACTAAAGCCGAAATGCTGCATTCGTCTCGTGTCTCGTGTCGCATTGAATGACTGACTAAATGAGTGTACAACGTCCGTTGGACGTTCGTTTCGTCAGTTACTGACTGCATTCGTCTCCCCGCCCAGTGCTCTCCCCCACTCACTCACTCTCCCTCTCTCTCTTTGTTTGCAGCAGAATCACCTAGTGGCTGCTGCTGCTTGCTGCTCGACTATTATCAAACCACATCCGCTGTGCAACAGACATATAAAATATATATAGATGCATATACTTTATACATATTTATATATTTATATATTTGCATGGGGCAGAGGAAACAAACAACGGATATAGAAATATCAACTTGAATTAAAGCTTAAAGCACTGAGCATAACAAGAAGCAAAAGCAAACTCGTAAAAATGTTTCTCAAAAGGTGGTTGGGGAAGCAGTAAATATGCATGGCTATATTTGCATATACTTATAATACGGAATGCGGGTAGACAAGTGATATATGTATGCTTTAGCTTGTACTATAGACTAGACATAGCTAGATAACTAGATAGCTGAGAGGTGACAAAGCTAGGGGTTTCGTATTACCATAATGCGACATCTTTCACGGGATTGAGATTGACATAAGCTACTTGAGAGATTGGGAGTATTATATTTTTGATTAGAATTTAATATGAAATTATAAATCTTTTAAGCATGATTCTTTACTTAAGTCAAGTTAAATAAGAGAACAAGTAGAGCCTTTACGAAAAAAAATTTATTTAGAGCTCAGCTTAGGTAGTGTTGTAAGGGCGATCTAGATAAAAATCATGTCGGCGTACTATATGTATACCCAAAAAGAGAGATAAGCCTATAATAGTTCTGTTAAATAAGAGTATTGGACAATATCGTCCATAAATATGTTTATTGTATATTTTTTCAGAAATGCTATATCAATAGGAATTCCTTTTCATACATAACACTTTGATATATCAGTAAATCATTATAAGCATATCATTTCTATTACTATAATTCATTAATTATAACATCTGAAATCATTTCCAATGTATTCCAGGGTCAAATATATTTTCGTCTCAGTCTTAGTTATTTCAGCTCAGGTATAGCTCTCCGATTTTTAAAGACAAAGCATTTATCGCACATGAAATGAGTCCCTTTCCATTCTTTGGATTTCGAATTTCTTAAAGACCTTCTCAGGTCTTTTGAGCTCTCTACTTTTCTTAATTCATTGTATTGTACATCTATTACACATACGAACCTTAATTATATTTCCTTTTGTTTATTTATTTTTTGGGTTTGTAATGCTCTAAGAAGATTGTCGCTAGGTAACCAATTAGCTGACAACTTACATTGCAACTCCCTCTCACTCTAGCACTCCCTCTCGCACTCTTTCTTTTTGTATTTCTCGAATTCCCCTCTAAGGTTGCTGTTCAAGTGTAAATACTACTTAATATTGATTGGCACTGAGCAGCTTTTCAAGGCGATTTGCCCAGCTACGCCTTCAGTTTTCCAAACCAATGGATGTGTCCATAGTTTCACATATATAAATACATATATATTTAGGTATAATTGCTGTTGACATTTTCTCGAGACGCAATCAACAACAACAAGTTCATAGAGCACATACATATATGCTCTTTTATATATGTATATGTATACACATATGCCTAATGCAATGCCCATAAATAACCAATTCGAATGCTATCAAAATCAAGTACAAAATAAAACACGCCAATTCCAGTTGGATTGCTTTAATGCTAATGTCGGGGAAATACATAAATATACATATATGTAGAATATGTACATACATACATATATACATGTTCATATCCATGTATGTATATATATGCTAAAGATGTGCGCATAAAAATTAGCGTAGGCTTAACTATTTCAATTGTTGTTATTATTGTTGGCATTTTTGTGGTGGGTTGGGCCTACAACAACAACAACAAGAAGAACAAGAAGTACAAACGCTTGTGGTTTTTCTTGGCTCGTTACTCTTGCAGGTGAGAAAAATATATATGGAAATTGTAATGTTTCTTTAGAAACCGGAAATAATTTAAATTCTTCTATCGAGGAATTTTTTTGTAGATGTAGAAATTTTCAACTATTGCACTGCTCTAGGACTAAAATAGAAACTGCTCTAATAGCGTTAGTCAATTAGTTTTATTTATTTATGGAAATTCATGGAAAATGAATATATTTATGCAGAAGTAATTTGATTTTTTGTAGCTGTATACACAAGCATTTATTTTGAGCAATATTCCATTTATTTATTTAATATTTTCTTTTCAATAAATTGAATTTGTTTATTTATGCTAGAAATTAGAAATTAAAGTTTTCTTCAAATTTTATATTAAATTGCAAAATGTATTTATAAATCTAGGATTTGACTTTTTGCTTTATTTTGTATATGACTCAAACAAAACATCTGTAATATTAATTTCAATATATCTTTTATATACATTGTTAAAACTGCCTGCAAGAGTATCGACAAGTCGACCAAAGCGAAAGCTTTCAATATTTGTATTTAAGTTTTCTTCCTTGTCGCACACTTTTTATGCGCGCGCCTTTTTTTGTTGTACTGTGTGCGGGCTTTGGCAGACAGTTGGGTTTTATTCACCGTTTTTTTCTTTACCATTTGAGATTGACTTTTTTCGTTCGTAATTTACACGCAGATCCAATTGTTTTTGCTCTGTTTACTTTGCGCCTGCAATTCTTAATGGTTGCGATAAGATGAATGTAGAAAGCAAAATCAATAAATTTGCTGCTCCTTTATTTTCAGTGTGTCTCTGAGTGTGTGTGTGTCTGTGCCGTAAGCTAAGGCGGAATTGATGCGCATGTGGATACGATACGATATAGCAGTACGATAGAATACAGCACGTTGTGTTGCGTTGCGTTACGTTACGTTACGTTACGTGCCGTCGATTAAGCTGCAAAGCTAGGCTTTTAGGCAGTTGTTTTGTTGTTGTTTTTCACGATTTGTTTTTGCTTTTTATTTATTCTTGGCTACGCACCACGAGCGACCGCTGCCGCAGCGCCAGTTTCTCTGCCCTGAATGCTGAGGAGGATGATGATGGATGAGTCAGTCGGTCAGCTGAGTGGGCAGGGGGTTGGCTGGGCTGAAGCGCGTACACAACCCCCGTCTCGAGCGAAGGGTTCGGGTTCGGACTCGGGTTCGTTGCACTACGTTCAATTGGCAGGCGCGTTCTCCTTATGTTTATGTGTCTGCCTTTCTTCAACTATTGCTTTGCTTGCACACACTCATACACACACATACATGTTAATATGTATGTTTCTATGTATTACACTATCACGTTTTTCGTTTTAGTTATTTATTTGCATCTCTTGATTTCAACACACAAATATTAGACGCAAATTTCTTTTTTCGTATGCACTTTACGCTATATTTCTTGCACATTAGATAATTAAGAACAATTTATTGGGCATTTCAGGTTTTCGAGGGGGGGACGCGTAATTTCGGGCCTTCCTTTTTCGTATAATTCACGGCACAAAACACTGAAGGAAAAAGTTCTCTGGCGAAACGGTGACGGGACAACCGACGCCAACAACTGTTGAAAACGCACTCAGCGGCCAGGTCGACCCGAGATCCGTGACAGCCCCAACATCGCCACACATACACACACACACACATACACTAGGAACGCTCGGCTTTTGTTCTCGTTCGCTCTGACTCTCTCTCTCTCTTAGAACAACACGAGCGAGGGTTGTTCGAGCGACCTCTGCCGTCGCGTTGGCGTTAGCACAGCGCCAGCCGCTTCGCCTCATGCCTCCCCTCTCAATGCATTGTTTGCTCTCAGGTAGTTTGTTTGGGTCGTGGTCGTGGGAATTTTGCACCCACTCGTATTTTCCTCATTACGCTCTGTTTATGTTTTTTTAGTGAGCGGCTCTCATTCGCGTGCGTTCCTATTAGAAATTGCCCTTGTGCTGAGCGCCGCTCTTTCTGTGCTCGTCTGAAAATGTGTGTTTGTGTATGTGTATGTGAGTGCGTCTGCCCGTCAATGGGTAGCGAAATATAATAGAGCGGAAAAAGCTCTCTTATAGTATAGTAATGTATGCGCATATATATCATTTGAATTCGCATATAAATTCATTTCAGCATTGATATGTAATATAAATTGTTAAAAAACAAATATAAAATACATCAAATATGTTTATCTTGTGTGAAAAAACTTAACTGACCAAAACACAATAGAATTTATAAAATTCGAAAAAAAAAAACAACAAAAAAACAATAATAATTTTATTTCACGCGTTGTTCAACAATATTTATGCGACTCTTAAAATTCCAAGACAAGTTCCCTCCAAACATTTAGCTAAATTGATTTATGTGATGAAAAAAACAAACATTTTTCCACGTTCCGTTTTGGAATGCCGAAGTAACCGCAATGACATAATTATGTAAATCTATATACGAATATACATATGTATACCTATGTATGGGTAGACATTGTTAAGCCGGTCTTTGGGGTCTTTCATATGGCTCAAATGAATATATAAAAGAGAGAGTCAATCAAATATGAATACAATAAAAATACATAAAATACTGAAATTAATAAGCCTTAATTTACGTAAGCGCCAATCAAACGATTTGTTTTCTATTTGTTAGGTAAAAGAAAAAAGTGGAGACCCCCAACCCGAGTCAATTGATCAATTAGAGATGCAACGACAAAGGCCGCCCGAAGACGACCAAAACAATGCAATCAAATGATGCACAGTTCGACGATAGTAAAACAATATCAAATGAGGCAAAGGCAGATATATTTCAATGTCATTTCTTTTAGCAAAAAGAAATGAGGTTGTGTATTACAGCTTTTGCATAATATATCAAAGATAAATTGCTTACAAGCCTGAAAATCGCACAGAAAGGCCATTGAATAGAGATACTGTGTTTGAAAATATGTATATACGAAATGCATGGAAAAAGACATCTAAAACTTCTTAAAATACATCTATGAAGAGAACATAGAAAGGACATATAAAATATTCATTATTTTAGATATACTTGAAGACCAATCGCAAGTATATTAATAAAAGTATTAATTAAAGTAAAGACTTTAATATTAACAATATAATTTATTTATTTTAAAAATAAATATACTAAATAAAACAAACAAAAATAACAAATAAATATCTTAAATCAATTGAGAGAAATAATTACTAGCATATTCATTAATAAATTATTATAATAAATTTTTAGAATATATTTATATGAGATCAATATATTTTCAATTATTATCCTTCTATGTGACTCTCAAGAATCAGCTTCAATTGTTGTTATTGTTAACTCTTAAAACTTTTACTTCAGATGACATATGATTAAAGTAAATATTCAGTAAATTTACTTAGCAAATGGCTATTGATTCTCTTATTATGATAGTCCGTGACTATTTATAGAGCGCACTAAATATTAGTCAAAGCAATTAACAGCTCAAATGGGTCAGAGATGAGCTGAGGCTGACTTGAGCTGTGGCAATATAACTGAGCCTTACTTTCTATACAGGTTATCAATATTATTTCTAGTGCAAAACCAACACACATACATGCATACATACATACATAATTATATAGATATATAAGATTTCCATACTCACCAGACTGTCGGCCACATTTTGACTCATTATACGAGGGCAGCTGCTGCAATTACTTCAATGTGCGTGCTTAGACTTTGGTTAGATGCAATTGCTGTAGATAATGATGATGATGCCGATGCTGATGATGATGACTGGTATCTGTTGGATACGCGCATTTTGACTGGTCGCAGCTACACAGATACACAGACACTTGGCTTTTGGAATTGTGCAACTGGCAATAGGCGGATGTTGCTGCAATGTATTCGATGCGACGAACAAAATTTCAAGTTTTCTTTTGTAATCCAGCTGTAAGAAAGCGACGGAGAAATATAGCAACAACAACAAAAAACACCAGCAGCAGTAGCAGCAGTTGGAGCAACAACAACAACGAACAAGAAATTGGTAAAAGCAGTGAAAAGCATTTAAAAGTCGCACAGTTAACGCGTTTTCTATACGCTCCAAGTTGGAAAGTGCGCGACGACAAATGAAATGGCCAATAAAACGTGTACATGGCCCATAGTTCATAGTCCATGGCATCACAGCATAGTCCGAGCGTTTTGGCCGCCATACCAGTGAGTGTTACTTAGCGCCCCAACATCAAGACTAAGCGCACTGTCTGCTTCTCGGCCGAACGTGATGAGCAGGTGATTTACGATATTAGGCAACGGCAGCTACTGCGCACAGTGGTGACAGTTGGCCAAGAAATTACATATGCAAATGCATTTCATATATCATTTGATATATTATGCATTTCATACATTACTTAAATGTATTTTTTAATTTTTCATTTTTATGGGAAATCCGCTTTATTACGTTGATCTTGCACCACTGTGCAACTACGATCACGCGTCAACGGCGACGCTTGTCAGTCAATCCGAATGATGAATTTCTTTTTTACCACGCGTAATCGTAATGCCTGTCGTACGTAGCTACGAAAAACAAAAATTTAAAAAAAGATAGCGGGGCTTGTCGAAATGTTTCGAACGATCGCTAATGAAAGTTTGTTTGTTTTTTTTTTTCGTGTGCCAATCTTTTCTTACTTTTTGGCCAATTTCATGTATTGTTGTTGTTGCTGCAGTTGTATGTGTTCTGAATAGCTGAATGGGACACATGAAAATATGCGAAAAATGTTTGTGCAGACAATGCAGAAGCAAAACAAAAGAAACAACAGGTAGAGTACAATGTTCGAATATCGTACTAAAGACAGTGAGAGAGAGCGCACTCAAAAGAGTTACAGATATCAAACAGTTTCATAAACTTTACAGAGATGAAGCGCAGCTTAGCAGCCAAAGAGCGCACTTATCGTAACTTAACAGCCATGAGAGCGCTTATGTGAATATCGTAAATATGAGAGCAGAACATTTTAATTTCTTTCTTGTTTTTTGGACTGTTGGCAGCTGGTCAAGCTTTGGAAGTTAACAATTTTTGTTGTCATAGATATTTATGTACGTATATTTTTAAATAATTACTACATACATATATATATATGGCTATGAGTGTACATAAAAACCTGATTTCTGTAAACTTCTCTCTATATCAGATATTAAGAAATGCTTTCTAATGGTCTCTATGGCAATTCTCTCTCAGCTGTGGCTCGATCATTAGGGGCAATTCTTTTTGCTCTAAGCAAGACATCATCAACCTTGATTGCCTTGGCAGCTAGCTGACCCTTAAATAGAGCCAAGCGATTCGGAAACTCGGATTATGAGAAGCGCTCAATTATGAGCTTAAGTTATTTATATATATGTACAGATGTATGTATATGTATTTCGATATGTGCTCTTAGAAACTGCCATGTTTGGGCGCTCATTCGTGAAACTTATTCATTAGCATTTCAAATTCTAACAAAACTTAAAACAAGCTTCTGCTTGCGCTTGGTTTCTCTTCGTGCCTCTCTTTCTTCGCCTCCCCGCCTCTAAGACGCGCATTGTTGTTGTTTGCTTGTTGCAAAAAGTACAAAAAGGAAATTTCGAAGTGACGCGCGCTTTTAGATCGTTTTTACACCTACACAGCACAAGCACAGCTCCATTTACGATATATGCACACGTGTGTGTGTAAGTACAGCATGTTTGTGTGGTTTTGTTGCTCTGCTTACATTTTGCTGTCGCCGTGCAGTATTTTGATATGTAAACGCATTTTTTATTGTTGTTGTTATTAATATTTTTGGCCAACAATACTTGGCCTGGCCTTTAACGCTCCAGCAGAGCAAAGCTTGACACGCTATTTCCTCTCGCGCGCTCACTCGCTCTCCCTCTCTGTCTGTTGTTCTACTCTCTTTAATGATCTCATTGTTTGCAACTCTCAGACGTATTTACGATATCAATTTTGCTTTATTAGCCAAAAAAGACCAAACTCAAAAAGTAAAAAAAAAAAACACACACACAGTTAACTTTTTATAATCTCTCTTTATATAGTTGTCGCTATTTTTGTTTTTTGTTTTATTCTTTGAGATGATTATTTATCTCAACACGCGTTTCGGACGTGTTGATATTGGCCAGAAGATTCGCCAACAAAGCAGCTAAAAGTAATCAGGAAACACATACGTATGTATGTTTATATACGTATATAAATATATTTATACATATTAGTATTGTCTAGGTATTTTTTGTTTTATCTTTTTTTGATTAGAGTTATTCTGTTGAGTTTTGCTTTAGTTGTATGCCAGTTTATATTTAATAAATAATAAACTAACTATAAAATGAGTTAATCAAGGTTTAGTATTCATTGAAGTATTTATATTTGATATTAATTTATTAGTTTTATTATTTATTTATTTTTATATATTCACTTATTTTTGTTTTTATTTAATTATTAATATTGTTCTTATTTTTTTAATTTATGGTTTATTTTTATTTAAAAATTTATCATTTTTTATATGCATATATATTAAAAAATATATACATTAAATATTTTATAATTTTTGTGTTTATATTTTAATCTACATACATATTAATAATATTTATTATTATTATATATTTTTTATTAAAAAATTTTATTTTATTTATTTATTATTATTTATAAACCTTAATTATATATTTCTGTTCATATTTTATTATTATATATTTGATTGATTATTATACTTTTAAAAAATACAATATTTGTATTTACAAAATTATAGTATCTAGACAGAAATTTAATGTTTCAGCGTATTTTTAATGTTTTTACTATTGTAATTATTTTTTTATGATCGTCTCTTTGGAAAAAACACAGAAAACACGTTGCAATTGGCAACTGGTTTACAGCTATGCAACAGCTCATACACACACACTCGCATAGTGAGACACACAGCCATGATCTACACACACACACACACACACTCGCACGTAGAAACAACAGACAGTCAGACATAGACAACTGCACAGGTGAGTAAATGGCAATATTGACCATATTTTTGTAGGTATAAAATTTTCTTGCTGAGCTGTTTTTCTTCTTCTTTTTACTTTTTTTCTGATTTAAAAGTTTAAAAAGGAGCTGGCTCGCTCGCGCACGCGCACAAACAATTTGCAATTAATTTTAATAATGTAATTAAAGATGTTGCAGTTGTTTTTCGTATACCTTTTTTACATTTCTATTTTGCCATTTGCTGTGGTTCGCCTATTCGGCGTTACTTTTTGTTGTTTTTTGTGCACTTTTCACACACAAACTCGAAGCAGAAAATGCCATTAATGATATTTGCCGTTGTGTTGTTGGTTTTGTTATATTTGTTGTTGTCTTGAAAATTTTCGTTACGCTTTGGCAGACATTACGAGCCACTCTCCGCACTTTCGCGCCCCGCTCTCCGCTCTCTTTATCTCTCTCGTTCGCACCGTGGCCAAACAAAACGCGCCAGTTGGCTGTTATTTTTTATTTTTTTTTTTCTTCTTCTTCTTTTTTGTTTTTGTTTTGAGACCGAAACGAAATTGGAGCCAAAGCAGCAGAAGCGCGCACCCGTCTATCTTTGCTTACACGTAGTTTGCGACTGAAAGCCAACACCGAAATCGAACACCGTTGAAGCTGCTGCTGGCGCTTGGAGAGTACGCTGCGCACCCAACTCTCTTTACAACAAGAGCGCAAGAGCGACAGCGACGACGTCGGTGCATCATCCATTAACAGACGATCGTCATACCTACCTGCTGACCGGCAACCAAAACGATTATCGTAAATTGGACATTTGTAAGATTGCACAAAGGGAAGGATGATGGTGAGTTATTATTTATTGTGGTGAGTAGTTGAATTTTGAATTAACTGTAAATTATTAATTAAATCAAATAAAAACCCTATTTTATTTTTATTAAAACATAGGTACATATAAAAATTTTATTTTAAATAGTAAGTTGCTTTAATATATATAATTGAAGTTTAGAAAAAACATACATACATATATAAAATTCATTTAAAAAATAAGGGTTTTAAAAATTAAATATTTACAAATTAGAAAAACTTCTATTCAAATGCTTTTTGAGCTTATCGAACATATCCATATTATCCACAAGTTGCAAGAGATTTGTACGATATGGTGAGGCGTTTCCAGTTTCCTGGAAATTATACTTGGCCCGCTGCAAACGTTTTTTGATTTTGTATGTGTGATGCAGTTCATTGGAAGATAGTTCCCAGTCATTGGAAAGCATTGCGGAGAGGGGTGCAGCAATATCCATGCTCAATTCAAACTTGGGTCCACGGGCATCGCTGCCAACCAACATAGTGTGGGAACAACTGTCGGCACGCATCAGGGCATCCTTCTGGAAGATCGTGCCACCTGTTTGGGCACGCTGTGCGGACTGTCAAGAAGACCCATAAGATAACAAATATGTAAAAGATTTTAAATCACATAAAAACTCACCATTATTGTTGGCAGTTCTTCGGGCAGGCTAAAATCAGTCTTTGGCTGTAAAACAAATTGAATCCCAAGGCGGTTTGGTGAGTACTGATAGCCTTGGTGTGTTTTTTGAAAGCATGGATTCAGTTCCAACAATTTTAAGCGATCCTTTATCGTAGTCGGCAATTGGTATAAGTGCACATTGGGTAAAACCAATTTCAGCATAATGTCGCACAGCTCCACGTTCGAATATTCATTAAATTTTTCATTAGGGTGATAGAAATCTGTGTACACATCAGGATCCTGTATAAACAGCAATCGGGATGAAACTGTTGCGTATTCAATGAGAGCCCTGTGCAACGACGACAGCGAAATGCTCACAGGTGTAGATGTGCTTCTAGCTTCAACAGATCTATCAAAATTAAACGAATAACTAGAATTCATTTTTATCTGCAATAACTGTGATTGCCGCGTTTACAAAAAACGATTAGTCTATGTGTCATGTTATCGCTTGAGCTGAGCAGTGTATCGATATGCATTGGGTATTTTGTCATCGAACAACTATTGTGCTTCTAATCGTTTACTGTTTTTGGTCACACTGCTGCTCTGGAAAATGGAGGAGGGACTGAAAATAATAAACAGTGATTTAAGCGAGATTCTATCCAAATTGCTTAAGTCCAATGCAAAATGCAAGAATGATGACTTGCAGCACCGCAGAAGAAAAATCGCGACGCTGATACGGCTGCATGTGCGACACTTGCAGCAGATCGTCATCATGCATCGCCGACGTCGTCAGCAACGCGCACGACGTCGTCTCAAAAACCTGCGCTCCTTCTTCATGCAACAAATGATGCAGCTGCAGTCCAATTATATTCAAATGTTCGTCACGCTGCGTATGAAGTACAACCAGCTGCAGAGTGCCGAGGAAATGGAGGCTGATATAGAGAACAGCATGTCTGACAATCTGGAAACCAAAACAGACGCCCCGACGCTCTTTTGGGAGCATAAAGTACCGAAATATAGCGATGAGCAGTTTCTCGATAGCTTCCACGTGACACGCAGCACATTCCAATCGCTTTGCGGCCAATTGGCGCCCACGCTACGTTCGGTGCCCGAGCTGAAATCGCAATCGGAAGTGATTCCGCCCGACAAATGTGTTGGTCTAGCGCTCTTCTTCCTGGCCAGCGGCGAGCGCATTTCGATTATCTCGGAACAGTTTTCTCTGCCTCGCGCCCGCACCATCAAATGCTTGAAGGTCTTTTGCAACGCCGTGATGACCAGCCTGGGCAAGGCGCTGCGCTTGCTGCCCCAGAGCGAGGCGGATTGCGCCAATGTTGTGGCCGGCTTCAGGCGGGAGTGCAACATGCCGCCAGCACTGCTTGGTGTGCTGGGTGTCTGCTCCATTCCGTTGCGCGGCAAAGGGAAACAGATTGAAGCTGGTTCGGCATTACGTATGGAGTTCCTGCTGGACGATCGCATGCTCTTCCGCGAGCTGCGTCTGGATAACGCTAATGGTAGTGGCAAGCAGCCTCTTCCGCCCATGTTCGCGGTGGCACCGAATGCATTGACCCAGTCACCCGCCCGTCGTATCAATCAACGCTCGGTGCCCGCCTTTGTGCTGGCGCCAGCCAATCAAAACTATCCACTCCGGCCGTGGCTGCTGCAGCGCTACGCCGAACCGGCAGCACCTCACGAATACGACTTTAACGAAGTGGCCGATCACCTCCAAGAGCTGAGCGACTCTGCCATGCATCGCCTCATGTCTCGCTGGCGCTTTCTCAGTCAGCCTTTAGACATTAGTTTCCAGACCGCCTCCTGCATAATCACAGCCGCAACCGTTCTTCACAATCTGCTAGAGGAGCTGAGCGAGCCGCACATTCCCGAGTGGGGCAACTCGGTGAACGTATTGAGATTCAAAGCACCTCCAATCGAGTCGAAAATAGACAATTCTCCGCAAGCGGAGCTGGCGCGTGACCTGCGGGATTTCCTAGCCAGAACCATTAGTTCCACAGAAATGTAAATTAAGACTAGACTAAAATATACACTAACGAATAAGCTTGGGCTTGAAATACACATTCAATTTGTTTTACATTCATCAAATGTACATTTTAATTGTTGTAAAAGATATTGGCTTTACAAAAATTTAGTATAGACGCTGGGGTGGGCCCATGGAGGACTTGATGTGCAGGGAGCGCACGTTCTGCCAGTTCTTCTTGAGCAGCGAGACCAAGAAATTGATCGACAAGCTAACGTTCTGGGTGAGCTCATCCTGCTTCATGCCCACGTGTCCAACGGCGACAGACAGACACAGCACCTTCTTCATCTGGAATTTGATGGTGGACTTGACCTCCTCGATCTTGGCCATCATTGATTCCTGATGAGACAGCAGGGCAGGGAACTTGCCAGCCTTGTTGAGGCCGGGACCCAAGAGACGGGGAATCTGCTTGATCAGCGACTCGGAGGCAAGGAAAGCATCATAGGACTTGGCCAGTTTCTTCACCAGCTTCTTGTTCTTGTTCAGCTTCTTGAGTGCCTCAGCATCCATGAACTCAACGCCGTTGGCCTTGGCTTCATCGCAATGCTGCTGATCGCCCAGAATGCACACCTTCATCTTGGGACGTGGGATGTGCTTCAATCTGTAAGATGAGTAAAGGGAAACGATTAGGAAAAGCACTTTATACGAGTTAGTTAGAGACGGCAAATTTGCTCAATTTTCATTTAAACAAAAAACTTACGCAGCTCGCAGAGGAGCAGGACAGTTTATTATCTATTAAACTAGGAAAACGGCAACCATTGCTGGCGCCTACTCAATTAGATTTAAAGACCCTGAGTGCAGGTCCGCCGCTATGTATGTGAAAGAGAACATATACATGCGACTACCTGACGCTGAAGCCTTCCAGATTTGGATTTGGTTAGCAGCACAGGTGATTTTAGCCAACGTACTTAACAGTGCCAGAGAAACGCTTGTCCTTTTGGGGATCGTAGTTCTTCAGACCAATCTGGAGTTCCACCGTCTCCAGGAATTTGCGCTTCTTCTTCAACGAATGTTCAAGAACTCCATTGACGCCCTCAAGGAGCGTGTCACGCGACACCTTTGTTCTGCAATGGAAATTTCAGTTAAATCTGCTATACAATACACAATTTTATGTAAAAGTAATGTATAAGCATTGTGCAAATTCTTGTCACTTGCATGAATAGTCACATATTTGGCACAAAATCTCAATTTTATTATTGCAATCATTTCCAAACTGATGTGGTCATTGAATGTGGTCCAAAAAGCTGGTTTCTGATTGCAGAACACAATAAATATATTGTAGAATTTGAAAAGCAGCAGATAATTTATCATTATGCTGCATTATTTTCATCAAAATATTTAAGATGCATTGTATTTTTAAAGATTTTCGAATTAAGTTACTTACGCCATGTCTACACTTTGCAACGTGCAATACACGAAAGAAAGAGATGAGCTGCGGCGATTTAAGTTTTCAATATCGATTACTTTTTGGCCAGAGCTGCCGTGATATTAATCGTTACTACTTATCGTTAACATATGGAACTCACAGCAAACACAGTGGCAACGCTAAACTCTTGCATTTGTATTTATAATCCACAAACAAGTTCTTTACCAAGTTCAGCTGTTCAGCATCTACGTTTTGAATAGTGTTGAAATTTAAAAGGCGTATGTGCGCCTTGTTGAGCTTCAAATGACGCAGTTGAGCACAAATTAAATACATTGGGATAAACATTTAAAAGTGGTATACGCTGTTGATGCTGGACAAAATCAGGAGCTAACAAAGAGAAATGAAAGAGTGTGGAACGCGAACTTGCGCGAGAGATTAAGAGAGCGAACGTTTCGTGGTCAAACAAAACAATTGCTTTCACTATCTCCACACGCTCGTGTTTGCATTCGCGTTGGGCCTGCGTTGCGTTTTAAAATAAAACTTCTGTCCGTGTGCACCAGCAGCAGTGCGTGATGCTCCATCGCTGCGATAAAGGAATTATATAATATTTATCCATAAAGTGCATTCATTGATTGATTTTCCAACCGGCAATTCTTGAGTTCCAGCAGTGTCTCCAGTCTTTTGGATATGGCGCGTCTAATTGAGAGCAATGTAAGTTACGAAACATGTTGCAGCATAGCTTTTGCATAATTCTCGGTACCCCTCGGGCTCGGTGTCCTCTCACACTTCTCATCACGTACGCACCTCGCATTCAGCTAGCCTATGTCATAATTCTTAAAAATATACATTAATATGTATGAAATGTATGTATCTAAATGTGATTCCGCCATTTGGCATCTCCCACCCGGGGAATGCGAAGAATATGCGGATATACTACAAAGGTATTTATAACAACAATCATAGAGTCGTTGGCCGTCGCAATTGGCGCACACTTGCTCAAATGACGTCATGCTGTTAATAATGTTATTTATACGACGTATTTAAAACAGCTTGATGGAATTTTAATATCTCAAGGAGCCATTGAGCTTTGGCTCTGCACTCAGCTAATTGCATTAGACCTCTCTCTGCCAGAGAGACCTTTGAGCTTAATCTGTCTGTCGTTCTTCATTGAGTTGCGCAATATTTCCATTATTGAACCTGAATAACGTAACAGTTGTGACTGTGACTGAATGAATAATCGCCATATGGCTCATCTCTAGTTTTCACAATGGGCAAGTGTTTAAATTTATATAAGTTTGTTTGAGACTACGTCACAGTCGGCATATTTACGAACACATCAGCTGTTTGAATTAGTAAAGTTGCTCTTTCAATATCAGCGCCCGCTCTCTGTCTCTCTGTCTCTCTTACTCTCTCTCTCTCTCTCTCTCTCTCTCTCTCTCTATCTCCCTTTGTCACTCACTTGTTATTTGATATCTCTCACGCTCACAGTGTGAGACACATTATTTCAATCATCGTTACGATGCTCAACGCTTGACAAGATTACAGATTGTATATATGCGTATTAAACTCAATTCACAACTAACTTTGTTTAGGTTTGCCATTTACTTTTCAAATACACTGTTCGCATACGCGTGCTGACTCGGCACCTAGGCCTCGTGTTGACTCCGCGCTTCGACTTCATTTCAATTGTAAATTGTGCGCGGCGGCAAGCGGTTGATCAAACGCTTTGCTGTTCATTCCTAATAGTCGGTCAAGTTGAATATTTTGAATAATTTCAATTGCTAATACATAATATAAAGTACCAAACATTCAGCAAGTGTGTGAAAAATGGCAGATTTTGATGTAAGTCTATATTAAATGTGAAATAAGAGTAAATGAAATGAGAGTGCTGCCACGCATGCCGCTCTCTTTCTGTCTCTTCTTTTTTTCTCTCGTCTGTTTCCATGCTTGTGGGCCAAAAGGTGCTCTCTGTTTATCTGTGCGTGGGCAGTGACGTCATCGATAATTATTTATTGCCCGCAGCGTAGTTACTGCCGTCTCTGTGCATCATGCATGGCGAAACGCAGCACCCAAAATGGACTACGTTTGCAAGGTCACGGCCAAGTCGATTTCGATGTCAGTTGTGTTTGTATGCAAAACGAAATAACCTCAATTATATTGAGGCTTTAAGAGAAACCAACTCTTAGGTGGCTTCATAGATATTGCAAAAAAAAAAAAATCCTATAAAGAGATCACAGACTCAAATTTCATCATGAACCGAAACTAGGGCGAATATTTATGGTTAAAAAATAATTGTGGATTTAATTACATGAGTTGACATAATGTGCTTAGAATAATCAGCAATGGCATCAATAGGGCAAAGTAAAAGGTCAACGGAAAAATACGTAATGCTATAAAATGTTCATATTTGTACTCGGATGATACGTAATACGTATTAAATATAAAATTTCCGATGATTGACATTTTCTAAAAATATCTTTGGCTTTTATTTGTTTTTAGTTTGTTCCGATTGCTATGGGCGTTGCAGCCATCGTTGCCGGGGCATTGATAGTCCACTATTTTATCAATAAGAAGTCGACGAAGCCCCGTCGCGAACCCAACCGAACTGCACGATTACGCACTCTGGTCGATCCCAATGATAAGTACCAGCTGCCACTGATAGAGAAGGAGGTGCTCAGCGCTGATACGAGACGTTTTCGCTTCGGTCTGCCCTCCAAGCAGCATATACTGGGTCTGCCTGTGGGCCAGCATATCCATCTGATAGCGACAATTGACAATGAGCTGGTCATACGGCCGTATACACCCATCTCCTCCGATGACGATGTCGGCTACGTGGACCTGATTGTGAAGGTGTACTTCAAGGATACGCATCCTAAATTCCCAGCGGGTGGCAAAATGACACAGTACTTGGAGCGAATGGAATTGGGCGATAAGATCGCGTTCCGTGGTCCCTCGGGTCGCTTGCAATATCTGGGCAACGGCACCTTCTCCATTAAGAAACTCCGCAAAGATCCACCCAAGCAAGTGACGGCCAAGTGCGTCAACATGATTGCCGGCGGCAGTGGCATTACGCCCATGTTGCAGCTCGTGCGCGAAGTGCTCAAGCACAGCGACAAGGATAAGACACAGCTGGCGCTGCTCTTTGCCAATCAGGTGAGTGAGAGCATCGAATTGAAGTCTCTATAAAAGTAACTCTCTGAACATAAATTTTGCAGAGTGAAAAGGATATCTTACTGCGTGACGAACTAGATACCTTGGCCAAGCAGCATCCCGATCAGTTTAAGGTCTGGTACACCGTGGACAAAGCAAGCGAAGGTGAGCTGCGGCTTCAACTGCTGTACAACACATTTAACTATCATCGAATCAACGTCATGCTCATGCAGGGCTTTTAATTTAACAGACATAGGATCGAGATATAGATTATACTAAAGTTTTCGTCATAGAAATTTTATTGATTTGGTTGAGCTAAGTGCAAATTGTAAAAAGATATTTGTTTAAAACAAAATTAGATTAGATATTTATAAATTTGTTGATTAATGTTAAACAAAGCGTTAGGCAAAAAGTAGATAACGAAAATGAATTTTAAATCATTAGTTAGCTAGATTTATATTCAGGTTTTCAATGTTATATATTATATTTATGCATGTACGTCACATCAATTCGAGCTCATTCCCATAAATCACTCAGTCTGAATCAGTGTAGTGCAATCAATCGCTGTAGTGCCTAATGCCCATATAAGCCATCTATTATGTTGAGAATCTTGTGTTTGCTCCTCGCCACATGCTGCCCATAAACGGATGCCCCGCCCGGCGAACGCACGCTTCATAGCCTGGTTGTACAATACGGGCCATGTCAACGACGAGATGATGGGCGAGCATCTGCATCCGCCCAGCCCAGATACATTGTGCCTGCTGTGCGGTCCGCCGCCCATGGTCAACTATACCTGTATACCGGGCCTTGAACGCCTGGGACATCGTTCCGAGCAACGTTTTAGCTATTAAGTAACGAAGCTTAGCATTCGTATAATTTGAGCTTTTCAGTTAAAAAATAACACAAATCAAGGGAAATGTTGTATCTGTGTGCTTGTGTAGGTTTACCTGGTCGAACTAAGGCGCTCTGTGAGTTCCCTGGCTAATCTCGAATTCTGATTTCTTTATCTCACACCAGGCTGGACTTATAGTGTTGGCTTCGTCAATGATGAGATGATCGCCGCTCATCTGCTGCCCGCCAATGACGACACGATCGTGCTGCTCTGCGGCCCGCCGCCCATGATTAACTTTGCCTGCAATCCAGCACTAGACAAGCTCGGCTACCATCCGGACCTACGATTTGCGTATTAGAGACGATCAACGATATGGCTGCCATTGATAAAACTCCTCTCCAAGGAGCTAGCTCACATTCGCATTTTATCCGTTGTGTCAGTCTCTATTACGCTCTCGAGCTGCATTTGGGACAATAACAATCAAACTGAATCCGAGAATGAATCAAATTTTATTAAACGCTGCTCCATATCGCGGAGGTGGGTGTCCGGCTCCATTGGCAATTGGATCACATCGATCAAATGCTACATTTGTAGTAATCTATTTTAATTTCTTTAATTTCGATCAATATACACTTGTTAAATACGAGAACAATTATAAAATTGAATGGAAATGCTTAACCTTTTAATTTGTTTTAATTACGCGCATTAATCGGAATTTCAATTCATTTGCAATTAGTCAAGTGATTTGCTAAGCAATCAAAGGTGATTCTCGCCGAACGAATGTGGAGCTTGAACATTTATTTAAAAAAAAATCGGGAATTCAACAAGATTGGAGTTCTTCGCAATATATATCTATATAAATAAAATTATATTTAAAACACATCGGAAATAAAACATTATTAAAATTATAGATGTGCCTCTTTTACTCATTTACTTTTATTGATGGCTAGTAAAATTCGATATACAAATTTGTATTTCATGTTCTTTATAAAATTATTTATCTTTTAGTTTTAGGCAAATAACTAAACATAAATGGTTTTCTTTCTCAGACTCTTTCATAGTTAAAACGAATAGAGTTGAACTAAAAGTGTAGTAAGCGTCATTAAATATATGTAAAATATTTAAATATGTATGTATAAACTATTTTATTGAATATATATATTTTGTTTGGGTAAAATTTAAAATAATATTTCAAGTAAAATTTATATATTTTTGTTATATTTGCTTCAGGGTTCACAGAACATTTATAGCCTATTTAGTTAGCATATATGTAGCATAAAATAAATATTTTATGTTATTGTTTAGTTGTAGTTGTTTTGGGGCCGATTTGTTTGAAAGACATATTGTAAACATACATATCTGGTTATATATAAATACATAAGAAATAAAAAATACGACATTGAACAAATAATGAACTCAATAACTTAAAAATTGTATAAGTAAGTAGCCTAAGGGATTGTGTTTAAATGCTGCATCATTTATTTCTAATTCGATTCATCTTGTGGCGCTCTCGCTCTCATTATAAATCCCTCAAACAATCCACATGGTGCATGTTTGTGATTTGCTGCTGCGCACGCTTTGAACGTGGATCGCACTAGCTCATCCTATTTATGGTTGTAGCTCCTCTTTCTTATATATGGCCTGTTAGCATATACAAATGTCCAGTAGCCTGCCAGTGTATGTTGGATGTTCAATTGGAGTTATGTGGCTATTGTTATTATTATTCTTGTTGTTGTTGTTGTTGTTGGCAGTGCTCGTTTTGTGTTGCGTGCGCCTGTGGGTCAGCGATCAGCTGTGGCAGTAAAACCTTAATGGATTGTACTTACATTTACAACGAATAAAACTACTAATAGAGGGAGGGGGGTTTACATTGAAAAAGCTAAACTACAATACAATTTGATCATGGCTTGATGCTGAATTTAAAAAACAAACTTAAAACTTATAAAACAAATTGACTTTAGATTTCGTATCGTTGCCCGACTGTATCTGTTGCTGTTTATCTACCTCGCATTTGCTGGCCGCCTTATAATCCTGTACAATTTTATCCATTTCGGATTGGCTCAGTTCAATGGGCTGAATAGAAGCCACCTTCTTGTATCTGCAGTTAGATAGATAATAGAAGAGAGTTCATATTGATGATTCTCTTTAGGCAGCATTTATTACTGCTAAACTCACTTGTCCCTATTGTACTTTTCCCGTATGGCCTGCGTGCTTAGCTCTTTGGCCGTCTTGTGAGTCTTGCACAGCGGCACAATCACATGCTTCATCTGATCCAACGAGTATGTGGTTATCTCCTCCAGCTGCGCCGTCCACATCGGCAAGCCCAGAATGTGACGTGCAAATGCCAGCGAAGCAGCCGAAATGAGTGAGGGCAAATATTGCATATACGATTCCCCCTCCAGCAGCGACAGCTCACAAATGTACTACAAGTGTGAGAGTTAGAGAAGAGCTAAATTAATTGCTCCTCTATCGAACAAGTTTGATTGAACACCTACCAATGTCATGTACTTCAGCTTCTCTGGCATATCGCACAGCACGGCATAGGTGTTGATAAAAACGTACGGCGTGGGCGTGCACAAGTTGAAGGAGAGAATCTTAAGGAACACATTCTCCATGCGCAGCACTTGAGCCTTGGTATAACTGTCGTCAGTGAGAAAGACAAACTCGCCAACATCTGGTGGATAGATCTCCTCATATTTGCTGTCGACAGAAATAAAAGATTCTCCATAAGCTGCATACATGAATTTCAAATATTTTACTCACGAGGCAATGTACATTGCTGCAGTTCCCACCAATTGCAGCTTGGCACGCTTCACCGACATCTGGCTGAGGAAGCGATCCAAGTATGAGACAGACAAGTACAGTGTCTCCGTGTCCAGTTTGTATTCCTCGGCTACCTCAACCAGCCAGTCAACCAGAATGGTGCGCATCGAGTGATTGATGTCCGTCTGGCGACGCATATACTGAGGCTTGGGACGATGTTTTTTCTGTGAAAGAATAACATCAAGTTGAGCTTAGGTCTTGTCAGCAAGTGTCTATATTCTGCGTAGCTTTATTAATTTACACATTTAATTACATATTGATCTTAACACGTCGTTGAACAGTTTGCTTTATGCTCTCCTCTCCCCTTTGCGCTATGCAAACAAATTGTTTTCGAATTTGTCAGTTTATGCTTCAGCATTTCGGTCTGGGAAACTAAACTCGTTTGGCTTCGTTACCGCCCTCTCCGCCCCTCCTCTTTCAACCATATTAGTAACCTATCGAATTTACCAATTTATGTTTGTATATTGGCTATTTTGTGCTACGTGAGCCACATTTCAATTGAAGAACAAGCCACTCCCTCCAACACACAGAGATTTAGCCAAAAGACGGCAATACGAAACACCATGTATATTAGGTGTTTACCTAATGGGCCATTTAACGATTATGGGACACGCCAAGCGCCAGCGCCAGGAAATTGAAGAAATTGTAAATGCATAAAACATGCGAAAGAGATTGAAATAAATGGGAATAAGAAATGTTTCATTTGGGTTTGAGTAGTTGTGGTAATTTATAGATATTACATTTATAGATTTTTAAGAGAGCAAAAAATTCGAGAAATATAAATGCATAAAATAGGCGTATGATAGCTGGAATAAATAATAGTATATAGTAATATACCATATAACAGCTGATAGAATACATAATGGTAAATCAACTATATAAAGCAGATATTATATATTTTAGTAGCTACTATATATATTCAGTAAACATTTATATGGAAACCAAGTTGTTGGGGTTGTTTGTAAGGCATTAAGAATTGATTTGTTTTCTAGTGTAACAAACGAACGACCCGGCAACCGGGCAAACAAACTCAACTCAAGTCAACAAAGCTTCAAAACCGGTTTGAGCATCAGAAAGTGATATACTTTCACACTGAAAGGGAATACTCGGTGTATATATATATATTTTTTACATTACGGTAAAGTTTCAGAAACAACGGGGACAAGATGACTCTCAAAATGCCACTGTGCACCAAGGAGGACCTCAGCGAGGCGGTCAAGCTGCAAAAGCGGGCGCAGTACGAGGAGGAGCGCAAGAGTCGCATCTTCAATGCCAGGCAACGCCTATTTGGAGTAAGTACAGGGTATTAACAGGAGCACCCTACATTCGCCATTTCGTTTCTCTTAGCTCGATCTGGATGCCTTGGAGCGTCAGATATTGGAGAAGAAGAAGCAGAGGAGCATGCAGATTGAATGCGATAAGCGCTACGAGGAGCAGGAGCAGCTACAGAAGCGTCTCATAACAGCCAAGGAAAAGGAACTAGAGAAGGAGAAACGCATTGTGGACTCGGATCTCAACTATTATCGCTGTCGCTATCAGCGTTTGGATCAACGTCGCGAATATGATCTGAATGACCCGAACTTTCTCAAGAAAGCAAAGCCGGCTCGCATAGCCGATGATGACATAATGCTTGGCGTATCCAGTGCCCAGATCTTCTATGGTGAGGATCTGCACAGGGGCGAGCGACAGGTGCGACAGCGTGAGCAGCAGCGCGCTTGGCTGGATCAGCAGGTCAAGGAACGCAAGCAAGCGGAAGAGGCGCGCCGCAAGGCCGACAGTGTCTATATAGAGAGTGTGAACTGTCGCGACAAGCACTTGGAGGAAATGGCCAAGTCGGACCATAATATGCGCCATCAGATCACTCATAAAATACGCCAGTACAACATCAATTTGGCCAAGCAGAAGCAGGCCAATCGCGAGCGCGCCAAACGCGAGACATATGAGGACGACATGGCAGAGATCTACAATATGTTGTCTAGCGATATGCTGACCGAGAATCCGGATGTGGCCCAGTCGCGTCTCAATCCAAACAAGAAGATTGCGTTCATGTACCGCGGCATGACTCCAGATGAACTGGCAGAGTTCCGCAAGGGGCAGGAGCAGCAGCTGACCCAAACGCTGCAGCGCAAGACCGAGGTTCAGCTGATGAACAAACAGTGGGAGCAGTATGCCATTAACATGGATCGCACACTCATGCTCAAGCAGATTGAAATGGACCGCAAGCACAAGGAACAGCTGGATGAGTTAGTGCGCGCCAATACCAAACTAGCCGTCGAGCAGGATCAACAGCGCAAGGAAGCGTTGGTGCAGCTCAGCAATGCGGTCTCCGATGAGTTCTACGACCAGTTCAACAAGAACTCACGTTAATTTGTTAGTGCACTTCGCCGTGCAGCTGAATTGGGTGTGGAATTGTTTCAGCAGCAGATCCTGTGCTTGTGCTGCATCACATTCAAGTTCTGCTGCAGGAGCAGTTCCATGCGAGTTCAGCTTGCATCGGCCGAATAACACTTAAATTGAAGTGGAATTCAAAAAAGGTTAATAAAGATTAAATTAAAAGTTGAGTGTTTTGTTTGCAAATCGTTGGATAGATAACATGTTAAATTCGATCAAAAACGTTAATAGATGAGACGAATTGGAAATAATAGTTAAACGTCAACTAAAACATGATAAATTCTAGCCAAAAACAGTAAAGGACAGAATAAAATACCAGCAAGAAAATACCGCCCAAAAAAAAGGGAAAATTCCAGACCGATAAAAGTTGAAGCCAAAATGCTTAAAAAATTCTTCAAGTCAATGTTAGGGATGGTCAACATGGCACGTGAGCGCACTTGAAAGGAACGTCGCTGATGTAGAACCCCGTTTGCTGCCACTAATCAACGGGCAAAGAGCGAAGCAGGCACACGAAAGAAAAGAAAATAAAAGCAGCGAGGCGAGAAGACAACGTCGTCGTCGTCGTCAACGACCCGAGGGTGCAGCAGGCTGTTAGAATGAGCATGTTGTATGCATGAATGTATATATGTGTGAGTGTCTGTGTGCACGCTAGCTGTAGGTAGATTGCTAGGCGCTAAATGAAAAGCAACTTAGCTAAAGTGTGGGACAATGGAAACACTGCGCTACAGGGTATCAGGATCAAGCACATCTAAGATTAAATATGTCTCTTTATCCCAGATTGTACTTACTTACAGATTGTACTTACTTCGCTCTCGCGGAAATTCTCCAATATATCGTGCTGATATTGGACCACCTCGAAGAAGCGCTGACGATCGTTGCGCGGCAAGACAGGACTTTCCAAGAGCGAGATGTCAGCATCGGTTTTGAGATCAGCCATGCCCTCGGCCTGGCTGTTGTCAGATATCTCGGCGCTAATGATGCTAGTCTCGGCCATGGAACGGTCCACAGACATGGGCGATTGCACATCGGTGACGGACATGGGCGTGCCATCCAGATCGTAGCCATGATTTATGGCAAACTCCTTGCGTACTTGCTCGCTAGAGAAATTGAGAATGGTCAATTGTAGATATTCAATTGATCCGAAATTCGACTTTTCACTTACAGCTTTTGATCGACAACCTGAATATTCTCTTTGTCGGCTGAAATGGAAAGGGCCGTGCTCCCAATTTGCAACTGCACCTGTGTATGGCTGTTGTCCTCGTAGACGGAGAACGACTTGAATTGCTCCACCACGGGTACAACAACATTTGACTTCTTGGTGGCGCCAAAACAAGCATTTTCATCTACTTTTACCTTGGCAACTTCACGAAAACCCTGCGAAAGAAATAAAATTGAGTACATAGAAGAAAACTGATGTAAGAGTAACGCAATTACAACATGGTGCCGCAGTGCTAAATGTGTTAGAAAGGGGAAGCCTCATAAAGTTCAGATTGCTATCTCGCTCTATTATTCTTTATTCCCTGTCTGCTCTGGGAAAAATCCTGTTACGTGCGCTGCTCCGCGCAGTCGTCGTTCGCTTTAGTTGTTGTTTTTGTTTTGTGTGTGTGCGCGCGCCCTTTGCTGGCTTCTCTGCATGTATTTCTCTCTATCTCTCTTTCTTACTCTCTTTTCCTTTTAAACACAGGCACTGTGCTTCTCTCTGTGTGTGCGTGTGCTCGCTTAGGTGCTGTAATTGCATTTCAATGTATGTATGCCTGTTTGCCTGTTTGCTTTAATAGCCTTTTTTTTTTGTATTGTTGCTTTTGTCTGATGTCATGCGAAAAAAGCGCGCAAGATTCGCAATTCGACTATGCATTTCTAGGTTAGTTTTACTGATTAGGCGCGCAATCGCAGCCTTGCAAAACAAACACATGCATGTGCATATACTTAACATAATCTGCTGAAGCTTACATTAATGTTAAATGTAACTTTTATAATACAATGTGTGTGAGAGTGAAGAGTGATTCAGAAGAGTAACAAGGAAACAGACTCAGACAGACAGACAGACAGGAAAACCCACCACCATTCTGTCTACTGATCGTAGTTCCACCACCAGCAAAGTTGAGCAAGGGGCAGCTGCGCTGGAATACCCAACAGCACACAACAACAAAATTAGGATGTGAATTGTGATGGAACCTTACCATTTTGCCACTGGGCACGGGGTTGCCGCGCTGCACATTGCCATGGTTATTGTTGGTATTCAGCACAACCAAATTGGCGCGCGGTGCCAGAGCCTTCTCCTTGCCACCAATTACAGCGAGCGGCTGCTTAACACCACCAGCTCCATTAAGCATTGATGTCTTTTCCTTTAGACTCGGCATGCCGGGATTCTCCTTTTCAGTGTTGTCGCGATGTATTTGAAAACTGGCCATTTTATTATATTATGTTTACAAACTTATTTCCGCACGCACAAAATTAATTTAGATGCCTCTATTTGTATCCAAAGGCGCAGACTGCTTGCGTGCGCCTTGCTCTCTTCTTCGTCACTAAAAAATGGTGGCTTTATCTGCGCTTCTCTTTATTTTATGTACGCAAGTATAGAGCGGTGTGCGTGAGTATGTGTGTAATTTCGTTTCTTTAACTCAGCTGCTGCGTCGGCGGCTTCGAAACGCCGTCGTTTGTTGAGTCGCTTGCGTTTCGGTTGTTACTCACACTAGCATAAACGCATATGTATGCGTTAGTACGAATGCTCAAAGTCGAACACATTTACACACAGGCAAAATTTATCATAAAAATTTGAAGCACAAATTACATTCAACATTCACGACGCATACGATATATATTATAATACAGTTGACTTTTAATTTTTACAACATTGTTGCGTCTTCGCAGCACTTGAATTTAATTTACATACAAACTCAGCCCGTGCTTACATCAATCTTGATTTGATCTTACGCTTGCACAGTCTGCTTTTTTTTTTAGATCCGTCACCGTGTGCGAGTCCCGAAATTATGCTGGACGAACGACCAAAGAGCAAATGATATTTGATTTTTTCCCGGTCAAACAGAAACGAGCTGAGCCATTCGCTGTTCTTTTCGATAGTAAGTAAACTATCGATACATGTATCTAAACGATATATTGTTTCTATAATTTTAGGCCGATATTGTAGGCTTTGGGAATATTCATGTCATATTGTTTATTATTGAATCTACATTAGTTTAATTTGTTTTAATACAAATTCTGCTACTCATCGTAAATATAATATTTTAAGTATCGATATATGGCATTAATGAGTTCATGCTGTTATTGGAAATAAGAAGTGAAACCGCGTTATGGGAGTGCTGCCAGATCAATTAATAACAGCCGTTAGAATTTAAATTCTGAAATTGCCTTTTGATTGTTTTCAACTTTTGAACACACGTTATTGCAATGATAAAAAGTGTATTTTAATATTGTAGAAATTATAATATAAGGTTGACTATACATATATATTCCATACCAATTTACCAAATTAAAACAACAAAATTTCTTTCGTAATCTTCCAACAATGCATTTTCATTTTCTACGATAATGGCTCGGTAAATCTTTAGTCTTGCGTAACTATATATTGTTTTGCGAAAAGAAATGGGAGCGACCTTAAATCAGGTAGCAAAATGGTATCAACTTCTGGTCACAAACGCACACACGCACAAATTATTAGATGTCCAGCCGCCTATGGACTCCCGGCTGTGTAAAAGAAAAACATCTGCCACCCTCTTTGGTTTGTTGCAGGCGCTAAAAATGTAAGGTTTAAAAACGAACAGAGAGACATACATACATACATATGCATGTATATGTAAGACGGAAGAGCTCTGTATTTAATCAATTTCCTAAACCTATCTAGAATTAAGTAGCGAAAGTAGATTTTCTTTACATTTCTATTTATTCCAATCGAAGTCTATTGCCAATTGATGATAAATGTGCGAATTTGCATGGGACTCAAGGTGACGCTAAATCTGGAGGCATCACTATCCTCAGTGGCCCGCAATGGTTCATATGTGGAAGTGTAATACTCCACTGTATTTGGCTTAGAGCCATCGTGCTGGAATTTGAATCTCTTCATTTCAGCTAGATCCATATTGCCATCCAAAGTTGTTTCGCGTATACCCTTTCCATTCAGCGCATCGAAGATATGACGAATATTGAAGCTTACTGTGTGACCCTCATTGTGATCCATGAAGTTCTCGAAGCGGACCAGGAATTCGCTTGTGGAATAGGGCTCCAGGGTGAGCAGGTTCACCGACTGGGGGAAGTCCGTGAAATCGGGTATGCTCAGGGGTTTCACAACACTGGCTGTGTTTGAGCTACTGAAGAACTTCCAGAAGGGCAAATGGATTTCCTGTTGAGCCAAGCGCTCAGCAACAGTGGGCTTGCTCTCAGCCTCATTTAGGATGAGGAAAACTTTACCGCGCGCAATCAAACCCGTTCCGAATTGTGTCTCATTCAGTGCCTCGCTCACACCGAAGGCATCGTCCCTGAGCAGTCGTCGGTGGAGCATCAACTCCAGTTGCCCGTCCGCCAAGCTGGAGCCGCCTTGAGCCCGATCATTGAGCAGAGCGAGGCGCTTCTGACTATCCTCCAACGCAATGCGAGCTGTTACTGGATAATAATTCCCACTAACCGACTCGGTCACATTCGGGGTAAAGTACTCCCGCTTATTTAGCTCTCGCTTAATCATCTCGCGTCCATTGGAATCGGTGAAGAAGACACCATTCGAGACGAGGCCGCTCTTGAAGCGCGTCACAATCTCTTTGCCATTGTCATCGTCAATTGGAATCGGTCCAACTAGCCATTCGAACTCCACACGATTGACGCCTTCGTAGAGGCGAATCACTTGAGAGATCCACTCGTTTACATGCTGATGCACCTCCTTCACCTGAGCACCATCGTACACCGTGTAGCCGATCTTGTCAGACAGGACAGTAACCTCGCCATCGGGTCTGAATATATAAGCGCCGGACGAACGATTTTGGGCAATGCCGTTGTTACCCATCGCTCCTTTATATATCGCAAAGTTCTGCTCTATGTTCTCCGAGACTCCATTCATTTCGATCGTTTTAAGGTGTCCAGTGCTCTTGACGAATGTCAGCTTGATTTGCTGCAAGTGGGCAAGAGTCATATATATATAAATATATGTTATATTATATAGTAAGTCTATGGTCTAACCTATCTGTTCATGAGCATAATAATAATTTTATTTTTAAGTATCAGTCACTCGCCATCCCCATTCTCTTTCATTTGTATTCTCTGTTCCTCACATTCTCATTATTTTCTTTTCATTCATTCGGTTTCTTACTTGCTCTCCATTGAGATCCTTACCACTCACTGTTGTTCATTCTCCTCGCTATTTTTTCTCACTCATTCCATCTCTCTCTCTTTCTCTCTCTCTCTCTCTCTCTTTATTACTTTCTATACTTTACTATATATCTTTCTCACAGTTTCGCCCCCTCTTCTCCTTTTTCTGACTCTCTCTCCCATTCCCTCTTGCTTTCTCCTTTCCTATCCTTTATTCCATTTCCTTCATTCAATTTCTTCCTCGCCCTTCGTCTTTCTCATTATCATTCATCCACCCACTTTCTCCCTCAGTCACTTACTGAATTCTGCACAACAAGCTCATCCGTCTCATCTTTAGGCTCAATTCTGTTCCTATCATGCCGTAAGGAGTGCACCCTCTCGAAACGCTGAAGAGCCTTGGGACTGGGCAGCACACGTATGTAGTAGTTGGCAAGCTTATCCACAGTTGCCTTGAATACCAGCTCATGTTGGGTGTCGTTCGGGCGGTGCTGTATGGAGAGCACTTGCCAGGGCACCGGCACCAGCTCCGAGGGTACAGCGCGACCTATTTAAAAGAATATTTAGCAAAAGCAAGTCAAGTAAGTAGATGCCTCCACATACCCCTCTCATCGGTGACCAGGTATTGCTGCTGCTTGACAGGCACACGGACGAACTGGGTCGAGGGATGGGCGAGTGGATTGAAGAGGGTTACAACCACATTGTTGGCACTCTCTCTGGTAAAGGCACAGACGCTGATGTTCAGCTCCAAGCAGCTGTCGAACTGCCCGGTGCTCAGATTGGTGAGCACTCGAAGGGCAGCCCGAGCATTATCCTGGGCATCCACCATGGCATCGGTGAGCAGGCGATCATAGTCGCGGGCCACTGCCTGCTTCTCGGTGCCGGTGATGGCATCGTGATGCTGCATGATGCCCATCACCTGACGCAGCTCATCCAAGTCCTCCGTTTGCTCTTCGCTTATCAGCTTGGCAAAGGCGCTGAGCTGTTTGACCGTCTGCAGCAAGTGATTGCCATCCCGCTCGAAGCGCTTCTGGGTGGGGCGAGAGGTGAAGTAGCCCGTCCAATAGGAGTGCACGTCGCTCGAGTAGGGAAAGAAATCCAGCTTCTTCTCTGGCCAAGTCAGCTGCATTCGGTGCAGCTCATAGAGGTAGCATGACGGTGTCGAGTAGAAAACATTCACCTTTGAGCCCTCCACTTGACGGGCATTCACATATCTGTAAATAAATCGATTTTAGATTATGATACTCCATAATCGAGAATTTGTATTAGTTCATACTTGATAAGCTTGTCCATGTTCTTGAAATTGATTTCGGCGTCCTCGTACTGAAAGTCATCGCCCATGGGCACCATAATGTGCGTAGCCCGGAAAGAGTTGGACATCTTCTTCACGTAGCTGATGAAGTCATCTACCCGGGCCTTGACATTGTTATCGTAGCTCTTGCTGTCAATGATCGGCTCATCGCTGCAGAGCAGATCGAAGCAGAAGCCAGGCGGTGCCGAGTAATGGCGGTAGAGCAGTCCGGTAAAGATATCCGAATCACTCAGCGATTCACTCGATTGCCAAATCATTTCCATGGCCACATCATCCAGTCTCTTGCTCTTCTCCACATGATCCATGCGGGCAAAGAACTCGCCATTGTAGCCCATCTGGGCGAAGATCGAGGCCATCTCACGGGAGTGGCCAAAGGGATCGATTTGCCAGCCAATGCGAGGACGAGCGCACGAACCGAAGGTATCATTGAGCAGCCTAAAAGACACGGAGAGAGAGAGAGAGAGAGAGTGGGAGAGAGAGTAAGCTCTATTCACTTAGTTGAGATCTCTATTTAACCTCACTTTAGACCCAATGAGAATTGATCTATAACACTCTGATAGTGCACCGCAGCCTCGTCATTCATGCTCCACGCGCCTCCAGTGAACTCCAAGCGGCCTTCATTCACTAACTGCTTAACCAATTTCCTTACAAATTCGGTTTGCTCCTCCCACCACTTCCAGAAGAAGGCCGTCTCCACCTGGATGAAACGTCTGTCGGGATTCTTGTGGAGTTCCACGATCACCGAATCGAGTATATACTGTACACCTGCATGCTGTATATTGTTCCTCGATCCGTAATAATACTGATCCACAGTCTTTAGCCAGCCGACATCGTCGTGAGAGTGCGGCACCAAGTGCACATTAATCATATTCGCCTTAGTCGCTGGACAGGCCTGTGGAGCGGAGAACATGGATGTAGGTATGTAGAGATATGTATGTAGTTGCTTATGTGATTCACACACTGTACCTCATAGCCACACTTTGCCTCCGCCGGACTTGAGCTAATCACTAGCACAGCTGCTAGAAGAGCCACGAAACGCATTGCACTCGACTATTCCACAAACGAATCCAATTGAGAACTGAAGCTCAGCCCGAAAGAGCAACAGCTTTTATATGCGCTCACCAACCATAAAAGTGAAGATAAGAGTTACGGATTAACTACTTGTACGATTCGCAGTGGTATTATGTACATACATACAAGTGGGTATTCCAAGTAGCTGATAAGCTCGCTCAATAGTCGCACTTCACTGTGCTTGGATACAATTAGGGGTTCGTCTATAAATTAGGAAGCCTTACTGACTTTATGAATATTGGTTGGTATATATTCATGTATGATTGGAAATATTTACTTACTACTAATACTTCTAGTGTCTACTACTTTTACTTACTTTCCTTCTACTACGTTTACTTTTTGCTACTAACTATTACTATTACTTACTACTACTAATATTAATATAAGTACTCCTACTTTTACTTTCTACTACTTACTACCATTGTACTACTACTATTTTTACTATTTACTACTATTTTTGCTACTAATGCATATTACTTTCTACTACTTACTACCATTGTACTACTACTATTTTTACTATTTACTACTACTATTGCGATTTTTACTACTATTTTTGCTATTAATACATATTACTCTTACATCATAATAACTTTTACTCCCTCTTTTATTGGTCACTCTTACTACTATCTATAATTATTTCTATTAATATTAATATTAATATCAACCACAATAAAGTGTATTCACAATTCACTGGGCAAATCAAATAGCCAATTGCAACTATTTGACAAGAGGGTCGTTTATTAATCTACTAGTATATAGTCCTCTATAGCATTTATGTGAATGTCCGTCGTTGCGATGATAGCGTAATACCGTTATTACCACTTGAGAAAGTGGCTATAATAATTATGAAAACACTTAAGAATCTAAAAAATAATGATAACACCCATTAATCACTAGATTATTTAAATGAATTTTAATTGATGATTGCGGCAATTCATAATTGATAATTGCGTGTCAAAGTTTTTACTATATTTATGAATTCGCACCAGGTAAATAAATCTATCCGATAAGAGCCCAACCTGCAATACTGCATTGCTTCTAATAAGTGTATATATATTTATATGCATATAGCTAGACCAAATCGATAATATTCATACATAAAGTTTTTTAACCTGTGTCAAATTGATTTGTAATTTTTCCGTGATTTGAGGTATGTTTTATAAAAATCAGTTCGCCATTGAAACAGGCAGAGGTGAGAAGAGCGATAACTGAGATTTTATTTTCACTATAAATAATTAAAATAAATAATAATACGTGTTATGAAAATAAAATTATTAATTGTACTAAACAAAAAATTGTGATTCAGTAATTTAAAAAATTAAAAATAACTAATTCAGAAAGAAAATTTTATAAATTGAATTGACTAAAAATCTGAAGAAAAAACAATAACAAAAAGTTGGGCGGATGAAAATTAATTAATAGTAATAATGAATACAAAAATAATGGAACAAATGTTGAGCATTAAAAATATAATTTAAAAAATAAATAAATAAAAATAAAACACAAAATATTTTAACATAAAAAAAAAAAATAATCGAAATTCAAAAATAGTTGAAAAGCTTATAAGAGGAAATAAAAAGTGCGTGTGTTTTATTTGATTTAGTAAATAATAAAAGAAAAAGAAATCCTCTACCAAGAAGTCAATTGAAGTATTTATTCTTCTTTTTAAAAACGTATTTGAATTAAGTATGTAAAGACATTAATAATTTATTTGGTATTTATTTTCATATACAAGAAGACAACACCAATGGATTGGAAAATATTGTATATCATTAAAATGGGACTTTATTATAATATATTTCTTGGTGTCATGGTAATGCTGGCCGTGTACCAGTTATACCAAGAAGTGCAGTATTCAAAGCTCGAAAACAATAAGTTTTCGCATGTGACAACCACACCAGATGAGGAAGAGACTAGCCTGTTCACTGTGGTCTTTCAGTTCCCACCACATCTGTTATACGGTGCGAAACCCCTGTCGCCTGCCTACCTAAGCAGTCAAGGACGCACCGACGTGAGCATTGTACTGGGCGTGCCCACTCTGGACGAGGGAACCGATTCCCATCTGCGTGCGACTCTCTACAATCTGATTGAGAACATGAGCGCTGAAGATCAGAGGGATACGCTCATCGTGGTGTACATAGGAGAAGAAGACGAGACGATCATTGAGCCCATAGTCCAGCAAATCGAGGAGAATTTCGCAGAGCATCTGAAGAGCGGACTCATTGACATCGTAGTACCAGAGGAGAGCTACTATTATCCGTTTTTACAGGAGGACCTGTCGAAGTTGAGCAAACAGAATGTAGACCTGGCCTACCTCATGGCCTATGCCCACGCCAAAGGCCAGTTCTATGTCCAGCTAACGGATGCTGTTCTGCCCAAACCGAACTTTGTTCGCCATATGCGCAAATTTGCATTAGTACGACTGGCGTTGAACAATCCATTTCAGCCAACATGGTTTCTTTTGGACTTTTTCCCAAATGAAGTCGCCGGCAAACTGTTCAAGGGCGAGGAGCTACCCTATTTGATAACCTATCTGCATGTCTTCTACAAGGATATATTGTGGACCAGTTTGATTGAGAACTTCATAACGAGCACACTGTGCCACAAAGGTGCAGAGGAATGCCTGTTACAGATGACCACATATTGGCAGACCTATGATATCCCCCTATTCCAGCGATTCGGCAACGTCACACTCAGCGAAAAACTGCGCTTGTTGAGCTCAAAAACTTAGCGAATCGATTTGTCTCTCTCTTTCTATCGAACGGGGAGTTAGTTAATACCTTTCTTTCTTAGGATCAAAACTGAATGCATGAACTTCAGAACTTTAAGAGCAATGATTAATTACTTCTTGGGAAATTTCTAATCAAATTATTCCAATATCAAATTATTCATATACAAATAATCGTTTCATTGCAATTGAAAGCGTTATAATAACAACTGTTATTTTTAATATTCTTGAATATATTTTAGAAATTGCACCAATGCTTTTTTATAATAATATAATATTTTTAATAACGTTTATTAAATATTTTACTCGATGACAATTTGCCTTTAGATGTGCAACATCTTTACAGAGAGTTTCGTAAACGTTTTCGATTAGATATAGGTACAGATACAGATACAGATATATATATATAGATATAGGTATAGTCAGCATTAATAAACATCACCATAGTTCGAAATACATTTCATATAACAGTAATAGCAGGACAAATACAATGTTTCCTTAGCTTCGAAACGAATCGTTCTCTTCAATTGTTTGCAACAATCATTGAGTTGCGTGTATAAATATAGTATAGGTAGTTGATAGTTGCAGTAAATAGCATTGTATAAATATTATCGACTTTATCATTTTGATTAAAATGTGTATAAATAAGTTTCCTTAAGCAACGTTGTGTAGCAAACGTTCAGTCGTTTATTTCAATTTCCATAGAGCATCCAGTTCGTTCAATGGATCCTTGGTCTCCTGCTGCTCCTTGGCCGTCACCTGAGGTGCCATTTTCATCTGATATGAGGTTATGATGCCACCTATAATAAATCAAATTACATCAGTATGTATGCTTATATAAGGCATAAGTCAATTCCATACGTTTATTTAGCACTTCATGAGCATGGCTCAAGACGATTTGCATCGATTGCTCCACTATAGCAGCATCCCGCAGCGAATTTTGGCGCTGCATACAAATGCGGGACCACACATCCACAACATCTGATGAAGTAAAATATTTGAATGTAGCATAAATCATGTGATTAGCGCTCGAATCATAAATCTCCATACTCACTTATCAAAATAGGTCGCTTGTTTTGGGTGCCCACTAGAGCACAAATGGCTATTGCCAGCAGCTCACATCTTTCCGAGCCCGTTAAGCAGTTGAGAATGAGTGGGGATGCGGGAGTATTGGCATCTAGACAGCGCTCCTGATGCGTCTGCAATGCATTCTGCGCTATGCCCAACAGTTGAGTGGGCGAACTGAAATTATGAATTGAAAGCCTTATTGAATATTTGATTTTTTATCAGCTATATAAATTCAATTTAGTTACGCTTTGGTCCATTGCTTGAGCTGTAGCAGGGATAAGTCGAGCACAGCATCGGCGCCATGCATTGACAGCTTAAGCTGGTATTCCGTACAGTGGCTGAGCTGCTGTATCTTAATGCAGTTCACCGTGTAGTCATCATAATGAGCAGCCTGATTAAGCAGCTGCGGCCAGTAGGGATCAAAGAGCTGAAAGGCCAAAAATTTTATTTGATTAATATATACAATATAATGATTTCAGTTGCTTAACTTACCTCGTTGGTTGTGTGCAGGCAAAGGACAGTACGTGATTTTTCGGACCAAATCATGGACCAGAAATCGTTAATTGTATTCGCTTGCGGTGTTTGGGCTACAATAATGCTTGGACAGCCGGCGCTGAGGCTCTGAGAAGAGAGATTAAAGTTAAAGTTTAAACTAAATATCATATCAAGTAGAGACAGTCATGTGGTCTAAGATTTTCCACGCTTATTTCATTCCTACCTTCATGTAAGCCGCATTGATATAGTCATCCGTCTGCTTGTCCAGCTTGACGCGCGCATGATCGTACGGCAGACAGTCGAGGGAGCGATTTTTCTCGGGAAACAGCTTAGCTATGGTCGTCGTTCGCTTCACGCTCGTATCCTTCTCCAGCTTTTGCTGCAGCTCGAGCCATTTGCTGCTCAGCTGCGTGTTGCCATTCAGCATCTTGACGTGCAGATTCTCAACGAGCTTCTCATAGCTCTCGACTTCCTTGTGAAAGTATTTCAGCGTCTTATCATCGCCGAATGGATCATAAGAGCGCATTTGGAATGTTATTAGAGTGTGTCCGTTGGCTGCCGTTGGTTGCTTTTCGCTGACGGAATGTGTTAGGGAAACGGAATCCCAGTCGAAATTATCCAATGAACTCAGATCGGAGTTAATGGAAAGATTGTCAATACTATTTTTGCGCAGTGCCGTAACCATAGAAGGGGGCGGGCCAACGGGCGAGAGTCCAGCCGTAGCATCAGCAACGGCAGCTGTTGCTGGCGCAGCATCCGCTGAGGAGTCGCCAGCAGCCACTGAACCAACCACCGAAGCCGGCGGCGTTGGAGTTGTCACAATTTGCGGCTGCAGCAGCGGCAGCGGCACAGCACCCGCACTGTCCAAATCCAGATCACTGAGCAAATCCACATTGGTAGCTTCAGAGGCTGTGGGCTTGGTTGCCGCCGGCAATGTGGACGAGGCGTAAGGAGCGCTGCTCGTTGTCGTCTGGGTGTTGGCTATGCTGCTGCCGCCGCTCTGCATATAAATTGCTGACTTTTGATTGTTGGTGGTTGTGGTGGCTCCAGCCGTTGCAACAGGTTGTTGTTGTGGTTGCTGCTGCTGTGGCTGTTGCTGCGGTTGTTGCTGCTGCTGTTGTGGCTGTTGTTGCTGTTGTTGGAGTGTGTTTGATCCACCAGATGAATGATAGCCATATGGGGGCGTATAATAAGCCTCAGCTGATGGACCTGTCGCTTGCGCTTCATTTGTGGCCTTTGCATGTGAAACAATTGGCGACTATATTAAATGAAATGAGAAAATATCAGCAAAGGTTTTCCTTAGAATTTTACTCCTACTCACATCAAAGCCCGTGGCCAAGCTGCTGCGATTGGCCTGCTCCGAGTCTGTGGTGCCCACAACCGCCGCCTGCTGTCCGCTTTGTGTGAACTGGCCAAAGCCATGCGTGGCCTTTGGAATGCTATTGGTGTCATGCTGATAGCCGCTGCTGTACTCGAATAATCCTGTCTGCGGATTGAAGCTGTAGCCCGGATGATTGGAGTAGCCCAAATAGTTGTTCGCCTCAATGCCGGGGACAGCGCTGCCCACTGGGTATTGTGTGGGCGCTGAAGCGGCGGTAGGCGTGGGCTGAGCTGCTGCTTGCGAGGGATAAAGCACAGGCTGTGGAGGTGTCGCCGCCGGATAAGCTCCAATTTGCGACTGCTGGCTCGATTGCGGATAACTGGCTGGCTGTTGAGGTGTCTGTGTCTGCGGATAACTGGTTGGCTGTTGAGATGTCTGTGTCTGCGGATAACTGGTTGGCTGTTGAGATGTCTGTGTCTGCGGATAACTGGTTGGCTGTTGAGATGTCTGTGTCTGCGGATAACTGGCTGGCTGTTGGCTATTTAAAGCTTGTGGATAACTGGCTGCCTGTTGAGGTGTTGAAGATTGCGGATAACTGGCTGCCTGTTGAGGTTGGGGTGTCAGAGACTGAGGATAACTGCCTGCTTGTTGGGGCGTCTGCGTCTGTGGATAAGTGCCTGATTGTTGAGGAGTATGGGGTGACGAATAATTGACTGGTTGCTGAGGTGTCTGCGTCTGTGGATAATTGGTTGCCTGCTGAGACGTCTGCGTCTGTGGATAACTGCCTGGTTGTTGAGATGTCTGTGTCTGCGGGTAACTTCCCGAGGGTTGAGATGTCGTCATCTGTGGATAAGTGCCTGGTTGCTGAGATGTCTGTGTCTGTGGATAACTTCCCGTCTGTGTCTGCGGATAACTGACTGCTGGTTGAGTCAATGTCTGTGACGTCTGAGAATAGCCCGCTGCTGGCTGTGGATACATAGACATTTGTTGCTGCTGCTGTGGCGTGGCAGCACCAACTGCCGGGTAAGCAGACTGCTGAGTCGACTGCGGAGCATAGCCTACACTCTGTGGCTGTTGCGGCTGAGGCTGCGCATAGCTCAAAGTCTCGCCAGGCTGCGTGGATGTAGCCATATAGAGCGGCTGCTGATAGTTGTAATTCTGTGAAGCAGAGGACCCACCAGGCGCGGCATTGGCTAGTGGATAATTGTAGCCATACGGCAATGGTGTTTGTTGGCCATAGGATGCTACTGGAGGCTCCGATTGCTGTTGATGCTGCGATTGCATGCTGAGCTGTGCCATGGCACTATGTAGCGATTGGGAGTTGGGCGAGGCCTGTGCCTTGTAGGCGGGCGGAGCGATGTGCTGCTGTTGCTGCTGATATATGGGATTTGTATAACCCGCGCCATTGGGATCATAGTATTGCTGGTGCTGTAGGCTGTAGGGCGGCGGCGGCTCATTGGGTGGCGGTGCGGTGGCGTAGGCCGAGCAGGCCGCCTGTGTCGGGTTCTCCGAGCCAACGGGCACCGGGCGCACCGTGGGCACATAGGGCGTGGCATCAAGAGTGCCTGGGATGGCACCCAAACCACTCTGCTTGGCCTTTAGATAATCACGAAGTTTGGGTGCCCCGCTGGATGGCGTGGGCGTAATTTCTGGCTTGCTCGGAGCTGGCGCCTTGACACTCTGCAGGCGCTGCTGCCGTTCCTCGGACTGCACATCCCGGGCGGACTTGAAGCGTGTCAGAAGTTTTTGGACATTGCCTGCCAGCTTCTTATAGAACTCCAGGCCCTTGGCCGACTTGGCCAGCAGATCCTCGTAGACATCATAGGAGGCGGCGAGTGAGCTGTAGAAATGTTCGCGTTTCTGCTTCACGTCCTGCAGCGTCTTCAGCACGGGTGCGGCACGCGCATAGGCCTCGGTGAGAGCTTGCAGTATGTTCTGCTGGGCCAGCATATTCTGATCGAGCAGCTGGGTGAGGCGATCGTGCTTGGCCAGCTCCGTGGCAAAGAGCGCCTGCAGACCTTCCTGGCCGCCATGGGCAATCACCTTGGTGGTAATGTCATCCTCGTTGATGGCAATGCGCAAATCCGCATGGAATTGGGCGCGCTGCGCCTTCATCTCGTTCACCTTGTTCACGATCAGCTTTACGTCCTTGAAGATCTCCGTGGTGTTCAGCTCCGAGCTAAGCTTCGGCATCAGCTGTTGTATTTCTTGCAACGGCCGTGCCAAGATTTTCAGGTTATTGACATGCAAGCTCATCGCCTTGCGGAGCGTGTTGTTCGATTCGCCGGCTCGGGCATGCGCTTCGCTATATTTCTGGAATTCTCGCGTCAGTTCCGTAATGTGAGCATTGGGCGTACGCTGCACGCCGCTCGCAGCTTGAAATTCCCGTTCCGCTTGCGCTTCTGCCTCCAGCATACGCGTCAGCTCACTCAGATTGGTCTCCACATCGGCTGTGATCTCAGCCAGCTGCGACATGGCCTCAATCAGATCACTGATGGCCGTCTTATTGGCATGCAGCGCGGCACAGCGATCGACAATGCCCTGCGGCAGCTTATTCGCCTGCTCCTCGTTGATGTTGAGATTATCGAGGGTCAGCGAGCTCATGTAGCTATCCAGCTGGGCATCTTTCTCCTCCAGCAAGGCGCCATATTTCCGCAACAATTTCGCCTTCTCCTCGCTGTACATGGAGCTGGCTTCGTGCGCCTTCATTGGCACCAGCCGAGCAAATATATCGGTGCCTGCATATTCCTCATCTGTGACCGAGAAGCCAATGCCATTGACCAGATTTGCGCCCTGAACGGCGGGAATGGTGGACAGCTCTGGCACCGCCTCATGGTAGATGAATTCGTTCTCGTTTTTGGCATTCTTGCGCTTGCCCTCGACCACGTCGGCGGTGAAGCTGAGCGATTCATTGATTTCCTTTTGATCCGGCAGACCCTTAGACTCTTTACGAGCTTCCTCCAGCTTATCCCAGGCGGCCTAAAATAGAATTATGTTAATATTGGCTTCAATTTAAATTATATACTTATAAAACTTACCTGGTAGAGCGTCAGACGTTCGCCCATTTTACGCTGTTCCTCCGCCTGCTGGCCACGATACAAATACAATATGCAGTTTAGATAGTTAATCTTGAATTTCACATATTTCTTCCACAGCTTATAGACGGAGCTCTCGATGACCTGAGCGATGGGTCCATCGTCACCGCCCGTGAGCAGCGCAGCCAAAGCGGCGCCATAGTAAACAACAATTTGTGCCGTCACTTTAGCAACAATATGGGGCTTGCGATTGTCTATCAGCGACTTCTCCAGTATGCATTCCTGGGCCTGAGCCAGGCACACCTGCTGCTGGAAGACCAACAGCTCGTTGGTCATAAAATCCGTGCCGCTATTCACATTCGCATAGCGCTCCCTCAACTCATTGTAGGCCCAAGCAGCGGCCTGTAAAATTTAGGGTTTATCAATAGATATATTATATATCCTTATTTATATTCACTCACCTGAAAATGCGTGCAGGCCATTTTCATGCCATCGATGTCGCCGCGCGTCACCGAGGCGCCAGACTGTGTGTGGGAGGCGGCGATGTTGAAGAGAACAGCGGCGCGCTCGTAGCGCAAATCGCTCACCTCATGCACGGTATTGTGATAGAGATCCTTCCAGGTGAATGTGAAGATGCTGCGCTCCGCGAGCTGAGGAAACCGATTCTGCAGTGCATGTAGCTGGCAATAATATCGCTTCATGATGGGAGCTCCGTCTTTCGTCGTACGCATTGCCTGGTTGCGTAGAGTTTCCAAGGCGTGAACCTCTTTCGAAAAGGCCTCCGGATCTTCATGGTAAAACTCTGCTATGTACTGTGAGTGAGAAAGTGCGAGAGAGAAAGAAAGATTAAGTATGAGCGAACAAAAGCTTTTCAGTGTTTGTTTTGATATTTTTTTTTTATATTTGTTGCTAATTAAGCCAACAACTGCTCGGATGACTCAGACATGGGAAGCGCCAGGGAAGGGTGAGTGGCTGCAGGTGGGTGTGAAGACAAAGCCAAACATATTTCACAGTAGATCAACTTTCGTCAGTGGTTACGTCCCCAGCCCCTACCGCATATAAGGCCCTTCTAGAATAACTGTTAAGTTCGTCGACCGTCGCTGCTTTGTCGTCTGCTTACCTTTTTTAATGGCGCAAAAGATGTGCCTTCCGGGCTAGATTTGAGGGCAAACCATAGCATGTGCAAACGTGGAACGGCCTCCATTGCGTCTTTTGCTATTTATTGCAGCCTACTTCGCTAATTCGTTAATTTTGATACTTTTTTCCGCAGAATGTACAATAGAAAATTGCATTGCAACTGCAGTGTGACCGTAGATGGAATGTGTATGAAATCTCACAAGAAAATGCACAATAAAAATACCAACTTGGGATTTGAAATAAAACTAAACGAATTTGAGCTAAGTCGTTAAGTGGTTCATGTCAATGATACGCCGGCTTATGTATTACAGTGAAAGTAAATATGCAGTTATGATCTAGTAGCAAATGTTGATTTATTTGTATATATATAAAAATATTAATAAAGATAAAGATATTATTAAGGTTTATTCAAACCAAGCAAACCTAGTGTATTATATGAAATACTTTTAAGCACAGTAGACTTCGTTAAAACGGGAAGTGGTTGTTGTCTAGGATGCAATAGCTCAGGAAAAGGCCGTTAGAGGGCGCTTTAAATTATTTTTAAAATTTATATTAATTTATGAAAATGGTTGACATTAAAGTTTATAATATAAATTTCTGTTATAAAATATTTTTTTAGTCGGCGTCCAAAAAAACTCACCTACAAACTGTTGTATATGCAGCATTCTCTGTGTGCATACTCTGAACGCATCTAATCCGTTTGGTAAACCGAAATAAGTAAAAATAATACGAAAAACTAAATTACGTCTGTCCGGCATAAATGAAAATTTACATTTTTCCTAGCACCCAGCGTTGACAACAAAAGACAACAAAAGCGGCGACAAATGGCCAACTCACCGGCTGAGCCGCGAACTATGAAGGATGGGGCCAAGAGGATGAAAGGGCTAAAAGGATAAGCAGAGACGAGACACTGGCGAACAAAAGGGGTTGAGTTGAGCTTTTCCTTTTCGTTCGCGGCATTTGCTATATAAAAACTCTTCTAGTTAATTTAATTATTTATATGACATTTTTTTCTGTACATAATTTGTTGTTGTTACTCTTAAAAATATTTTTAGCACTTCCTGTGCAAAATTCTAACCACAAGGACAACAAAAAAGATGAAAGAGAAAACAACTGCCGAAAGAATGCAGGGAGAAAGAGAGAGCGATAGTGATGGAGACAGGCAGTTGGCCAACTATGCACTTCCTGTCATTGTCTCCGTTCCCTTCCTCCCTCTCTCTCTCTCTCTCTCTCTCCGCTGTGCCGTACTCTAGCCACTGTTTTGCGAAAAGCCGAAACGTTGTTGTTAACATTTCCGCTGCTCGCAAAGGCGTTGCTGTTATTGTTGTTGTTGTTGGTGCCCACATAATTCGCATGGCTAACAACTGCGCAAGAAGAATTTGTTGCGAAATTATTATGAAACATTTACAATTTGCACATGGCAAGCGCTTCACATTTTCATTCTTATTTTAATACTCTACCAAGGGAGATAGAAAACACGTTACGCAGTGTGTAATGAGTGGAGCTGTGATCAACGTAAACTATATTCGAAATACAAGATATTTGAATTTAAATGGATCTGAGCAAGGAAATTATGTTCCACACCCACAATATCCCCAATGGCTTCTCCTTATACAATTATTCATTTAAAGAGTAGCCGTTGTGGATATTGTGAGTGTGGAACATAATTTGAGCGTCAGTACAACTAATGCTAGAGAGTGAGAGAGAGCACATTTTGTGGATGCTATTTTATATATCCACTTTCGTTACTCTAATTGTCTCTCGGACTTTTGATCCCGTTACTTGCAAAGCTAAGCGAATGAAATGAGAGCAGAAGTTATTGTAGTATGAGTGAGAGCGCGGTAAATGAGAGAGTGAGTGAGTAGCGTATTATATATTTAATGAAACTTTGCATAGACAGGTTTTCTCTGAGCTAGGGTATTTCATATTCGGCATGTCGGGTAAGAACTATTCTAACTTCTTGTTATTCTTTTTTCGAATGCACTTAAAAGTCAAGCTGAAGTTTTTGCATTCTTGCGCGTGTGGCACAGACTGAGTATGTGTCTGTGTGTGTGTGTGCGTGGCTGCCAAAAAGTCTGTCAAAATGTTTATTGCGTTGTCATGCGGCAAATGGCAATTAAGTATGTGTGTATGCGTGTGTTTAGGAACGTCTGTATGTATGTGACCTCGTTTGTTTTTTAATGAATATCGCTCTGCTCTCTAAAGCAAGATTCTATGCGTTCTTAAGTGCATTTTGAATGAATTCTCAAGTTATTCTCTCTTCTATTATGCATTCAGAGGCCTCTTTACTTCGATTTGCTATGCTTTAGTACTTAAAGCAATCAAATAAACAGATTGTGAGCGCATCATTGATTAGGTGAGTAATCTGCCACCGCAAAATGCTAAAATGCCACACGCACGCACACACACATAAATCCGAAAGTAAAACTCATTAAACTTATCACTTAATGCTGAAAACAAAATGGCACCGTCATAAAAAATACAACAATAAACATTACTCATAAGCCCACCGACTGGACACAATGCATTGCATGTGAGGGCAATTAAAAAAACGAAAAAAAAAAAAGAAAAGGAAAAGGAGCAGAAAGAAGGCACAGAATGGCCGTTAAATTTGAAATGGGCTCAACACACATGCATAAGTGTTTGCATGTGTGAGAGTGTGTGTGTGTGTAAAACCAAGACCAAAGATAAACAGCGACTAAACAGGGACTAAAAACAAAGCCAAACAAACCGAAGAACCGCAGCAAGGGGCGGAGGCAGGAGCAGAGGCTGGTAGCAGGGGCAGGACAAAGAACACAAACTTGTGCTGGGTACATAAAATCTACGCGCGGCCCCCAAATTAATACGAATTTATGACAATTTCAAATGCATTTTCAACGTTTGCCCCGGCCCCAGCCCTTCGCCTACTGGGCCATAAAAATTTTATGCCACAAGCAAAAACAAAAGAAAAAAAAACACGCGCGAATTTGCTTCTTTTTTTTTTTTTTTTTTTTTTGCAAAAACATTTTTATGTGCTGCCTGCCACGCCTACAATTTATATACATACCTATATAAATATATATGTATGTATGTATATCTGGCATGTGTTTGATTCGAAGTTCCGTCTTGTTGTTTGACCATTTTTATGACCCGCACGGAATCTGCAAAGCAGCCGCCCATTTTTGTAGGCTTTTGTCTTACGAGCTTTTGCCCGCTCTTCACGCCCTTCACGCTCCTCCGCCTCGTGCTCTGCCCGCACTCACTTATTCTTATAATTTTATGGCTACTGACAAATGCCATTTCCATTTCCATTTCGCTGGCACGTTCCATGTTGCTCGTCAGACTTTATGCACTTTATGCACAATAATAAATAAATTCGCATTAAATTTTTTCGTACTCTTTTTAGAGTACCACCAAGTCGACTCAGTCCGTTGCCCAGTCGAAGCATTTGCGTAACTCATAAATACTTTTAATGATCTGAACGTTTTGATTTTGGCATTTTTATTAATTTGTCACAGCTTGTCGAGGCTAGCCCAATGGCCAGAGGGGCCGAGGAGGCGGGGCCGCAGCTATATGACTGGCTAATTTGTTGCCCACTTATTTATATAGCCGACTATAATGTTAATTGTCCATTGGCATGACATAAATCAAGAAAGGATTGCGCAAACAGTTACATAAAATGTTAAGACCGCCTTTAAATAGATCGTTAAATGCGAACGTCCTGCAACAGGCGGAGCACTTGGTAATGATTTAATATATTCTCATTAATACTTAACATCAGCCAAAAGACTGTTGCGATTGAAGAGATTTCAGATTTATAGCAGTTGAATTATTGTGAAATTAAATTTCCATTTTCTATTTAGTTTTTAAATTTTAATTTTTAAATGGGATTATACAAATTTCATCTACTATAAGAAATGTTTTACGTGTTTTTAGAAAAGTTTTCAATGCTTAGTTTCGACATTCGATTTCGAGTTTAATTCAATTCAGGGATTTTCATCAAATACCTTAAATGACTCAACGAACGCAAATGCAAAGGGCAATTGACAGGCGTCGAAAACATTTGCCCATTTCCTTAACATTTTCTGCTTCTTCTTCATCTTGTTTTTTTTTTATATTTTTAGTATTGAAGGGAATATTTTTTCATGTTTTCCAACTTGTCAATTGAAGGCATTTTAATAGCGTCGTGATTTTTCACAAAAAGTATAAAAATTATATTAAAAAAAAAAAAGATGGACATTGGCTATGACTGCTCGACGAGCAAACACCCTTTCTAAAATAAGAATTGATTAATTAAAAATTAAGATTTTATTTAATGATAATAAGTATTGTAGAATGATATATTGCATATATATGCAATAATGATACGTAGTTCACTAATTTCAGTTGAGCATTTAATTCTTTAAGCTCTGTAAAATCAGCCAAAAAAATCAAACTCAGATCTTGCTCATCATAAATTACTCAGCTAGCTCTCGCTCTGAGCTAGATTTAAAAAAAAAATATTTTATTTTATTTATTAGGGAGAACCAGAGCATCTTTTTGGCTGTGAGCTAGAGGCTTCGTTTCTTTTCGTTTGGGTTTTCTGATGAGCGCCTTGAGTTGAGTTATTCGTGTGACGCTCTTTTCACGAACATCGTTTAGGGAGGGTTACGATTGACGTTCGGACAAGGAGAAGCAATGCAAACAGTCTTCTCAATCTCGGGACCTCGTCGAAGAACCGACGTGATTCTTTGCACTCTGAGCTTCCTCTCAGAGTGAAAGTAATTTGCCGACATTAAAATACGGTCTCTGAGTTTCTTCAAAGTTTGTTGATTGATATATATTCGCATATGCCCGCTTATGCTCTACACACAGGAGCTAAAAATTAAAGAAAACTTGTCCAGGCTTCAATCAGTCAAAAGCAGTAAAAACATTTTGCTGCACATTTCGCCGTCTGGCCAAGAAAATGTTCGAGCTTAACTGGTTTCCACCGACTATCCTTGAACGATGTCGGACGTTGAGCTGGCGCTGAGAAGAAGGGGCGGGGCTAGGGACTGGGGCGGAGACTGGCACTGGGTTGTTTTTGTGTCTTGCGTTTGGTTAAAATTTTCGCTGTGAATGTCAATTGATGCGCATTTCGTGATAATTTTCTTGTTTTCCGCATTAGTGCGTTGTCTGGGTGATAGATTCAGCGGGCAGCACGGCATATACAACCCATTCGAAATCAATTGTTATGCTATTTTATACGCTACCTAAGTAGGGATAGGGTAGAAGCGAGTGTAGAACGAAGAGACTGGAGAAGTAGAATTAAATTGGAAGTTGTCGAATCAATTTACTTATTTCTCAGGGAAATCTTTACACATGAGTAAGTATACTATATATAGGGCATTTGCCAGTCATTTATACCCGCTTCTACAACTCAAACTTCTTTGTTCTGCATTTGAAAAGTGTTTTGCATTAAAAGTTTAAATTGAAATTCAATAGTTTTATGCAAAATACATTTCGATTTGCTGAACAATTTCTGCAATGGTGAATCAACAGGAAATTTTCGTTTAGAAATTTGTAAACAGAGCTTAACAAATTTAAAATGATTTAAGCTAAGAACTAAATAATAAATATAATAATATTTTTTTTAAATTGTGACTAACTGAATAGCAACTAAAGCAGTCTAAGCTGTTTGCTGGTGTTTTAATAATGGTAAGAAAACTAGATAAGCTACATATATGTACAGATTTCAATTGAAGTTTGAGTGTTCGTCTTTGGAAACTTTCATATCAGTGCTGTGAAACAATCTCGCAGTTTAATATAATTTGTTAGAAGGCAGACGAAATTCAAGTGCATAAACTGTGCACAATTCAATTATGAAAGTTAATTTCGCAACGCGCAGATAGACTTTAAAAGTCAGGCAAACTTTGTTAGCTGCCGCCAAAAGTCGAGACGGTAAAGGCGACGGCGACGGCGACAGAGACAGAGACAGAGACTCAAGCGGCTCACAATTGCGTAAAATATAAACAAAAACATAGACACGACTACGTATAGAGAGAGAGAGAGAGGAAGAGAGAGAGAGAATACACAGAGACAGATTGCAAGTTGGAGTTGCAGAAATTGACATACAAAGAATAATTTAGTTTTGGCAGCCGCAACTAATTGAAAGGTATTTGTTTAGCGACTGCAGTTGGGTTTGCCTGCTGCGTGGAAATCAAATTAGAGGCACAGCCGCGCATGCAAAGGCGGAAAAGCGTAAAAGCCGCAAGAGTCACACACACACACACACGTCAAGCAGACCTGTGTGTGTGTGTGTGTGTGCGAGTTTTGAAGACATCATTCGTCGCGACAATTCGCGCATATTTGTTTTGCTAATTGGATTAACTCGGCGAAAATATTGAAGTCAACTTTGTCGTTTGCCTTAATATTATTATTCTGCTGGGAACACAAGGCAACGTAAGATATAAGAGCATTAACGCAAAGCGCTGCAAAGTAGGCAACGGTTTTTTCTGCTTCTGATGTTGCGCGTGCGCATAATGAGAGGAACTTTGGATAAAAGCCTGTTTGAAAATTTGATTATTTTTTCCAGGAAAATAGTTCAAATATTTGGTATATAAAAGTCAAAAGTATAAGAAGCTGGTTTGACATTTGGATTAGTGCAGCAAAATGTTTCTAAGAAAATTTTTCATTGAAATATTTATTTAATATATATATAATATAATAAAATAAAATATATTTTTAATAATATTTTATTATTTAATAATTATTAAATATATAATAATTAATATTTTATTTTGCTACTATTTTTATACATAATACATATTTTATTTTTTTAAAGCTTTGTATATTATTGATTGTTGTTAAAACATATAGAAATATATAAAAAATATAAAAAATTTACAAATAAAAAATGTTTTATTAATGTATTATTTAAAAATGTATTATTATATACTGTTAGGAACCAGTATATAAAAATACATATTTTAATTGGTTATTTTTTTTTTTTTTTTTTAAATATATTTTAACAATTATATATACTATAGATTATGCATGCTACAGATTTTATTTTGATATAACTTTATATATATTCTAGACATGCTCATACAAATTGTACTTTAAACATAATCTACATTCAATATAAATGAAATATATATTAATCTAAACTGAATCTTAACAATATTCTCAATAAATTTTTAAGTTTGCTATTATTTTATTTTAATCATCAATATTTCAGCTTCTAATCAACTTTTATGCTTATTTACAGTCTACATTTGCTCCTACTTTTATTACCATTTAAAGCAACAATTTTACATTCACTTGTGTGAGAAATTCATTATAACTGATTTTCCAATATTACTCTATCTATATATGTGTACCTATATATATGTATACATATATGTGCCTTACAAAGCAAGCTCACATATTTGTAGCTGTTCAACAAATTGTTATCGCGACTCTTCGGGCCAAAATGTCGTCGACATTAATTAGCCAATGTGTCGATGGAATGCACAGATAAACAACTGGCATTCATTGTCTGAGCTGCTGCGCGTTGCCCGTGCTGGTTCCCCCTGACCAACTTGATGCTGTCGTTCCTCTGCACACACCCCGCTGCTCTACAGCCCCTCGACAAACGCTGCAGCCTCGCCTAGCACACATTTTCGGTTTCAATTGAACTTTTGTCTGGTTTGGCAATTTTTTTCTGTTCCTTTTATTTTTTTTGGTGCAGCTTGGTTTTTGTCGCGTCTCGTTAAATGCGTGGAAATGCAGTTGGAATTGGAGCTGCAGTTGCTGACGGCGAGGAAGGAGGGAGGGGGGTAAGGGGAAATCGTCGTGAGGGTGGGGTGCAGCGGTTTTAGGGGACGATTGCGTGGTTTCATGAAATGGATGCGTTAATTTGATAAAGCAGCTTTAGGGCACTTTTGTGCAGGGAGCATTGCGAGCAAGGATTGCTTTCTATAACAAAACTCGCAGCGCTAATTAGAGAGCAAAATGATGTTGGCAGCAGAGGGTGTGAGAGTGTGAGAGTGTGAGTATATGAGTGGGCTAAGAGTGTATGTAGTTGCATGTAGATGCACAGATTCGTGTGGCTGCATTGACGAGCTAGATATTTGTGGCCTGCCACGGCATTGGCGAGGATTTAGCAAATGCCTCTCATATGCAGCTTGCAGCTTTAATTGAATAATATTTGCAACGAAAGTAATCAAATGAAAATCTATAAATAAATACCAATCCAAAATGTAAGCTGCAAATTCTAATCAAATAAAATCTAAATAAATATCAATTTATTTCTCGCACACAATCATGCATTTGCAGCTCATTTTAATACACGAATCCAGGTACACTTAAGCCAATAAGCAGTTCAAGATAAAATGCTACACAAATAAAATCAAATCAAATAAATAAATAAATATGCTGCGAGAGCCAAGTCAATTTCATAAAAGCTGCTTTTATTATGGCAACAGCCCGAGCAGTTGGCATAGAAGTCGGGCTCATAATGTGGTAGGACTGTGCGGGGCCATGTAACTGCATTAAAAATTACGTATGAGTAATAAGATGGAAGTGGGAGATGACGAGGGGGTGAAGAAGGAGGAGTGGGAGGTGGCAGCTGGGAGGTGGAGAACAAAATAAAAATACTTTCGTCTGTATAAATAGAAATTGCAAGAAAACATTTACTTGGGCGTAGACTAGCAATCGCAGATGGCATTATGATGGGGCGGCAGACGCTGTCATGTAGGGGGCGTGGCTTGTCGGCGCCTCAGGGTAGAGGCTACAAAGACAAAAAGAAAACAAGCAAATGGAATCTGCCGTTTGCAGGGAATGCCCAGCTCAGAGCTACCCTGTATGAAAAAGAGCTGCTGAAAGATACTCTGTAAAGAGTTGAAGAAAAGACGATCTGTTATTATTTAATAAGAGAATATATATTATGTAAATTGTATTATCTTTAGGTAAAACATATTTTTAAATTATAAAATAAAAATGTTTAACTTATATATTAGAATATGTATTATTATTATTTATTATTGTTATTTAGTATTTATTTTTATTTTAATTTTATGCCTACTACCTCAATGTCGCCCTTTATTTTTTAAGGGGTATTGCAATGCAGACTAGAAAGTTGAGAATTTGGCTTTATTGGAGTGCGGCTAGCAACAACTCAAAAATTGAGCATGAAACTGCGAATGTGACTGCTACAATGAATGGAAATGCCAAGCTAAGGCAGTAGCAGTCGTAGCAGCAGGAGCAGGAGGAGTGGGGGAAGCAGCAGTGGCAGCGCATGTAATAAATATAAAGATTTGCAAAGCGGAAAATTGTGCACTTTTTTTCGGGGTCTCTGCCCACTCAACACTTCCGCCCAGTGCTTGTTTTTCTGTTCCCATAGTAGTTGATGTGCACAGCGAGAAATTAAGCAGTCTTTATTAAATGAAAATAATATTAAAAAAGAAGTTAGAAATTAAAAATAGAGAAAAGAAAATATATATTTTATAACTAAATTATATAAATTTTTGTTTAGATTTCTTGGTGTCTTTAATTTTATTATATAGACAGTTTTGTTTTATTATTTAAAATATATTTATCACATTCATTATATTCTGAACATATACATATTTTTAATAAAATATATTTTTTAAGTATTTTTTATTTATTCATTAAATATTTTTTCATTATTTATTGGTTTATTCATTATTTATTGGTTATTTATCTTGTTTATTTTCAAATATTTTATTTACTTATATTATTATTACTTTTATTATTATTTTAATTATATTTGTTTCAATATCTGTATATATTTGACAATTTTTGTTTCTTCAAATATTTGTATATAATTTTAATTTTTTATTATCTTTTTTTTTTTATTTATTTATTATTTTTCTTTTTTCTTAACACCTATAAATATTTTGGCAGTGTTTTTTGTTTTTCATTATGCACACTTCCTTAAAAAAAAAAAAATAAATAAATAAAAAAAGGACACATAATATATTGATGACGCGTTGCCTGATTTGCAAAAAGAAAACTACGAAAACATTATATTTATATTAAAATAGACGAATAAATAAAAAGAGAACGTTAGAAATGTATACAAAGCTGTAAAAAAATTTACAAGGGGAGGCAAAAAAATATTCGCGTTGGCGACGATGGGCTAACGTTTGCCAAAAGAATTTTCAGTAGCTGCAAACGCAGCGTATGCGCAACATGCGAGCTGCAATGCGATGTGCAGAAATATCTATGCATATGTATATATGTGTAGAACATATATATATGTGCATATGTGCATGTGCGTGCAAGAGCATGCAAAATTATTGCGTTTGTAAGCGTACTTCCGCTCTTATGACACGCAGACGACGCAGCAGGGGTAGCTGATGTGAAAAAAATCTCAACGGCAAGATTCGTCGTTTTGTGTTTATAGAAATTGCAACAGAGACGCGCGGCAGACGACGCGACGTTGTCGTCATCCGCATCGTCTTTGCTTATCGACAAACGACGACAATATATTCCCTAACCAGATGCTCATCATGATTGCAATGATGATGATGATGATGATGGTAGTCATGTTACTATAGTCATGATTACAATGCCAGAGAGAGAGAAAGAGAGAGAGAGAGAGAGAGAGAGAGGAGTGCGTCTACGACGACGTCGACGTCGACGTCTTTCAACTCCGACAATTGCTATTATTGCTCAAGTGTAATGCCAACAATAAAGTAGCTGTTCATATCTACGCCATTTGCCATGCAATATTGTTTAAGCACACGGCGGCACATACATGTTGTCTGAGTGAGAGAGAGAGAGTCGAGTGAAGAGCATAGCAGTCAGGCAGTCAGGCAGACACTCGGCAATTTAAATGTACATTAAAAATATAAATAAAATGTTGAGCCTAGCTGCCTTCCAGCTTATGGAATGGGCGATATACGCGACTTGAGCAGCGTTGCATAGCGAATTAATCATGAGCCTAGAAATGTGCAATAAAATATTTAAGCGTGGCTGTATAAAGCGAAGTGGGCGTGGTGAAAGCGAATGGATAAAGAGCCAAGCAATGCAGTGGACAATAAAATCCCTTGTTATGGGTTTAGCTACATGTGTCTAAATCTGAATCTGTATGTGTAAATATCTGTCTCTATCTATACTTGTATATGTATGTAGTAATTTTTATATATGTATGTGCTATAACTAACTAAGACAATATTTTATTCCCAACCTCAAATTGATTTCTTTTTAAAAGTTTATTTTGTTTTAATTAGGGATAACAATGAATTTATTTTTGTGTTGCAATATTTGTTGTTGTAATTAATATTAAATAATTTATTTTATGCATCTATTATTTTTTGTGGTTGTATATTTGCTATTGTAATCAATATTTAATTTTTATCACTTTATTTTATTTTTTACTATCTGCATTAAATTAGTAAATTAAAAAAAATGCCTTAATGAAATATATAAAAATTAAAAATAAATATAATTTAATAAATATTATATATATACCTTAATTTACTAATAATCACAGACATAATTTAATAAATATAACTTAATTTAATAATAATACTAAACATTTAATAAAAATACTAATAAAAATTCTCCTATTATATCTCAAGTTATTTTTGCATATGTTTATTAGTTATCATTAGCTTCTTTTACATGTATATCTACTTGAATATTTCTTTCAGAAGTTTTTCGCCCTGCTGCAAGTCAAGAAACTTGTCTGTTTATTAAACATAAAATCACTTTGGCTACATTTCAGCCCAAGTATTTAATTAAATATTTGAGGCTCTCTCTCCGCAAGGGCGAATGGCAATTTAAGCCTGATTTTCGGTTGCATTGTTGTGCGCAAATTCCCCAGCAACACCTTCGGTATTGGCCCAGTTAGCCACAAAAATGTGCAAAATCAATGAGTTGCACATTCGACTGAATGCCGTCGCAAGATTGAAGCAGCAGCCAAAAGGCAATGAAGCTGCGTTAAGTATCTGGCAGATATTTTCGTTATTCTATATGCTGTGCTGTGTGGATGCACTTGCGGTTGCCGTTGCCGTTGCCATTGCAACTAAATTTCCAGTTCATTTATTAAAGTTGCTGTAAAGTTTGCCATCAAAAGTCTAATCATGCCGGATTTGTGGTTATCTATAGCCCGGGCTTACATGTGTTTGCGTGTGCTCTATGTATTTTGTAGATACAAAAACTCAACAGAGCCAGCATAACATAAATAAACAAAATGCCACAAAGTGTGGATGCCGAAAAGGACGTGCAGAGGACCTTCAATGTTTGCTTTGCACTGCTGAGATAGCTCCTGCTGCTGCTGCTCCAGCTCCTGCTGCTACTCTAGCTCCTGCTCATATCTATATATCTATCCATCTATATATCTGTATCTCTGTATACGTATATGTTTATACGTGTGTATGTGTGTATAACATGTCAATATGGATATGTAATTTGACCATTTACTCTACGAATTTTGAACATAAATATGAATGGAATTTTTGGCAAGCTCTCACCAAAAATTTATTCTGTTTATATTGAATAACTCAAAAAGACAAAAAAGTGTTGAAATACAAGCGCATTTTTCGTAATTGGAATTACATTGCTCGCATTTTGCAACTATTGAAATTCTCCCATTGATTATGCGGACTGCTATTGCCTTGCTTAGAACTGCATGCGATGCATGCCAAAAATGTATTCGGCTTAATTACATATTTATCTCAAATAGCAACATCAATGAGCACTTTGATCAGCTTCCATAGGAATGCAAACAATTATTAATTTACTGCTCTGAGTAGTTGAGCTAGAGTTTATGAGTTAAAAATTGCAAAAATAGTTAAGCAGTTGTGTTGTCTGGCAATTTTTCCTAAGAGCCACATCAGCGTTAGCTGCGGCCATGCAGCAGGAGGGCAACTGCAGAGCACTTTGCGTGCACAACAATTAAGCCCAAAGTGACAGGGCAGACTGTGTGAAAGGCAGTATAAAAAGCAACGATTAAAACAGAGCTGCATGAAAAAACTGATAGAAAGGGTGAGAGAGAGTAGAGATAGAGAGAGATAGAGAGAGAGAGAGAGAGAGAGAGAGAGAGAGAGTGAGTGAAGGGGGAGAAAGACTAAAAGCAGATGGGGTAAAAAAAAAAAACACTATGTAAGGAGCTCAGAGGTGTCGCTCAGCTCTGCGCGTTATACAAGTAATTTTATATGACCCGAATGGCCAAAAAGTCGTTGGAAAGTTCGCCCTGTTTCGACCTCTTGTAATTAACTTGTGTCAACGGCGGCGTCATCAACCTTTTGCAGTCGTGGCTTTTGTTGTCCATGGCGCTGCAGCTGCTGCTGCGTTCCTCCTTTAACGACTTTTGCATGTCACTTTGTTGCAACCGCAGTGAGACTCGGCGGACTACGCGGTCCACGCGGCGTATGCGCAATGTGCATTCGTGCATTACGCATACGCCCAGTGCTCAGCGTAGTTTCCCTTTTTTTTTTTCTCTCTGTTCACAGTTTCTCTTTGCACATTTCTCACTTTTCACTTTAGCTGGCGCCTAATTGAATAGAGCACAGTGTAAATCCACTTAATGACATTCGCATTTAATAACTTTGCCAGCGTCCATGTCAATCAGGCAATTGCTCATGCAATACGCCAGTCGCCAGTCCAACCAGCCAGCTGAACTTAACATACTTAACGGAAAAGTAGAGCTGTTTTTCCTGGAATGCAAAAGAATTTAATACGCTGCCAGATTAATTAACAGAGTAACTGTGATACGGGCTTACATACACACACAAAGTAAATGGATCTTAGGTAAGACTGGATGAACACGCATTGATTCAATTTAATGCACAATAATGTTTACAATGTTAAGTTATTCCTTATCATGGATAATTACAATATTTGCAAACAGATTTTGTGTGTCGTGCTTTTATTTTTAAATAAAGGTGATGAGGGCAGACATTAAGCTGACAGCAGCAAATGTTTAAGGTTTATTTTCCTTATTTTTTTTTATTTGGTTTAACTCAAAAATAAATTACTTTACATTGGCATTAATTGCGCTTGCACTGAATGAAACAAATTGTTGGCACAATCTCCACACATGTCGCTGTCAATTGCCCTTTATTGCCCAGTTCTGCCCGTCCTGAGCTGTGAGTAGGATACTCTCTGTGTGTGCATGACAGTTAAGTAAATGTTGACATTTCAATTCGATATTTAACATGTTTTGCCACTAAGCCGTCAACGATAGCGGCGGCACAACAGGTTGAGCTATGTAGCTATGTAGTAGGTGAGCTATGATGATGAGATTTTAATATTTTATACAAATACACTTAAATAAGAGGGAGATACAGATACAGATACAGATACAGATACAGATACAGATACAGATACAGATACAGATACAGATACAGATACAGATACAGATACAGATACAGATACAGATACAGATACAGATACAGATACAGATACAGATACAGATACAGATACAGATACAGATACAGATACAGATACAGATACAGATACAGATACAGATACAGATACAGATACAGATACAGATACAGATACAGATACAGATACAGATACAGATATAGATATAGACACAGATACTTTTCGATTTGCATGTTTGCTAACGATTTGCACTTGACCTTGGGCTGAGCACACACTTATGGCTATCATTAGACATTCATTTGAAATATATTTCGGTTTAATTTTGTTAAAAATCTATGTGGTATGACCAGCACTCCGAGCGGACACGCAGTGGTTGGAGCTGGAGCAGCTCTCGGGCCTTCGGCGAATATAAAAAGTAAATCGCTAAGTAAAATTTATTTTTATGGCCAAATTTGCAACAGCTGCTGCTGCTGCTGCTGCTGCTGCTGCTGTTGGCCGCAAAATGGCCGCATAACATGGCAACTACGCAAGAGAAAAGAACGAAAAGCGAAAAGAAAATAGAAAAGGAGAAGGAAAACTTGGCCGCATATACTCATAGATTCAACTAAATTGCGCATATATCAAATTGTAATAGTTTCTAACAATTTTGCGCACATTTCGCTGATTTTGCTGCGTGCGTGCAACACGTACTGGCTATAAAATCCTCATGAAATACTTCCATATGCTATAGATACATAGATACATACGCATACATATATACATAGATGTATACTATGTGGAGCATAGATTATTTGATTTGAAAGTTAAAAGTGGGCGAAGTATTTGGCAAAGTACTTGTATTTTTATTTAATTTTTTTTCTGCTTCTTTTCTTTTTTATTTTTGGCTACTGCCCAGAAGATGCTTAAATTGGGTTCTCAAGTAAATTGAAAATATAGCTGAAACAGCTGTCAAATATGTGGGTGGGTGTGCAAGTATGTGTGTGTGTGTGTGTGCGCTCAAAGGGTTTCATTTCGAGCACTTGATTAGTCCGCAAGAAGTAGGGAAAGTTTCAATTGAATTGGCAAAGAAAAAAAAATAGGACAGCTCCCTCTATGAAAATTGCGTTGTAATGCCAAAAAAGAGGAGAGAAAAAAAATTGGAATATCATAAAAATCAGTGGAAATTCTTTTGGCCACACGCTCAGCACTTCGCTGATTGCTATTGTTGTGGAGAGCAGTGGATATATACATATACGTATATACGTATGTATATGTATGTCATATTACGCATATGTAGCGCTGATGCTTAGTTACACTTGCAACAATTGCTGTCGCATTCCAAACTCCTCAACTAAGACGCATAAAAATTGCTTTTGCACTTCCTTGCTCTCACACACACACACACAGACAATACACAAATAATTTGAGGAGTAGTAGGAAAAAAAATAGAGAGAACCCACACACAAACACACACTTAGAAATTACTTTGACTTTTGGAATTTTGCCGTTTGTTAAGTGGCAAAAATTCTTTGTGTGCCGAGATTTGCTTGGGTTCGTTGCGTTTCGCTTCTTTAGATTTTTCTGCTGACCGCAGAGCATTTGCCTTTGGCCACATTCGTTAGCATTCCTCGTATACAGCGTAATTTGCTAGCCTTACAGAAATCTGTAATGTGATTTGCCCTCAGCTGCCCCATTGTGACCGGGGACAACAGCCACGTTTGATTTCCAATTATTGTTGCTTTCATTTATGATAAACGCAAAGCCGTCCACAGTCAGGCAAGGAAAATAGGTATTTTGGCCATGTGCACAATATTTGAATTATATTGAAATAAGGTGTGATAAACTGGCAATTTAATAGAGGACATTGTTGTGTTTATTTACATTTAAAGAATTTATATATATGATTTATATAAAAATATATGAAAAGAAATGGGGCAACGGTCAATGGTAGAAACAAAATTAAATAAAAAATTTAAAATAAATAAATAAAATATAAAACAATCAAAAAATGAATAAAGGAAAAAATTAAATTAATAAAAAAATAATTAAAATTGGATAAAAATAAAAATAAAATGAATAAAGAATAAACAAACGCAATATAGGAAATAAAATGAAAATTAATAAAAAAAATAAAATTAAAATAAATAAAAAATAATAATAAAGACAAGACATAGCAAACAAAGTTAATAATAATAAAATAAAATAATAAAAATAAATATAAGAAATAATAAAAGAAAATATATAAAATGACTTATATGCAAACAAATGTATTGAAAGAAATGGAACAATAGTTTATAGTAGCAAGAAAAATAAAACATAAAATAATTAAAAAATAAATATAATAAATTAATAAAATAAATTTACAAAAAATAAAATAAATTAATAACAACTAAAATGACTAAAAAAAAAATTATAATTATAAATAATAATATTAAAAAATATAATAAAGAAAAAAGTTTTTGTTATTTTTTTTAGAATCTTTCAGCTTCTCCATACAATAGATATTTAATAAAATAAAGATATAGCATAGCTTTGACTAAATCAGCTGTCAGTCAAATAAAAGTTAATAGCCAAGTATATATGTATATATGAACATACATAAAGCTAAGTCCAAGCCCAGTCTAACTTTCACTTGTCTTACCACAGCTGCTTCACATTTATCAAGCCAACTTTGTGCTTAGCCTACTCATACCCTACACACTCATACTCATGCAATAAGTACACATTACAATGAAGTTAAATTGGTTTCATTGACAGCCGCAATTAGATATTCCTTCCAGTACATACATATGCATATTTCGATTGGCATTTTATGCAAAATACATTATTATAATTTGCAGTCAAATTTGTGTGTATTTGGACACGTTAACTATTTAATTAGCAGATGGAAGTTGTGGCCTAGGCAGACAGGCAGGCACTACATCGAGTGTACTTTTGAGTATCTGAAATTTCTATACACCAGCACTCAAATGCCCTTTCAGCACTCCCTGGCAGTCTCTGCTGACTGTCGTTGTCGTTGTTTGTCTCGTGTAATTTATTGACCGCATGTTGTTTTGAGTTGGAGTTTTCACGTTGGCATCTGCAAACGCTCAGCCGGCCCCTTTGTAATCGATAATTCACCTTGACATTGCCAACTCGAGTTAATGCTAATCGGCTTAATTTATAATTGATTCATGTTGCAATATACAAATTCTGTTATATTTGCGGATATATGTATTGCAGCAACCAATTATCTCTACGATTTGGTCATTGATGATAAATGATTTGCTCTGCTTTGCTTCACTTAGCTGCTTATTTGTATTGGAACTAATCATATATTCAATTGACAGATGGAATTATGCAAATTTACCGTGTTCAAGTTAATGAGAAATTTTTAAAAATTGAAACGCTAAGCTTATTTCACTTGTGTGTGTAGTAAAGACAGTCTTAGATGATTTGGAAGGCAAAGCCAAGCTGTCAATAAAAGGCAAACGGCTATAGGCCAAAGTAATGCCTTGACTTAGGGGCTTAAATATCTGGCAGGTTTTCATTTAAGATCTGCTTTTGATATTATCCATATTCAATATAAATTTAACTGCTTCAACTATACTACTACTACTATTACTACTACTTGTACTACTACTACTACTACTACTACTACTACGACTGCTACTACTAGTACTACTACTACTACTACTACTACTACTACTACGACTGCTACTACTACTACTACTACTACTACTACTACGACTGCTACTACTACTACTACTGCTACTACTAGTACTACTACTACTACTACTACTACTACTACTACTACTACGACTGCTACTACTACTACTACTACTACTACTACTACTACTACTACTGCTACTACTACTACTACTACTAGTACTACTATTACTACTACTACTACTATTACTACTATTTTATGAACTATTTATTTAAATACCAACTATACAACTAGTATATATCATATATTATTCTAAATTTCCATTTTTTGATAGTTTTATATGCCAATTTATTATTATTTACTTGACTAACCCACTTGACTAACTAACTTGCTATCAACACTATCATTATTATTATTTTTTTGTCAATTTTTCTTTAAAAATTTTGGCAATATTTGGGCAAAACAGAAATTCAACTTTATGCCGGGCCAACAAACAAAATGGCAACAATTTGTGCAAGTTTTATGGATCAACAACAAATGACAGCAACAAAAGTGCATTTTATGGCCAGAAACCAGCTCATAAAACTGTCAGCCACACACACGCATGCACATGCACACACACACATGCACATGGTTGGACTACTTTTGTTGTTGTTGTGTAGCCACCTACGTGCTCTACCAGCCTGTAGGTGTTTTTGATTAGCAGCCTAACTGGCAAACCGGACACCCCCCTTGCCCCCTGTCTCTGCCCCTGTCGGCTTGCCCCTCTGCTGGCCACGGCTGATTGAACATTACGCACGCATAATTAAACCGTAAGCGAAAATTTGGTGCGATTGAATGGCTGCTTGGATCAGCATTAAAAATGTTTGTGCTGGAATATTTGCAATGCATTTTTCACGCATTCTATATGTAATGCATTTGGCACCAGCCAACAGCAGCAGTAGCAGGAGCAGGAGCAGGAGTAATACTAGCAGCAGCACGTGTGAAAGAATGGGAACAGGAGGGGGCTGCATTATGCACAGGCGATTAAGCAATTTGACGGAGAGAGTGGAAGAAGAGAGAGAGGGAGAGAATGATAGAGAGAGAGAGAGCGACAGCTACACAAATCAAAAGCATTTTTTGGAGCATTACGTATATGTGAAGACTCTCTCTCCCTGCGCCCATCCCTTCTCGTCCTCCTGCTCAGGCGCCGCCTTTCCGTTTTGCAGTTTACATTGTCAAGTGGCCTGGTTGTAAAATTGTGCGGGAAATTGTTTTAAACTTTCTTTGGAATTGATGATCAACGTTGCATAACTGTAGACATGCAACAATGTGAACATTACATTGTTGTTGTTGCTGCTGTTATTGTTGCTGTTGCTGTTGTTGTTGTTGCTGTGCATTTGAGGACGTCAGTCAGCTGGTTGTTGCAGTTGCAGCGCCCCGGCTACAGGACGTTGTTTGCTTGTCCTGAAATTGAAATTTCAATTTTAAACACATTTACAAGCAGCTGGACAAGTCGCAATCCAGAAGCGAACCCAAACCCAACCCCTAGCCCAGCTCCCGCCCACATTCCAAACACTATCTGCCACTGTTGATTGCCGGTCTTGGCTGTGGTTTACAGCATGTGTGTGTGTGAGTGTGTGTGTGTATGTGTGTGTGTGTATCTTCGTTCGGTGCCATGTCCTTAACCGCACCTACGCCATTTTCGTAAGCTTCATGTTAATAAATGAGTATTTCGCACTTTTATAGCTCTGCATATGTGTGTGTGCGTATGTGTGTCTCATGTGCATGAGCTATGACTGCCTGTGTGAGTGTGTGTGTGCTGAGGTGCGTTTTCATTGCAAATACAACGCGCGCTTTGTGGCAGCTATAAAATTGTGCAGCACTCGCAACCGAATAGCGCAAATGGCAAATGTTCAACGCCTTTGTTATTACGACAGGCACAAAAAAAAAACATATACATATACATATGTATATACATGGGGCATGAAGTGAAACTATTGCCACTGCATGCACTCAGAGAAATTTAGACAGCTATGCAAAGTTGATTGAGAAAAAGAGTTAGAATTGTGAATGGCTCAAGAGAGGAATGTTCGAAATATTTTATGTTAGAATAGGTTTGCTTGCCCTAAATAAAATGAATAGTTTTATACAGTAGAGTCCCGATAATTCGAAATGGCTCAGTGTTTTTTCGATTTATACAGAAATTCAAGTTATCGAGAATTATTGAGATCGAATTTCTTTCAAGGGAATAGAATTTTTTTTCGATGTATCGGGGTACAAATTATCGAGACTCGACTGTATTTATATATGTATATATATGTATGTATAAGACGTATATGAAATTTTATATATGATCATATGATATGAAATGAGCCACATATATGTATAATATGATATAGAATTCAAAGGCAAAGCGTATTGCCATAAGAGGAAGACTTTATCAGGGAAATGTATAATTAAATAATATAGAGAGAGTTAACATATACATATACATGTTGACAACTTGTACACCCATTTCTCTCAGTGTCTTTTGCTTATATTACGACAACTAATATCCGCATTTCAAGCATCCACTAAACACACAACACATCACGCCCACACACCAACACATCATCACATACACACACACACACACATACGTACACTTATGCTGTAGTTTAGCACTAAACACGCGCTTTCCGCCCACATAGTGGACGTGCATACATACCCTGGACTATGTCATAAATGCGGCGACGACTATCATAAAAACGCTGACTTCATTTTGTAAACGCCTCGTGCGGGTATTCCATACAACCATAAGTATGAAAATATATATATGTGTGTGTGTGTGTATGGGTGTGTGAAAAATATTTAAGGCTTCGCATGCAGTTTGCTTTTCTAAAAAGTACTCACACTCCCACACACACACACACACACACACACACACACACACAGTTACACTCAGTCACACACCCACTCACAGTAAGCGCCAAAGTTGTTCGCTAGATGGCGCTGTGGCAAGTTATCTCTCATGTTGGAACTTTTATGCCACGTGTGAGAAAATTTCAATTGGCTTAGTTTTTATCGCTCATAAATAATTGAGTCTTTTCTGTCCCAGTGGGCGTGGCCAGAGTTTTTTGTTTTTTGCAATTGAAAATTGAAAAATATTAGCAATTTTCTATCGAGCAAATGCAATTAATAAGAGCTTAAAAGAAAATTTCAAGCAAAGCGAGAGATCTAAGCGTGGAAATAAATTGAAATTTGATTGCAAAACAAGAAAATCCAAGTTGAGTCTAAAATAGAAAAGCTCATTCGAGATTGAAGGGAGAGAGAGAGAGAGAGAGAGAGAGAGAGAAAGAGAGAGGTGATATATGTGTATATATAATACAAACATATCTATGATTCTTTGTGTTTTTATTTTTAATACTTAGTACAGTTTTTTGCTTCTGCCCATTATCCATTGAATATTCACACACTTTGCCTTTTAGAGCAGCTCATAAAAGTTGCAACTTTGCAACTGAACAACATTAAAAGCCGAAATCGAACCGAACAAAAAAAAAACAAGTAAGAAGGCTCTAGTCGAGACTGCTCGACTAGGAGATACCCTGAACCCTCTAAGCTGATATTCTAATCACTCTGCACTTTTATGTACACATACATAATCATGCATCCACACGCACGCATAAGCCTGCTCTCTGCTAACTGCGCAGTAAGCAGCGACTGCGATTGGGCTGCGCTGCAGTGTGGGCATATTATGAGAATTGACGATCTTAATGAAACTTTCAGAGCGTAATTATATGGTGAATATGTGTGTACATTCCAAAGCACAAGTCTGTAGTACTTGAAATGCGTTTATATCCATTAACTTTATATACAACCCAAATTTGAAGACTCCAGGTCTAAAAATGTTCAAATTAAATCAATTTTTCGATTATTCTCGATAAAAAAGTTATCGGACGATTTATCGAAAAAATAAAGCAAACTCGTACTGCGTATGGTACTCACGAGTATGCATGCCAAATTTCAGCTCTCTAGCTCTTATAACTTCTGAGATCGACGCACTCATACGGACGGACGGACGGACGGACGGACAGACGGACAGGGCTATATCGACTCAGCTCGTCGCGCTGATCAAGAATATATATACTTTGTGGGGTCTGCCACGCCTCCTTCTACCCGTTACATACTTTTTCACAAAACCATTATACCCTGATTTCCCATTTTCAATGGGTTCAGGGTATAAAAAGGGGAAGCAAAGGAAAATATATACGACACAGTAAACTAGTTGAAGCATCTTAAAAAGTTCCTAAAAGGCGCCATGTCGTGTTTCTTCTTACGCAACAGCCACCCGCTCCCTCTCCCCATCCCTCTCACACTTATACACACATCAGCAGGATTTGCTCTTTGAGATGCGTAGACAACGCAATTCGATGACAGCAAACAGCAATCGAATTGGAAGCCTGCTTAAATATTGGAAGGCACTTAAGAATTGTTTGCTAGGCAACTCCTGATGCCTGCCAATACCCCTTGGCTTCTGTGATAGATGCCGCTGCTGCTGCTGTCAGCTGGAGCCATATGCAGCAGGCATAAAACCCAGAAGAGAACAAGTAAAAGTGTGTAGATAAGGAGAAGGAGACGCATAGATACCCTGTAAGCAAATGGGAGCGTCTGTCTAGCTGAGTAAAGATTTTTGCTGCACTTGAGATTCTGGAAAATCTAGATATATCGATATGCATACCCTTTGCCATCCGCTTGCTAATTTACAGGGCATTGAAAAAACTCTAGTATTAGTGGGAAAGCAGGAAAAATAGAAAAAATAACAACTACGAGTGGGGATCTGCGAAAGGCAAAGCAAACATCGCCGAGTTGCAAAATGCAGTCGAGTGGTTTAAGCGACTGCCGCAGGACAAATGGCAGCAACTTCGAGAATTGGCTAAAGGGGGAAAACTCTGGCAGGCATAGGCGCTACGCTATGACAAATGCCGACGAAAGAAAACTGTATCCAGCAGGCAGGAGTCTAACAAAGTTTTTCCATTAAAAAACATTAAATACAAAGTGCGTTGACGTTGATGCTGGATGGTGTGGGGTGGAGAGGGGCATGATGTTACTGGTGATGATGATGATGATGGTGTTACTGCTTTCAGCAGTGAGGCTGTGAAAACAAACAGTAAAAACCGAGAAAAAAATGGAGGAACAGAGGAAAAATGCTAATAAAAGTTGGAGTAGTAGACAAAGCATATATGCTGCTACATGATAATGCGAATGGATGTAAGAAAAACCACTAAAATCGAGTGAAATGAGATCAAGCTTTCAATGCATTGACAAGAAGTGGGAGGGCATTTTAAATGAGTAAATGTAAAAAAAAAAAATAAAATAAAAAATGGATAAGTCTACTGAAGAATTACTAATGATAAATATTTGATATTTATATAAATTTATATTTATATAATTTCAAAAGATTTGAAAAGTTTTCCCTCTTCTCTCTTGTTTTGTCATTCCTATTGGCTAAAAATTTTATTTAGTCTGACACTTAGGGATTAATTAATAATAAAATTGCTTACTATTATTTCTGCATAAAAAGTAAAAAGTCTTCAATATATACCATAATTTCTAGTTTATAATAATTTCTAGTTTATAAAAAATGAAAGATAAACAAAAATAACAAAAATGAAATGTGGGGAGAAATTGAAAGCTATGCAAAATGCATGCCATGAATTCCATAATGTAAATGAAAATGAGAAATAAATTGCAAAACAATCAGCTCAAGCCACAGACGAAACACAAAGATAGAGAGAGAGGTAGACAGAAGGATAGAGAGTGAGATGCTCATATGTAGTCAAAGAACATCAGAAAGTATAATAAGAGAAGAAAGAAATTCCATTAGCATTTTGGTTGACAGCAAAGAATTCCTATTTGTCCAGCGAGTCAACTATGAAAATTGAACAGAAAAAGAAGAAGAAGAAGAGGGAAGAGTTGATGAAGCTGAAGAGCAAGTGCTAATTGTTGGAAAGCTCTGTGAAGTTCCGTTATGTTGCTTGCATTTTTATGGATTGTACGTCAATCAAATTCCCATTCACATGTGTTTTTTGACTTTTGATTTGTTTTTTTCAATATTTTTGGCTGGGTATATGGACTATGGCACTTGGCTTGGCCAATGCATAACGCATCGTCAATTGCCAATTGGAGCAGTTTCGCATGGTTCAATAATTCTGTGCGATTTACTTTGGGGCATATTTAAATTTTTGTTTCAGATGATGAAGCGTTAAAAAGGAGAGGGGCAAAACGAGCGTGTGTGTGTGTGTGTGTCTGTGAAAGAGGCATGGAGCCAAGACGCATATGCATATGGTAATATTTATGAGTACTCACTAATACACGCTCTTCTGCATTTTGAGCACAATTTCGCAAGAGTTGCCATCGACTGAGCTGCAGCTGTAGTTGTAGTTGTATTTGTAGTTGTAGTTGTAGTTGTAGTTGTAGTTGTAGTTGTAGTTGTAGCTGCAACTACAGTGCTCTTTCATCCTTGCCTAAAATAACATTGCTATAGCAAATTTGCATAAAGAAATCCCTAAGCTTACACACACACACACACAAACACACACACACACACATGCATGTTTGAGTTTAGTATATGACTTTCACATAAACTTCTTTGGCTGTGAGCTGAATGCTACGGAGTGGAGGGAGGGGCGAGTGAATCGTTGCCGAATCATGTTAAGCTGAGGGAATTAATATCGTAGCACAGCCAAAAGCGGTTCGAGCATTTTCGACGTTATTGTATTTATTAAATATTAATCCGCACAGCGTATAAATTTCATCGACATTGGCCAAAGTGTGAACTGCAGAAGCTGGCAAGAGTTTCGTCTGGCTGCGAGGGGTGGGCGGAAGCAAACGGAGCAGACGAAATATCTCCTATATCAAAGACTGGCAATATTTATATTAAATTACGCCGTTTTCCAGCGCCAACAAGCTTGTGGCTTGCATATGGGCGAACAGGATTTAAATACGAACAAGTTTGATATAGCTCAGTTAACACTTTAGTTGCGTAGTCTGATTTCAATATTAATTGCATGTAATCCATATAGTTTGAGTGGATGTAAGCTTTAAAAGGGTAAAAGTGTAGGATAAACACTTGTAGATTAAATTATAGAGTTATAAAAGTATTCTTAAGTTATTTTTTAGAAATCAATAAAAATTGTAATATAAAATCTATTATGAAGTGAAGGACTAATTCCAAAAATTTAAAGATAAGCAGAAATTAGAATTCTAGTTATTATTAATGTCAGATGAAACTGAGAACAGAAAATAACATTTCATATATGTAATTATAATATATAAACACCGAGTTTTTTGTTTGTTTACTTTTTACTTTTTTATTAAAAAAGTTTACTTTATTATAAAAACTAATAACAAGCTTACAAATTAGATCCATAAAATAAATATTTATTAATATATTATATTTGGCTTAAATTAAAATTAATATATTATATTAGATAAACGTTTGCAAGCTTTGCAAAAAAAAAAAAATAAATAAATAAATAAATAAAATAAAAAAAATAAAAATAATAATAATAAAAAAAATATATATATATTACACATTACAAATTACAAATTACTTTGAACTAAAATCATGGAATCTTAAATCAAGGAATATCTAATGATAAAACTTTTTCCTGTTCTTATTGTTAGATATTCCATGATTTAAAGTTATAAATAGCTTAAAGGTAATTCTAAAGCTCTCATTCATTATTGCACATAATCCAGTTCTGAATTAGCTTAATTAACTTTTAGCTTTTGTCTCAAGTGCAATCAGATACTGCCAATTGCTTGACTGCTAGTCTATTAATAATATTTAATTTCATCTCGCTTGTAGGGCGAGTTCGAAAAGCAAAGCAATTTCGCACTTAAGCAAAAGTGATGTAAATAAATAAATAGGCCAAATAATATGTGGATATGTAAAGCCAGAATGCAGGGGAAGTGTAGGAAATTGTATTAATTATGCATAGCCAGATGACTTGCTAATAAACAATGAGAAGCAATGCAATGAGATAGACAGAGTTGTGAAACATTTCAATTAATACAATACAATTATTGCGATTGCACTGAACAAACAATGCGAGGCTCTATGGCATTGTGTGTAGGCGTGGCAAGTCATCAAGCGTATTAGAAACAATTACAATAATAATATTTGCAGCAATAACAAAGTCAATTCGACTGCCAAGAAGTAATTAATTAATTCGCAAATACGGGAATTCTGCATTTTCTGTTAGCGAGTCGAGTTGAGTCGAGTCGAGGCAAGTCGAGTCGAGTTGAGTTTTCGTTCGCAAGGCCAAAAGATAAATGAGTGAAATTTGTTGAATTTGAATTAATTAATTTTAATTTGCTGCAAATTTGCAGTTTTTCATTAGACAAATTGACATGACAGTTGCATAATGAAAATAAATTGCCACAGCAGCGAGACGAAGCCAAGGAATACTAAATATATATATTTAACCAAAATGAAATGAATCCAAATTTGTGGAGTGTAATAAATTCTGAATTTGCCCTAGTTGTAATTGTATTTGAAATGAGCTTAACAGATGCAAAGTGTGTGAATTGGCAAAGCAAATCAAGTCTATACAAATATGCTAAGTTATTATACGAAGGAACTTCATTTGAGCTCTGTTTAGTGGAGTCATTTAATATGATATTATGAACTGAGAATTTAGTTTTGTCAAATATTAATATTTTGTAAAATATAAATGTTATTAATTTACTAAAGTTGTACAATAGAAGCAAATATATATGTATGTAATATTACAGTGCATAAAATCTTATTTTATTTAAAGTCTTACCGCCAGCAACTATATGTGGACAGAGCTGCAATTCTTCCTCTTTCTGATCCGGCACCAAGACATCAGATCGACCGAACGCTATGAGCTTCAACTAGAAAGTGACTCTATTGCCATACAACAGAAACTATTTATAGTCAAGGTGAGCATGATGGAGTGTATGAGTGAGCCGAGGCGTCTGCTCAGAGAGGTTTTCTTTCTTTCACTACACTTATATAGAATGCTGTATGCGGTATGCCTCAACAGTCTAGTTATTTTTGATAGTATATGTGAGAAGAGAGATGATTTATCATGCCTTGTAAGACATAAAAGCCTCTTGAAAAAGCACTTCTGCTCTCTGGCTCTAAGTTGGCAGGGAGCTAATTATTGAGAGTTTATTTTTGTCGGCTTTTGTGATTATTGGTATATTTTAAAACTTCTTGGAGAGCTGCTGATCTGATTTATATATGTATATGTATGTATATAGATAGTAATATATGTTGATAGAAAAGTTTATTAATTGATTAATAGCAGGCAAATGCAAAAATACATATGAAAGTAAGGAATCAGAAAGAGAAAAAAAAAAATTATTGTAAAATAAATATTAAGCATAAATAAAGTAAAGTAGCCAATTAACCAGTACGATTGAGGGATAATTATATATATTAATAATATATAATATATATAATATAATATAATAATAATAATATAATATATAATATATAATTAATATATAATAATATATAATTAATTTGAATGTTTTTTTTTTTTTTTAATTATGTATATATATTTTTTTAGTTTTTAATATTTATAATAATTTTATTATTGACAGTATATTTAGCAATCATGGATCATTTTTCTTTCTTTTACTCACATTTTACTGTATATTTCACTTGTCAATATTTATTTAACTTGAATATTACGTTTTAGGCAATCGTTTTTCTATTTCCATTCATATTCGATATTCATTTTACATCCCATAATTCTCAGCAATTTGCAGTATTTATGCTGAGTTCTGTGTGTTATTTTCTATGCGCCAATCCATTGGCTCTGACAGCAAACAATTCCAATTTCGCACACAGGTGTGAAACAGATTTCAGGCAAAAGACAGTGAATGGAAATTTTTATTGGCTGTAATTTAATGCAGCTAGCAGGTGCATCGAGTGCAGCAGGAAAAGCTGGAGCAACAGCAGCAGCAGCAGCAGCAGGAGCGGCAATTCGCAGAAATATTTCATTGAAAGCACTTGGAGCACATATGCTCTTATTTATGATATATGCAGAGCTGCGAAAGGTGTTTGGTATTAATAAACGACTCGGAAAATTGTTTTTTCCAAACAAATATTTTATTGTCGTTGCAGGAAATGTTGGCTAATGAAAATAATGAATGTTTGCTTGCCAAGCTGTAAAAGCAGTGCATAAGAATAAGTTTATAAATATATATGGATTACTCCTACTCAGACAATATATTTGTTCATTTTTAAATCCTCTCTTTATAATCTTAACAAATTTCATAAATTCTTCCTTTGAAAGCTGCTTAGCATTATCACTATTATTACTAAGAGAAAGTCTAGTAAAAATGCCGAAAATACTCTATTAAAAAGAATGAAAAGCCGAGCTGAAGTAGATTGAGATGTGCTTAAGAAGAGCGAGAGAGAGAGAGAGAGAGAGAGAGAGACCTGAGCAGGCAGACAACGAGCCTAAGTAGTAACAGCGGACAAAAGGCAACCATAAATGCAAAATATAACAAAGAAAATAGAGGAAAAATATAAAAAGGGAATTATAGGTGGGTGTTAGCGACTGCATAATACTCTTTAAATTAAGTAAAATATTGAAATTAATTTTTGTATTTATTTTTATTTCTATTATTTAATGTCATTTTTCTTGGACTGAACAATAAGCTAATTGACAATTATTAACTATTCATAATAATTAATTGATTAACTATTAATTACCCGAGGGATTTGAGGTTTAGTGAACATAATCTATCAATTATCTATTTACTATCTTTCTATATATATCTATCTGAAACTATAAACTGTATATGTATTATCCATCAGTTATCTTCTATATTTTTATTCTACTATTCATCTACTAACTATCTACTATTCATTTAGCAGGCCCAACCCAAGAAATTCTTATATTTTATTTTTTTATGCATGTCCGAATATATATTTTTATAATTGATACCCGAACATTTATTGCATCAAAGAAATTTGTATAGTTTCTAAGTCAAAATTTCACAAAAGTGTGTCTCAACTCTCTATGCTCATATGGACGTATAGCTAGAGACAGAATATATACTTTGTTTTCAGTTAGTGAACGAGTGTGACAGGCAGAAACTGCATAGAGGCAGCAGCAAATGCTTTGCCACTTGCAAAAGCTGCGACTGTCATAAATTCAATTGGGGTTCAGTTCTTTTTTTGCTTTTTTATTTTATGGGCAGCCCTCGAAGCGTATCGGGGACAGGCAGCCACGCAGCGGCTGATGGATCCTGCTGCTACTCCTGCTACTCCTGCTGCTATTCCTGCTGCTATTCCTGCTGCTGCTAAATGTTGCGCTAAGCAGTAAAAATTACATTATGAAATTAATACACAAGAAAAAAGGTAGAGCAACCGTGAGTTAGAAAGAGAGAGGGAGCGAGAGCGGGTGAGAGGGAGAGGGAGAGAAATGAGTGCAAACAGGTAAGCGTCGCAGTTGCTGCTATTGCATTAGTTAGAGTGGCGGCTGCAGCACAGACGGACGAATGGGCGATGGCGTGGGCGTGGCACCCTTGCTTTGAAAATTGCGATACGTGTGTGGTGTAATGGCATTTATGGCTAACCACAACGATGCAGACGACACCGTAAAGTCAAACAACTTTGTTAACATTTTGCACGCGTGCAAAGCGACAAAGTAAAGTTAAATGAAATTCAGTTGATTAATTGCTGCTGGTTGACCTGTCAAAGACCAAACGTTAGTGTGTGTGTGTGTGATGTTTGAATTTTATTAGATTGTTAAACTAGTTAAAGGAAACTTCCTTTGAGCCAGCAAATTCCAGTGAATGCAATTATTATTTGTTTGGAGTATTTGTGAGAAATGCGGCTAGAATGTGGGAAATTCATATTGCCAATGGTCAACTTAATGTTGCAGCTCTTCTTAATGATCATTTCAATTATTATAATAATACAACTAGAATTATTCCTATTATTATTATCATTGTTATTGTCATTGTCACTGTTATTAAATGCTATCAATCATTCGAATGGTAATAAATCATAATCATATTGCTGCTGAATTATTAGCCGTACATTATCATTACATTATCATTACATTATCATTCATTATATTTTTGAAGCATTATTATTACATAATTGTTGGATTATCATTATTTTTATTATTAGATTATCATTGTCTTTATCAATGTCTTTATCACTATATTCGCATTAGATTATCATTGTCTTTAGCATTAGCATTTGATTATCATTATCTTTATCATTATGCTAGCATTAAATTTGCTTAATGATTATCATTAAATTTGCACTCCATTGTGAATAATTTCTTATCAATACATTATGGTTTACCGAGCAACTCAGAGAGTAACCGATGGCATCGGTTGCTCAACGAGTTCGTTCGTATTCGATTATCTATCGTTTTTCTCTCCGCTCTGGTCTTTCTTCAATCGTTTGATGGAGTCAAGTGAAGCAAGACGACTTCTTTGTATGTATTGGTTGGTAAGGGAGTGTAAATGAATTGAGTGTGTGAATGTATAGATCGCTTGCATGGGGACTCATTGTCCGAATGTCCATCGTATCTCTCCCTGAATAATGTTCGTGAAAAGAGCGCGTCACACGAACAATTCAACTGAAGCTGCTCCACAGCATATAAAAACGAACAGAAACGAGGCCTCTAGCTTAGAGCGAGATAGACTGAGTAGGAAGAGAGCATAAAGCATCAAACGGCCAATTTTGCCAATTTCTTAATAGTAACTATTAGTAGATTTTTGCCTATATATATTATAATTACCATACTAAGAGTAATAATTAAGCTCTACTAAAATATTTCCTGATTTCGTATTAAAAGTTGATTTGTTATTTTTATTTTACATGTGCTTAAATGTCTTCATTATTTTATTCGTATATTATTAACATAAATTAGTTAGTCTTAATCACCTTCTTAAAATTCTTAGTAATTTGAAGCAAATGCAACTTCTTCTCCTCCTAGGCATATCATTATTTTTGAAGACTTGCAGCAATCAAACTTAGCCAACAAAAGTGCAATACGAAATTAGCAAACAAAACAGGCAAAACAATGAACTCGAATCATTGTTTAATTGGCCATGGCAGAAATTAAATCGAGTCAGCTTTAGTGTTGAAGTTTTTAATTTATTTAGACGAAACCAGGGACGACATGTGCAGAGCTGAGTGTGGGCGGGGCAGGGCAGGTTAGGGCATTAAAATAGTTTTTAGCTAAAAGCGCAAAAGGCAAAGCTGCAAATTGATGTCGGAGCATTTAAAATGCAAGGCACGAAACATAGTCATAGCCGCAGGACAAAGGACAACAGGACGACAGGACGACGGGACGACAGGACGACGAGCGACGAGCGGCGCTTAATGTGCATTTTGGTCACTTAAATGCGCCCCAGACAAGTGAAGCAGCTGGCCGAGCATTGAGCCGGGACCCTTGTGGGGCCAAAGGGGGGCAAAGGGGCCAACTGAGGCTTTTTATTACTGCAGCATATTTATCTTCATCTTGGATGTCGGCGCGTTCGAGACGTGCATTTGATGTGCCTCCAGGCAGACACTGTATGTCTGTGTGCGTGTGTGTGTGTGTGTGCGTGTGTGTGTGTGCTGCAGCGCCAGTGGCCAATGCAGTCAATCGTCCTGCATTGCCTCCTCTTTGCTGTTTTGCGTTTTGATGTCAACGCTTGCTTTGCTTTTGGTTTTTATGGCGCCAAAGTTCCCACTTGGCCTGACAGCTGCTCCACCTTACCAGCGTCCCACCGCCCCATCGCCGCATCGCCCCATTAGCCCAGCTCGACTGCAGCTCACGTTGCACTTGGCTCCCGCCGCTGGACATTCATAATTCTCTTTGAATTTATGAACACTAAACTGTTATTTACGATACTCAAAGGCATTTAATGTTATACAAATGTGACTGCGGGGAGAGCTAAGAGTCCACAGTAGCAGCAGGAGCAGCAGCAGGAGCAGCGCCAACGACTGGACAAGGACTGGCAGCAGAGCCGTATCAGTGCGATAAAAACTCAACTACAAGGAAATTAAAGTGTTGGAAAGCGCTCGGAAAAAATTGCAATCGAAGCAGCAGCAGGAGGAGGAGGAGCAGGAGCAGGAGCAGGAACACACGGATATTAGTTCTCTTCTGAATAAGCTGATCTAATCAACGGGCATTCGCATTCGCATTCGCTTTCACATTCCATTTGCAAATTTTTAATTCACATAATATTTGCATAAATATTTATATTTGTTTCAGTTGTGCTCAAAATATTTGCTGAATTCGGCTCGTCTTTTGTTTCATGCCCATGCATACATTATAATATTTTGTGCAAATAATGTGCGGCAAATTGAGCGTGGTATAATTAATGTGCTCAGCGCCTAAGAGCATGCGAAATCAAATGCAAAATGAGCCGCGCTGCAAATTGCGTGGCCCAAAATGAATTTTCAATGTCACATTAAGTATACGCCGTGTATGAAATACTAAAGACTGTAATTATGTGATGTTGCTGCTGCTGCCTGATTAGTTTGCATATTTAATGGTGAATTTGTAATGAATATATATTTAAATTAAGTTTAGAGTGGAAATATATTTTATTTAAATTTTATTATAAAAAGATTTAGTTTATGCAAAAATATATAATACAATAAATATTAGAATACAATAAATTAAGCTTAGATCAAGACTCAAGCATATATATTTATAAAAAAAATATAAATAATATTATCATACAAATATATTAAGTTTACTCTAGGTATTTCCTATAGAAGAACAGGGTCTTAGCTAATTCCCTAGGCTTAATAAAAATACAATGATTAATTTTTGATTATTAGCTAATTCGTTTGCTTAATCATTACAAATTTTTATAAATGTCTTTTAAAAACTGAGCTGAAATCTACAATTTAAATTTGCTTCTCATAACATTTTATGTAACATTAAGTATACGCAGTATAAGCCAAAGTGAATATGATTAATGGTCATATATTATCTAGTTGATTTATTTTGATAAATTTTTATAATTTATTTGATTTATTTTTAAAAATTAAATACATTTAGATAAATTTTAAATCAAGAAAAATTACTAACTATTAAATATATTCATATTTAAAATTTGCACATTGAAAAACCAAATCTTTTAAACATATTTCTATTCAATGTCTTATTAAAAGCCTTATGGTTTCTTAAACAGATTCATATATTCATATTCATATACATATTGTATATATATATATATTGAATGTCACTCTTCTTCGCATTAAATTCGTTTTCTCATTGCTTTCAATTTCACATCAAGTATACGGCACATGGGACAGACATAATGATGCTGGACGGCATAAACAACAATTGCTTATTATTCACATAAGTCACATGAATGTCAAGTTCAGTGCGCGCTCGCTTAGTTTATGATGCCGAAAGTCTAAATATTGATTTATTGTTAGATTTTGTCAACGTCATCAATATAAATCATGCACTTGTTCGTACATTCACTCTCTCTCTCTCTCTCTCTGTATCTCTCTCAACGGCTGCGTCTTCTCTATTACTCGCTCTAATTTCCTACACACAGCTGAAAATGATTTGATAATGAAAAGGAAATTAACTACACAATGTGTTGGGCTACCTACAGCTCTACTTCTCACTCATCGCCCCCCTCTCTGTCTCTTTTGTTGCACTGGCTGCAGCTGCATCTCGGCCTGCATTTGAGTGGCAAACATCCGTTTCCGCTGTTTGCCAATGTTGTTGCTTCGCCAGTGTCCCTGCTGCTGCTGCTGCTGCTGCTGCTGATGTGTTATGTTGCAGCTGCTTATGTGCAGCTCTCTCACTCTATCTACGCCTCTCTCTCTCTCTCTCTCTCTCTCCCTTCCTCTCTTATGCATATTCGCACTGCATATTGCAACTGTACAACATGGCCGGCCAAACAGACATTCCCAAAGCTAGGCAAACGCCATTGTTTTCCCATTGCTGGGCTGGCCGTCTCAGCATCTCACTTGGCCCGCCTTGGCACCAGTGGCAATTGCTGCCTATTTGCATGGCTGTCTGGGCACTGAAAGGATGCCTATTTGGTATATCTATTGGCTTAGCATGAGACGCTGCTCGAGCTGGAGCATTTGGGAATGCTGACTATCCATTGCATGCTGGCTTATAGATTTTGCTCTAATTTGCATTAATCCGATGATGATGTTCAGCTTGAGGCAATGAGGATTCTGAGTGGTATTCTTTTTTTAATGAATAGAATTTAATCTTACTTAAAGCAAGATTTTCTTTGCATTAATGTGGAGGCTGTGAATGCTCGAAGTTATTCTTTCTCTCTCTCTCTCTCTCTCTCTCTGTCTCTCTGGTGAGGCCTTTTAGTGTAACTCTCTCTTTCAGTCATACTCTGCCTTGATCTGTAACTCTCTATCTTTCTCTCTCTCTCTCTCTCTCTCTCTCTCTCTCTCTCCATTTATTATATTAGATTTGTATTCTCTCCCAACATTCCTTGCCTAAGCTAGACTTTTTCAAGATCTGCCTCTAACTCTTGAATATCGACATATTTCTCTCATCAAGATTTGTGCTATCTTTGCACAACTACCACAACAGTCTACCCACACACTCACACTCGTATAGAAATTATAAAAATGGCGATTGTCTTCAAAGTTGACCACAGGACACCCACACACACACACACACACAGCGTCACGCTGAGTGGAAGTTCGTCTGGTATTTGCTAAGCTCCTGCTCCCGGTCGACAGAGTCATAAATAGATTTCTGTACGCATTGTTTTTGTCGCTTGTTTGTTTGCGTTGCCTTAGGCACAACTTAATTATATTTTGCGCGCTCTGCTTTTAAGTGCATGAGGCGGTGCCGTAACCCCAGATGTCAATGAATGGGGAGGGGTGGTGGTAGGGTGGGGTTGGGGTGCTTGGCAATGTCTTTGTTTACTTTTGCAATTGCTCAATTAACTCGACCGCGGGATAATAATCACAATACAACAACAACAACAACAACAACAGCAAGAATGACAACAACAGCAGCAGCAGACGGCGCTGTAATAAAAATCTCAGTCCTTCGCATCAGAAACGCTGCGAGGCAAAAAATCAACGCTTCACTGAATCAATTGAAGAGAGACAGAGAGAGAGAGAGAGAGAGAGAGAGAGGGAGGGGAGGAGGGGTAGGAAGTTGTTATTGTTCTTTCGATTCATAATTATGCGTAAACAATTTTTGCTTGCCATAAGAAACAACAGAGAAGAAAAAGGCAACGCCGGTCAGGCCTTTTGATGTTGCAAAAGATGGCATTAAATATGCAACAGCATTTGCTTTTTCAATTGTCCATTGACTGTTGCCATTCAACGCAATGAAAATTCTATTTTAATTGGCTACGACTCAAAAAACTAGCCAGACAAATGTTCAATAAAGGAGTCGGCCTCGTTTTACAATTTCATTTTTTTTTTTTCTGTGCTGAGGGAAAGGACTCTCTACTCGACTCTCTGGCTGTTGGCATCTCCCTGCCAATTACCATGAAAATTTTCAACAAATATGCAGAGCAGCATTTGTTGTTGTTGTTGTTGTTGTTGTAGCTGCAACGCCAAATGTCATGTCAATGTTAAAGCCATAAATCTATGTGGAATATTTGCCAAGGCTGCCAATAATGGATACAACTATGGAACAAGGGAGACACAGAGCAAGAGCAAGCGAGCGAGCGAGAGAGAGAGAGAGAGGCAGATGGGCATGGTTACTATGAAGCGGGGTTTGGTTGGCTCTGCGACATATGCAAAACTTGGCATTAGCACATGCAAAATGCATGGGCAAATGGCAAGAAGCCTTGGCAATTGTCAACATGGCTAAGACTGTTGGCATGCATGCCCATTAGAAGTTAGGCAAGTAAAGGAATTGCCTAACAGAGGGGAAGTCTCTCATAGATGTACTATATCAATTTTATTTATTTTCTTTCTAAGCTATTAATTAGTTTATTCCAACTGTAAAGAAGTTTCAATTAATTCAACACTTTTCGCATTTCATTACAGGGTATTCGGCAGGTCTAGCACACATTTCTAACGCCCATTCATGCTTGTCCAATTTGGTTTAGTGGCCATTGCATGGGCTGCTTTTGGGCCGCCCCGCCCCGCCCCGCCCAGCCCAGCCCATCCCATTGTTGGGCTGCTAACAGGCCAAGTGTGCAATTTGCTGCTTGTTGGGGCCAAAATGACACAGTTAGCGCAAGGATATTGTATTTAACTCCAGCTATGAGACTCGACTATTATTTAAACTAAATTGGCAATATAAACTACATACGTCGTTTGAATCAGCAAATCAATGGATATAGTAAGGCGATTGCTATAATAAGCATTCGAGTTTTTGGTTTTTGTCTAAATTGTTATATTAATTTCCAAGTTTTTACTTAAAAATATACAAAATATATAATTATATTTTCTCTCAAATTTATGTATGAATTGTTATATATATAATTTTGTTAGTTAACTTGAATATTATTATTATTATTATTATTAATATTTTTTAATTTTGTTAATTTTAATTTTTGTAAATTTTAACTGAATAAAATGATATACTTCTCTATTTCAGGGTCACCCTAAAAACTCATTTATTATGTATAAGTGCTCAGCCTAGGCATCTCAAATAGAAAGTCCTAATGATACGCACACATACGAGTTGCCCCTCTCTCTCTCTCTCTCTTTCTCTTTCCCACCCATTTACACATTTTCATAATTACATACATGATACAGAAATTTTTCGCATTTAACATGCGATTTATTTAACAAGCACTTGAATTACAGAATTCAGAACGTGAGTCGACGGCTCGCTTACTCTTTACAGCGGTCCCTTGCTCACCACCTGCGTAGCGGCACCTGCTTCGCTCTGTCTCACTTCCACTTTCACTCCGCTGTTTGCTCTGCTGTCAAACTGTCAACACAACTGTCAAGTCTCAATGCCGCTGCCACAGCGAGTCTACTCCTCTGCTGCTAGCAGCTCGTCCTCTCTGGCCAGCTGGTTCACTTCTCTTTCGCATCTTCATTTGAATTCACACGCTGTTTCGCTTTTGGTTTTGCTTTTTGCAGTTTCTGTTTCTCCTTTTTGCTTGGTAAACTGTTTACCTTAATTAAAATTATGTGCAGCACACAAACAGTTGGCAACGCGTCGCCCAAAAATTGTTTGAGCGTAATAATAAAGTCATTTCCGTTGCCAGCTGTGCAATCGTTGAGAGATGGTGGTAGAGAGAGAGAGAGAGGGAGTGGTATAGCAAAAGGCAGGACCATAGCTGGTCGTTGATAACCTGTAATTGCATGTGTAATAACTACTGTGTACGTGTGTGTGTGTGAGCGTGTGTGTGTGAGCGTGTCATAAAGTTTGGTTGGCAACAATTCATGCGTATGGCAATGCTGGCTTGTTTCTGTGGGCTGCCCACGACTGAAACTGTTAAGCAGTAGCAAATGGCAGCGACAGGCAATATGTTGGCGGCACTAAAATGCCAAATTAAATGCCTGTATGTGCATCCCAGTTTGGATTATCTAGCTGTAGGGATTTGAAGAGAGTCAAATTCGGATCTATGCACGCAGCATAGAAAGAGCGCATTTACTCAGAGAGTGAATGTCGTGTTGTGGAACTTAATTTCATTGTGGGTGGTAGGCTGTAGCGACGACCCAGCTGCAAGAGCAAGATAGCATGCATTGTGGATGACGAGGAATATATTTTGAGGTGCTCTCTTTTGATCCCGGTGTGGAAAGACAAGGCTGTAGTATTTTTGCTGTGTGTGTGTAATTCTAGCGAGAGAAAGGCTGTAGTATTTTTGCTGTGTGTGTGTAATTCTAGCGAGAGAGTTAAAGAGCGTGCACTGTGGATGATATTATGTATTAGTATGGAATACATTCACATTTAATTATATTGCAGGGAAGAGCGAATGTGTGTATTGTAAGTCGTTGCGGGTATTTATTGCTCTTCGCAGCCGCAGCTACGTTAGAGAGCGAGATAGCATGCAGTTTCCATTGTAATTGATGTCTATTGCGCTCACTTTTTATGCCCTTGTTTTTTTTTTTTTTTTTTCTTTCAACTTAGAGAGTACCCCATAATTTAATACTCATTAAAACTCTTGAGGGATATTCTCTATATTTTTTAACAACTACCTGGAGCTGGAGCAGCTACTCGCATGTGCGAGTCTTGAATTTAACGGGCCACATGCGTTGGCCTGCAGCTGTTCACATGTCAGTCAGTTGGTGCACTCTCCACTCAAGCTCACACACACACAAACACGCAATGCTCACTCGCATTCTGGTGTACCCCTTGGCAGCGCCTGTCTCTCCCTTTGTTTGTGTGTGTGTGTGTCAGTTAGTCTGGCAACGCCAGACGCACTGTGTGTTGGCCGGCTTGGACGGGCGCGTTAAGCGTAAAATGATGCAAATTACTTCGAGGTGTGCAACACCTTTCACCAAGCATCCAGGGCAGGCTGTGCCACAAAAATGAATTGAAGCAGCATTCACACACACCCATACAAGCACACATGCACGTGCACACATACAGCTGAGCGCATTTTCTTCTTCAGCTGCTTTTGTCATTCTGAGCATTTTGTTTGGTGGAAACTTTTAGGCTGCTGTCCGGCATTCTCTGCGGCTGACAACTGAGAAATTAAAACCTAAAACTAAAGGAGAATTTTCCATTTCAGCTTTCCATTTTTTTTCTTGTTTAGCCTTGACTACTCTAGCATGAAATTATATCATATCCATATGGCAGTCCTCATTTGGCAGTAGGCTTTGCCCGGCTATCAGCTAGAGCCAGTCCCCACCCCTTGCCGCCCAATCAATTTTATAAAGCCCTTTCAGACACATTGACAAACTGAGAACAATTCAATTTTTGGCTTTGCGTAGAGCCGGAGTCGGAGCCCAGCGCCCTGTCGCCGACCGCTTTTGTTGTCGTCTTATTATGTTGCCAAAAGAAAAGGAGATGGCGCAGAGTAGGCTCTGGCAAGGGGAGGGGAGGGGCTGGGACAGTGTCCCTTGTCTGTGGGCCAAGTGATTTACTAGCTATTGCTATACTGCTGCTGCTCTTGCTGCTGCCAACTGCTGCTCCTCCTACTCTTGCTCCTGCTCCTGTTCCTGCTCCTGCTCCTTTAGCGTATACTTATTATTATTGTCGTATATATTTATCTGACGCCTGCGTTTTGTGCGAGCCGCATAAAAGCAATAAATATTAAATTGTATCAGAGAGGCGGGTTGGTGCTAGCAAACGAATCGGAGGCGTGGCTCGGGGTGGCTTACCACACAGCGAACGGACAGACAATTCCATTTGATGTGAAACTTAAACAAGCAATTAATTTATGTGCTGCCTGAATTTCGCCTGGCATTTTCAAGTAGCCCGAAAACACTCACTATGTAAATTATATTAATGAAGCTTTTGTAGTCGAGCAAATAGCAGGAGAAAGTTACTTATTCACCTAAATTAGCTGTTCTAATATTTAATGCTATCGCCCCAACATGAATTTCAGTTCTTCTTATGATTTTCACAGATTTTCATGTTCTACAGAAATGAGTGGAAATTGTTGGTCTAAACTCTTTTCGGATGAATTTCCGTTAAATTCAATATTTTGCCTGAAACTTTTGGCCAGCCCAAAAGCAATCAGGCTTGCCAAATTGAAGCAAGTCTCTCAAAACAAAGTCTATCAATTTATTTTCGTATTTAATTTTCGTTTTCGTAAAGTTTTTATTTACGGCTCCTACAACCGCAATACCCATTGAAAATGTTGAAAATAGGGTATATGAAATATAAGAACTTTATTCAGTGGTAAAGCTCAATGTGAAGTAGGTATAAAATGGGTATCTTTTAGTTGATCAATTTTTTTAAAATCAGTTTTTAGCTTATCTTTTGTTATGTTTAAAATGTTCATATATATATATATTTCTCTAACAGTTGTAATCATACCAAGCATATAAAATATAATATTAATTTAATATACATATAATAATATAAATATATCGATATTAAACTAAAGTGAAATATTGAATTAAGCTTCATGATTTTTATTGCAAAATATGTCTTACAGGCTAGCTCATAGTTAATCAATTTTTACTTTACTTCCAATTTATGTATTTCGTTGCTTAAATCTATTGATCTATAATTAATATAGAGGTTCATAAGTTATTGCAGAGTATCCCTAAGTCGATCAGTTATAGCTTTAATATTCTAAATATAAGTATTTAATTAAATTTATAAGCTGAGCTCAGTCTATATGGATTTTTCTAAAAAAAAATTCAATGCAGGGTATTTTTGTATCGATCATTTGACGTCTTCGCACACTTACTCTATCTTTATATTTTGTTGCATAAATTCGGTAGGCGTGACGAGCACAACACAGCAGCTAAAGTTTGAATTATGAAAGAGAGACAGAAGCAACAGCAGCAGCAGCAGCAGAGCTCACAGACAACAACGTATGCTGTGTGCGTGTGTGTGCGTGTGTATTGGTGTTGACATTTCCGGTGGCCGCACGATGCTGTGTGAGTGTCTGTGTGAGTGTGCGGTGTGTTGACAACAGGCAGGCAACTATGGTCAAGCTATTGGCTAAAATTGTTGACATTTTGCATACCCTATAAAATGAGTTGCAATCGCTGTGGATTAGCCAGGCTAGAGGGAGAGCGAGTGAGGTGTTATAGAGTAGAGTAGATGTGTGAGTGTTTTATGCATGTTATATATATGTAAATAGGTATATGTATAGCAATTTATAGTCTATGCAGCTTCAGTTACTTCTAACTTGATTTCGTTTCTTTTCTTTTAACTACTCTGCAGGGCATTTGTTAGTCGTTCATTTGCACTTGGCATAACACTTGTCTTGTTGCATTTTTTGTGCTGCTTACGTGTTGATGAGTCGTCGATGAACTCTCCGGTTGACGTTGTCACTGACCATTTTCCAGGACTTGCCCCTTTGCACCTCTGCTGCTGCCTCTGCCGCTGCCTCTACCTCTGCCTCTGCTGCCGCTGCCACTGCTGCTGCTGCTGCTGTTGTCGTTGATGATGACATTTTTGTTGATTACAACATTGTTGCAAATTGTTTGTCTCGTTGCTGTTGCAGTTGCTGTTATTCTTGTTGCTGCGGCTGAACCACACCGACCGAGTGCACTTTCAATATTGAACCTCGGCCACGCCCACCCTCTTCACTCGAACATGGCTACTATGCATTTTTCAAGCATTTTGCATACACAATTTTTTGGGGCCCATCATCTGATGCAACAGACAGCAGCTGGGCGGGCTTTTTATTTTCATTTTTTGGGGATTTTAGATAGTTGAAATGTTTTTACCTGACGCATTATATTAAAAGCGTATTTTTACAAGAGGCGAGAAAGAGACAGAGAGAGGCATTGATATTGGTATTGGTGCGAATGTAGTCTATGCATTTCATTTACAAAACGTTTATTCATGCAAGGCTGAATCTTTTTAGTTGCATGGCCAGCAAAGATATTTGATTAAGGGCGAAGAATGGCTATACAAACCTTTCTGTGATGTGACAAGGAATTAGCTAGCTGAATCAAAGAGAAAGGGAGAGAGAGAGACGAAGTTACAAGTATTTATACTATTGTCATTTTATTATTTTATTCAATATGTCATTGAGTGGGTAATCAGTAAATTAAGAAAACGATTTTTATTTAATTTACTGACTAATTATTAAGAAAAAAAAATTTCTTTTATTGTATTTATACATTATTACTTATTTATTTTTATAAAATAATGCAAATATTCTTAAATAAATAACAATAAAAATAAATAAAATTGATCAAATACTTTTATTTTTATTTAATTTTATTTATATATATTTTTATATTTTTTTTGTTTTAATTTTTTTTAAATATTTAATTATTTGTATTTTTACTTTTATTTATAATATTTATATATTTATAATATAAATTATATATATATATTTTTAGATTTTACTTATTTTTTTATTTATTAATTTTTTTTAATAATAATTGTTAATATTTTTGTATTACATACATACATATTTATTTATTATATAATATTTTTATTAATTTATATTTTATTATTTTTTTGTGTATTTGTATTTTATTTTATTATGCTTTTATTATTTATTTATTTTCCACCCATTTTTATTAAATTTTTAATGTACACATATGCTCTTACATTAGCTTAGAGCATTATTTTGCATTTGCCACGCCCATTTCAGTTGCCCAATTCTGAACGCCACGCGCTTTCTTCTCATTGTGTGCTGGCAACTTGTTGTTGTTATTGTTGTTCTCGTTGTTGTGTGTGTGTCGTCTGGCATTTTGAATGCAGCGCGATTTCCGTTTCCGTTTCACAGACAAATGCAGCAATGCTAATGACTGTCCTCGCCCTCGCCCTCCCGTCCCCCTGCGCTGCAGCTGTGAATTATGTGTGAAAGATAGCTAAATTATAGCACGCATGTGTATTGTTGCCACTCAATGCTGTCTCAGCAACAACGCCCACACACACACATGCACACACAGACACGGACACAATAAAAACAAGAACAACAATAGCATAAACACAAACAACTTTGAATAGCTTTCACGCATCCTGTAAATTGCTGGCTCAATTATGTGACTGCCCCACGATCTATCTCTCACTCTATTCCTCAAACACTCCCTGTCACTCTCTCTCTCTCTCTCTCTCTCTCTCTTTTGTGGCACTAGTTTATCAGCCAGCCGAGACATATGAATCAGAGATGGGCCGGGCCGCATCGCGGCATTGGGACATTCATTTTTGCAGGCTCGTTGCTCTAGCTCGGAGCTTGGGCTTGGGTTTGGGTTTGGGTTTGGGCTTGGCTCGGCTCGTGCGCCTGCACTTCATTGATTCTTCAATTGATTTATGCGTCTAAGCACCACGAGGCGTATGAGTTGCACAGCCAACGCCAGCGCTGCATTGCGGCACAGAACAGTCAACAGATTTTGATTTAATCCATTTTGCGTGGCATGCCACAGCGCTGAGAGTGCAGCTAGTTGTGTGTGTGTGTGTGTGTGTGTGACAGGTGGCTAGGCTAACTTGTGTTGTGTGTGTGTGTGTGTGTGTGTGTGTTGGCATGTGAAATGTGGGCTAAGAGAAAAGGTATTTAAGGTATTTATTTATGTGTAGCGTGTGAGGTTTATTTTTAAAGGGCTTATAAACAGCTTGCATCATGTTTGTTTTCTTTGGTTTGGGTAAAATAAGCGCGTAAATGTTTTTCTTTTTATTACTATAATATTAATGGATTTATATAAACAGGAGCTTACTCAGCATAAGCACTTTCCATATTCCGAGACCTATATAAACTCGCTCTATAATTGCCACACTCGTTGTAAGGCAACAAAGTCTGTGAAAAAGTAAAGAGCATATCTGAATGAAAGGGTAGAACTATACATCGATTAGTTTTATGTTTTTATTTTATTTTATTTTTTTCTATGTTGCTTAAAATTTATGCAGTGGATGCAAATTTATTTTACACAAAGAAGCATTTTTGAATTTTTGCTGGATTTTGTTCATTCAAATTTGTTGTAGCATTTGTAAATAGTTGAAAGTAACGCTAAACAAATATGATTTTCATTTACAAATAATAAAAAATATATATGTGTTAGGAAATTCTATTTATTTTTATCTTCAAATGGATTTGTATATATGTATTTATTCTACTTAGTTAATTTCAAATAAAATCATATTTAAGCTGCTTCGGCTTTTCGTTGCACATTTTTGGATTTATCGCAATATTAAAATGAATTCCTGTAGAATGTGCAGTTTGGATTTGCCTCAGATAACTGTAATAAAATAATGCAAATGTTTGCAGTCAATAGCTATAAAATGCAATAAATTAAGTGCAAATACTCGTATGTAAAATTTGTTGTATTTAAAGGTTGGTTGAAGATTTTGTAAATCTGAGCGGCTTAAAGCTCAGATTTACAAAATCTTCAACCAACCTTTAAATACAACGACAAGCCAAAAAAGATAAATATTTAAAAAAAAACTTAATACTTGAATTGCATTATATGTAAAAAATAAAATGAAACTAAAACTTGTTTAATCTGTAAAATATAAATAAATGTTGTTTAATATAATATAAAATAATATAATATAATATGAAATAAAATAATATGATATAATATAATATAAAATAATATAATATAATATAATACAATATATAAAATAATATAATATAATATAATATATATAGTTATAATTAATTTATAATTCCCTGCAAACATAGCAAATTTGATATTAAAATTTAGATTAAAATTTGTTTAAAACAAATAACTATGATATAATACTAAGTAAATAAAGTTGTGCAAGCATATCAAATATTTTTTTTTTATAGTCCCCCAAAAATGTTTGACTCCCTTTTAAAACCCTTTTCAAACTCTTTATCTCCCACTCAATTGCCGCTTCCGGGCATCGCCATACGCTGCGACTGCAGTTGACAAACTCAACATAATTCCGGCGTAATTGCAATTACTTGGCCAACTGTATTTGGCGTTCAAATTATGGCAGCGTGTAGATGTGTGTGTGTTTGTGTGTGGTTGGCTGGCAGCAGGAGTTGGGGTTTAACCACTCACCCGCCGTGCTGCTTTGATCTCGTTTCAAATGGTTGCCAAACCAAAAAAAAAAAAACATTTGCTATTGGCCAAATCGTTTTCATCTCATATCGAAAAAGCCATTGGATGAAGTGTTTATTGCATTTTATGAGCGTGTTTGGCACAAAGTGTACGAATATTATTTATGGCCATGGAATGGGGGCAAATACAAAGTGTAACGCATTTATAAACTGGCCAAACAAGCAGCTGCAGCTGGAGCGTGGCACAAGTTTTTGCTTTCAATTAAAGCAGCCAAGCAAAATGCTGTAAGCGAGGCGAAACTTTAACAATTTTGCAGCAGTCGCTGTAAGTTGGCCCCAAGTTCAAGTCAGCATGAAAATCAATTGAAGCGTAAATTTGATTTAATTCACTAACTTTTTTGAAGATGGGGGCGTGGCTGCTGACTGCTGCTAAGGCAACTGTCCCTCTGTACCGTTGTCCCACTGTCCCTGACTTGGCATAAACTAACTTCCGTTGCAATGGCAGCCAACTGCAGCTGATGAATAAAACATGTATTTATGCGATAGTCAAAAGGGGTTGCCTACCCGGGACTGGCCCAACTTGACTTGACTTGGCTGGGCTGGCTGGGCTGGCCTGGCCTGGGCGTGGCTCGCTCAGCGGGCGGTGCCAGTGCCAAGTGGCACCATTCAGTCATCCAGCTGAGAGTGTCAAGTGTTTTTGCAATGCTCTGCCAGCTCGTCGACAAGTCTAATGGCATTTTAAGTAAATCACAAAATACATTCCAACATTTTTGTTTTCATTTCAGTTTTCCCTTTTGTAAGTCTTAAGCTATATTGTAAACAAGTAAAGAGAGTTGTTTTAGTTGGGCTTTTTACAAAGTTTCCTTCGTTTCTCACAACAAGTTTTCCAAGTTGTATTTGATGGGAATATAAAGCGGTCTTTGATATGAATATGAATTTAATGTCTTTGAGTTGCATGTGATGTGAATGATATGAATATGATATTTGTTAACTGGAATAGGATTTTTTAGAAATATAATACATATATAAAAAATTCTTGAAATTGACGATTTAGCTATATTTAATATAAGTATGAATTTAATTTCATATAACTTAATTTCATATAACATTGAATTGAGATACGATTGATATGAAATTGATTTTTATATTGGATAAAGTACCGTTCATATCACCTATATGTAATGGAAATAAGCTAGGTTTATCCTAAAATTCATGTATCAATATCTTTCTGCAATCTCTAATCAAACTTTTTAACATTCTCCAACCAATATCATTTTCCACTTAAAATCTCCAGCTATAACTTGCTAGGCACTCATTTACTACAATCTTTAAGCAAACTCTCTCACATTCCCATTTCCATCTCATTTGCCACTTAAGAAAGAAAACCTCTAGATATGCAACCTTGGTCAATTCTCTTTATTACTCTTTTACTAGAGCCGAGGAGTCGCTTGGCCGTTTGGCAAATTATGCAAAACTTCAGCTTAAACTTGTCACAGGACATGGGAGGCGCAGGACACACAGGACACACGGGACAGAGCCAGCGAAAGCGCTAAGAACTGCTGTTTTGAGGTTCATTTCATGGCCGCTAAGCCGCAACAACTGTCAAAAGCAGTTGCCAAGCACCTAAGACCCCAAAGCGAACATAAATAAATAATTGTAAGCTGCTTAGTGTGAAAATCTACAAAATACACGAAACATTTCGTTGCCATTGCGCAGTGCTATGCAAATGGAAGTAGCTGCACGAGCATTGGATAGAAGCGGCACGAAGCCTTCGCCCTTGCAATTACGGACTTCAGCGCTCACACATATTAGTTCAGGGGAAATTCATTTATTGTTGGCGAAAGCCGCAGAGCTGCAGCAAAGTTGAAAATCAATTTCGTTGTAAGATTTTGCGGAAGGACGCAGAAGGCCGCGCCATCAACTGCGCCTTTGCAGTGTGAGAAAAGTTTGAGCGGTTCTTGAACTGCGTCACGCTTTTAAGCTGCAACAACAAGGAGAGAAACAACAACAACAGCAACAACAACAGCAGCAACAACAATTAATCATTTTGACTTTTAATCTTTCATTTGTCCACAGCGTCAGCATCTTTATCGCGTCTCGAACCCAGCCACGCCTCGACTTGCAGCTTTACCCGTTTCTTATACATCTTTTTCCGTTTTTCTGCTTCTTCTTTCTGCTTGTTGTTGTTTGTGTCAAAAGTTTACACAAACTGCCAGCCCCCCGTCGTCCGCCTTTCCCTCCGGCTCTGACGCGAATGTCTTCTATCTATATCCGTCTCGGGCATCCATCTGAGGCTCAGTTTGTTAAGTACGCTTTGGGTCGCTTAAGCAGACTTAATCGCATTATTACTTTTACGAGAGTTTTTCTCTATGATTTACGCTAACCGGAGTGCAGCAGCACGCACAGCCTTCCATTCTCTACACCTCTACACCTTTCGGCCGTCTATATCCACCTAACTGCCACACGATTTCTCATGGCTAAATTTGTTGGAAATGAAAACATCAGAAATGAACTTTTAAGTGCGGATTTTGTGGTCTGACATTGCCGAACCACTCGAACTGCTGCTTCTGCTGCTTCTTCTTCTTTCTCCTCTGCCTTATTTTGAAAACGAATTCAAATTAGTCTGAGAATTTTTGCAAATGTGTTAATGCCTCATAATGGCATTAGCTTAAAAATTGTGTTGAAATTTTTGCATAATTCGTGGAGTTAAAAGTTGAAATGCAAATATGTTGATAGGCAATGTTAAGTGAAAATTGTTTTTAAACGGCTTGGCAGAAATATATGTAAATCTGAATTATTTTATAAGAATTTAATAAAATATAATATATGCAGTTAATATATGATATACTCATCATCAGGATAATACACTCTTTATGTTCTATTTAATGTTGAATATTTTCCATATTAATAAATACTTCTCTTTAACATCATCTATAAATATATATCAGTATATATACCAAAAATTTATATATTAAAAAAAAAAAAAAAATATTTATATATATATATATATATATATATAAAATAAAAATGGTTTGCCTTTTAATTTAAATTTGCCTTTAATTGAAAAATTGAACTTATATTTTTGAAATATATTTCTTTTTTTTAAAATGTTTTATTATTATTATAATTTTTTTTTTAAGATCTATTAATTAATACTACTATTTAAAATTTTTTAAATATATATTTTTCAGATATTTAATTTTTTATATGTATCATTCAATACATTTCTGTAAATAAATTTATTTTTAATTATTAAAATTTATTATTTAATTTTCTCTTTATATTTAAATTAATCAAAAATATTCCTCTTCATATTGAGTTTATATGAATAAAAAAATCTTAAAAATCTTTATCTGCACATAAATATTATTTAATTCCCAAAATGTTCATCATTGTTTCACATCTCTGATAGCACTTACAAAAATTGTTTTAAATAATTAAAATTAACTTTAAGTGCTCCTAAGAGTATGGAACAGCGCAAATTGAAAGCCGACTGTGAAGAGGCCCAGCGATGCTCTGGCTTGTGCTTGTGCTTGTGCTGCGCTTTGCATGCGTGTGCCATGAGCGATTACCACACAATCTGCTGATGTTATAAACCGTTGCCCATGTCCAATAAAAATCAACACAGTTTTACTGGTCATTTATAACTCAATTTCATGAGCGTTGCACACACGAGAAATCAATTGAAAAATCACATTAACCGCACACGCAATTATTCCGATCATCATGGCCATTATCATTATCATCAACATCGTCAACATTATCGTCATCATCGAGTCACAGACTGCGAAGGCAACAAAAATGCCTGCAAAGGGGCATAAAAACTCATTACATAAACGTCCGCAGCAGACAAAAATCGCATTTGACAAATTATTATGACTCTTTATATTATGATGACTGCACGAATCCTTAAATGGTATTTCAATTTTATGTGTCCCACTCACACACACACTCACACACTCTCTCGCTCTATCGCTCTTCCACTTTGCCAAATATGAAACGAACCGAAACAATTTCGAAAGAAGAGCCGCAAAAAGGGTACCAAAAATTCACCATGCGGTAATTCTATGTGTGTGTATGCTTGTGTGTGTGTGTGTGGCAATTGTCAGTCAAAGCGCTGAAGAGTTCGAGTTTGAGTGTGTGTGTGTGTGTGTGCGAGAGCGGGAAGCAAACCAATGATAAATGACAGCAGCGAACGCTGTTCTGCGGCTCACCCAAAAAGGACAGCCAAATTTTCAATGGCTGCGAAACAGATTTGAGCACATTTCGAATTGTGGCCAACATCAAGTGCTCAAAAGCTGTCTAATTGTTAAAGACCCAATGGCACTTGGGCCATCACAAATGACATATGATTAAACAGTTGCAGCTGTGACAGCAGCTAATAGGCGGGGTGATCTGAGATAAATTTATGATGTAAATAATTTTTGTTAACTTTTGGTTGAATTGTTAATGCGAGAGAAGCGAGAATATTAACATTAATTATAATTTATTTATTGCAATTTTGTTTTTTTTTGAGATTGATTTGCATTTTTCAATTCATTTTTTAGCGTTTGGATTTCATCTAAGTTGGGCTAAGCTGATTAACAATAAATTATATAAATAATAATATTAAAAAATATATACAGAAAAACTTATTGTTAAAGTTTATTTGTTATAAAAATATATGATTTTGTTTTTATATTTATTTATATTTAAATATATACAATTATTATATTTTTTATTATTAAACTTTACCATTCTTTTCTTTGATGCTGATTTATTGTTAAAAAAAAAAAAAAATTAAAATAGGCCTCTCTTTCTCTTTATCTCTATTTTACACTATATGTATATATTATATATATTTTTTTTTAAGTTTTGAAAATAAAATTTCTAAAAAACTTTTCCATTTTGAAATGCATAATTAGAATGCATTCAGTGCACTTAAATGAGCTTGCGAATATCTACCTTAATTTGGCAACCAGAGTCATCATCTCTTATCTCAGATTTAAATTATTTGGTATTTTACTTATTTATATATTAATGCTGATTTTACATATATTTGCCCAGCTTATTCGCAGCAAAACTGCCGCACATTAAAAACAGATATGAATGCATTTAAAATAGTTCATCTTATGTATTTAGCCCATAAGCCTTTTCAGCTCAGCTCTGTTTGATGATAAAAATCTGTTGTTGTTATTATTGATTGTGCATCTGTCACTTTACCTCCCGCTCTCTCATCTCACTCTCTTCCCCTCTCTGTCTTTCACTCTTTCTCTCACTCTTTCTGTCTGTTTGATTGTGGTTTGGCTGCTGTGTGCGCATTCATGAGCTTTTGGTTAAATATTTTAAACATCAACAATGCGAGTGTGCTTAATGCATCTACTTTTGGCCACGCTGCTGCCTGCAAATATTTTCTTTAATTTTGTCTGTTGCATTTTTTCAATTTGCCGCCAATGCGGTTTCAGCCGCTTGTAATTGTTTTTTGTACTCTTGAAAATGTGTGGAGGACCGGAGAGTAGTGGGAAGCAGCAGGAAAACCTTGCAAATAACCACGACAAGTGCTGGAGAATGAGCTGAATTGAGTGCACTGCTGACTTGATTAATTGCATTGAAAAAGGCTTTAATATAAATATTTTAACTATTTTCCTCAGCTCTCAAAAATGTATTGTAATTTATATATTAAATGTTATACAAATATTAAATTGTTTTACATACCAATTCTACCTACAAATTCTCAACTGTTTTCCGCTTCCCATCCTCACATCTTCTTCATTTACTTGCTTAGTATGCAATTCGATTCCGTGGCAAATTAAGCGGAAATTGTATTTCTCATAATAAACAAGCAATCTAATTAATAACTCATGAGGCATTTATCATGGCCCAAGCTTGGCCAGAATCAACCCGTTTCTTATGACACCAGCTAAGTGAAAAGTCTGCGCACTCTATGCTGCTTGCCCTTGTGCCAGTTTTTCTCGGACATCCGGCAGCTACCGAAAACACTTCCGCGTTTGGGGAAAAAAATAGAAAAGTAAAGAAAAGAAAACGAGAAAAATGGTTAGAAAAAAATTGGAATAAAATGCCGTAAATCAACCGCAACACTTTAGACACTTCCTTCCGCAGCGTCTTTGCCTTTGACAGAAAGTCAGGGCTGGGCCCGAGCTGGACGAGAGGGGGGGCTAGGTTTTTGGATGGGGCAGTGTGAGCTCAGTAAAAACGGCTGCCATGTGATTTATTTTCTTATTAATTTCCGTTATTCACGCCGCACAGACCATTCCCGCTACGTGTTCCAGCTCTCCTCTCCCAAGCTGACCAATCGCCGGCCCTCTCTCCGCCCTCCCCTTGGCTCAACCCTCTGAGCAGTCGAACAACAAACGAGAAAAAGAGCAGAAAGTTGTGAATATATTACGAGGAGCGTTCGTCGTTCATCGTTGCCTTTCCCTAACAATCTAATTAATCAGCAATAATTCATAAAATTAGAGCAACACAACAACAGAAGCAACAGCAGCCAACTGGGCGTGGCTCTCGCCTCGTTTGTTTCACACATAAATTATTAGTTGAAAAGTGCATAAATTAAAAAGCGCGTTGCGCATACGTCGCGTAGTCCACACGCTGTGCTGAAAAGTTGCCGGCACGCGGCTTGTGGGCAGGGGGAGGGGCCCATTGTGGGCGTCTTTAGTCAGCAAGTGGCGCCATTAATTGCATATTAATTTAGACAAATTTAGGCAAGCCACAAAAAACAACAAAAAGTGTAAGGAAATTGCTTGATGCGTTGTTTGCTTGGCTAAATTTAGATTATTATGAAATATTTTGCTAAAAACATAAGAGAAATTTAAAGTTAATAGAAATGAGTATTGTGATTTTAATTGTTATTAAAATATAAAAATACAGATAATTGAAAAAATTTCAATCATAAATTGACAACAATATTTATAAATAATAATTAACATACCTAAAATTTAAACAAAAATAAAAATATGTTAATACAAAAATAATTGCGAATCTTAAATTTCAATGCAAAAAAAAAAAAAAAATAAATAAATAAATAAATAAAAAATTGAATTAAAAATTATTATTAAAAAAAAAAAAAAAATTAAAACGAATTAAATAATTGTAAATAATTTATTAATTATTAATATAAATATTTAAATTAAATTTGTAAATAAAGTCAAGTTTTTACTTCAGAAAATTGCACATTAATATCTAAAATAAATATATACAGTTTATAAAATAAGATTATTATTTTATTTTTATTTTTGTTTTATAAGTAATATTTTGTAATTACTTATTTTTATTCATTATTATTATTTTTTTATTTTATTTATTATTTACTTTTAAACTTCAAATTGATTTTTTTAAATTTCTATTTAATTATTATTTAGCTAATTATCAATATTTACAAACAGAGGAAATTGCAGAGCATTGTAGATTCCTGATTAATAATTGAATGCTCCTAGGCTCTGCCGCTGCCTCGGCTTGAACAATTGCTGAATTATCTATTGGCAATTTGGTTGTGTGCTCAGCTCGCTGGCATATTTAATTTAGCTGATGCCATTCATTTGGCTTAGTTTTGCAATTCATCTGAAATATTAATTGAGCCTTGTGAAAGGACAAAGGGACTCTGGTAGCGCATACAAGTGTATTATTGTTTCTGCTTGGCTAGGCATAAATCTTCAGCATAAACACAATTGATTATTATTAAAACAAAAACAACAACAGGCGCAGAAAATAAAGGAAAGCAATAGTAAATTTACTCAAAGTGGATGATAGAAAAAAATCTCTAATCTCTGAGAGCTCTTGTGCTTCCTCTTGTTGTTGTTTATTTGCCACACAATTTGACGCATATGTGGGCAACAAACTCGCGCTCTCTCCCACTCCTCCTCTCTTTCTCGTTCTATCTCTCTCTAGCTGTTAAACTGCGTTTAGCTCATTTCCTTTAGCTTGAAGTGATTTACGAGTAATTCGCCATTTAACCTGTGGCTAAATTTGTAATTAGTCAAGTTTTGTGTGGCGCATGCATAAAATTTCCCTTTGCCGGGCTTAGCGAATTTTCTTTTTCTGTGTGTATGTGTGTGTGTGTGTGTGTTTAGTTGTGTGTGCCTAAGTCTATTAATAATAAGCTGCCTGCGTGTGTCTGTGTGTGTGTGCGCGTGTGTGAGGTTTTTATTAAATAGTATTCACATATACAGCCTTGGCTTACTGACACTTACTTAGAGGAACTCGGAAGCGTTGCCAGGCAGCACCCGAGGCCCACATGTGACAAAAGCCAATTTCATTTACTTGATGGCTGCGAAATGTGAGCATGAACCGCAAATTAATTTTCCACTGGAGTGGGAGGCAGTGGGTGGGCGTGGGCTAGGCCAAGGGGACTGGCTAAGGGGATTGCCTAATGGCTGGAACTGAAAGTGTTTAATGAGTTTAACAGCGATCGCTCAGCAGCCAACGTTTGACAGAAAACTTTCAGACAGTTCTAGTAAATAAATTAGAATTAAAAGAAAATTAAGTCGAATCTGAGAGCCTAAAAAGATTTGTCATATAAATAAGAATTTGCGAAAAGGCAATGCATTTAGATTAAACGATTATATTGTCTTTTAAAAGGGTAAAAAAAAACTATAAGAGTTGCGTTTTTTTATACGAATATAAATCGTAAAAAAGTTCAATATTTAAAATTAAATTAAAATTAAATTATGATATAAATTTTAATTTGCTTCAATGTTATATGAATGTAAAATAATAATAAAAAAAATTCTATACATTTTTCAGCTGTAACTGTAGACTGATTCATCTATTCATTTTTATATTCGAAAAAATGTTTGTTGAATTTCTTGCAATGTAAATAAACATTAATTGATAACACATTGGCATAGCTCATTCCGCTTTATATATAGTATATGGTGCAACCACAAATGCCTGGTCGACACCTTTTGTGATTCTATCGTTGAGCAATAAAATCAAATTGATGGAAGTTTCGCACGCTCTCGCATTTGCCAATGGTTAGCAGCTGTCTGGCCGCTCACTGTCCCCCTCTCTCGGTCTGTCTGTCTGTCTCTCTCCAGCTGCAGGCAGCGTCTGTCTGGCTGACTGGCTGTGAACATCAATTAAATTCATTGCCAAACAAATATTGTACAAAGGAATTATAAAAGCAGTCAAGCACCCACCGAAAACTGGCCAACCTTTTGTTTTTGGTCGCTGTCTGGGCTAGATGCGAAAACGTGAAAAAAAAAACACACACAAATTGCAGCTACTGCAGATGGTTGATTGAATGTGGAACCAATTCCAACGCTTTAACCCTTATGCTCCTGCTGCTCGTCTTGTTTCTTTTTGGCACTTTTCGTTAGTAAAATGGGAAAAAGTGCCGACATTTTGTAAACAAAGCGTTTGACGTGGCAGACGGGGCTGTCCCGTTGTGCTGAAAGGTCGTCCATATGATGTTTGAGCCAGCACCTAATGCCAAAGCCCAAAGTACAGAGCACAGAGTCCAGAACCCAGAACCCAGAACCCAATAGCCCACACCCAAACCTAAACCAAACGAATCCTGTTATCCCATGGATTGCAGCTACAAAATGCATAGCAAGCGTGTGTTTTTTCAACGCTTTTATTAACGCTTTTTACGTGTGTGTGTGAGTGTGTGTGTATGTGTGTGTGAGTGTGGGCGTCTGCGTGTGTCTCTGGGTGTGCTGTCATCTTTTGTATGGGTTTTTTAATTTTTCGACTGATTGCTTTATTACAGAGTGCCCGTCCATGTCCTGTGGAATGTTTGGGGTTTGCTCAGGGCTTTGTTTGGGCATGTGAGAGGAAATAAAATTTAAGAAATTTAATTGAGTGCACCTGCAGACAGAGAAGTGTTTGATCAATTTGTTATTTATAATAAATTGAAGTACAATTTTTGCAAAGCCTTTTAAAGATATTGTTATAAAATAATATATATTTCTAAATACATATATTATATATTCAAAGACATAAAAATATATATGCCATTATTATTTACCCTATTTTAAAAAATTAATTTGCCTTTATTATTTACTCTATTTTAAAAAATTAATTTAATTTTAATTAGAGATCTACTAGGTTTTACAATTAAAAAAAAAAAAATTATTTATTTTTTTTAATGTTTTGTGAGTTATATTAGCTATTATTATTTTTCAGTAATTATTCAATTCGCTTTTTTTTATAGCCCACAGTAATTTAAATCAATTGAAAAGTCCAACAACTCAAACAATATCTATAGGGTATTAAACAATGAACTCAATTAAACTCGTCTTATTTCTCCAAGGCGTGGAGCTAAGGAGCTGCTCTGTTATTTTTCGCATCAATTAGAAACTTGTTGAAAAATCAATTAAAATTGCCTCAGAGTAATGCCAACACTTAATTTGTTGCAAAAATATTTCGTTTGAAATTTCTTAAGCCTCAAGGCATAATTTTGCATTTTGTGAAGCGCATGAAAATAAATTGCCATAAACAACAAATAAACAACAGCAGCAACAACAACAACAATAACAAACAAAAGAATGTTGTGAATGCATTTTGCAGCAAGCTGGCAAACAAATGAAACGCATAAAAGTAGACAAGGGAATCCATGTGCAAACCATTTCACAGCGTCAACATAATAAATCAACTTTCCTGACGAGTTTTCCCCCATTCAGACAACAAATTTCCTGTCTAATTTTCGCCATCTTTTGTGCCGTCATCAAGTTGGCAATAGGAAAACGTTAAGTGCTTCTGCTGCCAGCAAACTTGTCTGCAGCTTGTTATTAAAATGATGCTTGCTCGATTAATAATGCAGCAAGACATATACGATTATATGGCAGTGAGTATAAATATACACATATAAATTTATATATATATTTATATGTGGATATATGTGCTTTCTACCGCAAAAGTTCACCTGAGTGCTCGACATGCAACGTCATCTCATTCAACTCACATAATAGTCGCAGTCTGACATGAATTTCATCAATTTAAAATATTTACACACATATACATATAATATAATATATTGTATATATTCTTATAAATAAATCATATATACAAATAAATAAACAATAGAGCCCTTTAATATTTTCCAGTTTATTTACGAAACGAAATAAGAAATCAATTGAAATTATTTTCCATTTTCAATGAGTTTGGGGTTTAAAAATTTCAATTTCAATCTGTCCCTTTCGCTCTGAGTAGTAGAATTATTTGTGAACGGTCTTAAAATGAGCATCGTTTAGGGAGAGATACGATTGAAAGCAAACTCTAGACTTCTCTTATCTCTCCTTCTCATATACTAAAGTCAACTGCTTTGCTCACATTGCTGACTTGCTGCAATTGAAAGGCTACAGCCAATATCTCTATAGCTTATACCTTGCCTTATCAGCCTCTCCAATTGAATATCATTTGCACGTTGTGGCTTTGCTCTGCTCTTCTGCAGCTCATTCACAATTGCATTAAATTTTTTTTTCTGCTCTTTTTTTTGGCTATATTTTTGAATTTCTATAGAGAGAAACTGTCAGCTATCGAGAGTTGGCATTCCGAAATGCATAGAGTAAGCCTTTCAATTCTATCGTTTTATTACTGTTTTTTTGGTGTTGTTGTTGTTGTTGTGCTGCATTCTCGAATGCTCGAATGCTAACAAAGATTGAAATTGTCACGTAGGCTGACACTCGGAGATAACAATAAACATTTTACTATCACAGCAAATTTTCCAACCGAATAGAAACTAAGGCCAACGGCTTTTCAATAGACCCGACTGACGCCTTAAAGTATGCAGAAATGCGCACGTTTATGGCATCTCGCTGTATAAAAATATTCAATTTCATATGCATGCACAGATGGATATAGAAAGGGCTAGAGAGACGGGGGAGACAGAGAGGGAGAAAGAGATAGACTGAGATCCACATAAAGTCGCACAACGAATGCGAGCTGTGCACATTCTGTTATGCATATGGGGACATAGATAAACAAACGAAAAGGGAGGCACTGAAAAAAAATTGGAGGCATTTATAAGGTAGTAAAAGACTTGAAGCAGCTTTGTAGAATGGAATATATAGAGAGTTATCTGCATAGTTTTCAAATCTTGTATCTAATTGTATTGATTAAGATTTCTTGACAGATTGAGTGATTGATATCAAGTATAGCTGACGTTGTAAGAATTTTCTAAGATAATTTTATAATTTAACTAGATATTATAAAAAAAAAAATATATTAATTTTAATAAGTTTTTAATACAGAGCTGAAAACAGTATTAAAAAAATAGACTTTATTTTTATTTCTGAAAAATCTCCAAGTTTATAAGCCGAAAACTTGATATAGACATAATTATACAAAGTGAAATCCAATTAAATTTAAATATATCCTATTCACATACATCTGAGTCTTTAAGCGCTCTCTCTCTTTCACTCACATTCCCTATAACTACAGGGCATTAGCAAAACGAACTCGCTAAACTTGGACTTGTCGAGAATTGCATAACAAAAGCAAAAGACAAAGACCAAACAATCTTGCGCTGACTTCCGCAACATCCACCCCCTCCTACTCCTGCTCCTCCTCGTCCTCCTCCTGCTGCTGTACCCTCCCCGGCATTGCTGTTGTCTGGCATTTGCCGAGGGACCAAAAGTCACCATCACATTCCATTACCAAAGCAGCTGCAGCTACCAAAAACGTTTTGCTGCGATTTTTATGCAGAGAGAAACCAGAAACAAAAAATATATATGTATAAGTACGCATGTATATGTGTGTGTATACAAATGAGCAGAAAATATTGTAAAATGTTCTGTTTATGCTGCAAGTGGACACGTGGCAGCCACTTGAAGTCAAACAAATGCAACAAAAGCAACTGTTTGCTAATGCCAACACAACGGCCAACGAATGCCCTGATTTTTGTTTAGAAATATATGGTATTTTTCTAAGGAACAATATCAAATTATAACAGCATAAATCAATATTTTCAATCCTTAAACTAAATCTATACAAAAAAAAATAAACTGATAAACAAAAATAAAATTCAATAAATAAATAATAAAAGAAAAATAATAAATAATAAATAAAGTAAAAAAAAAAAAAATATATTAATAAATTTTAAATACAAAAATATATTCAGTATTTTATGTATATATTCATATATGTATGTTCATATGAATATGTTAAATAATATATTTATTTTTTGCTTTATTTTAATCAAAGGAACAGTCATTTTCAGCCCCTTACACCTATAAATTATAAAAAAGGTCTTCAGAAAAATATTAAAAAAAATATATATTTTATACAGAAATACTTTTTTATATATGCTTAAAATGTATTTTATATTTTTCACTTGGACTTTTATATAGCTTATATGGCCGCCTCTCGGAAATCTCTGCTGTGAGCATTACGAGTGCATAATTAATTAGCGGTGTCTGTGGCAGGGCGTGGCATGGCTTGGCGTCTGTTGTACATTTTGTTGTTGGTTATTAAACAGAGCTACAACAACAAAAGAAATACAAAACAAAAAGAGCGACGCTGTACATGCAAACATCATCCAACATAGTTGTAAAGAACACATCATATACATGTGTGGGCAGCTCTACACACACACACACACACACACACATACACACACAAGCATACATTTCGTAATACTCCCTGACTGACTGTGAAGCCTTTTTCAGTTAATTAAAAAGGCACTTTGCTGCTCGTATATGGCGCAATCTTCTGTGTGTGTGTGTGTGTGTTTGTATGGTAGTGTGTTACACTATAAATGGTCAGCAATAAGAACAACAACAACAAGAGCGAGAAAAATCGTGAAATATTGGCACTGAGCTTGGAGTCTGTTCATATCAAAATCAGTCTGCGCTACTCCAAATAGTCAATGCAGCTGCTTTGTTTGCTCCACAATATTCGACATTTCATTAATTATTTCTAATAGATTTTGTTAAAGGAGATGCTGAACAGAAATCAGTCAAACTGAGTCATGTGAAATGATAGGATATAGAGAGAGGTAGATTGATAGAGAAAGAGAGAGAGAGCGAGAGAGAATCAAAGAGTAGTAGAAGACAGTTACCTATTAATTTTGTATCTAAAGACTATTAACTAATGGTTTTGTTAAAAATCTGTAACATGCAGCAGGGGGCGTGGCAGACCCCACTAAGTATATATATTCTTGACCAGGGTGACAAGTTGAGTCAACTTAGCCCTGTCCGTCTGCCTGTCCGTCCGTCCGTATGTATGAACGCGTTGATCTCAGAAGATATAAGAGCTAGTGATCCTTCTCTATTCCAATTGAAAGTCATTGTCCCTCAAGGTCATTCACCTTCCTCAAGGCATTGAGCTTTCTCAAGGTCATTGACCTTCCTCAAGGTCATTTCCCTCTCAAGGTATCTGCCCCTCTACCTACCCTTTTCTCTGCCCCTTATTTGTTTTAAATTCGATTATCAAATTTAATTTACACTTAGACTTAATACATAGCCCATAGGCATACAAATATGTGAGATCTTTGTGTAAGTCCCCAAAACTCTTGATGCTAATGCCATCCCGTTTATTTCTCCTTTGCTTTAGCCCCAACAATATTTTGTACTCACTCAAGTGCTCGCCCAAATAAGCTAGAACAGGCTTTTAGTTGGCTAAGAGCCTACAATTGACAACAGACAGCCCTTAGTTGGCTTAAAATGACAAAACGTATTTGATGTTGTCAGCGGGCGTACCCAATTCCCCAATACTCTCCCTAAACAACTGTCACATTTGCTTACGCCGGGGGGTGGGGGGTGGTGGAGTCAAGAGGGTGGCTGAGGCAGAGGCTGAGTGTGTGAAGAACACAAATTTACATTTGCTTATGTGCCTGCTGTCGACTTTGCTTTGTTTATGTATTTTTTATTATGATTGATATTTTTTCCTACTCGTTGCTCTCTCTTATTTTGCTTCTTTTTCCATTCATATTTATTGACAGCTGGCTAAGAAGAAAGAAGAAGAAGAAGGATATGAGGTGGAGAAGAGACAGGCGCACGTTGTTGACTTGTTTAGCATTTTTTATGAGCCGTTGACAGCAGCTCGATTCGACTCGAGTCGAGTGCTGCTCGAGTGTCACATTTAATAATTTGACTATAAAATCGAGAGTTTCTTAAAGTTGCTGGCAGAAAAGGGTTTGGATTAGTATTTACCAAATATTCGTTTAGTTTTATCTAAATTGAATTTTCGCCACTTGATAATAATTAATTTCAATACTAGAATTTACATGCTTGGAAGATGCTGGACTAATTTAATTCTGCCACGCCCACACGGCAAATAACAAAAGAATATGAAACTTATTTAAATGCGAGCAGCTCTTTTGGGCCATCGTCAAGTGCCACTAGAAACAATGCAAATTTAATTAAAATTCCGAAAATCTGAAAACAATGCGCACGTTTTCATCATCAACATTATGCCCCGGCGCGGCCACACACACACACATACAGTCAGACAGAATCATACACTCACACGCCCGCACACTCCACACGGCACCCACTCAGCGGAGACAAGCAAACGTTTCTCTCTGACCATGGCCATAACTATGCAATGGCCCCGCTATCAATGCAGCTGCGCAAGGACAATGCAGTTTGGCGGCTTCTAGCTGCTGACTCTTTGCCCTCCCTTGCTCCCCAGCTCAGCAGCTGTGCAGCTCGCCTGCTCCTAGCCGCAGCGCTTCTTGGGCGCTCGTTGCATGTAATTTTGGTATTTTCTTTATAGCTAAGGCAGATTGCGAAAGTGGCACTTGAACTATGTGAAACAGTTTGTCAGCTTAAAGATTGGCTATGAAAATATATTACGATAATATTGTTTATGCATTTGAGATAAAATGATAGACTGAAATACTTTACTGTAGCTAACTATTGAAGAAGAATTTTGGCATTTATCCATTTAAAGCTATAATTTTTAAAATATAGAATTAATATGTCAAATATAAATATGAATTCATAATAAATAATTAAATGAAATATATAAAAAATTATGCTACAGCTCTTATACTTGTACTTCTGCTCTTTTAATGAACATCATTTTGGGAGAGGTACGCAATCAATTTTCACGTAAACGATATGAGTTGATAAGTGAACACAAGCCTCATTTACATACCAATACATACACAGAATACTCTTTGCTTTACTTAAATCAACCAAACGAGCGAGAAACAACTAACAAACTCGTTGAAGAATCGACATAATCAGCTTCTCTCTGAGTTTTGTCTGAGTAAAATAAGTTTGAGAGCAGACATCGAGAAACGATCAAAAGTTATTATTTAATAATAATGAATATCCAAATAAATAAATGATAGATTTTTCTTATTAAAAAAAAAATAAATAAAAAAATAATATATTTTTCATATAACTGTGCGACAATAAAAATATTTTTCCAGGAATGATTCCCAATGCTCTCAAAATTTAAACAGATAGCTTAGAGCATTAACAATTCGTTGTCTGGTCGATATTTTCGCATCTTTTGTCTTTTTCATTGTCGCTTCGCCCAGCAAAAGCAAATGTAAAGTTTTGGGTTTCGACGCGAGGGATTTATAGTGCGATTATACTATTGTCTCGGTGTGTGTGTATGTGTGTGTGTGTGTGCCACTACAGGGCTATAGTCAACTTGTTCCTGTTGTTGTAATTGTAGTTATTGTTGCCGCCGCTGTCCTCTGTTGTCCGCCCTGAAATTGCATTTTTATAAAGCTGAGCAGCGCTGACCCAACTCTCTCTCTCCGTCTCTCTCTCTCTGCCCCTCTCTCTCTTTCTCTTTCGCCTACTCGTGCTCTATAATGGAGTAGTTTTTAAATAAACAATGCGAATTCGTCGCCATGCTTCTGCTGTCGTCACAGAGCTCAGCATAGCCAAGGGTCGCGCCACGTTGACTACTGTCATTTGGTGCCAAAGGCGGCTCCCAGTTGCCACTGGGAAACTGGGAAACCACAGGCTTGCCTTGGCTTGGCTTGGACTGGCCTGTGCTGGCCTGGGCTGGCTTGGCTTGGCTTTTATTTGCATTGCTATCGCGGGAGCTGTGCTGGCTTTATAGGTTCTTAGTTTTATTTCATATACGCGATGAACTGTTTTTTCTTCTTCTTCCTCATTTTTTATACCAACTATTTGCCTTCGTTTTTAGTGCCATGCCGGCTCAGAGCAGCCGCGGCTCACTTCACTTAGTTATTTAGACGCCATCAACACTTTCGGTCATGGAATTTTATGGGCCCACAGAGAGCTAAATAATTTTGTGCAATGCAATTGTTGAATGTGAGCCGCATGGGCGCATATTGCAGAAATTGTTTGCAGCATATTTAGCCATAAAAAAGAAAATGCGATTTGCTTAGTGCTACATGTGCATATGCTCACATGTGCAGCAGCCTGCCAGGAGCTCGTTTTGCTGCAGGCCTTTTTCCTACTCGACTCAGTCTGAATCCAATCTCAGCCCATATCTTGTGAGCTGAGCTACAACTGCTTGCTGCTCGCTTAACTGAAAAACGTTTCCTGCAACAATATTTGGCCACACAGTCAACCAATTGCCGCCACAAAAGCCGCAAAATTTCATTTGGAAGAGCCAAACGAAAAGTTGTCCTTGCCCGAGCGAGTTTTTGCCTCCTTTCGCCTTTTTGGCTGGCAAAGTTGCGCTGCGGCGTTTGTGGTAGCTTGCCTTCGTTTGACTTTGCCCGGTTTTCGGGAGGAGCGCGACTCAAGCGCCCACTTGGCTGCGGTAAACATAAATTACGTATACGCCACGCGAGCCAGCCTGCCAGCAATCAATCGAATAAGTCAACTATTGATGGGCGTTATATGAAGCAATTGAAGTCGAGCTACTAAAAAATGTTTACCAAATAGTTGAGGATAAGAAAATCGCTGGAGTTTGCTTGTCAGAAATCTATAAGAAGTCAACAGCCGAGCGAGAGTTACATAAGCCATTTGCTCAGAGTCGATTGTAAAGCCAGCTTAGTCTACTTGATTTATTTGCAAATGTATAAATGTGTGTGTTTACACCTGGCTAAAGAGTTTCGCAAGTGACTGCATCAGGTGTGCGGGTCGCATTATAAACTTCGCTGGCAGCTCAACTCTGTTGTGGTGATATTTGTTGCAGCAAAACTCGGAGCACAGCGAGCGGTTACAACAGTTTGACAGGCTGGCCCGCAAGAAAAGTTCAGCTTTTTGGCAATTCCAGAAGACATTGCGTATACGCCGTGTGTTGCTGCTGCCAGCTTTGCATATGTTCGCAACTCTTTTTTTGTTTTGTTTTCTTTTTTTTTTTTGTTCTCTTTGCTGAGTGTGCCTAAGTTGATTTCACGAATTTACAGCCCCGTGGAGAAAGTGAAAAACAATGTAATAGAAATTTCATAAACTTTGGCGCGCGGCGCTTTCGACAAGTGCAAAACGCGCTTTATCTATAAGGATTTGCAGCAAAAACCCACGATAAAAATGAGCACAAAAAGGAGAAGTACATGGAAAAAGGGAACACAAAACTTGCTCGTCTTTTTCGGCTAAGTTGCATGCTGCGTCTAAGGCGCAGGGGGCGTGGCAGGGGCTGGAGCTGTAGAGTAGCGTAAAATCCACTTAAGCTGCTTTTGCAGATTTTGGGCGCGTTTTGTTTTATGTTTAACTTTTCTTTTTTTCCTTTTTTTGCGCTCATCTCTTTTTATGTAGCGAACGCGGGGCGAGAGGCAAACGTTGCATTATTTCAAGTTTGGCGCCAAAGTATTTAAACCATAAAAATGTGCGCTGCGAAGCCGGCGAGCGCTCAATCTTCATGCGCTCGCTCGAGTTTCGGGCTTTCGTGTGGCCAATGGGAAATGTCTTTCACTATTTGGCCAACGTAAAAGTTGCCAAGCATTTAGCCAGAGATTTATTGGCTGTTACTGCTGAACTGCAGCAGCAGGAGCGAGAGGAGGAGCAGCAGGAGCTGCAATTGCAGCAGCAGCAGCAGCAGCAGGAGGAGTCGCATCCAGCTGCTTTATCACGGCAAACACGTAACTAACTTAGTGGCAGACCATGGTGCAAGCCTCAAGCTAGAGATGCTGCATCAACGTAATGATATGGATGATTCAGTTTTCATTCAGTTTGTTGTCAACGCGATGCGCTGCGTTTGCCCCCCTCTTCTTCATTGTACTACAAAATCTTTACTGCTAAAGAGAGAGGGAGAGAGAGAGAATGAGGAAAAGAGTGTGTGAGTGAGAGGTAGACAAGTCGTACCATAAAAGCGACCATTACATTGATTTACATGCGCACGTTCATGGCCAGCAGCTTACTGTCTATAACTGCCAAGAGTCCTCCCTCCACCCCTCTCCATCTAACCCCTCGCCTGCTTTGGCCGCAGATATATTTTGGTATTTTATAGTGCATAGTAAAAATGCTGCATTTGGCATTTTTATTAGCTGCTCAGATGAGCAGAACGAGCTGCGGCTTTCGTTTTATTAGCAGCTCTTAAAAATTTCGAAAAAAAATCAAAGGAAAATTCGAAAACCTTTGTGCTTCAAGTCTCAAGTGTTTTTGGCTGTTTGATTCGTTTCCTTTACTTTTATTTTGATTTAATGCAATTGGCTCTAAATTGTTATAAATAAAATAAATTATAAAATATATAATAAAATGCTGTCATAAAATGTCATCTTAGCTGTGGGAAACCGTTTAATATTGTGATTGTAAAAGCTGAATTAATCTGTGTGTGCTGCAAGCGGATATTCTGAGGATTTCCTCAGCTTAAGCTTAGCATTCGCTGTTTGAATTATAGCAACACTTCATTTAATGACAAATAAATGTTTTATTCTATGAACTTTGCTGGCTGGGAAAGTAAATTATAAATAAATCAACATCTTCATATATTATTAATTCGAAGGCAATTATACCATTTTGTGAATATATCAACTATGTAGTAGTAGTAGTAGTTTATATTATAAAAATCATAATTCTATAAATTCTCTACTAATACATCAAAATCTTGGCAAATGTAAAAAAAAAAAAAAAAAAAAAAAAAAAAGTAATAATAAAAAAAAAAATAAAATAAAAATAAACAAAAAAAAAAAAAAAAAAAATAAATAAAAAATGTATGTATAAAATAAAAATTAAATATGGTATTAATAATTAATATATAAATAATAAAAAATTATAAAATAATAATAAAAAACAAAAAAATATATATTTTAAATTTATAAAATTAATACTAATAAAAAACAAAAATAAAATAAAATAAATAAAAACTAATAGCAACAATTTAATATTAATATAAATCAATAAATCAATAATAAAATAAAATATATATAAAAAGCAGACTTTTAAATACTATTTCAAAAATAAAAATAAACGAAAATCTATATTCATATATAACTACGAATAGCTCGCATCTAATGTCCCGTACGACTCCTGCGAGTCGTTTTCATTTTCAATTTCTGGACAGGTCAGGACAGGCAGAGCTGGCCAGCTTGTGGACCCAGCGAGCCTCAATGTCAGTACCAATTTTCAATCCCCGACCAGGACAATGGCATATGGTGGCCAAACGTAGTTGAATGGCTTTTTACCCCCCTTTTTTTTTTTTGCAGCAGCAGGAGTAGCAACAGCAGCAGCAGCCGTAGCAGGAGAAGCAGGAGTAGCAGCAGCAGCAGCTGCATTTCGCGGCAGCCTTTGAAGTGAGTTTTGCAGCTTTGAGCAACGTTTTCAACTGTCAATTAAACTGCACTCTCGCAGGGACAAGCCGATGACGTGTAGGCGGCCAGGGAGTGGATGAAAGGGGAAGAGGACTGCATGAGTGGAAGTCTCTATCGTCCTGCGCTAAGCATGGCATTTAGAGAGGCGCTGAACTAAGGCTGCTCAAAACAAAAAAAAAAAAAAAAAAAAAAAAGGCCAGAGCTCCAGTTCTCCTATGCTGGAGGTCTTTATTCAAGGCAGGTGTAGCGGAAAATTGTGTCCTTATGCAGCAGCTGACCTTTTTCTGCTTTTTTTTTTTTTTTTTTGTCTGTTTGGGGGGCTTCAACAAAAATGTTGTTCAGTGATTTTTTCGTTTTCCCCTTTTTTTTTAGTCGCCTTTGGAGCTTTGAAGCAATTGTAATTAGTATGAGGATGAGAGAGTCCGAGACCGAGGATTTGAGCCGTCGCTACTTGGGCTTGTGCTTGGGCTTGGGAATTGTTTCAGTGGATTTGCTTTGTGCAAATCGTTTTTGTTGTAAATAAAGAGTTGAGTGCCATTTGCTAGCAAACATAATTGAATTGAATTGAATTTGATTTGGGTCTCAGCTCTGAGTTGATAGATATTTTGGGTTAGGCTTTCATGTGGCTTACTAAGCAGCGTGCGTCTGTTTCTGTGTGTGTGTGTGTGTGTCTGTGTGTGTGTGTGTGCAAGAGTCAATTAAAATAAAGCCAGCTTGCCTGGCTACAAATAGATTACTTATGAAACATGTAGTTGTTGCCCTTTGTGTGGATACACTGACTACGGGTATAATGAATTCGTCACGGAGTATGAAAGCCGGAGAGTAATTTGGCTAAAATATTACATATGTAAAGGAGTGTATTAATGATAGTGATAATTATGATACTTATATCTGTAATGACGATTAACAAGAATGTTAACCGAATTTATTAATATTATGAATGAAAATGACAAGAGAAATGAAAAAAAAAAAAAATAATGGATTATAAGAATGGCAATGCAAATACAGAAAATTAAAAATAATATTATAATTTAAATAGTTAATTGAATAACAATGAAAATAATAATGATATTGTTAATTATAATTATAATGACAATTATAATGATTATGATAATAAAATGCTACAGCTAACAAGAATCAACTGGACATAATAATGAGCAAGGCAATACTAAATAATTCCAAAAATAATAATAATAATAGAAGAATTACGTCTTCTTCTATTCGAACGATTCTTTCTACCATTTCCATTCGATTTATCGATTGATTCACATTAAAGTTTCAATATGGCGCTAGGTAGAAAGACTTGAAGTTTTGCCAAATAATGTCAAATGGCTGATTAATTATTTATTAGCCGTGACCCACAGAAAAACGGACTTACAGCATTGGCATCTTATCGAATCGAGACTTCGGTTGGCCCACAAACAATCCATCAATTATGCACCAAGTGATGAAAACAAATCAAAATGGCAAAAAAAAAAAAAAAAAAAAAATCAAATCCAAAAAATAGAGAAAGAAATGCGAATGAAACTTGAATCATTTGACAACTGACAAGATGACAATTCGGTCCATGGAAATCCAACTAATTGGATCAGTGAAAAATAGTTGACGCCGGAAAATAGGCAACAGTTTTACGGGTACGTCTGTCGGAGCGAAGGGACTCCGTCCGTTTTGCAGTTTTTAGATTTCTGCTTTTAGCCGTTTGTCGTTTTTGACCCGAAACCTAATTGACTGGTTTTTGAAATTAATTTTTTTTTATTATATTATTTTTGCGACCGCCATCGCCTTCAATGAGCCATAAAAACTGCCTCGCATATCATTTGAATGGGGGAAAAAGGTCTTTTGAGGTTAGCATAAAGGGAAGCCGTTCACTGTACGCCATCAAAAATTGTGCGAGACGACGATGGGTGGGGCGGGGCGTGGTGGGGCGTGGCGTACGTGCGTCGCATTGCGAATGGTGTGAAAAATGAAACAGAAGCGAGGCACGTTAAAAGCAGCGGCTGCCGCTGACAGCTGGCATAATGAAATAGAAACGCGTGAAATGAAACGGAAAAATAAATGTTGCTCAAGTGTAAAGCGGTTTGTTTTGCAACCGAATGATACGCAGGTCAAGGAAAAGGCGAGCTGTAGCGCAAAGTGGGCGTGGCGGGGCTGAGGCAGAAGCAGAGGCCAGCTTGGTTGCTGTGTGGATTGCTTTTGAGTCTGGCCATGACAAAGGTTTTCATTTTTATTTCATTTTCTCGTTTTGTGATTATTTCTTTGACCATTTGACCTTGTTGCGGATTTTCGATGCCAACAATGCTGAATGGACATAATGGTATTTAAAACGAATTTCTTCATACTATTAAATGGAAACAGTTTGGATTTTTAAATTGCTAAAAGCAATTGTCAAAGAGCAAGTGAGAAGGGAGATAGAAATATAAATACATACATACATAAGGCATTTATATGAGTCACTTGCATTCCTGAGAATCGCATAGAGAGGCAGTATAAAGCAAAACTAGCAAACATAACATGTTCCACTTCATTACACACAACTCGAGCTCCTCGCATGCACTTTGCATATGTAATTTCTGTATACCCGAAGCTTTTAAGTCTTTTATATTTATAAAGAAAACTCATCTCAGCTTTAATGCTGAGTCCCAGATCCGGGGAAAAGCGTTTTACATATAAAGCATTTGCAGCTGTTTGCGCTGCATTTAGCATATTTGTTTTCATTTATCTTGTCGCTGCCTTACTTAAATGGCTCTACTTCTCACTCTCTCTCTATCTCTCTCTCTCTCTGTTGCTCGCCTAGCAGTTCTCTCACAAAGCGCAAAACGTATTAGCAATACTTTTATGCACACTTCACTACCCTTCGCCTTCGCCTATCTGCTCTGCCTGTCAGGTGAACACTTCATAAGTATTTATAAGCTTCTCCTCTCCACTCAAAGGGGGGGCGAAGGGGCGGTGTGGATAGTAGCTGCATTAAAATGGAGCGTGTTTTAATGCAGCAAAAGGCAAAAGCATAAAATGCCAAAGCGGACTGCTTATAAGTAGTAAAAATATAACTCGCCTCGCCCTCTTCCATCTCTCTCTCTCTCTCTCTCTCTCTCTCTCTCTCTCTCTCCGTTCTCCATTCTCAGCTCTCCGCTTCCTGCTCTGAGCTGTTTCTCTGTGTTGAGCGTCAGCAAATTTTATGCTTTGACGAAAGTTTTGCTTAATGACAGAAACATCCGTCAGATGTGCACACTCACTAACACACACGCACACCCATGCACACCCATACACACACACGCGTAAATAAGAATGTTGCTTAAATAAATTAACAAAGTTGCCTTGGCTGTTGGCTCTTTGCCTATAACACGAAAGTTGAAATGAAAATAAAATTTAATTCAAGCGTCAAACGTTGACGTCGACGTCATGTGTTGCCGTTAAGTGCCATCATCAGCAACATCATTACGATCGTCATCATCATGATGAGCAGCAGCAGCAGCAGCAGGAGCAGCAGCTCTCGTTCTATTCTCATCATCTGGCAAACTGTTTTGTAGTTTCACACACACACACACATACAGAGACATGGCAAAACTTTGAGCATGTGCAACGGCGAGTGGGTATTAAAAAAAAAAAAAAAAAAGGGGGGCGTGGCAAGCGCAAGGACTTTGTGAATTGAAAAATAGTTGCCATAGTTGCCAAACGCCTTTCACACAGCACAGCAAAAGCCGCTGCAAAAGTCAAGTGTTTAATTAAGGTTTGCCAGTCGGGCGACTTTTTAATGCTCATTGCTGAGCAAATGCGAGAGCGTAATTAAAAAATAGCTTTAAAAATATATATAAATTAAATAATTGCCTACTTTTTGTGTAGAACTTGATTAGTCCAGCTTTAAGGCTGAGCAGCAGCTGCAGCATAGAAAATATATTTACATATACTTATATACACGTGCTGTCCATAGCTGTCCATAGCTGCCCGTGGCTCTGGCCGGAGCTGCGCAAGTTTCAGCCGGAACTTGTCGTCCGACATGTCAGTCATGATATCTTCCAATTAACGACGTCGCTCTTTTTTACTCGGACCAGACTCTCGCACTTTTTCTCTGGCCTATGGGCATAATTTATGAAGTGTCGAAAGTTTCTGACCTGTCAGCGACATGGCTGACACAGCAAACGAATAACGAGAGACATCGGACACACGGAGGGGAAAAAAATAATAACAGAGCCACAAAAAATTGCGAAAAAAATGTTTGATGTCTGCCCAAATTAATAGTTGGAAGGTGATAAATGCCAATGGCAATGCCAAATGAGAAATTAGATTCGTGAGGCACTTATTAAAGACGACCTTAATACAAGTTGAATTAGGTAATGATTTATTTTATACTAACATAATAATATACAAATTTAAAAAACTAAATTTAAAATTTGTAGTTTTTTCATAATAAAGTCATGAAATTAGTTTCGTGAGGAACTAAGCATAGATGTTTTTAGTACATTTAAGAATTACATAATGATTTCTGATTCTCATGTCCATTTATATTTTTATGATTTTTTAAAACTCAAGCAATGATATTTTTTTTATAAAACTTATTACTGCATAAAACCGATTGCCACCAAAAAAAAAAAAAAAAAAAAAAAAAAAAATAAATAAATAAATAAATAAATAAAAATAAAAAAATACATAAATAAATAAATTAATAATTATATAAATAAATAAGTAATTAAATAAATAATAAATAAATATATAATAAATAAAAAAATATTTTTATATTTATAATTAAATTACATGTATTCAGAGTAAGTCTATGATTTTAATAATAATAATAATTTTTCATTATTTTTTATTAACATTGCTAGCAATTTGATGGCTAGTTCACTTTTACAACATAAAGTAGGGCGGACTTCTTTTTTTCGTGCTTTAAGGTGAAGAATGTATATGAAATTATTTATATTACTCTAGGACATATTTTAATCAATCAAAATTAATTTCTACTTGCTTATGAGATCAAATTTTCCTTTCTTTTAATATACAAAGTCCTTTTATATTTCTCAGTCTCTATCTCTGTATTCTACTATATATGAATCCAAGATAATCTATATATAAACTTACAGCAAAGTCTGAAGAGTTGCTTTTTTATTGTTTAATTCAAATCCAAATGAAGCTGAGGTCGAACAAGATTCGACACGCTTCCAACTGTTATCCGAAGCGAAACTGGCTAAACAGCAAACTGTATCTAAATCATTGGGCTTTCATGCGCCGCACACGCTTTCACTCTCGGCCAGGGCAAACAATCACCTTGTCAGCGCATCCACAGCGGGCAGGAACAAAGAAGCGCCGGAAACTGAAAGCTGGAACATTCTTCGGTAACAACGTGCACGGACATGTGCGCTTGTCCTGTACCTGGACACAGAAACTTGCCGAGGCAAACTTTTGTCGGGCTGCCTGGTGGGAGTGGCGGCGGGGCTTGGGCTACCAGCGGGCATAGTACTTAAAGTTGTTCAAAGAGTTGCGAAGCGAACGGCCGGCAGGGGTCGGAGCACTCACTGGGCACTCACTGCTGATTCTGATTGGTGTAGCGTTTTGGCATTTCGAATCTATGCGCAAACATTGCAAATGAACTCTGATTGTGCAAGCCATTCTAGGAGCAGCAGCATCAGCAGCAGACATTCCAGCTCGGGCTCTGCAGCTCACAATGATGCCCATGATGAAGCTGACAAAAAGAAGATGAAGAAGAGGAAGAAGAAGAAGTATCGCCCGGTCATGGACAACAAGTGTGTGTTGCCAAAGGGCAACTCACTTAGCTGCCCCCAGCCTGCAGCATTCACAATTGCCATAGATATGAGTTTGGTTCTTGGATTCGCTGAGCTCTAATCTTACGCAGTTTTCTCTTCTCTATAATTTTCATATCGAATTTTTCGCAAGTTTCGACAAATGCTGCGAGTTCATTTGGCATCCAGCGCAGTTTCCGGCTGCTGGCTGCCTGTCGTGCCACGCCCATGCGCCCACCCAACACTGACAGCAGTTGCTCGTTCACCTTTTGGCATTTTGTATGCTGCAACAGCTTCCGCACAACAGCTGCAACAGTTGCTGCCACTGCCACTGCTGCCACTGCTGCTGCTGCTGCTAGCTACTGTTGTGATTGTTGTGCCATCAAAATGTGTCATTGCTGTTCCAAAAAGGGTTTTACTGCACCCGATTCAGCCAAGCTCTGCCCAACCCTGTCTGTTCTGGTTTATGAACTGCGAGTCTATAACTCTGGTGTCATAGTCCATGGCAGCATTGCTCTGCTGCATGCTTGATCAGTGCAGCCATTGACAACATCCGAGTTGTCGTCATCATCATCATCATCATCATCATTCTAATCGTCATTATCGGCTTCATCTTCGTCAGCAGCATCAGCGTCAATCAGGCAGACTGACATGGAAATTATGAGAGTTTGTATTTTGGCATTCACGAATCGACCACGTTTCCATCTTCAGCCAGCCATTGCCAAGCATTGTTGTTGCTGCTGTCGCTGTTGCTGTTGTTGTTGTACAGTGTAGTTGTCGTTGTCGTTGTAGTTGTAGTTGTAGTTGTAGCAGAGTGTATTGCTTATAATTTATGCGTGTGCCGCTGCTGCTGATTATGGCCCAAGGCTGATTTCAGCTGCTGCTCACGTACAACACACACACACACACACACACACACACACGAAATGGAGTCTGTCAAAGCAATGCAAATCATACGCACTGTTGTACGCAAAGGTGTTGCACCTTAAAGCAAACTGAAAATATTTGATTAGAATTTAAGATAATGTGCATTGTTTTGGAAAAAAGCTGCAATGAAATATAGAATACAAATATATATATATATATATATATAAATGTGTAGAAATTTTAAAGAGCTTTGCTTCGATTGCTTCAGTTATTTGCTTTGTGCAAATGCAAAGCTGCTGTTCAATGTCAACTTCAGCTGAACTTTCCAGCAGCAGCTGCTGTCCCTGCTGCTCCTGCTCCTGCTGCTGCTGTTGCCACCTGAGCGCGTAGTTGAGTAGAGTCTTCTTTGGACAGTTGGCTCTAGTTTTTTAGTTGGCAAAGTTTATGCCCCGTTAGTTGGTGGTTTGTTTTCTTAGTGCGAGAGGGATGGAGGGAGAGGGAAAGAGATGCGACGACCCTGTGGCCTGCTGCCTGTTGCAGCTGCACCTGCAGCCAATCGCATTGGAGTTTAATTTAAAAGTGCATTATTTTGTCTGTCAAGGCGTAAAAAAAACTTTCACAATGCACAATGAATGAGTGCAGCTGCAGAGTATTCGCATTGTACTTACGTGAGTGTAGAGACTTGCACTCTCTCTCTCTCACTCTGTCTCTCAGAGTGGCTGGCTGAACAAAGTAGCTGACAAGCTGACACAATGACCGAGTGGGCAGCCAGCAGGCATATTGTTAGACAACAGTTGGCGCCATTAAATGTCATGTACTCAACATCAAACTGAACTTCATTTCGGATTGTGATTCTCGCTCTCTCTCTCCTTCTCTCTCTCTCTCTCTCTCTCTCTCTTGTTCGGTGTGCCCATCTGTCAGACTGTTGGGCCAATGTTTGTTTTGCATACTTTTTGGCGCCATTAACAACAGACGGACAACAACAGCCACAGCAACAACACAAATGGAGTTGTTTTTGTTTTAAAAATTATGTAGTTTTGTCTGCTGCTGTCTGCCAGTGCAACGTGTCATTAGAAAAGACACTTTGACACAAACAAAAAAGCAGAGAGCAGACAAAATATTTGAGATGTGCACTAGAAGTTATGCTGTATGTGGGCATATAAGATAGGCATAAGACAAAATAAATAATATTTATAAATAATATTCAAATTTACACAGCTCAAGTTTAATGGATTTATGCCCAATGGAATTTTATATATCAATATTACTCTTCTATTAAAACAAATCACCTAAAAAACTTTGGCATATATTTTCTCAATTTTATTTGTCTTCTCTTCAGATTTTCTGTGCACAATCAATGCCAGTTGTTTCATACTCCTTTCTTTTCATGTTAAATAATTTTTTGACATATTATATAATATATATATGTACTTATATTATACATATCTGTTATATATATATTTTTAAAATATTTTTTTTTTTTTTTTTTTTTTTTTCTTAATTTTCTTCCAATTTTAAGGACTACAGCACACCCGCTCTCACTACCTTAACATTGACTTAATACTAATATATATATATATATATATATATATATATATATATATATATTATATATCATATATACATTATTTTGTTTATTTATTTATTTATTTCATTTTATTTCTTTTAAATTAATATGTTGTCTAAGCTCGTATCCTCTCTAATATTTGCTCATATATATTCAATTTCGCTTCATCCATTTTCTATTTACATTTTCGTTATTTCCTTTATATATCCTATAACAAACCTTTGCTCTAGTCTATGCTACTCCACTGGCAGCACACCTAGCAACTGCTGGGTATGCTGCGAAAGGGCACAAAAGTTGAGATCAAAACTTTGTCCTTTGCAGCTGAGCAGCTGAGCAGCTGGCCAGCGGCAGGTGTTGTTTGTCCAGCTGTCCGTTTATTTAGGGGTCACTGCAAAGGCGAATTACGGCCATTAGTTTGGGTCGTCAACAGAAAAAAAAAAAAAAAAAGAAGCAGCAAAAGCAGGCAGCAACTGTTGGCCATTGTTGTGCTCGTAGTCCGGCACAATTAACAATTGTGGCCGGGCGTAGCTTTTGCCCAGATATTTGAGTTCTTATGAGCTCACTAGGCACGTAATTGTTTAGAAAATTTGCCAGCAAATAGCTGCACTCCAGGTGGGACTCCAGGCAGCGGCAGAGTGTGCTAAATGCTCTTAATGAGAGAGCAAATCGTTTGCAAATTGCATTGAACCGAATCGAATTGCATTGCCATTTCATATTGTTAATAAATGAAGCAGTACAGAATATTTCGAAACTCAAAAACTACAATTGAAATGCATTAAGAATTAAATATAATTCAATGAAATTGCGGAAATGAGTGTGGTTAGAGTCTCTGTCTCTGTGTGTGTAACGGAAGTGAAAAGTTTTTTATTTTCGACTAGAAACAAATATGAAAATTTTGGAAAGCTGCAAAATGTTTGGGGAAAATGTACCCAAAATTTTAAGCGTCAATTAATAGAAGCAAAATGCTTTATCAAATGACCTCGACTCGACTCGACTGTGTATGTATGTGTGTGTTTGTGTGTGTGTGGGTTTGGCAGCAACGGAAATGACAGCGCTGCAACGCTGCAGGAAGCAATAACCGAATTCAGTTACGTTGCACGGAAATGACACACGGCACGAAAATCAACCAGAGGATGAGCAGGAAAATTGTGAATGGGAGAAAGAGCTGAAAGCTGCAGCTGTGTGGGTAAGCAACTATCTATGTATATGTGTGTGTTTGTGTGTGTGTTTGTCTGTTGCAACTAATATGCAAAAATTCTATTCTGATTTGGAATTTTTGCAATTTGCATGTTGCATCCTGAAAGTCAAGCACAGGAAAATCTCCTCAATAAACTAAAAGTTTACATAAATTCTACGCTTCAGCTGATCCAGAGACGGACAGGTGAGTTATTCTCGATGCCCAAAATGTCAATGCATATTTATGAAACGTTTGTTAGAACGGCATACAAATGCGCTTTAGGATGTTGCAGTTGCATGCAGAGAAGAGGCAAGATAAAAATTAAAAAAAGAAAAAACAAAAGGCACCTGCAAATTAAACTTGGATTTTTCAAAAATTGTACATTTTAGCTGAATAAAGCAAAATATAATGAAAAGCTATACTGTAGCCCAATATAAAGAAAAGATTTTGTTAAAGGGTAATTAACTATGGGAAAGCAAATATTCCGATTTCTTTGTTGATATTAGGACTTCGAATGGACTGAACAATTTCTTTTCATTGACGTTTTAAACTTGAGTATTTTAAGTACTGAAAAGGTATGTTAAAAATTATATGCTTTATGCTTGTGGTTATTTATACTTTTGATTGTAAGCACAGCTTTGCTCAATCAACCGAAGACCTCGTATTAGCTCGCTCTCGCTCTGACCTAAGGGCTTCGTGTCTTCTCGTTCTTGTCTTAAGGTGAGCGCCTTAAACTTTCGTGTGTCGCTCTTTTCACGAACATTGCTTAGGGAGAGACACGATTGACAGTCGTACAATGTGACTCAGTAAGTATGCAAGGAGCTAATGCCAATGATCTTCTCTTTTACATACACATGCACTCACCGACTTTATAATACGAATACAAACCTCGCATACAAACTAATACTTACACAAATGAATTTTAGCCTCAGAGTGCAGGTTTCTGTTTGATTGCGAATAAACGCAACTCGTTGAGGAATCCCTTGCTCTCTAACTATTTTCTCAGAGTGTCAGAGTGTATTTGCTGACAAGGTCAATAGTTCATTGCGAGTTATGATTATCTGGTTATTCAAAATAAATCAAATTGATTTAACTATCTTTGCTGTGTTGGCTTCTATGTTGAATACTCGAATTATCAAAATTTTGCCAACTCTTAGCTATCAGCTGAGTAGATATATGCTATGTAGACATATGAGCTTGTATTTATTCCTTTTTTTCTTCCCTAACTTTTTATCTCTGCCTCCGATAACCGATTTGCAAATTGATTTTATTTTGAATGTAGCTTTCTGTTGTTGCTCACATTTTGATATACGCTTTCATCTCATAGCTAACAGCTTACCCAAGCCTTTCCCCATCACCATATCCAAAAGAAAAACACAATGTGATATATATTTTTAGTAATTTTACAATTTATTTGTATTTACTTGTTCATCATCATAATTTACTTTACTTCGTATATTTAGGGGTCTCATTCATCATCATATATATATATGTATATATAAGTACTTGAGTTTAAGTTGTTTACCTTCAATTTAATTCCACTTTTTGGTTTCTCTCTGCTTTGCTTTAATTCAATTTTAATGAATATTTAATTCAAAGTTTTTCCTCTTCCGTTCGGCATTTTCAACTAAATGCTGATTTATATAATTTGTATATATATATGCGTGTGTGTGTATATAATTATACAATAATGTATACATATATATGTATATTTATATATTTTTTTTATGTATTTCACATAATTAATAATAAATAATATTTATAATTAATTACAATAAATTGCATAACAAAATTGATTTGACTTTCCATTTTGAGTATTCCACATGATGTTCCGCTAATATTAATTATTCATTTTTTCTGCTTCTTTTTATACAATAATTTTCGCATTGCTAGAAAATCATGAAAATGAATTTTACTGCTAATCTTAGCGCTTTCTCTTTCTTTTTTTTCATAAATATTTGTGTATTCTTTTTTATTTTTCCATTTTAGTTTTTTTGTTGTGAGTTTTCTGTTTTGCGGTTGATTTTATGTTAAATATATTTGTGTATAAAAAAGTATTTGAGATGATTTTTTTTGTGTTTATTTGTTGTTTAAATTGTTAAATAAAGTTTGTGGTTGTTCGCATATTTAATTTGTTGTTACCTTTGCATTAATGTTTTTAATGTTGTTTTGTTAATTACTTTTCGATTTGAATTGGTAATTTTTTGTTGTATTTTAGTTAATGTTTATATATGTTTATATACGCTAAGTACAATGCCTGTTTATGTGATAAAAACTATGTAAATTGTTTTTATTTTTCTTTCAATATTAATGGGGGACCTTTCATTATGTAGATGTGTTTTGCTAGTTAATTTGGTGCGCGACTTATAATATACATATGTAATTATATATAAGTACAATTCTTAAATTTTTTTTTGTATTTTTCTTTATATTTTATAACAATTAATATCGTTTTTCATAAAGTTAAGAAATTCGTTATTCATTTGCTTTAAACGCTTTTAGATTTGTAAGTTTTTCTCCTGAAGCTCAAACGCATCAATACCCAATAATAATAAATTAACAACAATAAATTAAAAATTAAAATTAAAATTGACCAAAATGCACTGCAAACAAAAATATTTGAAATATTTTCTATTGCTTCAGCTCTTCCAGAGCTCCCGTTTTCTTGTTCTTCTTGACCTGGGCATAGAGCGAGGCGGCCTTATAGTTGATGGGTCCGTAGTGCTGACTCTCGAGATCCGCGTAAATGAATTCATCATCGAAACTTGCGGCATTTAATGGCTAAATTTGTGATGATTCGAAGAAGAAGAAGATGAAGTCAAGAGGTGAAGTAAAACCAAATCAAATTCAAACGAAAATTTGGTTAGAAAGCGCTTTTCACATGCATATTAATAATCTATAACGCCTGTCGTATTTTCTTGTGAATAAGCTAATGAGAGAGAGAGAGACAGAGAAGTGTGTGTTTTTCATAGCATATCGAACGATTTTAAGAATCGAAATTCCATTGAAATCAAATATTTGTATTGAATTTGACAGCACGACAGTTGAAATAAATTATTAACATTGTTTGTTTATCGTAACAGAAAACTTGACTTAAATAGATTTACCTTTTTTTCATATTTTTTGGTTTGATATTTATTTTGTGACATGAAACATTTAGTGGAAAGTTATACAAATAGAAGAATTTAGAATATATAGGTATTGCTGCCTTTGTATGGATCCTCAAAATCGGACACATGCTATAAGAAATGAATATTTGTCATTTAGAACACACTTCAGAATACAAAATTCTATTATAATTAACAAATTGTTAGCACTTTGTTTAAATGTTTCAGTTAGGCTGGACAAATGAATGAAATGAGTTTTGCTTTGGTATTTCTAATTTAATTAAATTAAATATACTATAATAAATAAATAAATATTTATATATATAAATATGCTTGGCTTCTGGTTTTGGTTTTCTTTTTAGTTAGTTGTAAACTTGTTGCTTAGATTATGCGATTATGTTCTATATACAATACAAGTACAAGTTACATATCTAAATTGTTGAATTCATATATTTTGTATATTTTACACAAAAAACTACGTCAAACTTAACACACATACAGTCAAGAGTTGCCTTAGGTATATCTCTAAATTTAATTCGAATATTTAAGAATGAATTAGTTGTGCTTCGGGGAGAATTTTTGCTGCTCGTTTTGTTGTTGTTGTTAATATTTAGCTTGATTGATGATCGTTGAATAATGATTTCTCTCTCTTGTTATTCACTTGTCGGAATCATAAATATTTAGTTTAGTCAAGTTTATATATATTTAAGCTAACTATATACACTAACAACAGTCAAGTCTGGCGACTTGTTTGTCCTATTCGATTTCTTCATTCGGGTTGCTGTTCGAGCTGTCGCCGCTGGGCCAGCCTCGAGATTTTCTGTTACAATTACTTGATACATTGTAGCTATAGACTATATTCCGTGTGAGTACTATAAAAATATGTAAAAACATTGGCAAAAGTTGATGGAATGTGAGACGAATCGGGCAAGCGGAACGCGAGCCACATTGAGAACCTTTCGCTGAATCAATGAATTCTCTTTCAATTACTTTCTTTTCCTTTTTTCATTTTTCTTTTCTTTTTCTGACTAAATTCTAAGCTAACTTTCGATTTTCAAGAATTTACGCTAATTATAAATATGTGTTTTATTCCTTTAGCTTTACTTTTTGCTTTAATTACTAAATACCTTGTATGCGTCATTTAGGCCTGTCTAACTGTCTGGGTTTTTTTTTTCTATCTTTTTATCTTTTCATTCTTTTGTTAGTATTTGTCCCTTATTAAATGTGCACCTCGCGATAGCTTTGGGTCATAAAGTATTTCAGGGCGCCGGCTGTTGCATTTGCCACAGCTGCACTGTGGGCGGGCGTTGTGGGCGGTGCTGTAAGATTCTGTGAGGCCGCAGCAGCAGCTTCATCCTCATCATCATCATCATCATCTTCGTTATCATTATCATCTGCAGGCTCCTCATCGTCCACCATATACTCCTCTTCACAAAAAGAATAGCCCAAATCCTCATCTTCCTCTTCAGCAACATCAGCTGCTGATGCTGCTGTTGTTGTTGCTGCTGCTGCTGTTGCTGCTGCAATTTGCTCGTTTTGTGGCTTGGTGCGCGCAAACATAAAGTCCGGATGCGTTTTAGTTAACACCTCTAATGCCTCTAATGAGGCAGCAGGATTTAGTTGACCCGTCGCTGCTGCTGGCTGCTGTTGCTCCCGCTGCAACTGTTGCTGCTGTGCTGGCGATGCTGCTGCTGCTGCCGTTGCTGTTGTTGCTGTTGTCGAAGGTGTCGGCGAAATTGGCTTAAAGGCATGTCGTTCGCTCAGCGCCAATGGACGAAAGATGAGGGGCCCCTGCGCCCGCTCCAGCTGCTGCTGCTGCAGCTGGCGACGCAGCTGTTGCAGCTTGCCGTTGGCCGTCTCTGTTGTCTGGAAGTGGAAGGTGTGATGTTTGCGCAGTGGCAAACGCATCGGGCGACGCACCACCAGGCAGTCGTAGGCGCCGGCCGCTGCCTGTATGGGGGGCGGGGCAGTGGGCAGGGGCGGCACATATCTTAAATTGTGATTGCAGTCGGCGGCTGTTAATTGACTTGCCTGCAGCAGCAATTCATTTGGCATTAGCATTTGTTGTTGATGATTGCCACGCCCACACCGCTGCCAAGGCCCAGGCCCATTGTTGATGCTGTTGTTGTTGTTGTTAATTTGTTGTTCGATCTCTGCTGCTGTTGCTGTGAGCGATGTTGCTGTCGTGCAATGACTGTCGGCTTCAGTGGCGCTGTTGTTGTTGTTCCTGCTGATGTTGCTGTTGCTGGCAGCAGCGGCAGCGGCATCGACATCGGCATAATGCCGTTTGATATGTGCGTAGGGGTCACTGATGGTCTGTCGTCGTAATTTCTTACTGCAGGCGCTGCTGTTGGCTTTGTTGTTGTTGTTGCTGCTGCTGCTGCTGCTGTTGCCATTGTTGTTGTTGCATTGCCGTTTAAGTGCTAAAAATGGATTAGTGGCCAACAATTGCGTTTGCTGTGGTTAGTTGCGGTCGTGTTTGTTTTTATTTGGTGTATTTGTTTGTATCCAGCAAAAATCATATTTGTGTTAAGCAATCGTGACATGTGAAAGAAACAAAAATGAAATGTGTGAAACACAAAAGTAAAACAAATTATAAAGTGTTTAAGCAAAAGCAAAAGACAATTGTGTTTCTTCAAAATCAATCAAGAAATTGCTTTAAAGTTGAGCTGTTAACAACTTGTCGTGCGTGTTGTTGATTTCATCTCTGAAAAGCAGTTCCTGTTAACTGCTTTGAATACTCATTAAAAAATTTAATTATTTGTTGCATATTTATAAAAAGAGACTTTAACTTGGCCAACTTGATTTCTATAAAGAGCTGAATCTCTGCCTAAGAGCTGAAGACTTTTACTAGCATTGCCTATGCCTAAGGTTGCCTAGATTTAGACCCTTTAGATTTATCCCCACTTTGCCAGGAGACAGAGAAGGAAGACAGAGAAGGAAGACAGAGAAGGACACTGAGCGGAAAGAGACGGGGATGGGGAGGAAGTGAAAGAGCATGGGAGATGTGAAGAAGGTACGGGAGGATGAAGAAGGGAGAGAAGGAGAACGAGAACGAGAGGTGGAGAACGAGCAGGAGAAGGAGAGTAAGACTGTGGGGAAGCAGCGCTTCAAAGTTTACTTAAAAAGATTATTAGGGCTATTTAATATTAAAATATTAAAATAATTATGTGAGTAATGAGATTAAGTAACTCAGAGTTCTGCTATAAGTTTAAGTTAGATACTTTGCTTCATTTTGAATAAAATAGTAAAATAGGATGTCTAAGAACTCCCAGTTTATACCTTTGATACAGACAGAGAATTAGGAGGATCTCCTATATTTTTTACATATTGCTTTTACAGACTAGACATTAGAAATTCGGTTCAGAATCTGAGTTTTATACCTTACAATATTGTTATTATTATTATTTTTTTAATATAGCCAACTCTGGGGCTAAGGAATTTTTATCATGAAAAACTAGCTACTTCTTGTGTTCAATTCAAGTGTATGAAATATGGCAAAATACTAAATAGAATCCCAAGCTAACCTAGATAAAGAAACCTATCCTAAATCAGACATATTTAAGCCCGAAATTTAAAGTGTTGCACCTGCTTGAGGCCAGTGCGTGCAATATAGCCCAGGGCACGGCTCATGCTGCCGCTGGGATAATGGGCGACGCAGCATGGCTGGCTGGAACCTAAGCGAAGTCTAATGTACGCACCTCATGTGGACCTACGCGATGTGGCAGCTGTTGCATTGTTGCTGCTGCTGTCGCTGATGCTGCTGCTGCTGCTGCTGCTGGTGTGCTGGGGGGCTTGCACTTGCCACGACTGGCGGCACTTAGGCTGCTGGCAACGGACAGCATGGAAGCGGAATGTGCTGGCTGATGGCCCAGCTGATATTGCTCGTAATCCTCGGGTGTTGTGATTTCCGGCGTTGGCTGTCTCTGATGATGCTGCTGCTGTTGCTGCTGTTGCTGTTGCTGCTGTTGCTGCTGCTGCTGTGGATGGCGATTGCAGCGTGAGCTGACGGTGCCAATGCCGCTGCTATGAAGCGAATTGGATGAGCTGAGCGAGGTGGGATCTGTGACGGGCGCCGACGAGGCCGATTCATAGGACGAATTAATATGGGCTGGTGAGCCGGCACGTGCCAATTGCTGCTGCTGCTGCTGCTGCTGGCCCTCCACATTCATGTAGAGCGGCTTGCGTGTGAGATTGAGGCCCGCTGCGGACGCTTTGTGCGGCTTGGGCGTGCGCTGGCCCAGCGCCGGCAGCTGCGACTCATAGGAGCTATTCGATATGCCCGAATCGCTGCGATAGATGCTGAGGCGTTCGGGCTCCATCAGCTGGAAATCAGCAGCACCGGCGCCGGATGCATCAGCCTTTTGCTGGTGCTGGCGATGGTGATGTTTCTTCTTGTGGCTCGCCGAGACGACAGCAGCCGGCTGCGAGTGCAGCTGCACCGTGGCCAGACTGAGATTGTGCTTAAGACTATGGTGATTCATGTTGAGTGTGTGATGGCCAGCCGGCATGCTGCTGCTGCTGCCGTCACCGCCCACATCGAGATCTAGATCCAGGTCTAGCTCGTTGCCGCACTTGTCCGCCACATTCTCGTAGACGGGCGGATCATAGAGGCGCAGGGGCTTGCCGTTGGATTCAATATCGCCATGGCTACCACCAGCAAAGGAATGATGCCGCTTGCATTTCGGCTGTTGCGCTGTCGATGTTGCTGTCACGCCCAGCGAGCTGTTCAGATTGTAGGCGGGCTTCTTCAGCTTGTTGCCGCCATTGGGAAACTTCAGTGAGTAGAATTTCTTGTCCACATCGATGCGATCCAGCAGGCTGCCCACCTTGCCGCGCTTGCTGCGCTGCATGCTGCCCAGCAGCTCGTCCCCGGCCGCATCGTATTTCTTAAAGTTGCTGGCGGCGAGGAAGGGGTTCGTGTTGAGCAGCGCTGAGCTAGGCGCCGGCGGTGGCGGTGGCACACGCTCAACCACCGCATAGGTGGGCTGATAGTCGTGCTCGATGGCATTCAGCAGTTGGGCATTCGATGCGGAGTTCGTGTGAAACTTTTGCGACTGTTGCTGCGAGGGTTGCTGCTGATGTTGCTGCTGCTGCTGTGATTGCTGCTGTTGCTGTGATTGCTGCTGTTGCTGATGATGTTGCTGGTAGTACTCGGTGTAGCTTTTGGGAAAGCAATTGCTTAGATTATATTGTATCTGATCGGAGCCGGACTCGAGCTGGTCCATGCTGCGATTATGTGGAGCTGTAAGAGGGGGCGGGGCTGTGCAGCCACGCCCGTACTGCAAAGTGTTGTACTGTTGCTGCTGCTGGTGCTGGTGCTGTTGCTGTTGATGTTGCTGCTGGTCGTAGTAGGGTGGCTGCTGCTGTTGAGGATGCGGATGCTGTAGAGTCTGGTGATGCAGCAGCTGCTGGCTGTGCATCGCTTGACCAATATTTCCATTTAGTCTCTTGGGTCGTGGAGCGACGCGCACCACATTTGTGTTGTTATTAAAATTTGTAGGGGTAGTAGAGAACTGGCGATGCAACAATGCGAGCACATGCAATGGGAGGTTATTTTTGGTTTTGTTTTATTTTTTTGCAATTCAGCATTTGATTAGCAGCGTGTGGCATTAACAGAGAGAGAGAGAGAGAGAGAGATATGAGAGAGAGAGAACATTCGATTAGTTGCGTTTGCAGTTAATTATGGAGCTTGTGCAAGTCAGCTGTTGGTTAGCTACTAAACTGGATTGGCTGTGAGCACTGTGTGAATGAGCTGTATTAATTGTGGTATTTGCAATTCGTGTCTGAACTAGCGAAACACAACACTGATTAGGATTAGAGAATTGTTTAAGTTGAGAGAGGAATTGAGTTGGGCTTTAAAAATATGCGAGCTAAGCGGAAAATATTCAGCGATATTTCCAATTTATTTTACTGAATGGAATTTACAACGAAATATCGCAGATTGATTTCTCATAATAAATTGAGTTGTAATTTATATTTTAAATTTCTATATATGCAGTATAATAAATAAATATATGCATATACCGAAAAATGTGAAATTTTCTAATTAGTATTTAAATTTAATCAATTTTTAATCAATAATTAATTATAAATTTTTTTTCAATAAATTTTTTTTAATGATTATAAATAATAATTCATTAATCAGTATTTTATAATTATTTTTTATAATTACTTTTTAATTCATTATAATAAATAATTGGTTGATTGATAATCAATAATTAATTATTAATATTTTTTTTAATATTGTCTCAATTTAGGTTTAAATTAAAAATAAACAATTTTTATCATTAACTTTGCATTTATCCAAACTTGAAATATATTCAGTTAAATAATCTGTTATATCTTCTAGTCTATAATATTTGTTAAATTTTATTGGCATCATACAAATAACATTTTCTAAAAATATATTTCTGTTCACCGTTTCACTTTTAGCTCGCATATTTGCTAAATTTCATATAAATATTTTTTGTTTATTAATTTTACATCTAAAATAAGGAAAAATTAAAAATGAAAACTTACTTTTTACGCATTACAGACTAACCAACATAGAATTAATATTTGATATGAAGAAAATTGTACTAAATTCAGGGCTTAAAAATACCAAAAATAAATACCAAAGCAAGGTATATAAAATGTGAGATAAATGGAAAATTAAAATGAAAATATAACCATGGTATGAATAAGGAATACGATTAGAGGCAATGGAGAGCAAATAGCGTTTGGAATGTAGGCTAAGTTACATAGAATACATACGTAAAATACACAACTCTTGGCTTAAATCATAAAAAAAAAAAAAAAAAACTATAATAAATACAGATAAATCACAAAAAATCATGTTTGGCAAATAGAAGAGATATAGATTTAGATATAGATTTAGAGAGCTTGGGCTAGAGATAAACATAGACAAGAGGCAATATACGATATATATATTTATATATAGATACTCAGATAAGGCTTAGACTTAGATACATAGAGTACATATTGATACGAGGCGAGATTAGCAATGTGTGAGTGTGTGTGTGTGTTGGTGCTCTATGTGAGTGTGTTTGTTGAGAGTGCGAGTGTGTGTGAGTGTTTGAGTGTGTGTGTTAAACGAATTTTATCATAAACATATCTAGTTGAAATAATTAAACGAAAAAGAGGCAAATTGTAACTGTACCTTGTTAGGTGCCGTTTGCAGACCATGAAACGGTAGATTCTCATACTCGCCAGGTTCCGTCAATGGATCCCCCAGTGAAGACGACTTGTCGTGTACTATATAGTAGTATATACGTATACGGATCGGTTGATTTTTGTTTGATTTTTTTTTTTTTTTTTGGCGATTGGCATTTGGGGCGTTTTAACAATTTGTGTTTAAATTGTATTTATTTGATTTTATTTTTTTTTCAAAAGAAAAATTGTAAGAAAATAATTGGAAAAAGAAGAAAAATATTGAATTAGTCAATTATAAAATAAAAATGTATTTGGTTTTACTAAAAATTAAGCCTAAGCTTCTGCTTTTTTATTGTGTGAGAAAACACCTAAGCTAGAGTTTTTTTTTCGAATAAATTGTAAGACCTAACGAAATAAGAGAGCTTCAAACATAATATTTCATTTTTTATATTACATTTTTAACATTTTTTCATTATATTTGAATGACATGCAATAATTTGGTAACACAGAGCAGGCCAAGGACGATTCACAAGCAGGCAACACGAAAACAACATTGAATAAAGTGCAAGCCGAAACAGTAAAAGAAAATCAAATGTTTATAAATATATGATAAATATTAACAATGACAAGTTTTTGTTGTTGTTATTGTTGTTGATGGTGATGTTGTTGTGGTATTTTTAGCTTTTGTATGTTTTGTTTGTTCTGCTTACGGAATTTCTCTTACTTGATTTTATATATTTCTTTTCTATATAAGGACCTCCTCGCTTGATTCATTGAAATAAATTACTTACAGCGATTATGATATACAGAGAGTTTTTAAGTTTAGATAAATGAATAATAAAATAAACAAAAAAAAACTTGAGTTGAGAGTAGGAATTGCGTGTGTGATATGTACAAAACTGGGGGGAGATGAGATGAGATGAGCTGAGCTTATGGGTGAGGGTTGAGGTGTAGAGCAGATTATAGAAGATTTTTATAAAGAGTTGAGTGTGTGAATATGTGTGAATATGAGCACAGTAAATAGATTTTGAAGTTTTGTTTCAATTACTTGCCAAAAGTTTAGTCTAAGTCAGCCGACAGCTGTAGCTGTCTTCTAAGATGGTAAACCACGTAAAGCCTCAGCTTTGACTTAAAATTTGCAACTCAGCAATTTCAATGAAATGAAATGATTTTTTTTTTTTTTTTTTTTTTGGGAATTCATAAAGGGTAATCTGTTTTTTGTCAAGTCAGGTTTAGCTAATAAAAGAAATATGTATATGAGAAATTTACTTTGAGATATTTTTGTAATAAGAGGACAGGCGGCCAGGCCTACAAATTCAATTGAGTGTGCAGATGAGTGTTTTATGAGCTATATGAGTATATGAGATGACTTGTGGGTTTGTTCTTACTTTGGACGCGTTCGACTTTGCTGGGGGAAACCACAACTGTTCGTTTGAGCAGGGGCGGACAATTGCCGCCGCTGAGCAGCTGCTGCTGCTGCTGCTGCTGTTGCTGTTGTCCAGAGCCAGGGCGCACTGGCAGTATGGGCGGCGGTGGGCGTGGTGGTGGCGTTGATCTGGGCGACTTCAATATGCCGTGGCGCTGCGGTTGCGCCAAGCAGCTCACACCAAGCCCAGCGTGGGCTATTGTTGCTGTTGCTGTTGCTGTCGTTGGTGTTGCTGTTGCTGTTGCTGTGGTGTCTGTTGGCGACGTCTTGTCTAATGAAGGCGCTTGAAATGTCACAGAGGCATGTGATTGGACACTGCTGGAATTGTTTGTTGTCGTTGCCGTTGTGGTTGTCGTTGCTGCAGCTGCAGATGTTGTTGTTGTTGTTTGTGTTGTTGATGTTGATGTTGAATTAGTTGCTGTTGCTGTGGGCGTCTTTTTGTAGGTGACTAGCGATACGTGAAGATACATGTACGTGTGCGTGTGCGTATGTGTGTGTATGTGTGATGCGCAATGCGATACAACATAAAAAGCAAATGATAAATAAAGAAAATAAAGAATTAGCCATGAGAGTGGAAATCGTCGCATGTGTCGCATTTATTACCACTGCCGCTGGATCGTATGCCCTTAAGGCGATGCTGAGCTGCGAATGGCGATTCCTGATTGCCACGCCCACGCCAAAATGTGTGCAACAGACCCACGTGGCTGCGCTGGCTATCCCGCGTGCCATCGTCCGCATTTCTGCCTCGCTTGGCGCGCCTGAAAACAAACTTCCAAATGCGTTGCATATGACTGGGCGCAGCAACTGCTGCTGCTGCTGCTGCTGCTGCTGATGCTGCTGATGATGTGGCTGCTGCGCTGGAATTGTCTAGGCAGGCTGTAAGCTCTGGGTGCGGCTCAGCTGCATCTGTCGATGGCAAGGCAATGTCAGTGGAATTAGTCTTCATCTGACTAGGCTGTACAATGGATGTTGTTGCTGCTGATGCTGCTGCTGCTGCTGTTGCTGGTGGCTCCATCACCGACACCGTCACCTCGGTTAGCATTGTGCTATTTGAGTTAGTTTGGCTATCGTTCAGCACGGCACTCAGCTGGGCCGACAATTGACTCGCATTCGCAGAGGGATTTGGCAGCGAGCTAGGATTCGAATTCGGATTCGGATTCGGTTTCAGTGTCATGCGATTCACGGCTAGATTCTCTTTGGTGTCGCTGCTCACGTGCAACATGACACCTGGCCGCAATGGCCAGCGCGGCGGCGATTTCGGTACTGTGGCATGCAACGTGCTATTTCGCGTTATGGGCGGGGGCGTGGCCAGCTCATTGTTGTTCTCGGCTGCGGCGAGCTTTTGTTGATGTTGCTGCTGTTGCTGCTGCTGCTGCTGCTGTTGCTGCAATTGCTGTTGTTGCGGTGACAGCAACGTTGCGGGCAACAATGTGGCAGCATCGGTGTCTTGTATGGGCAGGGCCACGCCTACTTGTGGCAGCACTGGCTGATACGATAGCACACTGTGATATGTGCGTGTGCGTGTGTGTGTGCGTGTATGTGAGTGTGCGTAGGTTGTTGTTGCCGTTGCAGATATTGGACGTTCGATAGGCGTGTATTTGTATGAAGCAAGCGAGCAATAAACAAATATCAAAGCACACACAGCGATGCGAATGGGATTATATATATATATATATATAAAGTGTAAGAATTATATATATATATATGTGATAAATTGTTGTTGTTGTTGGGTGCGCACAATAAGCAATTGAAATATGCAACGAAAATGAATATGTAAAAAAAAAAATAAATAAATAAATCAATAAATAACAAAAAATTAATTAAAATTGTGTTAAATATTATAAAAACTTGATTAGCATGCATATTTTAAAGCTAGAAAATTTTTAAAATGTATTCATATTTTTAGTTACACGTAAAATGTTTTGAAGTGGAAGTTTCATGAGATTTTTTTTTTTTTTTTGAGTTCTACCGAACTGTCTATTATCTATTGTATAAATTGCCTATTTGAAAGATCAAGATCAAGGAATCAAATATGAATTTACTTTTGAAAGAAACAAGACTGTTATTGCCTTTTATTAACCAAATAAATATATTTAAAAAATTTTTATATTCTAGAGGAGTAAGGAGTAAGCTGATATATTTGTCAGCAGAAAAGCCTGCACTTATAAAATTTTTAGCCTCAGCAGCCTTTTATTATTATATTAATTATGTCAAGCTGAAATATATTCTAAAAAAAAAAAAATTACGCTTATGCGAAATAAAATATTTTTCTGTTTGTTTGTTTCATAGATTTTTGAAATATTGTTGCTTTCAAGATATAAAAAAAAATATATATATATATATATTTTTGCAGGAATTCTGCATTCATTTTATGGTATGGTATTTTTATATAACTACTTTTAGCTGCAATATATGCAATTTAACAAATGAAATTGCCTTTTGCTTTCCTAAATTTGTTTTGGTAATACAAACATTTAAAAATAATTTATTTTGCTCTAAAAATCATCGATTTATGTGAGAGCCTTTTAGCTATTTTTGAGCATATTTTACTCTGAAACATTTAAATTATTTTTAAATAAAGATATTTGAAGTTTTGATTTAAAATTATTTTCAATTAGATTTTTATATAACATATTGATATCTTTTAAGCTTCAAAGTATTTGAGCTATGACACAATTTAAAAAAAAAGCAATTGAAATAAAAAAACATCAACAGCAATTTTACAGTTATTCTCCAAAGTTACTCGAATACAATAATAATTCAGGTGAATCGAATGCGGCACTTACCTTTGATTAGCGCTAATGGAAACTTCCGTGTGATCTTTACCAAATGAATTCAAATCAAATGAGATTTTGTTGTTTGTTGTTGTTGTTGTTGTAATGCAGTTGTGTATGCGTGTTTGTGTGTGTTGTTGTTGTTGTTGTTGTAGCACAATTTGTTGAGTTTTGGGCGCATTGAGTTTGGCAAGCAGCGTTTAAATGTATTGTGGTTGTTTGTTTGTTGTTGTTGTTGTTGTGGTTGTTACAGCGAGCAATTATTAAGTGAAGCAGCATAGAGACAACAATACATATATATGCGTGTATATATATGTTTGTATGTTTGTATAGATAATGTACATGTAAGTGTATGAATCAGATAGATAGATAGATTGTTAAGCAATAATTGGTTGAAACGAGATGCCAAGCAAAAAAAAAAAAAAAAAAAAAAATTAATTAAAAATGCAGCAAATAAAGCATATATAAAATGCAGACAAACAAAATATATTTGTATATATATAGATGTATATATGTATAACAGAAAAAACAACATTTATTCATTTCGTGTTGATGTTGTTGTTGTTGGTTTACGTTGCGGTTGTTAATTAGTTGTATATATATTTTTGTTATTGTTGTGGGTTTCGTAATTAATGTTTGTTTTTTTTTTTTTTTTTTTTTCGTTGTCGTTGTTGTTGTTAGAGTAGTCAACAGTGATGCGGGATCAAGAAGAATTATTGAGCACACACAAATTCAATAATATATATACGCGTTTTAATTGAAAAACAAAAAGAAATAAAACTTTAAATACATAATTATAATTTATATATAATTTTAGTTTTGTTTGTAAAGGACTCTTTTTTTTTTTATATACATATATATAATTTTCATAAGCTTTGAATAAATGACACGAAAAATGGATTTGAGTAAGAAACAGGGTGCTCTTTTTATAAGATTAAATAAATTGTTTAAACTGTTTAGGAAATTTAAATATAATATTTTTTCCAGCAGAAAAATAAATAGTTCTATATATAAATATTTTTTTTGGAAGTGATTATCTTCTTATTTTTATTAAAAAAAAAAAAAAACATTAAATAAATATAAAAATATATAAATATAAAAATTAATTTATTATTGAATTTTCTCTGTTGAAATATTTTAATATGAACAATTTTTATTTTATGTTTTTGCAATTATACAGTAATAAAAACACCCTGTGTAAGCATTTGTCGGTTTTCATTAATTTTAAATAAGCAAAGTTTACACAGCAAAGCGCAACACAAAGGCCTTAAAATCAGCACAAAAAAGGCAAAATAATTGCACAGAAAAAAACGAAAAAAATGAAATAACATTCTTAACCCACTTAATGAGGCAGCAGCGTAAACCGGATTTGAGATGCATTCAATTAAAAGCGATGTAATTCAAATGGCATAGATATAAAGCGAACAGGCTAAATACGTATCAGTTATAGTAAATGTCCTATAAGCCTAAATAGTCGTTGCATGCATTCAGGTCAATCAATTGGAATAATCGTTGGAAGGAAAACAAAGAGCCATGCAGAGAGACTGGGGCATGCTGCGTTATGGGCGCACAATTGAAATTGAATGAAATAATTATGAAACTTATTGGCAAATTGAAATCGACTTAAAAGAAATGCCAGAAAAATAATTGATAAATATATAAACTCGATTGGGTTTCAATTCTCTGTTTGCACTTGGTTTCGGGTCGGGCCTAACACTATGCTTGGGGCAATTAATTATCATAACTGACTGCACTGTATGCACAGTTATTAATTTAGCTGCAGTCTACAGCAGTAGTTGCTGTTGCTCTAGTTGTTGTTGATTGTACTCACATTTATCCTGACGCCGACGGCGACGGCATATGCAAATGATGATGCAACAAATGATGGCGACGGCCAGCAGGAGTAGCAATATGACAGCGACCAGTATAATGAGCGTCGTTTTATCCCATCTCTGCCACCAGGCCAATTGTTCTAAAGATACATAAAGAGAGTGTGAGAGAGAGAGAGAGAGGGAGAGAGAGGGAGAGAGAGAAAGAGAGATAGAGTATTGTATTAAAATGTGTTGGTATACGTTTGGCAGAACTCTTTAAGCACACACATGGTGAAAACTGAACAATGCATGCAATTCTTAACCAACTGACAGCTGACAGCTAAGCCCAATGCTGCCTACTTAGCTGACTGACTGACTGATTCACTGACTGACTGACTGACTGACTGACTGACTGCCGTTTGCAGTTGCTAACTTTAATTTATCAACTTGTCACATGGTTTTGCCATGCCTGGCATTAGCAATGCAGCTGCAGCTGCAACCGTAGCTGTTCCGCAGACACGCACGCACACAGATGCACAGATGCATTTTATATATTACTTACACAGCTTCAAGCCCCAGTTTTCAATCCCCTCCCCACACACTCCCCCACACTCCCCCACGCATTGTGGCATTGTCTTATGAAATTGTGCTAGGCAGCTGTAGCCGCATCCTTCAGCTGGCTTGTCTCTCATTGTTTTCCATATTTGCTATAATTCAGCTGTTTATCATCCAAACAAATGAATTGTCTTTGCCAGCAGCTCTCTCACTCTCGCACTGTGTGCGTGTGTGTGTGTGTGTGGCAGCTGCCTTTGTTCCGTGGCAGCGTTTATCTATGTTTGTTTTCCGAGTGTATTCACATATGTTATAAGCTATTCATTTTGGCATCGTATGCGGATTCGCGTGTCAACAACATTTAGCAGCCGCTCCTTCTGCGACCCGCCTCCTGCTCTTGCCCCTTGCCCCTTGCCACTGCTACTCCTACTCTATTCCTATCTTATGCAATTAAACAAGCGAGCGAGCGAGCGACAAATGAAAAATGGCGGCTTTTAGTTATAGTTCGGTGTGCGTGTGTGTGTGTGTGTGTGTGTATGTTATATGGATTAGCATTGGATTGTGGTACAGCAGCCGCTTTTATGTATTTCTCTGCCAGCTGCGGCTTTGTTTATAGCTTTAAACTAGTTTTTACATAACTAAGAAGCGAGCTATGCATTTCTGGGTACTTTTTAATACTCTCTATAATTTTGTATTCATAGCTAAACAATTTGTAGTTCACTTAACATGCAGTTACTTACTTTTTGGTCGCACTAATTAGTTAGAAGCATTTTCAAATGAGCATTATGAGTGATAAGCAAAGGGTAAAAGACAGAGAGAGAGAGATAGAGAATAATCGCAAATATTTATACATGTTAATACAGAGGATACTTTTTGGTTGTTTCTGGTGCTAAATTGTAATTTAGACAATAATTGGAATAGTTGCTCGAACTAGAACTGGGGGAAAATGAAAATCAACTCAAATCAAATCAAAATACTGTGAGCATTTGTGCTGGGCATTTACCTCGCCACCAAATATAAAGTGCTGAACCAGCTGTTAATATACGAGAAATACATCAAAATATAAAATATGATAATAGCAAAAAATTATAGAAAGTGTAGAAAATAAAAAAACTATTAAAATTGTCAAATGAGAGAAAATTCAGCTAAGACCAATAGAGAAAAAAGTTCTTTAATAGCTGGAAGGGCACAAGCCAAAGCGCTTAAATATAAAAAAGTGTTGACGTCATCAGCTGTCAAATTTCAATTTCAATTTCGATTTCAATTCCATCAAAGAAGTGTTATAAAAACTGGACACTCGGTCAGATTAGCTGAAAGGCTGCGCTGCTCTCTCTAGATATATATATACTTGACGGGCATTAAAATCGCGAGAGAAAAAAGCAGAGGAGAGAGAAGAAGCCAACTGGATTTCATGACTTAAGCAGCTGAAGAAAATCACAGCGCATAAAATAAAAAAATAAAAGAAAAATAAAAAAAAAGTAAAACGAAAAACGAAAAACTCGAACTGATTTTCGTGGAGCGCAGAAATCAATTTCCGTTTGGTTGTAATAAAACGTGGCGCATGTTACGATAACAGGTAAGCAAAAAGGCGGCGGCGGCGATGATGATGGGCGTGGCTGGAAATGGGTACTGCGCTGGGGCGCCAAATAATGCCCTAATTGCCACGGTCGGCCAAAGACGTGGCCTTGGCCGTGGCCGCCATTTTAGTTTAAAGCGGAAGCAGCTAGCCACCATTTTATGCAGCGCATAAAAAAATCAAATAACGGAATGCGCGTCCGCGCACCGGAAAACGGAAACAGATGAAGCAAATATTGACAGTAATCAGCTTCCGTTTGCCAGTTGTTGTTGCCGTTGTTGTTGTTGTTGTTGTTGTTCTGCTGAAATATTACTTACCAGCCACTTCAATCTCACAGAAGGCGCCCGCTCCAACGGAATTGTTAGCCACACAGCGATAGGTCCGGGCAATGGCATAATCCTCCTGCAGTATGTAAAAGCTCTTGTCCACATAGGTCTTCTTGTCGCCAGCACCCAAAGTCTCGACTGTTTCATTCTCAGCTTTAATTGACCATGAAAAATCGGCCTGTAGAACACACATGAAAAGAGAGAAACAGAGATAGAGAGAATGAAAGAGAGAATTAGTTTTCGTTTCAGTTCAATATGCGAGCTGGGGCACAAATTGCCTATTGAAGCTATGCAAATCCTAGTCTGGCTCTGCATTTTTTTTTTTTTTTGAGTTTTGCTTTGCATTCTGATAAATCTGGTTCTGTTTTTTTTTCACATTTTTGTCATATTTCTTGCATTTCTTTCTTTTTTTTTTTTTTTGTTGTTGTTGGTTTGCTTTGAAGTCTCTAGTTGAGTTATTAGAGACGAATGGGTTTAACTACTCAAAGGTGCTATTTGGTCTAGACGAATATGAATTATTTCGTTACTTGTGAATATGAAATGAGTAGGCGAAATACATATGTATATACATATTAATAATATATGAATATATTTTATAAAAAATTCATAAATCAACTGGGATATTCCCAAGAAATGATGTTCCTCTGTTGAATTACTTTCTCTGCTTAGTTAAAAAAAAATATGTAAAATTATATATTTTAAATTCAACACTTTTTTTTTCAGCACTCAGTGCTTGCTTGGCCTGTTGAACATCTTTAAAAAAAAAACTTTCAGCTAGAAACGCTGCGAATGCCCGGCCAGGCGCGCCCACATCGATTCGCATCAATTTCTCATCTGATTGCATGCTACGTTATTAAATTTTAACTTTACGCCCGTTGAATAATTTCCAATCAAATAATTACGAGCCACCGAGTTTGCCCCACACACACACACACACACATACGCACACACACTCGCTGTGGTTGCCTGGCTGGCTGTGTGTGCGTGGCAATAAATCTTTGGGCCAACCTGCAGGTTATAAGCCCGCACTCGCCCCTCCACCAGTCTGCCTTAATCGCCAGCACGCTTTAACTCAAGTAACGGCAAAGCAAATGCAATTGCAAAAATGAAAAAAAAAAAAAAAAAAAAAATGGAAAATTGTGCCGGGCTGAGAATGGGAGGAAAAAAATGCTGCACTGATTTATGCGGCATGGCACAAAAAGTGCGAACTCCAAACTGAAGTTGGGAGTCGAGTTGGTTCGTCGCTTGCCACTTCGCTGCTCTCTCTCTCTCTCTCTCGCTCTCTTCCTCTCTCTCTCGCTGGCTGCGACTGTTACAGCCAGCAGGAGATCCGGGTTCCGGCCAAAAGGTAAACTCATAAAATTGAAAATACTTGCAGCTACCTGCATTCCCAAAGAACTGCACAGAAATAAAAACAGAAAAAGGAGAACTGCAAAAAGGCGATGCAAAACCTCTATCCGCTGCCGTAACCAGCCATCATGGCATGCACCACAATTGAAATGCTATCGTTATTACCATTTCGATGGCCTCTGCACAGGGAATCGAAATGCCTCTCCCCTTCTACACAATTCTTTTTTTGTGAGCAAGTGCGGGCGTTGGCGTTAGACTAGGGTTTGTCATTGTTTTTTGAAGTGTTTTTCTAGCTAAGGGTATTACGCAGCGATTAGAGAGTTTGCCATTCAAAATTACAGAGTTGGCATTAAATTGTAATATATGTTAAATCTTGAAATAATGAATATTAATGTAACTAAATTCTTTTTAAATACAAAAAATGTAGTTATATTACTATTAAATATTTCAATATTCAATACATTTCCATTTGACAATATGTATATGGAAAAACTTTTTAAATATATTTATAAAAAATTTATATTAAAAATAAAATATATATATTAAATATATATAAAACCACTCGTTTAATTTTTTAAAATTCACAACTTCTTTTTCGGCAGTTTTAAAGTTAATATTGAATTAAAATTATCTGCCTGAATTTAATAATAATTTATTAATAAAAATAAATATATATTTGATAGTTATTATTTGTTATATTTATATTTTAGTTTATTTATTTATTCTTAATAATTATTATATATATAACATTTATATATTAATAATATCATTATATTTCATTTAATATATATATATTTTTTAAAATATTTATCCAAATACTTCTTTCATATGTATGCTTAGCTATTCTGTTTAATTTATAAAATTCACATTATCATTCTAATTCATTTCCAATTCACAAGCACTTCACATACTCACAAACCCATATAAGCTGAGATTTTTTTAGGGTATTCCTGCTTCTGCTTGTTCTCATATTACTTTATTTTTGAACCCTTTGCTTAGTGCTGTGCACTTTATTGACACTCACCTCTTCAGGATTTCCGTATGCGGTGCAAATTAGCGTATCCTGATCATTGATTTCTCGCCTCTCGATTTCACAGCGTGGCGTAACTGCAGCAAGTCGAATGGAAGGAGAAAAACAAAACAAATAATCATTGAAATTTAGTAGCTAAACATCAAATTGTCTGTCTCGGCTTTCTCTCTATCTCTTTCTATCTATCTCCTTCTACTTACATTGAACATCGATAACAGTTTCGGCAATCCGATCTCCGTGCTTATTGCGCGCTCTGCACCTGTAGATGCCCGTATCATTGCGCTTGATGGGATCGTTGATAATCAGCGTGTTGCCCATTGTCACCGTCTTATTCGGATAGAGCCACTCGTAGGACGGTTCTGAAAGAGTTAAAAGAGAAACCCAAGTGATGTAGCCAATTGCAGTTGCAGAGAGTGTAGAATTGATTTGTTTTACCTGGATTAGCCTGCGATTTGCATATGACACGTCCCGGTATATGATGCTCCTGCACATAGACAATGTTCTCCGAGACGCTGATGTCATTCGGTGCGTCTGTGGAAGAGGGTGGAATGAGGAGTTTGTGGGACTGTGTCTGATTGTCTGGCATGTCATACTCACATTCAATGCTCAAGTAGGTGGTGCTGTTCACTGTGGGCCCCACCGCGTTCGATGTCGAGATGCACATGTACTTGGCGTTATCCGATTCGATATCGAATTTCTTATTCGGAAAATTTGACATATTGAAGTGCTATAATCACGAGAAAACAAATCGAACATGAAAATATGTCATTTACGTGAATTGGGGATGAATCAGCCACGAGAGCTGAGAGTCGCGTCGCAGCTGTCATACGATGCGGGGCTAAACAATTCAAATTAATTGGCAATTTCATATAGACTGAGTTGCTCATATGAGACAAGTGGATAATAAACGTATTTGATGTGGGATCAAATGAGAGGAACATTTTCGAATTGCTGATGTAATAATTGGTTTGATTTGATGAGGTTTTGCTGAATTGGATAGAGACAGCTAAGAGGGATGGAGCTATTGCTGCTGTAATACCCATATCAAAAGAATGATTACATTTAAAAATTGGTCAACAGTGAAGATGTCAATGAAAAAAATAATAAAAAATAAATAAATAAATAAATGAAATAAAAAAGTGAAATTAAATTTGAATATATAAATTAAATTAAATAAATATTAAAAAAAAATATATATATATATATATTAAATATTAAATAAAAATTATATGTAATATTTTGGACTTCAAAAAAAAAAAAAAAAAAAAAAAATAAATAAATAAATAAATAAATAAAAAAAAATAAAATAAAATAAATTAATTAAAATTGTCCTTACTATAAAAAAAAAAAAAATATTTTGAAGAATAAGTAAAGTAAAAAATAAAAATAAAATTTATTGCTCTGTTTCAATGGATTGAAAATAGCTCAGATTACTTTTCTTATCTCACAGACAACCAAATTATCTTAAATTATATATTATATTATAATATTCAAGTTATATACATATATTACTATATATATATCCCAAATACTCTTAGCTTTAAGACTGGATAACTTTTTTCTGCCAGCTTTATATACGACTTCAGCCCAATTCAACTCTTCGAGCAGGGTTAATTTGTTGAGATATATGCACCCCCAGCCATTGATGGGCAGCACTTACCAGAACGGAAAGCATGCTCTCGAAATCGCCCGTAGCGGGCGAGGCATCCATATACTTCTCTTTGACAAAGTAGCGGGTATCATTCTTGTCAATTGGCACGCCATCCTTCTGCCAGGAGATCTCGCAGCGGGGCACGCACTCGATGCGGCAGGTCAGATTGAAGTTGGACACGGAGTGAAGGACGCCCGTGTACGGCTGCATATTCTTGATGAAAAATGGCGGCGCGTGTACCTCCAAATTGACAGTGGCCATGGCGCCCTTGCCGCCCTCATTGTACGCGTAGCAGGAGTAGTTGGTGCGGCTGTCGAGGCCGACGGGCTCGACGGTCCACTCCTTGGTGACGATGTCCTGCAGCGGTCCACGGCCGCCGCGCAGCCAACGGTATCTGTTGGGTTGCGAGAGCGTTTGAGCCACATACATGAATTTGCCCATTTTGCGGTAGAGTGCATAGGATGCGGTGGTGGATTCGGATGAGTAATCAAATGGATGCCCCCCATTGTACAGGGTTAAGATTTGTGATTGTGGCATGTAGGTGGTGAGCGTGAGCAGAGTACAAAGGGAATGATTCAAATGTAAATCGATTAGAGCATGCGTTTCTTTAATTTGATGAGCTGTCGAATGCACGGCACTCATGCCGGACAGTGTTGATAATGTTGATGATATGTGTGTGGGATTAAGCAAATGCTGTTGTTGTTGTTGTTGTTCGTATGGTTGTTGCTGATGTGGTTGCTGCTGCTGTTGCTGCTGCTGTTGCTGTTGCTGTTGCCTCAGCTCTTGTTGCTTTTGCAACAGCAGCGCCTCAAAAGCGGCATCTGCCTCATGCGGTTGCAGTGCCTGAACCGTGTGATACGCAATTTGTGGTATGGATGTGTTCATGTTGTTGTTGTTGCTGTTTTTGTTGCTGTTATTGGTCTGTGTGGCGGCTACAAACCTATTTGATTCGGGATAGCCCGGATCATCCACGGCACAATAGAAAATGACGCTCTTCTTCTTGATGGCAATCGGTGGAAAGTGCGTCAAAGTAGCTGGCCCCGGCTCATAGTGCACCTGCGTACGTGCGAGAGAGAGAGTGAATGAGAGAGTGTGAATGAAAGAGAATTGAATTTACTATAAGCTCACACTTACCATCAGCTCCTTGTCCTCGCTGCGTGGTCCCCAGCCAGCGGCATTGTAGCCCTCGCAGGAATAGTTGTAAAAGAAGCCACGCCCAATGCTCTCCAGCAGCAATTTACTGGGGTCAATGTGACATAAATCCTCCTGGGAGCGAAAGAACGGAAGATGGTAAGCAAATGATATATAGTGAAAGTGTGTGAGAGAAAGAGAGAAAGAGAGAGAGAGAGAGCAGCTGCTCCTTGACTTACTCTAGTTTCCTCGCAATCTGGCAGCTCTTTGAGCAACGTGGAGTTGGCATACCAACGCACTTTGGTCAGCACAGATGGATTGGCATCCAATATATTACAGAACAAAGTGACATTAGACTCATCGCTCTCCTTGACAGGTCCCTCGGGTATCATTTGTACCTCGACAATGGGCACATCTAAATGAGAAGAATCAATTCAATAAATATGTGATACATATTAAAAATATAATATATTTATATAGGGCCTTTTATAGCTCTTCACTTACACTGCACATCGAGATCGATTTGCTGCTCGGAGACGCCTTTGCCTATCGAATTGGATAGCTGGCAGGTGTAGTTGCCAATGTCCTCCTTGTCTGTTGATCTAATGACTAGGGCGACATTCTCGGAGTTGCCGCCCTGATAGCGATCCGTATCGTTGACATTAACAATGTCGCCGTTGCGATACCTGCAAGGAGCAAAGAGCAAGAGTTGCACAATCAGTTCAGTTCAGTTCGGTTTGGTTCAGTTTGGCTTAGAGATATTTGCCAGACAAACGTTGTGGGGCATAATTAAAGATGCTTTCCTAGTTAGTTAGGCTAACCCAGCTCAAGCTAACAAACAGACAGGCAAACACACAGTTATTTATGAGACAACACGCATGTATGACAGAGAGAGAGGGAGAGAGAGAGAGGGGGAGCTAGGGCGTCTGTGTGTGAGGGAGTGGGCGTAGGGCCAGCCCTCTCTTGTTGGCTATTTAAAATTTATAGGCACGTCTCAGTGTGTTTTTGCTTTCATAATAACAGAGAGAGAGACTGAAAGATTGTATGAGAGAGAGGGAGGTAGGCATTTAGAGCGAGACAGCGCTAGTGTAAGCTGCCTGCATTGTCAATGCATCTCGACTACTTTTCAGGCTCACAGCCAGACAAGAGAACTCGAAAATTATGTCAAATGTGCATTTGAGCCTTCGCATGTTTGCTGCGTCGTTGCTGCTGCTGCGGCTTCACTGTGCCACAGCATGGCACAGAGCTCTAGGCAGCCCTGGCCAGCTCGAGTCATGAGCATTGCTAAATTGAACTTCAAGCAAACATCAAATACTTGAACTTTAAAACTTTTCGGGCGTCTCTACAATTTGCTAGCAGTTGCAGAAGTTCGCTCGGCCCATAGAGCTTTGCCTGCTGTTTGCTTTACTACTGTCTGGGCTGACTTTAACTATTGAGAAATTTCAGCTGCAGCTACGCACTTGTGGCTGTCGCCGGGGCTGACCACGAACAATGCCAGATTCCTCAGTCTCGATTTATTGTTTTATTTGCATTCTTCATTTTATGGTTTTTTGTTTATTGTTTTTTTTTTGTTTCCCCGGTGGCATTAAAACAATTTTACGCCCGCTGCTGTCTGGCTATGGAACAACAACAACAACGGCGCAGTCACGTGTGCGTTTGGGAGAAATTAAAAAATGCATTGCATACTTTACAGGGCTGCAAAAGAGGCACACGGCATAAATGGAAATAATATTGGCCACGGCTCTCGCACTGGCGTCCAGGTTTGTGCCGTTGCCAAGGCTCAGTATAAATTTTAATTGATTTACAATAACAGCGAAAGAGACAGAGAGAGAGAGAGAGAGAGAGAGAGGGAGAGGGAGAGGCAGAGAGAGTGAGTCGTTGCATAAAAAGTAATTTTGATCGCTGCATTCCAGTTTTTCCTCCTGTCTGGCTGATGAGCTGAGTAATTTTCAGTGTTGCGGCCTCGTCGATTTAATGAGTTAACGCCCGCCGACTTCTGCTTCATAAATCCGGGCATATCATCGGCGCTGGACAAGCGTAATTAATTTTAATTATTTGCTGCGCCCAAGAAAACAAAAAAAACTAACGAAATTTGCGTGTTTCAGTCTCACTATCTCCCTCCCCCTCCCTCTCTCTTTCTCTCTCACTAACTACTATTCCGTCTGTGTCTAGTTTAGTGCGGAAATGTGCGTCCAGCTGGGGAAATGCTTTTAATGGCAAACGGAAAAGGTATTGAAATGATTTTTATACATCTTGAGAGCAGCTGGCAAAGTGTTTCCACACACACACACACACACACACACACACACACACACACACACACACACACACACACACAGACAGAGTGAGACAGCTACTCATTAATAAACACATGTGTATGTATGTGTAATGCGTGTGCGTGTGTGTTTGCCAAGCAACATGAGGCAGACATTTTTAATTGGTTCGAAGCAGCTCCTGGCATTCGAGCCAACTTTGCCTTTTGTCGTCAACAAGCCGTAAAGTCAACTTCTTTTTTCTTTCCTTCTGCTTCTTCTTCGTCTTCTTCTTCTTTTCATGGCCTGAGGCAAATTTTGTGGTTTATTGCCAGTCGCTTAAATAATTCAACAATTACAATTACTTTTGTGGTGATTTATAAATTATGTGCACACATACAACGAGTGTGAGTAGAAAAGGGTGTGCACGTGTGTGTGTGTGTGTCTATGTGTGCGCTGTCTATAGGCTTGTTTATTCTAATGTTAAGGGTTGCTTTTGCTTCTGCTTCGGCGTTTGCCATTGTTCTGTCTGCGAGTTTTCGGGCTCGTAAACAGTTACAGTGCCCAGGCCTTGGCCTCGAACAAATTAAGATTAATTTTATGTAAATATTTCATGCCGTGTGCCCGCCTGGGCAGAGGTAGAGACATCGAGAGTGCATAAAACAATGCCGATTTGATCTAATGTTGATCATTATGCCTGATTGCAATTGAATTATATTACGTGAGAAAGCATTTTAATGAATCGCCAGTAAATCAAACAAATGGATATGTGCCCCGACTGCCATAAACGAATACATACAGATATATAGATATAGAAGAGCCATATGACTTTAAATGCTGCTGGGCAATTAGCAAATGTTACCTTTAAAATCCAATTAATATGCATTTTAGCAGCTGGGCTGCCATGCAACCGGGTTGGCCCAACAATTGTGGCTCCACATGTTGGCCCCAAAAGGTATGCTACACAAATTCCGCATGGCCTGCTCCACGAAATTTTCCACTGTCTAAATTTCATGCAGAGCTCTAACACTCTTACTCTCTCAGTCTCGCTTTATATACATATATAAATTTCTTTTTTTTTTGCTGAGCCACAGACCAGAGGCCAGAAAAAGAGAGAGAGTGCGAAAATGAGAGGGAATTTGGAGTGAAGCGCAAATGAAATGCCTGCTAAATAAATTTTCTGTGTCACTTCTGTGTGTGCATTTAATTTCTCAGCTGGCATTAGGATAAAAAGCGCAAAATGTGAAGAAAAAAATAGAAAAAAGAAATGTGAAAAGTGAAACGAGTCACTGTGAATAGTGAGCGCGCACGCAGAGTGAAATGCGAAAACTTGAAGCGTGGAATAGGCTTGTAAAATGCAGCCACTTGACACAAACAGACAGGCAGACAGACACGCGCACACACACACACTGACTCACAGCGAGTGCCAGACGACATGTGTGTGTAGGTGAGTGTGTGTGGGTGTGCATAGTGCTGCTTCCATCTTCATTCATCATATGCGCGAGCTGCTGTTGCTGCTGCTGCAATTGTTGTTGCTGTTGTTGTTGTTGCTGCCGTTGTTGTTGTTGCTGTTGTGTAATTAGGAATTCGTGTGGCGTTGACATTAAATATCGCTGACAGCATCTGCCTAAATGGAATGCATTTCTCAGCCCTATTTAACAAAAGCTGTGCGCATTTGCAATTTTCATAGATAAAGTTGCGAAATTCGATCGGCACAGACCGACTAGGAAATGCTCTGAAATTACTTGGATAGGGTGATTCAAAGTGAAATTGGCTAACATAGTTATGTAACTTGAGACAAGATATGAATTGATTATATAGAATTATATATAAAAGTATTATATTATACACATGTATAAAAATATACATATAATAATAATACTAATTTTATACATCAGCAAGCATCAGCTAAGGCTAAATCAAGTCAGATGTTGCTTCTGATCCAGAATATATTCATTTATATATATTTGATAAATTTTTATATACATTTTAATATATTTTTTATAGATATTTAATAATCAAGAATATATTTATTGATAAATATATATTTGATAATTTTTAAAATATGTTATATCAATTTTAATTTAATTTTATAAATATTTAATATTTTTTAAATATTTTATATAAATATATTTTGTATAAATATATTTTATATATTTTTTATATACGTATTTTTTTGTATAAAATTTTATAAACACATTCTTTATCAAAGGCAACAGACAAGTTAATATATACCATTTCCTTCTAGTCTTTTTCTTATTCTATTAAATAGATAATAAATAATTTAATATAATATGTTCAATATTTTCATTGATCATATAAAATATTATTGAAAAGTTTTTTAATGCTTTCGCCTTAAATTCAACTGAGATTTACTAAAAATATTATAAAATATGTATTATTATTAATTCTAAAAGCCTTCTTCGAACTAATATTCAAACTAATTAAAGTTATCTCGTTTATCTCTAGCTACCTCATCTCTATTTCATCTACACTCTGTAGACTTTCGTTTTACGATTGCAAAGCATGTTCGAATGTTCGCTTATCAGAGTCTTTTCATTCATTAATGAAAACTTTCAAAATCCACTTTAGTTCATAATTTCCGCTGCTTTTACCTAAAATTTGGTTTCATTCACCTCGCTTTGCCTGCCTCGGCGCCATCTAAGCTGAACTTTTTAGCCCCTGCAAACACTCATTCCCATTCACACACGCAGCGAATATCGCGCATACGCCACGTGCTCGCGCTGGCATCAGACAAATTAATACGTTCTCAGCGCTGGGCAGAGAAATCTGTGAATGGGAATTGCAATTGCAATTTGCATGCATTGCATGCGCATCTAATGGCCGCGGTATGCTGGCCAAGTTTGTTAGACACAACCATGCAGTGGCTCAACGCGCCGCCCCCACATCTCGTTGCCATCGCTCGCTCACTAATTTGCCAGCCAAGCAGCCGAGCAATCGAGGCAGCGAGGCAGCGAGGCAGCGAGGCAGTTGAGGTGGCGCATTTGGGGTTGGGTTGCCATGCCGATGGCCAAAGATTCTGCATTATGCGTGCCTGCTGGCCGCTCCACAACATTTCAGCTGCTGCAGCGACTACTACAACTTGCTGATGGGTTTTGCATGACTGTTGTTTGTCTTTGGCGCGACTGACGTTTACACTGCTCAAAAACTTTGTGCGACATGCCCTAGCAGCAAAAATTGTCACTAATTATGCGGCTATGCCTTTTTGTGTTGAATTGAGTGCCAAAATTGTTGAAGCGAGCTCGCATATGAGCGCAGTAATACCATGTGAGCCATGGAATGTGGGGAATGAAGCGAAACTAGAGGGTGAACTAAATTTCAGTAAGAGCTAATATGATCATATTTATGGGAGGAATATATTTAGTGTTAGTCACATCTGGACATTTAATATTTATAGGCAATATTATTATATTCCATAATGAGTCAGCACTCGAATACAATGAAAATATATGATAAAAAATATATGGAATAAGTGCTTATCTATATATTTGCAGGGTTGGAAATAAATATATATAATAAGTATTAGAAAAATATAAAGTTAATGAGCTCGATATGAAAGAGAATCTATTTATGAACATAAAATATAAAATATAAAATAAAAAATATAAAATATAAAACATAAAATATAAAACATAAAATATAAAATATAAAATATAAAATATAAAATATAAAATATAAAATATAAAATATAAAATATAAAATATAAAATATAAAATATAAAATATAAAATATAAAATATAAAATATAAAATATAAAATATAAAATATAAAATATAAGATATTAGATATAAAATATTTAATATATTAACTCCTATGTATAATAAAATAAAAAATAAAAAATAAATTAAAATGACAAATTCGTTAAATAAATTCTATAATATTGTGAACTAATAACTAGACTGATTCGACATTTATTTATATTTATAAATAAAAACATAATTCTGTACAAATTATCAACTCTAGATTTAAGAGTTTAAAAGACTATAGAAATGAAAATTGTCAGACAATTTACAACCTGCATGTGTATACAACCTTGAGCCAGACTTCTTCTACGCCTGATACACACTTATTCAACTCTCTTCAATGTCTCTCTCTGTGCACTCTACACACTCATAGAATCCCACTTCAAGCTCTTTGCCTTTGTATCAATGCAATACTTTGTTGCATTCGTTCATTATTGTATTAATGCCATGCTTAAGTGGAATTGTGTGTGCCACAGTAATTTCTCTATGTTTAGCTGGCATGCAGTCGTGCAACAGTCTATGAGTTCTGTACAACAACAACAACAGCAACAAAAAGCTATAAATTCTGGTTTACATTGCTCAAACTCTTTTTGCGATTGGCATTACGCAATTGCGAGGTTTGTTTTGATTTTCAGCAGATAAATGAATGTGAGTTGCGTTTCGCTCGATGATGTGTATCTGTTTGTATGTGTGCCTATCTCTCACTCTCTGTCTCTCTCTCGCTCTTAGTGACTGTGTGTACCCAATTTACGCACTTGACGTTGCTGCTGTTGCGTAGATTTGAACTCTTGTTGCCTATTTACTTTTGTATTTGTTTTTAATTAGATTTTTGTTTACTGTGGAAATTTTAGTTTAATTGAGTTCTGCTGCGCCACAGCCTCAGTTGCCTCTGACTGTGACTGTGACTGTGACTACCTGTGACTCTGACTGCGACTGCTGTGCTGCCTGGCTTCACAAATCACATAAAGTGCCAGCTAGCCGCAGGGCCTCAGCCCTGTTGCCACCTCTGCAACAAAGCGCGCGTCAGTTCTTGCCTCTGGTCGCATGCGCTGTCTCATTTTAGCACACATCGCCCTGTTGCCGTCTCTGTCACATGTGCGTGTATTTTGTGTGCTGAATTTAAAAGCAATTTAAATTCGTTTGCCTTTCGCTTTTGACTTTGGTGAGTAGCGCGTTTCGTTTATTTTATTTTCTCTTATTTTTTTTGTTTTAGTTTTTATCATGATTTTTTTTTGTTATTTAATTTTTTTTTTTTTTTTTTTTTTGGGTTTCTGTGGGGACTTACCAAACGACCTGCGTGAGCGAGGCTGGATTCGCCACATATTCGCAATTGAGCAGCACAATTTCGCTGGTATTTGTGACCATTTCCGGTGGACTGACCTTGACAACGGGTGGATCTGCATGAAGAGTGGGAGAGAGGGGAGGGCAAGAAAATGATGAGTGAGTTTACACAAAAACGATTAAATTTTAATTTTAATGAAGAGTAGAGTTTAAGTTATGGCGCTTTACAACACTGTTCTTCACTTACACATAACTTCCAGGGTCAGATCCGATGATATGGGCTTCTCGCGATTAATTTGCAGCACAATATTCTCAGCCTCACAGCGGAAGACGCGATCGTTCTCAAAGCGCGTAGCATTAAAGATCAGTTCCGACTGCGTGTGATAGGTGCCGTCCTCCTTCTCAAACTATACAGAAGTAAATTAAATTGTATTAGTCTAAGCAAAACTAGACAGCAGTTAATACTCACAGCCTTGGTGCGTATTTCAGTGAGTTCGTTCTCCTCGGCGCTGATAATCGAAGTTGAATTATACCAGGTTAGATTGACTGCGGGCCGTGCGCCGTGTATCTGTGTGTAGTGGTAAAGAAAACACCGTCAATTTAGTCTATTTGCGTGTACAGCGCTGCCCAATGGGGCGTATGCGTTATGTGATTCGCTGCTCAGCAGCGGCGGGTGGGCGCCACTTGGCGACAAGTCGAGGCAATTGCCATTAAATTTCCATTAGCTGGTGCGCATATACATGCATATATTGCCATTACGGGGGAACAATTTTTACCTGACTGTCAGCCAGGTAGCTACCAGCTAGCTAGGCAGTAAAACAATTGCATAAAATTCCATTAAACATAATACGCAATCAATAGACAATTTTGCATAATTTTACACAGTGCACTGTGCCGGCAGGTCCTTTCGCTCAAAGTGCTGCTAAACTGCAGCCAATTGAGCGCTTTTCCATTAAAATGCAATCGCAACAGGCCAGACACAAGGCAGGCGCAGAGGGCCAAGCAAATGACAAGGCATTGTCATTGACTGGCTACAAAAGCTCAGTCGCACTCACACTCTTCTGCTTCTGTCTCTGTCTGTGCCTTGGCTCGTTTCATAGGCCACACCCACACACACACACATATGCTCTGGTTGTGGACGAAAAATCGCAAAATAATTGACAGTTAATTATTGTCAATTACTTGGACTGCAACGACAAAGCACAAGCAGGAGCAGCAGGAGGAGCTCAGTAAACCTAAAAGCTGTCAACTCTACAGTGCAGCATATAAAGGACAAGGCTTTACGGACTGCATATGGAAAGTCCTTCGAAAGGATCTAAATCCATAGAAGCAGTTTTATTTGTTGACTGAAATTTGTATGTAAGACTGAAGAGTTTAAGAAACAATACGACGTATGTATGCAGTATTTATGTATATAAGTAATATATTTGTAGAGTATATTGAAATTTTATTCAGAATTGAAATTTGATATCGAAATTGAATTATTATATTATTATGGAAGAATTTTTACAACTTTAAATTTAAATAATATTTGTTAAATTTAAATTGTTAATCATTTACTTTAAATAAATTCAAATTTTAATAATAATTAAATTATGAATTTTTAGCTTTTCAAATAATATATTCCAAGTAGGAATTTTGCTAATTAGTGTTCTTTTTTTTCAGGATTTTATATGCTTACAATATTTATTTATACAAATTCTATTAATATACATCGAAAGAAATCTGGATGTAAATACATTGATAATCATATGTGCTAGACAAATATATATCGATGGGTGAATTTATAGCGATATTTAATTTGTCCTTGCACTTTATGCGTTCAATATTTAAATCAAGATTTCTAGCCATATTAAATATTCTATATAATTTGATATTCCATCAAATCCTTGCCCATGTGCTACTGCTAGGCCTGAACGCAGTGTCCCCTCATGAGCCCCATGTAAATCAAGTTTACGTTTAATTTAAAGTTCAGCCAATACTTACGTCACATGTTAGCACCACTTTGCTGCCCTGCACCGTGTGGTGCTCCACTCCGTTGATGGCGATGCTCGTCGGTCGCACTGCAAGAAGGAAAATTAAAAAAATGGTGAGAGGCGAAGAGTAGTTTGGGGTGTCTGTTTGAAAATTGCTCGAAAATGCTCGACTTGTAATTGGGTTTTGTCTGGGCTCTAGGCAATGCATGTTATGCTCGGCTCTGCTATCCACTCCTATCCTCTCCTCACCTCGTTTCGTTCATAATATAAAACATTAATAATGGCAATTTGCATGCGGCTGGCCTGCCTAAGGCGTATATCGAGTGCCATTACCTACATTTTCAATTGATTGGTAAATGTTTCGGGCTTGGGGTATGGCTGGGCTCAATCAATCAATTGACTGCGTCCACTTTGCAAATGAAAAACTTGGCTTAGTTGGCTTAGTTTTATGTTGCCCTTAATGACATTCATTAATTGCTGCAACAAAAAATGTCAAATTATTCGTCAATATGAGAAAAAAAAAGCTGAAAGGTCCTTGGAGAATTTGTCAGTAGAGAGAGGGGGAGGGAGAGAGTAAATGTCACTCGATATTGTCAGCATTTAATTAGAAAAAAATTTATTTGCATGACTTTCAAAACGCTCTCCGGTGCCTAAGGGATTCTGTTCGTGTTGCTGCTGTTCCTATTGTTGTTGTTGTTGTTGTTGCAATTAAAAGGGTTGCCCCGAAAATTCAGTTTGGGTTCTTGTGCCTGTTGGGTTAATGAACCCCAAACATGTCAAAGTGTCGCGTGAATGTTGTCGCTGTTGTTGTTTTAGCCCTTTGCAAATTTATTACGCTTTTTAATTAATGCTAATTAAAGCAACACAATCGAATGCGTTTTTTATACAACAAAAATTAAAACAATGTGTAAACAGCTTTAAGCTGTAATTTGTCAATTGAAGTTAAATCGATATAAAATATTGTTGCCATTAAATGAGGAATCACGGAGGCTTATTTAAAGAAATCTCAATTGGTGAATGATTTAATATAATACCTATGTTTTTTATTATTTTAATATATTTTATATATTTTTTATTTATTTAATTTTTTTTTTTTAATTTTGTACCTCTTTTCTTTTTGCGCAACAAAATATTTTTATATGTATATATATATATATTTATATATATTTTTTAAAAATATTTTTATATTTTTGTATGTATTAAAAATATTTGTAAAATGTAAAAATTCAATGAAGTTTAATACAAATTTAATTTCATATAAATATTCAAGGTATTTACATTTTATAATACAAATAAAAGTGAAGTAAATTTTCATTAAAAGTAATTCAGGCTATTCTCATTTAATATATCCCAAGTTTCATTAGTGAGTTTTAGGACTTTCGACTAGCGAAATTTTATGAGCAACCTTTCCGGGCGGAACATTGTATTTTATGCACTGTAAACTGGAAAACAAAGTCGTAAAACGAACCCTTTTTCCCCTAAGCAACTCATATAACTAAGCACTCTAAGCACACCTACATAAATATATTGCCAATTTCTGACTCATAGCTGGCTTTTATGATAGACAGAGACAGAGACAGCGAGAGGGAGAGAGCAGTTGTTGCGGCTTATGTTTATCGTTTATCGTTTATTGTTTATTCTTTATCGCTGTCGCAATGATGACTCACCTTGCAGATCGACGCCGAATTTGGTAACAATTGCATTTTTAATAGCCGCCGACTCGACGCGGCATTCAATGTCCTGTGCCAGATCCTCGCGAGACAGAGCCCACTCCAGCTCGAGTGTGGATGTGTAGAGGCCATCGTGCAAGTCATGAGTAGGCGAATCTGTGCAGCAGAAAGAGAGAGGGAGAGAGAGATAAGAATTTATTCAGCATAAGTAAAGGTGATCCAACTGCTCACGGCAGATTCCCAATGTATTTGCCAGCTTTTACGTTTTCTGTTCTTCCAGGTGCGTTATTCTTCTAATTACAAGCAATTATGATGAAGCAAAGGCTTTTATAACCAAAAATAAATACAATTTTGCTTGAAATCAAAGATCGGTTGGGTCGAATCGACGGCCCGTCAGCCCCAAAAAGGGTTGCAAACCACAGACCGAAGGCCAATTAGAGGGCCAAAAGCACAAAGTAAAAAACCCCCCAAAAAAAAAGAAGAACAAAAATTTATATACAGGAAAATGAAAAAGAGAAAACGAAAATGAAAATGTTGTTGCCGCCTTTGTAAATTGCTGGCCGGGATTTTCAGGGCATAAAAATTACTTTAAAAGCCTTTCAAAGCCGGCGCACGGTAAACCGACAAGATTCCACAAGCATTTCGAGTGGCGGCGGCTTTAAATTCTGATTTAGCTAATGTAATGGATGTTGGGCTTTTAAAATAGAAATCAATTAATTTCCACTGGAGCTGCAGCGCGGCCTCTTAAAAATTTAATGAAAATCGCCTCAAAGTTTATTTTTATGCCCTACAATAAAAGGGGGCTTGCCATTTTATGGGCGTGGCCGAGCACATTTGCCTATGCCAAGGAGACCAATCCAGAAAAAAAAAACCAGAAAATAGAAGAAAACTGACATTGATAAGCAGCCAAATCCTTCCGTGGCCTGGACCTGGCTTTATGACCCCCCATCACCATCCCCATCCCCATCCCTCGCTCGTGAGCCACTGCATAAACGTTGTGGCGCATCGTAAACCAGCCCTACCTCCATTCCCAGCTTATGCATCAAATTGGCTGCTTAGCCTCGCCCCACTCCCCTCTAAAAGCTCCGCTCAAGCATTTGGGGAATCAATAAACGCGCTTCAGCAGTTTTTATGACGCAGCACGAGTGAGCAAAACCTTTATGCGATTTGCTACCTTCGCTGGCTTCGGTTAAGGGCAATACTCACATGTGGCCAGCCGCTTGCTGCCACGCCACCAGCCCACATCTGGCTGGGGTCGTGTGTTCTTCACCGTACAGGTTGCCTTCAGGCTCTGGCGCTCCTGCATGGGTCCCACGATGCTGCCGTTCTCGATGCGGTCGCCCTTTGCGTCCAAAATCACGACCTCAGTGGGTGGCACTGCATGTCCAACATCCAACCACATTCGTGTGTGAGTGTGTGTATGTATGTATGTGTGTGCGTGTGTGCGTGTGTGTTTGTATGGGTGTGTGTTTGGTCGTGCGTAGTTCAAATCAATTTTTTTTTTTTTTTTTTTTTTTTTGCATTTTTGCATATTTTTTTACATTATTTTTTCAATTTTTTTTTTTTTTTTTTTTTTTTTGTTGGGAGGTAAAAATGTTGAATTTGTGTTTTTAATAAATCATATTTGATTTGCATTGTATATAAAAAATATTATTAGCGAAAATTATAATAAATTAGAGTAAATGAAAATGAATAGAAATTAATTGAAGAAAATTAAAATTTCAAATGAAAAGCTTTGAATGAGCTAAATATATTAAAAAATAAAAAACTAATTTAAACTAATTAAGCTCTAAATGAAAATAAAAAATTAAAACATTCTCATTCAGTTAAGAAACTTAAGAAAATTATATTTCTTTTGCTTAAACTGGCAGCCAACTAAATTGATAAAATGATAAGAGAATTGAATTAAATATGATGTTTATTATAAGTTAAATTTACCAAGGTTTTCTACGTTTAGTTTTGCGTAGTTGTATTTTTTTTTTTATTTTCAATTTTTAATTTTTATATTTTTGTAAATGCATAGCCAAAAACGTTTGGTTGTTTGGTTTTGGATTTATATATTTTTTTGGTTTTATTTTAAGAAATCAAATTTAATTTAAAGCATTTGGTTTTGTTTTTAGGAATTTAAATTGTTTTTTTGTTTTTAGGTTGAGTTTCACATCAGTTTAAAGTTTTTAGGGGTGTGGGGGAGTGAGTGGGGGAGCACACAGTTCAATACAGTTTTTTATAGGAAGGGAAATCAATTTTTTTGGTGGGTGCACACGTATGAAACGAAAGGAGGCGGTGTTGTTGATGAACAGAATTGGGGGCGTGGCGTGGAATTTGATTTTGATATTTGTTGTTGGTTTTATTTGATGTTATTTTTTTTTCGGTGTTTGTCATGTATTGATTTTTTTGTTGTTAGTTTTTAGTTTTTGGTGGAGCGAATTTGTTTGAGTTTTTGATAGCAATGCATATATATATATAGGGATATATATATAGATATATATAGATAGTTGTGTAATGTATATATATATATATTGAAATTCCATGTCGATGTGGACGAGCGTTTGTATGCGATTTTTTGAGATTTTTTTTTTTTTTTTTATGTTTTTGTGGGACAATCAGTTAAGAGAAAATATTTGCATGAGTTTTGACACGTTCAAATGTTATGGTAAAAGAGTAGAGCGGTTAAAAGTAAAGTTTTGCGATTTGCACTCTGCAAGGGATTTTTGAACATTTTCATATACACATAGATATATATATATAGATATAGACTAATGCATAAAAGTTATTTTTGGTATTCATATTCTAGAATGTTTGAGGCGTGCAAAGGCAGGCAGCAAAAGGTTACAAAAAATGGTTTATATGTATATTTATTTGTATATTCACTTGCATTGAAATAAAGTCAAAGTGAAAATGCAATCGATTTGGCAATTTGAAGTTAGTTTGAATTGTAAATTGTTATGGAACTGTTCAAAGTTCTAATACAAATTGAATGAATAATTGAGTTTTTTTTTTCTATGTACACATATGCATGTAGAAATTCCAATTCTGTTTTATGACAGCTTAATAAAAATATAGAAAAATTGACAGCTAAATGCTAGTTGACATTTAGTCGTAAATATTATATTTAGTTGCAACTGTATTTATTAGAGATAGAAAGTTACAAATTGTAACTAAAATATTTAAATCATTTGTGAGTAGAAAAAGTCATTGAATATTTGTGTTAAAATTTGCATTAAAAATAAATGTCATATTTTTTTATATAAATATATATTTTTTTAAATTTATATGAACAGATCAAAATAATATTTCTTTATATAAAATTTGATAAAAATATTCAAAGGCCTTTTCTAGTCACAAAAAATATTTAGATTATATTTTAATTCTATTTCCAAATATATTTATTAACTTTATTTAATTTTATATTAAAAAAAAAACCCTTCACTTGATTGCATTTTCATTTTGGATTGCACATTAATTAAGCATAATATTTGATTGTTATTTATATAGTTTCAGTTGGGCGGGGACAAACACAGTAAGCATAAAACGCGTTCTCAGATCAGACGCTCGCTGCACATGCAAGAAGAATCTTCCTAGCAGATGACTCTGCTGCTCCATACGAATTCCATGCACAAACATATATTATTTATGGTACGAGTTCAGTTTTTTATAGGTTAGTTTAGCAGTTAGTTTAAGTTGATATTGTAAGCGAACTCAATACGAAAGCATTTTGTACAAGTTATACTCGAAACATAAGCGCAAATCAAAAAAGTCAGAAAGCGAGATGGAGATGGAAACATGCACAGGTGAAAGGTGAAAGGTGAGAGGTGAGAGGTTGAAGGTGGAAGGTGACTCGGTTTGTAACTTACCTAAGACTCTCAATTCGACACGATAGCCATTGAAGTTATCACACGTTTCTTCTGGTATAAAAAATGTTGTATCACATAGATATATATCCTCATCAGATATTCTCAAGTCCTTAATAACTAATCTGTATGGGTTTTGCTCAACAGTAACTCTGCAGGAGGCAAACAGATGTAGATATGGATATAGTTAACACATATATTTATTCTAGTGATTGTCTTACCTATTTTTAAATTCATCATTCACGCTTGTCACATTGCTGTCGCCCAGCAGCATCGCCGCAATGCGATCGTCGCCTTTGAACCAGTTGAGGGAGTGCAGCTTCCCGCATTTCTGCTCATTCACCGGACAGGGCAGCACCACATTCTTGTTCTCATGCTCGCTGATGGTGCGATCTGCAAGAGGTAAGCGGGGAAAGTCAAATATTATTATTATGATTATTACTTCTGTTCCACACACACACACACACACACACACACTCACAAAACGAGGCTGCAAAAGTGCAAAGTGCACAAAGTGAGCTCCAGAGCCCCATACAATCGCTGGGCCATTCAAATGGAGCGCAGCCATATGAATAAAGTCCCTATTCAACCTTTGGCACGGCGCGTGTTGTGTGTTTAGTATCATAAATTCAAAAGAAACGACACTTTTTTTTTTGTATTCCGTTGCTTTCAAGCTGGAAACACCTTCAAGACACCCACACACACAAACACACACGCACACATATGCAGAAGCAGAGCTCTTTTTTCTGTATGGGTCTCCATGGCGAAATTGAGTTGCTGTTGAAATGAACAAAAATGATTCAATTTGCATGGCAACCAGTTTGTTAGACAGTGGCTCACACAGAGCCAGAGCGCCAAAGAGCAATGCAAATTTTCGAAAATTGAAATTAAAGTGGACCTAAGAGCGGCTGAGGCGGCTGAGGCGCCTAAGTAAGCCTTTAAGTAGGCCATAAATATTATTTCTTTCTGTTTTCTTTCACATTGCCTTTCGCCTCAAAGTCGACTGGCATGTAAATTTAAATGTTTACATTATGGCCAAACATATTCTCTTCCTCTTCCTCTTCCTCTGACTTTTTTTTTTGCCTCTGCCTTGCATTGATTTATTTATGGACTTCTCTGTTTCGATTTTGGCCAGTTTGGCGTTTCGTTTGCCTAGCTCGTGCCCACAAATTATGCAAAGCAAATATGGGCTTTTGATTTGTTGTCCTTAGCAGTCGTAGGACTCAGCATATGCTATGGCAAGCTAAGTTCTTAGCCTGACTATGGAGGACTTAGTGGTTGGCTCTAGTGGGTCATGCAAAGCCCCAATCGGCTCATTGGCAAACATGAGTGAATCAATAATATATTTATAATGTGTTATTCCATTTTGTATACATATCAAGATTCTTAATGATCGAGTTTTTTAATATGAGAAAATGTATTTATCATTGAAATTGTCATGAATGCCTAAAACTCATTTGCTTTATATTTATCATTAGCTAAACTAAATTTCATTAAGGAATTTTTAATTTTTCTCATATTAAATATAATATATAATTTAAGATTTTTAGGAGGGCAGCAGCACACTTTAACTATTTTCTATACTTGAATTATCATATATATATCAGATAAATATTTATAATAACAAATCGTGTCATAAATATTTTTATAAAATATAAATTGATCTTCCAATTCATAATTTAAATATAGTTTTTATTACATATATAATATAATTATTACAAATCAGCTTAGCCTTTGTTTAATATTATCAATATACTATACTATTTAAATATTTACCCAATAACAGCCGCAGAATCAGAAGAAGAAGCGCACTGACACCTCTAACCACCATGAGGTGGGTTTTATCACTGAGCTAGCGCTGCAATGTACTCGCCTTTTTATAGAGTCTACATTATTCCACTCAAACGCTCCTAGAGAGCTCTCTCTTCGAATTCGTTTCGACACCCGATCAGTGACGATGCAGTGAGAGATGGAAATACCTGCTGCTGTCTCATGTGTATATTGAAGAATACTGCTCCACACACACACACACACACACACACTACAGACACTTCTCAACCTGCTCAGCTTCTGCTTTCCATCAGTTTCTCTTCTGTAAGAGTTAGTTATGGATTACTGATAGATGATCCAACAATAGTCTCATAGTTAAATCGGATCTAGATTGATTGAGTCTATATGATACATACTCTACTTTGGCCTGTTACACACATTTATACCCTAAACCTATACTGCCCTCTTACATATCTCTATTGAAGCTTGCTCTCTGATTAAATGTCAACATTTATTTAATACTTTAGCTTTAGCTTGATTCGACATTTAAATTTTATTCTAAGTTTTATTTCCACGAATTTGTTAGCCATTTCCTGTTGACCTATTTTCAGAAATTACTTGATATAGAAAGAAAGGCCTTTAACATAATTTGAAATTCACGCTTCATTTGAGACAAGTTCGGGGAATGTTTGCATATGATAAAAAATATATCATTTAGAGAAAACTATTACAGCTGCTCCAACAGCAGAGCGAAAAGGCTAAGCAGGTTACAACATGGATCATCAGCTCACTCTCGCTGTCTCTTTCTCTCTCTTATAAACGGCAATCAGTTGTGTCTGAACTGTCCGTTTGTCTGTCTGCCCGTCCTTTCTACCGACTCCTGTCTGCCTGTATTTCGTCTCTGACTCGCTCTCTCTCTCTCTCTCCCTCTTTCTCTGTGTCTACTGCCCGCGCGCCTTCCGCCTCTGTCCACAAATTTCCTGCTCTGTGGAATATTAAATTAGGCGCCCAGCCGTTTCACGTTTCTCTTGCTGCTGCAGCAGCTTCTCTCGATTTATTTTTCCTTTCTCAATTTTAATTTCTTTTTTTGTATTTTTCAATTTTCCTATTTGGTTTGCTGGTTAGGTTTTCGCACATTTCTTTTTGGTTTCGTTTCTTTTATTTATTTTTTTTTATCTTCTATTCCTCTGTTAGACTTCCTTTTCCGCTGTGTGCTGCTGCTGCTCTAGCTGCTGTTGTTGCCTTCCTCTGTGTCTGTATAAAATTCAAACAGACATGTGAAATATTCAATTTCTCAAGTAGCAAATCCTCTGCAGCGCCCGAGCTCGAGCTGCTCGTCCTGATTGTCCTGCCACTATAACTGTAATGCGTCGTATGTTGTGCTGAATTAGCCGTGCCAAATGCGTCGCCGACTTGCCAGGCTTTGCTTGGGTTTGGGTTTGGGTTTGGGTTTGCTGCTGTGTTGGGTCGGGGCTCTGGCCCAAGGTGATGCGGGCTATCGTTAGGGCTACACGTAACTTTTGTTTGGCTGCTACTCCTGCTGCTACTCCTGCTGCTACTCCTGCTGCTGCTGCTACTGCTGCTGGTGCCTGGTGGCAGGGTTAGCCAAAGATTGAACTTAAATGGCTGCCAAGGGTTAAGAGGAGCTGAACTCTTTTCGAGTCACAGCAGCAGTTGTATGGCAAGCCCATAAGTGCTTTAAGAACTTATTTGATTATAATTTAAAATAGTTATATTTTGCTTAATTTGATTTAATTTATGATTTATTATTAAACAAAATAATAATAAATAAATAAATAAATAGACTATAAAAATATTTGTCTTTAAGGCGCTCATTTAATATAATTATGGATATAATAAAATATAAACAAAATATTATAATATATTGAAATAATAAGTATCTAGCCTTTTTACAGCCAATTGAGTTATAATTTCTAATGATAATTCCATTGAAATATTTGCTATAAATATCTTCGTCTTTTAACTGAATCCCTTCTATTTTCGGCACTCATTCAGATCATCTTTACAAATTCAATTTGATTTCCCCTTTACATTCCCATTTTCAGCTCATAATCAGTTGAATCGTTTCAATCCTTTCACCTGCCCAGCTCTGCAAACACTTCAAATCAATCGCATTCCCTCCCCGTTCGGGGGCTTGGGGCGAACAATAGTCAAATTAGTGACTCAATAAATGCATGACAGCACAGGCACAGGCAGAGGCACAGGCTCAACGGCCCAACAACTCAGCCCAAAAAACCCAAAACGTAGCCAAAGTGCTTCGTTCGCTTACCAAATTGAAACTCATAAACTAAACCGCTGGAAACTTGAGCAATGGCCATTCACATTAACGCCCCATGGCTGTGTGCGTGTGTGTATGTGTGTCTGTTCGGCAGCTGGCTTGCAAAAGTTTCTGTGCCACACACACATACACACAGAAATCAGCTGAGCTGTGGCAAAATGTTAGGAAAATTTCACCACAGCTTTGATAATTGTTCATAAAGCAAGCCCAGCCCAGCTCGGCTCGGCCCATTCAATTGAAAAGTTTTTGCGAAAATTTATCACCTCATTTTTCAGAGCGTTTTCAACTAATTTGTACCACAAATCTCTTTGGCTACACCTGCAGTCGGCCAAGCGAGTGTCAAATATTACAGAATTTCCATTCATAGTCAAGCCTAAAGTGTGCCCAGTCTCCGTTTCTCTTCCGTTTACACTCAGTCTGCCTATATCTCTCTCTCTCTCTCTCTGTCGCCCGGTTCCTGCTCCGTCTCCTTCTTGTCGCATTTCGAGCAACACTGGCATTGGCATACAAAAGATTGTTAGCAATCAACTCAAGCACCAAACTTTGATTTGTATGACCATAAATCGCACTTCATTTTTGATTCAAGCATACCATCAGCCCGACCCTCAGTCGACCTAGCACACCCCCCTCCCCCGCTCCCGCACACAGTTTTGTGGTTGTCTGTTCATAAATTTTGTGCCCCAGCGAACTTGGCAAAAAGTTTCCCCCGCTCACACACAGACGCACACACATTCACACACACACACACACACACACACACACACAGACAGACAGAGCATTAAGCCTTTGGCAAACAGTTTTCTTATCTGCTTGCCATGTGTGTGTGTGTGGTGTGTCTCTCTCTCTCTCTCTCTCTCCTTCTCTCACCCTCTCTGTCTGGTTCACCCCTCAAGTTGGCATTTGCTTTTTGTATGGTGTGTAAACGTCTTTAGCTTGGCTTTTATAATTCTATTTCCGTTTCCGCAGCAACGGGGCAAAAAAAAAAAGAAGAGGAAGACGAAGAAGTTTCAGCTTGCTTTCCTCATATATTTCAACATCTTTTTTCCATGTAGACCATTTCCTGCGTCCTTTCTCCGGCTGCAAATCAAACTTTTTCACATTTAGTTGTGTGAACGAGTGACTCTCTCTTCTTCCCTCTCTCACTCTCTCTAGCTCCCTCTCTCTATGTGTGTGTGTGCCATCATCATTGTCATCATCGCCATTGACGCAACTAGCTACTGTCCGAGTCCATGTCTGTGTCCATGTCCGTTTGTAGTCATCCCTTTCCCCAACCTGCTGCTGCTTAGTCTTCTTCTTCCACATATCGTAGTAGTATTCTTTTGTGCGCCAACGCTTTGACATTGAATTTCTCTGTGTCATTTAGCATTCGCTTGTGTTCGCGCGTGTGTGTGTGTGTGTGTGTGCGTGTGTGTACTTGTGGCCTAAGCTAAGCGTACTCAGCACTTGGGTTAACCCCCACACTCAGCCATAGACATACTCCTCTGTCAACAGCCCGCATAATTCAGCGATAACTGCCTGACAGAGACACATTCTCAGCTTCAATGTGTGCCTGTGTATGTGTGTGTTCATGTGTGTGTGTGTTCATGTGTGTGTGTTTGTGTACGTGTGTGGCTTGCAGTTTGTGGTCTTGAGCTCTGTGTTTGTCTATGGCTCGTAACTCATCTCACATTAAACTAAAGACAGCCCATCAAATTAACTTGAATTTAAATAGATTTCAAGTTGAGCTCTAGCCACACACACACACACACATATACACTAACACTCTGCTCGTGTTGGCTAGTGTAAATTGTGGAATGTCGAGCAGAGACTCGACTTCATTTGCCATTCAAAGTTCTGGCATTAAAATTGACGACCTCCACGACTGCAGCCAATCACCTAAAAGTGTGCAATAAAAGGCGCGCTAGCAACACGCATAAAAATTTAATTTCTAATAATAATATTTTATTATGGCCTCTCATGCAGCAGCAGCACCAACAGCAACAGCAGCAGGAGCAGCAGCAGGAGCAGCAGCAGCAGGAGCAGGAGCAGGAGCAGCAGTGAAACCAATTAGAGCAGCAAGCAGCACACAAAATGCATAAACGATTTTAATGGTCAATTTTGGTAGAGTTTACTATAGAGTGGGCATTAGCCGCTGTGGGCGTGGCAACGAAGGCAGCTGCTGCTGCCACTGCTGTTTGCCGTTGCTGCTGCTGTTGTTGTTGCTGTAGTTGTATCCTGTGTCCCTTTGCGCTCGGCAGCCAGAATTCAATTTGCCCGCTTGGCCGCTTGCTGTTGCCTCATAATTAAATCTTGGCTAGCTGCATGTCCCAGTCATTAAAGTAATATGTTTTTGCCTAATTACGCATCACACACACACACACAACGCACACACACCTACACACTTGTTCATAACTCAATTGCCTGCGCTCCATGTAGTGCAGTGTATACTGTTTTTTCTCTATTTTTTTCAACTTTTTTTTTGCATATCTAACGAACGCCGTTGGCTTTTTGGCTGTCCTTTGTGACATTTGGTGTTGCAAAAATGGAAAAGTTTTGAGTTTATGAAAGCGAATATTAGATACTCTATAAAATTCTATGATAATAATGTGTCTGATTTGATACTCAACAAAAATTTGGTGAAATCTAAAAATTCAGATTCTTAGCTTGAGTGGAATTATTTTCAATTTAATTATCCTTTCTGTCAAAAATTTTTTATATTTTTTATTTATATATATAATTTAATTGTTTTTTTTTCTTTTCAAAAATGACTTGGATTATTATAAATAAAAATAAATAAAATTAAATTAAAATAAATAATCAATAAAATAAAATATTTTTCTAACAAATATATATGTTGTATTTATTATATATTTCCTTCAACAAATATCTCAAAAATAAAAACCCTACGCTACGCTCTCATAAAAGTAGATAACCACAGCATCCAATCTCACCTTTCATAATTGCCCACCCCCACCTGGTCAATTAGTCAACTTGATGCCTTGGCTACCCTTTCGCTGCTAACCCAATTTGCATCCAACTGAGCCCAGCTCCTGCTCTGCTCATAGAGCATTCGACAGCAGCTGCTCAAACACAAAGTAACTGTTGATTTTTAATTAATAGCCGCATTACAAGAAATTAATGAAATTTAAGCCTGTACTCCGCAACGGATTCAGCACCTGCTGTAAGCTGGTTTAATAAAGACAGAGAAGCTGCAGCAAGGCAAGAGCCTTAAAGCAAATCAAAGGATTTTTGGTTTGAGCCTTAAATTTAATTCATTTTGCATTCCTTAGGCTGCCTTTAGTGTGTGCGTGCGTGTCTGTGTGCGTGTGTGTGTGTGTATGGGTGTCTGCTTGGTCTCTTTTCCTGCATTAATTCCATTAAAAGCGCTTCGATAACATGTTTCACGCTTGGCCGCTTCCCTGGCGTCAGCCCCTAAAAATATGCAATACAAACAATTTTTCATGCCGCTTCCCCAAGAGCAGAATTTTTCTGCTTTTTTTCTGCTTTGCTTCTCAGCACTCACGTGCCTGCCACGTTTATACAGACAAACATACACACATATACACACATATATGTATTGGTATATATGCCTTTGTGGCATTTCCATAGCTTGCTTCAAATTTTTATAGAGCGCGCGCAGAAAAAAAAGCATGCAATGCTGAGGCTGCACACATGTACGTGTGTATGTGCTAGTGTGTGTCGGTGTGTATTGCTTATCGCTTCATATGTTATGTGTAATAACATCACCTTCATCTGCTATTCATAGCATGTTCATCAATCAATTAATCGATACGCGAGAGCGCCAACTGCCAATACCAAAGCGGAAATGGAGCTGGGCCAAAGCGTTTGAGAGTGCAAGGCGTTGTAATATTTATAAAAATAAAAAACAAAAATAAAAACACATTTACAGGGTATACATACACATGAAAAATGATGTGCGCAAAAGCAAAAGTCATGCAATTTAATATAAAGAAATATCTTTTAGCTGAAGCACTTTATATATATCTCTTATAGTCATATTAAATATGTAAATGCATAATTATATTAGCTAAATAATTTGCTTATTGCTCAAGTGTTTAACAATTTCAATTTGCTGCCTTATAAAAAATAAAACTTTTATTTCTTCGCTTTGTGGATTTTCTTGTGCAACTTCTATAAGCAATTAGGTTTGGAGTAAAACTTTTCGACTAGACTGTAGTGACCAGCATAAAAAATAGATTTTATAAAAGCAAATTTCTTGGCTCAAAAGTCAAGCAATGCAAATTAAGTTGAGGGCGGGGCTGAGGGCGTGGCAGCTGCTGTGACTGCTGCTGCTGCTGCTGCTGCTGGACAAAAACAATGTCAATGTGGCTGCTGCTAAGCGTTCCCCATAGCACAATTAAGCTAGGACAGAAACGGAGACCAGATTGAGATAGAGAGAAAGAACAAGAGCGTGAGATAGAGAGAGGGAGAGAGGGTGTGTGCATAGCACTCACAACTCAACCTGAAGCACACCTCTCTGGGGAGACACCTTTATGAAGTTCGGTGCAAATAGAACAGAGCAGAACTAACGATAAGCGCTATGATTATGACTGCCAGGCCGGACAGCCAGCTAGCAGTGTGTGTGTGTGTGTGTGTGCCACGCCCACTGCTACAATTGTCCATCAAGCTCAGTTTGAGAGCTGTGCGTGTGTGCTTGTTGCTTAGCCAGCTCCCGTTTCGGTGCTAATGACACACGTGTCTTGGACCTGTGTCTGCAGTGTTGTCGTTGCATACTTTAAGGCGCTTAGCACGTCTGCTAGCATTTCTTTGTAACGGCCCCTTGCCCCAATACCGCCCCCCTCCCACACAGTTTAGTTTTTGTTGTCGTCGTTGTGTCTTCGGCAAGCTTAAACGTGCTTTGCTCTTGATAGCGCTGATTACAAAACAAATAGCTGGGAGAGAGAGTGAGAAGGGAAGAGAGAGGAATATAACTTGGGAAAATCGATCTATTTAAAGTTTGTTTCCCTAACGAAAACTCCAGAAACTGTTTTGATTTAGTTGAACTTGGAATTGAAGTATTGATTGCAGCAGAACTTTGATGTCTTGAGCAGCTTGAGCAGGAGAGGTGATTGAACACTTTTGATAGGTTTCATACATAACATGAGAGATGAAACTAAATGAAGTTTTATTTTAAAGGGAAGAGGCTAAGAGTCAGCCCAAAAGTTCCAGAAAGTTCAATTTGTTATGAAAACTCTTTGAATTATGTTAACATATACTAAAAACAAAATAATATAAATATATAAAAATAAATATAAAATGAAAAAAAGTTTCACACTGTGTTCTACCTAATAATAAATGTATAATGCTTTAACTAAATATAAAATTTAATTTCTATTTAAGAAATATTAATGTATTACATAATTTTTGACAGCAACTCTCATTCCCCATTACATTTATCACAAATTACTCCAGCTCTCATTCCTTTTCCCGTACAACCAAACACTTCCTTTCTGAGAGCTTTTCCATTTCATATAATCTGTCATTAGGCCAAACACTTCTTGAATCCATCTGATGCACAGACTTCTTAACATGACATGTTTCTGCATTTCCATACTGACAGAGCAGAGCTCTTCTTCTTATTTCGAGTACAGCTGAGTGCAAACCCTTGACGATTGCCTTTTTGTCCACTTAATTAGAACAGTTTAGGAATTTATTTCATGCTTATGATGGGCATCTGTGTTTTGGGTTTGGCATTAGGCAGCTGTTGTCATATAATGCTCGAATTGTCGCAACCCTTTTCTGTGGTCTTGTAAACCGAACTGTGAACACGAATGGGCAAAGACTTAGAGGGAGCTCTGTAACCCAAGCCATCCAGAGTCCCAGCCAAGCCACCATCAACACTCTCTCTGTGTGTGTGTGGGAGTGTGTGTGTGTGTGTGCCACATCTTTGCCAAAAATATCTAATGCCAGGCGAAACTTATAGTTGCTTTTTAGGCCTTTTAAATTATGCAAACTGCTTTTGTCACACACAGAGGGGAAGCGAAAGAGAGTGTGAGAGAGACAGAGAGTGAGGGGCACATGGCACATGGCTCTGCGCCTGATGTGTTGTCCAATGCCCAGAAGCATACAAAATATCTTATTACCGGCACTTAAAAGCAACACTAAATTTTAATGCGGCACAGCATTGAAAACTGCCAGACGGGGAAAGCAGGAGCAGAGCAGGAGCAGGAGCAGGAGCCGGAACAGGAGCAGGAGCAGCTAGAGCAACGGCCGCCTTGCCAACAGCATAGAGCATAATTTAATTTAATTACAGCGGCAGCCGTTGCCTTTGCATAGGTTCAATAAAGTCGTCAGCCAACCCGACTACCATTAGTAAATAGTTGTCCACACACACATACACACACACACACACACACACACACACACACACACACACACACACCAAATGCATGTCGGAGGGAGCCAAAAAATGTGGGCGCACTGCCAGGCGCCCGTTCATTCATAATGAATGTGGTTTGCCTAGCTCTCCGGGCAGTCACGCCTCCCGTCTACCAAACAACACGAGCTGACTTATATACACACACATTTCTCTATGTATATGTATATAAATGTACCTAGCCATATTTATGTATATTCATAATAAACTGCCACAAATCTCAGACATGCAAACAATTTTGAAATTCAACGAGACGCCCAGGCCCAGCCCAGCCCTTGAATAGCTCAGAATCCCGCACTCATGTTAAGTGCATGACCCTCAAATGTCCTTAAGCTGTCAAAAATAAGTGTCAAAAGTGGACAGCTGCCCTGAAGGATGAGAACAAATAACAACGAAATAATAAAAATGAAATAATAAAAAAAAAAAAAAAAAAAAAAAAACAAAAATGAAACAAAGCAAAAACGTCAAATAACAAAAGCAAACTAAGGAGGCATCAAAAAGCCGAAGCTGTAATACTCTGCAAATGTTGCTCTTGCTTTGGGTGAGAGAGTCTCAGTTAAATTAGAACGGATTTGATGAAGGTGTTTTTACAAAGAAGAAGACAATTTATTTATGTAAATCAGGAATACAATTATTTTAATTTTTTTTTTTTGAAATTTTTAAATTGAATACATGAGATTTAAAATAGATTTTAATGCAGTTCTTAATATACAAAAATATATATTTAATATACACCAATATATTATATAAATTTATTTTTTCAACTGAAGAAGAAATGACATAAATAATAGTTTAATACAAAATATGTAATAAATTATTTTTGTATAATTTTTTTAAGTTTAATACACGTTGGAGATATTTTAAGGATCTCTTTAATGCTATCCATATTAATTATATATTAATATTATTAGAGAGAAAGAGAGAGAGAGAGAGAGTGGCCTATACTAACTTCCTGCTAAATAGTCGTAGCAGCAGCTGCTATAGTGAAGCGATTCTCTTTAAAGTTAGCCATATTCAAGCTGCGCCACAGCTAATTTAGCTCGAAGCTCTGCCGACTTAGCTAGAGCCGCTGCCTGACTGGAGTCTGGGCTGCCTTGGCCTGGGCATAATTTACTTTAATTACAGCAGCTGCCATTGCCTGGCATGGGCTCAATAAAGTAGTCAGCCGAGCCAATTAGCATTAGTAAATGCATAGAAGAGAGTCCATGGAATACGTGGACACAGCCAGGCGCCCACTCATCCATAATGAATGATTGTGATTTGGTTAGCTCCAAGCAATCATGCCACAGGGGACATGGAAGTCGGGACATATAGAAATAGGTGTATGGAGAATCTCTCTCTATTATCTGCTGCGTGTCGCATTCTCTATCGGAATTCGTTGTTGCTGCGCTCATTGCAAAGCAGAAATCAAGTAAAACATAAACACAAATTTTTATTTTGTTACATTTTCATCTCGGGCACAATGAAAAAATGCCCCAGCACCTAGCATAACAACAGCCTTCTGTTGCTGTTGTTGTTGCTGCGAGTCCTGGCTGGTGCTGGTGCTGGTGCTGGTCCTGGCATGTCCTTTAAGTGGCCGTTTCGGCTGCTGGCCACGCGCGCGCCTACAAAAGCCGCCATATTGAAATTATGTAAACGGCTGTCGAGAGCACCGGAAGCTGTGTGGCGCCACCCCAACCGCTCCGCCCAGCCCCGACCCGCCCACAAGCAACGTTATTTACAATCATTTTTTTTCCTTGGTGTACTTTTTGTTTTTTTTGTTTTGTTTTTTGTTTTGTTATTCCCAGTCGCTGCCACCTGCTGAGCTGAGTCTGAGTCCTCCCTCTCACTCTCACTCGCTCTCTGTGTCTATCTCTTTCTCTCTCAGCTGTCCACTTCATTTGCATTCATTCATTCGGTTTGCATATTTTTAGAGTGTGTTTCTCGAGCTTGTTTATCAAAAATTAAAGGTTAATTTCGTATCCCGCATTCGTTGCTGTCATTTAATTAGCCACCCACCTGGGAGCGAGTGGAGTGGGTGTCGCAGGAGTCGCAGGAGTCGGAGGCAGCTGCTGCGTTGATCTGCGACCTGCCAGTGGGCAATCATCAAGCTCAGCTCTCTCACTCTGCTTCTTGCTCAGATTTATTGCGAACATGACCTCACGTCCTGCACCAAATACAAATCCTTAAAATGATTATGTGAGCTCTTTGTCTTTGTCTTTGTGTGCTTTGCGCCCAGCCCTGTAGTCCACTTTATTTGAGGCCCTTGAATTTTAATTGTGTGTATGCTAATTTCAAAAGGGGCGTGGCAATTGCGTGTTTTTTTGGTTGGTAAATTTGAAGATTTCATTTTGATTAGCTGGCAATATGAAAAAACTAATTTTATTTAGATATGAAATGAAGCAGAGATATATGAGAACAAAAATTAAATAAATGAAATTAAATTATGAAAGCAGAAGGATGTGGAGCCAGATAGATAGTGGACAGAGCTTGAACTGCTTTAATTATATCTTCGCTAGAGCTTGATCAGCCAACCAAATACTCTTTCATATGCCAAAAATCATGGATTATTTATTTATTTTTTTTTTTATTTTTGCTTTGCCTTAAAGAACAACAGTGGCCCGAGTGGCAGACTTGATAATTATAGCTTTATAGCTTTTTTTATTCATTTTAACTTCAACTACCTCATTCTGGGAAATATATACATATGTCGCTCTCTGTTCATCTGGTAATGATATGCCCCGGTCTGGTTCTATATAGGCCTATCCGCCAATAATCTGCTTCCACCTAATTCCATATGAGACCAATATATCTGTCTCTGTCTCTCTTTGCTTCTCTCTGCTCTTGTCTATGGCCAATACATATTTCTATTTGTCTTCGATGGGTTTTTATTCACCTTTATCTCTCTCCATTTGACGAAATTCTATCGCCTATCTCTTTCTCTCCTCATCAGTCAATACTGTGTACCTAAGATATCATTGCAGAAAACCCATATGCCTATTTGCTGCATAGGAATTCAAGTCCCTAAACATAAGTTGACGTTAAGAACTTTGCATATTTATTATGCACAGCTAAAAATAGATATAACCGTGAGGCAGGTAAATATTAAATATTTATAAACAAATTTATACAGAAATCGAGCAAAGCATAGGAAATGTTGATTCAATGGCAGCCGCGTGGGCCAAAAGGGAAAACCTTTTCTAGCATGCAAAACTGTAAATTGTGACGCCCACTCGAATGTGACTTGTATAAATATATCTAAATATGTATATAGAGAGAGAAAGGCCAGTTGGTCTGCCCACACACACACACACACACACACGCGTTGGAATTTGCAATGCAATAAATAATAAACTTTTCTTCTTCTTTTTTAGCTTATCTTCAGCAAACAGAGAAGTGAAATGAAAGGCGCTTGAGGTCTCTTTAGGCAAATAAGTAGACAATTGTTTTTCTTTTTTTCCTACGCTTCTATTTAGTCTGCTTCATTTGTTTTTAAATTATTAACTCACTTTGCTCGACGCAGGCAATTTACGTGCTCAAATATATCAGAGTGGTAGAGTGGGAAAGTGGGAGAGTGGGAGGGGGTGGGAGCTAGAGTGGGAGAGTGCGTGGAACACCCTTGCACAGCATAATTAATCTAAGTGGGGTAGTGAGTGTATGGCCATGACGTCTTGCAGCCTAGTTATTAATTTGCTTCCTCGTCTTGTTTTTGGCCGAGGAATTCGTTTTGCTGTAAGCTGCCAGGCAATGTACGCAGCGCACTTGTCAAGATTTATATCAATTTGCTACGCTCACACACGCACACACACGCACATCAAATGACTCTTATCAAAACAAACACACACACACACACATGTGGGCAACAAGTCAGCGTACGTGCAAATGTTGTTTTCGTTTGGCCTCCGCGTCGTATACTTTACGCTCAGCTCCCACACCCTCGACTCACATTTGCCCGGCTTATTTCTTCGTTTTGTGCGAAGTAGACAAGTTTTGCCAGCACAAAGAAAAATGAGACACAAAAGTGCTGTGTAAATGTGTGAAATTAATGCACACACACACACACACGCACACACTAGCAGCGGCAGCTGTGCTGCCTATTTTGGTGTCTATAAAATCTACGTTATTATTACATTAGGCCAAGTCCAGGCCTAAAATAAAACTAGAATTTATGCCAGCCACACTCTCAGTCTCGCTCACTCTCTCCCACTTTCTCTCTCACTCCCCGCCCGCATTAATATGTTGCCAAACAACTTATTTAGTTTTCCTCGGCGAGTCGAACAAGTGTTCAAATTTATGAGTTCCTGCAGCAGCAACAGTTGTTTGTTTGCTCTGCTGCCTTTATTAACCCCACAATGCCTATTTTTATGGCAGCAAGAACTAGAAGAAGAAGCAGCAGCAGCGGCACAAGCAGAGGTAGTAGCAGCAGCAGCAGCAGCAGCAGCAGCTCAACACTTGTTACCAGTTCATTGCAAGTTGTTGTTGCCACGCTCAATAATTACGTTTGTGAACTCGTTTGGCCGTGACGCTTGGCTGCACCCACCACTACCAACACCACCACCACCAACCACCAGCAATCGAGTGCCATCAAACTGCATCAAAGAGAGGACTCATTTGCCAAAAGTTGCAAGTTCATGTGCCCCTTGTAGGTCAGTTAGCCCTAACCGAAAACACAGTTGGCCACACTTCAAGCGTAACGCGCCAATTGCAGGAATAGAAGACAATTCTAGATTGCTGTTGCTGCTGTTGTTGTTGCTGTTGTTGCTGCTGTTGTTTACGCTTGAGCAACCACTGCGGCTCGCCGTCGTCTCCTGCTAAGCAGCCAGCAGCAGCTGCTAAACTGTACCACACAACAGACTTGACCTGAGCACGGCCCGGCCGCGCAGCAAGAGAGATAAATGTTCAGCCACATTTCGCACGTTTGTTTGCGAAAATAAATAAAGGTGCCTCTCCATGGCAATCGCAAACTTTAAGTATACCAATTTATAATAAAAAGCATAAAAGAAAATAAATACCAATTTTATCAACTTAAAGTTTTGCTATGCGACAATTTTTGGCAAGTTTGACAAAGTGAGCGACGCTGCCATTCTCATCCTCAAATATACTCACGCTCTAGTTTCAGATATAAAAGTCTTACCTGCAAAGAGAGAGAGAGAAAGAGAGATATTAGAATATGCAAAGATTCTCCATTACTCTTATTAGTTTTACAATGCGAAATTGAATAGACGCCTTGGCCCAGCTAAAATTATTTTACAGCTGCCTCAATCAATCAACGCTAGACACAGCAGAGTTTGGGAGCTGAAGGAGAGCAGGAAGAGGAAAATCGAGCTAACGAGCAGACGGTGACACAGTTTAAAACCTAAACATGCTCACAGCTAAGCTCTAATTACGTCCGAGAAGCATTATTAACAAAAAATAACACTGAGAGAGAGAGTGAGAGGGAGGGAGAGAGGTAGAGAACAGAAAAGGGAAATAGTGTGGCACAATGAGACGTGAAGTCAGCCAGCCAAATGTGCTGGCAACATGCGAAAATTTATTTATGCACAAGGCCCAAGGTTCTCTCTGGAGCAACAATACGACGACAAAAGGAAAGCGAGACAAAAAAAAAATAGAGGGGGAAAGAGAGAGAGAAAGAGGGAAAACAACTTTGGGGTAATGTCAACCTGGCATAGAAAAGCAAATTTTTATGCGAGGATGGAACCAGAGAGAACAGAGCATAGAGTGAGCTCAGAGAAGGGGGAAAGGAGCGGGGAGAACCCTAACTCGAACCCCAACTTGAACCCGAACCCAACTCCGTTCGTGTTGACTGTTTTTCTGCGCATTTTTGTTTCATTTTATTTGGTTTTTATTTTCACAGCACTTTATTCAAAAGCAAAGGTCAAACGAATTCCCACCACCCGCTGTGTCGAGTGGGTGGCTGGCTGGCTGGCTGGTTGTGTGTATGTGTTGAGTGGAGCTAGCTGAGGTCAGACAGGTGAACCAAAGAGCTGTGACATAATTTTCAGCTGCTCTGTTTTGGGTTTTTGGGTTATCTGTAGACACATTTGCTAACTGGTTAGTTCTAGTCCGCAGGGCAGGACAACAGAGACAGAGAGAGAGAGAGAGAGAGAGAGATAGTTGTGACTCCACCTGGCACATCATAATGAAGCAATGTAGCAAATGTGGCTATGAGATTTTTAATGGAATTTGTGGTTATCGTTTGCGTCGTTTGTTTTATTTATGGCCCCATAGACGAGCGCACACACTCGGGTTAAGAAATTCTCATTATTGTTATGGGCCATTGCTGTTGTCATTACCTTAAATGTTGACGAAGGTCCTTTAGGTCCTCCTCCACCCCCACTATGGCTCTATGTGTATATTTTCAATCAGGCTTGCGGTTGCCAAATTGAAAATGCAATGCAAATTCAATTTGAAATTAATTTTAAATTAGGGTTGGGCAGAAAAAGCTATTTTCTTTATTCTTCTTCTTCTTTTTTGTGGGCAGAAGCTATTAGATAAGTTAAATATGGAGAAGTGGGAGAGGTGGGGCAGGCAAAGTATGAAGATACAGTTTAAAAACAATTTTGGAGAGAGTGAAGTGAGGTGAATGAGTGCTTGAACTGAGTAAGGCTGAAGTTGGGCAGCTTGAAGATGGCAAAGGCCTTGAGATAGCTCAGGGTAGAGCTGCTAAAACAGCGATACGATGTCTTCTCTCAGCTGTGGTTTCATCGATCGACTCAACAGCTCTGCTCTTTATGTAAGCAACTTTTATTTAAGCTTGCCCAGGATTTGTATGGGAATTTATTCTACAACTTAGAATTTCTATTTTCCCAGATATTAACATAATTCATTTTGGAAAATAATAATAAAATAACAAATTTAAAAAAAATTAATATTAATACGATATTATAATTGAAATAAAAATTTAAATAATAATATGTTTATTACAAATAATTTCATATTTCTAAATATAGAACATTTTACCAATAATATGATAGAATAAATATTTAATTTTATAAGCATAATAATTAAATTATATTAATTTTAAAATATTTTAAAATATTTAATATAAATTATTTTTATAGTCCGCAAGCAAATTAAGTTCACTTATATTATTCCGTATAATATTCAACAATAATACATAGACCATATATAAACCAGAGATAGATAAGTACAGCCTGCAGTGAATGTGCTCACTTGCATACTCTTCTCATGCCCTACTCCAACCTGTATGTCGGTGTGCATACTAAGCTCACATTGCAAATATGTGTCTATAATAATCTGAATAGTCTCAGGAGTACATACGAATTCCAGCTATGCTATTGCCTAGTCACATCTCTCTAATCTATATAGAAAAACTAAATAGAATTGAGACTCTAGCAGGAAAAAAAAAAAGAGTTGCTCGCCATATGAAGTACTCGCCATATATGCTCGTTCAATATTTTATATTCATTTTCGTTTCGCTTGCGCTGTATCGAGGCATTAAGCAAACAGCGAGCACATAATAAACTTTAGCCAACGGCGGGGCGGGCAAAAAGCTTTTTGCTAACAATTTTTGCATTCGATTTTTCTTTTTTTTTTTTTACCCAACAGCAGCAGCAGAAGAAAAAGCAATATTAGTTGATCCACAAGAAAAGGAGCTGAAAACTGACTAACAATACAAGCGAAGCGCCAACAATAACAAAAGCGAACCGAGCAACAGAACAAACAAAATGCTGCTGAAGCTGCTGGAAAGGAGGTGTGGCAAAGGGTTCACGGCAGGCGGATAAAAAACTTGTGTATTTTTATGGAAAGGACAGCGAGTAAGAGTGAGGAGGGGAGAGGGGGAGCTGTGAAAAGGGGAAAGTGTTGGTAGCTGCGAAAAAAGAGAAAGGAACTTGCTTGAACCGCGGCACTTAATTCGCTTCCCTATTAAAACAGAGACAGTGCCACAGAGCACTACATCTCTCTCTCTCTCTCTCTCTCAGTCACTGTTGCCCTCTCACTCTCTGTATCCCGCCCAGCTTTCGCTTTGTGAAGTGTGCTGTGTGCTGTGTCTCCGTGTCTACCGTTGCTACTGCTGCTGCTGCTTCTTTGTGTGGTCCAAAAAACTTTTTTAATAAAAATATTAAATTTGCATATGTTGCTCCCAGACGCTCAACTGAGCTCAACTCGACGCGACTCGACTCGACTTGGCACTCGGGCCAGACATTTTGGGGTTGCCGTTGGTTACCTGTGGCAGGAACCGCTGCTGCCGCCGGAAGTGGTAACCAGTCGACAGACTGTTGAAGCCAACGAGCTGTGCCTCGAGTGGGGCTCGGCTCCAAGTGCGTTTTTATTGCCAGCCTAGCCTGGCCGCAGCCTAGCCTAGTCCCAGAATTCGCTCAGTGTTGTTCTTATATTATTTTCCCCCTCCCTCCCCCCACGCACATCTTCGTTGTATTTTCCACTGTTTTACCAGACGTTTATGACGCGTTCGCTCACTGCCTGCCGCTGGGTAAAGGCAGGGCTGACGGAGGAGGGGGGAATGCCAGCGCTCGAACCACTCACCAAATTAAGTTCAAGTGAGCGCAAGTGCGGAAAGGTTGATGGTTGGCGGCTTTTCCGAGCTCCCACTTAAGCGCTGATTAAGCGACCGAATGAGAGCGAGCGAGACGGCGCCAGTTGTAGTGACAGAGCCAGAGCGAAAAGAGAGACAGACAGAGGCAGGCAAAGTTGCATTAAATGCAAAGGAAGTGCTAAAATGATTTCTAGTCACAAATGCAGCCACACTTTGTGCTCAGAGGCTTTCCAACTTCAAAGGAAATGCGTGTTTTATCTAGCCGAAGAGCGGATAGTATGTGGAATAATAGATTGAAGAGGAAGAGCTGAGGCTTTTTAGAGTAAAACGAGGAAAAGTGTAGGAAAAAAAGTAAAGTTTTGTAAGTGGAAAACTAGAAAATACTATAATTTCAGTATGAGTGCTTCAAGTTCCAATTTGAGGTTATCTTGCCCAGATAAAAATATACATTATATATGATGTATTGTATTCTATATAGATTGTTTAAGCAGAGTGACTTTTTTAATGTATATGTATATAATATATATATTTATATCTAGTTAACATAACCTCAAATTATTTCAAAATTTGTACTATATTATTATATATTTATATATAATTTATAATAATTTATTTCTCTTACTAAACTTAGATATTTATCTTAGATTCATAAGCACGCATCAAATTTGAGTTCATGTCGAGCCGCCTGCTCGTTAAATCTTTGATTATAGTTCATTTCTTTGAGTATGTGGAGATTTCACATATAGAGTGTCATTCTTTGCTTTATTTTGTTGTATCGGTGCTTAACTCGACAGCCTTTTGTTGTGGTTCCGATTTTTTGCAGCTGCCTTTCGGCACATAAACATTGCAAACGAACAAGTGCAGGGCAGAAGCAGCCACAGAGGTCAGACGGGAGTGGGGGAGAGAGAGTTGAAAATGCTGCAAACTAAGGGTAGCCAGCCTCTGTGTGTGTGTGTGTGTGTGTGGGTGCTGCTGCACAAGTCACAAAAAATGCCAAACGATAAGTAAAAGCCGCTTACATTCAACTTGGGACAGCAAAATGTCAGCATGGCCGCACGAGGCTGCCAATTTCTGTTTGACAGTATTAAATGTTGCTGTGGCAATTGTCTTTCACATATATTTATATACATATATATATATATATATTGTTGATGCGGTTTACAGCTGAAGAGCAAAAACTATAAGCGATCTACAATTCAGCTGAGGATTTATGAGCCAAGAAGTAAATCTAAGCGCGTGCAGCTATGTATATGTGTATATACTATATGTATATATGTATAACCACATAGTTAAAGCAGTTAATCAGCTTAACATATCGCTTGCAGTTGCAAAAGGCGCTTAACTTCTCTCTGCATTCAGCATGAGCAACAGAGCGAGACAGATGTATTGAAGGCGTATCGTGTAGTTTAAAATTTCAACTTCTCTCCATTGCAGTAGGTCAAGAGGGAGACTGAACCTGACTCTGATCCAAAGTGCGAGGCAGTTGATATGCAAATCACATTTTTGGCCTAATTTAATACATTTCCATTATGCATTGCTTTAAGAACAAAACGCGAAGACGATGAAAAAGCCGACTCTCGCCCTCATCTCTTCACACCTACGAAGCACAGAGAAATTTGCTGACTTGACAACTTTATTTAAATAAGTTTCTTGTTTTTCTTACGGAAAAAAATGAAACAAAATTACGACAAAATGTTGCGTAAAAAAGTTACTGTAATAAAGCATTACACATTATAATGATGGGAACATGTAACTGCAGCAACAGCAACAACAACAACAACAACAAAACTAACAAGCAAAAAATGTTGTCAACAAAAACTTTGTTCCTTGTAAGAAGTAAAAGCGAAGAAGAGAGAGAGGGAGAGAGAGCTGCAGAAAGAGAGAGCGCGCGAGATTTATTGAAAAGTTTTTAAGCATCATCAAAATGCGCTCAGGCCTAATTTAAATGTGTTTGAACTTCTGCTCCTGCTCCTGCTGTTCCACTGCTGCTGCTCCTACTGCTCCTAGTGCTGCTGCGTCCCATTCTAATTATATTTACATACATACACGAAAAGGGGGAAACGCGACGCGGAAACTTTTGCCTTCTTTTTATACGCGCCTTCGTAGTAATAAGAGAGCATATTGGCTTGGAGCAATTCTCAGGCTGGCCATCTGGAATGGAAGCTGCATTTGAGCTGCGAGAGCTAGAGAGACGACTCGGCAGAACCGAGCTGAACAAGAGGCACTAGCAGAGAGGCATGAAGATCGGCGTACAAAAAGAGAAAAAAAAAAAAAAAAAACAACAGAAAAAATTGCAACACCCTGCGAGCGTAGATTGAATGAGTGTAGAAATCTGAGTAGAGCTGGCTGGCAGTAGAGACTACTAATTATAGGCATTACCTTTAGACATCTACTACTATTTGACACCCATTACATATTAACTGCTACAACTATGAGACACATACTACATGTGAACTATTTTAACTACCAGCAGACATCTATCTACTACTATCTACTACTGTCTACTATTATCTACTACGATCTACTATTATCTACTACTATTTACCATTATCTACTACTAACTACCTTTATCTACTACTATCTACCATTATCTACTACTATCTAGTACTAACTACCTTTATCTACTACTATCTACTATTATCTAATACTATCTACACCTATCTACTCCAATCTTCTACCATCTACTCCTATCTTCTACTATCTACTACTATCTATTACTATCTACTATTATCTGCTACTTATACTATTATTTTCAACTATCTACTACTATCTATGATTATCTACTATTATCTACTGCTATACTACGATTTACTACTATCTACTGTTAGACATCCTATTAATATACGTCAACTACTATTAGCGATCTACTCCTATTAGACATCTACTACTATTACAAACTTCCACAATTATATCTACTACTCCTACTACCATCAAACACCTACTATTGAGTATATCCAAAACTTATGTATGACGGGTATCATGCAGTCCGTTGGACTCGACTTCAACTTAACTTGTTAAATAAGAAAATGTGTGTTTCTTTTGCCACTGGCTGCTAAATGTTGGCACAGCTTTAAGTTTCAATGCGACAAAACTTTTGCTCAAACACAAAAAAGTTATTTACATATACATATACAATACCCATATATATATATATACGCATTTTTTAGTTGCTTACTTTGATGTGTGTGTCGCATTAATGCAAATATAATCTGGCCACGCCCCCATCTCCGAACAAATTACAAATTGAGAGCTGTGTCAATACTTTGGACGGACGGTAAACTTGACCTCAACTAAGAACTTGAATGCAGCCACAGCGACAACTTCGAAACTCGCAAGGCAAACCGAAACTCGCTCTCAAGTTTTTAAGTTCTTAAGTACACATATCACCTGCAGCTGCGGGGTGTGGCTGAGTGGGTTTACAGCTGAGGGCGGGATGAGGGCGGGTCAGCTAGACTGACCGCAACAAATGTGGTTTTTGTTTGGAATCTTAAGATCTGAAGCTTATGACTGAAGTGGCAAATAATGCCAGTCAGTAGAAATGATTTATTTGCAGTGTGGGAACTATGAACTCCGGAGCTGTGAAGCTGCCTTGTGCAGGGGATTAGTTGGCTTAGCAGAGACGAGTCAAGTGTGGCTATAATTAAGTTGCTTTCAAATATCTTTGTATGTGTGTATGCATGTGCAGCTGGCCCATTTGAATTTCGATACTTGGGCAATTCGGCACATAAAATAGCCAAACTGACTGCAACAACAAACAGAGGCAACAATGTAGAGCGCTAATTGCATTTTGAGTGCGTCTGCCCTATAAATAGATAGAACTAGAGCAAATTACGCATACGCCGCGTGAGTCATGGACAAAGCATTTGTGTGAAGCAAAGTGCATTTCAATTTGTTTACAAAGCCAAAGAGTTACCATTAATAATTGCGGAAATTTCAGGAAAATTATGTATGGTAAATTTAAATATAAATATCTAAAGGATAAATGAAATAAAATGAAGTAAAATATAATTAAAAATAATTTTTTAGAATTAAATTAAATTAAAGTAAAATATATTAATAATAAATAAGAAAAATAAAAATATAAAATATAAATAAATAAAATATGAATACTTATAGTATTCATATACAAAATAGAAATACATAAAGTGTAAATTAATAAAATATAAATACTCAAAATATTAATTTATAAAATATATATATATATAAAATACAAATAGTCAAATTAAAAAAAAAAAAATATATATATATATATATATATATATATATATATATATATATATATATATATATATATATATATATATATATATATATATATATATATAAGCACATAAAATATATTTTAAAAAAAATATATATATATAATATAAATTTATATTATATAACTAGTAAATAAATTAGCAATACTCTAAGTAACTCTTAAGCAATTTTTTCTCGACTCTCGCCTCTGAATTTGAGTTCGCACAACTCTTTGACTAATCTGCCACTGGTCGCCTCGGTTTCAGTTTCATCATTAGTCATTTCTGTCGGAGCTGTGTAAGCCGATGCCTTCAATCTATTCCAAGCAGAACTTCAGCTTTGGTCAAGCCACTTTCATTTACCTGTCATAAATCAGCTGCGTTTGCTTCGATTCGTGCCACAGTCGTTGGCAGTAATAAGGCCCATACAACCACCCAGCCACCCACCCATCCTCCTCTAGTAATCCAATACCCAAATACCCCTGGCTCGACAGAACTCAATCCGTGGCACTTGATGTCAGCTACGCACATGCCACGCAAGCCAAACCGACAATTGGCCACACAGTTGTTTGCAACTGCTCCAGCTGGACACGATTGCTACTGCTCTAGCTCCAGCTACTTGCAACATGCCACAAAATCAATGAGCAGCAGCTATTTGTAGCCAAGCCAAGCCAACTGTCGACAGTTTTGAACAGTTGGCAAAATTTTGAAAGTGAAATTTAATACTAGCGTACCTGCCACAATACACACACACACACACACTAGTCTTGTGGCAGCTGCTGTTGCTGCCTGCTTGCACTGCGGTTGCAACTTCTGAGCTGGACTGTACACCCTTTTAGGGCTTCCTTTATTGCTTCCTCTCGACGCTGTGAAACAAGTTGACCCACAACAACAGCAGCACCAGAAAGAACAACAACAGCAACAACATCAGCAACAACAGCAGCAAAAGCCAAGCAAATCAAAACATGTAAGAACCTTGCCGCAGGGCTTACCAACTGCATAATACTCTTTCATGCTTCAAATATAGCTACATATTTTTTTTATATATTCAAATTTTGGGTTTGGCCAGAAAATTTAGGGAAGATTTTATGAAAGGACTTTTTATGGATCAGTTTTTAGAGGCGCTACATAGTGATTCAATTTTAGACAATTTTGGTTTTAAAGCTGAAACCGTTATGATTTTTACGATTGAAGAAAAGCATTCTTTATTTATATATTGAGTCAATTCTAGTTCGTTTGCCTCGAGCTAAGCCAGTGGCAAAAAGTGTCTCTTTCTCTATCTCTCTCTCTCTTTCTTTCTCTCTTTGTCTCTCTCTATGTGCCACATTCAGTGATCCATCGCTCTTAGCTTAGCCCACCTAATATACTCGTTTTATCTCACACAGCAAGCATAGCTACTCAAACAAGTTTCTTGTTTAGGGGAAGTGACAAACTGGTTGCAAAAAAAAAAAAAGGAAGAGCAACTTCTGATGGCAGCTATGCATAAATGGAAATTAAAGTTGGCTAATTTGCATTTACTGATTTTTTTCGCACTCTCAAATAATGTAATTCGCTTCTGCTTTTATTAATTCCTCATTTTTTTTTAGATTTATGAAGTTTTGAATTACAACGGAAATTAAATTTTGAATGCATAATTTGCTTCCGTTTAGTCTCATTTATGCCAAAAGCAGCTCAAATGACATTTTGATAATTCCAAAAAAAAAAACAAACTTAAATATTATACATATATTACATACATTACATACTTTAATCAACATTTATATATATATATATATATATATATATATATATATATATATATATATATATATATATATATATAGCACATTTAAGCTGCTCTAATTTATGCATAGAAATAGTCGGGGCAGCCATAACAAGTTGCAAATTCAGATCCCGAGGATGTGAAGAGGGACACACAGCTGGGCATAACAAATCGGAGAGACGTCGAGCGCTGGGAGCAGGGCGAACGCCTCAAGAATTTGTTTAACGCGCTGCATTTAATCATAGTCAGTGCAGGGGCGGCAATGGGGGCGTGGCATGGCGTGGCATTATGCACGACCTGCAACACTACCGACGCGTCGGAGCATTAGCAAATATTTGCGCTGCACTTTGGCTGAAAAATGCAGCCATTTACGTGCAGGACGAGGCGGCGGGCCGAGAAATCACAGGTGCGTGAGTCATGCGAGAATCTCATTTTTACCTGCAGCTGCAAGCAACTTTCCATTTCCAGTTTTTGCTGCTCTAGTGAGGTTTGACAGGCAACCATTTAATTTGTGTGTGACACCTCTTGAGAGCTGCCTCAGACTCTGACTGTGTGGCATGTGCAGCAGGAGCAGCAGGAGTAGCAGCAGGAGCAGCAGCAGGAGCACTCGACTCTCAGACAATGCTCAGGACAGTTTCCCTTTTGCTTCTTCTGCTCGCTCTGCAGTTGCCGAAAATGAATGGTTAGCTGTCAAGTCGTACAAACTAAATGACAGTTTATGCAATGTCAAGAACCCCTATATCACCAGACGCCCTGTCAAGCCCAGGCCCAAGTCAACAAGTCAAAAGAACTGAAACAAAAAAGTGAAGCTAGCTTAGCGCGAAATTCTTGAAAATGCGCTTTGGGCAACAGCTTTTTTCTCTCTCTCTCTCTCTCTCTCGCTCTCTGTCTGTCCCTTTTTCTGTCACTTGCAACTTGATTTTTCCTATTTTCTATTTTCTATTTTGCATATGCAGCGTCATAGGAGCTGGTTTATTGTTCATGTTGGAGCGCCACAAAACATGCAACATTTCGCAATTCGCCGTTAGCCCTACGCCATTCGCCGTTAGCCGTTCAGCTGTTGTCTGTGATCTTAACAGAGCCCACTCGTGGCAGCGACAAGCATGACAGGTTAATTCGACTGTCAAAACTGGAATTTATCAGACAACTCACGCACAGCGCGCCGCAGCCCAGCGCAAATATGGTATAAAATAAACCACAACTGCCAAAAAGAAAAACCTCCCAAAGGCCCCAAGGGCTCCTCCTTCGCCTCTCCCTCTCTCACCCTCTCTCTCCCTCTCTCTCTTTCGAGAAATTGCTGTTGGTTTAAATAAATATTTGTGTTATGCTAAGCTGCAGTCTCAACAGGCTTAGCTGGCAATGAAGTCTGCGGAGGGCGCAGCTAACCAAATGAACCAGAGAGCGCGTGGCCGAGAGACTTAAGCGAATGCTTCAGATTTTAACCAATAGTGCCATAAGATGGAGGATTCGGCTTCAAAAGAAAGTGTTGGGAACGGTGCATAAAGAAAGTTTTTTATACCATAACTGAAAGTTCTCTGAGACGACCACTAAGCACAGGCTTAGCGAGTCGAACTCAAATTGCAACCTCATTAAAACTGAGAGCAAAATCTTTATCATGGAAATTGTGCTTCAATTCAGCTTTGTTCAGCCACTTATGAGTGAAAGTTCATTAAAGCTCAGCGACTGCCTCTCGCTTGTGTAAAGTTTCAAATCTACTTCAATTTCATAGTCAATTGAAAGCTAATTAAAGCTGAAAGCCCTTTGAAATTGCTATTAACTGAAAGCTAACTAAAGGCTACATAGATTATATATAGACTATATAATTAAATATTTTTTGCTGCTTAAACTGACATCAATAGCTCCTTCGCAAATATCTGAATGCATTGAATGCATATTAAAGCTCTTTAATCAAATATTATTTAATTAAAAAATAAATCTCTCAGCAGATAGAAATATTTTCTGAACCATTTAAAAACTCATTAAGATATTTAAAAAATTCCAAAATCAAATCTACTTTTATTATTTATATTTTTAATGTCTTACATTTCTTTCATGCTTGTAAAAATTCTTTTAAAATACCTTTGAAAGAGTTTTACTATTCTAAGCAAATTTCTAGCCGAAACCACACCCAACACAATCTCCGAAGTCTTCGTCATCTCTATTACATAATATTTCGAACAAGTTATCAACTTATCAAAAACAGTTGGGCTTCATTAATGAAGTTCCTTGTTGATTGTCAATCTGTGCACAATGCTAATCCAATTTCAGACTACATTTCAAGCTCATCATAAAGTCAACATCTGGGGGGAACTCAAGGGCTCAAGTCTGCATGCGAGCCACCCTAATGCAACGCATGCACACTGTAGAGACTTTATTTGGGTGGGTGGGGCAACTCTTCGGCATTTGCAATAATTACACAAAACCTAAAAATCTCTTGTCAAACATTTGCACAAATCAAAATGAAGAGCATAGAAAATGTTAATTTAAAATGCAAATAAGAGAATTGAAGGCACATATGCAGCCCCCTCCATATGCCACTGCCACACTTGCACACCCCACCACTCCCACATCCACTCTCCCTCTCCCTTCCTCTCAAAATATATTCATAACAATTGTATTAATTTTTTCTTGCGCTGCGAGCGAAGCATTGGCCAAGAGTACGAGTCGAGCTGGATTGACTACGCCGCTGTTACCAATTTGCATATTCAATTGCCGCAGTGACAGGCCGCACAGCAGAGCTGTAGGGCTGGTTGGCCGGGCTGGCTGGGCTGGCCTGGTTGGCCTGGCTGGTTGCTTGGCCTGGCTGAAATCTCCGTCTCTATCTCTCTGTTTGGCATAATTGTCTGGCTGCGAGTCGAGTCAGTTAGCCGACAGTCCACAGACAACTGAGTTGATTAGAATCAAGTGGCTGCTGTCTGCTGTCTGCTGCAACTAATCTATCTGTCTCTCTCCCTCTCCCTCTGCCTCTCCCCCTCGCACTCACTCATTCCTTCTCTGTCTGCCTGTTATCGAGAGCGTGTGTCGAGTGAAGTTGTTGCCCGCACGGCTTCAAACTAATTTCAATTTCCCCAGCGAACATTGTTACATACTTAACGTATTTTGATTACGCTCAAATTGCATTAGGAATGAACTCGAAGCAAAAACTTTTACAATCCCATCAATGCTAGCTGAGTGGCTTTCAAATATTTAAACTTACAGAGAATCTATTAGTCATGAGAGAGAGAGAGAGTGAGATAGAGGGGGAGAATACCCAAGGGAGATGAGAGGAAAAAAGCAGAGATGAGATAAAAGCTAAGAGACAAAAGATAAAGGATAAGGAAAGGGAGACGCAGGAAAAGTGATGAGAAAGAAAGAGGAAGGAGAAAGAAATTAGAAAGGATAATAAAGAAGACTGAGAAATGAAATGGGAAAGAGAATGGAGAAGAGAGAAAGCCGAAGAGAATGAAGAGGACAGACAACTGAGAGAAGTCGGAGAAAGATGAGAATGAAATTTGAACAGAGAAATATATCAAGAGAGATCAGAGTGAACTAAGATTCCAATTGGACTGGGTCTGATCTGATTTGGTTATAGATCCATATATCTATAAGATCATAACTTTGTTTCACATAGTCTCTATGTTTTCATTCAACTTTAATACAGCTAATAATGAAATTTGAATTTAATCTAAGCAGCTCTTCTAGCCTTTGCAGACACAAATATCCTAGCTGGAGGACCTGTTGAAGTCTTTGCCATATTGGCCTCATTTACGTGCCTGGGCATATGTTGTGCCTCGGCTCTGCTCGCACTGCGACACCACAGACACTTCAAAGTGTCTTCGTGCTCAAGTCAACTTGTTGTTTGTTGGTGGTTGGCTTGGGTTGGGTTGCCTTGGGTTGGGTTTGCCTTGGGTTGGTTTGGGTTGGGATTGCCTTTGGTTGGCTTGCCAGGCTGTTTGTCGGACGCTGCTGTTGCATAATTATGCAGAGAGCGAGTTAGCGATTGCGCTTCCTGCCACGCCCATGCACATGTGGCAGCCAGTTGAGCGATGCGCTTGCCACTTAGCAATTCAATCACATTTCGCCGCCGTTGCTGCCGCAGCTACTGTTTCCACATGCCTTGCTAAACCATTTCCTTGTGCACATTATAATTATCCCTACGTTTAATTAACGTGTTTACACATAGAACACACACACACACACAGAGACACACTTGACCGAGTGACCTGCTCGTAAATTGCTTTGCCGCGACTTTCTGCTCTGGCTGCGTCTGCTTCTCAATTCGCTTTTAATGGTCGTTAATTTCATTTTGAACTGTGGAAATTTAATTGCGGCCTCACTGTCACTCATTCCGCCAATATTTGCCCTGAGCTGCCAGCTAATCTGAACCGCTCGAGCTGCCCTCTGCCCGCTCCCGCAAGGCTTTGACTCTGGCCCAATCGAATTTTGTTTTAGGCCCTAATCAGCCTCGTTCGCCAGCAACAATTCAATTAGCGCTTAATTGATTTGCGTTTCGGTATTTGTCTTCAAATACCCAAGCCAGGCCACACACACACACACACACACACTCACTCACACACTCAATCTCTCCACTTAATGGCTGCATTGAGCCCTCTGACCAGAAAAGCTTCTCTCCTCGTCGAGTGCCATTGTCAAAGTGCATAGCTAAGTAATCAAACATGTTGGAGTAACTAAACAATTGATTGATGTGTGAGTGAAGAGGATGCCGCTGAGGAAAATTCGAAAAGAAAAACACGAACTTCTTGTTCCTGAAGCTAAAGAAACTTAAAGTTAATCTAATTTAAATGTACAAAAAATATCCTTAAAATTTCCTTCAAAATTAAATTCATTTCAGTATAAGCAAATCCTAACAGCAATTATAGTGAATATAATTCCCTGAAAAAAACGTCATTAAAATCTAATTAAGCCACTCCATAATTTCTTTATTTACTTCCAATAATCTCCCAAATTTTTATATTAAAGAAGATAAACAGCATTTTTTTAAGTATCTGTTTCAGACTCAATTAAAGCATTAAAACAAATAATAAATGTGATTTTGCTGTTGCCAAGCAAAAGTCTTTAAATTTATCTGCTTCATCAACTGTTTCATCAGACAAATGACATCGTGCTGAGGGCCTCCGCTGACTGCCATATTTGAATCCAGTTGAAATTTTAAATAAAAAGCATTTTAGAAGTCAAGCAGCAGAAATGCGTGCTGCCTGCTCCTGCTATGGCTCCTGCTACGGCTCCTGCTTCAGCTGCTGTCTCTGCTGACGCCTTCACACGTACGCACAGAAGTAAATTTTTATTTTATGATAACAACATGACAACAACAACAACAACAACAAAAACAACAAATGCTGTATGTGATGTTGTCACACATCACACACACATACGCACACACACGCACTCATACACTTGCGTGTGTGCGTGGCATAAACTGAGCATGTGATTTGTTAAAGGGAACAAAGCGACTGTGCGACATCTTTTCTTACCCCTCAAGAGATACAATGTGTGTGTCACTCACACACACACACACACACACAACAATTGGCACGTGTTCCCTTAGCAAAATGAGCAACAGCAAAAAAAACACACACACACACACAAATACATTTATATGTGTATGTGTGCTTCCGCCTTGGCATCCATTTTATAATATACCTCGACACAGACTTTGGAGACAAACTGTGGCTTGCCTCTGGGTAGGGTTTACTCTGCGTTTTTTTCTTTCTTGGCTGGCAGCTACTTCTCTCCTGCTAGTTGTCCTATCTTGATTTGTGGCAATTGAATGTCATGTGCAGCAGTAACTGACAGCATAAACATTATCGGCAACACATGCAAAGCGCACGCCTCTCATGCCCCCAAAAATACGAAAATAAAAACAGACGGAAAACAAATACATCTCCCGCTCGATTTTATGGATACTTTTGACATTGTGTCGCGCATTTCGTATGCCCAATACAGATTTTAAGAGTCTGCAAAACAGCACGCGAAACAGGTGTTTGAAATTAGTCAGCCAGACATGTGGAGCTGACTGCTGATATTTGACTGCCGCCATCTGCCAAATGTGCGTGGGCTTTGTTTGTTCGATGTGAGAGAATTGCAAAGATTGAAAGGCAAGAACTAATTAAATGCTATGCAATAATATCTATTAAACATAATTTAATTAAATATATTTATTTATATTTTTGTTATATCCTAAATTAGTTTTTTATATTCCTCAGCTATTTTAAATACTCAACGAATAGAAAAACTAAACTTTAAACTTTTTATATTTAAATAAGTTAATTGTTGATGACATATTAAAAAAAAAAAGATATGGATAAATGAAAACAAAATTTTTAAATTTTATTTTGATTTTCTTAAAAAAAAAAAATAAAAAATAAACCTACACAAAACAAAAAAAAAATGTATTTATTTATTATACGTATATAATTAAACTGTATAATATTTAGTAATAATTAATTAATATTTTTATATAAATTATAATAATCCCTGTAGGGTTTATATTATCTTCTTAGTTCAGTTTTAATATATTTAATAAATATTTCCGAAAATATAAAACAAATATATTTTAATCAACATTATCAATATTAAATATTACTTTAATATATAGATTTATAAAATTAATAATCACGAATAATATATAATTCATTTTAAAAATCTATAACAATTATCTCTAGGATATATCAAACATTTTTTTTTTTTTTTTTTTTTTTTTTTTTTATCAATATAATTATGGTTCAGCAATCATTAAGATTAATTTTCAACTTTATGATTTTTTTTATTCAGTAAGAAAATATTGTACAGAATATAATATATAATATATAAAAATTTATGAAGCAATTTATTTTCCAACTGAAAACATATTTTGTGACTATAAAAGTAGCAAAAAAATACAAAAAAAAAAAAAAAAAAAAAAAAAAAAAACAAAACAAAAATTAATAGAAATAAAATCCACATCTTAAGTTTAAAAGCAAATGGGCAAAAGCAAATAGTAAAAGTAAAGTGCTGCAGCTAATTCAAAAAGCTTTTAAGAACTGACAACGACTGCGGCTCGCATCACGTTTTAGTCCGAGCGATGTCTATAAAAATAGCGTAATGATATAATACAAAACGACATACAGAACCGCATGAAAAACAATTTATTTCGGCAAGTTTTTCTCTATTTTTTTTTTTTTTTTGTGCTTTGCTCACATTTATTTTTGCAATGCTGCAAGTCGATTATTTATAGAGAGCGTGTTTCGAAAACAACAAAACACTTCATGTGTTTTGCCATCGATGGTGCCAATCGAGCAGAGTGATAAAAAATAGAGAAAGCCACAAGTGTCGCGGCGAAACGTGAACTGAAAATGCATTAACCGTCCGTCGTACATGAAACAGATGTCATAAATTTTGCGAAACTCTAAAGTTAAATAGCGCGTAAAACTATGAAAAATGCAAAACTCTAATGAAAGCCATAAAACAGTGAGAATAAAGATGAAAAATGGCATAAAAACTGAAAATTAAATGGAATGAACAAAGGCGAACTCCAAGCCAGCGTCTGGATGCAATCGAAGTTGAACTACACAGAATTTCTTTTAAGAGATTTATGCTGCCATGAATCATATGTATATATGTTTTTTCTTTTCCTTTTTAATATTATATAAAATAAAGTCTGTGCACAGAAAAAAAAAAAATTGTTTATTAAATGCGACGCCAAAAGTTCGCACATAAAATTTTCCTTTGCGCTAAACGTGTGAAGAATTTGCGACTTCCTGGCCTCACTCTGCCTACTCTCTGCTGCTCCCTCACCTTTCTCCCACTCCATCCACTCGCTACCCAATCCCAGTTCTCCCATCAGCGCCTCCCTCACATTCTCTGGGCAGAGCCTGCGCCCAGTTTATGCGCTTAGAATACGTTTATATGTTCTTTGTTTAATTTTTTCAGCATTTTCTTTTTTATTTACTTCTCGTTTTTCTTTTTTGTGTGTGTTGCTATAAAAATGTTTAATGAAAAGTTTGGGTCATAAAGCATAAAGCATGTGCAGCTCGAAGCTGCAGGAGGCGGGGCACTTCGAGCGCGACAAGAGCTCTGTCTGACTCATGAGACTGGCGAATAAGCCAAGTTTGAGAAATTCTTGCTGCTGCCGCCGTTGATCGTCATTTGGTTTCACATGCAGCCAAGCATTGCGTCGCATTGTGGGTGGCTTTGGCCAGAGGCAGCAGAAGAAAGAAGACAGAAGACAGCGGACAGAGGACGTAGGGGGGCAGACATTGTCAGAACAAAGCTGGGAAAAACTTCGCACGGCGCGTTGCAGCAGGAAAACATTCCGCAAATGCATTTCCCATGCACATTTTCTTGCCAGCACGCTCAAAACAAAAGCGCGCCGCGGAAATGCATATTTAAGCCAAAGAAGCGGCAAATGGCCGCGCCAACAACAACAAAATTAACTACGAGCTCAGCTCGTAATTTCAATTTAATTAAATCAACAGCAGAAATAGAAAAAAACGAGAGAGAGAGAGAGAGAGAGAGAGAGACAGAACGAACGACTTCTTAGTTTATAGCCGCCACCTTCACTTTCTCACACACACGCACACACCTGACGTATGCTGTGTGTGTGAGTGTTTTTTATTGTTGGCTTGCGTGTCACATTTCATTTCAATTGCGCCTCCTCAGCGCCCTCCCTCTGCCTCCCCCTCCGCTCTGTGTCTCGCTTACCTCATTCTTCAATATTTTTAATAAGTTTGTTCCACATTGCTCAGCCACAGCTGCTCTTACTCTTGCCTACACGCTGTCTTCCTCTGTCTCTCTCTCTCTCTTTGGCTCTCTTTCTTCACTTGCGCGCTCTTCTATTTTGGCCACATTAACGCTTAACAACTTTTTGTTTTGTTTTATTATAATTATTGGTGTGATTTTTTCTTTCCTCTTTTGTTAACTCTTCGCCGGGCACTTTTCGTTTTATTTTACATGTTCGCCCCCCGCGGCCATGCCCACCGGGTAATTATTATTTATTTTCAAGGGTCAGTGATTTTCTCGTTTGTTTTCTTTCGCCACATTTTTCTGTCTTTGGCGTCTATTCAATTGAATTTTGGCGTGTGAATTTCGTGTAGGAAATACGTTTTTCTTATGGCCTTTCAGCGTGATTTTTTTAAATTTTGATTATGGTTTAAAAGTTTGTAAGAAGTATGTCTCAAAAGTTAGGAACTTATAAACAGAGAAAAGTTTAATATATGTCATTTGATATGTGTTGGTGGTTAAGTAGTAGAAACACAGCTAAACCAATTTTTGCTGTGTTAGAATTTGCTCGCAGCATACACATAATAGTTGAACATATTAGAGAACTACCATTGCAGAACTATCATAAAGACTTCCAAGCACATGAGTTTTCTTTATGGTCTAATGCCTGGTTTTTTAAATGTTTTACTTTAAAGCTAGGTCTTAGTTAGTCTGTGTATTAGGCTAGTGTAAGATAAAAAATATATATATTTATAAAATATGCTGTATACCAATATTATATATATTATAATTAATTTATTTTAATTATTTTGCATTTAAATTATACGACTACGATTTGAATACATTTGTGTTGATTCGTCATATCAGTCAGCTTTGTGTCACTCCACATTGAAATGCCTTTACTTCCGCCTGACTGAACCCGAGCTTGCTCTTCATAGCAATCAGCTTTTTGTCATGCCACACTGCAATGCATTTACTTCTGCCTTACTCATGAGTTTTCAGCAATTCTGCTAATGATCTCTATTAGTGCTCGAATGCACTTAAATTGCCAAATTCTGTGCCGATTTCATAAGCATTTAATGGCAACATTTGTCGCTTGTTGCCCTATGACATATTCATTGCTCTATTGTGCCACGCCCATCCCGCCGTTGCATTAATTATGCATTTACATGTTGCATTTGCGAATAGAAATTCAATATTATGCACTCGGAGCATTTTATGAATGTGTGTGTGTGTGTGTGTGTGTATGTGTGGATCGCTAATGAACAAAATGCAGTTAGTGCCGTTTGTTGCCTTTGTTTTGTTGGCCTGCAGCTGCTGCCGCTGTTTTAATTATGTTGCCATGGCAGGGGTGGGTAAGGCGGGACAGAGACAGAGAGCGGGGGGAGGTCTGTAGGTGGAGCAACAAAGTTACAAATATTCAACGGTTGTTTTAGGCTAACATAAATGAGGCGCCTTTGTCTGAGGCTCTAAAAATTTATGCAGCTATGAAAACGTAACGAGGCGCATTCAAAATGTTTGAAATATCCATGGAAAAGTCCATAAAAAGCTGGCAATACAGTAAATGAGGAATATACTAGAGATTTTCATTTAATGCACATATGTAGAGGAGGCTATATAGATCATATATAAAAGAGATATAAAAATATTACACTCAGTCTATCACAATTTGTAACTTTTAAAGTGCCTGACGTCTATTGCTAGATTTTTTACTTTTCTTTTTCTTTTTTCCTCCTTTTTTCTAGTCTGGCTTATTAATAAATTAATTATGAACTCGCGCTCATCATACTACTTTTTTTCATTTATTATTATTAATTTACCGTTCGCTGCTGCTGCTGCTGGTGCATTTAGTGTGGTAAAAGGAGAGAATCAGTGTTGTCTAGCGCTTTCGCATTCATTTCTGCACCTCTTTTTGCTCTTCTGCTCAGCCGCTGTTCATTAGCATTTGTAGGACATCAGCTTATGATGGGTTTCTCTCCTGTCCACTATTCACTATTCACTATTCTCTTGCCTCTTCCCCTTCTCTTCCCTCTCTTTATGTCAGGCCAGAAAAATGCATATTCTTTTGCATGCTCTTCTTCTTATTATTTCTTTTTTTTGCCTGCTCTTCGTTTCTATTTGTGCTTCATTCTCTTGGCTCTAACAACATTTTTTTGCTGTTGCTGCTCTTGTTACTTGTTCTTGATGAGCTTGTTGTTCGCTTCGCATTTTTTTCTTCGTGCTGTAAGCCAAATAGTCAATGACTATGGGGCGTGGCTTACCATCAGACTTTAAGAGCCACAAAAAACAGAAGTAAATAGTATGCGTGAGTGCGTTGTAAGCTAGATTTGTAGTCTTACTGAACGACAAATGCATTGATAGACTCACACTTAATCACATTTGCAAGCTATTACGTGCCAGGCACTCTTCAGACCGACTGGATTTACTTTTTAAGGTCAAAGTATTTAAGGTCATGAATGCATAAATCTACAAATATTCTCTCAATATTAATTACAAATATTCTCTCCAGAAATTCCTACGCACCTGTCTAAATGCAGGTGAAGTAGTCTTCAAATTCTTGAATACCAAGTTCCTCTTCTCATTCACTATACAATATATAATATATGCTTATAATGCAGCCCATAGCTGTAGCCACAACTAATATTATTTATATACATTTATTGAATATTTGAGTAGTAAATAAATCTTCAATATTTGAGGCTTGGTGGGAAAACATATTTAGTTGTATTTATCTAAATACAATATAGGCTAATAATGAGAACCCATAATGAGCCTGCCTGCCCGCCCGCCCCCCTCGCAACCTATTTCAAATAATTTCAATTTCAAGCTGAAACGATAATTTGTAAAATGCGTAATTAAATTTGATTGCTCGATAGTTTTCAAAGACCACAAATTCAATTGCAGGATAGACATACATATGTGCATATATGCATATATGTATATATATTTCTGTGCATTGGGGTTGGTATTTCTATGGCCCTCTGCATAATTATGCTAATGATATTTCACTTTTTAATGGGTTTCGACTGTCAGATAGAATGGTAATCCACCTGCTCCTGCCCCCAGCCCATGGCTATGGCCATGCCCACGCTCTGGCCATGCCTATTATTTGGTCATTTTTAATTCTATATATAATTCCCATTATTGTCTGTAATTATATGATATAGCTAGGAGACGGTGGGTGGGTGGCACTTACCTATTTGGGCGCTGACATGAGCAACAACTGTCAGGCAGAGCAGTGGCCAGAGCCATGTGCCAAATGTTGTTGTTGTTGTTGCTGTTGTAGGTCGCCTTGTAAATCCGATTAGCTTTGGGTTTGGGGGCGAGGGCGCTCTGGCTGGGCTGTTGCTGTTGCTGTTGCTGCCGCTGTGTGTTAAGCGCCTCAGCAACATGTTGCCAGTGTTGTAAATGTTGCCAGCTCGTCGTACGTAATGTTGCCAAGGTGGTTGTTGTTGCTCGGTTTCTATTTATTGGTTTTTGTCTTTGGTCTCTTTGCCTTTGCCTTTGCCTTTGACTCACTCACGCACATTCAAGGAGAAGCAGGACTAGCAGGAGCAGGGGTGAGTGTATTGGTTGGGGTCCTTTCGGTTCGCTTGTTCGTTTGTCAGTTGTGTGTTCTTGTGTTCTCGTTGTCAGATTTTAGTTCTGTTGCTGCTGCTGTTGCTGCGTCGCTTTGGCATTTAGTTGATTTTGATGGTTTGCTTGATATATTCTTATTTCTTTTGGCGTTTCTTTTGAATCTCCCTTGTTTACAATTACATTTCCTCTACACTGATTTACACTTATTTCTCACAATTCTGCCGATAAGTTACAATCATTGAACATTATGCAAAGCGGCTGCAAAGAGAATTGGAAAAACATGGAAAGAAGAAGAGAACAAAGTAGATTAGCATGGGAATGCGAGGGCGTAGAGCAAGATAGAATTTGGTATATTTATTTGTACTACATTTTATTTTTTAATTTTACATTTATATATTTTAAAACAATATTATTATTAATATTTATTATATTTTTAATGTTTATTTGTTTTCATTTTCTATTTTTAATAATTATTATTATTGTAATTTCTATTATAATTTATTTTTAAATATTTTTCCTGCACTTTATTATGACTTTTAAATATTATTAAATTATTTTAATTAAATTTACTTTAATTTTTTATGTTTTTTCTGCATCTATATTTATACATTTTTTAAATATTAATTAAAAAAAAAAAACACTTGGAATGTTTTGTTGTTTTTTTTTTTTTTAATTTATTTTTGCTTATATTTATATTTTATTTTATTAATATTTAATTAATTTTCTTGGAATATTTTAAATTGTTTTAATTTATTTTGTCTTTTGTGTTTATTTCTACTTATTTTTTTTTTTAATTTTAATAATTATTATAAAGAAATTAATTATAGTGCTTTATCAAATGTATTTCATTATGAAAAGTACATTTCGATGCCTTTCGCAATTAATCAATGAAATCAATTTATTTTGTGTATAAATTCCATATGCTTTACTCCGAAATGTCGTCATATGTAGCTACAGCTTCCCTTGGCAACTTCCTTTCAATGAATTTGTATTTGATTCGATACGGCTTCGCTTACAATTGCCATTGATACGTGACTTGAGTGTGCCCACCTGGCGATTATCTTTTGTTTTCGAGCCTGTGATTATAACTCATGCAAATTTGCTCTTTCAAGTTTTCTCAAGTTTATTTGCTGTGAAAATCGAATTTCACACGTGCTTCAATTGCAATTGATACGCATTCAATTTGCTTTGAAATTATTTCAGATTTCCATGAATTATTTATTGAGTTTTTGCTTTTGTCTGAGCTCAGTTGGATTTGATTACACAAATGCCATGATTTAAATATGTCAAATGAAATTAATGCCGTGCAATCGAAGACACGAAAACGAAAACTAAATTAAATACATTTCAAGCCAGACGCTGCGAAAGTTAAGCATAATGAAGAAAAGTTTTCGGGAATTTCAAGATTAAACTTCTAATTTTTGTTGCTGTGGGTCAAAGGCAAACAGAAACAAAATTGGTTTTATTGAATAGGAAAGGCGATTGGCGCCGCCATCGGCTGAAGGGCAGAGTGGCAGAGGAGGCCTGGTCAATTGCTATTTCCTAAAAGTATGCTTGGAAATATTTTTGCGATTTCTTTCTGCTGCTGCTGTTTGTTTGTCCAGCAGCAACTGGACTATGGGGGCGATTTGTATATATTTTAGAGGCAGCCGCTTATTGATTTCGTCGAAGGCCGTACACACGCGGCGTATGCGCAATATTTGCCTTTTGGCACTTGCCAAACGAAAACGAACGAACCAAGCAAAATAAATAAATAGCGTGGAATGCGCACAGAGCCACAACACAGCAGCAACAGCAACTACAACAGCAACAACACCAAGAATAACAACAAACAAATAATATTAACCAAAAACTTAGCCGAAATGTTGTTGATGAAAACGTGACTGGACACATTGAGTGGCCCGAATACAAATACAAATACCAAATGCAATCAGAAATACAAATATATATATACCCGTTGATACACACACATACATACAGCGCTTGGTCAGTTTCTAGCACACAGTGACCACCAAAAGTCAACTGCCAGCGCAGCTATAGACCAGATATATATGCACATACATACATACATACATACATACATATATATGTATCTAGTGAATATACATTTGATTTCTCATTTCATTAGTTTGCTCAAGTTTTTGTTGCCTTTTGACGTTTCGCCGAAAAGTTTCTTTCACATCTTTTGCGTCATTTGTAATTTTAAAGCAGATAGCTTTCAAGGTGTTTGACTGATTAAGCATGAAATATATTTATATTTTCTGCAGATTTAAATTGTCATGGGCATGAGAAGAGGCTTTGAGGAAGAAAATAGTTAATGAAGTTAATATAAAATATAAAAAAATATATAAACAAAAATATGAATAATCTTTTCATAATATATTTTGAACAAAAATATTTAAATATAGATATAAATATCTAATCTTATCAGAATATATTTTTATGAAATATTTTTCATATAAAAAAAAAAAAAAATTAAATTAAATAAATAAAAATATAGATATAGATATAGTTTCATAAAAACTTTAAAGAATTAATATTCAATCTGAATACGAATTATTGAAATTTTATTCTATTTCAATTATTTTTATAAAATTTTTATAAAATTGTATCATATTGTTCATTCATCTAGATTCTTTCACTAAACTCTAAATTCTTCATGTGTTTCCTCTACTTCCTCTATTTTTAATGTCCATTCATCAATCTTAATATCGTCTTGAATTGCTTCTTTACCTGCTTGTTAAATTGCCTTGCTTAGCACAGAATGTGATCATAATTTTTCTTACTCTTTGCTATTGCAATTTGTCGGATAGCTTAAAGTAATTTGCTTTAAATGGCCGTCAAGTCAGCTGCCAGCCAACTAACTAGCTGTCTGTTCACGCTGACCCGGCCCACACTCTAGCTCCACCCATACTCTCTCTCAATCTGTCTCTCTCTCTCTCTCACTCCCTCTCTCTCTCTCTTTGTCTGTCGGTCTCTATCGCTTTCCCTTTAGTAGCTGGCTGTGTGTCTCGTCCTGAGCGTCCTTGATTGACAGCCGCTTTCTGTGTTGGCTGTCATTAATCAGCTTAAACAGCTGGCGCGTGCAAAATTAAAATATTTGCTGCGAAGTAACTGAAGCAGCCAAATGAAGTGGCATCAAATTGCACGAAGGAGCAGAAAAAAATACAGCCAAGAGATGGAATAGCAAATGGAAAGATGCTGGAAATTATTTGTAGCTCTCTTAAGAGAAACATACTGGTTGAGTCTGTAATTGGCTATTTCCTTCGGCAATTCTTTGATATTTGTATTTTTATTTTCCTTTTATGGGTATTTTTAATGATGATACGAAAATACTTCAAAAAGCCATTGAGAAGCGCGGCTATTATTTTTTATATCGCTTTAATAATAATTGTATCATTTAATGTTTTTGGTGTTTTAATTTTTAAAATTTGATATAATATGATTTTTGGTATTTTTTTCTTTTTAGGTATTATAGTTCTTATATCATTTATTTTGAGTTTTGTGTATTTGTGCTGGCACTTATTGCTATTTAAATTTATTAAATTGGAAGAATATTATAATATTATACCTTTCCTGTTAATTTTGTATGTTTATAATTTTAAGAAAATATAGAATTTGTTAGATTTTATTCAAAGATAAATTTTTTTTTTTATTTTTTTTTTTTTATATAAATTATATATATTATATATATAAATTATTGTGTAATTTTTGTTTATCCATTACTTTGAAATAATTCTATAGTCTATTATATTATTTTCTTTGTATTTTTGGTATTTTATTGTTGCTCGATATTCCTTCATATATTTGTTGCTTCAGTTTGTAATTTATCTGCGGTCGCATAACATTGGCTTGTTAATCTTGTTTTGCCACGTTGCTCTGATCCTTTTCTGTGTGTTTGCATCTATTTCATGGGATGTGCCACATAATTTCCCGTTATGTGTTGTGCGTCACACACACACACACACCCATACACATACGCGAGCACATACATGTACATGTCTGTTGCTTCATTTAATTTCTTATTTCTTTTGCGACATTTCTCATTTCGGTTTTTGCCTTTTCTCTCTACCTTTTCAGCGTTCTTCTGGCCTCATGGCAGCCTCCCGCTTTGGCCTTGTGGTCATTCAACTGTGAGAGAACCAAGAGCTGAAAGAGAAAAATACATAAAAAATTATTAGATTTTTCTTATTTCTGTTTTGTTTTCTTTTCTTTTCTATTTTCTAGCGACTTTTTGCTTATATACAACGGTTCTCAGAGAGGAAGAGCGACAGAGATGGGCTAAATTGCTTTTGTATGCATATGCCGGATGGTTGGATGGATGGTTGACTGGACGGCCATTCCCCAACACACACACACACACCCATAAACACTCGCACTCAGGCATACACACGCACACACCTATACACAATCGTGGGAAATTAGGCAGAAACATATTTAAGGCGATTTTCTTGATGAGATATCGTTTAATGGTTTGCTGTTTATCTTTGCACGTTCTCTTCGGCCTCTAATGAACAGTCAGCAAGTCACAGAAACTTTTTGCCATCCATCCATCCACCCACACACACACACACAGAAACATCTGGTGCTCAGCAGGGCGCTGCATATCAGAATGTCTGCATATTAAGTATACGATATTGCGTATACGCACGAGAACGCTGTTAAATGGCTATTGATAGTCGACAACTGAGGCACTCGCAATGGGACGCATATAAATATTTGTAAAAAAATAAGAATAATGTAAAGAGAAGAGCAAAGAAAGAGCACAAAGATAGTTCACTTTGTGTATTTTTATTAGACATTAGGGAACAATAAGCGTGAGAGAAGCGGAGAGGAGATCAGACCTTGATAGAGTCGAGCAAAGGAAAAAAAAAAATGATGCAATGCATAAAAACGAATGAGAAAGCGCATGAAACGGATATGAAATCGCAGCAGGTAGTGGGAGCTTTCTCACAGCTAAACGCTGCTACCTGTGGATTGCACGGATTGGGTCTAAGTGCGATAAACTGGCGATAAAGACTCGGCAATTGAAATATTTTCCGTTGGCAGCCAGCTGGCTAGCTATGCTATGCTATGCCATTAGGGCCTCCATTGTGTCACCGAGTGTCACTTGGAGCTAGTTCAGCTCAGTTCGCTTTCACCTGTAGCCTATCATCATTAACGGCCAACGGGCTGAGAAATGGCCAATTAAGTGTTATGAAGTGCCATGGAAATATGACTTTCATGCCTAAAAACTTTGCGTTTTACAAATGCCAAAATGGCCAACTCTTAGCATTCGCTTTAATTAAAGAGGAGCCGGGCGGCACATAAATCATGCGCGGGCATAACTATAAATATGCCTGAGTTATGTTTATGGCTAAGCCAAGCGTCGAACGCGTTGGCGACACGTGAATCGCGCATTAAAAGTATTTATACACAAATACACACACGCATATATTTGAGTATATTTTGTTTTTTTTTTTTTTTTTTTTGTGAATTTTTTTTGCTCTGTGCTGTTGGCACTTCCATAATTTGCACAATATTTTAAGCAAATGGTAGATGCATGCTGGCCAGGCTCTAGAATCTCCAACTGGCTGACCATATTGTTTATGGCCGTGGCTAAGCCAAAAGCTTGTGCCATTTGCCTTTGGCTTTCGCTGACTGCCGTTTTGCTTCTTCTTCTCTTCTCTTTTTTTTTTTGCCACGACGCAAAGACAAACCCATAAAAATGTCACAATTCATCAACGCCACTAAGTAGTTTCGTATTTTATAACGTCCAGAGGGAGGTAACTTTTTGTTTATATATTGTCTTTCTTTTTTCTCCTTTCCTCTCTCTTTCCTCTTTTGGCTACCAAATTTGAACGCTTTTAGCGTGACCTCAGCGACTTTTTTTTGGCAACTGCCTAACGTGGGCTATAGAAAACAGCAAACAGACTAAGCTAGAACTCAATTTGAGCACTCTTAAGCGCATTATTAGACAATTATGATGCGAAAGCCTTTTCAGCAGGGACTAATTTAAATTTATGGTATGCCAATGCACACTTCCAGTTTCAAGAGGAACTTGGCTGTATTAAAAGCTTAGGCAGAGTTCCAAATTCGAGTCACTCGAATTGCTGTCTCCATTCATGAATATTCAATTAGAGTGAGACAAAAAATATAGATTTTGAAAAACAAACCAGGCATAAAAGGCATTAATTATGGCATATTCAATTTGCATTTAATGCTTAGTTCGATGTCTTCCAAGTCAAAAGTCATGGAACATTATTTCGCTAAATAATAACGGTCTATATTTTAATCAGTGTTCTTTATAGGTGACACGTGAATTTCCATACGAATAATTTGATCGATTCCCGAAGTCATTTGAATGCTACATACACACAGAGAATATAGCTCTACTACTCTATGTAGTTTACACTCGAGTAAATTCTGTACTTTGTACTCTGTACTCTGTGTTCTGCATGCAGATCTGGGCTGGGCGGCAGTCGACTTGTCGATTCGTTCTTAGTGGGGTGTCATCATTTTCGTGAATTCCTCATAGCTGAGCAGGCCATCCTTATCCTCGTCACCCAAGCGTATGTAATTGTCGAGCTCCTCCTCCGTTGGCTTCCAGGACAACTGACTCATGACGTTGCCCACCTGATCGGCGCGAATGTAGCCGGTGTTCTCCTTGTCATAGATGCGAAAGGCTTCGCGTATATCGTCCTCATCCTGTGGGTACGTCAGTCGTAAGATCATCGCATCGGCAAATTCTTCAAACTCAATGAAGCCGTTACCACTCATATCCACTTGATTTACCAAATCTGTGAGTTCACTTTCTATCGGCGGCTCAAGGCCTAGAGAATAGAAAAACAGCGCCAACTCGCGCGTCTGAACCAAACCCTCTCCATCACGGTCCAGCAAAGAGAACGCATCCTTCAATACATCCCAATCTGCGTCCGAAAGCTCAGGCATGTCCAATAAATACTTTGCAAATTTCGTATAAAAAATTAAATACAAAATCTGAAAAATCAAAGAACTGGAAAATTTGTGTGTGTACTACTTGAATGAAACTTTAAAACTGCCATAAGTCATGTGCATACATATATAGACCGATTCTCCAGATCCCAGCGCCTACTTTGTCTTGCTTGAACTTGGACTCGAGGGAATTTCAGGTATTGGGTTTCTTTGCTGAAATTCGTGATGTGTTCTATATTGCTGGGAGTCCTCCCTTGTTTTTATTGGCAACATTTCGATAAATATTACCCATTGCTGGTATTCCTCTTTTGTTTTTTGATAACATCAGCGATATTCCCATACATTTATGGTAATTCTCAGATCTTTTTAGTAACATCAGCTTTACTCGCATACACTTGCTGAACTTTTGATGGCATTAACGATATTCCCACACATATTCGACATTCCCTCTCTCGTTTCTTTTTTATAACAGTAGCGATATTTTCATAAATATTATACAAAGATGTCAGTCCTCTCCTTCCATACATATGCTACACTTTCATCATCCTCTTCAGGTTTCTCAACTTTTCAGGGTAGTTCTCTGCCGCTCAGCTGCCGCTCAGCTCTCTCTGTCTCTCTCGAATGGGAATTTCTGTACTTTGTTCCTCTGACGACATTAACGATATTCCCGATATATATAAACATTATACATTTTGAATACTCCTTTCCTCTCGCTCCACGCTCCTCGAATGAAAATCGCAGCTCATTTACTCTGAATAGTGAAAGCAACACGTTTATTCTTTCTTTTTCATGAATTACCCAGAGAAGAGCACAGTTAATTTTGTTATCGCTTTTTGCTTTGCTAACATTGATGCTACCACTAGATGCCAGTGTCGGTGTAGTCCCAGGTATGTGGATCGATTTCGAAGCGCTTCAAGCGCTCATAATACTGGCCAAAGAAGAAGGCCTCCAGCTGATAGGTCTTGAACACCCGAAAGAAGCCCTCGGACGTATACTTGTTGTTCCACACCCAGATGCAGTGGTTGGGAAAGGAGTCAACTACCTGTGCCCGACCATTCTGATCCAGGTCGCATGGCATGTGCGTTGTGGGGAAGTCGAAGGGCAACGTGGGCTCTGTCTCTGCGCGTTTCCTGCGTACAATATGTCTTATCACGGTGCTGGACACGGGCTGCGGTGCGGACGAGGCTTCCGCCTCTTCAGTCTCATTGCTTCGTTTGGCAGCAATTGTGGTCGCATTCGCATGAGTCCCATTGGTCTTGGCAGCGTCATCCACTACGATTGAGCTGCTGGCCAGACTTCGGCACTGGCCACAGGGCAATCGGATCTGCAGTCGATACACGAATAAGACTAACTTGGGGAAGGACGATGACTATCGCAATGCGCTTACCAATGCAGCCAGTCCAATGAGAAGTATGGTTAGAACCAACTTCATGTTTTAACCGAAAGATTCTTGCCTTAAATAATACAAATATTTATCGGAATATGTATATTTTGTGTTTGAATAGTGATTTAACTAACAACAATAAACAGCGCACGGAAATTTAAGGAAAAATTGTATACTTTGACACACAAGTGGAAGGAAATGGAGGAGAAATTGAATAAACAGACAAAGCGAAACTTGCTTTGTTTGACAAGTTGCTCTATTTAAATAGGTGCATATGAACAACATTATTGAACAACGGTAATATCTTAATATTTGGTATATGTTAAACTTAATCATGGCAATTTGTATAAAATCTTAATTTTTCCCTGCTAGTCCCTTGGATAACTAATGGTTGAATTTAATTCTTTTTAATATTCTCTCTAATATTGATATATATTTTTATAACTCGCATATATGCCGCATTCGAGGCTCAGTATATTTCAATAGATAAGCAAATTCATTACCACGATATATTAATGTCTGTATTCCACTCTCCATTAGGCAGATAGCCAATAGTTAATAAATTATTATAAATTTTGTTGTGTTTTTCACATATTTATTTGCTGTAAATAAATACAGCTTTGATAGCATAAAGTAGAGATTAGTCTGAGTAAAGACAGCTGACAGTTGATCCTCTGTGAAAAAAATACTCAGAGAGTGACCAATTAAGTCGGCTTGACGTTTCGAGCTCGTTAGCGATTGCCCCGAAACCTTTTTTAACTACGAAGTCTCACTGATCGCCAATCGTATCTCTCTCGAAACGATGTTCGTTTAAAGAGCGTCATAAGAACCGAAGTCAGAGTGAGAGCGAATAAATATGACTTGTTCGATTGATGTGACGAGCAGAGCATAACGAATAAGATAGTCAAGAGTTATTGGCGAACTATGTATTTAATGTAATTTAAGACTAATGTGGTCAAAGAAGCCTACACTATATAACAATGTATACATATGTATATATAACTTAATAATAAAGCCAAATTGGCGATCATGGCAACAGCCTTAAACAATTTCCCAGCGACAACAAAATGGCGTCCTCTTGTGTTGGCCAAAATTAACAGTATTTCCATAAGCCAGCACACAAACACACACAAATATTCCTATATATTGATGAGCGAGTCATAACAACAACAACAACAATATACAGCATATTTTATGGCATATACGCAGCCAAGTGTCAGAAAAGCTTTTACAAAATTTTTACCACACACTTTTTCAAACTTGACTACACTCAGCCGCTCTCCCCCTCCCTCTCGCATTGAGTCTCTCTATCTCGCTTGCTCTCGCGCTTCTGCCTTTTATTAAAATGCATTTAAAACGCCTTTTTCAGTTTTTTTCTAGAATTTTTTTTGCAGTGTTTTTGTTTTGTCGCTGCGGCGGCTACTGTGAAAAGCTCATGCATTTCAGTTTTTTATACTGTTTACGCCATTTTAACTTTATTGTTGTTGTCGTTGTTGTTGTTGAACAACAATGTTGCAGCTGTATGGGTGGCTCTCTGTGTGTGTGTGTGTGTGTGTGTGGATAGACATGGCAAAAGTGAAATGGTTATCGCGCTTGTTTGATTTAATTTATTGGCTTAGCGCCATTGTGGCCTGATGTGCAACACTTTACACTCACAACACTTTTTGCCCCATCTCTGTGGAGTAGCACAGTGAGCGAAACAGAGAGAGGACGGGAGGGAGAGAGAAAGAGCGAGGCACATTGGCAACACTGGAGTCGCTTTTTGGGCGCTTCCAGTCAATCTACTCTCGTCCGCACGACTTTGTTGCATGTTGTTTGAATTTTTTCAGCTCGCAATTTCTTTTATATATAATTTTACTCTTTTTCTTCTTTTGCACTGATAAAATCGGCTGATTGCTGTGCTTGTCTTGCTCTGAGCACTTGCTCTCCCCCTCTCTCTCTCTCTCTCTTTCGCTTTTATATAAATTTTATAAAAATGCTGCCTCACTGTCCAGCAGGCAAATGTTTGACCACACACACACACATACTGACTGTGCCAACTAACGCAAAGGTGGCTTAAATTGAATTCCAGCTTAATTTATAAAAAGGAAACTTTAATAAACTAAAGAGATCCAAGATTGAGAAAATAATTGAATATACATACATAGATATATGGCAGATATAGCTTCTATATACGAACATATTTATTGTTCTTATATTACTATTTATTAATGCTTGACAATAATATATTTGTTTTAAATATATTTGCTATATATTGATGTATATATATTAATTAAATTATTGTTAACTAAATTTTATTTAATTTTTTTGTTAAAAAAGTATTTAATTATATTTATAATTATTATTTTTTTTTTATTATTTTACTGATTTCTTTAATATCATTTTTTAAAATTTTATTTTATATTTTATTTCTAATTTAATATTCTGATTTATTTTATTTATTTATTCATTTTTTAATGTATAGTTTATATAGCCATCTTGCACATTTTCTACCTTGTTATAATATTTTACATATCTTTTAATACTCTATTCGCTTACAAAAAATTTTTTGTTCTATTCTTTCAACCTAACCATGCGAAATTGTTTTTAAACGAAAAAAAATCAACAGAAAACACTTAACAAGTGCCTCATCGTTCCCTGACCCTTGGCATTTGGCAAAGCTTTCGCGCAAATTGTAATGCAGCATGTTAACAATTTATTTGTCTTTCACTTGCAACAAAAAAAACAAGCGAAAGAAATACACTATATATGATGATAAAAACTGAAATAAAATTGAACATGTAATCGAAAAAAAATTAAGTTAATTAAAGAAAACGAGTTTTTGCAATTGATAAGCAGAAGTTTGACTGTCAATAATAGAGTTATTCAGTATGCGTTTCAATGTAAAGGCAGACTTGCTAAATAAACCATAAACATAACTATGAAAAAACTGTGTAAAATATATATATTATATCACTCATCTAATATCATATTTAGATTGCATCTGATAAACATATGGATCAATGCTGTTAATTATATTAATGGCAGCCACGACAGCAGAGCTTGCCCGAACTAGTTCAATCAACAGGCGAACATATCATATATATAACAAATATTTATCATAATTTTGCTGTTGTTGTTGTTGCTGTCGATGTTGTTTTTTGTGCTTTCTTGATTTGAATGTTGAACGCACTTAGAGCCTTTTACGTGGCATAGCATATAAGGACGGCATTCATGTGGCTTGCCCGCAAAGTCAGATGTCACATACATTGAAGTTTGATTCGGCAGGCTGTAAACACCAAACAGTCGGCAAGTCACGCACACGAACACACGCATCAAAAAGTTGACAGAAGTACAGTGGAGTGGGGGAGTGGTGGAGTGGGGGAGGTGGAGGGAGCGAGAGGGGACTCATGTCAGCTATTTGCTTGCCCTTTTCTGACATTTGCTGCCAAAGTTGATATTATTAATTTACAGCGCGTAGCGAGCAGGGGAATGTCATACCCCAAAGATACCCTGCATACACCCAACCCAAACTGGGCTCGCTCTCCGCCACCCACACCACCCACCCGCCCGATTCTTCGCTCCACCGCAAAGTATGCCACACGCATTTTCCCTTGTCCCGGGCGACATTTATCGGCAAGTTTGTCAGCAGATCGAGTAGGCGGTGCGTGGGTGTATGTGTGTGCTCAGGACATACACACACACACACACAAACACACACACATATAGACACACACGCCATAATCATAAAATGATTTTATTGCGCTGGCAATTTCATTATTTCGGATTTTAATGTAATTTCTCCCAGTTGGATTTGAGGCAAGGATCTTAAATTTCACTTGACTGGGAATTGAGCAATTGGGCAATTGACTGGCCCCGTTTACTAATTAGACACACGGTCAACTATAAAGACAGATATACGCCACTTTCCAAGTATTTCATTAATTAATTTGCCAATTTCATTCGTACATCGTCCGCTCAAGTCTCCAACGTGTGCTCAACACAACTTTGCGTGCCGCAAGTGCCAAAGAAAAGAAAAAGCATATGAAAATAGGAAGCCTGAGAGCTGGGAGCAGGGCAGTTCAGATAAGTCCCCAGAGGTGTGAGAATAAAAAAAGAACATATAAAATAAAATAAATTGTTATGAAACCGAAAGAGTTGCCCCAACGAAGATTCAATGCACTAACTGCTAGCTGATGAGGTGAAAATGTTTATTAGTGTTTATTATTATTGTTTATTATTAGTATTATTTATTTTAATCAGCGAATTTGTTATTAAATATTAATTTTTTATTGTATGGTATAGCTATATACTATGTTGAATTTTTATATTTAAAAATTTCTTAGCCAAATAGTTTAATATTATTGAAAATTTTTAATACTAAAATCTCTTACTTCTCCCGAATTCTCAACGGCTTTTAGATATAAATATTTACTTGATTTTGTTTATTTATTTTCCTAATTTAACCTAAATTAATTATAAAATTAAAGCAAAAAAAAAAAAAAGAATATTAATATATATCTATATAGCAATACGCTCATTATACTGCAGATTTCTATATAATACATATCTCTATCATCCAAGTTTCTGCATGCCACAACGTCTTCACAAAGTCTGGAATACCATTTGCAAAGCGTATTTAAAAACAAGTAAGAAAGCTCTAGTCGAGACTGCTCGACTACGAGATCCCCTGAACCCTTGGAGCAATAGATATTTCAATACTTTTTCGCGACTTTCAGCTTACACAAGAAACACGCACACACACACACACACACACGCACGTACGCACACACAGGTATACATACACACACACGCATACAGACACACATACACACACACACGCATACAGACACAAACGCATACACACACACACATACACATACAAGCAACCACGCATAAACACGCATGGGCTGCAGTGTGCGCTTACTATGAGAACTTAATTGTTTAATAACTTTTTTTATGGACGTACGATCTTCATGAAACTTTTAGATTATGATTATAACATGAATATGCATGTAATTGCCAAAGCACAAGTCTCTAGTATTTGAAATACGCTTTTTACAAAAGTGACGGTGAGGGGGTGAATTTAAGGGTGGGGGGTAAATTTTAACAAAAACCGAAATTGTATAAATTGCATATAAGCATACATTAAAAATTTGGAGACTCTAGCAATAAAGGTGTAGAAGATATAATTTTATAACTGGGTTTCGATAAGGTTTTTTATCGATAAAAAAAGATCGAGATGAGTTATCGATTTTTAATGATAAACTTGATATGCGCGCTGTAATTACGGACATTTTAAAAAAAATTTGAAGTCTCTAGCTCTTATATCTTCTGAAATCGACGCGTTCATACATACGGACAGACGGACAGACGGACAGACGGACGGACGGACAGACGGACAGACGGACAGACAGACGGACAGGGCCAAATCAACTCAGCTCGTCACCCTGATCAAGAATATATATACTTTGTGGGGTCTGCCACGCCTCCTTCTCCCTGTTACATACATTTCAACAAAACCATTATACCCTGATTTCCCATTGAAAATGGGTTCAGGGTATAAAAATTATAATGGCAACGCGTTGGGGCGCTTGGTCAGCTGCACATAAATTTAGATTAGAAATAAAGGCAATGCCCCCATATGGGTGTGCGAATGTATGTATGTATTCATGTGTGCAGGATTTGAATGCATGCCTGTCGTAAATTCATCACCAAATATCAACGCACACCATCAGCGCAACATAAAGGGAAATGTGAGAAAAGGGAAATAAAAACCAGAAACAAATAAATAAACCAACCATGAAAAATGTTTCGTGTGTGCGGTTAACAATTTGCGTGTTTTTCTTACTTATCCCATTTTTCCCTCGTCTGTTATTCCTACACTTTTGCACACAAACAGGTGGTGTGACAGTCCCGCCGTATTTGGATTGCATTCTATCAGACTTTAGATATCCAGCTTAAAATATTTTCAATTACATTCTCAATTTTTACTGTTTTTTACTTTAAGTGTGAAAAAGGAGCTGAAAATGATTGCAGAGATACGCCAGAAAAGAAGAAGAAGTCTGCAAGACTTGATGATACTCTAGCAACTGCTCTGGATATGCTAAATATTTTTTATTTATTTTCTAAATGGAACATTTTTGTTTATATTTATAAAATGTATAATTTTCATATCTTTTTAAACAATTTTAAATATCTAAAATATATCAATTCGTTATATGATATCTCCAGACTCTTACAAACTCCAAATTTGTAGCTAAGAATAAATTTGGTAGCCAGACATTGCAGCCACGAAGCACTTGGCTTTGTTTAGTTGGCAAACAGCAATTCAACTCCAACAGCTTCCAGACAGTTGGCAAATAGAAATGGTAAAACATGGCAAGCAAAAGGAAAAACTATTTCCCTTTTCGTCAAAGGAGCAGACCCAAAACATCATCATTATAAAGCCGAGCAACTGAATTTATGACACATGTCTCAGAACATACAAAACTGCGAAATATCATTTGGATATTTTTTTGTTTTCTGTGTGTGCCGGTGGGCGTGGCTTGTATTGTGCTGCTCCTTTGTTTATGCAGCAATTTATGACATGCAAAGCAGAAGCAAACACATGACAAGGACAATGGGCAAACATGAACGACCCCCATAATACGCCAAGCAAATATTTATGCGGCTGCCCAACTCTCGCCCACTCTCGCCCTCTCCCTCCCTCTCTGAATCACTATCTATCTCTGTCTTGCACTGTTTGTCTCCCTCTCAGGCTGCCAAGTGTGTGGACTATTAATATTTTTATTGGGTTCAACAATTTCCAAAAGCTTCGTTCTTGTTTTTGTTTAATTAGTTACAACACAGATAGACACACACACACACACACACACACACAAGCTCTCACTCTCACATACACACATGTTGATTATGACAAGCGCATTAATTGCTTTTCATTATTTGCTTATTTATCTTTGATCAAACAATATTTTTATTGTGCAAAAGGCACTGGAAATCGATTAAGTTGCTCAATCGAAAGGGCGCGTTGTATAAAAAATAAATGAATGTCGATAATCAAAATATCGAAAATCATTTAATGAAACATGTAAACAGTTTATATATCAAAACTTTCATATTCTTTTATAAAAAATAAAAAATAAAATATATATATATATATATATATAATAATAATTGTATTATTATAAATTATGTTATATTATAATTCCCTAACAATATTCGTTGAACTCTGCTGCTCGTAGCTCCAAAAATTTGTTAACCCATCAGCCAGGGTGGAGAACTTTTACCATAATTTGGCAATTATTATGCCACTTTTGCTGAGCCGCTGCCATTTACAGAAAAAAACGGGGGGGGCAGAGGCAGACAAAAACCACTTTGATAAAGAAAATATTCCCAACAATCAAAGGGCAAACAAAGGCGAGACGAAGCCTTCTATGGGATGGTGCAAAGCTTAAGAACCCACGAAAAAAGACGCGAAGTGAAATCAAAATGTGCGGAGCGCGGGTTTTTAATGTTAATTCTCGTGGAGGGTGTGGAAAGGGAAAGGGAAAGGGAGAGGGGACGGGAAGCTGACTGAGCTTGGGAAAAGTGTTTTGTTTGTTGTTTAGCCTTTGCATAAGAAATTCTGTTGTTCAATTGTTTTTTTTTCCCTCTCTCTCTCTCTCTCTTCCTCTTTTTGGGAATGTTTTCGTTTCATGGAGTTGCGAAAAAGGTGAAGACGAACCAACTGCTAAAATTGTGTTTACCTTGGCTTTTGTTTGCTTTACATTTTTGTAAGTAGCCGAGCAGACGGGCATTAAAATAACACAATAAACTAAAAAGAAATTGAGTCTGGATGAATCTAGGGAGGGGTTTGCCTTAGCAAGTACTCGAAGCGAACTAAATGCTGTGCAGTCAGGCCTAAAGTCTAAGCACTTTGAAGATATACTTGACCCCTGCTCCGTGACCTTAGTCATGCGCTTGATTGATTGCACAAACGAAACGAAATACCTGAACAGGTGAACAGGTGAGCAGGTGAGTGGGTGAGTGGGTGCACCTGCACCAGAAGGTATGCTACAAATTTAGTTGCCAACCAAAATTTCCAATCAGAGATCAACTCGACATCAACTCAAAGTCAAGTTTTCTCTGCTCTGCTTTTTTTTTTTTTTTTTTTTTTTTTTAGTTAGTTTGTAATTGTAACAAATGAACCAAGTGCTTGGGCAGTTATTTTTACAATATGGGTACTCCCTCGCTTCTGTGGCTTGGCATTTTCAAGTTGTCTGACGGCTGATTCAATACGCTTCACTGGGCTGTCGAGTGCCAGCCGTATTACTGTGTGGAATATTTACAATTTAATTGCAATTTACTTACGTTTCTTCCATGAATCTCATTTGGCATTTGCATAAATCCAAAACATTTTGATTGCATTTGCCAAATATCATTTTGCATATGATTTATAATTTTGGCAAATTTTAATGCGGCATAAATTACATTATTTATTATTGCAATTTATTTGTTTTCTATACATATTGATATATGTATATATGTATTTGGTATATTTGTTTATTCCCTATATATTATGCATTTATTTTTGTATTTATTTATTTTTTCTTGTTTGTTGTCTCGTCAATGTGTATTAATTATTAATTATAAATAATTGTAATCATAATATTTTTTCCTTTACTGCTTTTCATTTTTATTTTAGCCAAATTTGCAATTTTTGTTTGGCTTTTATTAATTTTTTTCTTCTTATTTAATTTTTTTTTAAGTTTAGTTTGTTAGATTGTTGGTTTATTATTATTATTTTTTTTATCTAAATCAATATTCTTTGTTGAGCTAAGTGGGTAAATTTATATGAAAGCGATTATTAATAAAAAATATGTATTATTCAACCTTTTAATTAGCTTAAATGTAAATTTTTTGTTTGTTTATTTTATATTGTATATTAAAATGTTATTTATGCAATTTATGCAATATATTGATTTGGCAAGTCAATTTTTTTGTAGATATATTTTGTATCAAGTGATAAATAAATTATTATCTAAATGACTATCTACATTTATATGCTTTATATTTTTATATTGATGAATTTATTTTATATTTACATATATTATTTATATATACGTTATATGTTTATATATAACTTTTTGTATTTACATATTATTTATATATTTTGTATTTATTCTGTTTTCATTTTGTTTACTGGTATACTTATATTTTTAAAATATTTTGTAATTTTTATTTTTAAGAATATAACTTTCCTCACTTTTCAATCTAATTATTTTCTCAATTTCAGCCCAACCTCAATTTGCTTCAACTACAAGTGAATTTTGCTTCAGTTTTGGTCTGGGCTTGCTGTGAGACCCATCCATTTGGCTTCCCTTGCACGTAGCACACATTACACGCACCTCACAGCGCCTACACCTGTCACGCCTCCTCCCCATAGCCTTCGCCATGTGCAGCCGCGCATATAATTTGCAATTTACATTTTCAACTTTATTTTATAGGCAAATTTTTAATTTGGTAAAAAAAAAACCGTTGGAATAAAACAATTTTTAAACACATTTCCAAAAAAAAATGAAAATGAAAACCTTTCAAATGATATGAAAGAATTAAACAATTGAAATGCAATGTAGAGTGAGACAGAAAACGAGGGTCAGCCCTTTAGGGCTGTCCAACTGTCCGGTTGGTCAACTGTCTGTCTGTCTGGTCAACGAGCCGGGTTCAGGTTACGAGCGGTTGGGACACGTGCATTTGGTCACTCGCTCTGCTTCAGCAGCGCTCATTAAAGGAATTTCCGCTGTGGTCATCGAACCATGAATTAAAATGTGCACACAAAATGTTACCCAACCTCGATTCCTCCCTCTCTCTCTCTCTCCCTCTATCTCTCTCACTCTCCCACCAGTACTGGAGGATGTGCCACAGCAATTGAAAAAATTGTTTGGCTCACAGGCTGAGGCACGTCAATTGAACGAGTGGCGAGTGGAAAACAGGTGGCATTTGATATAACTTTTGTTGCCTTTAAGGGTGGCTAGAGCGGCAGTAAAATATATTTGAATATGTTACGTAGAAAGCGAAGAGTATAACTATTAAATATGCAGATAGAACTCATGGAGCAGCTGGCTGAATAGTAGAGTTCGAGTGTCGATTATAAGTATTTTATTCTATATGTAAAACTCCGTCTCTTCTTTTGTAAAATTTATATAAATTCATTTTTAGTCATAAAGACTTGTCCAAAGCGTTTTGTTTTCTAGAACTAATAGATATTACCTTGGGCGAGTTTTGTCACATTTTGGGTTACTAAATAAGTAATTAAAAGCCCTACACCATTTGTCAAAAGTATTTATAATTCTTCAGGCTAAATCACTCATTAGATTCGATTTGTTGTTTCTCCAGTCGCATGTAGACTGTGTACCTTGATTTATGGCGGAATACTGCTAATAAACAGCAACAGAGACAACATATGCTCATCGTTTATGACAACACATGCAGCACAGCTCAACTTTTCAGTTCAGTTGTGTATAACAAGCTATATCTTCTTCTCGATATATGCTGCTGTTTGATTTTACTTTTGCAATATATATGTATATATATAGGAAACTTTATATATATATTTATATATATATATTGCCAGGCATGACACATTTTTTGCATGAATTATAAGCAAAGCAGAAAAAAAAAACTAAATATCGTTGCGCGCTATTTTTAAAATTGGTCTCGGCTATGATATAATTTTTGCCGATTTGCTTAGCCGGTACATATATATAAAACATATATACACATATGTATCTACTGTACATTATATATATGTATATATCTATAAACATTTTATTTTCATTTTCGCTTTTCGCGCACAAAAAATATTTTCAACATTTGCTCATTTTTATTTTTTTATTTTTATTTTTTTTTTCTTGTTTGATTTACTTTTGGCTGTGACATAAATTTCTATGTTGAAATTTTTTCTAAAAACTTTTCAATATATTGTGAGTTATTACAAAAACACATAAGGTCAGCTTTTATACATAGTCGAGTCCTTGAATAAGTGCTAAATATATATTTTATATATAAATTAAATAAAAAAAATATATATTTAATTTATTTTAATTTATATTTAAGTATAACTAATTTATATTTTAAAATATTATTTTTTTTTTTATTTAAGTTTATTTTTGCTTTTCATATTAAATAAATATTTAATTATTCAAGCATATAAAATTTTAAAATTTATTTTATACATTCAAATTACACATTATTTGTTTTCTTTACTGTATATTTATTTATTTCATTTTTATATAATTTCAACATTATTTGTTTCAATTTAATTTATAAATCATATTTTTATTTCCGGAATATTATTTATTTTGTAATTTTGTTGCTTTATTTATATTCTTTGACCATTTCTTTAGCTTACTTTCACATAGCTTTCGCAGGGATCTCTGTGCATAACTCCGATTGAAATTTTCTTTCTTTAGATTTATTTATTTTATTTTTTGTAAATATATATTTTCACACGCGCGCTGATTACTGGCAATTGTTGTTGTTCTGCTGTTTGGTGTTGGCCAGGCCAAAATGACAACAACGTCAGCTGCAATTCAATTCAATTCGATTCGATTCGAGTTGGTTTCTCGGTTCGTAAGACGAGGAACGCGCGCGTATGCTAAGGGCAATCCGTCCACGTACTCGACGCACGACGTTCAAAATGAAACTGAAATCCACTTGATGGCTGCACGGGCAGCTAAAGCCAAAGCCAAAGAGCCGAAGCAGCGACGCGTCGCAGCAACAGCAACAGCAGCAGCAACAGTGACGCCGACAGCAGCAGCAGCAACAACGAAAAGCCACCCCTAACATGGCCAACGCGCGAAATGTTGCCGGCTGCGTTGGCGTCTTACAGCTGACATTGACGTTAGCGTTAACGTTAACGTTATGCCAGCAGCGCTGCCCGCGTCTCGCGTGTTGGTCAAGTGTTCGAGCGCCGCGTCGCGGCCATTGAGAGCAGAGACGCAACGCCGGCCACATGTTTCCCGTCTTGTGTAGACTTTTTTCTCCCGTTGTTGCTCATTCGTGTTGCTCTAGCTGCTGCTCTTGTTGTTGCTGCAAATAAATTTTGACTTTGGCATCTGCGGCCGAGCATTTCCTTTTGGCCGAATTTTCCATTTGTTTTTCTTGTTAGCTCTGTTGTTTTATCTTTGCGCGGTTTTCATTTGCGCATAATTTGATTACTTGATCTTTCGCTTTTATTATGGAAATACGTTTTGCTTTTATAAATAAACATATATATACATATATATTAGACCTAGTTAAATTTAGTCAATCCGTTCGCTATATCGGTTGGGCACCTTTTTGCATGTTTTTCAGACTTATGACCTAGAAGACCAGGCAATCGACTGAGTTTTTTTAAGGGTATTTATTGACTGTAGTTCTATACGGCTCATTCCTATCCTCTATTACAAATTATAGTCTTTCTTTTCTATGGCACTCCAATGCGCAAGAATTAGGGACATGCAGCACTCTCCTCTTTTTCTCCGATCACCTCTGCTTTGTCTATACCCTAAATCTTGAAAACTTTGCTCATTCTGCTTCTGATATATCCTACGCATTCATTACAATCTTATTAATTTTACTCCGATAAAAGATATACTATTATTACTACAGCATGTTTTTCATCCATATCTAATTGATTATTGGTGTATAAATCAGGCCTTGCTTTGTTCATAATACGGTTTATTCGATTGAACTTAGTATTTAAAATCAGTTGCTATTTGGAGAACAGTATGAACAGTACAGTAAATATTACCAAAGCAAGCAAATTATCACAATGAATCGAACTTTTTCTTTAGCAGAAGTTTACAGCAAAGTGAGTAGATAATTAAGGATAAACGGTCTTAACTCACTCATACTCACTCAGGTGAGTTGTTTCAGCGTGATGACTGTGAAGCATGAGGATCGTTGCAAATTTGTAAGCGCGGCAGATAATTGCAAACATATCATGAATCTATTTAGATACTACAAGATCATGTATTGCGCTCTGGAAGTCAATGACAGAAGTTCGGAGCTGATTATTATTGTCCTCTACGCTGTGATGGTGTTCTTCTTGATTCTGTGGACCTTGATGCTAATGCAGAAGTTGTAAGAATCCCAACTCAAAAGCTCTGATCAATTTTATTCTTCTAATGAATGGTTGTCTTTTCTTTCTAAGCTTCTGTCAAGTTATAAAGATTCTTACCATTAAGCTGAATTTAAATGAATATTTAGCTGGCATCACTTTAATTGCCATGTGCAACTCATCGCCGGAGCTACTGACGCATCTGATGCCCGTTCGAAGTCTGTCACCGGTGTATTCGATAACCTTGAGTAGCGGGATAACCGTCCTTTCGTTGTCCGGCGGTATTATTTGCTATCTGAGATCGTTTCAGATTAACAACGCGTGCGCAATACGTGATATTCTCTTTCTAGTCTTGTGCAGCGAGTTGGTGCTATACTTTATATTAACAGAAGGACGTACTAGGATATGGGAAGCTGTCGGTAATCTAAATATAATTGTCCAGAATTTTTTATTATCGTACTTAATCATTTATCTTACAGCTCTGATAACATTGTTTTTAACATATGTGATCATTAATGTAATCGATCTGAAACTGTCACGTCTTTACATGGAGAGTAAGTCGCCGAGTAGAACTAGTCAGTGAACGCTTGATGTTAATTTCCAAAAATTTCCCACAGAAGTGAAACGAAAGATTGCCGAAATGAAAACCAGAGATTTGACAATCGGTGATCACCAGGAGCTGAGTAACCTTGAGTTAGAATTCTCTACCTTAGAGATACACAATATGATGGGGCTGCACAACTATCGGCATACCTATTACTACGATAATATGATTCGGAAAAGCTCTTTGCGCAGGTCAACGATTCGTCGGTCTACGCTTGGTCTTGGACGTGTCTCAAAGCCAATTCCACAAGAGAAAGGCATTGACTTGAACAGCACATTCAATATACTCCATAATCCGGACAATCCCAAGAACATGTTCATCTTCAGCGAATTCCGTGAGGCGCTGTGGCCCGTCGATAGAGAGCAATGGCGTCTGAAAGGCTGGTGCGGACGTGGCATACTCTTAATACTCGCCCCTTTATATCTCCTCAGCGTTATCATAATACCAAACCCGGACTATACGGCCGATAAGCATGGCTGGAGCAAGTTGCTCAACTGCATTCAAATAATAATCAGTCCGTTTATTTGTACGTTAATTATTCATGGTAAGTTTTCTTCTCTCTCCTTCTCACTGAACTCGCCTTTACTGCCTCATTTACATTTCTGTTCTGTATATCTACGTATACATATATTTCTCTACTCTTTGTTTCATTCTCGTTTTTCTTATTACAGCTCTTCATCTAAAGGACTATGATGAGTACTCCATGAAGTTTGACTTTATCTATGCCCTATACTCGCTTGCGATTACTGTACCGTTAGCAATAGCTGTGCTCATTCACTCTCGCACAGATAAGCCGCCCGCTTATCATATCGTAATACCCATAATAGGAAAGATATCTATTTTCATTAACTTACTAATATATTGCAGATCTTTGCAATACTTGGCTTCATCATAACAGTTATTATTTTCTCCATCTGTTTTACCGAGGTGCAGGTGCTGTTCTCAATCATTGGTCTGTCTTTTGACTTATCGGAGGACTATGTAGCGATCAGCATTCATGTGCTTGCCGCATCCCTAAGCGATATAATTTTGAATTCATCGCTCGCTAAACAGGGCTACGAGCGAATGGCATTTGCTGCAACTATATCACATCCCATCTTAGGTAGATGTCCAAAATAATAATCTACATTTATGTATTATACCCATCTATGTTGTTTCAGAGTTGACATTGGGCATGGGCTTGGTCTGTTTAGTGAATGCTCATGCTCAGGAAGAGGGCGCAGTCAACTGGCTGATCGGCATACACGGTTATATAATTCTCGTCTTCTATATGATTGCAGTCTTTTCGTACCTGGGCTGGGGCTTGATCTACAACTTCTTCACTCGTCGATCGATGGGAATATACTCATTTATCATATACGCTTTGTTCTGTTTCTATATTATTCTAGCTGAGTTAGAAATTATTTACGATATAACATTTATATCGCCATATATCGAGCCAAAATAAAAATAAAAATATATATTAACAAGAACAGATGTATATAATCGAAATTTTAAATTGACATTTCTAAAACTTAAACGTAATATAACAGCAAAGTATGCGATGTAAAACTCTCGCTGGATACTGTATATGCGAGATGTTCTATATGCGAGTGATACCAAGCACTTACCTTATGTTCAACAGGGTGGATCGACCTGATCTATGTATTATATTAATGAGAAGATTTGAATGAACCATTTAATGTAATATACTTTTATTCTTTTGTATCAATCCTAGCAAAATTCAGAAAAGTACATCAATTTCCGCGATGGTTTAAAGGCGGATCGACCTTTTCCGATTTAGTTAATTTGTAACTCGAAATCTATTGAGCCGATTTTCATGTATTTGGTGTTGTCGGTTAGCCACATTTGTCGGTTAGCCGTATTTTTTCTTCGATCACCACTCCTTTCGCTCATTCTGATTCTGATATTGGCTTTGCTTTTTTAATAATACAGATTAAGTCGAATGAACTTAGTATTTCAAATCAGTTGCTTCTTGAAAAAACATTGAATAGTACAGTTAAAATTATTAAAGCAAGCAAATTATCACAATGAATCGAACTTTTTCTTTAGCAGAAGTTTACAGCAAAGTGAGTAGATAATTATAGATAAACGGTCTTAACTCACTCATACTCACTCAGGTAAGTTGTTTCAGCGTGATGACTGTGAAGCATGAGGATCGTTGCAAATTTGTAAGCGCGGCAGATAATTGCAAACATGTCATGAATCTATTTAGATACTACAAGATCATGTATTGCGCTCTGGAAGTCAATGACAGAAGTTCGGAGCTGATTATTATTGTCCTCTACGCTGTGATGGTGTTCTTCTTGATTCTGTGGACCTTGATGCTAATGCAGAAGTTGTAAGAATCCCAACTCAAAAGCTCTGATCAATTTTATTCTTTTAATGAATGGTTGTCTTTTCTTTCTAAGCTTCTGTCAAGTTATAAAGATTCTTACCATTAAGCTGAATTTAAATGAATATTTAGCTGGCATCACTTTAATTGCCATGTGCAACTCATCGCCGGAGCTACTGACGAATCTGATGCCCGTTCGAAGTCTGTCACCGGTCTATTCGATAGCCTTGAGTAGCGGGATAACCGTCCTTTCGTTGTCCGGCGGTATTATTTGCTATCTGAGATCGTTTCAGATTAACAACGCGTGCGCAATACGTGATATTCTCTTTCTAGTCTTGTGCAGCGAGTTGGTGCTATACTTTATATTAACAGAAGGACGTACTAGGATATGGGAAGCTGTCGGTAATCTAAATATAATTGTCCAGAATTTTTTATTATCGTACTTAATCATTTATCTTACAGCTCTGATAACATTGTTTTTAACATATGTGATCATTAATGTAATCGATCTGAAACTGTCACGTCTTTACATGGAGAGTAAGTCGCCGAGTAGAACTAGTCAGTGAACGCTTGATGTTAATTTCCAAAAATTTCCCACAGAAGTGAAACGAAAGATTGCCGAAATGAAAACCAGAGATTTGACAATCGGTGATCACCAGGAGCTGAGTAACCTTGAGTTAGAATTCTCTGCCTTAGAGATACACAATATGATGGGGCTGCACAACTATCGGTATACGTATTACTACGATAATATGATTCGGAAAAGCTCTTTGCGCAGGTCAACGATTCGTCGGTCTACGCTTGGTCTTGGACGTGTCTCCAAGCCAATTCCACAAGAGAAAGGCATTGACTTGAACAGCACACTCAATATACTCCATAATCCGGACAATCCCAAGAACATGTTCATCTTCAGCGAATTCCGTGAGGCGCTGTGGCCCGTCGATAGAGAGCAATGGCGTCTGAAAGGCTGGTGCGGACGTGGCATACTCTTAATACTCGCCCCTTTATATCTCCTCAGCGTTATCATAATACCAAACCCGGACTATACGGCCGATAAGCATGGCTGGAGCAAGTTGCTCAACTGCATTCAAATAATAATCAGTCCGTTTATTTGTACGTTAATTATTCATGGTAAGTTTTCTTCTCTCTCCTTCTCACTGAACTCGCCTTTACTGCCTCATTTACATTTCTGTTCTGTATATCTACGTATACATATATTTCTCTACTCTTTGTTTCATTCTCGTTTTTCTTATTACAGCTCTTCATCTAAAGGACTATGATGAGTACTCCATGAAGTTTGACTTTATCTATGCCCTATACTCGCTTGCGATTACTGTACCGTTAGCAATAGCTGTGCTCATTCACTCTCGCACAGATAAGCCGCCCGCTTATCATATCGTAATACCCATAATAGGAAAGATATCTATTTTCATTAACTTACTAATATATTGCAGATCTTTGCAATACTTGGCTTCATCATAACAGTTCTTATTTTAACAATCTGTTTCACCGAGATGGAGGTGCTGATCGCAATAATTGGCCTGTCCTTTGACCTGTCGGAGGACTATGTATCGATCAGCATACGCGTGCTTGCCGCATCTCTGAGCGATATAATTGTGAATACGTCGCTCGCTAAACAGGGCTACGAGCGAATGGCATTTGCTGCAACTATATCACATCCCATCTTAGGTAGATGTCCAAAATAATAATCTACATTTATGTATTATACCCATCTATGTTGTTTCAGAGTTGACATTAGGAATGGGCTTGGTCTGTTTAGTGAATGCTCATGCTCAGGAAGAGGGCGCAGTCAACTGGCTGATCGGCATACACGGCTATATAACTCTCGTGTTCTATTTAATTTTAGCTATTTCGTACCTGGGCTGGGGCTTGATCTACAACTTCTTCACTCGTCGATCGATGGGAATATACTCATTTATCATATACGCTTTGTTCTGTCTCTATATTATTCTAGCTGAATTAGAAATCATCTACGATATAACTTTTCTATCGCCATATATCGAGCCACAATAAAAAGAATATATATTATCAATAACAGATGCATATATTTATTCGAAATTGAATTTGTATTTCCAAAGGCCTAAGCGTAAATTCCAAGGTGGCATATTTTTGCTGGATGCAGTATCTATATATGCGACTGATACCAAACATTTACCTAATATTCAACAAGGTGGAATGGCCTTTTCCGTATTAGATATATTATAACTCAACGGCTCAACCGATTTTTATGTATTTGGTAATGGACTTTAATTTTTAGTCAAGTAATTTGCTATGTCGCTTAGTGCCAAACGTCCTTCGGACTGTTACATATATCTTAAGAAAATCTTAACTCATATCTATGTTACCTGCTCCAAAACTCCATATGCCAGTGCACACATACATGCTGATTCCTGTAGTTTAGCATATTAGCACTAAGCTGTTGACAGAGGTAGAGTCAGAGATGTATGTTAATATTAGGCGGGCTCTAATAGATTGCCCCTTCTGAAGTTTTCTTCCTTGCTTTACTTCGATCACCTCTATTGGAGATCCAATAAGAAGCTAAGTGGCCTTCCGTTAAAAATCTAACCCTGACCAGTTATTAGCCTACTCCGAATGTACATCACGTCTACCTCTATTTAATTTATGTTCACAAACCAGGCTTTGCTTTTTCCTTAACACAGTTTTAGTCAAATGAAGTTAGTATTTCAACTCACTTGCTTATTGGAGAGACATTTAATAGTACAGTAAAAAAAAATTACAGAAAATATGGAAACTTTCAGAATGAACCGAACTTTTTCTTTGGCAGAAGTTTACAGCAAGGTGAGTTGAGAATTATAGAGCCGCAGACTATCATAAACAAGCTTCACTCAATCACACTTACTACTCAGGTGAGCTGTTTCAGCGTGATGACTGTGAAGCATGTGGATCGTTGCAAATATGTAACTGCCGCAGAGGACTGCAAACATGCCATGAATCTCTTAAGATACTACAGGATCATGTACTGCGCAATGAAAGTTGATGACAGAAGTTCGGAGATGCTTGTCATTGTCATCTACGCTACAGTAGTATTGATCCTCATACTGTGGGTCATTATACTGGAGAAGTAGTGAGTGGCCCAACTCAAAAGCTCTTATCGATTTTATTCCTCGAATGAAAGGTTCTTTTCTTTCTAAGCTTCAATCATATAGTCAAGATTATTACCATCAAGTTGAATTTAAATGAATATTTAGCTGGCATCACTTTGGTTGCCTTCTGCAACACAGCGCCCGAGATGTTGACGAATGTCATGCCCATTCGCAGCCTGTCACCGGTCTATTCCACAAACATGAGCAGCGGTGTATCCATTCTTTTGTTGTCTAGCGGTACCATTTGCTATCTAAGATCTTTTCAGATTAACAACGCGTGCGCAATACGCGATATTCTCTTTCTAATCCTTAGCAGCGAGTTACTGATTTACTGTATGATTTCAGATGGATTCACGACATTTACGGAATCTTGCGGTAATCTACATAATGACATATTCCTTGATCTCTTCTTATTTTACTTAATAATTAACCTTGCAGTTCTTGTATCAATGTTCTTTATATATGTAATCATTAATGTAATCGATCTAAAACTGTCACGTCTTTACATGGAGAGTAAGTCGCCGAGTAGAACTAGACGTTGAACGCTTGACGTTAATTTCCAAAAATTTCCCACAGAAGTGAAAAGAAAGATTGCCGAAATGAAAACCAGAGATTTGACAATCGAAGATCATGAGGAACTGAGTGACCTTGAGTTAACATTGTCTGCCCTAGAGATACACAATATGATGGGGCTGCACAACTATCGGGATACCTATTACTACGATAATATGGTTCGGAAGAGCTCTTTGCGCAGGTCTACCATTCGTCGGTCTACGCTTGGACTTGGACGAGTCTCCAGGGTGATCCCACAAAAAAAAACTATTGATAAGGCTAGCACACGCAACATACTCCATAATCCGGACAATCCCAAGAACATGTTCATCTTCAGCGAATTCCGTGAGGCGCTGTGGCCCGTCGATAGAGAGCAATGGCGTCTGAAAGGCTGGTGCGGACGTGGCATACTCTTATTACTCGCCCCTTTATATCTCCTCAGCGTTATCATAATACCAAACCCGGACTATACGGCCGATAAGCATGGCTGGAGCAAGTTGCTCAACTGCATTCAAATAATAATCAGTCCGTTTATTTGTACGTTAGTTATTCATGGTAAGTTCATTTGTATATGCCCAAGATATCTGTATCTTGTTTTTTGTATCTTGTATCTGGTATACCTTCCTTCTCTCTTTTACTCAATGAACTTTACATTCCTGCCTCTATTACCTTCATGTTCTCTATATTTATAGTAACATATATTTCTCTACTCTTCCTTTCTTTCTAATTATAGCTCTTTTTCTAAAGTCCTATGATGAATACTCAATGAAATTCGACTTTACCTATGCTCTATATTCGTTAGGAATTACTGTGCCTTTGGCAATTGCTGTGTTTCTTCACTCTCGCACCGATAAGCCGCCTGCTTATCATTTCGTAAGACCCATAACTTGTGATGCCTCTATTTGTATTAATTTTCTAATTCATTTCAGATCTTTGCTGTAATTGGCTTCAGTACTACACTCATCATTATGATGCTCTGTGTTTGCGAGGTGGGGGTGCTATTCGCAATCATTGGCCTGTCCTTTAACCTGTCGGAGGACTATGTAGCGATCAGCATTCAGGTGCTTGCGACGACCGTGGGCGATGTAATTGTGAATTCATCGCTCGCCAAACAGGGCTACGAGCGAATGGCATTGGCTGCGACTTTTGCTCATCCCATTTTAGGTATGACTTCATAGTAATACATATATATTTTAAGTTTCAAACACCGTATATCACTTTAGAATTGACATTGGGCATGGGTTTGATCTGCTTATTGAATGAACATGTTCGAGTGAAGGGTACAGCCAACTGGATGGTCGGCATGCACGGCTATATAGCACACGTCTTCTATATGATTGCAGTATTTTCGTACCTGGCCTGGGGCTTGATCTACAACTTCTTCACGCGTCGCTCGATCGGAATATTCTCATATATCATATACGCCTTGTTCTGTCTCTATGTTTTTTTAGCTGAATTTGAATTTATCTACGATATGACATATTTATCTTCATACATTGAGCCAAAATAAAAATTCTCAAAATTTAACGAAACCATATGTATATTTTTATAATGTATTTGTTTTAAATCTAAATTCATAATTCCAATTATTCTTGACAAATGTACAATAGAATGAATGCTGTGGTATCAGATTCTTTCTGGTTGCAATATCTATATGAGAAGGAGCTCAAACACTTACCTCGTATTCAACGAGGTGGATCTGCCTGGTCTACATATGCTAACAAATAATCTATCTATCTGACGTAATAAAAACAATACTATTGGGGACTGAGTACTGTTGGATCAAAAATGTAGGGATTTTTGAACTCGATACGAAATCAAAATTAATAGCAATAAATACATATATAATATTTTAAATTTATTTTAAAATGTTGGGTTTGTCATGAAGTTTTTTGTGCTCAACAGTACTACTAATAATATTTATATATTATTTGCATATGTAATATATATGTATATATAGCTACATCGTAAGTTAAGTATATGTCCTTCTAGATTCAACAATTTATTTACATGATAAACAAACAATATTTACTCAATGAAAAGAAAAACCAAATTGGATCGTCCCTGTGTATGTACACGATTTACAGATGGGATCTACATGTGGTCATAATCTACGGCCACCCAAAGACATAGAGGGAATGGAATACGAATTTCAAGTTCAGCCAAAATATGTGTATCTGAACAGTATATTAAAAGCAGTGCGGCGGAATATATATGTGGGTCAGAGAATAGAACAAACAAACATTAATTAGCTAAAATGTCTGGAAAGCGACCAAAAAAGCAAAACTAAATAACATTCAAAGATCTTACAGTTCAATACAGCGAGAGAGTGCGAGTGACCGAGCAAGCGAGGTAAGAGGAAGAGGGTTAATCGCATGGCATTTATTTTTGGCGCTTGACAAAGGACAAAAAGAGACAAGAGAACAGCAAAGAGCACAGAAATAACAACAACAATAAAGAGGTCTGGCTGGCCGGCAGCCAAAGCAAACGTGCGCACGTAGATAAAAGTAGATACTCTCCATAAAACTCTACACAGCTGAGAGGTAGAGAGAGAGAGAGAAAGAGCGAGCGGGCGTCAGCGCCAGAGAGTGCGTCGCTGCTGGCGTCAGCAGCAGCAGGCGAATGAGCGTAGCAAAACAAAAAGCCAACAAACGGCAGCAGCACGACTCGGCGTCTTCTTATATTACAAATGCTGGCAACAAAAAAAGCAAAAAGGCGGCAGCGGCAGCGGCGTCTGACACCTGTGCGTGTGTGCTAGCCCCTTCACCTGCCACGCTGCCCTTGCTTATCGACTCGTTTATTAATGAGACATACGGCCACTGCTGTTGCTGCTGCTGCTGCCGTTGCTGCTGCCACGCGCGCTCTTACGCAGTTGCACGCAGGTGTTTACCAGGTAGCTACAATAACAAGAGGTTTCTGCTCTCAGGTATCGGCAGCACTGCGATCTGCAGCAGCCCCTCGTTGGCTAATTGAGTGTGTGGCTGACTCTTATATTATTGAAGTGTGTGTGCGTGTGCTTTGCCTTATTGTTTTTGTTTTCCTCTTCTTTGGCTGGCTCTCGGGATAATCCCCCGCGCTTTAGTTTGGCAGCCGTCCATGCAAAGCAGATGCTGGGCGACTCTGAGTTCAATATGCTGGCAATGTGAGCACAGCTGTCTTCACTTTGTTTTATCCCCCTGCCTGGTGTATTATAATTTTATCATAAATTCTGGGCACAGACAGAACTGTCTCAGAGTGGATTCAATTGCTGTGGAACATAAGCTGTACGTAAGTGTGTGGAATCTGTGCATTGAGCGCTGCTGCTGCAGAGCCAGAGCGAGTGCGAGAGCGAGAGCGAGCATTGTCAATGCCTATGAGCGCTAATGCCATTGGCTGCAGCACTGACGATCCCGTTAGGCCACTCTTGAGTGTGTGAGAGAGAGCGTGAGAGAGCTATTGTTTGTGTAACCTGTGATTCCGCTAGTTGAATGGTATATGAGAGAAATACGCTTGGAATATGAAAGTCATTTCTTAAATAAAATCCACATATTTGAAATAGATAAGGTATTATATTATGCTATTAAACCAGAAAAGAGTTTCTGCAATCTAACAGTAAAGTAAAACCACGCCAAAAACGAAACTCAAAATGGAAATAGTTTCTCAACTGGGATCATTCCAGTTACTTAAAACGTACTTAGCCTTTTAGGCAGCTAATTCAATTGCCACAAAAGTGGGAATTTAACTTTTAATCTTTTTGTTTTACCTTTTTTTTTTTGCTTTTATTTTGTTAGGTGAGCAGAACTTGCCAAAAGCCAACGAAAATGCCGTGAAAATTAAGGAAAACTGAAACCTTGAGGCAGTCCAGCCACTCCCACCCACCTACGCACCCACCTGCCAAGCAGAAATGCCAAGAGAGTGCGAATTGATGGCAAAGCGTGAGCCTGGGGTAGGGTTAGCACTAGCCCTGGATAGGGTCTTGGTGCCCCAATGTGAATTGCTGTGTGTGTGTGTTTGCGATATGTCTGCCGAGTTGTCGGAGGTTGTCGAGCGAACTGTTGGCAATGTTCGCGCTTCGTTAGCTTTAATTTCAGTAATTTGCAGCGACGATTTGGCCCAAAAGGCGGCCAGACGACGTTAAAACAAAAGTGTAGCAAAAAACGTCGCGACATTTTCACGAATCAAGACGCACAGCAGAAACGTAAAGCAAAAGAAAATCAAGGCCTTATATTGGGACTTGGATTGTGCAAGAAGATATCCAGGAATTATTTCTGAAGAGAGTTGTGCTTCTTCTCATGAGAGGAATAAAGTAAATTTTAACTAAAAGAATTTTTATATTTTATGAATTTTATATAAATTTTATATAAATATTTTATATGGAGATTATAATATGATTATGAGCTTTATTTATTATTATATTTAATGCCTTATTGTAGATATATTTTACATATATGTATATTTAATGTAATGTAATATTTCTTCTCTGTTTCTATTCTATTTTCTTAGTCTGTCACAAATTTATTCTCAATTCCAGAGGACTCTTTCCCTTTATGGCTACAGGGTATGTGGCACCCAAAAGGACGTCACCCACAAGGCAACTGGGAAAACTTTCGCTCTCGCCCAGGTAAACTGAGACGTTTCTTGAGCAGGCGGTTACCCTTATTCCTCCCTCCCCCTCCCTCCCCCTCACTCGTCCTGCCAATAATGCCGCACAATGCTCAGCTGCGCTGCACACCTCTTGCTAAATATTTAATGACCAATGGAGTCGAGACGAAGTCGCAGCTAAATTCCGAATTCGCAGCGAGTTGAAGTGGAAGTTGGGAGTTTTGTGAGCGAACGGAGCCGTGCGCTGTAATTGCAAAATGTTTTGCAATGGAATTTTATTTACATTTTCCATGAGCTGCACAAGAAGACGTCTAGTGGGCTCCTTAAACTCTCCCTCTCTCTCTCTCGCCCTCTCTATCACCGTCTCTCTTTCACTGTTTTGGGCTGAATTCCAATGCGATTTTCATTCGTTTCATTTGAAAGCTTTTCATTTCGCGTTTTGTTTCCTTTTCTGCACTCGCCTCGCCTCCCTCCGTAATGAAGTGTACGAATTTGCTAAAAAGCTGGATTTCCGTTTCCCTGTCTTCCTCTTCCATCGCGCGCGACTGTGTATGTGTGTGTGTGTGTGCGAGTATATATATGAGATTCTTAACGAGTTTAGGTTCGCATGTATTGCTCGAGCAACTCCGTCTAAAGGCTTACCAAATGTTGTCTGAGAAATTGTGCAAAACGAGGAATCTCAGCGCCCGGGCTGCCTAACGGAGCCAAAAATAAAAATAAAAGGAGTATCTGCTTTCGTTTTGTTGCTAATGATGGCTGTAGACTGAGCGAGCCAGAGAAGTGGATGAAGAAATATGTATGTATGTAATACGAACCTAATCGAGTCATCGTCGAGCATAAGAACTTATATAAATCAAATAATGTTGAAGCTTGAAAGGTAAACAGCTTCTGCTCTTGATTCGTAAATTGATGTAAGGCACTGATGAGCTACAGCAGGAAGTTGTAAATAGAAATAGAAATCAAGAGAGATGGATCATGTGATATAAATGTATGTGTATATGTACATTTGATATAGAGTGTCCAGCAATAGAACTAATGCTGTAACTATCAAAGTCTATTCTTATATTATACTTGAATTGTTCTGTTACTCTTCTACTAATACTCTCATATTAACTCTACAGTCTAAGGATGTACTTAAAAAAAATATGAGAGATGAGTACTTGATCATTGGAGTATTAGAGTATTTTGTATTAGAGTAGAAGAGTAGTAGACAGACTTATACTCTAATATACTAATACTAATATAACGAATTACTCAAACATTCCACAATTCTTATAGTCGTTTCCTCGCATCATCTTACATTTCTCTCAATCTTATTCACAAACTCATTTACTCTGATACTATTTTATTTCTCATATACTCTATAACCTACTCTAACTCACACTCTTCTACTTTATACTTTTTTTTCGGGGTATTCCCTTGCGATTCTCACTTATTGTTTATTCAGGCTCATTTTGCGAACTTCTAAGGGTAGTGAGGCTATTTACTGTTGTCTCTCTTTTTTAAGTCCAGCTGAATGTGTATATTTCTGCTGCAGTTAAATAACATCTAATCAAAGTCGTGCCAGATATTTGCCTTAGTTGTTCAATGCAAATAACAGCAACTGCGACGGCCATGTCATGGAATCCTTTTGTTGCATATGCCCCATTCGTTCCAGTTCGCCTCCTTCGTCCTTTAGCTTCCTCCCCACACACAATTGGTTACTCTTCAATCTAAGCCAATTGTTCCATGGCTAGCAATTGTTCGGCTCTAACCAGAACAGATGTCAGACAGGGACATGGCCAAAGAGAAGGGGCGAGCGGAAGAGGGACTGGGCTAAAGAAGGACATGGCCACTGGCGGTTGACATGATGACGTGTGTAATGAGCAAACAAATACGCGCGATGCAGCTAGAGAGAAAAAAGTTGAATAAAGCAACAACAAGAGCAACAACAACGACAACGACAACAAAAAGCGCAAATACAAATAAATAATAAAACAAATAGCAGCTACAATAACAATGCCCGTCTGACATATCCTGCAGCAACGAAATAACAACAAGCAGCAGGGAAAAATCACTAATGAATCCGGCAAATGTTTTTAGCTTGCAACTCCACGTTGCAGTTGCATGCGGAATGAATGGAAAATGAAATTGTTGCCAGTTCCCAGTTGTAAAAACAGAAAGCAAAAAGCAGAAAGTCGAGGCAATTGATGAACTGACTAATGCCCTCTAAGGACTTTATGATGATTTAGTAAATTAATATTGGACCATCTTTTCATTTAAACATAGAAATATAACTACAGCAAATATTCTGTATATAGATAGACCCCAAGCTGCTAGGGTTTACTTATAGAGAAGGTGTATAAATATTATAGAGAAAGTTTCTTAACTTCACTTTGATGATAAATATCGTAAATCATTTCGACTAATATATTTAAATTTTATAAGCACAACACAGTTCGGAATGTAGAAGAGACTCCTTAAAACAAAACAAAAATCAATAAAATAAATATAGATGAAATTCCTTTTGATTTTGGGGCTCAGATTTTTAATTAAATGCATATACCCTTAGCTTTTTCTGTGCAGGGTATAATGAATGGAGTTACCAGACAACAGAACCGGAAAAAATACTGCACTCTTTAATCCCTAATGTCAGTTCACGTTCAATGGAGTCGAGCTTGAGCTACTCCTAGCCTGCGCTGCCCTCTGCCTCCTGCCTCCTGCCTCCTGCATCTCATTCCATTTATGTTGTTGTTATATTGTGGTCGCTACGCTGTGCCATTTCTTTGGCCAACTCTTCGGCGACCTTTTCATATTATTTTCAATTTTTTTTCCCGGGATCTACACATTGCAACGGATGCGCCATGTCCGGCGCTTGTAACCGGAATAATAGCAACGGCAACAACAGCAACGAATTCCCCTGTTGTGGTTGTTTTTTTATTTACTTTATTTTTATTTAATTAAAAACCAAAAAACAATCCAATGCGCCGCTACTAACTTGGCAAATAACTGTAAATGCATATATACTATATGTATATTATTATTTCTCTTAAAATTTGTCGTTAATATGTTTTTAAAATTCAATTCTTTTTAATTTTTCGTCATTTTGTATGCAAATTTGTGAGACTCTCTTTTTCTATTTCTCTCTCTCTCTTTCTCCCTCTTACTCGCTATTGCTTGTCTGCCTCATTTAAATGTAAAAAGGATTAAAGTTTATTGCGGTCGGGCGGGGGCGTGCTGGGCGTGGGCGTGGTTGCGGCTGAAGTACGCTCCTTATGCCATTCGGAAGTTGAAGTAATTGTTGGAATTGCACATTTGTGTGTTTTAATTGTTGAAATTATGCAGAGGCCTAAAACGAAGAGGGTGGACCGAAAAGTTTTTCCAAAAAAGGGGTGCTACCCTTGCTTGCTTGCCTGCCTGCCTGCCTGCCTGGTGGAAACGACCAACGTGCGCTTGTTGTTTTTATGAGTTTTCACGCAAGTGGGCGGCATGCCAAGTGGGGGCGTGGCACTTGAAGCGCTGGCAATAAGCAGCATTGTTGGTTTTAAGTTTCGGCTCCTTCATTTCATTCTTATTTTTAGTCAGCCAAAAAAGTTTGTTTCATTTTGATGAAGCAGCAGGCAAAATAAATAAAAAAAAATTTTTTAAATGTGTTGAATATGAAGCAGTCAAATTGTAGGAGAAACAAAGGGTTTAACCAACACCTGAAATAGAAGACTGCAGCTGCCTACTTTATTAGCTGAATGACCAATGCTGATTGCTGCAGCACTCAAAAGCTGATTGGTATGCAAGAGCCATTGCTTCTTCGAGAAGTATATTAAATCTAGTTTTTAATTAAAATAAAAAAAATACCTTGGGCATCAAAGAACGTCAGCTTACCTGAAATTAAAGAATAAAAACATTAATTAGTTAAATTTATTTATTAAAAAAATATTTTAAAAATTCTATACATAATATTTCACATTTATTATGAAAACTAGAGCAGCGCTGACCTTTTGCTTTGCTACTGAAGGTCAAAAAGTGGCATAAATAGACTTGAGACTCTACATCTCTCTTTCATGGCGCTCCACAAATAGATGTCTGCCCCGCAGGTACATCAGGCGCAATCAAAGCGAGGTACATGAAAGATTTATGTGATGCTGCTAAGAAAAGAGCAAGGGACTGCAAATTGTATACTGGGGTAAGTCCCTAGTACCAGCTACTATTTGTGAGTGTATCTTCGCTATGAGCAGCTTTAATGCTCTCAAAGCCGATGCCAATGGGCTTCATTGCTTTTTATTTTATTTCATTTTATTCTGTGGATCCCATGTTCTTTTGAGTGGGGGCTCTCTCTGGCAACGCGCGCTCTGACCATAAGCTGACCGAATTCGAGCCGCGGGCTAGTTTTCAGTTGAATACATTAAAAATTCGTAAAAGAAATAAAACTTCACGCAGGACAGAGCTCATTAAATGCACCCACGAACCGGGCATACTTATGTTACTGGGCGTGGCATGGGCAAAGGGGGGCAGGGACTGAGGGTTTTCCTACGAACATAAATCAAAATGCGCGCGTCTGTGAACTTAAAAAGCACGTGCGCCATAAGGAAGTGGTTGGAGTATGAAGTGTAGAGGGAGATAAACTCAATGTGGGGACTAACGGCTGAGTCTGATATAATTAAGCATCATAACTCGAGGGATATTTGTGTGGATGCTCGGGAATGGGGATGAGGCAGGGCGTCTGTGGATGAGCCAGGAAATGAGCAAAAGCTGCTGCGACGAGCACGAAAGTTAATCAAAACTTGTTGTTGTTGCTGTTGCCTCACTGTACGGCAAATAAAGTTTTATGTAGTGCAAAAACGTTATAAACTTTCCACAAAACAAAAGCAACTCGAAAGGTAGCAAACAAAGAAATTCAAAAAAAAAAAAAAAAACACACACACACACAAAACAAAATGCCGAAACAAAAGAAAACATTCAATAATATTATGAAAATTTGTTGGGAGAGCAGTGAGATACCCTCTATATGATTAAAGAGTATAGAGTAAAAGAATGAAATGTGGGCAGAGAGAGAGAGAGAGAGAGAGAAAGTGAGGCAAATAGAGAGAGATTCATAACGAAAACGAGAAATAGAGAGAGAGAGGAGATAAGACGCGAAAAGAAGACAGTCCGAAAAATGTAAAAAAAGAAAGAGAGAGAAGAAGAAATAAGAAACCGGATAAATCAACAGCCAGAAGAGGTAGATGAGAACAAGAGAACCATTAAGATGATAACCATCTTTTAAATCTTCAGCTTAAAGTCTCCTAAATCAGTGCACTCATAGAACAGAATCAAAACTCAACAACTACAGGGTATTCAAACAGCCGGCAATGCAAGCCTATCTGAAAGCCTGTAATGTATTCCTGTTGAGATTTTGCTGAATCGTATGATTCTCATTTGAAATTTGAAGTGGAGCATAGGAAACATGCACATTAATTTAAAGCTTAATATATAATAAACGTAATTGCAGACGACGTCAGTCTACGAGCTGGACAATGGATGTAACGGGCATAGCTTGACAGCCAGAGAATGAGAGAGGGCGGGAGAGAGAGAGAGAGAGAGAGAGAGAAGGGGAAGCGAAAGTGCTGCAGGCTAAGCCAAATTGGTTGCTTGAATGGTTGACAACATGTCCTCGGCATCGTCAACGTCGACTCCTGTTTGATGTAGTCGCAGAAATTCCGGACGCAGACGACGCGCCGTTCGTTCGTGGGTTCGAGCCGGGGTTTCCCTTTTGCCTCGTGCACCTTCCGTTGACAAGCAAAAGGAAAGTTTTTGGTGAAAAGGGATCCGAATGCCCGCCGGCCGCTAAAAATACAGACAAAAGAAAACCGAACTGTCAGAATGCGGAGGGCGGATAGCAAGGCAGGAGGACGGAAGGCCTGAAGGGTATGAGGGGAAGACGGAGGTCAGGTGTTTCTTTGGGGGCGCCTAAGAAAACGAAAAGGAAAACATGATGCAAATGTTATTGTATTGTTTTTGAAGTTGGAAGACGTCAGCCGAGGGAGCAGCACACAAACAAAAGGTAAAAGTTCAAGCTGTTGTCGGGGGAGGTACAAATTTTGGCACGTTCGCCCCATTTTGATGGGCGTGGCAGCAACGGTCAGCGCAAAGCGTTATAATGAGCCAGCTTTTGTTTTAGGCCAACTAATAGGCTAATTATATACGTATTGACGGGCAGTTGAGTCATAAGAAGGGCTGCCAGAGGTGTTGTGGGTGCACAAAAGGGTTGTGCAGGTGAGTCTCATCAGGTGGCGAAAATGTGAGAGTGGTACAAAAAATATATATTGTATTGTATCTGTTATTCTTATATTTAACTGATGTAAAACAATTTCGACGTGTTTTAGCGGTAAGCCTAGCTATTTTTAGCGGTAAGACGAGCCCTGAAGAAAGTACACCCATCCATTGTATCTAATTTAAATAAGCATTGTTGTCATTTACATAAAATCTAATTAGTAGCTATCGCAGCAGGAGTCGTCTCTTCCTCACACACACACACACACACACACACACACACACACACACACACACACACACACACACACACACACACACACACAATTACAATCGCATCAGCACACAGAGGAAAAAAACATAGCATATTTAGCAGGGCCTGCACTCAGCGCTCTGTCTTTCTCTCTGTCTCTCTCTCTCACACACACACACACGCTCGCTGTGCTGTCATATCATGTGCACATCACATCAATTTGCAAAAAGAAATGAAATGGCAAGTGGCAGCCACTTAAGCCACATATCGCAACGAGAGTAGCTGAAAGGGGAGTAAAACAGAGGAGAGCAGGAGGCAGCAGAAGGCAGCAGGAGGAGGCAGGCAGGCAGGGCAAAAGGCAGTCAAGTGTGTTTGCTTGTTTAAGCGAAACTCAGAGCGAATCTGAATGAGTACGTGCGTTACGCTGCCTGTCAATTGCAGTTGTTCGAGCAGTGCCTAACACGCCCACGCCCACAATTGACGCCCTGCCCTCGCACCTTTCAATCGGCAGCCGTACGCAAATCAATTTGTGCGCGATTTCTGTGATATTTTCTTTTTACTTTTTGCTTTGGCCAACAAATCGAGAAATATCCCGTTGGCAGGACAAACTGAAGGTTTTTTCTGCTAGCTGGCAGCGGGTCGTGCTGCTGCTGCTCCAGCTCCTGCTCCGGCTCCTGCTGCTGCTGCTGCTGCTGGGCGTCGACTGTTTACCGCTTAATGATGTTTGTCGGCTGTCGAACGCGCGCGTAAATTGGAATACGTGCTACCCACACACCCGTACCCCAGCTCTGTCCCTTTCTCTCTATCTCCCTCTCCCACTCTCGCTCTTCCTACCCAGGCTGTTCTGCATGTCCTGGCATGCAAATTTCAATGTATGTAAATCGTATGCTTCGCGCAACGCCTACGTCTCTGGCGCTCCATTTGCATACAAGAGCTCTACATGTGTTAAAGTCCGCCCGGAAACACATTGCCTCACACTCTCTATCACTCTCCGGCTCTCCCACTCTCCCGCTCCCCCACTCTCTCTCCCCCTCCCGCTCTGTCTCGCTGAGTCTGTCTCTTAATCCTTTTTGCGCGCATTAAAAGCTTGGCCCGAAAAAATTGCTCGTAGACCTCGTCGCATTGGATTTCTCTGTAAAGCATTATACAAATTTTATGCGTGTCTTTCTCTTATGAGCCAGCCGCCCCCTCGACCCGCCTCTCGCCTACTACAACTCATTTATCCGTTGTACGGTCTAGCTGTATTATTTTTGGTTGCCATGCCTGCGGTTTCCTTTTTTTGTGCTTTCTTCCTTTCTTGTTGTTGTTGTTGTTGCTGCTGTTGCTGTTGTTGTTGTTTTCTGCTCAACGCTTGACTGACAGCCAGACATCAAAATCAGCTTAGGGAATTTTCGCTTAATAGAAAATTTACAATGTTGTCCTGGCCATGTTGAGCGTCCTTGATATCCTCTGGCTGGCGTTTGAATTTAATTACGACCTCAGCCCGGCGGCGGCTTAAAGCGTGTAATTAGTGCGACATATAATTGAAAAGCACTCAAATGATATGGCCAGAGCCAGAGCGTGTCCTGCATGATGTCCTGCCTGGACGCATGTCCTGTCTGCGCCACATTACCTGTGTAGTCGCATTTGAAAGGACAGCGCTTCAAATAAAAAATTAAATAAAGATTATCATACAAATAATACAAAAATAAAAAATCGAATGAGTTTATTTTAAAAACTTAATTGGAAAACACACAGCTCGAGCTGAACGAAACGAAATGTTATTAAAATTAATTGATCAAATTAAATGAGTAAAGGAATTTAATTAGACTTCATAAGCAGACACACAAAAGCGAGATTGCAAATGTAATAATAAATAAATGCATATATGAAATAATTAATATTCATATATAGAATGAATAAGCCTTGAATTGATTGAGCCGGCTTTAAGTTCCGTTCCGAGCCGAACAGCTGTTGGCTGTCATATTGATGGCAGCCCTACCTGATTCCATTTTCTACACATTTCAATTCAATTGCTTGCTCCATTTCTGTGGCAAATGCATTTTCGATTCAATAAACTCAGCCCAGCACACACAATTTTTGGTCACAAAAGCAGCAGCAGCTGCAGCAAAAATTAATTTCACTTGAGAGAATAATAAGAAGAAGATGAAGGAAAAGATGACGAAGAAACCAGAAGGATACGAAGAATGAGAAGGAGAGAGAAGGAGATGGAGATGGAGAATACCGAGAGCTGTTTCAATAAATCGCTGTCCAAGCCAAGGGCCAGCCTTGCAATTTCTTAAAGGCTCTGTCCGAAATGCAGCTCCTTTGCGCTGCGCATTAATATCTATATACATTTTTCATCTCTTGCAATGTGGACAATGCAAACAAGTAGGACATGGTCACAGAGCGAGTGAAAGACTACGAAATACCCTCTAGAATTGTCGTAGGAAGCTAAAGGGATTTTTGCTGAAAATTCTATTGAAAAGAAGTTGAGTTATCAAAAATAAAATATAATTATTAAATGATAATTTTATAAAATAAATAAAACGACATTATTAAATAAATTGTACTTCAAAATTTAAATTAATATGGAATTAATTATTATTATTATTTTTTTATTTATTTACTTTTTAATTTTTTATTTTATTTTATTTTATTTTTTTTTTTAAAGCTTACTGAAAGATAATACTAGTAATAGTAGAAATGTAATATTATTACATGTGATTTAAACATTTTTTTAATAAACAGACTTTCGCTTCAATATAAAAAAAAAAAAAAATCCTATTCAAGGAAATTTATATTCTTATGTTTTATTAAAGTTGTTTTAAAATTTTACTATATTAAATTAATAATTTCAATTGATTTTCATTTCATAATCATAATCTCAATAGTTTCATAAGACGCTGCACGATTTGTATACAGGGTATAGCACAGCTGGCTGGCTGCCTTGAGATATTTCAATGTCGAGCTGATGGCAGTTTCGTGTTGACTTCAGCTCAGGACTTTCACTTTGTCAGCGCCCAAAAGTTCCGAGCTCTTAATTGAGCAGAGGCGGCAGCTGCTGCGGGGCACTTTAAACTTAAAGCCAACAAGTCACAAGCAGCAGCCACCCAGCTCAGCGCAGCTCAGCTCAGCTCAGTTCAGTTGGCCAACAGCTCGGCCCATTTAATTAGCCCAATTAATGCGCACTCACGTCGCGACGCGTTCAAATTGGCGCAGAGTCCATGAGTTCATTTGGCCGTCTGCTCCTGCTCCTGCTGCTCCTGCTGCTGCTGCCTTCGACGCCCCCATTTGCAGCGAAAGGTTTATTTGCATTAAACTGTCAAATTAATTGACAATGGCAATAGCTGAGAATCTGCTTTGGCGCGCTGCACTCGGCCATCGCCCGGGGCTGTGGCCCAAAGCCAGCTAAAAATGTGGCTGAAATCGGAGTCGGCTAATTAACAGCGAATAGCCAATGCAGTCTGAATGAAGCTAACGGAATCTAACAGCCAGCTGAGTCGATTTTATCAAAGTTAATTCGACGGAAAGTTGTCAATAGAAAGAGCTGCAGCAAAAATATAAAAAGTGGGCGGGCTTGAAAATGGGAGAGTCAGAGTTCAAGAAAACTCTTTAAACTAGCTCTTACTTCTCTTATTGAGCTTTAGCTCAACTCAAACTAAACCCATTCACTCAGCTAACAATCAATACTTATCCAAAGTTTTGTAGCTGCTTTGATCAAATATTCGCATACACCTGTATATTCTCACACTCACCTGGCTGACTGACTGACTGACTGACTGCTTTGTTCATTTGCATTAGCTGCGACACGTCTTTTATCCATGTCAAAGTACGAACAACAAAACGCATTACACGAAACTCAATTTTCAATAATTTTTAGCACAACTTTTTGGAAAACCAAACAAAAATAACAATCATTAAGAGAGAGAGGGAGTGACTGAGTATGAAGGGTGAGAGAGAGAGGGAGGGCACTTCAACTTGCGCTCATTTGCATCTGATTAAAAATAACAAACAGAAGAAGAAGCAGCAGAAGAGGGGCAAGCGAAAAAACTTTCCCAGTTACTCGAAATGCTGGGAATTGGATGCTGCTGATAATTTTCTCTTCCTCTTTTTTTTTTCAACAAATTCAATTAAAATTTTTGTCTCATATTTCAATTGAACTACGCGGCGAATGCGTAATTTTTTGTATGAGGCCTCTCTCTATATGTGTGTGTGTGAGTGTGGGTAGCTGATAAATCAGCAACATATCTCTTACATAACTGACATTACTCAGTGACATGTGGAGCTGCCAGTCAAGCGACCGAATTGTCATTGAACCACAGTTGACATGAGCACCCTGTCAGGGTCGCACTGGGATCAGATCTCTGGGGACTTTCGCCTCGCTTTTAAGAGCCTGTTATAATATGCAAGCTGAATATGAAATGCAAACTTAAAAGATATATGCAGAATATGAGACAAGAGAAATGTCGCATCATAAGGAAATTCTCTTTTAATAAAAATATTGAAATTTTATTTAATATTTCTTCTGTTAATTTCACATTAAGGGTATTCCGTCTTCGCCCTCGCCTTGTTGATTATTTTCGCATTTAAATTTCTCCGTCTGCCCAACTTTATGACTTATTTGGCAATCAGCAATTTAATGACTTCCTGTTCCTTGAGCTGATCTCAATGGATGCTCAACTTTGGCTTGGGTATATACGTAATTAATCCAACCAGAAGGAAGTTGAGCTTCGATAAAGCTGAACGTCTTTAAGTGGCTCCTGCCTGCATTTGACATTTGATGCATTTGTAATGGGGTCAAGTGGGCGTGGCTCTGACTGTGACTCTGACTCTGGCTGCGGCTGTGGCTTTGACTGTCGCTCTGACTCTGACTGTGGATCCATTGCAATGGCAGTGAAATTTTCTTATTTGCCGCTCGAATGACGTTAATTCGTCTCTAAGGAAAGCTTCTGCTCCACCTCCTCCTGCTGGAGGTAGGTAACGAACGAGTAAAACAAGTTCGTAAAAAGTCAAATAAATGAATTTCATTTATACTCCTCGCCCCAGACATAAACAAAGTAAAATCGACACAAATTCCACTGAGCTCCAAACGTTTTGTGTCTGCTGCCAAAGGATAAACGCATTGCCCAACGCACATGAAGAGTGAAAGAGAGACAGAGACAGACACAGAGAGAGTGAGAGGATGAAACACTAACACACTCAAAGCATATTTGCATTCAAATTTTGTAGCAACAAGCAAACAAACAAGCCAAAGGAACGACGCTCAGTCGCTCTGTCGGTCTGTCGGTCTGTCGGTCTGCGGAGGGGTATAAAACGCTGCAATTGCCGTAACGTAGCCAAGCGAGGCGTAACCCACAAAATCACCCGAAAAAGGCAGGGCGAGACTTTGAGCAGAACTCCGAAAAAAAAAAAAAGCAGCAGCAGCTGCACTTGCAGAAAAAAGCACTTGATTGACTGTGATTGATGAGTATGATAATTGCGGGACTGGTATTACCAACACAGCTCAATCAATTTTGTAGTATATCATGAGAAATGTCGAGTGTCTGATGTTTATTTTGAAAATGATTGATTGTGATTGATGATTGAACGTTTTAATTATTGTATAAATTTAAATAAAATTTATTGAAAATTTGAATTTAATTAATTTTGTTTGCTGATAATAGAATATCCTATAAATTGATTATGACTTTTATAGAAATATATAACCCACTCTTATTATTATATTTAAAAATTTTTTTTCCAGCAAATAGAATTGAATCTTCCATAGATTGATCGCTTCACACTAATTGAATAATAAATATAGCATTTGATTGATGGCAGCTTCAACTCAACTTGATTTCTAGGCATACAGCTCAATTCTAAGCCATAAATTGCATTTATGATTAATATCTCAATCCATATCTATAATCAGTTAGCTGGGCTCCGACTCAACAAATGACTTCAATCAAACGGCGCTGTGCATTTTTTGCACCGTGTACTCCGGACATTTCGCACAGCTCTGTGTAACTGAGCTCCACAGAAATTTCGACATTTGCGCCAAAGGATGGCAACGAAAAAATTGCAACGCCAACCGAAAGACATATAAAAATCTGTCAGTTTGAAAAACCGCGCACATGTATCGCAATCAGGATTCGTTTCTGTTGCTCCTCCTCGCGTTACCCAGGCAGCGGTTAGCCAGTCCCTTAGCCCCTTGGCCCCTTTGCCACATTGCCCCTTAGCCAGGGCGCAGCGCTGTTGCACGTCAGCTTTGTTTGTGTTGGCCCAGAGCCGTCAAGGTGAAGGCATGCCAAAATGACTCGTTACCCATTCACGAGCCTCACTGACTTGGCACTCGATGGATGAGTGCGGCGTTACACGCGAAGGACCTCCCTGCCAACAGCCGAATGAATGAATGACTGACTACCTGAGCAACTGACTGACTGATGGACCGACTGACGAACCGACGGCTGGATGGCCGGATGGAGGGACTGATTGACGAGCTGCTTGGTTGGCTCAGCCAACCCGACGACTCGACGACCTTGTGCCGCCTCTGAACTTGGCAGCTGAGCTGAGCCGCGCCACAGTGAGGGCTGCTAGCTATGTGCCGAGTGCGGCTTGTCAGCTGCTCACGAAAATTGAATTGAGGCTATGAGACGCGGTAAATTCATATGCTTGCATACATTTTGATTGAGCGTGATGTGTGCTGACTTACTCAACAGTTGCCAATTCGTTTGCCACGCTAATCAGGCCACTGAAACTGAGACTGCGAGTAGGAGTGGGAGTGGGAGTGGAACTTGACTGCTGTGGCGCAAACTTAATAATATAGTAAGATTTCATATATTAAAATGATTGCTCTTGATTGACGTATATCATTGAACTGTAAATGTGTTCGATTTATTAATTTAATTTAATATTTAATATTATTTATTTAGTATATATATATAAAAATTTATCTACTAAAAGCTCTAATGAAATTCATATTCTAATATCGTTGAAGCTTAAGCTGATTAGGCTTGCTCTAGTTTAAATACTTCATTTAAATGATTTATTGATTGATTGATTAACATACAGTCTTTGGTATATTATGACATCGATTGTTTTTCTACAGATATTAATTTTAATTATTGAAAGCAAAACATTTAAAGCATTGGTTAACAGAAGGCAATAAATTAATAATAAAATGAATATTAATATTAATTGAATAATTTTTTTTAGCTATGCAACTTAAGAATCTAATGTTAGTTGCTTGTCTGTAAATATTTTAAATAATACCTAAAATATATTATGATTGCTTTTTCTTCTCCTATAGCTCTAACATTTCTCAATCAAAATCCGAATCTACCAAAACGAACAACAATAAAATTTAAGTTGAGCTTACTCTAGTTTATGGATCTCAGGTCTGATTGATTTTGTTTAAGCTTTATCGCTCGCCACAAAAGTGCTTTGGCTTTTACAGCATGTCTTAAAAATTTTTATTTGGTTTATCGATCTAAACACTTTCAGTTCACATTCGCCGCTGGATTGCGTGTGTGTGTGGCAGAGGCGAATAAATCAAAGCTAATGTAATTAAAGCTAAGCACTTGTCAATCCCCTGACCAAATGGACAGCCCTCGGAATCTAGTTCAACTGCAGGAGCCACTCGGCGACTTCTCTCGAACGCTTTTGCATTATTTACGACAACTTTGGGGTGCGATTGTTGCCCCCAGAGTATCTGGATGCGATACGAGTACACAAAACGGAAGCGTTGCACCTGCTGCCAACTGTTTTCCATTTCACATTTCGCATTGCGCATTAGCAATTGTCAATGCGAGGGTAGCTGGTTCGTTGTTCTTGTTGGGTAATCTGAAATGTTCTCTACTAAATCACAAAAAGTGTCAATTGCACTTCAGCTCAAGCGAGGTTGGATTGGATTGGGTTCGAGCTCGGGTTTGGGTAGGGCTCCCATTTTTATGGCGCATATTTTTAGAGCCAGAGCTCAATGCTGTCCAGTGGCCTGGCCATGTTGCTCTGTCTCTCTGTCGCTCTGTCGCCGCTGTTGCAAATTGATGTCAATAAGCGATAATTGAATTAGCGTTGAAATGCACAGTGTACACTGTGCTACATTGCATTGCCCATTGTTTTATAGTCAGTGCAATCAGGGACCGATTCGCTCGATCTCTGCCCACTTCATTTCCATTTCTCTCGTTGTCTGTCTGTGTTCGCTCTCTCTCTCTCTCTCGCTCTCTGTCTCTCCCACTAAATGGATTTGGTTCATGTTTTGTTTTGCTTTTGGCATCGTCTTCTGTTGCCCGTTTCATCAACTAATTGTTTTGGCCGCTTTTAGTTTGTTATTTACTTGATTTAACAGGCGAGTCCCTCGATTCAGCTCCACACTCGCAGCTGAACAACTTCGTTGACATGATTAGCATTAATTGAACGCTGATTTCTTTTGACTGTTCGACGAGATTTTATTTGCTTTTCCCTCACACACACACACACACACACATACACTCACAGAGATTGTCTGGCACAAATGATAATGAAGCACTTCCTGCTTTTTTGCACCGTTGAGTGGGGATTTTAAGCTGAGCTACGTTTAGTGGGCGATTAGGCCAAAGGGCTTGCAAATCAATGCAGCAATGTCTTTCGCTTTATCCACTTAGCAGCGAGAGATAATCAAAAGTTAAAGCACACCTTAATAGCCAAATGCTGTGCGAATTCAATCAACATTAATCAAAATCTAATTGAACGCTTAATTGAACTCTGAAGAGCTGAAGAGATTCTAATTTGGGAGTGTTGATTATATAGAAGAAAGAAAAAGAAATGCAGTATGTATGCAGCTAGAGAGTATATACTGCCTCTCTTTGCAATTCTCATTTGTGGTATAGATATTTATAGAGCCCAGTTTCCTGTCTTTTTCTTTATTATCTCAACTCAGTCTATATAGCTTAATGATCTGCTAATATTACTCGAGTTCATCTTGAGAAATGTCTACCAAAAAATGAACTCCTTGGATTGTATGCCCCATTTTTTATGAACTTGTCAGGTACAAAATGGGGTCTTAAACAGCTTGTTCTGTTTATGGCTGCAAGTTGCAATTTGCTAGTTAACATTTTCATTGCTCGCATAAAAGCGAACAGCTCGCACTTCATTACATGTTATAATACATGTTGCTGCTGCTGTTGCTGTTGCTGTTGTTGTTGCTGTTGGTATTGTGCGGGACTCTACCTCGTCTCACTTTAACACCTTGCAATTAGAATTTTTTACGATACGCCCAACAACAGGCTGTTTACCCCTTTAGATAGGCAAACAGGCCTGCAAGGCTTTGGCCTTTGCTTTTGCTGGTGCCGTTGCCTTTTGCTTTGCCTTTGCCTTGGCACGCACTCGCCTCTTACGTTACGTTTTATTTGAGTTCAGCTCTTTCCTTATTGCAATTTGCCAGTTTTAATTGCTGGCAGTTTGATTGCCAACATGCGCGCTGATGGGCGAGAACTATTCCAGTAGCATTGCCCTCGCCCGCTCGTTTCGACTCGTTGATTTGTATTATAAAATCATTTTTCACGCCGACGCTGCCTGCCAACACTTGCGCCGCACTGTCTCCCACACAGCCCCGCAGCCCAGGCATAAATAAATCAAATGGCAAAAACTGCAAGTATTTTTGAATAAAGTGAATGCCTAATGGATACCCACTAAATGAATTGAATCTGGATTGAATATACTTTTTGAATGAGACAAATTTTATTTTTATATGCTAATGGTTCGCCAGATCAATTAATATTACATAATATTTTGGAATGGGGTATATATTATTTTTCAGCTTCAATTAAAATTTATATAATTTTTTTAACGTAGTAAGAAAATTAATAAAAATTATTTAATGGATTTTGTGGTAAAGCAAATTCATAGAAACTGTTAAGATAATTTTCTATAATTTGTTGTTGGTTGCATTTATTCAGATTATAATTAAAATTAATTATAAAATTTGATAACTTTTGAAATATTTTTTATGAATTAATTTTCCATCTAAGTTCACAAAGTAATTATTAAAAAAATTGTATTAATATATTTAAATTTAATTGAACTTCATTACATCTATCAGTATCAAGGGCTCATCTATATCATATCTTCTCTTAACAAGCTACAGGGTATCATTAAGAAACAATATTCCAACAATTGAAGTCCTTGCACTTGGCGCGCTCTCCTAGACGTTGGCCATAAAATTGGCGTTAAATTACTTTGCACGCAGCAGCAGAAGCCAGAGCAGGAGCAGAGCAGGAGCCTGAGCAGCAGCAGAAGCTGAAGCAGCAGCAGCAGCAGCAACAGCTTCGCTGACGTTGACGTTTGCTGCCCTCGCTACTGCTCCAATTGATGCAAGTCGAAAGTCTGGCATATTGTTGCTGCGAAGGAGAGCAGCAGGAGCAGCAGCAGGAGGAGCAGGGGTGGGAGCTGCTAGGTGTGCTCTGTTATTGCAATGCAAATTCATCACGTAATCGTTAACAGGCCTGCGCCAGAGACGAGCAGCAGCAGCAGCAGGAGGAGCAGGAGTAGCGGGGGTAGCAGGAGCAGTGGGTGCAGCAGGGGGCGAGAGCAATTCATTTCAGTCAAGTGCAGTGCACAGGCAGCGAAAGGGCGCTCGCTTGGGCTGGCGTCCAGCTGTAGGTCCCTTTCCTGCAGCTCCTGCTGCTGCTGCTGCTCCTGCTGCTGGCAGCACTTCAACCAATGCTGTCCGACTCGACGTCTGTTGGTCTGTCTGTCATCAGTTGCCAGCCAGGCGCAGCCTTTTACTGTTTGTCAACCTGTGTTTCACTTGCTGTGTGGCCTGTGCTTGCCTTTCCTTATCCTCGACTGCTATGGCTTTCCTCTTTGCTTGAATTGTTTGTTGACCTTTTGGCATTCATATTCATATATATATATCTGTGTGCGAGTATGTATATGTATGTATGTGTGTGTGTGTGTCTCACGCGTAAATGCGTTTCATGCCAACAAATCAGCGCTGTTTTTTTCTGCTCTCTAAAATACATTTTCACAACATTTCCTACCGCAATTTGTAACAATTGAATATATATACCAATTTATATATGTATGCATATGTATATATGTTTATATATATTTCAATTTTCGCTTTGCCCATTACAACAACAATTTGGAACCTTTTCTCTTTTTGTATTTGGCTGCCAGACAGCAGGTGTTGAAATTTGTAGACCATTTTTTATGCGAAGAGCGTGAGCGAGCAGCGAGAAGCGAGCAGCGACGGGTCTCTAAATGGCGTCGAGTGTTGGCAGATGATGGCAAATTATATTTGAAAAGTGGGCCTCAAGTGTGACGAGATTTACAAATAAGCAAATTTTACTATGAGTGGAAGCTGTAATGGTTTTTTGCTGCCGAAAAGTTACAAAATTGTGATGCACTATGAGAAAATGTTATATAGAAAACCAATATGAAATCGAGGATATACTTAAATGATATATGTATAAAGAAATTTAGATTGAGGTAGAATGAATATAAACATAAAAACATGTAAATATTTCTAATTTATATTTATAACATAATATACTTAAAGCTTTTCTTGAATCTTAATATGAAATTTATGAATTATTTACTATAGAAGCATTTCGATGGGGCTTATAGGACTTTATATTTATAAAATAATTAAAATTATAGCTAAAACCTGCAGCTGCTCTAAAATCTCCATCAATAAATATTAATGCAATATTTGTATTTTTTACCCATATCAATAAAGCAATTAAAATGCCTTTAAATACTTTTCTTAGCTCTGCCATAAATAACTTTAGTCATTAGTAATTTAATTTAAATTTGCTTACTACTTCTAATGTGGCTTGACAATGTAAAACAACAAATTATCAACGATTTGCCAGGTCAAATTGTTGGCTGCACATAAATTTTATAAAGCCACGCCCAGCTTTTTGGGCGCCAGCTAGAGAAGTTGCTCTTGAATATAAACAAACAAAGCCCAACGCGCGCGCTCCCTCTCTCCCCCTCTCTCTCTCTCTCTGGTTTTGTAAACATATCTTAGGTAGAGGTACACAAATGGCAACATTTTGTGGCCAAGCGTACAAAGCAATTGCCATAATTGACACTGTAGCTGGAACAGGGGCTGTGAGCGAGTATGGTGTGCGAGGGGAGTGGGGGGAGCCCTGTAGCTGAATGCACTTTGGCTGAAATGCGGCAAACTTAAACTGTAACTGAAAAGACGCTTAGCATTTTGCGGTCATTCTGCTGTAGCCGGCGCAATGCAGCAAACTGCAGTTGAGGCCAGCAACAATGCAACGACAGGGTAGCAGGCAGCCAAGCAGCCAGCCAGACAGAAAGACAGAGACACAGGGAGCGAGAGAGACAGAGAGAGAGAGAGAGAGAAAGACAAACAGGCAGCCAGGGACCGAACTGTTAGCCAACCGCAATAAACAATAAAGTGTTGCATAGAGCAAGGCGCGCAGCGAGTGTGAAAGTGCCTAAAGGGAACTAGAGAGACAGGGAGAGAGAGAGAAGGGAGCTAAAGAGCGAGAGAGTGAGCAGGAGCGAGTGGCAGGCAGCAGCCAAAAAGGCAACCAGCCACCACAGTAGTCACATGGTGGAAGATTAGCAGCGTATAAATAATGGCTCGCATGGAGGCACAACACACTCACACACACATGCACACTCTCACACACACACTCAGTGGAGTGTGCGAGTGTGGCAAATATTTGTGGCTATGGGAACCATAAATATTTTTTGTAGGTCGTCGCCGCGTGTCTCAGTGTGCCACTTGAAAAGGGGCGTCTGGGCAGCACGGAAGGCGTGGCACAGCACGAACTACCGGGGCAAGAACTAAATAGCAGTGGGGCAGTTCAATGAGCCGCACTTGGCAGACAGCTAGAAGTACGTCTATTCGAAAGAAGGAAGTCTTGTTAATGATTTGTCGTATGTTGATTCAGGCTGAAATATTTATTTAAATAAACTTAATGATATAAATCATGATCTAAGGCTTGCAACTTTGATTATGTTTATTAACATTTGGACGGAGTCAAGTTTAAGAGGGATGAATATTGCAATGGTTTATCGATTAGTTACATATGTATATAAAGTGTATATTAGATTATCTCTATCCCAATCCCTCTCTCTGTATATACACTGTCATATATTTCTCTATCTTTTGATCACTTACACGTTATCCCACAAACTGTCTTTATCTATTATGCACAGTGTCAATGGGGTCCACATTTTCTCCCTATCTCATACACAGTTCCTTTGCTCTTTCTGTGTCCCACTCCATCTCAGTCACACACACATTCGCTGCCTCTCTCTGTCTCTATCTCTCTATATACCTCACTCTCTCTGTCTTTCCACCTCTCGCTATCTGAATCTCTCGCTCTCTCACTCTCTCCTTCTTCGTTGTTCTAGCAATCTTTTCCTTGCTTAGTTGCTCTCCCTCTCTCTCTCTCTCTCTCTCTCTCAGCATTCCTTTTCATATTCCATTATAGTTTCTCAATATTTAAGTTCTTCATGCACTTTGCATTACCGATAAAAGTTTAATTAAAAGTTATGCAAGAACTTAAACAGATGAAAAATTGTTATCGCTGTTGTTGTTGGTGTTGTGGCTGGATAGAACGTGTCCCTTGCATGCAGGACTTGCCACACCGGCGGCGCTGCACTCAAAGAGATAAACAAAGCCCACACAAATGCCTCAACCGCAAATATTTCAATGAAAATTGCGCCACAAAATCTGCAGGCAAACAGAATAAATTTGATGGCAAAATGCAACTGCATCTACAGAAACAAAAAAACGAAAAATAGAAACATTTATATGTTCTAGAAAATTGCACAATACTTGCCACATACACACATGCACTCTCCCTCTCTCTCTCAGTTACTTGCTCTCTCTCTCTCTCTCTAGCTGTTTTCTGAAAGCAAATATCCATTGCATAGTTTTATATGCCTGTTTTGCAGTTTAAGTTTTCACATTTATTTGTTTATATAAATAACAATAACCATATGCGAGAAATTTGGGTCATCTACACAAGAGAGAGGGGCAGAGGCAGAGGGGGAGAGCGAGAGCGAGTAGGGATTTTCCGGAGGGCTTTCTAGTGGCAAGCCATAAAGTTATGCGACTGAAAACTGTAAACATTTTTCAGTTTATGGCCGGGCATACAAAATATCGTCGTCATGATCATAAATTTAAATTTATAGCAGTCCAAAAATAATGAGCAAAGCTGTAAAAGTTTCTCTTTTGTTATTACATACATGCACACACACGCACTCGCATGCAAATTAACAGTTATGTTAAATGAGCAAACAACAGCGCTGAGAAGTGAAAGCTGCTGCCGCTGCTGCTGCTGGCGCCTTGAAGGCTGCAATGCCAAATTATAGACAAAGCAGCCAGGACTACCTGCTGTTTGTGCCCATATTCTAAAGTCAAGCTACTTACAACGGTGTGTGTGCGTGTGTGTGTGTGCGTGTTTGTGTTTGGCATTTGAATAAATGCATGGCCTGCTCCAGCTAGCTGCTCTGGCTACTGCGTTGACCCATTATATTCATTACAGGGCAAAGACTTGGCCAACTACAATGCATCTGCATACAGACACAGATACACACGCACTCACGCACACTTGGACAGCTGAGTAACAAGTTAGGATTAGGGCGAATGAGCGGATGCAACACAGCAGTGCAACAGCACAAACTGCTGCAGCTGCTGCAGCTGCAAGCAAATCAAAACAAAGCTGCAGACAAAACTTAGCCAAGCACGTACTCCCTCTCTCCCTCACTCCCCCACTCACTCTCTCTCTCTCTCTCTCTCTGTCACCCTCTCGCTGCCTGTCTTTGTGCTTCCTGGCAGTTGACTCGCCCGTTAACTTTGTCTTGCTTAGCAAGTTCGAAAGGTCAACGCATTTTATGGTAATTTCGAAAGCTTACAAGCATAATTTTACAGCTGAGCTTTCCAGTAGCCCACTCACACACTCTCTCGCTCTCTCACTCTCCCTCAGTCCCTCACTCTCTCAGTTTCGTGTTTGCATTTTGTCGTTTGCATTAAGGAATTTAATGCACACAGACATACGAAAATTGCGTAGGATTAAAGCCAAAGCTCACAATTCAAATGTATGCATTAAGGATTTGAGCAATGCTTATTAGATCCTGTTGCCGGGCTTAAATAAATAATATTCCTATTTCGCGACAGATTTAGTTGAGTTGCTGCTCAGCAATGCGCAAACATTTCCATTGCCATCATTCATAATTAAGCCAATTAAATACCAAGCATTGTCATTGCTATTTAATACTAAATTATTCACTTGATTACATGCGAGCTATAGATACAATAAAACTGTAAAAAAAAAATGTATTTTCTTAGATATATATTAACGAAAAGTTATAGGAAATATTTTGTATATTTTTTCTATATATATTTTCCATTCAAAATTCCGTTCACATTTCAGCATTTTGTTTATAATATTTCGTATTTTTCATGCACACACACACACATATCTCTTGTTTTCACTTTACGGCAACAGGAAAAGTCTATAAACTTATTTGCAAATACAGCCAAATATACTAGCAAACTGCCAAAGGCAATGCTACCTGTGTTTTACCTTCACTCTCTCACTCTTCCCTCTCTGCATCTCTCTCTCTCTCTCTCTCAGACTAACATTTTTGCTTACTGCATTTTGTACTACACATACACACACTCACACACACACCACCCACAGTATGCATTTCGTTTTTCATTTCGGTTTTTACTTTCATTTTTGCTGCTGACTCTGGAAATATTTTGCCAATTCCTTTCTGCTGCAGCACATATCATAATTTTTGCGGTCAGGCCACAGCCCCCTTTGCATGTGTGTGTGCTTGTGCGTGTACGTGTGTGTCCGAGCACCTGCTCATTTATTAAATGTGAGTGGCCCAGAAAACGCAGCTGTTGCCTTTGCTCTACATTCACATTTGCTGCAGCAGGAAAAACGCATTTGCGTATTAAGTTCGTTTTCGTGTTAACACAAATGGTCAAGAGAACAAACAAATATAGCTGCAAATGCTAACAAGAAAACCGAAAGTAAGCCAAAAGTAAAACTCAGTTTATATATATGCAAATAACTGCAGAGTTTAGTAAGGAAAATTCTTTAAAAATATTTGGAATTGAATAAAGCATTAAATCCATAGAAACAAGAAACACGACTCGAAAGCGCATTGAAACCCGCATTCACAACGCGTTGGAATGAACTTGACATAGCCGCAGCAGGAGTAAGTAGAGGAGCAGCAGCAGGAGCAAGAGCGGTAGCCGGAGACAGCGACAGAGGCAGACACTGCAAATGACAAAGTGCCAGCTGAAGCTGGAGATGCTTTGACCAGTAGGTGGAGTTGGCTTTAGAGTTAGAGCTGGTAGCTGGGAGCTGGAAGCAGGAGAAGCGTGACCAGGCGATGCGACACGATGCTGTGAACGCCACAGAGCGGAAACTCTTTCGGACCGCAGAAAACGCTGAGCTGTGGGCGATGCCAACAGCAACGGCAGCAACAATAGTAATAGCAACAACAACGACAACAACAATGCTGCAACAATATTAACACGCGACAGGAGACAAGAGCAGCAGCGACAACGATGACATCGCCAGGGAAACAGCCACTAGAGTAGCTGAATTCCCGCTGAGTTCTAACCGACTTTTCTACAGGCCATATTTCCATGTTGTTTCTCATATTTTTGGCATTATTTGGCGAGCAGCAGAGAATAAAACGAAATTGTGAAAATAAAACTATAAAAATATTTCTGCAAACGGCTGCGACAACAGCGAAAAATTTTGGCTGCAAAACTTTTGAGCGGAAAACTTTGCTAATTACACGCAAAATGTTTGGTTTTTTCCCTCTATTTTTTTTTTTTTTTTTTTTTTTTTTGGACAGCAACGGCAGCAAGCTAACAACGGCAATGCCAGCATTCGCGCAAACATTCTTGTTGTTTGTCATAATTAATTTCGAGAGACCATGGACTCGGCTAGGCCACGCCCGAGACAACGCCAGAGCGGAGGAGGAAGAGGAATCCGCTAGATCAACTTTAAAAATGTGTTAAGCAGACAATTAACGTGCTAGTTGCTAACATTTTCTATTCATAGCCGAAATATCTTTGGGAATAGTTTAACCTTAAATTGATGAAGTAGGAATTCTCTATAAATAGACCATAACTATTATGAGCTATCTCTAATGAGTAAAAGAAACCTCAGCTTATAAATTCCTCTTTACATGCCAAAAGCTAACCAAGATAATGCCAACAGTCCAAAGTATTCAGCCATATCGATTTTCCATACCTTACTTTAACCAATTATCTTCAATCTAGTGCCCGAAAAAACGAAAAAATAACTTTAATTTAATTTGCCCAAGCTCGGAGGAAGGCGCAATCGATACCAGAAAACCGAATTCATTTCATGGGGCAATCGCTTGATTGGATTTTATTATATAGCTCGACAATCCAAAGTTTCGGGCTAAACCACAGCAACGACTCTGGGCTATGCGCATTAATTAAACTTGTACGAGCAATACGAGCAATAAGAACATATAATAAAAGCTCGATACCCAACATAAACACTTGAACAAATTATGGCGCACTTACAACTTGCCAAAGATAACGGTAAACATATAGCGTGTGTGCATACGCGCAATAACGAGCAACGGCTTCTAGTGGGGAATTACAGACATGCCAGTAGCAGCGGCAGCAACACAGGCACAGTGGTGCCAAACATATGAAAAAAGAAAGGCGTTGGAATGAATCAAGGAAATCAAATTATATATAATAGTTTATAATTATAATAAAATATAGAAATTTATACACATTTACTTTTATTTTATTTTTGACTTATTAAAAAAAAAAAAAATAAATAAATCTTATTTAATATTTTATTTATTGAAATAAAAAAAATAAAAAAAAAATTAAAAAAAAAACTATTGAAAAGAATATTAAAAACTATAAATTTGTACATATTTAATATTTATTTATTTATTTTTATTTTTATAAAAAATAAGGCTCTAATGAATTTTATTTCCAGACTTTTGTATATATATTTTATTTCATTAGAAAATAAATAAAAATAATAAAAAAAATAAAACTAAAATATATTGTATTTAATTTTAAAACATTCTCATATATTCAGTGAACAATTTGTCCAACACTAGTTTTCCCTCTGACTAATTTTCTCTCTAATTTTTTCAACTTGCAAATATGTTTGCGTGCCAGTGTCTTATGGTAGCTTTCGGTTGGGCATTAAAAATCAGTAAAAAGAAATCAACAGACATTAAAAGCGACAACGACGACAACGTTGACGGCGAAGGCGTTAAGGATGATGACGCCAGCGATATGGCAAGTTGCCAGGGCAAAGCCAAAAGGATAATGCAAGGCGCAAGGCGTCAGGACTCAAAGGAAGACATGCATAAAAATAAACACACACACAAAGAGAGAAAGAGAGGAAGAGAGAGAACTTGAAGCAACAAAGTTGTCTCACCTCACTCACTCATTCTCCCAGCAGTGTCAGGATGATGCCACCTGTGGGCGCCAACAACACTCGAAACTGTCAATTATGTAATGTTACACAATGTTTATTATAATTTTTATGTTGCTCAACGTAATTACATGTCGTGCGCTAATATTTATTAAGCTTGTAATAAGCAAAGGAGAGAAAGAAGAAGAAAAAAAAAACAAACGGGGCGAGCACACTCGAAAAAGAGCGAAAAAAGAAGAAGAAGAGAGTGAAGAACGGAAAGAAGGTGTCGTACGCTTTTATGAGTTTATTAATGAGCCATCCCGACATCAGCTCGAGATGGCTCGAGCTCCAAAGGCACCTTAAGGGTCGGAGCTGTGGGTGAAATGGCTCACATGTCCAATTAAGGGACTCGTGAAATCACGTATGGCTAAAACTAACAAGCCGAGGGCAACTTTAAGCTATCAGCACACGTTCCGCATCAACTTGAAGCTGCAAACTTTGACTCAATTAACATGTTTCCCTCGCTCGCTGCTCACTCGCTCGGCCAAAACAGATCCCAGCTATGCCTCGGGTCACGTACTCGAAGGAGCCCAACAATAACATTGGACACTTGGCAATGTGCCACAGACACGGACACAGAACACGGACACAGAACACAGACACGGACACGGACATGGGACATGGGCATGGGCATGGCCATGGCCAATGAAGCAACAATTTTCAACAATGAACTTGCCATAGAAATAGCCGTTGTTGCTCTACGAAGCGAGTCCTCAAGCAGCCATAGCAGGTCATGTTTGTGCTTCCAGGATTATGAGCGTTGCAATTATTATCTTTTAATTGGGCGACATGTGTCAGCGGCTTTTGTCATTTTAGCGCGTGTCCAGCTATTGACCCACACATCACGGCAATGCATTGTTGCCAATGAATGACAAATCAGATCATTAGTTCAATTGTTATGCGATAGCTTTATACAGATTGTCATAGATGTTGCAAAGGTCTAGCAAGACTGTGAGAGAAATTACTCTAGCCAAAGAGCTTTGCAAACTTATTATAAATATTTATATTTATCATGTAATAGATATAAAAATATAAAAATAAAAAAATTTTATGATTATGATATAACAAATAAAATTTAAAAAAAAAAAAATAATAATAATAATTGATAAAAATAATACAAATATATAGCAGATAAATATAACTGGAAAATTTTAATATAAATATAATATATAAATATATTTAAAAAAAAATAGCAAATATAAAAATATAAATAATATATTCAAAAAAAATTAAATAAAAAAAAAAAAAAAAAAAAAAACAGATATACGAGTAATATAAAATAACATTAAATTTCTCCACAAATATAATTGGAGAATTAAAATAATTTGCCCATAAAATAGCTCTATAATAATATAGAGCACTAAAATCATATATAACTGGAATCAAATTATATTTATAGCAAGCCATACTAATTCATATTAAATAATTTGGGCAATATTTTAAATTATTATTAAATTGAAGCTATTTATATAACTGCTTTAACTTTTCGAATATTATGAATACCAGGAAATTGACTGATTTATATAATTAGAATTCCATATTTATGCGACGCGCACTTTAAGCATACGCATTTCACATTTGTTTGGGAACTTAATTTCATGGTTATTATTTTGGAATTGTGCCCCCGCTCTCAGTCCCCCTCGGGGATGGAGCTGAGGGGGCGGTGGCTGATGATGATGATGAGTTATATGCTCAAAGCGAAATTAAGCAACTGAGGGCGCATGACACCCCACTGGCCTGGGCACCCAGCATCGAGCAACGAGCATCAGGTACCGGGCACTGGGGAGTTTGACTTTGTGCCGGCTCTTTGAAAGAGAAGCTGCTTGCCATGTGCGTGCGGCAGCAGCTGAGGCAGGTCATAAAATTAAATAATTTAATGCTAGGCGAGGTAGAGACAGAGAAAGACAGAGAGAGAGAGTGAGTGTGTGTGTGTGTGTATTATGAAATCTTTTGAGCCCAACAGCTGGCCATGTCCTTGAACTTCTCTCTCCCTCTCTCTCTCTCTCTCTCTCTCTCTCTCTGTCGGTGCGCCACGCCGGGCTGCATTTAAATTGTGCAAATTATGTGGCATTGCATAGCTACGGGCGGACCTCGAGAGCCGTCAAAAAGTTTTGCTACTCATACTGCCGTCGCGACGCCCCTACGCTTCGACAGGCTGTCATTATTCAAACGCAGACCTAAACTTTGAGAGGCACCTTTTCTAGGGGATCTCGCTCGGCGAACTGCCTAAAAAGTCAATGTCCTGTTGAGTGGCGTGCATGTGCTCGAGTGTCTAACTGCCGACTGTCGACTGTCGACTGTCGACTGCAAACTTCCTGACTCGCCAGCTCACACTCTATAGTTTACACTCAGCTTGTTTACACGCCGCTCTGGCGGCTTTTCTTCCCTTGACTATCGTCTATACTCTAACTGTGCTACTGTAGCGGCTTTCTGTGACAAAGGTGGGAGACTATTGGGAATATAGAATGCGCTGGCATATCATATTAGATTAGTATCAAATATACGATATGATATGAAAAAGTCAATATCGTAGTAATACATTATGAAAAAGTCAATATCGTATCGTATGTTTTATCTATCATCTCTCTCTCTCTCTCTCTTTCTCTGGAAAGCACTTGCTGGTATATGAACTAAGACTAGTATCAATTATAAGATATGGTATGAAAAAGCCGATATCGAGTTAATACGATATGAGGGGATCGTAGGGTATAATTCATATAACATCATTCCATCTTTCTCTCTCTCTCTCTCTCTCTCTCTCTCTCTCTCTCGTTCCCTCTCTCTCTCCCTCTCTCTGACAAAGTTTAGAGACTATATTATCCGATATGATGAAGTCAATATCGTATAGTATAGTATCGTCTTATATAAGCAAAGCTGATTTTACAATATCCAAAGTTTCAACTACTTTTATGAATATAGTCACCTCTCTATACTACTCTTTCTTTCTCTCTCTCTCTCTCACTCTCTCCATATATTAGGTTCAGCTTCAAATAAATCACAATTTCATAATTTACATTAAAATTTCAATATTATCTGCAAGGTATTCGATCTTCGTTGCCTTTATACACGCAGGCAGTTGGTTTTTTCTCTCTTTTGGGTATTTTTTAATGGCGTACTTCATGCGCTTCTGTTGGCTTCGTGCCTCGCTTTAAACGTTATTATAGCGACTTTTTATAGACATATAAATATCATCGTTAAGTTCGTCATAAAAAATAAACCAAACTAGTGCGCCGCTGCATGTGTATATGTATGTGTGTGTGTGTGTGTTGGTGCTCTAATGATCGTCCTGGCCAGATAGCGCCTGGCCTGGCCTCTCCGCAAGGATTACTCGTACATACTTAGTGCAACGCAAACAAATTACTGTTAATTAAACTCGAAATTGTTGTGGGGCGCACTTAAAAGCACTTTTGTGTTAGATATGTGTGTGCGATAAGGACGCGGGACGCCCATATAGAGGGAGAGAGAGAAAGAGAGAGAGAAGGCGTTGCCGCACTCTTGTCTACTAATTAACACCATTTTGCCGACTATATATAGACTCGATGTCTGTGTGATCGGAGTCAGCGAAAATGAATAACTAAACAATTACCCAAGCAAACTTTAAGAGCTGCAATGCACTCTTAGCTCGCTGACGAATTGTTGACGAAGCTCTGTCAAAGCCATTTAAAGAAAACTATTGAATCGCTTATAAGTAGCAGAGGTTGGTATTGAATGAGGTAAACACGATTTTGATTGGACTTGGACAAAGGCGTTTTAATGATATTGTGAATCAAAAGCGAATTAGAAGCTTAAAGCATTATGTGAGCTGACTAAATGTATTACTCATTTAACTGATAGTGACTGAAATATTGATAGACTTAGTTTCAGTTTGGCATAGGGTGAGTCAAAGACTATGACTGAAGATCTAGCTAAATATATGAATATTTGACAAACGAAATGAAAGTGGAAAGATCTTATTAAAGATCTCTGATGGGTATACATTTAATTTATATAAAATATATAAAAATGAACTGGCGTATAGACATTTAGGCCAGCATAAGCACTACACATAAAACTATAATATTTATTTATTTATTCATATGGGATACTATATATTTAATCAATTTGCTGCATACAAAAGTGTTGTGTTTAAAATTTTTTTTTAAATTTAAGAGTACAGGACACATTGTTCATTTCTACTTAAATATAATAATATTTTTATAACATGGAAATTAATTCTTTAGAGTTTAACATACGGGAAAACTATAATATACAATTTACAAAAATATCCTCAATGCCCACATAGTCTATATTTGAAGTCTACCCCATAAGCATAGAAGCCCAATTACAAATATCATATTTCTATGCCCATCACGCCTCTCCATTCACAATGCACAGCTCAGCATTGTTGCAGTGGTCCAAAAGGGAAACTCTTTGCTGTTTCATGGCCTGTTTCATGCTCAATTTATGCCAATGCAGCTTGCAGTTGTTACGTGCCCAACGGTAGATATATATTTGCAGGGTCCTCTAGTTCACTGAACTATTTTGAGGCCATAGCCTAGTCCAGCTGTTGGCCAGCAAGAGGCGCCCCCCCTTTGAGCAAATGAAATTATGCTCTTAATTTGGCTTACAAAGGTCCAAATCCAATTCTTTGGCCTTGTGGCCCTGTGGCTATTTTTTAATTTGTTATTTTTGCCTCACTTACTCAAAGAGCCCCAGCCTCAACCCCCCAAGCAGCCAAAAAAAAAAAAGTATGCAAATGTCTGCATTAACACATTTGCTCATCTAACATGCTATTAGTCACAAAAGCTGTGTGGATGTGTGGGTGAGCTGTAAAAAAAAGTTGGTTACAAGGAAATCAAATAGTTTACCTACCATTAATTACCGCCAGGGGGCAGTTTGTGTTTGTCTGCGTGTGTGTGTGTGTGTGTGTTAGAGGAGCAAAGTTTGGGTAGCCGAAGCTACAGCTGAAGCTGAAGGCCAAAAACTTTACCTGCCACAGCACAGGTAAGCAGAGCGTGCTGTTGTTGGAGTTGAGCTTTGTGGGTTGAGTGAGGGTTGGTGGTGGGGGGTTGGGGTATTGCGTCAGCCGCAAAGTATGCAGCAAATATTTAGACATGCCTACTAACCCGAGCAAAAGTTTTATGAGAACCACCGAGAGAGGCGGACCCATAGTCGTCGCCGTTGTCGTCGTCGTCGTCGTCGCATTAGTTAAAAGCATTCAGGGGCCCACTTTGGCACGCTTAATTAACACTTTATTAGCTTAGCTCCAACGAAAGGCTTAACCCGGCTTACGGCTGCAGAGTAACTCGATCGAATCTCTGTATGTGTGTGCGCGTGTGTGTGTGCGTGTGTGATTTTTGTGGTAAATATGCGAGGTGAGACCACAAAAATCTGTAACAAAAATGCTTAAAGGCTGGAAAAACTATTCGAGGGGCGGTTTCTGTTGGCATATGTAATTAGACACCGGGCCGGAATTTGAGTTTGAATTGAAACTGAAATTGAAGCAAACAGAGCCTTGGCCAATGTGCAGCCAAGCGATAGAAATCATATAATTCAATTAGGCTAATTACTTTCCGCAATGCTTCGCTGAGCAATTATAAAAATCCGCATGAGAATAGCTTTAAATAAGCCAATCAATCGGTTGGCTAATGAAATGCTCTATGGGTAATCTCAATACTCATTATTTTCGGTTTGGCTAGCTACATGTCCAATAAGAGTGGCATTAGGCCAGCGCAGTCTACAAAAATTAATTGGCATCATAAAGCGTAGGCCAATATGCAAAGCAAGCGAAATAAACATGAAATTTTATGTCTCAATTTAAAGTCGAGGCACAAAAGGTTGCTCGTTGAAAATTGAATGAAATGCCAGACGATGAGAATGTCCATGCGAAAAGAGAGAGCATAAACTTATCTTAATTGAATTATCAAAAATTATGCGGCACACTTAAGACGACGACGATGACGACGACCAGGGAAAACTGTTGCTGGGTTGCTTTCAATGTGGCCCGGGACAAAGGACACGCAATTGCTGGGCGGGGGCGGGGCACGAAAGGCAATGGCAGCTGGGGCTCACCTGACGGCTAAGCCATCATCAAGCGCCATCAAGGAGCTACAGTTTGTGGCATTTAACTTTTTAAATGGTGAGACGTCGCCGCGCTGCGAGTATTGCCAGACCCGCTTGAGAACTAATGAAGACGCTTGTTGATAATTTATGGCCGTGCAGCACGCAACTTTGTGCGTCGAGCTTGATGGGTGGCCTCTCTGTGTGGGTGTGTGTGTGTGGGTGTGCCTGCTGGCACTGGGTGGTTTTTGAGCAGCGATTAACGCAGAGTGTAACATAATTAACATAGTCTGCTCCGAGTCTGCCACTGAGCTGGCACTGCAGCGCCATCTAGCGGCTGGCAGTGCATTTAGTTGGCGTGTAAGCGGCATATTTAATAGTTAATTGTTTGCGTTTGTCGCATTGGCCAGGCCATAAATCATTCGCTCCACTTTGTGACGTGATTAATGGTTTCTTAACCAAAGAAATCTAGCCCAAAACTTTTCATTCAAAGCAACTGCAACTCCTGGCCCAACCACATCTATTATAGACAGCTCGTTTCGGCTCAGTTGAGCTCATTAACTCAATTACATAGTTCGCGTTTCGATAACTCTTTCGACTACAGCGACTACACACACACACATTCGATACTCTAGCCGGCATTTATGTTAATTAATTGTGTAATATGTTTGCAAATTTCGCTAAAGACTTTCGTAATTAATCTCTTTGCGCCTGGACAAGTGTCGGCACATCGGATATGCTGCATGCCCCGCCCACGCCCACGCCCACGCTCCTGGCCAGGAGACAGGTCCTGTCCTTGTCCGTTCACCTGTTATTACACTTTTGTTCCATTAACCTCATTGAGGGGGCCATCAAGTGCAGAGCGTAATTAATATAAACAGTTGTTCAACTGCAGCAGCGCACTCTCCCTCTCTCTCTGTCACTCACTCTGTATCTATCTCACTCTCCCTCTGTCTCTCTTTTGCTCGCCATTTTCAATGGCCAACTTCGGTTTGGCGTCTCGTCCAAACTAAATGGAAAACTTTGAAAACGTCAGGCGCAGTCCGCAAACAAAACTAAAAACAAAAAAAACAAAAAAAACAAAAATACAGCAAAAACAAAACAAAACTCTGGCAAATTTTACAATTTGTGGCCAGCAGCCATGAACAGCAAAGGTAAATAAATAAACAAGCTCAAAATCATAAAATTAAATAAAAGTGCATGGAATATAATAAAATATTTCGGGTCAAACACTTCAACTTTATTATTATTTTTTTTTTTTTTGTATTTTTTTCTGCTCCCGTTTCAAGTGCTTTAGGCTTCGCTTTTATAGATTTTACGGTCAAAATTAGTTTTTGGGCCACAGAGCGCGGCACAGTTTGTGGGGCGCCAGCGAAAGTGGCGCATAAATCAAATGTGTCGGAGGCGTGGCCGCCGCCCTCCTGCCCTGGGCGATAATCAATAATCCAGTAGACGAGCAAATTGAGCCTGCAGTGCATTAAAGTGCCCAAATCGCTTATTATAGACCCCCACACAAAAATAAAAATAAATAAAAATAAAAATAGAGAGCGAGTCAGATACATTTAGCTACAGTTTAGTCGAGCTGCCACTTCAAACTTTGGCAATAAAAAATCAGTTGCGGAATGTGCAACAACAACAGCAACAACAACAACTCGGTGCATCATCAAAATTGTTGCCTGTCTAGACAGACAAAATTTGTTCATAACAAAAATTGAAGAGAGTGAAAGAGAGAGAGTGAGAGAGAGGGAGGAGAGCGAGAGAGTTTCGCAACTCGCTTTAATATTTATGATGAAGAGAAATTGTTGTTTATTTTCTATAATTATTTTAACAATTTTCTATTTAACTTTTTACTTGGCCTAGCATATTATTATTTTTCAATTTTTGTGCTTATCTTTGAACTTTTGGCTTAATCCCCACTGCCAAGGCCCAAGCACGTAGCTGAACTGCTCAACAGATATGCCCAGAGGCGTGTTAATTATACCTCTGTGTGTGTGTGTGTGTGTATGGGTGTATGGGTGTATATGGCTGTGTGTGTATGTGAGAGGGCTTTAAGTTATAATTGAAATTTTCATATTGTTTTTATTCAGAGAGTGAGTCAACATAAATGCAGAGAAAATACTTTTAAAATTGTTAAGAATTTATTAGGAATATTTAGTTATTAATATGAAATGATGAGAAGCTCTTAGGCTATGGTATATGGGTAATATCAGTTGGTAAAAGAAAAGTATAAGGGTTTCTATTTCTATTTTAAAGCAAGCTCTAGCAATAGCTTTGTAAAGGATATGCAGAAAAGCTCAAATATCTATTACCAATAATAATTATACAGCCTCAATTGCTTATTTAACTCCTTGAGATTTCGTAATTTTCCTCTTCAAATGCAAGCCCAATAAGGAGGAACTCTCAAGCTCGGCTAAGCTTTAGCAGCTGAATAAACCGGCGTCTTGACCTCAAATTAAGTTTTCCTCGCGCAAATCCATTAGTGAACCGAATGGAAACTTGAAGAATTTCAAAGGGCAACAACAATTGCTTTTCTCCTTGGCCTTTTCGCCTGGTCACTTCTCTGACAGCTAACGACAGCGAGCATCGAAGTTTTTCCTTCTCTCTCCGCGCTCTCTCTTTCTGTTTCTCTTTCTGTTTTTTGGCTAGAGAAATAATCACCGCGCTAAAAGCAATGACCCGACCTACTAAGTGAAGTGCCTAGGCAGCAGCACCCACAGCCACAGCCGCAGTCGCAGTCCACAGCCACCGCCACGCCCACACCAAAGTGCAGTGCTGCTAGTTTCTTGGCGCAAATCTTTTGCGTCTTGGCGGTTATTGCCGATTTGGCCAAGTTCTCCCATTGCGACGCTTTGCGGTATTTCGTGTACGTGCTTTTCATACCAAAAAAAACAAAAACGAAGAAATAAAACTGCAAGATCCGTGCGAAATTTACCTCAAATGAGGCAGGCAGAGAGGCGTGGCAGCACGCACTTCATGGCGCTTGCTTTTTATTTTAACATCATTAAGTATTTCTAAATGAGCGCCGCTTTGAAATTAAAATTAGATTTTTTTCCCAGCTGCTCTTGAATTTAATTTGAGTTTCAGCTGCAGTCGATGTTTGAGTCGAGCCGCAGCATCATTTCAAATCGTTAACGGAGTACGTATGTGTGTGTGACTGTGTGTGAGTCCACATAATTAAGTGAATTATGCATGTGCATATGTGCAAGTCTGACAGGTGTAGCAGGTGTAGCAGCTGGCGTTGGCCTAGTGCCGGCGACTTGGCAAAAACTTTGCGCTAGTCACCTCAAAAATAAATAAACGTATACATATATAACGTAATTTATTTCAAGTGACTGCTCACACAAAGAGCATATAAGCGGGAGGGAGACAGACTGAGAGAGAGACAGCACACGCTTCGGTTTTGTCTGTGACTCTTGACCAGCATTTCATGTTGTGGCATTTTAATTTCACGGCACACTTTTAGCCATCAACATAATTTCGTATGCAGCTCATGAATTTCGTTACGTTTAGAGCAACAAAGAGGAACTCACTCTCACTCTTTCTCGCTCTCTCTCACTCTCTCTCGCTCTCTATCGTCATCTATGAAAACAGTGTGTCTGACATTTCTTTGATTTGTGTTGCCTACTTTTAGGCTGGCTACGTGTGCCACGTGCCCAGCGCATGAGATTTTCCGTTTGTTGTGCCTATTAATAAATTTGGCTTTGTGCTCGCTACGCTTGTTGTTGTTTGATAAAGCTCAGACAGCTAAGGGCCAGCAAATTTTAATATAATTATGATTGCGATATAATACAGAGATTTAAAAACGTATGCCCGTGCGAGAATCGTAAGTGGGTATATTTGTTTAGTGAAATATCTATGATATTTAGTAGTTAGTTTAGTTTAGTTTTTTTTTTTTTTTTTTTTTTTTTTTTTTTTGTATATATATTTTTATTAAGTGTAGAACCGGTACATCAAAAATATAATCATAACAACACAGGGAAGGTAAATTAATAATAGAGCCGAACCCCATACCGAGTTATGGGGATTTTAAGTTGTGGAGGTTTTACTATTAGTTAGTTTAGTAGTCATTGATATAATTATAATTATTTTTATATTTATTTTTATGTATTTTTATGTATATATTTATATTTTATGTATATATAGTATAAGTCGTTTATATGTATTTTATATATACAATCTTTGCCTTAAAATAAATTTTACGAATTGATACATGCTTAACCTAAAAATGTTGAGGGAGAGAATAATATAGAGGAATTTCAAATTCATGTTACAGTGAGAAAGAAGGAAATCCCTACTTGACATATAACTGCAGGTCAACTTGCTCAAAAAATTAACTGAAGTGGAACTAGATAGGACTATAGGTTCCATAGTTCCACTGCCTCAGAGCAAATATCAACTAGCGTTCCCCTTTTGATTACTCTTCCTAGTCTACAAATCACAACCACACAAAATATAATACCTAACCTGCTCATTTCTCTTCTCTTCAATTTCAATAATTTGCATGATTTAATTTATAATTATTATTAAAATTGAATGAAGCTCCCATCTGGCATTCTCGCATTATTTACAGTTAAGCAATTAATTTCAATGCGCGCGCTTCAATGAGCAGCAATAGGAAGAAGGCAGCCAGAGAAGAAGAAGAGAAGGCAGCCCAGAGACAAATGAATATAAAATTGATTAAAAATTTGAAACTAGTTCAATTGAAATACGATGTTAAATGGTTTCGGAACCAGTTTCCACGCGCGCTGCCTGCACTCGGCTGGAAAATTTGCAATTAAAAGCGAACAAAAGGTAAAAACTCATAGGAAACAAAGCGAACAAAGGCGAAAGTGGAACGAGCCAAAGCTTATGGATAATTATGAAATATATTTTCATATTATATTACAATATGAAATAGGAAAATTGAAGCCATAAATTATTATGAATAATTGTGTAGCTCTATAAATAGGCTTAACTATTAACTATTTCATGATAACACACAATTGTGGCGTCTTCAATGGCTTTATTAACACAGTCGTCGATTGATGAGCCCGTAGCAGCCTTTGGGCAACTCTACGCGACTCCCCCGTCCCCTTGGAGGGCATTAATAAATAATAATCGGACGTTTTTTTGATGGGGGCGTTTGCCACGCCCAGTCGAACTGCTCTAAATGCTAAACGCCTAAATGTATACGCCCCGTCGTACCGTATACGGCCAGCTAGACATTTTTCACGTAGGACCAACGTGAATTACGTCGTTTAGCTTTGACCTTTGACGGGTCTGTTACATATTTTTACCCTTGTAATTTTACCCCATTTCTTTTATTTTTTGTTGGTGTTGTTGTTGTTCTAGCTCTTCCTTATTTTCTGGTGTTTCTGCTGCTCTTCTATGGCCGCTTTCATGTTTGTCGCTTGCGTGTGTGCGTGATGTGTTTATTAATTTCCCCCGTTTGTAGCCTGTCCATTGTTCCTCCTGTACCGGTCGACATTCAATTACGTTTTCAGTCCAAGGCATTTATGAAAATTAAAAAGAGCCAACCAGCCAGAGAGAGACAGCGGGAGTGAGAGAGAGAGGGCCTACAGAGCACCACCAAATGAGTGACAATTTGTATAATTAGTGCCGAAACAAAAGAGAAATGTGGGGCGTATGCCGAAAATTGGATAAAACCTTTCATATATGTACATACAGCTGCCCCAAACATTTGCTTTGTAATTATTTCACACACCAAATTTTCCCATTTCCATTTCCATTTTCCTTTTTTTTTTGACAATTTTACAAGAATTAGAAATTTAATTAGAGGCAAACGTTGTTGAAAATTGTTGGAGAACATAAAAAGGTGTAGCCCTTGCCATTATTGTAAGACCACAAATATTTGCGGGGGCTTACATTTATATTTACATTTACATTTATTCTAGGAATATATAAATATGGTATTTAAAAGGAAAATTCATGTGGGATTTATATGATTTTATATTATATTCGGTATTTGTATTCGATTAGAATTACCTAAATAGATTGCCTAACAACAGCTAAGCTCCTACGTTGGTTTTCTATTTTACAAAGTAAAATGAAATATTAGATTTTATTGTGTGTCTGCTATTGTGCAAGACCGCATGACAGATATTAAATTATTATACTTTATAGCATTTGACAGCAATCATACGACAGTATATATTAGACTCAGTTAGAGACTCGAGACAGTAGCATTTATATACATGACATTATAGTATCAAAAAATGTAACTTATGGGCAAGCTTCAATTTTTTTTATATAAATATAAAATATAAAAAAAATAATAATAATAAGTAAATAAAATTAAGAAATCTATATTTTGTTTATATATATATTTTTTTTATAATTTAAATCGAGGTTTTTAATGGTTAAGCTAGTTAAGTCTGTATTAATTTTGCATCAAATAATATTCTAAATAATTTATTTCATTTATTTTATTTATTTATTTATTTACTTCCTTTTTAATTTATTTTTAATTATTATTATTATTTATTATTATTATTATTATTATTATTTAATATATTTTTTTTTTTTAAAATATTAATATATATATTTTTTTTTATTAATTTTTTTATTTTATTTTATTATTATTAGTATTATTTTTTATTATTTTATTAATAATCTTTTGCGTTATGTTTATGTCCAGGGCTTCGGCAGTTTGTTTGTCGTTGGTTGCATTTTGAGTTAGTCCACCTTAAAATGTGGCAAGTGCAGCCTGCACACGTGGCAGCCGACCGCAGAATGCGGCGCGTTTGGCTGTGCCACGCCTCGACCTCACTCTGGTTGCAGCGCGTGTGTTGCATAGTTTTAGGCTGTTGCACTTTGTCCATCTGATAAGGCAGCAGCGCCTAATGGCCTTTAGTGTTTGGCATTCAGTTGTTTGTTGTATGTGTGTGTGTGTGTGTTTTGTATTAGCCATGCAACACCCTCAACTGGCCGGCGGCAGCTATAGGCCAGCTCTAGCAGCCAACAAACGTGCGTGCCAGCGCAGCGGAAGTTATTTCAGACGTTTTTATGCCTTTTGTTTTGGGTCTGGGCCATTGTGTTCGTAACCCTTTTTGGGTAACTCGCTTGGCTGTTGCCCGTTGGCAGTTAACCGTTGCCCGTTGGCCGTTGGCCGTTGGTTGCTGTGCGTGAGCGGCACTCTAGTGCTCGCAGCTAACGGGATTTCGTGTGCCGTTCATTTCATTCAGCTGATAATCGTTTAGACCTCTGCAGACACATTCACTAGGCAAAGTCAGCGAATGCTTCGGTTCTATGTTCTCTGTTCCCTATTCTCTGTGCTCAGTTCTCAGTTCTGTTTCAGTTTTTGGTTCGTTGAAGTGAAGTTCAGCGTTCGCCAAAGTGTGGCTAAACACCGGAAACGGAAGTGAAAGCGCAGTTTTTGTGTGTTGTTACATCGAAGTAACGACCCGGACGACAACGACGAAATTATATTTATGTACCGGAGCCACGTTTAGTGCTTCACCAGTGTTACTTCTACCTTCCTCTCTCCCTCTCTCTCTCACACTCCTGCTGCCACTCTCAGTTTACTTACTTCATTTTGATTTTGCTTGCATATCTATTGATTTTTCCGGGAAACGCTTTAAATTCAACTTTGTATTGAGAGCTGGGCTTTGGCTAACACAAAATGGACCAAGCACTCAATATCTAATCGAGTTTTGAGTTTTGCAAACAATTTCTTGATTTGGGCCGAATGCAGATGCAAATAAAAAGGGCCTAAGCAGCTGGAAAAATATTTTTAATGAATTTGAATTTTGATGGGAAAACTCATTGAAAATTCAGCGATGAAATCAATATTGAAAGAGAACCTTTCTCAAGTAGAAAAAAAGATATTGAAATTCTTTTTTAAAGTTCATACAGAAAAGTTTATTATTTGATTGCGTGGGCTAAGTAAATGCTGAGCCCTGCCTCAAATGTATATTAATCGCCTAGGTCTCGGCTCTGCCGCTAAACAATTTTGCGGATCAATCAGCCGAACAGCAAAAAAGTATTTGTGAACTAATTTAATTAATAAAACAACCAGCTGCGTTTTGGGTGCCAGAGAGAGAGAAAGAGAGAGAGAGAGAGAGAGAGAGAGAGAGGGGCAAGCCTTTTTGTTCCTGGTGCCCGTCGCTTTTAATGAGCACTTAGTACAAATTAAATACCCCGGCACAAAGGGCAGGAGTTGCACGAAAAAATTGGTTTGGCCCGACTCGCTTCACACGCCGTCAAAGGGCTCAACTAGTTGGCATGATGATGTGGAGCAGAAACAAGCGCAACAACAGCCAAAGCCAGCGGAGAAGCGAGCCCTAATACAAGTGTCAAGCCGAAAAAAAAATGGACACAGGAAGACAAAAAGGACAAAAGTTTTCCACGGTCTTTCCACTCGCTTTCTCTGCCCTTCTTCCCATCTCCGCTTCTTTCGCTCCTTCTCTCCCTTGACACTGAAAAAAAGCGCGAAGCGGCAAGAAAATGTAATAAAAATTTGTAACGCCATCAACGTTTGGCCTCCCACTTGCACCCTCTCTCGCTCACTCGCTCACTCAGTCACTCTATCCCACTCCCTCGCTTTCTCTCTTTCTTGCTCGCGCACTGTTTTGGGCTGTGTCTCTCGTCGGATTGAGGAAGCAATAAAAATGTCGCTTAATTGCAAAAAGTTTTGCTTAGATTTTCATTATTTTATTGCATACTTTTAGGGTTCCGCTGATGGTTTTTCCTTTTCTCTCCCTCTTCCTCTCCCGCTACCCTTCCAACACCATTTCTCTTTCTCTTTTCGTGTAGGTCAGTGCGTGCCGTATTTACGGTTTATTTTTCCCACACGACGCATGTTTTGTTGGGCCGGAAGCACAGCAACAGGAAAGCTCTCATATTTTATTAAGCGCTCGTCCGAATTTTATTCTTTTTTTTTTCTTGTTTTGGTGGGTCGCATTTTTGCTTAAGGTAAGTGAACTGCAGTCATAAATGCATGAAATTCTGGTGAAAAACTGTGAAGTCTTTGAGTGAAGCAATGAGAAGGAATATGAACTCTGATATTCAGCAAACTTATATAGAGATTTATTTAATTATGCATAGAGTAATAACATAAAAATAAATACTAAAATAAATATTTTAAAAAATATATTCAGTTCATTACAAAAATAATAAATAATACAATATAATAAATACTTAAAAATAAATAATATACAAATAAAATGTATACATATAAATAAAATATAATTTATTTTTAGCTCAGCAAATAGAAGCTGAAAAAAATTTAAAATAAATAGAAGAATAACTGCAAACTCAATTTGGCGTAATATAATTTAAATAAAAAATATTTTTGTACTGAATATTAGCATAAGTAAACCTAATTCTTTTTCAGCAGCAAAAACCATACCTAAATATTGAAATATACAAATTAATATTCAAAGCGAACCTAGCATTTATTTTTCATTTTGATTATCGTTTATAATAGCTACATATAGATGACAGTATAAATTTATATAAATATTTAAAATTTATATACATAAATAATTATTTCATATTTTATCACACTTGCATTTTATACATGTATTTATACAACATATTTATCGCCATACTTTTCTTTCTTTGGACTAGTTTGCGGTTATTTTTTCTTTTGTTCAGCATGTTACTCTCCCCCTCTCTCCCACTCACCCGCTCCCTCACCGTTTGCTGTTCCAGCTATCCGATCGATTTTCGCTTCACTGCCAATTAGCTCTCTTCCTTTTCATATACGCTCCATCTACACATAACTCCAGTTTTTTCTCGCACATATGCCGCATTGTGCTCGTAGTATTTTCATAAAAATGCAAACATTTCGCAGCCTGTTGACTTTGTCGAGATGTGGCTCGCTTTAAATAACTGCACGGCTATTAAATGCATGTGTGGCATTTAAATGCATATTGTTTTTGCCAGGAAACGGGAGCAGCAAGTGGAATAAAATCGAAACGAGCAGACGGACTTATGCAAATATTTCGTGGTCAATGTGTTGGTATTATGCGCATTTTATAAATCATTTAAAATTGATCTCAGCCAAACAGAAAAAATCAAGTTCATGCAGCAAAACATTTTTGCAACCCGTTATCAGTTTCTATGAAGATATTTTTTTTATGCTCACACAACTATCTCACTTTTATGTGAGTGTGTGTATGTACTCACTTAATTAAAAAGGTAAAACTCATATGGGCACAAAAAAAATGTTGCAAAAGAAGCGAAATATTTTTTTAAAATATCTATAAACAGTTCTGTGTGTAAGTCTATGTACACGGCCCGCATATGCTAGATATGAGCTGCCCTTAAACAAACACACGCTCACATTATTTTATATATATATGTATATATAAATATATATGTGTGTATATTGCACTTCTTTTTTTATAGCTCTCTCTTCAACAAAAATTTAATTAAAAGCACATTTCACACAAATTACAAAAGGAAAAAAAAAAAAGATGGGAAAGAACGAAAGCTGTGTGTGTTCAGTGCATGAAATTCAACATAAATTTGTGGGCCAAATTACAAAATGAATTTTAAACAAACAAGCGGCTCACTTAAATGGTTAATGAATTAAGTAAGCTGCATAAAAAGCGTTCAGTGTAAAATGCAAAGCGAGAGACAAACAACAAACGTGAGAGGTGGGAAAAAAGAGCGAGTGAGATAATTGGATGAAATAAACGAATTGACTTAATCGTATATATCATAAAGCTGCTCTGACTGACAGTGGGAGAGAGCAATGATGATGGTAGGCAGTCGAGAGGAAACGAAGAGGGAACAAACATAGAGAATGAAACATTTTGGAACATATGGGAAACTAGATTAAGCTGTTTCAAGAAATAGATTTCGCTCTCCTATGTGCAATTTCATCTGCTTTCATATTCCACTCAATTGCAAGTTTCTTCTAACTTTGGCTTCTCTCTGCTTGGCACTCTTTTAGATTCTCTCATAGCATTACTAAATATATGCCTCCCAGCTCATTTAAGTTTTTCTACAAATTTCCATCAAGATTTCCCAGCTTCACTCTGTACAAGTTGATAATACTTATCTCCATTAAGCGAACTATTTATTTTCATGAATATTCTCTGTAGTCTCTTTTCAATTTGAGCGCGCGCTGATTATCCCCGCCAAGTCTTGAACTCAAAGCAAGCCCTACATGAACTTTATTCAAGCGTTATTTTCCAGCGCCCACTCATGCCGCTCATTACTCATGCAAAAGTTTTCAAGTCCTGGCTGAGAGCGGGATAGAGAAAGGGAGAGGGAGAGAGGGAGAGCTGTGCTCCCGCTGCTGCTACAGCAGCTGGTAAGGCTGCCTCCAGACCCACAGTTATGGCCACAATAGTGCTGATTTAACGGTGCATTTATTGCCAATCTATTTGCCGACTATCAGGCATTCGAGCTCTCGTCTGGCTGATCCCGAACCCCCGATGTGCCGTGTGAATGACGTTGATACATTTGCCAGCAGGCAACGTGAGACGATGCCACGTGCTGAGTGTCATTGAAACTAATTGAAAATGCGTCACACTCACACACACACACGCACACACAGAGGCAACTATGAAAAACTCAAGAAAATCTTGGTAGACAAAGTTTTGCTGCTTTTCAAATGGAAATGGTATACAAGATAGACGAGAGACACCTACACACGCACTCATGCACATATAACACATTTTTATTAATAATATATAATGCAGCAGCTGTTGCCGTAACACCTTTCCGACTGTGTGTGTGTGTGTGTGTGTGTTGAGCTCACAAAACTTTTCATACACCTTTATTTATGTGCATGATTTATAGAAGAATGACATTGATTGATTTGGAATTGATGGTGCGGAAAACTGCAACAGCAGCAGCAGGAGGAGCAGGAGTAGCAGGAGCAGAAACACCGGCAATTCAGCCAATTGGAAAATTTAACTAAAAAATTAAACGGAAATTTGCACAATTTTTTTTTATCAAATTAACTTGGACCAGCTGAAGAGGTTTTCCCTTCCCCATGAATAACCCAATATTGTATACATTTCAGGCTCATATCAGACCCCATATATCATTTACACAATCTAAATGTTCTATAATTAGCATAATTTTCGTTTATTTACTTTGTATATATTTGATTGTGTTTGGTTTCGGGGCTAATTGACATTAGAATCATATTTCGAATGGGCAAATAAAATGCAAATTATATTAATAGACAATTGCAATGAATATTTGATTTTTATTTGTTATTGCATTTAGCTTAATTAACTATAATTAGATATGAAAATGGTAGAGGAAGGTTAGTTAAAAAATTGACATTTTCAAATAATCAATAATAATCGAAAAGAAATGCAAATGACAATCATAAATATTTCTCTTAAAAATCAGAAACAAAAACAAAAATATTTCTTTATTTAATTTATTAAAAACGTAATCCTAAAAATAAATAAGTACATATTTTTTCTCTTATTAAAATTTTATAAAATTTTCTTTATTTTTGTATGCTTCGCAAAAATATTGTGAATATTTTCGGTGCGGCTTAATTAAATTCATGCTCATGTGAGCTTTGTGGGCAAATTTTCGGGAACTGTCGACATGAACACGGGCAACGTGCACATATATAACATCATCTGTCACGGCTACAGTTACAGTTACAGTAACGGCAACTGCAACGGCAACACGTGACAGACAGTCACACATTCGTTTTTTGTTGTTGTTGTTTTTTTTTTTCAGGAAAATTTATTTATTTATGCAGAAAGCCAATTGTTTTTATACAACACACTCGGACGCGGCGGGGTGAGGTGGAGCAGGCCTGATGCCAGTACTACCCTGAACAAATTAAGCAACCAAATGCTGTTTGAATACCCTGTAAATGTGCAAGTAATGTGGCAGCGGTGTAATGGGTTTTATTTGTTGTGCACTTTATATTAAATAAAAAATTAAATAATACATTTTTTATTGGGTTTATTTTAATATAAGAACTCAATATTTTGTCTTTTACTACCTACTACTACCTAATACCCACTACTACCTACTACCTACCTACTACCAAGAAAATGCTAGAAAAAAATTACACCAAATATATAAAGAACTTCAAATGTTTTCCAGTGAATTTTTACTATTATATAAAATATTATCAAATATTATTTTTATGCTTTTCTAGCCGTATGCTGCTAATGAAATAAGTAGGTATTACAGGGTATGTAAGAAGCCATATATGCTCGTTTTATAACTTCACTTATCTAGCTATTTGCTATACGGGGTATCTCCAATTAAAAACACCCAGCAATATTACAGATATGTGGCAAGGGTATACCAGACTTTCAGCTTATCTTTTTACTTTAACAGAATGTCTATTATATAATTTATATTAAATTTAAGCATGCTATAATAGGGATTCATATACACTCTAATTTATATCTATAAACATATACAGAAATACAAAAATCTCTGCATTCAAACACATAGCATATATCTACATCGAAAATTCTTCGACTCTGATTTCATTCGCGTCTATAGAGTATCTTTGAGGTGGCTCAGTTAATCGCTAGCTCTTTCGGCCATGTCACGTTTCACTCTGTGTTTTATTTTTCATTTTGTTTATTTATTTGTTAAATAAAATCAATGAAAATTGATTGGCTCACGGTTGATGCAAACATGACAGTCGCTCGGCATTTGTGGGTCAATTTTTCGGGCAATTAAGCAAGCTGCTCTTTAAAGTCGTGCCACGGAGTAAGTAAAGTGTGTGCCGACCCTCAGCAGAGAGAGAGAGAGAGAGAGAGAGAGAGAGAGAGAGAGAGAGACGATGCCTCAAGCCTCTAGACGAGCAGACACGTGCCAGGGCTTGGCCAACTCAAACTTGATCCTGTGTCGGCAAACAGTCGCCGGCTGCATGGGTTAAACAAACTTGAAAGCTGGAAGACAGGCGTTAAAGCACGTCCCGAGCATCGCCAACGGTTCATTCACTGCACTTCCTCAACTCCCAATAGCATCCCGCTCACTCACTCTCTCTCTTTCTCTCTCTCTCTACTGTCTGCAGTTTAATGTCAAAAATTTCGCATTGACGTTGATATTATTTGGCGTGTGCCGCAGTTGCGTTCCAGCTGCAGCCTTAACTCTCACTCCCTGGAGCAGCGACGCGTCGCTCATGCAATTGGTGCAATATTCTTTCAGCCCCGCCCCTAATGCAGTCCCACCCATGACTTTTGCCTCTGCTCGAACGCAGCAGCTGCCTGGCGCATTTCGTGTGCTAATTAGAAATACGTGATAAAAATTCTGCTGCACAATGTCCTGACCAACACATTGGCTCCAGCTCCAGCTCCAGCAGTTGCCAGAGTTTTGGCTGCAGGGATATGTGCAAATAGCTGGAATTATACCAAGCAATTGGGGTAGCATAAATAAATGATGCATCTTGTTACCTAGCAGCTTAAGCCATCAAAAGGTTGACGTGATGATGTGAGACATGGGCTAAGCTGAGCCATTAGCAGCAAGGCCATTTGAACCTTTCGAAAAGGCAAATATTTTCTAATATCATATTTCATATGACAATTTACTTGACACAGGCCTTAAATCATTATTATTTTTATATATTTTTCTTTCACTATATGCACTATATAAAATATTCAGATTTCTCTCTCACAATCAATACTCTATCCAAACATCTCCCGCTCATCTATTGAGCATATCCATTTGCCAGCTCCATTTCACCTTTTTCATTATCATTTTCGATAGCACGACAGTTGAAACGTGCCGAGCAGTCTTAATGCAGTATTAAAATGTAGTTTATAAAGTGGGCCAAAGGGATGCACTCGCCAGCTACTAAATGGCTGAGAGCCATCAGCATATTGAGCAAATTAGCAAAGGCTTCCAAATTACGTGCCACGAAGTCAGACGAAATTGGCAGGCCAAACATTTTGAGGAAGGCTAAAATCTTTGGCTCATCAATCGATTGGCCATGGAGCCGGGCTCTTAGCCATCAGGCTCTAACTGTGACTCGCACTTAATCCAGCTATTTGAATTTTGCGGCATGCAAACAAACAAAAAACAAAGCGAGCAAAAAAATGCGACTTCTCAGAGCGGCTGCTCAAGTCAAGACATAAATCGATATTTTGAAGTGGGCGCACAGACGACAGCAACGACGACGACGACGGCGAAGGATAACCGGGACAACAGTCTCAGAGACTGTGGAATGGGATTGGAAAATGGGGCGTTGTTAGCTTGGATGACTATCAGAAACCACTTTGGCCGGAAATGGCATAATATTTGCACACTCACAGGCACTGAGCGAACGAGGAGCGAACGAGGAGCGAACGAGGAGCTCACCTTATGGAAACTGCTAAATGCTCGCGACGCGTCGCCAGCCAACGAAAAAGCGACACATCAAGTGGAAATTTCAGTCGAGCGAGATGGAGATGGAGATGGAGAGAAATTCATTTTTTATGCGATATTTTATCATCTCAGCTATGCGATGTCGGCTCTTTGAGAATTCAAGCCGCATTCTGAATTCTCAGCCCAGCATTTGCCATACAAAATGGGATTTCTGGCGGATTTAGCTCAGCAAGAAATTTTATTTATTTAAAGCTCCAAGGTGCTAGCTCTCCCTCTCTCTCTCTCTCTCTCTCTCTATCGCACACAGACGCATGCCATCTCTGTTGTGGCTGCTCCTATTGTGGCAATCGATATAATTTGCCGTATGTGAGGCACGTGTTGGCATTTAAGGGCGTGCCACTGCACCCAATCCACAGACATTGTAGCATTTTTTTAAATAACCTCTCGCCTGCCGGCCATTGGGGACACTCTCTTAAATAATACATGTGTTAGCCAAAATAAATGATATATCAAGGCAGCGCAGAGCTGCCCCTTTAAATGGCAAAAAGTATTATATATCGAATATGAAATAAAATATTCACGAAATATTCTTTTCTGCTGCCGCTTTAAGCAGCGCATTTTTCATGCTATTCCCCGCATCGCTCAATAACTTCATAATTCATAATCTCATTAGACTCTTATTGCATATGGCTCTCAGGCGCGTAGCCGAGCGGACTTTTTACAGAAATTTACATGCCTTATCCTGCATCTAATTACCGTTAAGAGCTTCGCTGGCAGCAGCAGCCGAAGTGGGGATAAGGTAGACGCAGCTGAATATAGGAAAAAGTTTAACAAGCGCCTGGCATACATTAGTCTGACATGCCCCTAGAATACCCACATGAGCACTCATCTCCTCTCTCTCTCTGGCTCTCTCTCCCACTCCCCACTCCCTTTCTGCTGCTTATTGGAAAAAGTGAAAATGCTGCGAAAAACTCGCTTCATAACAAAGTAGCCACCGCGTTAAGTCGACAGCAGCGCAGGGAAAACAATTTTTAATGCCTAATGAAAAACAATGCAGCGACGTAACAGGACAGAGAGAAGAAAAGGAAAAAGTGCTTGGTATAAAAAGAGCTAGGGGATGAATAGAGCACAAAAACTGCAGCAAACCCACACAATCACACACACACACTCACACACATTCACATATATAGGGGTCCACAGAGTGACAGAGCCACGTATATTCATATCTATTTGTTTGGCTGTTTAGCAACAAAGTTTCCGGTTTTTATGCGGCTTTGGCCCGTGGCTCACTCCGCCTCGCAGCAGTCGGCAAAAAGTGACAAAAGAAGCTGTCAGTTGGTTGCCCCAACGCTGCCTTCTTTTTGTTTTTGTTTATAACTAAAACTGACAACAAAAAACCCAAAAAAAAAAAAAGGGAAATACAAAAAATACAAATGATAATATGACACAGAACTAAAAGCCTTTGAAGAACAACGGAAAAGTTGCATAAATGGTAAAAGCGTGTTGAGAATTGTGCGAAAGGTTCAGCTGAAGCTATTCATTTTCAAGCTGTTGATGGCTCTAATTGGATGCTGGTAAAATGCCTTAATAAACAGACAGCAGCTGAAATGCATAGTAGATTATTCAGTAAAAAGTATTGGAGCTCAGCATACAGTGCGTATGATTAATATAAGTAATGCATATGTTGACTTTCAAGCAAGCTGAAGCGAGGTGAGGGTATGAAACTTCTGTAAGTCTTAGGGTAAATGGGGAATACAGAGATAGAGATATAAAGAATATTAATATAAAATATAATATTGGGTTTCACATTAGAAATAAAGGAATAGGGAATATTAATATAAAATTTAATATTGAGTTTTATATACGTAATAAGGAAATAGCGAATATTAATATAAAAGTTAAAAAAAAGCAATGTTGATTAATAAGAATTTCATTTAAAATATCTATAGGAATCTGAGCTTGAAAGGAAAGCATTATAACTCTTACATTGAGTAGAAGAAATTAAAAGTTTTTATTAAGATTATAAATCGTTTAAGCAAAATGATTTATCGAATTTATCCAAACTGATTTATCTATTTATCTAATTTATCTAACTAATAATCTAAATTTTCGTAATAAATAATTAGTCATTTTCTAAAAGTTATAGATATCACTTAAAGTTCCGATTTCACTTGCTATCCAAGCATTCATCGTTTTCTCATTAGCTTACTTTATACCAAGTAACAGCAGCTAATAGTCATTTTGTTAGCAGTTAATTAGGTATAAATTATTGAAAGCCAAAAGGCATTGCCAAAGAGAAAGGCAGCAAAGTATTAAAAGCGAGTGCTAGAGAGACAGAGAGAGACAGCGAGAGGGAAAGAGAGAGGGAGATAGTAAGTACAACCAAAATTTGAGCTGCTGTCAAATTAACCAAAAAGCGGCTTTTGCTGCAAGCACGTGTGCCGCTATACATGTGTGTGTGTGTGTATGTGTCTGTGTGTGGCTTCTGTTTTCGTGAGCCTGACAATGACAACGCGACATTGAGCAATTATAAGGGACAACAACAAGAACAAGCGCTCTAATACCATGACACAAATTCCTAATCAATCTTCACGACTTATTCATGCATGCAAACCTGCGCGACAACAAACCACACACACACATTATCTCCCCCTATATATGTGTGTGTGTGTGTGTGCGTGTCTAACCTCTTGTCTGTGTGTGCGTGTGTATGTGCATCGGTAGCTGTTTGAGTTTTGCAATTACAACATAAGCACACAATCATTATCATAATCCTTAATCGATATTATGGCTTACAAGAACATGAGCGGACTAGCAGGAAACGTAAAAGAGATGGAGAGGGCGAGCATGAGGGAGGGAGGGAGAGCGAACAGCAGACAGTCAACAAACATGTGCAAGTGTGCCTGTGTGTGCCTGTGTATGCATGTATGTGTATGTGTGTGCGTTGCTTTTAACCCACTTCCGTCCAGGCTGTTTCTGGTCTGGTTGACTGCTTCCGCCTTTTGCATCGAATTAAAATTCCACATACGATGCGCGCGTCTCTTGGCCAAGTCAAAGGCAAGCCAACTGAGCTGGCCAAAAAGAAACAGCGGGTATATATATATATATGTGAAGGTAATCCTGGTTAATGGATGAGTCAATACACTCAGCGAAATCATGATGAACATGAACTTAAAATTAATGCATATAAACATTCTAATTTATTATGAATTTCAATTTATTCAAATTAGTTGCAGCTAAGCAATTTACTATGCTGTGGTCCTTGCCACCTTTTTGTGCGCTTTACCTGTCGTTAATCGTTAAATTGCTGTTAACGAATTTAATGTCCTTACAATTTATTACCGGGCCAAGCGCCTGGGCTGCCCTGGCCTGGCTATAGCTTGGCTTTGCCCTGTTGCGGCCGCAGGATTAAATGATAAAAAAAAAAAGTGTTAAGCAGCAGCCGCAGCAGCAGCAGCAGATGCCAGCTGCAAGGAGACAAGCCAAGCCAGACAGCCACAGCAGAGAGTGAGAGAGAGAGGGATAGAGGGAGGCAGGCAAACTGTTTAAAGTTGCTGGCCCGGTGTCAACAAAGCGCTTAATGAAGGTTGAAAATTTGATTTCAGCTTTTTTCTTCTTGTGTGTGCTCTTGCTGCTGCTGCTGCTGCTGCTGCTGTTCTTCTTGTTGTGGTTGTTGTTCTTATAAAGCTGCACAATGGGGCGTATGATTGTTATTGGCGCGCTGCTGCCGAACGCTTTTTGCGCTTTTGATGACGCCGTGAACGAAGTGCGAGCACACGAAAGGACTCAAAGTCGATGATGTCGTGTACGTGTTAAGTGGTTATTGGTCTAGCCCTGCTTGCGGATTGGCTCCAAGTGCAGCTCTCGCTGTGCGCGAGGGTAAGTCCTAAGGTGCCGCAGTTCAAGTGATATTTGCATTAGATTTTCTCCATACTGATATTACGCATACGAGACGAGGGACTCGAGCGAAACTAAGTGCAGCGTTGGATGTCGAACGCTTAAATTATCATGGCATGCAATTCATATAATGGATAATAGCATTATATATGGCGGTCTATACGAGCAGTTCATGTACATAATCATAACACTTTGAGCGTGACATAACGATAAAAATGTCGTGTTGAAATAAGGGTGCGCTTAATCTGAGCACTGGCATAAGTCTTGAGGAATATTTGCTTTAAAAGAATTTCTATAATGAAAACTTAAAATGAGTGTGGTAAAAAATTAATTTAAAAAAAGAAGATTTATTATATTGCCTCAAAGTAAGGTCAATTAATTGACATTTTTATTAATATAATAATAATAAACTAATAAAAAATATTTTAATAAATATATTCAATAAAAAAATTATGTACAGACAATAATAAATTTATAAAAAAATAAAAAATATAAAAAAATATATAGAATAAATTAAATAATGACTTGAAGTAAATGGTCTAAAAAAAAAAAAAAAAACTAAATATAGGTCAAATCCAGTACCATTTAAGACAACAGCTTAGTTTCAAACTTTAAAAACAATTTCTAAAGCATTAAGTTCCATTAAATAATATATTTTATTAAATAACTTTCATAATATTAGCTTGTAATAAATGCAATAAATTTTGTAAAAATTGTAAAAATGTATTTCTATAAATATATCAAAGCAATCGAGTTACATCTACGCAAGGAACTCAAACATTAAAGCAACTTTTTATAGAACTGAACGACAAAGTCGCATTCTCAGAGCTCTATTCCGTCTAAGGCTGACCATGAAAAGACAACTTGATTTGCCAGCTCCCACGTACAAAAACTTTTAAATCACAACAAACACTAAATCAAAGGAAATACACACAGACGCACACACACACAGTTAGCAATCACTTTAAGCCTTGGCGCTTGGCAAGTCAGTGTATAGGAAACAAGAAATAAAATATCAACTTCCAAAAAAAAAGAGGAGCCAACTGAACAAAAAAAAATAAAATAAAATAAAAAGAAACTGTTGTACAAAATAGGAAAATCCGCCAAGAAGTATGCAATAAATCACAACAAAACGCAACGCACAAAGCCAGAGACAGTTGTATGGCAAGACGAGGGCAGCCCAGAATAGTACACATAAATTTGTGTACGCTTACAAGGTTAGTTCAACAGAATGGAAACTGGGTTACATGATGCCGCAAAACTGATAAAAATCGACACAAAGAGAGAGGGAGAGATGGAGAGGGAGAAAGGCAGAGGCTGAGGCAGGGCAAATGCCAATAGATGCAACATTCGAAAAGCGATTTACGACACCATGGTTGCGCATAATATGATATAGCTGTGGGTCTGGCGGCGCGGCAGTCGTGTGGCGGGCGGGGGGGGGATTAGTCCTGAATGACGCATCATTTATAACTTGGCACTCAACAAAAATTGTAAAACAGGAAAAGACAAACGGCAGCCACTTTGAACGCGAATTAAAGTAATAAATTAGTTTGTTTTTTTGCTTTTGCTGTTGCTGCTGCCTCTTCTTCGTCTTCAACAACACGACAATCCAGGCCCAGCCAGACTCCCCATATGGGCGCACAATGTGCCCACTCATTTGATTTGAAAGCCTTCACGCCAGCCACAAAAGCATTCCGTCGAGGCAACAGCTCCCGCTCCCCTTCAATATTTCCAGCAGGCTGAATCGAAATTTGCCTTTGCCGCTGCTGCTGCCGCTGCCACAGCCGCTGCCTCTGCCTCTGCCCCGCCTCGTGCCCTTGTGCCTTTAGTTGGCTGCCTTTTTACGCTAAATTGCTTTGCATTTGGCGCTTCAAACATATTTTTAGGCATGCTACATTTTTCATAATGCTTTGACATTGCCTACGCCCCCACCACGCCCCCACCATGCCACTTGCCAGTGAGACTTACCAGAGATAAACTGTCGCTGATATCTAAACTCTCCCCCAAAGTTATCCCATACGCATATTCTGAGATAATCTGCGCGCTTTTATGGCGAATTCTTTTATGATATTTATGCACGATATTTATCTCAATCGTCGCGTACTCTCTCCTTCTCTCTCTCCCTCCCGCTCACTTGGTCATATTGTTCGCTTGACAGTTAATATATTGAAAAAGGTTTTCCAAAATGATAAAATGCTGTTAAATCTACGCAAATTTACAAGCACATCGAACTATAAACCAAATGATAGTCAGCAGCACTCTTAACAGTTATTTGCTTATATAAAGCAAAAACTTGTGGTAATCGCTTATTTATGTTCTTGCCTCTACTCAAAAAAAAAAAAGGAAAAGCCTCATAATGGCTGTTTTTGTGGCTGACTCGTAAAACCCGCGCAGAGAGCAACAGCCATTGTTGAGCTGTGGCTGAGATTTTCCTTTTTGCTGCCAAATAAAACTGAGATTGGCATTAATATTAAAGTTAAGCAAATTGCAAACGGAATTTATATGCATAATAAATATTGTTTTTTACTTTAAATAAAACTTTACTCACTATGAGCTAGAATATAAATTCAGGTTTGGCTATTTGCATATATTTTAATTTAAATTTAATTTATTTTAAATTAAATTTCTAACTGAAATGGCGACTTTTCCTTGACACTCTTCACCTCAATATTATTCGATTTAATCTAAGTATTCGACACCATTAATATTGCATATTATTATTACTTACATCTGCTCAATAGAATTCTATCTAAGCTCCTTGCTGATATTTCTTAATTTTATAATATTTTCTTCAGCTTACCTGTAATGAAAAAAATTTGAAATATTTATTATGGATATATATAAAAGGCATACATAGAAATCTAAAATTAATTTGTGTATATATACAAATTTTTTAATATTTATTAAAATTTATAAAAGTATGCACAGCTAAATATCTCCTGTGCATCAGCCTTAAGATTTTCTTATTGGCTGTAAAGAAAATAATATATTATTTTGAATTCATATTCCTTAAATTTTTTCTATACCTAAGCTAAACTTAATATTGAACTAGGATTATAATATATAGAAGCTTTATTCGCAAAATGTAGTTTATTATTTAATATCCTATTTAATATTTACCTTACTTCACATTTATATATATTCATTATCATAAAGTCCCATAGCTTAATATAAAACCTAAATATATATTTATTTATAATTAAAAATCGCCTAAAAATAATGTATTACAATTCAAATAAATACACTTGAAACAATATGGCAGTTATTTATGTAATTTTCTGCACTTTCTTTTGAATATGTAATCAAAAGTAATTCATTAAACAAAGTCTGAAAATTTCAACTATGCTTATTTCACTTCACGGAAATTTACATTTTCACTTGCATAATTAACAGTACAGTTTGCAGAGCAGGAAAAAAACTCATGAATGAAGAAAAGGGATGGAAAGCAGAGGGGAGGGGTAACAGAAGTGCTCGCTCTTCAGACTCTAGCGAAAAATAGCGAAATAATATGCTTACTTCCGCATTGCTAAACATAATTTTCTTCGTCTGCTGCTGCTGCTGCTGCTGCTGTTGTACTTGTGTTGTTTTTCCTTTTCGCTTTTCCTTTTTGCTTACCTCTATTTTCTTTGGGCGAGTACAACTAAATATTACGCTTATTTTGACGTCAAAAAGCTTGTTGAGAAATTAAAAAAGCGGCAAATGCGCGAAATGCAAAACAGTGAACAAAACAAACAAAACCAAACCCAAAGAGAAAAGGCAAATCGCGGCACGAGGCACGCGGCAAATGCATAGAATAAAGATGAAGAAGAAGCAGATGTGGCAGCAGGACTAGTGGAAAAACCGCAGCCAAGATGGCGACGCCGACGGCCAGACAAAAGTTTTTCCAGCTCAACTTTTGTTGCGTTTTTCTAATATTTTTGTTTTATTTTACATTTCTTTTTTTTACTTTTGCAGTTTCCTTTTCTTTTATAATTTACTACGTTGTATTTTTAATAACAGCAGCCAAACACAGCGGCAGCTGTTTTTTTTTTTTTTTTTTTTGCAAGCCACAAAATTTATTTTCAGCACACACACACACACACTCAGACACACATTTTGTGAGCAATGCTTAAGAGTTGCCTACGTGGAAAATGGCGGTGGACCAATACTCACACACTCGCACACTCACACACACACTAAAGCAAAATGAAGAAAACTCAATCGTCTGCAGCGGCGGCTATAAAAAACAAACCACTTTACATTGCCCGGCTCTATATTTTGTTTGCATTTCGTTTTTCTCTGTTTTTTTTTTTTTCGCTTCTGCCAGCTCGTTGCGGTGGCGTATACGTAATATACAATACGTGTACGTAATATTCTTTTTGCTGTCTGCCCGATGTGCAGCCTTTGCATTCATAACGTGACGGCGTACAAAAAAAAATACGTTAATGAATTTGCATGAATGAATATTTGAAAAGCTGCTGCAGGATCCAACAACATTTTCATTGCTCCATATAGTGGGTGGGGCAGCGGGGCAGGGGGGGAGGGTGGGCAGGTGTAGCCGTAGCAGAGATTTGAGCGCAAGAATTTATGCACGAACAATTTATGAAAGCAAGCGAAAATTTATGGCCTCTAATATTATCAGCAGATTAGAAAAGTAACGGGAAATTATGGCCACGTTTCAGCGTTTATTAACATTTCGCTTGACCCATTTCCCTTCTTGTTCTCCCTCCCCATTTTCGATTTGGCATTTTTTATCCGAGTTTTTCGGCAGAGTCGGCGCAGTGCATTCTAAAAATTTACATTTTACATATCACATTTTACAAATTTCCATTTGCGTTCGCCGTGTCAGGGACATTGCATGTTTATTATCATTTGGATTGCGTTCGACTATTCGGGCCTTTCGAGTGTTTTAATTGACCCTAATTGCATTTTAATGCTAATGAGTTTCAACTTTTGCCACTTTCGTATTCATTTTCGTTTTGAATATCTCTCTTTATTATAATTCTTCTCTTTTTTTTTTTTTTTTTTTTTTTGTTTTTGTTTTTATGGAATTACAATTCATGTATTGCTGCCAGTGGGGGATCGGGGGTGAAGTTTTACCGGGGCCTAGACGTTGGCCTCTTCAATGGTCATGTTGCCGCTCTCGAGTCCAATGAGATTGGCTTTGATCAGGTTGGCTGCCTCTGCTGCATGTGCAATCACCGGCGCCGGGGCACTGCCGTCCATGGCCAAGTCCTTCAGCATCTCGTCGCCATAGAACTGATTCACGACGACGGGAGCGGCATGCGCCACGGTTTGGTTGACAGCGGGAGTGGCGGCCGCAACGGGCGTGGCTGAAATTGGCTCCCCCTTCTTCTCCATGTGCGTCACTACTGGGGTAGTGCTAGCGCACTGGGAGCACTGGGCACGGTTCTTGCGAGCGGGCCTGCCCTTGGCCGGCTTGCCGCCCTTCGACTTGGGCTTGCCCTTGGCCTGGGGCTTGGCCGTGGGCGCATGGGCTGTGGGCGCATGGGCCGTGGGCGTTGCACCAGGCGTGGTCGCCGCCGCTGTTGGTGCCGCCTTCTTGGCTGCATGGGTGGTTTTCTTGGCGTGCTTCAGGAAGAAGTCCCTTGGCGAGAGAGTCGTTGTCCTGATCACCTGCTTCTTGACATCGGGCTTCGTGGTCGCAGCTGGCTCCGCTAGAGACTCAGCCTCCGCCTTGCTGGGCACTGGCTGCATAACCACTGCGATGAGCACAAGCATTGCCAGGACTGGTAGAAAATGCATTTTGACAATTAGTCGGAAACACTGTTCGGAGTGAACTGATTTCCAGCTGCGATCAGAGCGGCTTTTATACAAAAATTACTTACAGTTCAGCTGACTCACGTCTGCCAGCCGCAATGGGCAACTGTTTTCTTATACTCGCTGAGCACCTGAAAGTTTACCAAACAGTAAAACAGATCTCGGCGCTCAGCATATGAAAATATTACAACCCCATTGCAGAGCACAGACGTTCGATAGGCCATATAAAAAGACAGCTCTGCCGGCACAGAGTCAGTTCGTCTTCAACCAACTTAGAACAAAGACTATGGACACTCGTAAGCTCTATCTGATTCTCATGCTGAGCGCATTGGCTGCTCAGTCTCTGGCCACGCCCAGTGACGTGTCGCTCTTCCTGCAGTTTTCTGGAGAGAATAGGCGTACGATGAATGTGCCCTATGTGGCCTTCAGTGACGAAACCTTCCAGAGTCTCAAGAGCGATGCGCTGAGCACAACAACACCAACAGCAGCAACAACAACAACGGTGGAGTCAGTGACTAACACAACAGCGGCTGCACCAAATGCAACCAAATCAGCCACAGCAAATACAACAACAACAATGCCCACAACACCAACAACAACAGCAGCTGCTGCAAAAGCAGCAGCAACAGAAACAACAGCAGCAACAACAACAACAATTGCGGCGGCTAATGCAACAACAACAACAACTGCTACAACAACCAAGCCAACTGTCAAGGATAGGTCCAAGAACAAGAAGAAGAGGCACGGACACAAGCACAAATCATTTAAGACAACTAAGTAATTCATTGATATAATTGATTTCGATTATCTAAAACCCTCACTCACAATAGCACCCAAGAAAGCTTCATACCACGTCTTGCACAGCAGGCACTACATATGTTACATGTCTTAGCTAAAGTCACATTTTTCTGAAAAGAAATAAATAAATAAGTTGTCCAAACTTCGTATTTCATATAAATGTATTTTAATTCCTTTACAACTCTAGTTCAACAGAAATAAAAAATAAGCAAAAAAATTTATTTTAAATTTCAACAGAGAAGTTTTTAAATAAAGCCAAATATAGTATAAAATATAGTACTTAAATGAAAATAATAAATAAAAGCAATAAATGAAAATAATAAATGAAAATAATAAATAATAAATAAATTTAACTCAAAAAAAAAATAATAATAATAATAATAATTATACACTTATAAAATTATTTTGGCCAGTGCATCAAATATAAATTGAACAAAAAACAGTTAAATTAATCATTAAAATTTCCCTAGATAAAATAATCAAGCAGTAAAAATTATATACAATTTTAAAAATTATTTCAAATGATTATATAATGTATAGCAAAAATTAAATAATAAATTTAAAACACTTAAATAATTAAAAGGAAATATAATAAAAATGATTGACTGGTGCTCGATGTCTGTTACTCTGAGAATAAACTCAGAGAGCAAACGATTGCATCGGTTCATCAACGAAGTAATTTGTGAATGCCTGGAAACCTTTATCTCTCCCTCTCCTTCTAAGTTTTTATTGATTCTGCTCGCTAATCAAATCGTACGTGAATTGAGCGTGAGCATGTGTATGTGAATGTGAGCATCGTTTGCATTGAGTCTCATTGTGCGAACGTCAATCGTCAATCGCTCTCTAAACGATGTTCGTGTAAAGAGCGTGACACGAATAGTTCAACTGAAGGCGCTCAACAGAAACGAAAGCAGACGAAGTCTTTTCTGCAGAGTGAGAGCGAGTGTGTATGATTGATGCATATAATAGTGATAATAATGATGCATTTAGAAGGTGACCTCTTAAACTATATAAATATATTCTTAATTCGCTTGTTATTGCTAGCTATACTATATACATAACTCATATCATAAAATAGGTCATACATACATTGACTAAGGAATGATATAAATAAATGGATTATAAATATAAAAATCCATTTGTTGTGACAGTTTCTAATATCAAAAACAAAGCTCAGCTTATCAAAAATTGTTTTCTTTAATATGTTTTCTTACTCCACCTGGTCAGACTTTACAATATGCAACGCCAACCATATTTCGCTTAGGCTGTCGATAACACAGCAGATATGAAATTATCGCAACTCATAAAAAAAAAAACCTGTATTAAATTACGTCCAACTCAGTTCATATTTGTTTAAAAATATGAAAAAATAAAAAATAATCTAATAGAAATTCTCTATACCAATATCTTCAATTAAATTCTTTGGCTACAATTTCTCACTCTTTTCACTTATTCTTCTAGTTGCTACAACTCTTTTAATTGAAACATTTTAAGGTCATGGATTACTTAAATTCGTCTGGTCGAGGTTTTTGGCGCCGTGTGCGATGCCAAGTTGCGTCTCAACTTCTCCTTCTTCTTCTTCATCATCTGCTTCCTTTGTGGCAAGTCATGTTGCAAATGTTGCAGCTGTTGGTCTCAAGTTGTTGCCGCATCGTGTATTTTTTTTACTCCGAGTTTTCTCTGCAGGGTGTCTGAACTTGACGTCTGGAAATGGCAAAGCAAATGCAAACTTTTCGCAAGGTGCAAATGGCAACAGCTGCCATTGAGATTTCTAAACCTCACTCAATTGGTAATACCCTAATATAATAATGTGAGGAGTATAGTTTTATAAGCTGGAAAAATGATATATACTATATGTAAAAATATTATAGATATTTTTTATTATTTATTATTTTTTTAATATTTTTTCTTTTTATTTTTATTTATTTATTATTTTTTTTTTTTTTTCTATTTTATTGAACGTTACAATCAAAAGCCTTACAAAGCATTTAATCTGTAGCAAAGCCGTTTGTCAGCTGATTTCATTATACATACACACACATATACATATACATTTATTTTCTATACCACAGCCCGGCTCGCATGGCGTATACGTAACGCAGCTGTCAAGTGTCGTGTATCGAATGGCAGTTTGATGGCCGCTTAGCCAGGAAACTTGCAGTTTACCCTGAACTTGACACTCAACAGGCAACAGCAACAGCAGCAGCAGTCGGTGTTGGCCAAAAACTTTCATCGATGACATCACGCGCCTACAAATGGGAAACGTGCATAAAATATTTATACAGCAACGTATGCATATATTTATTCACAAATTTGCAGATTGGTTACTCGTTTTTGGGCTGTCGCCTCCAAAACTACAGAAAAAGCAAAAAAAAAAAATATATATATGTACAATATATATACATGTACATATATCCAAATAAAAATACAGCTAAAACAAATATGAGATGCACTTTTAAATGCTGAATAATTCACTCGCAATTCCATGCGCTGCGCCAGTGGCCGGCGCCAATTTTATGCGCTAAATGAATTTATGAACAGTTTGTGACATATTTTATACACACACACACACATACCCTGGCACATAGACGCAGCTGTTGACCATAAATAAAAAGAAAATTTTAAAAAATGAAATAAAGTGCCGCAGCTCGTTTAAGCCACTTTTTTAGCTAATTTTTGCGTTACTTTAATCCAATTTCGCGCAGCTTTCTCATCCCTTTTTCTGGGTTTCTGTTTCAGTGCATAAATAATAATGAAAATGAAAATGAAAACGAAAATACAGCGCAACTCATATTGAGATCGCAACGAGAATTGACCGCATGCAATTAAAGTTATAATGAATACAAAAAACTATATACATATGTATATAATATAAATATATTTTATCTGTGGAAAGTGCGCGACTAGAAGATACTCTCTATCAAGGTGAAGTGCTGTACTGTACGCCAGTTAAGTTAGAGGTTTTAAATTATTGAGGATAATATTGTTGTGGAGATTTTGATTTGAAGTCCATAAGTTTTCAGCTAAAATTGATATATAATATATGTAATAATATATATATATATATATATATATGTATATATGACATAGTAACAAGCAGCTGGACAGATAGACAGAGGGCTATCACGCAGCTATTGCTGCCCTTGAAGAATTAATATAAATTTAATATTTAAAACTTCCGCCAATTTTCTATCTCCTTTCCAAACACTATACCCTATTTTCACCTTTGCACAGGGTATACAAAAATGCTATCAAAAACCGCACTCAACATGTTTTAGTCTAGAAAGGATATGCATATAGTATTGCTGATATATATGTGCTAAATATGGCAATACATATTTTAAATTTGGGGCAATAGAGTTAGAGCTGAATTAAGGCTAAAGCTTAAGTGGAATTTAACGCAGTTGGATATGCAAAGAATTTAAATACGTTTTAGAAAGTTGAATATTTAAATATATAAATATATAATAATCAATATGCACTCTCATTTGCATATAATCGTTTAATATTTTTTATAAAATATTGGTTATAAAGTCTAATAGATTGCAAATATCTCAGATTACATCAGTTTTCTTTATAACATAATATTAATAATAATATTAGTATGATTCATAGCTACAAAGTAAATTTAATATTATATTTATTAAAATGCGTAAAATATATATAAAATTTTATATAATGTTATATTAGAAATATTCAAATATATATTAAAAATATATATATAAATTTTAGATTATGAATCATTATCATAGCTCAGGCAACTCGTCCACTGGCCCATCAACTATATACACATATTGCTACATATATACAATTATTGCCGCTAGACGATATCGTTTGGTTTAGTTATGCTTGAAGAGCGAACGAAACACAACTAAAGAGCAGCACGATTAGGAGAAGAGCAAAGTGCAGCTGCTCTTGCGGACAGGCGCTGGATGGCATTCGCTTGGTGTTTGTGGAATGCTTCGATGGAGTCTTCACATTGAGGCCCGCATGCAGCGTATGGGGCTTTGTTGGGCTCACTTTTGACCGTTTGGTGGCGGTGGTTGAGGTTGCATTTGCATTGGCCAGCCTTGTGCCGTTGCCAATTGTTGTTGTCGCTGCTTCGCCCGATGATGACGTTGAGGCTGCTGCAACAATTGCCGTGGGTGATGTTGCATCATTTGCTGCCCTGCCACCCGTTGGTGCTGCGTTTGTTGCTGTTGTTGTTGCTGTTGCTGTTGTTGTGGCTCCCGTAGCTGCTGTAGCTGGTGTAGCTCCTGCAACTGCTGCAATTGTTGCAACTCCTGCAACTCCTGCCGCGCCTGCTACTTGTGCTGTTGTTGTCTTTACTCTCTCGGTAGTTGTGTTCACTGTAGTCTTACGCAGCAGCGTGAAAAGCTCAACTGCAGAGCGTGTTGTAGTCGTGGTAGCCGGTGACTTGGTTCTGAACCTATCGAAGATACTTGTTGTTGGGCTTTTTGTCGTTGGCGTCGTCATGAAGCCATTCGCTGTGGTAGACATCCCATCTCGACTTTGATAGCCCAGTGCCGACATTGTGCCCTCCTCCAGGGAATCCTGTTCGTCGAATTGTGAGTCCTGGCCCCTAGAGCCAGCCACCAGCAGCAGACAGCCGAGGTACAGATGCTGTTGGATATACATGGTTCTGAAGCAAATACTTGAAGTGCACTGAAGAAATCTCTAAGTAATGGCATCTTTTATAGCCCAGTTAGGCGTTTATCGCTCGTTGCCTAATCACGGCAAAGCAGCCGACAGTTAGTCACAGCTCTTTGTGGAAGCAGCTGGCTGCATACTTTTCATTCTCACTGCTGGCCATGTTTTGCATTCCGCTGGCCAAAAACAAAGGCACCATACAAAATAGTGAAAGGGTAGAGCAATGCATTTCCAAGTTGCACATTTGATAAACAACAGTTGCACACTCACACAAACAAAATGCGGGCAACACACACACACACACTTATTTTTATGGTCCTGCAGCACTTATCAATGCAACTGCCAATCACAGAGGCGGCCACAGCAGTTGACAGTGCAGGGCGCTGGAGTGGGCGTGGCAACATGGAGGCGTCACCACACTGGGCATTTGTATGAAAAACATTTCATCCACTCTGCTGACACATGCCATTTTTTCAATTCATTAACTGTTTTAGTCATAAATTACTGTGCTACAACAGCCAAAAATAAAACACACAAACAAACACACATACACATATTTATGTACTTGTATTTGGTGGCAGGCATAGAGAAATATAGCTTTTAGCCATTGTCACGGTTTGAGCTTTATCGACATAAATTGTGTGGAAAGCAAACCTGGTGAGAGATGAACTCAAATATTTGTCGATATTATTTGAAGCAGACAAAAAAATATATGATGTTGCCAAAACAGGTGTAGAATGTGGATGAAAATACTTTTATAAGTTTATAAAAAAATATTAAAATTAAAATATTCTCAAACTGAAAATTGAGCTAATTTCATCTTCATTTCCTTGCACAATTATTCTAAAAATTATTAAATTATTAAAATTTGCCTGTATTTAAAAATTAGGCTTACTTTATTTTTTATTTTTATTTATTTAATTTTTTTTTTTTTTTTTTTCATATTATACTTATAATAAATTTATTTTAAAAATGTAATAAATTTTTCGTTTAGCAATAAATTAGTCTAAATGACTCTCTCTATGTGGCTTTTCCTTATTCCATTGGGCATATTAATTTTTTTTTTATAAACAAACAAGGCTACATAACAACAACAACAACAAATAAAGTTGCAAACCCTGCTTAGGAAAATTCCATGATTTATTAATTACTCTCAATACATTACCTAGTATTCCGCTATTTACAAACACAAAGTTTCATATAAAAGTGGGAAAATCATGTAGAATTCCATTTCTCGAATTCATTCGAGCAGCATTATTATTTTTCCTGCAACAACAAACAAAGCCGCCACAATAAAGGGAAATTGCGCTCTCTTCAAGGGCTTACACATGCATTTAAGCATAATATTTGGAATTTCCCTAGTTTTCTCAATCCCAAAATCTGTGACAAAGCCCGTGATCACTCAGCAACCGCTGTTGCAATTAAATACGAGCAATTCATATTTTGCCACTTGCAGCAACTAATCCCTTGGCACAACAAACAACAAACGTATCTGGCCACACAAATAGATACAAACATACGCACACACACACAGAGAGACACGGACACAAATCACAGAGGCGCCGGCAATTGCTCAAATATTGAAAAAACAAAAAGCAAGAACAACAGCAGAGAGTGTGGAAAATGTGAAAAACAAATTTATAGTATGTACCACGTAGAACGTAGTACAACGTATTTCGTATATTTTATATGCCATGTCGAAAAACATTTCCCCAAGCGTTAAAATGTTGCATACAAAAGGCAATGGCAACACGAGCGTCGCACACATGCAAAATATTTTGACACAGATTAAAAGCGCAGCAACAACAATACGACGGCAGCAGCAAACAGTGCCTCAAAACACAATGCACAACGTTGTTCATTTAAATTTAAATGAAAAGCAGCCACATTCGTTAGGATAAGCCAGAGAGAACATTCTACGACACTAAACTGGCTGGACCACAGTGAAATGTCCTGCCTCCACTTTCTCCCCACTCTCTCTCTCACTCTCTCTCACTCTCTATTTCTCTATCTATCTCTTTTTTGCATAGCGCATTGACTCTGAGTGGGCGTGGCATAGGGGCAACATATACAAAGTTGCACTGACCTAAATCAAACAAACGCTAATGCCCGATTTTCAGCGCCACAAAATGCTCTGCGGCAGGCACAACAAGCATCGCCTGGCTGCCCCAAACACCCATGGCTGCAGTCGGCTCTCCTCGTTGCCACAATTCATATTTGTTGCATAAAAATGTGTTCCATTTCAATGCATGCTGCCCCCATGCAACATGCCACATCGTTACAGCCAATGTGAAACAAAAGCAGCGTCGAGCATCGAGCATCGACATTGCCGGAGGACCAGAAAATTTGTTGCCTCAACGAAAAGTTACAATATTCCCTTCTGTCGTTTGTCTTTTGTTTTGCATGCGTTTTACACTGAGAAAAAAAAAAAAAGAGAAAAAATAAAAGCAAATGCAATTGGAAATAACTAAATATTCTGTATATGATAGTTTATCAAACTGTAGAGGAATCAATTTTTGTAGCTCTTTACAAAAACTTTGTTGCCAACATATTCAAGGATTTGTTCTGATATATATATCATACTATACTATATAATATAACTCATTTATTTTTTATGAAAATGTATATATTGTGCATAATATGTTTATATGTTTTTTAATATTAAATAAACAAAATAAACAGATAATTATAAATGATTATTATTTTATAAAATATATATTTCGTGTAATTAAAATAAATAAATTTAATAATAAGTTTTTTTATAAACTTGTATTACTCTAAATAAATTTTTAAAAATATTAGTTAGCTTATAAAATATATATTTATTTTTATTTTTATTTTTCTATAATAATTAGCTTGTTAACAAATGTTGAATTACTTTAATATATATTTAATTTGTTTTTAAAATAATAATTAGCTCGAATTATTTTTCTTAGTAACTACAAAACAAGCTGGGCTTAAATCATTTTATTTTGACCATGGGAAACAAGTTTCGTATTCATTTCACTATATTATTTAACTGGTAACTATACTATATTTAATTATGCTATAGATCAGCTCTTCAGCAATCGTTAATTGTTAACTCTAACTAATTCATTCATTCGTTGTATATATCTGGCTCATGATTGGCTTGAGTTGTGGTATGAATTGTAAGTCGGCGAAGAGGTGGCTTTCTCCATTTCTTTTTCGGCCTCAAACGGTTTAAGGACACTTGCCGCAATCTTCGTTTCGCCCCAACAATAGGTCTGATGGTAATTGTCGCATTTGCTGGCCACGCTGCGAATGGAATGGGCACCAAGTCTTTACCAGAACTTGCAATCCCCATAAAAGGGATTTGAGTGGGCGGTTTTGAGTCCACAGGGATAACACCTTCAGACATCGTGCTTGTGTCTGGCTTCCTGCCGAGAAGCAGTGCCGGCAGCACGGCTAAAGAAAATATTAATACTCTTTGCATTTTAATGCAAGACTAAAGAACCTTCAGCCGATGCAAGCGATTTATATGATTTTCGCTCTTTAACTGTAAAATATGAATTTTCAAAACAGATTTTTCATAGGCGAACACATGTGAAAGTGAAACACAGCTGATTTCAGTGTATTAATATTAAAAATAATAAATTTAGTATACCAGTATATTTTTATAGAAGTATTAAATAATAATAAAATAGCAACTTTATGTAATACTTAGAAAAAAAAAATTAAAAATTATTATTTAAAAAATTTATATTTATTTTTATATACCATTTATAAAAAAATAAAAAATAAATTAATTAATTAAATAAATTTAAAAAAATATTTAATTAATTAATTAAAATATATATACGTTATATAAAAGTTTATAAAAAATATGTATAAATAAAATAATTAACAAAAAAAATAAATTAATTAAAACTAACATTAAAAAAAAAATATATATATGTATATATATTATATATAATTAAATGAATAACTAGTGGAATCATTTAATAGTAATAAATATGAAATTCAATGAAAAACATTGCAAAAGAAAAACAACTGTATTTCCACTAATTATAAAAACAATAACACAGCTTGAAATACCTGCAGCTACCGCCCTCTCTCTCACACTCTCTCTACCTCTCTTGCTCTCTCCCTCGCTCGATAGCTGCAGGCACTGCCAGCCACAGAAACGTTTTCACTTAGCCAACTCGTAAGCGACTTAAATTTCCTAGCTAACTACCCAATTTTCATTAAACTTTGTCCATTACACTCCAAACTGAATTGCAGTTAAAGCAGCAACCGCTTAATGTAAAGAAGACCGAGATAATGTTGATAAGAGACAGAGAGAGAGAGAGACAAGAAAAAACGAAGAAAGCGGCATAAAAATTACAAATTAAAAAACGCTTGCAAATAATAATAAAGGCCAAAAGCAGACAAGTACAAAAAACAAGAGGAGAAGCAAAGCAGAGAGAAACAAAAGTTTTTGCCAGGCTAACAAAAGCTAATTAAGCCATGGCACACAGACAAAATAACGGCAAAAAGAAAATGCAATGCAAGAAGAGGAAGAAGCAGCAGCTAAAGCAAATTGAAAAGCAGAGAGGAAAACTGCAGCTCAAGGAAGCTGTTAAATAGCTTAAATGGCGTTGAGCGTGTACGACATGTGTTCGCAATAGGCAAGTGGGCGGGGGTGATAAAAGGCGTGGCAGAGGAAGAGAGAGAGAGAGAAGGAGAGAGGTGCATCTCAGCTCAGTGTGTGTAGCCGGCTGGCTGCCAGTCAAACAAATCCATTTTAAACCTTAAGCCTCAAGTAAACAACACGTAGACAAACACACAAACACACACACTCGTGGCTTGCGCCCACTTTAGCTGGGCGTGGCAAGTAGCTGCCATTCTTGGCTGCTGCTGCTGCTGCTGCATTTTGTTTGTGTGCATAACAAGCAGAAGCAGGAAATTGAAATGAAATTGTAATCCTTATTTCTCAAGTGAGCGAAGTGCTTGAAATGGCTGCCTAGGCAGCTCAAAGACTACGACAGAGGGAGCGAGTGAGAGAGAGAGAGAGAGAGAAAGAGAGAGAGCGATGTGGAGCTGCCAATCCTATGCGCACGTATGCATATTTATATATGCTTTGCCTGGCAGCCAGCTCTCCATGTGTGCGTGTGTTTGTCTTAGGTGTAACAGGACGCCCATGCGGAAATGCAACCGCTAAGCAGACGTTTCCTGACTGACAACAAAAACAACAAGTGCAGCAACAACAACAGCAAAGGGAACAGAAATCGCGCTCAAAAATGTCCGTTTTTATAGTCAGCGAGATGTGCGTAAGCATATAGATTTAGATAGTAAGAATAATACATATGTAATGCTTTAAAGTGTTACGCATAAGGCAATTAAAATAATAAATATATGCAAAGAGCAAATAGTTTGAGCTCTGCTGGTTGATCTGCTTATATTGTATATAGTTGTTCTTCTGGATGCTCTGTGGATGCACAATTTAAAGCCGATTTATCGACTCTTCCTTCAAGATAATATTTTATTAGGCTTATAGTACCCACTGTTTTAAACGAATATCTTGAGTAGCTTAATTAAAATTGAGATATAAATTCATTTTGATATATAAACTAATTTTTAAGTATATTTTCTTTTATCACCACGCATGCGTTATATATACTTGTTTTAATGCGAATAATATTCAATTTGCAATCTAAAATAATTTAAAAAATTTATGTTTATTTATCACTAAAATAATTATTATAAAAAGCTGTTCACATTCGTTTTCATAATTCATACTTAAAACTAATCACATAAATGCTCTATTTTTAAATTCATTTCATTCCCATTTCTATTAATTTTTATCATTGCCTCAATTTATGAATTTAAGCTCTTATCCTTGTCTTTAAAGCACTAGTATCTACCTCTCAGTTCTCAGTTTCCGCTTCTCAGTACCCAGTTCCCAGTTCTCAGTACCCAGCTCCACTCAATTACTCAACTCTCTCGTATTACGCATACGCCCAGTTGTGCGTGTCATGCTGAGCTTCCGTCACTCACATGCCTCATTGTTAACATTAACTCTGCGCTGTCGCCAGGCAACGCTCATCAGTCGCATTAGCCGTGGCGTCCAATCAAATGGCTTTTAATCGAACGTGTCATTAAACTTTTCATCAATTTGTGACGCACACGAACAAACCGTAAAATGTCGTTGACAAGTTTTTGTTTTATGTTGGTTATTTCTTTCTTTTTCCTTTTGGACATAAAACTTTGTGCCACCCACACACTGACACACACTCGCACACACACACATACAATCAGCCACGTTTATAAACAATTTAAGCCGTACATGTGTTGTTTTTGCAACGCAAGACAAACACTGAGAAAGAGAGAGAGAAAGAGAGAGAGAGAGACAGAGAGAGAAAGAGAGATCGGCTTGTTTGTTGCTCCCGTCAGCCCCGCTTAACAGTTTTGTGCAGCCAAAACGTGTTTATGTCTGTTCATTGTCACATTTACTTGTAAACTTTTCTTTTTCCCTTTCTTCCCTTCGCCTTTAACCCCAGCCCAGCTGCCCTGCTGTTCGCTAAGAAACTGCTGCCAGTACCACTGCCACTGCCACTGCCACTTTGGGTCGAGCCGAGCAGAGTGCGCTCCTTAGACATGTCAGCAGCACAGCAGACACTTGCAGTCTGCACCAGAGCTGAACGACAACAACAACAACAAAAAACAGAACCCACGGAAAAATGGAGCAAAATGGAGCAAAATGAAGCAAATAAGCACAGCATAGACGACGATTAAAAGTGCAGACATTGCTGCGACATAAACAAGGCACAAAGTTGTACAAAAAAAAACCCAATACACACATACACACACGCACACACGCACAAACACACATGCAGCAGCACAACTAAAACAAAAGTTGCCACAGTCTCAGCAGCAGCCAAAGGAATTTTTTCCTTCTTGACGTTGTCGTCGTTAACTTTGCGCCAAAAGCTGCGAGCACACCAATACACACATATATACATACATGTACAGATATGCAGTCAACGACATACATACATATATATTTTTATATATATAGTCAAAGCAATTGCAGTTCGCACCGTATATGTTGCGCTCTTGTCAATATTCACTTGGAATAGGAAAAAAATAGTGCAAAGACTTTTATGGAGAATACTTGAGCGTGTTTCAGTTAGATTAGAAAGCTTGTCATGCTTCAAATTTTACTTCATATGCTCATACTTATTCCCAAAACTGAAATGAATTGATATTTGTTTTAGCAGACGTAAAAACCCAAATTCATAATTGTAAATGTAATTCATATACAATATTAGTTTAATAATATAATAATAATAATATATTAGTATAATAATATATATTTTGAATTTTAATTGATAAATAATAATTAATTTAATATATTATAAGAATAACTCTTAATTTTAATTTTATTTTAATTTATACCTTTATATATTTTTATAATTATTTTTGTAGATAAATATAAAATTCTAAAATATTTCCATAATCCATAAAGCAACTCTAAAAGAATGATAATTAAAAAAATATATATATAAATATATAAAAATTTATAATTGTTTCGATATGAAAGTCTAATCAATTAATTTAAAAAAAATTGAGCTTATTCTCCAAGCAATAATAATTAATGATTTAAAATTGTATTGTAATTATTTATTTATTTGTATTTTTTTATTTATTTTTTATTTATTTTTTTTTATTATTTTTTTTTATTTTTTTTTTTTTTTTATTTTTATTTTTTTACTTAATGATAAATGAATTTCTAGATATGGCATTTATATATATTTATTTATTATTGAAAACACTTGCAGCCACAATAGAGGCACCTTTCGGCCAGCTGTCAGCTGTGCAGCTGCCAGTAACCACATCTCAACAGCATGTTTCTACTGCCTAGCCGTTTTTCCTATGCATAATACAATTGAGCTGCAGTTCCAGTTCCACTTGAAGTTGCAGTTGCAGTTGCTATTACAGTTGGCTGCTGCAGGCACTGGCATTTGGTTTCCAAGTCTGTCAGTCAGTCGGGCAGTCAGTGAGTGGGAGCGAGAGAGACGCTAATGCAATTTGTGGCAAGTTTTCAGCGCTGTTGCTTACCACGCTGCGCGCATCTCTGAGCCTGCGGGCTAAGCAAGTCAACTGCAGGATTTGGCATAGAGTCGGTTGGCTTTTAGCTCGAGCTGCTACTTGTTCATCAATTTATTTAAATTTTGTGCAAGCCACGAGGACTTGACAGCTGGCTGTCAGACACTACGCCGGCCACCGCAAGAAACTTTAACTGAGGCGCCCAAGACCATGCCTACGACCACGCCCACGTTCACATCCATGTCCACGCCTCAACGCTCGACTTTGCTAACAAAATTACGCTCGTCGAGTCGGCTTTAGCAAAAGTTACGAATGCTGTTCGAAGCATGAGAGAAGCACTTTCCACTTTCCACTATTAAATCATATTTTCAGCATTTGTTGTTGCTATTCCAGTTGCTGTTGTTGTTGTTGTTGTTCTTGTTGCTGTTGACTTCATATGCCAACTGTGAGTACGGCTCTGTGTCTGACTTTCATGCCGTCTGCATCAGCTACACCCCCATGCGCACATAATTTCTACTTATGTACTTTGCTCCTGCTCCTGCTCCTGCTCCTGCTGCTGCTGCTGCTGCTGCTGCTGCCGACTCAGTGTTTGCCATATAAAATGTATTTTATAGTTTTACAAAAGAAAAAAAAAAGGGAAGAAGAGGAGAGCAGAGAAAAGAAGTGAAAAACTTGTAAGAGCATTATGCTCAAAGTTTCACTGTGCATTTCAATTACACTTTGGCGCAGCGCATGGCAAAGACCCAAACAAAATGCCAACAAAATAAGAGATAAAAACTATATAAAGATTACGAAATGCCCAGGCGAAGCAGCATATTCATATGTTATTATGGCCAAACTCTGGCTCACTCACTCTCAGCTCACTTTCTTCTGCCTCAAACTAATATACCCTACGGTTAGGGTATCTGCATGCCCGGGCGTCGCTGTTTACATTGCACATTGTTGAATGGGAATGCATTGTTGTTGCGCCGATTGGTGAGCCAATGGCGCTCTAATTGAAGTCCAGCTGAATGTGGAGCACTCATACGCCACGTTGTACGCAGCTGGCAGCGTTTATCCCTTTTAGTCAGCTGCTAATAAACAAGCAAGCCAGCCAGCATACAGCACATAGTAAATGCTTGACGTCTTACTAACAGCTACACGGCATGCTCTTAATGGCAGAGAAAGAATAAATGAGAGAGAGAAAGACAGAGAGGAGTAAGCTGGAGAGAGAGAGAGAGGAATAGTGCATACAATGGCCAAAGAGATGACTGCTGAGGCATTCGTCATGTCTCAGCTGAAATGAAATACGTCTCATTCGGGCTGCCTTTGTCAGTGACTCAACTAATAGGCATGACAGTAAACTCTGCTTAAGGTAAACTTTAAGCTGCCTGGCCAAACGAAGTTAGGCTTGAAGCATGGAAATTATGATTGGCAAACTGCGGGAAATAGAGAACTCGAGTAAAAGAGGAGAGGGATGAAACGAAAACATGAACATAAACTCTCTATCAAGAACTCTATTAATCAATTTATCTGAGAGAGCAAGAGTGAAAGAGAAATAGATAGAGACGGAGAGCTCTCTCTCTCTCTCTTCGTTTAATTTACAAATATTTTAGAGAAGGCGATCAAATTTATGAACATGATGAATATCACTTGTAGCGACTGTTCCAATGAAATGACGTTAATCAATAGAGTTAAGTTTTTTTTTTTTTTTTTAATTATGCAAAAGATATATATATATACTTTCTGAAAATATGCATTTATATTCATTAGCTTTTCCTGCACGTCCTCTATAAATAATCAAATTTTTCTCTATCATTTCAGCCAAATTTCTTTAATGTTTTTCCTTTTGAGCTCTCTTTTATTTCTATTAAAATAAACAATGTCATGTTTTTTTTGCAACACAAAACCTACAAAAACAACAAACATTAATTACAATGCAAAACAAAAATTCTTACAAATTGTTCATCAGCTTTCGCAAATTAACTTGTGAATATTTCGCTCAATTTACTTCAAATAATTTATCACGCAGTTTGGCATGAAATGAATGGATAGCAACTTACTTCATTCCTATTAAAGAACGTCTACATTCCTATTAATATTTTGAGTAACTTCAAGCGACTAATTGAGCCATTTAATTTATAAGTTTATTTGTTGGGCTAACAGTGACTCAGCGCTCAAAATTTCATCAGTCTACGCCCATGAAAAGCTTTAAGCCTTATTAGTCGAGCAAGCGGTTAAGTGAATGATTTATTTATTTTTATTTCATTGTTACAAAGAATTAAATCTAAATAACAAAGTTTGAAGCCAGAGCAGCAAAGGCCTTCAGGCAGAAGTGAATAATTGTTCTCTAATATTATAATAAAATACTCTCTAACAACAACAAATGGACAGTTTCTTTGCCTTAATTAACTGCTCAAGTAGCAATAAAGAAACTTTACTAACTTTTCTCAACTTTGTTTAATTTAAGAATATATACTATAAATAACTATAACTAGTGCATACTCTCAACTATCAATCGAGGCAATTAATAGTTAGCCAAGACAATCGATATACAGTTATCTCAGAACTTCTTTGCTAACTAAGCCGGAGCTAACATCTGGCAGCCACAACTGGCTGTCATCATTATCAAAGTGTTCGGCCTGTCGCCCTTTGCTGTCTTAATGCTACCCTCTGTCAACGTCTTTTGGCCCAAGATGCCGAGTTTTTTCTCTTATTATTTTTTTTTTTTTTTTTTGCTCAGTCGCCAAGTGCGACTTTTATTTATGGCTTCAGACGTCGCCAACTGCTGTACGTGTTAAACCCTTTTAGCTGTTTTTTTTTCCTTCTCCCAGTTTATCTCTGAAGACAACAGCAATTGCTCCCTGACTTGGCTGGACAGCCGGAGAGACGCACGGACGGATGGGGCATGTCAACAGGCGGCCACAACAGGCAGCAATCCAGGCAGTTGTCCTTGCTCGAACTTCTTCACGTTCGTTTTTTTTTTTTATCTTTTAATGGAATTTTAAAATCAAATAATTGGTTTTGTTAAGAGAGAGAGAGAGAGAGAGAGAGACATAGAAAAATCTAGGATGCTGCAGGTGAGCCGAGCACCTGGACTAGGTTCGTCCGACTTATCGCTCTATTGGTGTTTATTGCAGTGAAAGGGATACGTGATCTGCTTGTTAGCCCTGGCTCTATCCGCTTACACGGGAGATGCTTTAAGAGCTGCCTTTGATAGATGAATAGGTCTTCTTTTATTTATTTTTTTGATCTGCACATAATTTATTAATTTAGTTTAAATACATTTTCGTTTGGATGCATTTTCGAGTAGATGCGCTTTAGATATTCATGCGTTTGCATAGCTTCACTTCTTCTTCTCAGTGGGCTTGGCGGCCTTTGCATCGCTGGCAGGAGCTGGAGCTGGTGCAGCACCTGCAGCTGTTGTGTGGGTCACTCCGGCCTCAGTGGTGGTGCTGTTGCCAGTGGCGGTGGTGGTGCTGGTGGTGCCGGCAGTATGGTGGCCCTCGCCACTATCCTTGGCAGCCTCAGCGGCCGGAGCTCCTGCAGCTGGAGCTGGAGCTGGAGCTGCGGCATCGGCTGCCTTAGCGGCATCAGCGGGCTTTGCCCCCTCGCCCGCCTTGGCCGCGGTCGTTGGCGCCGCAGTTGTTGCCGCCTTCACGGTGGCCGCGACCGTGTGGTTCAGTGTGGCAGCTCCCTTGGTGTTGGTGCCCGTGGTCCAGTGCACCACCTCGCCGCTCTTGCCGCCAGCCTGGTGGCTGTGATCGGCGCCAGCAAGCACCACAGCCATGACAGCAATGTAGACGAACAGGCACAAGGATTTCATATTGGCAAATGTTATTTGGTTTTCCTGCTGCTGCTCGAAGCTTTCTAATGCGCTGATTGAACTGCACTGCCGAAACGGTCGTACGACGTGCCTTATATACGAGTAGGCACTGCTCCACTCCACAGCTGTTTTGCAGCTGATTGCAGTGGAAAAGCACTCAGGTACAATCACGCCTTCTGCGCTTAGTCACTGTAAACCAAACGCATTTTGTTGACTTTTCATATTCTGACTAAATGAATATGCCAAAAACTAAACAATATTTGAAATTCTATGAGCTGCACAAATATTTGTGTTTTCTTTAAGCCCATAGCATGTGCGACTCCATTTCATATTCAATTAAGATTGCCAGCAAAACAATGCAATAATTATCATGCCCAGGGCTAAATCAGTTGCAATTACTACGAAGGGTATATAATGGAATATTTGATACTCTAGAAAGTTGAGCGAACCAGAGGCAAGACGAGCAAGACATAGATAGCTATAAACTGGCTATAAAATAGCTAAAACTGAGACAATAATAATATAAATAATATTCATTTCTTACAAATGCCCATGTTGAGCATATTGGATTTTATAAATAATTGGAAAAAGCAGAAATTCGATATCTGTCCCACATACTCCCAGATAATATGCAATGTGAATCAAAATCTTGTAAGACTTTGTTCCAATTCGCCTCCTGCTCTCCCGCCTCCTGCCGCCCCGCACCTTAAGCAACAAGCAACTTGACCTGCATTTTGTGAGCACTTGAGAGCAGTTGCAACTGCGTCAACAATATTTGCATTTCTCTAGGTAAATGGAACACAATGCGTCAGCGAGCCACATCTATATACATATCTGTGTGTATGTATGTGTGTGTGTGTGTTTGTACATAAATCAGCAGTGCACACATACATGTGATATATAAGAATGTAACTTGCATCTGTATGCACATACATCATTCATATATTTATATATACTTATGAAGGCAAAAAGAAAGCAATTTGAATGGAAAACGAGGCGAGCAAACAATTTGCCTCACGGCGTTGAAACGTTGCAAACGACTTACGCAAATGAAAACTGCACGAGTATGTGTGCGTGTGAGTGTGCGGGTGTGTGGGTGTGTGGGTGTGTGGGCGTGCATGCGTGTGGTAGGTGGTAAGCCATAACAACGACACAGTTGCAAAAGAGTGGATGCAACAACAAAGAGCCCGGCAGCCTCCAAAAGTCGTTCAAGTCCAAGCCCCCCAAGCGCATAAAAAGAAGAGAGAACCAAAGTCCAAAGTCCCTTTAAGAGTTGCTGCTACTTCAACTTGCAAGTGCGTCAATATGGCACAGTCAGTGTATGTGTGTGTGCGTGTGTGTGTGTGTGTGTGTGTGTGTGTGCGTGTGTGTGTTTGACAATGTCAGACGTGCGTGGTGGCAGCACGAAAATCTTTTACACTAGCTAACCTACACCCTGCCCCGCCCTGCCCTGCCACGCCCCACTCTAACCCATACCATCCCACCATTGAGCGCTATATTTGCCAATTCACGTTATAAACTTGTTTTCAATTTCAAATTCAAATGCTGTCCTTGCAAGTTTGCGCCTGGCAACCAGCATCAGTATCCAGCATCCAGCACTCGGATACAAAACACATCCAGGACATGCAGGACACAGCAGCAGCGCTTGGCAACATTTGTAATCAAGACACATGCACTTCAGCGCGAGAGCAGCAGCCTTTAACAAAAGTCACTGCAAAAGTTTATATATATATAAATATGTACTATATGCTGCATGAAGTTTCTTAAGTAACATCAGCCCCACCTCGCACCTCAGCCCTTCCACGCCCACCACTTGCGCTTATAATGCCCGAACGTGTTCTAGTAAATTGCATCAGTTTCTTGCACATTTTTTGATCGTTTCATTTTACTCGTGCGTATGTCGTTGGGGATTTTTCACTTTTTCTTTCTTTCAGAACTTTGCCAAAATGGAAAAACTTTCATAATAACCAAGCCATTGGGTTATTAGAAACGAATGACTGAGTCTTAGGCGCCCCTAGTCGAGCCATTCGTAATTTGTTGAAATTGTTGGCCAGAACTAAAAGGCTTTTCTTATTATCTGATTTTAAATTTTCTTACTATAACTCTTGGCCAGGCTTTTATCATTTTACCTTCAGAATTTTTCTGCCTCTAAAAGGAAACTTCAGCTCTAGTTGCACATAAAAGATTTAAAAAGTTGCCACTGCAAAATGTGAAAAAATATCCGAAACAAAATTTCATATCATATCTATTCACAAAAATTAATGGCAAATATTGTAAATTGCTTTAAATTATTATGCTTGAAATTGTCATTAATTCTGCCATACAAATGCCAGACAATGGCACATAAATAATTAAAATAATGTTCTATGCTGTAAAAAATTAAGTACCCTTTGGTCTATTCAGACAGAGCTACTCTAAATAGCTTAAATAAATATTAATATATAAAAAAAAATATATAATGAATACCTTGTACTCATATCGAAAATCATAATTTCATTTCATAAAACATTTAACAAAACCATTTTACCCTGATTTCCCATTTTCACTTAATACATACGTTTATAATTTATATAATAATTAATATTGAATTCAATAAAAGTATGTAATATATGTATATTAAATATATGTAAATTAAATATATATATTTTTATACCCTAAACCCATAGAAAATGGGAAAATACACAAAATTTAACAAATATATAACACAAAAAAAAATTCTTTTTATTTACATTACAAAATAATATTCTACAACAAACTCAAATCAAAGACTGAACTAAATAAAAATTGTAATAAAATGTACAGATTTAGTACAATTTTATTGCTAGCTTAAATTATTATTTGAATTTTTTGTTTCACCTGCATATTTGAGGTAAATGCTAAATACAGCTGCAATTCCGTTTGATTGGAGGCAAATCCTGTGTCTAACCGAGCAAATACCTTTCAATGGCAAATGCCAAAGATGCGAACATGCTAAAGCTGGCCAAATAAAAGGGCAACTTTACGAGCTGTAAAAGAAATGAATTTCACCTGAAATTTTGTTTTTTCCCAAAATGCCATTGAGAGCAGGTGAATTGAGTGTAAATAATGCTAAAGACTTTCAAGCAACCCGCCTTAAATTTGGCATGCAAATGTTTACTGTGTGTGTGTGTGTGTGTGTGTGTGTGTGTGTGTGTGTGGAGAGATCTTTGTGTATGCCACATAAATTAAATATCTTTAAGAAGCGAACCGTAGCTTAAAGTTTGTATGTTTGTGTGTGTGCGTTTAAGCTGTCGCCAGCTATTGGCAAAAAAAAAAGTATTCCAAGACCCAGCTAACGGCAAAGGTTTGCTGGCTCATGCCTCAACCCCGAGCAGCCACTTTGCATGACGCACACAAAACACGGGAAATTTTAGCAACAATGTTCTTGTCTTTTTCGGTAGCTACAACATTCCACGACCCACACACACACGCACACAGGCACCCACGCACGCACACATACACGCACCTCAAAGACATTGCTTGGCAACTGTTATGCATATTTTGAGTAGTCTCTCGTGTCACACAACTCTCTCTCTCTCTCTCTCTCTCTCTCTCTCTCTCTGCCTGTCTGTAGCAAATTTTATTTTCAAGTTTTTGCATCTTTGAGCTGCTTTATCTTAGCCACGCTGGCCAGCCCACAGTTGCTGCTGCTAATTGAGTAGTTATTGCAACTAAAAATCTCTAAAATTTCCTGTTAATATGCTGCCAAAAATTCTGCCACCTATCGCCCTTTGACAGGTTTTGCTGAACGATTTCGAATATTTCCTGTATTCCCTGTGCTCAAATGCCACAAGCTCGGCCAATCGACGAACTGTTTCTGGCATTTTGGACATTGCGTATAAGCCAAGCGAGAGGACACAGATTATTGGCTTAGCATTTAGTTGCAGCCAGAGACTTTGCTATTCATTTAAATAAATCCAACTAGTTTACATGCTTCATTTCTTGCTGCCTAATCCAAACATATGCAGCTCAACTCAGATTTATTCCGTTTCCATTTGCTACAGCAAATTCACTTAAGCTGCAGCCAAATGCCTTCAATTATGCTTGCAACATGCAGCACGAACATGACTAATCATGTTGTGGCTGCACCCAGCCCAAAAGCCTTTTGCGGGCGGCTGTCGTCTGTCGTCTGCCTGCTGGCGGCCGGCGGTTTAGAAGTCAATTTCCTGTTTACAGTCATAACCAGGCACTGGATAGACCATTCAGCCGCAGAGGCGGAACGGTCAACGGAAAGTCACTTAATTAAATGTTGCTCATACGGCGCGTGGTACGAGCCAAGCAGAGAGCACACAGTCGACTTCTTGCCGTGACTCTAAGCCTTTGCTGTGGCCAATGCAAATACTCAGAAGCAACAACACCTCGAGTCGAGCCGAGCCCAGCCAGACATCCGGGCAACCCTCGTTTCCTGTGCCCGGACTCAATCGCAATCTCAGTGGCAGCTGAAGTCGACTGCGTCTTTGCCTGCACAAAATCCTCTCTAATTAAATGTAAATTACAAAATGTTTCAATGCCAAGTGGCAAGTAGCAAGTAGCAAGTGGCAAGTTGCAAGTGGCAAGTTGCAAGTGGCAAGTAGCATTGTCATTGCAGCAGACACGTCAGCTGAAATTGTAATTTTCATGCTTATTACAATATTTATGCGCGCTAAGCAGCTGGGGACAATTCCTGCTTGACTTGACTTTGGGGCAACGCTGTCGCGCTTTGTGTCATTTGACTTATCGCTCTCTCTCTCTCTCTCTCCCGCTCTCGTCGAATTGTTTTCTTATCATTAGCGCTGATGAAATGTAAGCCAGAGCGCAACAGCAGCAGCAGCAGCAGCAGCGGCAGCATCTGACGTCGAAAGTTTCGTCCTTGCTGCGTAATGGCTGCCATTTCCGCTTTAGATGACACGACATGACACGCGCGCAGCAAACTTAAAGCCAAAGCCAATGCCAAGTGCCCACGTTGCCAACCGAGCTGCTGCCACGTCTCTCCCTCTCTCTCTCTTTCTACATCCTCCCTGCCAGCCTTTCTCTCATTCACAATCTCGTCGCGCGTCTCCAGAGCTTAGGTAAATGCAAATCCTTTTGCTCAGCGCTCGAGTCTTGCCAAATTGAGACATTTGCATTACGTTTCAAAGCAAAGAAAAAGAAACCCAAACTGCAGCCAAATTGAAGTTAAGCTCAAAAAAATTGAAGAAAAGCTTAAGGTACAAGGGTACATATTCTATTTTAACTTTTGTATTAATTAATGATGTCAGTTGATTAAATAGAAGATTACTAAACTGATTATATAATTGAAGAAAAATAAAAATAAAATAAATAAATCAAATAGAATAGAATAAAACTATTTAGATATATATGTATATGATATATAAATTTATTAAATTATTTATTAATTAATATTCAATTTTTTTTAAATTTTAATATATATTTATATTTAATATAACAATAATAATACTGTACATGTATAATTAATTTTGAATTAATTAAAAGACAATTGTAAAATAAATTATATTTACGTATACTTAATTTAGATGTTATGAAAAGACAATTTTAATGCTTGCTTTACATTAATTTTGTATAAAACATAATTTATTTTATTCAAATCTGAGTTTTATTTGAAAAGATTGATTTTTAAGCTTTTCAAAAATATTCAAACCCATTTAGTACTTAACGAAAATAAATAAAACATATACAGATTAGTTTATATAACACATATTCATGTGCTGCTCAATTGTTAAAGTTGTACGCTTTACCCAAAGTCACAGCCTTGGCTCTGCCACACATAAATCTAAGCCAAAAACTATTCTCATTTGGAGCCCGATCGAACGATGCCATTCAAATGCTGTCATTAAAAAGGCGGCAATAAAAGCTATACAAAATGGCAGCTAAAAACTAAAAGAGGAAATGAGAGTGCAAGAGAGAGAGAGAGAGAGAGATGGATAAGAGTGTGAGTGTGGGAGTCAACTGGTAGCTGACTGTGTGCAAGCCGCACACATAATAAAGTTAACGCTCAAAGGACGTGTGGGCGTGACAGCGATAAAAGGAGCTCTTACCTAGACCAGTGCCAGACCGAGACCAAAGCCTGCGGTTTAGCAATTGCTGCAGAATTTGACAGTTTCCAAAAATTTTCGCAATTAGATGCGAAGAGCGACAATTTCAAATGGCAGCCATAAAGAGAGGCAGAGGGGAACCTGCTCTCTGTGTGTATATGTGTGTGTGTTAGTTAACAGATTGTCGTTGGCAACAAAACTCTTAACGTTGGCTCGTCAAGTCACAGATTCAGTTTCTATTTCAGTTGCAGGCGGCTCGGCGTGAGCTCCATTTGCAGCCAGTTTTTAGCGCCTACAGATTTTTATTGCCTCTGACATTTACACAGCATTTGATGTTTATTGATGGCTACGTGTGTGAGTGTGTGTGTGTGTGTGTGTGTGTGTGTGTGTGTGTGTGTGTGTGTGTGTGTGTGTGCTTCGGTTAAGCGGTTGTGCGGCACAAAATGGCAGCCGCTTCATTGACACGTTTCCCCATTGTTTGCCGCTGTCACACGTGGCGTATGCGCAACGTGAATTTGCGTATGTTAATGATTCGTACAGCAGCCGAGACGGGAAAGTTCGTTTTTAGTGCCCTCTAAATGAAATAGTTTAGAGCCCAGCCATAAATGAGGCGGTTGTGTATGTGTGTGTGTGTGTGTGTGTGTGGGTGTGTTTATGGCCTATTAATATTCAATTGTGAATGGAAATTTGTGGCACAGATGCGTCCCAGGGGTGCACTTTGAGCGTGCTGAGCGTTCAAATGAAGTTTGAATCGACATTGACTGTTGTTAGATGAAAGTTAGAGAAAGTGGGATGGTCAGGGAAGGGTTCAAATTAATGTAGATAGATAAGAGAAGCGTGTAGGAGTGAGGGGACCTACATTCTAGCACTCAGCGTTTTAGCTACATAATATTGTAAAGTATGTAAAAAGGCATAATTTAAATATATTAAAAATATATAAAAATAAAAATAATTTTGTAAGAAAATTTTTCAATATGACAATAAAATCGGAATATTATAATCAATATATAATTACAAATATATAAATATTATTAAATATATTTATGTATATTTTATAAATGCATATATGTTTTATATTTTATATTTTCACTTATTTTTATATACAAATAATTATAGCATTTATTTATTAAATTTGTTTTTTTTTTTTCCTAAATTATTTATCAATAATTTCCACATCTTCCATCACATATCACATATATTTTTACTGATAAATAATCTGTAAAATATATAAATATATAAATATTGAAGAAATTATTTAAATACTAATTTTTTATTATTATTTTTTTATTTATTTATTTTTTTATTTTTATTATTATATATAATTTACTTGATATTTTCATAATAATATTTAATATTTTTAGCAATACTCATATTCTACATTCAATAATTTTTTTTTTATATATTTCCACTCTATTATTTATCAATGATTCCTACACCTTCCACAACACCAATTCCATTACCTCTTTGCATTTAATATCATTATAGCAGTGTGCACTTTTTTTCTCCCTTCTATTTCTCTAGCACTTTGCAAGTGCAAGGACTATAACAATTGACCACTAAGCAGCCCAGTTGGAATCTGGGCAAGAGTCAAACGCGCGCTTAGCCATTGCTCGACCAAGCGAGCACTATAAAAGTGGACGCCCAAGCACTCAACTGCAATTGCGACTATTAAGGCAGGCGAGAAACGAAAAGGCAGGAGGGTGGAGTGGAGGGGAAAAAACTGTCTGTGTGGCACAAAGAGCGATATGGTGCTGGCTGCCAGAGCGTTAAGTGCGAAACCGCGAGACACGTGCGAGTGCTCGATTATTGAGCAGGCCGTGCTTCAAATTGTTTCAGGCATTAAAACACAAACATCAACAGACCCGAGAAGAGAATGCCGCTGAAAATTAAGCAAAAATTGACAGAGAAAGAGAGGAAAGACGAAATAAAATAGAGAAAAATGCCAACAAAGCAGAAAACAAAACTCGAACAATTGCCATGGCACATGGGTGTAAGAAATTGAAAAGAAGCGAACACTTACACACATAACACTTACGGCTAACAAGAAGTGCTTGACACACACGCACACGCACACATAGAATTATCGCTACCAATACAGAGATAACCACAACAATTGCCTGGGCAACCATTTTGTGTGTGCCATTGACAGATTTCCCACTTTGATTTTGACTGCCAAAAATTTTGGCGCCTTTTATGTGCCACTATTTGTTCGCTTGAAGTGTCGAAAGCGAAGCTCTGCTAAATGAAGGTCTGATTAAAATAGGGCCAGAAGGCCTTCAAGTTGGCTTAAAGTCTTAATACGAATACACATATTAAGTAGAAAATCTTTGCTTAAATTGAAAAGGCATTTATTTTAATTAGAATGAAATTAAGTATTAATTCTTTTTCTTCTTGTGAATTCTTGTCATGCAAACGTTGTGCTTCAATTAATAAATTTTAATTAAAAGTGTATGATATAATACATGAAAGTATTGACCAAATTTTAGTAAAGAATTTGATAGAAAATGTGGAAAAAATATTTTGTAAATTTTAGAATTATTCCCATTTATGAATTAGTCAATTTTTCTATGTAAAAATCTTTTGATCTTTTTAATTTTCTATTTTTAAACTTCATTCAGATTTCAGTCTTATTTCTAATTAAATGTACAACAATAATTCAATATATCATAAAAAAAAGATATATAGAAACTATGCTCGTAACAGTTTTCCAACTTCAATTAGTCTAGTGTAAAATATTTAGAAAAATGTATCTAGATCGACATTGTGTGAGTTTTTGTGTTAAGCTGCCGCCTTAGCTAGTTCGTCAATCACTTCACAATGCCATTTCAAGTGTCGCCCCCTCTCTCTCTCTCTCCTTTTCTCTCTTTCTTTTCCTGTCCACTTTAGACTTAGACGGCGCCAGCGGGCAAAGGCAAAAAAAAAGGAAAAATTAAATGCTTTTGTCCAAGTTTTCATCGTTGTTTTTTTTCTTCTTTTTTGCTTCTGCTGCTGCTGCTGTCATTTGCCAAAAATTCGTTTCTTTCGCTTGTTCGGCTGCTTGTTCTCGGCTCGTCTCACAAGTGTCGCCAGCCACTCGAAACTTGTGTAAACAAGGCAACAATTTAAAAAGCAATAATTGAAAACCTTTATGGCATGCCGAATAAAAGTTTTGTCAGCTGTGCCACTCCCCACGCCGCCCACCCACAACCACCTTCGCCATTCTTCTCGCCCGGCCACTTGTTTAATAAAGTTTAAGAGAAATCTCTACATGCTCTACTTCTTTTCTTATATACACACATACATATATACTCTATATACTATATATATGGTTCTGCTTTGCCTTGCTCGCTAAGCAGATTAAATTGGCAAATTGGCCATGTGCCACGCCCACATTGCGGCCACATGGCAAAAGCAGCTGCTAAGCTTAAACACGCGTGCAGCGAAAACAGTCGGAAAACTTTTGCCGCCGCCGCCGCCGCCGCCGTCGCCACAGCCACGCCCACATCGACTTTTGTTTTACTTGTCGCTGGGCGTTTCACCGTATGCAATGGGCCAAAAGTACGATGAATCGATTTCGTTATAGCCAAAAACTTCTGTGCGTTAGTTGTGGTACCGGAGCCGGCCGACAGGTGGCGGCACGGAGACTGCCGAACCTTCCTATAGTTCTTTTAGGCGTTACCAGTCAAATTTTCGCATGTGCGCGCCAAATTAGATACCATTCAAAAGCAATAAAAATGAAACTTTGAGCAATTGGTAAGAGAAGAAGAAAAAAACTAAAACGTGAGCAGCCAGCAGTTGGCCTAAAGCTAAGTTAACTAGCATTTGCGTGTGTGTTTTGCCGATTGGAGACTTCAGTTTTATAGGAACTTACCACATAAACAACTAAACTCAAGTAACAGCAAGGCAGTGTGCTTTAAGCTGATAGAAGTCAATCAGAAATATACAAGCAATATACACACAATCCAAACATAATTTATATCTATTCTGTTTGGAATTTGTATATTAAATATTTTTTTAAATAGTAAAAATTGATATTAATTGGATAATATAAGTAATATATTATTATTAGAATTTCAGCTCAATTGACTTCGATAAACACCCTGACCTAGTCTAAAAAATATAAATTTAAAAAAACAATTATTAAAAAATAATAATAATAATAATAATAATGTAATTGCCGATTGCAATCCATATATGAGATAATTGGATTATAATTGAATTCTATATATTTTCTAGAAATACAACTCGAGTGACTTCGAGGAGGATCCCAAGCTTAAAGCTAACACAAAAAATAAAAATAAATAAAATAATAATAATAATAATAAAAATAAATAAAATAATAATAATAATAATAATAATAATAATAATAATAATAATAATAATAATAATAATAATAATAATAATAATAATAATAATAATAATAATAATAACAATAATAATAATAATATAAATTCCCATTGGAATAAAAAATATATAAAGGTCTTCCAAATTAATACCAAATGTTTAACAGCTAAATTTCTAAAACATAGTAGAGCAGTTTTCATATTTTGTATATCCAATTTCAAATCTCGAGTAAAATCTCAGCTCATCCTCATCACCTTCCGAGCCAAATGACTCCCGACAGCTTCCTTATCCCACTCCCACGCACTGTCGATATGTACAGGGTATGTCAGCTAATCAAGATCCAATCTACAGTCAAGAATGAAAAAAAAAAAAAAAAGGGAGATACAATAAGAAAAGCATTTGTAAAGCAGAAAAAAGGAATCCAATAAAGTTTATTGCCTCGTTGCACAACTATCGTAGTTGGCTTTAACAAAAAAGGATTTCCGCTCGTTTTTCGTGTGTCCTAGGCCAAAAAGCAGTCAAGTTGTTTTTCTTGCTGTTGTTGCTGTTGTTGTTGTTTTTGTTATTGCAGCTGCCTCGACTTTATTTGAATTTGTCTAACGAGCGCTTAAATAGCCTTGAGCGTTAGGCAGCAGCCAGTCAATTCAGCTGGGCGCCCAAAACACGCGCGGGGCGTGGCCGTTGGCCATGTTTCTTCTACGTCTGTCTCTGTATGACTGTGTGTGTTTGTGTGTGTGTGTGTGTGTGTGTTGCCGGATGTGGCTCAAAGTCATATCCTGTGTAAGCCAGCGTCCGCTTTGGCTGCACATTTGCGCCTCGTTTTTAGGGGTTTTCCCGTAACTCACCTCCATTCCCCTCTCACCTTTGATCCCTATCGATATACCACACTCTGAAAACAGAAGCGCACCCAATTCCTAAATTCATCAAACCCAACAAATTTTACGTTTCGCTTCAAGTCTTTTCCGAACTTTTGAAGGTTACAAAGGCCTGGCTGACTGCTGAGCATGTGAGACCTTGAGAGCTAGCTGCTCATACCCTTTAAGGCATATACATATGTAGCTCCTATAGCTGACTCTTCAACCAGATATTATCAGCATAACCTTTATGTGCCCTAATGAACACATGTTCTACTTTCCGGCCCTCCACTTTTCAGTCAAGCTTCTATCGTTTTAAATCTAAATAAAAAATATGTTTCTATTAAATTACCCTTAAGCTCAGCATAAATCCGTTTGCCACATTAATCAAAACAGTTTTATCAAATGCTTTCAATCATGAAACATATTAAAGTGAACCAGGAAAAATTATACAGCCTGCCACGTTGCGATGCAATCGAGCCGGGGCAACAAGAAAAATTGCAAAAAGTGTAACAATATTAAACAAGCCGCTGCAGCGACATTTCAAAACAAAATTTTTAATGTGTTGAACAACAATTAAAATGATTTTTACACAAGAAAATGATTAAATTTAAATGGTCAGCAAACACGAACTCGTTGCCCGAGGCTTATTGTTGAACTAAGCTAAATTATATATACAAATATACATAGTATAAAGCATACTTATATATGTATATATATATACATATAAGTGCCAACTGAAATTGAATATTCTGCAAGCACACGAGGGTGCTCCCCCTGCTGGATTGGGTTAAAGAGGTGCGCCTGAAAGTATGCTTTAAATTAAAAACATGCCGCAAAATGAGGCAGTCGCACGCACACACGCACACATTTCATATAGGTGAACTTTTTAATATGAGCGCAAGAGTATTAAGTGCACACACACACATACAAGCACACTAAACCCACATGCTGCACTCTGATTATAGTCACATTGTTTGCGGTCAAGCAAAGAGCCAAGCCAAACCTGATGGATTGCCGAAAATGCCAAGCTCTATGACAGCAGCAGAGCACGACATCATGTGACAGCTATCGTTATATAAATCACGTTGATTTTTAAATACCCTACACAGCAAAAAAAAAGAACAATAAAAATTAATAAAAAAAATATATTAATAAAATAATAAAAAAAAATAAATAAATTATCGAGTTAAGCAAAAAATTATTTTCGCTATTTTTTTATTTATTTAATTTATTTATTATTAACTTAAGCTGTCCAACAAAATTTCAAAGCAAATAAAGTAAAATTTAAAAAATAAATAAGAAATAATAATAATTTATTCATATTGTCCTTACATTCATTTTTTTTTTTTTTTAATTTTTTATTACTGATTTTTAATTTTACATTCAAATGACTGTGATTTATTTTGTATTGTATTTTATTTTTTATTTTTTGTAATGAATTATTATATTTTTATAGGTGTAGCATGACATATTCAATAAAAATCATTAAATAAATTTATATATAATTTCTCATTTTTTTATTATTATTTTTTAATTTATTTTACTTTACTTTACTTTAATAAAAAAATAAACAAAAATAAATTAAAAATATAAATTAAAAATATATAATAATTTTTATATTTATTTATTTAATTTATTTTTGTTTATCATTTAATATATGTAATGTTAATGTTATGTTATTTAATATCAATAACAATATGCCCAAACTTCTATGAAACTTTGTGGTTTAGACAGCATATTTCCAATACATTTCCATTTTATTTTTGATTTGATTTTTTTTCCAATTTTGTCAAAATTCAAGTGCAGACTCACCATGCACAGCCAACGCTCGATTGGTTGGCTCACAGCTTAGCTAGCTTTATTATATGGCCTAGAACTGAGCTTCACACTCATGCGTGTGTATGCTTGGCTATTGTGTGCATGTGTGAGTGTGTGTGTGTGTGAGTACGTGAAATTAATTTGTGATGTCCGTTTTTGATGCTGGTGCTGCTGCCGCTTGACTGCGGTCATAAAGCTTCGGCCGCTGCTGTTGTTGTTGCTGCAACAAGCCCCAAAAAGTATGCTACAAATTGCCTTAATTCCCCAACGCAAATAAGTTATTCCGTTTATTTGGTGTGTCGTTGTCGACGCTTAGCGCTCAACGCTTTCATGTCCCGTAACTTTTCGCATGTGTTAAAATTAAAAACTTTTCTTTTGCCTTTTGGCCGCTCACTTTCTGTCTCACTCACTTCACTGGTTGCTGCGAGTGTTTTTATCTTTTATCTACGGTTTGGTCAGCACACTCACACACACACACACACGCATGCACACTCCTACGAGCACGTGTTCGTTCGCCTCTTCCACTCAAAACACTTTTGTTCTTTCTACCTACGACTCTTTTGTGTGGCTAAGTAAATTCTTTTTCTGTTGTTTTAATTATTAAGTCAAGCTCGGTGTGTGCGTGTGTGTGAGTGTGTGGGTGCGACTGGACACGTGTGCACCGAGCGTGAGTGTGTGTGTGTGTGTGTGTGTGTGTCTCTCCTTTGAGGCTTGCATATGTTAGCAACACGGCAAATGCCAACGAGCTTTTACGTGTCACGTGGCTCACTTTTAAATTGAGTTTATTGTTTAGGCCATAAACTGGCATTTTGTTGGCAGCTTTTCCAGCTCTCTAATTGCTCAGGGAGTTGGCAGTGCACATAAAAAAAAAAATGTACAACAAAACATCATTAAAAAACAAAACAAAATATAAACCCCAAATAAAGGTTAGCAGCAAATTAAATTTTGATTACGTAAGCTTGAAAAAACATTTGTTTTGCTTCTACCAACGGTCACTCAATAAGTGGAAATTTTTACTAAATTGATGGCAAATAAATGTTGATTAAAGAATCTTTTGCGAGTCTGCATTAAGCCTTGGCTCTGTGCCTCACTTTGCCTTGATTAGCTTTAAGTTTGTTCAAATTAATGGCTTCGACTATCGTTTGGGCCAACTAAAGCGCATACATCTTACTGCACTTTCTCGCTCTCGCTCTGACTCTCTCTCTCTCTCTCTCTCTCTCTTCCTCCTTCTTCTTCTTCCCATCTATCTCTCTAGTCATTTATCTATAGCCGCCCCAATTCAAATATGTACAAACCTTAATCACACTTTGTGCACTGCAGCTGAGTGGCAAACAGCGTGGCATAGAAAATTTTCCCATTACCTGTTAAAGGTATGCAACATAATTTTTAACCTCACGCCGCGGCATGCACATAAATTTGCAGCGCTATCCAACACTGGTCGTCGCCTCCATTTGAAGATTAACGCGCGCGCGAGCATAAATAACAAGCGAGCGAGAACTATTGAAGAGGCGGCAAGCATCCGGCATCCGGGATCAGGCATCAGGCATCAGCTAACAAAGGAAATGCTTACACTGGGAGCAGCCGGAGCAGTCTCAAGCGCAAATTTATTTTTCATAAGTAAATCCCTTACTCTGTCTCTCTCTCTCTCTCACCCGCACACCCGCTCACTCGCCCTCTCTTTCACTCTGTGTGTATATAAAAAACTTTGCCATTACGTGCCAGTGCAGCCAAAAAGTCAAAGTGACGGCAAAGTCAACACAAGAAATTGCAACCCTGCAGTTAGCGCGGCAAATGAGATGCCCTGGGACACGGCCATGCCCACTGCACAGCAGTCGCCGCCCAGTTAATCTCTGGGGAGAGCGAGTCTGAAGTGCCGACTGCATCCTTGGCTGAATGTAATAAAATCCTAAAGTACGTTTGTTTGATAATCCCATTTTAATATTTATAGTAATAAACGCTTTTACGCGTTGCCGCTTCGATATGGCGATTGCCGCTTGCCCACATTGGCCACGCCCACTCTTAGCTAAAGCATATTGGCCACCCTAAAGATTTTGTGTGTTTGGCATGTGCAATTGCGAATGAATTTTATTAGAAGAGCTCGAGGGATTTTTAGAAGAGCTGCTTGAAGGGAAGTTTCTCTGATGAATACTAGAATACTCTCTCTCTCTCTCTCACACTCTCTCATTCTGCAGAGTCTGTAAAAGAGTTAAACTATTTATATGTACTATATATACTGTACATTTTTACACTATATACATACTATGGATTCTATATAGTCCATAGACTCTATAAACTCCATAGACTCCATGGACTCTATAAACTCCATAGACTCCATGGACTCTATATACTCCATAGATTCCCCGGACTCTGTATACTCCATAGACTTTATATACTTCATGTAGTCTATATACTTCATTGACTGAATGTAAGCATATTATTATATTATTATATCTAAGCTTATTATATGGCATACTCAGGATTATTACATCGCATACTTATTATAACACATGCTCAAATCATCCACCAGTCCGTTAGAGCATTAGTTATTCGTCTGAAAAAAGCCACAGCTCTCTTTCCTACCACTTACTTATTTATACTCTTTCTGAATGCAAGACGCAGAGTGCTCTGAGATTGTGGATTAGTAGTGCTGTGGCAACTGAGTGACTGTCCATTTGGCTGAGGAGAACTCGCATGTCGATTACATATTTGATTTGCTCTGATTGCGCTGCGAGACGTTCGCATTCAGTTGACTTTAAGTCAATTTTTATGCAGTGCAAATCTGCTTTGTTTCACCCCATTGGCAGACGTCTGGCAAGAGGCTTAGCTCTGCTAGCAAAGTTCAATCCAATTGTTGTACGTAGACGCTGATAGGGCCTTCAATATTTTTACTCGATGCTGCACGTGGCGTATGCGTAATATTATCAAGCCTGATTGAGGCAACGAACAGAAGAATTTTTAGCAACTAATCAAGCGCACACTCACATATAAAACTCGACGTATCTGTAGATAATCTGGCGAATAAATGCGAAACGAAATCGATTGTCATATTAAATTCGTATTACTTTCGGTTTTGAAGTTGTCGCGCCATTTGCAATCAATGTCGAAATAATATGGCGGTTTCGTTTACGTATTTTCCACTGATTTCCCAAAAGGAGTCTGGCTGCCCCAGCACCCGCAACTTGGCGATAGTTTTCGTTTGAAATGCAAGCCGCGTGGCAGCTTACGCCACTCCCACTCCCACTCCCTCTCTCTTTCTCACTCCCACTCCTACTCAGTGTGTATGGCAGGCTCTGAGGCGGCCTGCCAAGGATTTGCCATGTCTCTCGCAAAAAACTTAGTCCTTGCCGGGCTGCTGCGACTGCGACTGCAGCTACTTTGGTAGCCATGGAGCATTATCTTTTGGCAATGCCAAACACTTCCGCCGAGCGACAAGAACGATAAATTGTTGCGGAAAAGTGTTAAGCGTGGAAAAGTTCAGGCCAAAGTTTCGATGTGCGCGCACTTTTATTTAGGGTTCATTATGTTTTCTTATGCTACTTTCGCTAACAGCCGCACGCCCACCCGCCCGCTCGTTGTTCGCTTTGTTTGCACCATTGAAAATAATGATTACACGCTTACGTTTTGCTTTTCTACTTATTCCCTCTGTGTGCGTGTGTGTGTGTGTGCCCCAAATTATGAGCAGGCTATAGAAATTGGCCGACAACCCGAAAACTATAAGCCGATTATCAGCAGATTTCTCCGATACCCCGTGCCAGTCCAATTGGGTGTCATAGAACTGCAGAGAGCGAGACTCCACAGAGTAGCCAGAGAGCAGGATTCGAGCAGGATAACTGCCCGTTGAGCTGGACAGTCGTAAGCGCCTTTTCAATGCCCAATGAGGCACACAGCTAGATGAATTGCTCTTTGAATAGTTATTGGCCGACATAGAACAGCGAATGGCGAACTGGATCACGAACTGGACCACTGGACCGACATTGCATGTCATTGAAGTTATTAGCGCTAATGCTCCATTAATGTGCCCTTCATTCAATGGCCCGAGTGGGGGCCAAGCTTTCCCTTTTTGGCCCACATAATTTTGGCCTGTAATGGAATTTGTTAGTAACTGCTGGCAGGAAAGTGGAGTTCAATTAGCCCAAAGGTGTCGAGCCACCTGTCTCTAGGGTTATCTGCTGCTTAGGCATGCACTTTGAGGCTCTGACAGCTGAGGCAATCATTTGCTAATTATATATATATAAAAGTCAGTCAGACTGCCGAATGGAAATGCTATGTCAAGTCAAAAGGCGCGCTTCAAATGATTTTTGAAGCAATGCTTAAAGACTGCTTATCTAAATATAAAACGACTCATCAATCATTCAAGATTCGACAACAGCTGCCAAGGAATTCAAGTTATTCGATCAAAATCATCAATCAAACTTCCAGCTGTTATCAATCAAGCAATAATTTAAGGCCAGAATACGGTATATGAATCTCAAGGCAAATCACATGTAGATGAATGAATGAAAAATTATTATTTTATATTCAAATATTTTGCAGAAAAATAAATATAAATTTTTGTAGAATTATGTAAATAATTATATATATATTTTTATTAGTTTCAGTTGCTAAATTTAGTAAGATTGAAAGACTCACAACAGACGCCAAATGAAATATATGTTGATATAAGTAGCTCTCTCACAGCAATGCCCACTTGAAGGCAATTGAAGAGAAGTCTCGAATGCTTTGAGCGAGCCGCGCTGAATGGCGTGAGCCAATCCATTGAGTGCGGCAGCAATGTAATAAGATTCGCAGCTATTTAGAGCAATTTTTTGCACGCTTTTGCCACCTGCTGCGAACTGTCAAAGGGGCAGACAAATATATATGGGGGGAAGAGAAGGGAGCAGACGACAGCGTGACACAAATGCAATGCAACAGTAAGAAAATCAGCAACAAAGGCGACACGTTCGCAAGGGGGGCTAAGGGCTAGCAGCTTTAACTTATTTTGAGGCACTCAGCGCCCTAAGGAGCGAAGGGAAAACGAGACTTGCAGGCATACAATTTTCATTTCCGCTTCTATTTGCACTGCGAGCCAAAGGCAAATAGTGAAGAGAGAGAGAGAGAGAGTGAGTGAGAGAGGGAGAGTGGAGAACATCTCGCATACCTAGCTCTAAAGAAAAGAATTTCTTTTGAGTTACTTTAGTAGGGCAAGCAAAGGAATGAGACGGGAGAAAAAAAAAAGCAAACAAACACACAAAATTGGATCGAAAAGAAAAGGACACATGTGTCCTGCTCACCAGGACAAAGTTTGCGCCATTTGCGCTGCCTTAAGGTGTGTTTAATGAAAAGTTGCTCGGACACATTAGACTTGGCAGGAGGAGGAGGAGGAGCAGAAGCAGCAGGAGTAGCAGCAGCAGTCGAGTACAATAGACAGACAATGGTCCAAAAGGATGCGGCAGCTGCCACAGCCAGAGCTACAGCTACTACTACTCCTGCTGCTGCTACTCCTCCTCCTCCTGCTGCTGCTGCTGTTGCAGGCTGCATCAATATCCTGTTGCCATTTTGCGCTATTTACAAATGAAATACGCCGCAAGTTTTCGAGCCAAAGTAACCACGAAAATTAAACTTTTGCCTCGTTTGTGTTTTATCGGGCAGGAGGCGCACGGAGCAGCCAAGAGCAGCCCAAAAGTTTGCACAGCAAGAAAATGCAATAGGGAAAATGAAATTAAAATGGGCAAAGTGAAGATCCAACAAGGTGCAATTCAAGTGGCTTTTCTTAAATTGCTAGCCACGAGCTATTCGTTCCACATGCCCCAGCGAGAGCAAACAAATCGATAGAGCTACGGAACCACAAGAATGTGAAATCTATATTATTTAGCTATTTATATTGAGTAAAGTTGCAAATGCCTAAAATGTATCAAAAAAAAATGTTTGAAAAAAAGAAATTAATCTAAGATTTTTTGGCTAAATAAAAATTATTATTTATTTATTTACTTTACTTTTATTTTGTATTTCTTATAGCTCAAAAAAAATTAAATTTATTTTATAATTTAGTAAATACAATTTTATATATTTTTATACATTATCACAATCCAGAGAAAATATTTCATTTCATTTCTTAGTCCTAAATAAACAAACTTCAGATTTAATAAATTTACTATTATATTCCTTGCATATTCAATTAATTTATCTAACCCACACTCTCTTCCGCACTCCCCTGCTAACTACAAACTACATTTGAGCTCAACAATTTCTAATCTGCTACACAGACGACACTTCAAATATGTTTCGCCTGCCGCAAAACTTTCAACATAATCATCAGTCACGCAATTTGTAAACATAAAATGTGAATTTCTATCAGGCCAAAAAGATCTAAACAAACTGTAAAAATTACAATGCCATTGAACAAGTCTTGCTCTTGGCCAAAAAGAAGGCAAAGCAGAAAAGAAAAACAACAACAACAGAAGGTCAGCGAGGGAATGCAAAGAAATTTTTGGCGACAAGTAAACAGAATCTGGGAACATCAATTTTGTCAAGTCTTCACGCGGACAACAACAAATCAGATTCGTTTTGTGCCTAAAAGCACTACACTGAAAGAAAAGGCCAAGTGAATGGCAATGCATAATACCAGATTTATCTCAATTGTAGCAGCTCAGCTGAAATTTGTCTCAGCTGCAGCTGCTTTAGCTTTCTCTCAATTCAATTTGCTAAGCTTGGATTTTGTGAAAATTTCACAAATTGTTTTCATTGCTAGCATTTTCGTGCAGTGCATGGCTCCACGCTTTTAAAGTGTCTCGTCCTGTTTAGCAACGGTTGCGAGATAGGCGAGAAGGACAGCCAAAAGAGATTTGCACGCACAGTGCGAGAAAAAAGTCAATGGACGTGCCAGAGCTATGAATGCCAAGTGACACTTGAGTTGGAGTGTTGGTTGGACAATCTCGAGCAATGCCCAACCAAAAAGGGGGCAGCCGCTGGAGGCGTGGCGTGGCGAAAAAATCGATGGGCCCATCATCGGTGGAGTCAAAGCCTTGCACTTATTAAATTGAAAATACTTTCAGGTTGCCCGCTTAAAGCATAGCCCCCCCCCCCAAAAAAAAAGGACTTGATTGATGGCTGTCGTGCCAGCTGAGCAGTTTAATAAATGAATGCGGTTACTCTATGTATGTGTGTGTGTGTGTAGGTGTGTGTGCCTGTTTGAAGTTTATCATAGCAACATTTGATTAATTGCCCGGGTCATGCCGAAGACCACGCCCACCGCAACGCCTCCTTCAAATGCGCGCTGACAGCCGGCTGCTAGTTTTCAATTAAAAATGAGAGAAAACAAGTGAGGCGAGAAAAAACTTTTACTCCACTGCAGGCGCCCAAAAGGCGGCAACAACTTTGTATGTGTGGGTGAGTGGGTGGCTAGAGCTGTCTGTCCTCTTGGCTTTTACGATGTCGCCACCGAAATTAATGTAAATCCTTGTTATCCCTCATTTTATTTAGCCACTGCCTGCAGTTTTACTATGCAACGTTGTCTCTGCCTCCACTCCAATTCCAGCTCCTCCTCCATCTCCATCTCCATCTGCTGCTTCTGCAGTGCGACACATTTCGTATTTCGCCTTTCGCTTCTTGCGGTTGCTGTTTCTTTCCAGCCATTTGCCACTTCAGCTTCGACTACTTTTTTATGGTTCTGTGTTTTTGTGTCTTTGCGTTTTACGGTCAGTTTTGTCTTTTTGTAATTATGGTCACGTATGTGCCGCAAAATTTTATGTACAAAGTACAATCCACAACCAACAGACACATTAATTGCAGCTTGTAAAGCACAGAGAGAGCGATGTGAGTGAGAGAAAGAGGGGAGGGGGAGGAAACATTTTATATAGGCGACAATTTTTTGGCATGGCCAAAGGATATAAAATAACTGGGGCATTTGTCATCAGCTGCATGCTGTGAAGGCGGACGTAAATCTTAGGGCTTTATGCATGCCAGGCATAGATGGAAAACTTGGAGTGTGTATAGAGAGAAGAAAGTTAAACAACTTTTGCTTTTAAGTGCCGCAACGGACAGAATAGACTTGGCTTGAAATATGCTTAAATATGTAAATATATGAGACGGAAAATCTAACAGAAAATATTGTTTAAGCATTTACAAATAAAATTATTTATTTATGAATATTTATTATTTATTTAATAATATGTATAAACTTAATTTTTTTATTTTATTTTGGTAAACATTTTTATTTATTCATTTATTTATTTATTTTATTTTATTTATTTTTTTTTTTTTTAATAAATAATAAATAAATGTATACAAACATTTTAATTAATTTAAAATTATTTATAATCGTTTCTCATTTGTAAATTTAAAAAAAATGTTTTTTTTTTAATTATTTTTACATATTTGCGTTATTTTCCTTTAATTTATATTTTGTTAAATTTTGTTTTATTGTTATTTATTTTAATTTATTTAATATATGTTTACTTTACAATTGTTTATATATATTTTTTATTATATACATCTAAATATTCCACACATACACAGTTCATCAATGTATGTATTTAATATTTCATCAATTAAAATTATATATCAATTTATTTTGTTAAGTGAAATTCGTAACCTAATTAAAAAGCAAATGAACTTCGAACTGCTGCTATTAAATGAAACACCGACTTTGTGCTAATTGTAAAGTGATTAATTTTTGGAAACGCACTCAGACGCTAATCGATTGATCAATCAATCAGTCAGTCAATCACTGCCAGAGCCAAGTCATTCAATTTGTATGCAATTTTGACCGCAAACATTTGTTAATTGACCGCAGAGCAAGCGAATGGGTGGGTGGAGTGGGAGAGTTGGGTGTATTCGCTGTGTATGTTTTTGTGCGAGAAAAGTAAATCGCATTGGTAAACACAAATACTCACACACCCACACACACACATGCAAACACGCACACACACTCGCATACTGAGAGTAATAATTAATTATGTACGCTCAGTTGCATTTGCAGTTGCAGGAAATGAAGCTGCGCTCTGTTGACTGCCAGCTAAATTATGCCAGCTTGTTGGCTCAATGCATGCCCCTAGTTGAGCCAACTTCCGGTCTGGCGGTCCACAGTGGTCCACAGTGTTTGCCACGCTTAAGTGCCGATAATTGCTCACCTGCGCTCACCTGCTGCCCACCTGCTGCTCAACAACACACGCACACGTCTCATCTGCCAGCTAAACACTTCCACTCGCCTTCCACTTTCCCAGCTCTTCAAATGGAAACATTAACGTCTAATCGAATGACATTTAAGTGACATATCAAGCATAATCATTGAGCAGCTAGCAATAAGGGCATTCCCGAGAATATATATATATGAATCTATTTAGCAATGATGCTAACGATTAGCTGACTTCTCTGCTGTCGAGCTAGGATAAGCAAGAGTCTGATAAGAAAAAGTGAACCATTGAACTGATTCTGCTGTCAGCACAGTTCTATTTAGCTAGATTCGTACAACTTTCTTAGATATTCAGTAAGTAATAAAGAATTCACTTATTCATCTAAGCTGTTGTTAAATGATTCATTTTATTAACTAGCTCAACTTGTTCATGATTTCTTGCTAGAGAGAACTAGTTTAATCAATTGTGCAGTTCGTTAAAATGAACCAATGAACTAATTCCGTAATCAGTGCAGTGCAATCTTCTCGAATTCATATTTTTTGTCTATTTGCTTATTTGCTTTAAGAAATATTTTCTTCAGCGATATTTATGAATCATTCCTTCAATTAGGAAATATTTTCATCAGCAATATTTATGATTCATTCCTTTAATTAACTAGTTCAGTTATTCATGAACTATTATTTACTCATATCTCTAAAAAGATAATCTTACATAATCATGAGCTCGTGAAGTACTACAATAAATTGGCAATTAATGTTAATGAAAATCATGTAAAATATCAAATTGTACTCACAAAATGTTCATGAGAAGAACATCTAAATAAAATATAATTAAAAAATAAATAAAAAATTTAACTTAAAATCACCAATTTCTAACTTTAAAATAATAATGAAAAATTCGAATAAAATTGAATTTCAGTTGTCCATATATATCTCTACTCTACTCTATTATCTCTATTTATCGCTACTCTACCCAATTTATTGTATTTAGGTTTATCTGAGCAGCTGCGTTAGTTAAAAACAAAAGAAAATGAAGAAGAAGACTTGTCTAATCCTGTAGCATATTTGCTGCATAAGCAGCTTCGTTCTTATGGCCAGACAGCACTTGACTTTGGCGCAACCAAAAGCTGTTGGCCATCAAGTTAGTTTTGACTGTAGTTTATTGCCCAAGCAGCAGCCAGACACATTTGACGGCCACACACACACACACACACAAACACACATATAGACACACATACACAGTCAGACACCTAGACAAAACATGTGCATAAATTTCAACAGTTCGACGAACACATAAAATCAGCTACTTATGCCCAATGCCAAGGAAAACGCCTCAACAAAGCCGCACATCGAAAGAAAAGCTAAGGAAAAGCCAAACTAAAGAAAAGCAACAAAAACTTGATACAGAAGTGTAGCGCGGCCAACGAAATTGATTTTCAGGCAATTTGTTCGTTTATGGATTGTTGGCCAGCAGCCCCAGCCACATCCAGAAGCAGCTGAAGAAAATAACAGAAAAAAAAAAGAAAGGAGCTAAGTAAACGCCGATAAAGGACAGCTGCTGCTACTTTTTGGCGTAGATGCAATCGCCCTTATCATCAGCCTGGGCAGCCAAAAGCCCAAAACTAAAGGAGAAAAATAAGGGAGAAAAAGTCGAGCACAAAGAAGTTGAAAGCCAGCTCATTGACTGCAACACTTTGACACCTGACAGCTGCACACAAAAGCGTGCGACGTATTACTTGCCATACACACACACACACACAGACCACAAAAACATTTGCCTCCATCATCTTGGACTGTGGCACTGCGGTCTTTGCCCAACTTCCTCCAAGACATGAGATTTATTTCGTGTTGTGGATTTGGTTGCTGTGGCGGCTGCTGTGCAGCATTTGAAGTTCGTGCTTTTGCATGCGGCGAAAAAGATTAAGTGACGCCATCTAGCGGAGAGTAGGTTCAACTTTGCAGAGGTGCCCATGCATATGTGGGCATATATGCACATGTGTATAAAAGTAATATGTGGAAAAGCAAGTTAGAAAGAATGAAAATAAATATATACATATATATATAATTTTTTTTCTTTTTTAGAAAATATGCTGAGAACTAGAAAAACAAGTTTTAAGAATGTGTGGAATGCAGAAAATAGTACTATAAATATTTAAAGTGCAGTTAACATGCTTGGCATCTGAAGCGCACAACAAGTAAATTTTGTATAAAAGAGTAGAAGAATATCTAATATTTATTGCTTATAAAAAGGTAATAGTCATCTTAATATAAATAAAAGAAAAAACTGAATTTTATACATTAATAAACTATAAAACTTAAAAAAAATAAAATAAAATAATAAAATTAATATTAAAAAAAATACATTAAGTTTGCTTGATTATAAACGTAATTTAATAAAATGAATTTCTGAAAGTTTATTTATTACATTATTCTTAATAATAGCATAGCAGCTCAAGCTGCGCCTTTTATTATTAACTACAATAATATATAAATATATACCTCAAATAGATGTAGAAGAAGAAGAAGCAGCTCTATAATGCACTGCACGACTGCCCAACGTGGGATAAGGGTTACAACTGAAGCTGAGCCGTTGCAGGCTCGCCTACATATAGAGCCATCATTCCCAACATGTTCGAGCTGAGCCTTTCTTCTCTGAGTTGGTTTTCTGCTCGATCTTGAAGGGAGCTAATTCTGCTGCAGTGGAGTGTTACACATACACACACACATGCACACCTTAGCTCTGCTCATTCGGTATTCTTTTACTCTCGAGCTCAAGCTCTGTATGCCGTTCAATCAGTCAAACGAATAGACAGACAGACAGAGGGATAGGCAGAGATGCAGACAGACATATAACATAAATAATTGATTAAGCATATGTGTAGACAAAACTGCTTATATGATTTATATATATAAAAATAAAATAAATAAATAAATGAATAAAAAAACAAATATTTGCCTTGATTATTCATTATCAATATCAAAACAAATTTTCTATTTCTTATTATTAAAATAATGCTCTTATTATATTTTGTTCTAAGAAATACTTTTGTTACTCCCTCTCCGTCTCTATCTCCCTCTCCCTCACTCGCTTTTTCTCTCTATACCCTCTTTATACTGTAATACAGTTGTTATGTCTATCAGGCATATATTGGCATATCAATAGCTTTCTCATATTCACATCAATATACATACTTCAAAGAAAAAACTCTGAGTCTCACTTGATAATTATTTTATTTTTGAGCATTTCTCTTCAAAAATGTTGTATGCTTATTCATTTCAATAAATGTCTGGCTGAAAGTCTTTAAGCTTTCGCTGTCTATGAAGTTGCCACGAACAACGTTTTCAGCTTAGCCAGTCAATGTCCTTACAAAGGACACTCTGTTGCCATCGCCATCGACGATGCCATCGCATTATTCAACGCGTGCTGCATGGGACATTAGGCAGAATGGTTTGACAAGCTCTGGCAGCGGGCAGCGCAGATGCTGCTGCTGCTCGGCTCATGCCGTTGCTGCTGTCAAACAGGCGGCGAGGCAATCAGTCAGTCAATTTGGCTTACAGTTTTACTATGCAGCTGTTGTTGTTGTTTTTCTTTTTTTTCGCATTGGGTTTGGTTTTATCTATGTATGTATATTGAGGCTTCCTTAGGCTGGCTAATATGTCTGTCGTGCTGCGGTTTGATTTATGGACAGGCGGTGTGGCTGGTCAGCGGCACTTCAGGCCATTAGCTGCCAACAAATCCAAAGCATGTCAAGCTGTGCATCAATTTTGACTATCCAATTATCTGCGTATATCAAAGTTGCCTTTTTTCCCTGCCCTGTCTGTCCTCGTTTGACACTTTGGTATCAAAGACCTAGCCATGGACTCTCGCTCCATATAAACAATTACGAATGGTGTCTGGCCAATTATTGTTTGCATTTATTTTATTTCTTTTTTAATTTGACTAAAATATATATTTAAGCCAAACATTTAAAACATGTTTCGCAAGTCCATATATATTTTTAAAATATTTCGCTTTGACTGCGTCACTCACAAATTTCGATTCGTTTGTGTTTTTAGCCGACTTTATTTGAATTATGTTTGGTCGCCATGCAGCTGAGTTGGCCAAATAAATTACTGATTTTTGGCCTTTTGAATATTGAATAATATTGGCTATAAATACAGATTTTCGATATCTACAGTGGCCAATGCCTAAACAGATGCCCATAAACTTGGCTTACATTGTATGCCAACTATTTTAGCTTTTTTTTTTATTTATGTGCAACGATTTCCAAGCTTGATTTAATTTTTTGGTTATTTTGGATGGACTATTATTTGAAATTACGATGCTAAATAGTTTTAAGCAGCTCTGCAAGCTCAGCTCTTTGTAAATATTCATCAAATTATATAATAGCCAGGCCGATTGTTGTCAGCTGTTGTCAAATCATTAACTAATTATTTATATGCTAATTTATTTATTTTATTTTATTTATTTATTATTATTTTTTTTTTTTTTTGTATTTCATAATTTTATATATTTACTATTTTATTGTTTTTCTCATAGTTTTTTACTAATACTCTGAACAAGAAATTACAATCCACACTCTGAGTCAATCGATTCCATCGGTTCTTCAACGATTCCTCGTTTGTGATCGTTTTTTCGCTCTAGCTCTGCCCCGCCCTATTGGTTGACTTGAGTGTCTATGTATTAGTATGTATACTCGCTGAACCCAACGATAGCTTACTTAAATTCAGCATGCGCATGTGTATGTGAATATGAAGATCGTCTACATTGAGTCTCACTGAACGAACGTCAATCGCATCTCTCTATCTCTCTCTCTCTCTAAACGATGTTCGATCGAAACGAAACGAAGAGTCTTGCTTAGAGTCTTGCGTATGTTTTTTTTTTTCAGTTGATCTTGAGAGCGTGATGATTGACACGCTTATGTATTCGTAGTGAACTACGTTTGATTATTATATTATATTTTACTCAAAAAAAAAATAATAATAATAAGTAAATCTAATTGGATTTATTTTACAATTTTTACTTTAATTTCTTTTGCTCTTATTTTTTAAATAAATGAATATATATAAATATAATAATATAAGGGCACAATTTAATGAAATAAATTAAATTGATATGACAAAGCATTATCTAAGAGCATCCTCTTTTAAATAATATAACTCATATCGAATTTCCCTTAGCCTTTAGCAAGCCGCCTTTAGCTTTAAACCAATAAAACCTTAACTCTTTATGCAAATGCTCATAAAGCTCAACCCTTAAGCTAGCTCTTACAATATATATATATAGAACATAATATGTAGCTACACGTCTGCCATCATTAATAAATATTTATGCGCCAATCATTTACAAGCGCTGCCAATAGGACTTCAAGGACAATAGAGAGAGAGGGAGAGAGAGAGAGAGAGTGCGGGCCGACCAGGTTTACGAAGTCCGCGCCATTTGCCTAATAAAGTGCATAAATTTAAATTATGCTGAAGAGCCGCAAGTTAGCCGCGTCTACAAATTGCTGGGAGCCTTATTCTTAACAAATGATCGGGGCATAAATCAAGAAATAACCAAATAAATGACACAAATATCATTTTTATGCCCAGACAGACAGTGAAAGGCGACGGCAAAGGCACAACTTGACGCTAAGTTTTGTGCGAGATAAAAACCCATTAGATTTTCTAATAAATAGCGGCATTAACTAAACATAATGAGCACTTAAGCGCTCACTTCCGCAGCCCGAGACGGCGACAGAGCCACGCCCACCAAAGTGGCCAACACAACGGCTCTTGCCATTAAATTCGAACTTCCTGTCTGTGTGTGTGCGTTGTCGTCCGTAAGTGTATATGTCCTGTGGCAGGACTTTTGTCTTGCTTAAAGTGTTGCCTAATTTACTACAACAAACAAAAAAGACCAAAGCAGCCAGAGCATAGGTGACCTGTGGATGCGCTATATAAAGTAAGATTTTGAATGGGAAATAAAATATTGGAAAAATATATTCTTGAGATGCTCTGCAGATGAAAATGTTGAAAACGTAAATATTTATATTTTAAATAAATGCACATAAATGTATTAAAAAAAAAAAAAACTCAAATAATTTCAGCAATTTTTATATGGTTTCAAATCGCCGCGAAAAAGTTAATGCTCTAAGTTTTAATTTTAAAAATGTATATACGTTTGTTTATAATTGAAAATGAGAAATCAGGATATTATTTTTTTTTTTATTATTATTATGTGCAATCATTTATAATATTTTTTAAATTATTATTACCTATGAAATCTAATCAATCTTTATTTATTTATTTATATTTAAAAATACTAATTTTTTTATTATTATTTATTTTTGTAACTTTTTATTTACATAATGTATTCTTTTTTTATTTATTTTCCATATATTTTAATTTTATTAAATAAAATACTATTTGTTTGATGACCTAGTCAAATAAAATATTTATTTAATTTATTCATTGATAACCATATATTTCTTTTTATAAATGAATTTTATATTTATTTGTTTATTATATACACAAAGACAAATAGTTGATATTAAATAAAATATACAAAATAATGTTAAATCAAAGCCAAGTTGTGACTATAGAACCGCCAATATATTCATAATACCCTCACTGCATAAAGCGTATCAAATAGAGCAAATGGCAAAGGCAAAAACTGTCGCTGGATTTGGTTCTGGTTCGCCTTTTGCTGCCCTTTGTGGCTGCTGCGGATATTAAGGACATTAAATCCACATTATTCATTACGTTGTTGTTGTTGTTGCTGCTGCTGCTGCTGCTACCGCTATTGTTGTTGTAGTTGTTGCTGGCGCTATTCAGAACAGACAACGGACAACGGACAAAAGACAGCAGACAACAGACAGCAGAGAAAGCTCACAATGACAATCGTTGCTGCGTTCCAGCGTTCTTATTAAAGCCATTTTGGGCAATTCACGTGAACGTTGCGTATACGCCCCGTTGGCCATTGTGCGATCATCGTAAAATGAGTAATTGCCAGCATGTTTCAACGCATTCACATTAATGAGTGACCACTGTGCGTGTGCGTGCGAGCTCGCCTGTGTTTGTGTGTGTGTGTGTGTGTGTGTCTATATATTCGTGTAGATGTGCAGCATTTTTATGTTTAATCATTTTTCGGCGCCTTTTTATTACCTTTTACATCAAGTTCTTTGGCTCATTTTCTTTGCCCTAACAAGAACAACAACAACTACAACAACAGCAACAGCAACAACAACAGCAACAACAACAATTGCAAATTACAAAATCGTGACTAGCGTAAATTTTGGCCAATTTCTGGTATAGCCATAAATTTGCCATTAGTTCAAAGTTCCCTTCATCGAGCCGCTTAACCATGGCCAACAGAAATATTCGCCGCTTTGGGCCAGGCCAAGCCAGTCGGTAAATTGTTGTGTGGTTATTAGTTTAAATAGCCACAGAAGTTGTTTAGTTGCTGTTTCTTTTGTATTATTCTTAGCTTAAATAGCCGCAAATTTGTTATAAATGCCTTTTCTTTTCTCTTCAACTTCTGCCCCTTCTTCTTCTTCTTATTCTTTTTATTCGCCTTTTGTTGAGCATTTGTAGCAGCTTGCAATAAAGCACAATGCAACGATTAGCGCGAACTGTTATTGCGTTTTCCTATTACAGATGATGATTATGTAGAGCATTACGTGGCAAAATATGTAGGTCGTTTTAGTGCTGGAGTTAACTTGGCTTTCGATAGACAGGGAGTCGATAACGATAGATTAATACTTTTAATACATTAATATTAATATATTATTTTTTATTTATTTTTAGCTTCATTTGCTTAGCTATTGCTTTTCTCAGCTTTTAAACCAATTTTCTCTAATTTCTACACTCAACTTTACCATCAACTTAATCCATTTTATACTTTCTTTTTTATTAATTTATAATTTTAAAATAATATTTCGCAGAGCATACATCTCTTACCTTTATACAGCTCTCTAACAAGCATCAGCTGTCGTCGCAAAAACGAAATGGAAATGAATATCGAAATAGACAAAAGAATACAATTTACGTAACTAAGTAAACAAAACAGAGAGCAAAAAATAAATAAAATAAGATGTATGCACGTATATGTTTAAACATTTTTGATAAAAAGCGAAAAAGCGAATGCAAGAGCTGACTGAAATCGAAACCGAAAATAGACAGACAAACAGAGAGACATACAAATAGACATACAAATAGACATACAAATAGACAATCATAGAGTCAGCCTGACAGTGTGATGGACAGAGAGTTGAGCAACGCAGACAGCGGCAACAACACTCAGGTTGCAACAACATTGAGTTTGGTGTCCCTTGCAGGCAGCTTTGTTTGTATGTCTTGCACACTTGAATTGCTGCTCATTCAACATTCATTCACATTCACATTCACATGGGCAAAGGACTCACCAGGAGCTTGCCAGCTCCAGCTACAGCCAGTCACGTCCTGTCGCCCGAGCTGCCTTTCGGCTGTTGTTGCGGCGCGCCTCATTCTCGTATCGATATTCAAATATTTTCCGTTGACAGATTTCACAATTTTCCACTTTCATACCTTTCATTTGCTTGTGCCGCACACACACACACACACACAGAGAGAGAGAGAGTCAAGCTTTTCCTTTTACTTATTGTTCATTCATTCGGCGCACAGCTTCTTTACTTATGTCTTTCAGTCTCTGCCCCATGCCCACTCCCCGCAATCTGTGTTTCCTTGACTGAGTATTTGTTTGCCCCACCATTTGGGGCTCATTTCGGGCTTAGAACAATTGATGTGTAAAACTTTGATTAGGTTTGTGCGGCCTAAAAATAGGCGTCAATTTTTGTGGCATTTCATACGAAAAATTCCAAACAATTGCAAGCAAAGGACATTGATTGCCCTTGCGCATCATCTAAGCAGCTGAAAGGGTTTTATTTAAGGGCAATGGACTAGATATGTATGATATGGGAAAGTCCATGACAGCTTGATTGGATATAGCCCAAGACCTAGGCGAAGGAGGAGCTTTAGTTATCAGTTCTTATATAAATCAAAGGCTTTTAAATATTCTTTTTGTGGCTGATAAAGAATAAGTTAACTTCTACATGGCCAAGAAATTTTACTGAAGTAACGCAATGATATGAACTGTTAAGAGCCTTAGCTGATTGGTATGTCAGTTGGTATATGAATCTTACATTAAATGTAGCTAATTTTTGTGAATTTTTTGGGCCAAATTCAAAGAGTTTCTCTGCGAATGCTTGATTAACAAAGATGAAAATCTGGCTTGAGCAAATGCTACCTTGTGCTAAGACTTTCATTAAGTTTGTGCAAATAGGCAAGAGCAGGCTACAGTAATTCCATAAGCTATAAGCAGGTGAAGTCAAATACCAAACGCCAAATCGAACTAGGCATAGATAAACATATATACCAATATACAGCCTACTTTGTTTATGTGTAAATATACAACCTGAGGTATATATAATGTATGTACCTAATCAGCAGCAGCTATTCCATATATATAGTATATAGCCCAAAGCATTCTCATAGTTATTCGCTTTATAAATATTGGCATGCTAAGTCAGCTGACAAATCGTATATACCACTGTATATTCCGAGTCCCCACCTCCAGCAGCAATTTCTCTGTCCCTTTCATTCTGTATATATCATTGAGAGTCAAGCGGACCTTCCATCCAACTGTCATGCCCTCAATATGCCAGCTCAACTTATTTATGACTAATACCTACAACTGCTGCATAAATTAATTTAATTTCATATTATTAATCCACGCATTCGGCAATAAAAAAAAAAGAGAACATAAACTGACATAACTTTCAACACATTTCGCATGCATATTTCTTCATTAAGTGTCAATAAAAATTAAGGCCAAAAAAAAAAAAAAACAATTGACAAAATGGCCTGAAAATATTTGAAATGTATTTCAAATGATTTACATTTACCAGGCATAGCCTGTCAGTCCGTCAGTCCGTCAGTCCGTTAGGCCGTCAGCTGCTGACAGGTTTTGCCTATCAATTTTCATTGCAATGCACTCAATTGAAATTTTTTTGTTTCATAATTATGATTTTTAATTACTTGGTCAAAACTTGGATGGAAAATCCAAAATATAAATAAATAAATAAAAAAAATAATACATGAGAAAAATAACTCGAAACGAACAGACATAATTAATGAATTATGCGGCACGTTAATGTGAGCCATATTAACATTAAATTATAGCTAGAGTATATATAGTATATACAAATATATGCATATGTATAGTAACTGTAGTATCTGTTGCTGCTGCTGCGATGCTCAACAATTATTCATTTATGTGCCTATTAATTTTCGAACTGTTTAATTGTTTTCAGCTTTATTTTTTGTGAAATCAACAAATGCATTTAAGTTAAGCTGGGCTATATAATAATAATAATAATAATAATATTTTTATGTGAAATCAACAAATTTATTTACCTTAAATTTTGATTCATATATAAATACTATATATACTTTTTGAATATACTTTGTTTACTCCTTCTTTAACTTTCTTTGCTTTAACTAACACTCCCTACCACACCCACTCTTGCCACCTTTCATTCAGGTATTTTAAGCTCAGCTAACATATCCATATTCCCCCTCTCTCGCTCCCTTTTTGCCCACAACTTTTGTGCACCTTGGTCATATTTTCTAATTTGCTGCAACGCGCTCTCTTTTCCCATTTTGCTGCACATACCAAAAATATTTTTGTTTTTACTGCCAAAAAACAAAAAACAAAAAAAAAACAGAAAGAGAGAAAGAAAAAGAAATAAATAGATGTGTGTGTATATCCAGTAAAAAAAATAACGCAGAGAAACATGAGGAATGTTTGAAATTCCACGCAAAAGAATGCAACGAGTAACATTTTTTTGGCTAGACATTTGCGTAGCAAGAGAAAGACGGAGTTTGGCCCATGCCAGGTGAGGGGCAGCTGGCGAAGGGGAAGTGGCAAAGCGCGCATGGAGGGCATTTGGCAAAGTCAACGTCAACATGCGGCGAATGGCAGACGGAAGTTGTACGCAAAGACAATGACTAAGCACACCATGGCAGACGAAAAGCCAGAGAGACAGACGGAGAGAAACAGAAAGAGAGAGAGAGCGGAGAGTGAGGAGCGGTGTGTGAAACGTGCAGGCAGCGAGACAGACGCATGGCTAACCGCAGAGTCTGGCTGCGAGACAGAGTGCGAGAGATGAATGCCAACAATATGCATACAATGCAAAGCCACAGATAAAGTTTTGTTTTTTTTTTCTAACCCGCTGCCCGCTCTCCGTTTCCATCTATCCATCCCTCCCGCTGAGCGAAATTTCCTTGACAAACCGTTGTGCAAATGCAAATGCAACTGCAATGCAAACACACACACACACACACACTTGCACACCCTGCTTCTGGCTTGTGAGCGCAAATAAAAACATTCTTAAGGTATTTCGATGAACATTTGCATTGCAAGTTCTTCCCGGGAATGACTTATATCTATATTTATCTATGTACAACTTGACAGACAATAGCTGTTATCAGCCAGCGAAATATCGTTTAATGTGATAAGCTAAGGAAAGGAATAAAGTCCAACTATCAATAGAGACCGACTAAGGGCTACTCTAAATTGGGGCAATTGTTTACCCTACCATCTCATCTTTACTTTCCTATCAATATTTAATTTTTTATATTAAAAATATTTTTAAAGATTAGGAATAAAAATAAATTAAAATTTTTTGTATAAATATATGAATAAAAATATTTTTTTCTATGAACTTTAAATTGAACAAAACCATTAATAGTAATGAATATTACAATTTAATATATAAATACAATAAAAAGAAAATTAATAAATAATTTTTATAAATATATGAATAAAAATAAATTAAAAATATTTGTATAAATATACATAGAAATAAATATTTTTCGATAAACTTAAAATCGAACAAAGGGGTTACTGGTTAAATAAAAAAAATAGTAATCAGTATTGTAATTTAATATATAAATACTTATACATATTGGTAATAAATTTTTAAATGCTTTAGAACAAACAATAAAAGGAAAATTAATAAATTAATTAAAACAAATTTTTATGCCATTAAAAATAATTTGAGGAATTATAATACATTATTATAATATTTATTTGTATTCTTTATTTATTTTTTACTATATATTTTCTCTAAACCTTAAGCCAAAAATTTCATTAAGAGATTAACCAATTTCGTTACATGTTCTATTTTCTTGCTCACTTTTTTGACAAAAAATAATAAAGCAAAAAATAAATAGAACTGTGTCACAAAAGAAATAATCCACTCAATCTACTCAACATTGGCCCCAAAAAAAATCGCTATACAAACAAAAAAAAACAAAAAACCATAGATGGAAACTTGGCCCTTCTATTGAAGTAAACTGAATTTCGAATGGATATTTTTGCTGGCTATATAAATTTTGTGGGTGTATGCAGTTCAATTAACTTTAGCCAAAAAACCACTAAAAAACAACAACAATAGAAGACAACAGCGAAAAAAAAGCAACTTTGTAAAATGGTTTAAACTTTGGCATGCCAAGAGAGTTTTTTGTTTTTTTTTTTTTTACTATTTGTTAGACAATGCACCCACGCAAATTGTGGGTGGTTTAGGTGGTTGGTTAGGTGGTTCGTTGGCTGGTTTGTTGGCTGGTGGTTTCTTCCTCTTTTTATGTTACAGACTATTCAGCATTGACATGCGATGTGGGCAGCAGATTGTGTGTGAAAGCCAGGCACTGTAATTTGTATAGACATATACTTATGGCTGGCAGTGTATATGCTGCAGCTGCACACGTTGTACTGTAACTATTGCTGTTGCTGTTGTTGCTGTTGTTGTTGTTGCTATTGATAAAAAGCGCTTTTTTATCAAATTACAGGTTTGAAGAATAAAAAGAGTTTACGAACATGTATATAGACTGAAACGTACAGACATTAAACCTTTAACTAGTTTTAGCCGCAATTTACAAGGAAGGAAATTCATACGTATTCCATATTCGCATATGTCTTTAAATGCCCAGGGCCGTTGGGTTGACAAAACCCTTTTTTGGCTCACACTTTGAACCAATCAATTAACCTGACTCAAAAATGGGCGTGTCTTGTTCATTGTTTGGCCCAAGTGCGATTTTGATTGATATTTGACATTTATGCGGCACGTTCGTTAGGCTCCTTTCCATTTGCACATATTGTTTACACGCCTACACACACATACACACACACACACACATATAGAGTGAGGTTATATATGTATGGAGCTGCTATGAGCGTGCTCTCCACGTCAAACAAACAATTTTCGACATTTCAACATTCATTAATCAAAACGGAAATTATAGGGAGTCGCTTTCCACACATACATGTATGGACTAAGCAATCCAAGCACTAACACACACACAAACACAGCAAATCAACAAAAACAACAACAACAATGAGTGCAACTTTCTCGTTTGTGTGCGCTGGACTGTGACGTGGAGCGAAACATTTTCGTAGCATACTTTTCGGCGGCAGCATTTAATTGAAAAACGATGAATATGGCAGATAGAAGATGAAACAGGAAATAATATGTCGAAAATGTGCTGAATAAATAAATAAAAAAAAATATGGAAATAAATTAATTAAATTTTAAAGCAAAAAAAAAAAAAAATTGTCAATAAATAAAGTTGCAATTCTACATTAGAAAGATATTTCAATGAGAAAGGCGTTTGCTTAAATACAGCAAAAAAATATATTTATTAAATAAATCACTTACTTCGAAAAATTATGTACATATAAAAATCTAAGTTATATCCAAAAATAATTTAATATTTCATAATCTATATAATAAAAGAAAAATATCACCAATAATTTTAATATATACAAATATACACATAATAATTAATTTTAATAAAAATAAATATTTAATGAAAACCATTTTTAATATATAAAAAAATTGTAGTTTTAATAAAAATAAATATTTTTCATTAAAATATATATGTATTTAATGCTGACTAGCTAGTTGACTGATTGGTCTGATCTCTATTTGTCTTCCCTTCTAGCTCTCCGTCTCTCACTCTCTTTCTGTTACATAAACAGTCTCTATCGCTCATTTTCTACTCTTTCCCCCTCTTCTCACTCTCTCTCTCTCACTCTCTCTCTCCCTATATATCCATCGCTGTCTTCCCATCTCTCCCCATCTGTCTTTTTCCCCTTTTCGCTCTCTATTTTCTTTTTTTTCTCTCTCACACTCTCCTTCCCAATCTCTATATCTCTTCAACTTTCTTTATAATATGTCTCTCCGTCTCTTCCTCTTTTTCAAATATTCATTAAATTTCCCATCGTCATATCGCTTTAATCAATAACGCAAAATACATCCCATATCCCGCCGCGTTATAAATTGCTTTACATTAAACAAGAATTGATTAATTATAAAGCTCGAAAATATTTTCTGTTTGAGTGATTTTTAATGAAAAATCAACGCGAAAATTAACACGAGGCGGCGACGAAGTGAAACGGCCAAAAATTGAAATTAACAACTAGAAAGCGGACCATACACACACACACACACACACACACACACACACACATATACATATACAGCGAGCTACCAATATTGGTGGCGACCGACTGATAAATAGGCCCAGTCCGCACGCTGGCCTCTTGGCCAGAGTGTTGGCCAAATCGGCGCAGCACTAAATATGAACTGGACGTAGCACCCGCTGGGTTTTGTGCCGCACAATTGAAAACATCGAAACACACACACGCACGCACATAGAGAGAGTATACCTACCTCTCCCCTTCTCTCGCCCTAGATGCATGCCATTAATAATACGCTTACGCGCTTTTGTGTGGCCAAAACTTTGCTGCGCCCATGCCTCATGCCACATGCCCCATAGCTCATGGCCGCTAGCCGCATAAATGCACCAAAGTCTATATGTGTATGTTTGTGAGTGTGTGTGCGTGTGTGTGTGTTTGTGTTTGTGTATGCTTGTAGCGCTCAAAGTGGAGCACTGCAGCCCCTTGCCCGAGGCTGTTTTTTGCGGCTTGTCATACAGCGAGTCGACCAGTTTATATACATGCATAAGCACACACACACACACACGCTACACATATATACATGAAATGTAGCATAGCTTGCAATATGTGCAATATATAGTATATATGTATATATATTTATAGAAATATTCCTTGGCAGAACTCGACTTGAAGAGCTGAAACTCTTCTCTGCTGCTTGGAAATGTCTATATAATTATATGCATGCATATTAAAAAAAACTCTTACTATTCAATTATAATAATTCTATTTATTTTTATTGGAAAAAAATACGAATTATTCAATTGTAATAATAGAATATAAGAATTTTGATTGTGCTGTAAGGCAAATAGCGAAAGAGAAGAAGAGAAAAGACTTATAAAAGGCCAATAATAGATGAGATTAGTTAACCATCAATAGATAGACAACTATCGATAACCAACCAGATCGATGGCTATAAGGCGATCGATAATTGCAACGAATAGTTTAAGTAGAGGAAGAAGAACGAGAGCGCAATGTTTAAATAGAAAAGGAAGAAGCTTAGAGGCAAAGCTGTGCAAAAAAAATATAATCAATTAAATAATAATAAATCCTCCCACAAAGAAAACCTGCTTTAATTGTTTATGACAAAATAATGATAAATAAACATGAATAATATTTCATAGGCTCTATCTATTTGCGGAAAGTAAAACTCAATTCTATCTCAATAATCTGCCCTAGTAATTATTCAAATACTTTCAAATACATTTATGAATTACGCTTAAGTAACGGAACTTTGTGCGACACTTTGGCTAACATTCAAGCGTTCTGGCACTTGCAAAATGTTGCCCAAAAATAATTTCTTTTTACATCCTGTCAATAAAACAAACTAAGCACCAAATATATTTGACCAGTAGCAATTATATTCCGATCAGCTAAGGGCACAGCACTTGAAGCACTTCTGCATACAAACATAAATACATTTACATATATATATCTATATCGATATTGGCAGTTAAACATGAGTGAAGCACCCTTCTAAATGCTGGCACAATCCAACCAATTTGCTCTTCAATTTGCTTCCATTTTCGAAAGTTCGCGTGCCAAACGCCACAAATCGATTTACATGACAGCAAAACAAAACAAAAAAAATAAGAGAAAATAAGAGAAAAGAAACCAAACGAACTTTGGGAAATGTGAAAAATTACAAAGCAAAAAAAAAACAGAAAAATGACAACAACAAAAACAGGAACAGTTAGGCAATGAGAAAAAAAAAACACACAGAAATGAGGAACATTTTTGAGGCGCTGTTTTTCGATTTGTAACAATTATTGGTCGTTACGAGGCGCAAAACAAGCAGCCCAATTTCCTTACACACCACCAGTCAGCCATCTAGCGCCACCAGCGCCCATAGCCCCAACATCCAATAGCTCCACTGCCCCTCAGCCCCTGCCCCTTGAGCAATTATTGCACATTTTTGTGGCATACTTTGCGGCTGACGGCGAGCACGAATGCGCCTACATGGCCCAGTCCAGTCCAGCCCCAGCCCGGCCACGCCCCCTGCCTGTGCCGCCCTCTGCTGAAGTCAACCACGCTAATGCTTTTGAAATAATAACAATAAATATTATTGACATGCAAAAATGCCACAAAATGTCAGGGAATATTTATAACACGGCAGCAACGACAACAAAAACTCCAATTTTAGTTAATATTTGTATTGGTTTTTTTTTACTTTTATTTTAGATACTCTCACTGAGAGTATTATAAGCGTAGCAGGGAAGATGTGGGGGATGACATTTTTATACCAATTAATAGTTAAATTTATTTTATTTATTTTCATTTTTTTTTTTTTAATTTTATTTCAGCTTTTCTATAGCACAAAAATTTATGTTATTTATTAATATATTTAAACGTTTTTAGCATATTTTATTAAATATTTACTATTTATGTATTTCATATTCAATTGTTTTATTTATCTAATATTTTATATATTTATATTATCAATATTATTCAAAAACTCGACAAATAATAAAAATCGAGATAGATATATCATAGATAAATGGTTTTATTTGTATATATAAATATATGTATTTATTAATATTTTCATTTATTTATAATGCAATAATAAAAAATATAAATAAAAAAATACAAAATTAGAAAAATATATATTTATTATCTTTTTTTTTTATTTATAGTAAATAATCATAGAAAAAAAATATTTATTTTGTTTAATTCATCAATGCGAAATCTTAAAAATAAACTCAATATATGTATATAATTTGTTTTAAATAAATAATTAAATAAAAGAAAAGCACTGAGCTCAATTAACTAATATGCTAAAGCATATTTCATTCTCGCCTAAACTTTAGTCCATATTCCGCTTCATTTTTATTTATTTATTTTTAGTTTCTGGGCCTTTGAACCTAGCATAGAATTATCGTTAATTGATTTGCCGTCAGCTGCTGTAATTATGTGAATAATTTGAAAAACATTTTAGTGGGCGTGGCACACTCAACACAAGGGAGAAAATGCAGCTTTTTGGGCAACGCTGAAAACGCTTTAATATTAATTTTAATTTGCTTTTGAATTTGCCTCTTCTTCTTTACGCCAAACACAAATTTCACATGAATTTTTAATTGAAATGCTCGCTGACATTTTTATGGCTTTTCGTTAGTTTTTAGTCGCAAATTTTTGGGCCAAATGTGTTTTTCCAGTTTATTTATCGAAATTTATTGGCTTCGGCTATTTGGTTTGGCATTGTTTAAGCGGATACAATTTAAAATTCAATAAACTTCAACTACAAAGCGCCAACCAGACATTGGTAATCGTTCTAGCTCTATTTCTCTCTCTTTCTCTCTCTTTCTTTCTCTATCTATCTATATTTCGGTCTCTTACTATGTTTAGCTCTCTTTGCCTACTAATGTGCCTGGCAGATGTTTCTCTACTGTAATTATTCAACTATGTTTAGCTTTTTTACCGGATTGTTTCGCAATATTGATTATTAATACAGCTAACTAAATTGTTATCTAAATTTTTTGTTAATTTCTTAATTTTTCATATTTATAAATATATATTTTTTATATATTAAGCATAAAGTTTTGGCAAAGATTGAAATATGCAAAATAATTCTATTCTCTAAATTATTAAAAATTTTTAGAGTATATACCATAAAAAAATAATAAATATAAAGATTGTTTTAAAATTAAAATGTAAACAAAATTCTAGAGGAATTTTTTTTTTATCTGATTTAGTTTTTATTATTATTTGAATACAATCCTTATATATATTTTATTATTTTTTATTATATACACTCTAAATATTTTAAAAAATCAAGTGATATAAAGTCTTATATATGTAAAGTAATAACTTAACTTAAACTATAATAATTTAGATTTGTGAATACATGCAGTATATATTCAAAAAGTACTACAGAAGCTGCTTTTATTATCAGCTGTCAGACTAGGTCAGAATTAATCAAAAGAAAATTTAAACTTTACATTGTTTTATATTTTTTATACTATTTAAAGCCATCAACGGTATTTGTTCAATTTTCTCACATTTCTAGACAGCAGGCAGAGTCACCTGCTTAAAGGTAAGCACACTTTACGCTTCTGCATATCAATATTTTGCTCTCCATTTTCATAGACATATTTATGCCTTTGTTCGCATAATGCTGGGCAAAAAAAAAAAAAAAAAAAACAAAACAAAATTCCACAGCAAGAATTTTGTACGCTTCTTCAGCCAAGGGACAGACAAAAGCTGTTGCAGCTTCTAGTAGTTGCTGTAAATATTGTAGCTGTTGTTGTAGTTGTTGTTGTAGTCACTTATTGTGCTGTTCGGTTGCATCATTTCCATCAACATCATTTTTGTTTTTTTTTTTTTTTGCTTCTGCTTTTGCTTTTGCTTTTGTATCTTGTGCAGCACTTGAAGGCGCTTTTCCACTCGAGCAGCGAGCTTTTCTTTGGTCGCACTCGAGCGACGCTTCAATTCGCACTTCACCTGAAGAGTTAGAGTCAGGTGAGCTGCTGCAGCCCACCTGCCACCCACTACAAATGACAATCGAAGGCTGCAGCTTACAGCAAAACAAAACAATTTCCCTAGACGCACCTCGGCTGCCGCACTACAATTACACATATTTTCCATCTCCATTTCCCCCATCAATCCCCCCGCCTTACCTATTTTTCATTTGGCATTTTAAAGTGTTTTTGTGTTTAATTAAAATACTTTTCGCACTTTGGCTTTGTTGATTCGCAATTGCAGCATTCGCTGCTGTTTGTTTCTGACTGATTGACTGACTAAAACTTTTGCCTCTGCCTCTGCCTCTGCCTCTTCCTGTTTTTCTTTTTCCTTTGCATTTATTTTTTATTTTCAAATTTTATTTTGCAACTCGTCTAAAAATGATTCGCATTCTTTGCCAACTGAAAGTATTTTAATATAGTTCTTTTCTCACTTATTTTTTGGGTAGCTCGCTTCACATTGGGCTGCAGTTGCTGCAGGTATTTTCATTAAGCTCAGCAGACGCTTTACGTTTGGAGCTACTGTTGCTGCTGTATATGTATGTATGTGTATAAAAGTAAAATATAAATATATATTTATATGCAACACAGTTTATATTCAAGCTATCTTACTATTTAATCGGAGCTTAAATTGAAGTAAAATTTTTCCTAACTCTCGATTTACTTTTTTTTATTTTAATAACTAAATGTATATTGAGAAAAATGTAAGCTATCTTTATCAAATAAGTTTAATGATAAATACTCATATAGTTTATTGATATATAATAATTTTTATATTTATACCCTAAGTTAACTTGGTTTTCAATTTTAATTTTAGCCTTAACAAAAATTAAAATTTCCTTATATATTTTCACACATTCATATAACATAAAGTTTAAAATAAATCAACTTGATCATTCTTTAAATATAAAATAATAAAAAAAAAAAAATTAAAAAAACTTGAGTCTAAATATAATTTAAATTATTTATTAATCAGCTTAAAATTACATTAAAGTTTATTTTTGCAAGTTCTATGTATTATTATTTATATCACACATAAATGTATATCAATATTTTTAATAATATTATATTCAGCTTCAACTTACCCATAAATAACAGCTCAACAAATAGTTCGTTGTCTTCAAATTGAATGGAATCGAATTTAATTGAATTTCTTTTATTATTGTTTAAATAAATCCGCACTTGTTTTTAATTGATTTATGCCTTTTGATTTTATTGACGACTTGCTTTTATTTCTTGAATTGCACACACGTATTTTAGATACATATTGATAAATACATATACATACATATATTTTCTTTGGACTTATTTATGAGTTGCAAGAAAACGTGGCAGCTGCTTGTTGGAAATTAAATATAAATATAAATAAGAATTCCAAATATACGAGACTTTGGTTTAAAGAAACAAGCTCAGAAGAATATATTAGTGCCTAGCATTATCTCTTCAGCAAAATGTTGACTTACAAAGAAATCTATTCTGAATTTACAGCTAGCCTCAAATGTTGATACAAAGCTCTTAATGTAGCTAAAAATAAATCGAGATGATACAAACTGACTGCAGGTATAGCGGATATCAAGCTGTCAAAAATGTGTTTAGCTTATAAGCTAAGAAAAGCCACAAGAATAACTTCCAGTTTATCAAATGACTCGAAATTTTTATAAAATTCGATTACAACTGTTTGGCAAAATAAGCTATCTAAGGGGCTCCACATTCAAATGTCAAGAGTTACCTAAAAATCCACTAATTATATTAGTTTTGTTAGATCTACATTATATTTATTTATAATATCACGACTTAAAAATCTTGACTTTTATATGTAATATAATAATAAAAATATCATTAATATTACTGAATATACATAATTATATTTTCTAATATATTTCTGATCAAACTAGTATTATAAACTCTAATAACAGTCTATTAGTTAAAGAAAATACTAGCAATTAAGAAGAAACCCTTTTCCCTTGCCCTGCATAAATCTAGTTTAAAACCTTTTATAAAAAACCTCCATAAATTCCCCAAGTTGTACAGACTCTCTACATAAAAGTATTTGCCTCTCTGTCTGCCTGTAAATTTGGTTAATTTTTACAAATTTTCATAGCACACTTTCCGGCAGCTCTGCCGCAAGCAGCTCGAATGCATAAAGCGGCACAGCTGATGCGGCTTTGCGAGTTGTTTCGTGTGCGAGACACGTGAAAAAAACAGCTGCCAACAGCCAATGAGATTTGTTTTGCACTTGACACTTGGGCGCTAAGCGCATTTGCTTGACTCTTGCTTTGCTTCGGTTTGGCATTTACCGTTGCCCGCCCAAAACGTTTAGCTTTTATTTTTGTTAGTCAATTGTGTTTCGCTTTGTTTTTGTTTAGCTCAATTTACACGCAGTTTTTGGGTTTTAGGCTGTGTGAAGAGATTCGCTCGGCCGCTTGCAAATTTCAGTCACGTCACGGCGCTGGAACTTTTCGAACTTTTCGCTTAAATCGTTCGTTTGCAACTGAAGCGACTACTGCACACAGCTCGCCCAATTCGCTGCACTCGTTGGCGACGACGACGACGACGACCAGCAGCCAGCCAGCCAGCCAGCAGAGGCGACAGCAGCAGCAGCAGCGGCAGCGACAGTCAAAGGCTTCCAATGCGATACGAAGCTGAGGCGAATGGTTAGCCAAAAGCAAACAACAAAACAGAGACAAAGCGCCGGCTACCGTTAGACGCATTCGTGAACTCTGCCTCGACCCATTGCCAAAGTGTTCCGCTGCGAATGTTGTTGTTTAAACATACCTCTTATTGTTATTGATATTTTTAAAAATATTATAAAATATTTAAAAAATTATATATGAAATATAAAATAATAAATATTACTTTCACATATGTAGCATTTATTTTTCTTTGTATTATAAATGATTTGTTATGTTTTTGAGCTCAACAGACACAGAGAGAGTGAGAGAGCGGGCGTATGTAATGCATTTGACGGCGTGCATCCTTGGTGCTCTCTCTTTCTCTCACTCTCTCTCGTAATTTTATGGCGCTCTGCATGCTGTTGCACATTCGGGAAAGGCATTGGAAGCGCATGGAAAGTGCGGCCAGTTCTGAAATTTATACGAATTTACAATCACTTGACAGCGAGCAGCTGTGAAGGATGGCAGAGGAATTGCTGGAGAGAAATGGCGATTGACATATGCAAAAGAAAATTTAAATAAATTAATATTGCATTTAAAATAATAAAATAAAATCGCAGTTATATTTATTTGTTATTTATAAAAATTAAAATAAATATATTTTTCAAATTTTTTAATATTCAAATAATTCTACTTAAAAAATTATATAATAAAATTAAAATAGGTATACTTTATTCACAAAAATTTAAATGAATAGATTTATATTTATTTTACTTCTAAATAATTTCAAATATATCGATAAACAGATTTTTATTAAATTTATTAAAATTTAAATTAATCTTATAAATATAATAATAAATAGAAGCTTTCATATATTTGTGCATTCATAATTTTGTTATTTAAGCTCCCACACATATATTTTTAAAATATCTAAACAAAAGCCGCTTTCCAGTTGCCGCTCTCTTAAGTAAACAAAAGCGCTCTCTTAAATGGCTTGCCATAAAATGCCTGGAAGCGTTCTTCCCATGTTTCGCAATGCCAAAACGTTCTGCCGAAGTTGCCATAAAACTTCCAGCAGCACCTACGTTCGCAGCGCCTAACATAGGCGCTCTCTCTACAGCTCACACACACTCACTCTCTAACTACCTCTCGCTCTCTCGCTGTCTGTCTGTGTAACAGCGCTCTGTTGCGCTCCTGGAATTGCTTTGCTCCACATTTGAAAGCCACAAATTGCTGGCAGCTGACACTTTGGAGTTGTCATTCCTAACTGCACGCGCCCGGTCGGCCACTCGAAGGCGCCACGCGGCGATTTACGAGCACGAGCTACGAACGAAGCGCGAAAGCCAAAAGGCAAACGCTGTCGGCAGCAGCAAGAACAACAACAAGAGCAGCTGCTGCTGCTGCCTGATGATGAACCTGCCTCAAGATAGAAGCAAAGCAAAAGCAAAAGAAAAAACATGCCGGCCGGCAGAGCATAACCGTTATATGTGAGCTCATATTATAGCGGTACTTTGGCTGCGCCTTAAAGCAGACTATGCAATGAAATTGATAACAGCTGTTGTTGTTGCTGTTGCTGCTGTCATTGTTATTGTTGTTAACGGTAATCAGCTTTCCATTTCGCCTCACCCAATTCATGCCCCTTCCCAGCTCTAACCACGCACAAGCGAAAAATTTCATGTTCATCCGCTGTTCCATTCCAATGCGTAGCGTACTCCTCTCCCTCCCCCTCTCGCTCGCTCGCGCATGGAGCTGGCCCCAAATCAATTGCTCGCAACATGACTAAAATCTTTTGGCTACATGAAATTTGCTTAGTGTGCTCTGCACTGGCGCCCAGCGGAGGCGTTAGGCCAGCCTGGCAGTGGGCGTGACACGGGGTATGCCCGATGGACCGGGCATTGATTACAACTGCCAATTTTTCAGCTTGTTGCACATTTCGTGGCATATTCTGTTGCATGTTGCATGGAGAGCAGCAGAAACTGGAGCAGCTGCAACAGTAGCTGCCGTCGAGCTTACAGCTTGAACTTGGTCAAACACCTGCGGCAGGTCGCAAGAAATGCACACAACCTAATTATTGACGTGCATGAAGAAGATGAAAAGCTCATTATTGTAATGAATCAATATGAATAATTATCGAGTTATGGGGCTGCAGAGAAAGAGACGAAATGCAATAGATAGGCAACAGAGATAAGCTAGGGGCTGCACTTGGTATCTAGCAGATACAAAAGTATGAAAAGTATCTTTAAGATACGTAGATATCATTTATTAATCACAGATGATATTTTATATTTAAATCAATTTAATTAAGAAGCTAGAAATCCAGCTCATTGATAAAATACTAAATTATCTCACGGGACAATAAAAAAGTATTTGTGAGTAGGAAGTTAAGATCCTTGAGATACTTCTGAAACTAAAGATGCACAGGACTATCTATGATGGTATATTTTATAAAAATATGCAACATATTATATTTGAAGTTGATTTTGATTTGATTGGGATTAGACATGAATAGGATTTAGTTTAGATATGGATAAGATATATTGAATGCCCTGCTAAAGCTCTATTAAATATATAATAAAAATTAAATGTAGATGTTATAAAAATCAGTTGAAGATTAATACCTTACTACAGATATTTATTGGACATAAAAAATGTTGAGAGAAGTACCAAAATCTTCCACTTATATATTATTCTTATCTAAAAATTTCATTTTTATAAATTATTTATTATAATTTATATTTATATAATTTATTTTTAGCTTAATACTTAATTGTTATATATTATATGTTAATATTTTATATTAGTACTTTATATATTATAACTTATTTTTTTTTCTTATTTTGAGAAAGAAAACTTCTTAAACTTTCTCAAGACAGAGATATCCCAAGGTATTCCCTCATACACGGTTCATGCACGGGACTGGGCTACGAGGCTACGTTCAAGTGACAGGGCAAGGCTTACTCTATGTGGAACCTGAAGGGGTTTTCAGAATTTGGCATTTATGATTTTTCGGTTCCTATCAAAATTTCGATGCTAAATGGAGATAAAATTCAAGCCCAGCCCAAAAAGCTACTACCCCAAAATACTGAAAGCCCCGAAATACTCAAACAGAAACAATGAAATGGTGCTGGCAGAAGCCGAACCGATCTGTTGACAGTGTGAGTGAGCCGGAGCCCCGGACGGAAGGCTCGCGCAGCTACACATGGATCAATGAGGAAGGCATGGTGATGAGCCGCCAGCTAACGGAATACGAGTGCCAGCTGGAGGACGATGTGCAGAGCCTGCAGGACTCCCTCTTCTCCATATCCTCGCACTATGCCAGGATACAGTTTCGCTTGCGACAAATTACCACGTCCTCCGGGCAGGAGCGCCTGTGCCTGCTGCGGGAGCTGGAGCGCGTCATCTGCCAGGGCATCGATGCCAATCAGCAGGACAACGAGCTGCCCAATCTGCGATGCGACTCGCGCCGTTTGGGCAATGTGCGCCGCAAGCAGCGCCAGATCATCGGGGATCTGCGCAGTCGACTCTTGGACTTGGCCCAGGTAGCGGACGCATGCTTCTGTGCCGAGACCGACAGCAGCTACGAGTCGCGCCGGTACTGGCAGTGCGAGGAGGACGACAACATCTCACGCTCCTCGAACGAGGACGAACACGAGAGGGAATGCCAGTGCATCGTGTGCCGGGAGAAAGCCACTGCGATGGCATGCAAGCGTGGCTATCTCTCGGAGATCTGGGATCCCGACGCCAACAGCGAAGATGAGATCGACGAGGAGCAGTCAACAAAGGGGAAGAAGAAGAAGAAACGAGCCAAGAATAAGCAAGATAAAAAGGATAAGGATAAGAAGAATAGGGAAAGCAAATCATCAGCTAAAGCCTCCAAATCCTCCAGCTTTAGCAATTCACAGTTGAGTGATCCCCATAAGGCCAGCAAACGGAGCTCCAAAACTAACTCTCAGCGCAACACTGCTGCCCAACAGGAAAACAATTCGAAGAAGTCCAAGAAGCCCGCCACATCGTCGCGAAACAGTCTAACCAACTCGAGAGCTCAGCCACCGGAAAAAGAAAAGGAGAAACGTCGCCAGAGTACATCCCATCAGAATTTCAATGCTCAAAGATTGAACAAGCCCAACAATGGGGCTCAGAACTTCAGTCGGCGTAGTCCGCTGATGTCCACAATGCTAAGTCCCTTTACTAGCAGTATCAAGCATATGACCTTGCAACAATTTGCCGCCCAGGATAAGCAGAACTCGCACCATCAGCAGGAGTCGAAGAGATCGCGGCATGGAGTCAAGGAATCGCCGCGAGGCTCCCCTTTGCAGGCCTCCAGGAGTGAGACTGGCAGCAGGCAGAGTCGAACTAGCTCGCATCGTTCCACCCAAAGCTCGAGCAATCTTCCTGCTGATCCAGTTAGGAAGAAATGCATGTGCTGCAATGGAGGCAAGGACCCATCGGGCCAGCAAGCTAGAGCTCGAGACTCGGCCGGTCGAACCAGTCCGCAGAGCTCTAGAATGCTGTGCCCCAACAATGCCTCCAATGAGCAAAACAAATCATGCGCGCCAGCCCATAATATGTCAAGAACTTGTGCCAAGAACAACTCCAATATGAGAGTCTGCAAGTCCTGTCACACCTATCAGGAGGGTCAACAGATCTCGGTGAATCCCATCAAATGCACAAGGAAATCCTGCCTCAAGTCACAGCGCAGCGAAGTGGGCTGCTTGAAGAGAGTGAAGTACAAGTTCAAAAGTGAGCCCAACTTGTGTTACGAATACTCCGATGATACCGAAATCGCACAATTACGAGCCACAGCGAATTCCCTGCTGGGCGTAAGCTCCATTTGCGGAGGTTTTATCAACCCAACGAGATCAGACAACATTTATGATCACGGCTACGCTCCAAGTGAGGAGGAGTCGGACGTGCCTGAGAAGCCTGAAAAACCTGAGAAACCTGAAGTTCCTGAGAAATCTGAAGTTCCTGAGAAACCTGAAGTGCCTGAAAAGCCTAAAAAGCGCAAAAAGTCGGAAAAGCCTAAAAGGCCTGAAAAGAATGAATGCGACTGCGAAGCAGACTGCAAAACAAGTAGTAAAAGAGAGAGAAAGAAAACCGCAGTGACTGAGAAACAGAGCAGCATGAATATGAAGTCCAAATCCTATGCTCAACTCTGCTCCCTCTATAGTCAGCCAGCAACTCAGCTCAGCACGAGCAAATCGTATGAGAAGTGTAAGAATAGCTATCCAGTTTATCCCAGCTCTTCCAGTAAATATGGCACGCTTCAGAACACAAAGTTCGGGCGTCGATTCTATAAGCTGATCTGCTCAACGCTGCGCACCCAAGTGGAAGATCAAAATGCTCCAAAGAAAGAGAGGAATCAAATTAGTAGGCCCAAAGATGATGGTCAAAACGCTGCTACGGAAGCAATGGCTTGAGCTCGTAGCTCTGGAAGCAAGTAAAGCGATTCCATTTATGATCCTAAGTTATTTTAAAACACTCTCAAAGTTCAGCAATGTCTTCACTGACTTTGACAATGTTTTAGGATAGCTTGCGATTATTCTAGATAGCTTCCATATTTTTATTTTATAAAGGGCTGTTAAGTAAAGCGTAATGAATGTGTGCATATATGCTATGAAAAATAAAAATAAATATTATATTTTTCAATGTTTAAATTTAGGGTGGGTTATAAGAGAGAGAATACATGAAAGTATAGGAATAATAAAAGGATATGAGTTTTAGTTATATGTTAAATCAAGAATCAAATAAAAGTCTAAATCTTTTATCTTAGGGTTTACAAAGGCCATTAAACATATATGGGGACTGTCTAAAAGATATTCACCTTCTCCAATACCAGGATCTATTAGTAATGTTTACTATTTATATTGTAATACTAGTCTTGCATTATTCACTTCTTGAACATATTGCAAATATTACAATAAAAGTCAGTTATATACTGATTATTGAATATAAGTTAAAATAATATTAAAGTTAAAACTCTAGTCGTACGTAGTTCATAGAAGCGGAAGCAGTGGAAGTGTTGGATCTTATATCAACAACTACATCTATATCTACATCAATGAATATTCCGCATGATTAAGTCCAATATAAATGAAGTCTATATAACATAAACAAAATCAAAGCTATCCAGCTCCAAACGTCATTCCCCTTTGTAATATTCAAATTTTAATGGACCTCATTTCATATACTCATTTAGTTCTCAACTTACATTCAATCATTGCCGAGTGCAGCAAATCTCTGACAAAACCAAACATTTGATTGACTCAAAGGAAGCCTGTGAGCTGTACCAATGCCGTACCCTTAGATGCTGGCTGCTTGCTGCTGGCCATGGTCATTGAACCCGCACAGCAGCATCCCCTAAGCGGCGCTCTCGACCAAGGCTAACACACAATAAGCTGATGCTGAATGAAACCAGTTTTTGGCAATTTTCCGCGCATATCCAAAGTACTTTTTGCATTCGGTTTGTTAGGTAGCAGAGCATACCGTACCGTACCATACCGTGCCGCGACGTGACCCGTCTAAAGGGCCAGATCGTGTCGACCTGGCATTTTGAGGGTTGTTTTATCATCTTGGCAGCAGCAGCAGCCGTATTGTTCTCGCCGTTTTCCCATCCGCTTCATTCATGAGTGAGCCGTGTCTCTTTGAGGGCCTCTTGCTAAGTTGGTCTATATCATACCCACATCTGGCTACCCCCCTCACCTCGCCTGTCCCATGGCGCATGCGCTGCTGGGCTTATCTTTTGTCTCATTTGTCGACTGGTTTTTATGACGCCTTCCGTACCAAGTCCTGTCCTGCGGGTCTATGTCGTTCTCATTCTCGCTCTCTCTCTCACTCTCTTTATCATCTGTGTGCGCCTGACATCTGGCCAAATGTGTGAGTTTGTCATGGTTGAAACCATTAAAGAGCCGATCCATATGTGTGAGATATGCTAATAGTCTGGCTTGTTTAATGATATTTTGAGATAAACACAAATTTCTGTGTGAAGATGGTAAGTAACGTCAGCAGATAAGATAGATGGCTAAATGATTGACAAGGGCTGAAAATGATTTGACAAAATAAAGATGAGTTAGAAGAGCAGTTGGAATAGGTAAACTTCATGGAAATCAAAACTAAGCAGCTTGTGATGTATAAATTAATAATAATACTCTACATAAAATATAAGAATTTAATTTGGGATAATGGCGAAATTAGCATAATAATAATAATAATGTTAATAACTTTATAGTAAAATTAATAAATTACTATATATTAATTTTTTTTATTAAATTATTTATTTACTTATTTTTTTTTTTTTTATTACACTTTCATTGTATTTATTTAATTTGTATTTCATTATCATTACATTTTTTATATGTATGTATTTTAATTTATTATTATTATTTATTTTTTTATTAATAATAACTTTATAGTAAAATTAATAAATTATTTTGAATTACATTTTATTTTATTTAAGTTTTTGTTTTCTTTTATTTATTTATTTTTTCCTTCATTTTTATTGTATTTATAAGTTTTTTATTTAATTATTAATTTTTTTTATATGTATGTATTTTAGTTTATCATTTATTTATATTTCATTTTTAATTATTTATTTATTTAGTATTTTTAATTATTTATTTTATTTATTTATTTATATATTATTTTATTATTTATTATAATTTTATTTAATTATTTCGCATTTTTTCTAGCTATATATTATTTGTTTAGTAAATAATTTAAATATAATTTAAATATATTTACAAATATATATATATATATATTTTTCAAAGTAACCTTGTTTTTTGCTCACAATATTCCCAACAATTTTTAATAACTTTAATATGTATATTTTATTTAACTTCTCATTTATAAATATTTACATCGCTTTGCAAACGTATTAGAGAAATGATATTAAAATGAAATATGATTTATTGAGTAACTAAGAATAGAGTTTAAGGTAAATGTATATGAAATAATATATTTAATATGTATTTGCCACTTTATGTAGAACTTCCAAAGTATTTATACAATTTTCTTGTTTTGTACTCTTCATGATTGGAGTTAAGAACTATCTTCAAAAGAAGAGAAACTATAAGATAACATGTGATGAGACGTTGGCTAAGATAATATTTAGATATATATAGGTAGAACTAAAAAAAAATGTTGAAGAGAGCTAGAAATCAAACTGAAACAGTTTTATAATATAGACATATATAGACAATTACATATGTATATATGTATGTATATATAGTTAGATCCACTTAGAACTAAATTAACGTTTATAATAAACTAAATCTCATATATGGCTAACTATCTTTGTCTTTGTTGTTGTGTCTTTTCATTGAGTTCATACATTTGTATATTTCATTCTCTTTATTTTCTTTTCTTTTTGGGATATAGCTTTAAAGAAGTCTTCCATTAATTCTTATATTTTCGTGTTTTTTTTTTTTTTTTTTTCTTTCTTTTTTGGCATGGCACAATTTTGGCATGATTTATGGCATATTGAGAGTACAGATTTGTGAAACATTTTGGTAAATGGCAAGAAAACGTTTTGCTTTGAGCAGCTGCATTAATCCATAATGAGCTCTTCCTCTACTTATAAACTAGTAAAAAAATCCCGACCCGACCCGAACCCCAAGCCCAACCCGAAACCCCAAACCCAAATTTGATTCCACATTCTTCGCCTATTTGGGTGTCTCGCACTGTTGCATTTGCACCACCAGCAGGAGTATGCGATTCATCAGATTATCGGCCTCCGAGTCCTCCATGCTGTTCAGCTTGGCCGAGATGAAGCCACAGAACTTGGAGTTGAGCACCTCGCGCACCGTCTGCGGCGGCGGCATATCCAGTTCACCGGCTGTGACATTCTGCTGCTGGCGCAAGTGGCGATGCTGCTGCAGCATTTGATCCTCATAGTCATCGCCATCCATGTCGCCCTCATCATCCAGATCTTCCGCTTCCGCAGCGCGACGTCGCTTGCGTCCACTGACGGGCGTCTGGGCATCGCCGCTGCCGCTGCCGCCATTATCGCTGCCCGGCGAATTCGAGTCGAGTATGATGGGATAGGGAAAGTCAGCATCGATGGCCTCCAGTTCCTCCACCTCATCGGAGGCATTGCCAGCATCCTCGTCGCCGCTACGCATCGAGCTGGCATCGAGATCATCGTAGCTCCGCTGATGATTCGACTCGGCAGCGGCGCTGTCGTTGCGTGTGGAGCTCACGCGGCTCTCATTGTGTATGGCCTGTGCCGTGGCCAGCGTCTGGTGCTGGTGGGCGGGCAGCGGCAGCATAGGCATCGCTATGGGCAAGGGCAAGCGCAAGCCTAAGCCGGCGCTGCCACCGCTGCTGCTGCTGCTGCTGCTGCCCGCTTTACGAGCGCCTCTCCCGCCCCCACCGCCGCCGCCAGCCGACAAATCCAGCTCCGACTTTACATTGTAATCGTAGAAGTAATCATCGTGGCTCAAATTCAGTCCCGAGCACTTGGACAGATTCAGTGCAGCCTCCGATGCATCGATGAAGGATGAGTGCGACTTCAAACCGGCGGCAGCGGCAGCGGCTGCAGCTGCGGCTGCGGCTGCGGCTGCTGCTTTGCTGCCACTCAAAATGCTGTGATGGTTGTTGTTGTTGCTGCTGCTGTTGTTGTTGTTGTTGCTATTGCTTGTATTGTTGTTGTTATTATTATTGCTGTTGTTGTTGTTGTTATTGTGCAAGTGATGAGCAAATGCGCTCAAACTGAGATCGCCAGTATGCGAAGCGCCCCTAGAAAGAGAGTGAATGAGAGAGAGAGAGTTTGAGTTATAATGTAGTAGGTGGCAAAGGGGTAAGAAAAAAAAAAAGGAAAATAAAGAGACGGAGAAGAGAAGTTTTTAACAGACTTAGTAGAATCGGTACTACTCAATGGAGCTCATGGTAAATATTATCAACTAATCTAATTCATCTATATGGAATATAATTGGTCTAGAACTATAACAAGACTATCGATAAACGATAAATATGCATGGTCGTTTTATCAGCCAATACGCATATATTCCGATCTACAATCTAAAGAATATATCCGAACACTAATGCCTTAGATAGGAACCAAATTAAATTTAATTAATAAATTACAATTATGCGGTTATTTATCCGACTTATAAAGACACCAAATAATATACATAGATGTATATATATCTATATGTATATTTTATATTTATTTTATATATTTATAGTCCATATACATAAATATTTGTTATATATTAGTCTGCATAGTTATTATTAGCTACGAACTAAGAACCATAGTTCAATATAGAAAATAATATTATTAATCTTACAGCTTATACTTCTTGGAATGACGTCTAGGCATATTAGGTGGAATCGCAGCTCTAGATTATGTAAACTTTCGATAAAGATATATATGCTTTTTGCAGTTTGCTTTTTGTAGAACAGTTCGAATAAATCACAAATGATAAATGTTTCTATAATAACTATTCGGATGCCTACTTAGGTGCTATAGAATAATGACAAATATTACTAATGAAATGCCATGGCCTACTAATATATATAGGATTTAATAATAGGGAGCAAAATCTTAATTAATAATTATTATTAGTATACTGTAGACAAATTCAGATAAATATGATAAATATCAAAATTAGCTAAGTTGTCTTCTATATTCCCACATTAGAATACTATTTCATATACATACTTATTTCATTTTTCGTTGATCTACATAACATGTATCAGAACCTCATTGCTCCCTCTCTCTCTCTCTCTCCTTAGTTGTAAAACTGTTCTAAAAATAACTCTACAATGGGGCCAAGCAACCCCAAAGAGACACAATTCGAATCACAGGAACGTGCTCTAACAAACCCCCAAAATATAAAATAAAAGAAAGCAACAAAACTCGAAACTACCCAAAAACTCGTGATGTTTTTCGCTAGATTCGGCTTTTGCTTTGGTTTTAGCTCTGATTCTGGTTCTGGTTCTGGGTCTGGCTCCTGTTTTGGTTTTAGTCTTCGGGGCTGGTTTCTTGTGCTACTCAAATTTCAGGCGCATTTTCCACAGCTGCCTGAATGCCTCGAATGCAGCGAGACGTGGCTATTTTTAGACCAACCCAAGGCGAGGCGAAACGGGGGTAAGAGGGAAATTGTGGCTGGGCCAAGGCTTGGGCCCAGTTGCCAGGACGGAGCTCCCTTTGCTGTTAGGGCCTCCGGGGCAGGTAGTTGACAATTGGAACTGTAAAATGATATGCGTTCACATTTTCCATCTTTCCAATTTTTTTTTTGTGTTTTTTCATTTCTCATTTTCCATTTAACATATTTCACATTTTCCACATAATCAGGGCCAAATGGATTTTCACATGTTCACAGAGCCGAAGAAACGTTCGCTGTTTGCTATTTGCTTGTGGTTTCTGCGGTTCTCCTTCATTTGGTTCTCTTGTGTTTATTTTTCGTTTATTTCCCAAGTCTTATCAGTGTTTGTTTCCGCCAGGGCCCAGAACCCAGCCAAAACCCAGTGGATGGACAGTTTGCATTTCTATTTAATTGCGTAGCTCTCTATGAGGAATTCCAATTTTTGTGTTCCCCCATTTCGTCGGTTTATCAGCGCTAACGACTGACTAATGGTCAAGTTTCCGCTCTTAGCTGAGCTCAGCTCAGTCTAGCCTAGCTGAACCGCACTGAACTGAATTGCTCTGATAAGCCAAACCGAATGACAAGACGTCAAGTCAAGTCAAATCAACAAACATTTTTATTTGTGGTTAATATTGTGATGACTTCCCAAGAATCATATAATCGCGAAATTCTTAACAATAATTGTGAAATGCGTTTTACTTTGAGACATTTGAATTAAAATTATTTTAAACACAATTTATATTAAATTATATGAGTTTAAATAATATAGTTTTGGTAATAGTAGCAGTAGATTTACGACCAAGGAGATCCTTGATGCTGGACATGCAAGGATCGCTTTTAAGATACATATCATGTATATTATATATATGAATATAGATATCAAAAGATTTATATAATAAAACATATATGTACATAGATAGCAATGAAGATGTCTTAAAAAATAAATAGAGAGATAGGGTAGATCAATCGATTGATTGACAGATTGGCTAAACAGAAATAAAGATTAATAGAGAAATATTATTATAATATATATTATCATATTATACATTTATAAGGTTAAATTAATATACAAATAAATATGTATAGAGATAGGTTAAGAAACAGATAATACAATATTATCCCACAATCTATTCAATTTTTTATGCAATAGTTTTTCTGGTTTATCTTTTATTTTTAAGGACCTTTATATTATGGATCACTCAGCACGAATTTGCTATAGTAAAACAAAACTGTGAGTTAATTTTGATTGTAAATTTGTATAGCTCTTCTCTTTTGTTACTCATACTGATGACTGATCAATCAGTCAATCCATCATATATTTTGCATGCTTCGCTCAACGATTGCAAAATATAAATATTTGGTTGACAATTGCTTAATCGCTGTAAATATTTTAATAACATTTGCGTTGCATTCGAGTGGACTGTGGCACTCTTGCGTAAATTGGGTATACGCCCAGTATTTTTTGTGGGGCCTCAAGTGACGCATATGCAAAAGTATTTCTCATTTTTTGGGTGATCAGTTTCCCACTGGAGACCAGCTGAGATTCGTTTTTATGCTTATGGGGCGCGGTTGGTCAAGCCACTCAGGCTGGCGATTCGACTCGACTCGGCTTGGCTCGGCCCCGAGCGTAGAGCTTGGGGTGTGGTAAATTGCTAGAGGGACGGGAGCGTGGACGGGGTAAGCGGGTCGCTTGGCTCGGCAATAATTTCATCAATTTTGCAGCTCATTTGCTTATTAAATCATAAGCGTGACACAGAACCGAGCACGACCAGACTGAGAGAGTGAGCGTGCGAGCGAGTGAGGGGGGTAGAGTGGGCTGAGAGAGCGAGCATAAAAGAGAGCGCCGCAGACCCTGGTCATCTGGCCGTTGGCGACCGACCGACCAACCCCGTTGGCGGCTGTTCGCTTCGTGTACTTATTTTTAACCCTGGTCCGTTTGGCTGCGTCGCCTCAATTGCTCAGCCAAACGCACACACATGCAATCACTCATATAATCACGCTCTCTACCTCTCTCATTCACTCTCGCAAAAAAGAAAAAAAAAACACACATTTTTAATCTACGCTTCTTTCTAAACTTGGTCCACTCGCCGCAATCGCTCATCGTCGTTCGTTCGCTTGTTCTTTCCTTCGTTTTGTCCCCGTCTGCTGCTGATTGTCATTTTCATATTTGCTGCCCGCTCATTGCGTTAATTTATCACTCTCTCTAGCGCGCTCATTCGCGCTCGCATCGCGCCGCTCGCGCTGCATTCGTGTTCGTTTGGTTCGCTCGCTAGCTCGCTCGCTCGCTCGTTCGCTCTGCCACCACCAGCAGCAGCAGCATCAGCGGCAGAAGCAGAGGCAGCGGAGGCAGCAGCCGCTAAGGCTAAAGCGTTTTGTTGGTTTTTGCAGCTTCCCTCGATTTTGTTTTTGGTTCAAGTGGCGATGCCGACAGCAAAAACAACAACAACAACAGCAGCAGCAATAATAGCTAAAACAACAACAACAATAGCGTTGTATAATTTTCGCTCTGGACAAGATCTGTTTTTATGGCTCAAGCCACGGTCTCGGGCCCGAGCCCGGCCCGTTCCGTTGTCTGTTATCAGCTCAAAATAATAAAAATTTAAATAAGTATGTGTGTGTGAGAGTCTATGTATGTGTGTGTGTGTGTGTGTGTGTGTGCGGGCATGTGTGGACCCGGGGCCGCCGACTGTGTTGCCTCAGCTCTGGTTGCTGCTGCCGATGTGGGTACAGTCAATTGAAAGGAAATGGCCTTATTTCATATAAATATATGTACATAAAGTACACCACACACTCACACTCACACACACACATCCACTCATAGAGCGTAGTGCGGCGAGGGGCACGGCGAATTGGCTGTTTGCTCCACATGAGCCACAGAATCCGAAGCCCAGAGCCGAGAGCCGTGAGGCCAGAGCCTGGTCATTTCTTTGTTCGAATTGGTTTTTTCCGTCCAACGTTTTTCGAGATTTTTTTTTTCGCAGCACAAAATACGCGTATATTCGCATATTTGCATATGCAAGTGTGTGTGCATGTGTGTGTGTGTGTGTGTCTGTGTGTATATTGGGCAGATGTTTTTACAGAGGCTTAGCGGAGATTTGTCTGCTTCTCTCTTTGCTCGTGTCATGAAAATGGCAGAGCAATGCAACAGAGATAAAACAAATGAGGGGCTACAAACGTCATAAGATAGGCAAAGGACTATCATGATATAGATAATAAGAATAAAATATAAAATAACAAAAATAAATATGTTAGTATAATATTTAAAAAAATATTTAACATTGATATATTTAATTTTGTAATATTATCTAATATAGAATATATTCTATACAGAATATTCTATTTGATTTATGTTCTAAGGATCATAACAAAATGTAAACTAATATATAAATTATTTTTTTTATATTATTTTTTAATTTTCTAGATCACAATAAAAGCCTTAACTCGATCTTCTATTATACTATTAACTATACTGAAGTATTTTTTTTTTTTTTTAGTATTTGATTTAGATAATATAATCAAAATAAAACCTAAGCAATGTACCAGAAAAATATTTAAAAAATTCTGCTCTTCTGATAAGAATTGACAAAATGACAATGTGCAAAGTTTCCAGTCTGCCAGCTTACAGCCTAGCTTTCCAATATTCCAGCTGTTGGAAGAATGAAGTAATTCATTTACGTACATACATATTTTACATAGTATTTCAAAAATACATATTTATCTGAATCAGAATTCAATATTTATTTCATTAGCTAACTAAACTTTATATTCAACTGGCCCACTAATCCAGTGGAAGTCAGCTTTCCAAGAATGAACATCATGAAGAGCTCGCCGCCCCGCTAAACCCACAAACTGAATCGCCTTATGCCATGTTTCACTTCACTGAACAACAAATAAGTACCATATATGTATTGTATATATACATATGTATATTTGTGTGTATGTATATATAGTTCGCCTACAATAAGAATATTATATGCACCATCATTTCAATTTCAAAACAAGATCGATTGAGTCATCCACTGAAACGTGGCAAAGGAAACGTTCATCTGGCTTCTGACTTTTGGCTAGAATCGAATTTTTTGCTCTTTGCACTGCAGCAGCGCGGCGAATGTAAACAGCAATGCAAAAGACAGCAAAACATGGAAGAAGAAGAACACCTCAAATTCTATATGTATGCATGTATGTATGTGTACGCATGTGCCTGTGTGTGTGTTTGGCCGTAGTCCAAGTCAAGTCTGGCTAATCTAAAGTTGAGGTTTCAATTCATTTCATATAAAATTGCTAGTAAAACCAAAAGTATGAACCGTTATTCATACTCTGGAGCTGGTCTTTGCCCCATAACACAGCTCACGCACACACACACACACTTACGCCTGCTGCTGTTTTTGTCTGAGTCGGCTTGCAATGCGTGTACAACAATCGCTTATCGCTGCCGACTTCAGTTGTAATATTAGTCAAAGGGCAGAGACAATGGAAGGCACGATTGGATTCAATGATTGGAAATGGAAAGTGACCAAATTCAGGTGGGTGTAAACCGAGCCCAGTCCGATAAGCCCAGCCCGATCATAATAATATATTGCGAGCAAGGTTTTCCAGTAGTTTCTAGGCTATTAATATGCATATATATGTATGTGTGCCACGATTGGGAAGCACAAAGCTGAATTCCATTAGGCTGAGCCTTAAAAGTGCAAGCTAAATTATATTAGGCTGAGTCTAAAAATTAATTCTAAATGCATATATTTAATAATAAATGTTATTTAAATTAGTATATGAATTCAAATCTAACTACTTAATAGTCAACATAATTTATACATATATTTATTCTGTAAATAAATCAATAAATATGTATGTATGAGAAAGGCAAGCTTAATTATATTTTAGACAGAATCTAAATAAAATACATGATATATACCCACAAAAAAATTTAAGTATTTTTTTTTTTTTTACCTCTTTCTTAAGTAATTACTTAATAATCAATGGATTTCAATATTTTTTGTCTGCCAATAAATAAATATTGTATATAAAATATAGGACTAGCTAAATTATATTAATAATAATATGTACTTATTGAATTATATGAATTTAAGTATTTTTTAAATAACTATTTCTAAGCTAAGTTTTTATTTGTACTTCAACAAGTGCATGCAAAATGTGTGTTAGGTCCACCCTAATTATTGCTATTCATATTTGTTAAGGGTTGTTCGCGTTTTTGTTTTGATTTTGTTGTTCGCTTGCAATTCGTACTCACTTTCTTTCTCTGATGACATCTCTGAGGAAATCCATGGCCTCGTACAGGCTCCACTTTGGCTTGAATCCGTTGCCCATCAACTTTACGTGGGCCAATTCGCGGCGATACGATTCGCGCAGGGACTTGAAGGCGCGTGCAACGCGTCTTCCGGGCGCATTGAATTCCCGGCCAATGTGCTCCCAGGCGCGATTCTTCTCCTCCTCGGCGCCCTTGAAGTTGGGCAGGCGCGAGTCCCACAAGATGGGATTGTCGTGCACCATTTTGATGAGCTTTAGCTTGTCGGAGGCATTACGGCGCACCACTGGAAAGACAATGGAAGTAAACAGTTTCATTGTTGCTGTTGTTGTTGTTGTTGTTTTTTTTGTAGAGTCTCATTGGATTTGTACGCACATTTCTTAATCTTTTGAGCTGGCACCACGGCCAATTCGACTTTGGGCTTCATGTCCAGCGCTATGGCCGCGGCGGCTGCGCTCATGTCCTGCAGCGAATTCGTTGTGGTGGGTGAGGTGCCCGACGAGGCAACAACGGCAGCGGGCGCCATTAGAATTTTTTGCAATATGTGTAGGTTAATGTTGTATCTATTTTTGTTGGCCAGCGCGCCAGCCAGATTCACTTTGTTCACTTGACCCAAAGTTCACTTATCACATTCACTTTACTTTGTTGCTTTTTGCCAGCGCGCGATCGTTTGGGTGGCAATGGTTGACGACGGGGGCTGCTACCCTCTCACGACCAAGTTTAAACAGCAACTAAAAACCAAAACCAAAAAAATAACAACCACCGCGAGCTGTGACGGCCGCGACAACAACGACAACGACAACGTCGATGGCAACGACGTCAGCAGCGCTGCTAGCAGCAAGCCCGCATTTCACGATGCGAAGCCAAAACATACAAGAAGCGCACACATTCGCATGCAGTACACTAAATACTCTGAGCGACTTTGTCATGCAAACGGCATTTGAGTGAGGCCGAAGCAATTGTTAAACTTCGTCATAGAATTCGAATGCTCAGCGCAAGGGTATAAAAACACAAACACGACTCACACACACGCACACAATCACACACACGCGAGCCACAAATAAAGACCCAGGCGCAGGCGAAAGAGCCACAAAATCACGCGCGCTCAACATGCGCGCACTCTGCCTCTCGCTCTCTCTGTCTTTCTCTCTCGGACAATTGTGCTCGGCGTCGCTGCCTGGGCCAATACACAACGTGTGTGCGCGGCGGCATTACCGTTATCGACGCCTGCGCCGACGTCGCCGCCACGAACGATAGCGTACGATGCGCTCAAAGAGCAGTCCAGGCCGTTGGCTGAGCTCGGCTCGCGTCGGCTCTCGCTCTCTCTCTCTTTCGTCTTACTGGTGTTCAGACGGAAAAACGCCGTTTAATTGCAACAACAGAAAGTAAAAGCGAGCAAAAGAATGAGCGCAAAAAAGAAGAGCGACGGAGACGACAACGTCACTCACACATTCATACACGCACACACTGAAACAAATCAAGCACTGGAATTATGTGTAACACAAAAATCCGTTGACGCGTTTGCATCGCTGACGTTTTTCAGTAGCTGCCGTCGATTCTACTTCGCGCTGTTATTGTTGGAGATGGGCAAACTGTTCTATATGCAATGCCCTACACTTAAGCGATAAGGCATTGTGGAATTAATAGTCAACGTTTTTAGGAAAGCTTCGTAGCTTGTGGTTTGTATATAAATAAATATAGAAATATTTGTCCTAAAATATACAGAACATATGTACACATATGTATACTACATAAATATGTATAAAATCATATGTGATTAATAGCAGGTGAGTATATAATTTTCAGCCAATTAGCTTTTGAATATACATATGCAAATATGCAAATGAGTTTAAATTACATATTAATGGGTGTAGGGCATTTTGCTTGCATGCTTATGCCGCCCTTTTAGGCTGCATTCATTAATCGGCTACTTTGTACATAGGTCCGCTGCTCCCTCTTCTACAATTGTTGCACTTATTCCATTTTCCATTTCGTTGCTGCACGGCATTCGACTGTCTGCTGTTTCTAAGAAGGGGAATGAGTAAAATATTATGCGCATGTGTGTGTGAGTGAGTGTTGTAGGAGGGAACTGTTGGGGAGCGCGGCCGATTTGAGCCCGCTTAATGATGGTTCTCTTTAGTTTGGTTCGCTGGTGGCGACGTCGACGACGACGGCGACAACGTTGGCGTCTGCGTCTGTGCCTGTATGTCTGAGGTCGCGTTCAATTGCGTTTTAGTTGAATTTATTAATATGCCCACTTTGTGTTTTTGTTTTGTGTGTTTTACATTCGCTGATGCTTTACTTTACGTCTGCGCTTTGTTGCCTTGTTTTGCAGCCGCTGTCGCGCTGTCGCGCAGTCGCGCAGTCTCTTCCAGGCTCTTGTAAGAACTTACAAAAAACATTTGGAGCACACATGTTGAGTCTAACCAAAACGACGACAGTGCGATAGAGAAAGGAAGAGCGAGCATAGATAAAGACCAGAAGAGAGGCAGATTTACTGTGTACGCATGCATATGCATGTGTATGTGGCTCTGCCTGTTGGTGTGTGTGTGTGTGTGTCAGCATATCTCGAGTCTTGTTTAATGTTAATGCCCAACATTTGTGTCTTGCAACGTTTTGTACGCTGCCCATTGGAAACGGCGATAACGACAGAATTCCCGTGCAGTCATTTAAGCCGCTGAAATCTAGCAAAAAAAAGAATACAGAATAATCTAGTGAGTGTGGGAGGGAGAGAGGAGAGTGGCTTTTGTCTGTATGTAATTTATGCCTAATGAACTATTTCCGGCCAAGTGTCAATTAATGTATTCTGTATATATTCTGGCCCTCGGCTTGCCCCATACACATACACAGGGCACAAGGGGCAGCAGCAGCAGTAACAACAACAACGTGCCCGCACAAATGTTGCGATGATCAATTCTGGCAAAAATAAAAGAAGAGAACAGAGAGAGAAAACCGTAAGCCCAAAGCTTTCCTTCTCATTCACACGCATGTCAGACAGAGGGAGCGCTCGACGTTTCCGTTGCAGCCTTTGCATGCTTCCTCTTTCCTCTTCTCTTCTGCATTTGCTTTCAAGCCAAATTAAAAGTCATGCAAGCGGAATTTGTTTTCTACTGCTGATTAAATTTTCGAATGTGCGAGATGAGCTTTAATATTTTTATTTTTGACTCTTATATTTTATTATTACTTCTTTGGCATTTGTGCTCTTTGCGCCGTTAATTGAGCGGCAATAAAACGGTTTGTTGAAATTCTCCATGCGCTTGCTATACGAATGTGTGTACGAGATACATAGGTGAGAAGGCTTGAGCAGGGGAGGGGAGGGATCAGTTAGAATAATGAATTTGGTATGGAAATGAAGAGCATGTAGATTAGCCTATGTTACGAAGGCAAGAATGAGTCAGAGAATGATGGATGTACATAACAAAAGGAAGATAGAAATCGGTGATTGGAAGGAATAATTTCGAGTAAAAATCTCAGCTATTTTGAATTGAGTGATAATGAACCCTTCCTGGAAGCGATCAAAATAAATGATTAAAATATTGAATTAATTGCATGAGATAATGATTTTCTTTTCAATGTTCAATTAGGTAATATCGGAAATACCAGACCTATCCCCATGGCTCTCATACGGCTTGCTGCTTATCAGGCAAATTAATCACGAATTCAATGCAAATACCAAAAGCGGCTCTGGCTGTAAATAAAGCCAATAAATATTGACACAGGTCAGAAATCGATTCGAGCGCAAGACGAACAGTCAGCAGGGTGTGGAAGGGAAAAGGGGCAGCGGGGAGGGGCGTCCAAGCAGCTAGACTGTGTGGAAGGGGAGCCCGTTCATAACGATCGTAACTGTTGCCGTTTTTGCCCGGTTCTATCGCCTCGATAAGCCCAAAAAAACGAACCCTCATTGAAGCCAAGCCCAGCCCAAGTCAACTCAATCAGGCAATAAAAATTTATAAATGGGGAATGTGTTTGTCAAGAGTGTGCGAGCGAGTGGAGTAATGGGAGAGGGGGGTGTCAATTCAAGACCAAGTTGAAAACAATTTCCAACCAACATTTGTATTTATTTGTGATGAAGCAACAGCGGAAGAAGAAGAAGAAGAAGAACAGACAACAAATATGCAGGCAAAATCGTAGATTGGGGCAGCGATCGATTCGATCGATCGATGAAGAACCGTTTGTTCGTTCGTTCGAGCAATCAAGTAAAACGAGCCCGAAACGCGAAAAATCAGTTGACGTTGTTTTTGTTGTTGGCGCTGAAATATTTAAATTTTGACCCAACCCCAATCCAAATAAATTTGTGGCGTAATGCGTGCAGCTGTGTGCGACGCCTCTCTCCCGCTCACACTCTCTGCTTCTCCCCCTCCCGCTCTCTTCATTCAACTCAACCGTTCGCTCGATCGCTTGGTTTTCAGTTTCGTTTTCGAGCGTTGCCTTCGGCTTCGTCGCTTCTCATGCTCTCGTGCTTCTTGCCTTCTCTTGCTCGTGCTGTACTCGCATTTTGGTCTCTTGGGGTCAGAAATTGTCGCATATCGTTAAGAACCCAAAAAGCGAACGACGAAACGTCGCAGTTTCGAAATTGGCCATGTGCCTGACGATTCGTAACGGCGTATTCGAATAACGCGATAGAGGGACATGACGAACACTGAGATGTACATAACGCAGATGTAAATGTTTGTATGTAAATATGTACATATGTACAGATGTATGCATATATGTAAATATAAATGTATGTATACATACATACATATGTATTAATGTATTTTTGTATATGTGCGTACTGATTGGAATTTGGGCTTTGGGGCTTGACAACTGCCCATTTTTGCTTTTACTTGAATAAAATGAGATTGCTAACTAGGAAATCTTTTAAAGAAATTTAAATTTATATAAATAAATATGTATTTAATTGCATCTGCCAGTCCTCTTTAATATATGTATTACTCTAATTTTAACTCTTATACTTGCTCCTGCTCTAGCTGCAACTTGAATTTGTTTTATTTTACTCTTTTTCTTATTCTAACTTATTATACACAGTTGAACACAAGTCTTATACTCTTGTTCGCTTTATTTCAAGCTCCAAATATCGGTTATAGAACATGAAAATCCTAGTATAAGACTCTTGAAGGAACACAGCTTACTTAAATATAAGTGTGAAGAGCTAAGCAAGCGGATGAGAACAAATATAAGTCGCATAACTAACATAATTAATCAAAAGGCAAAGCAAATGTGTCTGGAAAAATTTAGCGAAGACACAAACCGCCAACTGAGCCTAGAACTCAACTAATTCGTTTGAACAGCAAATGTTGCCAAGAATTGTTGCTGTTGTGGTTGTTGTTCTTGTTCTTGCTGTTGTTTTAATATTTGTTGCTTCTTCTTGATCTCTTTTTCTTGCTCGTTGTTTCTGTACGCATATGTTGCCAATGGCTTTTGCTGGCTGTTGCATTTTTAAATTAATAAACAAAATGAGTCGAGTCTGTTGGCAGCCGGCACTTAAGTAGCATTACATATGCATACAAACACACACAGTGTTTATGTGTGTGTGTGTGTGTGTCTATGAGATACTTGTATTCATTAGCTTACCCCAGCGGCAGTCACCAATCAAAAACGTTGCTGCCTCGCTCTCAGATCCGTTTATTGCCCATTGTTGTTGTTGTTGTTAGCTGGGCCCTCGGTTTTGTGCTTGTAATCGCGGTTCATTGTGGGCCAGCACTTGGGTAAGCCACACACACACACACACACACACACACATGCTTGAATTGTTGTTGCAGCTATCGCTTATCGTGCGGCGAACGTTGATTGTTGTAATTGCTTCAAGTTGCTGTTTGTTGTTGTTACTGCGGCTGTTGCTGCCGCTGCTGCTGCTGGCCATTGGCCGTGTCTGCTGATAATAGTATAAGGCTCTGGGCACTGGGCTCTGGGCTCTGGCTTCTGGCTACTCGCTTGCTCTCTTCCAAGGCCTGCCACGAATTTTCCACAATGAGCTATCAAGTATCTATACCATATGCTGCTTATCTCTAAATCCGCTCTCTCACTCTCCCCCTCACCCTCTCCCTCCCACTCTCCCTCTGACAGCTACAACTTACATTTGCTGTTAATTACTCAGCTCAGCTTACCTACAATATAGCTACAATAATATAGCAAAAAGCTTTGCTAAACTTTAACCCCTTGGCTGGGGCACTGTTTGTTTTTCTCCTGCTTTCTTCTTCTCCTACTTCTTTTTTTGTTGTAGTTTTTGGGCTACATTTTCCCACACGTCCGTTAGAAAATGAGAACAGAAAAATTTAATTAACAATTTACAGCAACATTTGGAAAGCACACAAAAAAATTAGAGTGACATGTGTTAAAATATTAGACTTTAACATACCCTGTATTAAATGAGTAGAATTGGAAAAATGTATAAAAATAGAAATGGCAATTTCTGAAAATATAAAGAAAAAACAAATTCGATAATAAAGAAAATGATAAATAATTATTATGTTAAAAAATGATATATTATTAAAAAATAATTTTATTATTAATAATAATAAAAAAGGATATATTAAATAGGTATAAAACTTTAATAAGAAATAGAAATAAAAATAAAATAAAAATAATAATAAAAATAAAAATAGAAATAAATTCAAATAATATATAATTTATAATAATAAACATTAATACAAAAAGTTAACAATATTAGTAACAAACATATTTTTAAAAATAAATAAAAGTAAAATATAATAATTTCATAAAATAATAAATGCTCCTGCCTCTGAAACTGAGAGATCAATAACTGTGCTTCATCATTTACCCGCAAGTTGGAGAGCAGAAATTGAGCATGTTTGTTCAGTGTAATTTCTAGTACGGCACTCTCGAGCGAAGCTTTCATACATGTTGCCAAATAAGTTGAATGGAACGAAAATCATTTATATAGAATACTTGTCCGAAGGCAAGAGTAAAATTTAATTTTATTTATACATACATTTTCTTATTGTTTAGTATAAGACAGATTACAATTAAAAAAGGAATTTAAAAATATATATTTGTGTATAGCCTTGCCAAAAGTTACATCGAAGCGCAAGCAACCCCTTTACCTCAATCATACAGGGCATTCGAAACCGCCAACGCCAACGAACCTTGGACGCGAGTTAGTTAATGCTGGCATGTGTTGGCCATGTCTCATTCCGTTCCCCACAAACGGCCAAGCAGCCCAGCCAAAAACTGACAAATGCAACTGCAGAGGCAGCAGCACTTATCACTCAACAATCGAGGCCAGTTAGCGCTAGATAGAGATAGCAGTAACCCCTGACCCACGCCTCACGCCACACGCCTCACGCCCACCCGCATTTCGGGCAAAGCGAAGTAATTACATGAGAACATGCCAAGAAAGGCTTGAAGGGTTTGCTCGTTGGGTCGTTGGGTAGGTAGTACATTCGCATTTAAATGGCCAACCAAATTGTTGGCTTAAGCCAAACGAAGCAGCGCTCAGATTCCTTCAAATCCGACAAATCCCCAAGAAATGTCCTTGTCAAAAGCCAAAGAGACATGTGGCAAATTATGACATTGACCAAGCAAGCAAGCAAGCAAAAAAATAAGCCTTACAATGGGTTAGTTGTTAGTCAGCTAGTAGTAGTCGTAGTTGTTGCTGTTGTTGTTGTTGTTGTTGTGTTTGTTGTCACATGTTAACCAACTGTCATAATCAAGGCAAGTTTCCCGCGGGAAGTCCATGTAGAGGGAAAACTGTGGCAACATGTGCTATCACTGCTGCCGCAGCTCCTACTACAACACAAATTGATATATGTATATGTAACTGTATATATGTATATACATACATTAGAGAAATCCCACAAAACTAGCCAAAGAGATTTTGAGTCCATTTGGCGCTACCCAAGCAAAGTGGCAGAGTGGGGTAGCTTAAGCTGATGATATTTATAATAAAACAAAGGCTTGACTCTAAGGAAAAATAAAGGCAGAAAATACAATAAAAACTTGAGTTTATAGTTATGTTTATTTTTATATATTTTTAAAGTATTAAATATATTTAAATATTCAAATAAAATTGATTTGCAAATATAATAAATAAATTAAATTTAAAATATAAATAAAAGAGAATTAAATACTAAAAAAGAAAAAAAAAACGAATATGTATTTAAAATATAAAAAATAAAAATAAAATAAAATAAAAGGTATCAAAAAGAATAAAAATAAATAAAATACATAAATATAAAATCATAATAAAAAAATAAACTTAAAAAATATATATTCAGCTTTTAGCAATTAATGTTGTACAAAAATTAAAAAAAAACGCATATAGTTAAGTCTTTTGAATAAATAAAGAAAATATAAATTTTATCTGCTATTTTATTTTATTTTATTTTTTTTAAAGATATATATCTTTTGAATAAATACAAAAATTATAAATTTTATCCGCAGTTTCATTTATTTATTTTTATTTTTTATTTACACATACAAAATTGGATATTTTATGATTTCTGTATCATTTTTCTGAATATTGTCAATATATATATTATATATATATTTTCCTAGTCAGTCAACGTATTAAAACTTCTTTAGATTTTCTTTCAGCTCAAATTAGAAACTCAAATTCAAAGAACAAATCCGTTAAGAAAAAAAAAAATAAATAAATAAAAATGAAAAGCATTTTCGTTGCCCCCTGAGTAGGGCGCAGACATTGGGGAAATAATTTCAGCTCTGTTATTATGATGTTATTAGAGAGCTTTTGTTTTTTTTTTCTCTTTCACTCTTGTTGTTGTTGTTGTTGCTGTTGTATTGGATATCTGGGGAATGCTCGAACTACTTTTAAATGTGGCACAATTCTCGTTGTGTCTTCACTTTCACTGGCGAAATGTGTTTTATTAGTGGTTTTTCGTTTAGTTTTTCTTTTCTTGTCTTCTTCTTCTTCTGCCTCGTCTCCTCCTGCTCCTGTTTGGTTGATTCCTGTTCAGAGTTCCTTGCATTCGCTTGTTCTCTCATTTGTGTCGACGATTTTTCACCCCAGTTGCAAGTTTTTCTTTTCTTTTCGTTGTTTTTCCACTTCTTTTCTCCTTCTCTGTTTCTATTCTATTTTTTTTTTGTGCAACTGCTGCTAGAGTAAACATGTGCCCGAAGCGCAATCTAATTAAGTGCAGTGTAGACTGCATAGCTGAAGGTTGTGGGAGGGGGCGGATGGCGGGGGCTGGGGAGAGGGCAGCGGCTGGCAGTAGTTACTGATGGACTCAAAACGATGAGCATGAGCACTCGCATATGTGTGTGTCTGTGTGTGTGTGCCAGCATCCTTAGCAGCACACGCAAGGGCAGCTCCAGCCCCAGCCTCATCCTCAGCCTCAACCTCCAACTGCTGTCGTCTTTTGCCGTGCTGCTGCATGCAATTTGCTGCTTTCTTCTGGTGGTGCATGTGACGCAAGTTTATCTAGTTGTTGCTGCCCCAGCCCTTCGCTCCACTTCCTCTTGTTGATTTTTTGGTTTGTCTATTACGCAGCGCAGCTCGTGTTGCTTTCTTTGGCTTGTTCGAACAACATTTAAATTGGCTAAATGGTTTTCCATTGCCCAAACCTTCACCCACCAGCCGAGCCAATGGGATTTCTCCCTCAGGGAAATAGCAAATGTACAATGTTCGTATTCTTCGTCTTATTATCCTGTAGTTTATCTGTGGCTGGTTTGCTGTTGAGATTAGTTTTTATTATCCTGCAATAGTTTAGAGTTTATAAATTTTTCAATAGCTGCGCTTTTCGCTTGAGTTTAAATGTTAATGATTCCTATTGAGATATATGATTATAGATATACTTTTTTCGATATATATAGATATTAGGCAGTCCAAGGTGAAGCAATTCAATTCACTTAAATTCAATTTAACTAAAAGCTTAAGCAGTTCTGATAGGATTAAGACAGCGAATATTTGACTAAAATTGTTTTAGGGATTTTTTTTTTCAGAATGAATACTGAGGAGGGATTACAAAATTGTTTAAGCCGTAGTATAGGTAGCGAATTTTCCAAATTTATAAAAGCAAAATGAAGTGACTTGATAATCATAGAAAAATATTGAAATTTGGTTGGATTTTACGAATAGTTTATGCATCCACAACACATCCATACCGTATGTGTGTATGTGAATGAGAAGATTGTTTGCTCTGACTGAAGATCGTTTGAGCTATTACCGCGTCTCATTGTGCGAACGTCAATCGTACCTCTCCCTAAATGATGTTCGTGAAAAGAGCGTCACACGAATAGTTCAGCTCAAAGCGCTCTACTGGAAACGAATACTAAAAGAACCAGAGGGCTCTACCGGAAACCAACACTAAACTTGCTCAGAGCGAGAATGATTGACTGTGATTGGCTCGATTGAACTCGCGAACAGAGAGCAAAAAATAAATTTTACTATGTTTCTCGTTCATTGTTTTGGAGTTTTTGTTGTCTCTCAGAGAAGTAGTTCAGTTGAATATTTTGTATTTACTTATTAGCTAAGAGTTTATGTAACTAAAAAGTTTTACTCGTCTTCCTAATCAATTAATCAATTATCTAGTCAATAAAATTCTTTACATGAATTCCTTTTATTGCGTCATAAAATTTATATCAAATCTCTATTAACAAATTACGCAATATCATTTGCGTATCCTCAGCATTTCCGGCGTATACTTAACATATCCTTGTGTTTACGTAATTTGTCAGTTCAAATCTTTAGCATATCCTGCGTATACTTAACATATCCTTGCGTATACGTAACATGTCTTTTTCGCTGACCGCAGCTTTAAGAGCAGCTGCAAAAGTACAAGAGTAAAAAAAAATAAATATAGCTCCGAGTGCTGTCCTGTTGTTTTCAGCTCGGCTACCTTATTTGTGTCCTTTGTGCGAGTCCTTTTTTGTGAAATATTGTCATTATCGTATTAAAAGCGCCTACGGTTAAATGGGCATGCAAAGTTTTACGAGTTTTACGCGTATTTACAAGCTATAAGAAAACACACAGACACAAACAGTCAAGTCCTTTGTCCTTTACCCTTTGCCTTTGCTCATTTTTGCTGTTGTTGTTGTTGTTGTAATTTTGCAATCGCTTTGTGTGCATAATTTATGCATTAATTATAGGCAAGCGTGCCGGACAATAACAACGGCAGCAACAACAACAACAACAGCAACGATTCCTTAATAAAAAATAAAAAACAACAATAAGTTGGGAGCAATGCACTTTAAATGTAACGATTATAAAAATGACTTGTAAAGATATTTGCAGCTGACACGCGGCCAGCACTTAAAAAACACTCGTAAGTGTGATGTTGATAAGTGTGACTGACTGGCAGATACCTTATATGTAAATATTTCGTATAATTAATTAAACAAATTGCACTTTTTTTTAAATTTATTTTTAAATTAAAAATTTGTAAAAATTAAATATTTAAAAAAATAAAAAACAAAAACCACATAATTTGTAATTAAATATTTATAAGAAAAATGATAAATATGCATCAATTTTATTATTAGTATTTATGATAAATATATATTATATGAGCGGACCCCAAATTTTTAATAAATAAATACATAAATTTATTATTAAAATTAATTAAATTAAAAAAAATTTAATTCAACAGTAAGCAACATTTTAAATTAAATATTTTTAAAACATATAATAAATTTTTAATTTATATATTTTTTTTTTATTTAAACAATTATACAGATTAAAAGAAAAATAGGTAAAATCTCTCCAGCTTCCACAACTTTTAAGTTGTATTAAAATTTCAATTTCAAGCTGCTGTTACAAAAACATGCACGGAAACAATATACCCCACTCTCGAGCTCTCAGAATGAGTTCAGAGTGCATAAAAAAAAGAATATGCAGCAATTTATAACGTGAGTTTATTTACCGCAAATTGTTATAAATCGAATCGATTAAAAATCGAAGCAGTAAAAAAGGAAATAATATAATGCCAAAAGAAAAAAAAAGGATGCCAAGCGGAAAATGGAAATAAAACTGCGTGTAAAAATATGATAAATTACGCAAATGTGGCAGCATCGCTCTCTGTGTGAGCAAAAGACACACACATACACACACACACACAGGTTCTATATATGTATCTGCATGCACATAATTGCCATTTTTAACAACATTTTGTGCACTGTGGCATTGCTCCTTTTGTGTGCCATTGGCATCCATATATTCGTCATTATTCCAATACCATAATTATGTTGGGAGAATAACTTTAATGATTTGCATGCTTGGCTGCATGAGAACGCGTTAATTTCGTGTTCGAACATGAATTCCGCATTATGATGCAATTGTGGAACATTGCTGATATAAGGTAATATAATATAGTGAGTTTTTATTTACAGAAAATAAGTTAGTCAATCAATTGAAGTTGAAGGTTATGAAAGAGAGAGAGAGAGAGAGAGAGAGAGAGAGAGTAAACTGTAGTATTTTTCAGACATTCTATTAGTGGATCAGGCATTCAGTCAATCACTTGAGAATGTGGGAGACAGAGGTAGTACCGAATTAGTACATCAATCAATTAATATGCCAGACAATCAAACAGTACACCCAATTGTCCATCAGCTTGTTCAATAGTCAGATGGTGGATTAATCATTCAATCATTAATTGAGAAAACCCAATAGTCCATCACACTCAGTCATTAACTCAATTAATCAATCAATTAATCCGTCATTTATGAAAGAGTTTCAGTAAGACTGCCAAGGAGTTCCTCAATCAAAAAGAATCGTCAATCAAGGTTTACTTCAGTCAAAGATTTAATGAGTTAATAAAGAAATCAGTTAATCCGTCAGGCAGTCAAAATCAATCAGAAAGTTAACTGTTAATCAGCTTTTAATTTTATCACTGAGTGTCTTTCAGTCAGTGGGTCAATCAGTCAATCAATCAATGAGTCTTACAGGCTTCAAGAGAAACGAAATGTTTTTCTTGTACAGAAATTATTTGCTTTTTTATTTTTATTTGGCAGAACTTGCTGATAGCATAATAAATATGTTTAATCTCAACCCAAAACTATTCTATGAATATTGAAAAAAAAAAAAAAAAATTTTGAAATTAATAAAAATTGAAAATAGAAGAGACTGCAATGCCTTCTAAGCCAAACATTCCATATGCGGAGAGCTCGTCTTTACTTTACCTTCGCATAGATAACTTAAGGACCGAGCAGTTCCACCATTTACAGAGAGATATAAAACTTGCTTTGGATTGTCAGCCATAAATTGTAAATTTAATGTGCCCAAAAGGCTCCAAACACACACATACACACACACACACACACATTAATACACACGCAGTCCATTCAGTTAGTCAGTGAGTTGTCAAACAGTTTTATTGACTTTCTATAGAAGTTGACTTCGGAACGGAGCTGAGCCGAGCCGAGTCGAACTAAGCTGAGCTGAGCTGAGGTGCTACCCCTGCCCCGCACATTGGGAGTCGACAAATAAACAAACCCCAAGGCACAGCAGTGGGAAAATAAACACTTGGCCAGCAGCACAAGCCGAACAACAGATCAATGGCCAGGCTCGTTTAAAAATCGAACCCTGGGCTACGGCTGCACCCACCGACAAGAAACAGATTAGAAAACTTCAACGGCTGACCAAGTTGTTAAAACTTTTTCCCTTTTTTACTTGATTTTATTTCTTGTATTTTTATTTGCTTGCCACGCTCTGTCCTCGTGGCTGGCCCAAATTGAGTGGGGACTCTCGCTTCAGCTCTCGGGCTGCGTGCGCTGCGTGTCCCTTCAGGGCCAGAGATCTAGCGTCCCACTGAACGAGTTGTTACACCAAATTGACATATTGCGTTCAAGTTGAGAGTTTAGAGTTGAGAGTTTTAGTTTTTGGTGTCTTGCTGTCTGCTGCCTTGCTGCCTGCTGCTTTGCTGGCTTCCCAAAACTTGAGTCAACTTCCAGCTTGTCTTGTCAATGCCAATTTTTTGCGCTTGTCTATTTTGCTTATTGCCAGGGCCGACCAAACTTTCTGACCAACTTTCTGCAGCTTTATCGACGCCAAGTTCGTTTGATGTTTTCCTGCTGCTTAAATCTCAACATGTCGGCCCGTAAAAATCGCTAAAGAGAGCCAACGAACGAGCGAACGAGCGAGCGAGAGTTGCATTTAAAGCGCTCTCAAAATTAAATTACACATTTTAACACGTTTGCCACGGATCACTTAACACTTGGAGCAGTTCGCGCTGCTCGCCATAAACAGACTCAAGAGCGGCTATGATCGACTGGCAAATGCTCTGCAAATGGGATCAGTAAAAACTATATGAGTAGAGTATATAGAGTACAGTCTATATAGGTGTATCATAGCGTACTTTTCTTCACTCTCTCTCTCTCTCTATCTCACTGTCTTTCTCTGCCCTGTTACGTATTCCCTCGCATATCGTATGCACCCCACACTGAGTAAAGTCAATTTATTTGATGGCAAAGGAGTAAAAGCCAGCAGCCAAGTTTGCGCTTTTGGATTGAGGACTGACTGATGCTGTTGCCTTTTAATGCTCCAGACACATTGGAATTTGCGCACATTACAAAGAAGAAAATGTTGCTACTTCCGCTGTGTCGATGTAGCTACTGCTTTGAAGTGGTTTATACTGATTAGTCGGGGTAAATTGGCTTAAAAACGCGCGGTTAACACACCAACACCAATACACGTGTCTGCACAGCAGCGCTGAGAGTCAACGGTAAACAGCTGCTGTCAGATAGAAGACCAAAGTCTAAAGAGTTCACAGCCAAAAAAAAAGAAGCCATTGGTGAGCGCTGATTGAAAGTACTTTACTGGCAGATACCCTGTAATCGAGAGGTTGGCAGGTGGGAGACTCAAAATTAAAGGCTTTTTGTAACTCAAATGATGTAAGTCTGCATGAGGTGCCTAGATTATTCCAAGGCCATACAAGGGTCTGCTATCAAGGATTTACTGTATTTTAGATACCCTGTAAGTTTAGATATTATCTAAAATTGTACTGTGTGAGCTGATAGAAAGTCAATTTCTTAATAAAGCAGATAAAATATAGTAGTCTTGTTTAATGTACTCAGCTATAAGATATCCTGTACTTATAGAATATATGTCTTTAAAGTACATACGTATGTGAAAATAAGGTATTTTATACGCCATCAACTCTAGGCGTATAAAATACCTTATTTTCACATACTCTATGTTATAAGACCCCTGTACATATGGTAGAAGCTGATTCCCTACAAAAAAACCTCACATTTCCCATATTTCCTATAAAAAGATACCCTGTACTTATGGCAGTAAATACCTTACAAGACCTTATACCATGCATAATAGCCCATTTTTTATTTGCTACAAACTAAATGATACCCTGTACTTCTGACTCAGTTAAAAATACTTTGCCGTTGCCACACATAATACCCCAATTTTTTGCTTCCACTCCCTGTTAACAGGGTATTCAAGGCAAAATACCATTCCGATTTTTCAGCCTGCTGCTAAAGGACAGTACCCGAAACAGAAGAGAGCCGAAGGGAACACAACGAACGTTGTTTAGTTTATTGCCAACGCGTTGCTAATTGGCGGTTTTATAGTTTTAGCTTGTAATGGCTTTGAAATTTTGCCAATGCCCCCAATGCTGCACATAGCCCCTCACGACCCACCCAACTATGCGCGCTACCTATCGAAAACGTGTGGCAGCCAGCAGTCAAACCGCGCTGCCACCATGATCCACAGCACCACCAAACGAATTGGCATTCGCACCACCTGCATTTGCGACGGGCGCTAATGATGATTGGCAGCTGTTAAAATGATTAAAGGGTGCACAAAACGTTGGATGTACCTCGCTCTAGTTATATATATATATTTAGCTAGATTGCGCTGCATTTAAAAGTTTTGGCCGACTGGGCATAGGGCTAGCATTAAAACTAAAAAAAATGCCAGCTAAATTTGCTAAAATGAAACTCATTTTTAGTACATTTCCAAAATGTTCATTTGAAGTTGAAGTGAATTAAGCTTAATCAAAGTGTAGCTAGAAGCTATTTGTGTTACATTTGTAGAACAGTTTTATAACAGTTTAGCTTTAGAGTCAATTAAAATATATTACTCTTATATAAAGTGATTCTTTTTGGGTTTTTCTGGGGTGCAGCTACAAATTAAAATTAGAGTGCGAAACTTAAATAATGTTATAAAAATTATTAACTGTTATAACTGTTATAAAAATGTCGCAGGCATACAAATACTATGATTAAAATACTCTCTGATTAAGAATATATTTATATATCCTGCACATTTATAACAGTTATAACAGTTAGCTCTTTAGAGAGGATAATATTTGTATTATACTCTGTTTTTATTTTTATTTTTATTTATTTTTTTTTTAAGTATAGTTGGAATATATATCCTATACTTTGTAAGTAATTAAGTAAGGTAAATATAAGTAAACCATATTTAAAAAGTTTCAGAAATACTTACTCGAATATAAAGTAATTTAAGCCCAATCAAATCCCATCAAAAATCAATTTAAACTGCAATATCTCAATTCATTTTATCAAGAATAAATCATATATTAGTTTTCCATGCACACATTGCTTCTACTCAGCCTTTTGTCTATTTTCAATTTATTTACCATATTTATTTTCTTTTAAATTAAAGCTCTAAAAGCTCTTACAGCAATTGCATCAATTTGGACGGAAGGGCAAAAATAGTAGTACATCGCTGCATAAATCGATCAACAATTGCATTTTTTTCGATTAGCATTTCCATTTGCTGGGCCAAAGTAAAAACGCTTTGAAGCTGCAAATCGCATGCCATCGGAGCGCTCAGCGCTGCCACCTTCGTCTATTGCAATTTTTATGTATGCAGTTTTTGGGACAAATTCGCATTGAACAATTGCTCTGGATTCATTTTGCGTGAGAAATTTTCAATTAATATGCGCAATTGCAATCGAGTGCCAGAGTTTTTAGCATATTTTCCATAGAATTTTTGGAATACCCTCGATGTGGGTCGTTCGGTATTGAGGGGTAATATGATGCGAAGCTTCGATTGCCGTTTGGGTGCTTGGGAAATTTATTTAGCTATTTTTGTTTTATTTATTATTACAAAATTTTTCTAGGGTTTTTAGTTGGTTTACCCTTCATAGAATTTTTGTAGAAGATATACAAAAAACATTTAAAAAAATATATATTTTTAAATATTTTTAGAATCTCTAAAAAATCCAATAAGATTTTGCCTATAAAGCGAGACTTATATTATATCTATATTTTTTTAAATATTTTTCCATCATAAATCAAAGTTCATATAAAATAATGAAATAAATAATTAATTAAAAATGCATTTCTTAAAAAAAAACAATGTTTTTTAAAATTAAAAATATATATATATTAATTAAATATTAATAATAATAAATAAATACTAATAAAAACTGTTTTATTATTTTTTTTTATTAAAAATATGTATTAATAATAAAAAATAAGAATTATAAGTAATTTAATATTTAATATGATACCGCATGATATATAGGGTATCACATAGTCTCACGATATCACCACACTCAAATCCTTCAGATTTCTTTGCTGTTTTTTTTTTTTTTTTTTTTTTGCTTAGCATAGGAGACTGCAATCCCTTGCTGCAGTTACGTTTATGCTTTTGGCATTGGTCTTTTTTTTTCTATGCTATGCTGCTGCTGTTTTTTTTCTACAGTTGGGTGGTTTATGAAGTCGCCCACTTTGTATTCAAGTGTAAATTGCATTGCAGCTGCGGCAAAGGGTGGCAATTTTTGGTGGATTTTGCATTTTGAGTGGAGTGAATGGATACAAAACACTTTTTTGACTGTATGTGTGCGTGTATGTTGGTGTGTGTGTGTGTTGGGCTTGAGCTCGTGTTGTCGCAGGTGGCACCCGAGTGCCATATGTGACGACGCCAAGTAGTTTGCCGCACTTGACAGGCAACCAAGCCAGCCAAGCAGCCAACCAACCAACCAACCAACCATCCATTTAGCCAAACCATCCATCTAACCAGGCAGTCAGCATTTCATTCAGATATTTCTGCCTGCGAGTAGTTGAAAGCGAGGAATTTACAATTCAAAATGCTACAAAATTGTCTTCGGTTCGCGTGCAACATCTATTTGACAGCTGTCAGTGGCGGACAACTTTTCTTACCGCCAACGAAATGAAAGACATTGAGAAAGAGAGAGAGAGAACGAGTAAGTGAGTGAGGGAGAGAGAGAGAGAGAGAGGAGAGAGCGCGTTTTATAACTTTGTCGTTTGGCGCTTTTGTAAATGCAAATTTTCAATCAAACTCGAGACGCCTGTGTTGTCGCTTGTATCAGCTTTTCCATCAACATCTTTAGGCTTCTGTTGTCGCGCTTAGCCGTCTTTCTCTCTCTCTCTCTATGACCACTCTTTGCCTATCCTCACTCTTTGTCTCTCTCTCTCTCTCTCTCTGTGCCTATCCCTCTCTCTCATTTTGGAGTTTTTTATTTGGAGCGTGCATATCCGCAGCAATGCGCCTTTTGCATATGCAACACATTTTATCCCAAGAGACGCACCAAAATCTCGCGTACAGTCGCAACAAGAGTGGGATTTCTGTGCAAAACTTAACTTTTTAGTTATGTAACTTAAAAGTAACAAAATTGTATAGAAAAGAGGTATAAAATGTATGAAACTAAAAATATATAAATAGGTAAAAGAGAATAAAAAATAAAGTAATAATAATAAAATAAAAGAGAATATAATTTTTTAAGAATAAGAAGAAAAATGTGAAAAACTTTTTAAGAATTTTTAAATAGAGAAAATTAAAAAGGAAAAAAAGCTAAAAATTTTAAATATATATTAAAAAATAAATAAATATTTAAAAAAAAAAATATATATAAAATATTTTTAAATATTAAATATTAAAAAAAATATTTAAAATAATAAAAAAGTAAAAATAAAGAAACTAGTAAAAAAATTAAGTTAAATTCATGTTCCATCGATCAGTTCGATAAACAATGCCGCAGAAATAGTTTTGCATGCGCGACAGTTGAATTTTTGGTTTGATTCATCCTCAATCACTTGCAACTCAATTATTTTTAGTATAATTTGAAAATTTAAAGTGCTTCCAGTGGCACCTGTGGCATTATGAAGCACTCAAACAATACCAAAGTTCAATGCTATTTACATTTATGCGCCATCAAAGGTAAAGCGCAATCTCAAAAGGCGCTCAAAGTAGTTTTTACGCAAAGTGCCAGAGAAATGTCAATAAAGATATACCAAAAGCAAATGGGAGAGACAGAGAGAGAGTGTGGGGGAGAGAGAGTGAGGAAGGGAGAGCTGTTGGTATAGCTACAATGCCGCAGCTACGCCAATTGTTCGCATTAAAACAGAGCTTGTAAAAATATTTTGCTGCCAAGTAATGTCCTGGACAGCCCCGCCCACCGCCTCCAGTGCTGGCGGGCTAGCTGGCTGGCTGGTTGGCCACAAAAAATATCCTTTTATGATTTATCCCAGCGGTGCCCTGTTCAAAGTTGCACAAACATGTGGCCAACTATGACTGCGACTCGTGGCTCGAGTCCGACTCCCGGCGGCCACTCAGGCTGCGGCATCCTCTATATTATCCAGGGACATTTTTAATAAGATTGTGTGGGCGTGTCCCACGGATATCTCTATATAATTCTGGCTGCCGGCTCGAAAGTAAGTTATTTAAAATTATTTATGTGTCAATTATTGGGGTTACTTCCTTCTCCACTTCTTCTTGTTTCTTGTATCGAAATCTTGTCTCCTGCTCCAATTTATGGAGCGCAAAATAAAAACGTATTAAATAGCTCGGTCATAAAGTTGTACGAATTATAGTGCTTGTATCCAGTTTAGTCTAGTTTTGTCCAGCAATTGAAGTTATTTATTAGCTGGGTCACTGGACCACAAAGTCACAATGAGAAGCTCGAACAAAAGTTTTGGAACACACTTGAAATTTAAGTGAGGGTAACATTTAAATGTGGGTTAAGTTGTGCTGTTGCGGAACAAATAAATACAATGTGTTTTAAATTAAGAACTTAGAGCTTAAAATGTGATAGATAAAGCGTAGGGCAGAGTAATTAATATGTGTGGATTAGCAAAGAGATGCTAGAGTTAGGTTTCTCTGAAGCTTTTGCTGTGGATAAAATTTGAATCATTATTAAATAAAATGATCATTTTTCGTATAAATATTCTTCTCTTTAGTTCGTATATTATATTCAATCAATTTACACAAGCCAATCAAGCTCAGTATTCTCTATTTATCTATCTATTAACCTAGTAGGCAATCTGCTATTTTTATATTTCCAATATGCTCCATCCGAGTCTTTATTAAAGATAACCCCCACAAATTGAATCAAAAAATCTACTTGAATGAAGGCAGCGCTAAAAGTGAAGCTGCAATATCAAAAATCATTGCCCTGCGTGTGTGTGTGTGTTTGTGTGTATGCTGGTGCAGCAGAAGCAGGCGCCATGGCCCAGTTATTGTCAACAGGATGCGGCAAATATGCCACTCTTTTATGGGACGCATCCGTATCCGGCCGAGCAAGCCCAGCACCAGACGAGGTAACAAAGCGGATATAGTTGGTAAATTACGGCACAACCTGCGACTCGCAGCATGCCAGCAAAAGAGCAGAGCAAGAGATGGAGATGGTGAACGAGGGCGAGAGATAGAGTAAGAGAGAGATGGCAGGGAGGCAGGGGGGAGACAAGCAACAGCGACAGCTATGCAAAAAAATGCAAAGTGCCAACGCACTAGAGAAAAGTATCTAAAAGTATGTTGCGAAAATAAGACACCGGCTAAAAGCTGAGCTACAGCACCACGAAGTGCAAATACTCTGCACTTGAGGATGAATAAGGATAAATTCGAAAGAGTTTTATTCATAGTAAAACAAAGATTATTATTAATTTGTATGTATTTTAATATTATTACATGGTTCATAGATTGTTTATTTTTATATTTTATTATGATTTTTTTTTTCCTTTATAAAAATAAATTAGCTAGATGATATAAAAATTATTTGTAGATTTAATTTTTTACATAAGAATATTATTTATCTTTATAAAACGATTTAAATTCAAAATAAAATAAAACGATTTTTAAAAGAAAAAAACAGGTTTAAAAAGAAATTTTTTTAATGTGTATATAAAATAAAATCTTTTTAAAATTAAATTTTATCTATGAGCAGTAAATTAAATAATTTTAAATAAATTAACCAAAAATGTTAAAACCTATAAAAATATTAAATATATAAAATATTAAATATTTAATTTGAATAAAATAAAATTCGACTTAAAGCGAATAAAATAGTAATAAATTTTTTATATATGCTGCTTTAATGCTTGTTATACCAGAGTCTAGTGTTTATCTATAATCTATTTCTGCAAATCCTAAATTGCTGTTATATAATCGAAGCGCATCTTGAATAATATGAGTCCCGCATCAGCAGGGAATACTTAACACCAATAATCCCATTCGAGCAGCTCGGGTGACTAAAACAAGATGAGGAAGAGTGGAACTACTAGTTGGGCCTGCTTTTATCTGGTTCAATTTCTGCGATCACGAAACTAAGCTTATATAGACTCATAACAGAGTCATAATACTCTATGCAAGCACATATAAAAATGGCATATTAAATGTGGCATGAACGGGTCGAACGGGCAGAGGGGAGTAGGGGCGGAGAGAGGCTAGTGGCACGGCAACTAGTATCGATAGCAACAGTTGCAGCTTGCCGCATGCAGTTTGCAGTTTACAGTTTGGCAGCAGCCGGAAGCAGCTGGCGGCAGCTGTTGGTGGCGCATTTTTAAGTTTTACGTGTGGCACGTGCGGCAAACATTGCCCAGCCGTGGCATGCAAAACTCTTAGATGCAGATGGAGCTGTAGACTTTGCCAGCCACACGTGCTCCCTCTCTCTCTCGGTCTCATTCTCCCACTCGCTCGCTGTGTCGCCCGCTTTTGTTTCACGACTTTCAGCCGCGCGTAAAAGTAAAGAAAAACTGTCAGCTTTCGCTGTGGGCGATGGGGCGTAATCAGGTGCACTTTAAGCCAGCTGCCTGCGCCCCAACTTTGAGTTACGGTCCCGCATTGTCAACATGCAATCCGCAATCTACAATCTGCACAGCTGCGTAAGTGCGTCCACCGCTGGGATTGCTAAGAGCTGAGCAGCAGCACAGCAGCATCGAAGCGCATCGTTGATTGGCCCTGCATCGTAATGTGGAGCACTGCAGCAGTTGCAAGGCCAACACAACAGCTAACGGGGCCACCGGATTCACTTAGCAATTGCAGCGAGTTAAAGCCAACTTAGAAAACGATCATAAAGAAGCGAAGCTTGCGAAAATTGCTAAAATAGTAAAATTAAAGTAGTAAATGTCTTTGTGTGAATCCCCTTCCTCTTCTCTTCTTCTATATATATTATTTATATTGAAGTCCAGCCAGACACATATTTTTCAGCTGAAGCCTTCTGGCATTGTACTCAGTGTAACTGAAAGTTTTCCTTTTTTTTTTTCCTTAACTATGCTACAAATTTGATAATTTTATCTATTCAAATACTTTGGTATATAGTTCTAATAGCTGAGCTGGGCAAATTGTTGGGGCAAAAGAAACGAGCTCTAGTTTGCCACAAAAACCAAGCACAAAAGTGTCGTAAAATAAAATCAAAATGTAGAAAAAAAAGAAACTCCAAAATAAAGGCAAAGTAAAAACAAACTTTGAACTTTAAATAAATTTTTTTGACTTTAGCAGTCAAGTGTAGTAAAAAAAAATAATAATAAAGAAACTATAGCAACAAAGTTCTTAAATAAAATTAAAAATAAATATGTGAGGGTTGACTCTGCAAATACCTGTTAAATATAAAATGTAAAAAATATAATATAAAATATAAAAAATATATAATATATATATGTAATATTAATAATAATAATAAATATAAAATATAACAATCAAATGAAGCAAAGGAATTGGAATATCTTAAAAAAAAAAAAAATAAGAAAATATATATTAAAAAAAAAAAAAAAAAAACAAATATTAGTATATCTAAAAACCAAATAAATAAAAAATCAATAAATTATATGTAAGTACTAAGTATAAATAAGTCTTATCATATCCAGCCTGCTTACAGGGTATTCAGAGTGCTAGCTGATCAGGCGTAACTCTAGCTGGGCTACTCATGTACAACCAAATGGCGAAGAGGTGAGTATTGAAGCGGGGTCTGCAGCAAACGCGCTGAAATAATGGGCCCAAAAGCCTTGGCATTAAGTTGCGACTCGAGTTTAACCAAAAGGAAGCTGTGGGAGCAGCAAGCCAAGCAGCGAACGAGTCAACCAGCCAACGAGGCAGCGAGCTAACCAGCCAGCAGCCAACAGCCAACAGCCATCCAGCCAGCCAGGAGCAGGATGTGTGCTCTGCTCAAGGATATGGGCGGGCATAAAATTTAATGCCTGTGCCTGAATTTGGAAGAGTCGAGCGCAAGGATATGTCAAAGAGGAGCACACGAACAGCAATGCAACTTCTCGACTCTGTTGCATTATGAATGTCGCATAATTTAAGCGACCGGCCCAACAAGCTTTAAGGATCTCTGCTTAAATTTGTACTAAAGTAAAAAAATAGTATTAAAAAAAAATATATATAGAGAAAATCTCAACCAAAGACTTGGCTAACTGTGCGTGTCCTGGCTGCGACCAGTTTTTGTTTTGGTCAAGTGCTCGACGTGCGTGCCACGTCCTCCTCCAGCACTCGAATTCACTCGCTTCTAATGTGCTGCACAACTTTGGCCCAAAAACTTGGCCAGAGGAGCGCCAGAGTATTTACAAGTACTCCGAATCAAGTTGCCCTGAGCAGCTCAGACGTGTCCAACGACAGGATATTACGTGCATAAGTGAGTGCAGGAGCGAGATTGACGTTGATGTTCCCAAATGCTTCTAATGAGCGTACAAGTAAAATATATTCCTCATATGGACACATTTGCTGCCACTTACATAAATTATGGCTACAACTTGGGGCTGCCCTCAGATACAGAAAAATTGTTATACAATTTTCTATACATATATCGATTGCATCTCCTACGTATTCATCATTTTTTTTTTTATGAATGACATTTATTAATATTAGAGAAGTTTTATATGAACTTTCTCTTTTTGTATGACAATAATATTAAATGATTTCTTAATAAATATTATTATTAAAAAAAATTATGTTATTTATTTTTATTAATATGAATATTAACTAAAAAAAAATTATTTTCTTAAATACTTTATTTTTTTTCTATATATATTTATTTTTAATTTTAATTGTTTTTTATATATTAATTTTGTTACTTGTTTTTACTTATATATTTTTATGTATATTTACTTATTTCTATTTTTATATTTATTTTCTTTATTATTTTCATTTATTTCTATTTTATATATTTTTTTATACTATTTTTATTATTTAATTACATATTCATATTAATTACAATTTTTTTGTTTTTGATTTCTAAAATTCTTTTCTTTTCTCAATCTATTTATTATTTTATGTTATATATTTTTTTTTTATTTTTTGCTTACATAATAATAAACTATGAATGCAGATTTCTGTGAAGAGATTTAAAATTTTTAAGAATGCTATTTATCATTCAAATCTAACTGCGATAATATTTATTTGCATAATAAATGTCATTTCAAATTAAACATAACTTTTATAACTCAGCAAATATTTTTTCTCTATCTCTGCCACACAAATTTATTTGAATCTTATGTATCTGTTAAGCTATTTCATAACTATATTGATTGAATGTCCACAAGCTAAGCAGAAAGCTGATGGCTCACATTATTACACTATATTATTTTAATATATGCTATTGCAGTTGATCTATTTGATTTGCATATTGATTGGCGCAGTCCGAGCCTTGGCTTTGCCAAAAATGGAATAAAAGAATGAAAAGCTACATAAAAAAACGTAGTATTGTTTGATTACTGCTCGAATCCTGGTTATGACAAATACGTGCAACGGAAATGAGCATAAAGGATAGGGGCGCTGAGAGGGGACATGGACATAGACATGGACATGGACGGAAACGCAGACAGGGACAGAGCTCAGAGCTGGAATGAGCTCATGCAGCAGCGTTTTGGCATGTGTGCAGAGATTAAGATATGGCAATGGCTGTCATTCAGTACAATGAAATATCTAATCTATTTTTGATGAATCGCAATTGCAAATTTTTCAGCAATAAGAAAAAAAGGAGTTTTGTGCTGTACACTGGGAAAAAATGTTTAAATTAAATAAATCAATTTTAAAATATTTTTTAAAAATTGTTTAATCTAAAATAAATGCTAAATCAAAATAAAATATTTATAAATATTTGTATATATTTATAGTAAGGGTAACTATTAGTCTATATTGATCTGTCAACTCATATCATATCATTTATTTTTTTGTTGCTCTTGAATTTGATTTGTAATGCAATTGAAGTGCTTGGACAATATGTTCTTCCATTGTTTGGTGTGCTTTTCGCTGTGGATGTCCATCGAAATGATGATGATGATGAGGATGATGATCCCGTTGTTGTTGCCGATGATTCTGATTTGGTATGCACAAAAAACATTGAGTGCCATGTAGGAATTGTCATCAATAAAATAAATTGTTGTATCTATTATTATTTTGCGTTGCATTTGTGTTTCTATTTTATTTACATTCTTTGTTTACTTTGGGGCGATTCGTACTCTGAAATTAACAGAAAATATTAAACCAGCTACGAATTGAATTGTAATGCACTCGAATTGGGGATTGAGGACCTGGGGATTGACATCAATTTTGCATGGATTATGAACTCTGTGGGAGTTGGAGTTGAGTTGAGTGAAATGTTATGGAAATGCAATAAATAAGACTTAAACAATTTTTTATAAAATCAATTGATTACAAAAAATAATAATAAAAAAAAAAAAAAAAAATCAAATGAATGAAAAACTATTTAAAAATTTATTTTCCTATATATTCATACTAAATATTTTTGCAAATTTAAAACTTTATTTGTATACCATTTATTTGCCATTTAACTATAGAGTATCTACGTATATGTATTTTAATAGCATTCAAAATAAATTTGAGTATGAGTGCATTGTAATTAATAATTTATGCGCCTAATTGGATTATGCGGCGCACTTTTATAAATATTATAAAATATTACATTTCCGCTTGAAAATAATTGCAGAAAAAAATTAATATATACATAAATTTATGGAGCGCAAATGTTTAGCTTTGATATAATTGTATTTGATTGGCATAAGTATCGCATCGAGTGTTGCGTGTTTGAGTGTCTGAAATGTGATAAAAACTGAAGCTGGGAGAGGGCCAGAATGTGTTTGAAATAAAACTCCAAAGGCATGTGAAGTGCTGCGAAATTTGCATAAATTTATTCAAGCATCATCAATTGAAGTGATTTGAAGCAAACTCGCATTAGTTAATACAGTGTTTTAGACAGTTTAGAAAAGTTGAAATTGGAAGTTTATGAAGGTGCGAAAAGTCATGCTCATGAATTGCATTTGGTATTTTATATATTTCATACTTTATTAACTTTGATAATTTGGCTGAGCTGAACAGTTGAAGCATCTATAGTCGTTGTCTCATCATTTATATATATTTTGCCCGATTTCTATTGCTTCTGTCTGCTTCTTAATATTTAATGCATCAAGTGAACATTTGCCCAAATGTTTATGTCTCTATATATAATCTGCTAATATTAGTTGACAAAATAATTATGCTAAAGTGTATACTTAGCAATATATATGCATCTATGTATGTATGTATGTATGTATGTATGTATGCATTCTCAAATAACTCAAGATTCATACATTATCTACTTTATAATTAGCAACTCTGTTTGAATTTCATAATATATCACAGCTTTATGATTATGTTGCTTATCTGCTTAATGCTGAACGATGTGAGAATTTATGCAACACGCCTTGAGCACAGAGAGCTCAGAGAGCTTCTCAGCCTTTCAGCCTGACAACAAGGATGTACTTTAGGTGAGCATATTTTAGACCAGTTGATGTCTATCTAAATGCTGGACATTAATAACAAAGGGACAAGATACGGACAAGTTTGGCTTATAAATATGCTCCAGTAAATTAACTGCCTCATAAGATTGACGACGAAGGCGGCGCAGTGACACTGCGACTATGGCGCTGGCCTATAAAATTTCCAGCTAACGCTCAAAACAAAAGGCTAAATTCTTGTCGTAAATTTGCGCAAGCAAAGGCAAAACAATTAAACAATGAAAAGTGGACAGTCAAACGGTTGGGATGCCAAACAGAACAGGTGTGACCAGGAGTACTTTTGCCTAGTTACGGCCCTGTCGGCACTTCATCATCGAGAGCCAACTGCCGTTGGCATTGCTCAAGCCATTTACTCTGGCTCAATCTCGGCATGATTGCGCTTTTTCCAGATGCTCTGCAAAGCTGCTGAAATGCGTGACTGTGAATCTGGGAATGTGTTTCAAATAAAAGTCTTTTAAGTGAATCTCGGGTTTAATTTCGTTAGCTAAAGGCTATGCAAAAATTTAAAATGCAGAGCTGAAAGTTTTAGTTGTGTTGTAAAATATATTTAAAAAAATATAATAATTGAGATATGAATAATTGTAAATTATAAATAAATAAAAAATAAAATAAAATAATAGTTGTTTTTTTCTATATTATATATATATAAATATTTCTTTTTTTTTTTTTAAGTTACATATATTTTGATAATAGAAGCAAAATTGAAGATCTAATAGTATAGATTTTATATTTTTGTTTATAAAAATTACAGAACTTCCATACAGATGTAAATAATGTTAACTAAATGTAAAAAATATTAAAAATGTAATATTTAAGAATTAAAATTTTAATAATAATTTAAAAAACAACTGTAATACATCTATCAGAAATAATATCATATTTTTTTGGTCAGTCTAATATATATGAGAGTCAAATTCTTGGGCTCTGGTGTTAGGTTTAATAAAAGTTACTTATGAAGTATTAAATATTTTATAGTGCAGCTTATATATTAGTTACGAAATAATTAATGATTGGCTTGTTATAATATAAATTTTAACAGTTTGATATTTTAAGTTGTGAGAGCACTATAATATTTTCCTGCATACTCTCTGTTTACAAACTGTTTGCTACCAACTTATAGGTAACTCTCTGCACCAATGCATCATTTCATAGGGTAGCTCTTAAGTCTGACATTACTTAACTCTTCTGCTGCACTGGCTGTTGTAGACTAGACAAAGGCGCGTGCCAGTTGCCTGCAGACGACACCGGCGCCTGTGAGCAGACAACAAGAAAATTATTATTTATAAATTGCTGTTGTGCTCTCTCTCTCTTTCTGTCTCTTACTTACTCCTACGCTGTCTCTCTTTTTTTTCTCTCTCTCTCTCTCTCTCTCTCTCTCTCTGTGTATGAGTGTGCAACACCTTAAGCTAGGCAATCGCCCGGCTTTCAGTAACCCTCTGGTGCCATTGTCTGTTAGCTGTGTGCCTGGCAAAAATCTTTTGACTTTTGTTTAAAGTTTTCAAGTTTGGGGTAAAGATTTGCCATGTTTTGGATGCTGTTGTTGTTCCAGTTTGTTGTTGTTGTTTTTTGTCTATTGGCATTTATACAGCGAGTTCCGGCTGTGGCCCATTGTAGTTGCCAAGCCTTTTGTTAAAGCGCTCCAACAACCTGCAAATTATTGCGCCTGCATTGCTTTGGCAGTTCAAGTGCAAAGCACAGCCAGCTGAAAGAGAGATAGATATACGAGGGCCAGAGCGAGATGCCGCTATATATATAGAGCATATATGCATATATTTTTTAATTAAATTCTGAGTGCCAACTGCACAAATACTTGTTTTCAAATTCTTCGGGCAATTGAAAGCTCTACCACGCTATTCTTCTGCCCCTTTTCATTACTTCTTTCGGTTTTTTTTCGCGCTCTCTCTTTTACATCTCAATAAACAATTTTTATTGCAATGCGCGCGGGCTACTCCCACTTGCGGCAGCCGCAGGTTATCCACTTGTTATAATATTTCAATTTTTTTCTCTTTTGTTTAATGCTGGTATTATCTTTAAAAAAAAAAAAAAATGATTGTAGTTCGGATTTTTTTTATACATTCAACAGTTTGAAATTAGAGCAGAACTTTTCTAAATGAAAGACGAAAATTAATTGAAGAAATTTTTAATTAAATTTAAATTGTGTTTTCAACTGTGCAAGGTGAAAGTTGTTTGATTGGTTCAGCGAGTACTCGTCAAATTATCTGGCATTGATATTTAGTATTCGGGTAACAAATTTCGTCACTCTAAACTTGTTCTCAGTTTCCACTTATGAATTATTTCTATTAATTTATTTCTATTAATATATTTCTATTAAATTTAATTCATTAATTATATCAGCTATTTTTTAGCGTTCTTGCTTCATTCCACATTTAATTTACTAAGTCCTTGTGATTCACCCTTAATCAACTTGCTTAGCCCTGCTTAGTTTCCAAGCCCAATTGCGGAAGTTTCTCTTAACACTTGGCGCAATTTCTCTGCACATACTCGAAATGTCAATTGAGTTAGAGTTCATAATTAAAGATTAAGTAGCATAAAAAGAAGCAAATGAAAGGCATATTTATACCTCTATATGGTATGTTCATGTTTCTGATAAACTTAAGCATTTCAAATGCATTCGACTCAGCGGAACTGCAGCGTTTGGCATGTGCTACTTGATGTTCCTGTTGTTTTTTATACCCTGAATGGGAAAGCTGGGTATAATGATTTTGTTAAAATTATGTAACATGCAGTAGGAGGCGTGACAGATCAAGGCGATGAGCTGGGTAATTTTTCGTAATTTACAGATATTGGATACCACGCCCCCATCTCCCTAAATTTTTAATAAGCGTATTTCAACACACGTCGCTGCTTACTGCGCAGTTAGCAGAGCACCTTCTTATACTTACCTGTGGATGCATGTGTATGTATGTATGTGTGCATAAAAGAAGTGCAGAATGATTCGAATATCAGCTTGGAGGGTTTAGGGTATCTCCTAGTCGAGCGCTCTCGACTAGAGCCTTCTTACTTGTTCCTCTGTTATATGCTGTTGCTGCAACATTTTTATAACGGCATTTCCCAACTGAGTTAAGTAGCAGGGACTCCCCAACGAACCTCCCTACATATCGCATAATTACGCAAAGTGAGCGATGGAAAGAAAAGGGGAGAGAGAGGGAGAGAGAGGGAAAGTGAGAGCATGGGGAGGCATAAAAAAGAACTGTAATTAGTGGTGCGAAATTAGTGTTATCCTAGAGCGCAAAAACATTGGAAAAAGTCCAACACACACACACACACACACACACCCAGAGACACAGGCCCCCTCTCAATCTATTCTGGCAGCCCGAAGCTCGAGCAGCAAGTGAAATGAAACACACGCTGATAGTTTTTTAATGTGTGTGTGCGTGGGTGATGTATGAATAGAAACAGGTGTAAGCCATACCAGCGGGTGCCCAGCTGCTTTCAAGGCACTTTCCATCACTGCAGAGACCATGTCATGCGCCATGCCACCCGCCTCGCGCCCCATGCCACGCCTGTTCGATGCCAGTGAGGCTGAAGCTTAGCAAAATGCCCGAGCTGCGAGTCGCTGGCTTCATAAAGCGTGCTATTTGGGTCAACAGCTCAACTGCAACTACAACTACGGGGGGCGGCAGGAGGCGTGCCTGAACAGGCGACGAGTGACGGGTGACGGAGGGCTCTTTGGCGCGCCAAAAACTTTTTATGAACTGTTAAATTTCCAATTAGCGCTGATTGTTGCGATTTAACTTAAAAATGAAAAAACAAAAAAACAAAATCAAAAGCAAACAAACAAGCGTGTAGAAAGATGGATGTATTACACCACTATATGAGCAGGTGAGAGCGCTTTGCAACACTTTCTGATTGCAACTAAAGAGTCACATATGTTGCATTCAAATGTTTCCCAATTCCACTTGGCGTAAAGTTCTTCAGCGTTTGACAAACCCAAGTTGGCAAACTGCCGGGAAAGTGGGAAAATATTTAATGGCGTATAGGTAGAAGCATTTGTTGCTTATTGTGGGACTTTTAGGTTGCATATTGTAGATAGACTATAAGTAAAAGCAGTCGTTTGTCTATAACTATTGAAATGAACTCATATGTATATAAAATATTATGTAAATTAAAAGTCTAAATTCATAATTTTTTAAAAATTAAATTCGTTAACAATTTATTTTTATTTTTATAGATTTTATATTTCGTTCATTTTTTATATTTGCAACACTGAAATTTGTTTATTTTTTTCCAGTTATTAAATATAATAAATATATACCCAGTAGAAATATTAACCTAATATTTATACACACATTTATTTAAAAAATTCTAATTGCATAAAAAAAATACAAATAAATATATATTAATAAAATAAAATATAATATTTTATTTATTTTTTTTTTATTTTTTATAATTGTTGCATTGAAATTAGTCTATTTATTATAATAAATATATAGCCTGTAATTAAAATGTATTTATTAAATAAACGTACACCTGCACTCACCTGCACACATACCTGCACACCCGTAAAGCAAGCAGAAAAGTTCTCGCGGAATTGGCCAACGACTTCAATCAATAATTAATGCGGCTTACAGCCGTCGACCGTCTGATCCTTTGAGTTGCAAAGCGAAGCATGCCTGTCTCTCCTGTGTGCGTGTGTGTGTGTGTGTGGGTGTTTGTGCATGTTGTTCTTTTCCTTTGTTTTTGATTTCTGTTGCCTGTTTCAACGCCCTCGCTCGGCCAGCTCTGCCAGCTCGGCGAGTGAAGTGGGTGAGTGGGAGTGAACCTTAAGTTCCTGCCTCTGTCTGTATTTGGCCTGTTTCATGGTCATAATGTGTATGCACATGGATATCGAGGCATATCTACGACTGTTTGTATCTGTATCGCAATAGCCGGGCGATATCCGCATATCCTACTGCAACAGGCTCAACTGGACATGTGCGCCAGCCCCTGGCTCCGTAGCCTTTAACGTTTCTCCCAACAGATGAATGTCTGTTAAATATTTATGAGCATCGAAATGTTGCCTCAATGCATATTATAACAAATGAAACGTCAATTTCATGCGAAAAATGCAAACAGCATCGAGCCAGGGAGTGCACGGACAACGGACAACAGACGCCGGACGATGGACCAGGGACCACAGACCAAAACCGGAGCTCGATGAAGCTTGTGGAAGAGGTGCTTCGATGCCACCATTGCGGCCATCATTGAATGCGCTCTGTGACTGTTTACCCTCTCCCTCTCACACTCTCTCCCTATCACACACTCTCTCTCTCTCTCTTTTTCTCTGTGTGTGCGTGACATGTTTCCTTGCTCACAGCCTATGGCCATTTGGCTCTACTCCTAGGTGTGGGCTGTTTTTGGTGGGCGTGGCTCTAGGCAGCACGCTCGTTTCGTTTCTGCACAATTTCATTATGGATTTTTATGCATGTCCCCTGAGCGATATACATATGTGCCTACCTATATATATATATATATATATTCATTTTCGCTATGATTGTGGCCCTGTTTTTCATGGCAAGTTGAGTAAAAATATTCAATAAACGAGAAAATTGCAAGGCGAAGCTAAAGGTAATGAGAGGTGCAAGAAAGTTAAGCACTGAGTTGTGAAATTAAACTGCACTGAAGATTTATGGGGTGTATAAATATATACTTTATATTGGATGTATACCATATGTTGAGCTATCGAGATTTTTCGAATAGCTTTAAATTATTAAACGATTGAATTTACTTAGTGATTAGTTTATTAGCGATTATTAGAGTTTACAGAGTTTATGTGATAGACGCGAGCAAGCGACTAGTCTGTCGTGCTGTCCGCTACTATGTTTGTAATAGTCAATCTAACACTGCATCTGCTCTAAACAAGAGTTAATTGCATACTAACTACAATGTACGCGAGCCGGCGGATTAAGCTGAACCGGTGCGTGGGTGAAAGAGACAACGCAAAAGGGAGAGCGTGATCTCCGTTACAAATTCTCTTACATGATAACATATTCTATGAACTGCCGCTCTTAATTACAATGAAGCGATGATTGCTGAGCCCAACATCCTCCCCCCGTTGAAGACTTAGTCTTCAACAGAATCCTTAAGGGGCAGCAAGCACAGCTTATTTGTAGCTCTTCTTATCTCGCCAACTTCAGTTTTTAGTAGGGCTACCCGTGCAACGCCATCACTTCCAGGGATAAGTTCGATTATTCTGGCTAGTGGCCACTTAAGTGAAGGTAGATTCTCATCCTTCACAAGAACTATGTTGCCAACAGCCAAGCCAGGTTTAGAGGTTCTCCATTTCGCTCGCTGTTGTAACAAGTTGAGATATTCGTCCCGCCAACGAGTCCAGAACACCTGCTGGAGATAGCTTACGCGCTGCCAAGCATCCAAACGATTAAAATTGAGCCCGGTTAGGTTTGGCTCACTGAAAGACGAAGGAGGGCCACCGTTGAGGAAATGCGCAGGAGTCAACACGTCTATGTCTGATGGGTGCTCTGAAATCGAAACTAAAGGGCGTGAATTAACGACAGCAGCGATGTTGCAAACCAGTGTGCGAAGCTCATCGTAAGTTAGGACGGAGGACCCAACACATCGGTAAAAATGATGCTTCGCTGTCTTCACTGCAGCCTCCCACAAGCCACCAAAGTGAGGTGATCGTGGAGGGATGAAATGCCATTCGATTGAGTCTGCCAAACAGAAATCCTTCACAGCCTTCTGGTGGGTGTCTGACAGAAATAGACGCTTCAACTCCTGAAGCTGATTGCGGGCACCAAGAAAGTTTGTGGCGTTATCCGACCAGATTTGACTTGGCTTTCCTCTGGTGCATATGAAACGTTGAAGTGCATGCAAAAATGCCGCGGTAGTTAAATCCTTGACTAACTCCAACCAAATAGCCTTCGTAGCAAAACAAATAAACACACAAACGTAGCATTTCACAGGCGCCTTGTTTCGTGACTCAGGCTTGTAAAAGAAGGGTCCGCAAAAGTCGACTCCAGTCACTCAAAGACCCGATAGCCGTCGACTCGATCCTTGGGTAGATCTGCCATTATGTGTTCAACGAGTCGGGGCCTTGCACGAAAGCAAATTACGCATCTCTGAATTACACTGGCTACAGTTTTTCTACCTCCAATTGGCCAATATTGGGAACGAACCAACGCTAGCACTGCTCGGGGACCAGCGTGCAAGTTTCGCTGATGGAAATGCATTATGATGGCTCTAGTTACTGGATGAACTTTGGGCAAAATAATTGGATGGCGACTATCGAAATTTAAAGTTGAGTTTTTGAGACGACCATCGACACGTAGCAGCCCAATCTCATCAAGGAACGGTGACAGCGAGGCTAGACTGCTGGATGACGGAACCATTCCTTTATTTCGAAGAGCATTTATGTCGTCTGAGAGATGTGTTCGTTGAATCATTCTTAACAGTATATGAGTGCCGTTCCGGATGTCTGCTAGGGTTATTCCTGGACCATGACTTTTTTAATAAACTTTGATACGTATGCAAACGTACGCTGCAAGCGGCCGAAAGAATTCACAAACTTGCAGTCCATAGAGACATCATGGACTGCGTCCTTCTACAAGAAGCACAGTTCTTCGACGCTCAATTGAAGTTCTTTCTGGAAGTGCTGAGACTGGCCACTGAGATCTGGGCTTACAGAGGAAACCTGGACCGTTGAACCAATGTAATGATGCATTTAAATCCGAGGGCAATGCACCCCGAGATAATATATCCGCGGGATTCAGTGTTGTAGGTATATAGTGCCATTCCATTGCTGATGTGAGATCTTGTATCGTGGCGATGCGATTTGAAACAAAAACGTTAAATCGTCCGGGCTCGTCATTGATCCAAGAAAGCGCAACAGTAGAGTCAGACCAACAATGAAACTCGCCTGCGAAAATGCCTAAGCGAGCCACTTCATTCATTAGACGCGCAAGCAACTCTGCCCCGCATAGTTCCAGCTTGGGAACCGTGAGCGTTTTTAGAGGCGCAACTCGAGACTTAGAGCAAAGCAACCTGCTGATGGTATGCTGACCTCTGGATACAATATAAATGCAAGCTCCGTATGCCTCGATGCTGGCATCGCAGAATCCATGGACCTCAACCTTCGATCCTGGTATTAATGATAGCCTGGGAAATGCACTACTAAGACCATTGCCAAAGTTGCTGCAAATGTCTAGCCATGCAGTGTGACATGCAGACGGGAGACTCTCATCCCAATCAAGTTTATGCCTCCAGAGTTGTTGCAAGAAGATTTTAGCTTTCGTTATTACTGGGCCGACCAGGCCGAGGGGATCATAAAACCTAGCAATAGACGAGAGAACAGAGCGCCTGGAGGGCTTAGAGGCTGAATTCAGAGCTAGATATGAGAAAAGAAGTTGATCAGATGCCGGATCCCATGCAAGGCCAAGTGTCTTTGTAATGTCGCTGCCATCGTTGAACCTAATGAGCGATTCCTTGTCGCAGTCTGTTACGCCGTCCAGTACCATGGGATGGCTTGAACACCACTTCCTCAATTTAAACTTCCCACATGCCAAGATTCCAGCTGTCTCTTGCATAACAAGTCTTGCTTCTTCGACTGAATTTCCTCCACTAATCAAATCATCAACATAGAAATCGCGAAGCAGTACGTCGGACCCGACTGGGAATGCGTTCCTTTCATCTACGGCAAGCTGATGCATGGCGCGCACAGACAAAAATGACGCTGGTTTTGTTCCATATGTTACCGTATCAAGCCTGAAAACTTCCAACTCATCATCTGGTGAATTCCTCCATAAAATGCATTGTAGATAGCTGTCCGGCTCAGGTACTTTCACGCAACGATACATTTTGCAAATATCGCCGGTGAGTGCAACTGGATAAGATCGGAAGCGCAATAATATGTCGACTAATTTTGGCTGAATGACGGGACCTGACATTAGAATGTCATTCAACGAATGCCCAGTTGTTGTAGATGCAGATCCATCAAAGACGACGCGAAGCTTGGTAGTTGTGCTATCATCCTTCAGAACGCAGTGATGAGGAAGAAAATATCTGCATAGATGGAATGAATTTAGAGGAACGCGTGACATGTGACCAAGTTCAAGATACTCTTTCAGAAATGCTGAGTATTGAGACTTTATATGCGGCAAACGACTCAATTTCTTCTCCAAATTGAGAAACCGATGTCGCGCTTGCTCATAAGAATCTCCAAGAAGCTCACAACTAAGCTTAACAGGCAGGCGTACTGTATATTGGCCACTAGCCAATCGATTGTAATGCCTCGCAAAATGCGCTTCGCAGTCTGAGTCTTCCTTGCTGAACTTTACAATGGAATCGCTGCAGCGCTCAACTTCCCAAAAGCGACGAACGAGACTGTCCAACTTGATATCAGCACAGGAGTCTGTAATCGGATCCAAAGGCGTCTTTGAAGCTATTAGCACGGAGTTGTGGTTGCGAGCCTCGCCACCTGATACAACCCAACCAAGACGAGTCTTCTGTAACAATGGAAGTCCAGGCATCAACTTGATTTGTCCCACACAGAGCAAATCATAAAACAGGCTAGCTCCGATAAGCAGATCTACTCGTTGCGGCCTATGGAAAGCTGGATCTGCCAGCACTATATTTTGCGGTATGCTCCAATTGCTCGTATTCACATTAGAACTGGGCTGCCTGCCAGTTATATTTGTAGCTACCATAGCCGTTATGCTAGTTGTATATTCAGATGCATGAGCTTGAAGAGTGAGGCAAATGCTGCTGCCATCCATGGCAACATTGGAGTCGCCTACGCCGCATACAGATGCCACCGATTTTGTTCTCTTAAGTTGCAGGAGATTCGCAAATCTGGCTGTAATGAGATGTAGTTGAGAGCCTGAATCTAAAAGTGCACGACAAGGAACAAGCTCGCCAAACCGATTCCTTGCCAGAACCACTGCGGTAGCCAGGAGCACAACATCGCTGTGCCGATCCTTGGATAAGAGAGTAGTGGCTGGTGCTGAGGGCTGAGGGATGGTCTGTACTCTTGATGTTGAAGATTGTTGATGGGGCGGAATTGCTGCCTGCGATGTGCTGGAGTGGCCGAGATGAAGAAGCTTGACTGATGCTTGACTCCACAGACCCGACAACTGCGCGAGCCACATTGTCGCGACTGATGACCTCCCTTGAGACAATTCAAACATAAGCCAGCCTTTCGGACCTCATTCAGGTGAAGACTAGGAGACAAGTTTGCGAATCTTGGGCATTTGTAGATTGTGTGCTCAAGATCATTACAAAAATTGCAACTGTGAGTACTGTGGCCGGTTACGAGAAATGCTGATCTACTGGTAGCAACCTTACTGCAAGAATTCATCGGCTTACTTGACGAATAGTTTGTAAGAGCAAATTTCATCGATTCCAAAGTACGGCAACGAAGCTCAAGAAATGAGGAGACTTCTTCATATCTGGGTATCTGAAGAGCCGTCTCTGAGTTGTCCAATTTCTCTTCCCATTTAGCTTGTGAGGCCTCATCAAGCTTCTGTAGCAGTATCTGAGCAATCATGGCACTGGCTATCTGCTCTGTTGTGCCCAGACTACTGAGCGCACGCATATGGACATTGAAGCTGTCAGATAGCTCACGCAGCTTGATTATGGATCCGTTTTCTACTCTTTTGAGACCTAAGATCTTTACGATGTGGGCCTGGAAGATTAAACGTCGGTTATCATATCTCTGCTTTAATAAATTTACGGCAATTGTATAATTATCATTAGAAATTTCCAAAGAGCGAACCGTATCCAACGCTGCGCCATCGAGGCAGGACCGGAGGTGCTGAAGTCTTTCCATATTGCTGATTTCTGGCCGACTTTCAATGATTGTAGAAAACATTGAGTAGAAATCAGCCCAATTAGCATATCCACCGCTGAACGTAGGTAACTTTAATGGCGGCAACGCAGGTGCAGCCTGCAATCTGGGAGCGGATGCGCGAGGAGGGTCACTTGGACGACTAAACGTGGAACTATGATGCACTTGAGCAGTACGACTTTGCACTTCGGACATTATTGTTGACTGCATGACCATTATTAAATCATCAAAGTCAGTGCGCAAATTGCTGGACATCTCAGTAAAGTCGAGCTCCTCTAGACTTTCATGGGCCTTGCTAAAGGAGTGACTTAGCTTGTCGATATGCTCCAGTAGAACATTTAGAGTGCTGTCACTGTGATCGGCAAGAGCATCTGAATCGACCTTGGATTGTAGCTTTTTTACGCGTTCAAACACCGACTGTACCTTGAGCTTATAAAACCGCACGCGATCTTCGGGAGCAACTGCACTAGCATCTAAATTCGCCATGACGAGTACAGCAAGAGCAACACGATAGAGTTCAAAGTCGTTGGTGCGAGCGCGATTGCAAGAGTAAGTAAATGTATATATGCTATAGCGCAGACTTGGAATAAGTCGTATTTGTCGAGCAGAGTACTTGCAACTTTAATAAACTGGCAAAGAATTATATTATGGTACTCAAATAATATACACGTATGAATTGTTGCACACCGGTACGATTATTATGGACGCGCTCGTATCGCAGCCGTGGCGAAAAAGTGCAATGTCAACGAAGAATAACGGCAAGCATGTAATTACACTGTGCTTATGTAAACTTAATCACTTATAGATTGAAGCTATAGAACACGCAGTCACTAACCATAGACATAGTTCAGAAATTAGTTGATTCTTTATTAGATTGTCAATTGCAGAAGTTTTCGCATGTGTACTACTTTTACGGGCGCCAGTGTATTGCAGACCGAACGAAAGAGTGTCTGGCGAATTGGCAAAGTAACGGCACGCAACTAATCGCTATATACAATGCTTATGTTCACGGGTGTATGTATGTATGTGATGCTGTCAATATATATATGCAAATATGTAAAGAAACGAAAAGAGATCACGTCGGGGTCACCAAATGTTGAGCTATCGAGATTTTTCGAATAGCTTTAAATTATTAAACGATTGAATTTACTTAGTGATTAGTTTATTAGCGATTATTAGAGTTTACAGAGTTTATGTGATAGACGCGAGCAAGCGACTAGTCTGTCGTGCTGTCCGCTACTATGTTTGTAATAGTCAATCTAACACTGCATCTGCTCTAAACAAGAGTTAATTGCATACTAACTACAATGTACGCGAGCCGGCGGATTAAGCTGAGCCGGTGCGTGGGTGAAAGAGACAACGCAAAAGGGAGAGCGTGATCTCCGTTACAAATTCTCTTACATGATAACATATTCTATGAACTGCCGCTCTTAATTACAATGAAGCGATGATTGCTGAGCCCAACACCATATTTATATTATATATAAAAATATACCTAAAATCTGCAGTTAATTTGGTTGCCCTCTGCAAGTCGTTGCAGTCCACATTCCATACGTTCCAACATTTCATTTCCATTTTACTTTGCTGACTGCATTGAACCCTTTCCAGAGATTCAATAATGTGCTTAGGGCCTCTCGCTCTCTCTATCTCTCTCTTCTACTATCACAGCCACAGCTGCTTCAGACTTCGTATTATGCCGAAGATCATCTTAGGGCTGCTGCTTGTTGGACCGTTGGCATTGGGCTTTATACAATATTACTTCTGCTCTTAACGTGAGTGTCTATGGTATGCCTTCATTAGGGTGTTCCATTTTCTCCTGTATTCTATCTCTTTTTATTAACCATCGCTCCGTCAACTTTCGCATTAAGTCTGCTCAGAGATCTATTTGCTACTTGCTGCTCTCTGCATTACATGTTGAAGTGCTGATGATGATGATTATAATTATTAATGAAGAAAGTGGTGATAATCATAATTATAGTCTCTGTAATGATGATAACGATGTTAATGAAAAAATTGCTACTGATAATCTGCACTGATCTTCAGCTCTTGAAAATATTAATAAATAATCATATTGATATATATCGTATCGTATATTAAAAATATTAGAAAATTATTATATTAATTTTATATAAAATAAATAACATATGCTAACGATATTAAAGACCTTAATACAGTCTATGCTGCTGCTCCCTTCGTCTAAGTGCTTAGGGTATCAATTGCATCGACATCTGTGATACTTTTAAGTAATTACTCGTTAAATGAATAATCTATGATAATATTATCGTTCTCAGTCAACTGTCTATTGGCAGCAGTGAAATGTTATCGGTTTTAATCCTTTTGACTCGCAACTCGCATTAAGTCGACTCGCTGGCAGTTGGCGTTGTTTGAGCTCTCCCCCTCCCCCTCTCCTCCCCCTCTCTCACACGCTGCTGGCCCCAAGAAGCCAAACTCTTTTTAATAGCTGCGTCAAAAGTTGTGCAACGGCCGGGCCGCAAAACGTTTTAACTTTATGCTAATTAACTAAACGCCACGCTCGCCGCTGCTGAACTGAGAAAATCCCTAACTAAAAACGATTAAACGTCATTAGCATTATAATAGCATCGCGACTTTGACTTTGAACGTGAACGTGGACGTGTAGCCCCAGCTGGCATTCCACCTTTGCCCGCCCGGCTGACCCCTCCGCTGGCCCCCAGCTAATGAATGGCCACTCATTCATCTTCGCAGCATCAGCAGCGCCAGGAGAGCAGCAGCAGCAGTCGCAGCAGACGTCGCAGCAGCAGCAGCAACAACAACAACAAAAGCAAAGTCATTTAGGGTTTCATTTTAATTGTAATTAAAGCGATTATTAAGGCGCAAGTGCTCAGGAATTTTTTATTCCTGCTGCACGCTGTAAGCAAGTAAAAGAAGTGTTAAATGGGGTATTTTATTAATCTATTAATTAACTGTAATTTTAAACCTAATTAACAGTAGCTCAGCTTACATTTTATACGAATTTTCTTTATATAAAAATTACTTTTTTATATGCAACTCTATATTTTCCTTACAGGGTATTTCATAGTCCCTGCCATCAAACTGCTCTTTTCCATTTTAATGCTCTTAAATTCCCTGCTTAATCTTTGCTACCTGCAACTACCTGGCAGCTAGCTCATTTTCAATTTAAAAAAGTCTCAGCAACTTTTTCTATTTGCTCCACTCGACTTTTGCCAGAGAGCAAAGGCCTAAAGGCTTTTCAGTTTTCCGTTTTTCGTTTTCAGCTTTCAGGTTGGCACAAAACGCTTTCTTCTTGCTGGGTTTCCAGTTACCAAAAAGCACACTAAAAAAGTAAAATGTGACATTTTGTTGTTATTTGTTTGCTGGCGACAAAACTTGTAGCTGCTGCTCGAGTGGGTGCCCGGGCATGGAACTACGTTAACTTTCGTAGTTTACTTCCATTCAATATAAATTGATTTGCTTTCTAGGCAACAAATTGCAGCTCAGCATTATGTAGCATATAAAATGTGCATGGCCACATACATATATGTAATACAATACTTACATGTATGTAATATAATAAGGGCAGACTAAATTTGGGATATCTAGAGAGGATGTGTGAGCGATATGTACTATAGAGTGACATATAATAAAGATGAGATATGTTTACATTTTACACAATGCAGTTACATGTATTACATTTTTATCATCCTGATCTTTCATTATTCTCAATTGTTACTAAAATGCATAAATATAGTCTATGCTATATATATTCATTAACCTTCCAGATAGATAAGAAAAAATTCAAAATTATAATTATATTTGATGACAATGTTTTCTATTTTCCAATTTTCCCAATTATTCTGATTTAAACTTATATATAAACTCATATTAATTATGTTTCCCAGTCCGTTAATAAAACTCATTTGAATTTAATTTTTCATTGTTTAGCCTAGATCATAAATTTATTAATACATTAATCAAATGTCTTCTATGGCACATTCACAGACTCAATTTTATTTTTGTTTTGTTTTTTTTTGCTAAACATTTAGCCATGACACTTCGCACTTCACATTCAGTTCAACTGCAATGAGATAAGAAAATAAATACAGATATATTAAAAATGTTTTATTAATATTACAAAAAAAAAAATATCATGATAATAACAATTTCAATCGAATCGCGGCTATTAAAGCTTTAATTAATTTTACCTCCACTAAAAATAAAAACAAAAAAAAATCCAATTAATATGACATAGATCAGTTTTAATGGTCGTTCGTCTAATTAAAGATTTTCTCTCCATCTCTCATCACACACACACATACTCACACACCGAATATTAGTCGTAAAAACTTTTACGACTCAAAGGAGACGCTGTAAAACCTATCCAGGCAATTAGGCAGCATGGAAAATCAAGAAGCAGGCTGAAAAGAGAGCGGCTGCCGAATGAAAAGCAAATATTATTATCGATGGCAAAATGCCCTTTCGGATGACAAGTGGCAAAAATGTACCGAACTCTGTTTGAACACTTGCCCAAATAACTAGCAGGCCTCTCTCTTGCTCAATATTGCCTTGCCCTGTCTGTCTCGCTGTCTTTCCTTCTCTGTTCTCTTTCTCTGTCTACATGAGTCCCTCTCTCATTTTTTTTGACATTGAAACGGTAGTAGATGGAAACAACTAACCACTTGCATGACACGCTGTTAACTTGAGGTTTTTCGGCTAATGAAAGTTACGGCCATGCAGCAGCAGCAGCAGCAGCAGCAAAAGACAACGGAGAACGTGTATTAGTAATGATAAAAAGAAATATATCCTGTACAGGTAATTAGAGAAGAGGTAATTATGTATATGTAGTTGCTGTATAAATTTATATATATTTAAAAAATTAATGAATCAATAAATATAGAGGGAAATTAGTAGTAATAAATTAATTTATAATACAAATAAATAAAAATATAAAAATCAAGCATACTAATTTATCTTTTCTTTATTATTATGTTATTATTTTATTTGACTTATAACAAATATATAAATAGGGGTATTAAACATATTTTAGAAAATTAAATAAATAATACAAAAATAAATAAAATAAAAATATTTTTTAAATTAAATAATAATATAAAAAAAAATACAACATTGTATATTAAATAAATATTATGATAATTTATACTATTGTTGAATAAATTGCTCAACTTAAAATAATGATAATAATTTATGCAGGCAAAATATTAATTTTCAGCTGGAATAAAAATTTCATGAGTGCACCACCTGTCCACGTGCATCTCTTACAGGGTATTTGGAAAAAAAAGAGACAAAAGCGTAGAGCAAAGAATAACAGACGCCACACACTTGACATATGTGTTGGTCTCCCCGGAGCTGCAGAGAGTGAAAAAAAAGATGAGACGAAGAAGAACCACAGGCAGTGAGCAGAGATGGAGACAGTATATACTACTAGATATTGCAGAATTGTGTGTGTGTGTCAGTGTGTGTGTGCTGTGGATTTTACGCACTGCTAAATAAGCAATTTGCAAAATGCCCAAACCAATAACATAACAAATGACAGTGGCTCCAACAGCGATGCGGTTAGCTGACTGGATAACTGGCTGTTGGCTGAGCTGAGCTGGGCTGGGCTGGGCTGGACTGGGTCTTGCCTTGGCTTGGCTTAGCTAGAATTCGTTTCGCTCTGGCTGGGTTGGAAGATGGCAGCTGCAACTGCAGCTGAAAGCTCAAGCAGCAGCAGCAGCAGCAGCATTTGGATGGCTAATGAAAATAAAGGTTAAGGCAAGCAAATGTGCAGCCATGCCACAACGTGGGGCACGTAGCAAACGCCGCACACACGCTCACACACATACACGCACACGGGGCGAGTGTGAAAGTTTTTCTTGTCAACCCCGTGTGGCTGCAAAATATTTTGGTTTGATTGGTTTGCCCATCCTATTCAGTGGGCCAAAAGTGGTTTATTCAAATGCCAAAGCGTTTGCCCTTGGCCACTCGCAACCACAAAGGAAAAACGGATGAAAAAATGAACAACGAAGCAGCTAAACTTGAATGGAAATTTGCAGGTGTCAGCAATTGAGACACTTGACTAAAGAGCTTAACAGCGGCAAGGGAGTACAAAACGAGTCACAACTTTAAGTCGAGTAAGTGGTGCAAATGTAATCAAGAATAGATATGTTAATTATAATATAATGCATATGATAGAAGAGAGAAAAAATAATAATTAGTAAGCAGATTGCATTAGTTGTTCAGGTGAAGAGCATCCCAATTAAATTCTCATCTCTTAAATCCGACTTTGAGTCTCAACCATATTGCTCACTCTGCTTTATGCACATTCGCTCTGAAAAACTCTCAGAGCAGCCGCAACAGAAGGCAAGTTTTCTTCAACTCATAAGGCTTAACTTCCTAATAGAAGCCTAAAAGCACACTCTGAATATTTAAAGTCAGGCTCCGAGCTGGGTGGGCCACAGTATTTTGGATGGGCCTATGCCAACGTCGACAACGTTGACAACGTCAACAGCATCAACACAACCGCAAAACATCAAACTGCGTTGCAGCAGGAGCGCAGTTAGCAACGGGACAGGGGAGCGGCAGCTGCGGGGGGCACGAGGTAGTAGTAGTAAGAGGAAGACCACCAGCAGAAAGGACATCTACTGGGGGAGTCTGGGCAACTTCGAGGTTACGGAGGCTAAACGCAAAGCCGTATAATTTACAGCACACCTCAATGGGCAGAGCGTGTGGGCGTAGACCAGACAGACAGGCGGCGATAGCAGACAGTGGGACAAAAGCAAGAGTTACCGAATGAAATTGAAGAAAATCTAAGTGTGAGTTAAATAGAGACTTTGAATAATACTACAATAAATAATATTAATAAAAAAATTATATTAAATATAAATATTTTAAATTATTAAATATAAATATTTTAAATTATTAAATATAAATATTTTAAATAAATAATTAAAAAAAAATAAGTTAATTTAATTAAAAATAATATATATAATATTATATTTGAAGAGAAAAGTAAAAAATAAAATAATCTATATTAAAATAAAATGAAATAAACATATATACATATATAATAGAAATATAATTATATATATTAATTAAAATATAATAAATATATAATTCGCATAAGTTCTTAATCTTTGCTTCAACTGAAAATTCAGAATATTAATGCATTTATTTATACAAGTTATATTCTGAATCAAAACAGAAAGCATAACAAGCATTTCATATATATCTATATATATATATATATATATAGCACATCATTTGCCACACTGTGCATCAATGGGGAGTCAGCACTTTGATGCATTTGACAGCGGCAGCGATGGGGGCGTGTCTAAACACCTACACCGATGATAATGGGCCGGCGTCTGTTTATGAATGTAGCGCTGACCAGCGTGGAGTAGGACCGAACTGTGATGGCGATGGCGATGGCGATGGCGATGATGATGATGATGACGATGACAGCACGCATAATTGGCGCTGTGCATCTTGAAGTCATGCGGAGCCGGTGCCATGGTTTTCAACTGAAGCAACAGACGTGCCGGAAATCAACTTAACACAACCGCAAAAGCGCAATCTCCTTTACTACAGGCGGCCACAATGCAGCCGTCCAATAGGTTTTTGTTTCCACTCTTATTTTTTAGTCCCCTTCCCTCTCTCCCCTCTTCACACAGTCTCCCTCCCTCCCTCCTGTGCTTGTTGCGTGTGTTGGCATTTTGGATAATTGGTGTGTCCATGTTGGCCATTGGAGCAAAGGCTGCTCTGCTCTGCTCTGCTCTGCTCTGTCTGCCCGGACTGCCATTTCGACTCCCTGGCTGCACATTAAGTTGCGCTCCAGACCCCCTCCTCCCCCCTCGTAAAATTGACTTAATGATGCTTCGGTGCAACGACTCCTCGACCCTCGACCGCACAGCCCCTCCCTCCATCTGTGGCGACATTTGCCACGCACCCAATTGGTGTCCATCGGTCGGAGTCAGTTGCTCCCCGTGGTCCCATAATGATGTGGCCGACTCGTACTTTGCCTGCTTTGCATGTGCGAACTGTTGCCATGCATTTGGCAGACATGTTTTATGGCCTGTTGGCGCCTTCGAGCTTTGAACAACTTATTACCAAACACTTTTCCAAATGGATATTCTACTTAAAGAAGAGTTTGTGATCCCATTTCCTACAAGCAGAGCTTTATGCAAATGCAAAACAAATCAAAATCATCTCAAGTATTTTCTCTCTACTTCATTATAAATGCAGATTCACATTGAAAGAAATCAAATGAATTACAAAACAATTCCCGATGCTGCTGCAGCAAGCGTCAAGTGCATTAATTAAATTAAAGCCCCAGCCTAGGAATTTACACAAACAAAACTCAAATACAATAGAGAAAGAAACAAATTTCTGGCCGCTTAACGAATGAGCAATACTCTTTAGAAAATTTTAAAATATTTTTACAGTCCATCAGAAAGCAATTTATGTAAAGAATTTATTTATAAGCGACATTTTGGAATATGAAAATACATTTTATTTATTCTTAAATATATTTTGTATACTTTTATTTAATTGAATTTCAAATATATGATATTTTATATTTCTTTATTTTTTTTATATTAAAAAAAAAAATAAATATATAAAATTTTTGTATTTATTTTTATTTAATTGAAATTATCTAATTTCAATTTTTTATATTCTTGGTATATAAAAATAGACTTTATACATTTTTCATTAATCGAAATTCAAATACTTCGATATCTAAATTTTCTATATTTTTTCTGCTATAGCCTATATATCCTTTTCAAAAAGAAACATAAACGGATTGAAACATTCCAAAATATGCAAAGTAAACAAAGCGCAAAAATCTTTTGTAACCAGTCTCTGCTATTTGACTATTAATCAAAACAAATAGCTCAAGAGAAAATAAATATTTAATTACCGCTCAACAAGGGCTTTTGTAAATGTTTTCGTTTACAGCAGCGTTGGACGAGGGGGGCGTGGCAGAGTTTCATATTCTGTTAACGGCATTTGGGAATTCATAAGCCTCATTTTTGGTCTTTCTTTGCATTTCATTAGGGAAATGCATAAACAGTTCAGATTCTGCTGCTGCTTGCGCCTCTTACTCTGCCTCTGCTGCTGCCCCTGCCTTTGCCTCTGCCTCTGCCACTGCACAGCCCTTTTTTTGAGCCAATTTGAACATCTCAAGAACTGTTGCAGGCCATGGCATCCTGGCGCACCTGTTCTATTTTCCGTTCTACATTTCAGGCCAAACAGAAGTGGTGGGCGTGATGGGCGTGGTGGCAACTTGAAAGTCGAGTGTTGTCTGGATTTGATTGAGTCAAAGAAGAACTTACTCTGACAGTTAATTTAATTAGTCTGACATTTTGTTTGGCAATTGCCTGCACTTTGAATGCCCTGCGAAATGTGACAAAAGTAGGGTATCTTTGTCAGTTGACTTAATTATGAGTGGGAAAATGAAATAGAAAATGAAGCGTACAAATATTTGATCTATATTACAATTTATTTTACAACAGCTATCTTCACATATTTTTACTGCCAAATATTATATTACTAGATACAGCTTCTTTCTTTAAATTTATTGACAATATTCAAAAGTAATTTTACAGCTCAGTTGTACAAATTACAGAGTATATACTGATTGCTCAATCAGAATTCTGTTATTCAGTTCTATCTATATACTTTTTAAATTTCTTTAGACAACCAAGACTGATCCAAGTCTTGCAGTTCTGAAATGAAGTCTAAGCAATGAATCGAAGTATTATGCAGAGCCTCGCAAATGAATCATTGAAGATTATGTGCCTGAATAAAATAATCATAATAATCACTTAAGAGCTTAAGACATATATGTAAATATATACTAAATTAATATATAAATACATATGACTATATAAATATTGAAAAAAAAAAAAAATGAAATTCTCATATAGGTATATCTATGCATAAAATTGCAGAACTTTCTTTTAATTTCATATCACATAAAATCTATTTACAGAGCATCTTTCCGTTATATACGCCCGCCTCAAGTCATCATCAAGCCTTGTTAGTCGTAATTAATTGTATATCAACAAAAACGAAATGCCAAACAAATGGCCAAAAATATATCAAAAAGGCCATATTCTGTGTACGACTTGACAGTTACGACACTCAGCCTGTTCGTCGCTCTGTCGCTTTGTCGCTGGGTCGATTGTCGCTTGGTTGTTTCAGCCAAAATTGAAAACGCATTTGCCAATTTATAAATGTTGTGTACTTTCATTTCAATTGATTTGGTTTTCGATTCGCTCCGTAAAAGCCACAAAATAGCAACAAATATTATTTTACTTGCTTTTCGGCTTTTACGGCAATCAATTTTTGTGGCTCCATGCGAAAGACCACTAATGGTAGCCAATACCCTTCGATATTAGCAACGCATACTCAATTATTTTTAGTGTATGCATATGTGTGTGTGTGTGTGTGTGTGCATAGTTTGTGAGCACACAAATACACAAACACACACACATACACACTTGGATTGAAAGGCATTTTGTAAATATTGCATTTTGACCTCAAAAAGTTGAGCCAAAAACGTCAAAATAGTGGCAGGAAGTGAAGCTGAGTTGATTTATGTGATAAAATATTTTTGCATATAAAAAAAATGTATGTACACAGAATTTATATATTGCACATAAATACATAAAAAAGAATATGAAATAAATTTTGTATTAATTATAAAATATTCTTAAGCCTTGTTTCAGCTTCATACAACTTGATAGAGCTTAAGCAAAACTTAAACTAAACTTGAACAAGTTGCTGCAATTCTTTTCAGCTGCCAGCTAAACGTCACAAAATATTTACACAACACTTGAAAAAAAAGAGAAAGAGTTGGAAAAATTTAGCAAAGTTAAAATTTAAAAACTTAAAACTCTGTTGGGCCAAGCTAATGATGATGATTTTTAATGAAATACTTAAACAAGTTTTCTCAGCTTTTCCTGACACCCTGCCTGCCTACCTCTCTCTCTCTCTCTCAGTTTCTCTGTCTATTGCCCTCACTCGGCAATCAAAATTATTAATTCATGAAAATTTACAAAAATTTTCAAGCGCTTCTGTTGACTTTAGCATCCGTTTGCAAAGTTGTGAGCACATCCAAAAGGTAAACTTGCATAAAATCTACAGCAATAAATTTTGCAATTATCTGAGTGATAGAGAGAGATAGCGAATGAGGACGACAGAGAAGCATAGAAGGGCGGGCCTCGGTTAGCTGGCTAAGGCGCCATCTTTTAGTGCCGGCCATTGCCTAACAAAATGGCGCCAACTGGCGTCATTTTTATGCCCGATTGATGTGCAATATATTCAGAGCGCGTTGCAGCCAAATGACAATGACAGCAGCTGAAAGCAATTCCAGGAAGCAAAACTGAGCTAAGATGGGAAGTAGAGCTCTGAAGATATAAGCCAGAAGAGTCTAAAACATGTGTACAAAAACCAAAAACAGGTGAGAGAAGACATCAGAAGAGAAGCTTTAAAAGTAAAAATATAAATAGTTCAAGTCCGAGCAGAAAACAAACTTCTCGAGATCTAAGAAACAAATAACTTAACGAAAAAACTGCTAGAAAGATTAGTAAATAAATAGTTAGGTTGGTAAGGCGAACAATTGTTAAGTTTACTTCAGAGCTTAAAGAAGGAAAGCTCATGAAAGTTAGAGCTTTGAGCACAATGTCAACTAATGTGCTTTTCAAGTTGAAAGCTTTGTAGTGCTAGTTCAAACTAAAACAAAAAAGTAATTTAATCAAAGTTGACAAAAGCTTTAAAGACATTCAACACGAATATACTAAAGAAATATCTGTCAATCCGTGCCACCACAAAGTAGAGACGCAGTAAAAGTAAAATAGAGCTTATTTTAAGACGCTATACAACACTGCTTTTTTATGTGAAGTCTCACTTTCAGCCAGCGTCATTTAGAATTGGTAACTTAAATTAATCGTTGCCAGAGAAGCTGACAAATCCATTTCTAAAACGATTTTATTGGCAGTAGATATTTCTTCAGAAAAAGCGAATTCAGGTTAGGTGGGCCATGGGTTGGGACAGTGTGGGGTAGTGTCTTGGGAGGAGCGACTGTTGCCAGTTTTATGATTGCAGCGCACGTCGAAGACGTTGCACGTCATCAATTCTTTTGACATGTCCTGCGGCCATTAAGGCTGAAGGAGCTGACGACGCCGACGTAGCCAAAGACAGTTCAATGCAGAGTGTGTGTGTGTGGGTGTGTGTGTGTGTGTGTAAGTTTCCGCTGCCTTTCCGTTGGCTTTTCCCTGTGGCTGCGTCTCAAATTAACCTGATACCAGCCGCTGCTTTACGTATGCTGTCAAATTTCCCAAACGCAGGCGGAAGCATTTCCCAGTCATCAGCCAGCAGCGGAAGCGTATCGAAGGCGCCTCCTGCTCATTAAAAATGCAATCGTCCTTAGAGTACTCGATCTCTGTGAGTGTGTGTGTATGTGTGTGCGTCATGAATAACCCAAGAGCTGACATTGACTGCTTATTGTATAACTTGGCCATATTAATGGCTGTCAATATTGATACCACTCGTGGCAAGCAGCCTTTTGTGTTGCCTCAAAATCCAATCGCTTGTCGGCATTCAATTATCTATCTGCATCGTGTTGCATGCTGGTCATGCTGCCTGTCTCTTATCTCTTAGCTCTTGGATTATGGTATTGGCCAGGTTTTTGTTGCCCAGCCCACAATTATAATTATGCTAATGCTAATGCATGCTATTCACTAGCTCGTTGCATTCCCATTCAATAATGAATGTATACAAATTTGCATTTGATTAGCCAAAGGCAAGAGCCAAGCCGGCTATTTAGATATTTTCTATGTAATGAATTCGAATTAATATCTGTTTGCCACAAACATTGCCAATTTATATATATCCTATTGATGTAGGAATTGAGCTCAGTTAGAAATGCAGGCAAACGGAAAAGCTCTCTAAAGTCGAAGCAAAATTATTAAATAAATGAAAAATGATATGCATAAATAATTCATTTCTGATTTTCTCAAATATTTGACAATGCTTTAGTCAAACAAAAAAAATTTTTGTTTATGCAACGTATTAATCAGAGAAATGCATTTTTATGATGGCTACAAAAGTTTAGGCTGCGCAAGCGGGCAGGCTAGTGGGAGGGGGGCACAATGTTTGACTGCTTCGCTCTGCTCGCAGCAGCTAGAAAATCCATTAAACTTTTACGACCAGTGTAAACATTAAGTTGCATATGCAATTTTATGTGCAAAGGGCTAAACGCCGCGGGCATTGCAACAAAATTTCCTAACTTAAGCGCGCCCCATTCGCAGCTTCACAGCCTCAGAGCCTCAGAGCCAAACGGGACGGACGCGTTTATCTAACGCCTTAGATATTGTAGCCAACTGTGATTTCATTTCTTTTCGGACTGCCACTAAACACAGGAAAATGTTGAAAATATCTTATGAGCAGCAGGAAGTGTTGCAACTACTCTAAATTACTGGCAGTTCCGAAGAAACTGAATGGAAGAAAGTCGAAATATATTTGAAATATATTGCCGAAATATATATGAGCAAAACTAAAGGGACTGAATGGAAGATATGGAATAATATATAATATGAGGGAGTGTATATCATATTATAGAACCAATGGACATATTAGGTCAGTCAAGCAAAATGTACTTGGATTATATTTATATCGTATAATAAAAAGAGACAGTCTTATTTAATTATTTATATTTTTCGTTTTTTGCTTTATTAAATATTTATTTTATTATTCTTCTTCAGGCAATCTTTGAATTGTCTGTGCATTTCTCGTTATATATACGTGCTTGTATATATTATGTATATAATATATTATTTTCAGCTTTAGCTTATAAACTATAGCAGCTATATTTCCCCAGCAAACCTCAGTTTGGCAGGCCTGAAAGCTGTGTGAGCCGCAAGATCTATGAGTCAAGTGTAGCTGCTGCTGTGCGAATGACTTCACACAACACACACATACATAGTTTACATATACACACACACAGACACACTGTAGTCTCACAAGTTTTGGGCGTGTGTATTTACGATTTTGTAATATTTATGCTGTGACGCTTCTGCTGTCTCTACGCGTGTGTGTGTGTGTCTGTGTCGATGTGGCTTTTCCGTCAACTCTCAGTAGCTTCCCTTTAGCTCTCCCATCCACTGCCGCAGTCATTGCTATCTGGTATCTATGGCAACAGCTTTACGAGCTCAGCCTTAATTCTGGGCAGCGGCACAGTGGGTGGCTTAAGTGTGTGTTTGTGTAAGACTGTATGTGTGTGGCCTTTTATAGATAGTTTCAGCAAGTTTGTTGGCACTCACAACATTATAAATTTGCCATAAATTATCGTTATATGAAATGCAGCGAGTCGCTGATAGGGCGAACAGTAGCGGAACTTTGATTCAAAAAAACTGCGCAAAAAAAAGTTTATTATGCTAACGAGCGTATAATATATGGATAGAGACAAAGAGAGAGAGGGAGATGGGGCGGGAGAGAGATCGATGTATATAGGGACTTTATAAAATATACAATTAACATATGGATAGGAGATTTAGATAAATACATAGCTATATATGTACATAGAGAGATACAGAGAGAGAGAGAGAGAGAGAGAGAGAGAGAGAGAACATATCATCCACTAAGCAAGTAATTGAGAATGCTTCAAACAACATAATTAAACTCCAACTTGTCGTTTCATGATCGAGCAGAGAGGCAACTCAGAGAAAGTTTCAGCAGTTGAGATCGAACTTCTTTGGGAGAGGTCGGCCCTATAAAAAGACGAGCCTGCAGCAGCTCAGCTTCAGTCGTAGGGCCTTCTCACTCAGTGCAGTGAAGTGATGCTCCACCTCCTCCTCCGCCTCATTTTCTTCATCATTCTTCGGATTGTGTATTTGTAGTTGTATATTAGTTAATAATATTAAGCATAGAATAAGCTGCCTTTGTAATTATTATATTTATACTTTAAAGATCATTGATTATTAAATAATTATTGTAGTAATTATTGTTATAAGATAATGATCATTATGTTTATGATCACTGTGCTAAATATAAATAACTGTGTAAATAGTCAGTATAACATTGATCAATGTGTTAATGTTTATTGGGAATATGAAATGAACTGTCATAAATAAAATAATCATCATCTATATGATCATTAAGACTATTTGAAATGACGTTGATGATAACGTATTATATAATAATGTAACAACATATTGCAATTGATATGAGATCAAATTTTTTGAGAATCATAATAATTAATAAATTAATAATTAATTGCAATAAAATTTCAGTTTTAATTGTTTTATATTATAAATATAGCCCGAAGATTTTTGCTTCTTTAACATATTGCAGCTGGTCACAGCGTGAAGACTATTTGTCAGTCTGGCACTCCCGACTAGAGGCCTGTTATATATACACATACATAGCTATATTGCCTCGGTCATTGTACGACTTGGTAGCTATTGGCTTTCAGTCACTTGGCATGCTGCATAGCCTGGGGCTGCGTTTTTTATTTATGCGTGAAAGCTTTTACATTTTCGGACAACTCGCAACGCGAATATGTGGCATGTGGAGCTCCTCTTACACTCTCTCTCTGTCTCTCTCTCTCTATCTCTCTCTGTGTCTGGGCCACTTCAGCATTCGGAAATTAAAACTTTTTTATGGTCTTGGCATAGTTTATATATAAATTTAAATATATTGTTGCAAGTTGCAGTGAAGTCAAGTGGCGACCACACAAATTGGTCAAACTAATAAATTTTGTAGAACTTAACTAGTTTTTACAGCGATTTCTTTTTTGTCTGGGCCAACAAATGTTAGTTGAAAGTAATCCGCAAAAGTCCAGGATTTGAGCGTTAAATGATTAAGCGAGAAAAGGAATTATAAAACGCGAACAATGTAAAAAGTCATTTGTCACATGAACTGTTAGAACTGTTAAAACTTTGCGCGATTACAACTTGGGTGTAGAATATATTTAACAATTATTAAAGATGTTACTACTAAATTTTTTTAATATATTAACATTTAAATAAGAAATGTTCTTATAAAAATTAAATTATTAAATAATTTTAATAATATATTATTTAAAAATACTATAAAAAATACTATGTATATATATAAAAATGAATATAATAAAATTTGCATAGAAATGTTTTCATCAACAGTTTAATTTATAAATTATATATAAAGCACTTTAACAGGACAGCTCTCAATCATAGCAGCTAGCTAGGATCTGCCCAGTATTTTAATGGCACTTTATAATTCTATCAAACCTATATTTAAATAAGTTAAACAGAACTTAACAATGCATATTTTCAATGCACACAAACACATCTTTAAAGTATTAAAAAAAAAATTATTTATGTATTAATTCTTCAATGCACTCATAAAACAAAGTTCCTCAAAAGTTTCTCTATAAGAACTTTGATAAAGCTTTCGACGTTACCAAGGCACAATGCGAGCTTTAATCCACTTTGCATTTTTCTAAGTTTTCTCTAGATTATTCTCACAATCTCTACTTTTGTTCACTTACCTATTTAGCACGGCTATGATTTCTCCTTCCACTTGACCAGTTGCTGGTCCTCTTGATCCAGTCTTCGCATTCACTTTTCAGCAATTAGCAGTAAAATCTTGTTCATCAGCTCGTTGGCCACAGTTTCGTGCAGGGTATTCAGTCGTGCGGCAAGAAAATCGCCAAATTTGATATAGAGCAGCTCACGGTGCGTGGGCTGATGACGTGTGCTGGCAGCGCCGGCACCTGTGTAGCTGCTGCCAGGTGAGAGACGGCCCCCTGCACCGAGCACATTCATGTTCGCATTGGGCGGACAAGCGCCGCGATGATTACCATCTAGGTCATCATCGTCATCGTCATCATCGTACTCCAGGTCATCGTCATCATCGTCCAGATCACCAGCATCCACATCGATCAGCTCGTTATTCGTATTGATGATCAAATGCGGCGGAGGCGTGGCATACAGCCCACTTTTGGCCACCTGCAGGCGAGCTTTGAGCTGTTGCTTTGTCTGCGGTCGAATTGTGGCCAATTTCGAATGTGCCTGCGTCTTCTGGGCCGATCGACTGGCTGCCAGCTCATCGGGCTGCTCCTCCAAGTCCGGCGACTCCGGCTCGTCCTTGATGTAAATCGAAGGTGAGCTGCTGCAGGAGCGCGAACTGCCACACAGTTGCACAGGTGCAGCCGCTGTGGGTGTGGGCGTGGGCGTGGACGTGGGGCAGGGCGCGGCTGCCACCGCCAGAGGCAGCACAACAGCTGAGGGTGCCTTCTGCAACGAGGTGAGGGTCACGTCCGGCTGCAGCTGCAGCGCCTGCAAATGCTGCGCCTGCTGCTGCAGTGCCGCAGGCAGCTGGCTAATGCTGGGCTGGATTGCAGGTGATTTAATTGGCTGATTGTTGGGATTGTTTGGATCGCTGGGCGCAAAATATTGATATTCATCATGGGCTACGCTGTTGTTGTTGTTGTTTGTGTTGTTGATGTTGTTGTTGCTGTTGCTATTGCTGTTACTGTTGTTGTTGCTGTTGATATTTGTGTTAATGTTGTTGTTGTTATTGTTGCTATTTGTGCTATTGTTGTTGTTGTTGTTGTTGTGGGTAGTAGCCTCTGCAACAGGATGCTTAATGCGTTCACGAGATCTGAGAAGCAGAAAATTGATGTAAATTTTAATGTCATTATTTTAGTTAAATATTTAAGATGAATATTAGACATTTTTTGTACATTTAAATTTTTTGTAAATTATATATATATTTTTTTAAGTTTTATTAAAATGTAAAAGAAACAGTTAATACATATTGACATAGATATATATAAGAAACAAATTATTTAAAAAATAATTCGAAATAAATAAATTAAAATATATTTAGAAATATTTATAGGTGAATTAAAAAAATTAAACATAAGGGCCAAATATTTATTCTCTTTTAATTTGAAATACAACTCTTAATATAACGTTTATTAAAAATTTAAAAATAAATATTCATATTCTTCTTCTTATTAAACCACATATAAAGAGTTGTATTTTAAATTAGCCAATAAATATTTTAGACGTTTATTCCCATTTAATGTCTCCTATTCACCTATAAATATGTCTCTCCCTTGCACCATCCCCTCCCCCTTTTTTGTACTCACTTTCGCTCCCTGATGACCTCTTTGAGAAAGGCCATGGCATCGTAGTACTCCCACTTGGACTTGAAGCGCGTTGTGCCCAGCATTTTCTCGTGATTGAGCTCGCGTCGAAAGATCTCCCTGAGGGAGGTGAAGGTGCGCTGCACTCGCTCGCCATTCACGTTGAACATGCGACCCAGTTCGTTCCATTTGACGGCCTTCTTCTTGTCGGAGCGCTTGTAGTGCGGCAGACGGCAGTCCCACAGGATGGGATTGAGCCGAACTAGCTCGATGAGTCGGCGCTTTTCGATGTTGTGACGCGAGAATGCCATCTCAGTAGCTAACTCTTTGTCTTTCTCTCTCTCTCTCTCACACACTTACTCTGTCGTTCTCTTAAGAGTCTCTTAGCTTTTTGTTGTTGCTGCGGCCTCTTTTGTTGGCATTACCAAAGTGTCCACTGCGCATGACACTCACACACACGTGTGCGTGTGCGTCCTTTGGTCGCTTCGAGATGCTGCGCAAGCTGCGTGAAGTGAGAAAATCGTTAATATAATTTGTTGCCTGTTTATTGCCTTGATGGCCAACTGGCCGAAAAGTATGCAACGTTTCGGACACTTCATATTTAAGGGTTTGAGTTTGACTTGCGATTTGAACATTGTTTCTGAGCTCCGAGTTCAATGAACTGAGTGGAGCTGCATAGATAGGTTGGGGATTTTTGTCAGAGAAATGCGAGAAATGCAAATGCAATTGTAAAGCATAAAAGGTGGGAAGAGGAAGCAAAGGAAGTCTAATCAACTGCTGTAACTATGCAAAGCAGTTTAAAAATCAATATCAAATTAATATGGGGAAGGGGAAGAAATATGCACTATAATAATTAATAACTGCAGGATTCGATTGAGGAGTCACATTAGATATAGAGTTTTCTTTACTTAGTTAACACTTTAAAGCCTTTTAACATATATTTTGTTAGAAATTAGATGAATTTAATTTTAATCAATCTTAAATTTAAATATGAGAAACAGAACATTAGAGAACATTTTTTAATAACATTATTATTACTTTCTTTTTTAATAATTTGTATATAAATATTAATATGTCCATATATAAAAAAGTCTACTAAAAATACCGAAAAAAGATAGAATGAAATGTTATGCCAAAAAGATCTTAAACATGTTTATAAAGCAACAAAACATATCTAAGTGAACTGCAACAATAATTCCGATTTGCCGATTTGTAAAGCTAATGGGAACGGCATGTGATTTTTGAATTCAGTTGAACATGATGAGCAGGAATCCATATTATTTTATAAACATATGCACGCATATGTATATATAAATTTATATATGTCTGTATATTATATAGATATCTAAGTACTTCCCTCAAACAAAGTACAATTAAAAGTTAACCAAACAAAAAATCGCATAAAATAAACATTTGCAACGTTCTGGCTTCGCATTCCCAGAATTGAAGCGTTGTGGTCGAGAATGTGCAGGTACATATGTACATATATACTATACATATATGTATATGTATGTACGTGGATACATGCGCTACATATACAGCAAGTTGTGTATCGTTTGCAGATCTGATGAGCAATTGTTATGCGTTAAATGTGAAATTTTCATTAGAAATCATAATTAGATAGGTGAAGAGTACCTGAAATGATAATTTTGATTGATTGGGCTGATCGATCGACTGGGTTGTTAGATAAATTATAAACGATAGATAAAATGTTAAATGTGATTGAATCATACATACGAATCTTATACATAGAAATTGATTTACATGAATAGCTATTGAAGATAATTGATTGGGTACATATTTGATTGATTGAATAATCAGATCATTTTAGCTACTGAATACTTTGTTTATATATAGACATCTATATTTCATAAAATGTGTTTTTATATATGGGCGGAATTATTGGGACAAAGAAAAACAATAGGAAATTTGGTGATCTATAGATATACAGCTTATTTAGAGAAACTACGTCTTACCAATCCTTCAAGCAGATTTGCCCTTGTCACACGCACACTCTCTCTCCCTCTCTCTCGCTCCCTCTCTACCTGTTTGTTGCCTGCTCTGCTGATTGCGTTGTCTCTTTTCAGCTTACGTCAGAAGTTTTGTCGCCTCTTTAGCTTTGAATTTGTGATGCGTTTTCTTTTAGCTTTTGTTTTTTGCCAATTTCTCGTCTCAACTAATTTTCAATTGTGTGCTGCAGTGCTCACACACAATTACACACACATATAAATACATGTACACCCGCAGAAAGGCTATAAATACGCAAAAGATTTGCCGACTTGCTGATACCAACAACAACAACAACGAAAAGAGTATAAATTATAATTGATATAATTAAAACAATTTGTGTACGCACTTGCACGAGTTTAATTTGTTGAATCTCTTATGATTTTGCTTTGTGTTTTATTGTATTTTTGTTTATTTTTTATTTTTATATATATCAATTTTATACTAAAACATTTGGCGCCTCGTAAGCGACTAAAAACAACTTTTTCTTAGTTCACAATTTTCTGAGTTGTTTATTTGTTTGTTGTTGTTATTGCTGTTGTTGTTATTGTGTTTATTAACAATTTGAGCAGCACGTCGAGAATTTATTTCAATTTATTTCAATTAACAAAACGTTGCTTGTTGTTGCTTTTATTGCTGTTGTTGCTGGCTGTGCTCGGTCGTTAGCTCGTTTGCTGCCACTTGTCGCAGTGTTAGTAATTGTTGCTGTGTGTTGTATGAAGGCTATGCAACAACTATTTGCCACCACAAAAATCTGTAAACGATGCGAGCGCAAAATGTACCACAAAATTCACAAACACAGCTGCACTAAGCGCGTGTGTATGGCTGTGTGTGTGTGTGAGTGTGTATACACAAATAAGCGGGCGGACGCAGCGAGAGCAACAACTGCTACAACAGCAACAACAACAACAGCTACACTCACACGCACTCACACACATTCACACACACGCACAGCAGCACAATTGCAAGCTCAATTGATATTCGTATATTATTAATTTAAATTGTTTATTATATTTGTACATTTGTATCTGGCTGTGTGCCTTCGTGTGTGTGTGTCGGTGTGTCTGTTCGACAGCCCAACGCTTTGTTGCCAACGCTTCTTGGCAGCAGCAGCTGCTGTGCGTCGCTGTTTTTCACAACTTGCCCCACAAAACCAACTGTAAACGAACTTAAATTTTCTTGCAAATTGGCGGCGCAGCAGCCGCTGCTGAGCGCACGTAAGCCACATAGAGAGCGACGTTCTGCCCGCTGCGCTCTGCTAATGTTTTTGTTTGTGTATGCAGTATGAAACAAACGGCGAGAGCGAGAGAGCGTGCGACCAACAGACAGAGGCGGAGTGAGCGAGAGCAACAAGCGAAGAGAGCACGAGAGACCCACGCGTTGTTTTTGGGGGCTGCGTTCTCTCTCTTATTTTGTTGTTGTTGCTGCTGCTGCGGCTGTTGCTAATGCTGAGAGGATGCTTTTTGCTCAACATTCTGCTGATGTAAACAATTGGGTGAACTTTTGCTGTGAGCTGTTGCCAATAAACCTAGCAACGTGTGCTATCCACTAAAGTGAGTGAGCGAGAAAGGGAGAGTGGCGTTGAGGGAGAGACTGATGTGTGAAACAGGATACTGTTGAGCTACTCTATTCAACTAGTTAAGCCAACAAAACTAAGTTGGAATTGTACGTGGAAATTGTCTGGAAATCTGTTGTAAACTAATATATTAATTGAATTTAAATTACTAAAATAAATTAAATTTAAACTGTTATCTAATAAAATTTATATAAAAATTGTTGTAAAATACATATATACAAATATTTCTTTTAACTTAATATTAATTTAACAGTATTTAAAAGATTTTTAATGTAATTTGGAAATAATTTATAATCTTATATAAAATATTTATAATATAATATAAGAATAATATTATGGTATAGTAATATGATAGCTTATTATCAGCTTATTACTTACTTATCAGCTACATAGAAGTTCCCTTAGTCAATCAACTGCAATTTTAGGCAGCTAGCCGATCGTTAAGCAAGCCAGCCATAAATCCTCTTCATATCTGCATGAGATATGCATAGAACGCCCGCGCCTCTTTGCTTATCAGCGGGCTCGCTTGGTAAAGGCAAATAAACAAGAAACCGAAAACCCAAGACAAAGCGAAAGGGGCGCTCGCACCGACCGTAGAATAACAACGGGAACAACAAACAAATGTGCGCGTGTGTGTGTGTTTGTGTGTTTGTCTGAGCACGCATTATAAACAAAGGAAAATCGATAAAGCCCAAGATTGGCAAGAGCAGCAAAAGACGCAGCAACAGCAGCTGAAGCAGTAGAAGCATCAGCAGAAGCAGCAACAAAACGTACTGCATAAAACAAAAACAAAGCAACAAGCAGCAAACAGCTGAAGAGCGCAGCGCAGCGCAGCCATAGAGAGCAGCAGCAATTGAGCGAGAGCCGAGGGTTGCGTATGCCCTTGGCTGCTGCTGCTGCTGCTGCTAGGATGGATAGAACCAAATTCATTAAGTCTGTGTATTGGTAGCAGGCGCTGAGAGTCTGCCAATGGCAGAGGCCTCACACTGAGGCTACCGTTAACAATGGCCTGTTCGCATTTGGCGTGGGAGAGCGCGAGTTCAAAGCTGCTCTCTTGCGTTTGGTTGTGTCTCTGCTGCTGACATCTAACAATGCGAACAAATACAAAGGCACCGTCACACACACACACGCACACGCATTCACACACATACAGAAATATTCAATTTGCTGCTTGGTACTGCCTGCAATCAACTTTATTACTCGCTTCTGCTGCCACCTCCGCCGCCGCTGCTGCTGTCGCAGTTGTTATTTGCTTTTTGCTTGTGTCGCCGCCGTCATCGTCGTCGTCGTCGTCTCGTTTGGTCATCTGAAAAATAAGCTACATACGTTATTGTGGCAGCGTCGACGCCAGCATCAACGCCGGCGTCGGCATTCGTATTTATCAATCGTTCGTTCTGTGGGCCATTGCAGTCATATGCCCATCATTTCATACCCTCCATTCGCATTGTTAGACTTATCAACATGCATACTGTGTGTCTGTGCATGTGTGTGTGTGCCAGTGGATGCTGATGAAGCGTACAGTGCTCGACACACGGTCCAATATTTTGAATGAGATTAATTAACAACAATGCAAATCTTACATGCGGTCCAACTATTTACATATATACATACATACACTTGCCAGAATAAATATGCTTACTTGTTATGCACATAAAACTTGTTTATTTGAACTGATTGACTGCCGGGCTGATTGATTGATTGATGATCCAAGCCGTAGGAATTAGAAAACCAAAAACTTTTACTATTGTTAGTTTAGGTTTTTAGAAAATATGTTAGTCTAGAACTGTTTGATTTATGGCATATTTACTCATCACAACATCAACTACTGTTTCTACTACTATTTTTACTGCTACTAATTGCCTTTTCTTGTCTTTATGAACTAGTTAAATTTATTTCGAGTGTGTTTAATATTTAAGCATTCAATTAATATTTGACAACTGTTTAAAATATAGCTTTTAACTTTTTTCTGCTGCAAATTTGTCTACTACTATTTTTGTATTAAGCAGTTTTTTTTTATGTTAAGGTTTAAAAAGACTTAAGTATTTATCTTTATTTCTTTTTCCTGCTTCTTTAGTTTTTTGATAAGTTTGATCTCTTTTGCTACTACTACTACTACTTTGTCTACTACCATTTCCTTGCTAAGCCAATTCATTTCACTTTGAAGCTCACAGAACATTGAATACCAGTTACTTACCTTAGCTGCTTTATGTTTACTGCGAATTCGGCTTTTTCTACTACTTTCTTTACCACATTTTTGATCATGTGCCAGCTCAAGCTTCACTCAGCACTCGAACATTTAATTAACAATTTGGAACTAATTAAAATAATGCTTTCAACCAATTTTTCTACTACCAACTGCTTTTTATTTCAACTACTTTTTCGTTCTTTATGAGCCATTTAACTTTGGGACTCGAGAATTTTAATAGCTGCTTGATTTTTAGCCATTTCTTGACCATTTACTTGCCATTTATTGCAATCTCTGGCCCAGCTTGGTCCAATTAGCAACGATTGGCAACGAGAACAACATCATCAAGGCAGCAAAAAAAAAAAAAAAAAAAAGCAGTCAAAAGTCAAATACAGAAAAACTTTACCCAGGGGCAAAAGTTTGGCAAGTTGGGGAGTTGTGAATGAATTATTTAATATTACGCTTTGTACATAGGCAACTTTTCTTGCTTTCAATACATTTGCTTTCTATTTTTTTTTTAATTTTTATATATTTTTTTTTTTTCAATTTTTCCGCCTCTAGTTTCGCCTAGCGAAGTAGTGCTCAATGAGTGAGTAGAGTAAGTACTTGGGTATTTTTTCAATTTATATGTCTCTGCCATTTGCTTGCAAATTGAGGTGAAGTATTTAAAGGCAAAGCCGTCTTGGGGCTTGGACTCATAAATCGAGCGAGTCTCTGTCTGAAAGACGCAATTTTTGATTGCCAGACTTATCTGTTCTGTCGTCGCCGTCGTCGTCGTCGTCGACGCAGCTGTTTGTGTTTCCATTAAGAATCCATTTAAATATTATCTTGTGGCACATGCAACATTTCGCTTCCGTTTGACATTTAGCCAAATGAGCAAAGATAAGCGCCAAAGGCTTTCAATAAGCTCCGCACATAATTATATTTCAGCTATTTAAGTAATTAATTTGGAGTCTCAAAACAAATATGATAATTTACTTAAGCTGCTTCAGTGGCCGTTGCATCCATTGTGGCACGTGGCACACTGCAATTAGGAGTCGCCACAAATGAAATTAGTTGTGAAGTGCGCCGGTAAATTCAAACTCAAATTCAGTTTCAATAAATTGTTGAACCTGCCATTTGCCATCTGCCTTTTGCCACATGCCACAGCCGCAGTCAAGCGTCATAATTGTTTATGCCACACGCCAAAGCACAATGATTTTGTCTTTTGATTTTAATTGGATTTGGCGAATCTCAAATACCCCTTGGCCATATTGATCAAATGTCTTCGCATCTAAATTGTTTGCATTGCTCGAGCCTAGACTAACGTAATTCTTATCAGTTATAATCGAATCTGATTGGAAATTTAAGCTGCTTCACTATTATATGACATTTATATTATCGTGGTATTTAAGTTTTTGAATATGGATTAAATAGTTCTGCATTATTTATATTTTTACTAAACTCTTTTTTTTATATAAAAAATAAAAAAATATTTTGTATAATTATTAAAAATTCATTTATTTAAAAAAAATAATTTAAAAACGTACATATAAAATACAATTATTTAATTATTATTTATTAAATTTATTATTTAAAATTTATTAACTTATAATTTTATTAAAAAAAAAAAAAACTATCTATATTAATTTTATTTAAATTATAAAAATACAATTTTTTCAAATTAAAATTTGCAACATTAATTTTGTCAAATTTTAAAATAAATTGAATAATTTATAATACCATAAATCAAGCCAATAGCTTTATAAAGTATTTTATATGTATTAATATTCTTTAATATTTTTCCACCTCAAAATTTTAGTTTATTCTAAACAGCTTATCAGATTATGATTAAAAATTAGGTAATTCCATTTGTAAAATTCAGATTCACAGAAACTTTTAAAGTTTTTTGGTTGTTCAACCTTTTCAAGCCGCTGCTTCATAAAGTCAAGCGCCCAATTACGTTACTTGGCCAGTAGAGAGAGGGAGAGAGAGACGGCCGACAGAGGTATGCTGTGGACCGTCTGCCATCTTGTAATTCGACGTACATTTCTACTTTTTTATTATTTTTTGAGCAAAAGCAATGAAAGAAAACAAAGAAATGCGAACGCTGTGCAAATAAATGCAAAATAATATTACGAAAAGTTGACCGAAAACCAACGAAAGACGCTTCAGCGGGTCTGGGAGTTGGGGGAAAGGGCGCCAGGAAGCCAAGGCCCTCGTTGAGTCGTTGCACTTTGCCAGCTCAACGAAGCTGCCACTGCTGCTGCTGCTGCTGCGCCTAAAAGCAAACACTTCATTTCTAAATAGAATTTTGCAATTTGCAAAAAGTTTTTTCGAGCGAGAGTTTCGCTTCTCGCTTTTGCTGCTCGCTGCTCACAGTTTGATTCTCTCTTCTCGTTGGCCATCACTTGTCCATTGATTTCAATACCAATTTTTTCTTCTTCTTAGTTTTGCTTATTGGCTTCCTTTGTATGCACGTATATTTTCTCTCCTTTTTTAGCCGTATTTATTTCTTGGCCTCTTTGGCTGCCATTTTAATGCGCAATTTGCCAAAGAACTTGATTTTGATTTGATTTTTCGGTACCACAAATAGAGACAACTCAACGGCAATAAGGTTCATAACGTTGATGATGATTACATTAATGGATGATAGAGCAGGCCAAAAAAAAAAGTCTTTAAGGGCCGTCAAATTGGATCTAGTTCAAATGCCATGCAAATTTATTGAAGATGTTTTCTAGACATAGAAATCTACAGATGTAGGAATGTTGTTTGAATTGAATGTGGAACGTATAAATATATGAATAGCTGAATAAATAATAAATAGTGACTGCACTGGTTATATTATTTTGAATTGATAAAAAAAACTGTCTAAATAATTAATTACTGAATGAATAAATTAATAATTTAATTAAGGTATGAGCAATTAAATAAATAATTCAATTGATATGTGAATGACTGACTAAATGAATGAATGAATCATTAAGGAATGTGATTGAATATATTAGTAAATAAATGTAAAAATTAATAAATGAATGATTTAATATAAATACATATATATTATTTTATCGTTTTTTTTTTTTCTACTTCTTCAACTAATATAAAATTCATTTTCTTATTTTTCAGTGAAAAGTGGGGCGATTATTCACCAAAAAATAGTGCATCTATGCATGATGGGTATGTATTAATAGTATTCATATTTAAATTAATAAACATGTTTATATGTATTATTTACCCTGTTTTTGCTGTTTCTCCTGGTTATGTATGAATAGCATTCATGTTTCAATGCATCTCCAATAATTAAACAAATTTTCTTTTTTCGTGAATAAACTTTATTATTCGATATGCTTTTGAGGGATTTAAAGGGACAAAAAATTCTAAAAGGCAATTAATTAATAAAAGGCAAAAGTTCGTAGCGAATGTTGGCCAAGCAATTGGAAACTAACTGTGAGGGAAACTTCTACATTGCTTGGCTGGCACACTCTGTGTACTATCAGGATCAATTTGGTTCAATATGCCTAAGTTCGGGAATTGAGCAGCGGCAGCTTAATGGCGATAACGGTAACGGATGCGACGGACGGTCTTGTAGCGGTAGCCATCCTGGCCAACCTCGGTACCCTCGGCGGGCACATCGGCAGCCTTGACCTCAGCAGCATCGGCAGCTGGTGTCTCAGCGGGGGGCAGGTACTCGTTGTTGGCCTCAACGGCGGCAGCTTCCTCGGCCTCAGCCTCACGACGATGGCGACGGAACTTGAGCTTGCGCACGGTCTTGTAGCGGTAGCCATCAGCGCCCAGGACGGTCTTCAGCTCGGGGGCCAGCTCCACATCAACAGGGGGCAGATATTCGCTGGAGGGTTCGGCGATCTCGGAGACATCGCGACGATGGCGGGCACGGAACTTGAGCTTGCGCACGGTCTTGTAGCGGTAGCCATCATCGGCGACCTTAGTGTCGACAGCCTCGCCCTCCAAAGGTGGCAGATACTCCTGAGTGGGTGGCAGATACTCCTGGCTGGGTACCTCGCGGCGATGGCGCAGCTTCAGGCGACGCACCGTCTTATACCGATAGCCATCCTCCGACAGGGCAGCGGCCTCAGCATCGCCAACGGGTGGCAGATACTCCACCGAGGGATCCTGCACAGCGGGATCGGCGGATTGAGCAGCGGCAAAGGCCACCAGGCAGAGGGTGAGTGCGGCGACAAAAAGTTTCTATGGGAGCAGAGAGTAAATATAATAAATAATTTAATTTAAAATAAAAACATTTAAAGATGTTCAATGACTTTCAATTTATAATTACTAAGAACTAAAAACATGTGTTCTAAAAAATATTTAGAGCTTTTTTTACAAGCACACAAGTACTAGTAAATTGCAAGACACTTTGCTTACATGTTATAAAAAATTAGCACATGTTAGTACATCTTTAGTACATGTAGGCTAAACATATTTAGAACTGTTTAGCATATACTCAAAAGTATATTAAAATTTTAGTACATTTGTACCAAATCGTTTCTGCACACTCTTTAGTACACTCACCATGCTGTAAGTTTAGTTCTTTAGCACAAAGCGAACTAGGCGAACTGGACTGAAGATGTTACTGTGTCGTAGGTATTGAACCCAATGATGCCTTGGTCCAATTTGCAAAGCGTATTTATAGCGAAAATTGTTGGATTTGGAACATCCGTAGCTCAAATCTGGTTTTCATTAACAGTCTCAAAAATAATAATTGAAATAAAAAAATCAATTAAACAAATTAAATGTAGAGCCAAGTCAAGTGCGCATCAATAAAAAAACAAAAAACAAATAAATAAAACAAGAGCCAAAGAGCTGGAGATGACGACAGCCCGTCTTTGGCTCTATTAACCACTTGATAATGTGGCTATGACGAACCACCAACAACCACCAAGCATCGCCTCTCGTTCGACTGAACGAACGTCCGCCTTCAACTCTTAGTTGGCCACGCACTTGAGCACAATTATTTTTGGATCAGGTTTTTGCATGTGAAGTGGAACGATTTTTGTTCGTCTCTTGAAATGAAACGTTTTTTCATTACAATTGCTGGCAATATAGATTGGCTACCGTTTAGAGTTCCGCTTACAATGGATACAGATTACGTTTCATAAATTTGTTGATTTGTTAATAATATGCTGATCTATTTTCATAGTTAATTTTTTCCACAATTCTTAACAGCTTTTTAGCACACGCACTCAAGAACCTCTTCGCTCGAGTACCTCGCTAGAACGCTTGAAACGTTCTCTGACCTTGGAGATTGCTACAGATTTCATATTTGAATTTTAATTCTTTTTAATTTTTATTTTTTATTTTCTGCTAGCTTTTCATCGATTTTGTTTCCTGCTTTGTGCGCAGCACTTGAAGCTATTAACAGAGCATTATTATGCGTATTATTATATCATTTTGTGCTGCGCATTATTATGTAATTACTATTGAGCTATTATCATTTAGTTATAATTTAAATACATCTTAAAATGCTTATTACACTGACTTTTATTGTGTTTTTTTGCTGGAAGTCTGTTCTGAAGCATTTGCCAAAATTAAACATTGAAGTCTCTTTTGGCTATTTTTGGCCAAATTGCGATTTATTTTTAAAGCTATTATTCACAATTATATTTGGTCTCAAGTGGAGTAGAAGCAAAAAATCGAAGATGTAGTAGGTTTTGCATCCTATTAGAAATTACTTAAGAATATATTTGATTGATGTCAATAGATCATACCATGTTGACTGCTCTAGAAATTTTAAAAGTAAATGGAATCATACGCTTACCTAAATATAAACATTTATGTTTCTATATTAAAAATTGTTTATATAAATTATATATGTAGCTATATTTTATACCATTTTAGCTTTTCCAGTTGAAGATGCAAAAGATTGTATGGAAATGTGCTTTTGGCTGATTCCAAATTATGATAATTATAAAATTTATCATATATGTAAAAAAAAAAAATATGTAAAAATCGTAATGCTTATATTTACTGTTAGATCTTTATCTTGAATATCCCAATATATTTTTAAAATATTTAGGTATGCTAAAATATATACCCATATTCATATCTTTCCCATTAAAGATAAAATATATTTTGCCTGTAAAACATAAAAACTCCCTAGGAATTCCAACTTTTTACTAGTATCATTTAAAATTGTAATCCAAAAACCACCCAAAAATACGTTTCCAATCAAATATTACCGTATGTGCTTCCCTCTACTTTCCATTTGTCGCTTTCATCGACTCGCACTCATTTCATTACATTTGTTCACCTGTTTTCTCATTAATAATTTACAAACCCTTTTTTTTTGTGGAAGCTGCTTAGACCCAATTTATGTTACACTGTGTGCTACACTGTCCGGCATTAATTCATTTCAAGTGCATATAAAAATGCGATCAACACTTGGCAAACACAGACAGCGCGCAAATACAAATGACAGTAATTATAAAAAAAAATAATAAAAAACAACAACAAAAGCAGCAACAGCAGCAACAAAAACAACAGACACAATTGCAGTAAATGCAATAATATGCAGCTGGCCAAGAGTTATGCATTAAACAGTGCCAGAGTCATTTAATTGGCCACGCCCACTGCCGAGCAGTGTTTCGATTGTTTGATAAGGCAAAATTGTTTACACGCTGCATAAGGACAATGGCTAAAAGGTAGCGAGGGGAGAGAGGAGGGAGGAGAGGGGAGAGGGGAGATGCTGGAGTAGGGAGACGTGGCAGAGGTACTACACCTTTGCCAGGATATGCTGTGCATTAAAATGAAATTAAATGGATGCGCTGGCAATTTCTGTTCCTGTTGTTGTTGTTGTTGTAATTGTTGCTGTTGCTGCTGCTGATACTGTCATTGTTGCAACAAGCGTTGCTGCTGTTGCATATTTTATGAAATGCATCGTGTGATAGAGGAGCAGCAGCAGCAACGTTTACTTGTTTGTTTGCAGTCCCATCTTTTTTTTGGAGGGAGAGGGGGGCGTGTGGCGAGGGGTGTGGAGGAAAGCATTTAAATCGCATTTTGCAAACGTGGAAGTTGTTGCAGCCAAATAGGCCGTCACACAGGACGTATGCGTAATATCAGCAACAGCAGCAACAGCAGCAACAGCAACATGAACAATAACAAATACAACGGCAGTAATAAATCGACAGTAAATCCATTTCAAATAGACCGACGGCTATATTCTGACTATATGGCTGAGCGATGCAGACATCAATGTAAATATGCGGCAAAAAACGAGTTTTTGATATATTGAAAAAACATTGCGCACTAATCTCGATATATTTATTACAATTGCCAGACATTAATACTCAAAATATTGCACTTTTTTACAATAATTAATTATTTACTTAATAACATTTTAATATAATTAGTCTGGCTTTTGATATTCTTCTAATAGAATTTATGCATAAATAAATTACGTTAATTAAATAAATAAAAAAAAAGTGTGGGGGATTTACCGTTATGGAAACATATTGTGAACACAAATAATAAATTTTATGAAAATAAGTAAATACAATTAAATATTTATCATATAAAAGTCGATTAAAACTGAAATTATTGCAATATAAATACGATATACGATATAAAATATAATTTAAGCAAACGAGAGTGTGCTATTCAGTAAGTTGGTAACATAGCTTTTCGATATTTATATACGATATTCGCCATGCGATATTCGGCATATAATATTCTACACATGATATTCTACATACGATATTCGGCATGTAATATTCTACCTACGATATTCGACAAATAGCATTATACATACGATATTCGACTTACGATATTTGACTTACGATATTCGACTTACGATATTCGACTTACAATATTCGACTTACAATATTCTGAAGTATTTTAAGCATCCAGTCTATCCATTCTCCTTCCATACGGTCTCCGAAACTCAACATACGATATATTCTGAGCCAATATGAACTACTCTCTTAGCTGTTGTCGTTTGCAATGCGTTTACATGCACACGGCACACGGGCATGCGATATATTTCAAGCAAATGAGAAACTACTTTCAATCTGTGTACCTCTAGCAGTTGCCGTTATCAATGCATCAGCTTACACAACCTGTGTAAAGGGTAGGCAACAGCAAACACAATTGCAGTAACCAGATCTGCTGACTATCTCTCTCTCTCTCCCAAGCTCATAGCTCCGATACGCTGTCTCGCTCGCACACAAGGCCAAACTTATCCGCTTATGCGTGCCCTCAATTGTCACTGTGTGTGAGTATGCTGTCTGCCTGTCTATCTGTACATGTGTGGGTATGTGTGTGTGTGCTTGTGTGTGTTTGTGCGTCGTCTCGTGTGTCTTTGACTCGCTGCCATGATAATGTGTCATTATATTAAAAGCTTTGCAAATACGCCACCTACCGGGCAGAAGTTGTACTCCCTGGGCAGCTATGCAGCTCAGCTTGGAAATTTCATTAGCGTTTCAGCATTTGCGTTCTGGTTACATTGTTGTTGTTGTTGTCGCTGATGTGTTTGTGTGTTGGCCATAAAACTAAGATGCCATTGGGAATTAGCTTAACCAGCAAAGCCTGCCCTGCCAAGTATGTGTGTGGGCTCTGTGTGCGTATGTCTGTGTGTGTGCTGGCTTCAAGTGCAACCTCAAAGTAGGCAATTAATTTGTTAATTGCCGTGAATATTGTTGGCCAAATTGATGGCATTTGACATGGCCGAAACCCAAATTTGTCCAGCCAAGCTACAAGTAAATTGAGTTTTCACGCGGTCAACATATCCAATTAGAAGGGAGCCTATATATAGAGAGAGTTAGCATAGCGAAAGGAGAAAGACTGTCACATATTATATATTCCTCTCGGTGAATCCCTTTTTATGTTGTAACAAATATTTTCGAATCTATTATTCTGACTGGCAATTAAGCTGCCAACTTTTGGGCTAGCTGAACGCGCGCTAATTGCATTTGATGTGACTAAATATATAAACGCATAAAAATGGTTTGCAATTTATATTTATTTATGCACGGCAGGCGGCTGACAAAATAAACAAGCTAAATAATATTTAACAAGGGTAAATAGGAATGTGTAAATATGTAGGTGTGTGTGTGTGTGTATCTGTGTGGCCTACACATTGCTGAAATGCTTTTCTGGTTTTGTGGAGGCAGAGTCGCGCATTGAGGCATTTAACCAAATTCATCATACGCACTGTTGCACAGCTGGCACCTTTCAACAATGACAACAAAAATAGGCAACGGCGGACAGGGCCAACTATGATTATAGTATGTATATTCTGTTGACCGTAATGAAAAGATCAAAAGGACATCAAATGGTTTTCCATGGACAATGCTTGCATGCAATGGAAGTTGTGCATGGCTAATCAAAAACAAATGCAAAACATTTGGCCAGTCTAGTTAGGAGTGTATAATATATGATATATATTTGCATGACAAAAGATAGAAAGTTTAGCAAAAAATACAAAGGTATGGGAGTCTACTAATAATAGTAATAGTAGTAATAGCAGTAGAAAGTAGCATAATATGCATATAGGTGTAGTAAAGAGGAGTGAATAGTAGATAGTAGATATAGATAAAAGTGGGAAGTAGAGAAGAGTAGCTAGTACAAGGTACATAGTAGTAGATTATAGATAAGATAGATACAGTAATAGATAGTATTACACAGTTGATAATAGTAGTAGAACTCACTCATAAATAGTAGTAATCGATAGCTATAGTAGATAACAATTGTAGGTAGTAAAAGTGGGAAGTAGAGAAGAGTAGCTAGTAAAAGGTAATAGTAGTAGATAATAAATAAGATAGATACAGTAATAGATAGTATTACATAGTTGATAATAGTAGTAGAACTCACTCATAAATAGTAGTAATCGATAGCTATAGTAGATAACAATTGTAGGTAGTATTAGCAGATATCTACTATCTAGTAGATATTTGTAATAGATATTAGTAGAGTAGTATTAGTAGTAGATAGTAGTAGTGGATATTCGTAGTAGATATTACTAATAGATATTAATAATAGATAGTAGTAGTAGTTAGTAGTAGTAGATATTAATAATAGATATTAGTAGTAGTAGTAGTATTAGTAAATAGTCGTAGTAGATATTACTAATAGATATTAGTAGTAGTAGTATTATTAGTATATAGTCGTAGTAGATATTAGTATTAAATGGTAGTAGTAGATATTACTAAGAGATATTAATAGTCGATAGTAGTAGTAGATATTAGTAGTAGATTTAGGTAGTAGATTTGAAGCAGATTTTATTACTTTTTAATATCGAACAATAATTTCATTTAATTTCCGTAAAAGCAAAATAACAATATGATATACTTCTATAAATTTCTATAAATTCAAATTCAAATTTTTATTGCTTCTGCTTTCTAATCTGTTTAGTCACAAGTAAAATCAATTTCCCCACATTTTAATCACAGCTATTCAAGCGGGCTTTTGGCTGGTGTGTCCTTGCAGTTCATAAATGTTATGCAGCACCTGTCATCAACATTATCATCAGCTGCTGCCCATTCCCAGCGGAAAAACATCCGCATCCTCATCCGCATCCGCATCCGCTGTCCTCATCAGCGACATCATTAAGACCCGCCACATGACATGGTTCAAAAGTTGTTGTCGTCTTTTTTATTCCGCTCGTTTAGCATATGTTGAAAATGTTCACATAATGGTCCCTTAATCCCCAGCCTGGATTGCTGCACAAGCCACGTCATGCCACGCCCCTTGCATCACTGCGCCCGCTCTCCACTTCTGCAGCAGTTAACCACTCGACGACAGTTTTTGCTGTTCGGGTCGCTGTCAAATAATATTTATATACTATTCGAATAATGCGCGGATTATGTTCTTAATTGATGCAGATCGACCTATTATTCGGGTATTTATAGAGTCTAGCCCCCAGGCATTCGTTTTCCTAGTCAGCTTCACATATTTTTCCAATTAAAATTTGAAAAAAAGAAAGCCTATTTCGGGCTGTGGTCAGCATCATTTCATTCGCGCCAAAAGTTAATTTCATTTCGTTGACCGCATGTTAAATTTGCAAACTTTTTGACTTTGAGCATGGACACTAAACAGTTAGAAAGAGGGAGAGAGTGAGAGCGGCTTTGGCTCTGCGGGCGTGGTCCGCAATAGTTAGGCGATAATCGTTAGCAAATTTTTCGCAGGTTTCAGAAGTTGTTTCGAACATTATTGTGGCCTAAAGATGAGTTCGGAGTTAGGGCTTCTGTGAGCTGACGAGGGAATTTGTTTTAAATAAATGCTTCAAGTTTATAAGTTATTGACAGCAGAAATAGAAACTGAAATGGAAGTATATTATATTAAATCCATAATTAAATATTTATAAATAATAGTAATAATAATTTTAATAACAATATTTTTTGTCTACATAAGGATAAAATAATCTAATTCTAGGGTACTAAATTTTGTTGCCCTGCTATACTTAAGGATAATATTTATATATTTTATAATAATTATATATTTTATTAAGTTCTGTATTACAATTAAAAATTTATTTAACTTATTATTATTTTAAATTTCTTTAATAACATTTTTAATATTTCGTTTATATTTAATTTTTCAGTAAAATGTATGTTTCAAATTTATTTATTAATTTCTTTATCAGTTGAAAGACTTAAATGCCAATAACAATGCTTAGTAATTTTCCAGTTTATCCTATAATTCATACAAAATCTTTTATAGTTCTAAACGAAATTCCTGCAATATATCAAAAATTCCATTCAGTTACAAATATTTGCAATGTCCGTATAATTGGTGTATTAGAAATGCTAATGCAGCTGGATTGTTTTCGAATTGAATTTCCAAACAGTTGCTGAAAATCGTCAATATTGTTTTATTTTTTTGTTGTTGCTCTTTATTTGATACGCTAGTGCCGTAGCCGTAGCCATAGCCGTAGCCGTAGCCGTAGCATGTTACAGGATTAAGCACTTAACGACAATTTCAGGCACGCATTTTAAATTAATTATGCGTTATTTATAAATAAATGAAATGCACACGCAACGAGCACACAAAATGATGTGCATGATGGGAGTTGAGTGCCGCAGGAGAATGGATGCACGGCCAGAGAGGATTTGACGCTGAAAAACCACAGGACGAACATGTTGCGCTTAAAATACTTTGCTAATTTTTCGCTAATATTTGCCAGGTGGCTGTTGCTGAAGCTCACCGTTGCTGTTGCTGTTGCTATTATTATTGTTGTTGCTGTTTTTGTTGTTGTTGATGGTCGTTTGGTTTGTCTGCCTGTCGGAAATAACAAATATTTAAACGTATTTAATTAAAACTCACAAATGAAACCGCAACGCGCCAAGCGCTCCAAGCCGCTTCTCATGTTGAGCCGCTTGCCTCTCTACCAATACCGTTTGCATTACATTTTATGCTGGCACACAAACACACACACACACACACATGCGCACACACATGTATACATAAACGTGGCTCAAATTATTGTTTATTTATTTACAGCTACAGTCACGCGTATAAGTATTTGTATTTGCATTTGCATTTGCCTATCTCTTTTGCCCACTGTATGCGCATGTGTGTGTGCTTGTTTGTGGTGTGCGAGTGCGCCTGTGCGTGTGTGTGTGTGGTCTTCTAAAGCGTTTTGTTTGGCGAGGCTTACCTAACACTTGAACCCAGCAAATACTCTCACCTTTTTACTAAACAACCGCTCAAAATAAAAATAAAACAACTTAGTAGCATTTTGCAGCTCTTATACAAAAAAGTCTTATACACAATAAGCTGTTCTTTTAATGCTTTTGTTGAATGTTAAATATTAGCATTTCACATGCATTTTTTGACATTCTCTTTCAAGTTAGAGCATCATGCAGCAATTGGCTATCGAATTGTTGATTTTGCGTTGCCTGCTTTTAGGCTGCCAATTTTATTATTTGATCGCTTGCGTGAAACGAACTGCATTGCATACTTTTGAGCGCTTATTGTAATTTGAGGCGGCCGCATTGGCATTGCGCATACGTCATGCTGGCCGAAGGGCAAACAGTTTAAAATTAATATTGGACTGACTACTAGACTATTTTTTTACATGAATAAACTGGTCAATATATATATATTTTTATACGATTTATTTATTTTTGTATAAATCACCAGCACAAAGAAAAATTTCGGTTAATTGAAAATTATATTATTTTGCCCAAACTCTTTCTCTCATTGAAACTAAGCTGCTCAGAGCAAAGAGCGTTAATCTTGCCAGAAATAAAAGGCAGCTTCGCTAAATGACAGCGTGTGAAAAATTGCATTCATACGCAGATGTGAGCACAATAAATGCTACAGAAAGTCAAAAGGGAATACACTGCAAGAAATGTAACGGTCGCCAGCGGTTACTTTAAGGGCGCAGCATCAGAGAAATGTATAAATGAGTCCGACAACCAAAAAAAGAAAAAACAAATGGCCAGTGGAAAGCGTGTCTAAAGAAAGATACACAAAAACGATTTTATTTTCTCAGTGAGGCTTTGTTGACCGTACTCCTTTGGCTCACATGAGCAAGTTCGCTTGTGTGTGTGCTTATGTATGTTGGTGTTGGTGTTGGTGTTGGCATTATCCCAGCAACTTTCATCTGGCTTTTCAGCTCGAGTCTGTGTTTTTGACTTGCCTCTGTATTATTTACCCAACTGCGTTATAAAAGCGAAGGCTGAGGGCCGTGAGCCGAGACTCGAGAGTCGAGAGTCGAGACTCGTGGGTGCACAAAGCCAGCTTATTTGCCATCTAACTAAGCTGGTTAGCCAACTATTTGGAGTCGACTGTAGTCATCAAGCTAATAGCGTTATTTTTGAATTTTATTATACATATTGTGTACAAAAATAAGAAAGCACATATATTTCACACCAGAAATTTGAAGCTGTCAATCATCTGCTTAGCCAGTTTGCTGGTGATCCTTTTCTCTAAAAAATCTACGGTAATTACACCGAAATATACGACATAGCCGACTATCATCCAGATCAAATAAAGCACAAGGCACAGCCACGACAATGTGGATACCAGAAAAATATTAATCCAAATGCTGACGCAGGGTATGAACGGCACAAGAGGCGTTTTGAATGGCGGCAAGGCGCTTGACTGTGGCTGTATGCCAATTATGATAACGCAGACGATGTTCAACACGGCGAAACAGGTGGCCAGCACAATGGCCCACAGCTGATGAGTGATGGTAAAGCACTTGAAGGCCAAGCAGAAGAGCACAGAGACGACGATAAAAATGATTAGAAATAAACGCGTAATGTAGTTAGACACTGTATTCGCTTTCTTGCCATGTCGTCCACTGCAAATCTGACGCATCACCACTTTGAAGTTGATTTCCTCCACGGCCTCATTCTCATTCTTGCGATCGTTCTTGTAATGCAGCATAACAACGCCAATGGCCACGATGGTATAGTCCAGCAAGACGCCAATAATGGAGAGCTGTATCGAGAAGGTGAAATGGAGGACCAGCGTACCAACGGCTAGGGAATCCCAAATATAATTGTATTATAAATATAATTATAGAAAGTTCAATCAACTTACCCGCAATGCTGGTCAAGAAAAAGGTGGCCAACATAGAAGACTTTGTCCAGCCTTTCACGCTGGCATAGCCCTTGAGCATGAAGCCATCTTGGGCCATGGCACGAAGGATGCGCTGCAGCGGGAACATGGAGTTCAGCAGGGATGCACACAATGCGAGCACAGAGCCAACTGTGACGAACGTATGCACATGGTACATTTTATGGTATTGAAAGGCGGATGCCAACGGGGTTATCGGATTGATGAGATAATAGGGTACCATTAGAGTTAGTATGGTGCTCATCAGAGAGTAGGTACAGAATACCATTAGCATCGTGGCAAAAATGGCCATGGGTATGTTATGAGTGGGATTGATGGCCTCGCCGGCCGTCGAGGTGATGCAATCGAATCCAACGAACCCGAAAAAGCAAATAGCCACGCCCTTGAACATCTTTGCAATGGGATATGGAAAGTAGCCGCCGACACCTATGTCTTCCTCCACGTCCTTTGATTTGAGAGACCAGTTTTGTATTTTGGCTAATGAAGGAAGTCGACTGAGTTGAATGTTTAGCTAATATTTGGTGTATATACATATTGTGGTGCCATTGATAAAGACTAGGGAAATGGTTATCAGATTGACGGCAATGAAGCTCAGATTCAGCCAGAACGACTTTTTGATGCCGAAGGCAATCACACATGCAGACAACAGGATCAGACCCAAGGCCAGAAAATCCGGATAGCCTAACGTGTACTTGCTATTCATAGTTAATACACTTTGGAATGCCCGCGATAGCCTCTGATCCAATAGGGCATCCAGATAGGCAGCGAGGCTGTGTGCCGCTGACGCCGTGCTCGTCATATACTCCAGTATCATGCTCCAGCCGACGGTGAAGGCGACAAACTCGCCCATGATCATATAGCTGTAGATGTAGGCACTGCCGGGACGCGGCACTCGCGAGGATAGATCCGCATAACAGATGCCGCCAAGCATCGACACCACTGCCGCAATGAAAACGCACAGGGTCACTGCCGGCCCAGCTAGCTCGCGAGCCACCTGTCCGGTCAGCACATAAATGCCCTGACCCAAAGTGCCGCCCAAGCCCAACGCAATCAGTTTGTAGATATCCAAGTAACGCTTGGAGTCATCGATATCATCGGGAGGTACCCTGCGTCCTTTCTTCATACGCTCACATATCGACATTGTAAATTTCCTTAACCGCAAATTTGGCAATCAAATCAAATTTATCTGAGCCTCAGTTAGGCTTTATCTCAGCTATATAAAAGAAATATATTTACGTTTAGCAAAGTAAAATATTTGATCAAGCTCTAGAAATCAGTTCTTTATCTTTTTTCTACACAGGTTTCGACTGATGGTATGTTGAATCTAAGAGATTAGATAGGCTAAGAAAAGAACAAGATACTTGACTAACTAGCAGATACCCTGCATCACAGCTACGATTCAATATGCTCACGCTTCGAAATTCCTTTTTTAATTTCTTGCTTTAGTCGTTATTCTTTAGCGTTGAATTAACTTGTAACAGCTCATCATTTATAAATAATCAAACCTATGTAAAATTAATTTATACGTCATATAATTTTTAAATTTAAAATATAAATCAAACAAGAAAACCTAGGCTATATTGACTTGGCATAAAAGTTGTAAATGATGTGATCATAGATGCTATCTTAAGTCTGTCATTAAAGTAATATTCCCTCTTAACGTATGTTTATCAAGAGAGTAATCCATGGGGGGTAAAAACACAAAACCCAAATGCTACAGCTATTTATATAATACTTGATTAGATTTAACCTTCAATAAACTCTGAAATCCAATAAGAATACGTAACACTTGATCAGATTAGTGCTTCCATTAATTTTTTTGTATATTCAGAACCAATACGAAAACATGTTTGCATTATTCATTCAACATTTTGTTTTATTTAATAAAATATTTAATGTGGGGGCAAATTCGTTTCTCGTTCTTTGAACTTAGTACATGGTTGGGTTCGGTAGGGGGTAGGGCGGGAGCATTGACTTATTGGCTAAATAACATAAATACAGTACTAGCTTAGGATTGTAAGATTGCATACAAATCTATGAAAATATTTTAAATTACATTACAAACTGCATTTACATAACGACAACAAGAATTGTGACACAAATATATATCAATATATGCGAACATTTTAAAACTCTATATATGTACATATATATATATTTAGAAATATCACAACATTTCGGGGCATTATGTACAGAAATCAAAAGGCAGCAAAATTTATATAAGAAACAAATTAAGAACATGATCAATAAATGAAAAACAAAATAAAATAAAATATTAATATTAAAAATCTCGCATTGAGCGGCCAATAGGAAGTCGTGTGTGTCTAAATTTCTGGCGCATAAAAATAACAAAAAACCCCAAGAGAACTCTATAAGGTCTCTGGAAGGCGTGAGTTCTACTGTCTAATGGGTTATTCATTTAATTTTTATGCGCAATCTATTCATCTCTCTCACAAACACATGCAAGTTAAACTCAGAGTATAATTGAAGTTACAAGCAAGATAAGTGGGGTTTACTACGGGCTCGAAAATTGTATAAACTAAAAACTTTGAAAACCTGTTTTCACAGCTGACTAACAAATGAGCAGATAGTATATATATATGAATATTATGTATATAAATTTGAAAAGTCGTAATTATCATTATTATTTTTTTGTTTAATAATTTTTTAAAATTACTTTTAAGAAATTATGTAGCTATTAAGATATAAGCTATTATATTATAAAAAAAAAAATAGATTTATTAATGAAAATATTTAGTAGAGAGTCTAATAGGCTTCAAAATTTCAAATAATTTTTCAGAAATTAACTAACAGGAAATTTTAGCTATATAATTAAAAAATAAAATAAAAATTATGTTTCTTAATTTCTTACTGGGCTTCAATTTCAAATAACTTAAACTTTGATATATAACACCGCAATCATACTTTATAAAACTATTTTTTTTTTTTTTTTGGGTATTTCGAATATGAAATATTAATTTAAATAATATACACCAACAAAGCTACTAAGGCCTGCTCAATAAAATTTAGAGAATTCAAATACTTTTCCCTGATTTAAAATGGGTAAGGAATATAATATTATATAATAATAATATCAGCTCATTTGTTATTCAGCTATGGGGCACAGCCTTAAGCTATAATGCAACTTATAATACTTGCTCAGCTATACACGTTCGAGTTCCCTAGATCGTTTTATAGCTTTTCCGAATACTCGTACTGCGGCTTAATGCCGTTCTCCACCTTCCAGTCCGGCTCGAAGGCTCGATTCTCATGCTCTTGGAGAGAGTTTTGCAATGCATTGGCGGCCACCTCGGCATGATTGCGATTTCTCGAGATTTGCGTTGAGTTGCGAATGCCGTAGATAAAGTATATGCAATAGCCAACGGCTATCCAGATGATGAAGCGTATCCACGTGAACAAGTCCAGCTGGAACATCAAATACAAATTGACAAAGACGCTCAGGCAGGGCACAAACGGCACCAGCGGCACCTTGAACGTCAGTTCAATCGTGGACACCGGCTGCAGGGCGATCACAATGCAAATTATAATGAGCAGTAAGCCGACAACACTCAGGCTAACAATGCGACCAGTTTGATCTGTGTCGAAGACCTGCATGAAGATGCACCAGATGATGCAGAAGATGGCAAAGATCACGATGCCGAATTTGGTAATGGCCGAGGTCATAGTATTGGGTACCTTGTAGCTGTTGCAGAAGAACTGCTGGAATACTTTGGGGGCGCGTATCGAGACCACTTTGGTCATCTGCTCATCCTGGTAGCGCAGCACCAGCACACATATAGCCACAATCGTATAGGCGAGCAGTGTGCCAATGGACATCATGTCAACCAACTGATCCAGGTTGAACAACATGGCCATTATGGCTGCAAATATGCCAGAGATGATTGTGGCCAGCAGCGGCGTCTTCGTATATGGATGCACCTTGGACAGACCCTTGAACAGAATGCCATCGTTGCCCATGGCATACAGAATGCGGGGCAGTGGGAACATGGCGCCCAGCAGGCTGGTGCAGAGCGCAAACAAAGCTCCGATTGTCACAATCCATTTGATCGTATACCATTCGACGGAATCGAAGGCCTTTGGGAATGGTGCATCCGGATCCTGTAGATAGTATGGCAGCATCATGGTCAGCACCGTGGAGACGCCGAAGTAGGCCAGAAAGATGATGATCAGCGATATCACAATGGCCAAGGGAATGTTACGCTTGGGATTGATGGCCTCCTCGCCGGTGGTGGCAATACAATCGAAGCCCACAAATCCATAAAAGCACTTAGCAGCTCCAGCCATGACACCGGCTATGCCATACGGCATAAACCCACCAGTGCCAGCCCAGGAAGGCACTTCGCTGGCTGGAATGCGCCAGTTGTCCGGATTGGCTATAGATGGAAAAAAATGAAAATGTTAGAGAACTTTCCACGTATCGCCTCTCTTTGCAATTCTCATAAATATAAAAGCACTCACCATTCATGCCACCAGCGACGAGAACAATTCCAATAGTTACCAAATTGACTGTGGTAAAAATGTTATTCAAGAAACTGGATTCCTTGGCACCAAAAGCCAGCAGAGCAGCGAGCAGGAGAACCATGCCAAAGGACAAAAAGTCCGGATAGTCGCCCAGGAAGCTCACATTGATGGGCATCGCTTCGATGAGCGCCTTCGACATGTTGTTATCGATCAGCGAGTCAAAGTAACCGCTCAAGCCACGTGCCACTGACGCCGTGCCAATCACGTACTCCAATATCAGATTCCAGCCAATCGTAAAGGCCACAAACTCGCCAATGGTCACATAGCTGTAGACGTAGGCGCTGCCCGCCTTGGGCACGCGAGCTGCAAACTCCGCATAGCAAATGCCCGCAAATGCCGACGCGAGGGCAGCTATCAGAAAGGATATGGTCACAGCCGGACCCGCGATATTGTACGCCACCTGGCCAGCCAGCACATAGACGCCCAGGCCCAATGTGCTGCCCACTCCGAGAGCCGTCAGATCCAAGAGATTCAGCACACGGGCCAACATCGATTCGCTCTCATGGACATCGTCCGTTTTACGGCGAGTCAGGGCATTCCATAGTTTCAACATGACTGCAAATATAAATTAATTATGATGATTAATATTCAATTAAATGAAAACTTCTATGTACATTAAATTGTCATAGAAATATTATTAAATTGGGTTTATTAATATAATTATTTAATGCATTAATTTAATTTATTCTTATTTATTACTTATATAAATATGATTTTTTAATAAATTTAATTCTTTTTTTCGTATTATTAAAATTGCTGCCGTTGTGCAAAATGTTATATATATAATAATTTATTTTTATTTTTTTATTTGTTCAATGCTTTTAGTTTATTTATGCCAACACTGCAAGACAATCAAATATATTAAATCCACATCACTGTTTATAACAAGTATTGCTTGTAATATGATTTAGAAACGATTGAAACACTTGGAATTGTCCAGGTCATGATTATCTTATCTCATACAGCTCTCAATGCATCTGACGATAAGGCAGACATGTTATGACGCTCGGGCTCAAGCTTTTCCATATCGCAACAAGTTCTTTTAATGGCTCAACTCAATGCGATTTGTCATGCCGAACACGGCTGCAACAATACCCACACACACACACACACACACATACACACCCAAGTGTGAATATGGTACACAGAACAAGGCATTAAACGTGATTAGATAAATTGCAAATTCCAAATAAGTTTCAGCTTTCATAAATCGACTCGTTCCATCGCGTTTCATGCTTTAACAATTTATTTACAATATTGTTTTATTGTTATTTATCTTTTTTAACTTTTGCATTAAAACTGAAAGTTTTTTTGATTAAAGAAAGAATTGTTTTCCACCTTCAGCTGATTAGAAGACAGAAGTACAATAGATTTATTTTAGACATTTACGAAAAAATATTAGTAAATATTCATATATTTACTCTAAACTGATTGATAGATAAAATGTTTAAGTCGAATAATATATTTAAAAATAAACAGAATTTAATTTAACATTTTGTTAATATTTATTTCATATTTTTTCTTTAATAATTTTCTTTTTAATTTTTCGCACGTTTAAGACCCTATTGAAAAATTTTTAAAAATTCTTTAAGATTTACTTTGTCAATCGAAAATTCCCTCTTTTACAACCTAATCAATTTCAATTATTGACATTTTAAATGCCTTCTATGGGCACTACAAGTAAAAGTTATCAGCGAAATATTTGCTGTCCAGAACTATAATAAATTAGTAATCACCATTTTGATATAGCTACAATTTATAATGGGTCAACGCCGCCTACAACATGGACGACATTTTGATAACGCCCAATAATCCAATATCAACAATAACAAAAAAAAATCGAGAGAAAAAAATGGAAATGTTTCCTGGAATTGAAGCACGCGCCCAGCCTAGGCGTATCTAATCTCGTTTTTAATATCAATTTTATTGTTTCTTTTCTTGTGTGTGGATTAGTCCATAGCAATTTGGTTTTAGCACTTGAATTTGATGCAATTACATGTGAATTTTGAATTTATGTGAATAGAGCACGGCTATAAAAATGTCCATGAATTGGAATTTTCGAATTTATTGCATTTAATCTTAGTTATGGATTTCGTTTTTTGTTCATGGTCAAATGAACGATAAGCAATCATTAATAATCATCAATGCGTAATGCCAAATAGAGCTGTGGAGTCTAAATAAGGCGCGTTTCCGCATGTTAATTAAATTATAATAGATGTAGATGTTTTTGTATTTCATAAAATTTTCCCACGCAAATTTGTAGGCGTAGATATTTCATTTTATGGGTCAAATATTTTATTTTGAATGCAACTTAAGGACAGTTCAATTTGTTTTGAAAACTTGCCTATAAGGCAGTTGAATTAATGCTAAGCACGTTGCACACTTTTTGCCTTGCTCGGCTGACCACATATAAAACATCAGCTGCCAGGAAGTAAAAACTTGAATGCGAATCGTTCAGAATTGAATATGAAACCTAGAGAACGTACCATGTATTATCTACTAATAATGATATATGTATGTATGTGTACTATATATGGACTTTGTGTACTTTCACTTGAAACTCTGCTCATTTTGTTGCGCTTTGAAGTGTGTTGTTGATAACAGAGTTAAATAATTAACTATGATCTCATCGTTCCATTAATCCACTTCTAATAGGTCAAAAACTAAGCGAAACGAGTTTTGTCTTGCAGGTGATTTATGGAGTTGTCACACTTGAAAGATATATATAAAGTCATGCTACCCTTGCATGTTCATTTGCAAGATAAATACTTTTATTTCTCGTTTTTACATAGTTTATTAGTTTAATTGTTTTTGTTTTTTTTTTTTGTGATAAAAGCTTGCATTTAACTTAAACATTTGCGGTCTGTTTGTTACACAATTTTGTTGTAAGCCATAATAAAGCTTAATAATTAATTTTTTAATTATTGCATATTTAGTTTGTAATTAGCTTGTAATTGTATTATTATTATTATTTTTTTTAAATTATATATTATATATAATTTTTAATATTCTTTATTTTTTTTATGTCAATTTTAAATTGTTATGTAAATAATTAGTATTATTTTTTTGCACCCATAAACACACGCAACAATTTTATACATATTTTTTATTTTAATTTTTTTATTTTAAATATTTTTTTTATATTTTTGTTATATTTTGTTATGTGTACATTTAATTAAAATTTGCACATACTTGTAGAAGCTCTTGGTTTTGCTTATGCTTTGGCTATTGCTTGTGCCTTTGCTTTTTATACTTTTTGCTAAGGCTTGAAGAATTGGTTAACACGGTTCCACTTTAGGCACAAATTGACATTTGATAGCAAAAGTTGTTAACGCTCCTACGAACCAATAAAATGAATTTAACTTTTTTTCAGTTTCAGCCAATATGAACGACCGCGCGCGACGCGCTTCAAAGTTATTCTGATCGTGCGGCGTTGGCTTTTGTACGCTTAAAGCCTTGCCCTGGCTGCCGGCCAGCATTAACAACAACAATTTGTTAACAACTTTTTCTTAACGAAAGCGAACAGCCGACAACGTTGGCGACGCAACAGCGACGTCGACGGCGACGTCGACAGCGACTGAGCATGTTCATCCAGCGTTGGATTTCCGGTTAAATCCGATTCGCTTGCGAATTTGGCTAATATATATTTCTCTTGCTCTTGTTGTTGGCAATATAACCATTTTTTCGACGTTGTTGTTGTTGGTGGTGGCGGTGATGTTGGTTTGAACCCTGTCAGCTGTAGATAAGTAATAGAGAACGACCTTTGACGTCACAAGCGATAAGCTTTACACGGTATGCGAGACATATTGCAATAAAACCAAGAGAGCCAGGTATGATAGACTTGAGAAGTAATGCATAAATTAAAGCAGAATATTGAAAGAGCTTTGTTTGCATAAATGCAAATATTTTTCAGAACAGAGAAAAGAAACAGAAAAAATGGGGTTTTTTTTATAGTTGTCGTTAGTATTTCATAAATAATTTATGTATTTTTAATTAACTATATAAATATTTTGAGCTCATTCCTCGCCTTGCGAGATTCAGTCATTTTGTAAATATATTTCATACCTATAAATCTCTCAATATGTAAAGTTTACTTTTTAAATCAGCTTGAAACTTCCAGCTTATGTCACAGCGGATGATTTCAAAATGTAAATTGCATATGTTTGTCAGATTGAAGTTTTCTGATCATGATCATGAACTAATCTTAAGTTAATCTCACATTCTTACAAAACACAACATCTACAACTTGACTTATACAGATCATGTGTACCTAAAATATCTAATGGTAAGCTTAGGTTCAAAACTAAAAAAAGCTAAGAATAAAGATAACTATATTTCAATGTTTTGGCTCATAGTACATAAAATAGTAGTACATGAAACAGAAGTACAGCTATTCTGTTTCATGTACTACTATTTTAAAATTCAGTAAACCTAAATATTTATAATTTCTTTTATAGCTATACATTATTATAGCTATGCCCACTCTCTCTTTCTCTCTCCCTCTCTCTTGCAGTTTCTACAAGCCAGGGTATCTTCTAGCTGCTTCCATAACTGCACTTCGCGTCATATGGTGCTCGTGCCAGATTAGTCGCACGGTTTTGGAACGCATACCGGGCAAAGTAGGGGGAACTACGAATATTTATAAACGTTGACAGCTTGTTAACTACATTTACTGACCACTTGTCGTCCCATGGCAGACAGACGTGTGGGTCTTACGCTTGATAAGAGAAGCCAAAAGTATTCAGACACGTTCATCGAGCTTAGTCCAAACCCTTGACTCCACAATCAGTCCAGCACATTTTATTAGCTATAAAATGTCGTTAAAAATGTCAAACCAAAACACGTAAAAGCTTTGGAGAATGTGTTCCATTGTAAGCGAGCTTGTAATGCTGATGACTTATAGAGTATGCTAGCCATGAATTAACCTTGACACACTTACGCATCGTATGGATAGATAGACATAGTGGGTAGATAGTGTGGGTTCATTCAAGAAATAGCTAGAAAAATACACATTAGTTAAGGTTTCAGTTATGAAAGGGGCAGAAAGAGAGAGAGAGAGACCTTATCGAAAATATGTTGTATGCGGCAAATGTTGATTATCTCTAACTATTAATATATCTCGTAATTATACATCGGATAATATTATATAGCTGATAATATTATGTGAAAAATCGTAAAATAACCTCACTCCTATCAACAGGTACTTGATCTGAAACTCTCAATGTAAACCCTCGAATTTCCAAGTGGAGCCTATGATACGAGTCATTGGGGCGCCTCTCGTTGCATTTTGCGGCCGTATAACTAGATTTCCAGTAATTTTCCATTAGACTCTATGGCGAAATTGCCAGCCAATAACAGCAACAACAACAACCAGTCAAAATCAACTTGACCAACAGAAGACGCCAAAAAGACTACAAAGTTCAGCCTCGAACACGATCAATGACTCGACGCATTTTTTCTAAATTTAAATCTGTTTATATCTAGAGCTGTAAATGGATAGAAACACCAGATAAACTGGTAAAAGAAATAAAATTAAAAATTAAAAAACACATTGCCAAAGCGAGTCGCTTGGCCTAAAGACACATTGATATGCAACAAGCAGCAACAGCAACAACTTCGAATGAAATTTGAGAACCTTAACCGATCAACTTCCTAGGTAGTCCAACTGGAGTCCAACTCGAATCGTACCACATTTATAGCGCAATCACTGTTTGTGGTTTTATTAGAGCTGACTTACGGATTCAATTCACAGTTCGATCAACGGCAACGGCTTATGACGTCACTAAGTAAGCCAGGGACGTCACAGGTCCGCTACAAGCCATAACGAATTTTTAACTGCTAATTGAATTGGGGCCCAATTAATCATTTTTCAATTATTTGCAAATATTTGTACTATTTATTTGCACCCCTTTATATTGGACAATTATTTGTTTTGGCTTTCCGTAAATAATTTGACACCTTGACAATGTGTTGAGGCTTATCTATTGTATAGACTATATCTTCAGTTATCTAGACTACCATTCATATATAGTATTTGATAGCTTTTGATATCATATCGTAATAATATTTATCTAATTTATGAATAGCTTTTTATACATACATATATGTCTACATTGTAACATCGAGTATATAAAAGTAGAGTTCTATACTTTTTCGCGCTCTCATGATTTATAGTAAAACATCATAAATTTCAGTTTTCTATTTGTCTGCAACAAATAAAATATCTATTTGTACAGGTATTTTCGATTGCATTTTGGTCTTTGACGTCAGTTGAATTTACTGTTTACTTAAATACTTAACAACTGTCCATAAACTCTTTAATTGTTGATCTCGAAAACACGCTTAAGAGGTCTTCAGAAAAGATTTCAAGGATATTCTTTATAGATAGATATTTATTAAATTTATTATCTATATGCAACTGTTTTTTTGACCTTTAATAATAAATCCAGCAAGATATGTATATAAACGACTAATTATAAATACCTTGGATTCGTTCTCATAATCTTTAAGCCAAAAAAAAAAAAAAAAAATCGATCATAAAGTTCTTCAGCTTTTTTTTTATAGCTCAACCCCAATAAAAGACAATTGCAGATATTTCTGGTTATTGCATCTGAAGTGCCATAAACATTGAAAATACCAAAATTTATATATCATCTGGTCAGAAGTCTCAAAGTCTTGGCCTAACTAAACACGCGTTGGACAAATGTTAAACTGCTACCAATAATCATATATATTTACATTTCGATTTTCTTCTCAATTGCCTATTTTTCTTTCCTTTGATAACCTTAAGGCTCGTTTATTTAATTTGACTCATAAAATTATAAATTCTAGTTTTCGTTTTTATGATCCGCCTCCCAATATAATGTTCAGCTTTCGTCATATAATTTGCCATAAATATAGAAAATATCAAAGTATATGACTTCCCAAATGCGCAAATGGTGTTTCATCTGGCCAGACATCTGAAGTATATTCGCCACTCAGAACCCAAAAGTCTGGGGGAAACACGCGTTTGGCAAGTGCAAAGTCGGCCTGTGCCATAAAAGTTGATTCCCTTTATGGCGATCGCAATTAAAGTAGGCACCATTCATCTATGAAGCATTCTGCCAGACTTGCTGATAAGAGATAATTGCACATTATAACGATTTTAGTCGAGGCGAACATAATTTCCATGTTGTGTCGACGACTTGATAACACAGACTCTATTTGGCACTTGTAGATTGGCTATTATTTCTCTCTCTCTCCCTCTGTCTTTCTCTCTCTCTCTCTCTCTCTCTCTCTCTCTCTCATTCTTGCAAACTCTCTCGCTCTTTTTTGGTTCTTATCTTGAACTCTTGGCATTATCTTAGGCTTGTTTATGTCTGCCTTGATAATTGGAATGTAAAAGTACTTGCAATGCTTTTTTTTTTTTTTTTTAGATAAAGAGTGAAGTACTTTCTTTCCCTTCAAATGCAGAGGCGCCTTAAAAATTTTTAGAGCGGTTTCATAAAACTAAAAAACTTGCATCAATAGTTTACAAAACTTATCAAAGTTTAGTTTTTGGCATCCGCAATTATTTCAGTTTTCCATTTCAGTTTTCCCTTTGGTCTACTTCACTGCGGCATATATAATTTATGATCTATTCCATGTATGCGTTCTCGAGCAAATATTTACAGACTTTAGGCACGAGCGACTCGTGACGAGAATTCACAATCGTTAACTGGCATATCGCATATAGTTCACTTGATTACAGTTATTGCGGGGGGTTTTAATGTGAGCCATTATTATTAAATGTTATTTAAGGTTGCTTATGATAAGACTACAGAAAGGTGACACACAAACAACCCACACACAATTTAGACCGTTCTATCCTATTATTACACTCGCTTAATTATATATATAATGGGTATAATCTCGGGCATAGCTTACGGCATTATTAATCCTAAATTGTTTACTTTAGGAGGTGGAGAATTTTCAGTAGCTCATATTTGGATAGAGTTGTCCATCAAATTAGAGATATTTTGCTCTCGAAAACAGACCTAATCAAATTGGCATAACAGTAGCTATAGCTCTATTTGACTAGTTTATAAAAACAAATATAGTATATAGCAAACAATTTGGTAGATAGGAACAAAGTATATCAAGCTCAACTGATATACACAACCTATATACCTAGAAGTAGATAATTTGTGCTTTACTCAGATATTTATTTATTAGATGTTAGAGTTTTTACAAGTTTAAGGCTAAACACTAGCTACTGGGGCCTTCAGATCATTTTGGTACTATTTTCTATTATTCTTCTATGCTCAATATTAATTCAGCTTATATTTAACTATGACATCTTTCTCTTAACTAATTCTATTCCATTAATCATATAGGCTTCTCTACTCGTATACTCTAAGCTCTTATGCTCTATTGATATAATCCTCTAATGCTCTTATACTCTTATACCCTTATTCTCGTTTACTCCTATACTCCTTTAGGCCTCTTCTCTTTCTCACACTCTAAGGAAAGAGTAGAAGCGCAGATCAGTAGAAGAGTGAAAGTGGAAATCAGTTAAGAGTTGCCGTAGTAATATACTACTCTTATACTCCTATAACTTACTGCTATACTACTTAAATTGCCTTCTCCATTAGTTATCTTTTACGTGTATTTGCTATTACTTTGTATAGCACTACTACTTTACTATACAAAGACTCTTATACTCTTACTAGCTACCGCTATAGAACTTTTGTATACCATTACTGCAACTACAACTAAAACTACAAACTACTACTCCTACCACAGTCTAATGCTTTGGAGACACTGAGTCCGAATACATCTATTACAATTTATTTCTATATATACGTTTCTTACTCAAACTTCTCTCTTATAGTATACTTGTAGGTCACTAAACAGCCCAGCAGCAGTTAGAATATATTACATTACCTAAGCTGTGGTTGCATGTTACTTATAATTCCCTCTTCTAAAGGGAATTAGTTAGTTATCTTAAATGACTACTGCGAAATTATGAATATAATGCAGCCTCATTACAATAGGAAATATAACTTTTGTTATCGTCACAATTATCATCTCCGCTGTCAGCTAGTAATTGCAAATTGTGAAATTCGAGACCCACTATATCATTCGCTACAGTTAAAAGCCGGCAAAGTCACTGAACTCGCTCCACAATACAAATAGCATAACAAACAATATAATATATACATGTTTTTTGTTATGTTTTTTGAAAGTTTGGGTTTAGTTGAAGAGGCAGGTAACAACTGTTTGTTCATGGAACATTTCTCATTACAAAATGACGAATTTGAAAAGAGAAAATATAATAAAAAATAATAAAACTGGATGGAAGATTCGTTGTTCATCTATTGGGTGGCTGAGAATGGAGTAGATGGAGGAGGAGGCGGCGAGGCATTTATAACAATTACAATAGCTTGTATTTTAATGCGGCTTGTTGAGTGCTCAGTGTGGCTTGAAAATTGTTTGTGACTTTGAAGCACCGTATGCCGTGCATTTCGTATGCACGAACAGCAGAATGGGAAGAGCGAGTGGGTAGTGCGGTGGGGAGAGGTGTATTCTTGAATGGGGAGCCGTACGAAGTTGACGTTGCCTATGACTCGGCTGGGGGCAGGGAAAGATTCTTGACATTTGCATGCCGGCTGCGAAAAAGTCAAAGCCAGTTGCAAGGGTTACTCAAGCGAGCTAATTACGAGCGAATGCTCATCAGCTCGAAAAAATAAGCCAACCAACCCAAAAAATAAATCTATTTAAATCTCCGTAATGATTATGTAAGAGTTAACTTTAATGCTTAGCTATGGGGATTAATTCGTTTTAAACTACTAATACTATAATAATATTGGATATATGTAAGTATATGAATGTGTTTGGAATACACTCCTTATTCTGCTACAACTCTTATACTCTCTGATAATTCTTATACCAAATTTGCATATCACTTATATTTCACTCATAAAAAATTTATTGATAACTGTCTGGCATTGACTCCTTATACTATTACTCGCGCTCTTATATCTGTTACAGTTGTTTTCTGTCATCTTATAATTTATGCTTCACTCTTATAAACATTTTAAAATAATAACAGAATTATTGGCAAATACTTATAATATAAATTTAAAATTCTATCAGTTACTAATTCGAGATAAAATTCCTAGAAGTACGAAAAGTACGTTGATAAGAATCAAAATAGCTTTGAACAACCGTAAGATTATGGTATAAAAATCATATTTAATCAATCGATGATAATTTATTCGATTATTAATTTCAAGTGATATAGAGAATTATCAAGAGGTCTGTTGCCAGGTGAAGGGAAATCAAAAAGTTTACAACTTGTAAAGCTATCAAGCAAAAGTGTGGCAAAAAACCCAAAGACCTTGTCTCATAATTTACTTTGTATAGAGTATAAGACTCTTAACAATGTATAGCACTTAGACAATTCATTTTATGTTTGCGCTTGAGTATGCCTCTCAGATCTTAACAACCTCTCTATTTGGCACACAGATTGAATAGAAAAGAACACAATGATGTTCTAATCTTAACTAGATAATTAATCATCAGATCTATACAAAGCAACCCACAGCAAAACCAAGTTTTCTAATGGACCCATATCTAAAAGGAAGAATGATTAAACATGATTTGTAAAATAAAAACAAAATAAACTGAAATGATGTCATGTATGTTGAGAGTACAAAAAACAGGAGAGAAAGAAAGTGCTGCTAAAGCATGAAACAGAAAAGAAACGTCGCCAAAGAGATCGCAGAGCAATGAAGCTGGCCGCAAAATCAACTGAGACTGTATATAACTAGAATTTGTTTATAACTAATTTAAATGTATTGTTAAGAATTTCTAAAATATTTTTAAATTATTCTATATTCTTTAAATATTTTATTTATATATCGTATTTTTTTATTAATATTTTTAAAGTTATTATTTATGTTTGTTTTCGTAATCTTTGAATATTTATTATGTTTAATAAATATTGTCCAAATTTTTTATCACTTAAATTGATGTATTAAAAATTAAAACTGTATTAAAATGTAATTTTACGTTTTGTAAAGAAATTGTTTAATTAACTAAATAAATAATTGTGAAGTTTTTACCTTAATGTATATTATGTAGTTTTATATTGTATATTCACAAATTGTTTTTTATGTACGCGACTCGCTCCGAAATGCACTCAACGAAAACTCTGAATTAAATATTTTCACAATTCCTGATGCACTTTTATTTTATACATTACAAAAGATAAACAAAAATAAACTCCAAAGACTTGTGAAGTGGCAAACTGGAAATTAAAAAGAAAAGAAAAAAACAGCAATACAAAAAAAGAAATGAATATATGTGTGTAGCGCTTATTTACTTAATTTATTCAACATTCACGGTTTTTTCACTTTATTTTATATAATTTTTGCATATTTGTACAAACGTTTCTCTCGTGCCTTCGGCTCGTTAAAAGAAACAAAAGCAAAACACACAACAAACAACAGTAAAACAAAAATAAAACCAAATAAAACTTAAGTTATTTTATTTCAAGTGAAATATACGAAAATAAGTTGCTAAAGTGCGTACGAAACGAAAGAATAAGGTCGACTAAAATGACAGAGTCAAGGAATGAATAACGAATGAGTCCCAAAAGAGAATCGAAAACAAAGTCAAAACGACAAAACTGTTAACTGTTTATTATGAAAAATACTCTGTAGAATGTATGGGCAAGGTATATTCAACTAACATTAGTTTTGTTAATATGTATTGGGAGAGAAATAAAATGCAGAAGTTTTATTTGCGGAAGTTTTCAATAATTAAAAATTTGTTAATATTTATACGCTATACAAAATTAATAGAATATTGAATATTTATATTGTAATACACATCCAGGGGAGATTTTAATGTTAAGACAGTAGCAAATATTTACAGGGTATCCCGTATAAAAAATGTTGTAAATGCTCTAAGGTTTTAAAAGTATTTCTACTTGAGTGGGGAGTACGATTTTTTGTTCTCTAAACGAATATGTCGATAATGTAGAGTATATGTATGTACATCTACTCAAAATTGTCTCAATTACGTAAGGTTTACTATAACGAAACGTTCAACAATGTGTTAAACGTAATATTTATATTATAAAATAAATTGCTTAAATGCATACCCTATTTATGACAATGAGTTCACTGCTGCCACGTGATTAAATGCTAAGAATATATATAAATACATAAAATGTGATTCACTGATCGCCACACAGAGTATGTGGATTAGATAAAGGAATTCCCAGAATTTTATATAATGTGCCACAACAACTATTTTTGCACGCATACACATGTCTAGAACTTGAATATTATTATAATTTTTCTGCAGTGGGATTAATTGCAATTAAAAATAAATTGCATTAGTAGTTGGAGTTGGCAATTTGTAATTTAATTGATGGCGGGGGAATTTGTTTAAATATTTCTCTGTTTTGAATAGAGACTGGAGGTAGCCACGCTTCAAGGTAAACGCGTAGTTTTCAAGTTTGCAAAAAGCTGGCGAGAAAATCATAAACTTAACTTGATTTAACTACTAACTAACTGCACTTTTAAGCTTAAAAATGACCTCTACACAAAGTACATAAAGATTCTGTAGAGTTTTCTCGGCTTGAAGCTGTGCTATAGAGACAGAAGTACTTTACATTTTTACATAGATTTTATAATATTTAATATAATATAATGCAAAATAATCAATTATGATTATTTAAGTAAGCCAGTGCCAATTTTAAATGCGTGCAGGGTATCTCTATTTCAGTCTACTCTTATTTCTTTTAACCACTTTACTGCCCATACCTAACATAATTTGCAATTAACCAAAACATCAATACAGGTTATCTCAAAACTAACATAATTAAGTTTTTATCACATTTAGCCCTTACAGGTTTCATAATTTGCAATTAACCAAAACGGCAAATGCATATAATTGGACTTATCTTAAAAAAAAAAAAAAAACATATATAAATATGTTAAATAATTGCATTCATTTTAAATAAACAAATATTTGTAAAAAAAAAATTAATTTGTAACATTAATAAAGGGGCCAAAACAGAAAGAAAAAAAGGGTCTCTGGATTTACCAACTGAAATTTTACCGGAAATTATTTGCCATCTGTTTTGCTGCTTTGCTTTGATAAATGATATAAATAAAAAAAAAACAAAGCAAAATAAAAAAACACTCAATTCTTTGGCCATATTTGTGGTATTCCTTTTGTCAAAACAAGCCGTAAAAAATAACAATAATGTTTATTAATAACATGTCATGCATAACAAAAACAGAAAATAGAGCTAACAAAAAAATGCAAACATACAAAAGAGAACTAAAATTAATGGATATTGCCTATGCAAATGCGCGTAATTAAATTAATTTAAGCAGTAAAATTATATTAAATTAATATATATTATCAATGGAAATTAAATAAAAAATGGCAAGGAAAATAGCAACTAGCTGTTTATATTCCCTGTCTATACAGCATATATTTTATATACAAACTCTTTTCATCATATGATTTACTTTATTTATTAACCTTGACTGTGTTCCATATGTATTCATTCAGTTCTAACCCATTCATAAATTGTAAAATCCACTTAAAACTTGGCTACCTCAATGTTCTCGAGATCCAACAGCAAAAAATCAGTTCCTTTGGCATAAAATTATTCCGCAAATGCTAATTGATATTATTTATTGATATTTATTGGCTGTGACGCCTTTTTCTCGCACCTCACTAATCAGTTTGTTTAGCGACATTAATTTTAATCTGCGCCCAACCCCAAAAACCTAATGCTAATAAGTCGAGCATGCCGCAGACGTATATTTATAAGCCCCAATCAAAAATATACTAGAGGATTTTTTGAAAACTTAATTTATATAAAATATAAAAAGCATATGTATAAATAAGATAATATATGTTCATTTAAATAGAGGAAACCAGTCTCTTGTTTAAAATCTTTCCCTTTCGACCTTCGCGAATCAGAGGGGTTAATTAGCCATCGGAAATTGCATATTATTTTTTGGGTTTTTGTTTTTTTTTTTTTTTTTAATTGAATGCATCGTTATAATATATGGGTTCGCGAATGGCCTCTTAAATGCAAAACTGAAACTCAAAATTAAAACATAACCCACCACATTCAAATCACAGTCAAATGGTTAACAGTAACTTATTGTAATTAACTGCAAATGCTCAGCGCTAATTCGTTCGGTGACGTAATTAAGCTGATGCTTAAAAACACTTTCAAACACATGTTAGAGCAGGGTATCTGCTAGTTGGGTATCCACTAGTTGCTGAGTACACTTAATTATTTCTCTTTGCGCTGTGCTCTTTAATCTGTTCTTTGCGTGTTTCATTAAAAACATGTGAAGTATATTTATCTGTTTTCGAACTAAATTAAACTAGATTTGTATCTTGAATTCCCATTTGAATGATCTATAGAACATAGACATCTTATGAACTGTTTCAATTGAACTTATGTTATTTTCTGACATATATTATAAAAAAAAATCTTTACATTTGAGCATTAGACATAATAGAAATACCTAATCTAAGCTTCAATTATGCTTACACTAACTACACACACACACACAGTTTCAACTGTGCCCATCCACGCCCCTTCACTAATCAGCTGCTTTAAGTTCCAAAATTATGCATAGCCAATTTGCAGAGAATTTCTTTGAAATATCTCTGGCAGAAATCAATTAGAGTGAGCGAGCGAGCTGATGCAGAGGCTACTGGGATAACTCATAGCTAACATGCCAAACATGCTTTGGTTGGCCCCAAAAGCCAAGCCCATCTCATGCTGTTCCCCACCCAACAAACCCGCCCCTCTCCCTTTCTCTCTCACACTATCTCTCTCTCTCTCTCTCTCGCTGTGTACTGGCGCACAAACCGTAGATGCCTTAACAAATAACTTAACAAGTGATTAGTCGAGCTCAAAGTTTTGCTTCAGCATCAAAAAGTTCCTTCGGTTGCCTGGCTGGCAAAGTTGTGTAGCACACTTTTAGGCGCATTTACAGCATATATTATTTGACTATGAACTAAGCATATCAGAGGTTAGTTTTCGAACCCCCAGGCCGAGCTAATGGGTTACACCCACTATCTGCATATTCATATTCAAATGTGAATATTTTTCCCCCTATGCAATTTAGCCTAATTATGGATAAAAACTTTAAGCAACTACGATAGATCATAAGGTCTAGCTATAAATATCGTAAGACTAATTGCGGGCAATTGTTGAACTACTTTAAACTGCATATATCGAGTTGCTATTATAGGGTACACTCAAAGAAAGTTATATAGAATAACTTTGAGATAAAAAAGAGAATTCTTTTAGAAGCAAACTTTCAGTTTTCGTTTCTAATTGAAATATACTTTAAGGTGATCTAACTTTTAGAGCTTGATACACTTACATATATATACTAACTATGAATTTTATTATATGAATAGTGTGGCATTGTTAAATAAATTTTTTTAAAGCCTCACCAATCTGTATTTGATCTAGAAGACTCTATGAAGTCTCTGCTTTGTGATTAAATTTCTATTGCCGAATTGCTGGTGATGTTTGCAAAGCTTTAAATTCAATTCTAAGCTACATGTTTTATATAATACATACATATTACTCTCAGAGTTCAGTTTTTAAATCACCCATTCTAATCAGATTATTTTTTGCAGTGCACACGTGTTCCAAGTATTATTTATTAGCTAATTTACAGCTGCCTTTCAGTGGGCAGGTAGCGTAATTCAGATCCGGAAGAGCATCGGCTAAGTATAGAACTAGCACACATTGTGTGCCGCGGCTAGTCCAGTAATTAGTTAGAATAGATCTGGTTGGGCGACCTGTCTGGCTGCCAGTTAACTGTGTGAATTGTCTCTATTTATGCAGTGACTAAAATGCTGATCTCTCTCTCTGGCAATGAAATGCCTTCAATCAGAAGTGGTGCAAGGTTCGCCATTGCAAGTGTCAGGGTAAATACATATAAACATATACATACATATATATTACGGGTACGTGCTCGTAATTGTTCAAATATCTAGCTGGGGTGCATATCTAGAACAGGATCTATTAACATACACATAATTAACTACATTCTAATCAGAGACAACTCAGCGATATATCGTATAAAATGCTTATGTCAAACATCAAAGCTTAAGCAGAGTTTAATTGTGCGGGCTAAGAGCTGTGGCTTTATGTGAACGTGCTCTTATAAGGTTGTTCACTGCGAATACACGGAGAATCAATTAATTTTGTGTACAACTTAAAAAATTTATTATCTTCTTGATTACACTTTATATACACTTAGAGAAATAACTTGTGACTTGTTTATATATACACATATCTCATTATTTTCTGACTATTATTTAATAAATCCACATTAAAATTAAAAATTTTTTTTTAAGATGCATTCAAGTCACTCTTATTGAAATTACTCCGATTTTAATATATATCTTCAATGATTTATAGACAATAGATTTTTGTTTTACAACCCCATCATATAACTAGTTGAATGTCGTGTAAATTTCAAATCCTAAGTATATTATTTTGTCTGTATGATCGTTCCCCTTAAATCGTTCGACTCGATACTTCCATATATTAGACAAATATGAATGATGTTTTCTGTTGCAGTTTATCTTGGCGAAAACCAGTTCACAACCCGTTTAAGCCAGTGTCATTGACGTTCTGTTTTAGGCCATAAAGATTTATGACTTCGTAGTATATAAACAAAATATAAAATATTTAATAGGTGAACTGGTCAACAGATTAGACACATATTTTGTATTTTATTTATTTTTCACGTAGGTTCCCAGTTCTAATATTAATTTTATAATTATTAATATTATTTGTAAAATATTATTATAAAGAACTTCAGTGCAGGCATGATTCGCACCATAATCTAAATGGCGTTAACTGAATTTGCCCTTAGCCCATATTAAAATTTCACTTCACGTACCTCAAAATTGCGCAATAAATACTGTTATTACAGTTAATAAAGTACTTTGGAAAAACACCTGTCAAACTAGACAGAAAATGTTATTTATAAAAAAATATATACATCAACAAATTGTATCCAAAACGCGACCGTGTGCGGCGAACGTTGGCGTTGAACTCGCTCGAGCCGCAAACAAAAGATACGCCAAGTTCAAAAGCTGAATACATAGAACCAAATGACAAGAATTAACTGTGAACGACAACAGAAACAACAACAATTATAGCTACAACAATGATCAACACAACGATCATTCACAAATGAGAAAACAAAATAATGGCAAAAGCAAATACATACATTTCATAATTAAGTAGTTGTAGCAAAATCAAATTAAATATTGGAACTGGGATCTACGTGAAAAAAGAGTTAATTACACAAAACATTATTATTTATATGATTTATAAATAATACAATAATAAAACGATTTCAAATTTTTACATAAATTTTTCATTGAAAACCGCATGTATATATTTTTAAGTGAACTGTCTTTAATTGTCAACTCTTACTCCATAAATATCATACTATTTGAATAGCTTTTGTAAAGCATCTTCCCTTCGATTGACCTTACAATTATTACTAATTTAGCTTTTTCCCATTCACTTTCCTGTTTAATTTTCAATAAAAAACCTAATTAAACAAATATCAAATTTTATATTATATATACAAAAATAAACTACTATTATTTGTATGCATGGGAAAATACAATTTTTGTTCTTAAATATAGTTTAATCTATAAAATAACGCTTGCTTTTAGTGAACAACTCAACCGATTAAATCTTACATATTAAACTGAGGGCGTTGCTTGGAAGTGGAAGGCAGCATCATTTGAGATTGCTGCTGCTGCTGTTGTTGCTGCGGTGGTTGCTGCTGTTGTTGTTGCTGCTGCTGCGGATGGTGCTGCGGCACGTTGCCAGTGGCTCTGCCACCTTGCTTCTGGTAGACCAAGCCAGCAACACCTGGTATTGTATTGCAGCCCACGCAGGCATGCAGTGTCTCATGAATAAATATATCACAATCTATGCAGAAGAACTGATTGCAGTAGCCGCACTTGAAAACGCTTTTGTCTGTTACGGGATTCAGCACCTTTATGCAGGCATAGCATTTACGCAAGCTGCCGCAGTCAGGCGATGCCGGTGGCACCATGTCATAGGACAATTCTTCGAAGTTGGGCACTGGGAACAGATGATGATAGGAGCGAGCCAAATGAGGCGCTGAGACCAGCGTAAGTCCACAGCATTGGCACTCGACCGGCAGCTCACAATATTTGCTGTTGCATTGTGGACAATGATGGCCGGTGGTGGACAATTCGCTGGGCTCGTCAAGATTTTCGATGTGGCACATGCACATGGACAGCGGTGCATCCTTGCCCTCCACCTCGTTCTTGCTGTGCGGGAAGCCCATGCGTATCAATGAGTTATCCTGTGTCTTTGCAGCGGGTGGTGGATCCACCTGAGACAACAACTGATCCCGATAATGCGCATCGTCCAACACAGCACCAAACGTGCCCATCGTCTGTTGCGTCAAATAGCGACAGATGTGAATTTCCGCTGATAATGAAATAACCGAACAGCGTATTCGTTCTCTCTTCAGCTCATCTATTGTTACATTAATATCCACGGGATCGCAGGTAGTCAGCGAGCCCATGATGATAACGATCTCTCGCGATGCATGCGATGGCACCACCTTAAGTGTCTTCAAAGCCAAATCCAAGCCATTTTGCAGTGAGGGCTCGCTGGTTAGAGGGACATTCGCCAGGCTGCAAAAGAGCAAGATGATCAAGATATCTCTTACAACTATTCAAAAATATTGGTTCTGCCCACCTTGCTAAAGCCTTGAGATGCACTCGCGAGGTACCGGTCAGCTCGGTAATTTTCTCCGCTCTCTTTGCCTTTAGTGCGATAATGCCCAGCTGGCTGATGGGGTTCTGGTCGAAAAACTCCTCAATAAAGATCTCCAGCAACTTAAGTGTGCACAACAAACGTGTGGGCTTCAGATCAGGCACGCTCATCGACTCAGAGCAATCTAAGACAATGAACATGTGCCGCATCATACCCAGGCGATTCTGTTTAGTCTTATCGGCCTGTCGCTTGCGTTTCGCCTTCTGTATAATATCGGCAATGGCACCGTCCAGCAACCCGTCATCATCCTCCTTGATGGCTTCCCTGTAGCACAACACAATTCTACATATAGCAAAACTTAACCAGACCGCTGTCCTCTGAATTTACCAAGTCTTTTCATAGCCAGTCTCCCAACGGTACTCCTTTTGGTCGTCTTGATCATCGTCGGCCATTTTTGTTGCTTAATTATGATTAATTGTACTAACTAGAAAAACAAAATTATTTTTTTCGGCATGCACATCAGACCGGCAAACAAACAGTGTGCCCACAGTACAATCTAAAGTGATTAGGCAGCTGAAGTATAGAGTTGCCAATATTCATAGCAAAAGCTTATGTCAAATGTCGGAAAGCAAGCAATGATATAAGACAGAAATAGAAAATTACAAATATTTCATAAAATATATCGCCGTGCATTATTAAATCGCATTTAATTTGATTTATCTCAAAAATTGTCAAACGGACAGTGCTGCCATACTGAGAGCGGAAATACACCACGCCACGTGATTGGCTAACAAAGTGCTACAAAACGCGGACGAACGGAAAACGGCGCTACACAATCGATTGAGCATATACGACACATTTCCAATATTAAAGTCTGCTAAATTGTGCGTATTTCATAACTTACGAGGTTGAAAAAATAACACTGTAAGTAATTAATTTAATTTAATAATTAATACATACTAGTAGTGCAGTTTTTATTGAAGTTTAAAAATTCATATATGTAAGGTAGCGCACTCAAGTGTCATCCAAGCCATGCCCTGAAAACAGAACTGGCCACTTCGTTCAGTTGTACAAACTTTTTTGGCATTCAGAGTTGGCGCGCGTGCAATTGTGAACAGCGTTGCGCGAGTTGGAGAATAAAAACAGTTAAATTAAAATTAGTTGTTAAAATACAAACTGGTTGTTCTCTACATTTGCTCAATATACTTTTGTATATGAAGGTGTGTTTCACAAGAAAAAAAAAAAAGCTAAAATACGAAAACGAAAAGTGCATACATAAATGTGGAAAAAAGCGGTCATACATGGAATATTTTGTCTAAAATATAGCTTGATAAGGGGCTGTATTGTATCAATGATCCGTATAACATGTATAAAACCTTGAGCTAAGTTTCGTGAGTGAATGGGTGTCTATATTTAATTAATACATTCAATGCAGATGTAAATGCAATATGCGGCGTTCAACCCAAAAATGGCGGCTAGTTAAAGATAAGAACAAGAAAAGAATATTATTATGTATATAAATTTGAATAAATTAAATATTGTGTAGAGGAGCTCATGTTTTGATGTTGCATTTTCGCGCCCGGTTTGCTGTTTTGTGCGTCTACTTTTGTGCGGGCGTTCGTTGCATTTTTTGGCCATTACGCTTTGTGCTCGTCTTTCTGCTGAGGCTCTGTATTTTCTGCAGCCATTACATACAGCTAAAAATTCACCACACTTTGCTGCCAGTTGTGAATGTTGCCACTTCGTTTCACAAAACACACCACGGCACTGTACTTTTATTTTTTTTTTGCTCTCATGTGCGTGTGTATGTTTGTGCGCGTATTTCCTTCGGTTTTTATTTGTTTTTAAATTGTGAAAGAAAAAAAATTCAAATTGTACATTTTACAGTTACTACGGTGGTTTTTTGTATAATGTTGGCACAGGAGATCGCACCGACGGAAATAGGCAAACACGCAAATATAATAAGAGGCAAGTGGTTGAAAGTCGAAGCAAAAAAAAAAAAAAAGAAATTTTTAACAGAAAGCCTTCGTTATACAGTTGCCCAAGAGGAATTAGCCAACATGGATGTGCTCGTTTGTGGACGCTGCTTGCGCGCCTTTAACTTTGTTGAGGAGTTTCAGTCGCACAAGGAGGATGATGCCTGTGAGAAGGAAAATTCAAGTTTGAAGGAATCTCTCGACACCAAGCCCACAATTTGGGCATTCACGCTTTGGAAGGCCACACAGTTACACACACGCAAGGAAAGTAACATTTCCAATTCCTGGGCACTTTACCAGCACTGGGTAAAGCTAGAAGAGAGCGTGCGTGAACCTTGGATTGTTGCCGGTCGGACAATACAGTCCTTTGGCAAAATCGGGCATGGCCAACTGCAGGATATGCCTGTGCGCATCACCAAAACTGTTGTGAATCCCAACAACAATAATAACAACAACAGCACTGCGAACAGTAACAACACTTCAAGTGTTTCGCCCACACGAAGTAAGAGTAAATAGTTTTTCTTATACATATATACTAAATAACACAATCTTCGTCCACTTATAGAATCGCCTGGTGGTAAATTGCCAACTGTTGCTTCACAACTCAAGGATACAGAAAATGAACGACCCAAGTCGAAACCAGGTACGCCCACTCCACCTGGAGCCGCAGCACAATCAACATTATCGGGCGTTGTCAAGAATAACAATCGCATTGCCACGCGAGTCGATCCCAAAACTGAGCAACGAACTGAGGAGGCTGTGGACAGTATTGTGGCGAAACGTTTTAATCCACGCCGGAAAACCCATGAATATCTGGTTAAATGGGTTGATCGGTCGCACAATGAAAATACATGGGAGGTGATGGCCAATTTGGAACGAGTACCCCACTTTCTGCAAATGTTTGAAAAGCAGCTGGCGCGGCAGAAGCTTAAGCGTGAAAAGAGCCTAGATGCTCTTAAGCGTATGCAGCAGGAAAAACCACAGCAAGACAAACAGCAGTCTCAGACAAGTGGCAAATCGGACGCCGCCCCGCATAGTCCACAATCCTCTGCAATATCACCCAATTCAAGCACTGGCGCATCGCGTCCATCACGCACTTCCAAGACCAAAGCTATGGATCAATTCAAACAATGGGTTAACGAAGGTGGTACCGGCGAGGGCTCGACGTCGCCCTCCTCGGCTAATGAGGATGAGTCTGCAACGGAACAGGAATGGTCGACAACTGGCTCGACGGCAACAGGTATTAAACGGAAATTAAATCATACAGATTCCAGTTCGGATGCTGCTGGACTAAATGCCTCCAATGACTCGATGGAACTAGAAGATCTTGAGGAGGATCTAATACCTTCGCACACTGTGAAGCGTTTAAAAAACGGCGGCAGCTCCGTGCAGCTGAATAAGCCCAAAATGCCAACCACGCCTGCTCGCATCAATGGCAATTCCTCGTCCAGCTCTCTTTTTGGCGATAAGGAGCAGAAAATGGGTGAGGTCATCTACACGGAGGACAGCACAAGCACGGGCCTGTTCCGAAAGCCCGAAATGCCCAATACTATATACGCAGTAAGTATTCGTACTGATGGTCGATAAAAATATACATATATTTATTTCTATCTATAAATATATTAATCTGATCTCTATCTCTTTCCTTTTTAAGAAACGAAATAAGCTTGAGTGTCCAGTGCGTTATTTATCCCGCTCTGAAATGGTTAACAACAACAGCGGCATCTTTCGCGTAGAATCGGAGAGTAGCGCACTTTCGCCAGTTCCAAAACCTAGCCAGACAACCACATCCTCAGTGGGCAAGCGCATGGCTGTTGGTCGATCATCTGGCAACAATTCACCGGTTACCGTTGGTCAGCGCACGCATGTGTTGCGCACTCCTGGCCAGGTGCCTCCTATGCAACGTCGGCCTGTGGGCAGCAGCAGCACGCCTAATCCGCTGCGACAGACGCCAATGGCCGCCAGAGCTGGAGGCGGAGCTACCACTGGAGCTGGAGCACGCATGCTGGTCACGCGCGCCAATACGCCACAGCAGCGACAAGTGGCTGGATCCAAGGCGGTAACGCCGGAGCAAAAGATATTGCAATTATCAAAGTCTGGGGATCTCAAGGTGACGCGGAAGGTGATGACTCGAGAGGATCTACAGGCCCAGCGTGTTGCGCAGGTGCGCCAACAGCGTCAGCAGCAAGCGCAAGCCTTGCAACAGCAACAGCAGCAGGTGCAGATCCAGAAGGTCCAACAGTTGAACCCACTGAGACAACGCACTACAAATGCAGCAGTCGCTAAAGCACAACCCATGCAAATCGAAATGGAGGTGGAGCAGGAAGATCTGCAACAGCATCAGGCACAGCTGTGCCCCATTACTGGCAAGCTAATTGGCCAGGAGGAGACGCAGCTTCAAATGGAACAGGAGCAACAACAGGAACAGCAGCGCGAACAGCTAGAAGCTGCCGCTCAAGCGCTGCTCGGTGGTGATCAGCAGGTGCTCACCAACGAGGATGGCTCCGCGTTGCTGGTGCGTGGCGAAGATGGCACCGTCTATCAGGTGGCCGGCAAGAATGCCGAGGGCCAGACAATACTCGTGACCCAGGGACCCGATGGGGAGCAACAGTTCGCCTATGTAGCAGCCGCCGAGGGCGACGATCAGGATGTGTTAACGCTGGACAATGCTGTGGCTGAAGCCGTCGCCGCTGTGGGCCAACAAGGCGATGCCACCGCTGATGGCGAGCATATACTTGTGACCATGACTGAGGAGGAACTGGCCCAGCATCAGGCTGCCGTGCTGCAGCAGCAGCAACAGGAAGCAGCATCAGCGGGCAGCACACCGCACACGGCGCAGATTCACATCACAACATCGGACAGCGATGGCACCGAGGCACAAATACCTGCCGAAGTGGTGCAAGCGGATTTACCTTCCCCAGGTAAGCGATTGTCATTAATTTAAAATAATTTCATACATTTAACTTTAAATTTATTCAAATTACAGGTGGAACCCGTCGCGTAGTTTTGTTGCTGCAGGATGGCACCTTCATGATGACTGAGATGCAAGAAGATCAGTTCAAGACGCTAAATATCCCGACGTAAAGAATTAAAAAGAAAAGATATATAGCATGTATGTAGCTCGTAAGCATTATAACGATACATAAATATAAAGCACGGGCCGTTGTTGTAAGGATACACAAACACACACACACACACACAAGAAAGAAGGAAACACGCTTAAAGTTTAAGCATCGGCATCCTGTAGCTGTAGCCGTAGCCGTAGCTGTTCCCATTTTGCCAACCATATCGCACATTGAGCATACGCATTCCCCATCCTTTTGCTCTAAAAACTTCTATTTTTTTAAATAATTCAATTCGATCTATTCAGAAGGTCCATGCAAACAAACAAAAAAAAGCTAACTTTGCAGTAATTGAAATTTTCTTCAGTAAAGTAATATTACTTTGACATGATGGGGTTGAGATCTTTTTTATATATACATATATGAGTAAGAAGCTATGTAAATTTTGGAGATTGCAGAGTTTTCTGATCTAATGGATAAGTCGATTCCAAGCGTAATCTTCAATCATGAACAGCGGCAACAAATATACATTAGAGAACTTAAATACAAATCAACTTGTACTTGTATTAATTAAAGCAAGAAATTATAAACAAAAACAAGCAAACAAAAACTATCTAATTTAAATAACTTAAAGTAAATCATAATGCAATTCTTTATTCTAAGCAACAACTAAATGCAGCTGTTGCATTTTGAAGAAAGAGAAGAAGTTAAATATACTATTTAGATAACTCAGCAAAACATTTAGAATTTGCAACACACACAGACATGCACACACTGACACATACACAGACATACAGATACACACACTCAGCAAAAACAATTTAGAAATAGATCATGTAATTGTAATATTATAATTATTGATATGTATTGTACATTATTTAAGTAATTTTTAAAATCGAATGAACTAAAGCAAACAACAATATGCTAATTTCGTTATTAAAAAAAGAGAAAACAGAAGAAATGCCACAAACACTTAACAAAATGCATAGTTGTAAAATATAAACAAATATATATATTAACTGCAATTTAAATTAAAATAATAAAATATGAAATTCAGGCGATTTCAAATGGACTTTGGATACAAATTGATGAATTGATAATTGGGAAAACGAATTCTGTGTAGTTTAGTTAACTTAAAAATAACAAATTAGGAATAGCAATTTCAAGTCAAATGAAAAAAAAAAAGTAATAATTCGACTCTGGATGAATGCGATCAACTCATCTTGCATAGAAAAAAACTAAATAAAATACAGTTCCGATACATTAATTTTATATATTATTCTATTTTATAGCTTTCAATCATAGTTATTACAGTAAGTTGCTTAGTTCTAACTAATCTCTCGCTTCTTCTGAAATTTGGCTATAAAGAAGCCGACAGTATCCAAGTTTTGCATACGATTCTCACGACTTGGCCCAAAGCGCTGCAGAAGGTCGCACTGAGCAGCTTCCAGACCTGGCAATGGTAGACCAGGTGCACCCAGTTTCGGTGTCGCATCCACTAGCTGCAGTTCAGTGTATTTGCGCAAAGCCCAGGACACGATCTCCTCACATTCAGCCTCGGTGACGGTGCAGGTGCTGTAGACAAGGATGCCACCAGGACGGAGCAAGGGCACAGCCTGAGATAGTATATTGCGCTGTATATGTGGATAGGATTGAAGCACCTTGGGTTGCTTAATGTTGCAACAGAGCTGCGGACGATTTCCCAATCCACTGCAGGGTGCATCCAATAGTATGCGATCAAAGCTACCGGATGCAAATGGCGGAGCTATTGAATCTATATCACTGTTGTCATCCCATGCTTTTGTAGCATCAAATTGATGCGCCGTAATGCAGGTGTAATTGGCAAGCTTCTCTGTCATAGAGCGCACACGACTCGCTGAGTTATCCAGGGCAATTATGGTGCCTCTGTTGCACATCAGTTCGGCCATGTGTGTTGTTTTGTTGCCTGGTGCCGCGCACATATCAAGAATGCGTTCACCCGGCTGAGGATCTAGCACCCTTACACATACCATTGAGGGCAAGTTCTGGAGCAGTGCATCTTCATCACTTAGATCTCCCAATGTGGGAACTCCACTTACATTCGTTTGCATGCGCACAGCAATTCCCGAAGCTGGTTGTTCCTTGTTGTTGTACAGCTGATGGCGTTGCATGAGCACCTCACCCACACCTATGAAGATCTTCTCATTGCAGTCGTAGCGCGTTGCTGTGCCCCGCTTACATTTGCCTGGCAAATCGGCGAACACATTTACAAGTTCATGAAGCTGAGTGCCAGATTCCATGGCCAACACGCCAGGAGCATAAATGTGTGCGCCACGCAATACCGCAGCGCCGCAACTGGTGTCAACAATAAGCTCCTTGCGGCAGTCATCATATTTATTATCCGTTGTTGTGTCCAAAGGTGAAATGCACAGCATTTCAGGTATTTCCTTCAACCCATAAACTAGAGGAGCTGACGAACCATAAAGCGCGCTTAATTTGGTTTCCAATTTCAGTTTGTAGTCCGCCACACTGGTGCGTAGTGTGTTGATGCGATATGTTGTAGTGCGGGGCGTCTTGCAGAGCCATGGTAATAGTTTGTTCAATTCGTGGGACTGCGTAAAAATTGATGAAAATTCACGAACTTTAATAAAATCACAAGTTAAACATCAGTGTTGAGTAATTAGAGCAATGTTGCCCTAGCAGACAACAGAATTATCGATATATCGTTCTGCCCGTCTGCTTAGACAACATATTGACAGTAGAGTCGCTTAACTGTTTGCCCTATCTCGAAACACAGTTGTAATATTGACTCACGTTTACTTTAAGAATTTGATTTTCTAGTAGTAATCCTTTACCATAAAATGGAGTTTTTGGATAAAACATTCTGTAAATCGATTGGAATATCTAGCATGTCACGCTTGTTATCATCTCTAAATTCAACACACCGGCCTCGCTTGTGGACAAGACGTGGCAGCATATGAATGCCGTATAAGAACCCACCATAGCATGTTATAGTGCTGCTGCTCTAGCATACGGGCACGCTCAGCATTGCGTTCATTTTCAGCGTTGGTGAATTTGCAGTTTTTTCAAAGGCAAGTGTATTCTCGGTCAAGTTTTATTTCGCTCTGTGATTTTTAGACATTTCCAAGCAGAAATTTCTAAAATTTCTGCTCAAATTGGTGTGCGTTTGATTCAATTATTTGGTGCGTATTGTTTGTAAATCAAGTCTTAGGTGCTACTGTTATAAAACGGCGCATTATAGTAAAAAGCTGGTAGCATTTTCATCTTTTTGTATTAAGAGTGCTGCCGCAGCAATGTGGGTGATGTTGGTGTATTAGTGTAGAAATTTTAACACACGCACACATGCATCTGACGTGAGCTACTTGCGATGGGAGTGGTATTGCAATCGAATGCACGAAACTCAAATTATCGTTCACTATAAAAGAAATTTAAGCCGCTTCCTACAACTATTTAAACTACTGCACATTTATTTCAATTTGTTTTGCATTGTGATAGTATTGCTCTATTATATAATGCATTTTTTATTGAATTCCTTTTAAAAGTGAGAACAATCGATTGTCCCATACAGTGGGAATCGATTAACAGTATCGCAACCAACTCTGTGTCATCGCCAACTTGTACATTCTTCTTTGCTGTCGGTTTTGAGGCAGAAAATTTGGTCAAAGGGAAATTTACAAAAAAAACTATAAAGAAAACGGTAAATAATGAGTGCAAAGTGCAAATAATGAAAACGTAATAATAAAGCAATGTCCAAAGTGCAAATCAATCAAGTATTTCGACTAAAAATTAATAAAACAAGGCTACCGCTGTTCGACGACAGCAAATGAAAAAAAGCATACGTCGCCGTCATCATTTCTTAGTACTCACACAAAGGCATCCACTCACACGCACACACACATACACTTAAAAAATTGCATAGGGCTGTCTAGTGTGTGCGTGGGTTACCCAGTGTATTAATTTGCTACGCAAACAATGGAAAATAAACAATTCTACACGTTTGATGAGCTTTCAACTCCATCAATGGCAGTCTATGTGATTTTCGTTTTGCCAAACTTCTTAAACAACGAAAATGTAACACGCACACAAGTCTTTAGGCAACCCTAAACTCTCATGTGCGTATATGTGTTTATGTACTGTGCCCGTGTGTGCGTTGCAGGGTGTTGCTGCTGCTGTGCTGCTGGCGGCGGCATATAAAAGTTGCTACGTGTAGTTTTAATTTTCTTACACATATTTTTTGCGACATTGCGTTTGAATGGTTTAGTTTTGATTTTTCTCTTTGCAAAGGCGCGACATTTAGACAGTATTTATGCGAGTTATTCAAGTACCGTGTTCATTAGTTATTATTTGCGCATTCCTTTTTTAAAGGTAGCCAATGTGCTGCCACATTGTAGTGGTTTTCTATTCGAAATCAATTAAAATTTCAATTCAATTGCAAATTGGAGTAAATTGATGTATGTGTGTCAGTACTTTACTCAAAAAAACGCACACACACACACATACGCACTAACAATAGTTAAATCCGCTACTGTTGCTGACTCACCACAGATTTCGACTTGGACAGCGGTCGAGTCATCGAGCGGGAGCGCTAAGCATTTGCACTGATAAATCTAATAATTTACGCGCACTACACGTTTTTCCTTTAAAAGGGCATGCGACACAGACGAACAAAAAAAATCAATACCTTATCAGTTGCTGCGACGTCAGCGTCGACTGAGCGCCGGCTGTGAACCTAACAGTCAAATCAATGTTGTCTTTTCTTTTTGACAGGCTCTTTTCTTTGTTGTTTCTATTTTCTGAATGCGACTTCTTGAACTTGCGGTTGTCAATGAACTTTTTTGGTAAAAGCTTTTCCTTGGCAATTTCTACACTTTCTCGCTGGCTAAGTGGCTCGCTTGGTTGAGGCAGATTTGTTGATCGCATTTTCATTTTTTAATGGTAGATTTCATAATTTCATTTCGTTTTCCGGTTTACTCATCATTGCTCGCCTCAAACACGTCAGCTTAACAATCGAAGCTTAATTATTAAAACAGTTTGCAATTAAGCAGCGAAACCTGAACAACATTTGACTAAAACTTCACTACTCACATTCAATTCAGTTTAATTGCGCTCCCCTTTGTTGTAATTTTATTATATATTTATTTGTCAGTTAATCGAATTAAGCTAAGTGAAACTAACTTTTGCACTCGATCTTTTGGTCTCTTTAATTCATTGCAGTTTCTTCTTCAAGTTGCAATAGCACCGCACACATCCACCAAAGGAGTTGCATTCGACAGCAGTTTTGGCAACTCGGATTTGAACTTGTTTATAAAAGTTACTCTATAAAATACTAAACGAAGAAGAAGAAGAATCAACAGTCAGCTGTGTAGTGTAATTAATTTATATAATAAACATCCCATCCACATTGAAAGACAGAAAGGAGAAGGAGCGAAGCAACAAGCAGCATCATCATGGGAAATGTATTTGCGAATCTATTCAAAGGCCTTTTCGGCAAAAAGGAAATGAGAATATTGATGGTCGGTTTGGATGCCGCTGGTAAAACCACAATTCTGTACAAACTCAAATTAGGCGAAATTGTTACAACGATACCTACTATTGGTAAGTAAGACATCTGTGATAATTGAATAAATACTAATCTGTTCCCTATTTCGTTCACTTGCAGGTTTCAATGTGGAGACTGTAGAATACAAGAATATTAGCTTTACAGTGTGGGATGTGGGCGGCCAAGACAAAATTCGTCCATTATGGAGGCATTACTTCCAGAATACACAAGTACGTTCACTGCCCATTAATCAACTTTAACAGCAATTAATTCAATCTAGATGATGTTAACAACTTGTAATGATTACTTATGATTATTCAAAGTTAATTTTTGTTTCAAGACGGGACTGATATCTCCTATTATAGACTGCATACCTTATTTCCAATCGTTATCTTCGCACCCGATTAACATTGCTCTATGGTTTTTCTTTTATTTATATACTTTATACAGGGTCTTATCTTCGTCGTTGATAGCAACGATCGAGAACGTATCGGCGAGGCGAGAGAGGAATTGATGCGTATGCTGGCCGAGGACGAGCTCAGAGATGCAGTCTTACTAATATTCGCCAACAAACAGGTAATTATTTAGTTAGTAGTAGACAATTAATTAGCGGATGTTTCTTCGAGCATAGTTTTTGTTAAAATTAAACGACTTCCATGACGTCAACATTTTTGAAATAGCATATTGCGCAAACTAGACCAAAGCACGTGTTAAACAAATGTTGATTGGTGTTGATAAGAAAGAAAAACTGTAGCGCGAGATAACCAGGGTCTTAAAAGTGCACTCCCACTAATTAATAGAGAAATTTTTTTCCATTTCTTTAATCAATACTAAATGTCCACCTTCTCTCTCTCTCTATTTTTCTCTCTTCCTGTCTAGGATCTGCCAAATGCAATGAATGCGGCTGAAATTACCGATAAGTTAGGCTTGCATTCACTCAGAAATCGCAATTGGTATATACAGGCGACGTGTGCAACCAGCGGCGACGGTCTCTATGAGGGACTTGACTGGTTGTCTAACCAGCTCAAGAATGCTAATCGCTAAATAAACTACAATAATAGCAGCAGCAACAACAACAACCGCAAAAAACAACAACAACCACAACAACAAAAATAATTATACACTAAACTTTGAAATCTTCAACAACAACAAGAATAGCCACAACAACAACTAGAGACAACGGCATCTTACATGTGGGAATAAAATTATAAAAACAACAAGAAGACAAAGATGAAGAGCGATGTTCGGGTTCTGCGCATTTCCATATTTTCCAACAAAAACATAAAAAGTAAAAGATTAAACACGCAAAGCCGATGCTCGCATAATTAAAACTTGTTTAAGAATCGCAAACAACAACAAAACTACACACACACTCACACACACACATACACAACATAACACAAAAATTTTCAAAGCAGCATCAGCATATTAAAAACGCTATGATTTAATTTAAAATTATATATATATATAATTATTGGATGTTCAAATGCAAAAACGAGTAAAATGAGAACCCAACCACCACAAACTAAAGCAACAAGAAAAGTATATGGTATAAAATTATCTTTTTTAAGTTATTTTTGCCCTACCCCTCATCAATATATATTTCTTTTTAATTTTATAAATATAAAAGTAATAATGAGAAAAACAAAACTGTAATTGTAATTGCTCTTAAAAAAAAATACAAGAAAAAAACATTTAATTTTCTTTTGTTTGTGTCCGTCGCTTGGCAGCAAATCAAGTAACAAACAATAAACACATAAACTATATTTAAATAAAAAACGGCAAGTACTATTTATAAAGGTAATTCTAAATAAAATTTAAAATAAACAAAACATGCTGAACCATTTTTGATACACATGAAAATAAATATTTTAATTTATTCATTAATGTCTACTGATGTTATCGATAATTTAAAAGCAAATTTTGATCAATCGTCGACAAAGTTTACTCAACACTGTCCCGGCACGTGCAGGGTTGCTTTTGTCAGTAACGATAACACATAGTCTTTGCTGCTGGTGCCAATTTATAAGTAATTTTTCAATTAAATTAACAGAAAACCTGACAAAAACATTGTTAAAATGTCGGCCAAGCAAAACTCAAAGAAATCTAAGTGGGCCCTGGACTTCAATGTTAGGTAAATATAGAAACTGTTGTAAATAACACGTCAGGCTAATTTTCCTGCTCCTGTGATGCAGCAAAAATGCAGATATGCCCTCGCCGCCTGGATATAATCCCACGGCTCTAGTCAATCAAACTGAAGTCGTACGTGATCAACGTTTGGTAATTAAGAAATCATGGGATTTGGCATTGGGACCACTGAAACAGGTATGAAATGAATACGATTAGAGACGGCCAGTTGTAACCTTTGAATTTTATTTACTCTCTGTAGATACCTATGAACCTGTTCATTATGTATATGTCCGGCAACTCGATATCCATTTTCCCGATCATGATGGTGGGCATGATGTTGATACGTCCGATTAAGGCAATGTTTACCACACAAGTGACTTCCAAAATGGCCGAGGGTGCACAGGGCACCGGTCAGCGCATAATCTATATACTGGGAAATCTGGCGAACGTAGCGCTCGCTCTGTATAAATGTCATAGCATGGGCCTGCTACCCACCCACGCCTCCGACTGGCTGGCCTTTGTGCAGCCCCAAACGCGTTTAGAGTATTATGGAGGAGGTGTTTCATTTATTTAGATTGTAACTTTAAACGTATCCTTTATTTGAGTCATAGATAAATTTGTTTAACACATAACAAAAATGTAACTAAATATATATATTGTCTTTCGTCTCGTCCGTCTCAATCATCCAAAATCTTTTTGGCCTCCTTTTTGATATCATGCACTATCTGTTCGGTTGGCGATCTGCGAAGAGTAAACAAAAAACAGAATTTGATAGAGTATGTATTTAAAATTGCGGTCAATTTATTCATAACTTATATTTAACAATTAAATGGTTAATTTTGTTATTTCGGAACCGGCATTCAATTGCAGTTTTTTGAGTATTATTTTGCTCCCACATTTTGTTTTGAGAAATCCAAAATGTGTCTTTGTTATTTGCTCGACATTTGAAAGTCAGATACACTGCTGTATTGGAAATTTGTATTTGCGTTCGCGGAACAAAGCTATATTTTGATTGTTAATAAAACTGCTTGGGTTTAAAAGGCTACGTATCCGTAGTTGAGTTTTTACTTTTTGCCCTCGATGAGTTCGCGGATTTTTTTGTTCATTTTTTCAACCAGCTTGGGGGGATCATCTACGCGAGGCACCTGTGGAAGGAAGTGGATTAAATAGAGCTTCAAATTTTCATTTCTTTTAAGAGAGCATACTTCGTAATTCTGCGATACGTAGATACCTGTGTAAACTCCGGCCCCAAAGGTGAGCTGCAATAAAAATATAAATGAGTTTTATTAATAAATTATTCAAAGCTTTTTAAAGCTGCAGACCAAACAGAAAATCAGTCGACTACGGCTTCGCTTGGCCGGGCACGGAGGTATCTCGTCACATGATTGGCATGAAGATTGCCATCGTTTCGCTAATATTTGCCTTCCTAATCCAAGCAATTTCATTTTCTTAGCTTTACGATTTTTAAAGAAATTTCCAAATAATTACATTAAATTTGTAAAAAAAATTGATGTGTTACTTGAATTTTAATCTGACTACTGTGATGGAATAAACATATTCAAGAATGATTTTCGTATCATATTGAAACATGAGATTATGGCCAAATAGAAGATACAATTGTATCTAGCCAAAAGGCGGCATCGTATATTGAGATCCATTTAGATATCGATAGCTCGGAATATTTTTGTGGAGTTGCCATACTAATTTATTTCATATGCGCATTAAACTTTGACACCATTTATATGGTTAGTGATTTTGAGCAAGGATTCACTTCAGCTGCATAAAAGCGGAGCCTGCGATTTATGGATCCATTTTTAAATATGACAACAGGAGCACGAAGCTCGATGAGTTGAGGTATTTAAACTTATTATAAATAAGCGATATTTCGTTTGTTGGTGTTTTTTCTTTTTTGCATATTACTGGCTAAATTGTTGTTATGTCTTTGTCCCATGATACACAGTGACAACAATAACACAGCAGCGGCATTAAATCATCGCCATAAAAAGAACAGCACGATTTGTACGATTAACTTATAAACACATGACAAAAGAACACTGTCGACTTGTTGCAGTCGTGCAATCGAAAATTTCACACACTTTCACTTTTATTACGTGCAGTACTCACCAAAAACTTCAACATTGTCCAATAATTAAAATCACCTTTTTCGCCCGCACGCGCCAGAGTGAGAACTAAAACAACAACCGAGTTCAAGAAATTGTCAAATCTGTACGGAACGACCACCGCGGGAGAGCGCGCTGGTGTGCCTGTGTAATTGTGTGTGTGTGTCTCTAAATGAGAATAAAGAGCGAGCCTATAAACAGCTGGCACACTACGTTCTCTCTGTGTGATGTTGTGTTGTTTTTTTTTTCCTTTTCTGTTATCTAATCACAGGCATAAATAATAACTGCAGTACTTTAGAAGTTTATTAACTGTTTAATGTTGTCTGGCAATTTGCAAAAAATTTTTATTTTTTGCGAGTATTTTTCTAGCAAATTTTATTTATTAAATTTGTTTCAGTTTAAAAATGCAGAAAGTAGCTTTTTGCCAACGTAACGAACGAGCAACGTCCAAACACTAAATAGTAAAAAAGCAAAAAGTAGCCAAAAATAAAAAACTTGTTTTTTTTGTGATGTACCTTTGTGTTTCGGCACATGTATGTGTGTTAACACCAGAAATCTAAATATGCTAATAATGCTAGAAGTTGATTAGTTTACAAAACACTCTTTTAAAATTCAAATGCGCGGGCAACAGTTGTACCACTGCAATAACTACGTTATACAGCACTAGTACATTTAGTAAATCCGTAAAAGAGTCATTAGATTTGTTGACACTTAACTATATTTTGTAATACATACAATATCTAAAAACAAATTGCACATTTAACAGGGCATCAAATATGTATAATCGAATATGAATAATTTTGAATTAAAATCGTTGTCTATTTTAGCTTAAACTACGTCAAGTTATCTTTTACCACCACCTTCTAGGCCAGAACTGCAGGTCTCGTCTTCAGGTAAACAAATGCCACTATCTAGAATCAATATACATATTTTATTTATTAAAGAAAAGCACTTCTCATAACTACTTACCATCATGGCTATAGCACCTAATGCCGGCAATACAACAGTTCCAATTTTGCTTTGCATTTGTGCGTTTTCCAATTTGCGCTCCTTTTTTTGCTTACGCGTCTCCTTTACCTTGCCCTTTAGTTGACGCATATTCTAGATGCATACGTGAAACTAATTAATAACATTTTTGACTGTTTAATATAAATAAAATAAATTACCGTTTGCACTATTTGGACTGCTGACGTGTAGTTTTATGATTACTTAGAATATGTAAACAGAGCGAGAACAGGGCGGTATTAGCGCACAGGTAGCTGCCGATGGGCTTTGTCAACAAGTTGTTTCTGGTTTGGATTTCAATACATATCTTTGACTTCGGTGCTCTCGTCGAAACGCACTAAAGAAAGTTTTGCAGGTGGTTGTTGTTGCGGTACAAACAGATGCCACAGCTGTGCTTAGTGAAGCAAAGCTGAGAAGGTTACAAGCCGCATTGCATGGTAGAAATATGCAGAGTGAAGCTGGCCTATTTTCAGCATATTCATTAAATGATAAGCACAGCGCACCAATGGCTGCTGCATATAATGTATTTTATTTATACATTAAAATAAACTCCGTTGGTAAACATTGTCAGATACAATTAAAAACACAACGTCACAATTTTTTAGTTTCTACCAGCGAGTGCCAGAAATTGAGCGAGTAAATGAACAGTGCTGCCACATCGTGAGCAAGATAAATTTAGTGCTGTAAAGCTACAAATTATTTAGCGCGCATTTCAAATAGAATAATACAAAACAATATAAAAGTAAAAGCATTTTAAATGCGTTGAAGTTAATGTTATATGTAATATAAGTATATTGTGTATACTTACTGATATTTGCTTAAATTTTAAAATAAAATATTATTACATTCTATCTTGTAAATATTGGTATATTTTATACAGCAAGCTGTTGTTATTTTTCAATTTAACGCTGCCACCATACTTACTTTTTTCATTTTCTACTGTGCTGTCGTTGAAAATACAGTTCCTCCAATACAATAACAAGCGCGCACACGCACACACACAAAGGTCTGATTTTTGTAACTGATACGACGCAGTGTTGGGTAATATTAAAGTTGCTTTTGCCCATTGCTTTGCTTTAAAGTATTCTCGCCCACATGTTGATTTTGCCATGGCTATTATTCTTCTAGCCCATATATCTGTACTTTTTTCCATTTTTAATTTGCGAGCATTTTGTTAAGCTTTGCTGACCGGCTGGCTGGCATGGCTCCAAGAGTCAGCGAACCAGATATACCCGCCAACTAAAACTATTGCACCTTCACCTTTAAATGCGATTTTGAAAATGTATGAGCAGTTCCAAATGGGCTTACAGTCGACTCGAGTGGGGCGCAATGGGGCAGTTGGGCGTGGCGGCTGTCACTGCTTGGGTTTCCTGCACGTTAAGTTGTAGACTACATTTTGTACGGCTATATCAAACTATGGGAAGCAAACAGCATCTACTGTTGCTCCTTTCTTACGCTAATTGACAGCATTCTTCATGGAGTAGAAAATGAAGCAATAATAATGCAAAATGCCGTCTGAAAACCGTTGCAAATCATTCTGAGACGCACGCCCAAGTTTGTGCATCGGTAATGAAGCATTCGCCAGTCGCCAGTGACCAACGGCCAACGGCCAACATTTTGGCCAAACCAAAGTTCGTCCATTACCATAAACGGCAACCCGATCAATTTGGACACGGATTATTGGCAACTATTTAGCCAGATAGACAGACGGTCGGGCGGGCGTGCAGAGAAGTAGAGGCAGGCAGGCAGGCCTGGCTAGGCTCTAGCTGGCTAAAATGGCCCCTAGCTGCCTGCCACTTGTCCAAGTCGTCAGGCTGCCGTAAATTGAGCTTTTGAGTTCGTCTTTGGGCCACCGCCCCGCCTCGGTGCGACTGCTGGATTGGCCTGAATGTGTGTGCAGCATGTCGAAAATGCATGTTTCCTGATCGTAACTCTTCGCTCAATCTGTGGGTCCGCTTCTAGTTCGGGCTCAACGTTAACATGATTTTCGACTTGTTCGTTAGACATTGCTAGTGATGGGCGCGTGACACGGCAATATGATTGCCGTGCATTTTATAATATGCGATAATAATAATGATACGGCTTTAATAAACTGGATAAAATAATTATTATGTTAAGCTAATATTATTCCTATTATAAACACAATTTTTTTTTTAAGATTTACTTATCATTTTTGACAGTTTTTATCGATTGAATCGATATTAATCACAATCGACAGCAATAAGGAATTATCGTTCAGTAGCTCATCTCTAATTGCAATTCACTTGATCAGGTAGCTCGCCAACTTTGTTGGCCGTTGATTGGTTGCTCATTGTCCATCTGTCTGGCTGCGTGTCCGTCTGACTCCTTAACTGACTTAGCTAAACTCCTTATTTTGATTGCCAAGTCGTAAAATGATGGATTACCGAGTTGGGATTTATTTCTTGTTACGGTCATAATAGATTATCTTTGCTCACTCATTGTCAGAGCTGTTGAGCCGAGCCTTCGAGTCGCGTTTCGCATCTTCTTTCGACAAATGCTCGTTAGGCTCGCCTGGAATTGCCTGCCTACCGTTTGGAGTTTTATGGCAGCTTTCTGTCTGCTGCGCGGGCCGGAGGGGTACACAAATCTACCTTGATGATATACAAGGTGGTTTCTGTTGCTGCTGCTTAATCACCCAAGTCTAGGCTAGGCTTAGGAGTAGGGCAATGCTGCGGAAATATGATTAAAACTATTAAGAGTAACGAGAAATGCTGTAAAACTGAGCTGTTAACTAAGCAAATGAATTATAAAAGCTTAAGACAAATGATTATTAGAATACGCAGTGCGTATATACTACATACATACATATGTATATCTTATATACACACATACATACATACATGCAAGACATTGATGAACACTGAGCAGTGCTGCAAAGCTTGCTGATTGATTACAGTGTTGTGAATGACGATAACAACTTGATTTGATGAATAGAGAAAGAGAGTACGTAATTTATTTGGAAAATAAGAGCTGCAGTTCTTAGATTTCATATCGTTGATAAATTAGCATATCCTTAACCGTAGTAGGCGGCATAATATTGAGGCGCGGCCACGTAGGCAGCAGCTGCGGTTGCTGCCTGAGGAGCTGCGGCTATGAACTTGGCATAGGCTGTGGGCTGCACAAATCCAACGGCGCCTGCAGGATAATATACAACGGTTGGCGGCGGAATGGGTGCGACGGGCTGTGGAACACCAACAGCTGGGCTTGCGGCCGCTGCCTTGGGCACCTCCACTTCCTCGGCGGCATCATCGATATCCTCTTGGGCCTCACTGTTTGCGGTAAGGCGCGCCGGCTTGGCTTGCAGGCGTGCTGGAGCTGCCTCTGGCGACGCTGGTGCGCTGTACAGCTGTTGGGGCTGCTGCGCTGCAGGAGCAGGCGCAGACGCGGACGCTGATGCTGGAGCTCTGTACAGCTGCTGTGGCTGCTGCGCTGCCAAGTTCAGCTCAGCAGGAGCAGGCGCTTGTGCTGGAGCTCTATACAGCTGCTGTGGTGCTGCATAGCTGATCGCTGGCTGTGCGCTCTGCTGCTGACTCTGCCTCGCTGGCTGATAATTGTAGCCGGCCTGCTGCTGCTGCTGCTGCTGCTGCAGCTGCTGTTGTTGATAACGGCGACGCTGCTGCACATCCGCCTGAGCCAGGCTCAACAGGCAAGCGAGCGATACGATGACAACTGGGCTAAGTTTCATTGTTATGACTGTGGCTGACCAACTGACTGGATTGTGTGGCGTCATATGGTATTTTATATGTTGCAGCGGCTGCTGCTTAAGATGCCGAACGCGTGCTTTGGGGGAGGCGGCACACGACCTCCCGGCCAACAAAACAAAATTGACATTGACCCCAAAAGCAAACCCCAAAGCTGAATTGTTGCATTCGCGTTTTGCAGTTGAGCGATGCTTGGGCTGCGCATAACCCAAATCCAATAGCGAAAACAGTACAAGTAAAAGCACAATGATGGACTAGATAATGCCCTGTATATGGCAAAATGAATAATTACATGAATATTGCTGAGTATTTTATTAATCATTTTTATTTTTGTCTACAACACAAATTTGTTTTTCTTTATAGATCGGAAGGAGATTGAAGAACAGCGCAGCATGGGAGCCAATAAAAGGAATCTCTATTTAAATAATATATTATTAATAATTATATTATAATAATGATTCATTATATAATAGATTAGTAGTTTAGTATCTTGAGTTATATTCGCACATCATTTCCCATTGCTCGCTAAATTTGTTTTATTACAGGGTATCACAATGCATATATCACACGCTCGCAGCGCTCGTCATTCCTGGCCGCAGCGTCTGTCTGGTCTGTCATCAATATGCAGCGGATGTTCTAACATTTTATTGGGCTTTTTTGGCCCGTTGCCCACGTGTTGCTCGGTCAACAACAGCAGCAGCAGTATTTGGTGTTTTGGATAATCAATAGATGGGAATGGTCATGTAGTTTAGTCACGTCCAATGTAACACTATAAATTAGCCCATCTGACATGGGGCGCATGTAGTGGAGACGATTTGGAGCTGGGTTACACGGCCAGTCCCGAGTACAGGGCGACAAATGCAGGTGACAAAATTGTGGAATGCAAAGCAAACCATATAAATTGCCGATTAACGAATTGACTAGGTATTTTGCATTTATACGAAAGTCGAACTCTCTTAAAAGTAGTTGAAGGATAGAAATGATGTGATATTAGAAAGTCTTTTTGAACATATGTATGACCAAATCATATGTATTAACTGTATTTAGTTATTTAAAATCTTGCATTCCTTGCGAGTCGTTTATCTAGTTTAGCAATTATTTAATTTTATTTGAAATCTAATCAATACAAATTGTTTTGAATCCAATTTAACGCATTTTGGCAACACCCACCATATAAATCCAAGTCAAATAATCAATTATTGTATATTTCATAGCACCTGCATAAATTTGCCATAAGTAATATGGGGCCCGCCTTTGGGGACTGCTACGAACGGGATGAGAAATGCGCAATAAATTCAATGGAAATGGCGGACAATTGCCATGGAGATGTGCGTCTAGTGCAATATTTACAAGGATTTCAATAAACCAAAGAGAGAAAAGAGACGCAACAACTAATTGTTGCAATTAATTTATTAAATTACATTCGACACTATCCGCAGCCAGCTGAAGCCAATAGACGCAGCAAATGGCCGCTGGCGCAACGGGAGGCTATGCGCACTCACAGGCGGAGACTGGGGCACAGTAGTCACTTGGACAAGTGGCCTGCGGATGCTGGGGACAGTGGATGCCTGACAGTTTATGGGCCATAAATGAAACTGCATATGCAGCACATTTAAGCTGTAATAATGTAGAGTCATGCGCCTCTAATGGCTCTGCTTAGCGAACACAGCTAACAAATTTGGTAGTAACTGTACTTTCAATTAATGAGCGCTCTGCTTTTAATGATCATTAGAATGTAGCATAGTGATGTATGTAAATAGTTGCCATTACTTTTCAATATTTACTGTTATTGGCAGTAGCTAAAATATCCTCGAATAGATTTTCTTATCTGTATAACTTGATTACTTAAGATTTATTTAAATCAAATTATGTAATACAATGTATTTATAACTGGATGTTATAGATAAGAAGCGCAGATAGGTATTATAAAAAATTATTAGATAAATGATCTACAAGTAAATCTATTAAGCTGAGCTTAGCCTAGTATTTAGCCAGAGTTAGAGGAACCGTCAGTTGAATTAATTTCAGCTCGTAACTTTACAGTTTCCTAGTTCCACAGAACCGAGCCAAGATACCAAATTGGTAGCCAAGTTTTTTAATTTAACCAAATGCCACATTCTCTAGCAGCCAATTGAAAAAAATAGGAAATGCAAAGAAAAGAGAAGAGAGACTTCCATTTAAATGTAGAGGAAGATGGGGAAGGAGAGCGGAAGGCACTCACTTCTGGGAAGTGCATGGAGCAGACGTCCATTAGAAATGGGCGAGACATTCGTATCTATTGCCAAGAACTGGGCGTCATATTTCAAAAGACAGTCGCGGCCAATGGCCACGCATGCGTATCGAAAGTTTCTCGGGAGTTTCCTAGTACCGGGCCACGGATCGGGGTGGGCTCGCTGCGGGAATTATGTAGATTGCAGCCTGGACTCGAGTGTGGAGCATGGATCGTGGAGCGTGTTTGCGGCGCGTTTACAATTAATTTTCGACCAGGTCTGCTGGACTTGGTAGCTCAAGAAGATGAAGAAGCAGAAGAAAACCAGACCGGATCGTTGGCATGGGCGAAAAAGAGTTTCTCTAATGTTCGCCCGGTTTTGCATGTGTTGCATATACACATACACATACATATATATTTATATTTTTTTTTTCTTGTGTATCGTTTTTTTTTTTTTTTTGTATTTTTTTGATTTATTTTTGCTTTTAGTGTCTTTTATTTTATGATTTATACGAAGTGCAACAGCGTCTGCTTGGTCCGGTTCTGCGTATTTTCTTGACTTTGGCTTTGGCATTGGCATTGGCGATTTTTCACCATTTTCATCGTAGATCAAAATTAAGTGATTTTAATGATGAAATTTATTGGCGCATTTATTTGTACATGATTTGGAGCAAGCCAAACTGCCTAACCTGGCTAACTGGCTAACTGGAACCCGCGGGGCGATCGACCAATAAATATGTTCGACATGTGACAGATTTTGTTTGCAAGATAAACGATCCAACTCCATGGGCTAGTTTATCAGGCTACCGACTACAATGGGAGGTCTATGTGTGTGTGTGTGTGTGTGTGTTTTTTTTTAAAGATCTTCAAGTATTTTACATTTGTACATGGGGAGACTTAGCTGACTGATTGCTAATTCTTTAATGGCGTTAGATGAATTTTCGTGGTTTATAAAAAATATTAATTGAATTTTATTTATTAATTTTTTTTTGTTTTATGTTGTTTATGTTGCTTTATGTTGAATAATCATATAAAGAATATGCTACAAAGCTTTCTATACATATATTTATATTTTATATTTTCAAGTGAGAATATGCTATATATTTCTATTCATATACAATATTTATATTTTATATTTTCAAGTGAGATATTTATAGTTTTGCTGACTAAGAGTTTTCTGTTAAATTTTATTTGTTAATTTTTAATAGTATTATTTTATAATAATATAATATTAATATAATATATTTATATTATATTTATATAATATATTAAATTAATATAGTATTATAAGTAATATTATGATCATTTTATTTCTTTATTTGCTATTATTTTTATTTGTTATTTTATCAATACTTTTTACATTCTCATTAACAATAAAACATGTTTATATTTTAGTAATTTTTATCAGGAATAATTTTTTTTTAATATTACACATATATATATATACACATATACACACATATATATATATACACATTTTAATTAAAATTTCTTTCTTTATATATATATTTTAATTATTATCGCTCTTTGAACTCGTGAATTGTTTTTGTCGCTTCTGTAGACCACATTATGACTACCATAAACCACACCTTGAATAATTGAGCTGAGGACATTTTTTAATTACTATTTATACCCACTTTTTCGCTATATTAATTCTCTTCATGGCTAGACGTGGTCTGTCACATTATAAATTAATTATGAATATATATATATTTTTTTTATTTTTTCATTCGGTTGTAATTGAATGCAAAAGCAAAAATTACCGTTGGGCTGAATACATTTTTAATGTTTGTTTGCGCGTCAATTTTTACGGCTTTGCATGCCAAATAAAAAGTCGACTTATTTACATACGTATATGTATATAGCATACATATACATACATATATATAATTAATTATAAAGGGATTGGGAGCAAAAAAGTTGATATTTGTAATTAAAATAAAATGTAAATACGCAAAGTTTGCATAAATTTATCAATTATAATTAATAGCATAATTGCATAAAAAGTTGTATACAAACACAGAGGCATAATATTAATACATTAATTGGCAAAGGGTTTAATTATATTAAAAACAATAAATAAATACGATGGCTCGATTAGCAGATACCCGGTATTTCCGAGCAAGGGACAGGTAATACAGTCTATGTTTTATATATAATATATTCTATTTAAAAATTTTACATTATCTATATTAGAATTCTTAGATTTTAGCGTAAAATATGAAAATAAATAAGTAATAATTTGTATATTCATTCCCTTCAATAATTAATATATTATTCCACTTCTGGGTTTGCATGCATATATTCTGCGTTCGATTTGTGATCAATTTCATTATAATAACTCAGTTAAGCAATTGGCTCTATTATACAATTCTTCTAGCTAGGATTCTTCACCTTGCCACTTGCCACATAAGTCAAAGCTTCAAGCATGATTTGCAATAGATATTATGTATAGAGCTAAAGAGATATGTATATAAAATTAAACTAATAAAAAAATTGTGTTTTTTTTAATGAGATAGAGTTTTTGCTTACCTTCGACGCATTCCACGCGTCATCATTTGGCCCAACAATTAATAATGAAATTGTTATTAAATGACTCTTTTTTATGCAAAATACTTTGTCATGTAGCTAATGTTAGAAAACAAGAGAAGAAGACCCCATGGCAATTGTGATTGAATGCAGAGTCTAGACTCAATTAAGTTTTGATTTTTCTTATCGCTCGATTGGCATTTCTTTTGCCGAGCCATGGGGTCAGGGACTCAGTCAGTCAGTCTGTCAGGCAGAATCAATGCTTGAGTGTTACGATTCGACTATGAATGCCTGATGATTGTCTATATAGATTTACATATGTATTTACGTATGTCTGACTATGTATGTATATAAATATGTATGTCACTTGCCTCGACACTCAGAGTGGGGTAACCTGTCAGGATGTCTTCGTTTTAACCTGCTGCTCAGCTAATCAAATCAAATTTGTAATGAGAGAGCCACAGCATCTGGTTTATGTTGCCAGCCAGAAAATCAACTTGAAAAGTAAATGAAAATTAAGTTAAAACGAATTCTAGGTACACTATAATTAATAAAAACAAACATAATAAAAATAATAATAACAATTTTAATTAATTTTTTGAATAAATTCTATTTTTTTTTTTTTTTTTTTTTTTTTTTTACTGCCAAGATATTAAATGAAGAAATTTAATTCAAATTAATTATTATAAAATGGTTTAAAAAAAAAAAAAATGTATATATATATATATATGAAGTAATATTTTATAAGTATAGACATTAAACTAGCAATTGGCATATATGTATATAACAGAGATGGGAATATATTGAATGAAAATTGATTTTTATATATTATCATAAAATAAAATATTAAATAAATTTTCTATAATTTTTGAAATTAGGAACTTTAACTTACAGTAGGTTTTAAATGTTTGTATACATTTTTTTTAAAATTGATTTTATATTATTCACTCTATACTTTCTATAGATTTAAAGAATTTATTTAAATAAGCGAATTGTTTTTAAAATTAATTTTCAATTTTGATCTATTTAACTATGTATATTAAATATAATTAAAATATATTGAATTTATAGTTCAAATTCTTAACTATTAAACTATTAATTGCATGGACCCTCTGCAAAGAGTACAGAGCTTCAAAAAATGTTTGCGTGCTTCAGGTTGAAACCGCATTTGCCTTTTATTTGCTTAAATGAGTTTCGCTTTTGAGCTTGTGGTTAGCGTTATAAAGAGAAATAGGAGATAGGAGACAGGAGATAGGGGAAATACCTCCAATTGCTGGCGCGTCATGTGAATTACGAGTTGGCATTTAACTAACCTTGAAATAATTTTTCATTTGAATTTGATTTGATATATATGTATATATATACAGATTTTTGTATAATTTTTTATTATCCAAAACGTGTATACAAACACACACAGACACACACACTCCTATATTTGCAATGGAGTTTATTTGGTCGAAAGTCGTATACGATGTGAGGAGTTTGTTGAAATTTGATACCTGGCGGAACAAGAGCTGCGGCAGGCAACCTGTTGCCTGATTTGTTGCATGTTGCTTGCTGGCAATCAACAGCTAACAACTACAGCAACAGCAACAACAAGCAGCTGCAACAACTTGTTGTTTGTCGCCAAATGCTGTTGTTTGTTGCCCACGTGGTGTCATGAACCCGCCAATCCAATTCGGTGAAAACTCAACGAGCCATTTTATAAAGTTCGGGTGAAATTTTCTTGTGGAAAGTCGTGGCACGTTTTTCTCACGACTCTTGAAAATTGCTGAGAATCTCACACAGCAGCATTCAGCAGGAATTGTGTTTTCTTTTTTATTTGTTTACTCTATTGTTAAATAAGGTCATATACAAAAAATAATTGAAATTCTTCAATTGAGAGTTTTTATAGCCAGCTAGAGTTTCCTAGAGTATAGATAGAAGAGTTCAAGTAAATGTTTGTCTTAGCTTACCTGAGACTTTATAGAAATCGAATGGATATGCAGATATATACAGCACACACATACATATATTTATATCAAAGTATTATTAACTGTTCTTCGCATTATAAACTTAGCTATTGGCATTATGCCTGCGGCTGTGGCTAAGCTTGCTGCACGCTTTTCAAGTTGAGAGCCACTCGATGGGCGATGTCGATGGGGCGACAAAGTTGTGGGCAAGTGGTGCAGCGCAGGTGGTGCAGAACAGAGCCCGACAGCCCAACAGCCCAACACCAAGTACAAAACTCAAATGTGGCTTTTAATTAAGAAAAGAGCAACAGAACGCTGAAGATGACGACGATGACGAAATGCAGTAAACCGGAAACAGGCAAAATGTCAGCAGGAACCCGGTGCGAGGCACGAGCTACAATGGTTGGCTGCTTGCTCGCTGGTCTCTGGTCTCGGAACTCGGATCTCGGGTCTCTTGGTCGGTTTTAAATAACAAAGCTGGCAGCGAGGCAAAAAATGAAAATAAAAGAGCGAATGACAAACCAAAAAGCCGACGCACTTGAGTTAACACGAGGGACACGTGTCATGGCAAATGGGCCTGCCAAGTGGCTAATTAGGGTTCGCAAGGGGGTTCAACGTGATTAGACCGCACAGAAGTGAGACTACATACGAATATACTTATATATGTATATGTATATACAATATATAGAAACATCAGCTGCAAGTAAATCAAGCTGACAGCTCAACAGCCAAAGGAGCATTCGAGTTGTTGTTGGCTCTCAGAGAACTTCCATCTCTTCCATCTGTAGCTCAGCTTGCTGCTTGTTGATTCACAACTATTGATAGCAATTATGTAAAACAGAATTCCAGACAATTTCACAATTATCGCATGTTTTGTATACAGAAATTTGCAAATTCCAGCAAGTTGTTAAGGAAACCCTCCCGAGAAATTGTTAACAAGCACGCAACTGCATCGAGCCCCCCTCGTTACGGCTGGCTAATTGAAAAACTGCGTGCCCCTCTATACTAAACCTGATGTATCTATGCCTCCGTCTGTCTGTGTGTTAGTGTGTGTGTGTGTGGTCTTATCACTGACAGTTGTCAGTGGCTATAACTGACACCTAACACCAGGCCATTTATGTTGCAGCTAAGAGCACTGCCAAATCCCCAATCTCCAACCCCAGCCGCAGCCCCAGCTTATCGTGCCTCCTGTCAGTCTGTTGATGCAACAGCGCGAAATGCACCTTGACAACATTTGTCACCGATTTCCCAGTGCTAGGCCCGGCTCTCCAAAGCCTGATTGGCGGCTGATTAAAGATTATAGCATAGCTCAAACTAAACTTTGATAAGAATCGTTTGATTAATCATTAAGTTAATGTCTATGTGGAATTGAAGTTGCATATGATCAAAGCTATTTACGAAAGTATTATGCAGCTAACTGTCTGAGAAGCTGAATGAAGATTCAGTTGGGGGGAACCTAATGATTTTCTATGTTGAGTCTATGAACGTTAGAATTTGGTATTTTGGTATTATTTACCTTCGTTGATGATTACTTAGTGGAACTATATGGAACAAGTTTAATGAATATGTCCAAGGACTAATCAAAATTCCAGTTGGAAACTTTTAGCACCGTACTCTCTGGAAAAACACCCGTACTCAAAAGAAAACTCAGTCAAAGCTCAATGTTTAGTAATTTAAAGTGAGTCCTTGAGCAAATTCTCAGAGCATAAACTTTATTGTATATAGAATATTTAATGTAGCTAAAAACATGAAGACGACTTGATAGGCATGCTTAAAATATATTATAGTTATATATATGTATGTTAAACGAATTCCAGATTGACTGCTCTCAAGCTGCGACAGTAAATACACTATGGTGAAAATAGAACCCATTAAATATGCGTATAATCACAATTGGGCGCGCCCATAATCAGCCAACGATTGTGTAAAGAAACAAATGAGAAGGAGCAGGAGGAGTCGCAGAAGCTTAGGCTGCTCAGGTGAGCGCAGGTGATCAGCAGTTGTTGCATTCGAGCTGCGTCATTGATGGACTGCAATTGCGTTGCACGTCACGTACAGCCGGACGAACACACACACACACACACACACTTAACAAAAGGCCGACTGAGTCGAAGAATGGAGTGGAAAGCCTAGAGCAGAGCCCAGAGATGACGATCGACAATTGAGCGCTAATTAACGCCTCATGGCTGGCCAGGCTAGCCAGGCAGATCTAGCTGAGTCCACGTGTGTCAAAGGCATTCCGGGCAGGCGTGAATTGAATTCCCCGCTGCCGCGACTCCTGCTGCACGGGCATTGGGCATGGCCAATGGGGTAACTACTTCATTGGGCTTTGCGAATTTGATTTATAGCTAGCAGCTAAATTAAACCTGTGCACACAATGAATTGCAGGAATGTCGAGCTTGGCATTGCCTGGGTGCCTTCGGTGCTCCCGGTGCTCCCGGTGCCTCGGTGGTATTCTAGCGATTAAGTGCTTAGCTCATTAGCCACAACAATGCGTTGGTATTTGGGTTAGCGGCTCCCCACTTGCATTCCAGCTAACCTAATGGAACTAACGGTAAAGATCTATGCACTTAGCCAAGGCGGAAAATCCAAGACCAATTAGGAGAAGACAAGAAACTGTGAAAGCGTAAAAAATCGAGACATTAAGTTGATTGATGAAGATTATGTTCGAGGAACTTGACTACTTACAGAGAGATATGCTCAGGAATTGAGGTATTTAGAAATTGTTGGGAATTACGGAATTGTGAATTGATTAAATTATTAATTACAGAGATTAGTTAAAAGGAGGACGAGCAGGAGCTGCAAGACTTAAGAGAGATTTAAGAATTGCGTCGAGGGAAATTAATTGAAATTAAATTGCTAATAGATTTTTTGGCACATATATTTTTATTTTGCAGTAGAAAATAGATTTGATAAATAATTTTATAAGTTTTGAATAAATAATGTTTTTTTGTAAAGAAATATATTTAATAAATAATTTTATTAATATTTAATATAATGATTTAATATATATTTTTTTATTTTGCAGTAAATAATAAATTTCATAAATAATATCAACAATTTTTTCTTATTCAGTATTTTATTTATTTATAAATTTATTTTTCAGTATTTTGTTTATTTGTCACGTTGATTTATTTATATTTATATATTTGTTAATCAGTTTTTTTTTTTCAGTATAGTTAATTAAATTCTAAAAATACGTATTCAAATTCGATAACAATCGAAGTCTACAAAGAGTCGAAGCATTTCTTTGCTATTTGTCGGTAGACGTCGGCTGCTGATTATCTGTGGCCGCAGCGATTTATAAAAAGTCCTGGCATCTTCGCAGTCGCAGTCGCAGTTGCAGTCGAATGACAACTGCTGAAATGCAGCTCCATCAATGGGGAGACAAATGCTGCTGTTGCTGCGGCCAGTTGTCAGGCGATCAATTGCGACTGTTAACACTTTATCAATATCTGTGGAGAGGCAGCACAGCAATTGACTTAGAAGGCGGTTTGCTTGACTGATCGGCATCAAAGCGAACCACCGACAGCAGAGATTATACGAAAAAAAAGAGAGAGAAAAAATACAAAAGAAAAAAGTGCAGGTGCCAATGAAGAGTCCCAAGTAAGCAGTAGTCGAGTAGCCGCAGGTATTCGATCTACACAATTCAGTTTTGCACTCTTTGGCTCTTTTCGTCCTCAGCTCAGCTCAGCTCAGCTCGGCGAGATCAGAGCCGTAGCGGTGCGATAGTGGATCGGCGTTTGGTGGCTCCACCTTTTTGTTGCTGTGGCAAGCTGGCAGCGTTTTCTCCTCTTAATTGACGCCTTGATTTGCAGTCAATTCGTTGCAGTTCATTTTGAAGTCCCCCTCCCCACCATTCCCTTAAGAGACTATCTCTCTTGCTGGCTTCATTAATATTTTCTTACTTTTTCTTCTGACATAAATTTAATCAAATTCTCTTTCGAAACTATTTTTAATTTATTTATATGTTTCGTTTCTATTTTTATCTTTTCTTTTTTTTTTTTTTTTTTTTTTTTTTTTGTTAATTTACTCAATTGACCCACTTGATAACTACAATTTATTTATGAGTCACCCTGTTGTTGCTGTTACTCGCTTGCGGCATTCATATGGGCTAAACCGACAGCGAGTTTCAGCAAGCAGTCGTGGCCGAGCGGTTAAGGCGTCTGACTAGAAATCAGATTCCCTCTGGGAGCGTAGGTTCGAATCCTACCGGCTGCGAATGGAAAATATTGTTTTTTATTATGCATTTTTAAAAATTATTTTTATTTTATTTACTATTTGTACTTACTAAAAGTATTAATATTTTATTTATATAAATATATTTATTTTTAATTTGTTATATTTCATATTTCTAATCGCATTGTAAAGTGAATAGATTTTTTCAATCATATTCAATCATATCAATAATAATATAAATATTTATGTAATAATATAAATGAAGTTAATGTTGTTTACAAAATCAATTGAATTTAAAAATAAAAATATATCTTAAGTCGTGTGTATATATTTGTGAAATATATTTATGTAACGTAAGCCACGGCATCTCTGAGTCTGGTCCTTGTCTCACCTTCTGCTTTTCATATAAATCATATTTATTGTTATTGCCTTAAATCTAATAGGTAAACAAATTAGATATTTCATTGTACATATTATAGTTAAATAAATTTCTCGCTTATAAAGTCATTTGCATTCCTATAATCTTTGCTTAGAGCTATAATTTATTTATTCGCATATAATGAAAAAGAATGTGAGGGAAATTTGGACCTGGACTATCAGTAGTATTCCAGTAGTTGTTAAGTTAATGTGTGTAATTATATGATTTTACAAGCTGGCGTATAATTCTCTGATCTGTTGCAGCTCCTCAGTTGCAGCTAATGCGATATTGCAATCGCTTCATTCTTGCAACACGTACCACACGCCATTCCAAAGCTATTTGCGCTGCCATTCAAGCTGTAGCTGGATAACAATCTGTGGTTAATCTATAATTGGGCTCATTAGTATTTGCCTTTTAAATAAATTGATTAACCCATCAAATGCAGCGAAGGGGGCGGAGGAGGCAGAGAACAGAAGGAACTAGCCAAGTCTCACTTCCAGCTGCGAGTTATGTAATTACAAGCTGAATTCCCTGCTGCTGCTGCTGCTGCTGTTCAATTTGGATTCACGCGTTGCTCAAGTGGCAACTGTCCGAGGCGAAATGGCAAAAGCTGCCACATGCTGCACAATAATCAACGATGGTAGGCAGACAGACACACGCACACACACACAGTGAGTGAGAAGCCTCTAATTAAAAATAACAGAAAAATATAGGTTACACCTCGACAAAGACCGTTGCATGGTGAGCAGCAGGCAGCAAGAGGCAGCAGCAGCAGCAGCAGCAGGAGGAGGAGGAGCAGCAGCAGCCGCAGCAGCAATATCAGCGGCAGCAGGAGGCGCGCAGGTGTTTGGTGGTGCCAGGCAATGCCAACCAAGTAATGGGAAACATTTTCATCAAAGCAAATACGCAGCGGGCGCAACGAGGGGAGGCGACACAGCGCTGCCGGAGTCTGTGGGCTGGGCAAGTGGCACTTATCATGCATGCGCCAAGTGAAAGAAGCAGCCACACACACACACACACACACAGAGGGAGAGAGAGACACGTATACACGAAAAAAAAAACGACTTAATGGGCTGTAATTACGTGCTGCAGTTGCATGAAGCAGCAAGCAACTGGAAAAAGGAATGCCCCTAACCGAGACGAGGCAAGGCGAGACGACAACGTCTTGGAGTCTTCCGCTCTTCGACTCTTCGAGTCGCCGAGTCTTTGAGTCTTCGTGTCTCCAGTCTCGATGCGGCCTGTCCGCTGTCTTTTATAGAAAATTAAAGCCTAAATATGCCAGTGCAAAATTTACGATGTGTTTACGATGTCTTAAATTATTGGTTACCCTAATGCGTGGCAGCAACGCGAACTTCATTTACCTTAACTTCTTCTTCTTCTTCTTGCAGCAGTGGGCAAAGCCATCGATCCACATCAAATGACAGCCTCTATCATTCAAATGGAAACAGTTTTTTTTTTTTTTTTGATCTGTGTGGGATTTATATATTATTAAGTCTCTTTATCTATCTGTAAACTCATTTGTTGGCGAAATTAGGAAAGCGAAATTTTAATAATAGGCGCTTGTTTATAGATGTGCATCGATGGCTTTACGATAAGCGAGTTTTTGAGAATTTTAAACAGCTTCTAATAAAGTAATTTGATATATAATTGATATACAACTGGGAAAAATTTAATGAGATAATTTTTTTCAAGCTTTGGTCTTATACATATGTATTTGGTTCGTATTTATTATTAATTATTTCTTAAAAATTTAAGATTTATTAAATTACAGATAATTTTTTCATAATAATAATACAAAAATATTTAAATATTTTATTTTTTGTTTAATTAACTTATCCAAATTTAACTTGTTATTTATTTTTTCAAATATATATATATATTATATTTAATATATATTTAATCAAAAGCTTTTTATTTTATAATATTTTAATATTTTCGAAATTTTTATATACAAACTAAGCAAGTATTTTTATATATTTTTAATTTAATTTAATTTGAATTTTAAATTGTAATATAAATATTTGACATAGTAAGCGAATGCAAAAATATATATAAAATTCTTGGGTCACTTAAGTAGGCCTTGACTTCTATATCAATGAAAATGCCTTGCTGTTCGATTGAGTGAATGTGTCAAGCGCAGTTTGATTAAGAATAACTAAAATAACAAACCTAAAATTTAAAAAAATCCAAATTTCTTGATAACATGGAAAACGAAATGCCCATTGATATTGAATCTGAGAACTCGGACGGTGCAATGACAAGTGAAACGGATAATCCGGAACAAGGAGCAAGTAATATGCCCGCTAAGCATATGCTGCTTCAACAGATATCGATGAGCAAATACGGCCAACTCGTGCAGCAGAGCCGCGAAGAGCTGCTCGTTGAGCAGAGCTCAGGATCTAAGCCAGTACAGCATAAGGGCATACTTGTCGAGGTAGATAAACTCTAAATATATGTATATGTAAGGATATTTCTTATACAATGTCTTACTTGCAGAAGGGAATTATGGAATGCTCAAATAATTATGAGCTAATCGGAGATTGTGGATCCACAGGAAATGCTGAGGAAATGGTGCATCAGACACGAGATGAATTTGTCGAGCAGTTGTGCTCGGATCCCAAGTACGCACACGTCAAGGGCGTACTTATAGAGGTATTATCTAAGATAATATTTTCGATTATATTATAATATAGTTTCATTTATTAGAAGGGAATACTGGAAGACAGCAGTGACCCAGATGTAGATCAAGATGGTTATGTGGAAACTAGCTCAGATCTGGGCTCTTTAGAAAAGGAACTAGAGGAGTATTGTCGAACAACGCCAAAGCGTCCGGTGGATATGCCTACCAGTATAGAAGATATGATGAGTTACATCAATGAGTTTACAGAGGGTTTGAATACCAATTCAAATGTCAAGGATTGGGACAAGTTTCGTGGTTGTATACGTGAGGTTCATGACTTTCACATGAATAAAAAAGCGGAACATGAAAATGTGGAAGAAAATACGGATGAGCAAACCCATAATAATGGACTGGATCTGAAAAAAGATCTAACTCAAGTCGAGCTGGATATTGTCAAGATGATGCAGCCATTGAATGAGCTCATCCAACGATCACAGAAGCTAACGAATAGCATTGAATGCATTGAGAATAAGATCAGTCGATTGGATCTCAAAGTGGACAGTTTCTACATCAGATATAATGAAAATCTACAGAAAAGGGAGCAATCCTTTGAAGAGATGATGGCGCTGCAGAGATTGCGTGAACGAATCGGCGAGAGGTTGACAAAAATCGAAACGGAAATTCATACATCCAAAACTCTATTACTCCAGGGGCGTGTGCAGAAGAATTAAAAAACAATCAAGAAACAAGGAAATGAGGCTCGTTAGTGAAATTGTAGGTATGCTGCCCTTAGAAGAGCATCGAAAGGGTCTCTCTCTCAGTGGGTCTCTCTCTCTCTCTGTCTCTCGCTCTCTCCCTGTTTACCTCGGTAATGTGAGGAAATCGATAGCTCTTCCATCAGCATCCAGCAATTACACTTATGAGCCCCCATTCCAAATGCAATTACTCTGATTATGGACCTTGTTGTTGCACTTTGCGTATGTCGTTATAACTGATCTGACGAACCAAAGTCTCGTTTGATGTGGGCACTCAAATTCTGTGTATGTCTTCAACAATTTACATTGAGCAATAAATATCGAAATGTTTATGAATTATGTGCTAAATGGTCGTCAACTATGGCGGGGGAGGGTGTTATTATAGGTCTACTAATTAATTGAGGCAGGCACTGAGGCGTTAGTCAAGTAACTCCCTGCTAAACTCTTGGGTATTTAGCAGCTACATTTTTGCTGTTTATGTGACTTAGCTAAAGGGGGCTTGAGCTATGTTAGAGAAGGTAGCTTGAGCTCACTTATGTGACTCTATGAAAGGAAAGGTTTCGAGGAAACATAGCGTAGCATCAGAGATCTTTACATTTCTGTGATTTGGAATTCGTTTATCTCTGATTCATATTTGAAAACGTTATCAAGGCGATGGAAGACAGTAGTAGAGCGTATTGCGTATTGCTCTACTCAAAAGAGATTTCTAAGCTTAGAAAACACTCAAGCGACATCACAGATATCTGAAGAGTCTTTAAATCTTAAATGGACTATAAAAGCATAATGAAAATTCAGCTAAACTAAATGTCATTAGAAACATTCAGTATTCGTACAAAATTCTTAAGCCAACAAAGTGGGCTCTTCATATATATATATATTTATAGATTTCAATATACAAATTTATTATTATGCTGGTTTATATTTATATATCGCACGTTGCATATTTATAAAAAATTATTTCGTCTTTATTTCTTTATTGGTTTTTACTGTTGTTTCTCAACTGAATTTGGACATCGATTTATTTGTTTCGGCATGCAGAATTTTGTCCGTGAAATTCTCGCAACAGACTTGTACTCGGGTTTGGTAGCGCTAAACCGTCGATATATACAACGCCACAAGTTCCAGCCGCTGCGTCCGTCGTTGCCCGAGAAAAATGTCGTGCCCCAAAGATTGGGCCTTAATGACTATAGACGGTATCATAAGGGAGATGAGTCTGAGCTCTACACTTACGGGCATGAGCGAAACAATGACGTGGTTGCCCGCCAAGAAGAGTCTGGCACTGTGGAGTCGGCGACTACCTCGACGGGAATTGCCTAAAAAGTGGCACGCATTCGATGTGGAGGTGCCCGAACATCTGTGGACCCTGTGGGGTGGAGTGCATCCGCGCTCCAGCTGCTTCGACAGCCAGGTGAGGGGACGTCAGACCCTGGCCTGCTGTGTGGTTGCCTGCTGTGCGGCGAGCATCTACCGCAGCTTCAAGGAGTGGACGCCCAAGTTCCTCGATGCCATTGTCATCAGCGGCGATAAATACTATCGGGCGAGCATGCTGACTAGCCGGGGCCCGTACGACCTGTCGCTCGAGTGCGACTTCCATGGCATTAACTTCCTCGTCCAGCTGCAGCTGGTGGCCTATGGCCAGCTCTACAGTGCCCCAGCTGGCAAGGTTATGGGTCTCTACGAGGCACTCAACTACTTCTTCACGCGCTATCAGCACGGCCTGGTCAAGTGCCAGGGGCAGCACTTCGCATTCGGCTACTCCTCCTGCCGGGATGGCGGCTACTTTCTCTACGACTGCAGTGCCTGGGACAAGCCTTTGTTTCCCGACAACATGGGCGCCTCCTATGTGCTGCGCAGCAAGCAGCTCCTGCTCCTCGCCTACTGCATGGTGATTACCCTCAATATAAGAAAGGCTGGTATAGATTTTCAAATTTTTAGCGTACAAGCAAATCGATCAATGAACTAGAAACGATTCTCCAGCATTTAGAGATGATTAATTAAGTATGTGGTAGTAGTAGCCAGCCTCAGTTCTTAAGTGACGGAAAATAAAGACGGAAAATAAAGACGGAATAATGTAAAATGAAACGAAAGCGTTTTACTTAGGGATCCTAACCCCCAAGATAAATGATATACATAGAGTTTATTATATAATTCTTAAGTCCATAAATATATACAGATTTCTATTGTATCTATACGTCTTTTAGGAAGATCGACTTTCTTTATAGAAACAACAATTATGTAAGATAATGTCAAAGATCTCTTCTTCCTTTTATCTCTCTCTACTTATCTTACTTATTTTTTTCTGTTTATCTATCTCTTCTCATCTATTCCAAGTTCTCTGCCACTCACCTTTCCCTATTATATGCCTTCTCAACTGCTATGATTATATAAGATAATCTATAGCTTACCTATCTAATGCAAAACTGTCTTATTCATTTTCAGAAGGAAGACCTAAGCTGCTTTCTGTTGGCTTTGAATTGAGAAACTGTTGCCTCAAAGCCAACCGCCAACTAATCAACTTCTTTGAGAGTCTCAGTCCACAGAGAGCGGATAACCCTTTGGATTGCATGAAAGTTCAAAGAGCTTATCGTCGAGCAGGAAGCAAGTGTTGTTATCTGCAGGCATTCAGGTTTTTCTTACACTCCACTCATTCATGGCATTCCTTGGGGCTGCAGCTTTGCAGCAGTTGCTCGAGTTAGGAGTTGAGAGGAGCCAATGAGTCTGTGTTGTCCCTTAAAAATCTTTCCATTAGATAATCAAAATAGCATTGCATTCAGCCCTTGGCTCATTCAAGAAATTCCAGAGACCAGAGCGAAACCAGTTTTATGTCAAAACCAAAACAAAGTTATTTCCAAGTTCTTTTCTCTCTTATTTCTGATGCTCTGCTTCAAAATAAATAGAAACCAAAAGACCAAAAAAATAATAAAAAGAGAGCACGTAGTAGACGTAAGTAAGACGTAAGTACGCAAAATACTACACGGAAACTGTGAATCAAGTAACAAAATAAATGAAAACAAAGAGTAGAAATTAAGACCAAATTGCAGTCGGAACCAAATAAACCAAAAATAAGGCGAAACACAATAAAACTGCATTCCAAAAACTCAGTCAAATGTGCAAAAAAGAGCCAAAAACAAAATACAAAATAATGAAAAAGGCAAGACAAACTTCTAAAAAAATGAGAAAAAAAGACGAACAAAAAATCCAATAAGAAATCCGGTTTCGTTTTCAACCAGAACGAGAGTTGGGAGTTTGAAAGGTTGCGACGCGCTGCTCGTTTTGCTCGTAACTCTGCGCTTGCCCATAAAACGGGGCACAGCCTGCATGCAGAAAGATTCACCGAGTGCTCGTGTGCCGTCCGAGGGGGGCGGTACGGGGGTTGTTTTGAAGTGCTGTTATGAAGAGGGCTAACCAAACGAAGTTGGCCAAAAAGTGCAAAAGGCAGCAAAACTCTCTGATAAATTGCAGGAGACGAACTTGAAATTTAGATTTCGAGAGCAACCGCAAAATGTTGCCAGAGCGCTGACAGCGACAGCGGCAGCGGCGCTGACGTCGATGTCGGCTGCGAGGCAACGCGACGCAGTTGCCATGTAGCGCAGCGCAGCGACTGCACGCTAGCGAACGAGTTGAGAGCGCACATATAACTGCAGCTTGGGGGCGTTTTGGCTTGTATTGGTGAGCCAAGCAGAGAGACAGAGAGAGGGACACCGAGAGCGAGAGAATGAGAGCCAACTCGTTGGAGCAGCGGCTGCTGTGTCCGTGGAGTTTCTTTTATGCACACAAAAGCACAGACACATACACTGTCAAATATTATTGCAGTTTTTATTGGCATTGTTAATGGCTGTGTGCGTGCTTCTGTGTGTGTGTGTCTGTGAGTGTAAAAGGGTTGAGTGCTGCGCTGTCTGTGTGTCTGAGCTGCGCTGCATTGGTAGTAGTTGCAGCGCCATGCTCATGTATCTCTATGTCCGTGTGTCTGTTTGTGTGTGTGTGTGTGTGTGTGAGGCAGGAGCATTTTATTGATTTTTGTGCGGACAAAAAAGTTGGCATGCGATTTAGTTTTTTGGCAACGATAAAATGTGGGGTAGAACGAAGTGGAACGAGTAGAATCGTGGCGGAACAGTTAATGTTACTGCTGGAATCAACTAATGTTAAATAATTTATGGGCGGAAAGTTTATTTGTATAAAGTTTCTTACATGCAAATATTGCCCGCATAATTTGACAGTTGCTTTACCCTATTTCGGCAGCACGCCTGCTCTCCCTGTCGCACTCATACACACGGGCAAGAGGCAGGCAAAAGTGCAACCGAAATATTTTTTTTCTAGAGCAGCCCTGCATATAACTGTAATGCAGGTTGCTCTCACTCCCTTCTCTCTCGCTCTCTCTCTGTTTCTTCTTCTTTGCACTCTCTTTTAGAACTACAGTTCGGAGGTTTTTTCAATGCTCGCCAAATAAACTTTTATTAAAGCTTTCGGAATAACGGAAACACTTAGCTACATTTATGAGCGCCATCAATTCGCACCTTAAGCCATGCCAATTGAGCGGTGATAAAAAAGGTTTACTCTACACACTGACAACATTTTGGCCCACAAATCCCACCACGTTCCAGCGCTCTGTGGCTGTTAGCTGACCAACTAAACTTGGCGCAGCGCCGAGCGACCCGCAGCCAAAAGCCAATGAATAGCCCAGCGGGCAAATGCAAAAATGGAATGCAAAAAACTCTAAAGATGCACACCAAACGAAGTTCGAGGTCATTGCATTGTACACAAACCCACACACACACACACTAAAACACACACCAGCTCACACATAGTACATATACACACATAGTTACAAATAAATAAAACAACAAATGAATCGAGTCCCCCTCGTAACGCTCTCGTGCCTCATGGAAGACCTGGGGGAGAGCTGAAAAAGTTCCAGTCAAAATTGCAAATAAAGTAAATGGAAATGACTAAAAAAGTGAAATCCACAAAAAACGACCACGGCATCAGCTACAGCAACAGCAACAGCAACAACAGTTACAGCGGCCAACTGCAGTTTGCCGAGCTTTGATTGTTGTTGTTGCTGCGCAGCCTGCGGAGGAGTTAGCGACGCGGCGACTACCATTTGGCACAAAAGAAGAAAAAGCTATTAAAAAAAATATATCGTGCACAAAAAAACTATGTGTTCGGCGAATGACACACAAAACAAGTAAGAATTATGAAGCGTGAAGTGCATGACGCAGAATTACCCTGCAATCGAAATGTATTAGGAGCAAGAGCAAGCAAAACATTTAAATTATTAAATACTTACATATATGGCAAAATAAATTGTTTGAAATAATTATTTCTTTCATAGGTATTTCAATAATTGTAGCTATTCAAGCGTGAGCTTATCAATAATTGTAGCTGAGCATACTTTGCCTGCATTTAATTGCGTGCAGGGTATACGAAAGCACAGCAGCAAAAAAGCGCAATTCAAGAAGATTAATGTTACTGTTCAAGGATATTTCGCTCTATGCTATGCTTAAGCTTTGCGCTGCCAGCAAACGACAAGCAAGAGAAAAAGCAAGAAGCGAGAGTGCTCGAATAGCTGATACCCCGTAAGACAGGCTGAGCTGCTCTCAATGAACTTTGTGTTCATTTGAATTTTTGTTCTCATATTTTATATTTTTTACAACTTTGCCATTAACTTGATCGGCTGCCTGAAAGATTTTTAGGCTTAAAGCTACTAGTTACCAAAATTGAGATATGAAGCAACTGTAGTTAATGCCATGGCAACTCCCTACTAATATAATAGTCTCAACAATCTGTAACTGTCCCGCCTTGAAGCTGCTGTTGCTGCTAGGCATCGAGTGGAGTGTGGAGCACCCACTCTACAGACAAAAACTACGCACATACACCACACACACAGACATCACATACACACACACCACACATTCTCACAGTTAGATTTTAATGACTAAGCGTCGCCTTTACAGCTACTGCTTAACGACCAGAGGCCGTCTGTGGCTAGCACAGCCCCTTCCCCTCCCTGTTTTCAGCTGATTGTTTTTAACGAGCGCAGACGTTAGGCCTACTAACACTCCCATACTCCCATCTTGTCCATCCCCCCTCTCTTCACTCTTTGGCTTTGTAGTTGAAAACTTTGTCTGCGTAGGCGTAAACGCTTCTACTGAACTACTACCCCGCCCTCTTTTTCTGTGCAGTTATCTCTCTCTCTCTCGCTCCCTCTGCTCTGTCCACTTAGCAACTGGTCAGTCAGCAGCTCCGAGCTTCAACTGCCAACTGACTGACTCACTTAATGACTGAGCGGCGAAGCGTGCCCCGAAACGGCAGCAGTTACTCCTGTTATTGCCTTAGCTCCACCTCTGCACCCCAAGCTCCTCACCCTTCCCCAATACTCGCGCTGCGGCTTAATGACGCATGACTGCGAATTTTGCATTCAGTTCGTGTTTAGTTTTGCGGTTTTGCCTTTTGCCTTTTGCCTGGCTGCGTTCAACTGCAGACAAAGAGAAACAGAACGAAGAGCCCCAGACGAACGCAGAGCGAACGGAGTTTTTATGTTCAGCTGCCCATTGATTTGATGGGGAGGGTAGCTTAATGTTATGCAAGTGCATGTGATGGGTTATAAAAATAATTAACATTGTTAATATTGTTTGAATTTTAATAGGCATAATTATGATGATTATCAGGATATTAAAACTAATGATTAATGCAAATGATTATATAAACTACGATAATGTTGTGAAAATTAAAGGCGGAAATTAATAATAAATTTGAAATAATTATGATAGTGCTAACTATGAGTAACAAGTAAAAATATTGATAATCGGAATGCGGAATGATAAGCATACCAAAAGTAATACACATATACATTATGATATTGGAAATAATGATAATAATTAAAGTCATGATAGTAATTACTTTAGCTTATTCACAAATAGTTAATCTTAATAGTTACGATCAAAACTTATTAGTGTATAAAAATATAGGGTATCTTCTAGCTCCCCCTCCCTTATTTCAGTCCGCTTGGCGTATTCAAACTCTTTTTATGATTTTGCGCTCATATTGTTTTCGTTTTGATGAATGCGACGCTTCAAGTTGGCATAAAAAAGCGCAAGTGATTTCCAAGTGTAGGCAAAGGGCATCAAGAGAGAGTCCGTGTGTGTGAGTGTGTGAGTGTGTCTATAGGCAACAACTACTTGATAATTGTGAGCCGCAAGTTGTTCACATTGTTGCATGCTAAGTAGCTGCGAGAACTGCGCACACCCTCTACCACCAGCCGCACACCCACACACACACACTCACGCACACACTCACACACACACACTTCTCAGACAGAGAAGTTGCTTTTATTGCTTGGCCGGGAACTCGGCGCATCCGACAAGGTCTCTAATATGTGGATATGGGTCGTCATCGTCGACAAAGTCAACGAGTTGGCATCGTCATCGACATTTGCATCTCGTTTCAGAGTGTGTGTGTGTGTGTGCATAGATGTTGTTCTTATTTCTTGGCATTTCTGTTTTGTTGCGCACATTCCTGTTTGCCATTTTCTACCATATACAGTCGCCTTTGCCCTGACTTCGCCCCGCTTCGACTCGACTTCGCCTTGCATTCGCCCTGCCCTCGACTTCGCCCTGTATGCGTTCTGCTTTGCCTGTGCTTCGCCCCGTTTCGCCTTGCCCTGCCCCAATGTCAAAGCGCAGCAGTCGCATCTTTGTGCCACGGTCAAGGGCAATTGAAATCGCTTTGCCAGAGCGAGGGGCGTATGAGCAGCGCAGTTAGAAATAGCGCGCGCGAGTGAAAGAAAAGGAGAGAGAACGCACACATCCTAATATATTTGGATATATTTATTATTTAATATTTAATTCATAACTAATTTATAACTCTATTCTTATTTAATTGATGCCTAATTCAAATCTGGGAATTAACTGAAGTACAGAAAATAATAAATAATAAAAATGACTCAAATTTGCATCTTAGTTCGGGTTTCTGTACTCAGTTTGATCCGTTTGAAAACCACCAATTTAAAAGTTAACTTTCTTATTCGCCATTTCAGTTAATCTACGGTTCATTCGTAGAGCCCGGGATATTATATACCTCCATGCGAGTGCCTCGTCTCTAGTGAATTTCCTTTTCGGAGTTTTGGGTTTTACCTTTACTCTCTCCTCGACTTGCGTCTCGAGAACTCTGTGATCTACAAATTGTTCCCTCATGATCTGATTTAGTACTCTATATCAATTATAAAAACACCTAATAAATTAATAAAAAGAAAATGTAATTTTCTTGAATTTTGTACACTTGAAATTTAGTCTTTGCTTATAATTTAAGAAAATAGATGAGACTACTGTGTTAAAAGGGGGCTAGAAATTGACAAGAAGGGCATAGCTAAAGGGTTCGAAAACTTGTTAAGACTTTCGCTACAGTCTCTCAGAGACTCTACGTAACTTTATAAGATATCTATTTGATTAATCTACTTCTAACTAGTCTATTCTTATTCTTAACAACTTATCATCTCATTAAGAAACGGAAATGCCACAGAGATGTTATTGATTGTCTCCAGAGCACTGACAAGACAGGCTTTCAGCATTTGGTGACATCGACATTTGGTAATTAAAATTAATTTTTCACAGAAAAAAAAAAAAATGCTAAAACGAGGCGAACTATACGAAAAGACGATTCAACTGCATTCAAGTCGGTCAGGCTGGCTGGCAGGCAGGCAGGCAGCCCAGCCGTGAAATCTAGTTTTCCCAGTTCGGAATGATAAATGGGGTCTAGTTAGCGTAGCGCCAAAAGAGAAACAAGTTCACTGGCTGCTGTGTTGTGCAGAACCCCAGCTTTTATGCACCCATCTCTCTTCCTCACTCCCATCTCTCTCTCTCTCTCTCTATAATCTGATCGTGCAACTCTCTGTTGCTACTTTTTAATACCCTGTATATAAGTGTGTATGGAAGTTGTTTGACAGTTGATATTGCTTCTTCCTAGTGCTTTCTAGTGAGTTTCTTCCTAAGGTAATGGAAACAGACTTGAATATAGTTTATTTAGCAATTTTAGTTTTCCTACAGGGTATTTTATTTATTTTTCATTTTAATACAATTTTTTCTATTTACTCAAAACATTTAAGTAAAGTCTAACTTCATATCATTTAATATGCATATAGAGTATCCCACCGTCGATCAGTGTTCGTATAACTCCGTTTTCGCTACCTGGTTTGAGTATGTGTTGTATTTCAATTAGAGCAAAAGTCGTCCTCAGCTGCAATTAGCAACAAAGTATCTGGCAATGTGTGTTTTCGCTATTATCATTTAAATTTATGTTATGGTACTACATATATTTGTTACGTCCCACTCTCGATCGGGGCACTCCTCTCCCATTCACCTGGCATACCTTACGATTATGGCCAGCATTGGGCAATTTGTTAGGCGCTGGCGATGCGCTCTGCCAGATAAAGCATAAAAAAAGAAAAGGCAGCCAGGTCTGCTCGGCTGGTTGCGCGAGCATTCAATGAAAATTAACTAGGGACAAATTGTCGATCGTGGCTCGACGCTCGATCGGTAGCCAACTGGCTGATGGCATTGCACGCTTAACGGCTGCTGCTGCTCCGCGGGCCAACAGCTAGCGAAAGAGTTAGCTGGGTGCTCTTGTTTGCTGGCCAAATTGCAGCCCAACACGAGGATTGAGATTATTTGTGGATGCCTCTTGTAAGGCCATTCTCTTTTATAAGTTTTATAGCAAGTGCGTCTAATAATCATATTTGAGCTATATTACGTATACTACTTTTATAGAACTCTCTTTGGCTATCTTAGAAGAGCACTTTAGAACTTGCTTATGGCAAGTGCTTCTAATAACAATATTTGAATAGAATTGTATTGCCGTCTCACATTGGCATTCTCTCTCTCCCTGACTATTTCTTTTCCTTTTTAAATATTTCTCTTTCCTATCGCTCTCTTTGCTCGAAACAGTTTTAAAAGCCTTTTTCAGAACCTGTAAACTATCACTATAAAGTTGATTCAAGTTTAAAGCTTTTCTGCGCGCCTGTTGGCCTCTTCTTTCTTTTTTTTTCGGTTGCTACCCTTATCATCCCCTGTTTGGTATTCAGGCTCTTGCTCTTTTAATAAATGAAAATGTTTTTAATTAATATGCTTCAATATGTCGAGTGCGGCACTTTACTTTATTTTATGCAGCACAGTCAAGCCTGCCCCATACCCTGCGCCACACCCACAGCCCGTACCCCTTGCTGGGCTGCACATTCAGGCTTGATTATTCAGAGCAAATGCCGGGGTTTGTTTGAGGCGGCGCCTCCGTTTTTATTGTTTCATATTTATTCGTATAAGCCCGTAGGCTAAATTTCAATATTTTATTTACATATAAAAAGCATATACATACATGCATACACAAAAACACACACTCGCACACACAGATATACATATGTGCAGATGTGTGAGTAAGAATCCTTCGTTTAAGCAATGCAACATATAAATGCCTGCTTCCCCTTCCCTTTCCTTTCTGTTGCTATAGCTTTCGGCTCTTTGTCAAGCTTTTACGTTTTTGTTGTCGCTCTGTGGCCAGCGGCGAATTTGTTGCTGCTATTGTTTTTGCTTTTAATTATTCAATGCGTAGACTGCGAGCACAGCAAAGCTCTTGTTGTGTGTATGCCGTCTATTTATAGCTATTGCATTTCATTTGTCTTGTTCTGTGATTGGCTAGCTTACGTTTTGATGCGTAAGAAGCAGAGCTGCACTAAAGTTTTCTATGCTCTGTCTATTTATAGGCACTGCGTGTAAATTAGTTGATTGCTGTATAACTTTTTGTTCGCTTGAGACAACCATCCCATATTGTCTAGTGGTTAGGATACCCGGCTCTCACCCGGGAGGCCCGGGTTCAATTCCCGGTATGGGAAGATCATTTCTGGTTTTTTTTTTTTTATATTATAAAAATATATAGATATGATGAGTATTTTATACTGAAGTACTTTTTTGTTTTGAAAGGTTTGACGAATGACCATCAGCTCAAGTCTTTTAACCAATGGAGGCATATTGAAGAGCACTTCACTACCAAAATTAATAAGCTTTCAATACATGCATTCAATTTAGACAATCTGAAGTTACTTTAGGCTTTCAAAATTCTATTTTTTTGCGGCTGGAATATTCATCGGCGGCTGCACCCCTGTTTTTTGTGCCAAAGCATATGCATATTGCAATTTCTCATTTCCGATGCCACTTTTTCTCTCTCTCCCTCTTCCTCTTTTATTGTACAATCTGCATGGAATTTCAACGTAACAAACCGCAAACTTCATTTACAAAATGGCCATTCATTTCAGGCACCTCCCCCCAGCCCACCCATTCCAGACTCGTAAAGCATGTACCTGGCAATTTTTATTTAAAAATGCAAAAGGCTTTGTCGACGCATTGTGCCTTTTGTTGTTGTTGCAATTGACTCCTGACTACAGCATGCATTAAAATTGGCAATCGTCTCTGTGCGGTTGAATTGCTGACAACCTGACTACATGGCCCAGCACCACACCTGACGCAACCACCCAACCACCCAACCGCCCAATCACCCGAGCCACCCGCACCACCTGCAACAATTGCTTCTGACAGCCAACGGACTCCAACTTCATTAGGTGTTGCCCGCCGTTGGAGGAGAACATGAAAAGGTATATCCACAAAGCCAGCTGCCAGATATTGCATGGGGTGTAAGGTAGCACTATGATAAGCAGCAGGTACATACCTACATATGTATATATGTACATGTATGTTTGTATATAGAGATGCATGCTTATATAGAACGAAGTACACTTGCCTAAATTATATATTAATATTGAATCATATCATTTAAGCAGTTTATATAAATGTTCTCTAAACTATTATAGACGTAAGTTAAATAAGTTCAATTTGAAGGTTACAAATTTTGCTAAGTGTATTAAAAATATTTGCTGTTTTTGTTTTTTTTTTTTTTTTTTTTTTTTTGTCTAGGCACCTAAACGTTCGTCATATCATATTTTCGAAATAAACTCTTATCTATTTCATATTGCAGTCTAGCTCTTTGGGCGATAAATCTATTGATTGAACTTGTAATTAAGCTATCTATTTATTTTTAAATATTCCACTAAACTTTGCTAGTTACAAATTTTGGTCAGTGTAATTTAGGAGTCGTTATCTGATTATTCTATTTTTAACTCAATATATTATGTTTTTTGTTTTTTTCATTAAAGTACAATTTGTCCTCACATATTCCAAATATGGCATCATATTTTGTTGTTCAGAAATTTCGCTCAGTGTATTGCCGTGTGGCAACCCCCTTTGCTGGCTTGCATTTGGGTTTTTCGGCTGCGCCTTTAGTCTGTTGCATTTTTCGGCAATGTGCGCTGAGGGCGGAGCAGTTTGACTATGTGTGTGTGTGTGTAAGTGAGTGTACCTGTGCGCGTGTGAGTGTGCGGGTGGGTGGCTGGGTTGTTGGGTGCGCCGTCAGTGGCTGCATCCTTGCAGTGAGCTCTGCCAGTGGCTTGCTGCTTACTCGCTGCCTCCTGATTGCCCCCCTGTGACTGCTCGGCTGCATTTGCATTTTTTATATTTACAGTTTATACGGTATGCATATTGGTTCTCTCTCTATCGCACCCATGCACCCGACTGCAGTTGGCTGCAGCACACTGTGCTGCTGGCTACTGCTATCTCGCTCTAGCTCATTGCGTTACATACACCAAAAATCGATAAAGACAAAAATTCAGAAAAATGCACTTCATGTTGCCATTGTCGTTGATGTGCGTACTTTTTGCCCGAGCTCATATAGTCGAGCATATACATATGTAATGGCATCAAGTATATACATACATATGTATATGGTGTTTACATATGTGCGTATATAGGGGATCAGACCTTATCGCACACCGTGCAGCAATCGCATCGCATCGTAGTTCCCTAACCAACTGCATTCGAGCTCCCAATATTGAAAGGGACTGCACTTTGCACTTTGCATTTTAAGGCAGTTTAATTCAATCAGACTCTGTTTGTGAATATCCATATATTTTTGGACTGATTGACGGGGATATACATATATATATATTTGGGTATGGGAAGATGTATGATTCGAGTGCTTACATATGATAAGAATCACGTCTGGGCAGAGTGCATTAACCATCCCATATTGTCTAGTGGTTAGGATACCCGGCTCTCACCCGGGAGGCCCGGGTTCAATTCCCGGTATGGGAAATAATACAATATATTATTAGCTACTTTTTAAAACAAGTTTATTATTTTGTACATCCGGAAAATTCTTTAAAAATCTAAAAGTCTTTGTATGCATAAAAATGATATAAGTAAAAATGATAAAGTAAAAGTATAAAAATAACTATTTCATCTCATTCGATCGTAACATTTTCCTTAGTCGTTCCCTCCAAATGCGTGCATTTTTTTTAGACATAAAAAATGACATTCTTTTGGGCTCATCGTGTTTTTGTCCCCTTTGCGTATGATCATCGTTAGTTTCAGTATTATCATCAGCATTAGTATTAGTAATGACATCAGCATTGGCATCTGCATTAGTATTAGCATAAGCATCAGCACTAGCATCAGCACTACAATCAGCGGTGTTGCGACTCTGACCCAAATCTCTCCAAATATTATTCACTTCATTCGCCAGTTTTGCATATTGTCGATAGTGATCAGCTATAATATGCATGCGCATTTCAATGATTTTTACACGCCGAGTGGTTGCATCCATGTAACAGTCAAATGCGTCATTAAATATATCGATTGGTCGGATCAATTCATCAGGGGTAGTCGTATAGCCAAATGACTCCATAGTTATATTTACTTTAAAATCTTGCCAAAATTTGTTTATGCATCTCCTATTGATGAATTTTGATATAAAGTGAAAATAGAAATGAAATAATTTTTAGAAAGCCAAATTTAATCTAAAAGCCTACTTGCCTTTACTCTGTAAATCTATAGGTTTTTTGCATACTTATAATCGTGAGCGTGAGTCTTAAATATGACTTTTGGCTAGCGCTGATCACCACTCCCATATTGTCTAGTGGTTAGGATACCCGGCTCTCACCCGGGAGGCCCGGGTTCAATTCCCGGTATGGGAAAATAATTATGTGGATGATTTTTTATTTTTCTCAAATAATGTATTATTTTTTATTTAAATTTTATTTTGTTAATTCCCTTATATATATTTTATTTGTTTCACTTTTTTATAGATTGTCTAAAAGTAACTAATAACATATCATTATCATTTATAAGCATCTATGTACAAATTATTAAGCAGTATATTTACTTTGGTATGCATATAATATATAACAAGTAAGAAAGCTCTAGTCGAGACTGCTCGACTACGAGATCCCCTGAACCCTTGGAGCAATAGATATTTCAATACTTTTTCGCGACTTTCAGCTTACACAAGAAACACCCACACACACACACGCACGTACGCACACACAGGCATACATACACACACACGCATACAGACACACATACACACACACACGCATACATACACAAACGCATACACACACACATACACACACACATACACAAACACATACACACACAAGCAACCACGCATTAACACACATGAGCTGCAGTGTGCGCTTACTATGAGAACTTAATTGTTTAATAACTTTTTTTATGGACGTACGATCTTCATGAAACTTTTAGATTATGATTATAACATGAATATGCATGTAATTGCCAAAGCACAAGTCTCTAGTATTTGAAATACGCTTTTTACAAAAGTGAGGGTGAGGGGGTGAATTTAGAGGTGGGGCGTAAATTCTAACAAAAACCGAAATTGTATAAATTGCAGATAAGCATACATTAAAAATTTGGAGACTCTAGCAATAAAGGTGTAGAAGATATAATTTTATAACTGGGTTTCGATAAGGTTTTTTATCGATAAAAAAAAGATCGAGATGAGTTATCGATTTTTAATGATAAACTTGATATGCGCGCTGTAATTACGGACATTTTAAAAAAAATTTGAAGTCTCTAGCTCTTATATCTTCTGAAATCGACGCGTTCATACATACGGACAGACGGACAGACGGACAGACGGACAGACGGACGGACGGACAGACGGACAGACAGACGGACAGGGCCAAATCAACTCAGCTCGTCACCCTGATCAAGAATATATATACTTTGTGGGGTCTGCCACGCCTCCTTCTGCCTGTTACATACATTTCAACAAAACCATTATACCCTGATTTCCCATTGAAAATGGGTTCAGGGTATAAAAATTGGATACTAAATCCGATAATTTTTATATAATTGTAGATGAATAAATATGAATTTGGAAGCGATCGCACGTCCCATATTGTCTAGTGGTTAGGATACCCGGCTCTCACCCGGGAGGCCCGGGTTCAATTCCCGGTATGGGAAGACAGAGTTAAATTATTTTCATATTTTGTTTATGTTTTTTAAATATTTGCATACACACTTTAAATATTTGTGTATTTCCTCTGCGCACATTTACTCTCATCTATATTTGAGTTTTGTGCTGTCCATTAGCTAGTTAATTGATTTACCTGTAATGAATCTTCATTGACAACTTCACAAAGGACCTGTCTGAACATCCCAGCGAAACACCTGTGAGCTATTCAGTTGCCGATAATCCAATTACGAGTGCGTATTACCCATAATACATGTTGCTGCATGCAGACAAATGCGAATTGTTAAAGTTCGTTGAGCGAAATTTGATTGGCCACGTTTTTTGCGGGCGTCTGTGAGGGAGTGAATCAATGACTGGGGGCTGGCGGCTTATGTCTAGGTACAGGTACTCAGGAGTCCTAACGAAAATTCAATGGAATATAATATTGAATTATTCGAGAAAGGCGTACAAGAAATTGTTCTGTGTTGGGTAAATTAAATAAAAGCAATGCATAAAATATTTTTCTACAGGCCGACAAAACAGGAAAAAAACAACCGCAATGCATAAACAGCCCCGCATTGATGCCACAGAAAGTCCTCGCATGTACTACGACTACATAACATCCTGTCTGTACTGACCGAGCGATTCACGTACCCTCATTTACTTGCTCTCTGTATATAACGCACTTAAAGCCCATGTCCATTACACAAATACAATCTGCCCAGCCTACCTATGTCTGGGCGCCACCTCTCCAACTCCCAGCACTCCCCCACTCGATGCGTTTCAATGCAGCTGGACCCTGGACTCTGTGTCGCTGTCGCTCCCGCTGCCTGTCTCTCTCTCACTCTCTCCCACACCCGGGCGAACAAAAATAAACACAGGCTTGTATTAATGAAAAATTTCGCGTACATCGAATTCGCATCATTAAAAATAAACCCAACCAAAAAAATATATAAATTAAGGCCCGAAAATTCGCATATGTGAAAGAGGCGAACAATTTTTAAGGGTTGCAATTTTTGCTGTCAAAGTAAAACAAAAAAAACAAAAAAAAAAACATTCGAAAATGTTGTATGGAAATCAATTCTGTTTTTTTTTTTCGCAAATGGCAACAATGCCAATACATATGCGGGTACATAACGTGTGCGTACATGAGTACGTGAGTGTGTGGTATATGTTTTAATGGCCACACAAAAAATTATTCTTGTTGCATTTTTTAACTGCGCAAAGCACAGACGAAAATTTTGGTCAAAGTTTGGCAACGGAATAAACCGAAAATGCAAGTAAAAATGATTTGAAGCGTCTAAAATGATTATTAAAAATTAGTAAAGATATTATTTATATTAAAAAAAATAAAATAAATAAATAATTAAAATAAAAATAAATAAATAAGAAATAAAAAAAACTTGTCAGAAGTGGGATTCGAACCCACGCCTACAGAGTAGACTGCGACCTGAACGCAGCGCCTTAGACCACTCGGCCATCCTGACTTAACGTCGCACCGCATCTAAATGCTATATGAGCGGGGGGAATTACATATCAATGTAAATTAAGTTAAACAATTCGAAATCGAATTCGAAGTAATTAAAATAGGCATAATATTTACTTTCACACATGTATATGTATATATTTAGATATGCGCAACTTAAGTTAAGAAAAAATGTGAATTCTGATTTAATGTCAAAGAAGTGTTAGCTACATTTTATGATTAATTTCCGAATGCTGCCCACTGTTCAAAAATAATGCAACACCCTTGTCTGCAATATTTACAATTGCATGCAATAACTACACACATATATACATATATAACATAATAAAAGAAAAAAGTGTATCCAAAAACTTTTCACATGCGCCAACTTTATTGTTTTTGTTTCATTTTTCGGGCTGCATTGCAGCAGTTGCAACAGAGAGGCGTGCGCCCCATTCGTGGGCATGGTTAATCAGACTTGACGCAGGGATTAAAAAAAAAAAAAGAATAGCATTGCCGAAAAGCAATAAAAAGTGCATGCAATCGGGACTAGCTGACTGCGCTATGAACTGCAATGACGGATAGAGTAGGGGTATTCCTGCAGGGAAATTTTGCATTAAAGTTAGTCGAGTTCTACTTAAAGTAACTAATATTAAATGTATATTAAATAATTGTAATATATATTAAGTATATTCTTTAGTGGGTTTCCCAATATACCCTCAGTTGTAGCGCAGCAGAGGTTTTCGTACACTTGCTAAAAAATTAAACAAAAATGTGCGCCAAAAAAGAGAAATTTATTTTAATGTCAACCCATATACCATGTACCATGCTCTATAACATATGTATGCAACTGTATATATGTGCAGCTCTCTGTCTCTCTCTTTCAGTGTCGCTATCTCATTCTCACACTTACTCTCTCTCTCTCTCTCTCTCTCTCTCTCTCTCTCTCTGTTTCTCCATGTGCATGCTGTGCGTAGCCCAAACCCACATGGAAAATAACTGTACTTATTATAGGTTCCACATGATTTAAGAGCGACAAATTTGTTTTTTTTCGTTAAACAATAGAATTATGCAAATTTTTAACTAGTTATGCAAATTATAGCTACATTTATATTGTCAAATAGATATAGATAATATATGTATATACATAAATGTGGCAAACGCTTGCCATTTGCCAATTTGCAATTAGCCAATGAACGTTTCTTCTTCTTCTTTTTTATCAATTCATAAAAATTACATTTTATTTACCTGGAGCAAACACTCAACGTGCTAATTAACTATAATTACATTGCCAATGATAGGACACGAGCATGAATTATATACTTAAAATAAGTATATAAGTATATACATATATGGCCTATGGCCATGCATTATTTTTAATGGCATTAAAAGCCATTTACAATGTTTAATGAAGGCTTATAAATGGCTTTACCAAGCAGCATATTAATAATAATTTATTTAGTTTCGATTCTCTATGTAGATTACAAGGCTGATAGGCTGATGAAATGGAAGGGGTGTAGTATAAAAGAAGTCAGAATGAACTTTCAAATGTGTATAACAAAATATATTCAATGATATTTTAGATTGACGAGATTTATATCAAAATTTCTTATCCATTTTATTGTAAAATTACCAAAAATTGAATTATAAAATAAAAATAGTAAAACGTATGTCTGCATATTTATTCTTTCAACAAATGTTTAACTTTTATGTCATATTATATATGGTCTAGATTGATATTTGTAAAATTTGAAATATGACTACACAAATTAAAACAAAAAAAAAAACAAAAAAAAAATTAATTAAAAATTGTGTACAAAAATTAGGGTAAAAATATTATTTAATACTTGATGAAACAAATACTTAACTATCAATAAAATAGCATTACAACATCATTAAAAATATTTTTTTTTTTTTATAAATATTATTACGAAATTGATCAAGCAAATATTTTTTAAATATTTATTTAAATTATTTTAAAAATCGTCTTAGGAATCGTAAAGTATTTAAATAATTTAAATCAATATGCATTACTATAAATATAATATATAATTGGACTTAGATATACTTAGACATGCAAAATATAATTTACAAATATAGACATTCTCAGTCTATGTTTCTGCAAACTTACTTATAAAAATCAATAAGGTCTTTTCTTTTCGGCTATTCACATATATTATATATACATTTTATAGCTGTATATATATTTATTGTGGCAGTTGATAATAGTTTTATATAATAGCCATGTATGTATATATTTAAATATGTACAGCTCTCGAATATAACGCCCAATATATTGTGTATACGCCCTGTGGGCGGGAAAATTTGCGTGGAAAGAGCAAAACGCAAAATGACAATAAAATCAAAATAAAATGCAAAAAATGTGCAGCACAACAAAAAATGTGAAATTAAAATACACGAAAAGAAAAAATTAAACAAAATATACAACAACAACAACAACAACAACAGCAGCAGCAAAATGCGTTGCGTGCGTTCGTTTTGGGCTGGATTGGGTTGGATTTTGGTTGGTCGGCCTTTTGGGCAAGGAAAAAGGCGGGTAAGAGCGAAAAAAAAATATAATAATAAATTGCATTATAATTTCTTTTTTATGGAGAATGCAGCGGGATGAAAAAATAATATTAATGTGCGTATATATGAATCAGGCGACATGCGAAGTGAATATCATTCACAGTTGACTGAAGAGGTTTGGCCTCAATGAGTATATTAGAATATTTTTATTTTATATTTTATATTGCAATAAGTATATTAATAATAATATTAATATATACTATATAATATATATATAATAGAGTTGTTACTCTACTAAAATAAAAATTATTATTAAATAAAAAAATATATTATATATGAAGCAAAATAAATAAATTAGAATAAAGTAAAAAAATTGTAAATTATAATTGTAATTGTGAAAGAAAAATAAATAAATAACATTAAAATAAATGATAATTGTAAATTAAAAATATTTAAAAATATTTTTGATATATGTAAAAAAAAAAAATTAAAAAAAATCAAATTTATAAAATTGTTAAAAAAAAAAAAAAAAAATCATCTCTTGCTCAGCCAAATATGCTGCATATAATAGAATATAATAACTATCGAAATAGAGCATAATAATAAATTTAATTTTCAGATTAAGGTTCTATAAGTAGCTTTCGTCTATTCCCATATTGCTTGTCTTTAAAATTAGTTTAAAATATTTATAATATATACCTGCTATATAATAGATGTATCCATTATCCATTTCTTTACATCTTCAGTTTTCTTCAGCCTAATTTTCTCTTCTTTTCTACCCCTCTCCTCTTGCAGTTTTTCCCTCAATCACACTTCACTCACCTCGTGCAGCTGTTAATGTGCCAACAATTTCAAGAGCTCAATTGTGAATGATTGTTGCGCGATAAAAAATGCAACACAAACGCATCTAAAAAAGAATTTAAAAAAAAGCAGTTTTTGTTGTTGCTGTTGCAACAGCGAATGAGAAGCATGCGCGCAGCAGCAGCAGCAGTAGCTGCGGCAGAGGCAGCGGCAGAGGCGGCAGCAGGAGTCGCCAGCTGGAATGAGAGTTGCATTAAATGCGTGGCTGCCGCCGCTGATGCTGCCGCCGCCGCTGCTGATTATGCTGATGATGCTGCAACAACAAAATAATCGTATAAATTAACATGCAACATACATAAAATGAGAAAAAAAAGAAAACAAATTTCAATTGCGTGTGCGTGAAAAATGCAGCAGTGGGCTGGGTGGGCGTGGCAGGGGGCATGCAATTATAGGGCTGCTAATTATATTGACAGTCGAGCAGCAGCAGCAGCAGCACAAAAAAAAATAAATGAAATGAATTTAAATAAAAACAAAAATGAAATAAAATAAAATGAAAATCAAACAAACGCCCGCCCGGCCGCTCGGCCCCACATTTTGTGGTTTTGTTGCAACTGCAAGTCATAATGAGTTTTAAAAGGCACACGCACAACATCTGCTGTTGTTGTTGTTGTTGCCTGTCGCTGTGCATTTTGTTGCTGCACTGCGTAACGCAGCATAAAAAAATTCAGTTTCGAAAATGCTTTGTCAACAGCAACACACATTCAAAAACTTTTCGGTTTAGTCGCATCAGTTTTCTCTATATGTATATATGATTTTCGCCTAATTTTCCAAAATGAAAAAACCCCAAAAAATACAATGAAAAACAAAATGTAAAAATAAAATGCCTTAACAATTAGGAAAATCAACGCGAAAAGTGAGTGAAATGTTGTTTACTAAACAAATATTGCGCATACGCCATGCCAGCCAAAGCTTTCATCTAAAATGCTGCGCTTAGTCTATGTGTGTGTTTGTGTGTGTGTGTGTGTGTGTGCTTGTGTGTGTTTGTGTTTGTATTTGTGTTTGTGTTTGTTTTTGCTGCCACCCCTAATTAATGCACCTAAAGTCCAGGCTGAAAAAAAACCCCTATTCATTCAGCCCATTCCTATTTCTCTATTACGCTGACGACGTCGACGTCGTCCTCTTCGCTATTTTGTGGTTTTTTGACCCACCCCCAACCCCAACCCCCTCTGTGCAATTTGCACTCTTGTTTTTGTTGGCTTTAGTTAGCTGCGCTCAATGCTTCAACTGATTAACAAAATTAGTTTAGAAAACTCTGCACACGCGTTCGAAACAAACCAAAAAAAAATCTCCGTTCGGTTCTTTTCGTCCACAAAAATCTAACCAAAAAGGAAAATTTATACAAAAATATCTGTAGATTCAGTGTAATGTTTTCAAAATTTTAGCATTCAACGTTGTGCAAAGGCGTAATCCTCTACACTCTTATTATATGCATTATCGAAATCCATAACTGATCCAGCAGTTAATCAAAGTTTTGGTATGCCCATATCGAATAGTTGATACATAATAAGTATTAGTCGACTTGTGACTACATGGACCATATGCCGTGCTTAAAGAATGTGTTTAAGATAGATGAATATTTAGTTTTTTATTTGGATTTTAGGTATTTAATTAAAACAATAAATAGTTGAAGTGTTTAGTGTATATTTTGCTCAGCTGAGATGATTTTCAGCTACGAAAAAATAACAGAAATCGTTCTGGAAAAAATTCTTTATCTAAATTCAAATGCATATTTATATATATTATTATAAAATTTTAATTTTTTAATTTTTATAAAGAATATATATTTATAACAAAAATTTATATACATATATAAATAATATAATACCATATGATTTAATATGATAGGATAGTAAATTGTTTAAAGCTGAGCAATAGTTGGAATAAGACTAAATCTAAAATTTTGCTACCCCAACATTTGAGTTTAATAATTTTTATCTGTGGAAGACTGGTCGATTCTACTTGAAAGGACATTTTTCATATTATCAATTAGAATGTACTATATAAATAATATTTTTAAAGTTCATTTTATTTTAAATATTTTGTATTAATTAGTTATAAAAATATTCTTTTTAAAAGTTACATGAATTGAGACACAAAAAGAGAATTAATTACAATTTTCAATCTATCATATAATTACAATTTAAATTTAATTATAAAACCATTTTTTTTATAATTTCAAATCAATTTTAAACTTTAATGTGGACATAATAAGTTTTTATTATTTTAGTCGAGCTTAAATTTAAATTTAGTTTTGTATTTTAATTATAATTAATATTTTTTTTTATTTTTTAAAGATTATAAATTTTTTTTATATGTTAAAACAATTCTAAATTTTATTTTTTTTTGTAATGGTTTGCTCTAATTTAATTAACTTATATTATATTTATTTATATATATTTTTTTGACACAAATGTTTATTGAATATAAATTTTATATATAGGTAAACTAGCATTCATTTTAAATTTAATGCATTCCATATAGAATATAATCTAAATTGAATTTCAATTTCTTATGAATATATAATTTTTGCCCATTTAATATTAAATCTAGTCATAAATTTCTAATTAAGTTTGTCGCCTTCAACTCGTGCTGAAAACGTTTCGCACTTTAATTTTCATTAGAAAATTGTTTCCGTGTGCGGCCATGTCTATGTGTGTGTAGGTGTGTGTGTGTGTGTGTGTGTCTATGTTTCTGTTTTCATATTCTAAGCGACCCCAACGGAGGGCAGGATGCGGTTTTGTTAACCATTTTGTGATCTATTTTGCTCGCAACGAGAGTTTTTGGCGCTCGTTTCTGGCATTTGTGTGTCGCGCAACGATAGACAGCCGAGGGGCGTGGCGGGGGGGGGGCAGGGCGTCGAAGAGTCGTCTTGAATGAAAGTCAAAGTAAAAGCAGCGCCGACAAAAAACCTAAACAAAACATAAAAACGGCGCTGAGCAGGCAGCAACAGCAGCAGCAGGCGGAGGAAGAGGCGGAAAAGGAAAAAGAAGAGGGTGAGGCGTGACTGGGAGGCAGAGGCAACTAGAAAACAGAGAGCGCCAAAAAGTTTTGATAAGGCCAAAGCAAAGCAAAGCACAGCGGAGAGTCAGCCAAAAGGGCAAGAGGTGGGTGGGGCCGAGGCCGGGGCTGGCGTTGCTGAAGAACGCGTCATAGGGAAAAAAGGCAAAAACGACAAACGGTAAACAACAAACAAAAACAATGTGAGAGTTTTGCCCGCCGGTAGAAAACGAGCAAAGAAAATGAAGACGACGAAATGCAGCGCGAAAATGAAAACGCCGCGAGACGACGACCAAAAAGAGTGTGTGATAGAGAGGTGGAGAGGGGGTGGAAGAGGGAAAGGGTGTGTGATGGGGCAAAGGGTTGCGCAAGGGGGCGTGAGTCAGGTGCTGATGCTGTCGCTGACGTCGCTGCCCTCAGCTGCTGCTGCTGCTCTTGCTGCTGTTGCTACTGTTCTGCCGGGTTGAATGCACGCCGCGTGCAATAGAGAGGGCGGCAGCTGTGTGCGAGCGAGCTAGCAAGCGCTTGGGCAGCCTAGCTCTTGCCCAATTGTGCGCTCTCTCTTAATGGCAGAGCGCATGTGCCTTTGGCGAGCTCTCTCTCTCTCGCACAGATGCTGCACTGGCCAGACAGAGAGAAAGAGAGAGAGAGAGAGAGAGAGAGAGGGGCGAGCGCCTGCTGGGGTGATGGGATCAGTAAGTGTGGGCGCTCTGCGCTGGGAGGTGCTGCAGGTGCATTTATTTATTTATTTCGATTCATTTCCGCTTTTGTGTGCGCTAAATGAAAACTCATTTCCTTTTGATGTTGATGTGGCTGTTGTTGTTGTTGTTGTTACTCTTTTTGTTGCTCTTTTTTTTTTTGTTTTTCAATACACACGACATTAACAAAGGAGATAGACACATGTGCCATCGCTCAAGCTAGACAGAGTGCGAATGGGTGCGCGCTCTCTTACGCTCTCTATCTGTCTTTCTCTCTCTCGCTCACTCTCGCACGCTCTCTCGCACTTTTAGGTGCTGCTGCGCGATAATGAAAAGTATAATGCACCAAAGTGACATAAGGCTGTAAATTAAGCAACAACAACAATAAGTGCACACACACAAAAAAAAAAAAAAAAAAACTGTAAACTGTCGCCCTTTACATACTACACACACACATGTGTGTGTGTGTGTGTGTGTGTGTGTGTGTACATATGTGCTAGTGCCCACTGGCATATAAAGCCGCACCATTTACTGTTATCTGCATATGCTGCACAGGGCTGAGCATAAGCTGTGCCTGTGCTAGCCAAAACTCCCCATGGGCTGGGGGAGTGTGGAGTGTGGGGCGTGGGATGAGTGCTGTGGGTGCTGGGCGGCGGACGGCAGCTGTGTGGTCAATGCTAAATGACCAAAACTTCACGCGCGCATGTGTGTGTGTGTATGTGTATGTGTGTGTTACATTAAATGAAAAGCCCTTTCATACCAAATTACAATTATGGTAAACATACACATAGTCGCACACACACACAAACATGCATGTCCAGCATATAGCAGGTAAATTTAAAATGGTTTTTGTATGTAACTGTATTTTTGCCGCTGGCCCATTGATGCTCTTTGATGGCAAATGGCATTTGAAAGAGAGAAAGAGAGAGATGGAGAAAAAAATAATTCTGGAAATGAACAAAATTTGCATAAAAATTGAAAAGTTCAGTATTCTAAAGCTAGAAAACTAAACGCAATATTTAAGCCATTTTAGAAAGAAAAAGTCAATTTAATATTAGTTTTAAAAAATAATAATAATTAAAATAAATAAATAATAAATTGTAATATAACTTAACAAATGATTCAATTATGTTATCTTTTTTAAGTATGAATGTATATTAATATATATATACATACATTTATGAAAATCATTTTATGTGTATTAATTGTAATTGAACATTTATTTTTAATTAGAATATTTTGAATATGATCTACATAAATATGTTTTTTTTTTCTATATTAAATCATGTTATAACATAGAAATTAAAAGAAAAATTCAATTTAGTTATAAATTTGAAACTTATTCGTGGACTATTGGCTAAATTTCCAAATAATTGTATATTTAATTGTCATAAATTTGCCTAATACAATTAAATATTTAAATGAAATTTTTAAATAAATTAATTATTATTTACTAGCGAAATATTCGTCAAGCCGTCATTGCGTCAAGCAGTCAATTAATAATATTTAAATATCTTAAAGTAGTTGCCGAAATTCAACTCAGCTCAATCTGCGCATATCGAAAGGCATTTGGGAATTCCCATGTCTAGTTGCCCTCTATATATACAGCACACACTCGCACACTCGCTTACATGTATGTACACTTGTGCATGTATGTACATACATATGTATTTAGCTACAAAAAACATTTTTGGCTAATTCATATTTATTGCCGTTCCATTTCTTTCTTGTTGTTCTTTCGGCTTTGGGTTGTCTGCGCGCCCGGTTTATGGAGCTGCCTCTCACATTGGGAGCATATGCTGTGACCGCCTGGCCCGCCCCCGCTTCGTTTCAAGTTAGCTTTTTTGTTGTTCTGTGTGTGTGTGTGTGTAGTCAGCAGCGCAAAAAACAAAACCGGATCGAAGCTACACACAAATACAAAACAAAGCATAAAGCTCCCTAACCGGCACACACACAAACACATGGATAAAGCTCACCCACATACACACATATACAAGCTCATTTGCAAAGATAACAAAACAAAACCGGCTTTTGTATTTATTTTTTAATGTTTTTTTTTTTTTCGTATTTTGTTTTTGTATTCGCGAGCTCTTAAAGCGACCTAATATTTCCTTTTGTTTTTACAAATTTGTTGCAAAAAGCGAAGCGCAAAAGGAATAAGAGTCGGAGCAGGCAGAGTCGCAGCGATAAGATAAGACAAAGGGCGCCTTATCACAGCTGTTTATAAATATGTATGTATGCACATACACATGCGGGCTATAAACAGTTGCAAATATGCATACAAACTGACACTGCATATACATACATACATATAGTGTATATGTTTGCTTGTGTGCATGGAAAAGCTTGTTCTTAACCTATACCACGCAAAGCAATTGCGATAACAAAAACACAATTAAAAGGCGCTCTCTGCTGGCGCGAGTCGCCTTCTTCGTCTTCTGCTTCGTTTTGTGTAGTTGTCTGAATGCCGAGGCCAAGAGGTAATCGCTCGAGAAGAGCACAAAGCGCAATAACAACAACAAATATGCCAGACACAAATGCCAATGCACGCAAAAAGCTAACAACAAAAGTTTCTCTATGCTCGCAGTGTGTGTGTACAACTATTTCAAGTAGTTTTTTTTTTTTTTTTCATTTGCACGACTCTTTGCTGCTTGCATATGTGTGCGTGTGGGTGAAGTGTTTTTGCTTGCTTCTATTTCTGGTGCTGTCTATTTGCGCAAAATTTCTCTAACTGGCGAGCGAGCGCAACAGAACCGACTTGTCGTTGGCTAGAGAGAGAGAGAGAGAGAAGAAGAGAGCGTAAGCGCCCGCGAGCCGAAGAGCGGGAGAGTAGAAGCTTTGATGTTTTTCGTATGCTTTGTTGCCAGTTTTCGTTGGCGTTTTTTTGTGCCGGCACACACAAATACTAAACAGCCGGCAAATGTTTTTGTATGCTCACACAAACACAAACACACACACACACATAACCATGCACACTTCGCTCTCCTTTTTGCATGCATGTGTCACAGCATTTGTTGGCGCCAAATATTTGGCGCTGTTGCCGCTTTTCATAGTTTAGAATGTTTAGTTTCTTTTTAGCTAAGGCACATGCGACGTATGTACGTACATTTATTATGATTTATTCGAGATATTATTACCCAACACTGAAGCATCAGCATCAATTAGAATTTCATCCGGCTCGGTTTGATCACACCAATCGTTCAGGTCATTCAATATATTTTCCCAATCGCCATTCTCCCTGGCATCGTGTGTCTTAGCCAAGCCGATGCCTTCGGGTGCTTCACGTTTGGCATTGCTTTCTGCCAATAGATCAATTTTTTGATTAATATCTAGATTGCTAAAACCACTCAATAATTTCTTCCAATCGTCTTGCTTAACGTCGTCCAAGTGATTTGCCTGATCTACCTGATTTGTCCCCTTCTCCTGCCACTCACTGTTGCACTGCCTGATGTCATCCTGGTTATGCCAATCGTTCAGGAACACCTTCCAGGCCTCGTGCTCATCGTGCTCCTGCTGCATCTGCTTCTTGGCCGACAGCTTCAGCTCCTGGGCATAGCTCTGCTCTCCCAGCAGATCCATACTATTCAACTCCTCCAGGTGAAGCCGCAGCCAGCATCTAATCTTCGTCGGCAGCTTCAAGCACTTTAGGCCACAGAGCTGCATTCGATTTGGCCCCGACTTGGGCATCATTCGATTGGCGTTCAGCAGACTCCTCTCCTCGGCTGTGCTCAGCAGAAACTGTATCGGCTCGATGCGATGCTTCACATCCTTCAGTATCGAGGCAATCTTCTCGTGCCTGCGCAGGATGCTCAGCAGCTTGAGACGTGTGCATCGAAAGGCCCACAGTGCCTGCCGATTGTCTGCCGGCACCTTCTCGGTATTCCTAGTGGCAAAGATCTGAGTACATTTTTGGTAATTCACATTTGGCTTCCGTGACCGTTTGTCCTTCAAATGCTTTGGATTTCTCATCCCTGTCTAAGTTTAGTTTAGCTAACAAAATAAAGTTACTGAATATTGCGTATATGAAACTTGCGAATGTCTTTTCTGTGGCAGAGACTACTGTAGTCTTCTATGTGATCAGTGACTCACTGTCTCACAAAATGCATAAAGACAGATCTATTTTTTTTTTCTATAGAAAATATTTAGATTTTGCTTTAGTCCCTACTCTGTTGCCTACTGCCTAATGCCTCTCTATGTGTATCTCAGGGTGAGCTTTGTGTCTAACAATAAAGAAAACATTAATTTGTATAAATTGATTGACCTATGTTTTTCCTGTTACTCATTTGCTCGCCTACTTGCTAACGCCTCTCTATGTGATTTTCAAATTTACTTGACTTTATGTTAAAAATATAATTTTATATTAAATATAAGAATTTGTGGCATTTTCATAACGGTTTCGCTCTTTTATTTATTTGTGATTGTTTTTATACATTTTAAAGTGTTTTAATTTGATATTATAAATATATTCAGCAAAATTAAATATTTTTAAAGAATTTTATGCCTTTCCATAAACCATACTATTATCATTTTAATTAATAATGATAATATATTAATAATTAATATATAGAAATATAATAAAATATTTGTATATATTTTATGTATTTGTTTCCTCAACCGTTCAGTTTTTTACGCCTTTCTATGCAATTCTCACTGCCGCATTTTCTTGCTATAGGGCATCCAATAATGTACTCATGCCGCAGTGTCCTACAAACACACATATATCTGCCTAATCTGTTCCGTAGGGCGCTTTAATCATGCCACTTTTTGTGCCTCTCGTTTTTCTATAGCTTTGATAAGTCTATATAGATGACGATTATCAGTGCAAAAACATGTTTACTTATAAAGAGAATGTTGACTTATATTATAACAAATTAAATTGGGCTGGAATAAATTAGCTAAAGAGCTTTAAAGCAGAGAGTGCGTCTAATATATGCGCCTTTCTAAGACATTATGGGGTATATACCCCTCTCTTCACACTCTGTAAATTTGTTCACAGAATTGAAACTAGTTTTTTAGCATGCCCTGCTGTCCATCATTAAGTATGTCTACTGTATTTAGCCAAATAACTAAATTTTATTTCATTTTAAGTCGACTGTTTTACTACAGAGCTGAGCTAATCCCTTGGCAGCTTCAGGTGCTTGTAGGCCTCCTCTGTGTGCTTGTCCTTTTCGAGCAGGATGTCACGGACGTCGCCCAGTTGCTGGATGATGCGCTGCTGCGATGCCAGGACATTCTGCAGCTTGACATCGGCGCACTTCAGCATATATTTCATATTGGATGAATCGGGCACATCGCCCAATTCGTCCACCTCGATCAGATTGGGCGACTTCTTGCCCTCGCATACGGTGTAGCTGAGCTTGCGATCGGGCGACAGCTCATCCGGCGGCGTCTGGCGTCCATCCAATACGTCCGGCAAATTGGGCAGGCAGCTCTGCTGCAGCACCTTCAGGCAGCCCGCCAGCGAGGTCTCAATCTTGCTGCATTGCTCCACGGCGCGCTTGATGCAGTCTGTAGTTGGTTCGTTGGGATCCATTTTCAATTTGAGTTACGATTCACTTGCAGTTTTTACACTTTGTTCAATTTTTTCTCGTTTACGACAAATTATCAACTATATAATATAATATATAGCTACAATTATCGACTGGGTCGTGTGACTGAACTCGCTTACGAATTGTGTGACAAATGGATCTGGCAGTTGAAGCAAGTGTTATGCGATTAAATAGATTTCCCAGGGCTGCTTAGAGAAATCGACAATTTTTGACATTTGAAGCAAATGTCACTTGGATCTTAGAAATTTTACGGAATAGTTGAATAGAATTGAGTGAAAATTAAAGTATAATCGATAATTATCTATAGTAATTTTTTAGTCAGATAAACATAAATCAGGTTATCCTAAAAAGAAATGCGTAAATCTTGCAGAAAGTCAATAATTCGTAAGATAGAAGTAGTTAACGAAATTTTGACTCCTCTCTAATATATTATTTTTTTGTTCAATTTAAATATAGATATAATCAGATACTTAAAGTATAAGATCTTAAATTGAAATGAATTAAGATACTATTGAAGCACATAGTTACTATAAAGTCACATGTGAGATACATTCTTCACATTTATGGCATCTATCCATTTATGTATTTCTATTTTTTTTTTCTAACAGCTACTCCTAACAGCATTTCCAGCTGGCATTCTCTTGCTATGCTCGTTCCTGCCTCGTTTCAACATGCAGCACGTGGCATGTCAAAAATTTAAAAGGCGCGCCACATCCCCGACCCAGTCGCCTCGTCCCGCCCCGACACATGCTCCTGCTGCGTTGCACTTGATTTACCCAGTTCTAAGCTTGGCAATTTTCAAATCGTAACACTTTCACGCGCTGCGCGCCAAAAGGAACAGCGCAAGAGGAGACGCTGCTCAGACGTCAGACCTGTCGCAACTGCACACACACACACACACACATGCAGAAATACAAATACATGCACACAAACAGCCTGTACAGCGGCGCTGTTAATGTGAACCCTTGCTCTGCTCTGCGCTGCTCGTCGTGGAGCCACCCAAAATACCAACAACTTTGCCTCCAACTGACAGCAAAGACTCGCGACGCCAGCAGCGACGCGCGCGTTAGCAGCAGCAGTCGCGCGACAAGCACGCACAGAGAGTTTCCAACACAGACAACAGATTGTATATCTACACACACACACACACATAAGTATACATACATGTATGCATACACCTCCAAGTTGCCTTTTTGCAAAAAACTTTTTTCAGTGCTGCTTTTTATTCGCTTTGTTTGCCTTTGTCTGTGCGCTCTCTCACGTACACATACACACCCGCTCACATGTGCACATGCGAGTCTTGCTGCTCTCGTTGCTTTTGCTGTGAGTATCTCTCTGCCTGTGTGTCTGTGGGGGCCGCAGCAGCGTCGTGGATGTCGTCATCGTCGTCTTTTTGCGCTCGCTTCGTTTCATTTCGTTTCGTTTTTGCGGTCTGAGCGCGCGCGTCTGTAAAAAAGCTCTTTCAAAGTCTCTGTCGTCGTCGTTGTAGCCGCCCCCAACACACACCCCGCTAGCTTAATATATATACACATACAAATATATATGATTTTTTTTCTCGTATTTTTCCATTTCTTTTGCGCTCTCCCAGTTGCGGTCGTCGTTGGCGTCGCTGTCGCTGCCAACGTCAACGGCGCTGCTTGGCTTGGCCGCTCGCTTTCATGGGGTTCTTGAGCGTATGCAAAAGATTTTTGCACATATTCATCTTTTTGGCCGTTTTCGGTGCGTTTCGTAGAGCGCGCGTCGCGCAAAACTTTTCAGTCAACAACATTTTCGCGCTAAATTTGTCTTCGCTTTGTTCAGTGTGTTCTGTGTTGTGTGTTCTGTGCTCTGTGCTCTGTTTTCTGTGTGTACTGATTCTCTGTGTCGCCGTTTCTGCTGTTGTCTGCATATCTTCATCTTATTCCGCTTTACAATTTCTCGTCTTCTGCTGCGTCTGCCGAGACGCTGAGATGCCGATACATCAGCTTTGCTCTGGGATACACTTAGTTTCATTTCCTACATTTCACGTTGTTCATCTCGTTCGTCCGTTTTATTTATTTACTGTGTGTTTTGTTTCGTTCCTTCTTCAACTTGAGTGTTGCGAATCTATCTATACAAATATCTTCTCAGTGTGGGTGTATGTTTGCGTGAGTGTGTGTGTGTGAGGGATGTCTTGAAATTGATAAAGTGCATAAAATTGAGTTCTAAGCATGTATTTATTGAGATATTTATTTGATTGACGACCTTGGAATTGTAGGATATTGAATTGTGAAACAGTGCTTGAAAAGAGTTCTAAAAATAATACTGTTAAAACTCTAAGTGTCTTAAATAATACTGTAAAATAGCTCTATATATACCAAAAAGTGAAGAACTACTCAAAAACAGTTTAAAGAACAGTACAACATGCTTATAAGGATTGGGAAAGACTCAAATTCGCGGATGTGATATATAGATATAAATAAATCAAAACTGCAAAATTTTACTAAGACAAACATTTAATGCCTTAATATATAGAATAAAAATTTATGATTAAATTTATATAACATATGATCATAAGTTAAAATATATTTTAATTGCAAGAGATCCAAAGAAAACATTTGTGTACTTTTAACATATCTAACATATCTTGTATATAAACTATAAAAACTCTTAACATATACCAAGTATACTCTAAATAAAAATGATTAAGTCAAAAAATCTTAAAAATTAACTTTAAATAGTTAGTGAAAAATTAAAAATTGACCATGAATAATAATAATATCTAAATCATTTGTCAAAATAAAAATATAGATTTGTTTAAATTATATACTCAACAAGTATCTCAAGTATAAAACTGACAAAAATATGTATAAAATTGCATTGCAATTGTGAATAAAATACTTAAGACTATTTTTAAACAAATATACAAGATACAAGTTACAGTTATAAAATTCACACGAAAAAAACCGAATTGTGTATAAAGTACCTAAAACTTATAAATAGTTTGAGCCATAAGCATTAAAAGTGTTTGAAACAATTAAATGCAAAAATGCATTTGAAAATAAGTTTTATTTTGTTTGCCAAATAAAAAGTCAATGAAAATGTGCTAAACCAAATGAAACAGAGAAAGAGAGAGGAGCGCAAGAGTTCTAAAAATAAGTACAGAAAAACAGTTTCAATTAATGACAAAACACATACACATACATATGTATGTACATATATGTGTGCCTGTTTGTATATGGATTTGTCTAGTGATTGAGTATCTTCTATTCATGGCTTGTTGCGGTTCGCCAATTTTTCGCCCATCTATTTCAACTGTTCCCATAAGTACAAATGTCGGTCTGTATATGTTTATATGTAAATATATAGGTATGTGTGCGTGTGTGTGCGTGAGCATTGTACGTCATCTAATCGCTTGTATTTAAATGCAAATGCGCTCTTTAGCTGACAGATTTGTCTGCTTTGGCTGAAGGTGTGTGGCTGTATGTGTGTGTATCAGTATGTGTGTATGTGCCTGCAATCGCCGGCGGCAGCGCGTTCAACATTTCGCTCTTTGTTTTTCTGCCTTAGATTGTATCACAATTTGTGTGTGTGTGTGTGTGTGTGTGTGCTTGTTTTTGCACTTTTGCATATGCCCTGCCTTTGCTTTACCGCAATGCTTCATACGTTTTATTTGTTTGCTATTTGGCCACTCAAGGCGCAGTCAGCCAGGCCCACCCCCATTTTTACAAACAGCGGCGTTTTGAACTTGAAATTTTTGTTTGTTCGCTTTTAGTTTTGAATTTCCAATACTCGGCTCCTTGTTGTTGTTTTATTGTTGTTGTCTACGCCGTTATCCTGCCAGTGGCGCGCGCTCTTTCTCTCTGCCACTCGCTCTCCGGAGCGCCCAGCTTAGACAATTGCGTATGCCTCTGGGGCTTAGTTCGTTTCGTTTATTGTGTATTCAAAGAGAGCAGGAGAATGGGAGAACAAATTGTCTGTGGTTGTATTTGTGCGCGCTCGCCATGTGTCTGAATTATTTTTTTTTTGGCAAACAGGAAGTGAAGGCAAAGGCACACAGAATGATATCGATTACGATAACATGCGATTATTTGAATTGGGCATAGAAAATGTTGAAACACTGATAAATTGTTTAGAGCTGTTAGAAAATGTTAAACAACATAAAGAATATTATTATTCAAATACATTAATGAAGTGCCGTCGGCCTTCACAATTGCCGACGGCTTTAAAAAAAAATGTGTCTAATCGATTTTTGTTCTTTTCTCGTCACAGGTGCTTTTTGACTGTTTGGAACATTTTTAAAGATTACGTTAAAACGTTGTTGATACTTATTAAAAATATTGTTTTGTTAATTATAATAATAATAACAATAATAATACGAAATAATGATATAATACTAAGACTAAATCATCATAATAATGCAATTACAAATGTAATAATAATAATAATCTATAATATAAAATATAACTCATGTGCAATCAGTTAATAACTTTTTAATTTATTCATTCTAACAATTTATTTGTATATAATTTATAAAAATAAAAAAAAAATCTTCGACAACAACAACAACAAAGAAACGGAAAAAGAGCAGAAGCAAAAATATATTAAAGTTTTATTTCAGTTTTAAGCGAAAATAAAACAAAAAGTGATTTTTAGTTAGTTTCTCAAAATTTAACAAACAAAATTCACAACAAAATTTGGAATACTACAACAACAACTACAACTACTACACAACAACAACAACAACCACTGCAACAACAACAAACAACAGCAACCAACCGACAACATTATAAGCAACAACAACAATTTATAATACAAAATATAAATAAAAATAAAATAAATAATAATAGAAAGTGAAACGTAACAATAAAAGCAAATACAAGAAAAATAACATAACTGTAAACGAAATAAAACTATAAAAGCAACAAAAAAGAAAATCAAAAACAAAAACAAAAATCAAAACCCGAAATAAAACCAAACACAAAAACCAATCCAACAAAGCAACAGAAACAGCAACAACAACAACAACACAAAAATAGCAACAAATCGAAACGAAACCGAAATAGCCTTAAAACAAACAAAAAATAACCAAAAAACAAAAGCAACAACAATATAAACCGATAGACCGATAAACCGATTACAAAAACAGCAACTGAAACAAACGCAAAAAATAGAGACAGATAAAAACAAAACAAAAACCCAAAATAGAAAATAGCAACGAAACAGAAAACAGAAAAATACCGAAAAAAATCAGCAGCAGAAGTGAAAAGGAAAACAAAAATAAGAAATCAAAAGTCAAATTCCAAAGCCAAAAGCAAAAGCAAACAAAAATAAAACGCAGAAAGCAAAACCAATATCAAAAGCAAACAAAAACAAAATAGCCAAAATTTGTTAAATTTTTTGTGTCTCATTAAAAAATATTAATAAAAAAGAACTAAAATATTTATAAAAAAAACTTTTGTGTTACGGTTTTTCAATTTTCGTCTTTTAAATTTACGTTCGTAAAAAAGAAAATGTTCTGAAAAAGTCTTTGAGCAAAGCAAAAGCTAAAAAACAATTTTTCAAAACTTTGATGAAAACTAAAAAAAGGTGAACTGAAAAAGTGAAAAAAACGAGGCGAAAGAAAGGAGAAACAAAAAGAAAAACAAAAATTATGAAAAAGGGTTCAAACCCCATTTAGTGTGTGTTTTGGCTAAGGAAAGCACGAGACAGTTTGAGCGATATATATATCGGTAATATATATATATACATATATATAAATATATATATCATAAAAAAAAAAAAAAAAAATTTAAACTAAAGGCAAATATTCATATCGTGGCAAAAAAAAAAAAAAAAAAAAAAAATTTTAAACAATTTTCAAAGTAAATAAATTATTCGTAGTGCAGAAAGCAAATTAAAGAACAATAAAAAACCATTCAGAAAAAAAAAAATAAAAAACAAAAAATAAAAATAAAAACATTTTAAGCTATATATTAAATTGTATTACATTTATGATAAACGTCATGAAAATTGAATTCAATTGAAAACCCACAACACACAACCCTAAAAATATAATAAAAAAAACAACATATTTGAGAATTTAAAAACAAACAGTTTTTTGGGCCAAATAAACAAATATTTAAAACATAAACAACATTCCCCATTTCGACATAATCCTTGGAACAGGAATTAGAGACGAACAGAAGAACAGCTAAATCAAACATTTTGGGATTGAACAACTGGTAAGTAACGGGCCTATTTTTTTTTAAGATTAAAGACAACGTATACTTGATATCCATATAACATTAGGGATGAAAAATATATACTTTATTTAATATATATTTTATTTTTACTGTAGATAAAGTATAATATAAATTAATAAATATATTATTCATATATCTCATTTACGTTTTAGAAATTTACTTTCAGTTATAAATTTGTATTATATTATGGTAAATATACGTACAACAATTTACAGCACAAATATAAAATTTTGTACGTATACAAAAATATATTTTTATATAGAGAAATATAAAAAAATATATAGAGAAATAATTAATATTTCTACCAAAAAAGAAAAAAAAAAAAATAATAATAAATAAATAGTAATTCTCAAATATATGCATAATGCCACAGATCCCCATAATATCCACATTTTAATAGTTTTGATAGTTTTGCCCCACCCCCTAAAATTGTCAATTAAAAGTTTTCTGACAGCCCTCGATATGGACTGTCATATATAATTCTTTGATGTCGCAATTTAATAGCAAAAATAAGAGTGTTCATACAAAAAAAAAAAAAAAAAAAATGGTACAGACTGATGCAAAGCATTAAAATACGCATCAACTGTGCGAGCGAGACAGATAAAGCGCCAGTGGTCAGCGGCGCATTGTGCGAGAGAGATGGCGACAATGCGCGCCAAAAAGCAGGCAATGAAAAAATGAAAACGCCTATTATATAAGGGAGTCTCTTACATATATCTATATACAGTGTATATATGTATAAATGGGTGTGTGTGTGTGTGTGTATAAGTGTGTATGGCTCATCTACATGCAAATTGCATTTACGCGCAAAAAATTAATTATTGAAAAAATTGCGCGAGCTGCGACAGAGGCTGAGGCAGCGACTGTGGCAGAGGGAGGAGAAAGCGAGAAAGGGTAAATAACCATGGCACCCAAGCACTCACCCACCCCAGTGTTAACGCTGCTGTGTGGAGCCAGTGGGCTGTGGTCAGTGGGCGTGGCACTGCTGCCGCTGCGGCTGGCAATTGAAAATCGAAGCACAAGAGTCGAAAGGATGAGCGAACAGCAAAAAAGAGGAAGCATTACACATATTTTTTAAATGAATTGAAATAAAATTTCGTACATAAAAATGGGCATACGTGTCTGTGTGTGCGTGTACATAAAAGTACAGTTGACGCCATACAATTTGAGCAGCAAATGGCAGCAGCAGCAGCAGCAGCAGCAGCGGCAGCAGCAGAGCCTCTGTCCAGGGTTGCGAGGCGTGCGAGGGGTCAGGGCTTGTGGGTTGGTCACTCAGCATCCATTTGACATGACAGAGCAACGACTGTGGTCTGCACACACACACACACCCACACACACACACGGACACGCACACGCACATGTCTGTGTGCGTAAGTGTGAAAGAGACTGACTGTCTGCAGTACGTATTATAGATATTTGCTACGCCTGCCACCCACGCATTGCAAGTAGCTGCAATTTCAAGTGGTTTATACCCCATTTGCCACCCACTTTATATAGATGTATCTTGATAATGTGCGTGTGCGGGTGTGTGGCCTGCAAACCATGCAGAAGTCACCTTAGATTAGTTAATTAACTAAATCTAATGCTGATCCAGTAGCTCAATTTATTTTAAATACTGCAAAAAAAATGTTGAAAATGGAAGTTCGATTTTCTAATGATACAATTTTTTTCTCAATCAATTTGAACATTAAAAATCATAGTAAAAATTACGAATATATAAAAGTATTTGAATAGGTTTTTTTAATACTATTATTTAAGACTTTTTTGTTATAAAAAATTTGAGCTTAGTAAAAATAACTCCAAGCTTTGAAAACCTTTATCTCAATTACCTCTCAATTACTTATACGATAATCCTTTCGATTTGATTTCTCTTTTACTTTGGTTCATGACAATTTTCTTGAGTCTCAATGCCTCTACAGCTCTATAGTTAGGTATCGATAACTTCATAGTCAAGTATCGATAGTTAGCTATATAGCTATACCCTCTAGTTGCCATTAAGCTATTTATTGTATTTATTGTAGTAGTTTTGTTTTCAGTGTTTCTAAGAGAGTAGAAGAGAGTGTAGTATTTGTTTTTAGTGTTTCTAAAAGAGGGCTTTACTTAGGGCAGATCTATGTGCTGAGGCTGAATTTTGAATTTCGTCTTCAGGAATATTTATTTTACGAGCGTCTTTTCCTTTAGACTAAATTTATCCGCACACAGCTCTATTAATGAATTTTCCAGCAATATTCCAGCTTTTAGTCTATGTTTCTAGGTTGCCATAGATCCTAGGTACATAGATGTGTTAAAGCCTTGTCATTATTGACAACATTCATGTGCATCGTTTTATATGTTTTAGTTCTCTTCTTCTTCTCTTTTCGTTACTTTGCTTTGTTTGCCCTGTTCTACTCTGTTTTTTATTTCCGCTGCGTTTGCAGTTGGCAACAGCAGCTGCAGCAGCACTTGCGAAAAAAGCAGCAGCACCACCCGCACCACCTAATCGAGCCAAAATGCGAGGCATCCCAAAAAAAAAAAAAGTTAAAAAATTCCGCACACTTTGTGCTTTTTTTTTTCTTTTTCTTCTTCTCTTACGCTTTTTCGGCTACATTCTTTTCCATGCCATTTCGTTAATTTTATTGCAGCTGCTGCGAAATTTTCATTTTCTTTTTCCACATTTTTTTACCCAAAAATTTCTCTTCTTTTTTTTTCTGCATTGTCATTGAGTGCAACTACATAGAGCAATCGAATCGTATATAGATGCGGAGTCTAGAGCAAACGTGACATATCATTACCCGCGGGTAAATACCCATAGGGGCAGGGAAAGGGGGGGGCAGTGGGAGTGGCAGCTGGGCAGCTGTCAGTTTTTTGTTGTTGTGTTCTTCGTGTCTATAACATCAAAAAACATTGTAAAATCATTTTCTTTTTTTTTTTTTTAACAGCGAAGGTTTTTGCTCGTGTGGAAGTGGAAGGGGGAGGGAGGGAGGGCGAGAGGGCAGCTCTGTGAATTGTCGAACATTTTCGGTAAGAGATATGCGACATGTTCTGGCAAAAAATAATTAGTGGTTGGCTTTGAAGAGATAAAAGTCAAGAGATATACATAGATAAGATATGAAATGGAATTTGGTTTAAGTTTTAGGGCTGTTTATTGGAATAAAAATTAAATAATTAATATATATGTTTAAATCAATGAAATGATAAATAATTAAATAATAAATAAATAAACAAAATAAATTTAATTATAATTATTAAATAATTAATATATATGGCTAAATAGTTAAATAAATCATTGAAATTTAATGATAAGCTAATAAATTAAAACATTTTAATATTGATTGAATTCTTGAACTATTGCAAAAAAAGGGGAAAAAAAATAATAAAAAATAATAAATAAAGACATATATATGTTGTATATATTTTAAATTAATACAGTAAAATAAAAATGATAATAATAGTAATAATTAAATATTAATATATATCTATAAAAGATTAGCATTAAATAATAAATATAATAATTATTCAAAATATTAATAATTAAATAAATTATTTTTAAACAAATACATTGACAAACTAATAAATTAATAAATTATAATGCTAAAACAAAATATGAAAGGCTTAGTATTTTTATGTAATTATCATACTAAAATAAATATCATTTTTTGATTATCAGATAGATCAGCTCCCATTGTAACCTACACTTCTTTTTCTTTATTTTTCCCAACTCTTTTCTGTCTTCTTTTCAATCCTCGCACCTCTTCTCATCTCTCTAATGCTTTTCATTTTTATGTATTTTCACCTGCACTTTAATAATCTTTTCATCTGCTTAAAGTGAGGTGCGAGGCTTTGTTTTAGAATGTTGGCCCTGTGCCTGTGCCTCCTGGCCCGCCCGCCCCGGCCCCTGCTCTCTCTGTGTAGCACGTATATGTCAAATTCATATTTGGCTGGCTTTTGACAACTTCAAAAGCATTGCGAGGCTCCATTTTTTTTCTAATTCTTTTTTTTTCCATTTGCTGCAAGTTGAATGCCCCCAGACGCCACATAGCTAGGCAGAGGCGCGCAAATAGTATGCGATGTCTAACTGCTTGCCCCACTGTGTGTGTGTGTGTGTGTGTGTGTGTGTGTGTGTGTGTGTGTGTGGCAGCAAGGCCAACGCGTGCAACGTGCGGGTGGCTCCAAATGATGGCCAACCAGTGCAGCACCACAGCACCATTACCACTTTAGTTGGGTGCTTAGCTTTGGGGACTGAGCTGGGGCTGGGGCTGGGGCTGAGTTGGGGATTGTCTGCCGCGCTTCCTGTGGCCCGCACATCGTGCACATTTTCGCTTTTGTGTGTGTTTTGAGATTCTACACGTACTTACGACAGCGACGACGGGCAGCGGGGTTAGATAATGTTGCTGTTGCTGTTGTTGTTGCTGTTGTTGTTTATATTTGCTTTCATGACTTTCACTTGCAGTGCGACGCATTGTGCCACAGATGTTGCCTAAATAGAGTTACGTGAGCTTTCCGCATGCGAAACAGTTTCAAGAGCCAAACGAGAAGTGCTTAATTAGAGCTCCACTGAATATGTTGGGGGTGGATCTGCCATACCTGAAAGCTGTTATATTATATTTTAATTGCGAAAAAAAACGAGGATCTTGTTGAAATTAATGAAAAGGTTGTGGGCAAACTGAGAACTGAAACTAAGACTTGAAAAAATATTTGTTCATGTTTTGAGAAAAACATAAGAACTGTTCAGTTAGATAAGTAAATCTGAGCTAGTTCACAAATGAGGCAGGATGAAGAGTGTTTAAATACATATTCAAGCCAATTTTGCATTAATTCTGATTAATTTTCCTATTGATATGTATTTTGAACTAGTTCACAAATGAGCAAGGCTTGCGTATGTCTGCTTGATCATATTTCTAAACTATTTTTCTTTTAAATCTAATCATTTTTACTCTTTATATATTTTGAACTAGTTCACAAATGAAGAAATCTTCCTTAAATATGCTTATTAATAATTTCAATATATTTTTTAATTAATTATAATAATTTTTTTTTCTTTATATAAATTTTTTGAACTAGTTCACTAATGAAGTAAACTTCCATTAAATTTGGAAGCCACATTTTCTTTAATTTTGATTATTTTTAGTTTATATATATATTTTTTTTTAACTAGTTCACAAATGAAAAAATGACTCATCACAATTTTTAAGCAACTTTTGTTTTAATTCAGATTATTTTTAATTGTTGTATATGCATATTTTTTAAGCTCCCTTTATATATGTATATTTGCATTATTTCTATATCAATTTCCCAAGCCTACTCCAACAAACAGAGGCGTGGCCAGACCTTTTAATATAATATATAGCTTTAACTTATGCTTTTTATACAAATGTGGAATGAAGAGAGGAGAGAGGGAGAGAGCGAGAGAGGGAGCGAGAAGCTGCATGTCAACAGCCTATCAAAAAACAGCTCGGCCATGTAGGCGTATGCGTAATATTTTGCATACGCCTCGTGGACCGCTGCACTTTGTACGCGCCGCACTGCATGCATTTTTCTTTTGTGAGCCACGAAAAAGGGTTTATTGCAGTTGCTATGCGCACATGTCGTCGGTTGCCATGCCATGCCACACCATAAATAAAAGAGCTTCAGCCAAAGAATTAAATTATTTAAATACATTTCCAGAGTTGTTATGGAAATGCAACAGACTCGGCCAGCTTTTTTTATATGCTCCAAATTCACTTAGGTTCTTCGTATTCTGCAAAAATAAGAGCTTAGCCTGCCGCAAGAGAAAACTATAAAACTAGTTGCTGAAAGATATTTGATTCCACTTTATACGCTTTTCAACAAGACTCTTAAACAAACTTCAGCATAAAATATATATGTATATACATATATTTATATAGTAGCTGCAATAGTAAACATGGCGAACAATAGCTTTTAAAATAAAATACGCATGAATATGAAAATCTGATGAGGACCTTTATGCACACACCTAGCTGCTCCTCCACTCCTCTCTCTCTCTCTCTTCTCTCTCTCTCTCTCTCTTCATTCTTACACTCTGATGCCATTTGTTCTTGCTACAATTGCGAATGCAGCAACAACAATGAGCACACACAAGTGCACTTTTTACCAACAACAACAACAACAACAACAGCAACAATAGCAACGACAACAATTGAGGCTCAACAATAGTTGCCCCCTCCCCTCAGCCTTGTGGGCGTGTGCCCATATGGCAATAAAGAATTGAAGCTGCTGGCAAAAAGCAACTTTGTGAGTGAGGCGCCTCACTCTCCGCCCCTGCCCCTGCCCCTGTCCCTGCCTCCGCCTCAACTCCAGAGTTTTGCACATTTGCTTGATTTATATTGAAGGCTGTCAGTGGCAAAAGGCCTTAAACAAAGTTCCAACTGACGTTTCGACGGGCAACGAAATGCACAGTAGCTTAAGCTGTCCAATTACCTGAAAATATTACCTTAAATACAATTTGAAGTTGTCGTAAAATTTGCTGAATGCCATTTGGCTGAGCTGAAGCAAAAAACCAAAAAGCTGTGACTTAAGACATCTAACTTGAAGTGTTTATTAAAATTTAGTTGAGTAATGTTCAGAGAAATAGAAAAGTATCACGGAATTAATCTGCAAGGAAGTTGTCATGGCTTTTCAAGAGCTTGAGGGCTCCTAGAAAGCTTTAATGTGTTTTAGAGTACAGGCAGTACTTTATTAGTTTTTGACAGCTTTAAGAGTTTAAAAAAGCTTTCACTTGCTTTAATTTACTTGTTATATATAGCTTTGTAGAGCTTAAAGCACTCATGCATGACTTTCATTCTTGTAAATTACCTTTTCACAAAGCTTTAATGAGCTTTATGCTACTCTAAGCCTAGTCTTAGTCGCTCAAAGCTCTTCTTATGGTTTTCCATTTAGCATGCATTTAGAATTTTTCGCATTCATTACAAACAGTTTTCGCAATCTTCTTATATTTAACATGATCTTCTGTGGAAGCTGCTTAGTTTTTGGTTTTTTTTTTTTTGGCCCATTTGCGAGCTGTAATCGAGACATAAAGCAACGTGTCAAACGAGTCTAATGCAATTAACTTAACCGACTGCTGGAAAATGCAATTTAGCGAACTAGTATATAGATTTTCAGCTGACAAAATGACAAAAGACGGCGACGACGAACAACTTAAATACCAGGGAGGACGGTGGGATAGGGCAAAGAATGCTAAGCGGGTACAGTTTGTCATTTGACAGGTGTCAAAATGCAACCGTGCGTAAGTCAATCTCTTCATCTCTCTCTCGCTCACTCGCTCACTCTTTCCGCATATTGCTGTCACTTTTCATCTACGCTCTCATGCGTAGAGTGTGAAAATCCGCACGCACCTGGCGGCAAAGTGAGAGGCAAAGCTGCACAAAGGCCACGCACCGACAACAACAACAACAACAACAACAACATTCTGTGTCCCATCTTAGTCTGGGATTTGTCTAAGGGCATTCATGTAAGTAATAGGATTATTTAGAGAGTGGGCGGTGCTGACAGCATGGGCCACGCTTCAGGTTACCAGCTCTACGACCCCCATTCAGTAGCCGCCCTGCCCTGCCCTGCTCTCTTCTCTTTTTGACATAGTTTTGCAATGTCTGGCAACTTTTGGAGTGGCCCTCGTGGCTCAATTTTATATGAATTTGTTGCAAAACCTTTACTTATATAGAAAAATATATGTATGTGTATACTAATGTGTGATATGAATTAACATATTACGTATACGCACAGTATTTCTATTGGTATTTGAATTTAATAATTTAAAATTTCTATTATTTGTTGGAGTAGATTTGATATATATTTCAATGTGTGTATATAAAATAAAATAAAGAAATTATTTAAAGTGCACTAATGACGCTTAAATATTAAGTATACGTCGTCTATAATATTGTTATTTGTACAATTTTAAACAGATAGTATTTTAAAATAATGTCGGGCTATTTTTTTTTATATATATAAAACACAATTATTTGATCAAATAATTTAGTTAATGGACTAGCGATTAACATTTCATACATATTGTATACGTATTTAATTTCGGTTTTTGTAAATATACAAAAAGCATAATTTATTATTATTATTTTTATTTATTTTTATTTCAGTTTTTGTAAATATATTTAGACACTAACCATTTTTTTTTTTTTTTTTTTTTTTAAATCAAGTATACTAATTTTTGTTGTTTTATTTTTTTTTTTTATTTCATTTTATTTTTTTTTTTTTTGTAGATTATAATAAATTGCTTCGTTAAGAATACTGAATTATTGTAAGGGCAGTTCATAGTCAGAGACTGTGGGGCTATAAGTAAAAACTTAACTTGGCTCAAATTATATTGTTCAAATCAAACTGTTACCAAAATTAAAATGTACCTTATGTACCTATTCCACTGATATATAATACATGCATGTAGCATATAATTATTTCTCATATACTGAATTTCCTATATATCATAGAATTCTTTGTATATATTTAGAATATATTTCCCATTTCACATTTTTCTCTCTTGCTAGATTACGTTTAGTTTTTTCCTTTTGCATCGCAAGATATGTTCATTTGCTGTAGTTTTTACCCTTATTTTCCTTTTGATTATTTGCGTTGTTATTATTATTATTATTATTATTTTTTTTTTGCTTTTTATCGCAATTTCCTTTGTGAGCTTTGACTGAAAGTGAAAACGTGCAACTGATTGGAGCAAACTCTGTGAAGCGTTGCCCAAGCCCCTCAACTTAGGCCTTGTGAAGTGGCACAACCCCTTGCCGCCCCATCCCCTAATGAGCTGGGAAAAAAACATGTTTTTAATACAAGGCAAAGGCAAAGTTTTGCATTTTATGCAGACAGCCGAGAGACAAAAGGCGGCTAAAATTGTGGCAGGCTAATGAAACAAAAAGAATTTGTTTGAGAACCTTAAATGTGCTTGAAAATTATATATTATTATATATATAATATTTCATTATACATATTTTATTGATATATTTTTTATATTTAATTCATTATAAAATCCTCTCTGAGCTCTGTTTATTATGCTCATTCATAAAATTAAAATTAGAGTATTCCGTTCGTCTATCCGGAATGATATATACCAATTGGAGGCGTGGCACATTTGGGAAATTGTTTTAGTAACGTATGAACAGTGAATAGTGTATGATGCAGTCAGTTACGCCCGACTGATTGTACATTTAATGTGTTTTCCTTAATTTCGTTTAAATTACTTTCTCATCTCAATTTATATATATATATTTTTATTTTATTTTTTATTTTTATTTTTTTTTGGCAATTGGTTTAAACTAGTTGCAATTGGATTAAAATCATTTATGTTATCATCAAATAGCACTCAATTAGAGGTACAAATGAAAGCATTATCAATCTGCTAAATATATGTATATATTCACGCTGCTTATCAGCCTCGGCTAAATATAACTGTAAAAAACAACAAGCTGCAAACATTTGAGATAAGCGCGAAATCAAACAAAACTAACATAATAGAATAGAACTAAAAAATAAAACACTTCAAGTGTAATCAAAAGTCAAATCAAAGCAAACTTTAGAAAACTATTTGAATTGTGAATGAACAAAAAAAAAAATAAAATAAAATAATATAAAATAAAATACAATAAATAAAAATAGGAAACATTTGTTATCAACTCGGCTCAGCTCGGCTCGGCTCACCTCAGCAGGCATGTCACAATATTGCATTCTATTTGTATTTCTTTTTTATGCCAGGTGCGAAACGTAAACAAAATCAAATCGATAGGTGAGTGAACCAAAAGGCAAAGCCAAACAGTGACAGGAAAATACCTTAAAAAAAAAAAAAAATCACACAGAGAAGAAGTAAAATGAATGCATGCAAAATGCAAAAGCAATAACAAGTGCACTAGCATAGATGCAGATACATATAGAATAGATATATAGAGATAGATACAGATACATTTAGCAGCAGCTAAAGAGCTGCCAACAATGCGCAGCGAGTCTAAAATTAAGCATCTACTAATGCCAAAAAGGCAATGCAAACATCCACTTTGCGTATCTTTCGTATGCATTTGGGTAACTTTGAGATACAAATTTGATATATGTACATATATTTAAAGGAAACAAGTCTGAGTAAACTTTTATGATGCTACGTTTAGGCTGACTGTTAATAATATAGTGTATAAGTGTAGCGTATAAGGTTGCACCCGATGAAATCTATGAGGTTTGCCTAGATATGCTCAGCTGACCTATGTGAACTAGCCAAGCTGTGCAGCTATCAAGCTGAAATTTGATATAGAAACTAGCTTTTAGTTGCTGCTACTAATAAAATACAAATTGGCTAAGCTGAATTTGGTATTTCATAAAATGGGAGCTAGAATATATGGAATAAAAATTATTAAACTATAAAAACTATTTGGTAGACTTTGATAGTCTCAACTAAAACTTATCTTATTTAATATCATTAAAAAATATATATATTAAAGAGCTGTCAAACCTCTCTTCTTCTTCTACTTCTACATTTGTCTATCTCTATAAGACGCCAGAGTATTTAATCAGCCAGCCAATGAAAAATGTTTTTTTCTTGATGGGTTTTGCTGCTGCTTCATCTACTTCTTTTTCTTCTTCTTCATCTTCTGTGTTTTTTTTTTTGTACTTGTGCTGCCTTTTTTTTTTTTTTTTTTTTTTTGCTCATGCCTTAAAATCACATTTAAACTTGTGTTTTTGTTGTTTTTGCAGCGTTGCCAAAAATGAAATAAAAATAAAAAGGCGAAACGAAAGTAAACAACATGCAAAAACGGCACAAAAGACACGAAACGAGACGTTGTCAGCAGTTGTAGATATTTTAGTTCTTTTTTTTTTGTACTGCCTCTCTCTCTCTCACACACTCTCTTTGACCTATGTACAAACGTATGTACATATATATCTATATATATGTATGCTGTATGTCTATCTGTCTCTGCCCCCACCTTTGTGCATGCTCAACTTGTTTCGTACTTATTAAGCATTGTTGTTGTTGTTGTTGCCTGTTGTTTTTTGATTGTTTATACAAAAAAATTCGTTGTTTATTTATAAAATATTGCATACACATCATACAATAATTTACTTTATTTTGTACATGTGTCTTTCTTAATCACCCCCCACCCCCCACCATCGCGTACCGCAACCCACTCTGCTCCACCCCCCACCGCCTACACCGCTCGCACCTGTCAATCTAGCCTCTGTCGCTGCCGCCCCCGCCTTTAGTTCCTCCCTCTCTCTCTCTCTCTCTCTCACTCTTTCTACATTTAACGTCAACCCGGAAAACAACGAAATCAAATGAACAATTGCAAATTTCGGTTCTTTGGTCACGATAAGTGCCTGAGACCGTGTGGGCGTGGCCACTATAAATTTTGGAGGCGGGGCGCACAGCTAAAGTGGGGCGGAGTGTCGAGCGTCGGTGCGATTACACTTCAATATTCCGTCCGTCTGTCCCGCTGTGGCCAATGTGGGTGTCGTTCTTAACTGATTGCCCAAAAAACTGCTAAAGTATGGGCCGCACTGGGGGCTTGGTCAGCAGCAGCAGCAGCAGCAGGTCTAGAGGTCGAGCTGTAGAAGGCATATAGAATGAAGTAGGCAATGGCATGGGAGGGAGGGAGATAGATAGTGATTTATGAGCTAGCTTCAGCACAAGTGTCATTTAATGAAGATTTGTGTATTTAAATGAATGGCAAATTTATTTTCTAGAATTTTAAAGAATATTTAATAAACAGAAATGGCTTTAATCCCCTGTCTATTCTTCATAAATAGTAGGAGCTAGCATTTCTACTACACTTTCACAGCTCACTTGAATCCTAAACAGCTCTTAAATAGTAGCAGACGTAACTAAAAGAGAGCAAACCAGAACACGATAAAGCGAGCGCACACGAAGTGCAGCAGTGGCAGCAGCTGTAGCAGCAGCAGCAACGGCAGCAGCACGCGCTAAAAACAGCTGCGCTAGCAGCGCAGTTAGCAGCGCTGTTGCCGCAACATTAGAAAATCGACAACAGAGCGTCAAGAGCTGAGAGCACAACATAGAAAGAGACTGATAGAGAGCGAATACCAGTGTGAGCAAGCACTGCTAGCGACTGCACCAACACTAACAAACTTATGTCTTGTACACACACACATACACTGACACAGCTGGGGGCCTACGTTCGACCCGCCGGCAAAAAGTTAAAAAAATTTGCAATTGTTTTGGCTAAAAAAGCTTAGAGAGCGCACGTGTATCAATGTGTGAGTGAGTTGTTGGCTGCCAGCGTGCCTGTGTATGTGTGTGTTTAAGAGAGAGAGAGAGAGAGATTTGCTCGCTACTCGCCGCTCGCTGCTTTTTGCTTTTTTTGTGTGTAGACATTGTATTTGTAGTTGGCGGCGAGACCAGAGACCCCCAGACTCGTGGCCATAGCCATAGCTAAAAGTTGGCGCGCGCTCCGCTCCCACAAAATAATAAAAAAAAGAAGATAAAATACAATAAAAAAAACCACTACATCGCCTCGCTGCGCCTTGCGCTGAGTTTCTTTTCGTTTCGTTTCGATTCGCTTTGGTTTCGGAATCGGATTCGGCTTGTTGTACTTACGATTTAGTGTGCGCGTTTGAGTGTGTGTGTGTGTTTTTTTTTTGGCATTTTGTTCGATTTTCGTGCCGCTGCTGCTTGCAGTCGTCGACCGCCAACGACGACGACGTCGACATCTAATAAAAAAGCTGCACACGGTTTATATATAGAGAGTACGCAAGTACTTGTAACATAGAGCGCAGACTGCGTGCAAATTGCCAGCAATAAAATAACTAAAAAAAAAAAAATAATAAAAAATAAAGGAAAAAGGAAAATGTAGCTGAGGCGCAAAACTAAATAGAAACAAGTAAACGAAACAAACAAAATACAAAGCCAACAACAAGAATATTGTATAAACAAAACGTATTTTGAAATTGTGTTTATGTGTGTGGGTGCGTGATACACGCGGCGTATACGCAACGCATTGCCAGGAAGCTAAAAAGCCAACAGCAATAGCAACAGCAACGACAGCTACAGCAGCTGTCAATAAACCGCCAATATTTTTGATTAGCAAGCAAAATACTTAAAGCAAAGCGTTTATAAAATTTTGTCAACGTTTGCAGCATTTTGCAATTGCAGCTAAGAAAATAAACGAAAAAAGTTTTGATGTAGCTGAGGAATCAAACGGTACGCGGGGGTGTCTGCATCTATAACTCTCCGTGTGTGCATGTGTGTGTGTGAGTGAGCTACTGTGAGCACGTGCAATTGTGCTTTAGTGTATTAGTGTCTCTCGCTGCTTGCTCGCTCTCTCACTACAAATTCGCCTGTGTGCGCTTGTGTATGCGTGCGAGTGTGTGTGTAGCAAACGCCGCTGCAATTTGCAAATTTTTTCGTCTACACGCCGCTGCAACTGCGCGCTATAAACTTTTTGAGGTTAGTGTTAGCTGCCCACATGTGTGTGTGTGTATGGGATTGTGTGTGTGTGTGAGTGTATGTGTTTTATGTATACATGCTCTAATATAGCAGTTATACAGTTTTACAGTTAATATGCATAGATGCTATAGACCTGCATGCGGAGTACATTTTTCGGGTTGCTTTGCCTTTGCCTCTGCTTTTGTTTTTGTTTATGCGACACACATAGTTATCGCTGTTATCGTTTTTATAGTTGTTGTTATTGTTTGTGGGCTTGTTTGCCGGCTAGCTGCCGAAAATAGTTATTTGTTTGTTTGTTTTTTTTTAATGGCTTTTGGGCTGGGTTTTGGGTGTTTTGTGGCTTTTTAATGGCGTCCAAGTCGCTTTTATAGCCTGTCAATTAGCTAATTTGAGCTAAAAGTAGATTTTAACTCGCAGATTTATTGGGCCGTTGATCTTATAAGCAAGCCTCAATTATGTGCCTACTATTTTACAGATACACTTCGAATATTCAGTTAGATATACTATTGAGAAATTTGGATTGGTAATTTGGTTTAGCATTCGTAATTAAGTTAAAACATTTGTTGTATATAATTTATTGAGTATTCCATTTCTTTGGCATATTAGGTTTCTTTAAGTCAAGTTAATTAAATATAACTATCTGTAATAAACTGTTTTACTTTGACTACGAAAAGAAAACCAAGTCTAACAATAAACTTATAGTAAATATTCCGTAAGCTAAATTCTAAATTAAATATTAGTATATCTTCATATTCCCAAAAAACTATACATTCTTGTATCATATCTTATTACATTGAATTCTAATATGAAGGGTATCATTATATTGGTAAAATGTGTTTAACAAGTAGAAGAAGAAGAAGGCATAGTATGTTAAGTAGACATTTTTTTGATCAGCCAACAATAGAGAGAGTATAGCCCTAGGCAATTTGTCTATCTGTCTCTCCTGTATGCGTCGTTGTATAGATACGTGTGTCAATATGCGAGACTATAAAAGGTAGAGAGAAAAAAACGATATTAAGAGAGTGGCAGACATAAATTGAGAGTGACAGCGAGAGAGAGGCAGAAAGAGTTAAAACTTTTTATATTGTATGTAAAACTACCGAAATCAATATGACACATAAGTTCTTAGACCACACACATACATACATACATATATCACATTTTTAAAGCTTGACTCACCAAAGATGGAATAAAGATTCTCTTCTGGTAACACTGATGCATTTTACATTCTACGATACCTCAATGGCATATAGGATATCTTTAAATTAACTAGTTTCGACTAAAGATGTATCTTTTGTTTGATTAAAGTTTTACTTTTTTATAAATAAACTCATACAGCTATAAATTCAATTCTTTTAATATATCTAACTAAATGTTTGAAATATTTTATTCTCTTTGCAGCATTAAAGGAATAACAACTATAAAATTTCAATCGAAGCAGCGCAACCAAAAAATAAAAGAAAGGATTTCACAGCTAAACAACATTTGGAATTAATTTTTATTTTTGTGGCAAAACTAAGGAAAGGAAACACATTTTGCAAACAAAAGAAACAGGTGAGCTAAGAAATAATACAAATAGCGAAAATTTAAAGAAAATTAACTATTATTAATGAAACACAAAAAGGAAAAGAGAACAACAAAAACACACTCAAGTTAAAATGCTTTGCGCGTAAATCAAGTTGACAAAATGCAAAAGAGGCAAAAGGATAGGCAAGCGGGTCGAAGAAGGGGAAGGGGGCATGCAAAGCGAAGTCACACACACGCACACTCATACATACACACACAGAGAAACGGCACTAATGAGCAGCAGCAGCAAGAGCAGCAGAAACAACAACAACAAGTAGTCAGAGCAAAGCGAAATACGTGAAAACTAAAAGCAAATAAAGCAACAACAAAAAATTTGCCACAAATCATTTGCGATTTTTTTCCACTCGTTTTTTTTTTTTTTTTTCGAAATTCCCCCTGGGGCTAAATTCGTTTATATCGAGTATGTACAAGTGTGTGTGTGTGTGTGTGTGACAGAGAGAGGGACGGTAAGCGGGCGCATAATCTGTGGTGCTGGTGCGTATCTACAAATGCTGTGTGCGAATGTCAGCCCATAAAGGAATATGATGAATTATACGCGCGCGCAAAAAAAAAAAAAAAAGAAGCAAATTCAAACCGAAATTTTTGCACAAAAAACTAAAATCCACAAAATGTTCAACAACAAAACAAGCAAAATCACTTAATTGTGTGCCCGCAAGTGTTACACTATGCCTGTGTGTGTATGTGTAAGTGTGCGTGTATGTGTGTGTAAATCTAACAGACACATCTGCAATAATCTAATGCATGTGTGGCGTGTGGAACTGCTGCCATCCAATCGAGAGCCCATCTATCATCGCACGAGATCTCGGTTCGAATATTTGTTCGCCTTTTCGTTTTTCGTTTTTTGTTTGTCGCCGAAAGTCGAGTTCGAAATAAAATGAACGGCGTTAATTAAATGTACAGATATTTACATGTAGAATACGAGCTGTCAGTGCAAGGAAAGGGAAAAGGCATGAAAACGAATGTGAAATGCTCTAACTGAATTAGCAGGGATTTAATTGAGTAATGTTAGCTTTATTTTATGTTTGATACTTATTCGTTATTAAATTTAAAATTAATATATATACAGAGAAAATAAGAATAAAAATATATACCTTTACTTTATATATAAATTAATAATTGTTATTAAATTTTACTATTATTTGAAGGGTGTGCTTAAAAAAATATTAAATTTCATTAAGCTGCAGTAACTAAACACAGGCCTAAAATTTCATTTATTTTCTATCTACAACCTGCCAAACACAAATTTATGATAGGGCCATAAAATATATAATAGAGATACATACATATGCATAAGTGTATAGATAGATTCATATGTATGTGTGAATATCTATGCATGTATTTGGAGTAATGTTAGCAGAACAAAAAAGAGAAGAACGTTGGCAAAAAAATAAAAAAAATTGCTAACAGCGTCAAACAATACAAAAATTGGACGCTTGGACGCTTTGGTCGCCTTTATATGACTCACATATTTTTTTTTTTTTGTGTACTCTTTTTTGTGTGTTTCTGTCGGTCGACAATTGTGCCTTACCTGTAGTTCCCTCTCTCGCTCTCTCTGGCTCACTCTATTCCTCTCTCCACTCTGCCGCACGCTTCAGCTCGCTCTCTTCGGCTCTCACGCTGCTGCTGTGTATTGAATTAGACGACTGCACAAATTACGTTAAATTTTTTTGGCGCTCGGTTTTGTTGTTGGCGTCGCAGCAACAAGCGCAAAAAAGTTTGCCATTTTTGTTGTTGCTTTGTATGCCCTAACCTTGAAACCAAATTTTTGTTGTATCGTGCTATCTTCTTCTTATTCTTTTTTGCGCTATGCCAGATAAATACAATAGATAGATAGGCCCGTTCTAGTGTGCGTGTGCGTGTGTGGAGCTTTTAGTTCCCCAATAAATTGGCTAAATAAAAATTGAAGTTGTAAATCAATTTGAAAGTTAAATTTGTTGTAGATCCGTTTTGGCTATGAAGCGGGTAATTGAGAGAATGCTGAATCACTTGGCAGTTCGTTTATGTAGTTATTTATAAAGTGGAGTCTGTTTGCCAAGTGTGTTTATATCGTTCGATAATATACTATATGGATTTGAGCGAGAACATTATATTTTAACTGCTTAAAGTGGCTTACATAATGCAAATTTAGAGTAAAGTTGAAGTGAAATGTTGAACTGTTAATCTACATATGTATGTTAATAATAGATGCAAGGAAATGCAGCGTAGCTAAGTATAAAATTTGAATATGTTAATAACATTTGTAGGTAGCTGCGCGCTGTTAACTACTTAAATCGGTTACTGTTAACAAATGAAGCACTGTTAATCATATTTGATCTTAACAGCAGAAGAGGAATGTTACACTGTTACATATAGATGTAATTAACAGCGGCCAGGCAGATCGCTGTTAACTGCTTTAAAACTTTATGTTGAATCCCTTCAACTCTGTTAGTTTATTTCTATGCCAATTTCATGCTTTCATTTGCTGCTGCTGCACTCGAATTAGAAAATTATTAAATAGTTATTTATATGCCTTTTCCCGTATGGCATTTGTGCATTATTTCGTTTTTCATTTTGTAGCCAATTTCAGTGCATGCTTCGCTGGCAGTGAAAGTTGTCAACGTCCACGTCCATGTTAACGCCCCCCACGATTTCTACTCTAGTTTTTTTTTTTTTGTAATGCCTCTTTTTCTTTGCTTTTCTATTTCTATTTCGATTTCAATGGCGTGTGGGCAAAGCATTGCAAAGCGACCAATGGGAGGCAGCGTTTATAGCCATTAATATCTGGCATTCATCTCTATGTCTGCTGTACGAGTGCATGAGTATCTTTTATCTGTATCTCTATCTGTATCTGTAGTAGTATCTGTGTCTTGTATCTGCTGGCACAACGCGTGTCTATTGTGCTTTGGCTGTCAGGTGTGAAGTAGGTGGAGTTTTGTCTGCCTGTCTAAAGAGTGAATTTCGATTTGCTTGGTTGGACCTTTGTGGTTTTTCAACTGCCTGTGAAGCCACAGTCCTGAATGCTCTTTAGTGTTTAAGCTGGCGGTAAAGATGGGAGAGAATTAAAGCTTCCATATAAGGAGCACAATGAATAATATCTTCTAGGCATGCAATGAAATACTATACTAACTATAGATAATTATGGGACTTCTGAGTTCATAGCTGTAAGAGTCTGATATTGTTTATTTTTAATATTTAAGGAACCTTTTAACTAGGTTTGATCAATCTGAAGAAGACATTCGTTTGAGTTAAAAACTAAATCTTCAGATGAACTAGTTTGATTGCTACAATTTCAAAGCAACCTTGTTAAACCTTGATGTTTGATCTAAAAAAGAGATTCCTTCGAACTATATAAACGTTATTTTAAGATGAGAAGTTTATAAGAAATGGAGTCCCTTTTTAAGAGAGATCCAAGCTGGTTCAAGTTACATTACATGTCGTCAAGATTCATCAGGCGGGCCTGAGCGATTGTTAAGTAAAGCACATTGTCCCGATGGATCTGCTAACACTCATTTAAATGGCCGCACACGCATTTAAAAATAAACCGCTCATTACATTTGCTCGCTGAAGGCGGAGAGGGAGGAGAAAGGCGGCCAGAGTGTGGAACGGGGCGAAAATAAAACAAACATGCCGTGCTCATAGATAGATAGTGTGACTCGAAATGCAAAGTTAGGACTGGAGCAGGGAAAGGGGACAGGGACAGGGGGCAGAGACTGGGGGCAACTGCAGCCGGCAACGAACGCATAAATTGCAACTGCTGTCGCGCTGCCAATGGAGCGCAATAATTCACAAATAGCAACAGCAACTTGGACGGCTCGAAGTGCAACTGCATTGCCACTGACACAGAGGCAGAGAGAACGAGAGTGAGAGAGAGAGAGAGAGAGAGAGAGAGAGAGAGAGAGAGAGAGAGAGAGAGAGAGAGAGAGAGAGAGAGACGGAGAGCCCTAACCCCCCATCTCATAGTTGCTGGGCGCCGTTCCATGCCAGACCGTTTCTGTTGGAGGTATCGTGGCTGGCAGTCTGTTTGCTAGCAGCGCGTCGCGTTCATTTACGGGTTCAAGGTAGTTTAGTTCTCTCGCCTCAAACGAATCGAACTCGCACACACACACACACACACACATATGCTTATGTATATACTCGAATCTTAAGTCGATGCGTTGCGATTCGATGCGGTAGCGCAAACTTCTTGCAATTGTTGTTGTTGTTGTTGTTCTTAGTGTTGCTGTTGTTGTTGTTGTTGTTGCTGTAGTTTGTTGCTGCTGGCACGCATCGCGTTTTCAATTGAATTTTGTTTCCAATTCATTTTGTCATTTGGCAAACATTTTCGATTGGAGCTTCGCAATTTATTGAGACTTAAGGCGAATTTGATGCAGCCAAATGTTGGGGACTTAGCTTGAAGAAAATGTTAGTTTGTTTGAAGTAAGTTAAACACCTTAGAATTATTAGTTTGATTTAAATTCTTGTTTACAACTGAGGATAGGAGGATTTGTGTATTTATAATATGTATTTAAAAAATAAATAAAATCATTTAAGAATTATAAAACCAAAAAGTATACATATATACATACATATAAATACATATAAAATGGTTAATGTATAAAGTATTAAAAATATATAAATTTTATATAAACTATAAAAAATATATACAAAATTTAAGTAAAAATACTCAATTAGAAACAAAAAAATTGTTTGAAAAATATAAAAAATAAAAATATATATGAAAGAAAAAATACTTATAAAAAAATACTTATAAAAAATATTTATAAACAAATATTTATAAAAAAATATAAAAAAATTAAAAAGAAAAAAAATAATTAAAATATTAAAATACATAAAAAAAGTATATTAAAATTATATACAAATACAAAAAAAAAAAAAAATAAATAAAATAAATAAATAAGTAAATAAAAAAATAAAAAAATAAGTAAATAATAAATAAAGCATTAAAAAATAATAGAAAATAAGAAAAATAAACAAAAATTGAAAATTAGTTAATAGAACAGAAATATACAAAGAATAAAATAATAATAATAATAATAATACAATAATAATATTAAATCAACTCTAGCATATTGTAACATGCTGCATTTCATATATCTATATAAGGAACATGAAATACATTCAGTTTGCTCTTCAAACACACAAACTAACAAGATTTGTGTTAGGGAGAGTTCCCAAAATAGATACGCCGATGGATAGGGACAGTCTAAGCACTTGTTGCCATTTGGCTTAACAAATTACGTATTTAAATATCTTAACATTTGGCAACTCAAGTCAAGTTAATCGAAAGTCTTTAGCGAACTTTAGCGGGCTCAACGCTTAAAGCCAATTACAATGCCTGGGGCCATGTCATCGGAAATTGTGTTCCGTCTATTGCATGCCTATAGATTGGCACTAGCTGCGAGCCAATAAATCGGCTATTCATGCCTCTATGGTCAACTGTTTCCACATGCCACATGTGCTCCCACTGCCACTTGTGCTTGTGCTTGGGCTTGTATATTGTTAATGGATCTATACGCTGGGGAACAGGCCACGAACTGGGCGTGCGATTGTGTGTGCCGAGACCTTGATCCCGCATTATAAAGTTGGCACGTCGTCGTGGAGCAACAGGGCAAAAGTAAAGAAACAAGCAGAGAACAAAATAGCAAAGCAAAAAGAAAAGATAAAAGACAAGAGTCAGAGTCGGAGCCAGGCAAAGTCAGCAAAAGGAGACACTCACAACATGTGCCTGCATTTGGGGGTGGGTGTGGAAGCAGCGACAGAGGCAGAGCCAGAGACAGAGGCAGAGAGCCACTGTCAGGCATCCCTCTCTCTCGCTCTCTCTGTCTCTCTCTCTCTCTTGCTCAGTATCTCTTGCGGCACTCCTCTCAAACAGCCGCTGCTGCTGCTGATGATGATGATCTTCATTGTTTTTAATTTGCGTCGCATTTTTGTTGCTTTTCACTTGAAATTGAGATTTTGTTGTTGCCTGAAATGGGAAATTAAACTTTTTGCTTTCTTTTGTGTTAAATGCGTTGAGAATGCAAATTAATTAGAAATTTCGCTGAGGCTTTGTATAAACAGGAAAAATTGCCTATTTCAATTAATTACGTATACGCCTCAGATTCATTTAAATTTAGAGGTGAAGGAGCGGATGAAAGCATTTAGAATATGTATTTTAGTTATTTACAAAATATTTATAAATAAGAAAAATTAATCAAAAAAATTATAATAAACATAAACTAATTTATAACTTTAAAAATATTAATCAAGAAAAATATTAAAAAAATATATGAATAAATAAAAAAGAGTATAAAAAAAATATATTTTTTTAAATAAATAAAATAAAATAAAATATTTAAAAATATGTATGTAAAATGTTTATGAATTAATTTTTTTTTATAATTAAATAAAATAAATTTTTTAAAATTTTATTCATTAAAAAATATATATATGTATAAAAAGTGATATAACTTATGACTAAATCGAATTGTTTCTTCTTCTCTTTGCAGATCTATAATAAAAAGTGAAAATCTGCTCATGTACGAGAAATTCGATAAAACCGAAATTGCATTTCAGTCAGAAATTTCGAATAAACATGTGAGGAATACATGTGGTTTGGCAACTCATTGGAATCAGTGAGAGAGAAAACATTTCAAATATAATTTAAAATTAAACAACGAGAAGAAGAAAACAATTTAAACAAACACAAGAAGAAGACAATTAAGAAGAAAGGAACTTCAAATGATTAAGAAAATGCGAGCCTTGAAAAGAAATAAATGAAACAAGCAACAAAGCAGTAAAAACAAAAACAAACAAATAAAAAATCGAAAAGCAAAAACAAAAAATCAAAAATGTGCAACAAAAGTCAATAAGGAAAAGCTAACAGTAAACGCAGCATCTACTGTCTACAATCCCAGAAGGGAAGCTGCAACAACTTGCAGCAGCAGCAGCAGCAGCAGAACCGCAACAACAACAACAACAGCAACAGTTAGAGCAACAGCAACAAATATAACCAAACCGTAACGAGAACCACTACAAAATGGCCATCAATTTCTCGGCCTCCTTTGCGGCCTGCATAGCGGCAGGCCTGAAGGTGCCGCGCCAGATAATGTACTGCATTACGCAGGACACGGGCCAGCCGTACGTCCTGTACAAGGACTCGCAGGACGCGGAACGCAATGCGGGCGCCATCGGCGCCAGCGCCACCCAATGGGGCAGCGAGATGTACCCCAATATACAGCAGCAGGCACAGCAACATCTCAGCGCACAGCAGCAACAGCAACAGCAGCAGCAGCAGCAACAACAGCAGCAGCAACAGCAACAACAACAGCAGCAGAACGCCACAGTTGCGGCGCAGGCAGCGGCAGCAGCGGCCGCCGCTGCAGCAGCGGGCCAGCCACAGAGTCCGCCGAGCGGCCAGGAGCCGCGCGACAATGGCAGCGGCGATGGTCGGCAGCAGCAGGTCTCGCCCTCCTCCAGTCCGTATCCATCGGTGCAGCAGCAGCAGCAGCGAGCGAATGGCAATGCCGACGACGACGCCATGAATCAGGTGAGTGGAGTTCCAAGCTGCTTTGATTATCTCTTTAGTAGTGAGAGAATGTTGCTTACCTTACATACCCCCTCTCTCTCCCTCTCTCTCTGTCTCTCTCTCACCGTTTTGCAGCTTGCCAACCAACAGAACTCCGCGCCAAATCCAAACCAAAGCAGCAACGAGCCGCAGCACGCGCCCACGAATGGGGGCGAGGCTGGGCAGGGTAATCCGCATGTGCAGCAGAATGGCGGCGGTCAGCCACAGGGTGATCCGAGCAATGGCTTCCAGACGCCCGACTACTATGCGCCGCGACATGGAGCGCCGCAGGGCGGCATGCTGGCGCCACCTGGCTTCCCGCCGTTGCACTACCTGAACAAGGGCGTGCTGCCCATGGAGCAGAACGGAGGCGAATCGTATGCGCTGCCCGAGCTGCTGCCCGGCCAGCAACAGCAGCAGCAGCAGCAGCAACAGCAACAGCAGCAACAGAACGGAGCCCAGCCGAATGGCGGGCAGAACGGCGGCCCGGCCAATGGCAATGCCAATGAGGGCGCCGCGGCGGCCAATGGCGGAGCAGCGGGCGCCACGGGGACGACGAGCGGCCGCACGGGACCTGGCCGCCCGCACAAGAACAAGCCGCACAGCGATCTGCGGCTGTTCAAGTGCCTCACCTGCGGCAAGGACTTCAAGCAGAAGAGCACGCTGCTGCAGCACGATCGGATCCATACGGATGCCCGTCCATTTCCGTGCTCCGAGTGCGGCAAGCGCTTTCGACAGCAGTCGCACCTGACGCAGCATCTGCGCATCCATGCCAACGAAAAGCCATTCACCTGCCCGTACTGCTCGCGCAGCTTCCGGCAGCGAGCCATACTCAATCAGCACATACGCATCCATTCGGGTGAGAAGCCCTTCGCCTGCCCCGAGTGCGGCAAGCACTTTCGCCAGAAGGCCATCCTCAATCAGCATGTGCGCACCCACCAAGGCGAGCGACAGTTAACACATCCATTACCGATAACGATAACGATAGGCGATGGTACAGCACTACGCCATCGCCACCTAGTCAGGGCCGCAAGGCAAACCAGCTATTTGACCCCACTGCTAGATCCTCTCGTAGCTGCTCTCCTAGTGCTAGAGCGAATCGTTTGGCTAACTGCGTTTGCAGCAATGCAAATCCCTTGCAAAATTCTCCAAATTCCAAATTCTAAATTGAGCGATGTCTTGGCCGAAATTAAATATATATATATTTTTTTTTTAAAACTATCTATAACATATTCTAAATTCAAGTTGTTGACTATTTGAGAGTGTTTGAAAATGGAAAATAGACTCAGAATGCAAGAGAAGTAGAATAAGGAAAAATCTGCTTGAAAGTGAATTCAGATTAAAAATCTGCCGAAATTAATTATAAATCAAGCTGGGGAATATCCTCAATGTTGCAAATGATTTGATAGAGGAAAGCAATTAAATATTATTTTATCTAATTTTTTGTGTCTATTTATAATTTTTAATCGTGGAATGCCCTTTATGTTATTTAAACAGTTAAGAATGAGTTTTAAACAGAAAAGAAATATTAATTTAATTATTACATAGGTGCATAAAAAGCAAAAATTAGTCTCAATAAGAGCAACAAAAAATCTTAAATGCCTTAAAAACAAAGGAAAAAAAAAAAAACAAAAAAATAAAAAAGCTTTACTAAAATTATATTTCAATTATAAGTAAAAAAAAATTTTTGAAAGTGCCCAACAAAGAAACAAAAAATTAAAAATAAATAATAAATTCTTAGCAATCTCTGGCATTTTAAGCAATAATTTTCGAAACTTGCAAAAATTCGGATGTAAAAAAAAATTACAAAAAAAGTTCATTCCGTTTAAGGACCTCAAGCAGTCAACAACTTTAAAAAGGAAAAATAGCTAAAAAAAAAAAAAAAAATAATAAAAAAGACATAGAAGAAAAGAAAAGTAAACAAATATAGGATAGAATCTCTCTAGTTTAGTGCAAGATGCTAGGCGACCTATGTGATAAGATCGAAGGTGGCTATGAGCCAAATTTAAGCGCTGCTAACGAAGGCACTCTCTGGTTTAATTATTTTCATATACACCCGGCTGTGGATCAACACGTCCCTACCACAGATGTCTCGCCGCATCTCATCTTCAAGAACGGACCCCATCCGACGCTCTGGCCCTCGGACGTGCCCTTTCCGGGCGAGGATGCGGACTCGAAGGGCGACATTGCCGTCGCTGGCGGCGGCTACCACGACGAGGATTCGCAGGGCACACCCGACGGCAGCGGTGGCATGCACTATCCGTCCTACTTCAAGGATGGCAAGGGTGAGTAGAGAGAGTAGCTGGCCACTGTCCACTGGTTTCTTAATCGTTGCTCTTGCTAGCAGGCCAGAAGATCCTGCCCGAGGTGCTGCAGCATATTGGCGTGCGGCCGGCGAATATGCCGCTCTACGTGCGCTGCCCCATCTGCGACAAGGAGTTTAAGCAGAAGACGACGCTGCTGCAGCACGGCTGCATACACATCGAATCCCGGCCGTATCCGTGTCCGGAGTGTGGCAAGCGTTTCCGCCAGCAGTCGCATCTCACGCAGCATCTGCGCATCCATACGAATGAGAAGCCCTTCGGCTGCATGTACTGTCCGCGCTTCTTCCGGCAGCGAACCATTCTGAACCAGGTGAGTGTGGGCAGAGATGACAATGGGAATGGTATTACATATCTATCTCTCTTTCTTTTTCTTCTTCTTCTTCTCCGTTTTAGCACTTGCGCATTCACACTGGCGAGAAGCCCTACAAGTGCGGCCAGTGTGGCAAGGACTTCAGGCAGAAGGCCATATTGGATCAGCATACGCGCACCCACCAGGTAGTTGTAGCCTAGCCGAGCCCCCCAAGCAGCGCCCAATGCTGGCTGGCCCATTGAAAGACATTGACTAATTCCCGTCTCCATCTTTTCTTCTTCTTTATTGTCATCTTCATCCCAGGGCGATCGTCCGTTCTGCTGTCCCATGCCGAATTGCCGGCGACGCTTTGCCACGGAGAACGAGGTGACGAAGCACATTGACAACCACATGAATCCCAACAGCACCAAGGTGCGCCGGCAGCAGCAACAGCAACAGCAGCAGCAGCAACAGGTGCAGCAGGTGCAACAGCAGGTGCAGCAGCAACAGCAGCAGCAGCAGGTGCAGCAGCAGCAACAGAACGCCGCCGCCTCGGCTGCTGTCGTCAATCATCTGATGAACGATGCCAAGAGCCTGGCCGCGCAGCAATTCCTCAACAACAACAATCCCGCCGCCGTGGACAACAAGGCCAACATATTGCCAGTGCGCAGCATGGCGGCGAATGCGGCGGCGGCAGCGGCCGTCGCCCAGCAATCGGTGGTCAAGAATGAGCTATACTTTCCGCAGTGCTACGGCCCGCCCTTCCAGCACCCCTTCCACGCCCAGCAGCAGCAGCAACAGCAGCAGCAGCCGAGCGCCGCCCACGCCAATGGACCCACGCCTCCTGTGACGGTTACCGTGGCCAGTGCGCCGGGCGTGGTGGTGCAGCAGAATGCGGCCACCTCTGTGGTGGCCCAGTGACATCCCACCACTGGAGCAGCTGGAGCACAACAGCAACAGCAGCAGCAGCAACAACAGCAACAGCAGCAGCAACAGCAGCAACAGCAGCAGCAGCAGCAGCAACAGCAGCAACAACAACAGCAACAATCGGTGGTGGCAACAACAACAGCGCATCATCCGCCGCCACCGGCGCCACCGACAAGTGCGCATCATATCACGGCCACGGGCGTTGCAACAGCCCCGCCCACATCGACACACGCCCCCACGGTGGCGGCGCCGCAAACGGTGACGCTGTCAATAACATTGCCGCCGCCGCCACCGCCAACGGCGCATCCGGCGCACACGCATGCAGGACATGCACTGGCGGCCACGCCCAACGGCGTCGCGCCACCACCGCCGCCGCCCACACTGTCGCACGCGATACCCATCCACCCGCACATACACTCGATATTCGGATCTCTATGATGTCATCAGTAAACAGCGCAGCTCTACGAATCATCCAGCAGCAGCAGCTAAGAAAGCAATGAATGCTCCAGCCACGCCCACATTTTAAAAGCAAACAAAAATTCTGCCCAGCTTTGTAAAAAGTTGTGACAGTTAAATGAAAAAAGAAAAAAAAAATTATATATACATATATATAAATATTCGCAATATTTTGTAAGTTTTTAATAGTTTTCTTAAGTTCTTTAAAAATGAAAATCAAATCAACAAAACACGAAATTCTCCTAGTTTTTAAACGAAAGTCAAAACACAGTTTTGGTCAGACATACGTATATATATATATTTATATATATGTATATATGATGCAGAACGTAGCATGAACAGACGAGTACTAGTCTTTTCGAAAAGGACTCTAAACTCCTTTGACACACACACACACACAGACACACACATACACAAAACGGTTGAAGAAGCTAAAAGAGAAGTTAGAAAAGAAGAAAGAGAACAACTTTAGCATAGATCAATCCAAAACACAACGTTATACGATTCCTTTTTTTCTATAAAAGCAAATTTTATTTTAGGATCTTAAATTTTAACTTTACAAATTTAAATCGAAAGTTCACAGAGTTATACGATTTTTAGGCGTACTGCTTAGAGTAGTGAGGGAGGGAGACAGAGAGAGGGAGAGGGAGAGGGAGAGAGAGATAGCGCAAGAGTGAGGCCGAGAGTGAATGATAGTGATAGATGGGGCAGCTAGCGGTACGATTAGTGGTATAAATAGAGAGAGAAAATCAAGAGGCGTTCGACGTTGCGCTGAGCAAATTATGTTTAATTTTGTAATATCTTTTGGCAAAGAAGAAGACAGCAGCTAATTTATTTGAAATATTCATTTGATTTAAACATATATAAATATATTTAAATATATTAGTTTATCTTGGAGTTGCGCGTAAACTTTGAATGAGATGTGATTTTTTTAAAAATAATAATTATTAAAAAAAACAAATCATATGCAATTTAATGTTTAAATTAAAATATTTTTATTTTAAGTTTGTAAATTGGAAACAAACAAAATTTTTGTTGTCTTCCCCAGAATTGTTTGTGTGTAATTTATGTTGAGTTTTATTAAGTAATTAGCAAACTATATTTTATATATATATACTTTATATATTCAACTATGTCCACACATGGCAACAGACCCCAACTCCAACCACAACCCCAAACACAACTACAGCCTCAACCCCAACTTCAACTTCAACTAACAAATTGTTTATAGCAAAAGGTTATCCAGATGTGACTCTTCAGGTGCCATACATTAAATGAACAATAGTCAGACGAACTGTTTACTAAATCTGATATCAAATCAAATATGTGTGGATATAAAAAAAAAGAAAGAAAAACAAACAAAAAACAATTTTAAAAATTTAGTTTCTTATATCAAATTTTCCAATGTACCGTCAAAGCATTTATAATTGTTATTAAACTAATAGAATATGTTACCTAAAACTGAACAGAAATTAATTATAATTTAGCTAACCCCGATTTGCAAGTAATTTACTCACACTTCTATCTATATATATATATATATATATATATATAAAAAAAATATATATATATATAATTTATATTATGTAATTTTTAATGTTAAGTTTCGATTCGATATCAAATTATGCAAATTGATTTGTTTTTTACTGTTTTAGTTTTTAAAATTATGTTTGCATCTTATTATTTAAACATTTTTTAATAAACCAACAAATAATTATAATTTTTTTCTATTATGATTTTGCAATTCGAATTATGGAGTAATACAATTTTACACTACACAGCAAAGCATACGTTTCGGCTTGGGCAAGGCGTCTGATTTTTTGTGATAGGCTCAGTTAAATAAAAAAAATCACTTTTCGGCTATTATTGGGCAAAGAAAATTGTAAATAGTCAACCTTTTGGCATAACACGAGAAATTTAACGAACAAAACACAAAAGTTTTATAAATAGTTTAACAAAAAGAATAATACTATTTAATAATATTAACAACAAAAATTGTTTGGCATCGTAAGCATTTTACATTAACAAAGGTTAGTCAAAATTTTTAACAAAAAAATTAAAACAAAAAAAACTTTTAGGCACATTTGAGAAACAACAACAAAACGAACAACATCCAAATTGCATGGGGCAACATCAAGAAGAAGAAACACAAGAGATTTCTATGATATCCAATACGAACGGCTTTTATTGGAATTAGACCAAGTTAATCGAAAAAAAGAGAACAGCATGATTTGCTATAAGTGTGAACAAAATATTAACACTAAGCTATAAATCCTTTAGGCCTTTTTAGACGAAATTTTTAACAATTATGTTTGGCTTTAAAACGAATATCGAAAATCGAAAAAACAGTTACAAACACACCTTTTGGCTTTAAATCAAAATTATGTTTAGTTTTAGTTAACTAAAATGAATATCTACTATATAAATATAAATAATTATATCAATTATGGCAAATTATGCTATAATTCCAATAAAAGCAAAAATTTAGACTGAATGTCGCTGTGATAAATGCAAAAAAAAAAAAGAAAAACGAAAAAAAAAAAATTAACAATTACATAAAACTTTTGTAAATTTTTAGGCATAAAAACAAATACAAAATTTAACACTTAATCAAAAAATAACATAAATTTAGGCGCTAAAAATTTAGAAAAAAAAACAAAAACAAAAAAATTCTATATAAAAAACTAACCAAAATTTTCCAAAATGCTCCATGGAAATTTATGATTTTCATTTTGTGTTTCCTCAAATATTTTATTTGTATTTTATAGATATTATTTTTTTGTAGTTGCAAACGAAATTTCACAGAGAACGAATCAAAAAGAAGAAGAAAGCATAAAGAGCTCCCAGACAAACGACAAAAATCAGAAATAAATGAGAACAATAAGAGAAAGGCTGCTTCAGTGTGAGAGTAAAACGAAAAGCTCAAATAAAGGAAAATAAACAAACCGGCAAAGACAAAATGAAACCCTAGATGAGAGTCAGTAGAAGAAGAAGAAACACAGAGACAAACAGCCTAGACAGAAAAAGGGGCTAATAATGAAATGAAATCGTAGTTTAAGCCAGTCCTGAAAACATATATACATACATACTCGTATATAAGAGAACCCTCAATAAATAGTTAAAGTTATAGAGACAGAGAGACAGATGACAGATGACAGATAGACAGATAGAGAGAGAGCAGAGAGTTCTACACACGAACAAGAAAGTTACAAGCATACCTAACAACAACCAACAACAATAGCCCAATTTAAATAACCAAGAGTACAAATACAAGTAATTTTTATAGCAGAAATTTTAATTGCAGTCTCAATAAAGCATCCATTAAACAAATATGTAACTACACACACACACAGATACACATACACAGAACACACAGAGGCATGGATATGAACGAAAAATGATAAAAATTACCAAACTTGGCAAATCAAAAACTTAAAATGCGAAAAGAAAAAAAAACCAACTTGACAAGAAAACCAAAAGAAAAAAAAAAGAAAAACGAAAATTTCAAGAGAATCCTTTCTTCTTAAAATTAAAACGAGAAATTATAATAAAAGCTAACAAAGAAATGAAATCCTAAACATAAAAAAAAATTATGATAAAAAAAAAACATTTGAATATAATATTTAAAGATAAATGTATTCAGAAAACAGAAATTTACAAAAACTCATCCGGCTTACAGTTCAGATCAAAACCAAAAACAGAAACTCATAGTAAATGCCCACAAACAACAACAACAACAAACAAACAACAATAACAACAACAACAGTGCATGATATAGATTGATATAGGAGGTAACTGCTATATCATTCCATATCTGAAAAACAAACCGCTTTCGCTTTCTGCAATAGTGATAATAGTTTTTAAGGCGAGAACCATCATAAAGCAAATAAAACAAGAGACAAACGTCTTCAAACTTCAAGCAAATCAATAAAACAGTATGAGGAATATATGCAAATTATAGATAAATACGCATTGAAATAGCAACGGTAAGCATTACAACTGAATCTAAACAATAATAACAACAATAATAATAATAATAATACGAATACTTATGCATCATAATAATAATGATAATAATAATTTAAAGTTGTAAGTCCCATGAAAAAGCTGTTTGATTTGATTGAATGAATCGAGTCAGAGCTCGATTTAATGCATTTTATTTTCACTTTTAGTTCAATTCTCAAATATCAACAACAACAACAAGATCAAGAACAAGAACATGAAGTATATATACATAAAGATAGATACATAATATATATACATATATATATACATATATATACTACAGTATATATGTATACGAATGAAACAAAATACAAACAAATAGCATATAGTGCATGGAAAAACCTTAACTCTTATATTATATATATATGTATGGTGTATTATATTTTTTAACGTATTTAATACATACTCTATATACGATATATATATACACATATATATCTACTTATATTTGACGTAAAATAAAATGAAACAGCCAGAAATGAAATAGAAAGAATTATCAAACAGCAGAGAAGTACTGAAAGTATGTAAGCAAGAGAGATACTTAAGCAATATGAAACTGTTTTTATTTAAGATGAATAACAAACAACAACAACAACAAACAAACAAACAACAATAGCCTCGTTAGTTTTTAATGAATACGAATACGAAACAGTGAAAAAAAAAAAAAAAAAAACAAAATAACTCTATACAAGCGAAATATTGCAAAAAGCTCAAAATATTGGCAACTTGACTATATATAGGGTTGGGCTTCATCGTGTTTCACATTTGTCATTTTTCGTTATTATTATTTTTTTTTATTTGTGCAACAATCAAAATATGGTTCCTCATTGCTTAACTTAGATACACTCACACATACATGCATACACAGATATGCACACACACACTCGCAATTGTACAGTTCATAAATGAGTTGAGTATAAATAGAACCCACATATATAGAATACTTACCAGACGAATAACGAATGCCATAGCAGCGTGAAGAGTTTACTAAATGTTCTACCTCGAATTTATTGCAATTTTTACATTTTACATTTATTAGATTAATCTTTAGATTAACATATATACTTTGAATTGTTTCGTAATTGGAAACCCATATAGAGAGCAGAGAGGAAAACCTTAAATTATAATCAGATTGAAGTGCTCGCTCAGGAAACTGAGAAAAGTTTGTCTTGCTGTCCGTCTGCTATTGAAGCTAGAGGCTTGAAATTAGAGATATAAATAATGATAAATAGAGTAAGCCTCTTGGAGGCGTGTGTGATTGGAAATCAGATATAAAAGTTATTAGCTTTCCAATAATTTGTTAAAATAGCTATGCTAACTAGGGGCTAACGGAGCAAACTATTATGATCTGCCTTCTATATTGCTTAGGAACTATACTTGTATAGGAATTAAATTTTATTGAGAAATACTAGACGAGCACGATCAGAGTGCTCGAGCGTGTATACTCCGCTTTCTTCATCGCTCTCTCTTAATACTGATCTGACCAGAAGCTATTACTTATCCACAGGGCAGCAATACCTTGAGTTATGCTCAGAGATCTATTTTCCTTTGAGAACGATTTTATTGCCATATGCCAGAACAGCAAAATCATATAGTTTGGGTACCACGAGAGCAAGATCAAAGATTAAATAGATAACTCTTAACGTCCTCTGCCCATAGACTATAAGCAAACTCTGAATATATAGGAATTTCTCTTACCCGAGCGACTCCCTCGTGAACGAGCATTGTGCAGTCGGCTCTGCCCGACTGCAATATTCTTAAATGTTAAATTTGCTATTAATTATTAATTTGAGTTTACAAAACGAATTTGCCAAAGATGAATTAAAACCTAAATGATTTCTTGTTCCTAGACAACGCCAAGTAAAACTCCAACTCATTTATAGATAGACAGCAAATGGAACGCAGCCGAAGCCCTGTCGGATGAGGTCAAGGCCAAGCTAATTTTGAGACTTTTTGCAATACACACAATGTGCCCATAGAACAAGTAATTTAAAGTAAAATGCAAATCAAATGATTTATTTAACTTATACGATATTATACTTATACGATGTGAATTGTTGTTGTTTTTGCAACAAGAGCCACAAGCGGAGCCACAAAACCAAGAGAAATAGTACCGAAAATATTTTACAGAATTTTTTACAAAACACAAACAGAAACCAAAACCATAACCGAAACAGCAAATGAAATAGAAATAAAAACATAATTAGCAATTAACAATAGTTAAATAAAGCAACAAAAGAAAGGCAACAACAACCACAACAAAAAAATAGCAAAACTCAAAAAACAAAAAAATAAATGAATATATATATATATATATATATATATAAATATATATATATGATAATAGTAACATTTACTTAAAAATGAAATGAAAACCCCTTAAAAATATTTGACTAAGTGTTAAGTGAAATATGCAAAACAAATATTTTTAAAACTTGCGATCGCTTAAAGCATTAAAAAAAAACAAAAGGAAAGAAACATAAATAAGTTAAAAGTAAAAAAACAGTTAAGTTCTGCAGTAAGAAATAAAAAACCAAGAAGCCAAGAAATCCATAGAACGAGAGAGAGAAACCGAAACACAATTTGTTATGTTGGCATTTATTTAAAGATGAACAGATCTACAGAACAGAACAGACATACATATATATGTTTCACAATTGAATAATAGAGTTTGTAATTAATTATTATAAACGATTGACAGGGACTACCATATAATACCAAAAACAAATAGAAATAGCTGAACCAACAGACGGATCACAATAGCAACAAATTTTATTTAGAGTTCAGCTAAGAGAGAACAATCTAATTATTATGCAAATATAATTAATTATTATACTGTACATACAAACATCACTTATACATACACACACTCACACTCACTCTCACACACACACTCACACTCAATGTAAAGATAATAACAATTACAAACTGCAATAGTACCGAAGTAAGTAAATCAATTATTTATTATTCCCATTCCGCCAAGAAACCAAGCGCGTTGTATAAAATCAAAATGGAAATACCAAAACAAAAAATAAAAATAAAAACAAAACAAATACAAATACAATACAAATACATAGCTAAAATTTATGTTTTAAACTAAATGTAAAAAAAAAAACAACACTGGAGCGCCCGCAACGAGACGCCCCACTCGATTAAACACGATTCTTTCAGTTGAGAACAAAAGTCGAATACAATCGCAACATATCCAAAATAAAAAATAAAAAGCCCCAAAAATAAAAACCCCCATACAAAACCTAATTTAAGTTTTCTCTCCTACAACCACAACAAGAAGCAACGTTTTTTATTTTTATCAGAAAGTGAGAAATAATATATTTGTTGAGCAGTGTAAAGCCATTAATCAAATACAAAGCAATAGTGATACAAGCTGTGCAGGTGCTAAGCCCTGCACCTGTTGCAGTCATAGCCATAGCCTGATAACGACAACAACAACAACCACAACAACAATAAACCAATCAAATCTTCTGTTTTTATTATATACTCATAATGTAGAGAACAAACCGAACAAAGTAATCAAGAGAGATCTACAACAAGTGCAACATATACCGCAAAGCAGCAACCATAGTACAATAAACAAAACGTTTTTCTTATTGAGAGCAACTTTTTTATACAAACAAATAGCCAAGCAATAGACAGAAGCCAAACAAATTCAAATTCAAATTCAAATTCAATTGACAGCAAATGTATTCTAAAAAAAAAAAAATAAATAAATAAAAAATTAAACCGAATGGAATCTGAATCAGTTGAAGCAAATCAAAAGCGTTAAATAGCAACTCAACAAACAACAAATATGAAAATAAAATAAAATAAAGTAAACTATATACATATATTTTTTAAAGAAACAGAAACTAACAATAGCTAAAAAAAAAACAAAGAAAAAAAATAAGAACGATTGTTAAACATTTTTTATATATGAATTTATATAATTTCTAATTTAATTCACATACAAAGCGAATTAAACATATATGAAAAGAAATGAAAAACAAAAACAAGAAAAATATAAAAAAAAATCAAAACTTTTTTTATATTACAAGAGACAAACAAAAAAATGAAAAACAATATAAAAAATCTCACTTTACTGGTAAAAAGAAAAAACCAATTGGAATACAAACTAAACTTAACAAAAATTAAATAAAATAAAAAAATGCACATGAAAAGCAATAAAACTGGCTACAAAAATTCATCAAATATTTTCAATTTAAGTTTTCAATTTAATTTCAATCTAAACCAATTTCAGTTCAATTTTAAATGTGAAGTTTTACCTAATTCTTGTTTTTTCGCACACACACACCACTACAACAACAACAACCATCACCACCACAACTACAAGCAACAACAACAACCAAAAATTAAATAAACAAAGCGAACATTTCAAAACTAACTGGCAAAGCAAGTTTCGAAACTCAAGTTTTATAAAATATTTGTGGCAAGCATAAAAAAAAAAAAAAAAAATTATGAAAACAATTTGCATTTAGAAAATAATTTAAGAAAACTTTTGAACAGAAAATTGAATGAAAGAGACGAGAGAGAAAGAAAGAATATCCTAAATAAATGCGAGGATCGTCAAGGAAAAGTTTGGTCAATCGAAAAACTGGTAAATTTATGATGATAATAGGAAGAAAAAATTAAAAAATGATGGCTTGACCTGACGGCAAAGTAAGTAAAAGAAAAATAAAATGAATATGAAAATGAATAAATATAAAAACCTTTCTCGGCCTATTCCAAAACTTACAAAACTCACGGCTAATACATAAATGGAAACGTCCTCTCGGCAACTACAAAATTGTAAATACATATATATATCTATATATAAATATATATTTATATATATATGTATTGCGCATTCACGGCAACTACAATTTACATTAAATTACATTTTTGGAGCAAATAAAACAAAATTTTACATTTAAGCCAAATGTTTAAGCATCATTTTTTAAAACCAAAAACCAAAAAAAAAAAAAAAAAAAAAAAAGAATGAAAAAAAAATTATATAAAAAAGCTAAAGCGGAAACCAAAATATAAATTCAGCAACATTTAAGTAATACTAAAAATAAAATACTTTAGGTATTAAAATTAAAACTAATACTAAATTATAGTAAGCGCGAAAAAAAAAACGAAAATATATTTAAAAAAGTAAAAATTTTGAAACCGAAAATGGGGAAAAATTCACATTTAGAAAACAAGCAAGAAAAAAAATTAAACATTACACAAAACGAAAGTAAATAAGTAAAAACTATATATAACATTCTCAAAAATGGAAAATACAACGGAAATATACTAAAGAAAAATACCAAAAACGTAAAAACAAAATGAAAATTCAAAATTTTAATTGTTGTAAGCAAAAACAAAAAACATAAAAAACCAAAAAAAAAAAGAAAAAAAAATACAAAAGCTATATATATGAGCATATAATCAGCACACTTCTTAAATACAACAAAAACATAAACATTTTTACTTATCAACCCGAAACAAATCCCAAACACACACACACACACACCAACATATACGCAAATTTGTACCACCTATAAAATGACTTGAAGCTACACCAATACCAACACACTTTTTAGTACACACACGACACGCCCACAAGCCCCGCCCACAACTCTTTCCATTGGTTTAGATTTTAAGCATAATTTTAATAATGTAATCGTCAGCCAAAGCAAGCAAGCAAACAACAACAACTTCAAGACAGTTAATAATTGTCCAAAAACTTACTCCAAACATAAGATTTTAAGGCAAAAAAGAACATTAAACAATAACTACAACACACACAGTCTCCCAGACAGACACAGTCACACACACACACACACTTGAAGACATGGCAAAAGTAAAATATTTAAGCGAGTAAAACATATGCAAAACGTCGTCTAGTTTAATGTCGTCAAATTTTACTTTTTGTAATAATTATTAATATTAAAACAAAATATATATATATATATATATATATATAAATATTTATATATATGAATTATATAACACGGCAAAGTATTGTAAACGTCTAATCGACCTACTAATTTCAAAATAAAAGCTAAGCAACAATTGCAACGGCATGTGCAACCAAAAAAATATATAAAACTACAATTAAAAATGAAAAAAAAAAAAAAAATGAAACTTCAATGAATTTCTGGCATCCAAAATAAAAAATAGAAACTACTTAAATTACGAAAAAACAAAAAACTTATATTATTATACAAGAAAGAATGGAAAATGAAATAAAAATTGAATCTTGTAATATAAAAAAAAAATAAACTGTGTTTATCAAATTGAAATGAGAAATAGAGAGTGAAAAAAAAAAAAAAAAAAAAAGAAAGGTCGTAAAGCAGAGCATAGAGATAAGTTGAAGTGGGAAGTGCAGCACATAGAGTAAGTTCTCTACCATTGGCGAAGGTGAAGGTGTGGGTGGAGAGGATGCCTACGATGAGACGAAAGTGGAAATAATGGAAGAAAAATGAGTGATGAATACTGAATGATGAAACAACATTTAGACATTTAGAAACATATAAATTATGGACACTACTTATAGGCAAAAACTCGTTTAATACAGTGCGCTTATCAGACTAATTGAATACGTATCAAACTGTACCAGAGTATATGTTTAACTAGATTAAATTCCTAAATTTATCAATACTCAAAGTACTCATGGTTCTTAAAGCAATACACCCTGACTGATAAATTCGCTCCGACATACCCTACATATCAGTAAAAGAAACAAAACAGCCTTATTATATTTCACATGAACTTTGAACTCAACAAGACAGCTGTGGAGCTAGATGCGAAGCATAAGCACTCGCTTGGCCTAGCCTCACACCTATTTTGCTGTGTTCCCAGCTCCGTTTTATTATTAGCTTCAACTTGTTTACTTTCTGATACAGCCTCAGTATGTAGTCTGTTCTACTCTTTACTATTATGTACGGAAATCCGTCCTGGTCTTTGGGTAGTGATTATAGGATGTGTCGTATATGGATCGCATACGCAGCGCTTTCTCGAGGCGTCTGTCAATTTGAGCATTCTTTGTAATACCTACGGTCTTGGTCAGATTGCCATAGCTCAACAGCATGTTTAGCTGATGCTGATGCTCGGGTATGCCAGAGGACTCCGATTTGCTCTTGGCGTGCTGCTGCTGCTGCTGGCTGAGCTTGGGAAGCAGCTCGTAGAACAAGGTGTTTGTAGTTGTGAAATTGTCATTCATTGTTAGATCGTCTATGAAGATGACATTGGACGTGGTGCCCGCGAAGAAGTTGCGCATGCGTGACCTTCGCACCTCTCCGAAGGAGATCATTCTATCCCCGTTCCTCTGTGCTGCATCCGTGTACGACTCCTGGCTGATCGACAGATGCTTTTCACAGCCCTCAAGAGCGCTGAGACCGGGCAGTATGCCATTGCTCTTCTCATCGAACGTATAGCGACGATCCACCCAATTGCCAACCAACACCTCTTTACCATATGGCGGTGTTACCACATTATCCATCAACGAAAAACAAAAAAACAGAAATAACAAAAAACTAGAAACTAGAAACAAAGAACTAAATAAGATCTGTGTGCTATAAAACGAAAAAACACGCTAGGGAGAAAACGTAAAATTCATAGATATATAGACCCATAATCAAAAATTCCCTTATCTGATTGTAGATATATTCAAGCATTTTAGTTTATTGCTATCAAAAGGTTTATACATTGCCCAATTTGTTATGATTTGATTTAATCGTGTTAGTTAGTTAGTTAACCGAGTGTATCAATCATATCCTTTCTTTTAGCACTTTCGGTTGGCGGTCCATAGCGTCCCCTGAACTGAGCCTTGTAGGTGGTGGGCGTTGGGCAGAATGGTTCATCGAACCTATGGGGATTGAATTTCGTTGACCCTATATTACCATAGGCATCGAGTGCGTCTGGCGGTGGCATCTGCGCCAGCTTCTTGGCGGCCTCCTGCTCGGACATCGTCTCCAGCAGCTCACAACGGGTCTTCCGCAGCTCTCTGGGCCACAGTTCGTACAGCAAGTAATTGTAGGTCGTAAAGTTGCGATTGAATTTCTCCGAGTCCATGAACTTGTAGTTCGAGCGCTGTCCCATATAATTGGAATAACCATCTGCTTTCGCCTCTGCAAAGCTGCGCAATACGTCAAGTCTGGGAATGTCCTCCAATGAGTACGCCTCCTGGCTGGCGGTCAAGTGCTTTTCACATCCCTTCTGCTCAACGCACTCCTCCAGCACACAGGGCACGACAGCAGTGTTGCTCTGTCGCATATCCTGGCATCTTGTCTGAAACCAGTTGCCGGTTAAGACAGTGCTGCTATATGACGGCTTCGTATCGACATAGCTGTAACGCTCGTCGCGAATCTCTTCGTCATCGTCCATGTAGTCAAAGAAAATGTATAAAAATACAAAAGAGATTTCTTGAAATTTGAAAAAATGAAAATGTGTCTTCATTAAACGATAGTGTAGCTTGCTCTAAATGTCTATTCCATTTTACGGCCAACTTTGATCGATTTCGTTTGTCAAAAAGTCAAAGCACACTACTTACCACACATAGATGGCGTTGCTTCTGAGCTCAGCTTCACCAATTGCAGCAGTGACCACTAGATGGCACTAACTAACACAGTGGCTGACAAGCTCTGGTTGCTACGACCATTTCCATTCCATTTCATAGCACTAAATTTTAAAATACAAATAATTAAATAGACTACTTTTTGTACTACATAAAGTTAGTTTTATTAGTAAATATTTGCATTCTGCTTTTGGTTTATTTATTTTTCGGTGATACATAATAAATACTTATATATTGGTTTAATTTATTTTATACTCGTATATTGTAAGTTGTATAATTTATTTAGTTATTATTATTTTTTTTGCTTTTAGTTTTTATAGAGCGCAATTTGAGTTAACTAAAATGAGAAATTATTGAAATTTCCTTTTTTAATTAGCAGTTTAGTTTTTAGGCTAAGTTTGAAAATCATTTCGCGTTAGTTAAGAGATATAGATTAAGGTGGAAAGATATTAGAAACAGAAATGAAAAAAAAGTTTTTAAATGTGGGAAATGTTCGAAAATATTCAGTTTTTCATTAGGTTTTTTTTTTTTATATATTTCTTTTTAGCGCTAGTATGGATATTTGTCTATGTATATTATATAAGCTTACATTTAATAGCACAGTTAGACATAGTTTTTTTTTTTATAGTTTTTATCATCTTTGAATTTTTTAGAAATAACCAAAATATAGAAATTCCTTTGTTTTGTACATGACACGCAAGTTAATTAACTAATTCAAATAGATAGGATCTATTAGATAGAGCAGAAATCGAAAGGCCATATATATATTTTTGAGCGTTAATTGAAATACATTCAGATGGAACCAAAACAGATAGAATAGATTAGCTTTTGTTAGAAATTCGCTGTGTAGTTAGTTTTAGACATTTACACATAGCATATGATGAAGTTTATATTATTTAATATAGTTTCATATAATATTATTCATAAATAGTTCATATTTATTTGATTTTCCATTTTAGTTAGTTTAGCAAGCGACAATCATATTTTGCCTTCGCATCCGTCAAATTCTGCATTTTCAACAGATACAAATACACATACATATAGTAAATATAGTAGTGTTTGCTAATATTCCACTAATAATTTAATTCATGTTATTATTCAGACATTCACATATGCAATTGTTAATTAATTAAATACACTTAATTTACTAATTATTGTTACCATTGTGGATGAGATGTTTTGTGTACTTTGTGTGTGGATCGTATGATTCGTGGATTATGATTTTCAGAGACTTTAGGATGATGCCATTAAATTTAGTTTAAATATTCAATTTATTTTTCATTTTTTTTTTCGATTTTATTTTTTTAAATTTTTCATTTTTTTTTTTTTTTTTTTTTTTTGGTTGTTTGTTTTCTTTGCCATGATATATGAGTGTGTGCAGCTTGCTGTTCGCGTGTTAGTGTGTGTGTACGTGTGTGATACGCGTCGGTTATAAATAATTGCAATAAATATTTATGCTTGGTCCATTAAAGTATACGAATTTTGTTTTAAATCGAGAAATTGATTATTCGATCGACAAACTGCCGAAAAGTGCAAATAGATGTTTCAAAGTGCGAGCGATCAAAGACCAAGTAGCCAAGCAGCCTCTCTGTCCCTGAAGTACAAATGTGTGATATGCATCGACTACTCTCCCCCTCCTCCGTCCTAACTGGTAAAACGATTCCAGATATATGCCATATGTATATATAGTAGAAGAAATGGTGCTCCGGTGCGCTGTGTAACTAACTGTTCAAAATATCTCCCATTAATTGGATGCTGGGCATATGCTGAGCTGTGATGATATGAATTGCCTGTTTATGATATTGATTCGATGCTCTAAAGAACATTAATAAGTATTTAAGAACATTTCGTTTACATTTGATAGTTGACTAAGTAACGATTATTCATTTCTGGTATTTGATTTTCTTTTTCTTGTTTGCATATTGATTACCATTAAATAAGTATGTTTCTTTATTCTGAATTTATTGTTGATTAACTGAAACTACGAAATTTGAATTGAGAACCTCTTTTATATTGTTCATATATATTTTTTTTTATGTATTTTTGTTTATAAATTAATTTTGTATTGTTTTATTTATTGCTTTCTCGTTGCTGTTAACCTAAATATTGTTCATAAACAAATAGCTTTGTTCCTATGAATAGCCCTATAATGGCAACTAAAAATATTGTTATTATTTGTTAATTGTTCATAAATTCCATTTGTTAAATGAATTTCGTTCAAGATCAAATCTTAGTTGAGAGCTTGAATATCGAATAAAATTGTTGTTTTTGTTTTGTTTGGATTTCTTTTGAATTGTCCTTTTTAACATATCTCAAAAATTGTTATCAATATCTTCATAAATTTCGCCTCACGCGCTAGAGTTGTTTTTGTAGTTGCTCGAATTACCGAATAAATTAATTAACAAAATTATTAAAAAAAAAAAAAAACCATTTGCTACGCTTTGCGTTCTCCCCGCTACTCTTGTTGCACATTTCATTTTACATTTTGTCGGGAATGTATTTAATTAACTGAATGCAGCTGCCGCCGAATCGAATTGAATTGACTTATTGCTGGGATGCTGCTGTTGGAAGAGAGATAATAGAAAGTAATTGATTATTTATTTGATTAATTATCAATTGATAACGAAAGCAGAAAACTGATTTGATTCGAATGAAACATATTTTATTTAAATAAAAACAAATTTAAAATACCTGTGTTTAGCTAAAGAGCAAATTCAAGTCATAATAAGATTGAAATGTTTAAAAATAATATATATATAGGTGTGTGTGTGTGTGTGTGTGTGAAATATTGCTCGTTTTGGATGTGCTTAAAATAATATCACATTAAAATGTTTTACAGATACTCTCCAGCAGAATATTAAACACTTTGATACGACCTTAAATTACAAAATAATTAAATAACTAACGCGTGTAAATGGAAAAGATTTCAATTTAGTTTTCAGTTTTCGGATTTGCCATGTTCTTCAACTTGGACTGCAACTCGAAAAGTTCATAAATAATACAAATATAATTCGGATGCGCTGAGATATACAGAGATTTGTGTGTGTGTTTTTTTTTTTTTCGTTTTTGATTTATAAAGAACCTGAAGCAATGCTTCAATAGATGTTTTTGTTGTTGCGCAAACTTAAAACTCAATTATACAAATGAAATACAAACTACGAATTCGTCTACTTACAAAATTAGAAATTTTAAAGTTATCAAATTAAAATTATACATTATGCAAATCAATCAACTTTGATGAGACGCAGCACGAAATATAACATGAAATTTTGATACCAAATGTTACATACGAGAAATCGTTTTGGAATTGCCAGGATCGATCAAATATTTTCAACGAATGCCAATTTTCCCATTGAGAACTCGTTTCTATTTGCATTTTGATGGCTGTAATTTTCTTCTTGATTTTTGCTTGTGTGATTTTTTCTTTTCTATTTTGTTGATTTTTTTTTTGTTAATTTTAGTTGTTGTTTGCTAATTTGTGGATGGGTTGGTAGTTTTATTTGGCGCTGACTAAGTCAAATGTAAAATTAAACACACTTTTTTCGCTAATTTCCGCTCGGTCTCTTTCGCTCTTCCGTTTACGCTGCCACGCTCCTCACTTGGTTTTTGCATAGTTTTGCTATTTTTTTGTGGTTTTTTTTTTCTTTCTTTCTTTTGTTTTGTTATTATTTAATTTACTCGGCTTTTGGGTGCAACTCAGCTCTAGCGCTTGCGTTTTGTCATACAAAGTCCAACTCGGATCGGGTGCTGTACATTTTGCGCTCCAAGGAGCGCTCGAACCACTTCTTTATCTCAGAGACAACGAGCACAGAGGAGGTGAGCGTGACCAAAAAGAGTATGTCGTAGGCGGTGAGCGCCTCCGTTTGGAATACCATTTGGAGCGGCGGAAAATAGACGACGAGCATTTGGCCAATGATCGAGAAGGCAACGGCCAGCAGGAACATCCGATTGGTGGTCAGCCCAATGGTGAAGACACTCTTCGTCTGCGAGCGACAGGAGAGCGCATTGAACATGTCGAAGAACACAAAGCACGTGAATGTCATGGTCGTATCCCGCTTCGTCTTGCCCAGCGTGCCGTCGGCCATCTCGCGCTGGAACACCCACAGCGTGCCCAGCACAATGATGCTGGCGCTCAGCAGCACATTGACCACCACAGATTTCGTGATCATCGGCTGCTTGACGTTGCGCGGCTTCTGCTTGAGCACATCATGATCGACGGGCTCCACGCCCAGCGACTGTGCCGGCGGTCCATCCATTATGATATTGATCCAGAGTATCTGCATCGCATTCAGTGGATTGGCAATGTCCATCAACGTGGCCAGCGCGATCAATGCCAGCGCCGCAATCGAGGTGCTCAACTGAAATCGCACAAAGTTCCTAATATTATAGAAGATGCCTTTGCCCTCCTCAATGGCAGCGCTGCAAGCAAATGAAAGGCGATTAATAAATTGGTTGGATTTGCAAAGAGAGCTAGCAAAAGACAAGAGCTGATTATGATGAAGGGCATTAAAGTCTTTGCTGAATAGAGTTCAACTTGAGCAAACCAAATATGTGATTTTAAAGTGTTTAAGATAAGCAAATTCCACTTTAAGCTATTGCCAATTGAGTTTGAAACTCTAATGCGATTTCAATCAGCTAAGAGCTAAGAAATTGCTTTAATCCGTTTCTTTGACTCTCACTCATTTAATCTACCTCAAACTCACTCTCAGCTCTTGTCTCATTGCAACTCTGGTCTTGTATATCTACTCACATGATTGTGTGAAAATCGTCATTGACCAGGATCATGTCAGCGGCCTCCTTGCATACGTCGGTGCCATTCTTGCCCATGGCAATGCCAATGTCCGCCTTCTTGAGGGCGACGCCGTCGTTGACGCCATCGCCAGTCATGCCCACAATATTGCCGGTGCGCTGCAGCGACTTGACAATCTCGAGCTTGTGGCGCGGCGAGACGCGATAAAAGACGCTGACATTGTTGGCCACCTTGTCCAGCTGATGCTCGTTCAGTTGATCGATTTCCTGGCCAGAGAGCGTCTGGTGGTGAATGGTATCGATGCCAATGAGACTAGCTGCAATGAGATGAAACGGTTGAGGAAATGTTAAACTCATATTAAGTCATCATCATTTATTATGCCCAAAGCTGAACTAGATTTAAAGAAACTCCCTCTCTCTTACTCTCTCTCTCTCTCTCTCTCTGTCTGCTTCTTTAGCCAAGTTACGCAGTTACACAGGTAAATCCTTGGCTGCTCTGCTTGCCAAAGCTAACTAAATCGCTTTTCATTGCATTTTCCAAGCAATTGACTCTGAGCAACAGGCTAGCCAGCGGGGAGGAGTTGAATTGAAAAGGGAGTGGGAGCTCGAGTTGGAGTTCCAGTTCGAGTTGGGAATGCGTTTGATGCTGCAAAAACTTAAATTCAAAGCCAAGAGCAAACGAAAAAAGAAAAAGCAGCACAAACAATTGTTAATTTGTGCGGGACGCTGCTCAAAATTCAATTGTGAATCAACGTGATGAAAAACTTCAAAAGGCACGGCGCGAGTTAAGGAAATCCCCAATTCCTCTGTTCTGGCATTTCCCCTTGGAGTCTCCCTTTTGGCCGTTTGTGTTTTTTTTTTTTTTGTGCATTTATGAAGTACGCTAGGGAGCAGCAGCTGTTAGAGAAAACAACAACAACAACAGCAGGAGCAGCAGGAGTAGGAGCAGCAGCAGCAGGAGCAGTAATATGAACAACAAAAGGATGTTTTGCAAAAGTCGCATCGCCATTTTTCATTATGGCGCCCGCGTATTTGTCTTGGCAAGTGCGAGGACAATCTCTTGTCCTGTTTGTATAAAATTTTAAACGAAAGCGCACTGAAGTAAATAACAATAACAACAGCAACAACAACGAGCACACACAATGCTGCAAAAATGTGCAGTAAAATGAGCAAAAAAGAGAACGTAATTAAAACGCATTCAGCGTCGTCTTCACACTCATCAGCGCCAACAACAGCAGCTCAACTGCTGCCGCTGCTGCTGCAGTGTCCTGGTCTCTGCTCCTGTTTCTCGTCCTGGTGGCCAGAGACAATTAAAAGCAGCATTGCTACTGCTACCGGGCTATATCTTTTGCCAGCCACATTCTACTACAGCAGCAGCAGCACGAGCCAGGAAATGGCGCTAGCTCGGCCAACCTCCTGCTCAGCCGCCTCCTCTGCCCCGCTGTAAGCGTCTATCAACTGTTTCATCTTCTTTTGGTCCTTTCGCTTCTAAATTAAAATTAATGCAAAACTTGAATGCGCGCAATTTTCTTCGCCAAGCAGTTGGCGGTTGCCATTTTATGACGCCACCCACCGCACCACCGCACCACCCCAACCACTGTAACGACCCAGCCCCACCCAATCTATTCGTCCGTTTTCATGCAAATAGTTTACTTGGCCATCCAGCAAATTCATTCTGCATTTTTTATGCGCTATTTTCATATTGCCCATACCCTGCAGGCTTGCGGGACGAGAGAAGGGGTTGCTCAAGCATAACAGTAACAGGCAAGATTAAAATATAAAGCGCAGCTGGGTTTTTGTTGCAAAAGTAAACAGCGTAAGCTGCAGTTAAGCTGCAATTAGGTTTGCCCCTACAGGGTATTTGCTAGTCATGCTTATGGCTGAGGCATAGCTTGCATATATATATATATTTATTTTTAATTTTTTTTGTAAATTTTTAGCACCTTTAAGATATTTTTTGCTGGCATAGTTTGAACATTTTTTGCAATATTCATTTATGGCCACGTAAAAAATATGTAAATTCATATGGAGGAGATTTTTATGGTTCTCAGCGCGAGCCTCGATCTATGACTATATATATAAATATATATAATTCCCAATCAGCTGTCATAAATCGCTGTGTCATTTGCCACCTCACACACCTGTGCACCCGCAGGTTTTCTCACCTGCAGCACACATTTCTGACACTGACCGCAAAACCCATCAACACACAAACAAAAGATTGCGCATAATCTGCAAATATTGTCAATCCGCACACAGAATTGATGTGGCCAGCAGAAAGAAACAACAAATAAATGCAATTACAAATGCATTTGCAATTTCTGGCCGATGACAAAGGCGAGCTGCGACCTGCGACCTGCGACCTCTGACCTTTGTTAAGCCCAACAACAAATTGCATAAAAAATATAAAGAAAATGAATTTATTTTTATTATTAATATTTGTTTTTATTTTTATTTATTTATTAATTTTTTTTTTGAGTTGGTCACACAGGCTGTTTATTATATTGAAGGCTTTATGCGCTGGCGTAAAAGTTTGATCAAAGCGAAAATATGCATGCATTATGCATGTACAACATTTTCAACAAAAGGCAAAGCCATTCATCACTTTTTATGCGAGAGATGTGGTTAAAAATAATAACAAAACAAGCTGCCAGAGAGAGAGAGAGTGAGAGAGAGTGAGAGAGAGAGGCGTGTCATTATAAATGCCTTAAAAAGACATTAGTGAACATCAAAATAAATAAAATCATATCCTATATGAACAGATGCGGGCACAACAAATAACAAGCTATCAATACATTGAAACAGGCAACCAACAACCAACAACAAAACAAAACATAATCAAAAAATTTGTCAAATTTTAAAGTTTGTTTATGGTTTTGATAAATGCCTCCTGGCATTAAAATGTGCATGAGCAAAAATTCATGCAACACATAAAAGTTGTTGTTGTTGTTGCTGCTAGGCGAAACTTTGTAGAGTTTTTTATTAAAATAAAATAAAATAAAGCAACAAAAAATTTGTCGCAGCAAAACCGCAGGCCAAATGCGGATTAGAGCCGAAACTTTTGCTAGCGAGCTGGGCCAAAAAGGCAAAAGTTGCCGCTTGAAAATGACGTTGGCCAAGTTTATGAAAATATGAAGCGAGCGAGCGAGCGAGGCATGCAACAAGCGCAACTCACTGTTGCCAGCAGCTGCTCAAGCACCAAAATCAAAGCAGCAAAAATATCAGCAGGGAAAAAATAAAAACAAAAAGAAAAGCGGCATCAGAAAACCCAAAGCTGAAGAAAAGCTCGATGCAAGAGAAATTCTTCCATTTCGTAATGGAAAATTGTGGACTTGAGTGTGTGTATGTGTGTGTGTGTGTGTGTGTGTGTATATATATAAAGTATGTGTGGCTGTATATCTCAGTGTTTGTCTCTGTGCCTCTGTGTGTCTTGCATCTCTCTCTCTCTCTCTCTCTCTCTCTCTCTCTCTCTCTCTCTCTCTCTCTCTCTCTCTCTCTCTCCCTCTGTGCGTGTGTATGTGCCTCACACCAACTGTTTGTGACATTTGCATTTAAATCGGTCGAGTAGCTGCCTGATGCGCTCTATCGAAGGGAAGTCGGAGCTATGCCATGCCCTCTGCTTGTTTATTAAGCGACTTTCGTATACGTGACAATTCTTTCAACTCTGCAGATGCTGCCGCTGCTGCTGCTGCTGCTGCTGCTGATGACTTTTGACTTCCTCCCACTTGATGCTTCCGGCTACCATGGCAATCGCTGTGTGATTATCTACGTCTTCCGCTGAGGTTGCCCTCTGCTCCTCCTGCTCCTGCTCCTGCTCCTGCACCACCTTCTTGTTAAACAGCGATTGATGTGCCAGCACAATACACCCCAGAGTGTCTGAGTTGGAGTTGGAGCTGGAGCTGGAGCTGGATGCTGTCGTTGGAGCTGGAGCTGTGCTCTGCCAGTGGATTACAACTGCATTTGCAAATGCACTTCGCTAATTGGATATGTGTCAAGCTTGAGGGAAGCGAATCAAAGGCTGTTCACAGCCAGAGCTGAGCGGGCGTGACTCGGGTCCGGATATGTGGCGTTGATTAAGATTTGATCGGGGGCTTAGCAGCTGCTCAAACATGCTTTTCCCCTAATTGTCTACCAAGACGTGCCTGCAAGCCCTTCGTCAGCCAATGCTGCGCTCCCCCACATCAAACAATCCAATTGCACTCGATGCAATGTAAATGTGATTTTATGAACTCTGCTCAATGCAGAGCGCATATATATATTTAATTAAATAATTAAATCAAGTGTAAATTGGTTGAGCGCCAAAAATTTGAGTAGATGAGCTGCAGCTAGAGTAGATAACTGGCAGAGTTTAGAGAGTAAACAGAGAGCTGTGTGGAACTGAAGAGCTGAGAGGCTAGAGAGTCTAGAGCAGTAGAGCTCTAGTTGAAGTTAGAACGTGCAGAGACGGTGTAGAGCCTTTCTCATATTCTACCTATATGAAGCTGAATGTAAAGAGCAAGAGAAAAGTTTTCTGGAGCTCCATGAAGCTCTGCTCCAACTGCAGCGCTTTACTCACTCGAACTTTTAGTTAAGCAAAGCATTGCAAGTCTCGAGTGAATTAATTCCAGGGCAAATCATGATAAATTCACACTTCGATTGCGGTCAGACATGGCTTAACGAAAGTCAAAACCTGAGCCAGTGCTTGAGCCAGTTAAGCAAGCCACAAATTAAATTAGCCGTAAAGCAGGAGTCGGCCAACGACAAAACAGGCAACATAATTGGCAACCAAATTGAAAATGAAATACACCAACTCAATTAAGTCGGCCTCAGCTGTCCGTCTGTCTATCTACCTACCTATCTATTTCACTATCTGTCCGGCTGTCTGCATGCAGTCATCGTCCTTGGTCGTACACTTACTCATATATATATATATATACGGGCATACGTGAACAACAAATTAGTGAGGATTACTTCAACCGGTCGGTCAGCAACTAGACAACAGACAACAGACAACCGACAACAGACAGCAGTAGTTGAGGAGCGCCCAGCTAGCGGCCAATTAGTTTGAGCATATGCCATAAGCCGATTTTGGGGATCTTTATAATAGCAGCTAGTCGGAGGGAACAGGGGAGCAGGGAGACAGGCGGACAAGGGGAGGCAGGAGACGAGCGGAGCGGAAACTCATTTACAATTTGAACGTCAAATTTCAATCAATATGCAGGTCTGTAGCCAGAGGCTTTAAATCAAATTCAGTTATTTTGCCCCCATTTATCCCCCACTGGAACTCGCCCATGCTATAATTATGCTGTTATTCAAAAGAGCAAAGTAGAAAAGCGAAAAAAAAAGAGATTACGAACAAAATGAGACTAGCTGAAATACTCTTTTAGTCTAGCCTAGCAATATATAAAATCCATATTAATTTTCAGGTTTATTCATATTTGCCACTTGATGCATTATTAAGTTGGCTGCACTTGGGGCAAGCTGTTAAGTTGGCTGTGCCTAAGCAGGTCATCCTCAACAGCTCTAGTTGAGCACAATTTAGGATTCTCTTTGCTAATTTCATTTAACTCAATTGACCACAGCTTAATCATGTTACAAACTAACCGAAAAACTTCATATACCCCTTGCATGAGTACATCAGCGAATTGTTAGCAAAGTGTATTGAAGTTTTTTCAATGCAGACGAGCTTTGTGTAGCCAGAGGTTGGCAGGTGGCTGGAGGTGGAGTCGCAGTTGATGTCCATGTTGATGAATTCCTGCTCGCAGCAGACCAAAATGATGACGATGATGGTAAAGGTGATTCTGATGTTGATGGTGATGAGTCCTGACGATGACGATGACGCTGACGCTGACGATGACGATGGGGCGTTTGGAGCCACAGTTAATTATTTCAGCGACCGACGATGCGGCTGCTGATGCTTCAGATACTTCTGGTGCTCCGACTCCTGCTCCTGCTCCTGCTCCTGCACCTGCTGCTGTTGCTGTGCGTCGCAGGATATTAGATGTGGGTCGGGTCTATACGCCCTGCGGGCGCCAGGACAACAGCAAAAGAAAATCGCTACCTGTGCTAGCTTCCTGTACCTTTTTTTCCCCCTTTTTATTTTCCATTTTCCATTTTCCTTGATTCATCTCTTTTCCCATTTTTTGTATTTTTTTTTTTGTATTTTTATTTTGCGACCTGCTTGTTGCGCGCTTTGTGCGGTATCTTTTCCAATTTGCTCCGCTTGCCTTGCCGCATTTCATTTTACACTCCGCCAAATTTAGTTATAGCTCGCAAGACTCAAACAAGCTGACATGATATCTGATGTTATCATGTCGTGTATCAAAAACTTTTGCTAATAGAGTTTCTAGTTAACAAATAGGAAGAACATCTAGCATTTCATATTTCCTTTTCATGCACAACATTTTTTCTTGCAGTGTAAATTCTTCAAGTTTTTGCACATTTTTCGTAGCATGCCTCAAACGGCTCGTTGGCGGTTTCTATTTGAGCACTTGTATATATACGTATATGGTTAAACTTAAGATCCTTGTAGTTAATGAAAAAGTTGCGCTCAAAGTGCATTCCAGTTGTCATCAGCTTAGGCAAGCACTTTGCACTTGGCTGGCTAAAATGTTATGCAACTTTCGCAGCAAAGTTCCAAGTGCCACACTGCTGGCCAACTAAATAGAAGCGCTCTAGTACAGTTGTCACATACGCTCAGCAGCCCGGGGCGCAACCAGGCCACCAACTGCCTCCCAAGTGCATCCCAAACTAAGAAACTTCAACTGAAATTCGCTGGGACTGAGCTAGCTAAGAGCTGCCAGCTGGAAGCAGGAGACTAGGCAGGAGACTGCATGCAGGAGGCTGTACGCAGGAGGCAGGAGTCTGGAGGCTGAAAACTTTGAGCAGCTCTTCAACTGACATGGTTAATTAATTCTGTTTGCATACTTTTAGGCTGTCCGGCAGGACGGAATAGCTGACTGGCATTGTGTGCGTGCGTGTGCGTGTGTGTGTGTGACCCTTGACTTTGGAGTCTCAGTCAGACATGCATAGCATACATCATACTCGTGCATCGTCCAGTCTTGTGAGAAGCACGGTCCGCTCCGGCCCGGCTAGGCCTCGCATAAATTGTGCTGATTTGTTGAGGGCGGCGCACTTGTGGGCGTGGCGCGGCTGGCTGCCACTTTGAATTACGCAGCGTTGACAAATTTATTTGCATAGTTTCGGTGCCTAAGTTAAAGCCAACAAATTGTGGCCAAAAATGAGCATAACCGAAACGAGTTTTTAATTGAGTTTTAAGTTTGCGGCAGGGCCAGGGAAAGAAAGCGAATCTGACAGCTCAGCAGGGATAATTTTTTGGCTTATCTCGCATTTGAATTGAATTAGGCAAAAAGTTTGCCGAAGCACGATGAAGGGGCGGGCAGGGGGTGGGCAACATAAACGATTTTTAGCTGAATGTGAGCGAAGAATGTGCAAAGTTTAGAGAGCGAAATCGTGCAGCTAATTGACAGGATGATAAATCTGTAACCTTAGAGTCCTAGACTGCCAGACTGTACTATATTATATTAATCTATTGCAACTTCGACTCACCAATAGCCATTGCCGTCTCCTGGGCATCGCCGGTGACCATCTTGACGCGCACGCCGCTCTGCATCAGCAGCTCAATGGACTCCCGGACCAGGGGGCGCGGCGGATCGGTGATGCCCACCAGGCCGCAATAGATTAGATCCTGCATCGATTTGCCCTTGGCCAGGGCCAGCACGCGCAGACCCTTGCGCCCGATCTCATAGGCCTCGGCCAAGAACTCGGCCTCGTTCTGTTTGGTGAGCGGCACCGTCTGGGTGCCAAATTGGTATTTGGTGCATTGGGGCAGCAGGGTCTCCAGGGCGCCCTTGGCGAAAAAGATCTCCTCCTTGTTGTTGTTGTACTTGTGTATGCACTTGACGGCCATCATCTTCTGCTCGGAGCTGAAGGGATACTCCTGAATGCGCACATAGTTCTCGGCCGTGGCATACATGCCGTTCTTCATGGCGACTGCCACCAGGGCGCCCTCTGTCGGCTGGCCGAGGAGCGTGCCGTTCTGGATGTAGGCATTGTTGCAGACGGCGCCAATCTCGAGGAGGTTCGTGATGTTCGTTTTGGCCATCTCCACGTTGTTGCAGTGCCGAATGTGGATTTCGCCCTGGTCGTTGTAGCCGGCGCCAGTCACGTCCGCCATGTAGCCATCGGAGGTAATGATGATTGTGGCGGTCATTTCGTTTTTGGTCAACGTGCCCGTCTTGTCCGAGCAGATGACATTGACACAGCCCAGGGTCTCCACCGTCGGCAGTTTCTTGACAATCGAGTTCCGCTTGGCCATGCGCATGACGCCCAGGGCCAGGGTGACGGTGACCACAATGGGCAGACCCTCTGGTATGGCGGCCACGGCCAGCGAGACGCTGATGTTGAACATCTCGGAGAGCGGCTTGCCCTGCAGCCAGCCGAGCAGCATGATGACGCCAATGATGAGAAACGAGTAGAAGCTCAGCTGGGCACCGAGAATGTCCATCGACTTCTGCAGCGGTGTCTTGGGCGCCTCCTCGGCCTGCATCATCTTGAAGACCTCGCCGAATTCGCTGCGCTCGCCGGTGCTGACCACGATGCCCTTGCCGTTGCCGCAGCGCACCAGGGTGCCCATGAACGCGATGTTCTTCATGTTGCTGTGATCCTTGACGTTCGTGTTGTTCAGCAGGACATCGGTTATCTTGCGCGCCGGCTCCGTTTCGCCAGTGAAGCTGCTCTCGTCAATGGACAGATCGACGGCATCGAAGAGACGCACATCGGCGGGCACACGATCGCCCACATTTAGGTAAACCACATCGCCGGGCACCAGCTCGCGGGCCAGAAACGTGTCGAGGCGACCCTCGCGCAGGCAGTGGCACTCTGGCGGCACCAGTTTCTTCAGCTCCTCGAGACTCTTCTCGGAGCGATACTCCTGTATGAAGGCCACCGTCACCACAATGAGAATGGCTATGGTTATGCTGACGGCATCGTCGAACTGTTTCATAATGACCGAGACGAGGGCCGAGCCCAGCAGCAGCAGAATCAGAGGATTCCTGAACTGCTCAATGTACTTCTTCCAGGTGGGATCCTCCTCGATGACATTGAGCTCATTGTGCCCAATGATCTTGGCACGATATTTCGCCTCAGTCCACTTCAAGCCGGTGCGCACATCAACCTGCAGACGTCCCGCTACCTCAGAGGCGCTGTGCGTCGATGACTCGGAGGTAGAGAGCAGCATTTCGGGCGTTAGGGTTAGACCCGTCTAAGGGAAATGAGAAAAAAGAGAAAGAGTTGTTATTTAAAGAATGGTTAATATAGTGTTGCATAGTGATGTAGATATGGATATGGGTTAGTTATAAATGCCTTTACAATCATATGGCTAAAATATGAAGACTTAAGCCTATGAGATATTTATAGCAAAATAAACTTATTAACCATTTGAGCAAGCAAACCATGTAGAAGCACACACTATACTCTATATATCCTTCACACTATACATCCTTCAATTAATTTATATAATATAAATCATAATTGCGTTTCCTTCCTCATAAATCCTCCCTTCCGGCCTACTATTTGTCACTCTGCATAGAAGACCTTTCCCTTAACCAAGTTTTGTTTTCAACTCTCCAACTCTCTTCCCAATATTATTGATTTTTCTTTCGGCAGGCTCTTCGTTTCGAGTTCCTTCTGACCGCACAGCTGGCATCGCCTGACAACAGCTCGCATTTCCCCATCGCAGCTCTTTCACCACTTGCAGCTAATTTGCACTCGTCAACAAGTTTGTAATCATTCATGCCGCTGCACAAAGCCAGACAGACAAAGCCCCCAGAACCCCCAAGCCCCTTTTCCACATGAGCTGCTCTCCCTCTTGCTCTGTCTCTCTCCCACTCTCTCATCCCTTTCGTCTCCGACTGCAGCTGTCATGTCCAGCAGGAGTTGGCGTCAGTTAAATTGCCACCCACTCGTGATTTCGACAAGCAAATGGCTGAATACGTGACTTCCTGGCATTAAAAACATTTCTTATTTTAATTCCATTTTTTGTGCTCTTCATATTTTTTCATAGATGTCGCTCCCTTTTTCCCCCCAAAAAAAAGGGGTATTGAGTTTATCTCTGCACTGCCCGCACCCACAATAAATTCAAATTGTCCACACATGAGTGTGTGTGTGCGTGTGTGTGTGAGTGCGTGTGCAGGTCGTAAATTTTAGTCACTCTGTGTGCAGGCAACCAAAGCAGCCAATGTGATATGCAGCTGTGCTGGGAATTTTCAGGACTCTCCAGCTTTGCGGTTGCGTTTTAATTTCGAGTACTCTCAGATTTGGTTGAGGTTTTATTGCACCTCTGCTGCGAAACGCACAATAAAATATTTAACTAGATTGGGAATACGCAACTACTAGCTATGCATAACTTCGTTGTAAAGGTATTATTTTTTAGAGTTTAGAGAGCCGTTAGCTTCGCCTTTCCCTCTTAACCCACTCGGCAAGTAAAACTTTCAACTGAATCTCTCATAAAGTCAGAGCTCTGTGGGCACTCGATTAGTAGCCAGGGCCAGACCCAAGGGATTGCATTTATCTATTTACTGAATGCAGCAGCATTTCATTATGGACTAACTATGAAAACTATGCGGTGCGTTTTAATTAAAATGCAATTTTAGATTGCCTCCAGCCAAATGTACTCAAAAGCGAAGCAAATGAGTTGTAATTAAAGCGCTCGCTGCTCCAAGCGCATTCTGCTCGCCAATTAGAACATTCCCAATTGTAGTTAAATAATTTATATGAATTAAGGCCAACAATATAATGGCCAGTAATATATAGCTTATTCATTAATAATAATTTAGCTGTATGTGAATATAAGAAATACATTTAAGCAATAAATATAAATATGAATAAGATGATTTTTTGTTCACTCTAAAATAATTATAGTGACTTTTTAAGTCTATTGGATTTTTTAAAAATTAATTTCACGTGCCACAAAAATTGTAGAATTCCCATTTCAAGTGGGCTCTGAGTGGAAGTTATTATCGGACTGGTTTATTTGGGTTTCATACATCATTTAATCGTATGAATTGTGCTGCTAAAGCGCAAGCTAAATACTCAAACTAACTACAGTGAAGCTGTGCTAAGATGGCCAGGATAAAATATGTTTAAAAGGTTTACTAATAATTTTAAATATTCTAAATAAAAAAAAATAGGTAAAATTGTTGGGATAAGTTTGGCTAAAATTAGGCAAGTCTATAAAATACTTGAAATATCGTTAATAAATACAATCAATAAAAATAAAAATAACTTTTAGTGAAGCTGCACTGTTTGCTACTATTTATTTAATTCTCTGTTTTGTTTGGCTGTGTAAGCGTGACTTTGAAAGTACTTGGCCAATTGGAATATTTCAAGCAGATAATTGCGAAATTAAATTTGCATTTTGGAGAATTTAGCTGCTGGTTTTATCAGATTGCCAATGCTCCATTTCTACCCGCAGCGCAATTCCATCAACAAGTCAAGTGGCCCAACCGAATTTTAGCTCGCGGGCAACAATAAATTAAAATGCCAACCAGAGACAGCCTCCGGCTACATATGAAAATAGAATGATATATTGTTGGGGCAAGACTTGATGTTGACTCTTTACACATGATATTTACTTTACCCTTTAACACACTATAAAAGGGAACAATATTTTGGCAAATTTCACGCAATTTAGGTTAATCTAGAAAGTTTTATAAATCTGCCTTTTATAATGGATTACAATAACAATAGCTTAAGGGACAATCTCATTATTCCTAGAGTATACTAATCAAATTGACTAAATTATATAGTTCAGCAAATGCTGATATAATACTATATTATCCAGATAACTACATAAGCCAATCTCCTTCTCTCCAATCTCATCAAACATAGACTGCTTTGGTTTCTTATTCAGCAGTTGACTGTAGTTATTTTTAACAGAAGATAATTAATATTATAAAAATAAAAATAAAACATAGTCTTTTTATCTACTCCGACTATATGTTATTTATGAGAATATGTCACGCTCAGGTGTGGTGTTAAAGACCTCACGTATGCACTTAGTTTACACTGCACAAAATTTGACTTGGACTTGTCTTGTGCAGGTTTTCCGTCTCTTATTCTTACTCTTTTAGCCCGCATTGAACTTTGCGCTCTTGACAGTTGCCCGCCCACCTTTGTCATGCCGCAGCTGACCTTTATTTTGTTTCTCTAATACTTTTCTGTGTGTAATCAACTGTCATATACACAATAAAAAAAAAATTAAAAAAAAAAAAAAACATAGTTAAAGCTATCTAGTCTTGCGTAGCTCCCAAGGTAAACATGTACTTAGTTGCGGGTCTGCGTTTTCACTGGAATTGAGTAATACAAATGCTCCATAAACATTGTAAAGTTGATAGAGCTTTTTAGCCTAATAGTACAAATAATAAAAGTACAAAAATAAACTCTATGACTTATAATTATATAATAATGAATGAATATCTTTTTCGTTACCAATAGACATTAAAAATTATCTTTCATTAATAAATTATTAATGCCATTTAGCTAATTAATGTTACAGCTTTTATATCAGCCATTCACTCGGTCTTAAAATTGCAATCTGTACCAGCCGGTTCCAATCCTCTTCCCACTGCCTTTCTACGTAAACAATCGATTAGCATACAAACTATAAAATCACTAAATAGAACCTTTTACGTTTGAATACTCTCCCAATGATTTGTCGAGCTGATTAGCAATGCTAAATTATAATCATTCCCAACTGAAATTAAGGCGCATGCAAACACGTGTCGTCGTTCAAAATAAAACCCAGTAGTTCCCCAGAACAGAAAAAACTCACTCTATAATGACGGGACGTATACAATGTGCTTGATCATCATATTTATTTATCTTTATTCTATGGATATATCTTATACCTGATCATCATCAATGTAGATGCTTATGGCACGTCTCGTTCTAAGCATCTTGCAAAGCTGATCCAAGTAAAGCGCTAAAAATACATATGTGATTGATAACCCGTTCACCACTTGACCAAAATAATATTAAGCACCATAACCAAGACATAAACAAGACGAGTGTACACGACTAGGTGATACCCAGCAAACAGTTTGGAGTTACTGCTTTGCATATGATAATTTAAAATTTTGGAATTTATAGATAAGGAAAACAACAACTTTGATAATTTAAAATACAATTTTTGGGTGAAGTATTTGGAGACAGAAAGAGCTGAGATAGAGTATATAAGAAGTAGGCATACATAGATGAAGACCTACTTTATAGGAACAACTAAAAAGCAACCTTATCAACTGATTACAGGGTATACGATTCAAGTATAAACAATAACCAACACCAATAACTAGTAACCAATAACGAGTAACCAAATATTAAATGCCACTTACGTCGGACGTATTGATGACAATCATTTTGAGATAAAGCAGAAACGATGACGTCGATGAGATGAATTGTTATCATTAGTGCGGGTTCCGGACCCACTCACTCGACATTTAACAAATGTAGGCGACACCACAAAAATAGCACGCTAATCAAAACGTTGCCTCTTGCCCAGGGGCCCTGTGTCGAGGGTAGTTTTTACTCTTTATCAGTATTTATTTGTTTAATTGTGAGAGAGCTTTGGTCACGCGCGAGATGCGAACATGAATAATAATATCGTATAAAAGGTGCATATGCATCTACTATAAATATACATAGGTATAAAGAGAGTTTTTTTTTCAATATTATTTATATGTATGTATATACATATATAAATATTATATTTTACACAAGTGTCGTAAGTAGCAGCAGGCAATTCTTCGGAAACAATGCTAATAATACGTTTCCATATTTAATTTGACGTAATGGATATTGATATGCATGTTGAGGGCTTGCTATGTTTCATGGCAATGAAATATAAAGGCGAATAGAGACACATATAATTATAAAATATAATCAAAAATATATTGGCAATGCAACATCTGAATAACAATGGAATTCTCTATGAACGCTTTTCTTATCATTGATCTCCGCAAAAAAAAAAAAAATTAAAAATTGATAAGAAAATATAAAATAGATTTGAATCAGGCGACGTCGTGGGTCATTGACAGCTCTCAAAAAGCACACGTATGTACATTGATATTTATAAACGCCTATCGCATTATTATTCATCAATTTCATATTAAGAGTTTCACTTCTATGAGAAAGCTCAGGGCGCAGTAAATAACATTGTGTTCTTGTACGTTAAATTGGAACACGCCACGAAGAATGTTACCAATAAGACAAAATGTAGACTCACTCCAATTGGAGCGATCAGCAGCATGCCGTGGTATGCCAGCTGAAGATATGCTCACACATATACACATATTTAGGTATACATATAAACACACATCACATCGGAATGGAACATATGTATAGAAGGTATTTATGTATGGATGTATGTATGCGTCGTTCAGTGACGTCACGTTTCAGAAGAATTGTGCGAATGCTTTTCTTCTTGAGGAGTATTTGCAGAAAACGTTAACGTGGCGGGTTAAACGAATTCAAACTGTTGCTTTTTTTATCATTTGTATGAACCACTTTTATTTTAGATGAACGTTAGTTGACTTGGCACAGGAGTTTACACTTTGTTATCTTATGCTGATGCTGATGGGTTATGATTTCCTTTTGAGGAGCGCTGCCGGCGTTGCAATTGAGAGGCTCCGAACACGACTAAGCAAACATTTACCTATTGTCAGACAATAAAGCGGAAAACGTTGCTATAAAATTGAATTGATGTTTTCTCTGATGGGAGTACATATTTGTGATAAATGGCTGGGAGATACGATATGTGCAGGTATGTTAGTATGTACATTGACAGGTAGAAATAGCCAGATAGATAGAACGAGCGACAATCATGGACAACAACAAATAGCGGCATAAAAACAACGAAGAGAGCAGCCAGACAGACAGCTATACATTATAGAGAGCAGAGAGAGCGAGAGCGACACATGAAGAGCGCGCGCTTCAGACGTTGTCGGTTTTTTTTACTCACGCGACGAATGGAATATGAAATACCACTTGAAGCACTCGACGGAATTCAATAGCTTGTTTTCTCAATTCGATTTGTAATGCACTTTCTTTTGCGTTGCCTATATTTAATTTTTTGTTGTTTAATGGTTGGCACCACGCAGTCCACAAAAAACGTAATCACGAATTATAATTCAGCAAAGGAAACGTGTACCACGTACGACGCACAACGGCAGCAAATATCGAACTGAGGCGGCAAAGCTGACATGTCAAGAGCATAGCAGCTGGAGCATGAGAGCGATAGAGATGGAGAGGCACTGTGTGAGCGAACGTGGCAACAAGAAGAACGCGCGCAAATTAAGTGAGCGCAGAGAGCCTAAAAAGCACGCGTACATTGGTAATGAGCACTTTAAATTTGCAAGCAAAATTAACGAGCTCACAATCGAATGGTTAATGTAATTGAAATTGATAAACATACATAAACTAATTATTTGTATATCTATTTATAACTCATTTTTATTATATTATTTTCTTAATAGATTTTTTGTAGGCAAGCAGAACATGTTTATGCAGCAGAAATAACACAATATATACCACTGTAAGAAGGCAAATGCTGGTCATATTTCCGCAGGTAGTTCAGAGCAAAAGAAAAAGAGAGAGCAAGAGCGATAGCAAAGGACGCCGCTCAGAGAACAAATCCACCAAAGAAAAATGCAAATAAAAAGAAATCAGCAAAAAGAGCGAGAGACCGTGGGAGAGAGAGCAAGAGAGCGGATATTTTCATTGAAATGATCACCAGCACATATTTAAAGCATTTAAAAGCGTGGAGCGCTGCGTCTCGCGACACTCAGCAATCTTATTGGAATACATTGTTTGTTTAAGTTAGTTGGACCGTGTCTGAGTATGGGTCAAGTTCAAGAGATAATAAAACAATTATCGAGTTGTGAATCGGAAGTTGTATACGCATATAAATCGGCGAATGCCAGATCATTACCAGTTTTGATTACAATTGTTTTGCCTTATCTAATTGTTCAATTCGTAAAATATGACATTTCTCTGGACTCGTCAAACAGTTTCCCATTGTTGCACTGCAAATTCTAATTAGCATGCAAATTGAACCTAGATTTCTATCCCATAGACAGCTACATGTGTTTATGTATTATGCAAAAATACAACAACAATACAATAATTAAATTTTAAAAAATTGTAAAGTTCTTCCAATTTCCCAGTGGGTAATATAATAAGAAAATCTTTAAGTTCGGACTGACTACAAAACTAAAGGCAAGTCATTAGTGGCACTCTGTGCACCCTTTTCCTGTTGTCAACCTGAGCAGCAAAAAGGTCTATACTTGTTGATTAATGCTACAAGCACTTTTTACCCATCCCCCCGCGACTCACAACAAAGTTTTGTGGCTGTTTCGTTTTTCTTTGAGTGCGCAAATAATTAGGAAAATTTTAATCATGCTAATCAACTCAGGTACTTTCTCAGGACAAACACAGACCCAACCCAACCAAACTCAACTCAACCTCTTCCAAGTTTGCTTGAGTTTTTTCTTATTATTTTTCATCTTGCAATCCTATTTGCCGGTAAGCTTTTTACGAGGCACTTTTCATGATGCTGGGCGGAAAACAACTTTGACTAATGATGCTGTCTCGACGGACGATTTTCCCGCTCTACCCCTCTCTCACTCCCTCTCTCGTTCCGCCTTTCTCTTAGAGAGACAATAATAGGACAGCATCGTGAGGTCAAAGGCAGTTGCCACAAACTGTTGGCGCTTCTTGCAAGTCATTATTAATGTACGTCGTTTACTAGGGATCCTGCAGGATGCTACTGGAATTTGGGGGCTTGGAAGGAGCGTCGAAGCGGTTGCAGCAGGTGGTCTCTGTCCCTGCTTCTACACTAAAGTTGTGTTGCGCTAAGTTGCAACCATTTCTATTGCCACCAAAGGACGCTTTTTGAGCATAGCTGCAACAATTTCCGGCATCAATTGCCACAACAAGGCACAGTGGTAAATAATGTAGCTGTAGTGTATTCTATATGCATTTATCAGAGCTAAAATTTAATAAAATATGTGAAAAACCAAAGAACTTCAACTGAAATTGAAGATAAGAAATTGAAGAAGAAGAATTAGAATACAATAGCTATAATCATACATATGTATACAAAAGTTCGTTATAAGAATTATAGATTTATTGTATTTATAAATAATAATAATCAATATAAATAATAAATTTGATATTTCTCAGTTATACAAAAATTTGTAAACTAATAAACTTATTAAATCTAATTTAATATTTAATATAATATGATAATATATATTTAAAAAAATTGGATTATATACAAAAATAAAATAAATAGTAAACTTATTATTTTTATATAATAAATAAATAATTTCTTTTTGAACTTACTTAAGATTGTATCATATTGTATGACAAAAATGATTCAAGACTCTTAAAAGTTGGCTTATTAAATTGAAAATCAAAAGATCCATTGAACAAACTTTTCAATAAACATTTGAAACGGGTAGAAAAAAAAGTATATTAAATGCTTCGCATTATTAATCATAAACTCTCTTTGAAAATTAAATTCAAAACTTAGTTCCTTAGTTCGCTTCGCCACAGCCAGAGATCTGAAGTAAACCTCTTTGATTGGTTGCCTGGCGACGACTGTCAACAAGGATTGTCTTCAGTGAGCTGCTTACGAGTTTCAGCTGTGGCCAGAAGTTTGCTTTTGTTTTGAGCTTAATTGAAATAAACTAAGTTTGTATTTAATTGGCATACATATTTAATGGTCATAATGAGAATTGAAAGAGCAGCACAGCTCATAGAGAGAAGCAAAGGCATAGCCAAATCCCACACACACACACACACACACACGTGCAGTAAATCAATTGGCTAGATTGTGAATGCATTTGTGTTGACAGTTGTCAAGCATTTTCTAGCTCAATAGCTGCAATCAGAGCTGGCACTCGAAATTGGAATTGTTTATTTCTGCCTCTGTTTGCGGCTCGGGGCTCTGGCTGAAAAATGCCAATCGTTCACATACTATATATTGTCCTGCTGACAGTTACCCTGCCTGGCTGCCATCAGCCGTATTGCTATTGCCATTGCCATTGCCATTGCCGAAATTTGATTTTCGATCCCCAAAAATCACACTTCAATGCATTCGTTGACACTTCAACGAGCCACAAGCAGCCTCGTTTGTTGTGCAATTCAATTCAATTTCCAGCTAGAGTCTCTAGCCTGTCTGTCTGCCTCTCTGCCTGTCTGTCTAGCTGTCTATCTGGCTATCCCTCTGCTTAGTTTCGCTCATTGCTGGCCAAATTATGCGGCATCGCATTTCACGACCAGAAACCATTTGTCTATTCACAAGCTGTTGCATTACGCACATTCACATTTGATTGCGCTGAGACCTGCTGATTGAAACGCAATCAATGTGATCCAAGAGAATAAGAGATAAGGCTAAGCGGAAATGCTAGAGAAAATGTTCTGATTAGATATTTGGCTGAGGCCAATAAGATTGCGAAACGTTCTCTAAGAGTAGCCGAATCGCTTTTATTTCTCAGGGTCTTGAAACCCAAAGAAAAGCGGAAAAACTCTCTGCTTGATTAATTCAGTACAAACTACTATATAATAATAATAATAATATAATAAATAATTTAGTGAAATCTTTTGCAGACTCACACGATTATCTATCACTTGCTTTATAGTCTAATTGATTCCAGCTCTAATCAATCATATTCAAGCTCCACTTTAGCTCCATTTTAAAGAGCCGAAAACTTTGTTATCGCTGCAGCACATCAAATCGCATTTTTAGCCACTAAATCACCCAAAAAAATAAGAGAGCAAAAATAGAACAAATGGCTACTAGACGAGACGCATACATCATCCGAATGTAATCGTTCACAGTGCCTCCGAAAAGCTAACGTGCACTCTGGTGCCCCCAAAACGTAAATGCCCCTGCGGTCCGAGCTATGCGTTACTTAATGGTCAAGAGCGAGGCACAAACTGCTAGCCCTGTGGCATAACAAATGGCGAACAAGTGCGCCCATTATTCTAGCCCCCGAAACTGTGAACGTGGATCCATGGAGCTTGTGGCATTCAGTTTATTTTGTTTGCGTAGCAAATGTCGTGTAAAAGCTGAAAATTGTTGAAGCGCCCCAAGAATCATCAGCTACAGCAGTAGCTGTGGCAGAGGCAGAGGCAGAGGAAGAGGCAGTGGCAGTGGCAGCATCAGTCGTGGCCAAAACTACGCAAAATTTTGAGCTGACTAACGAGCTTAACGGAAATGCAAAAGAAAATGCACAAAAAAATAAAGGAAAATTAAGCTGGAAATTTGTTAGAAGAGCGCGTAGAATAAAAAAAAAAAGTGTGCAAAAATTTATTTGGTGTTCAATAGAAATACGAGTAGATCAAAAGTTGAGGCTAGGGCAAAAAATAGTCCTGCTAAAGATATCGAAGCGATGAATAGCTAAAAATCTACATAAATAAAAAGAGACTGAAAATGAGAATGAGCATGATGAAAGCAAAACTTGTAATGCAAAGAAAATTAAATTAAATTTTGCGAGAGCGACACTTGGCAAATACACATAAATAATGAATGAATTTTTGCGCCCTTAATCAGAGCCACAAAACACGATTTGCAATTGTGAACAACTCATAAATTCTCAATGCATTCAAGGAATTTGAGCACTGTTAATTTTTTGAGAGCAGAAATGATTTATATATTAATATTAAATATTAATATTAAATATGATGTGTAGGAAATGCCTGTTATGTTTATATATATAATATATAACATATATACATATATCAATATCTTGACAGATACCTCTCTTGGCATGTCGCTTTCCAAAGCTCTCACATTAACAATGGGAACTTTGTTAAGCTACCGCTTTATGTTTGTTAAGCAGCTTATTCTTATGGGGCAGCAACTGCAGTGCCCTCAGCTCATGCTGCGGCACTTGCCACATTTTCTGCGCCATTAAATGCAGCTCAGAGCCAAGAGGTTAAAGCCAAAGCTAAATAGAGGCATGTTTGGCTAAATGCCTACAGGCAGCTATATATTCTTTACTTTTTTAAGAGCATTTTTTGTTTTGCTTTGGAGCTTGTTTTTCTCAAATCAAAACCAAAACCCAATTGCTGGCAATTCACATGTAAATGCAAACAAATTCAATGCTTTGATTTGCCGTTCAATTTGTTAGCAAGTTGCTGCCAGATTTGTATGCATGACTGCAACAGCCTGCATTTAGGGCTTGGCGCCACAGCCGTTACGATAAAGGGCTTACGATAAGAGGGGCTACGATAAAAATAAAACCTGCAATTTTTGAATAGGTAACAAACTAGAGGGGGAAATTCTAAACGATTCATAATACATAATTTTAAATTATACGCAATAAAAAATAAGAAATTCGTTATAATAAATAATAAATGAAAAAATAGTAAATACTAATTAATAAACTTTTTATTCTATAATGATAATTAAATATTTAATTTAAAAAAATCATAAACAACCTATTTTATATCTATCATAGATAAATAAAAATAAATTAATTCGAAATATACGTAAACTAAATAATAAATAATCAAAAACCTAAATAAATGAATAATAATAAGTAACAAATAAATAAAAATAAATAAATAAAAAAATAAAATAAATAAACTACAATAACAAAAAAATATTGTACAAAATAATAATTGTACACAAAAGAAGTCCTTTAAAACATGAATAAATGAATAAAATAAATCAAATCCAATAAATAATAAAAATAAATTTTACAAAACTGTTAAACGTTTACCGCATATTTCTCTCTCATCGAATTTCTAAATAAAATTCAAATTAAACACTTATTCATTTATGAATGCAGTGCAAATTTATTTAAAAAATAAACTTCTTCATGAATATATATGGCAGATTTCCCGAATACTGAAATGCCGAAGCACGCAAATTTGCATTAAAAGAGAGGAAGGAAAATATAGAAATGCAGTTGAAATATGTACGTACATATATATGTATGAATGCTAAAATATATGTATATATATGTGCATATATAGTGTGTAGCTCAGTGCCTCTGCCTGCCTGCCTCTGCCTGCCTTGCTTGATTGTGTGTGAGCTAGGAGAAAAATGTTTTAAAATGCGGGCTGTTCCTGAGTGCCAGGGCAATTACATGCAACTTCCCTTCTCTCTGTTTCTCTTTTTAAGTGCTCCCATTCTTTGGCATACTATTTGTTGGCTTTTTCGACCACCTACCTACTTACCTTTCGGGCTGCACTTTATGCAAGCATAATAAATTTGTGAACCTTGCTTTGTTTTACGACACATTTTTCCATGCTGCGCTCGCCTACTGTAAAGGGTGTCGACGAATTGAGTGAGTTTTGGTTGCGGTGAAAGCAATGAGGTGCTTTAAGGAATTTCTAGACTCGCCATGGAGTATTGTAGAGAGTCTCTCTCTCTCTCTTTCTTTCTTGATAGATCTTAAGATATGCTTAATAAAATATGTCATAAAGTTGATCGTTAGCTCTGCACTTCTCATGCATAAATGTGGGACTTTTTAAATGACACCTCTCTTTATCAGAAAGTAAAAAGCGCCTCTCTATACAATTCTCATATCCATACTATATTCCTGTAAAATGACTCTGTGCAATTCTTTTACAAGTTTATCAAAACATCAAACAGCTCTCTACACAATTCTCATCTCTATATATTATATTTCTATGCCACTTTCTCTAAACTGTCAAACACCTCTCTATGCAATTCTCATGCAACTTGGTAAGCATTCAAGCAGCATTAGCCCAATAAAAAGGATTCATCTTATATCATCAGTTTTGTTATCTAATCATGTGCTTCCAGCTGACTAGACACCCATTATACTTGGGGTTTTATAATGCGCGCGCACACATGCACAGACGCGCACACATGCATAGACGCGCACACACGTAAGCATTAATTCGCATTTAGTTTTCTTGTCATTTTGTGCACTGCTCGTTGCTTTCTTTTGTGAGAGACCTTCAAATTACAAAGCCCGACCCAGCACAATGTCATAATTACACTTACTATTTGTTAAGGTTATGTGTGTGTGTGTGTGCGAGTCGCACTCTCTCTCTCTCTCTCTCTCTCTCTCTCTCTTTCTGTATGAGCAGAATGCACTGCTTAAAGCTGAACCGACTATTCCATCGATGGGCAAACATGTTGAAAGCAAACGTTGAACACTCAAAATGAGAAACAATAATGGATTGCAATGGATTGTATTTACATATGGATTTGCCAGTCAGCCAGCCATAGGGAGAGCAGTTTCGATATTGCACAATGCATCGCACTAAGTGGATGGGAATCGAAGCTTTAGACGCTGCACAGTGACTAGAGGCAGTCGCAACGACCCCGCCCACTAGTCGCCGCACTAGTAATGGAAACGAATAAATCTTGAATGCCTCAAATATTTGCTATATGCGACGCTGTCATGTGTGTAGAACAGACTGTTGCACGGATGCTAGACCCAGACCAGGGTGCTGTAAAACAAATTTCTATACAACACTCTGTGTAGAGACGAGAGAGAGAGAGAGAGAGAGAGAGAGAGAAATAAAAGAAATCACCAAGTTACAGTTGCCGTTGCCGTTGCTGGTGCGAGGCATTCAGCACCATTATAATAGTTTGCAGCGCCTCCAGCACGAACTGCAGAAGGCGTCTGAGGCGGAGGCGGAGGCGGGGACGGAGCGTGGACTTAAACTCACTTTGACACTCGAGAGCCGCAACGAGATAAAAATGGCTGCGAGTCCAGGCAGCCAGAGCAGCCAAGCACCCAGCCAGCCGTTGCCTTGTCTGGAGCTGCACAAGATGGTGGGCGTAGGTGTTAGGAGACAACAACACGCACTGCATGCAAACAGCGAACTTTCTGCGTGCTCTTAAAATAATATATAAAATATGCATTGCAAGAGCTAAACTAGATAACGGCATAATATGATATTGCGCATACGCCGCATGGCCAGCTGCAAATAGCATAATCTGCTTAAAGCTAAAACGATATCAGTTACAGCAAAAAGGCGTAAACTGAGAACTGAACTTTATCTTTAAGATCAGCATATGCATTGTATACAATAATATACAATATTATTGATATTATTATTATATGATTATCATTAAAATGGATATGGTCCACTAATTGTACAGTTTATTAAACTGGTTTTATTAAAAGAATTCTATAGCATTTAAGCACATTAAAAGAGCTTTTAAAGCTAGAGCAAAAGTTTTTTTATCTTTACTGAATTTCAAACCTTTAAGTGTACAAAATATTTCAATAAGAAACGGATTGCCTCCTACAATCAGTAAGAGATTAGGCTTCTCATTTAAATCAAATGTAACTGGACTTAGTCAAAGCTTAAAGATTACTAAGCTGCCTCAGACACAGCTTATGCTGACATCCGCTCCCATCTGCCATACTCATTATCCAATTACATCAATTGGAGGTCTCGTCAATTTTCAGCTGAGGTTATAGACCCAATGGCAGGAGCAAATTTCTGTCATAGCGCTGTCAATGCAAATCAAGCCATAGACCACGCCCACGTTGCATTATTCTTTTTGCTGGCTGTCGATTTTTGTGGCAATCTGTTGCGAAAACACAACGAAACGAGTCGAAACGAATGGTATGTTGATAAAACACAAATGCTAAACGAAGTTGCCTGAAAAATGCAAAGCGGACGATTGTTGTTCCTGCCTGCTGGCATTGTCTGTTGCAAGCTTCATTAGATGCACGCATCCTGGAGCAGCAGAAAGAGGGGAAGGAGGAGGCGCAGGAAGAGTAGGAGCAGCATTAGCAGGAGGAGTGGGTGAAACAGCAGCAGGAGGATGAGGAGAAGCAACAGCAGATGGAGTGGGACCAGTATCAGCAGGAGCAGAAAGAGGAGTAGGAGGGCCAGCAGCAGCAGCAGGAGTGGGAACAGCCTCAGCAGGAAGAGTAGGAGGAGCAGCAGCTGGAGGAAGAGGAGCAGCAACAGCAGAAGGAATGGGACTAGCATCAGCAGGAGGAGTAGGAGTAGGAGCAGCAGCAGAATATAGAGAGAGCCACAATTGTACGAGCACAAGGCAAGCGGCACTAATAGATGTGGCATTCAAATTTATTTCCAATGTATGTGCCAGAGGCAGTGGCACACTCAAAGTCGCAGTCGCAGTCGCAGTCGCAGTCGAAGGGAGTTCGAGGGAACGAACAGAAGCTGCAGCTGCGTGACACTTAAGTGACAATTTAGACGACACATGAGGGAGCCAAAACATGTAAATTCCAATTGTGCGACGGCATAATGCACACTGTACAGTAATGCACACTGTACAGTAAGCAGAGCAGTTTGAGACACTAAATTGTCACATGAGACACCACAACGAGTGCTGGAAATTGGCATGAAGAGAAATGCTCAAAGGAGAGTATTTGCTATAGAGGGAAACAGAAGTTCAGTTCTCTGATTTCTATTAGGTATTCAAGTGTCATCAGTATAGCCATAATTACAGCATTATACATATAATAGAGTCAGATGCGAGACAGACAATGGAGATAGCATGAAAATTCAGATGTAATTTACGATCATTTATTCAAAGGGGCACAAAAACTTTACAAAAGCCCAACAAATCCACACATTCCCAGCTCACACAAAGCACACCATGTGAATAAAAAACAATTCTCTCTCTCTCTCTCTCTCTCTCTCTCTCTAAACTGTAAATTTAATTAATTAAGAGTATGTTCAAGTGCAAACAGCAGCCAAAACGACAAAGCAGAATAGCAAAAAAAAAAAAAAAAAAAAAACTGACAACAGACAATAGAGAACACAGCAACAACAACAAAATATTGACAAAGTTTTCCAACTCCGATAACTTTTTCTCACAGCTAAACTCCATAGAGCACAATAATTGCAGCCCGAAAAGGAAGTGAAATCAGCTCGAAAGCCAACAGCAACAGCAGCAGCAGCAGCAGTTGAATTGATATATTACGTATACGCCGCATGCGACCCACAGAAAATTGTGTATTAAACGAATGAAAGCAAAGCGTGAGACTCAAACGAAAAAAAACAAATAAAAGAAAACTAAAAGTTTACAAAGCAAATAAATCACACATTATAATATATATAAATATATATAGAAATTAATTTTAAAAAATGTATATAAAAAGCGGATTCATTAAATTGAAAAGAAATGTAAATATAAAAAAAAAATAAAAAAAATCAATTTGAACTTAAAAAAAATTATATTTATATAATATATAGTACCTGCTTTTAAATACCTTTTTTAATAATTTTTTATATTATTTTATATGTACATAAAATCAAGTTTTGTTTGCGAGTATGAAAATGCAATATTCAGTTTAGCTTGGGGCAGCTGCGAGTCGTTAAAAAAATCAGCATAGTTTATTTTGGCTTTGGCCAGCTTAAAATTTTTGTTTAAGGATATGAGATATAAATTGAAATATATATTAAATTAATACCAGTCTGGCTATAAAATAAAAAATTAATATAAACAAATACTGCAAAATTGTACACATATAATTATATATATTTGCTCTCTGTTCTTAATAAATAGTAAATTGGAAAAAATTAGCTCAAAGCACATTAAATTAGCTTTTGCTATGGTACATATAAATAAAAGTAAATATATGCAAAGTATATATTTATATATAGATATATATATAAATTTACAAATTTATATTCCTAACACCAAACTAACAAACTGTTAAGTTCCTTCTTCATGTCGACTCAATTGCAATAATCGTTGAGCTCGGCCCGCAAGCGTGAATATGAAAATTTTATTATGCTCTGTGTTAAATGCTCGCACACACTTTATTATTGAATGTTAAATGGCATTGAAATTATTTAATAATCGTATTGGGGCCAGCATATGGTGAGCGAAATCAGGAAGTGAAATGAAATTGGAAATTGCAGTTGCAGTTGCAGTTGCAGTTGCACAGAGTGATAATTTACATATAATTGAGTTCAGTTCTTATTGGAATTGTATCTGCATGAGCGTGTGTGTTTGCATCCTGTGTGTGCTCGTTTCTGTGTGTGTGCGTGCGTGTGTGTGTGTGCTGTTATCATGGCTGGGCTGAACGACATTTATATGCATTCGTTTGTTCTGTGCGTGTAAAATGAAAATTTATGCACACTTAATGGTCGCCTCTGCCGGCAGCAGCAGTAGCAGCAGTGGCTGCCCAACCACGCCCCCAATACGCCCGTAGACGTAGACGCTGCCACGCCCACAGACTCTGTTGAATGCACTCGTTAACAGAGCAACCTCTCAACTGCTACAGCTATGCAGTGTCCGACGTGTTTCGCTGTCCGCTTTCAAATGAATTATGCTTCTTTTCGTTTGGTTCTTTTTTTGTTACTATTTCTCTGTCTGTCCATCTCGCTCATATGGCTCAATCTATCTCTTTCGCACACGCACACATACTTGCTGTTGAATTGGCATTTTTCTTTGCGGTTTGTCGCATTTTAACATATAAATTCGTGACAGGAAAGTTGATGATGAATGCGGGCATTAAATTAAGTTGAGATTTCAGTAATATACATATGTATGTATGTATGTGCATAAATTCCATATATACCGAAGACATATGGGAATATTGTGAATGTTACTTCGAGTAGAACTTTCAAGTCTTTTGTGAGGCAACAGCTAGTCAAGCTGTGCTTTCTATAGAGACTATAATTGGCAAACGTTTGTTCGCCTTATTGCCTTGACAAACTTTGGCTAATGGAATGCCAACTAGAGATTTGTGGCACAAAAGAGCACAGGAAATATAGTATATTGACAAGAGTAAAGATTTTATATAAGAATTTGAGCTTTATGTTAAATAACATTATGCTAAATATACTTAATTTATGCTCGAAACTTTGTGGAAAAGAGCTCAAACAAGTTGAAACAATGTTTGGGTCACGTTAAGCAACTCGAAATAGAAGTGAACTGAAAAAAAAAACATAAAGAAATGCAGTACTTGAATTTGTTTTTTCCTTTCTGAAACAAACAAGTTGAGGCCAAAGAAAGTTCTCAAAGGTAACCGTTGGCTGTGAAAATGCGAAAATAGAAAATGCGAGCGCTTCAAGTGAAATAAACTGTAGTTTGAGCATAAACGTGAAGTTTGCCATATTATGCTTATTGAAAACTTATGGAAAAATGAAAATTCGCCGACAAAACTGAACCATAAGCAAACAATCAAAATCATAAAAATAATAATATTGGCGAATTCCTTTTCCTCAATGGAAAAACTTGAGCATTTCGCTGCTCGTAAAACTATGCATTGTTATAGACTGTGAAAAAGCTTGCGCCAGGAAAGGTCCAATCATGAGGAAAAAAATAAAAGCCAAATATAAATTGAGTTCTAAAAGAGAACTGCAACTAAGCGCCATTTCGTGCTCGCTCAGTTGTTGCTATTGCAAGAGAAAATTCCAATAAGGGAGAACATTCTAGGCAAATACATATTTAGTTGTTGCAGTCGGAAGAGAATTGAGCTGCCATTGAGCGTCAGCTGTGAGTTGGCTTGTATTAGATCATGAAATGCCAGTAGTGTAGCAGCTAGCGCCATCTGTTGCTAGTTAGCTGAAGCTCAGAGGGAGCTAAAAGAGAGACTGAATGAAACAGATGAAGTCGTGTGTAAAGATGTATGCAAAAGGCAGTTCTCAATTATATTGAGTTGAAGTCAGAAGAGAAAGATCATGAAATGTCAGCAGTCTAGCAGTTAGCGCCATCTGTTGCCAGGTTGCTGAAGCGTAGAGGGAACTTGAACTCGAGAGTAATTTGACAACGACCATCTCTCAACTACTACAAAGTAAGCTTTCAGTTGAGAATTAAATCAATTAAACAATGTTTTGATTGCTTAAATATATATAAAATATATAACAAAAATATTTGTAATAGAAGTATTTTATTATCAAATATTAAAAATGCACTTTGATAAAATACAAACTATTATTGCATATCAAAATACAATCTAACTTAAATAAACTGAAGTGGGACGTAAATATTTGACAAAACAACGGCCATCAAATAAAATTAAATAACATAAATGTAGTAAATGAAAAGCCTTTGTAACAAATATTAGACAACATGTTAGGTAGCATATCAGCTAATTTAATTTAATTTAATTTTTCTGAGTTATGCGCCAATATTCGTTTAATTTTTCAATTAGTAAAATAAACAAAAATGCCAGAGCGCATAATAGAGGAATCGACAAGCACATTGTAGGCACACACACACACTCACAATGGCATTGTTGTACGTGTGTGTGTGTGTGTTTTTAATTACATTAAATGTTTGCTTTGGCAGGAAAACCCAAAAAATAAAACAAAAACAAAAGCTAGCAGGTCAGCTAGCCATGTCATAGAGAGAAAAGTAAAACTAAGCAACAAAATTGTAATCAAATATGCATTGAAAATACGTTCAACAATTTTTGTATGTTTGACAAAAATTATTTATGAGTTTTGATTTCACTTTAGATTTACGAACAATAAAAATAGAGAATAAATCTAGAATATATTTTTGTATATGCAACTAAATTAAATTATATTAAAAATAAATAAAAATTTATTAAATAAATAAAAAATAAATCGATAAAATAAATAATGAATAAATGAATTAGATAATACGAAATAAATCAAAATTACAATAAAAATAATTTTAATTATAAATTAAACACAAAGCTAGTTGAGCTTTGACAGCGATAGTAAATATTTTAAATATCTAAAATCAATTAATTGCAAAAAAAAAAAAAAACAACAAAATTATATGCATATATATATAATTAATTTATTTATTTTTATTTATGTGGGTTTTTTTTTTCAATTATTTAACTTAAATTATTTATTGGGCTGCAGCTTAATCAATTTGACATGCAGCAGCGCAGATTTCAATTTGTATTTTAAGCTCTGTGCTACTTAAAATTCTTTAACATTCGACACAAATACATACATACGTATACAAGTATATACACATAATTTAAATGCGCCTCTCTATTGTAATGCGAAATGTGCATCTGTGTTAATTATTTGCACATTCATCAAACAAAAGTGCGCAACCGCAATACAGAATTTATTCAATTTTAATTGTTTTCGTGTGCTGCATTAATTTTTAATGCACGCATGAATAAACAAAAATAAAAATACCTATTTGTATATTAATATTGAAAAGAAATTATGATTATAAAAAATAAATTTATTGACATTTACTGTCAGCGTTGCTCATTTAATTAGTTGGGTAGAATCTGACAGCTATTGAAGGGAAAAAAGCGTAAATTTATGGCACAACAAAGACATTATTTAAATACATTGCAGCAGGCAGTTAATTATAATCGAATTTAAAAAAATGAAATAAAATAAAACTTAATTTGAGGGTAAAAATATTCAAGAAATTACAAACTTAACAAGAATTTTTTGTAGCTTTAAGAAATCATTCTAGTGAAATTAGCAGAGATAAGAAACGAGTGCGCACCCTGGCCGAAAATTCAGGTCAATGCATTTCAAGTAGAACCCCAAAAAGGTGGAAGAAACCCTAGTTTCAAAATAAAATTCACAAATGCTTAGACCCAACTCGGCTGATGAGACTGCAAAACCCGTTAACGTTGCACTCGGAAAAACAACAGAGATGAAGCCGAACGAGCAGAGTTAGGATTTGTTGAGATGGAGGCGGACTGTGAACTGTGCGGAGTGTTCGCGGAGAGTAGAGTGGGGGCAGGAGGTGGAGGTTAGCTGCATGTAGTTCTTAGCCACTTACATCATCGAGCACACAAGTTTGCAACTCCATAAAATTTTCTTTTCACATGCAGGCTGCCATGAAAGCCGTTAAGTGCCCCATGAGCGGCTCCGGCAAGTTTTCCATTTAGCAGGCGGCAAAGCCGCAAAAGTAATATGCCCGAGCTAAAGCCGAGCGCAACGTGGCTCAGTCGAGTGTTGATTTAAAGGCGGAACAGCAGCAAGGAGCTGAGCTGAGAGCTGAACTGAGCCAAGAACACGGCCAACAACTTGGGCGTAGTTAAACAAAAGAGACTTTGCCGGCAAAAACTGACTAAGCAAAATCAATATTGATGTTCATTCAATTGAAATTGAATCGAAGGTGCTAGAAGCGAAACGAAGGGCAATTTATACAACAAAAGACACACTCGAGTTGTGTTGTCCGTTGAAGGAGCAAAACTCTGACAAGTCGATTGAAGTGCCCCACGGCTGTCGCTAAAGAAAAATTTGTTAATTTTCTAAAGCAGTTCATTAAAGAATCAGCAACAGCAAACTTCCGCCCCAACATAATCATAATCATAATCTAACAGCAGAAAAATGATGTAGCAACTAATGATACTTGGGGCAGACACGCGGCTCATTTGAGCTCAGTTGGCTAGGGAAGGCTGAGGAAGTTGTTGCAATATGATTGATTACGTATGATAATCGCAGGAGTTATAAGAAATTAATATTACTTATAGAGTTTAAGCTCATGATTGAGCACCCAAAGCACTTTTAACTCTCATCTTTAGCTTGTTTAAATGGGCTTGCAAAACACAGCTAAGCTTCTTAGCATTGACAATTTTTTCTTCTATAGCTCAGCGTTGATTTTTATGGATTTGTTGAAAGTTGGCAACTTTTAATTAAGTTGCTGCACTCATCACCTGCACAACTTGGGCTTTGCTATGTTTTCGATATGCCCTAACCCCGAAGCCTTGCTCTCACTCCCACTACCATCCACTCCCTCCCACTCTCTTTCTCTCTCTGTCTCACTCATTAGCACAGCATTCATCAAGTGTGCAAAATGGCTAAAGAAATTGTTAAGTACATCCAGTCAAGAAACTTTCACGCAATAAAAAAAAAAAAAAGATTTAAAAACAAAAAATATTAAAAATAAAAGCTACAATATAATCGAAAAACTTTTTAATGTAGCAAACATTTTCTTTTTTTCTTGGCACGTCCCAGCGCTGGCATAAAACTATGTTAGAAACTAAGGATTTTACTCTTTTTCACACTCCTTTCTTTTGCTCCCAACCTATCCCTTTTTTCTTTCTCTCTATCTCTTACAGTCTCTTTCTCTTGTTATCTGTGTATGCATTGCCTGCATGCACAAAGGTTGCATTCGCTTTAACTAATTTAACATATCCGACTGAGTCAGCTCTCGTTTTAAGTCTAATAATTTGTGCAGCTCTGCTGTTAATGAGCAGACAACATAGGCTAACGGCTACCCTGTACCATAATTAAATTAGTTAGAATTTATAATATCATATATACTATGTAGTAGGCCAATGGTAATTAGAGGGGATAGTACTCTAGTTAACTATCGATACCAAATTATTAGACTATTCCGATACCTAAGTATAAAGCTAGCTAACAATAAAGCTATTTCCTTTAATTCCTCTTTGCCTACTACAACATGTATAAATGTCTCACGAATATCGCGTGTCGTATAGCAAAGCAGTATGTTCCCTAACAACATAGCGTCCTATTATTATTACTTCTTAGTATACTCAAATTAGCACTCCATGAGAGTGAGACAAGTATTCTAGTTGTTGCTAAACGAGGTAATGGGAATTGCTTAGACGAAATGAGATGGCATGTATAAAGGTCGGTGGGTGTTATTTCTTGGGGTCGAGTCGATATAAAAAGAGAACAACGGAAATGGCGAAGCTCAACAAGACGGAGAACTTGTTATAGAGCACGATTATACATGTCTATGACTAAGGGAAGCGGTCACCCTGAACATGTATATATATATTATATATATGGTACGATAAGACAAGCCCTTAGCTCAAGATTTGATAAACATATATACAGTCGATATTTATTGATATTTCATACATATAATATGCACTTTTATAATTGAAGATATAGCTAGACTTCTATTCAAATACATATTATATACATTCATATAACTTTATAATACTCTTATTCAGGAATAAAACGCTTCAATTAGCGTGCACAAATTTGGCTTCGAGTAATTAAAAATCGCTGCTTTGCCCAGTATTCAATTTATGCTTATAAACTATAGAAGTTGTTGGCAATAAAAGTTGGCTTTGCGCTGCTGTCACTTTTCCAGCCAATTGAACAAGTCACAAACTTCAGCCACGACTGCTGCAGGGGCGGTTATGCTTGTGCCTCTGTTTGTGTCTGTGTCTGTGTCAGGGTATGTGGCTGTGTTTGTGTCTGTGCCTCTGCCTTTGTCTCTGACACACGTTGCGTATACGCAACGTTGGCTTTGCACGTCTGTTGTGACTGCCTTTGTGGCAGTTGCTGCCACAACCAAGCAATTTTCTTTTCTCTCTTTCTCTAGCTGCTTTTTTTCAGAGCAATTTGCAGCCTGTAGGGGCAGGGCCGTGAGGTGACGAGGCGGTGCCAACGGTTCAGTTTAACAGAAATTTGATTATTCATGTGTAGCTCGCCGCTAACTTTTGTGCCGCTTGCACACAAGTTGTTGGCTTAAATGCCCTTACAAGGAGCATATATAGGAATTATTAGGAAATGCGGAGAAGTTTTATAGAGTATATATAGTATATATAATATAATATATATTAATTTTATATATTAATCATTTTCATAAGAGCAAAGCAAGTTTGAGCTGTAAGAGTGAGAGGGAGGACGGTCTCTCTCCCAACGGTACTTTTCCATATTCAGTAAATTAATTAAGACAAGTAAGAAAGCTCTAGTCGAGACTGCTCGACTACGAGATCCCCTGAACCCTTGGAGCAATAGATATTTCAATACTTTTTCGCGACTTTCAGCTTACACAAGAAACACGCACACACACACACACACACACACGCACGTACGCACACACAGGTATACATACACACACACGCATACAGACACACATACACACACACACACGCATACAGACACAAACGCACACACACACACACATACACACACACACATACACATACAAGCAACCACGCATACACACGCATGGGCTGCAGTGTGCGCTTACTATGAGAACTTAATTGTTTAATAACTTTTTTTATGGACGTACGATCTTCATGAAACTTTTAGATAATGATTATAACATGAATATGCATGTACTTGCCAAAGCACAAGTCTCTAGTATTTGAAATACGCTTTTTACAAAAGTGATGGTGAGGGGGTGAATTTAGAGGTGGGGGGTAAATTTTAACAAAAACCGAAATTGTATAAATTGCATATAAGCATACATTAAAAATTTGGAGACTCTAGCAATAAAGGTGTAGAAGATATAATTTTATAACTGGGTTTCGATAAGGTTTTTTATCGATAAAAAAAAGATCGGGATGAGTTATCGATTTTTAATGATAAACTTGATATGCGCGCTGTAATTACGGACATTTTAAAAAAAATTTGAAGTCTCTAGCTCTTATATCTTCTGAAATCGACGCGTTCATACATACGGACAGACGGACAGACGGACAGACGGACAGACAGACGGACAGGGCCAAATCAACTCAGCTCGTCACCCTGATCAAGAATATATATACTTTGTGGGGTCTGCCACGCCTCCTTCTCCCTGTTACATACATTTCAACAAAACCATTATACCCTGATTTCCCATTGAAAATGGGTTCAGGGTATAAAAATGTGAAATTGATACTTCTATATCAAAAATTGCAATTAGAGTATTCAGATTCGGATATGCTGCTAGAAAAGATGTCATATTCGGTTAAGGCTTCACTTGAAAAACTCACAGATAACAAAAAAGAGTATTTACATTCATATAGTCAAAATTTACATGTGTCAAAAGCAGAGTATTCATATGCTCTTTGTAGTCTCATAGATTGCAAAAAGAGTAGATAATTACAGTTATAGATAGTTAAAAAAAAAATAGAGTATACATATTCTGCGGCCTTCCATGACTTACTTCACCTTCATGTGCTCTGCCCCGCCTCTCTTCAATTTTTGCATATTACAACAAAAAGGGCATTCATATTCTCATATGGCTCCTCTCATAATCTCATGTTGTCTTTTTGTGTGTTCTTTATGTTGTTTTGTTAATTATTTTTGGTGTGAAATATGCCTTGGGGCTGGCTTAATACTGATTGCTTTGCTTGCTTTACTCATGGCAAAGGAACTTTTTTTTTTACCTGCTCTGCGCAGCGTATACAGGGTGTCTTTGTTGCTCTACATGTTTTTAATATGATTTTCTTTTTCGCATACTCACATTAATTGCTTGTGGCATATGCAAAGGGAATTTATGTTTGTACATACCTGCAATAAAAGAGAAAAGGAAAAACGTTAATATTATGAGTATTTAGCCGGAATGAAGAAATTCTTTTGATATATGATTTACATAGGTGTAGGAGGGTGTAGGAGACACCCTTTAGGGCGTCTTAGTTTAGGCCAAAAAAGCAATGTTAAATTATGCCAAATGAGCAACAATTAAGTTAATTGGTTTAACGTGTTGCTATGCAGCCTCCGCAGACCCAGAGAAAAAAGTGAAAATGTTGAAAATTATGAGCGAGTGGCTGGTGTTGTTGGCTTTAGCTAGTTATATGTCGAATGGGCCACACGTGCAGCTAATGAATGAATTTAATTTATGCTCTAAAATTATGCCAGGACACGCTCCAACAATGGCTCGCTGCCTGCCTTGCTATAAACACCCCAAGCAAATTAGTGAAACGAACTTTTGTCTCTTCCATCACAGTCACATGGCAAATTGACTCAAGTTTCACACACACACACATACACGCACACACAGAGGTGGAGACAGAGTCTCTGGCTTACCTCCATGGAATTTGCCCTCTCATCATCGTTGCCATCCATGGATTTTGTTGTCTCTAGCAAAGCGGTTTGGTTGCCACGGCCACTGTTCGCCTTGGCGTCCATGTGGCTGGGATCTCGCCGATTGCGCAAGAGACTTGTCGTTTCCGGTATTTCGTCCTGCGGATCCACTGGATCCAGCTCACTGATTGGCATGAGAGCCGGACAAACAACTCGTGAGATATGCAACTTTTGTGGAGGCATTGTCCTATAGCACAACTTTAATTTGAAGTAAAATACAATGTGCCCCTAAAACGGGCTAACAAAACTAAATCAGTGTCGAACGCAGAGTGCGTTGAACTGCATGAGGAAAGTGTCAAACGGGGCCAACTGGCCACGCCCACACGCATGCCATGTCCTGATAATGGACATTAAATGGCGAATATGTCGTCTGGCCATAAATAAGTTGATTAACGCTGCCTGAAGAGCGGGCCCCGGCTGTACTTAGAGGCAAGGGCTCCTGCACAGCTGCGTTGTCCTGCTCGAGGTAATGAAATTAACGCTCCTCCATGGTATGGGCCAATAGAATGGGTTTTATTTTCTGTCTAATTTATTACCAGCTATATGGGGAGCAAAGGCAATGCGGCACTTGCCAGATAAGCGCTCTAAATTAGATAGACTTTGAGGCAACTTAACAATGTTAAGAGTGCATGAGCTGGTTATAAAAGGGACAGAGCTGTGGCTATTTAGGAAAGTCTGCTTGATGTAAGTGATTTTCACACTTGTAATTGGATAGGAGAGGGAGAAATGTGTCTATATAAAAGAAAGGGGAGAGGAGAACAATTTTCTATAAAGTTTATATACATACATAAAATATATATCTTTATAGATGTTCTATTCATAAATCTATATAGAATCTCAATATATTTGCTAAAAACAGCAATTTTTTCAGTTTCTAGTTATACAATAAATATTATTGTTTATTATTTATTTAATAATAATGCTGTATAGTATATATAAGCTTTACACTGCTCAACAAAATTTGATGAAAACATAAGCCAAAAATTAGGTTTTTAACTACAGCATTACAATAACTTATGAACTTGTTGTAATGGACACTCTTTGGTATCACTTTAACAACTTCATGTAATCAAGCTGCGAAACACCACTAAAAGAGATTGATCCACGGTTGACTGACCCTCGTCTAGATTTTGACAAGAGCTTAAAGTTTCATAGAAGTCCACCAGCAGCACCGGTTTTACCTCTCTTACTCTACCTTATTCGAATGGTCACAAATTCGTTGAATAACTGGATAGCTCTGGTTTAATGGAGATTTTATGGTATTCCATTAAAATTCAACACTTCAAAATCTAAAATACTCTTCAACTGGTTTATTTTATGCCCTATCTATATATCTACATACTGTATAAATTGTTTCATCTGTATGTTCTCTATCTATACTACCCTAATTGTAGGTTCTATGCCTAACATTTCAACATACGTCTCATTTAGGCTATTTAATGCATTGAATTTAATTCTACACACTTGCAAATTAATTCAACCCAAACACGCATACATACACACACACATATATATGTATATATATATATTCACACTCACACACACAGACCTAAAGCTTTCACACAAAATGCGAAACAGAACCGCAAAGCAGCTCAAAAGATATGCGAACCACAGACAGAAGACGCAAATGCACCACGTTGAATTTTGCGGTGACAGCGACAAGCAGCATAACAAAATACAACAACAACATAGCAACAACAACAGCAACAAAACTACAACAACAACGGCAACAACAATTAAAGCACTTTACAGCATTGTGCTCTAGGCCTGCGCCCAATCCTTTTCCCATTTGATACCAAAACAAAATGAGTCGCAACGAAACGAAATATTGAGACAATTAAATTGTCAGCGAATTTTCCACAAATGCGATACAAAAGCACGCATTTAGAGATGTGCTAAAGTCGCGTTTATTCGGCGAATAACTATATATGTGTTTTTATATAGACGATATAAATTTGTCTCTGCTCTAATTACACTGCGAGTTCTTAAGATAACAAATATTTGCTTAATATTTGGTTACACTATTTATCTAGCTGCTCACACTGACAAGTATTTCGTGCCTCGACTTTCGTGTCACGCTCGACACGCCCTCATCTCTGACCAAAATGGCTGCCAGGTGAGGCGGTTAATCGGTGTTGCAGTTGTAGTTAGTTTTGGGCATCAACCACAATGCTCATACTCCACACGACCACGCCCCCTTGCCCTTCGAGCACGCCCCCTCGACCCCGCTCACAATTCGACAGTCGTCGCAGTTGGCGTTACATAAGTTATTTATTGGAATTTGAGTGTCATTGAGTACGAAGTGCTCCCAGGCATTGGGTAGCTCCTATATGTATGCATACCGAATGCCGATTGCAAACCGCAACTCTTTGAGGTTAGAGTGAGAGAGAGAGAGAGAGAGAGAGAGAGAGAGAAGGCACTGAGAGTGAGTGAAATATGACCCCGAGCTTAAATGACAAACACTATGGCTGATTGCATGCTGACAACTAGCGATATCCAATTGGAGTTGAGAGGTGGGCGTTATTTACGATTTGTTTGCTCACATTGTAAACACCACACGCACACACACACACACACACACACGCAGAGTTTCGCTTCAAAGGTTCATAAATAACCGACACCAACTGATTTTGCCATAAACAAAGCAAATCAAGTCAAGTAAACAAATTAGAGAAAAGTTATCGCTTGTTCAAGAATGAAATTTAGTTGAGCTGAGTTAAGGCTATGTGTAATGGCTGTGCTATAATATAATATATTATTTATAAAGAAGAAGAGAACTTTTATATATATATATATATATCTCATTTTTGTATATCATATATATAGACATATTTTATCCCCAGAGACCAGCAGCTGCTCCTTGAAAGTTTAGCTAGAAAATTTTCGAGCGCCTCAACGTATGCAACAATTTTCTTATGCCAAAACTTTCAAGCAAAGCCAAAAGCCAGGTCTCAACCTTACACCTGTAACTAATTGCATTTGCAACGTAATGCAATATATGCAGAAATATTTAGCTTAAATTACATTTGAGTTTGTGTTAGATGCTTGGGTCTTTATCTAAATATTAACTGGCTGCTGTCCAGAGATATGCAACTCAACTCGAGTTTATGAAAATAACTGATGCCAGAGTATCTGCATAACTGTCTGTTGCAGCACACACACACACACACATAGACACACCCACACAGACACTCACACAGATGCGGACACCTTCACATAGTTGTCGGAAAATTCCACTTTTAACTTGCAGTTTTTGCAATTTTCGCATGCATTAGACAGAGACTCGCTGTCCATGAGTGGGAATCGGGCATTGGCTGGACGGGTGGTTCTGGGACGGGTTCTCTGGCTCAGCAGGAGCAGCAGCACGAAACATAAGCTCTGCTAATGTCTGTCAGCGGCATACCGCACGCAGTCTAGGAAACAGATACAAATTTGGTTAGCAGACAGCCAAACCAACCAGCCCAGTCCAGTTCAGGCCAGAGAGTCACGGGAATCTGGTTCAGTTCGTGCCCGGGCAGCCGCAGCATGTGGGCGAACTTTGCATAATATTTGGCTACATTTTTGCTCGGCAGAAGTTGCCGGAATAGCAAACAGTCTCAGCTACACACACACACACATACACATATGTAAACATTTATATAGATACATGCATCAATGTGTGTGTGTGAGTTTCATTTATGAACCCTAGATTAACAATTTTTGTATCACGTGCCTTCAAATTGTTTGTGAATTGCATGCTTTAGCTATCTTTACGTTCATAGAACTCGTTTTTAACTAATTTTGCATTCATTTTTTCCTCTGGTTAACCAGACTGCACTACTGAGTTTCCACTGTAGCTCCGATTTCACTCGCTATGTTGGCTTTTGAATCTAAATTGGAAAACTTTTGATGAGCTGCAGCAAAAAAGTGAAGAGAAATATCTAGCCAAAATTCATAAACGGAGAATTGTTGGCATTGAATTACCCTTTAGCTGGAGTTGTTTTCAATATAATTATTTATATTTTATTTTATTTGATACTCTACTCAATTTGATATGTAAACTGAATTTTTTCTCTCTTTCTCTCTCTCTCTCTCTCTCTCTCTCTCTATGATTAATTATTTATATATTATTAATTTCTTCCCATGCATTTTGTGGAATTTTTTTTGTATAATATCTTTGACTTGTTATGCTCCCTCTTCATATGTGCAGGGTATACAAAAAATAGATTTCTATATTTATGACTGTTTTTCAGCATTGCGCTAGCCAGAGGCGCAGCGAATTTTTGCTTTCATTTGAAACTAGAAAAAACAGCTAAAAATAGCCATAAATATAGAGTTTGTATGCAATAAGACTTACCTACCATTCTACTCTACCTGCCACACCCACATTTCCCAATTGAAACTTTTACCCAAGTAGAATTTGTTGTATTTAGAGTCTGAATATTTTTGTAAAATTCATCATCTGTGCTGTCTGTTCTAATGCATATTGTGTGTCAAAACACATCAAACCACAAATGTGCGACAATTTCCATGAAAATCCAACGCACACACACACACACACTTATACACCTGAGCTGAACATTGCAGCTACATTTGCTGTCATCTTTCGTCAAGTTGCGCATCAATAAAATTTCGCTAGTCAATGGAATTTACGTGGGCTTGGCAGCTGCTGATAAGGCACACACAGTTGCCGAAAGGGAGGGCGAATATATGGGGGAGAGAGAGACAATACAATACCCTTTCTCATATTGACATTAGCAAAGCACCTGCCAGACAACGGGCAACGTGGAAGCTCGGAAAACTGCTGTGACAGGCTAAAAATGTTGCCGAGCTTTGAAACTTGGTTGGGGCCCTTTTTCTGAGGAAAGGGGGAGGGGGGCTACATATGGCCACGTAGTTGGGTTTAGCCTGCCTGTTGCTGTTGCTCTCCACTGTTGTCCACTCGGTGCTCCATTTTAATTGTTTTGCAGTTGGCCAACGTTCGCCTACGGCACTCTGCACTATTCTAATCGGAATTCAGTCTCTCGAAATGTTTTTCCACATTTTCTTTTGCCAGCACATTTTCCAACAGGAGTTGGGCAAACGCTTTGTTGTCGCACTTGTAGTTGTGGTCATAACTACATATTGCACATGTTGCTATCGTTGCTCAAAAATAGAGAGAGAGAGAGAGAGAGAGCAGCTAAAAAAATGAAACAAAAATTATTGTCTGTGGTTCGTGTGGCTTGCGGCGCAATAGGCGAGAACTATATTTGAAAATTTCAACGTGCTCGCATTGAATATTTGCTTTTATGGCATGGCGCTGGATTCAAGACTCGCTTCAAATGCAATCAGCGTGAAAGCAATTTGGCATTGCCAGAGCCAAGCGGCGCACCACTAATTGGTAAACTGCAAAAATTGTGGTGTCATCAATTAATTTAATGAAAATATAATTAAATGCCACAAATTGGGCGAGAGAGAGGGAGAGGGAGAGAGCGGCATGCTAGCCTAGTCGAACATGTCGCAGTCGTGTCACGACACGCAACCATCTCTATGCTGCGCTTGTGTGATAAGACCTCAAAAACATTATCAGAGGAAGTCCAGTCAGGCTGTTCTCCAATTGTCTGCGTGTGTGTGTGTGTGTGTGTGGGAGTGTGCGTGTGTCAACGAAGAGCAAACACTGCCGCCAGAGGGTTGCCATTAGAGAACAGCAGATGCTGCCAGTTCCCACCCACACGACATGGCTGGCCTCGTGCTATAGGCCTGTTTTCGTTGGCCACAACCACACGAAAATTTTATACAGGTTTTATTTTTTAATCCGGGCTGTGTCTACGGCCCGTAAAAGCAGCCGTAAGTTGCAGCTAATCCATGTAGGAGTCCCTGACAGCATTGCCAGCCCATTGTTAAGGTCAACAACAACCCATTGACAGACAAGAGAGCGTGAGTGAGACGGTGGGAGAGGGGGACAGTGGGTGGGTCCGAGAGAGCTGCTTGGACTTTTATGTTTGACAAGCCGTTTTTTTTTTTTGTATATATTTTGATGGGATTTTTCCCATTGGATGTGACAGGCTTAATATTTATATATAAGAGGTTTAGGGCTTTCCATCTTCACCTGAACGTCGCATCGCCAACGTCACGGCACAGTGCAAATATTTATTTTATTCCTTTGGCTGCAGCAACAGCCGCACATCAAACAGAAATTCCCCCGACTTGGTAAATGTTAGTAAAAATATTTGATGCACACGCGCAGCGAAACTTTAATTGGAAACCAAAGCGAAACTTCTCAACTGAAGCACCTTGAGCAAATGGAGCTGCGAAGCTCTTAGAACGACATTTAAATAAATATACAGCAATTGTTTTTGCTTTAATTAAATTATATTGTCACTCAGTTTATTTTATTTTATTTTTTTTTCCATTACTTAAAGACATTCACTAGTATTAGTTAAAATGTAATTTTCTTTACAATTTCTTAATGCAACTTTAACTTTTAATAATAGTAGCAATATTATAAACTTAAATTTATTTAAATAATTTTGGCTATTTCTCTATCTGTATATATTTATATAGCTTTCCATTATATTTACAGTTTTTTTGAATGCATTTTGTAACTGCCCTTGATCAATTTATTTTTCTCTCACATTTTCTATTTACCAAATTTTCTCTTTCTAGCACTCGTATTATTTTTGTTGCACATTTTCCAATTTCTGTGCATTTATTCTTCTCCATACTGACATACTCCCTTAACTCTATTTCACTGTTCCTAATATCGTTGCCTCAATTCCATTTTTTACATCATACTTCATTATTGATGTATGCAAATATTGTTTCATTTTTCTCATGTTCTTATGCAGAAGAGAGTACTATAATGATTCTTTCAGCTCTTCCTGTGGTTATCCCAATACCAAATATTTTTCTGCCCTCTTCCCAAGATATATATAATATGATACTGTTTCATTTTACTGTTCCTATGCTACAACAAGAGAATAATTTACCTAGTCTCTTATGATGATAATAGCTTAATGCTTTAATAGAGTTTCATTCCGCTTTTTGTTTTCTACGTAGCATATTCACAGCTTTCTAGGTGAGAGAACACGATGGGCTCTGTATTCGAACCTCTTGTATTTGATACACATACTTTGAATGATTGAAGACTACAAAAAAGCAACAGTGGAAATTGGAATTGAATCCTCTCTCCCGACTCTCCATTGCTCTTGATTTCAATGCATCCATTTACGAAATTATTTCGTTCGATTTTTGGGCAAGGAAAATCCTTTTGTTTATTATGCGCATTCATTTCTATGGGTAATATCAAAAATTGGTAATATTTTACAAACGATTTCATCAGGCACATAATTTATGATAAACAATTAGTTAATTAATGATTTATGGTTGCGATAAGAATTTAAAATTAGCAAATGGACTGTTGATCAAGTTTTATAATGCACTGATTAACGCTTACAGACAGAGCGTAAAATTCAAATGAAATTTAATTTCATAATGGATTACTGCAGCTGCAGCAACACAAACAACAACAACAACAACAACAGCAACAGCAGAGAGGGCAAATATTTACAGTGCTTCACTGTGGGCTATGCATATGTATATAGTGCGTGTTTCATAACAATCGTCAATTGAGCTCTTGGCAAGTTCCTCAATCAATTAAAACAATATAACTGCAAAAGGACGTATGTGTGAATCAATATGAGTGACTGTGAGTGTGGGTGTGTGTCTGTTGGCCTTTTATTGAGTGTAAGTGAAGTGGCGGGTGGATGGCAACCGAAAAATATGAAAACGGGGACACATAGACCTTGACAATGCGCACAATGAAATGAATGAAAGTTCAAAATGGTTCTGACAGCTTTCATGAGAGCTGCGTGCGTCATTTACTGCGCTCACTGTGTGTGTGGGTGCACGAGGCAGATTAACAAGGCGAACGAGTAAGAGGGCGGCAACAGAGCTGGCAATGCGATGGCAAACTGAACATTTTTTAATTAATTTATGTCACAGCTCCGACTGCAAACAAACAAAAAGGTGCAGCATATCAACATGGCAAACACAATCAATGGGCAGCAGCAGCAGCAGCAGCAGCACACAAACTTGCGATTCTGGCACACATCAGCTACCTGTCTCCCTCTAATACACACATGGTCTCTCTCTCTCTCTCTCTCTCTCTCTAGCTGACTTGTTGCCTTTCTCTCTAAATCACTCTTTTACTCGCTCTCTCACTCCCTCTTTAGCTTGTGACAAATCATAGAAAATCAATTTCGCTGTAAATTTACGTATTGTATTGACTTTTGTATACCCTGTGTAACATATGGGAAAGGGCTATGACACACTTGCAGAAATGCATAGAATTATCATAGAGAAACAATATAGATAAACTATTATATTAGTTAACAATATTGACAAAATAAAGCAAAAACCTTACATTTATCAAGTCGCTTTCAATTAAATTTGCAAGTTTAGTTAAATTTAATATAAAATAATTTATTAAAATTAAAAAGTTTAAAAATTATACTTAATTAAAAAATTGTTTTAAAAAAAAATATATTATTTAAAAATTTAATCAAAACAGTATTTCAATGAAAATTAAAAAAATATAATAAAAAACTTCATTGAAATATATGAATTAAATAAAAAGCATAAATTTGACAATAAAAAATTTAATTGAAAATGCATTTAAATTTAATTAAAGATATATATAAAAAAAAAATAAAAAAAAAAAACAAATTTAACACATTTGTAAATAATTTTGATATTAGAAATTAAAAACCCTATTTTAAAAATTTAAAAGTTAAAATAATGATTATTTAAAAATTTAGACATCTGAAAAACTAACAAAATGTAAATACAAAACTGGGTAAAATATTATCTCATATTAGTTGCAACATAAAACATACCAATTGCATCTACATCATTTCCCGTTACAGAGTATTATTTAGTCAGGTGCACCCTTGTACTAATTTATTCTAGTTGCGACAGAGCCAAACTTGAATGATTGGTGTGTTGCTCTCTGAGCCTCTGGGACAATTCCCGATAGCAAACATGGAAAATCTTTGGTCCAATAAAATATTTATGCACCGGTTCGTAGATTTGACCCAATCAACAAGAACAACAACATCAGCAGCAGCAACAACAACAACAATCACAATGTGAAAACATTTGTCCAGGCCAAAATCAATTGCAGTTAAAGTTCTTGTTTGTCTTTCGTTAGTAAAATATAGAAATTCTTTAGTTTTGCCAAGTTGATTGCTTGCATATGAAATAAATTGGATTTAAGAGAGCTTGAAATTTTAATTTGATATTCAAATGGGAAAAGCAAACAAAACTCAAAACTGATGCAATAATTTGCATACGAGAGAAATGCAGCAATAATTATTGAATTTACCTTTAATAAAAGTGCAATTCAAATGAAATTCTCTGCTCAGTAATTGCCACTAGAGTGGAGACTCATTGCGACGTTTTGGCATCTCGAGTGCTTAACTTGTGCGCTTCGAGAGCGTTAAATAAGTCAAATTATGAACAGCATTTTGGCCAAGAGAGTGAGCGACGCTAAAGCGTCAACTGAAGGGCAGTTGGCCATGGCTTGAAGAGAGACTTTGATTGAACATTGAATGGTATAGAAAAGTTTATGCGCTTGTTAGTTTGCTGTTGCCTATTTATAGAGTTAACAATGCTACTGTCACTGCCATTGCCACGGCCAATGCCAGGAGCCACGTTAAGTATACGCTCCGTGCCGCTTGAGTTGATCAGAAATGGACACAGCTGCGCATTTCCAGTGGACTTATAATGGGAACTATGAAATGTCAAGCATTTTTTATGCAATGTGCGTCATTTCATATACTCCTTACTCTTACTCTCTCACTCTCTCATACGCACTCCCTTTCATAATCCCAAATGTCATTTGAAGTGACAGCTGTCATTTGCCTCATTCACTTGTGAAGCGATACACTCTGACAATTTTTACAAGTGACAAGCTCGACACATCTCTCACAATTTGATTGAAGCTATTTGAATAAGATCTCAAAAAATATTGCAGATTTATTAAAATTAAAAATGAATAAATGCTGTACTTTGCTTGTTTTTTGCGACCAAAGAAGTGTATATTTATTTTATTTTTATAATTGAGAAGTATTTTCTAGCTAGAAAGCTGACAGCTCAAATATCATTAGATATATTAGAAATAGAAGTGAAACTAAAACATTCTGAGTTTAGCATCAATCATATCTTTTTTTTTAATATATTAATACAACATTCAATTTTTAGAGATTAGGTTTTCACTTTAGGAGGAAAGGATTGTAAGTTTCTATATTTTGCTATACAATACCTTTAAAAGGATATAAACTGCAATTTTAGCTGCTCATCAAATAATTTTAGAATCTCTATTTGAGGTATCAAAGAGATATAAAAGTCGTTGAGCTTTGGTTCATTTGATACTAAAAAACTAAAGTTTAAGTAAAAAATTTTCAGAGATTAAACAAGGCACAGCCTGTTGCTTACGAAAAAACTACTCAGTTATTAATAGAGTTATAAAATTAGAAACTTCATGTGTTCACTAAAGCAACTCCTGCTAGGCAAAGACCAAGCTGGTAGAAGCACAATGAAGTCATAAAGATGTTATACAAGTTTTCTAATATAGAGCCTAGTGAAAATGCAGTGACTTACAAAATGAAGTACTTTCATTTAAAATGAAACAAAAATATTGTATAAATATATAGAGCAAAAGGGGGTCAGCCAAACTAAACTAAACCCTTTCTTTTCGGCAACAAAATGTTAGCTAAACTTTTAAACTTTTTTAAGCCCGAATATTTAGAAGCCTGACAAATTCAGCATGAGGCCAGTTGACCATTCTAGCCCAGTTGACCCACATTCGTGTTGTTTGGGCCATAAAAAAATAAAAAAAATCACAAAATTCTGTGAAAAATGTATAAAATAGTCGCTGGGCAGCTTAAAGCAGGCGTGATAAATGTGCACTTAAATCCCTCGAATAGCATGAAATGAACGGGCCCGAAGTAGGTTGCCATGGCTATAAAGCCTGTTGCCATCGTGGCATTTAAATTAGTTGGCCATGTTTTATAAACCTTAACGCATCATTTAGAAGGATTTGCTTGGCGCTTGGAGCTGGAGCTGGAGCCTCCAGCTAATAGAGGAGCCGATGAAGCAGCAGAAGTCCAACAGGATGTTTTCCACTGTGTGGGGACCGAGGGGGGTCAAAGTGCATAATCCGCTTAACGCGCGGCGGTGCCAACAAACAAAGGGCAAATGAAGCAAAAGAAAGTTGAGTGCGAAGCCAGTGAAGCTCTTAATGTTCGTTTGTCCAGGATTCGTGAGCTGTGAGCTGAGTGCTACAACAACAACGACAACAACGAAGGCAAACAACAATAACAACGTAGCCATAGCAACAGCTTCAATCATTTTTCACGTATAACACAATTGCATTTGGCTGCCACGCCCACTTGACACTTGGCAACTATTAATTTTCCATTAGCCTGCGACGCCAAGCTCACAAAATGTCAATCAAAATTATTTCCAGCTTGTCATAACATTGCCATATGCCATATGCCATAGCTTTAGCTGCTCCATCCAGCTGCTGCTGCTGCTGCTGCTCCGCCTCCCGCTCCTCCTTTGGATGCAATGAAAACTGCGTTTGCCATGTGAAAAATGTATTATTTTGCTGGCCCTCCCCCTTGCCACTGGACACAATCAATGTTGTCTCCACTGCCAACAAGTTTTTCCTCCCTTGGACCTGTCATTAAAACTGTCAAAGTAAGCATGGGAGGGGAAAAACTGGAAAATTCTCTGTGACACTTGCAGCTGTTTCCTCAACGACTTGACACTCAGCCGCCGACTGTCTTTAGTTGCAGCAAATGTCCTTTACGGCTGTCCACAAGCCATTTGATATGTGGGCGTGGCTGGGCTGTGCTCCGCTTGAATGTTCACAGTTATGACTTTAATATTCGTTATGGCAACCATTCATTCACCCGGAAAACTCATTTTCAACCATGCCAAGACAATTTGTGCGCTAGTCGTCAAGACAGCAGGCAAATGAAGGCGGAAGGGGTAAACGATAAGACTTATATATAAAAATTAACGTCCAAGTTGATTTCAACATTAAAATGTGATAACATTGTGGGAGTAAGATATGTGGGCATGTTACAAAGTATGTATATGAATCTTGGAAATGGAAGCATATTGAAGTTGCTATATTTATATAATCATGTCAAATCGCTGATAATAATCAAGTAGTGAGAGAGGCTCATTTGATTATCATCATCATAGCTTACAAATAAGTGAGGAACGTTGCTCGATGTCTGCAATTGAGTGTATTTTGCTAACACTCTGACAAGAAACTCAGAGAGCAACCGATTGCTTCAGTTCCTCCACGAGCTCGAACGCTCTGGGGTTTTCCCGAGGGTTTTCTGTATGTATTGGTATACGAGAGTTACCTAGTCTCGTTGTCCGAGCGTTGATCGTATTACTCCCTAAATGATGTTCGTGAAAAGCGCGAGAGTCAGACGAACAGGTCAACTCAGGGCGCTTAAGCCTCTATCTATAATCGAAAAATCTACGATAATAATCAAGACAAATTCAGAGTTTTAGCACCATAAAATGTACAGATTCCATAGAGAAATTATTTATAACTTAATCGATTGTATTTTTTATTTATCGATAATAATTATTTGTATTTGATAGCTACAAAATATATTTATTTATATTATACTTTGTAGAGTAGTGGAACTCTGTTAAATATAGATATTAATAAATTATATCTGGTATTTCAAATATTTTTTAAAAACAAATACATAATAAATTATTTTAGCATTAAAAGAAAGTGTCGCTTGAAATGTATATAAATATGTACATATATATCCATTTATTCTTACTTTAAATAAAAAATCGAATATTTACGCAAAAATAAAATTAAAAGACTCAAGTTAAATCAGAGTGCACTTTATAAAAACAACATTCATAGACCTTGGTGCTGTTGTTAATGTATGCAAATGTTGAATTTCTTTTATTTGCTGTGCACTTCCTCTTAAATAAATCCAACATTTTTTTAGCATATTACTTATGTGTGTGTGTGTGTGCACCGATTTTATATTCACTCGCATTGTTAAGTAGGCAACAGAATGTTTTCAAGTTTCACGCAAAAAAGGTGAAAAATTAAATTTGTTCGAAATGACTGTCACACACACACACACACACACACAAAAAATGTAATACACAGAAAAAACAGAGCTGATACATATGCTTTTAGGTTGCGGTTATAAAAAGTACAAATTGATTACGTCGATTGGCAGATATCCTGCTTTTATGTAATATTAGTCAACTAAAAATTACTTGACTGAAAATATTATTGAGGAAATCGAAAAACAAATTAAAGTGAAGCTAATTACAAAAATTATAATATTTTAGAAATATACAATTTATTTATTAATTATATACAAAAATAATAAAGTAAGTTATAATTTACTTGAGCAATATTTTTGTATAATTTACATATATAAAAACTATATATATTCTATGAATTTAATTTAAACAAATGCTTAAAAATTATTTTTTAATGTTTGAAAAATACTTTTTATATTAAATATTGGTATTAGGTTTTATAAAATTAGAAAATATTGTTTAGCTATTTTTTAAGTAATTTTAAATATTTAATTGATATTATATATTTTTTTTTTTTTATATAAATTAAATTAAAATTTTTTATTATGTTTCTGAGATTTAGAATTTTCAATTTTTTTTTTACCACAGCTCTCTGTAGAAATACACTCTAATAAATTGTAAAAATCCATACACACAAGTTCTAGCAACCCCATTTGTGAGCATAGCTCAGGGCTATAGAGAAACCAGAGAATGTCACAACAAAGCTTTGGTGCCCAAAAAAAAAAGAGAAAAGAGAGAAACGCATCTGGGGGGGGCAAAGTCTGCTCCCGCGGGCTCTTTTAGAGCAGATTTGCCACTTGTTGTAGTATGTGGCTGTTCCTGCTCTTGTTGTTGTTGTGGTTGTTGTTGCTGCTGTTGTTGTTTGTTATATGGTTGCCAGTCCTGCTTGCCACATCGTTATATGAGTTGCCTGCTGCTTCAGTAGCGCCGCTTGCTGCTCTTACTTTTCAATCGACAATTTTTGCATGTTTACAAGGCAAAGGCAAAGGCAAAGCTAAAGCCAATGGCAGTGGCAAACGCAAAGGCAAGACCGAAGGCAACAGGAACAACTCCTGCCGTGCTTAGTCCTCTACATATTCCTTCCATACCTTTTTTTTTTTGGCTTCTTTTATGAACGGAAGTTTTTGCCTTTCGGCTCTGTTGCCGCTGCTCCTGTCGACTCGCTGTGCTTACTTCCTGTTGATTGTATTGTTTATGATGGCACATGGAGCTCAGCTCAACAACTATCCATGAATCATAGCTGCTATGGCACACACACACACACACACATTGTACCCATAACTGTCATTGGCCTGTGGCGCCATTGATGCGGCAGCTGCTGTTGCCGACTGCAGACAAAATGATGTTTAAAGACCTTTTGGCTCCCTTTAATTGGCCAGTCAGCGTCACAGTTATAATGTTAAATATTATGGTAATTATGTTGGCATTAAGCAGACATTAACACGTATACGCCATGTTGCCGGCATTAGCATGTATACGCCCGGCTGCCGGTCGGCAGTTGCCAGCGGAAGAGTTGGCAAATTCCAAGCGCCACATTCTCGAACCCCTCTCACTCCATTCAGCTGGCAGCAGGAACCTCTTGCCATTCCTTTGAACTTTGATTTCATGCAAAATGTTAACAAAATTGTTGGCCTTGGCTTTTTGGCTCTTTCCCTTACAGTTTTATACCCAGCAAAAAAATAGCTAAGCGAAGTTTGATTAATGTGCGCAAGAATAAGTAACAGTTGCAAAATGGAATTTCTCTATGAAAATATTGCAGGGTATCTAGCGTCGGGTAAGTAAACTTTTCGTTGAACTTTTCTGTGGTGCGCGTTGGGTTATTTCTATGTGGTTCTTCTAACCGACATTTAGTGGCTTTTGTGCTCTTTTGGGTTCTTTGGCATTTTGCGCCCAATTATTTCAATTTGTTAAATTTTTAAGCCAAACTGGTGAGCTGAGCAAACTGTATAGCATAATAGTTGTGGGGTATTAGAATTTAATTAAAAAGGTGTAAAAGCTAGGAATTATCAGATGGTGAGATGGAAATATATGAAACACTTTTTAAACTTCATTTATGATAAATGCGTAATATTCTGATTAACGAACACCAAAAACAGATCTATAAAACCATACACAAAACACACTTGAAACAAAGTAAAATCATTTGAACAAAACTTTTATTCAACTAAAAAGTGGATAAAAAGCGAGATAAATATATGAAAACAAAGTTTTGACAGCAATGCGCAGCAAATGTGTTAAAAATCGAATCAAAAACAAGTAAGAAAGCTCTAGTCGAGACTACTCGACTACGAGATCCCCTGAACCCTTTGAGTAATAGCTATTTCAATAATTTTTCGCGTCTTTCAGCTTACACAAGAAACACGCACACACACACACACACACGCACGCACGCACACACAGGCATACATACACACACATACATACACACACATACACAAACAATTACATACATATACACACACATGCATAAACACGCATGGGCGGCAGTGAGCGCTTACTATGAGAACTTAATTGCTTAATAATTTTTTTGTGGACGTACGATCTTCATGAAACTTTCAGATTATGATTATGACATGGATATGCATGTAATTGCCAAAGCACAAGTCTCTAGTATTTGAAATACGCTTTTTACAAAAGTGAGGGTGAGGGGGTGAATTTAAGGGTGGGGGATAAATTTTAACAAAAACCGAAATTGTATAAATTGCATATAGGCATACATTACAAATTTGGAGACTCTAGCAATAAAGGTGTAGAAGATATAATTTTATAACTGGTTTTCGATAAGGTTTTTTATCGATAAAAAAAGATCGGGATAAGTTTTCGATTTTTAATGATAAACTTGATATGCGCGCTGTAATTACGAACATTTTAAAAAAAATTTGAAGTCTCTAGCTCTTATATCTTCTGAAATCGACGCGTTCATACATACGGACAGACGGACAGACGGACAGACGGACGGACGGACAGACGGACAGACAGACGGACAGGGCCAAATCAACTCAGCTCGTCGCCCTGATCAAGAATATATATACTTTGTGGGGTCTGCCACGCCTCCTTCTGCCTGTTACATACATTTCAACAAAACCATTATACCCTGATTTCCCATTGAAAATGGGTTCAGGGTATAACTAGAGTGAAAAACGCCAAAAAGCTTTTCAGAGCGATTTACCAGACTCCCGTAACTTCTGTGATTATGGCAAGAAGACGTGGCAAAATTATAATAAGCCGTGAAATAAAATGCAAATTTCGCACATCACAATTGGGCGACAACAATTGCAACACATGCAGCAACAGCAGCAGCAGCAGGCAGCAGAAGAGGAAGAGGAGAAGCGGGGGAGCAGAGCAAAGTTTGGGGGGAAAGTTAGCAACAAATAGAACATGAAAATTGTGAAACAAACTTTTGCTCAACGCCTGCAGGATGCGAGCGACTAGTTAACAATTTGGCCAACTGGCGGACGATTGCCTTTTTGCTATGAATTCTTATTTTATTTTTTTTTTGCTTATTTATTAACAATTAAAAATGCAAATTATGTTTGCCAAAGTCACAGACGAATAAATTTTACGATTGCAAACTTTAACTAGATTTAAATTTTGCAAATATTTTAGCAAACAAAAGAGTTGCAGATAATAATAAATCACATTTAATAATTGAATACAAGAAAACAAGCAGAGAGACGGCTTCTGAACCCTTTGAGGGACTGATAGTTCAATACTAAGAAAAACAGCACACACATACACACAGACACACACACTCAAACACACACACACACACACACACACACATACACAGACAACACACACATACATACACAGACAACACACACATACATACACACACACATACACACACACACACACACACACACACACACACACACACACACACACACACACACACACAACCCACACATACACACACACACACACACACAGACGCATGAGGCATATGCCTGTATATCTATCCCTCTCTCTGTCTGCCTGTCTACCTCTCTGTCTCTCTGAAGAACTACAGAAGATCACTCAAGAATACTTGAGAGAGTACTCCCATTGGTCACTCAGAGATCGTCTGCAACGACCTGTCGTCGGGCTTAACATTTGAGCACGATTCAGTCGTAAAGTGAAAGAGAGGACTCAGTCGCCCTATATAAAGGGCAGCAGCTGCAGCATTTCTTCAGTCGCCCAGGCCTAGCTAAGCATTAAAGACTTAGAGGAAATACCTCGAGGTAAGACTCTACTAGAAAGACTTGTACAGAGGAAATACTTATAGGGAATACATAGAGGAAATATTTTACTATAAAGACTTAGAGGCATGTCATAGAGGAAATGTTTGGAGGAAACACTTAGAGGAAAGACAGAAGAATAGCTTAGAAGAAATGCTGATTTCCCATTTGCAATGGGAAAAGAATATACAAAATATTATGACCATTTAAATCCTCAATAAATTCTGGTATTGCCGTGACATTTATCGTTATTCATATATAATATTCATATATAAGTTATTTTTAAATTCCATCCCACATATTTTCAGGCAGATTATAAATAAGGTTGCCGATGCACAGACAGAGTATAATATAATGCGCTTATGATAATATATGTACATATAGATTATAAGGATGTCAAAAAGGTATATATATTTCTAGACATATATATATGTATGTATGTATGTATATCTAAAATCTTTGCTCTGCTTCGCTTACAGAATTAACATCCTTTCAGGCTATGCAAATCGTATTAAAACACTGAGCTGAAGACGCTGTAGCACGTTATTGTCTCTCCGTTGCTTTGGCTTTGGCTTTGGCGTGTTTCAGTGTTAATTAGTGTCGACACGTCGCGTCGCCCTCACTCACACTCCAGGCCCTTAGAATAATGCACATTATATAGCGTTGATATTATTATATGTTAGTTTGTGTAATGCGCTTAAATGCAGAGCAGAGCAGAGCAGAGCAGGCCACAGCAGGCCTTTGCACACGAAGCTGGTAGCTGCTGTACCGTTAGCTATAAGACCGGTTGATAAATATCCTCCGCTCCGAGCATTATAAATTCATGTGGCACAAAGCGTTTGCTGCATTTATTTTGCATGTCACAAATGCCAAAAAAAAAAAAAAATGAAAGCAAAAAACAAAAGCCCAAACGGCTCGCAAAGGCGAGAGGCGACAGCAGAATGCCGACGCGCCACGCCCCCACCTCACGCCCATTGGTAAACGCCACAGAAAGCACTTGCCACGCCCCTTTTGTATGCTGCTGCTAGTGCTGCTTTTGTTGTTGTTGTTGTTGTTTTTGCATTGTGTTTACTAAAATAAACAAACAAAAGGGAAGCTAAAGCTGTAGCTGAAGCCGAACGAACGGCCAGTGGAGCCCAGCACGTAGTCCGTATGCACAGGGCGTATGCGTGTTGTGGCAGCTGGAACATGCAACGTGCCAGCAACAACGAGGACAACATTGCAGACCAAAACGCCCAGAATGTAGGTTAGATTGCAGCCGGTTTAGCCGAGGCGCTCTCTCATTCATAATGAGCCGCACTTGATGCGAGCCACATTTGAGCCAGGGGCCAAAGCATAAATTAATTGGTTACTTCACATACACACGCACACACAAATACCAATGCCCACATACACGCACACACACGCACACACACACACACACACACACACTTCACACTGACACACTAGCACAAAGCAAATGAGAACAGGGACAAGGTGGCAAATAGTGCCATAAAGCAAGATATTTAAAGCGCCTACTGAGATAGGAATGCAAATAGAGGAACAGAGTTTGCTCCAGTTTCTGAGAGAGTTCGCTTTCTAAAGAAATGGAATTTAATGCATAGAGATGCAAATATTGGAATAATGCGATATTTGTATAGAAGCAGAGGCAAGTTCCTAATTGGGCTTCAATTTGAAATATATATATACGATATATTCCAATGCGATATTTGTATAGAAGCAGAGGCAAGTTCCTAATTGGGCTTCAATTTGAAATATATATATACGATATATTCCATTGAAAATGCAATGTGATTTAGTAATATATATATATATATAGTTATACATAAAAGTGAAGTGTTGGTATATAATAATAATAGCCCTACTCAAATGATATTCATCTACAATAAATATTTATATATTTAATACTTCGAATTGGCTTTTTGGAAATTACAAAGTTCAAGTTCATCTTCTATCATTTTTTTGTTTTTATGAGCAGAAAAAAATAGCACGCTACAATTAATTAGATAGGTCGAACATCACTCATCATCAAATTGACTCAACTGCGCTGTTTCTAGCTGCTGCGATAAGAAAATATTGCAAACGAACTATGAAAATTCCCATTGACAACAAACGCCAAAGTGGAAATATGAATTCCAATTTCACAACACCTACACAGTAATACATATTTACATGTAATACATATATATATATTTTATATATGTCTTATCAATACACACTGATATGCATATATGTAAAGCATATATAATCTTTGATTTTACAACAAATTTGTTTAACAATAAATTAAGAAAAATCCCATTAGTTACCTTTAATTGTTTACATTAACGAATATGTAATGCGCTTTTATAAAATTATATATTTAAAGCAATTCAAATTAAATATAATTGAATAAATCAATTTAGAATTGCTGTAATCTCAACATTTTATATTCTTGTACATAAGACATATACAAATAAAAGAAATATAAGGAAATCGCTCAACCGATCGACACCCAAACAAAAGTAAAAGAACCTGAGCTTCTGCTCAGAGCATGAGAGATCAAATCCACAGAAATTTAATAGTTATTTGCGAACTATTTAAAAAATTAATAAAAATATAGTAATTTAAGTTTTGACATGTATAAGATAATATACGCTTGATAAGTTATCCTATTATATTTTATCTAACAATATTTTTTATATACCCATTAAAAAAAATATTGATTTAAGCCGATTCATATGTGAACTTATATTTATACAAAAAAAAATAATTTAATAAATTTAAATTTAAATTTTTTGAGCACCTGCTATATTATTTATTTCCTTAATTACCATAATTCAGTACTTCAACTACATAAAGCTAGCCATAGTGAGTGTATATAAAACTGTGTCCAAGGGTCCCCGACAGACGCCAAAGCGATAAGCTATTCGTATATATAAGGTACATACATACATTCATAAATATATACCACACAAGTATATACTAAATACTATGTTATGTAGATTACAAATAAATGCGCTGTAAAGACTATGCATATAAAATTCGAATCGTTCGCAGCTCGAGCTGCAGTTGAAGTTAATCGGGAAACTTAAGCAGAATGAAGATTAAAGTCGCATTATTTTTAATAATCGCCTCAATTGCACTGGCCAGCGGTAAGTCCTATAGACATTATGATGGTACATAAATGGGAAAACTAATATGCGCTCTTTTAATAGGTTTTCGAATGCCCGACTGTCCGCATTGGAGTAAATGTTAGAAGGATTACAAAGCTGGACGAATTATTTACTAGATGTAAAATTCGAAAATTCGAAAATTCTCTATTTATTTATCACAAAATATGTGTGTGTGTGCGTGTCGAGTTGTATATTTAGTGTCTAGAAATGTCAACAGGATCGGAACTCCCTACATAGAGTAAATAAACAGTTTATTAATCGAAATGGAAATGAATGCAGCCAAATGAGTCATTTAAATCGTTTTCCATTAGGCTTATGTGCTTAATTAAGCGTTAAGGCTATTAGAGCGAAACTTTTGAGGACCAAATAACAAATTTTCCACGCTGAATGCCCAATAAAATAAAGCTTAATGCAAAATAAATAAATATCTGTGCTATGTTACCACTAATTGAACGCACGCATATGCACATATATATGTATATATGTATGTATGTATATCTACTGCGTAATCCTCTAACAGTGCTTTTCGCATGATTCGAACACGCAATGCAAAAATACAAATAATCTGCATTGGGGCTGACAGGCTTATCAAAAGATTTTCTACCCCCCACACATTTTCGCAGAGTTTGGCTATAAGTCGTACGAGCATGCATAGAGAAATTGATTATCCTATAATTGGGAAATGGCAAAGGAATTGCTAAATAATTGCTCTTAAGCGCATTGCAATAGAAGAAACCTATGCATAAGATTAATTTTTCTTTAAGGCTTGTGCTTTTTTTTACTCAAATATATTTGCAAAATGTTAACATCTAGAAAAACCTCATCGTACCTCTAAAATTATTTAAGCATAAATAATTAATATGCTCGCAATATACATATAGACTCTCCACAATTTAAATTTCTCATCTATAAGTCTCATTTCTCTGCAGGAAATAACCCAAATCTATTCCAAGCCCAGGTTAAGCTTTATCTGCATAGTGACGCCCCCGTCCGCTAGATAGCGCCACAAAACACACACACGTGCCACAATTTTCCGGCGTTTTCCCATTATGGGGTAGGTTGAACTGAATTTTAAAATGCAGTGTATACTCACATCTGCTATGATTGACATGGGCTTGACGCATTATTGATTGAGCTGTATAAATGTGTGTGTGTGTGGGGAGTTGCGCTAGAAGTATATTCATAGGCTGACATTAAGGTAAATAGACACATACATATTAAGTTAATGGCCAGGTGTGAATGCCGTGTCATTAAGTACGCACAAATGCCGTCCATAACTTATGTATATAGCTAAGACTTGGGTAAATGAATAATAGATAGCTACGCCTATTGATTTTCAGATTACACTCTAAGAAAACAAAAGCTAAATAGGCCGAGCTATCTCTTGAATATTTGATAAAATTTTAACTAACTAGATTTAGGTTTACTAAGCCCAAGTTTAAATTATTCTACATTTAGTTAGTTACTTAATAACAATTAATCAATTGAGCTTACATACAATTCTCTCAGTGTATGCAACCTGCTTTAAAGATAAGCGGCGTGAAAGCCAACTTATATAAACCTCAGCGCATGGCCAACCAACCAAGCAGCCCACCAGCTCACCAGCCCAGCCACCCAAAATGTCCACGCACACGTAAAAACCGTGGACCTCACGAAAACATTTTAAGTAGATGTCATTACGCTTTTGCCTCGCCGTCAAACGACTTGGGGAACAACATAAATCCATTAACATCAGCGCATTAAACGTGATTTCCCTTCGAATTGCTAAAGTCTGGCAACGCTTTACCTTTGTTTGACTAACTATTTAAACAATAGCAACGACTTCTGAACTCTTGGTTCAGGTGCGCTAACTTTACCTTTTACAAAGGCTTGAATATTTGTTTCTTTGTTGTCTTATCGATTTTCTTGCCGTGTAACATTGTCGATTTTTCGTATTTTTCTTTAGATTTCCTATTGTGATTTGTAAAAGCAATTGGCTTTTGTGTACATTTCATTGTAGCAAAAGAGGATATTTTAATGGACAAGCTTGTGCAAAATTTAATTATTATTCTAGATAAACTGCGTCTTTTGTGTCCCTTGACAATTTACTTTGTGCCTAATTTGATCACTGCAGTGCACTGATCATTAGCTATCGATAATTGTTGTGGACTTACCTCGATAACACTATCACTGCCGAGTCCGCAGATCTTGTTCTTGTTGTTGTACAACCGCTGCTCCACTTGCTGCTGCTTGCGCTGTTTGCGCTGCTTACGTGTGGCCAGACGCAGTCCGCCACCGCTGCCGTCGCCGCCGCCGCCGCCACCCAATACCTGCGCTGCAATAACAATTTCGTCGTCTTCGTCGTCGTCGTCAGCGCCGGCGTCGACGTCGTCGTCGTTTAGTACTAAACCAGCAGGTGGCGTGCCACTCAAATTAAACTCATCGACATCGATATCGGCCGCTGTGTCCGGCAGCAAATCTAAATCACTTTGAAAGCTCAGATCCAAATCTTGGGGCAATTTTGCATACTTTTGATTATTTTTCATTGTTGCTGTTTATTTGTATGGGCTGCGTTGCATGAGTCATGCCATGTGCAGTTAATGTCCTACGAGAAAGGACACTGTTATCGGGTTATCGTCTTGATTTGTTATTGTTGCAGTTCGCGCGTTGCTTTCGTTGCTATTTTACAAACACACACACTCCCACATTCACACGTACATGCAAACACATTCAAACATACACATACATATATGCCAATATAAACATGAACCAAAACAAAAATGAGCACAATCGATTTTTCCGTCTTGTCGCTGCGTTCTCTTTGTTTTTGCCCCACTACGAGCAATAACAACAACTACAACAACAGGTTCTTGTTTTAGCTGCACTCCAATGCAACAAATTGGTCGCAAGTCGTTGACTACACAACACAATCGTCCTGCTCTGCTTGTTGGAGAAACCTTGGCGGCGCCCTTTCACCTCTCTCTTCCTACGTAATTAACACAAACAAACAAACGCGCACACACGCACGCAATTACTCATCAAATTGCAATTGCACTTTACAATGTCAAACACGCTCTCACTCACACATACAGTCACACGTTACATACACACAATCAAGCAGTCAAGCAACTTCGCGATTGAAATTCAATTTGATGCACTTTAGTACTCGGTTCAGTTTCCAATTAGATTGTTGTATGCGCTTTTCCGACTTCAATTTTCATTTACTTTTCACCGTCAAGACGTCTGCACGCCACAAAATCGCGTCGCGTATAAAGCACAGCGCCAATGCCGATGCCGATGCCGCTATTCCCTTATGACTGTCACTGTGTGCGAATGCGTTTGTGTGCGTGCATATATGATGTAGGGGCTGTATTTGGGGTAAAAAGTTATCGAGTCAAATTTTATCACATCTGGCAGCGCTGTTTATCGTACTTGGTATGCACAGCAGGCAGCTTTTGTCATGTAGCATGCCAAAAATGCACCGTAACGCCATTTCGAATTCAAAAGCAAATAAGCTGGCTGAATATATATGAATATTAATAAATTAAAACACATTTTAGACGTTCTATTATGAGAATGGTTTTTGATCAGTTGATTTATTCAAAGCATTTTTTTTATCGAATATGTTGGATTTTGTTTTGTCGATTTAGTCCCTTTATAGTTAATATCGTAGAGATATCCATACATATACCATAATATATATAATTGTTTTTGTATTTTTGTTTTCTTTTGAATCATATAAGTTTGTATACTTATATATTGTATTTGCAGTTTCCTTGAATAAAAATTAAATCTTAAAAAGGATAAGCATCATTGTAGCTACCACAAGGTGTACTTTTTGTTTTTGTTGTTGCTGTTTCCCTTATACGTAGATAGAAAACATTTGTTTGTTTGTTTTGTGTGAATTATGCTGCATGGCTAATAATTGTTCATAAATGTTGAAGCTTCAAAGACAAAAGCGTCGTCGAATGAATCGAATATTTAAAACTGATTTAATTTAGCTATAAAATTGTGTAAATATATAAATATAAATACTGTTCACTTACAAAATAACACGCATACACGCAAGTTTGTCAAATGTGGTCAAACTAAATTATCGACATAGTATATATATGTATATATATATATAATATGACATAAATATGATTTGTTTTCCCTTCCAATATTACATGAATTGAAATTAAATATAGAATATAAATAAGTTGCGGCAATTAAATGCTTTAAGTACATACATTCATTTCGCTTCGCTTCGCTTTGTCTGCTTAATTTTTTATGTTTGCTTAGTTCAATTAATTAATAATTAATTACTGGCAACATTCTGGAGATGCTTCGCGTTTCATAAAATATATTTCGTTTTCTTTTTTTTTTTTTTTTTTTGTTATGGCCCATGCGCCACTTCTTTGAGTTGGAAAATGGAAATGAAATCAGTTTGGGTGAGAGAAATGTTAAAGTTAGGTCGTTTCCAAAGTCAGTTAATTGCAGAATATAGATTTAGGGATGTTTAGATTGTTGCTTCGTTATAGTGTTATGGCAACTGACTTTAAAAGTCATTGGCCAGCTTAAAAAGGGGCAGCGGCGCATGCGTCTTGTCTGAACTAATTGCTGAGCTTAGCCTAAACAATTCTCAACTTTCTCGTCTTAAAATTTATAATCGACTTATGTAAAAAAGTAAGTTTACAAAAAAAAAAGTAAAACATGGCAAGCGCTTAAGCGTAACTTAAATTAAGTCTGTGTAAAGTCTAAATAGCTAAGATTCAACTATTGCTGATGTTGGTGTTGCTGTTGCTGTTGTTGTTCCTGCAATTGTTGCATCAATTGCTGCTTCGTTTCGGCTTTCACAGTTTTGTAGCGATCCTTCTCCTCAGTATTCTCGGGCGGCTCACACTCAAACGATGCAATCGCGAGCGTATTCTCATTGAGCACCGCATTATGCTGCAGGTAGGCAATTACATTCGGCAATTTCTCAAATGGACAAATGACTTTCTTCCATTCATTGAACTCCATCACTTGTTTGGCGAGTTGTGAGCATTTCTCAAAGTTGATATGATTGTTTGGCAAACTGCAAGCGAAATGAGAGAGAATAAATAATTCGATTTCTCTTGTTGTCTAGTTAGCTAAGCAAATTACCGATTCGAGCAGCCTTCGTTCAAAAAGTATAAATCCTTAACAAATAAACTAAAAAATGGAATGATTATGCGTTCGCGTTCCTCTGTGGCGCCCTCGGAGCGCCACATTGCAGCTTTAAGCGTCGAGCGATAACTGTTGAAATTCGATGTTGGATCCATTTGATGTTCCAGCACGGAGAATTTTGCCGATTGCACTTTAGACCACTGCAAGAGGAGAAAACGAGTTAGACAATTGCCGTATGCAGTTTGCAATTCTTCAGGAACTTGCCGTCTTTTTAAGTCGGCCAATGGGCGCGAGATTTAGGCCAGCTATAATGGCCATCAGACTGTTGAAGTTGCCAATGTTGAAGCACTCACGTGCCGTCTCAATCCAGTATTCGATAATACGCACGCGCTGCTTCTTCTTTGGATACTGTGAAAGTAAAGGAATAAACATTATAAATAGGCTAAAAAACATAAAGAAAAACTGGCTATAATCTAAATGAAAATCGCATAGAAGGGCTGTTCATTCTATATTTAAATATCTCATATCTAAGCCGATTCTAATTCATCCTAATTCATTTAGATATATATTTTTTTTGACAATTCCAACATCTTAGCTGTTTAGGAAGAAATCCTTATTGATTTTCACATATTTCTTTCTTTTACTATTTCTTTTTTAGCCTTTTTGCAATTGAATTTCATTTTTATGGCTTTGCGCTGGGTAAACATAATTCCATACGTTTATGGCCGGGCATCATTTTCATTTACATTTTCATCCCCTGCCAGCAGCGCATCCAATCATTTTAAGCACTCCCTAATCTCCCCCAACCCCACCCAGTAACCACTGGCCACCCACTCCACCCACCTTAACAATTTCGCTGGCCGTCAAATAGCTGAGGCGATTGAACCATTGAACATACGATTCCAAATTGCGTGTCTTCTTCATATCATTCAATGAGGAGCTGCCCGCCGTCGCATCATTTGAGGCTGTGATTGTGTTGCCTATGCCCATGCCAGTGCCCGCGGCCTTGGCTTGCTGCTGCTGATAATCCTTGGCAAAGGCCTGTACAAACTCCTCGGGTCCAATGTGCGACAGACGCTCCAACTCGATGGCCGTTAGCTGATGCGCCAAATGCTCACAGCTGGGACACAAGTCCATGATGCCGAACACCTCGTCGGGCTGCGGAGTGCTCGAGGCGGAGTTGCTGCCGCTGTTAGTCGAGTTGCCGCTGCTGCTGGCCGAGCCGCCGCCGCCGCTGCCGCCTCCGCTCGTCGATAAACCGTTAGTGGTGTGGCCACTGCCCGATGATGATGTATGGGAGCTGCCTAGAAACGTTTGAAACGGATTGTGCAAATGTAGATGATGCTGATGATGATGATGATGCAGCTGATGCTGATGGTGCATCTGTTGTTGTGACTGCTGCTGTTGGTGCTGGTGCGACTGTTGTTCGATGGCCTCGTTGTTGAGCAGCTGCAGAAATTCCTCGTACTGCTCCAGATCCTTGAGCCGCGCCACGAGCAGCTGCAGGATGCGCGACACCTGCTTGCCCAGCGAGTTGTCAATGTAGACGCATTTTCTGGCCAAGATGCGCACCTGCTGCATCAGGCGCTCATCCCGAAAGTCATACGGAAAGATCTCAATCCATTCGGAGAGCAAGCGTATGCAATGCTGTGCCGATCGCTGTGTCAAAGTTCGCTGCTGCGGCTTTGGCTCTAGCTCCAGCTCCTGGACCTGGCCCTGTCCCTGTCCCTGCCCCTGTCCAGCCGCTGCTCCAGCTGCGGCCGATCCTTTGCGCTGTGTCAGCGGCGAGGCAGAGTTCAAGTGCAGCGGCAACGACGGCGGCTGGGCAACAGCCTCGTCGACCACATCGCCCGCCGGCTGCTGCTGCAGCTCCCAGTTGCTGGAGATCTGGGCGAGCAGCTCGTACGGCCGAATGAACAGGCGTCCGCTCAACAGAAATGCAAACAGAAAATTGTGCTCCGGATAGTAGTCGTGCGTGGGCACCATGTGCAGGATGAGCGACTGCAGTGTGCCGGAGTGCAGCTTGCCCTCGCAGTAGACCAGATGCCCCTCCTTCGGCTCCTTGCTGAGGGCCACGGGTTTGCTCTGCTGCGGCGGGCCATAGCTGAGCGGCCGCTCCGGCAGCTGCGATTTCTCCACGTGCGAACTGTCCCGACGGTGGGTGGCCAAGGTTTTGGCCACAATGCCAATGCCGCTGCCGGCGCTGCTGTTGCTCCGCTGTGTCTTCAGGTCCGGCAAAGTCTTGTGTGTCGTTGTCGTCGTTGTTGCTGTTGCAATTGTTGTTCCCGTTTTGGGCTTGAGATTGAGATTGATGTTGGCGCTGCCAGTGCTGCCACTGCGGCCATTTGTGGCACTATTGATGCCGCCGTTGCTCGACGACGACATTTGAATCCCGACGCTGTCTGCCTCTCGGTCTCTGCTTCCACTGCTGACTGCCAGGCGACTCTCCTATGCATGCGCCGCCTTCGCTGGCAGCGTCAAGAGCTGTGTGAATAAAGAATGCAGAATTAGCTATTATTCCAATAAGAACGAGTAAATAGTTGGCCTCAGTTCCAATAGGAAAAAGGGACATTGTGTAGGAATCCATAGAAAGGAATAGAAAACAAAATGACAGCAAATTGGAATTGGAATTGGCAATGGGCAAATGACAAACGGCAAACGAATACCTGAACAGTTAATAGTCCTTAGCAATTAGCCAACTGTCAAAGCGCAAGGCCAGGCCAGGTGCAAAAGGTGTGGAATGTAATTTAAACCCTTTTCACTAATCTGCTTCTTCCACATGCCACATTCTTTAATTCACTGCTATTTTAAATGATCTAAAGCCGTTGAAGAAATAATTCATTGCTTACAGGCTTTAATACAATATAGTTTAATATAATTAAAAGCAAATCACATGACATATGGCAGATGTTTCTTATAATTTAAATCTGTTTTTTAGCTTTTACAGAATCATGACATGCATATAATATTATTTTTAAAAGTGCTTAGGCTTTAATGGACTTCGATTTGCTTAAAAGCTTTTATATTATACATTCTAAGTAAACTCGAGTTTAAGCTAAATAGGTCAAAAGCTACGCTAGTAACATATGATGATTCAGAGCTTACAAGTGCTTTAGCTTTTACTGAATCATGGTTTTTATACCAGCTATATATGATATATATTTATATTATGTTATACATATACATATATATGTATATGTATAGATCAATAAAATATCAAGCGGATTTTATTCACATTTTATAGACAAATCAAAGTTCATTAAAGAACTATAAAACATCTCAAAATAACATAAAAACTTCAAGTTCTACTTATGAAAAGCGCCGAGGAAAGCTAGATTAAGCCAAGAAAGAGCGAGACAGCAAGATGCACATTAAAAAAGTAAGACAATTTGTAAAGAAGACACTATCGAGACTGCATATAAATATATATGTAAATAAAAAACACGTCAAAACGTTATAGTGAAAACTGGAAAAGTGTCGCTCGAAAGCAATTCATAGAAAATAGGAAATAACTCGTAAATGTTGGCTATTGATTGCTGAATGCGACACTTAATCACGTAAGCACAACCCACACAAAGACAGCAGCTCTAAGCAAGCTAGTTCAAATAGACGACTTGCAAATACCATATATAATAAAAAAAATAATTTATGTTTAAGTTAAATTAAATTACTATAATATAAACGTATGCCGATTTTGATAATTTGATTTAGATAGAAAACATAATGTTAGCAATAATAACACATTTATTTTGCTTATGATATCTTATTCTTTATATGGAATTTCTCAGCTTAAACTTATTAACTTCAGCTTCTATATAATCTAAAATACTCTTAGATAATATATTTTATTTAAAATATATGTATATACTCTATATAAGATAATACTGTCAATACATCTTTAGCATGTTACAAACCCTACCATTAAATCAATCTACCTTCCTCACACATAGGGTAGTAAACGAAAACACCTTTCCAACTTCACCCACTCCCCCGCAAATTATGGCTCGCCTAAGAGCGGCGGCCAATCCAAAGAAAAGATAATGAAACCATAATGCTTCGTGTAGTATAAACTTTTAATTTCCAGCTGCTTATCAAAGTGAACGAATTAGAAGGCAAGGGAAAACACGAGAATTACTAATATTAATTAACAGCACAATAACCAAAAAACACAAGAAATAAAAGAAAGAAACAACAGCGGAAATAGGTCAACAAATTGCTCTGAAGGGTTGCGGTGGATGGGGGTTGTGGGCGACGGTTGAAGCTAAATGTTAATTGAATTACCAGCCAAAAGAAGACGCCACAAGGTTGGGCCAAAGGTGCAAAAGAATATAAGCACCAAGACATCTACACCCCACCACCCATTCCAAACGCCACCCACCCACCTCGGCACAGTTCGATTTTCACTTTTCTTGGCGTATTGCAAGGGCAAGGGGCAATTATTAACTTGTGGGCCAAAACAGAAATCAATTTCGAATGCGGTAGAAGCAAATTAAAATCTATATTTATATCGTTTACACTATATGTGCATATATATGTGTGTGTGTATAAAAACAACAAATGAGTGGAATGCACGACGCAGCAGCGAATGCCATAAAAGCTTAAAACAACAACAACTGTAAAAACAAGAACAACATCAGGCAAAGCAAAGCGCACCATAATTTGTATACAAAAGCGGAACAGTGGAAAGGGACGGGCAAGGCAATGACAGACACAGCAGCAGCAGCAGCAGTAGCCGCAGTCGCAGTCGCAACAGAAGGCGAAGCAGAAATGTAGACAAGTCAATAAATGGGGCCGTGGCCAGGTGGCTGCTGTTGCTGCTAAGTTGAATAGAAGAGAATGAAACAACCCCACAGAAAAAATAATATAAAATAAAACGCACAGAGAGTCACGGATGGATGCATGGATGCATGGATGGAAGGATGAATGGATAGGTACTTGAATTTAGCCGAGTCCTAATTGGAACTTACCTGCCTGCTGCAGTCGCTGAAGCAGCTCCGTTGCATTTTATTTAAAATGCGCTCTTTTATTAATTAAATATAATTTGGCACACACGCACACAGAGGAGAGCTCAAAAGAGTATATTTAGCTGCTCCTGATCACTAATACATTGTCATCAATTGATCCGCGCTCTCTTTCTCTCTTGTACTCCAGAGAGTGAGCTTGCATGGAAAGCTGATGCTGCTGATCACTAATACAAATACATTTTCACTAATAGGTCCTCCTCTTACTATCTTTCTCGCTCTCTCTGTGTTTATTGCATCGAAATCAGGACAGCGTGTGCATAGTAGTAGCAAAAGGGGCGCTGCCTAACGAAAGTGGAACACACGACGATGCTGCTGCTGCAGCGCGGCCGGTCGCTCGGTCGGAGGGGTTAGTTTGTGTGTTTGCAAAAACAATTTACAATACGCGAAAGGTGAGCGTTGTGTTGTATTGCTTTGCGTCGCGTCGCGTCGTTTTAGCTCTTGCTCTCACCACCTTTGGTACGCGCTGTCACCCCCGCAGCCTGAACGACAGACCAAGTCGCTGTCGCATATGGCGGCCACCTTTTGCGTTTTTCGTTTGGTCAGCGCAAATATAAAACACAGTCTGTTATTTATATGTGTGTTTTGTACGATTTGCGTACGTTTTTACTTTTTTAGCACACGACGTTTTGTAGTTTTGTTTAAAATGCGTCTTTTGCATACGATATTATATTGACGACATTTTTTGTATGTATTTGTATGCATGTGTGTATATGTATGTATGTCTGTATGTTGTGCGCCGACCGGTTTGTTTGCTACGCAGAATTTTCTTTTCCACTTTCTTTACGCCGCCCTTACACTGTTTTTGTTATTTTTATGTTTGCTTATTAGATTCGTGTTAATTTGTATACACTGAACGTTCACTTTTTTATATTATTTACATAAAACATTCACGTTTGCCTTTCGCTTTTTATTACATTAATTATGCATATATTGCGCCAATTAGCAACGTTTATACCCGACTCGCCGTTCTCCTCGGAAGCAATAGGCAAGGAGTGCGAAGACAAAACAAAAACCACGAGAGCGGTGTGAACGTACACTGGTAACGGAAAAATCAAAAATATAAGTCAGTGCTAGTATTTTTTACACATCTTGGTCACTCCGAATATTACAAAAGTATCATCAATAGAGATGAGACGTGCGTGATAGATAATTGTAACACTAACATTTGTAACTGAACTTATGCAACATGTATTAAAATTTAACAAATATATGACCAGTACAAATCAGACAGAAACACTATTTTCTAATTTCTTAAGTTTTTACAAATTTATTACACTTTCTTTCATTTTTATTACAAACAATTTGAATTTTGGTTGCTTCTTTTTCGCTCATTAAGAAAACCCATCGATACGTTAGTCTCGACCCATCGATAACAGAAAAGAATGCAGAATATCGTTTGTGTCCAGCTCTAAGCAACAAAAACTTTAGTGAAAAGTCGGCAGAGAAATGCAACGCCAAATTAACTAAATTTGCAGCAAAAACTAATACAGAATCCCATAAAAAGTATACACAACAGAGGCACAAGGAGAGCATAGTTTACTCAAACCACTGGCGACGGAATTCAGTGACTAACGGTGGCTGCAACATTTAAATGGCCAATGGCAATGGGAACAATATCAATACGGACGATGCTGCCGCTGCTGCCAATACAGCCACAGCTGCACAGGAGCAACAGCACCTGACCGGCGATGGCAATGGAGCCTGCGGCGATGCCAAGCTGCCGGCAAGTACGCGTAACGACAATGTCAACGACCTGGTGGCAGACTTATGGCTAAATGGCAGCGCCAGCAGCTCTAGTCGTGGTGATTACACAAATATACGGGCCACGACTGGTTCGGCGACAATGATTGCCACAGCAGCAACAGCAGCCGCAGCGCCCCCAGCTACAGCAGCAGCTGCAACAGCAACAGCGAGTGCAACAAACAGCACTAATGCCACCGCCTCCGCCTCTTCCTCATCCACATCAACATTTTCCTTCAAGCACTTTCTCAACAGCAGCGGCACAATTACAGCGCCAAGCAGCACAGTCACATCCCTTGATGCAACGGGCGGCACGAGTGCCTGCAGCAGCAGTAGCACCGGCAGCAACACAAATGCAAGCTCAACGTCAACCGCTGCGCTACAAACGTCAACGGGCGCCAGGCCAAAAGTACCACAATCTGCATCCGTGAGCCATATGCAGCCGGATTTGAATGGCAGCGCCACCTCTAAGATGAAGCGTTCGCCACGGTTCAGCTCCTTCGACTCGCAGGCGAGTCTGGCCGAGTATGCAGCGTGTGGCGGAAGTGGCAACAGCTCCAGTTCGACACGGCTACGTCCGGATCTGCGGCTGGAGGTGGAGCGCAGTGGCATAATGCTGGATGATGATGATGACTACGAGCACTTGGGCCTAGCCCAGGTGCGGAACAGTCGCTTGTACGATGACCGCGTCGACGATGGTGAGTTGCCTGCATAAGAATGGAAAAAGATTCTTAATATATTTTCTTTCTTAGATATATTTCCTTCATCATCGTCGAGCTTGCACGCGGCGGCCAGCAATTCGCGTTATGTGCCGCGATCCTATTCCAGCTACGATATGCCGCCGCATGCTGCCTGCGCAGCCGCTTCTGCTGCGTCGCCTCGGCGTCGACCTGCTTTGCGTCCGAATCGCTTGGTTCTGGCTTCGGCTTCACCCAAAATGAAGCTCGATCTGCCGCTGGACACGTCAAACGTGGCTGGCGCCGCATCGGCTCTACCCGACTTTGTGCAGGATCATTTGCCGGACTCGTGGTGTCAGGAGGCGCATCTCAGTTCGCCACCCAACTCGCCTTTAGGCGCTGCCGAGGCGCCCAGCTGTAGCAGCGCCATGGGTGGCGGCAATGGTGGTGCTCTGCTCTTGCCCGCTGCCGCAACCGCTGGTCTGCCCAACACTTCAACGATGCAATCCGCCGGCGATGCGACTGGCTCTACGGTTAAAATGCTGCCCGATTTTCTGTCTGACGGTCCCATTCTGCACTCGTCACAGCGCATGGCGGATGTGGCCATTGGGCTGCCCTCGAATTCCATAGATTCCCCGCCGCAGGAATCGGATGGTGGTGTGTCCTGCACGCTGCGCCAGGAGAACGAGCGGCTGCTGCGCGAACTGCAAGAGATGCGTGTGGAGCTGAATGCGCAAACGCGTCGAGCTCAGGACTATGAGCAGCAGTTGCTGGCTGTGGGCGATGCGCGAAGACGTGAAACGTTGGCGGCCACAGCACAAACTCAGAATACACAACGTTTGCGGCGACAGGTGGCACAGCTGGAGGTAGATATGAATAATAACCATAGAGAGAAATTTATATTTATATTTATTAAAATGCATTCCTTTAAAGGCTGAGCTTTTCGAGCTGCGACACAGTAGTGATCAGCTAACGGCTGGCGCCGCAGGCGCTGCAGGAGCAGCAGCTGTTGGTGGGGCTTCGGTGATAACGCCAGGCAGCAGCCACAGCAGCAGCAGCAACACATCGCGTCCGTCCAGAACGCATCAATTGTCGCGCGATTTACTGCGAGCTGCGGACAATGCTGAGCAGAATTTGAGGTCAGTTTTGATTAAGTATGCTGAAATCAATAGATTAGCTAATGTCTCTCTCTCTCTCTCCTTCTCTTTATCATAGGCAACTGTTGGCTGGCGTGGATAATCTGCGTCAAATGGCGGCCAGCTTGGAGCCGTCGACAGCGGCAGCAGCCACGCCTCGTAGCCCCAATTCGGATCAGTACAGCGAGTTTAATTAGAAACTTTCATTTGGGTGCAGTTGTTGATGATGATTATAATGATAATAACGATGAGATGATGCTGATGCTGTGTGTGTATGTGTGTTTGTGTGCTTTTTACTCGAAATTTATTCAGTTTTGTTATTCATAAGCCGCCCAACCAACACCACCTACCGCTTGTTTTTAGCAACCGAAAAAACCTTTTTATATCGAGCTATAAATATATATACATATACATTTAAAAGTCTATATACAAATAACTCGTGGCATCTGTGAGGGATTCGAATGGCAATTGAAGGAGCATCAAAGCGCAGACTTGTGATGTTGATTGAAAAACCGGATATAAGGATATATATATATACATAAATTATACTATAAAAAAGTGTAATATATATATATATTATTGTGTTATATGAATAACAAATGTTTATATATATATATATATGAAACACAAAGAAGGAAACTATCAATAATAATAATAATGCAATTGTAAATTAGCGCTATATGCAAAATCAGCAAATTAACTAAAAACACTCGGCACAGTTGTATTTCGGAACGCGAAATGCGAAATTCAATTCAAATCTGCTAACAAGGGAATTCATTAAAAGTAATACCTTTAAATCCCCAAATCCCAAATATATATATAAATAATATATTTTGTTAAAAACAAAAAATTATGATACAAAATAAATAACAAACAACAAGGAATCTGTGCACCTGTGTTCGTAGTTTGTGCTTCATCCAACAAATGAAATAAAATTGTGAGAAACAAATTTTAATATTGTTCTATTTTTTTATTATAAAAATTTTAAGTTAAAATTGCATTTTTAATATCAGTGTATTAACAGGATTTTATTTAGTATATTTTTTTAGTATTCCGATTGCAGTTGAAATTCAATTTAAAATTCCCTTACCTTTATGTAAGAGTAAGAATTGCAATTCTCTCTTCCCACATTCTATTATACTCTGTCTCTTGTAACATGTAAACGAAAATGAGTATGAGTATGTGTCTTAGTTTCATATACCATATTCCTGTGAAAGCTCATACACAGATCTCAGCCTTGACATTGCGCGAGCGTCCAATAGATAACAAATCTCCACACACACACACACACACTCCCTCTCTCGCTCTCCCCCTTTCTTTCATCTGCTTCCCATGTTCCAGCCGGTTGAGGACTGTTCACTATTCCAATGACTGCGGACTGCGGCTTTTTCAATTCCACTTAGTTTAGTTGAGGCTCTGTCGTCGTTGAGTGCGCACCGCTTCCACTTGTATAGTGCGAGATCGGCGACTAGAAAAGTAAAAGAAAAAGAACTGTTTTACACAGCTCGTAGGCGAAGGTGCAAAACAGAATTGTGAAAGAAAAAACTGGACAAGGCAAATTAATCAAGAAGTGCGTTGTTAGTTTTGCAATATTTTTATAAATAAACAGGAAGTCTTCCCAACTAGAAATTATAGAATATATTTAATATGATGTCGAAGAGATTATTAGGTAAGTGCAAAATGAAAAAGAGGTACAAGAAATTGATATCACTGTTCGTATTTGTTTAATCAAATTTCTAATTGCTAATCTTTAAATCTATTTATATCGTTCATATATTAAAGTGGGGCAACTGATTATTATTCATTATAAATATGATTTAATTGTTCTATTTTCGGTGCTAAATTTGTTTTATTTTTTATTATGACGTCAAAAAAGGGATTATCAGCATCTTCATTCAACTTTCTTATCTATTAAATGAGTGTTTTTTTTTACATTTTTTACATTTGCCTATGTTTATTGCTAATATTATTAAAAGTAATAAAAAGCAAACTTAAAACTTAAATTAATAAAAATTAATATAAAAAAAATATAAAAATAAAAATATTTATTAAATATTTAGAAAAAATAGGAATAAAATAAAAAAGTATTAAGTTGTGTTATAAATAAAAATTAAATATTAAAAAACCAAAAAATAAATACTAAATTTTTATTTTATTTATTTTCTCTTAATATAAATTTTGTTTAATTGGTTTATTTATTTATTTTTTTTTTAATGTATGTTAATTTATTAGTTTTTAAATGTTCTTTGTTTATATTTATTTTAAATATTTAACATAACAAATTTTGCTGCTTTCACCTGTGCAGCTTTTCCTTCACAAGTATTTAAATTTAAGTTAAATGTAGATATGTTTGTTAACCTTCCCGTTGCGCCTATGGCAATGGCAATGACCGCCCCATTCGGAAATGCGCACAAGAAAAACGAAACTTGATGTGCGACTTGCCAAATACCCTGCAATCCCAAAGCCAACTAATGATTCAGTTCTAATCACGCCAGTTCGCGTGGACAGTGACTGATAATAGCTCTAAGCTGATAATAGGCAGGTGTTTAAATGATAAGAGCAGAGCAGAGCTGAGTGGCTGCCGGGAGAGATAATATAGAGATAACTTTTAATATTGGCGGGGGGTCTAACGCTTATCACATTGCGCACTTCATTATAATCGGCAATTGTTAAGTGAGGCCGGAGCTGGCATCGTGTTGCTGGGGAGGTGGCGCCTCATATCGCATGTTCTTTTATGGTACCTTTGTAATTGATGTGGCTATATGTCATATTCAGAGTCTGGTAAGGGTATTCACTAGTCAACTGGCCAAATTCCTTGACGCCTTTCAATTGACAGCAACAAAGTTTAAACTTTCTATAGGCGTTTAAATTTAATTTAATTTAAAGTTTCAATTAAATGAAATTCATTAAGAACCCAACAAGAAAAACCAGAAGAAGAAAAACAACAACAAATAGAACTGTGCGCCTTAATCAAGAATTAATTGTGTTCAATTACCTGACAATAATAAATAAATGCAACCAGTTATATTTGAGCAACCCACTCGTTATTCTATGCATAAAGGCGATAGTATATAAACATATACAATATTTATATTTATATTTATGGAAATCGGATACTACGCCTCAGTTAAATTCCAGCCAAACAAATGGTTTCAGTTGCACTGTCTCGATCCCCGTTTACGTTTTCTACGTAACTATTTGCATTCTTAGACGTTCCATTCATTTGCATATACCTACTATAGACTATTTAGACTATATAAGCTATATAGACTATATATGTGGAATTGCTTGAGCTGCTGTCTATTCAAATTTAATCAAATGTCACGTGTTTTAAAGCCTTTTATAATGCCATAACTGATCTCACGCTTGAACTAGCTGAAAGTATTACGAGAGATTGGGCAGATTGTGTTTTCTATGGTCTATTGAAACTAGAAAAAATTGTTTAGGGCAACAGATTGTGCAGTGGGAACAGATAATATTTCTTAATTATTTTAATTGCAAATTATTCATTTTAAAAATATGGGTAAGAATTAGGAAAGAGTATCGCTAATGAATAATAAATAAATAGGTAAATATAATTTACAAAAAAAAATTAATAATATTATTTTAAGAAATTTATTGACTTTAAACAAATTTATAAATTATTATAATCTTATATTTATATTTTCAATTCTAATTTTTAATTTTTATTTAATATTTATTTTTATTTAATTTGATAAATTTATTGACTTTAATTAAATTATAAAATGCTAATAAAAATAATTGAAGCTAAAATAAATCAAATACATATCTTTATAAATTATTATAATCTTATTTTTAGAACAAGCCCAAGCTTAAATTAATTTAAAAACTATATTTTTCAATTAATTCTAATTTTTAATTTTTATTTAATATTTATTTTTATTTAATTTGTTATGCACTTCAGTATACCATATATTATACAATGTATTATAAACCTCTATTATCTACACCCCCTTCTCCACCTCCCATTGATCTACTTGCAGCTCAGACAACATGCAACATGCTGATCCGCTGCAGCTCGACGCTGCACTCGAAGGCAGCGCCCGCCGTCATGGCCCAGCTGCAGAGCGAGATGCCCCAATCTGATCATCGTCCGGCTGAATACACTGGGCCCAGCTACGAGCGTATACTGGAGACGCGCAAGAACCACCTGACGCCCAATTTGTTGGCGCACTTCAAGAAGCCGCTGGTCATCCATGCGGGTCACATGCAGTGGCTGTACGATCACGAGGGTCGTCGCTATCTGGACATGTTTGGCGGCATCGTAACCGTCTCCGTGGGTCACTGTCATCCGTAAGCTGAAGCAGGCTGTCCTCAATCTATGATGCCATATTGATGCCCTGATTTCTTCATCATTCCAGCAAAGTGAACCAGGCGCTGAGCGAGCAAATGTCGAGGCTCTGGCACACGACCAACATCTACATGCATCCCAAGATTCACGAGTATGCGGAACGGCTGACGGCCAAATTTCCGGGCAAGCTGAAGGCCGTGTGCTTTGTCAACTCTGGCTCGGAGGCCAACGACTTGGCCATGCTGATGGCGCGTCTGCACACGGGCAACCAGGACATCCTGACCTTCCGCAATGCCTACCATGGCATGTCGCCCTATACGATGGGCTTGACGGCTCACTCGACGTGGCGCTATCCGCTGCCCGGTGTCAACAATGGCATACTGCATGTCATGAATCCCGATCCCTACCAGGGCATCTGGGGCGGCTCTGCCTGCCGGGATTCACCTGTGCAAACCACTCGCAGCTGCAGCTGCCCGCCGAACGAGTGCCAAGCTGGAGTGAACTACTACAACGAGCTGGAGCAGACCTTCAAGTACTCACTGCCGCGGGGCAAGGTGGCCGCCATGTTCGCCGAGTCGATCCAGGGTGTCGGCGGCACCGTGCAGTTCCCCAAGGGCTATCTGAAGCGGGCGGCCGACCTGGTGCACGCCAATGGCGGCCTCATCGTGGCGGACGAGGTGCAAACGGGCTTCGGCCGCACGGGTGATCACTTCTGGGGCTTCGAGGCGCACGGCTACATGCCCGACATTGTCACCATGGCCAAGGGCATTGGCAACGGCTTCCCACTGGCCGCCGTGGTCACCACACCGGAGATTGCCGCCAGCCTGGGCATGGCGCTGCATTTCAATACCTACGGCGGCAATCCCATGGCCAGCGCCGTGGGCATATCCGTGCTGGATGTGATCGAGGAGGAGCAACTGCAGCGCAACTCCCTGGAGGTGGGCACCTACTTCCTCAACTGCCTCGAGGAGCTGCAGCAGCGCTACGAACTGATTGGCGATGTGCGCGGCAAGGGCTTGATGATTGGCGTGGAGCTCGTCAGCGATCGGGAGACGCGTGCTCCACTCGCTGCGCCGCATGTGCTGGACATTTGGGAGACGTGCAAGGATATGGGCGTGCTCTTTGGCCGTGGCGGACTGCATGGCAATGTAAGTTCTAAAAGTCTGGCAACGCCAAAGGGTTTTATGTGTGCCTTACACCTGATCATTTAACGGCTTTACTTTAGCACTAATACATACATATTAATCTGTGTGCATGTGGCAAGTCGCGACACTCTGGCAACACCAAACTGTTAAGTCGGTTGCTTGCATTGTTTGTCTTATACTAGATTATCATACAGCTTTACTTTAACACTAATATAGATAATCTACTACGATAATCTTACTGAGATTAGCACTTATATTAGTTACTACTACTACTACTACTACTAATTAGCAGAAGAGAAGTAAGTTCTGTCTCTTAAAAATCCTACCTTGCTCATCTTATACTACCTCACCTAGCGCTTACTGATCTTAACTTTATCATTTCCTCCTACATATCTAATACGTATTATCTTTTTGCTCCTCTTCCCGATTCGCTGCTCCTTTCATGCATCGTACCACAAAACCCTTTGCAGGTGCTGCGCATTAAGCCACCCATGTGCATTAATCGCGCCGATGTCAAATTTGCTGTGGATGTGCTGGGTCAAGCTATAGAGGATTCATTGGCCACCCCCAAATAGTCAGCGAAATACCCAATCGAATTGGCAATTGACTAGATGAGAAGACTTAATCCCCCAACAGAATGCATTTATAGATTATAGATTTTATATTGAAAATTTCCTACGTAATAAAGAGAAAGTAATTTTAATTACCTAAAATACTTTTTACACATCATCTATGTGAAATATGCACTTTAATCTAATCTCCAAGCACTTTTTTGGTTTCTCTTCTAACTCATGCTCATACGCAAGTTTCCTAACTGCAAGTATGTATTACCTTATATCTACTGCCATCATTTCTTGATCTACTATTAATACTAACAATTTCGTTTCTCTTATTCCACAGGTTCTCAGCTTTAGGCCGCCCCTTTGCCTCAGCCACGAGGATGTGGAGCTCACGCTGAGTGTCCTGGAAACAGTTTTCGTGGAGCATATGAACAAAAGGCCACGCGGCTGGCGAACTATAACAAGTCCGAGCCGTGACATGCATTAGCCATTACCATTAATATAATAACAATAATTATTACTTCTATATATATATATTATTTATTACTTACAAAACTAGTTCAATATAATTGAGCATAATTTCAATGGATTCATTTAGAGAGCACAAATCGACTTGAAATGCAAACTGAGAGCATTTTACATTCCAATAACTCTGAGCGAGGCATCAATTTTTAATTTAAATGTAAAATTCATGTATATGTGTGTATGTATGTATATGAACTGTAAATATTGTATGTATATATATGTAGATACTATAGGCACAGCATTTGTCACTAAAATAGTTGTCAACTCCTATTTAAGTATAATTCTTATACATAGCTATATATGTATATTTCTTTTGGTATTTCTTTCATTTGTAATTTTTAATTTACTAAACTAGATACTAAATAATTTAATTGGCTTGCTAAACAATCTAAGATCTTTACATTAATTAATTAACACAATTCCTATTCGCATCATCAGTAGACTCCATCGCCAACTCTTGTTGTTGTTGTTGTTGTTGAGTCGGGCTGTTCTCCTTTTGCTATACTTGTATATCGATGGGTTTGCCGTCGTTCTCATAGTCCGAGTTAAGCAAAGTCTCCGAGAGTTCCTTGCGCGCCTTTTGCACCACCCAAAACATCAGAGCAACGCCACAAATTACCTAAAATAAAGAAGGGGAAAATACATATTTAATAAAAAATTTAAATAATAATTTAAAAATTTAAATGCAATATATTTAACTTTATTTTAAAGCCCTAAACCATATATTAGGTTTCACTTGTATTTGGCTTCTACGGTGTATAAGACTTTAAAGCACAGCAGTAGAAGACATAAAAAGCATTGCCTACTTTCAGGCTGCACGTGAAATTCGTGCATTTTCTTGGAATTGATTGCGTCAAACCACATTTATAATTTAAAGGCAACTTTATGCACTTTTGTGCAATCACCTTCGAGTCATGGAAAATTCTCAACTTAATTTAGCACGCAAGACTATTTTTACCCTCATTATGCAAACAAAATCAATAATTCTTGTGTAACTGAAAGCACAACTAGCTGAAGGTAAACAAACAATACTATATATATATATACATATATGAAGCAGCTCACCTCGATCACAAAACTAACGTAGCCCGTCACTTTGGTATTGTGATCATTGAGCACCTCGTGCATCGAACGCAGCGTGGAGCCCAGATAAACATTTATCGTTTGAGCAGGCAACAGACCCAGAAATGTGGCCAAATGATAGTCGCGAGCCTTAATGGAACTGATCTGTAAAAAGAAATGCATAAGAAATTAGAATGTGTTTATAATCAAAAATATATAAAATATTTGAGTACTATATGAGCATACAGAAAAAGCTGAATATTAATATTAATGAAAAGTAATAGAAAATATTTAAAGCAAGCATTTATATATAAATATATACACACATAATTGCTCATATAAATATAAAAAAAATTGTTAATGTAAAAAAATCTTGTAAAATTATACAACAAAAATATTTGCACAATTTTATATTAAAATATTCTATTACGTTCTTTACGAACAACGTTCCTGTCAGTTTGTGCAAGGGGTATAAGTGTATGCGTATAAGACCTTAAAATGTTGCCTACCTTTAGGGCTAACTAAATATTATCGTAGTTACTAGCTGGAAACAGCTAGAGAAGAGCGAAAAACTAACGAAACGAATTAAACTATTGCCTAAATAAGATTTTTTATTTTTTTTTTTTTTAATATAAAAAATATACCTTTATAAAAATTTAATATTATTTATTGATCAAAAGTACTTTAAAAAAAACAGATAATAAGTCAAGTTAGTTATTTCTTAATTTCTATATTACGATCTAGTACTCTAAAATGAAATGTAATTATATTCCACTCAAAATTCAACTAATTTCACATTTTTTTAATGACTCGTATGACGTATGTATGACAAATAGCTCTGAATTTGTACAGCTTTTGGCTGAACAATAAAACCTGTTTAGAAAATTTCAAGTTCAATTTCTCATTCAACTTTCAGCTGTATTTATTGTAGTTAACATTTGTTTTTATTTACTTTGCATTATTTTTGTTGTATTTCTTTGCGTTTCTACGGCTGGCAGCAGTTAAAATTGTGCCCCTATGTATGACAATGGTCGTCAATGTGACTAATGAAACAGTGTGAAGAGTGACGAATGCAATATATATACATATATTACATTTGACACGCTTTGATCGAGTCTTGATTCAATGCAAAAACTTTCCAAAATGTACGTATTTAAAGCAGCATTTCTTTATATATTTCAGTACAAATTCGTGAACACGTAAAACTTCTCTGCGAACGCATTTCGAGTGAGTAAACAGCTGAATAACTGAATAAATACACGGCAAAAGTCGCCAGAAACAAAGAAGCTTTACTATACCGATTGTATATATATGTATATATATATTTGAGTTTCTATATATATGCATGTACATATGCATATGTACACAGTTGCTCGTCCCTGACTGATAGTCGCTCAAATAAAAATACATAATATATGCTACATGAAACATATGTTCGAGTGCGCAGGTCAAAGACGAACAAATTATAAAATACCCGAGAATTGAGAGTGGGTCTGATCATATCATCGTGATTAGCTCAACTTACTCCAAAGATGACGTTCTGCAGTCCGAATGGTATGGGCGTTAGACGCGTAAAGAGCACCACTCGAAACGCTTTGGGTCCAGATATCACGCGCAGTATAGCTCGTCCAGTCTCATTTTTGATCAGTCTGAAAATAGCCGCAAGCAAACAGATGAAGCAATTAAATTAGAAGAAGACATATGCATATGTATATATTATATATAAATATATATATATATATATATGTGTGTGTTTAGAGTGACAAAAATTGATGTTTGCCTTTATTTTAAATAGCCTTGATAATTGATAAAAAATTAAATATATAAATATAAATATAAATATAAATATAAATATAAATATAAATATAAATATAAATATAAATATAAATATAAATATAAATATAAATATAAATATAAATATAAATATAAATATAAATATAAATATAAATATAAATATAAATATAAATATAAATATAAATATAAGTCAAGGTATTTATACTAGATCACACCCCTGTCTAACTAGTTGCTCTACTTAAATCAAAGTTAAACCAGTTACAAATTCAGTTTCGCGTCACAGCAAACTCGATTTCGGTTATCATTTAAGTGAAATACTTTTTGTAATTAAAACTTCTGCTCTATAGGGAAACATGGCTACTTGGAAAGGTAAACAGTGCTTATCGCATTAGCATTAAGCAATATAATTTGCTTTCCGCATGAATCGGTAAGTAAACTGCTACCTGTCTCGACACCTGTCAATTATTCATGCATTTCCCTGTGTGCGTGTGTGCAGTATGTGTGTTTATAGAGGTAATCAGAGTTCGATTTGAGTCCATCAACTGACAGTCGGTTAGCCAACCTATCATCAACTGGCTATACCCAAAATCAAATTGCCCACATTTGGGCCATTTAGTGGTCTGGTCTGCCCGGGTTGGGTCTGCCCGGTAATTTATGATTGCTCAATTTATTAGCCAATTGCCTCATACGATCTGCAGTCAATGTGGGGTGTGTGCTATTAGCTACCACATACATCTTGTATATACATATGTATATATCAGTAAACAGTATTTATTATTATAATAATGTTGTTATAATCATAATTACTCGACTGGCACATACTCTGCAATTGATGTCAGTAAACCAATTGAACTCTGTTAGCCTAAAATAATTATTATGTTCTGTCATATCTCATTTCCGCTCTAAACGAGGGCTAATTATGAATTAAGAGTTGGCTAGTCGGGTGTGCCTGACTAGGAGTTAACCTGGAAATACGTATAAACATCAATACTAATATAGTCATGATTTATTTTTAGCCTTGCCCTCCCTCACTATGATATATTCATTATTGTCACTGGCATTAATCATTTTTCTTATCATTATCATTATTACCAAACTTATTCATTGCCATGGTCATTATTATCAGTTCTAAGCAGTCGCATAAACTTATATTTACATTCTTATCATAACATTGTCATTATTATTACCATAATTATTTATTACAATCATCATTATTATTGTATAATCAATCTTCCCCTGCTTCTTCCAGTACAGTATATCGCTGCAGTTACCTTAATAGTTACTCAATGGACATATTGCAATTATTTCAATAAACTATGAAATGCAGTCAATAAAAGCCTACATACAGTTATTTATAGCTATTCACCGCGAAACTATTGTGAACTGATAAAGCAATTGAAAAGCCATGAAGCAGTGAAGACCTGAAGCCATTCAGTTGGCTACGGAAGCCAACGCATGTCAGCGTTAAATATATTTGAAAAGCTCCAAAATTGATAAGGCACACATACAAATGCATGTATATGTATGGAAATCTATATATGTATGCATATATAATATGTGTGCAGAACTAAGCAGCCGACTTGGGTTGGTCTGCGTCACATTGGGGAGCACATGGAAAGTAAATTAGCTTAATTAACACATTTATTCAATTATCAACAAGTTTTTCTGTGTGAAGCTGTGATAATTATGGGAACTTAGAGGTAACGTTGATACATATATACTATATTTATTCTGAACTGATATAGATAGATGACATATTGAAATGAGCTGTAGCTAAAGAGATATAGACTTCAAATTGCGCTAAGAAACTTGAGTGAGAGAGAAGGGGAGGAGCCAAAGCCACAATATACTTATTTATAGTACTCGTAGCTAAACGTTATAGACATCAAATAGGTATAAATTATTCAGACCTAATGATATTTGACTTGAACTTAGAGGTGAGTAATCCATCGTTCTCCCAGACTTTATATTCTCTCCATAGTATTCCTAGTTTTCCTAGCGCTTAATTATATCAATTTATTTGCGTATTACAGAGCGTTATATGGGGATTACTTCTGTTTACTGATAGCTACTGATTAACCTTCATGAATCGGGCATTTTATCAGTTAGTATTTTAACATTATTTTTGCTAATTTTTCATAAAATATCTTTTCATTAGGCTACTCACATTTTATTTCTCTATCTCTAACATTGTTTTTGATAATGTTTCATAAAATATCTTTTCATTAGGCTACTCAATGATTGAACACTCTGATATTTCTCTATCTGGAAAAGGTACATTCAATATTTAATTTATAGCGCGTAAGCTTGTCCTAAAACAGTTCAAGTCGCAATATACATACATACGTTATATATATACAATACATTTCTGTAGACAACAGGCCAATACACAATTTGGAAATAATTAATAAATCGTTCTTTCAGTTTGCCAACTTGGAACGCTTGCTACTGTCGCGTAGCTCCTCCAGGTCGCGGGCAATGGACACACAGCCATCGGTGAGCAGTTCCACATCGTGATTGTCTTTGATGTGAACACAATCGTTGAGGATGCAGACGAGGCCACGGAACTCCGGATAGGCTTGCAGGCAGTCACTCGGTATAACGACCGACAGCTGCAGCGAGATGACGTTGCCGGGCATCAGCTTATAGTTGAGCATTTGGTCCTGATTGATCTCGCAGTCCAAGCCCACATGCTTGATGAGCGTGGAGAAGCAAGTGAATCGAGTTACGGACTTATAGTTGCCCGGCCGACGCATCAGGTTGTCCGGCAGCACACGCATCTTCTGCAGATGTGCTGCCAGCAGGATGAGGAACGTGGCATGCAGTTCCCGGGGAGTGCGCACAATGCTCCTCTTGTTGCTCATCAGCAGGCACAGCTTGGAGCGGATCTCGAGCAGCATGTTGTAGAGCACCTTCTGCGGCGGCGAGAAGCGTCCAAGGATGGGCCAATATCTGGCCAAGCCCCCGTGGTAGCCCGCGTATTGACAGGCTCCGTCCATTAGCCACACATTGCCCAGGCCGGCCGTCAGCTTGGGTGCATAGGGCAGCTCCTGGTAGGCGTGGCGCTGGCGACACTTCTCATCAAAGAGCAAACCAATTTCGTGTTTGCCCTGGTAGGGCTCATGCTCCATAATCACCTCCTGCATCGATTCGGAAGCTATCAAGTTGGCACGCCGTATAGCAGTCAGCTCTCGCTTGGTCTTAACGCTGCGCACGCATTGCATCATGTGGCGAGGACAATCGATGTTCAGCTTCAGGTCATAGGCCAGCTCCTTGACCAGCTGAGTCAGTCGACTCGCATCCTTGGTGTACCACAATTTGGCGCTAATATTGTGAAGCTTGCGGTACAGCGTCTCCTTGAAGGCCGACAGCGGCAGCACATTGTCCACATTGAAGCGCTGGCAGGCATAAGTCGTCAGCGTAGGATCTATATATTCTCGCTCCTCCGGCTGGAAGAGTAACGCGCGCAGCTCCATCAGACGATTACGCACTAGCACGAGCACCATGTCGGGCAGCAGGCAATCGCAGAGGTATGCGAATTCGGCCAGCTGTCGAACCGGCTGACCATAAATGGATCTAACGCCCGCTATGATCAGGGCATGGGTGTTGCCACGCCTGCGCTCCGAATGGCTCAATCTGTCCATGATGGCCCAGCGATGATGGGCGACCTCCTTTGGTATCATCACCTCTATGCGATTCGGATCGTCTTTCGTATAGTCGGTAGTTCGCCATTTGATTGGCGGCTGACGTTGCCGCAGCTCAGCCACCGAAAGCGGATTCATCATCTTGGCGAATTCCGAATCTTCCATGCTGACGGGCTCTGGCGGCGGAGCTGGAGCTGGTGCTGGTGCTGGAACCTGGATAGGAGCTGGTTCCGGTGCAGGCACGGGAGACGGCGCCGGCGGAGGCGCCGATTGCATAAGTTCACAAAGTTTTTCATTACAAAGTTGACTCTGCGGCAACAAAAAATTGACCCAGGGTCGGAAACCTTTGAATTTTGGCAATGCACGAAACATGATTTATAAAAATAAAATATGATAATAAATAATCTTAATATAAATATGGCAACTTTTTAAAATTTTAACATAGAGTGAATACAAATGACAAGACAAACTGAACATTAGTTCAGCCGGAAGTTGTATTGCTACCAAGCAGGCTTTGCGAGGGAGAGCTTATGAGCTTGCTCGACTAGCGAGACATCCTGTACAATAATGAACAATAACAAGTTTCAATCTACTCACTTATGCACTGCGATGCGGTGCCGGCAGCTTCTTATGGTGAGATGAGCTATGGCTATGCCCACATTAGCGCCAAGTAGTACCGTTAGCCAGCCGCGCCACCAGCCGAACAGGTAGCCAGCGGTTATCAGCAGCACAAGGTAGCCCACGACAATGGGGAAGCTGACAAGCGTGAAGAGCGCCATGAAGATGATGAAGATGATCCAATGATTCTGCGTTTCGATCCAGAAGAGCAACTGCTTGGCATAGTTGCGCGTCAGGTAGCCAACGACGAGGATGAGACCCAGCAGGGCGATGGGTACCAAGTAGCTGAGGTACCAGTTGCGCATGATGAATGCGTGCGCACGCAGCCAGCAGGAATTGCGGCGCAAATAGGCGGCGCAGGAGGACGACGAGGAGGAGGAGGTGGTGCGAGTGTGACTGCGTCGATTGTTGGTGCTGCTGCCAGCGCTGGGATTCACAATGAGAAACGCATCACGTTCGCTGCTCTCCTCAATGGCATTCTCTGCACAGCTGTTGCCATCGGCTGCCGTCAATGGAATACCCAAGTCGCAGCTGGTGCTGACGTTGGCTTCCAGTGGAAAGCATATGCTTGTGCCGTCGTAGCTGTTGCTCTTTATTAGCTGCGGGCAGTTGCCGGAAACGGCGACTGAGCCTATTCCGTGTACCAGGGAATCATCCATAGTTGGTTTTTGTTTGTATTTGTGCATGTTGTTGGCATATCTGAAGTTGTTTTTATTACTATTTATATTGCTAATGTTGTTGTTGTTGCAGTTCAGTTCCAGTGTTCCAACAGAGGCGCTCATTTTTCAGGCTTGGAATGTGCCCAAAAAAAATGTAGCATTTACAGTTATTGTTTGTATATCCCCTTTCTTCCCCCTTTCGCATGTTTTATTGGCACTTCATTTTCTCTTTCACTTCGCATTGTTTTGCTGCTGTCACTCCAAGAAATTTCACTTTTACATGCATGTGTATGTATATATGTGTGTGTGAATATGTTATAAATAAATAGATAAATACACAACTCGCAAATAGGCCGCCAACGATGCCCTTTTTCACTCATACACAGCGCATTCACTTAATTTATTTCAATAACAAATTTAGCTTTTATTTCTTTTAATTGAATTAAATAAAAAATACTTTTAATGAAAGCACTATCATTGGCTTTTTGGTATGAAATTCGAACGGGTTTTTTTTAATTTTAAAACAAATAATTTAAAAGGCATTCACAATTTGTCTTTAAGTCTACGAAGTTTTTGTTGCAACTAGACAGACAAACGGCCTAAGCGCCAACACGTCCAACTACGTCGAAACGAAATAACAAACTAAAAGCTGCAGTGTGACCGCAACCCACAAGTACTAAAACCTCAAAAAATACATAATATATAAATAGACAAAAATGTATGCGCCGAAGTTTGAATACTCTTTTTAAACAGATGGTAAGAATATAGAAACCAATTTCAATTCAATTAAAAGTTAATATACATATATTTTTAACATACACATAATATACATATATAAGAAAATTACTATTTTATTCCAGTTCCTGTTCGCTGGGTAGCTTCTTGGAGTTGCGCGATACACTTGCTATGCTCTCCTGATCCCGCAGAACCACAAGGCGGAGAAAAGCCAAATTTAACAGAAAAGCCTGCCCAAGCAGCTCCCTTTGATAGCGCTCAACCTTGGAGTACATTGTGCGCAAATCTGAAGGAAATTGCACTTGATTTTGCAGATTACTCTGTTCGTCTTGATCTCCATAATCCTCCATATTATAGTACGTCCGCATCATGCCAAGAATTGTTTCCTCTGAGGAAACGCGTTCAGTTCCCACCAGATGATTGAAAAGGCGTGCGGTAAGAAAGCGACGAAGGTAAAAGACGTTTTTTTTGCTCTCGTCGGAACTGGTGCGCGACATCAAAGCGTAGCTTAGCATCGAAGTGACTTGCGCCTTCTGGATGTTCACATTCTGTTGGTCAATGCTGCCAGGATTGCTGCTGGCCTGTGCCATTTGTGGGTTCTCCAGGACATAGCAATCAGCTTGAGGTATTTGATGAGCGACATAAAGGCAACGGCGCACAAGCTCGGCCAGATGTAATTTCTTGTCGTTTATTTCGTGATGCTGCCAGTGAGTCAGCAGACTAGGTGAGTATTTAGTCTGTGGCAATTCCAACCTTGCCCAACTAACGCTCGTAACTCCTATCCGCACTCCAACAGTGGACGAAATGCACAGCCTTTGCTGCTCATCTAAAGCTGGTGTAATAAATGGCGCTGTCCGGGAAGCCTTTGTAGTTTTAGTGCCACTCGAAGCACTGGGCGCCGGTTCCAGCAAACTCTTATAAAACTTGGTAACCACCTTTAAGCCAAAGCCATCAATGAGGAATATATCACTTAGCTCCCGCAGTGGACCGTTTCGCGTCTTCCAGTTGTTCAGTTTGTTAACACGCGCTTTTGTTATATCATACCTAAAAAGAAAGACAGTAACTAAACTTTTTTTTTTTTTAATTTGCTAAATACAAACCTTACTAGTTGCTCAGCACCTTGTTGGTTTATTGCATTTAGAATAAGCTTGCTCTGCTCCTCTGTATAAGGCGGCAACTCCAACGGCGGCTCTGCATCTTCAATTATAGGTTCTGCAGGTGGTTGTTTTCCCAACTGCCTAACAAAATTTGCACTTACCGCACACAGCCTACGTTTTATATTAAAAGCAAGCATTATTTAATTCAAGAGTATATGAAAAAAGGAATTCAAAAATGTAATTATGCAAAGCGAACAGGTTGATTGTTAATAATGCTAGGAGTGTGACCAGCCAAAAAAAAATATTCCAAAATACAAACAGCTGATCGCAGCTGGTGCAGCCAAACAGCTGTTGGCAGCATCCGAATTTTCGGAAACTTAAATAGTTAGTAAACACGCAGTACTGGCTAGGTGTGTTACATACTCTGAAAGTCGGTGCAAACATTAAATTCACAATGCAGTTTTCCTGGATGAAGCTGGCTATTTATTTGCTAACATTTTTGACATACGCCTATTCTGGTTATGGATCGAGCACAATTGTGCATCTAAGAGATGCAATTATAGCGGCTGAGGCACTTTTCGGCGACGTCTTCAAGAATTTCATCACAATTGTGCGTAAATTTCGTACCGTACATGAGGTATTCGATGCTGCCGTCGAGGAAAACTGTGTATTTCAGTGCCCAGTGCCCGAAGGCGGCGGAACGGGTAAGTAGTTGACGCACACATAGATATTATTATGTAAATGAGATAGCCTTATACTGACGTGTTGTTTGTCTTTCAGCACCGCGCGCAGTGCAAAATAAGTTCTATGTGCCCACCGCTGATGGCTGCGGTTCTTTGGGTCTGAGAATTAGTACGGAATACCTACCCGCCGTCGAAATGGAAGCATGCTGCAATGCGCACGATATTTGCTACGATACTTGCAATAGCGATAAGGAGCTGTGCGACTTGGATTTCAAGCGTTGTTTATACAGATACTGTGACAGCTATGAAAAATCTATTGCCAGTGATCTAATGATGAAAGGCTGTAAAGCGGCCGCTAAGATGCTATTCACAGGCACCTTGACATTAGGCTGTAAATCTTACCTGGATTCGCAGCAACGCTCATGTTATTGTCCTCCTAGCAAACCAAGTAACTTCAATGGCAACAAGTACACGAATAGCAAGGAAAAACAGCAGAGGCAGAAATACGGCTGGAAGGACCGTAACGAAATCTAGCACCTGGATAAAGACGCTATTTGTTGTTAATAAGTTCATGTTAGTTTTTAGTTATGGTTGTACTTTTTTACCATTTTGACGAATTTTTCTAGCTTAATACCAAAGCTAGCAAAGACTCAGTATTTGTTTATAACGCAGATTTCATGTTTAAAATGTATAATTTATGATTTAAGCAAAACCTACAAGTTGGCTGAGCATTATGTTAAAAATAAAGAAATTATTTTTAAATTTGGCTCGTTAAATCGGTATTTCTATATAAGGGTCATAGTTATCGATATTTTTGGGCTCAATACAATAATAAATTCGTTATCGATTCGTCGATTAATTGCTACATATTTTGTCGTTTGCAGCACTACACTGAAACTCTAATTGCATTAACCAGCACTAAAACAACACAAGCGCAGCAAAAAAAAGATTTTGCAACAAACTGAACAAATTTTTTAATGTAGGTTGTCATTTAAAAATTGTTTGCAATGGGCTATGATGTCAATCGCTTTCAAGGCGAAGTAGACGAAGAGCTAACATGTCCCATATGCTCAGGTGTTCTCGAAGATCCACTTCAGGTTTGACAATAACTACAACTACAACTAAAAACACATTTCATTTCGAGTCTCAAATTATTCCACAGGCGGTCATGTGCGAGCACGCCTTCTGTCGTGGCTGCATAAATGAATGGCTGACACGCCAGCCCACATGCCCAGTTGATCGTAATGCCCTAACTACTGCAAATCTGCGAGCTGTGCCGCGCATATTGCGCAACTTGTTGTCCAGGTAACTCTTTTGCACGACTCTTGTTTTTCATACCTAGCTAATGAGCGTTTTCACAGGCTCTCAATTACCTGCGACAATGCGCCTTATGGCTGCACAGCTGTGTTGAAGCTGGATGCCTACAATTCGCATTTGGAAGACTGCGTGCACAATCCAAAGCGTCCATTTCCCTGCGAAAAAGGCTGTGGCTTTGACATACCCAAGGACGAGCTCAAGGATCATAACTGTGTGCGTGAGCTGCGTGTGTTGATTGTGAAGCAAACTGAGCAAATAGGCCAACTGAAAACGGAAATAACCGATCAGCAGCTAACTATCAATGAGTTGAAGCGAGAACTGCAGCTATTTAAAGATTTTATGCGTGCCATGCGCGTCTCAAATCCGGCAATGCGCGCGATTGCTGATCAAATGGAACGTGATGAGGTGATACGATGGAGCAGCGCTTTAGCCAGAGCGCGTGTTACACGCTGGGGCGGCATGATTTCCACTCCCGATGATGCACTGCAGGTAAATATTCACTCATTTAATGATAGCAATTAAAAATGTATTGTATATATGTGTTAATATGTAACGGTCTTACAGCTGATGATTAAGCGTGCTTTATCGGAGTCTGGTTGCCCGCCACACATACTGGATAGCTTAATGGAGAACTGCCACGAGCGACGCTGGCCCCGTGGCCTCAGCTCTTTAGAAACGCGCCAAAACAATCGACGCATCTATGACAATTACGTGTGCAGACGCATACCAGGTGAGTTTGCGTGGAAATCAATTTAGTGTTCAGTGTCCCTGACTAAACAAAGGCTTTGTGATTGCAGGTAAACAGGCAGTGCTTGTGCTGAGCTGTGACAACGTGCACATGACTGAGGATGTGATGGTCGAGCCGGGTCTGGTTATGATCTTTGCGCATGGAATCGAGTAATCGAGTTTCTCATGCGGCAGCTACATTCAACTAATTAGTAACTAAATACTTAATTGTATATCAAACAGTGCTCAGTTTTGTTGTTTTCTCGAAATAATGCATATACCTAAGCATCAACACACTCACACACAGACACGCACACACCCACACATTTGTCATATTAATCATTTTAGCATTAATATTAACTCGAATGCACTCTCAGAACTAAAAGCAAACAAAATACAAACCATTCAAGCGCCTCATGACGACTTTCAAGTTGTAGTAAAGAAATTTATATAGAACTTTGTTCCCCCACAAACAAAACCACATGTCGTTTATGATGTATTTGCACATACGCACATGTATACCCTCGCACATGTCTGTGTTTGTGGTAATCATATTTTTGTAATTAAGCGATCTCAGCAAACAAACTTTTGTTATTGTTCTCTTCAATTTCGCTGGATGCATTCAATTTGTGTCTCTTATATAATTGTGGCTTTTATTTAAGAAACTTAAATAATTTACTTAATGTGTAATTAAATTAAAAGAAATTTTAAGTATTCCATATTTTTATCAAATAAAACAGAATCTCAAGTGTAAGCAAATTGTATTTGACTTTGTTTAGCTCAGCTGCGCAATCGCATTAAAAAAGTTTATTGGGTTGCATTATCTAAGCTTTACGTTGCCCCCACGCACACACTCACACTTATCCCAGCGCAGACAAGAGTTCTGGGCATCATCTGTTCCCGAAAAGGAAATCCAATAAGTCGTCTAACCAATGCAACAGTAACAACGATATCAAACTGGTTCCTGTCTGAGCTTTGACAAAAAAAAAATAAAGAACCACAAACCGGTTACGGCTCTCGTAGACATGTTTTTTGTTTTGTGCGACTCATTATACAAACAATTGTTTAAATGATATGTCTTCTGCATGTCGACGCTGTTTTGCTTTGTTACATATGCCAAAAATCGATTAACGAATGCGCAGATTAGCCAAAATTTAAATATCAATAGCGGTTTTAGCACTTCCCGCCGTCAGGGGGCGCCCCCTGGCGCTTGAAAAGTGAGAGTATCAGTGGAATAAACCGCAATCGGCGCGCTTAGCTTCCAACAGTTGTCTACGCATCGCCGTTGCGTTCGGACGTGCCGTTGGAGTATTCAAAAAGTTTTCACCGCAATCGTTTAATAACGCCATGAATTTGTCAATTTGTATGCTAATCTTTGCGGCCGTTTGCCTTGCTGCGACGTCGGCCACGACACAGCTGAGGCAACGAAACGAGAAGCAGGTTCTGGAGGAATTGCGTAATTATCAAAAACTAATCAATTCCTATTGAATAACAATACTAATTGATGTGTTCGATCGCACAGCTCGAAAGGGCGCTACCATCGAGGAGGTTGTGCTCGAGTCTAATCTGCACATCAGGCCCAAGGCACGACAGAACGTGAGACGTGTTCGATCGCTGCTGGATGAGACACTAAATGAAATCTATGCGGCGCACAAGCGAGTGAAGCGTCAGGGACGCTTCCGTGGTGGATTTGGCAGCAACTCGCAAGTTGACACAAGGGCTGGCGGCGCTTCGAGTGGCGTCAATGTGGGTGCTAATCGTCATGGCGGCACTGCCGGCGCCAATGTCAATTTCCAGCCATTTGGTCCCTTGGGCTCCAATGGCTACAAACAGGAACAGACAGCCTCCAATGGTGCAGCAAGTAGCAACTTCAACGATCGCTTCAATTCCGGCTCATCGGCGGCCAATGCCCAGGCCCAGGGCTTCCAGTCGCAAAGTAATCTTGGCTCTTTCGGCGCCTCCTCCACCAGCACAGCCACTCAATCGCAAAACTTGAGTCCATTCGGTAACAGCAACTCCGCCGGTGCCTCCCACAGTCAAGTCTTCAAACTCCCCAACGGCCAGACCATCAATTTCGCCTCCACCAACAATTTCGCCAATAGCGGATTTGGCAACACCGCCGGCAGCCGTGGTGGAGCGGTTTCTGTGACAGGTTAATGACATTAATGTTATACGAAAATGTTGTGCAACTATGTGGAGTCGATGTCCAATTTCTACTCTTCTAACACCTGGGGCACTTTCGAATTTTTTTGCAAAATTATTAACAAAAGAAACTAGAAACTGGAATTGCCCACACACACACACACACACACGCATGCACGTAACAGCATATACAACTTATTTGCTTACCAATTAGTGGCCATTAACCGGAGTCTGCCAACTCCGAAATATATCGCATGTCAATTTGATTAAAATGTTTGAGCTTTAGTTTTATTATTGTTTGTTTGTTTATGATATCGGCTTAATCGTAACTTAGTCGGATTCGCTTTCACTCTCCGATTGGAAATCGCCCACTTCAATGGAGAATGTGTACTCCTGATCGCATCCCAGATATGAATCGCTCATGTAGTACAGCGTATAATCGTGCTTGCCTGGACTGGGCGCCACAAAGTCCAGCTTGACTTTGGCCTTTTGCTGCAGCGTTAGCCGTTTGATGGAGAGCAGCGAATTGGTCTTTGGATCCCCGATAACCACCCACCAGCCCTCCTCGCGCTTCTGCGGGAAGAATGGCGCTATAACCGGGCCGGTAACCTCATCCTCACGCTCGAGCTGCACCACCACATTAACTGTGGATCCAGAATTGATGCGATCCTTATCAACCACCTCGTAGTTGAGCTCAATATTGGGATAACGATTGCAGAAGCGTGCCACATCGGCCATTTGCACATCGGACAACTGCAGCAGGCGTGTGCGATCCTCATCCTCCAGCTCCATTATGTCGAAAACAGTTTCAATTTTCTGCAAGCATATCAAATGAGAATTAACATAGATCCAAATTTACTTCGATCTTAATCTTACCTTTTCTGTGCAGCGTTTTATGATGTCAGCATTGAAGTGTGGCAGCTGCCGCAAATACGAATCCTTGCTCCACATAGCCTGCGTAACCATTTGAGCCAGTTCCATGGCAGCCACAGCTGGCGATAGCCAGCCATTGGAGCTCAGCACATCCACACAGGCCTGTATCAGGCGTATTGCTTTACTGAGTATTTGCTCCGTGTCGCCCTGAAGCTCTGGACCCAGCTGCAGACGCGAGAGATGGGCTTGAAGCAACAAGTTGGTCTTAATGTGAGGATCATTGAATCTGCAAGGAATTGAAAATGTATTTAATGAAAAATAGGATCAAAATTAATTATATTCCAGTATTTACTTGGGTGCTGTTTCATTGGGTCCAGTTAGCTTGTTGGGCAAGCGCTGGGAGAGCGTGCGCAGAACCTGTTCCTCGTGGTGCCGCACTACAACATCCTCATACTCCGCTGCCGATGAAATAATCTCCAACAGGCCTCGTACTTTGGTCTTGCTGTTAAGCGACAAACTGAAGAGCTCTGCAAAAAATTGTTTTAGGATTAGACAGGATTACTAAAGAGAAAACAAACTTAGATCGTACCTATAGTTGTATAGTTAATGTAGTAGTAGGCGGCAATCATGCCCAGATTCAATGGCAACGTATCCATGTCATCCTCAACGCTTATGCACTTGGATTGCTCCAGATCGCTGAGCGTGTTCTCCACAAGCTCCGACAGATGATCGGATAAATGACGATGTGTCACACCTTGCAGATTGTAATAGTTGGGATTCTGGGTTAATCTTCGATAGAGGAATGTCCAGGTTAGATAATCGACGGCATCCTGTTTGTTCTCAATGGTTTTGGTGACCACCTCGGCATTGAAATGATCGTGTAAACGGTGGTCCAAATGGCTTTCGATCGGCAGCGGCTCGTTGATGAATTTCTTGAAGAAATCCTTCTTGGAACTCTGACACATCAGCACGCACTTAGCATCCGCATCCTCGTTGGGTCTATTGGCGCGTCCAATCATTTGGAGGACATCCGTAATGGGATAGTCCTCGTACGAATGATTTTTGCCATTGTAGAACTGGGTGTCCATGACGATAACGAGATGTGCCGAGATGCTCATGCCCCAACAGAGATCCCGAGAGACAACAGCCAACTGCACAGCTCCCGAATCAAAGAGCTGCTCGACCAGGCGATGATCTGAGGCAGACAAACCCTCGTGCAGATAAGCAACGCCCTGAGCCAGCGTCTCCTTCAACGTTTTGTCCGACATGCGCTCGAGGAAGGGCTGGATATCGTCCTCCTCGGCATGGAAGAACCGATTCGGCTGCAGATCCGAGGCAGCATACGTCAGTATATCGATGGCTGTGAGGCGCGCCTGTTTGCGCGACGATACAAATACAATTACGGGTTTATGCGGGCTGTACTTGAGTATGGCATTGTACACGGGCTTGGACATGGTTGCAATGCGTGTGGCATTGTGAGTGACATTGAAGCCCTGTATGTGCAGCTCCAGAGGTATGGGTCGAACGCTCGGATGAAAGTTGAACGTGGCATTGGGATTGCAGCCGAGCCACTGGGCCACATCGCGGGCATCTGTCAACGAGGCGGAGAGGGCCACGATGCGAATCTGCTTTTCAATTTGGGAGCTGATATAACGCATGCGCGAGCAGACGATCTCCATGACGGGACCCTCCTCGCCGCCCACCAGCTGCAGTTCATCGACAATGAACAGATTGATCTGCTGCACATTCTTACGCTGCTTCCAGCGACGCGACAGCACGTCCCACTTGTCCGCGGTGGTTATAATCAATTGTCCCTTGGCAATGAGCTTAAGATCTGTGCCCGTTTCGCCAGTCAGTTTGACCACCTTGATATCCAGACTGCCAAACTTGGCATGCCAGTCGGCGAAGACCAGATCGGCCAACGCCTCTTGGGACACCAGATAGACACAACGTCCTTCGCTGCTCTGGCTAAACAAGCGCATGATGGCAAATTCAGCAATGGTCATCTTGCCAGATCCCGTTGGAGCACCCACAAAGACATTCTCATCGCTGTTGTAGACCGCGTTGAAGACCTGCGTCTGTATGGGATTGAACTGCGGGAAACGTTGCGAATAGAATGCCTCGAACTTGGGCTGGCGCAAAGCGCTGATGGGCAGCGGCTGCAAGTCCAGCAGTTCCGTTGGTGGCATGTTCTTCTCGGGCAAAATGAGATGCCGGAAGGAGACGGGCAGCTGTGTTTCCGCTCCTATCCAGCGATCGGAGACAATGCGTAGAAAATATTGTGGGGGCAAAGGCTCAAAAACTGGCACAAAGAACTTCAGCTGATGTTCATCCTGTGCATACTTCTGTTTGAGCAAGAAGAATTCATGATGCAATATCAGCTCCGAGTCCACATCCTCAATCAACACCCAGAAACCTTCGGATTGCCCGTGCACCTTTTCATCCCACTGAAAATCGGGGGTTATTGTCAGCTCCACGCGCAGCGTTGATCGCGTTATGGGCTGGATATGCGTAGACAGCTCGAGTTTGGGAAACTGATGCACGAATTTGTGTATGGTCTTGCCCAGCTTGGGCACACGTATCAGCTCGCCCAGCTCATGCGGCTCCAGATCGTACAGACGCTGCCAAGGAAAGTGTTTCTTCTCCAGCTTCTTGGCGATTTCATCAGGCATCTTCTTGAATTGGCGCAACGGCGTCATCGACTGCCACATGCGACGATCAATCATCTTGCACAGTGTCAGCGTTTTATCCGCCAACTGCGCCCAGCCACGCGTCAGCACAATCTCAAAGATGGCGCGCATTAGACGTGCAGCCGATTGTGTGATGAACACCATGTCGGACATCAAGGCGAAACCCTCTAGCTTCAGCTGAGAGATGTACGCCTGCAGCAGCACATTCACCTTGGCGCTGTGCTCCTCAATGGATTCCTTGATGGGTATGGGCACTCGCTCCATAAGCTTCTGCAGCTCCAGTTTCTCCTCCTCGCGCACAGAGATGTGCTTGAACTCCGACGACAAAGAAAACACACGGAATAACTCGATTTCACTCAGAGTTTGCTTTAGCAACTGATTGTAGGTCAACATTGTCTCATGGGTCAGATAATAGTGAGATGCAATGCGGCCCAGATCCGTGACCTGGAAGTGGCCCGTCTTTCGGTCGTATTTGATCAAGCCACTGCGTTCCAGACTACAGGCAGCCGTATGCAGCAAATCCGCGCGATGCTGCTCCAGTAGCGGATCTGCTTTGATCGCATCATGCGAAACGCCATACAACGTGGGATTGCGAAGCATACGTATGTAGAGGTATGTATAGCCCAGCCAATTGACTGCATCCTGCAGATGTTGCACGGTGCCAAGCACAATCTCAGCATTCAGCATGTCCGGCAACTTGGAAATGAACTGCGATTCAATGGGCAGCTGCTGATTGAGCAGCGATAGATAAAACTGCAGCTCGCTGTGGTTCGTAATGAGTATGCCCTCGCCCTTGGTGTCATACTGGGGCCGACCGGCACGTCCCAACATCTGCAGCACATCCAAGGCGCTCAGCTCCACCCAGCGGCCCTTCTCCGGATTGTACACTTGTGTGCCCTTGATGATGACCGTGTGGGCGGGCAAATTCACACCCCAGGCCAAGGTGGCCGTCGACACCAGCACCTGAATATGCCGATCAGCAAAGAGATCCTCAACTAGCGTACGATCCACGCGCGTCATGCCAGCATGATGTATGGCAAAACCATATGGCAGCAATTCCTTTAGCTCTGTATTCTTCACCTGCTCCGCCTCGGTACGCAGCACTTCCATGCTGGCCGAGCCCTCGCGCAGAAAACTGCCCAACGTGTCCTGCTCGAGGCACATGTCGCGCACTGCACGCGCCGTCTTGCCCGTCTCTTTGCGGGAGTGCACAAAGACTAGCACCTGGTTGCGACCAGCATGCTCCATGGTCTTTTCATACACGATCTCGTTCATGACCTGTGTGGAGATAAGAAATAATTATATTAACTGGAATTATATTTTTTTTATAGAGGTTGCCCCGCACCTGGAATCGCTTCAATGCCTTCTTCTCGGTCACACCAATATACTGTTGCTCCAGCGCCACCGGTCGATAGCTGTTGTCGAAATAGAAGAGACCCTTGTCGGGCTTCACACGCAGAAATGTGGCCACGTCCTGGTAGTTCGGCAGCGTGGCAGACAGACCAACCAGACGCACATCCTCCTGAGTGGTCTCAATGTTGCGTATGGTACGTGCCACGAGCGCCTCAAGCACCGGTCCACGCTCGTCGTGCAACAAATGGATCTCATCAATGATAACCAAACGCACCAGACTCACAAATGTCCGCTCACCACCCTTGCGTGTGATGATATCCCACTTTTCGGGTGTGCACACAATCACCTGTGTTGCGGCAATTTGCTCACGCGTTAGCTGATGATCGCCCGTCAACTCAGACACAGTCAGATTGTAGCAGGCCAGACGGCGTCCGAAGTTTCCTACCATTTCCTGTACCAGGGATTTCATGGGTGCCACATAGATGATCTTGAAGTCTTGTGCATTGATGGTTCCATCCTCGTTTATATGCTTGCCAATCTCCCGCATCATTGTGAGTAAGGCGACATTCGTTTTACCTGCACCAGTAGGGGCACAAAGCAGCATATTCTCATCGCTGTCCAAAGCAGCTTTGTAGAGCCGGCTCTGAATGCGATTCAAGGTCTTGAAGCCATCGAACACTGGCTGAACATACTTGGGCAGTTTGTCAATCGGCTGCAGCTCCTCGTCCGCCTCGAAGGGAACTTGCTTGAGAGCGGGCACATGCACCTCCTCGTATCCCTTGCGCTGTTTGCGATAACTGCCGTCGGGCAGCTGGCAACGCTTGTTGGCCATGAAATGCGAGCCCTGGGTAAAGGCTAGCTCATCCAGTTCTAGCAGTTGGCGAACACCAGGCACTTGACCAGCAGCAGCGGCTCCACCATCGTCAGCATCGCCCTTGCCACGCTTGTTGGCTCGCGCATCCGCCTCCTCCTGCTCATCAGCCTTACCAGTGTCCAGCTGACGCAATATTTTTGCCAGCGCGGTGTTGCCACGCATCTTTTCCCGTATGCGCTGCCTCTCGCTATCTGTTTGTGCGGACGCTAGCATGGTACAGTAGAGTATCATCTGACGATTCAATTTCAGTTGCTTAATGAAGTCAAAGCAATCGTAGCCCAGCAGCAGCACCAACTGATTCTCACAGTCGCGTTCATCGGCGGCATCCTTTAGTATCTTGAGGACATCAGCAGCCTTGCTCTGGGAAACCATCGCGTCCTTGTAGTACTTGCTGAGGCAGCGCTGCAGCCAGTAGGCATCAATGTCCAACGGATGCAGCGAACGATCCTTCTTTACATTACTTGCAGCCTCCTCGCTGGCGAGCTGTAAATTAAAATAATAAATGTATGTTTTAATATAAGCATAATTAATGCTACTTACATTTTCGGCGTGCAGTGTATGATCAATGCGCGCTTCTTCGCCCTCATCCTGTGCATCGTCGTCACGTATCTCGCCATACATATCGTTGTCACTCTCCTCTTCAGACTCCTCGAACTGTACATTGATGCCGTAAGTATCATCAATTTGCTCATCATTATTGGTAGCTGCCGCCAGAGCATTCACTGCATCGCTGCCGAAGTCGGTGATTTTCTTGCCAAGATTCACGAGCAGGGCAAAGCGTTCATCTGTCACTTCACCTAGCAAACTGTCCACCTCCCGCTTGCGATCGCGATCTTTAAGCCGCTCATTCTTAAGCACAGCCAAAATTTCATCTGCGGCGCCACATAAAATGTCGCGTGGCTGATCGCCCAGTGCCTCCTGTATGAAACTCAATAGCACCTCGTAGGTCTGACGAGTCTCCTGCGTCTTTGGGCGATAGACAATGCCCACCATTTCATCAATACCCTCTGATAGCAATGTGGCGCCCTTCATGCGCTCAAAATCGTACTGCGCCTCATCACGCTTTTGACGCTTGACTTTGCGCTCCTCCGTTTTTTCCGGCTTTGTACGCTGATAGCGATCACCCATGCGAGTGCCATCCAATTTGCCTACCAGAGAGCACACCTCGCCAGTGGCTTCATCACGACGCGGACGCTCGATGAGACGTACATCAGCTTGCAGCACAAGATTCGAGTTCTGTATTGAAGAGAATAGTTAGTAAGAAATATTTTTCGGCAAACGTTTACCGCATGTGGCGGCCGCTTTTCTTCCTATTATTTTTCAATACTTACCGCTTTGTACTCGTACTGCAGTTGACGTGCTGCGGCATCCGCCATATTTGTTTAGCTAGTTGTTATCGTTTTAAGTGCCGGATTAACTTATTTTTGCAATTTTAAAGCGGCAAAAATACTTTTTTCGCTGTTTATTGGCTGGCTTTGCGATAAAGATGTATTCGAATCGATATAATAATTAGTTATTGATATCGATATTTCATATACATCGATAAGAGCTGTGTTTATTGAGTTCCTTTTTTTCAACACTAGTTTTGCTTTTCGCTCTGGTCACATTGAGTCCATGCAGAAGTAAACAAAACAAACGACGCTCACTCTCTTGAATTTGTAATTTATTGAGCTGCAAATCGATAAGCAAATCAGTTGTATTGCAACCTCTTTAGTGAGTGGATCGTATACGAGAGTGAATAAATTTGAAGACAATATATACATATCAGAATGCTGCCGCTACCGAGTACCGATCAGGATCTACGCTGTCCTGGTTTCTGCGATTGTCGTTTTCCCAGCTGTGTCGATGTAGCCAACCACAAAGGAAACATTCCCGATCTGGTCACGTGTCGCTGCGGTGAGGACAGTGGTAATGGCCTGGAATGGCAGTGGCATCACACAGAAAATTCCGATGCCCAAGTCATAGGCAGAGATATCGTCTTCCATCCCACCTACAGTCAGGGAACGGCCATTGTGCGTGGCGAACAGCCGCTGCAACAGGACAAAGTTCATTTCTGGGAAATGCGTATAATTACAGTGCTGGCTGGTACTGATGTGGTAAGTTCTAGTGCATGGGCAACTGCATCCAAAGGGATTCAAATAGCTAGGGAGATAAGCGCCACTTTAAAAGATAACACAGCTGTAACGCACTTGACACAGTCCGCCTGTCTCTCGGCATGAGGAAATCTGTGGTGCATAGTGAGTGATGAGTGAGAGCTGATAAGCCAGTTGTGTATTCCTATTTTAACTCGGCCGCCCGGTTTATGAAAAGGTCAATGCAAACGTAATAATTCCACTCGGTTACTATTTATTTGTCTTTCCCTCTCTCTTAATATTTTCTAGATGTTTGGCATAGGCACCGATAGTGTTAATCTGGAACAATTCAAATTCCATTTCGTCTCGGCGCTGGGCACCAATGCCCAATCCTGGGGCTATTCCTACAACGGTAAAATCCAACATTGTGGCGATCAGTTGCCCTATGGTCAAAAGTTTTCCCAGGGCTGCTTGGTAGGCATCTATCTGGATCGCACACGTGGTCATTTGGAATTTTTTTTGAATCGCCGCTCGCTCGGAGTGGCCTACACGAACATACCAACAGACCCGCATGTCAAAATCTATCCCATGGTCTGCTCAACAGCTGCTAAGTCTGTCATTCGCTTGATTAACTCCACCTCTCAGGCGGCAACGCTGCAGCTGCGCGCATTCGAATCACTTGCTAAGCAGCCGCAAAAGCTCGATGAGCTGCGCCAAATGCCTGGCCTGAAAAGAATTATGCAATCATATTGGTTTCTAGCCCCTCCCGTGCGCTACTCCAGATGCTCTACAAATCTGGACTTGGATTTATGCGATGAGGCGGTACTTTCCAGCTCCAAGCTACGTCTGGGCAGAAAACAAAAATATAGAGGTAAGTTTATTAACTTTCAAAATTAATCACGCTCAAAGAAATCTTTTCCGTAAAGCACTTAATTCGCTCTGTTTACATCAAATATTTGATAAACATAAAACCAAATAGAATCTCTTATCGCTTGTAATTTAACAACTGGAGATAAATGAAGCAAAACAAACTGACACTAATCGTATTTTTGCCAAAGTTCTCAAAGTAAACTGGAAGATATAAGTTGTATACATATATATGTATGTATGTATATATGCATGTGTCACCGTACCCCTTCAATTATCTAGAGTTTATTTCAAGCTATGACCTAAATACTTGCCTTTGTCTAAGTCTGAAGATTGTTGTCCGCGCCCTTATTCAATTGCCATTCAATTAAACATATATTATATATATATATATATTTTTTTTTTTTCAGAAACTGATGATGTCAACATCGATGAGGATCTCTACGCGAATGCGCACAAAATTCCGGTGCGCCGCAATGACAGCGGCGATGAGGAGTATGTCTCATCCATTCACGAGTTCTGTGATGAATATTTTCACTATTTGTTGTAGTTGAATATCGGCTTTGAACTTATTATTATATATAAATATATATATACATATTTTGTATTGCATTTCCTAAAATTACAATGTATTTTTGGCAAATACTATTTTGGTTTTTTCTATGTTTTGTAAATTCCAGTAGATTTGTTTTTGTTTTTCTATAAAGACAGTCCGGTTTATTTAGGACAGACTGTGGATTTATTTTAAAAGTATTTGCTTTAAATATATGTGAATATATCATTGTGTTTTTTTGTATGTGCGAAAAACTGTTGAAAGTTTCATTATTGCAATGCTGACGGGATTTGGGATTGGGATACGTGGGGGCTGTGACGCTTGGAGTGGGGTGAACTGAATTGGGGCGTGGCTAAAAGAACTTAAAGTAAACTAAATGTTAGTTGAACTCGGCACCGTTCGATGCTCGTTTGAAAATGACGCCCAGTGGCAGCTAGTCCATGTCGTCGTCATCGTCATCCGAAATGGTGTACTTCTTTTGAGCGCGCTTCCGACGCGTCTGTTTCTTGGATGTGGTCGCTGCACCGCTGGCCACCGAGGCAGCTGCTGAGGATTGTGTGGGCGTGGCTGGTGCACTAGCCAGCGATTTATTAAGTTTTAGCTTCATTTTAACGGCCGCTGCAGATGTGGTGGCTATCTCCTCATCATCGGAACCATCATCGCCATCATCGTCGTCATTGTCCGAATTATCGGAGCCACCGGCGCCCCCGCCATTGCCATGAGCATCACCAGTGTTCTCGCCAGCGGCCACAGCAGCCGCGTCCGCAGCCGCCGTAACTCTTTGCCGTGCACTGACAAAAATCTTTTGCAACGCTATGGAATCGAGATAGATCAGCGACGCCTCCTCATTGTAGATTTGCGCATTCTGGCAGAGCTGCATAAAGTCCTTCTCCAGCTCATTGAGATCCGCATATTTACAGTCCTCGATACGCTGCAGTATTTTCTTAATGTCCACCGGCCGCTTGATAATATCATAATAGTCGGGCAGCCGTTGTCGCGAGGGTAGCTTCATAAATGGCTCAGACAGCGTGCGACCATCCTGCGTGTGCTTGATGACAGCGCTCATGATCTTGTGCATTTGCTTCTTGGACCGCTTGTCCAAGTTCTGGCGGCGTCTGCGCTTCAATATGAGTGAATCATCATCGGATTCGTCTTTCCGATTCTTGCGCTTGCGACGCTTGCGCTTGGAGTCGAGATCCTCCTCTTCCTCTTCATCGAATTCAGCGCCATCATCGATAGCCTTCAACCATTCTTTTTCGGTCAAGCTGTCCGTATAGTCAACTTCCTTGCGCTGTCGTGATCCACGACCTACAAATGCAAATAAAAGAATTAGTTTACTTTCCTTTATACATATGTGAAGATATATCCACTTACCCAATATGGTATCCTCATCATATTGGTAATGGAAACGCTCCACCTCATCGTCATCCTTGGTCAGCCAGTCGGGCAGCTCAGACTCGTCGATGAGACGTTCTCTGCCCGGATGTATTTCCTCATCCTCTTTCTTGCGTTCAATATCCATTTTCTTGAATATTTCAATTTCCTCTTCACTGCGCGCTATCATCATATTAATCATCTCATCATCTGGCACCTCGTTCTCCTCTTCCTCCTCGTTGTCGTCCTGATGCAAAATGGTTTGCAAGAATTGCTGACGCTCACTTCCCGTAGATTTCTGATCGAACATGCCCGCCTGAATGACTTTCTCGTCCATGTTCAGCTTATACCGGGCCGCGGCCAGAATGCGCTCCTCCACCGAATTGACCGTCATGAGACGCAGCACACGCACCTCATTACGCTGACCGATACGATGGGCACGATCCTGTGCCTGCAGATCCTGATGCGGATTCCAATCGGAATCGAATATGACCACTGTGTCGGCTGTCTGCAAATTCAAGCCGAGGCCACCAGCGCGTGTGGACAGCAAGAAGACAAAGTAATCAGAGCCCTTTGCATTAAATTTACGCAGCAGTTCGCCACGATCCTCGGCCTTGGTGGTACCGTCCAGACGCAAGTAGCCAAACTGTCGCCAACTCAAGTAATCCTCAATAATGGTCATGCACTGGGTCATCTGACAGAAGAGCAACACGCGATGATTGGTTGCTTTCAGCTTGGGCAAGATGCGATCAAGCAGCTCGAATTTACCCGACACACGATACAGATCGGGTCCTGCAAAGCAAACCAAGTGTATAGCGAAACTGCATATAATAAAATATAGGGGAATATTTACCTGAAACGACGCCATGTCCTCCAGTATGATCGCAGTACTTCTCCTCGATGTGCTGGAACATGAATGGATGATTGCAGAGCTTACGCAGCTGGACGATGGTGTTCATCAGAGCCTTGGCACCGCCCTTGCCATGCTTGCCCTTCTCGGAGCCATCGGTGAGCAGGACGCCCTTGCTCTGCATGTGCTTGTAGAGCACTCGCTGCAATGCGGACATATCGCACTTGATAATGTACTCGACCTTGTCGGGCAGCTGGTGTTCCACCTCCTTTTTGAGACGACGCAGCAGGAAGGGACGCAACACCTTGTGCAAACGTCGAATGATCAAAATGGTTTCCTCCTCATTCAGCTCGACCTTCTCGCCAGTGGTGGCGAACGGTGCATTGAACCACTGCTCAAATGTGGAGCACGACTTGAAAATCGAAGGTAGCAAAAAGTTAAGTAGCGCCCAGAGCTCGGGCAGCTTATTTTGCAGTGGTGTACCCGTAAGGAGCAGCCGATAAGGCGCTATGTAGTGCGTATTGAGCACCTGCGTCAATTTGCAGTGATGATTCTTCATGCGATGGCCCTCATCGATAATCATGTACTTCCATTGAATCTTGGCCAGCACCGCCTTATCCTTGATCACATACTCGTATGTGGTGAGCAGCACATTGAATTTGGTGGCTCTCATTTGATTCTGGAGCAGACGACGACCCTGTGGACTGCCCTTGTAACTGACCACACCTACGGCGGGCGCCCACTTCTCGAACTCCAGCACCCAATTGGGCAGAGTTGAGAGCGGCACAATGATTAAGTATGGACCCATAACCTTTTTGCGATCCATTAAATAGGTGACCAGAGAAATTGTTTGGATGGTTTTGCCCAGACCCATCTCATCGGCCAAAATGCCATTCAAATTGTTATTGTAGAGCGAAACGAGCCATTCCAGACCCTTCAATTGATACTCCTTAAGCTGACCATTGACCATAATACTGGCCTGCTCGGTGACCTTTTCGTGCACGGTATGCGCAATGCTGTAATAGGTTTGCTCCTCAGTGCGATATTCATCGTCCTCCACTTTCACCTGATTGATCAAATCATTGGCGCCCGCCTCACCTGGCTGCGCAGATTTATCTGTAGCATCCTCAGATCCTTCGGCAGCAGCATTGCGCTCCTGCGGCTGCTCCTCGAGCTTTGGTTTCGGCTTCTTCTCGGGTGACTCGTCATTGTCATCATCATCGTCATCAATCCAATCCCAGCCCGGGTGCATGTTGAGCCAGCGATGTAAATGCTTGAGCATTGGTGCATCATCCCCTGTTAGCTTCTTGCCGCTGCATTGCTCTACGACATGGACGCGCATATCGGCTGCAATACTGCTCTCATCAATATTGACATATTCGCCGCTCATCAACAGCTCCTTTTTGTATTGCTGCAGACGCTTGCCCTCCTCCTCCTTCTTCTTCATCTGGTCGTCCTTATGCTGCTTCACCATCTGGGTGAGGTTGCTAATGTACTCGTCTGTCTGCGACAGCAGGAATGCTAAACGTTTGTCCTTCTTTTGATCAATCAGCTTGCGGTAGCCCTCCTCATCCTCGGCCATCAGACGACGCATACGCTCCTTCTCAATGCGCTCCTGTTCCTTCTTCTGTTCACGCTCCGCATTCGCATGGTAATTCATCACCGACTTGTTCATGCGCGCCAACTGAGCCTGCAAATGGACAATTAAGATTTCATCATCAGAGCAAAGCTTCGCCCATGTCTTCTATGCACTCACCTTATTGTTGCGATGATATTCACGCAGATCCTTGCCATGCTGCAGCACAGCAGACAAGAACTCAAGATGCTTCTGCCTACGTTTGCGTTCTGCCTCGAGCTTTTGTTGCTTCTCTAGCTTCTCGGTGGCGCGTGCCTCTCGCAGGCCTTGGCGCTTGGTGCGCTTGTAGAACTTCATGTTGATGGCCGTCTCCAGTGTGGTGTCCCGCCTGGTGCACTGCACAATTTCCATGCGCAGCTGGCGCTGGAAATTCAGAACACGCAGTGCCCGCAGCTCAATGGCCGCCTGCAGGCGCAGATCCTCGGACATGGTAGCCGGCAGACGTTGCAGCTCCTGCATGCGCAGCGAAATGCGAGCAGCTATGCGATTCTCACGCTCCTGCAGCAACGTGATGGGATCGAGGCCCACCGGCTTGGCCACAGTGGTCACACGGTTCGGCTTGGGCATCGGCTGTTGCTGTCCGGGCGGTGCACCTGGCCGTGGCGGGCCCGGAGGCGCCACTTGACTGCCAGGCAGGCACGGAGCTGCAGGACGAATGCCCTGCGCCTGCATGGGCGTCGCTGGTATCAGCGGCGGTCCACCCGCAGGGCCCATCGACAGCGGCTTACCGCCATTGTGCTGCTGATGCTGCATTTGCTCAGGCGGTGGCTGCAGTGGCAATTGTTGCTGTTGTTGTTGCTGCTGTTGTTGTTGTTGCTGCTGTTGCTGCAACTGCTGCTGCTGCTGCTGCTGTTGTTGTTGTTGTTGTTGTTGGTGCTGTTGCTGCTGCTGTTGTTGCTGCTGCTGTTGCTGCTGTTGTTGTTGTTGCTGTTGTTGCTGTTGCTGCTGTTGGATCTGTTGTTGCTGCTGCTGCGGCGTTGGTGGTGCACCGCCAATTAGCGGAGGCTGCGGCTGCAACGGTTGTCCCTGCATATGCGGCGGAGGCGCTGGCTGCATTTTCTGGCCCGGCACAGGCGGCCCATATGGACTAGCTGGTGGTGTAGAGCATTGAGGCGGTGTGCCCGTTGAGGGCGGCTGCTGCGCTTGCATCGGCTGCGGACCCGCATGCGGCCCACCCGGTGGCGGTCCACCAGGCATACCCGGCGGTCCTATGGGCTGCGGAGGCTGTTGCTGCTGCTGTTGCTGTTGCTGCTGCTGTTGTTGCTGCTGCTGCTGTTGCTGCTGCTGCTGCTGTGCCGCCTGCAGAGCCTGCTGCATCTGCATGGAAATGGGCTTGTTGCGCGACAGCAAGCGATAGGCCGTAATCTGAGTGCGCAGCAGGTTCACCTGAGAAGTACTAAGATGCTGATGCTTGGAGGTGGCGCGCATGGCCAAAAGTTGCGAGTATCGTGGATCTTCCTGCATGCCCTTCTCCTCCATCGAGTCGATGGCTCGCTGCAGAGCATGCAGATTCTCTTGGCCAGAACGTTCGGGCGGACCACCGGGCGGGCCACCAGGCGGACCCTGACCACCCTGTGGAGGACCCTGAAAAGACAAAAATTTGATATATGAATGTAGGAATCAAAATATGTTAATGTATATATCTTATTGTGTATGTTAATGTTACCACAAGAAATCATATAGAGCATTCAAAAGTCATTATCTAATATCCAAAGAGTCTCCCTTTGTTTTCAATTTGTAAGCCAAGTAAACAGAAAGCTTTTGGTATCTCAGTTGCTCAGTTGAGCGAATTTCTAGTCACGGCTGAGTGAGAAACTCGTTTTGTGACTACTCAGTGCAAATTCAGTTCTCGACGATAGCTGACGAAGCATCCAAAAACTCCGACTCAAAGGCAAACAATGACAGCAAACAAAAGCGATATCGAGGAGTTGTACAAGTTCATCTATCCGCTGGCTGTAAGAGCAGGTGAAATACTGTTCGAGGGCTATCAGAATGCGGGCAAAAAGTTCACACTGAAGCGAAACGAGTTCCACAACGTAGTCACCGACTACGACAATGAAATAGAAGAGTTCTTGATGAGCAGCATACTGGCCAGCTATCCGGAGCACAAGTTCATTGGCGAGGAGGATACGCACAAGAACAACAATATAACGAAGGAGCTAACAGATGCGCCCACTTGGATCATAGATCCCATCGATGGGACCTCCAATTTCATTAAACAAATCCCACACGTATCCGTTTCCATTGGCCTCTCAATCAATAAGCAAATCGTGCTGGGAGTTGTGAATAATCCAGCCCAGGGTAAGCTCTACACAGCCAAGCTGGGTCAAGGCGCCTTCTGCAATGGTGAGCCCATTCATGTGAGCAATTGTGAGCGTCTGAACGATGCTAATGTTGCCTATGAGGTGTGTTTGCTGCACGAGCCAACGATACGGAACAAACACATTAAACGCATCTACTATGTGGGCTCACAGGCGAGACGGTGTGTAGAGCTGTGTATCACTCACAACAATCTAATCTATATTCAATTTATATTTCTTGCTCCTCTTCTTATCAGTTTGATTGGCTATTCGGCTGTGGTAGATTCCCTCTGCATGGTCGCCGCTGGCAATCTGGACGCCTTTCACATTGAGGACATGTACCCCTGGGACTGTGCTGCTGGCTATTTGCTGATACGCGAAGCCGGCGGCGTTGTTACCCATCCCTATGGGGGGCCCTTTGACATTATGAAGCCAGATCTGATTTGTGCCGGCACAGAAGCACTGAGATTGCAAATTGAAACTCTTATACGCAAGGCAGACCAGGCCAAGTCTGTGGGAGGTGAAGAGGATGTTTGAATATAAATTTAAATTGTTGTTGACAATAGAAAGGTATGCAATTAATAACGAATGAACCAATAAATGTATATGTATATGTATGAATATTCTATCGAACTCAATTACTCTTTTACTTGAAACACCTCTCATCTTATACATTCCACACAACAGTTATAAAAATTATTGTTAATTGTTAAAATTTAACTTAAAATGTGTCATCAAATCGTATAATAAACTTTCCACTCCCTATCAATTGCGTTCTATAAATATATCCAAAATAAAGTCTAATTGTTCAACTGGCTGCTTTAAATACTCTACCATATATTATGTTGATTAATTGACGTCTTATCAACTGACCCCATTTTACATTGTCTGAAGCTTAATTACAGATTTAAAAGGAGATGTTGACAGGGTAATCAAGTCATAGATTAAAATTATCTTTTATTCTTGTCTATAATCTTGTTAAGAACTCAACAAGAATCAACATGATTCTACACATATTAAAGTTCAAAGTTTCGCGTCGACTAGAGAGCTTTTTGACAAAGCTTTTGCAAGCTGCCTGTTCACAGCTCAATTAGATATACAAATTTCAGTGGTTAGCATCAGTTGGTCGAGTGCAAAGCGAAAAAAATGAGCTCAACGTCTGAGTCAAAATTGCAGAAGTATTACGAAGTGGCGCTGGACTTGGTGAAGCAATGCGGGCCCCTGCTAATGGAGGGCTACAAAAAGCCCAAAACTGATTTTACAGTTAAGAAAGACTTCTATGATCTGGTCACTGTGTATGACAAACAGATTGAGGATTTCCTAACGGAGGGCTTGCTAAAGGCCTTTCCCGAGTCGCTAATCATCGGCGAAGAAGAATCGGCAACTAGCAAACGCGACGCCGAGTTAACTGATGCCCCCACCTGGATCATCGATCCCATTGATGGCACCACAAATTTCGTCCATCGCATACCACATTGCTGCATTTCGGTGGGTCTGACCATCAACAAGGAGCTCGTCGTGGGCATCATCTATAATCCGCCGGGTAATGAATTGTTCTCGGCATGGAAAGGGCACGGCGCCTACCTCAATGGCCAGCGCATACACACTTCCAAAGTGACTACGGTAAGTGCTCTCCCATTATCTAATTGCCGAAAAATAAAAACCCACAATCATCGTGATAACACCGAAATGTTGGTGTCAATGACAAGAATTTCAAATCATTTGATGTTTGCTTGCACCTGCAAATCATAAAGAAGACTTTGCGGTAAACACGCTGAGACTCAAAGCTCCTTTTGTGTTCTTTAGATAAATCAAGCTGTGGTCGCCCTAGAAATCTCAGTCATACATGCAGCTGCTGTCAGAGATAAGAATATCAAACGACTTTACAAGTTGGGCTCAAATGCCACAGCGTAAGTAAAGAGAAAGAGAGCGAGAGAGCATAAAAAACACTCATACTTTACAATTTACAGCACTCGCAGCTTTGGTAGCGGAGCCCTTGCTCTTTGCTATGTGGCAACGGGACAATGCGATGCCTATCACGTTGATGATCTGCAGCCCTGGGATATTGCAGCTGGCGCTGTTATTTTAACAGAGGCAGGCGGCTCTATATACCATACCAAAGGTGGCGAATTCAATGTTATGAAGCCCGATTTGGCATGCGCCGGCACAGATGAATTGGCCAAGAGTGTGATAAGTCTCATTGCAGAGGCTGATCAAATAACAGAATATACATTCAAGTAAATTAATTGGAAATAAAAACTATTATTCATGTGAACATTCTAAGGTTCATTCAAAGAACAAATTAATGAAGGTGCATTCAAGCAATTGTTATGAATCTGTATATTTTATATAATAAAGGAATTCAAATGTAAAAACTGAAATAAAAATAATCCTGATATAAAAATATATAAATTGATTAATGGTGAAATCGAAATGAGACTATTTAGTGAATGTCTTGAGAAAAATAATTAGTTAAATAAACTCAAGCTTGGTTGGGCAAAGGTCGCAATAGATAGTCTTATCTAGTATAAAAGAATTGTAAATATATTTACAATATATTTACATAGTATCCGTCAATTGAAACCAGTTTCATTCCGCGAATAGTTCGACTACCCTGTACAATATAGAGACATTGTATGTTAAAGATAATGAAATGTCTATTTGTAGTTGTCAGTTGCGATAAAACGCAGTCAACAGATTTCAATTGCCAGTTCATCTGTGGAACTCTCCGTCATCATATGCAAGAGTTTTTTATTGAGCGCATCAAAAAAAACTCAAAGTAAACAAATGCGAGTGAGTGCTAAAGCAAAAGCGATGCGAGCATCATAGTCCGGTTTCAGTCGGGAGCTGATGTCTGTGCAGTAACAACGCATATCGCAAGCTCTATACCAGGTCTTTACAAACATTCGTCAGCTGCCAATATGTTAACGGAAATTGAGGAATTGTATAACTTCATTTTCCCACTGGCGCAGCGCGCAGGCGATATACTGATCGAGGGCTACAATCGCACGGAGAAGAATGTGGACATTAAGGGCGCATTCTATGATGTGGTCACCGACTATGACAACAAGATCGAGGAGTTTCTGATGGGCGAAATCTTGGCCAAATACCCGTACCACAAGTTCATCGGCGAAGAGGATACGGCCAAGAATAATAATGTCTCTAAAGAGCTGACAGATGCGCCCACTTGGATCATCGATCCCATTGACGGCACCTCCAATTTCATTAAACAAATCCCACACGTTTGTGTCTCGATCGGGCTGGCAATCAATAAGCAAATCGTGCTGGGCATTGTGAATAATCCAGCCCAGGGCAAGCTCTATACAGCGAAACTGGGTCAAGGCGCCTTCTGCAATGGCAAGCCCATTCATGTGAGCGAGTGTGAGAGCTTGCGGGATGCCAATGTGGCTTATGAGGTATCCCTGTTGCATGTGCATAATGTGGCTAACAAGCATATCAAACGCATCTACCATGTGGGATTGCATGCCAGACGGTAAGCTAGTAATGTCTTTTAATATCTTTTAAACTAGTTGAAATATGCGTCATCTTGAATGTTCAGCTTGTTGGCCTACTCCTGTGTCGTGGATGAGCTCTGCATGGTGGCTGCCGGCAATTTGGATGCCTTTTATATTGAGGACATGTATCCTTGGGATTGTGCCGCTGGTTCATTGCTGGTGAGTGAGGCGGGCGGAGTAGTCACACATCCCTTCGGAGGACCTTTCGATATTATGAAACCAGATTTGATTTGTGCCGGCACCGAAAAATTGCGCAAAGAAATCGAGAACCTGCTCCGCAAAGCAGATCAGGAGCGCTCTGTTGGCGGCACTGACCCTTAGAATCTACTCAAAATATATTTATAAAACCTGTTCAATAAATAAAGTTCTGACGAAAAAAAAGCTTCAGTAAATATTTAGTTGTTATCTGTTTGCATTGCAAAGCTTCTTGAAGGCGAAAGCTCTGCAAGCTTTTTGATCAAAACAGTAGATAAACTAACGGGGCTGATTAGTTGTGCTATAGACAGCAAATCCTACCGTAAGTCGCACTTTACGATCGGTCTAGCATGGGCCGACAAATATTTACTTATTTATATGCTTTAGCTTTTTTACAGCTTGTCGACATGGCCCAGAATACGAGAGAAACAAAGATTAAGGAGTATTATGATGTTGCTGTAGATCTGGTTACGAAATGTGGACCCATATTTATGGAGGGCTACAATAAAAGCAAAAAGGAGGTCATGGTGAAAGAATCCTTCTTCGACTTTGTCACCGTATACGATCAGCAAATTGAAGAAAAGCTAACCGAGAACCTGCTGAAAGCCTTCCCAGAATCCGTTTTTATAGGCGAGGAAACATTGGCGGGCAAAAAGAAGCTGCCAGAGCTGACGGATGAGCCCACATGGATCATAGATCCCATCGATGGCACCACCAACTACATACACCGCCTGCCGCATTGCGGCATTTCAGTAGCATTAGCCATTGATAAGGAGCTGGTGATAGGCATTATCTATAATCCCGTAGACAACGAGCTATACTCGACGAGGAAAGGTCATGGCGCTTTTCTAAATGGTGAACCTATTCAAGTGACCGGTGCAACAGAGGTATGATAAATCATTTGAAAACCCAATGGAAAGATTGTGTCAAGCATCACTGAAATTTCAGATGTCTAGTGCAGTGGTTGGACTTGAAATTACTTTGGTCAATGTGCCTCAATTGCGTGATCGGTGTCTGAAACGTGCTTACAAACTGGGCTCTGGGGCTGCTGGGTAAGCTATCTTTAGAACTATAATATAATATATATGCAATTCAACAATATACATATATATAATTATATTGTCTATTGTCTGCTTAAACAATAGCACGCGATGCTTGGCCAGCGCAGCATTGTCTCTGGCGTATGTGGCAAAGGGCACATTGGATGTCTATCACGTGGACTATCTAAAGCCTTGGGATGTAGCTGCTGGCGTTTTGCTTGTACGTGAAGCTGGCGGCGTGGTATATAACACGAATGGCAGTGCATTCAATATAATGAAACCAAATCTTGTGGCTGCCGGCACAGAGTCGCTTGCCCAGGCGGCAATTCAACTGATCGAGCAGGCGGATCATATCAAGGACTACAAATTCACATAGTTAAGAAAGTTATATAGTGCACTTACGTTGGGCGGCATGCCGTGCGTTTGATAGCCAAGTGGAGACATATTCGGTCCAGTTGGTGGCATTTGCATGCCCATATGAGGTGCTGAAAATAATTGTAAACAGTTATTAAATGTCTCAACAGAATTACTAAAGAATTTTACGCATACTCATGCCCTGATGATGCGGTGGCATATGATGTACTGGGGGACCTTGACCGGGTGGTCCGTGCTGCATGGGATGGCCATACGGTCCAGCTGGATGACCCGGCGGTGGAGGCCCTTGCATGTGGGGTGCACCGGGCGGTGGCCCTTGAGGCGGTCCTTGGGGCGGCTGGTGTGGATAGGGACTGTGCGGCGAGGGCGCAGGACTCTGAGATGGCGGCGCCATGGGGCTGGGTGCTTGTGGTGGCGGCATCGGACTATTCGCCGGCGAGGGCGAGGCCATTTCGCTGCGTTTTCTGTGTGTTCGTTTTGCACTGGCTTGGCCTTAAAATGTTAGCTAAAAAGTTGTGCAAATATAAAAATACGATATATTCGCTTAAATGTTAGCATTTCATTGCTCTACGTTTTGCGCAAAGTCCATTTAAATGTATATAAACTGTATATGTAATCGGTTTTTGGCTTTTGTTGCTCTCACTCTCCCTCACCGCACACACACTTTATTTGCACATGGCTTGAAATTCTTATAAAAAGCATCAGTGGCGCTTATCTACAACGTTTCAGACACTCGTCATACTATCAGGCAGCATATTGCACAATATTTAAACCGAAATTTTACCTATTTGCACAATTTGAATGCGTTTTAGGTCTCTCGATTTTCACACTTTTTATTTGACGATAGACGCGACAATGGCGGACGTCTCTGTATAACAAAATACAAACTGTGGCAACCCTATGCACCGGCAAAGACTGGTTGCGTTCAGCATGAACATTTTAATTCCATATTCATTTAGAAGATCGTATCATATCATTGAATGTTAGAAAAATTTATATAATTTAATACCAGTTCAAGATTAAATTCCTAAATTAACTATTTTCAATAAAAATATTTTTGTTGTGCTGAACGTATGCGATGACACGTCATGTTTACGTCACCGGTGAATGGCAAAATTTTTGTCAGCTAGTGAAAACAAGAGCAGAATTTCGTTGGAAAAGCGAAATAACATAATTAGTTAGTTATTATTAATACTTAAGCATTTAGAGGCACTTAGTACGCTGCAATCGAGCTTTAATCATGGGTAGGTGATCCCCTGCAACGGTAGTATGGCTCAACATCTTCTATATACATATATATATGTATGATTCTCGTTTATCTCGTCTGTCGCCTGTCATTAAAGTCACCACCTATAAATTTTTTTTCTTACATATATTCTTGTATTGCAGGTGGGGTGCTTAGCTATTTTCGCGGTCTGCTTGGTTCCCGGGAGATGCGTATTTTAATATTGGGCCTTGATGGCGCCGGAAAAACCACAATATTATACAGGCTACAGGTCGGTGAGGTGGTCACAACGATACCCACAATCGGCTTCAACGTGGAGCAGGTCACATACAAAAACCTGAAGTTCCAGGTCTGGGACTTGGGCGGACAGACAAGTATTAGGTGATTATTCAATATATAATATTAAACAAATTCGTTCTAGACAAATTTATGGAAACATCTGTTATCTTTTTATTGCAGACCTTATTGGCGTTGTTATTATAGCAATACAGATGCCATTATTTATGTGGTCGATTCGGCGGACCGTGATCGCATAGGCATTTCGAAAGATGAGCTGCTGTACATGTTGCGCGAGGAGGAGCTCGCCGGCGCGATACTTGTCGTGCTTGCCAACAAACAGGATATGGAGGGCTGTATGACCGTGGCTGAAGTGCATCATGCGTTAGGTTTAGAGAATCTTAAGAATCGCACATTTCAAATATTCAAAACGTCGGCCACCAAAGGCGAGGGTCTGGATCAGGCAATGGACTGGCTATCCAATACACTCCAAGCTCGCAAATAGTCATGTCCCCTGCCGCTCCCGACGTCCCAAATGAGCCTGCCCCCTTGTAAAATTGTCCAAAGTGTCACCCAGAGATAGTTGGAGGATCTATAACGCTTGCGCAAATATCCAAACACACACATACACACACACACACACACATGCATACATATACACAACTTTGTAATAACTTCTAGTAATATAATTATTAAATTATAGGTTTATAATGTATGTGAAACAATCAACTACCATTCGGGCAGTCCAAAGCGCTGCACGCGTCCTTGCTGTGTGCTCAGGTCCATGCGCACCTTCTGCCGCATATAGAAAATGGGACAATCACGATTCGAGCAGATGACCTCCTCATGCAGTGAGCCCTGACAACGCTGACACTCGGTCCACAGGCGGGAAAAGGTCTCCTCCAAGCCCCGCTTGGCTGCCAGTTCCTTCTGATAGAGCTCGCTCATCTTGGGCTCACAGTGTGGGCACAATGCCCTATCCTCATAGCCTTTGGGCATGAGAGATTTGCAGCCGATACACGAAGCCTTTTTGGTCATAAAGCCTGCCAGTCCGCCCACCTTCGAGGTGACCACAGTGCGTGTGCGCGTGTGTTCGCCCTTGAGCAACACCGATTCCGCCTTGTCCCCCAATATAGGCTCGAAGATGCGCAGCAATGGCTTCGATAGCTGCTGCTCCAAATAATAATTGGCATCGATAGGCACGCTATTCTCCAGCACATAGAGCGGATCCTCTGCCTTTTGATATGCCGGCGTATTTTTGGCTGCTGCACAAATCACATACGGCACGCGATCGCCCAGTTTGGGCGCTGTGCCCGCATCGCGTTTCTTCATCTTAGCTGCCAGCTCCACATGCGCCTGCTTGGCTGCATAATCCGTTTTGGCCAACTCCTTGGTTATGACCAACTGAGATATATCTATGCGATTGCATAGCAGATCCGCAATTACCTGCTTGGCATAGTCCACAGCGCCGTCGGGATCTCGTTCGATGAGCAGCTTCTGCAGGCACGAATTCATCAGATTGGCCACCAATGGCGAATTATCCCGACGCACTGTCTCAATGCCCTTGCAGTCCATTTTGTCGTATTTGTCCGGCTTGGTGAAGTAGAGACCCGCATAGCGTTTCTTGTTGATCAACAGATAGGGATAATAGACCTTCTCGAACTCCAGCTTGATTGGCCGCACGAACTTCGAGCTAACCAAATCAGCAGCCTCCCTGCCCAGCTCCATGCTGCGCTCCAGAGTCTTCACACCAAAGTTGACCATGACGGAATCTGTGTCGCCATAAATAACAAATGCATCATTTTCATATCCATTCGCACGTGTATAATGGGACTCCACTTCATTTTTGGTCAGCTCAATCATGGTGCGTCCATAAGCGGTGACGCTGCCAGAGATTTCCAGGCAGGGTAATTTACCCACCTGGGCGCCAGTGAAGCCATAAACCGAATTTGCAGAGATTTTCAGCGCCAACTGCCGGCCATCCAGCACTTGACGCTTGAACGGATCCTGTTCCACTTTCAGATCATTCTTGGCGCGCTTACGAGCCGCCAGCAAAGACTCCAGAATCTCTGGCAACAATCCGCGTCTCAATTCGGCTTTCACAAACAAATTATTGGCAGGCGTGCGCTCCACCTGATCATCGCTCAAGCCCAGCTTGTCCTTGGCGCCGGGCAACAGCAGCGTGGTGTAGCACAAATTGTGAGCCATCATTATACTTGGATATAGCGAGGCGAAATCGAGTGTACTAATGGGATCTGCATAGTATCCCCGCTTCGGCTCTATAACCGTTGCGCCCTCGTACTGCTCATCCGAGCCGCTGGACGTATACGATGGCATGATGAAGCCACGTGTCTTGGCTTTGCGCAACAGCTGGCTGAGCACCTTGATTTGCTGGCCACGCGTGAGCAAGGACTCAAGTGGAACACCTGTGACACGCGCCATCTCCATATAGTTAACAATGGCCATCAGCTTGCCGAGCAGCCGTAGCGGCAAATAGGCATCCTTCAAGCAATACATGGCCAAACGGCGGCGGGTCTGCTCATCCCCATTCTGTAGGTCTGTAATAATACTATGATGCACATCCTCCTTTTGCTCCTGCAGGAAATGATAGCTGACAGCGTTCAGCGTATACGAGCGCAATTTGTAATCCCGGAGCAGCACGAAGAACAAATCAAAGGGCACTCGGCCCTCGAAGTTGACGTATTGATTCTCACGTCGACCCATTTGCTTAGACTGCAACACCTGCTCCTTGATGACCGAACGGATGTTCTTGATGCGTCCCAAATACTCAAAGTTCTTCACCTTCAAGTGGGCAGCGCGGTTCAGTAGATATGGGACGTCAAAGTTGTTAATGTTATAGCCAGTTAGAATATCGGGATCCACTTCTCTTACGAATGCCCCCCACTTGTCCAGCAGCTGCGTCTCCTGGGCGAAGCACAGCACCTGGCTGCCTATGATGGGCGCACACTCCTTTAAGGTGAACACATTCCTAATGAAGGGCTCCGTTTCGCCCTGTCGGATCACCATGTTGGCTATCTGTATGACCGGATCCACTTTCGCTTCCGGAAAGATGCCTTTGCGTCCGGCGCATTCAATATCGAAGCTGAGTATGCGCAAAGGCGCCACTTTGGACCATTCGCCTTCTGGCTCATGCGATATAAACTGGTCGTAGGCAACGTCCACTTCCAGCTGGCAACGAGATTCAGGCGCTGGCTTGGAATTCCGTCCGCGTAGTCGCCAAACACCTGGAGGCAGTTCAATCCAATTACAACCGACGACCTGTGTATCCACCATAAAACGTATATCGAAGTCGATGTTGTTCTCGAAGGCACGACAGTCCTGGAAATCGAAGGAGCTCATGATGATCGTCGTTTTAAGCAGCCTCGAGGCGGCGGCTACAAATCGAGGCAGCGTAACGGTAATCTTGATGTAAGTCTGTTTGGCATCGCCCTGATAGCCATGTATATTAAGTCGCTGTACTAGCTCCACGGCAAGTACGGCCTCCTGTACATTGTCCTTGTTGCTTCGCATGTCGGCAATCACCTTCTTACCCAGCGCTTCGTGCAGCTCCGCGCAGTGCCGCTCCTCGAAGTTGCTCGGCGCGACTATATAGAAATATGGACAGAAGCCATGCACGTGACAGCACACAGAGTTGCCCTCCATGGTGACGCCGAACATGCGGACCACCGGCACTGGGCCTAGCTGGGCGCCCGGCATGCCTGGCAGCGGTTGCCCCACATAGTTCTCCACGTCCAGCTGCTGAAAGATTAGCCTGTCTTCGGCGGGATTCAGCTGAGGAGGAGGCGCACGAGACCAGCGCTCGCTTGTTTGTTGGTTCTCAGGTCCCTCGCCCAGCAACTGTGTTTGATCTAGATCGTCCATTGCCTCAAATGCAGCCAGTTCCGATTCAAATCCACCGCCCATGTCGTCGTCATCATCGTAGGTCCTAGATATTTTACTACAGTTTATTTTAGGATTTTATATGTTTATCTTAACAGTTAACCTGGGCTTTTTAGAATGTCCATTGGCCACACCATTTCCATTAAATTTGCGTTTGGCATCCATGCTGCCAGCCTTGTATAACTTAAAAACAATAATCTAAGAAATTCGCAATTTGTTGCAAAAAAAAAAAAACAAAGAAACGCGGTAACTGCGCGGGATAATCAGAAGATATAACAACTGTTTAATTTACAACAGATTGGCAGCTCTGTCGCTTGTGATATTTTGAAAGCTTTGTGCATTTCATATTTCAATGTTAATGTAAATTAGTGAGCATTGAATTTGGCGAAATTGATAATTAAAAGTTACGATTAAATTATATATTAACTTTGCAAAATAAGCGAAATAAAAATATTTGAATTTTGTTATGCATGATGTGGTATTTATAATACATCTGATGCAAGTTTCATATGTGCGCAGTATTTTCGTCGAATATATCAACGGTCACACTGATCAGCAGCAGATATTTTCGTATGTAAAACGCATTAAAAACTTATAGTAGTGTAAATATTCTAGAGTTCAAATGTGTATCTATGTTTGTTCCTTAGTTGCATAAATGAACAGCGGCTGGCAATAATACGCAGCAAAATGCTCGACCTGTGAAAATCAACTGAATACCTTCATTCACCTGGCGGGGGTGTGTATGTGTGTGTGTGTTTGTGGGGGATGTTAAGTGAATCACAATCACAATCACACAATTAAAAAAACGCTGCAAAAATGTACCAAAGCGCCTGCAATGCAGCCACAACTGGCTCGTGTGTGCCCGGTGCTGGCAATCAAATGGATACCGATCGTCAGGCGGCACTGATAGCCCAACAGCCACCCACAGCGCCCGTGGAGCCTGACTACAGTGGCTTCGATATCGTTAAGGCCACACAGTATGGTGCGATAGCACGTGTCCGGGAACTGGTGGAATCTGGCTGGGATGTCAATCAGCCTGATAGTGAAACGGTCACGCTACTCCATTGGGCAGCCATTAACAATCGCAGAGATATTATACGATATTTTCTGGAAAAAGGCGCCACTGTGGATGCCGTTGGCGGTGAACTCAACGCTACGCCGCTGCATTGGGCCACACGGCAGGGTCACCTAGGAGCTGTTGTGCTGCTCATGGCGGCAGGCGCAGATCCGCGCATACGCGATGCAGAGGGCTGCTCCTGCATACACATTGCCGCACAGTTCGCACACACTGCCTTGGTGGCCTACTTCATAGCCAAGGGAGTGGATCCGGACTTGCAGGATCGAGGCGGCATGACGGCACTCATGTGGGCTGCCTGGAAGGTGAGTGAAGATATCGATTTAATCAATTGCATTTTCCCCAATTATCGATAAAACATTAAAGGAATTCTTCCTTTTTATTATAAAAACTTTAATATTTATAAATCCTATTGATTAATTATATTATTTGTAATCCATGTAAATAATTAATAACTAAAGATTACATAGTGTACTTTTGTTAAAATGTTTTTTTATTTTTGGTCTGAAGTGAAAAATATGTTAATTGAAGTATTTAATTATTATGTATATTTATATTACTTTTGTTATTTTTATGTATTTGTGTATATATTAATTTTTTGATAATTTTGAGAATGTCGTGAATTTACACTGTTGAGCAAAACAGCTGTTGAAAACAGATGCTTCCTTGTTTTCCATACCTTATCAATGTGCCTTACCCTTATTGCACTGAAAAAATTGAAAAAATTTATAAATATGTTTGTTATCTTATAACAGGTATGTGCTCTGGATCCTGTGCGGCTGCTGCTCACGTTGGGCGCCAATCCCGCCATGGTTGACTACACACATGGCAATACGGCATTGCACTGGGCAATATTGGCGCGCAATTCCACGGCCATTTCCACGTTGGTGCTGAAGTCGAAAGCTTCGCTGGATGTGCCTAATTTGCGTGCCGAGACGCCGCTATCGATGCTGGAAGCACAGGCCGGTGCCATCTGGATTGGCGCCAAGGTAATGGATCGGGTCAAAGAGGCAGCATTGACGTCCCAGCAGCGACGATCTCTCGTCTCAAAGCTACGCCATGACAAACGCTTGCGCTGGTGGTCGATGGTCGCCTGTCCATTTACAGCCTTCTATCTGGCTGGCATCGTCTTCACCATCAACACGCTGTACATTATCAAATTTTTCCTGCTGGGTTGCCTGTATGCTATATTCCATACCATTGGCAAAACGCTATTCGATGAGCATCTGATGGCGCTGCTGCCGCTGTCCGTTTATCTTGCGACCAAGGCCTGGTTCTATGTCACCTGGCTGATGTATATCGATGATGCTGTGTCCCTGGCAAATACTGTGTGCTTCCTTATCAGCTCGCTGGCGCTTTGGGTATGCTTCCTAAAGTCTTGGAAGGGTGATCCGGGCATTATACGACCCACCAGAGAGCAGCGATTCAAGGTATGAATAAATCAATTATTTTAAAATCCATATATACATATTTATATATTTCTTATATAGACGATAATTGAGCTGTCGGAGCGCGGTGGAATTGGCTTCGAGCCCGCCTCCTTCTGCTCGGGCTGCTTGGTACGGCGTCCCATACGGTCGAAGCACTGCTCCGTGTGCGATCGCTGTGTAGCACGCTTCGATCATCATTGTCCCTGGGTGGGCAACTGCATTGGTCTCAAAAATCATAGCTACTTCATGGGCTTTCTCTGGATGCTATTGATTATGTGCGGCTGGATGCTCTACGGCGGCTCCAAGTTCTATGTGAACGAGTGTAATGTGCACTTTGACGGTAGTTATAATTAAACAATTGATACTTTAAATATGATAAATTATTAACATATTCTCTATTTCTAGATTTCCTTGCCGCCATGCGAGCCATTGGCAATTGCAATGCCTGGGTGGGCTGGGTCATGGGCAATGCATTGCTGCACATGTCCTGGGTCATATTGCTCACCGTTTGCCAGACGTATCAAGTGGTTTGCCTCGGCATGACCACCAATGAGCGCATGAATCGTGGTCGCTACCGTCACTTCCAGGCAAAGGGCGGACAGAGCCCGTTTACGCGTGGACCGCTACTCAATTTAATTGACTTCCTGGAATGCAGTTGCTTTGGCTTGGTGCAGCCGCGACGCATCGATTGGATGAACTACTATGACTACGATGCCCAGGTGCATCAGACAATTGAAAAGGAGCCGCTGCTGCGTGCCGAAGGTGCCGATGCCGATGGACTGATCGGGGATCATCAGTATGTGTAGGACAAATCCTATCGGGATGCGAAGACGCTTCAAATGCCCATTGCGCATGTCTAACAACGATTCGTGTGCTAATAACAAAAAGACAATGCTTTAGATTTATATATACATATATATTTATATATATGCCCACCCGATTAGCTTCGTATTATTATGTTTTTAGTGATTTGTAATTGGAACGCGCTGCTGCAAACACAACGATTTAATAACAACAAAATATATAAAGACAAAAGACAGAAGCGTCGTCGCTGACCGATATCGGATCCAGTAAATGGGGCCTTTATGGCCCCACACACAAACAAACAACTACGTACATTTATTGTGCATGTATTTTACCTGTAATTACTAAACTTTGTACATTTTTCAGCACATTTCTTAATTTAAATCACACACAAATCTTTTTTAACTTCACTCTCAAGTATTTGTTATACCAAAAAAAAAAAAAAAAAAAAAAAAAAAAAAAAACAAAGAAAAAAAAAAAAGAAAAACCGAACAAAAGATGTAACTAATGCAACAAAATCAAAACAAAAGAGAACATGGAAATTATTTAAAAATGACCGATATCGGATCCAGTAAACTTAAACTTTAAACTTTCAATTTACACACAATTCAAATTTCTAAAAAAAAAAAAAAAAGCGCACAGTTGAAAACAAAAACAAAATACGAAACTTTAAATAAAAACATGTATTACAATTTATAAATGATGTGTATTCAAGAAGCAAGATTAAAGTAACATGAAATTCTAGCAGTTGCCTTTGTGTTAGCTTGGTTCGCCAATGTTTAAGCAACTAAAAAAACCAAAAAGAACAAACACCAAACAAATACTTTAATTATATATATATATATACACATATGTGGCAAAAACAAAGCGATTTGCATACTTAATGGAAACTTCAATTCTAAACGCGACCCAATTCAATATGCACTAGTCTAGTCAGCAATCATTTAAGTAAAATGTTATAGTGCAACAACAACAACCGACATATAAACAATATTGCATATTACAATATACTAAATATACATATTTATATATATATAGAGAAAGATATATACATATTATATACATATAGTTATGAAATTATGTACACCTACGATCCAAGTATCAAAGAATGAAGGAATTTCTTTAAGTCCAGCAACCTGACAACAAAAATTCAACGCGTAGCTAAAAAATATAGATATATCTCTATATATACATATATATGAAGATTGTAACACGTTACTTAAATGCATTTAAATTTAATTAACAAATTGAATATATATACACTATATATGTATGTATGTATGTGAATCACCTAAAGAACAATTTCAACTAAATAATAAATATGTAATATGTATGTAATAATTCAAACAAAAAACACAATTTTCGATGTATTTTGTATTTAAGATTATACAGAAACTTTCACTCTGCGGTTTGCTACCAAAAGTTATTTGTTAAACGATTTTTTTTTTATAAATTCTTTTGCTTGCATTGTTAGACGAAAGAAAAATTTGTAAAGAAACGCTTTTAAACAAGACTATAAAGAATAATATAATAAATTACTTCACACAAGGCGATAAACCCTAAACAAATGAACTTAATCGAAAAACAAATAACAAAAAAAAAAAAAAGAATATATATATATAAATGAGAACATCAATTTGCCTATGTCTTTAGTTTAGCCACTAAGTTCAAGACAAGATATGTGTATTAAATAGTATGTAGAATGAAATGAAATACAGTGCGAGGTGTAATGTGTAACAATGTGCGTTAAAATTTAAATAATAATAAATAGAACTTTATTCCAAATTCCAAAATGAACAAATAGGCGAATTATTATTTTTGTCTGCATTATTTGAAATGAAACTTATCTAAGCTGATTTCTGCACAAAATGGAACTAATAGATATCTAGATTTTTGCTTTCCTCAGAAAAACGGACAGGGCTCAATTGATCGGGTCAGGAATATATATACTCTATGGGGTCTGCCACGCCTCCATTGTTATCTTTACCTAAATTTCTTCAAACATTTTCAGGCATTCAAAAAGTGAATGCAGATTCCATAAAAATATAATAAAATATAGTTCAATAAAATTCAGTGTCTTGATATTTTTTTTTTTTTTTTTTTGGGTTTTAATGATTTTGCTTTTGTTGTTTTTTTGTTGTTTAATTTTTTGATGACATAATATTGTAGATTTAAATTGGTTTTGTTTGTTGCATTTTTTCATTCATTTTTTCTCGACAAATATGCGTTACATTTATTATAGGCTCGTTTTAAAAATAGATTTTTATTTGTTTACTTCATGATAAATTAAGTTTTATATATTTTTTGTTGTTATTATTCACGTTTTTGTTAAGTGTAAACCAGTTTTAATATATATATACATATATTTATACATATAAATATATATATATGCATTACTTTTATTTATATCGCATTTTATACTTAAATTTTGCTTGCAATTAGTTTGCTAATGTTAATTACAATTTGTTTTTGTATTTTTTTCCTTTTTTTAGCAGCAGGTGTAAATGATATACAATATTATGAATTGATATATGATTTGCTTTTTGCTCTTTAAGTGGTCAATTTACTTGCTTCCATGCAAATCATATGATGAGAATTAATGCGCGTTTACAACGTGCTGAATTTAATTTCTGGTCTGTTAAAATTATATAAAAGCTTACGCACTAGAAATGTTTTTGCAAAAACTAGTTGAGAATTAGAGTGTACGTCTGTGTGTGTGTGTGTGTGTAGAGACTGAAATTTTGCGATCGGAAAGCCGTGTCGGCACTGGTCGGTGTGCTATATATATATATACATATATATATATTGTGTGGGTCTTTCATCTGTCAACGGTATATAGTCGCATCTACATATATATAATTATATATATTTGATATTTAGGTGGGTTGCGGCATAGCCAGCTTGAGCTTGAATATAAGTGTTATACATAGATACATATATACATATATATATATATATAATATATGCCCGTTAGCTCTCATTTTTGGTCGGAAATGTTATCATCAATTGCCTGCACAGTGAACACGAAAAGATATCGCACGGCACATTAGAATTAAGGTTTAGCTCGAAGTAGTAGAAAGAAATATTGCAATGCGTTTCATAAGCGCACTTGATAAAGGAAAAGCAAAATAATAATTAGAGATATATAAATATATATGTAAATATGTGTGTATAAATGTTTAAGTGTTTATAGAAAGCCTTAAAACAAAATCTGTGAAAAACTGCATTCATACGCAAATCAATATCAAGTAGCTTAATTAGTTTTCGTTTTTGTTTGTTTTCTTTGATTCGAGGAACTTGGCTCACAAATATTTTGTTAGATACCCTAAACACGGTCTGTAGTTGAGTCTTTGAAGCTGATGGATATGTTTTGTGCATGTTTTTTGTTTTTGTTTTTAACTTTGATAATGCGAGAAACCTTTATTAATTGTGCTTTGAATGATGCAAGCATAACATGATATTGTGCAACGTATAAACGCAGAATTTCGCAGCTAACTGCGTTCATGCCGCAGACTTTGGATGCCGCAACAAGTGGCAAACGCTTCCATTTTGATTTCATATAAAAATTTAAATCATTAATTGCAACCTGTGTGTGTGTGTGTGTGTATGTGTATGTGTGTTTGCCCTTGTTGTGCATGTGTTATAAAATAAAATTACGTTTATGCCAAGCTTGTTCTGTATGCGTAATCACGAAATCCAAACACTCGCATAAACGTGTTCATAAATTTACGAAATATTTTATACATGCCTTAAGCTTAAGCAAAGTGTGTATACAGAGGCTTAATCTATACTTTTAATTATATATATATATCATTTTATATATAAGTTGTGTATACATAAATTGTTTATTTTTATTTTTTATTTTTCTTTAGTACACGTAAATTATTTTTTTTTGCATTTGCTTTAAGTAGTTTTTTTTTTGTTGCTTTTTCAATTTTCTTTTTAATAAAAAATATATATAAATATATGCTATTTTGAATTTGATTTTATCTCTCTGCCCATATGTATAGTTATTCTTTTTTTTTTATATTTCTTTTGTATTAGATCTGTTTAGCTTGCTTAGTTTTGTCCCTTTTTGTTTTTTTTTGTTAAATACGCGCACTTAAAATATGTATGTATATATATATATATATATATGGTGTATATAAAAGTTCAATGATTATTAGTTATACATAGATATTTATGTATATATATATATAAAGATTAGAAGTGGGGGATACCCAGTAGATTGGGTAAGCGTGGCCTAACTTTGCTTTTTGTTTTGGCTAAAAAAAAACTTTACATACGCACACACATACGTAAAAAACAAATAACAAAGCAAAGAACCAAAACAAAATATAATAATTATAAAAAAAAATTAAATAAATAACAAATGTGCATTGTAAATAGTTTTAAAAAATAAAAACTCGAGCTTAGTCTAGAAAAAGGGGCGTTACATTGCAATGCCATAAAAAAGGATTTCTCGTATGTATATATATATTTTAGTTGTATTTTTTTTTTTTTTTTTAGAAATGTTGCTATTGTGTCTGTGTGTGTGTGTGTCTTGGCGCGTGGTTATGTATTGTTTTTCGTGTTTTTTTTTTTTCTTGCAGGCTTTTTGCTTGGTTGCTTTAGCTTGGTCTCGTAATATGTATAAACTTTATCATATATTTATAAACATTAATTCCCACTGATGTTACGTCTTCTGCAGCAGCTCGCTCTGTGGGCTGGGCGGACTTGATAGCTGCTGCAGCTGCTGTTGCTGCTGCTGCTGCTGTGTTTGCTGTTGCTGCTGTTGTGCGGCATTCAGCATGGTCGGTGCAGACAGTGTGCTCGCCTGTGTAATAACTGTTGTGGCAGAGATGGTCTGTTGCTGCTGCTGTTGTTGTTGCTGCTGCTGTTGTTGCTGCTGCTGCTGCTGCTGCTGCTGTGGCACCTGCTGCAGCTCATGCTGCTGGCTTGTTTGATTGTTCAGCGGCTGGTTTGAATTGCAGAGCACCGAATAGACGGAATCAACTTTGCTTAGCTTCTCAAAGAGCGGGATCAGCTCGCGCAGTTCACAGTCGGTGACATCGTCGAACCAGGACTTGACGGGAACCTAAAATGCATCAATTGAGTAATTAAAATTCATTTAAAATGCCGCATGCTGACTTACCGCATTGTCGGGATGAAAGATATAGCTGGCCGGTGAATTATCAACAATGACAATTTTCTGTAAATCCCTACCCAAACGATTCAGATCCTTAATGTAATTACCCCTGTAATAAACGCATGATTCCCTAAACAGTCTTGCGCGAAACACATTCCACCTGCAAAGCAAATTAGATTAGATTAGATACACATTTTTACATGCTGACAATATATATTATTTTCAATAACTTGTCTTGGAATAGAGAATTGCATTCTTTTCTATATCTGTTCATTTCGATTATATTTATTTTCTTTTCATTTCTTGGCGTTTGCATTTCTATGTTTTCTTATCAATCATAACCACAGTTCTGTTCGTGCTTTATCTTGATTTTTAGCAGATCGCTATCCGAACCGCCAAAGTCATTTTAATTGCGGTCATTGCAAAGCTCTACAATATCATATCTGTTATTTTAATCTATGTGATATGATTTGTATGCTCGTTCTTGAAATCACGAGGGGTATGTTGGCTATGTCTGTAGAGACTGATAGTTGGGGAATATATAAATACGTGTTTATATGTAATAATTACTGATCCAAATGAATGTATACTTATGTAAAGTTGAATAGTTATACCATCCTAAACCATAATAGATTGGGAATAACTCTATATACTTTATTCTCATTCTCATCTGAATACATAAATGGGATCTTCAATATTATTCGAATAGATAAATCTCTATAAAATATTTGTGGTATTTCTTAATAATAATAATACTCACTTATCTAGCAGATCGGCAACAGGATCTGCATATTTGGCTAGTGATGCTGTAAACAAAACGCACTCGTACAGTTCACCCATCTTTTGCAGAAATTCATCGACATGGGGTCGCTTCAGCACATAAACCTGATGTATGGTGCCATCGATTTCCACTGGTACTATGAAATCGGCATTAGGTATAGGCTATAAAAGATAAGTATAGAGGGATATATTGGTAGCTCTACATAAGAGAGACCTTCTTGACTTTACCTTAAAACTACTGTGCACTAGAGTTTCGTCCAAATCGATGACCATACACTTTTTATGCATATCGGAGTGCCTAATTTGAGGTAGTAGGTACCTTTGTTGGTCCGGTAGGGGCGGCGGTGTTGTCGAACCGTCGATCTGTGTGCCATTCTGGTTTGTTTTCGTTCGATTTCGTCGCCAACAGCAGAGTAAAGACTGTAGAATTCCTCGTTTTTGTGGCTTTAAACGATCCACATCTTCTGTAAGTTAAAATATATGATTAAATATAGAAAATTTGTTAGGTTCGCTCTTTTTGGAATGTAGAATTTATATATAAATACATATAAATTGCGTCTAAATTTAAAAAATAACACCCTTTATTTGGGTTCTATTTAAGACGGGGATAATAAAAATAAAATCAAAGTGAAATTGCTAAACAAGTAATTATAGATTTGCTAAAGCTACCTGCTTGAGCAGGCAATTAACTGTTGTAGATTATATGTGTATATTTATAACAGCTACAGTTTTTCTGTGCTATATTTATAACAGCTACGGTTTATCTTTACTACATACATATATATAGTATATAACAAGTAGAGTTAATCTGTGCTACACCTGTACTACCTACATATATACCAGTCAAAATTAGCTAGCTCTGTGCTACAGCTGTACTAATCTATATAACAATTACAGTTACACTCAAATTTCTCCCTTTTATTTGGCAATTTGTCTACGTCTAAGGCTATATTTAAACCTTGCTAAAAAAAGTCGCTCAAGGTCGCGCCTAACAACTTTGATCGACCAATTAATGCGGCCTATAATAATATATATGTATGTATGCAAGTATGTATGTATATGCACTCAAATATATTCATAAAAGCGAAAAGTATATATGCATATAGATAAAGAAATCAGCATGTAAATGGCTCGTTTTCTTAAAATAGAAAACTCAAATGAAATGAAATGAAATTTATATGTGGCAAAAAGGAAAAACCCACTGCGACATATGTGCGACGGGCTCTTCAGGGGCTGCTGGGGAGTGAGGGGGTTGCAGCGGTTATATAGTCGCAACTGAAGTATACGTGCATGCGTTTAATCGATGGAAAATGCTATTGCTATAATTGCATACACAGACACGCACACACACACACACACACACAAACACGCACACATACGCGTGCAAACACACTCATGCATAGACAGCCCCAAGAGACACGCACAGTTAAGAAGGTCGCCGATTGACCTTTAAGCCCCGAATGGTTAGCGCCTCAGGTGCGGGCGCCACGCCCCATCGGGTCCACCCCTAAGCAAAGTCAACTGCATTTGGCTCTCCTCTCCACCCCTCTCCACTTCTACTTCGTCTACTTCTGCTGCTTCTGCCTCTTGCTAGTTGCTGTGTGGGGCACAAAGAAAATGGATTTCAAACAGCACTCGAGCTGTTTGCAACAGCACAGCGCATGTAGCTTGTGGCATGTGGCATGCGGCACGTTGCAGCAAGGATTGCAGCAACAGCAGCAGCAGCAGCAGCTAAGCCAGACATTAAGACGCGCGCTTAGTTCAATGAACCGTTAGCTAGCGAAAAGCTGAGCACCATTAGCAATCCGAGCACCGCCCCCTCCCCCTCCTCATGCCCCATTTACAAAAAGGGGGCCGACATTGTGAAGTGCAACTGTACCTGAATATTTGATGAGCGAACCTCGACAGCATAATGAAAGCCCAGACTAACTGCTCAACAAAGAGCTGAGAGCATTTTAAAGGCACACACACACACACAGACGTACACACGCACACACCTGTGCTTATTAGCCAGGTGAAAGGTGAAACGCCCCGCACTTAAAGAAACATATTTTATCATAACTTTACATAAACAGGATGGCGCGAATCGTTGGCAATTTGTCGCCTACTTGTTGAGCAACATTTCGTATGCCTATTGATACTGGCAATACACACACACACACACACACACACACACACACATACACTTGTATATCCCCATATATCTATATTTAGGTCTGTGGGCTCTGCTCCTGCTCCCGCTCCTGACTGATGCGCACGCCCATCGCACGAAGCGCTTTAGCTGCGCATTGAAGCAGAGCCTAACCCCTAAATCCCCTTCGCGCTAGACACCCACCCGCCCCTGGCCACATCCCTCATCTGGCGGTCTTTGTCCTATTTTTAAGGCTTTCAATTGAATTATTGACTTTGCAGGCTGTGCGTGGGCCTCCCCCTCTTTTTTTCTGATTTGCCTGTTTTTTATGTCATCTTTGTTTATTTTGGTTCTGGCACATTTATAGCTCCACTTTATGATCGCAATTTGTCCATCAGTTTTAAATAGATTCCAAATTTGGCATTCAGCCGAACGTAATAATCGCCAGATGAAATAAATAAGATTCAAATCTGTGAGTGGGTACATCAAATGTGAAATGCTCCGGTCACGAATTCCGTGTCTTTGCCGGCTTTTATTTTATTTTATTTTATTTATTTATTTTTTCATTTCTTTTGCTTTAAGTGGTGCCATATATTGTAAAAAGCTAAGCTCTTTAAAAGTTCAAAACAAAAAATGAGTAAAAATATTTAATATATAGAATTAAATAATTTACATTTCATATACACGTAAATTGATTGGGCCAAGGTTGTACTCCTTATAAGTATATATAAGCATGTAAAATTATATATATGACATCATATGTTATCATAAAAGAGTTGAGCCCATATAAATCTTTTAGAGACTTGAATATTCTTGAACCTAAGAAATTTTGTGCGGCTTGTTTTCATTCAAAAATTGTGTTTTTCATTTCGCCCTTTTTAATGAGTATATAAACAAGTGAACAAGTGAAATGAGTATATTCGTTTTATGTAAACTATTTTTCCTTTGTTGAAACTAGAGAATTTTAGTACTTGGAACATATAATCTAATCCCTATATGCATGAAAGAACGATACAAACTATATCTATAAATTCAGAGTTATCAAATTCCCGTGTATCCATAAATGCTCTACCATAAGATTTTCATAGCATTGTAATATAACTTATTTCTTATTTCATTTATATATAATTTATTTCTGTACGCTCTACACTCGTTTTTAATTAAAGCCCTGCCTATTGCAATTACTCAGTCAGCCCTTTCACTACCTTCCGCCTTTCTATACGCATTTTATGAATTAGTTTGAGCTTTTACACAATTAGAGCGTAATTATTTTCAGATTTGTTCTACTTATGCACATGTTTTCAACAGAAAACAGCAGCTGCCTGCATCTGTGGCTCATGCATAGAATTAAATAAGTTGAGATTTATGTAATGAGCATGAAAGCAAAAGTGATTTAGTCGAGTATGCTCGACTGAGAAATACGCTATATATACTTTTCCCATTTTACTAACTATTCAGTTTATGAAGACTCTTAACTTGTGTTTGCTCTATACAGCCATCATCCTTCCCTGCTAATTGGTTAATCTATATGCAATTTGTGCAGAGTATTTCGAGTGCATTCATTTATGTTAATCTGATATCTGAAATCCGCAGCAGACTGTTAAACGACCTTACGCGTCAATTGGGAAATATATTTTCGCATTTAAAGCTTGCCGACGCGAAATGGCAATGAAAATGACAAGCTTTTCTTTTGTTTTTGTTTCATTATTAATTATATTTCATATATGTGCATATATAGACAGAGAGAGGGAGAGATATATGGAACTATATAGATATGCACGGCGCAAGTGTGTACTTTGATAATTAATTGAAAGTCAAATATAAAAGCAAGAATGAATTAAAGTCATATAATAGCTACAAAGGAGGAAACTAGAGAGAAAGAGAGAGTAGGGAAGATAGTGTGAGAGAGCACGCCCTAACTTTAAACATTTGTGCTGTCCCTTATCTAATCGCGTTCACAATGTTTGTTATCTTCCGTTCATACATATGATATCATTTTCCAGTTCTTTTGCGCGCTGGCCTTAAATGTTGAACGGCTCGACCTTCAGCATATTTCTCGTTGGCTAACAAAAAAAAAATGTGTTGGCGACCTGTAAACAGTTTCTTTTCATTTCTGTTTTTTTTCTCCTTCTTTCTGTCCGCTCAACTTTTGCACGTGATGTTTGCACACCTGTCACACAAAAGAAATGCGAGAGAGCCAGCGCGCAATATTGGGGGTCGACTCTCAGGGGAAGCTGTAAAGCTGAAAGCTGGCGACCCTTTTGTTGCATTCGCACACAAAGACGTCGGCTTTTTGGGGTTGGAATTAGCAAATCCCCCACGCAAAGGTCAATGAACCAGTGCCTGCCGCCATCGCCGCCCCCTTTTTGTTTTTTAACCAGATAGTATTCCGCTATAGTTCCTTTTATTCAACTGTTGAATGGATCCAACCAGAGCGCCAAAAATAAATTAATTATGGCTTTTTCAGCTGAATATATACATACATCCATCAAAGTGTATATATATAGATGGATAGATAGCTGTATCTATATAGGAAATGTGTTGCTACTGAGGCCATCAAAATATTTTTCTTTTCTGTTTTTTTTTTTTTTTTCTATTTCGCACAGCATATATTCTGCTCATGGTTATATATCTATATATATACAAAATCTGTATTAATATTTGTTTATTAATATTATGTATATTTCTTTTTAATAACTGCACGAATACATATATATGGAAACTATTTCAACGTCGAAGGCAAAAAATAAATAAATAAAAGAAAAACAGATATATAGATAAAGAAAATGCTCAACGAGCAGTGAAAAGATTTTTCTAATTAGTTTGCACTTAGCATTGCAAAAAATACAAAAAATATGTCTAGTATTTCTTTTGCTGATTTTTACAATGTTTAAGATTTCATATGCAATAAATATTATTAATCAATTAAAAATTGTATATAAAATTAAAAATCAATTAAAATGTGATACAAAATTATAAATCAATTATACATTTTACATAATATTTCAAGCTCATTCTCTAACTTCTCCCTAATGTAAATATTATTGATGTCACAACACCATACATAATTAATATGTCGATACCTAATTGTAATATTAGACTATTCTGTTTTTTATTTTCCTATTTTTTTGTTTTTTAATTGCTCTCTAAACATTTAATTATTATTTCTTAGCGAATTGCTAGCATTTCATTAGCTGGTTTATATAAACAAATGTTTGACCGAACTGGTAAGCCGAATAGTTATTGCAAACAGTGTTGCCCATCACTCAATTGCACGCTCTCTTTATCTCTATGTCACACACACATACTCAAGAGAGAGAGGCAACGCAATAGACTTATTTTTGTCTGTTGATGCACACTATGTAAAGCAATTCGCAATAGCTTAATTATAATAATTATTCGTTATCTATTAAAAATTTAATTACAAATAATAAAATTATATACGTTTTGTTAACTTTGCATTAACACCTTTGTCTCAGACAAGAAAAAAAAAAAAAAAAAAAAACTAATGCTTATATAGACAATATATATATTTATGAATGATTTATTTAATTTCGAAAGGGCAAAATAAGCTTTTGCTGATGTATGTTTGTGTGTGTGCGCGTGCGTAAGTCATTTGCTTTGCTTGGAAGACCTTGGGAAATTGAAAATCACAGACAATCCCAGAGCTACTATATAGCGAGAAATGAGATACTAGAGTGTTTGCCCATAAAAACAAAATATATGTATGTATGTGTGTCTATATAAATATTTAAGCACTTAGGCGGCACCCACACTCACAAATAAAAAGTATTAAAAAAAAAAAGAACAAGAACAAAAAAAAAAACAGCAACAACATATTTCATCTGTTGCCGGTTCTAATGCTCTGCACCTTCTCACACCCACACATGCCAAATAAAAAGAAAGAAACGAAATAAAAAGAAACGTAGCAATTACTGGGAGACAGCTGTGTGGCATTGATGACGTCGCCGCAGCTCTTATTGTCATAAAGCTCAACAAGTCGAAAGAGTGAAGAAAAGGCCTACAATACACACACACACACGCGCACTAGCATATCTGTATATGCACACGGAAGTGTGTCCCATTAAAGATAAATATTTGAGTTTCAGTTTGAGCTGACTTGGCAGCACTGTCAAAAACGACTCAAAAGCAAAACGAGCAAACTTATTAAGCTAGAAACGAGAGATGTCAATTAGCACCTAACCGCAACATTTTTTAAATGTATGTGTTTCATATACACAAATATAATTATATACATACATTGTATATATATATATTTGTAATGTATGGTTGTTCGGCCTGTTTTGTTTTTTTTTTTTTGCGACCGCAGATTAGATTAAATTTTGTTGTTACTTTAAGAAGGCACACGTCTCGAGTCGTCTTGCCGGGGCCCCGCCTCGCACTTTATGCGCTCTACTCTGCCGTTGCAGCAGAAATAAAAAGAAATATAAAAGCACACACACACACGCTCCTATTAATATACATACATACATATATATACGCGTGTATATAACTAAAGGCAAACAACACACATACATGCGCACATTCATATGTGCGAGTATGCAACTTCTTTTTTACTTTTTGCTCTCTTTCTTTAAACAAAATTGTGCTCTCTGCAGTTTTCATTCAAGCTTTTTTTTTTCTTTTTGTGAGCTACGCTTTGTTAATTGTCTGTTGCTTTGTTTGTTTGTTTTCACGAAAAGTAGTCAATACCGGGTTCGCCCTCTTCCTCTCGCACTGCTTATCTTAATTGTGAATAGTGTGCAATTTAATTGCGGTTTCAATTGTTTTTGTTTCTGCTATCCCTCTCACTCTCTGACTCTATCTCCCTTTGCCGTCTTTGCCGTCGTCCTACCAAGCGGACATGCAAAGGCAGTTAATGTATCGCAATTTACAATTTGTTCTGCCGTTGATTTCTGCTGTTCGCGTGCACTGGGCAGATGCATGACGTCACAGTTGATTACAGGTGGCGCTCTGAGAGTTGCAAGTTGCGACGTCAGAAGCTAGCAGCAAGTGGTTAGATCATTCACAATAGGCAAGAAAACAGCTGCGCATAAACATGCAAACATGCACACACACACAAACACACACATACATACATACATACATACAGTTTGTGTGCGAGACAGTGAGAGAGCAATACTATAGCTATCGGAGTAAGCTGGTTTGGGGTGGAGGAGCTTCAATAATTGCTAAGGTCAGAGGGGTGGCCACTTGTCCTTTAAGTATTTTTATTTCGTCTTTGTTGTGACGCCGTTTGGGCTGTCGCATGACTCATTGGACTCTCATACTTTCATAGTTTAAGTGTGTGTGTTGTTGTTTCTTACCTCCTTTGTCGCTTGGATAGACATTCAATTGTTCATCATCGCGGGAAACTTGTGTTATTATTGATGTTGCATCCATTACACAGCGTGTTGCAAGCTGAACACTCCTCTGCTTTAATCCAAATAAAGTCTACAGGTCGAAGTTGCAAAAAAGCGTTTATTTGTAAATTTAGCTGCACAAAATAATACACATACACATTATATTAATACATATTTTTTTTGCACACATTTTCCTTAGAAAACTTCATGTTTTCTTTATATAGAAACAACACACATTTATATACACATATGCATGCATGCATGTACGTGTGTGTGTTTGTGTAGCGCAGACTGCGACGTCGACTGCGACTGCGACTGTTGCCTGTGCCAGACAGTGGAATTTTACAATTACGCTTTGACAGCCTCATTCGTTGGTTTCGTCGTCGCAGAATGCAAATGATTTTCCCTCGCGATATTCACCTTTTGCAGCTTTACATGTAGAAATGCACTTTCGCCTTTCGTTACTTTATTAAAAAAATTAATTAGAAATGTATTAAAAATACAACGGAACTCAGCATAAAAACAGTTTCTTTTCTTGCACTGTTGTTTGGGCACATTCTTTATTTTTCTTGGCGTCTACTTTTTGCACGCAGCTTCTTGGCGTTTTATTTATAACGCACTCACTCGTCACACACACAAACAAACGCAAACACACAACACACACACACACTTGCATTTATACAGCACACAGGCACTCCTATTTGCTTCGATTTTCTCAATTGCTTGCTCTCGTTATGGTAGTTTATTTCGATATCGCACTCATTTTGAGTATTCATTAATTATTTAATATTAATTGTATTCAAAACTCCGCGCAAAAAAACAAAACGTGTGCTCATCGAAAAAAATGTAGCAAGACTGGCTTTAAGTGTTGTCACCATAAGCGGACGAAACTAGAAATAGAGCTGCCAGACACAATAAAATGTAAACGAAATGTTATTAACGGCGACGAGGGCTGGAGTAGCTTAACATCTATTAATTGAATTCTAATTTTTTATTAAGCATGGGACTATAAGGGGATTTCTAAATTTTTAAATTATACAATAAGAGCAAAAATATAGTATTACTTTATTTAACTTATTATTTTTTTTTTTTTTTTTATATTGCTAAAATATCTTGGTCTTGTATGAACTAAATGAACGGCACTCGAAAGCTCAGTTCCACAAAACTTTGTCCGAATGATTTTGTGGAACTAGTGCCCGGTTGACAACCGGCTATGAAACAAAAATAACTTTATATAATAATATCAAAATTAATTAAAAGATGCCGCGCAATCCCAATGCCGAGCGTGATAATCCCTGCTTAAAAGTAAGCAAATCGGTAAAATGGTATATACAGATATAAATAACTATAATTGCAGGAGCAAGAGCTGTCTTTCAAATGTCTAAACAAAAACAATTTTGACCGGGATAAATGCGAGGTCTACTTCGCTAATTACAATAATTGCAAAGAATTTTGGGTAAGTTCTCAAACCGAACAAATCCTGATCAACAGAAACTAATGAAATTCTCTGCAGAACAAAGTACGCTCCGATCGCAGAGCACAAGGAATCGTACCCTATTTACCGCCCGTTGAGGAGCGCGCGGAGATAAAGGCTGATTACATGAAAACCAAACCAAAATTGTGATATATAAATAACAAATGATAAAAAGTATATTTCAACAAAGTTAAATTTTGCTATGTATAGTATCAGCTGCCATTACTTTCAGTGGCGGCATCGCTAGCTCCAACATGGCAACAGATAATTCCATTTCGAGAGATTGCTTCGGATCATCGATAATGAGAAGCTTCAATTGGGGCAAGCGATAGAGGCAGGCTAATCCTCTATGCGTAATCGATGTATTTGATATATCCAGTACTTCCAAGTGCGGGTAATCGCCACCAGAAATGCGATCCAAGCACCAGTCATCGAATGGCTTTACGTTGTGCAGGGATAGAAATTTAAGATGCTCCAAACTCCGTAAATTCTCCAAGCCCTCGTAGTACAACTGCATGTTATCGCAGCGAAGCGCTTCGAGCTTATAATTAGCATTAAATTTATTTGGCAAATTAAATTCTCCATCCTCTGAAGCGCGATGCCACCGCTTGTCGTTCAAGAACTTGGCTGCACCTCCTCGATAAAGTACGAAATGGGCCGCGGCCAATTCGGGCCCGAGAATCTTGTGGCGTTCGGGCACATATTGTTGCATATGTCGTTCGATTCGCTCCTGGCGTTTGGTCCACCATTTCTTGACGCCCTTCGGACTCAGATCGATGGGCCGTTGCATCATGACAATGAAATCTGATGTTTGCTCTGAATTGGCGAAGAGTTTCAATTTGCTATTCCAGTCCTCGGGACGATCTCCGATCGGAGTTCTCCAACTGAGTTGTTGTTTGTCTTGTGCGAGCTGCTGACGAATCCTTTTCACAGTGGCACTCACTTCTTCCTCTGAATTGTGGCTGGGCAATGTGCTCGTATAGCGATACGCAAGGTGCGCACCTGGCTGCAGCCTTCTCAATCGCATTGACAAATACATAACTAGATTATTTAACAAATTTTGTTGTAGTCAATTCAACAATAATATTCCGAAAAACTACTTGCACAAAACGTAGTCAGCTGAGTGAACAGCTGGATCTTAACTTTCAAATGATGTGGCAACGTCTAGCAGACGCCATTTTTTCCTGTCTTATGCAGCCCTGGCCGACTGCGTGAAAAAACGTTTGTGCTATTGCAAACGTTTGTAATCATTTTTAATAAGAAAAACTTGTACAATTCCACCGAAAACTCAACTGAAGGTCACATAAATGTGCAGAAAGTGCTCGCCAATCATTTTGGCATAAAGCGTGCAGGAAGTTTGCATTCAAGCTGCTGGAAATTTGCTGGTGAATCAGCATCTATACGCGGAGGCAAAGGCAGCGTCTTCTAATTAATATCTACACGCGAATCAAAACGCAATATGGTTAATACATCTGGCAGTGAAGATGGTCAGCTGCGCAGCCCCAATGACGGACACTATATCAGGTGTGTAAAATGTTATATATATTATACATATGTATGTATATGTATACATATATTGAAAAGCACATCAAATTGTTGCTGCATACACATACACACGCACGCACGGAGAACACGAATACATTCACATGCATGCGCGCGTGTTGCTATGTGTGTTTGTGTGTGTATGTGTGGGAGCTACCGTATTAAGTGCGACCACTAAACCAATTTTCTATTTGAAAGCGTTATTTTCTGATGTTTATTTACGAACAACAAAAAATGAAAAACTTTAAAACATAACATTCATGTAAACAAAAAAAACACACGATTTACTGATCAAGAGGTGGCGCATTCTGCAAGTCCGCTTGTCTGCGTACAAAGGAAACAAAGACAATGATTCCAATTTCGATTTATGTAGCTCTCGAAAGTTATTTCTGTGACGTACACAGGAAAAAAAAGGATTTACATTTGCAACACCTGCAGATCAGTCAATAGTGTACGTTCTCACACCTACATATCCTTTTTTTCGCTTGCTTATCATATGTACAGTATATAATGTACAAATTTGCATCCCGTATACTCTGCTACCCAAATGTTAAACAATAACAACCAAAAATAAATCCAATTTATTGACATTACCATAATTTTTGCATATGTACCGTTTAATTGACTTGAGTTTTTTCGTTGCAAATAGGCCAAAAAGTGTGTACTTGTCCCAAAATGACCGAGGCGCGCGATGGCCAACAACTAAAACTAAACTTAAAATAAAAACAAAAATAAATACAAAAAAACAAAAAATTACAAATAATTATACAAAATGAACGCAAGATATGAAATTCAAATTTAAAGTGTGCCCAGCAGCTCAAGTGTGTAAAATGGCAAATCCACAGCGAACAGCAGGCCCAGGATATGGCCAACTTCTCAAACCCAATATGAAATGACTCAAGAAAATGCCTTTAAATGACACAAAGACAGACGAGAGAGAGTGAAGATCGTAAGGTCTGGCGGTAAATCGAATACAACTTTCTGTTCAATAACAATGCTAATGCCTTTCCAAGTCCTGTTATCTATATACGCATTCTTATACATATATAGATCTCTAAATCTTTGTCTTTTGTCCCACGCATTTCAAAAAAAAAAAAAAAAGTTTATAAATATATTTTTAGCAGAGTTTGCAGTCGTAAGTTTACATTTTACAGCCCATCGGAATTTCAACTCAATGCCCCAAGGGAATTGTTTGTTAACCAATTGCCAATGTTCAAATGGGGTTGGCCGGACAGGTAAGTACATAAAACAGTGGAATCTTGAATAACTCATTATTATGCCATGTTTATTATGAATAATATTACTTTCTTCAACTTTTTACCATAACAACTTATGGCGGATATAGTAAATGGTTAAAAGGTTTGACTTCTTAAGCGAACTTCATGAATCTGGGATCTCTTCAAGCTGAAACTTCACTGATATATTGAAGAAGAATTTTTACAGTGCTTGAAGCATTTTAACCTCATCCGTAGCCAATGTATTATTAGCCATTATTATTATTAGTATCTTTCATCTCGATTTTTAGATATATTTATATATATATTTCATATGTCTGCTTTATGTATTTAAACTTCTTGCACTTTATTCCTTAACTTTTAAATGTTCAACAAGATGTTTCACAGTATATCTATTAAATCCCTTAGGTTTCGTAGGTAAGATCTGTAATATGAGTATTATTCAAGGATTCCACTGTATTAATATATACAACTAATGAATGCACATCTACAACTTCGTATTATTTGCTAATATACTACACCGAAAGTTGTTTATTGTTTTTCTTTGATTATTGTCAATTTCCACCCAATGTTCAAGCAGTAATGCGCTCTTCCATTATTGGGGCCTTGAGACTTGAAGCTGAGCTGGGCAACGTAAAATGTAATCAACGACTAGCAAAGCACTGCAACAACATCAGTCAATCGACAACAACTTGAGTGACAAGAACAGCAAACAGTGTCAGAGCGCGCCTCGTGGCATCATCTTCAATTCAGAAACTGGTTGCACACTTTCGGGAAAAACAACGATAAATTCAATATTTCATGCAATTGGCGTCAAAGTTTGTGTAAAATGTATTTTGTCTTTTCTCTTTTAGCGGCGAAGATGACCACGACGCTGATGCCCTTTACATACAACCGCCACAGGCTGTCAGCAGTCAGGGACGAGACGCTACGAGTTCGCGGCGAGAGAAGAAAAAGCATTCACGGGACCGGCGCCACAAGGAGCGCAGCAGCCTGGAGGAGCGGGAGCGGGAACGTGAACGAGAGCGGGAGCGTGAAAGGGAGCGCTATGAGTATCGAGGATCTCGTGAGGATCTGGAACAACGTTATCATCAGCACCATCAACAGCATCGCAGTGAACGAGCCAAACATCATCTGAGCCACGCCTATCAATATCAGCAACAGCTCCCCTTGCCGCCGCCTCCCCAGAGCTATGTCCATCACCATCATCATCAACAGCAATTAATGAGCTTATCCCGTGCTGGGGCGCGTGCCGAATACTATCATAGCAGCCGGCATGTCAATTACGTAGAAGTGGAGCAGCCGCCGTTACCATCTCAGCGTCGCTCCAGCAAACATGGCTACGAGCAGCCAAAGGATGCTGAGAGCTTGGAACAGGATCTGCGCTCACGACTGCTCAGCAAGCGGCACAAATACGTTAAAGACTATGAGATGGAGGAAAACTACGAGCAACAACATTCACATAGTCGACGCAAGGAGCGGGAATCTCGGCACAGCAGCCACAGTCACAAACTGCGCCACGGTCAGGTCATCGAGCTGCTGGACAGTCCCGAGTCAGGAGCAGTGCCGCATCAGTCACATCATCGTAGCAAGCAAAGACGTTCTGAGATCGAGGAAGCCGCCGATCCTGTGCAACATCATCGCACAGTTTCTACTGATCCAGAGTTGCTGGCACGACGAGAGAAAATCTTGGCTGCCGAGCGTGAGAATCGCAAGCGCAAGCAAATTGCACGCGAGGAGCTGGAGGCGCGTCGGGAGCAACTGCTACGTGAACGCAATGAGCACAGCGATGCACTCAGTCCCAGCGCTGTGGCAGCCAGTGTAACCGCTGGGCTTAATCCTGTCAAGCGCAAGCAAAAAATTAAACTAGAAGAGGAGCACTACGAGCATCGAAAACGAAGCAAGCAGCAGTCGGGTGAGGAAAACAAGCGGCAAGAGAAGCCAGCCGAAGATGGCACCGAAGACAGTGACGACAGTGACTCCGATGAGGATGACGAAGACGAGGACAGTGGCAGCGAGGAGAGCGCCAGCGACTCTGCAGAGAGTGCTGAGAGCAGCTACGAACAGCCGCCACACAAGAAAAACAAGAGAAAAATCCCCCAACCCGACGATGATGACGATGTGCCACTGCCAGATAGTCCACTGAGTGTGGGCGCTCTTTACAAGTCGCCGAAGCAAAGACCTCGTTCTCGCTCCGCCAGCTCCAAGAGCTCGGCGCATAGTCACAGCAGTGCAGCCAGCAGCAAGAGTCGTCACAGCAGTCGAAGTCATAGCAGTCGCAGTCGGTCCCGTTCCCGATCGCCAATCAGTAGCGGGGAGGAGCAACAGCGCTCACGTAGCAGCAGCACGCGCAGCGAGGAGCGCGGCATGGCCCAACAGCAGCTGCAACAGCAGCCGCAGCCGCTGGATAGTAGTGAGACCAGCACTGCAGATAAGTTGTCAAAGGCACCTGTTGAGGATTTGCCGCCATGTGATGACAAGGGTGTGCCTCTACCCAACTATTATCCGGGCGTGCAGGGCTGCCGTTCGGTAGAAGAGTTCCAGTGCCTCAATCGCATCGAGGAGGGCACCTACGGCGTTGTCTACCGCGCCAAGGACAAACGCACCAACGAAATAGTCGCCTTGAAGCGTCTGAAAATGGAAAAGGAAAAGGAAGGCTTTCCCATAACATCGCTTCGAGAGATCAATACGCTGCTAAAGGGCCAGCATCCGAATATTGTGACGGTGCGTGAGATTGTCGTTGGTTCCAATATGGACAAAATATTTATTGTTATGGACTATGTGGAGCACGATCTCAAATCTCTGATGGAAACGATGAAGCAGCGCAAGCAGAGCTTCTTTCCGGGCGAGGTGAAATGTCTGGCCCAACAGCTGCTGCTCGCTGTCGCCCATCTGCACGACAATTGGATACTGCATCGTGACCTGAAGACCTCCAATCTGTTGCTCTCCCACAAGGGCATACTTAAGGTGGGTGATTTTGGCTTGGCACGCGAATACGGCTCGCCTTTGAAGAAGTATACCTCCTTGGTGGTCACGCTGTGGTATCGAGCGCCAGAGCTGTTGCTCTGCTCACCGGAATACTCGACGCCCATAGACGTGTGGTCTGTAGGCTGCATTTTTGCCGAATTTTTACTAATGGCGCCGCTCTTTCCGGGCAAATCTGAAATCGATGAGCTCAATCGCATCTTTAAGGTAAGAGAATGTAGTTTAGCAATTTATGCATTTATTATTAATTGATTGTAATCTTTTTTATAGGAACTCGGCACACCCAACGAAAAGATCTGGCCAGGGTATTCGGAACTACCGGCCGTTAAAAATATGCTGAGCCAGAACTCACAGTTCACGGATTATCCAGTGTCACAGCTGCGTAAACATTTCCAGGACAAAACATCAGATGCGGGACTTGGACTGCTGCAGGGCCTGCTCACATATGATCCAAAACAAAGACTGACTGCTGATGCGGCGCTTAAGCATGGCTACTTTAAGGAGCTACCCCTACCCATCGATCCATCCATGTTTCCCACTTGGCCAGCCAAGAGCGAGCTGGGCGCACGCAAGGCGCAGGCATCGTCTCCAAAGCCACCATCCGGTGGCTCGCAATTCAAGCAGCTGGGCCGTGATGAGCCCATGCCAACTGCCACAGCTGGTGGCGGAGCTGGTGCTAAGCTCGCCTCCGGGATCATCACTGGCAACAAGAAGAGCGGTGCAACGGCGGCCAGCACAGGATTTGTACTGAATGCGGGTCTGACGCAACGGCAGCTGGCAATGGGTCCAGGCTTCAGTCTGAAGTTCTGAGACCGATTTGTGTGTGGTGTGTACAACAGATTCGTAGCCAATTTGAATAATTGTTATGTATAGTTTAGCGTGTAAGATAAAAAATGAGGAAACAAAAGATATCGTTTTAATGTATGTGTACAAATATTGTTCCAAATATAATTTAAAAGCCATACAATCACACAACGCACTATAAATAATCACCATGTAAACCAGAATTGATCCATTCATTAAGGGAAAGTTCTTCCATATCATTCACCAATTGCTGATCCATCCATTAATAACTTTGTGTCCTTAGCCTAATATGGAATACTTGTTGCATGCAGAGCCTCAAGTGGACCACAGGTAGAAGTAGGTGTTCTGCCATTGTGGCACGTATTCCTTCAGAGGTCCGGCAACCACTTTGGCAATGGGCACATTCTGTGCCACAAAGCCCAAAATTCGTTCGATTCGCGTCTTACTGTACTTATCGTAAAATGGACTGCGTACGAGGAAGTACAAAAGATTAATGCAGCGCCGGCTTAGCTCCAATTTCTGCTGCTTGGACATCAAGTGGCGGTGCTGGCGATACAGATGTACGCTATATAAATCCATGGAAAGCGCTATTATGTACTGCTTCCAGCTGCGCTGCCCAAACAAGCCCATGGCCACCAAATGGACGAGCGGCTTGGCTATGTACAAGTACTCCGCTTGCAGCAGTTCACGTGGTATTTGTGTCTTGGCTGCATCCGCATTGTCCACATGCAATTTGAAGTCGCGATATTGAATGGGCGGTGCGCCCTCGACTTTGCGTATGAGGCGCCCTGAACGTTTCAGCTTAAAAGTTATGGAATGCTCCGACTGGGGCACACTGTCAGCTGCTGCGGCGTCGGCTTTGCGCTGCTTGCTCAGCGCACGTCGATTTACAGCTGCGATGGGCGGTGACGTGATTATGTCAGATGTGGAATGCTTCAGTAAAAATAAGCGGCCAGCTGCCTTGCACACTTGTATGAGCGCTATCACCAGCCACTTGCCCGTTTGACCAAACAGGCGGCGCGCTGATATCTCGATAAACACTTCACAATATTCGAGCGTCGTCAGTGTGACCTTTAGACGGTAGCAGAGGCCGGACTGCAGCCGGAGTACGGCATTCTCGTTGGCGCCACGTGCCTTTTCGATAATGCGATCGTTGTAGAACACCAGCATATTGGATAAGGTGTATACTAATTCGGAGAGGACGTTGGAGTTCGATATGCGACCTAATAAAATCGGAAATTGCATCACCAATCCACACAACAAAAAAATTGGTTGCTTATCAATGTAAAAACTTTACCTGCCACAAAGTAGGAGACCCATTTGGCCGTTGTCTCAAAGTCGCCCACAACATCTGGATTTTTGGCCACCCATGCCTCGTAGGACTTAAGTAAGCCCTTTAGCTGGTCCATCATAGATTGAAAAACAGCTCGTCTATAGAGAAAACAAATTCAATTGCCGCTGCTTTGTTTCCTTCTATTGCACTGAAAATACAACAAAACAGTGACATTCGCCCCGAAGCAAGTATTTTCGATAAGTACCTAAGCTATCGAAATTACCATCGATATCTTTAACACCTTTGGCGCTATTCTTATAAGAAAACACACAACTTGTGCTCTTTATCAAGTAAAACGTTTAATAAATTTAAAATTTAAGCTTTAAAGTTATCCTTTTCCTTGCGCAAAGCTTCCATGGTGCCAATGGGATTTGCCGAAATGCCAGCATGATTCTGCACGGTAGCCTCATGAACGCGCATAAAAGGATTCCACAATTTCTCCTCGCCAATGGTGGATGGAACTGTTGGGTCTTTAGTTGCGCGGCGCAACTTAGCCCATTCAATGCGATTCTGTACATTTTTATTGTCCGGCTCCACATGACGAGCAAAACTCATGTTCTGCAGCGTATACTCATGGCCGCAAAAGACTTTTGTATCATCCGGCAAAGCCGAAAGCTTAGCACACAAAGCATCATACATCTCCTCCGGTGTGCCCTCAAAGAAGCGACCACAGCCGCCTTGGAAGAGTGTGTCGCCAGTGAAAACGGCGCCAGCCTCATTGCCATTTGTAGCTGTGACATAATAGCAAATGTGGCCGCTGGTATGACAGGGAGTCGACAAGCAGCGCACCTTGAGGGTGCCAATGGTGAATGTTTCATCCTGGCAAACTTTGTGATTCATTGCGCCAATACGTTCATCACCGCCATAGACCTCCAGTTTACCATCCCACATCTTGACCAAGCGCTCATTGCCGCCGGCGTGATCCCAGTGATGGTGAGTAGTCAGAACTTTGTTTAGCTTTACATTCGACTCTTTCACTGTCTTGATGACCAGCTCTGGATCCACGGGATCTACGACAGCTGCCTCTTTTGTCTTGCTATCCACAATCAGATACATATAGTTATCCTGTAGAGCAGGCAGGATTTTCACCTGCATGCTGTCCAGCGTGACATCTTCCAAAGAGCTATGCATGCCTCTTAATCCAACTGTTCTCAATTTTTGTACTGCGAAAAAATTAAATAAATACACATATATGTATATGAATTACAATAGTAACTAAAGTGATTGCATGCACATTAAACAGATAATTATGTTGATTAGATTAGGAGACAAAAAAAGATTACAATTGACGCGAGACAATAACGGGACAACCAGACACCGCTTTAATGATCCAGCACCAGCACCAGGGGACGCACTAACTGCAGCTCCGTGCGCAGTTAATTTGGACAAACCTCGAAAGTAGTAGGAAGTCAATTGGGTTTCAATGTTTCTCCAGACTGACGAAAACATTTAGGCGCTTCAATTTGGTTATCTTTTATTGCTCGTTAACCTAAGGCACAGGATGATGATGCTTATTTACAGTTAAATATGTATGTCACCAGGAAAGTGCCGGAACACTTGATAATATATATAATGTATATGTGTAGTGTAGCTGTTTTTTTCCTACGAGCAGCTGTCACATTCGAAGCTTCAACTACTTCGATGCCACAACTATCGATAAGTTATAGCTAAACGCAATGTAGTGATGAAATGTCAACCGATTACTTTTTCAATTGGCGCGTTAAATTAAACACTTAATTTATTAAGCTTATTTAATGTGGATGTTGTAGATACATAAAGTATGATAAATTGAGGAATTTTTGAGGTAAAATCTATAAGATATCGTTTGAGCTATTCATTTTAAAGAAAATTTGAATTCTAAGTATGGTACTTCTCCACACGTATTACAATTATTCTCAAGAAACAACAAGGCTTCCTATTGCTACACAAGCTGTGCTTCTTCAATCAGTTTCCTATTTAGCATATTTGTTTTACTATATTCAATAACAAGCTGGGAATGTCTGATGCTGCTGAGATCAATTCGACGCAGTCGCATACCCAATTGATTGAAGTGCAGGTGCATCATGTGGGTGTTACAGCCAAATTGCAATCGCCTTTGAAGAAGTTACTGCCCCAGTTGAGCAGTTCAACGGATACGGAAATCTACCAGCATCCGAAATCTAAGTACAACATGTTTGAAAACGAGGGACAAGGCGACACAACAGCAACGAACACAACTGGGCTATCGAGTCCGCCGTGTGTGCTCTACGAAATGCATGCGGAGCCAGAGAAACGTGTCTCCAAGCCGAATCGCATTGAGTTCCAACGCTACTCGAGGAGCAAGTGCACCCGCATGCCGGTGCCGCCGCGCAAACGTGCGACTAGACCACAACCATATGGGTCCAAAGCAAAGGAGATGCAGGAGCCGAAACATCATCATTCGAAGCAGCTGTGTCAGGAGCATCGTCCTGGCTTTCTGGAACGCCTGATGGCCTCGCTGGACAACATGTGCAAGTGCCAGCCTCAGCATGCTCACAGCATCATCGACGATCTGCCCTCGCCGAAGTGGAACAAAAAGGCCGCCGCCCGACACACTTGCATCGGCATCTATCCCTTTGAGCACGGCTGCGCCGACTACTTGAGCACCACGGATACGCATCCCAAGATTAATTCAATTGTCCTGGCAGATCGAGCCACGACATATGCCACACATTTTTGGGCCGAGTTCTTTGGACTACTGCACATTGCCGTCGCCTTCGTGGTGTCCTTTCTGCTGCAATCCTACCGATTCCTGCTCTACTCTCTGGTCAACACTCTGATTGTGGGTCTTCTCCACACGACCTCCGATTATTTGGTCAAGCCCTTCTTGACGGTGATCTTCAATGGTTTCCTCCAGCCGCCGATGATATTTTTTTATAATATCATGTGCTCGCTGCGCGATATTTTAGAGCCCCTCGCCGAGACATTGGCTCACTTTATCAAGCCATTGGCCACGCTGGGCTCCAGCCTGAGGCTGATCCATGTCAACTATCGCAATGTGCGTCGCTTTAGCAAGGATGTGTGAGCCGTTTCTTCATCTGTTTTTAATTATTTTGTATCAAATTGTTCTCAAATGTTTAAAGAAGTTTAGTTGTTGCTTTAAATTTGCTCTCTGCTGTTTCATTTTATAACGTTTCGCTTGGCATTGCCCACTGTTTCATTCCATTTGGTTCCGGCTGCGGTAGGAGGAGCCTGTGCTATCAACCCTCAAGCAGATTGCTCTCCCAGCTGTCGCTGTCGCTGCTCTCGCACCCAGCAACAGGATTATATTGGACATACCTTGTTCCGCTGATGCAACACAATCTTACGCACATAGATATATAGAAATCGGATCGGGTTACATTGTTTGCTTCGCTTGTTCATGGAACTGTGCAACCATAACGACCTGGTTGCCCAGCTCTGCCCTCACTCCCGCTCCAGCTCCAGCTCCCTCTCCCTCTCTCACTCCTCTGCTAGGGGTGGTTCGAGCTCAGTTGGGTTTGAGCTCAATTACGTTGAATGAAACATTTATGATTTATTTGCTCATTTCGTGGCTGCGAGCGCACAGGGGGCAATGCCCAACATATGCCCACTATAGCCAACGCCTCTGATTGTTTTAAAGCGACTAATTATATCCCACGAGAGTTTTTTGATATCCTTAATAATTTACAATTTTTGCGCCTAATGAAGCACATTAAGAAAGTAGTACAAAAATAATGAATGCATACAGAAATCTGTTTTCTAAATTTAAAAAACATATATTTATGTATATATTATATTTTAACCTAAAATGGATATGCCGAATATTGCAAATTAACTAACGACGATATTACTTAGTAGCATGAATTATATATAAACACTGAACTGAAATTATATTTACTTGCTAAATATACAAAATATTTATTTATTTATTTTTTTTTTTTTTTTAGAGATTTGACACTACTTAAAATGTTGGGAATATAGATTTAAATATATATTCTATATATATTTTTTTATGATTCATAAATTGCTTAAAAATTTCCTAAATATATTTTTAAACAGAGAAACCCATTTTTATAGAAATCTAAAATATTAAAAAAATATATAAATATATTTCTTTAGCAAATTTCTTTCTAGCAGCTGCTCTTATCAGCAGTTTTGCTTCCGCATTCACTTTGCTTTAAGAAAAATTCGAAAGAATTGGCCAAAACTCCTAATCAATTGAAAAGATCTAGAAAATGATATTTATCAATGGATTATAGCTGCTCTAGTTTCCGTGAATCACTCCCGAGGCCTTCTTTTCACGTTTCACAATGAAATTCTTGGCAAAAGTGTAACCCCATCCAACATCTATATATATGTATGTACATATGTACAGCTCTTAAAATTTTAGCTTATGCTAGTATACAAATACTAGAAAAACAATTCAAGTTTCGCTCTGTATACAAATAATTGATAGTTGTAAGTGTGGAAAAAAGTTTTATTTGTTATTTGAGTAAATGGAAACCTCAAGAGCCAGCGACGCTTCATTAATGAGAACTAATAAGATTGTTGTGAGAGAGTGTGTGTGTGTGTGTGTGTGAGTATTCCATTGACTAAGAATCATCTTACAGCGAGCATATATAGATAGTCACAACCACACAACCCTTGCCAGCCAATTAGCTTTAGACTCTGACTATATCTGAACATATGTTGGCTTAAGACCTGAACATTGATTGATTTCCGTAACTAATTGGTGCACGATTTTCCATTTGAGTGAAAACTGAAGAATATTAATTGGACTTTCGCTCTGTCTTCCTGCCTCTATGCGCTCTAAATACATGAAGCTGGTCCACCAATACCCGAGGAACATTTCTATTGAACAATTGTTGACAAGGTGCGAAAATCAGGTTGCTACACGGCACAATAGAAATGCGTTTGCCCATTATTGTGCGATCGACAAGCGGATAAAGGATGCTGCACAAAAGATCAGACATTGTGACTACAGTTCATGAATGGGATAGACAACAGCAGCAGCAGCAGCAGCAGCCACATAAATGACAAAACACTTTGCAGACACATTTGTTGGGAATTTTGGGATTAGAGCTGTTTAAGCTGTTTTCCAGTGGGTTTGTCGCTCCATTTATCTGGGCTACGGATTATGATGTCGCACAGGTTATTTCTGTTTAAGGATTGCGTTGGCTAACAGCATGACGTTAGCTAAATTCTACAGCAAATGTTTATGTCTCTCATTGTTCCTCTTTGCCAGAAGTTAAGCAATTTGTGTGCACTCGAGTAAAGTGACAATGGACTTGGGTTATATAAGAAGTTGGGAGTAAAACGTTTTGAATATCTATATGTATTGGGCTAGAGATTTATGAAACTAAAGGGTGTCACATGACAAAGGGAAAGAGATTAGCCTAGATCAACTTAAGAGTTTGATAAATATTTTTTATGATGCATATTTACATAATATATACATATACTGTAAAAACTACTTATATATATGTCTGTATGTATATACATACAAATATACCCAACAGATCCTCGGTTCTCACTTGTAAATGCATTCTCTGTGCCCGCCTGCATTCAGTAGTAGAACCGGACACCGAGGCAGGCAGGCAGGCAAAAAAAAAAAAGAACAGAAGCTTTTTTGCTACGCTCGGCAAAACACAATAGTGTGGGAATCAAGGCGCGTCGCTTCGCATGGCTCGAAAAACTTGTTATTGGGCATTGCTTGGCAGCTAAGTCCTGACACGTGATTGCCATAATCAAATAAACAATATTAGCTTAATGCGATTACAAGCCTCTCTTTGCGGTCAATTAGCGGACAACAACACCCACCCAATAAAGTCTTTACTCCTTTGCTGCTGCCGTCGATATATGTATGTATGTATGTAGCTAGGTTAGCTGCCGTTCAAACAGCATGATATCGTTGATCCGTGTTACCCGTTACATAACTCACGTGTGTATATGTATTATACAATTAGCATAATATCTTATTCTGATTTTCGTAATGGGAGCTGTTCCTGTGACGCAATTTGACTTCTGGAGATGGCCACTTGCAATTCTTTTAATTAGGTGGCAATATCTTTATATTAACAAGTTCATTTGAACAAAAGCTAGTGTCAAACAAATAATTATCGATAGTCCACAAGAGTCACATCCTTATTCTGACAAGTTCAAATGAACAGCGAATAAATCTGGCTGCTCTTAAGCTTCATTTTTAGCCACCTCAAAAAGATACTTATTGAAAATAAGAAATGCACCTGTGTTGCTGTCAACGTGCAGGCCGCGTGTTCCTCAATTTATGCGCCCCTTTGGATTGATCGCTCAATGCTATAAAGCTGATGCTGTGTAAAATTGAAAACTCCCGTGTGAGCTGAAATTGGGACAGGCTCGGGGATTTGGTTGTGTGTGACGAAATTGTCAACCCTCCTAATATCAGTCCTAATGAATTCTTTCCAACAACAACAAATATGTTGTTGCTGCTGCTGCTGCTGCTGGCAACCATTGTTTAGCCTTTTTGTGGATTTGCTGCTGTTGTCACCTTTGTCATGTCACTATTTTATCACACCATTTGAAGTGGCGCACACCGATTTTAATGCCTGTGAATGAGAGGAACAATTTTGTAATTGAAATTTGATGCCATTAGATGACAAATGACAAAGACAGCAGCAGAAGCAACATTTTTTGCAGCCCCTTTATCAGTCTGTCCGTCCGGCTGTCTATCTGTTTGTCTGTGCAGTTCAGTTTTGTTGCCTGCTGTTGCTGTGCGGGGCATCAAATTGCATCGCGTTTTTGGTGACTTTAACAACTGATTTTATATGCAAACTCTAACAAAAATAGCATTTAGCAATGCTCAAGAAATTTGATGTAAATTCTAAGAAATGCACACGGCATTCATCAGCTACTACCATTGAGACGCAAACGAGGTCAACATGTTTTATTTTTCAATTGAAATGTTCACGTTAAGCATTAGATAACATAATGCAATACAGCTTAACAGACGCACACAGACACGCACACACACCCATACAGCTGTGCATGTGTACATAGTCAGGTTTGGCTGGCCTGTTATTGGCAAGCATTGAAAATGGCGCCGGCTATGGCTAGGCAACGCCCATCGTGCAGGACAAGCCAAATGCGAATAAGCCACCCCTAATTAGCGTGCTCACGCACAGCAACCAACTCACACACACACACAGTCACACATATACGTGCAGCCAGCAAGCCCTTTTACAACGTTTCGTTTCCAAACGTTTCAGGCACAGGCAGCAACAGTCGCCGACGCAGCCTTGAATGCAGTTCCATTTCATTCGTCAACGCGAGCGTCGCGCGCTCTCTCTTTGCCACTTGCAGTTGAGTTTGAAAAGCGAAAGCGTCGCGTTGCTATCAACGGGAAGAAAAATATTTGAGAAAAAAAAAAACCAAGGAAAAAACTGTTAGAATATTACCAAAGTTTACAAAAGTGTTTTAATAAGTGAAAATAGTGTGTTAAAAAAAAGTTTAAAAAGTAAATGATTTAGTTAAATAGTCATATATATATTTGATTGAAAACTGTTAACGTTCAGCTTTCAAATATGTTCGAAAAGAATATGGATAGCACAAATCTCTCGGTGTCCATCAACGGAGACCTGGACTCGACCAGCTCCGCCGGCACAGCATCCGATCATTCCGCCGTGCAGCACGACAATATTAGCTCGCCCATGGCCTACGGCTCGCTCTTTCTGCCAAATGCTGGTAAGCCATAGCCAATTTAATATATATATATATAGATCGGATTACATGAAACAGGCGTCAATAAGGCGCTGCATAAACAATTACCATCGGAGACTCTTGTTTTTTATGTTTTAATGTTAATTTCCTTTTTTTGCTGAAGATTTCACATTTCTCAGGCACTGAATGAGCTTCAGAAATGCAATATAATATATACATACATAGCTATTGCATAAATAAATGCTGTCTATTAACAAATTATTGCCATCAGTCAAATAGGTAAACTGATCTAGGCATTTGCATTCTTCTGGGATAAATATTTGCATAGATATTGTTTTACAATTGAAAAAAAAATCATGAATATTTAAACCAGGATTATTTTAGAATCTTAGTTGGCAGCACATTTTGGGAAATTCTTTTTATGAAACTTTATAGAAAAAGAAGAGAATAGAGAAGAGTACAACCATTATATGATGTACTTACTTTTACTTGCTTTTTAAGTAAACGAAAAAATTGTCAATAAATTATTTAACAATTAGTTTTCAAGTTTGTTTGATAATAATTATCAAAGAAACCATAGGCTGTTTGTTTTATGAAGTTTCTTATCTAAGCTCATTAAGGTCCTCTCTATACTATTCCTTAACACTCAAACTTTTAGTAAATTTCGAAATTCACTTACTCAATTACTTAATTATTCCATACTCAAATATGTTTAGGAATTCAATATATTCAATATGTTTCTTTAAACTCCAATTCGACTGCGCAGTATTTACATTGGCTTTTGGCATTCCTTGGCGTACTTTCCACTCATTAAACAAAAACACAATTCAATTGTTTTATAATATATTTACATAGCACTAATTATGCATATAATATATACAATATACATACATGTATGCGCATATTTATGTATATAAGGTGGTATCAGATATCGTTGTATATATGTATGTATATACATATTTTGCATGATGTCTCTTTCTGGTCTATATGGTATTGTTTGCTATGTCTGAAGTCTGAGGTCTGAGGTGTCGAAAGTCAGAATTTTGATTAGTCACATGCAATTCGTAGGCCACGAGGGGAGTCCAAATTCAAGTGGGTTGTGGGAGAGTTGAAGGGGAGCTGGAGAAGCCGAGCTATTGCTGAACAGCAAAGTAGCACGTGAGAATGAATTCTCTTGCGTCAATATGTAATGTGTAGATGGAAAACATAAAAAACATAAACACTTAATGGTAAAAAAATATTTAAATAATTTTCACACGTGCCATTTAAATGTTTCGGCTATGAATTGGAGAAGTTCTGCGATAAAAGTGAAAATATTTATAGAGAATTATTACATTTAAAAGTTCCATTGAGATGGAGAGAGAAATAGACTGTGTGTAAGAGAGAGAGAGAGGGGTAGAGAGATGGAGAAGGAGAGAGAGAGGGAGAATCTGTGTGTGAGAGTGAGAAAGAGAGGGAACAAAAATGGAAGAGATCAAATTAGAGAAAGACGAAGTATGCAGTGAAAGAAAGAGGGAGAGAGAGAGAGAGAGTGAGATAGAAAGCGAGAGCGAGAGGGAAAGAGAAGTATCATTGATCACTACAGCAAAGCTAAGCTTATTTCTACACTTCGTACTCTAACTATTCATTGAAATTAAATGATATATTTACACTTTTTAGGGTTTTAATTATCGACATATTCATTAATAATCTTTAATCTTTGTCTAAGGAAAACAAAAGGAAAGTCAGAGAATTATAGACGATACAAATATATTTAAATATTTTTGTCTGCTTAATATTATCATATTTCTCAAAATAAATCCCTTGCAATTGCTCGTATTTAAAGATTTCCAATCTCATCTCATCTGCTCTATTTATTTCAGGCTACCGTGGCAACATTTCGTGCAAAACAGTTTTGCAGCTGGACAAATTCGCGCCGTATGAGGCGAGCGAAAAGGATTTGATTGAGCGTCGCTTTCAGGACATCACGAATGACTATGACAAGTCGCCGCCACCCACAGCATCCACGACGCCCACGCACTATCCCACGCTGAACAGCATCATCTTCGAGAACGGCAGCAGCAGCCTGGGCGATCTCAATGGCAATACCAAGTCGGATGGCCTCTGTGGCGGCCTGCAGCGCGGATCCGCTGGCTTGGGTGGCGGCGGCAGCGGCGGTGGTGGTGGCGGCCTAAGTGGTGCATCGAGTGGCGGACATCTCATCTCGAATCTGACTGCGGCGCATAATATGTCCGCCGTTGGCAGCTTTCCCATTGATGCCAAGATGCTGCAGTTCTCCACAGATCAGGTGAGTGGGAGATGGATGATAGCCAAAGGAACGTTAGTTGAATATCAGTTTACCCCGATACAGATTCAGTGCATGTGTGAGGCACTGCAGCAAAAGGGCGACATCGAGAAGCTGACAAACTTCCTTTGCAGCCTGCCACCCAGCGAGTTCTTCAAGACGAACGAGAGCGTGCTGCGGGCACGCGCCATGGTGGCCTACAATCTGGGCCAGTTCCACGAGCTGTACAGCCTGCTGGAGACGCACTGCTTCTCGATCAAGTACCATGTGGACCTCCAGAACCTGTGGTTCAAGGCGCACTACAAGGAGGCGGAAAAGGTGCGCGGCCGTCCGCTCGGTGCCGTGGACAAATATCGATTGCGCAAAAAGTATCCGCTGCCAAAGACCATCTGGGATGGTGAGGAGACAGTCTATTGCTTCAAGGAGAAGTCACGCAACGCTCTCAAGGATTGCTATCTAACGAATCGCTATCCCACGCCCGACGAAAAGAAAACGCTGGCCAAGAAAACGGGCCTCACGCTCACCCAAGTCTCCAATTGGTTTAAGAATCGCCGGCAAAGGGATCGCACACCACAGCAAAGATCGTAAGTATATCGAGTATATATGTATTCTTTTATATATTTTCTATGTCGCCCAGAAACTAATTACAATATGTTTTCCACATAACTCGTAAAACAATTCATGTTTCTCTCGCACTCGCTCTCGAAAACCAATTCAATTGTTTTTCAAAAATTGGCATTTAAAAATTCGTTTAAGTGACCGTAAAACACTTGCCTCGGCATCGAAGTCCCAATTCGAGTTCCCTTACGGTTCGCCACGGTCCGATGCCATTTTTTTTTTGGTTTTTTTTTTTTCTGAAAGGGCACTTGAGCGTGTTTTATGTCCAATTTTGCAGCTCCTTTTACCCTATTTATAGACGGGCACTGGTCGCCAACGTTGCCCGTTGCCCATTGCCTGGTGCCCGTTACTCGAATGCGCATGCGTGTAGCATGTGCCTCAATTGTTGCCGCATGCCCCGCTGTGTTTGATCACTTACAGGCGTCAAATTCCATACACTCTCTAACACACGCACACACTCAAATACATATATATGCACACATTTAAATACATATATATTTTTCTTCTCTTTACAGTGATATAATGCTGCCTGTGGGTCAATTGGATGCGAACGGTTTCCCGCGCATGTTCAACGCCCCCAGCTATTATCCCGAATCCATTTTCAATGGACAGTAGAGTGAAGAATGTGGCAAATGCGCAGGCGCTGCTTTGTAAATACATCAGTTTTAATGTTACATTTTTGGGTCATCAAATGACGTTATGTTTCTAGTTTTTAATTTGCTTTATATTACTGTACAATAATAATAATGCAATTGCAATAAATAAATATAGAAAAAAACAATGTTTAAATAAATAACGTATTTTTATTTGGCTGGGCAGCACTAGACTTATTTTTAGTGTGCTATAAAAATAAAAGCTATTATCGATTGATAAAAAGTATCGATAGCTCTTGTATAAAATTGTATAAGAGTAATTTAAATTTGAATTGTAGATAAGTTGCAATCGAATCGTATAAATAAAAATACGAATTATATTATATAAATTTGAGACAAAAGTTCTTGTTTGAATATAAAAAAAAAAAAAAAAAAGTGCAGTGTGACCGTTGCAATGTAAACTAACAGTTTAAAATAGAGCAACAAATCGATTAGATATTCATCGGTTTTCGATTGTGTTGCAGGTGCTGAAAAAAACACAATAAACGTATCGACCACGGAATGACAGATAACTCAAACGGACGACTAAGCGAATATTTCGCCAACGATCCGCCCAGCTTTTTTGATGAGCTGACAAACAATAAATCCAAGCCCAAGGATATGCAGCCAGCAAACACCGCTGAACCAACCAACAGTAACAATATGCTGGGCAGCACATTTACGGGCAGCTTTCAGCCTCCTGAATACGTAGAAACAGCTGAAGCTGATGAGCCTATAAAAGTGAGCGATGAGGTGAGAAACCTGTGGCAGCTGCCCACACCAATTGAAGCGGGCAAGCAGGCAGCACATCTGATTATGCCAGGCATACACATAGCTAACGATTTGGTAAATAATAAGTAATAAACATAATAATAAAGCAAATATATCGAACTGTTTATACATTTTATTGCAGCCCGATCCCATTTGTATAGCCGTAACTCAACATTTAGGAGAAGCTGAATTGCAACAACGTAAAATTCTCGCAGTTAAAGATGTGACGCAAGATGAGCGGGGAATACGTACATTAATCAATGCTGGCTGCTTCCGTGCGGCGGTCAATCTAACAGGTAGACTGCTCACCATCTATGGCCAGGGCTATGGTCGTGCTGGTCAGCCAGCGAAACATTCGCCGCATTCGCTTCAATTGTGGTTTACGCGCCTCGCATTGCTGGCCAAGCTGGGGGAATACGAGCTACTGCAGGCAGAGGCTGAACCATTTGGTCAACTAAATGCACCCGATGTCTTTTACGAGTATTATCCAGAGATGTACAAGGGCAAACATGGCTCTATTGCATGCTTCTCGTTCCGCCTGCTCTTGGCCGAGCTGCCCATTTATCTAGGCAAACCTCATCTAGCGCTGGATCGCCTGTCTGAGCTGCATGTCATAAGCAATGAAATCAAGGAGCATTACGACAGATTAAAGAACATAAATGCAGCAGAATTTTGGCAGCGAAGAGCCGAACGCGTACTGCAATCAATTATCAATTGCGCTTTAATGGTAAGTCAGAAAATGTGAACCTTTATAGAGATTCATTTAAAATTCTCTTATATTATAGATGAAGAAATTTAGTATGATTGATGACATTATGGGTGGAATGCTGTTAACACGCTCTACGCTTAGCAAAGAGGAGCAACGCGCTTTGTATTCAGCTTGGGGCCGCATTTATCTACAAATCGGAGATATTTTTGGGGCGGAACAAAAATTTGCTGTCTCTCGACGGCTGCGTGAGATGTGAGTGGCATTTATTTATAGAAATTATCGTTGATAATATTTAAACTTGACTTTTGCAGTAATATGTCGCCGGATTTGCGAGATCTGGTCGACAAGGGCCTCATAGCTGTGGCCAAAAATGATTTCCCCGAGGCTTATCTCATATTTCAAAAGGCGCTACACTTGGACTCCGGCAATACGATGATATTAAACAATATGGGCGTATGCTTGCTGTATGCTGGCAAACTGAAAGACGCAATTAATTTGTATGAACGTGCAATCAATTTAAATCCACAAAAGTCATTGAATGAAAGTTTACTAGTGAATTTATCAACATTGTATGAATTGGAATCGAATAATTCCAAGGCGAAAAAGTTGAATTTGCTACGTTTGATAAACAGATATAAGCCGGATCTCAATATAAGTGTAGAAATTTGCCTTAAATTGCAGGCAACAAATTAGTTACAAATATATATATATGTAAATACTGTTGGTAAACATTCCACAACTCCATCCAGAATGAATAAAATTCAACCTGAAAGTGTACAGTATTTCAAAGATACCACATATTGTATTCATAAATTGATATTACGTGCTGGTATTTTAATTACTGTATCAAGTCATCAACTTATCGATATTTGAGAATGTCAACAGTCGAAAGTTTAATGTACTGACAATTAAGCTCAAAATCTGAATAATTTATTTTTTTCAAGCTATTATCATTTAGCCAAACTTTTGCTTGGCTCATGTTTACTTTTAATACATTTGCGATATGTTCTTCCACCAGTTATTACAACACTTACCAGGTCTGGTCACACTTAGCTGGTGAAGTATCTTTGGAAGAAGAGTTTTTCAGGAATTTATTTATAAAACATAAATAATCGTATCAAATAATTACGTACATACGTTATAAATGTTTGGAAACACGTTGTTGGTGTTTTGTATAATAGTATAGTTGAAAATAGGTGAGTTTAGTGGCATTTAAACGCGATTGAAATATGACCATACGAAACAGCAGCAAGCAGCAGCAAGGCGTAGTTTATATTGATGTGGTTGAAAAGAAAGTGTAGAGAAATTTTCGGTGCAGTCACAATGTTGTTTATAAATCTATACAAACGACAAATGCCGCATGGTATGCATGCGCGCCAAAAATGTTGTGTAGCGCCAAGCAATATACAAAAATAAAATATCAGTTTTATGAAATTTTTCTTTTATATATGCTGCAATTAGTGTGTTCTGTGTTTTGATGGAAAAAGCGCGCCATTATTTCAGTGCCTGGCATGACGTAGCCATGAAACCGCAGAGCAGCACTTGAATGTTGTTAGTGCATTTTTTTTTTCATAAGTCATCGGAATTGTTTATGGCAAGTAATGCAATCGTCATTAGTGTGTGTGTGAGCCTGTGCGTGTATATGAATTGCAGCAACAAAGTTGCCTGCAAATAATTTTTTGTATATTTTTATTTGTGCGGTGCGCATACGCTAGGTACACGCTCGTCAAAACATACACAAGCAGGCAGAAAATCTCTATTCTTTTGCAATTTGTTTTGATTTCTCATTCGTCCCTGCCGTAATGGCTCTCCCTCTCGCTGTCGCTCTCACTTGGCCGTTCTCTCGCTCTCCCTCTCTGTTTCTCTCGCTCTCTCTTAGTTTGTTGCTCACAAGAAAACATGCGCGCCGCTCTCGTTTTATAGCACAAGCAAAAGCTCCAGTTGATTTGTGGAGTTTATTAGGGGAATGCGTGCTTACGCTCACTAGTAACGGCATATTTATACGAATGTATATGTGTACGCATCTATGCGTCATATTTATGACGATCCTGCTGCTCGCCCACTTGCGCGTACTCTCCGGCTTGCGTTGCTGCTTCGCTGAGTGTTTCTTGCCGACTAGTTTCCGTTAAGCTGGAGCCCAAGTATTTCACTGCTTACCAGACTAACAGCTGCAGGCGCTCTCGCATCTGATACACGCGCGCACGCTCTCGCGCTCTCCCTCTCGCGATTGAAAAACGTAAACAAGAGCTGTAAATAATGTTAAGGTGTGTGTGCGTGTTTCTTTTTATTTTGGTTTTTGCAGAGCTCAAATGGCTGCGAACAACAGCAACATGCACAATTTGGGAGCGCTGCAGGTGCCGCCATCGGTGATCGCCTCCACCGGCTCAGTGGGCTCCATGATGCAGCCGAGCACCAGTGCTCAGAGTGCCTGGGATCAGTTGACGGCGAGTGCCTCTAATAATATGACACCGTCGCCTACATCGTCGACGGCAACAACAACGGCTGCGGCCGCGTCTACATCGGACGCAGCTGGACACATGATGAGCGCTGGTAGCTCACCGGTGCCCAGCTGCTCGTCACCATCGACGCCGACAAAATCACATCATGCGCCGCCCACGCTGGAGGCAATGGCTCACACGCCGCAGGGCCCACCCACACTCGGACCTGGTGGCTATGGTGAGGAGTTGACAGGCGAACTTGTTAATCAGGGGTGGCGCAAGTTCTGGTCAAAGCGTGAGAATCGGCCGTACTACTGGAACAAGGTCACTGGCGAATCGCTGTGGGAAATGCCAGGCGCACGTCCCTTTGATCCACTTACGGATCCGTTGGGCATCTGCCATGGTGGTGTTGGCGGTGTTGGTGGCCCAACGCCCATGACGCCTCACCAGCAGCAACATCATCATCATTTGAAGCGTCGACCCTCGGATGACATGCACATACACCCGCACCCGCACCATCAACAGCTGCAGCAGCACCCTATGGGTCCGCATGGCGGGCCTCCCATGAAGAAGTTTGTGCTGGCTGGTCCCTGGGATCTGGAGGTGTGCACCAATGCAGTGATTGTTGAGCGCCCACCCACGTTACTGCCGCAGCCGCACCCAGAGATCGAGGCTTTACGCGCTGCTTTTACCATGAAGCTGCTCAAGACATATGAGGATCTTTGCATGCGCCGGGAGAACATCAAGGCGCCGCGGGACTCCTTCAATCGCTGGCTCATGGAACGAAAGGTCATAGACACCGGCTGCGATCCGTTGCTGCCCAGCAACTGCGTGCCTGAAATCTCCAGTTCCATGTATCGGGAGATTATGGCCGATATACCCATCAAGATTGTCAAGCCCAAGTTCACGGGCGACGCACGCAAGCAACTGTCACGATATGCCGAGGCGGCCAAACAGATCATCGAGTCGCGCTCAGCGCCGGCGGAGTCCAAGAAGGTTGTCAAGTGGAATGTGGAGGATACATTTCAATGGCTGCGCCGTACAGTGGGTGCCAGCTATGAGGATTTCCAGGATCGTTTGGCGCATCTGAAGCGCCAATGCGAACCGCATTTGGTGGAGACGGTTAAAAGTTCCGTGGAGACATTATGCGTTAAGATCTACCATCTGTCAGCGGAGCATGCGCGTAAGATACGGGAACGTCATTTGCAGCTGCTCAAGGAGCATGGCATACCGGAACCAACGCCGCCACCGCCGCCGCCCCACCTGAAAAAGGTGTGGTGCTATCCCATACAGTTTGCAGTGCCCTCGCCTCGTATGCCGGCCATTGAATATCTGCAGGATCGTGATCATATGATCATTAAGTATACGCCCGCGACCATCAATCAGCCGGATGCGCAATACATCAACCTCACCTATCTCCAAAAGCTGGAACAGCTTTATCGTCACAATTGCTTCGACGACAAGAAGTTTGATCTGTTCATTGGCCGGGTGTGGTGTCTGCTTAAACGCTACCAGACCTTTCTGGGTAATGCCTTAAATTCATCCCAGGAGGCGGAGCTCACACAGGCCGCGCTGCCAGTGCCCGTCTTTGAGTGCCTGCACAGGCATTTCGGTGTTAGCTTTGAATGCTTTGCATCGCCATTCAATTCCTATTTTCGGCAATATTGCTCAGCATTTGCGGATACGGATGCGTACTTCGGTTCCAGAGGGTAAGTCATATAAAGTTTTCTGCCTAATGTAGTTCAATTTTAATAACAATCTTATTCTTGTAGACCATTTTTGGACTTTAAGCCTGTGTCCGGTTCCTTCCAAGTGAATCCACCGCATTGCGAGGAACTTATGGATGCCTGCCTTTTGCATATTGATAAATTGCTTACCGATTCCATGGAACCTTTGAGGTAGCTTGATTTATTTTAATAAATATTCCTTATGTATATTTATAAACTTTTGTCTTAATCCACTCACAGCTTCATTGTGTTTCTGCCTGAGTGGAAGAGTATATCGAAGCTGGAGGAGAGCATGTACAAGCGCCGTTCAATGGTTGTGTTGGGCATGGCGCACGAATATCGACATGGCTATCAGCACATGATGCAAAAGTATGCGAATTATAAAATATATAAATATAAATATTTATTTCATGCACTCCCAACAGGTCTGAGGTTCTCATTAAGTGCATGCAAGGCACTCAAGTGGTTTGGCTGCAGAATAGCGCCGGCTATGCGCGCTGGGGACCCAATGAGAATCGTGTTGAGGCACTGCGTGAAGCTTTTCGGCCACAACGTGATCGTGAGCGCGAGCGTGCGGCTGCTGCAGCCGCTGCCACTGGCAGCAATTCCAATCACCAGCAACAGCAACAGCAGTCGCCGCCGTCTTCAACGCCGCAATCAACGGCCTCGTCGTCTGTTGCCACACCAACACCTGCCACGCCCACAACAGCAAATAACATTAATAGCACATCGGCAGCTGTGACCGTTGCCATCACAACGAGCTCCAACAGCATCGGCAGTCCCGTATCCACAACGTCTTCCGTGCTAACGCCCCTGTCGCCGCACACTCCGACGGGAACACCATCGCAATTCCCGTTGACCATCAGCAATACGAGCAGCAGCAGCAATTTGGTAGCCGCCTCGCCAACGATGAGCGTCCAAAGCGACTGCTCATCGCCGTCATCGTCGACGATGTCGTTGTCGCCTGCCCCAGCCTCAGGCGGTTATCCGGATGGTGGCACCACAGCAGCAGCGGCTGCTGTTAGCATTACGGCAACGGCCAGCACATCGGCTGCAGCGACATTTGGACCAACAACTAGCATTAGTAGTACGGCGGTCATCAATTCAGCTGTTTAGAGATAAAAAGGAAACCAATTATTGTAAACTATTCGTCTAAATTCTTTAAGCTAACAGTGCACCATGGGGCTAAGTACCACTATTGTGTTTCCTTTGAATTAGCTATTATATTTTAGGCATAATTCTTTAATTGTATAAAACGAGGAACTTTAACTTGTTTAAGACTTTTGACTAATCTAAAGAAAAGCCAGTTTCTTGAAAGTCATGTTTATCTTATCCGAGTGCCCTCGAAATTAATGGTTACAAGTTTAAAGTTGAATAATTGTATATATGTTTTTTATTAATTAATAATTATAAATAGCTGATACTTAACTACGGCCTGGCTGTTGTTAATCATTGCAATTGATCCCGAACAAGGACCAAGCTGGCCCCACATACTAAGCAGAAGGTTCAGTTATGCATACAAAGTATGGGTAGAATGGGCTCCACTTATTCTTGATGATTGTAATTTAACAAATTAATTGTTTTCCAAACCCTTTAATACGACAACTAAAACAAACACACATACACATGAAATAAAAATCACGCACTGGCACAGATATTTCATTCCGTGCTGCACCTTAACTTTATATATAATATATGAGTAAGCCCCAAACAATCTTTTGTGAGACTATAAACGTATAATTTAGGATTATAACTTAAAGCAAAACTAATTTATCGTATGTACAAATCGATAAAAATCTTTAAAATAAGTAGTTGAAAAATATATATAAATATACATATATATAACGGATCGTGCAGAGAACCAAATTTGTAATAAAAAAGAAAACAAAACAAAAGCAAATGCTACGCACCGCACAATGAACATAATATATAGTATACCTAAAATGGGTTTATCACAACAGAATCTATTGGTAGACCTTGAAACCAAACCTCATCAGCCCTTGGAATGTTCATTAAAGCTGCCAATGGAAGCCATCGTGAATATGCCTAATACATTTTAATGGGAATTTAGCCAATTTAATAGAAACGTAGAAAAAATAACAAAACAAAAAAGTAATAAAAAATAATAAGAATCGGCAACTTTGGATAAAAATTGAATTCTAACTATAAGTTTAACAATATCAACTAAGCTGAACTATCACCCGGTCACTCCAAAAACAACCCCAACACACACCACCCCTCTACCGAATTCAATACGTTAGCCTTTTTTAAAAATACCCTCTTAATTAATAAACCCGGCGCTCTTGTCGCATAGATTAACAAATTGCATAATTAAAGTTTTTTTCAATTATTCAAACCTCTTTTTATTATATATATATTGTATATATTTTTATGTGTATTTTATCTTTTGGTAGCAATTATGGATATGGATAATAGCCTTTGAAAATTAAACCTGAATACTACTAAAAATCTGCAAACCGTCTATGTGTTATTCATTCAATGTACACTGGTTACAACTAAAGCATCAAATAATTCATATACAAAATCTATCAATATGTATATATAGCCAGACTACATCGGCTATATATGAAAAGCCTTTTCTTCATAGTCATTACATGATCTCTAAGCTAGAATCACTGTTTTTGGTAACCACCTCTGTTTCGGACGACCCGGAACCAGAGCCAGCATCATCTGGCTTATCATTGTCATCCGACTGGCTATTGTTGCTATGGCGATGGTGATGAGGCGAACTAGCCAGCTGCCAGGCAGGTATAGAGGGCACTGAAATGGGCTGTACGGGTCCCGGAAATTGTTTACGATTCAGCAATAGCCCCTTAATAGCGTCCAAGTCACAGCGAAAATTGTTGAATTCGCGAGTCATATGTTGGGTCTGCTCCTTCTGTTGCAGCGTAATCATGTCCTTAACCAATGTGATTTCGTTGTTAAGTGCGTCGGTGCGTACTTCCACCTTTTTGTCAATATCTGCCAAAGCCTCCTCAACTGGTTTCTTCTTTGGCTTACCAAATAGAAATGGTGCAATGAATTTCTGTAAAAATTTTTAGCACAATTAGAGTGTGTTACGATATTAACTATAATCTATTACTTACGCGCCAGAATAAGTAAAGGGCATAGACGAATCCGCTAAATAACGCAGCAGTGTGCAGAATTTCCCGAAGTCGGCCGAGAGCTGTTTGTTTTGGCTGCACCGCCAGTTGAGAGCCAATATTTATGACAGTATTGGGATTGTTTGGATCTTGGGTAAAGACACCGGCTCGCTCACAAGCCAATTGTATCTCATGCGCAGTTAGACCTTTGGACCTCAGAAACTGCTGCTTTTGGACGAGTGATGTGTGGCGAACTTTCGTGTTTTGTAAAAAGCTAACAGCTGTGGTTATCTACCGATTTAAGGTTAGAGATTAGACAAAGTCGAATAGAATTGCTTTGAATGCTTGCTTAAGACTATTTACCAGCGATTCACGCGGTTCCAGTACCTCACCGTCGACAGCATTCGGATTGTAATCTTGTACAGTGGCGCTAGTTGTGGTCGTTACGGTTGTGTCACCCGTGTCTGTATTGCTGTTAGACATTTTAATGTTTACGCTTAATTCAATTTTGTTTCTTTGGACAGAAAACCCAAATGCTAGTGCAGCAAGGGGCTTTGTGCTAGGAATGACGAGTGCAACACAACAGAATAATATATCGAATTAGTCGTCGATATATTTGTACTGAGTCTATCGAAAATATATATCGAAAATCATAATTAATAAATGACACAAATGGCGAAATTAATTATTATTGCTTGCTTTAAATCGTTTTTGTATGTAATGTTTTAATTAAAAATATTTATTTATTTACTTTTTTGAAAATATCGATGAATATATATATGATATGTTGCAAGTGGTGAAATAATGTTGTGTGACATTCTTCAGTCAGGTGGCAGCACTTTACAATCTCAGATGGCAACTGTCGGGCAGTAGTCACAATTTTAATTATCGTTTTACACTATTTCTTTTATATTTTTATAATCTGCAATTCCGTTAAAATTCGCTGCGTTTTTAATAAATAGACAGTTTATTAAAAGTATCCATGATTTGCATTTCTTGATTACCGTGGCGTAGCGCTTACGTGTTGCGTTGGACATTCAGTGTGCATTGGAATGCAATTGTTTGTGTGCCAGCAGCGAAACTTGTTAGCTGGCAACGCTGCTTGCACTCACTAAAATCTGCATGACATTTTGTGTGTGTGTGTCCCAAGGAAAAAGTGAAGAAAATCAAAAATAATAATTGCAGGGCCCTAACATAGACACACGACAATGTCTTGTGCCGCAACCTTATCGGCGGCCAAAGATTCAACAAATGCTGCTGCAAGTGGTTCTTCATCCTCGGCCACATCTGTGGGTGTGGTAGTCAGCGGAGGCAGCACTGTAACTGCAGGTGTGGGTAACGGTGGCAGTGGTAGTGGCAGCGGTGGCAGTGGCGCTGGCTCAGCTGCGGCAGTCGCTCGACGTTTCTCCATGGAGGGAGTTGGTGCGCGTGTAATTCGTGGCCCGGACTGGAAATGGAACAAACAGGTGAGTTGCGAGCTGTGAGAAGTCGTGTTGAGATTTATAGCTGCAGAAGATCAAGCCAACTGTTAGTAGATAGCATTGGCACTTCACTAAACTGGAACATGTTCAGTTGTGTCTTAGCTCATACTTACAATGTTTAATTGCATGAATGCGGCCCTGAATTATGCATATGTAACTAGCTGAAAACCAAACTCACAGAGACGAAAAGAGATAGAAAGTTCCAGAATGGGAGGGGGCGAGACAGAGGCCATTTGGGTATTGTCGGAAAGTTTACACCGTGATTGAGTTCAATTTTAATTGGCCCGGAATTGATTTTTTTTTACTAGGAAACTGTTAAGGCATTAGTTATACATATGTATATATATTTATATGCCTATGTACTAATATTTAAGTGAAAAAGGTTCAGTAATTAACCTATACATTTATTTTAATTTACTATTCACAGTACATTAAAATACTATAAAGAGTGAAACAAAAAATGAAATAAATATTTTATTTTGAGAAATCATGCATTGGATCCTAACTGATTGCTCAACTTTTAATATACATACATATAGATGTCATTATAAATAAAATATAATACATATTAGTAGATCTTAAACCGAGTATCACCCATTTAAGTTAGGGCATTTGAGGTGCGCATTCATAGCTTATCAGTCGTTGGTGTTGATTTGTTATGTTTTCAATTAAATTGATGTTGACCTGGAATAAGGTGGCTTTTGGGTGTGATTTGAAGATCGTTTAACTGATTGTGGAACGCACTGAGTGCACCCTTAATAGTTAACAGTTAGTAGATTGTGCACGGCTGAGCATTGAACAGCCTTTTGGGTGGTATCGGGCAAATGCGATTCAATTATAATTTTCGCGTTGTGATTAGCGTGAGTCGAGATGAGCGAGTCGAATTGAATGTGGATGGCGTAAGCTCGAGCTATTGGAATGAAAAAGTAAATGTTTGTTTGTTTTTCTTTTTACTTTGTTGCAGGATGGTGGCGAGGGGCACGTGGGCACTGTGCGCAACTTTGAGTCGGCCGAGGAGGTGGTCGTTGTCTGGGACAATGGCACGGCCGCCAATTATCGCTGTGCCGGCGCCTATGATCTGCGCATATTGGACAGTGCTCCGACGGGCGTCAAGCATGAGGGCACCATGTGCGATACCTGCAGACAACAGCCAATCTTTGGCATACGCTGGAAGTGTGCCGAGTGCATCAATTACGACGTCTGCTCCATTTGCTATCATGGCGACAAGCATCATTTGCGTCATCGTTTCTATCGGATCAGCACGCCGGGCGGTGACCGTACCATGGTGGAGCCACGCCGCAAGTCCAAGAAGGTGCTGGTGCGCGGCATCTTTCCAGGTGCTCGTGTGGTGCGCGGTGTCGACTGGCAGTGGGAGGATCAGGATGGCGGTGTTGGACGCCGTGGGAAGGTGAATGAGATTCAGGATTGGTCATCGGCATCGCCTCGCTCAGCGGCCTATGTGATCTGGGATAATGGCTCAAAGAATCTGTATCGCGTGGGTTTCGAGGGCATGGCGGATCTTAAGGTGGTCAACGATGCCAAGGGCAGCAATGTTTATCGTGATCATTTGCCGTTGCTGGGCGAGAATGGGCCTGGCAAGGGGCCACATGGCTTTCAAATCGGAGACAAGGTCACTGTGGATCTGGATCTGGAGATTGTGCAATCGCTGCAGCATGGACACGGCGGCTGGACAGATGGCATGTTCGAGTGCCTGAGCAATGCGGGCATGGTCGTGGGCATCGATGAGGATCACGACATTGTTGTTGCCTACAATTCGGGAAATCGCTGGACCTTCAACCCGGCTGTGCTGACTAAGGTGTCTTCGCCAACCACTGCACCGCCGGAGTTCCAAGTTGGCGACATTGTCAAGATTTGTTCGGATGTGGAGAGCATTAAAATACTGCAGCGTGGCCATGGCGAATGGGCCGATGCCATGCAATTGACCCTAGGCAAAATTGGGCGCGTTCAGCAGGTGTATCACGATAATGACCTAAAGGTAGAGGTGGGCAACACCTCTTGGACCTACAATCCACTGGCAGTCTCGAAGGTGGTCTCCACCAGCGGCGCCGGCACTGGCGTTGCAACAACGGCCGATGGCAACTGTGCCCCAATCATACCCAGCGGCGAACGCCTCTCTGCGATTCTCAAGAAACTTTTCGAGCCCAATGTCTCCGGCGATGCTACCGAGGAGTTTGTCAAGGCAGCAGCCAATGGATTTGCAGTAAGTTAACTATGTATATTTTACTCCCAACGTCCCTAATGCTAATATTTCTCTGTCTTTTGCAGGCACGCTGTGAGGAGTATTTGGCTGGTGCAGCACAGCCTTCGACGTCCAGCGCAGCGGCAGCCGCAGCTGCAGGCAGTCCGAGCGGCGGCCCTGTCCCGGAGGTGAATGTGAACGGTGTCTTTGCGGGTCACACGGCGTTGCAGGCGGCGAGCCAGAATGGTCACATTGAGGTGATTCAAGTGCTGCTGAGGCACTCTGTCGATGTGGAGATTGAGGACAAGGACGGCGATCGGGCAGTGCATCATGCGGCCTTTGGCGACGAAGCAGCCGTAATTGAAATTCTGGCTAAAGCTGGAGCGGATCTGAATGCGCGTAATAAACGTCGCCAGACGTCACTGCACATTGCCGTAAATAAGGGGCATCTGAATGTGGTGAAGACGCTGCTCACGCTGGGCTGTCATCCCAGCTTGCAGGACTCCGAAGGCGATACGCCACTCCATGACGCCATATCAAAGGTAGAAGGAAATATTTATAATAGGCATGTATATGGGTTTTCATATAAATCTTTTCCCTTTTGCAGGAGCATGATGAGATGCTGTCGCTGTTGCTGGACTTTGGAGCTGACATCACGCTGAACAACAACAATGGATTCAATGCGCTGCATCATGCCGCTCTCAAAGGCAATCCCAGCGCCATGAAGATATTATTGACCAAAACGAATCGTCCCTGGATTGTCGAGGAGAAAAAGGACGACGGCTACACTGCATTACATTTGGCTGCACTCAACAATCATGTGGAAATAGCCGAACTATTGGTTCACATGGGCAAAGCGAATATGGACAGACAGAATGTGAACCAGCAGACGGCGCTGCATTTGGCCGTTGAGCGGCAGCATGTGCAGATCGTTAAGCTGCTGGTGCAGGACGGCGCCGATTTGAATATAGCCGATAAGGATGGCGATACGCCGCTGCATGAGGCACTGCGCCATCATACACTGTCGCAGCTAAAGCAGCTGCAGGATGTTGAGGGCTTTGGCAAGCTACTGATGGGTCTTCGCAATGCAAACAACAAAAAGGCATCGGCATCGATTGCCTGCTTCCTGGCGGCCAACGGTGCTGACTTAACGCTCAAGAATCGAAAAATGCAAACACCGCTGGACCTGTGTCCAGATCCGAATCTCTGCAAAACGCTACTCAAGTGCTACAACGAGCGTAAAACCGATGATGCCGAGCTGCCGGGTAATGTGGCTGGCACGAGTCTCAATGCACGCGCGCGTGCCCAAAGCGCTGCGGCAGCTGGAAGTGTAGCTGGTATGCACCAGTCGGCCACGGCAAATATTCCACTCAACACTGTTGCCTCGGGCAGTGCCTTCGGGCTGAACGGACTCAGTCAGGACATGGCGCAATCGTTGCACGTGGAGAGCAGCAGCAGCAAAAACACGACCGCAGGCGGTGGCTGTGTTGGCAGCATCAGCAACAACAACAACAAGGTCACCAGCGTGGAGGAGTGCCTGGTCTGCTCGGATGCCAAGCGGGACACAGTGTTCAAGCCTTGCGGCCATGTGAGTTGCTGCGAGACTTGTGCTCCGCGTGTGAAGAAGTGCCTCATCTGCCGCGAGACTGTGACCTCACGTGAGAAAATCGACGAGTGCGTCGTCTGCTCGGACAGACGTGCTGCCGTCTTCTTTCGTCCTTGCGGCCACATGGTGGCCTGTGAGCATTGCAGTGCGTTGATGAAGAAGTGCGTCCTCTGCCGCACCCAAATTGATGAAATGCTTTCATATACGCACTGCTGCGGCGGTGCGGGTCCAGTCGAAAAGGTCTATGTGGCCGGCACCGTCTGCTTGACCGCGCCCGAGGAGAAGCTTCTGGAGCCGGCGTGCGTGAACACCTCTGGCCATAGCGTGGCCATGAATAACACGGTGGTCACTCCAGTGGCTGGCAGCAGCAATCAGTTGAATAGCCAGAACAACATATTAAATGCGGCAGCAGCTGCAAATCTCTCGAATTTACCAGCGGGCATGGCCGCACCTGCTGCAGGCGCTGTTAATAATTTCCAAATGGACGATGTGCAAAAGCTGAAGCAACAGCTACAAGACATAAAGGAGCAGGTGAGTCAATTACTTACATATTCTCATTATCATTATATTAATGAAAAATATATGCTTGCAGACCATGTGCCCCGTTTGCTTCGACCGGATTAAGAATATGGTCTTTCTCTGTGGCCATGGCACCTGCCAGATGTGCGGCGATCAAATTGAAGGATGCCCCATTTGTCGCAAAACGGTGGAGAAACGCATTCTGCTATTCTGAAGCACAATATATTGATATCCATTATTAATGGCACACATTCCGCGCACAGTCCCCGGGCACATTAGCGTGCGAATCGGCCTTAAATTAAGTATTATTTAGATCAAATGTATACTCGAATACATTATACTCATTTTCTCGAAAATATCGTCTTATAAAGCGAAATAAAATATAAATATATATTTTTAACAAATATTTCACGCCATCCAAATTAAGTTGTTATCTTCTTAACACTATCGCTGCCCTCCTTGCTAATCAGATCTTTCAAAATGTCCTTTTTGGCCTGGAAGTAATCGCGGAACCAGAGAATGTGTTCCTTTTTCTCTTGTGCTGTCACATAGGGATTCTTGGAGAGACCCACGCACACCAGCTCCATGAAGTGACGAATGGGCCCTTTATTGGGGCACCAGCCCTCCAAATGCTGCTCCAGAAATATATGCTCCGAGAAGTCAACGTTTACCTCCTCCTTCATATCTTGTTCGTTGTCAATGGGAAAACGCCAAACTTTTCCTTGATTCGTCCATTGAATCATCTGCTCAAAATAGTTTGCCGGTGGATGTGCTGCATGTAGTTTCAGTTCGTGATCGGTTAGCATAGACCATGTTGAAAGGATGTCTGGCGATTCCTGAAGTTTGACATCGCCTTTAGTGAAAATTCCCAAAGGCTCGCCGCCATACAAATTGACACTGCCCGAAAAGGTCTCCGCCTCGCGTTTAACATGTCGCTGAGGGCGACGTGAAGTGAAGTCCCCGCCCGAGGACCTAGAGCGCGATGCCAAGGTGCGACGCACATACTCGCCACGGGTGGGCTCCTGCTGCTGTGGTTGTTGCCGACGATCGATTTTCATGCCCACAATCAATTCGCTGAAAACGAAACGTTTTTAGTATAAATTCTACTATTTTGAAAACAGCTTTACCTCAAGTTCAGCTCTTTCTCTCCACCGGCAGCTCCTGCTGATGGATTCTTGTCGTCGCCTTGTGGTACATCTGATCCGCCTTCGGGACTGTGTCCCAACAGCTTCGCCAACAATTCGGATTCTGTTTGCTTTTTCTCATTCTCGTTTGTGCCCAACATGCTGGCAATATTCTTAGCTGCTGTAATAACATTATTTGTTGCAGTATCTTGTTTTATTGCCTCCCGGCGTCTGCGATTCGCATCTCCGGGACGAGGAAATTCCGTGCTAGTCAGCTGATCCGTTTGCGTTTGCATTGTGCCCAATAAGCGATTCAATCGTTGCGCCGCTGTTTCTGTAGTCTTCTCTTCAGGCTTTCGCTGCTTCTTTGTTCGTTTCTCATCGTCAGAGGAGGACGAACCGTCATCGTTTTTTGACTGGGAAGAACTGGAGTAGCTGAGAATTCCCACGTTTTTGGTAGTCGGCAGGAATGCACTATAAATACCAATGCGATTATGAACATTTTTCAATACGTTGATTTCATTAAAACATCACATACCGTAGGCTTAGCTTTTGTGTATTGCGTAAAGCCAACATTTTTGGTAATTTCTTTGATAACAATATAAAAATACAATGCAGAATCTTTCCAGGCACCTTGCGCTCGCGTAACAATAATAAGCCGGAGCAAAATGAAAAATATGGCAGCGCTGACATTGCTTATCGAACTTATCGATTACCTGTATCCGATATCGATATATGCCTTATTATTATTCCCTTTTCTTTGGCAATAAAAGTTTTACAATGAATGTAAACAAACAACGTCATAAGTTGTAATCAATGCCGTTTAATTAATTTAAGTTCATTTACTCAAGATGAGTGGAAATGCCTTTAACTTTGAAATCAAGCTCAAACGTGAAAACAAAGTGTATTATGAAAATGTGCGTTGGTAAACACTACCAAAATGTTATTCAACTAATTCAACTTTATTTACTAGGAGATGCTCGTAGGCTGCGTGCAGTTTCAGTGTCCGACTGAAACCAAGCACGATGGAATACTACTCACATTGGACGGCGTCGTAAATCTACAGCTAAGTAGCAAAACAGTTGGCCTCTTCGATGCCTTCTACAACTCGGTGAAGCCCATCACTTTGCTACAGAATAGTTTGGAGCTCTCTGCTCCGGGCAAACTAAGTGCCGGCAATTCCGAATTCCATTTTGAACTTCCTTTGGTTTGCAAGAAGGAACCACGAAGACTATACGAAACATATCACGGCGTCTTTATCAGCATCAATTATCAGCTTAAATGCGATGTGAATGTGAAACGCAATTTCCTAGGCAAATCGTTGCAGAAAGTTCAACAATTCTGTATCCAATATAAGCCAGTTCCGCTGGGTGATGAGGCAACTAAATCTGTGCCATTCAGTCTGACAATGAGCAATGCCAAGGAACGTGTAACGATGCCCAGGTTTCTAATTACTGGTCGTTTGGACAGCTTAGAATCGTGTGTCACGACTCCTATAACAGGCAGCTTAACCGTGCAACATACTGAGGCACCGATAAAGTCAATTGAATTACAGCTAGTACGTGTGGAGACTTGTGGTTGTGACGAAGGCTACTCCAAGGATGCCACTGAAGTGCAGACTATACAAATTGCCGATGGCAATGTCATACCCAAACTGGAAATACCAATATATATGGTGCTCCCGCGTTTATTTACCTGTCCCACTCTTTTAACCAAGAACTTTAAAATTGGTAAGCTTTTACTCTACAGTTTCTATTATAATATAATATATGTAAATACTTGCAGAGTTCGAGCTCAATTTAGTGGTGCTGTTCAAGGAGGAGCACACAGTTAGCGAAAACTTTAAAATTGTCTTAAAACGCGCTTCAGGTCCTCTGCCTAGCAAAATAACAACAGCTGGCCGCTGAACAGCATCGAATAATTTTCAAATACTACTATATACAATACTGCTTAGGGACTAGTTATTTTTGACTAGACCTCAACTGAGTGGAGTGAATAGCATATAGTTTCCATATTGTAAGCAATATATGCTCTATATCTCGAAACGTCTATGAAAATAAAAAGTTAACTATCAACTAAACTGATTTCAAAGATTGCGCGTGTACTTAGCGTTGCCACCTAGTCAACAACCTGCAGCTGAAAAACGACCTAAAAAATGACAAGAAAACCACTCTTTCAATTTCCTTCCGGTGGCCAAATAAAAAAAAAACGGAAAGAAATTTGAATGTCCTTAGAATCGCATTGATGCTGATGAGTAAATAATAGCTTTTTCTTTCAATATTTTCAATATTACTCTGTTACGTTTAGCATGTTGCAGGTAAGTATTTATGTAACAGTATTTCCCTATTTTACTTTGCTCGAATGCCGCCATCTTTTGTTTTCAACTTGATTATTATCTTTCAATTTACAACAGCTGCCAAAACAAACTTTACCTAAGGCAATTTCACTGAAATAATATTCGAGAGTGTCTGTGTGTGTATTAGTATACTATAAATGTATATATCTTTTTTTGGGAGTTTTAAGATAGCACCTTCTTTATTATTCTTATATTTCGAGATGCTGATGCTGCAGGTGCTGCGACCGGTAAGTGCATATCAATTTCCTGCTTTGCCTCGCTGCAAAAACTTTAAATCTTTAATAATCTACATATATACATACATATGTGTGTTTGAGTGTGCCTTCATCAGCGTGCGGTTGTATTGCTGCTCCCACTCCCACATACATACAAGTATGGCTTTTTATGTCTGTGCCGGTAAGCTATATGCACATGTATATATGTATGTATACGTTCCCACCTACCGACAAATATAAATTACTTAGCATACATGCACAGACATACTTACAAATATATATATAATGGCGTGTTCTCTTATTTTTAGGGTGTTACAAGTGTAAGACAAGTATTCGGCCAGCTCTTTTACATTCGATATACTTTGTATAAATATTGCAAACTACACACACACCCATTTACAGGCATATACAGATATATGTATGTGAAGCCAACGCAAATTTCAAGTTCACTAAATTATGTACATACATGCACATATATTGTAAGTACACACACGTACATACATATATACACATACCCATACACATGCCCATACATACATATATTTATTCTACTTGGCGGCGTAACTTTCATCCAGTGTTGCCAGCTTTTGAGCTCCGAAATAAGTTGGATTGTGGAAGCCAAAACAGGAAATATAGGGAAAATGCTGAATTAGCGGACTAGATGAACAATGAAAAAAAATTTACGAAAAGTTTGACAATTAATTTGCAGTAACAAGTAGGCTAGTATTACCTCTAAGTATTTCTTCTAAGTATTTCCTCTTTAATGTTTAGCTGCACGATCACTTCACACACACTTCACTTCACTTACACTGCACTACACGACTGACCCCAACCAGACCTGGGCGACTGAATAAATGCTGCGGCTGCTGCCCTTTATATAAGGAGACTTTCAACGACTAAGTCCTCTCTTTCACATAACGACTCAATCACGCGCAAATGTTCAGCCCGACGCCAGGTAGGGTCGTGCTAAATAGCTTATGTACATTAATATGTATAATTAATATTAGACAGCAGTTTCTTCTGTTGAGGACTAGAGCTAGTCCTGGGGACTAGGAATTCTCCATGAATTGCACACTACTTTAAAATAGGCTAAATTTGGCCTGAAATAGGCTAAACTCGCAACACTGCTTTCATCCATAAAGAAAGCCACACACATACCCTCACACTCACACACACTGTCATGCACACAAACGTATTTATTTAAGACAAATAAAAAGGAGGAAAAAAACTGTTGCTTTCGCCTGCTGGGCTGCCTGGCAGTGTAGGTAAGTGTGTGGTGTTTCTGTGTGTGTATGTGAGGCTTCAAACTGAAATTGAGTTGAGAAGCTGCTGATTCTTATTCACTGGCGGCAGTTCAGTTCTGCAATTTGTGTGTCACCAAATGTACCACTAACAAAGGCACAAACTTTTTTGAGACTCTTGTTGTAATTTTTTGTCACCTTGTTGTTGCTCTGTTTGCTGCTTGTGTTTGCTTCTGTTGAAATAAATGGAAGGACGCTTTGGGCATCAACTTTTAAAGTAATATTCGCTCGCACCCACAATCTTGCACCGTCGCCCCGACCCCTCTGAAAATAGAAAGTTTTCACACCAAATGTTGCCAACATGGTTGCTGCCTTGTACACAGATTTCGATATTAGTTGCCATTGTTCATGGGCAGCACTGGCAGCTGTCAAACACTTGATTGTATGTGTGTGTGTACAGACTGTGGAATTGGGTTTAGCATTAAAGTGCCGTCACGTCGTATAATTGATTTAAAATTAGCACATCGCCTGCAAATTTAAATTGTTTACATGTGCCTGGGGACAGCTGGTGCTGCCGCTGCTGCCATGTGGGTGTATGTGTGTGTGTTTATGCATGTTTAATGAACATGCTGCTACTGCTCCCGCCAGGGTTGCTGTAATCGCATTTCAATATGCTATGTAACCCAAGCCGTGTCCCGTTGCGAGCTGCTCATCGCCTCCGCCTCTTCACTCGCCGGCAGAGGGAGGGGACGTTGTGGACGTAGCCAACGCAACGCAACGCAACGCAACGGAACGCTGCAGACCACCTCGTTCCTCCTGGGTCGCTTGCAGCGGCAATTTTAGTTTGTACGGCAAACTTTTCATAGCTTCTCTGACCCGTAAACGAGGTCAACGCAAAAAAACAATTTGAAAAATTCATATGCAAACGTATTTTCAGTTGCACTTGCACAGGTGCCAGATTGCAAAAAACTGAAAATTCCCCTTTCAAGTGCCCGGGCCATAGAACAACTTTTTAATGGCCGCACATTTTAATAGGTGTGTGGCTCAGGGTTACATCGCCTCTCCTTCCTCTCTCTCCCTCCCTCTCGTTCGCTCGGTCCAATTTGCTGCTAAAACTATGTTTCAAAGAAATTAAATTAACTGTAAATAATTGATGTGCATGTGTGTGTACGCAACAGCTAACAGCTAAAGCCAACGTAACACATACTGTTATCGTAAGGTAGGAGCAATTAATTGGTAGCAGCTGTTACGTTAACAGTGACTATGTTGCACATCATGTAATGTTATTGAACTGGCGTCAAAGGAGATGGTTGAATGCTGCTGTTACGTGAACGTCAACTGTGTTGCCCAGACCTGTCAAATGTTAATGAGCTGAGGAGCGCATTGCCTAGCGTCGGGCAATGTAACGTAACATCTGACTAATTAAAAGAAGCAGCAGAAGTTAGCAGCAACTATATTTCATGAAATGTATTGTTATTGAGATGGCGCTAGAGTTATGTAAAATTAAGGTAGCTATTACAGACATATATGTATATGTATATGCTGTTTATTAACAGCTATTATGTTGCATACATACATTAAAAATAAAATGAGCTGGCGTTAACGCATCGTAACGTAACGTAATTTGACGTAACGTAATTTATCGTAACATAATTTAACGTAACATTATTTCACGTATCGTTATTTCACGTAATGGTATTTCACGTAACGTAATTTAACGTGTTGTAATTTAACGTTACCCTATTCTAACGTAACGTAACGCACCATACCGCAATGTAGTACAATGCAGGGCAATGTAACATAACGCAATGTAACGTAATTAACGTAACGGAATGTGGCGTAACGTAACGTTAGTTGACTGTCAAATCAATCAATTATTGAGCGTTGCCATTCCGCTCTTGAACCGTTTTGCATGGCTAACGGCGGCTTTCCGCCTTTTTAAACTGTGCTGCAGACGAAGCTAATTCCACAGTGCATTAGCTAATTGTTTGGCCGCAGTTCGTGCGGAAGTTTCTTGCTTTCAGCTCAAAGTGAAACATTTTTACGTTTCAAGATAAGCGTCGGACCATTGACCATTGAACCTGTAAGCCCCTTGCTCAGATTAAGTGGAGCTATCCTCTCGCACCCTCTCTATCTCTCTCTCACTCTCTCTCTCCTCATGCGAAATAAAACTTTTGACTAAACCTGGTGTTGCTAATTGTCGGCCCAGTCCCCCCGGTGCCCCCTCATCGCCCATCGGCCATCGCCAAACTAGAAGCCCATGAGTAATTAGGGTCTGGATTAGGTACTGCCTACGCTCTAATAAATTTTGCGCCTAAAGGCCATACCCGGATCCCGTCCAGCGTACGTCCGGGGCGTTGCCCGCAATGTGCACAGGCCAGCAGCGGCGGATGGCTGATGGCGGATGGCAGAATGGGGCGACAGGTGAGCTGGCGGGGTCGGCGGGGCAGGCGGGGATCAGGACAACATCGTCGCAGCTCGTATTATGCCATCTCGCGTCCGTTGTCGCTGATGTACGTACGTGTTTCGGCGTGCTTCCGTGATAATTTCAAACTTTTGCACCAATTATGTGCACGGCAGCGCCGATTCTCTACGTCTATGTGGAAGCTCTACCTTTCCTGCCTTTGTGTGTATGTGTGTGTGTGTGTGTGTGTGCGATGCCTTCGTTTTGTGTGCCTGTAGTTTATGCTCATTACGTGAGTGCTGCGCGCAGCAAACTCACAAATTGCTGTACAAGAAACGTTGCCGTTGGCATAACATAGAGCAAAGGCACACACACACACACACGCACACAACTATGCACACACACACACACACATATACACCTGAGCAGAAATGCAAAGGAATTATTTTAGCTTTTGCAGCGCATTTTCGAATTTAATTTTCAGGTTAACTGCGCGCCTCACCCAAAAAACTTTCAGCTTTCATCCAGCTATTCCACGTGGCGTATACGCGCTTTTATTTTGTATATTTTTTTTTTTGTACTTTTTTATTTTCATTGCCCATTTCCATCTCGGACAGCCGCGAGGGGCGCTCATTAAGTAGCGTACAGCGCTGGTAGTTAAAAATTAACCATCATAAAACTGTCAAAAGTTTAGCACTTTTTAATTAATTGTCGACTTCATCTTGTGCACTTCTTGCCGTTGATGCTTCAATTCCGAGTGCAGAAATATGAACTTAACCCAAACGGCAGCAACAGCTGCTGTTGCTGCGGGGTCTCCAGTTGCTGCTGTTGTTCCTGTTGCTGTGTGTAAAAGGGACTCAACAGAATTACAGCTAAAAAGACTTGTGCTCAAGTGGTTTTGTTTTATTGGCCTTAAAAATGTTGACATGTTTGTAGAATATTTAACAAAATAAAGAATGTAAAAAGATTGTTTTTATTTAAAGACTTGAGATTAAGCAGATAACATAAAAAAAGTATGATAAATTTGGATTGGAGTATAAAACTCAACTTTAAATGTTATAAAAATGTTAATAATAAATAAAAGTAAATGGAATGCTGTAGAGTATGTACGACTGGAAGATACTGTGTAAAATTAACTAAGTAAATTGTTGATAGTTTTCTATGGACCTACAATGATATTTATAAAACATAAACTTTAACCATTTTAGACTGCCTTAAGCTATCGCTATAGACAACGGAACTTCTATAAATAAACTAACCTACAGTACACAGATTTCTAGTCATATAGTCTTATATTCACTTATACTAAAGAGATCTCAAATCGAGTGGACTTCAATCGGCCACGTTTGTCTCTCCAAATGGTCTTAAAGGTAGACATACTCTTATATAGATAATCGCATACTTCGTCTATTTGCATACTCTTATACAGCTCCTATACAAAAGATCTTATACAGATAGTCACAGACGAATACGCTTTTAATTATAATCCTAATCCTATAAGTATATTTGTTTATACTATCTATATACTCTTATACTTATAATCATATTTTCGTATAAACTCTCAGACGTATACTCTTATAATTATATAGTCTTATACAAGTATATACTCTTATAACTTATAACTTCCTCGGACTGCCCTCGTTTTGATGCGTTGCAGCTATGCGTGGCATCTGCTTAGCTACCCAGTCCAGCCCAGACCCGGCCAACCCCGACCAGCCCCGCCCATTCGCTATTCGCTATAACTTTACATATAATTAAGGCACTTGCCAGCGTCTGTGCATGTTCTCGGTATGCTCTGTTTAAGAGCTGATATAAAAAGTTAAGTTCCGCTCGACGCGCTTCCAAATGTTGACACTTGAATATTTTTCGAGGCTTGTTTACCTTCTGGACATTTCCTGGCTAACATCCTGCGGCTCCTGCAACAGCAATAGCAACAGCAACAGCAGCAGCTCAGCACGTGCAGGTTTGCTGAAAGAAAAAAGAAATATATAAAACGTATTACCATGCCTAGGAGATTACTTTAAGCGCTCTTGGTCTAGACAAACAGGCAGACGGACGGACGCGAAGACGGCGAATAGTCAAGGCAGAGCACAGAAATGAAAAAATGGAATAAAATGGAATGAAAATTCCTTCGTTTGTGGCGTCTTTTATGGTTTATAGTTTACGTTTTTCCATTTGCTTACAATTGTCGGCACGGAATTGCATAAACTATCAGGCGGAGAAGGAAAAAACAGGAGTAGGTGCACAGTGCAGGAGCAGAAGTAGAGCGCAGGAGGTAGAAGATGGACAAGCAATTGGCGAACGAGCAGCAGCAGGAATATTAAGACTGCACGGTTTCCTACTCCTGCTCCGGCTGCTCCTTCTCTTATTAGCAAGAGAAGTAGCAGAGTAGCACCAGCTGTAGCATTAGCAGAAGCATTGAACAGGATCAGAAGACAGTACAGCAGTACTATTGTAGTTGGCTGAGGGTCTGGAGAATGAGGAGGAGGAGCAGCAGGAGCAGGAGCTGGGAGCAACAGAAACGGCAGCTGCAGCAGCTGCACCAGCAGCTGTTGCAGAAGCAGCCCACAGGGAACAGGAAGCGGGTAGCTGGAGCAGAAATTGGTCTACAGGCAAAGTTTGTGTCGCATTTTCATTGGAGCTCAAACTGTGAGCTGCGACGGCGGAATATATAGTTACATTTTGTTTGTTTGTTTGTTTACTTCAAAATTGTAAATGGATTAGCCGGGCTGAGTGAGCGAACGACTGAGCGAACGAGTGTGCAGCAAGTCTGACAAATTGAATTTGTTAGCCTCCAAAGCGATGAGAAGTTTTCGAAAACTTTTGCTTGCATGGTTGAGGATATCGGACGTGGATAGCAACATGGATAGCATGTTAGAGCTGGCTCCTATCGCCATAAGCTCCAGCCACACAGCAAACTTTTGCAGCGAAAGTGTTGCAAAATAAATTGCACTACGACTAAAGGTGGCCGGGAGGCAAAAACTGGATGGAAAGAGCTTAAGTGGCAAACACACACCATGACTGGCTGACTGAGTGATGCAACTACTGGCAAGCAGCCATCAATAGTTGGGTTCAGCTAAGAAATAGCTGAAACAAATAGGTGATTAAGTTGCAGCTAACGATTGTGCAGGTGTAGCTAAGTTATTTGAGTGAAAGAATTCAAATGGAATGCCAGTTAACGAGGCGATTGCTAGTGCTGCCCATCTCGCAACATCGCTTATTGCTATTAATTGAAATGTTATTAATGTACATATTACATTAAGTTACAGTGATTTATGTTAAACTACAGTGAATGTTAAGATAACATTTATAGCAGCATTACTGCAATTGCTTAATGTTAACATAACTTACCAAATACAACTTAAAGTGCAGCCCATCACTTATATAACTCACCACTTTGAATTTTAATTATTTCCCATCGAAAAGTACATAACTCACCAAATTAAAAATTCACCATACTCAGTTTAAAGTGTTACCTATCTAGTTTTAGCTGCAAGCCTAGCTTATGCAGCTGTATGTCGTTATTGGGCATTAATTAAATTATCGAGTAGACATTCAATTTAAAATGGCTGTTCATTCCGCAAAGGTTACTTAAGCAAATAAATGCAATTAAATCATATCTAAATGTTAATCGCTTTATTTGTCTACAAATCATCTCACCTGATGCAACAGATTTGTAATTAAATTTTGCATTTTTCTAGTACAACCATTCCGCTTACACTGTTGCCCTTACCGATCAAGATAACTACACATACTCTATATTTACTTTGCTGCCCACGCCATGCTTTGCATCATGTAAATCCCTCTCTCAACACAAATGTAATTAAATTAAAGTGTTACCCATCATATAATTTTTATTGCTGCTCGCCTAGTTCCAATTAGTTTGTACAGAATGTTGCCCTTTGCCCGTGTCAAACGCATAACTCAACGCAAATGCAATTAAATGTAAGCCATTAATTTAATTATCATTGCCGCAAGCGTAGAGTTTAACATTGCCCATTGCCCATTGCCCAGAGGCGGTAATTCAATTAGATGTGGCCGGTGTACTGTAGCAGGCTCTTTAAAGTGCTGCCCATCATTATTTACTCTCTTGGCCAGTTAACAGATTTGATAAATAGCTTTTCGTAATCGCTGCCAAGTGAATATGTTCGCTCGGCATGCTCAAGCTGTTGCCCAAAATCGGCTAATTTGTATTACTAAATTATTAGCACGTACATCACATAATCTACAATATATGCTCCGTTGCTACCGACCACGCCCCGACACTTTAATAAACCCTTTTGCTAGTTATGTTAAATCCATGTAACGACCACTCGGCCCCCCATTCCCCCCACTCCACGTCTCTATGTCATTTACATTATTATGATGAGATGCAAATCTCGTTAAAGGACACTTCAGTCACTCCCCTCAGTCGAGGCAGCTGAGCTGCTCCGGCTGCCGGCTGCCGCTGCTGTTGCTGCTGCTGGTTGCTTTGTTGCTCTGTTGTTGCTTTTGTTGGCTGGTCCTTTTGCCATACTTCAATATGTGTGCCATATGCCCCAGTCTGGTGAGCGCGCCATCCGCAACCATGGATGCAGACGTGTGTGTGTGTGAGTGTGTGTGTGTTATTCTTATGCAAATTACATTTCCTGTGTTTGAGCTACAGCTTGTAGATACATATGTATGTGTGCCTTGTTATTTTGTATTCTATGTAAATGTGTGTGTGTTCTTATTTTGCATGCACACACACACACACACACACACACACACACACACAGGCAGACGCTCACACATATATTTAGTTCAAAAAATATTATACAATTCTTTTGAAAAAGTCAACGACAAACAGGCCAAAGCTCATAAATGTATGCCGCGCGCTCGCTCTCTCTCTCTCCCTCTGCTTTCTCTATCTCTCTCTCTCTCTCTCTCTCTCGCTCTGTTATTCTTCAGCTGCCCTCACGCCGCCTCTGTCCCTTTCACACACACTTGCTGAGTGCATATTTGTGTCCTGTTATGACATATTTGTTGCTGGCGTCGAGTTTGTTTAGCATCTGATTTGCATTTGTAAACTTTACTATGTGTCATGTGTCCATTTGTTTTGTTAGCATTTTTGCAGATTTACGTATCAGTGGCAGGCATAGACCAACACACACATACACACATATATATACATACATGTACATGTACATATAGATTCCCGCAAGCCTGAATGCCACACGCTGCGTCATTTCCCACAGGCTGTGCGATGGGTTCACCTTTGAGGTTATGGCCGCACACGTGCGCATTTTCATTTTGATTTCCATTTTCATTTTCGTTTTTATTTTTATTTGAAACTCATTAGTTGCTAGAGCATTTTATCATCGCTGATGATGCTGGCTCAGCATGCTGCTGATAGATACACTTGCCAAAAGCAGGCATCCTAAATACAGTGTAATATATCATACATGTGTGTATATGTATATATAACGGTAATCAAGCTAGCTAGCTTATATAAAGGCACTTTAGCTTAAATAAACTTCAAGCTCCACTAGTTTTGCCATCAGGCGAAATTAAGTTAAGGCCTAATCAAATTGGGGTGTTAATTGAGTTAGCAGCCAAGTCGAGTTGTATAAGAGTCGAGCGCCAGCGAGTGTATAAGAGTTTCGTTGCCTCGCCTAGGTTAATGGCTGTGCGGCAGCACGTCTGACAATTGGGAAATTGGAAGTTAAAACCATTAAATAAATGAGCGTCACACAAGAGTCACCGCAGAATCACATTGCCAGTGGATGCTGTAGCAGCAGGAGTTGGAGCAGCAGCAGGAGCAGGAGTAGCAATCGCAGCAGCAGGAGCAGCAGTCGCAGCAGCTATTTGGCATTTTTATCTTTTTCGATTTGCACAGTCATTCAATAACCCGCCCAATTCGGGTTGGGTTCGGGTTTCGGGTCTGGGACTTGGGCTCCTTTTCGGGGACTTTGTTTTGGGTGGGCCATTTCTGATTTGGTAACGCACTTGCCACAAAGGACGAACAGACGAACGGACGACCAGGCGGACAGGCGGACAGACGGACGGAACGGATGGGCGGGCAAACAGGATGGCCTGTTTGAAAGTCAACAGTTTTAACCTAATCACAGTGGATTTTATTGCCTTCGCCGTCAAATCGATACGAGCGCGCCCCCAAGTCGCTACGGCAATTGTGGAGCGCCACAGGATGTGAATGTCCTGAAAGTCTAAAGAATCATTAGGACCGTAGCGCTAGTGCTGCGTAAGAATTTTCGAATTTTCGGGTGCGTTAAGTGCTGCCCGCCCGCCCCCAGGCCAAAGCTGAGCTGGAGCCGAGGCGCGCGGAAGGGTGCCGCATGTCGTAAGCACCCAATGTTATTTATCTCTAGATTAAATGGATTTGTGTGCAAAATTGTCTATTTAACTCAGCAACTCAGCAACTCTGCAGCTCTGCCGTGGCTGCTGCCGTTGAGGAAGCTAGTTCATTGTTTGAACTGCTCGAGCAACGTTCACCATTTTGATTGAGTTTCGAGCTTAGGGCTGAGAGCTGGGAGCTTGACAAGGCGCAGCGAAGGCAATCTGGACGTGAGTGGATGAGGTTTTCTATGGGAAGTGTAGCTTAACGCTTTACAATTTGCTGGTTTTAAAGGCAATTAGAACTGACAAGTGCCTGTCGATTGATTTGGATTGGACAGCGTTCGGCTTTTGTCAAATGGTTGGCCCCAAAACACGTTCATTGCATTCTATAGAGCTAGCTGAGTGGCTGTCCGTCCCACCGTCCACTTGTCTATTTGTGTGTGTGTGTGTTGTCAATTGAGTGCTTGTCAAGTTGGCAATGGCGTGGCCCACTTTCGCTTGGCTGTGCCCCATTTTAACAACTATTTCTATTTGTGACAGGGCTTTGATTAAAGCAGCAAAGCAAAGGATAGCACGATTAACTTTAAGCTATTGGTTTGAGTCCCTGTGATTGGCAAGCGCTGCTTGTCAAGAAACACTATCCACTATGAGACCCTTTGAAACATAAAACCTTATCCGATTCACCTTGCAGCGAAAAGGTCTTAAGAGCTACTTAACAAGTATTTGTACTAGCCAGGGGCTAGATAGGTGTCCGCTAGCTGTTTATGTTTATTTGCTCTTGATGTAGAATAACTTATTTCCCGTAATTTGGTTGGGGGTATATGAATAGGGCGGATGAGGATTCTCTTTCTTATAGTGCTCCTTCAACTTCATCAAGAGATACTTCTACGTTTTATTCATCCTTTGCTTATTCTACTTATTCTATGGAAGTGCCAACTCGTCCTTTATCCTTCTTCCCCTACCACCACTGCTCTTCTTGCTCTATACTTCATTTAATACATATCCTTGTCAATCTCTATAAATAACTCCCACGCTTGTTTCAACCTTCACATTTTCATCCTTTGTCTAAACATACTTTCCTCCCACTCAACCTGCTTCGGCTCCACTGCTCTATTTATTCCACATCTCCTTCTCTTTTTACTTCTCCCTCCCTTTCCCCTTCCCCCTTACAGATCTACCTTGATTTCCTGAGAATCGCATAGAGCAGCAATATCTTGAAATAATAAATTTATGCAACCATAATTGTCTATGGCAGACAACAATGAAACGCTTAACAATAACTTTCATATTTCTTGTTTCCTTTCTCTTCCTTTCTCTCTCCCTCTCTGTTTCTCTTCCTCTCGCTACACAAGCGATCCAATTGCAATCTTAATGTGAAAATCGTTTTACAGTCGGTCAGAGTTCGCTTTTCGGTAGTCATCGATGACCCGAACAATCGTTGCCAACCTCTCGATTACAGTGCAATGAAACTTTCTCAGTCTCTGCACACGCAGACATACACAAAGAAAGAGAGAGAGAGAGAGAGAGAGAGAGCGAGAGACGAACCCATCAGGCCAATGGCCATTCACAATAGAAGCCGTTAAAGCTCAGCTTACAGCTTACACTGGTCATACGCACACACACACACACACACACACAAACTGACTGAACTCGCACACAATGGGGCCTTTTGGTTGGGGCAATTTAAAATAATAGTCTAATAAAGTTACTTAGCTGGCGCGCAGCTGATTAGGTTGCCACTAGATGCGGCAAGAGTTTTCCACTCTGTGGCGCATCCCCCATCTTAAAGCCAATTTTCCCCAATTTTATTATTGCGCTTTTTCCAGTCGGACAGCCAGGCCACAATAGCTGTACTATCTCAGCCTAGAACCAACAAGAATTTGATAGGCTTCTAGAGCAGTGACTGTGAAATACCCTGCAAAAATATGGGGAATCGAAGGCATGTTGAACTGTTGAGTGAAGTTAAATGTGACTTGGGTTATATTTTTTGATAGGAATATGAAGAGTTGAAGGTGGAGAAAAGCCAAAATATAATATGGTGGAAAGCTTAATAATACTCTATATATGTATATGTATATTACAGAGGAATTGCCTGTATCATTTATATATGGTTGATTGAGTTCAAAAATATTTAATCTAATTATATTACTATTAAATATTTATTGTAAAACTTTTCAGAGGTACTTGACTGTACCATAACTAAAACTAACTATATTCCTAGAAATTCTATATACCCTATATGTATGATATTATATTTTCTATATATCCTATCTCCCTTATATCCAGCTCTCTTTGCTTTACCAGAATACAAAAATTCTTGAAGTAAATTCCAATTAATTATGCATGTCAATATACCTTGTCATTCGATTGGCATTACAGGGTATGTTGGCGTTGATTCGTTTGCTGGCGCGGTCGTTTGGGTAATGCGCCGCGTGCCTCCACTGCCGGCGATGGCCTTTTTGTGCTTATGGGTGAGAAATGCTTTCTTTATGTATTAATAGTACTCCCTTCTGCACTCGAGCGCCAGTGGGGGCGTTCGCCGCGCCTCTGTCGGCGAGTGTGGGGGATCACCGAGCACATTTATACCGTGGAATGACTTTAGTGTTGTATCACGTAGTAAATAATTCCTTTGTGGCGTTGTCTTGGTTGGCTTACGGCTTACGGCTTACGGGTTTCGGTTTTTTGGCTTTCAGCTTTGAATGCCTGCCCCCTGCCACGCCCTGCCCTACGCCTGTCCTATTCACCGTTGCAGCCGCCAACCTGGTCTAGCTAGGACCTTAGCCTGGGTGGTTGGGTTTTTGGTTTGAGACGTCTGCTTTTATTGTTACGTGGCAAATACAACATAAAAGCGAACGTGTAAATGTTATTTCTTGATTTATTTTAGTGGTGCATGCAGATGCTTATGCCACCAATTTTTAAGGTTTTCGCTTTAGTACATAATACACACACACACACATACAGATAGATTGCTATACAAATCGTTGTACAAAATCAGAGAACGACATCGACCTACAAAATATAAAAATTCTGCTTACCTTGCACAAATATTTATATACATATGTACATATATACATAGGTATATATACATTCGGTTGCTACATCACATAAAATTACACGTGTGTACCGTCTGTGCGTGTGTGGGTGTGCGGCTGTCTGTGTGTGACATTGTTGAGTTTGGCAAATTCTCGTTGCTTTGGTATTTTTCATTCTTTTACTTGCCCACGAAGCTAAAAGAGTATATTGGATCTCTGCAGTGTTCGTCGATTGGTCTCTTTGTTGTTTCGTTTGTCCACTTCTCTCTGATTGACTGAGGGCTATCTGTCCGTTCGTCCGTCTGTTCGTTTGTCCTTCTGTCTGTTCGTCTATCTGTCAGTCTGTTCGTCTGTCCTTCCGTAGGTCTATCTTCTCATTCTACTCTCCAAATTCCCTTCCCTCATCTATTTGTCGAGCCATCTGTCCTCCTGGCCCACTTTTCCTTTGTCTTTCCGCCTGTCTGTCCACCTGTCGGATTGTCAATCTATTACTCCGTCCAACCATCTGTCTATCCGTCTAACTGCCTGCTCTTACCCTCGTCTAAACAAAGCTCTACAATTTTGCAGCTACTAATATATAAATGGGTCTATTTTATCATATATTCTTAAGGTATATTCATAATTAATTACTTTAATAATCCAAATTTAGCCATTTTCTCATCGTGAACAAGTATTAGAGCAGTCGATAATGCCCAACTGCAACTCAAGTTGATTTTTTTCTCTCTTTGTTTTCATTATTATTATTTTCTTTTTATTTAGCATCTGCTGAACATTTTGTAATATTTTCTTCGTTTATCCACAATGTGTATTAAAATCTTGTGACGTCTGCTATAATGCCCATAATTTTGTAATTTCCTATTTTTAGCTACGGGCATTTAAACCAAATTTACTTATGCAGATAAAACTGCGTGCAGAATTTCCTGGATTTTAATTACAATCGAAATGCGAATATAAATTCAAGATTTTGTGTGAAAATATTTGGCAGAATGCTTAAAATAAATTTTTATATTAATTATAGCTTAAAGTGCATTGGAAAATTTAATTTGAATTTTATAAATAATTATTTGAATATATGTAAGTCAGAAAGTTTGTCCGTTGCAAATGAAATACAAATTATTCATATTAATTTATGTATTATTTAAATAAACTATGAATGGCAAAATAATAAATAAATTATATATGAATTAAAAGTCAGTACATAATAATGAGTTTAATCAAATTTAAATTTAATATAATTTTTAAATAATTAACTTGATGATCAAATGTTGAAACATTTCACATATTTCAATTTCATCATTTCAATTTAATTTATGCCTAATATATATGTAAAAAATTCCAATTATATTCATAAAATCCCAAATGAATATATTCATTAAAATTGAATTTATTTTGCTTCGTTTTGTTGTAAAACTCATTTGGGAAATGCTTCAATTTAATTGAAAATAATATAATATTCAGTCGTCCATAATTATAATGGCTGTCAGCTTTATTTGCTGTATACATTTGAATTTCTTTTAAATTCAATCCACTTCTAGGGTATCTTGGGCCCATTCCAATCTCTTAGCTCTGCTCCCCCCATTTACACACTTACCTTGTTGGAGAGCAAATATTTTTCTTGGATGCAAAAGATTTAACGTACAATATTTGCGTTTGCTCTCAGCTCTCGTAAACGTCCGCCACTCCAAAAATATTATATATGTATATGCCATGCATATATGTGTTTTTTTTTATACCCTATAACAATAAAAACAAAATGCGCAAACATATAAAAGGCGACGAAAGGGTATCATAAAGTTCCATATAAAAGTCGGATGCCCAACATTTATGTATGCCATAAATATTTATATTATTAATCGCCTCACTCCCACTCGCATCTTAATTGCGTTTATCTATCTGGAAGCTGCAATATTTATTATTATTATTAATTTGCTTAAGCGCGTGAAATACGTAATTAAAGGAAACATTTTGTATATATGAGTGTTGTTTTGTTGTTGCTGTAGGTTAATATTTTCTTAAATGGAAAAGAAACATTTTTGTTTTTATTATACTTGTAATTTGTTTATTTTATTCTTTTTTACCTAAAATGAAATATGAACTTGAAAAGAGAGATAGAATGTGAATATGGCAATAATAATAATTTAATAGAATTTATTTCATATAGAATTTATGGCTAGATTTTCTGCCAAACTGCAGATTATTTAAAGTATATATAAATTTTTATTTAAATATATTTTTATATTAAAAATATTTGAAATTTATTTAAAAACATATTTTTATGATATTTATTTAAAATGTTTGTTAATAATAAAATAAATATAATATGCATTTTTATTTATTTTATATGTGTAAAAATTATAGCTATATGTAGCTATTTAAATATTGTATATTTTCCAAATTTTAAGACTTTTTTTTTTTTTTTTTTTTTTTTTTATTATTTAATTTATATAATTTTCATTTTGAAAAGCCTAATTAAAATTTCAAAAAAAAAAAAAAAAAGTAAGAAGGCTCCAGTCGAGACTGCTCGACTAGGAGATACCCTGAACCCTCCTCCAAGCTGATATTCTAATCATTCTGGACTTTTTTTATGCACACATACATACACATGCACTTATAAGCACGCGCTCTGCTAGCTGCGCAGTAAGCAGCGACAGCGCTTAGGCTGCGCTGCAATGTGGGCAATATTATGAGAATTTATTTCTTGAATAATTTCTTTTGTAGACACACGATCTTAATGAAACTTTTAGAGCGTAATCATATGATAAAAGTGTGTGTACATTCTAAAGCACAAGTCTCTAGTACTTGAAATACTTTGAAATTTTTTACAAATTGGGGGCGAAGGGGGCGTGGTATCCAAAATCTGTAAATTACAAAATCTTTGTATCCATTAACTCTATATACAACGTAAATTTGAAGTCTCCAGGTTTAAAAGTGTTCAAATTAGGCTGAAAAAACCAAGTCGATTTTTCGATTATTCTCGATAAAAAAGTTATCGGATGAGTTATCGAAAAAATAATGCAAACTCGTACTGCCTATGGTATACACGAGTATGCATGCCAAATTTCAGCTCTCTAGCTCTTATATCTTCTGAGATCCTTTTGCTCATACGGACGGACGGACGGACGGACGGACGGACAGACGGACAGGGCTATATCGACTCAGCTCGTCGTCCTGATCAAGAATATATATACTTTATGGGGTCTGCGATGATTCCTTCTGCCTGTTACATACTTTTCACAAAACCATTATACCCTGATTTCCCATTTTCAATGGGTTCAGGGTATAAAAATAATAATAATAAGACACCAAAGAAATATTTGTATAAAAATAATAAAATTATGGAAATAATTTTATAATAATATGTAAATTGTAATTTAATATTAAGCAAGATTTGGTTTTATGAATTTGAATACTTATAAATTAAATCCTGAGCTCATCCAAGCTCTCGCTTCAGGCTAGCACTTCATATTAGTTATTCTACTCCCCTGGGTAGGGTATCTGCCAGGTCGGTGGTGTCTGCTGTCGTGCTCGTTCATTGGACGCGTTTGGTTTTCATGTTGTGTCTGTTGTGCCTGTTGACGCAAATTGCCAAAATTGCCTGTGGTTGTGTTTACATGGCGAATGTAACAGACAAGTGACAGCAGCACGCACCAAATTCAAATAAAAGCCAATGCCGATGCCTGGCCAGGATACCAGGCTGAGTGTAAAAAGTGGGCGGCCCGGGGGGGCTGAGGCTGGGATGACTTGGGTGGTTGCCAGCAATCGTGCGTTACATTATTTAATTCTGACATGTGCTTGAGGTTTGGCTCTAACTGTGTGCGAGTGTGAGTGGATGTCTGTGTATGTGTGTGTGTGTGTGTGTCTCTCTCTGTGTTAGCCAATTCAAATTTAGGCTAATATACCTTTGATATATGCCTGCAGCAGATACATATTGTATATAAATATTGTAAATATATGCATATATAATATATATATGTATATAGCTAGATGTACATGCTGTAGATATATCATGCATTCATCAAATAGAAATCCCCAGCTTTGATGATTGATTTATGGCCTATCAATACAAATTTATTTTGTTTTGACTCACAGTTGAGAGAATATTTTTCAATCTTAAAGTTTTTCTTAAGTTCCTTTTGCTTTTGTCGAGGCTTTCATAGTTTTGTTGTTGTTGTTGTTGTTGTGCCCATCTTGAGACACGAATTTAATTGCTTCGACAATTCGCATTTGCTTTTCATTTTCTGCGTCTCTCTCGTGCAGCTCCTTTGCTTTCTTTTCACTCCACTCTGTGAATGGCATTCAGCATTCAGGATCCAGCATTTAGCATTCAGCTGAGTCTGCCCGATGCCGATAGTCCTTTGCATATATACATTTCACAGCATCAATGACTCGTATACTCGTGCTGTCAGAGCAGAGCTGGGTATACGAGATATCCTTTCACTTCAAATTTATCGTATTCCTTATATATTTGATTGCATCTACTTGATTACACGTATTTGTTTAGCAACTTTTCATCTCGCTCTCGTCGTCGAGCTCTGCTCTGCTCTGCTCGGCATTGGCATTGTCTTTAAATCATTTTGGTTCGAGCATTTTATAGTCGTTCTCTTGCCAGTTTACTCCCTTTTCAAGTAACTCATTCAGTCGCTATCCTTTCGCTCTGCGATACGTTTAACTGTCAGTGCCCTGGATTTAGGATGAGCTGAAATGTGGGTGGCTTTGTTTGTTTATTTTTAGAGATGCCTAAGAATTTATTTCTTGAGTTAGTTTTTATATTTAAACGGCATTTATATTATATAGGTATACAAAAATAATAAATAAAAAAAATAAATAACATCTAAATTATAAAATAAATATTTATTTAAAAAAAATCGTTAGAAATAATTTTGTAAAATTCAAAATTTTAAAATATTTAATAAGAATTATAAAAAAATATTTATTTAAAAAAATCATTTGACATATTTGCTGTACACATTTAAAACTTTTAAATATTTATTAAGAATTATGAAAAAAAAAAAAAAACAATATAAAAAATTCTATATAAATGTAGATTCTAAATGCTTTCAAATTCACTTAAAAATCGATGCTGAAAATTCTAAAAATATTGAAGGACAATAAATTTTTAGGGTTAGCATCGTCAAACATTAAATTTATTTCCTGCTTCTATTTAAAAGCTGTACTCAAATATTATTTAAATCTCATGTTCACAGCTCTCATTTTACATCATCAGGGCATCAGCCCGTTCATCATTAGACTCTCCCACTCATTCGCACTTGTTGTTTATACACACACATATACATTATACATTCTTTTTTTGAAAAGCTTAGCACTGGACACACTCTCTTCAAGGGGTTGCGCTGGCCCTTATCAAACGCTCAGCTCTGGGCAGTCGCTTTTCCACCTTTTTTGCAGTTTTTGCCCTTTCAGTCTTGTGTTCATCTTTTGCGAGTTTTTCTATCTGCAGCCCCAATAAATCTACCATCGCATATCTTAGGGCTCGCTCGTGTTTTTACAGCATCAACAAAATAACTCAAAGTGTCATCTGAGCTCTTGAAGTCTATTGTTGTTCAGCCATTGTTATTGTTCAGCTTTTGTTAGTGGGGCAGGTCGGTCTGAGTGTTTGGGCGGTTGGGTGGTTGGGTGGTGTCCCCTTCCGGGCTCAGTTTTGAAGCTATTTGCCCCGCAGCTGTTTGCCATTGCTTATCCGTATACAAAACGTTAACGCTTTGAGGCTCGACAATCGTTAGGCGTAACACGTGTAACCTTTGTAACAATGCGAGTATTTGCCTTGCTTTCAGCAAAATTGTTGCGATTGGTCCTTACGCCTATCTGAACAACAGTCGGGCACCCAACCCCAATACCAACACCCAACCCCAACCCCAGTCCCAGTCCCACTTTGTTTGAGCTTGCTCTCAAACCGGAAGCAACATTTTTATTAGGTGAGTCTTGCTGCTTCTTCTTCCTCTTCTTGTTGTTGTTCTTCTTCTTCTCCGCCTTCGTGTCGTTCGGAGCGACACGGCACCTACTAGTCCCGACGTTTGTAAATCACTATGCTAGTCAATGAGTGGGTGGCCAAGGGGACGAAGAGGCGTTGCAGCTACTCAAGTGCACACATATATATATATATAGAAATATATACCAACTTCTCTCTCTCTCTCTCTCGCTTCTTCTCTCCTTTTCGCTCGCTGCGTGTATTTTATTCATGACATTTTAGGCTTTGATAACAATCTAAGCAAAATGTACGACATTGTTGGGTTCTCCGTCTTGAAGAGCCCCTGATGTGCTCTCTGTGTGAGTGCCACTATATGTATGTATGGGTGTGTATGTATGTATGTATGTGTGTGTGTGAGTTGAGGTGTATGGCGCCCACGCAACCCTCAATTCCCTTGGCACCTTTATGTATTTTGTATTTGATATTTCGCATCCCATACCGACCCGCCTACTGCCCACTTCAACGGTTTTATTTTCCTTCTTACTTTCTGCTCTCTCTCACTCTCACTCTCTTTTACTTATTTTTTTTTTTTTTGAGTGCCCCGATGCCAATGCATAGAAATTATTATATATTATAAATCATATGATGCCATCACATTATGCCCAGCCATACAATTTCCCATAATCGTCAAGGACCTACGCCAGCTGCCATTGGCTCTGGGGAAATTTTTTGTTGCTTTGTTTTGTTTTTTAAGTCAAATCATTTGTGGCCTTGATTTCGAGCGAGCTCCAGAAAAGGGACACGGCTGATGCGTGACACGAGCGAGCGTAACAGCTGAGTAATATATTTAAGCTTAACTTAAAGAAGGTCTTTAAGATATGATATTCAGGAAATGCTGTAAGTATTGGAAATAGAGAATATAAGAGGAGCAGAGAATCATTTTATTGGAGAAGCTGAAGCTGGATAGGCTTTCATAGTCTCTGGGAAATATAAGTTATAGTGACGTATTTCCCTTGCGTTGCTAAGAGAATCTTATGTATTTAGCTTTTCAAGTTTTCGGAATTTGTTCATTTTTCTACTTATTCTTAAAAGTTTGAAGAAATCATTTTTCAAATCCTAGACAATATGTTATGCTTATTCCCCGCAGATCTTAACTATGCTATGTTAACTGATTTTGTTTAAAATCAGAATGAAGATGAATTAGAGGCAGTCAGTCAAAACTTTTATTGATCTTAGCAGATTCTAACTAAGCTATTAAAAAATGTAGTAAATGTTTATTAACGAGAGTTTCATTTAATTATGGGACTATAGCTCAATCAAATTGAAGTCTTGAAACTCATCTCCAATCTGATAAGCATTACTATACTAAAACTATACACTAAGTATTATGGAAACAGATAAAGGAATTACTTTAGACATTCTGAGCTCTACAAATTTAAAGGATGAAATATATAAAATACTTAAATTTTAGGGAATAAATATATATAGTAAAATATAATAAATATTTTAAATTATATTTGCATAAAAGTCTACTGTCTGCATATACATGCAAAACTCCAATTAAATGAAAATCTTCATTGCATAATTGAAATTTCTTGGAGCTGTACGCAAAACTCCCGCAAACCGCTGCGTAAAATGAAATGAAATAAATGAAAATTTAATTATTTATAAAATACATTTTAAGGGGCAAATGCAATATTTACGTCCAAGCGGGTAGTCAAAGACACCGAGGGGGAGAGAAAGACGCAGCAGGAGTGGGAGGCAAGACACATTATGCACGCTGAGTGCACACACTCGATGCTAATTATTGCTTGCATTGTATTGTTTGTTATTGATTGATTAATGCAATTCCTGCTTGTTTACTTACCATATACAAGCCGCACACGAATTCGAATTCGAATGCGAGTGCGAGTGCGAATGCGAATGCGAATGCGTTTTCGACTGCGAATGCAAATGTTGAATTCACGTCTCAATGAACCCACAGAAATTGGCCATAAAGTGATTCAGCTCAGGATGGACGCACGCGTTGCAATAAGAAGTTCAATGTGGATTGGCATGATTCGCAATTGCTGATTCGGATTGTTTTTATTTTTTATTTCGACTTTAAAGATAATAATTAAATGGTATGGTATGGTACTACATTAACGGCAACGATCAGCAGCTGTACATACATATATATCTATATATATACATATATAAACCTATACATATGTACACATTGATTGATACATTTGCAATACTTTTGATAGCTTGCCTGCTCCTTCTAATTATTATTATTTTTTTTTTTTTATAGTTTTTGTTTATAGCATTTGTTTATAACATAAACTTATTAACAAATATCACATAGATATTCTAGCTTAGCTGCTAACTTAATTCGTCTAACGTTTAACGAACGGATATTTCATTTTGCTTTTCATTTAGTTTTAGTTTCTCGATTGTTTGTGAATCATTTTGAGTTTAGTTTCCAACTTGTTGTTGTTTTATATATATATATATTTTTTTTTTGTTTTGCTTTAAATATGTTTTGGCATTTTAGTTCGTGCATTATAATAATAAAACATTGGTGTGCTTAATACTATCCATTCAATTTGATGTACATACATACATATATACAACAAGTTTCTTCGTCTTGTTTACTTTCTATATGTTTTATATATATATAATTTTGTTTGAAATTTCTTTTAAGTTGATTTCGATTTTATAGTAACTTTTGTTTGCGCGTAATTTCATAAGAATACTTTGCTTTTGCGTCGGCGTATGTCTGCATGGAAGTGAGGGTGAAATTAAAATGAGATCTTTTAGATACCAAAACAACAAAATATATAGATATATATCTATGGTAATCAAATAATAATAATAGTATTAAAAAAAAAAAAACAAAATTTCTAGTTAATAGTTTTTGCTTGCTATGAAAAGTTGCATTTGAATTGTTTCTCTTTCCCTTTCTCTATTTCATGTTTTGCTTTGCTTTATTCTGCTTCTTCTACTCTTTCGCTTTCTAGACCTTGTCATCAAAGTTGGAGACGGGCCTGTAGGAACGCTGTTTGGCCAGCAGACGCCTTATATACAAGTACTCGGACAATGATATGAGGGTGAGCACCACAATTGCAATGTGCTTGACATTGTTGGGCAAATTATCCCGTTGCACGACCTCCACAACTTTGGGAAAGTCGGGCGGCTGGCAGGGCGGAGCTGAGGCGTCCAACCGGGGAAAGTCGATTAGTTCAGCATTTGGTGTGGCGCTCGGACGACTGGCGGTGCTGCTGCTGGTGGTTGTGGTGGTGCTGCTGACGATAATCTCATCTGCCAGCGGCACCACAGGCAATTCAGTTTCAGTTTCAGCTTCAGCGTCAGTTTCGGTATCGGCATCGGCATCTGTTTCTGGCTGTGCTGGCTCCTCGTGGTCGTAGCCATAGCCGTCGTCATAGTTGCTGGGCTTCTCGTGGGGCATGGGCGCACCCTTGGGCCAGCAGACGGGACAGCAGTGGTCCTTGATCATCACCTGACGCTCGCTGGGGCAATTGACATGGGCACAGAGCGGTATCACGCACTTCTGTTCGCCCTTTACGCACTCGCACTGATAGCAGCCGTCCTTCCAGCTGTCGCCGTCCTTGAAGTACATGTTCAGGTTCTTTGACTCGCAGATGGCATTCTTGCCCTCGTCACAGCTCTGCTGGCAAATGCGCGCCCCGGAGTTGCACAGACAGCGCTGGCAGCTCTGCAGCCAGTAATAGTTCGTGTTTCGCACGTCCGAACAGTTGGGCTCCGGCTTGCATTCGTATTTGCCACAGCAGTGGCCCGGCGTATTCATATCCTCCGGCTGCAGCTCGACCACAACCTCGCCCTCCTCCGTGTTGCAGCCGGGTATGTTGTAGCACGTCTTGCACATGCACTTCTTGGACAGACAACAGAGGGCGAACAGCTCGTCCGGCACCTGGCTGCTGTTGTAGACACTGCGCTCCGTTGTCTCCATTGCCCCGCTGGGGCTGCCGCCGACCGCATTCGAGCTCAACAGATTCACGGCGCTTATCTCGCGCATCTCCCGTATTGCGCTGTCCTCCGGGCACTCCATGTCCGCATCAGCCGGACATTGTATGGGATCACAGAGCTGCGGTATGGGCCGCCAGTCCATCTCTGTAAAAAATACAAAAAAAAAGAAATTCAAATAAATATTGAGCGAACTTTTTTATGAGCCGTTGACAAAATCACGTATTTTCTTTTTTAAATAAATCGATGGACATGGCATGACTGATGCAATAAATAAAAGCTGTTCACGTATTCCGCGAATGAGACTTTACACGAAACATGCTTAAATCCTTAAAAACGTTATGCCCGTATACGGGCGCAGAGCTTTATGTATTAAATAGAGGCTGAAAGTACTTTAAGTAATAGTAGCCGAGCGATTTTTGTGGAGATATATATAGGGGTATACTCGTATATGCAGAGATATTATAGAGTTATACTTATATATATGAAGCATATTTAAACCGAAGGACCCATTAACCATTGTTTAATTTTAAGTTATAAACTCGAACGTTAATAAATCAATGGAGAATGGTCAGAATTGGTTTAGGAAGAGCTAAGCAGGTCCAGAAGAACTTATACTGAGCAAGGTTTTGCTTCAATAATAAGCAAATTCTTAAAGGAAAGGCTTGATAAATTAGCTGAGGATTATATAAGGATTTTTCTAGATTTTCTATACACAGAGCTAATATCGAATATCATCTGTCTAACATAATAATATCAATTTCATATATATGTTCAAAATCAATATTTTAGTTTTAGTTGATATTGAAACCATTGGAAAGGCAGCAGAAGGCGTGACAGTATTCATAATACATAAATATATACATAGGTAGGTCGTTAATATTTGCATTTGTGTGTAGCAGTATTAGTTCTGGTATTAAGAGCACGCTTAGCTTATGTTTGACACAGTAGAAACTACTTTAATCTCTCTCCTTAAATGATCGAGTGGTGCAACAAGTTCAGGCTCGACTCCAGAGTTCGAGCTCGACCCCGACCTCAAACTAGACTAGAAATTCGGATATAAAGGTGAGCCAGGTGCTACACCACTTCAGTCGTATTCCTGATCATCTGCTGTGAAGTCGACTTCACCTTTTTGTTGTGTTGTGTGAGGCAAATATTTAAATAGTTAATAATATTAAAAATATTCTTAGCTTAATTGTTATTTTAAGAAATTGTTTAACAATACATATAAATAAATAAAATTAAAATAATTATTTAATATTAAATATGGTATTATTTGTAATTATAGGATATCGAGTTCTATATTAATTATGTTTATGCTAATCATCATTATGTAAATAGATTATGTTAGAGTAATCATCATAGTGGAAAGGCTCTCATTATCAGTTTGTGAGAAAGACACCTCTTAGTAAAGCACTGACTAAATCCTAAGTAAATAAGTTTCAGTTAATATATGCGAGAATAAATATGATATTTATCATTATAATAAATTACATTGCTATAATTATTATATGTTAAAAATCTTACTCACAAGAGAAAATCTGAAGAGCAGAAAATCTGGCCAAATCGTAGGACTGAATTAATTATAAATTAATTCTGTCGCTTTCTCCCTCTCCTTTTTTTCCTATATCTTTCTATTATTACATTTCAAGACTTTGTATAGACTTTATTATATTTTCCACTTTTTTCTATTCATCACAAGAGTCTGTCCTCTGTAGCCGCCTTTGCCTCTATTTAAAGACCTTTTTGCGCACTCTGTGTATTTTAGCCCAATTTAAGTTCATTCACCGGAAAACGCTTATACAAAAGATACGCACACACACACACACACACATTAACTGATAAGATACACAGCTCTATTGACATCCTTTTTCTTCAGGTTATAAATTTTTACACTAGACTGCAAATTCAATGTGCATATATAATTATAAGTTAACAAGAAATTCGCAGCTTTCTTCGTGTCGCGTTATCTCTAATTGAATCGACAATGTCTGTGGTGGCTACTCCCTCTCTCTCTATCTCTTGTCTCCTGTATATGTGTGTGTGTGTGTGTGTGTGTGTGCTGGTTGCTTATGTACCCGTTGGCAACCTTTCACTAAAGTCTCGCGTTTACCTTTACACTCAGCCGCACTTTTGTTTGCCAATTGGGTTTGGCAGCTGCGAAACTTTGCGGCTTCCTTTGAGCTCAAGTTAATTTGTCATTTTCACTCGCCCATATAATGGGAATTCCATTTAACTTTTCACTTTTTTACTGCTGTTCTTAAAATTTTCTTTTCTTTTTATTTTGATTATTTTCTTTATTTTATTTTTATTTTTTATTTTTATTTTTTTCAGTTTCTGCTCTTTGTTTCCTGCAAGTTTTTCACGCAGAAAACAATGAACTTTGCCCTTTAGCCAATTCAAAAGTAAATATCTTATATAAAAATCGACTTGATTTGCGCGCAAGTGGAAAGCTTCACAAAGCTTGCACAAATTAGGAGTCACGGAGTCACTACCCCGCTCCCCCTCTCTCTGGTACTTCGTTTGATGTACAGCGGAAAATTCATGCAGTCGCGTCACTGAACTTCTCCTCAGCTCTCCCCTTCCCCCTCTCTTCACCTCTCTCTCTCTTTGAGTGGCCTTCAACAACTTTCTTACACTTTATTTAATTAAAGATTTTTTTCTCTTAATTTCTTCTTCTTCATCTTCATTTTCATCTTCTTTTTTTTGCCGTTTTTTGTTAACTTTTTAGATTTTGTCGGTTTGCTGTCGTCGGGTCTTATCAGCGGGTCCAGCTTAGACAGTTGGGACACTTGTTCACCGCTCTCACATTTTATATTGAGTGCGCGATTTGACTTTGATGTGAAGCGCCAGCTGGCCAAGACTGGGGCAGGGGCGTGGGCGGGTGGGGGGCTTAAGGGGAAATAGCACTTTGGTTTTAGAAGTTTTTGTGTGCTGCACGTACACACAAATACATATACATAGATAGTTTGGAATAGTTTTGTATTGGGATATGCTCGACTAAAAGATGTCAAGTTGAAGAAGAAGAAGATTGTGTAAAAATAAGGATATAATATCCAGAGTAAACTATTTTTAATAGGTTTAAGATTTAAGAAATTTATATATCAGCTACAAGCTATTCATACATACAAATATACAGATGTTTATCGAATTATTTCGCTTCGAGTTGAGCTAATGAAACAACACAAAAGCATATTTTACAGGGTATCTCAAGCAGAGCATATTGCATATATATTCACAGATTATTTCCACCCGATTTGAGGTCATTCTAAATGCAGGCTTCATAAACCCCCTGTTCAAGCACTCTTCATATTTACAGGGTATCTCAAGCAGGCCATATTGGACACAAAATACAGTTTCAATGGCGCTGCTAAGCGAAACAGCGTAAAATGTGAATGAATTAGCAGTCGGAGTGTGAGACTGCAATGCCAAACAACTGTCAGTCAACCAGTCAACCAGTCATCCAGCCATTCAGTCAGGCAGTCAAACAGCCGAAGAGCTGCACAGGAGCAGGCTAAACCACGCCAAGCCAGGCCAATCCAAGTCGAGACAGGACTCAGCGCAGTCATATAACCAAGATAAAAACCGCACACTCGACGACTATAGAGGGTAGGGCAGAGAGCAGTAGAGAGAGAGGTGGGGAGGGGGAGGGCAATGAGGGCTGCAGAGTGAGGCGACTGGAGTGGAAGAGAGGAAGTGAGGGCAATAACAGGACAAAGCACACAGAAAGTTGCTGCAACATGGACATATTTTTTGTTGTTTTTTTTTTTTTTTCGTTTCTCCAACATTTTTTTAAACAATTTTTTTTTTTTGTTGCTCCCCTTTTTGTTGTTGTTGCTTTTGTTCGCTCTCTGCAAAAACTTATAAACAGCGTGGAAAGTTTACCATAAAGGCTAAAGTACATATACAACTCGAGTGTTTTGCATTTTATGTTGCATGAAAAAGAAAAAGGGGGGAAAACTCTTTAAAGCGAAAACTTTTTTAATAACACAACGACAAACGCAGAGAACGACAACGTTTTGTAGTTTTGCTAAGGGGCACATTTTTCACCCACAAAAGTCACTTCAGACCCCGGATTCCAGACCGAACCAAACCAAACCAAACCAAACCAAACCAAACCAAGCCAAGCCAAAACAAGCGAAGCCAAATCGTACCAAACCCCGAACCGCCGAACTGTGGCACAAATTTAAATTGTTAGTTTATCTTTTGACACTGATTGGACTCACGATTTAAAAAGAAATGAAATGAAAAGAAAAGAAACGAAATGAAATGAGAAAGCATGTCTTCGCAGACAGCTGAAAGCCTGGTAGCTTAATGGTTAGCATACCTGAGAATTTCTGGATTGGCATGTAATCAGCGGAAAGTTGCGCCAAGCTCTGTCAGATTAGGCTAATCTAGATGACTGACGGCATCAAGAGTTCTTAAGAAATCGCAGATTTTGCCTTGAAGCATTCACAAAGATAAGACTTACGAAAACTACTGTGGATATATGCTTATGTATAGAAAGTTGATGTGAGACTAGCTGAAGATAGCAGCAAATTATTCCTAAATGGAAAATTTCATGTAAAAATGTAGTATCATGCTTATTAAATAATTTTAATTTTTAAATTTAGTTTTAAAAATGTTTTAAGCTATTTAAATTACTTAAAAGATTTATAAAATTTAAATCAAGAAAATAGTATTATATATGGAACAGTTTTTAAAGAACTTGCGTATAATATATCTCGTATTTCGAGTCCTTCTAAATTAAAGCTCTTACACAAGCATTATTCATCTAAATATAATATGTAAATTTTTATCACTCTTCCTCCCTCCTTCTCCCTCTCTCTTTCTCACTCCTTCCTTCTCCCTCTCTCTCTTTCCTTTCTCTCCCTCTCTTTCGACTTTCATTACTCTATAAACTATTGTTCTCATATTACTCATATTTTGCTTACAATCCCATTCATTGTTCTCATTTCCTTTTGCTCTATAAGCTTTATTCTTAGGCTAACATAAATATTTATGTATTTATTATTTGGTTTATCTTTAATTATCGCCGTTATAACAAGGTTTAGTCAAGGTTGCGTGTCGAGTTGCTGAGCTGATTTTTCACCCTTTTATATACACTAAGTGAAGGTATTACAGCTTTGACAGAAATAATGTAATATATATAAGTAATATATGTAAGTATCTACATATATAATTCTACAGACTAAATCAAAGCTCACTATCTTCTACAAGACATCAGCTTAAGCTGACTCTAATAAATTTCCCTATAATGGAAATGCCCTCAAAGAGCATTTAATCTTCGATCTGTTTGCAGTTGAAGCTTGTTTCTTGTTTGATATTTCATAGAATCCTTTTGTTTCAGGGCCGCTTCGTGGTCGCTCGTTGCGCTGTGCTGGCTCTGGCTGAGTGAAGTCAACGCCTGGGCTAAGTGGAATTCAATCAGGCTAATAGCCATGGCCAGATAATCGTGATTCAATTATGACAACGCATAGCTTGACAGCAGGAGCACAAAAGCAACAGCAACAGCAGGAGTAGCAGCAGCAGCAGCAGCAGCAGCAGCAGCAGCAGGAGTAGCAGCAGCAGTTAGTCCGAGTAGCTCGATTCAGTTTGTGGCGTTTAGTGTTCGTAGTTATGTTGTTGCTACAATTGCTAACGAGTGGCACGCTGCGTGTTTTGCACCTGCTGAGTCAGCTCTTGGGCCTGACTGCCGCCTCCTGGCAGATGCTCAGCGGGCGTGTGGGCGTGGGTGTGGCGCCTGTCAAGTGCGAGCGGTATTGGCGCCTGCATGGCTGCCTGGTGTTGTTGTTTGTGCTCGGCTTCTCGCCGGTCGCCATGTGGATGGTGATCACACGCATGGATTTCCTGCGCCAGAATCACTTGCTGCTCATGGTCGGCTGCCATCGATATGCGCTGCTGCTGGGCTCAGCTGTGCTCACGCTCTACCGGCACACGAGCCGCCAGTGTCGTCTTATCGTCTTGGCAAATAAGCTGCTTTGGTGTTGCCGCCAGCTGTTCGCGCTGCTGCACACGTCCCGGCTGCAGAGCTCCGCCCACCGGCTGCACACGCGTGACCATTTGACAATTTACGCCCTGGCCGTCTCCATAGCCTGCTCCTGCAGCTACACCGTGTTTCTGCTGCGCTTCGATGTCGAGGCCCATCGCAGCTCGCTGTTTTTCTGCGCCGTGCTCTTCGTCTACGTCTGCCAGCTCTGTCTCCAGCTGAGCTTGGCACTCTATTTGCTGGCTCTGCTGCTAATTAGCCATCTGTCGCATCATTGCAATCTCCTTCTGGCTCAACTGCTGGCCGATGCCGTGCACAGCCATGAGGCTTTGTTTACACGCTGCCTGCCCCATCGCCAGCGCTTGTTGGACTCGCAGCAGCGCTGGCTCGCGCTGGAGCTGTGGCGTCTGCTGCGCCTGCATCGCCAGCTGCTGAGGCTCAGCCTGCGGCTCTGCTCGCTCCACAACGTTCAGCTGGTCCTATTTGTGATTTTCGTAGCCGTCGAGAGCATTATGCATTCCTTTTTCAGCTACTTTGTGACCTTCAGCAACTGGTGGCTGCGCAAATTTCATGAGCCTGCCCCATGGAATGTCGAGGCAACGGTCTTCAATGTAGCTGTCTTCGTCCAGCTGACTCTAGTCATTGGCCACACGCATCGACTCCAGCAGATCTTTCGGAAAACGCGTTACATATTCAGTGCGGGCGTGAAGGATGTGCCCGTAGACTGCAGCAAGGCTCTTAGCCAAACGGTGGGTAAAATTAAAAAAATATGTATATACAATATATAGTATAGAAAATATTGGCTTTTGAACTATTATAGAAAATATATTATTATATATGCACTGCTTTCATAATATAACATTTATTTTTTTCACATATTTCTTTATAACTTTTATTATATATATTAGAGATTTTTTCAGGTTTAAAAAGATATATCTCATCAACGAACAGTCCGATTTAAGTGAAATACATTTTGTTAGATAATAAAATTAAACGATTATATTCGCAAATTTTCCATTAATACAGTTTTATATTAATTTTCAAGAAAATATAAAAAAGTGTGCCAAATGTGTGTTTATAAACACATATGTATTATAAGTATTCTTATATGTATATACAGCTACTTTACTATGAGCATATACTTAATAATAGAACAAGCGCATATTCTACTGATTCATAGAGCAGTTTGATAAGGAATATAAAGTACATATGGATATATTATATATACTATTACAAATAGTTTAAACACGTAATCACCCTGTCTGTAGATATGTATATATAGATATGTAAGTACTAGATCAGTTTTAATACATGTATACATATATGTAACCTAAACCCCTAACTACTTCATCTTTATGAAGTATCTTTATATATAAAACATCAATTTCATATTCTACTCTTTGCAGCTACATCTCTACGGATTACAATTGCAGGTGAACGAACGCGTTTTCCACCTGTTGGCCTGCGGTCTCTTCAAGCTGAACAATAGCCTCTTATTTGGCATAGTGCAAACAATTATAATGTACACAATAATACTCATACAATTTGATAAGATCATGAACAGATAGCCGCAATGAAAAAATAATGATGTTTGCACAGATCGAGACATATTTACATATAGAGATAAATATATACATCTGAGTACAATTTAAAACTGAGGCAAATATTTGGCAGACTTACGTGTCGTTGCGCTGACGACATTCAGCTGGTTCCCGGTATAGATTAGCAGGCTGATGGTTATTAACAGGTGCTCGCACCTGGACTTGTGCAGCTTCAGCATTTTCTATATGGATTTATGATGTGCTCGCGCTCTGCCGATATCCTCGACTCAATCAATTTAGCCTTGAAGCCGCGCCGTATCAGAATCAACTGTATATATGTATATATATATTTATATATGTTTGTTTTTTATTGCAAAATCAAAACCAATTGAATTTCGTTGTATTTCATCTGAAAAGAAAGGAGAGGAAATAAAAAATTAATTGTCAAATACAAAAAAAGAAAAAAATGTTTACGCCGTAGTTTTATTCACTTTAAATGGACAACAGAGTGAGCACAAAAATATAATATAGTTGAAATACCCTAACCAAATATGGGTATTTCGCTTTGATTGGGTTGTTCAGTGAGAACAGTGGAATTTGTAGTTGATTTAATTAAGCTGTAATAATTTACTGCTTGGCTTGAACTAGTATTTTAGTTAGGGTATGTAGTGGGCTATTATACAATATTTTATGTATTTCTATACTAATCCACTTTTTCCCTATATGTATTCTTTATATTATATATTTGTATACAGGGCATTGTACATATGTATATTTTAAGGTCATAAGTTTGGTTGGAAGCTGATTTTTATTTATTTCTAAGTACATACAATGAAAATATTTAATATGAACTGCTTTTGCCTTTAGTTTTTTCTTCAAGTAATCAAAAAACGCTTATGGACCGCGTCTTTCTTCAGAGTCTCGAGGCTGAACTATTTTTTACATCAGACCTTTCTCTCCAAAATAAATATAAACATTTTATTTATTTATTTCTTATTCACATTAATTTAACAAAAAAAATGCATTTTAATTTGTCTTTTTATTTTAAAAATATTGGAGGCTAGACTTCTTTAAAACGTTTTTGTAATGTTATAAAAAAATATTTTTGTATAAAGCCCTAAAATATATATGTATATCTTTATATATATACTTATATGCTATATACATATATGTCTACTACATCTATCTACCTATATATCGAGCTACATCTTTGTCTTCTATCTTCCTCAAATTTATCTAAATATCTATCTATTTCTGCTTTTCTGTAACTTTACTTGAGCTCAACACTGTTAGCGGTAGAAATTTCTTTGTAGAAATATAATGGATTCTTTTCAGAATCATGGGTTATTGTAATTTTATTATAAATATATTTTTTATATATTTATATATTTATATATATTATTTTTTATATATTTTTAAGCCAGCAACATTTACGTTCAATCTTTAAGCTTTAAATCAACCATAAAAATTTGGATTTTGATAACAAACAATTGATAATGTATGTACAGTAAATTTATAGCCTTTGAAACCCACTCTGAGTACCAACTTTATGTTTCAGTTCCGTTTCTAACTTATATAAACACGCATTGGATCGTTGAACTGAAACTTTGCCCATGGAATTGACGACAATATATAGTCATAGCATATAACATCTATCTGATGTAAAGTGCTCTGAGTTCCTGCCTGGCAGAGTGTTTGTCTTTCGACCTGCCGCTGATAAGTGTTTAGTGCTGTTTTTATTTATTTTAATTTAATTGCAGTACAAAACAAGGCAGTAAACACACCGAGAAGCGTTACTAAGTCACAGGCGGACGGCCGGCCGGCCGGCGGGTCGATCGAGCGGAGGAGCGGGGGAGCAGAGGAGCGGACAAGCGGTCGGTCCAGCAGACGAGGCTGTATCACTGCTATAAATAGCAACCTTTTTTGGATTTGTGCGAATAGTTTTAATGACCGGAGGCAACCCGAAAGCAAAACCCAGCAACTGGGCAAACACACACACACACATACACACACACACACACGCACACACGCAGGCACACACACACATTTCACTCTCATGATACTGGCGTATCTCGTTCGAGATGCCGCAAAAACAAAAACTGAAAACTGAAAAGTGTTTTTGGGGGCCCCCAAGTGGCAGCAAAGGCAAGGCAGAAGCTGATAAACGTGCCACATGCGGCATGGGACGAGTTTCAGGTAGTGTCTCAGGTTGAGATTGTGGCTCGCATTAATTTTGTTGCCACTGCGGCATTTCGTGGGGCTCACAATCAAGTGAACAGAATGAAACGAACGGCGGGACAGATGGACAGACGAACGGACGAACGGACGGACAAACAAATCGTGGGTTATCTTCTTTTCATGCTGCATTCAATCAAATGCTAAAATGATTGAAAGACTTCTCCATGAAATTGATGATAGTGGGAAGAAGAGTCTGTGTGTGAGACAGAGAGGGAGAGAGAGAGAGAGAGAGAGAGAGAGAGATAGAGAAGGAGGGTGAATGCGTAAAAGATGCTCGTTTAATGAAGAGGCCAGACTATTCAAATGCTTTCAATCAACTGTTGAAATGATTGAGCAACGAACGAATGCAACTGGGGCTACAGGTTAACCTTTCAGCCTATAGCCCCAGTTGAGATAAATGTTTTCTCGAGAGCTATGTTTCTATTCTATGTAGTAAAGAGTAGACTATAGAGAATAGAGTAACTATTTAGTGTCAAATGCTTGTACTCAAATGCTGATAAGATTGAAAATATCAGCAATGTCTTCTCTGAAATGTACTTGCTAGATGTAAAAAAAAAAGTGTTAAATGGAAATGTTTTCAACCAATTGAAAAATATGGAAATTGTTGTGCCCATTGAAAATTTAGAGAGTTGTAGCTTTTCTCTCTCTTTGGCTCATCCTTCAATTCAATTGCTTTCAATAAAATCTTAAAATAATGAAAGAAAACCCATATGAACTTCTCTCAACTGAAAAACCCATTGAAGAGAGTAAACAAGTTTGAATTCACTTGTTATGCGAAAAAAGAGAAAGGCATTTCGGTAGGCTTTCAATCAAATGATTGAAGGACAAACACTGACAGTTGCTACAATTGATGAATCCACTTGAAGGTGACAAAGCTATTCTAGTCCACCTGCAGGCTACCTTAAAAGTGTAGCTGAAACTTTTGCTTTACATGAGCGTGAGCAAGAGAATGGGAAGGGGAATGAGTATGAGAATGAGAACTGCGTGAATACAATTGAAAACTATCAATCATGCAGTTAATCGAATTGTTAATTAATCAACAACAATGACGATTGCACACTTCCGACTGCCAGTGAATGAAATGCGAATGAAATGCTGCTGCCCATAGAAAAGTATAATAAATTGTTTCGATGGTGTCGGTGTCGGTATCGCTATCTGTATCGGTTTCGGTCTGTTTTGTGGTCACCGGTTTCGAGTGTCTCTGAGCTGGATGCCCATTGCGGTTCGTTTCTTTTTTTATTATTATTATTTCAATTCAATGCACCGCTTGCATCAGCTCTAAATATTGACGAAATTGATGACTCGATTCTAGATTATGACTATGTATGGAATGGCGATTGTGATGCATGACGGGCTCGTTCAGTATATTTGTTTACCGCATCGAGTTAAGGGTATGATGATAGACTGTTCAATTTGCCTGAAATGTGATCTATAAACAGCGCCGTAGAGTCATAATTCGATAAAAATATTCTCTTTCCAAATTGGCATAATCAATGAATTGTTTACACATTTTCCGCCAGACAATTTACGTTTAAACATAAACAATTTAGCGAACTCTGCTGAACCCATGTTCTACGAATAAAACAGTTTTTAATTAACTCAAAAGGATTTTTCGTTTACAATATCCAAAAATTATAGCCGGTATTCCAGAAATTCGGTAGTTTATTTTATATTTATAGGGAAAACGCGAATTCAGTGAGGTAAGATTTTTATAGCTGAACATTATTAGCATTCCTGATTTTTAAGTCTTTCCATTTCTTGAAAAATGTATTCAGACTTGTGAATGATACTACATTTTTGAGACTAATTATTTTTAATCAAACAAATTTGTTTAAACTTATATTTTTAATTTTAGATTTTTTAAAATATTTCAAGATTGAATTAATTGGAATAATTAATTCAAACTCTGTTGAACTCAATCAAGCTTTAATAGCTGAAACGTTTTATTTCATTTATATAGAATCAAATTTGATTTAACTTTTTTCTGTGTTTGAGTTTTATATTTATTAAATGCTACATGGACAATATATTGCCAAAAAAAAAAAAAAAATAATAATCATAAAGCGAACTCTGCTGAATTGAAAACTTTTAATTTATGTTTAAACAAACCTTTTTGTGATTTATTAAACAAGGCATTATTCTATAAACTTTTGGAAATTCTGGAGCAACATTCTTTTTAAAGAAAAAAATTATAAAATATCTTGGAATGAACAAGAGTTTGCATTAGTTTTATGTAGCTGAAACAAATCAATTTTGATTTATACAGTTTGTTGGCTAAATTGAGCAAAACTTGCCTAAAATATTTGCAGCTAAATTTTCGGCGGAAAATATAATGGGAAAACTTTTCATAATGTGGCGGAAATTGTAGACAAATTTTGTTGTATGAGAGTTCAATTATGCGCTTAACTTGGCTTTCTCTTAACCCAACTGCATGCTCTCTGTCTCATCCCCCCTCTCTCTCTTTCGCCACATTCCGCAAACTTTCTTATCCAATACACCTTTTCCCATACTCTTTGTCTTTTGGGGCTTGGGCTTTGCTTTTTCATCCAACTATCTAATGGACACATATTTACTCATACTTATTTCCAGCTAATATTACTGTTTGCACCAGGTGTACTTATGTACGGTACGCGAAACTGTAATCTGTATTTGTGTGAGTGTTTCATTCTCGACCTCTCTTACTGTCCCCTATTTGTTTCTCTCTCTCTATCTCTCTCGCTCGTTGTCTCTCTTTATCGCTCTTGCTCTCTCTTTCGCTCTCTCAACATATTTGTGTAGATGACTAAGGTTTGATAGCACTTGAGCTCTACGTAGTACACTTCGTTTCGCTCTGAGGTCTTGAGCGCTATGTTGTCTGCTTAAAAATTAACAACAACAACAGGAACAACTGCTACAGCTACAAAAACAACCACAACAACAACACCAACAACGATCTATGAGCATAATGGAGCTTTGTAGCCGACAGCGATAAGTACTTGCGTCTGCTGTTTGCGCCGTCTGTTCCCTCGCTTACTCTCCATCTCTATCTCTCTCACTCGCTCGGGCTTTCGCTCTCTCTGCCCACCCACCCTCTCCTAACAGCCTGCTTCAACACTTGGCGATTCATAGTCAAGACTTTGGCAGCATTTTTTTCGTATTTACTTTTTTGCTTTTTTCTCTTTTTTTTGTAAGTAAGTTTTTACCTCGAAAGCAAGATGAGCTTTATGATTGCCATAAATTTCACTTGAATGCGAAATCTGATGCATCTATTTCATGCCTTCGCTTTGCGCTTTTTAACTGTTGTTGTTGCTGTTCTTTTTTGTGCTTTTGTTGTTGTTGCTGTTGCTGTTTTGTTTTGTTATTTATCTTGAGATGCTACACATGCAAAACAGCAGCAGCGACGTCGAAGTTGACGGTCTTCGCTCTTATGCAAGTGTGTGTACATATGTATGTGTGAGCGAGTGAGTGTGTGTGTGTGTGCATGTGTGCTGGCGTATTTACTCGTGTTCGCGTACAATAATTTCACGTTCAACAACTTTTGGCTTTTTTGATGAGCCAGCAGCAAAAGCAAAGGCAGCAATAGCAGCACCACTTGAAAGAGCAGGCAAGAGGGTGGCAGCTGCTGGGTAAGAGGGTGTGCATCTGTGTGTGTGTGCTGTTGCTGCTGCTGCTGCTGCTGCTGCGGCTCGACTGTTGCCATAGCTACCGCAGCAAATTAAGTTCGTCATCTCTTTTGCACGCATTGCAACCGGGCCAAAACATAGGCAGCGCTTTGGGCTCTGGGCTGGCCGGCTCATCGGTTATGCTCTAGACATTTTGCCTTGGTCTGTGTGGAGCCGATCGCCCCTAAATACATACATACATACACTTGCAGCTGGGCATAATTGCTTTCCTTTCAACTTTGCAGCAACGGCGCAGTGCGAATTGTAAGCCAGAAGAGACTTATCTGATTGCTTATATCAATAAGATAGCCGAGTTGATAGGAATGTATGGCTGTGCGTGAATCGCCATAGATAAAAATATAAGACGTTAATACCAGTAGTGGCTCAGCAGCGCTATGTAAATATCAGTCTGATGTCATCCAAAGGTTAAAACAGAGCAATATCTTTTACATTGCACGGCAAGCTAATTAGCTCTACACACACACACACACACACACACACTTATGTATAAAGATATAGAAAACCTTTGTTTGCGTTATCTAAAGCTTTTGCCGGAAACAAAAGAGAACCCAAACGCAGGGATATTATCTCAGCGAAGAAGGAAATTTATTTAAAAATTTAAATATTTGTAATAATTTGTTATCAGACTCTGAACGTCTGAAGATCATTTATCATCACTTGAGAAGGGTTGCCAAAATTCCAAAAACAGAACAGCAGCCGTTGATTGGCAGCGGGCAATGCAAATCTTGAATTTATATAATTAATCATATTAATATAATCGGATTAAGCGCCGATCGCCAATTTAATATGCGCTTAAACCTTAGCTGACACTTTCAATTGATGTCAACTTATGTATGTCTCAGTTAGAGTTTTATTTTCGACCTTTACTCTGCCAAAAAATAAGAAGAACAAGAAGAAGAGGAATTTACCGCGCAAAGAGTATGAAAGCTTCGACTCTTACGCGGAGAGTAAGCTTTACTTTCTTGTTGTTGGTGATTTTGCTGTTATTTTTTGCTGTTCTGTTTTGTATTTGCTCTGGTTTCTGCGACGGCTCAGCTTACTTGGCAGCCATGAACACCGCCGCCAACTCTGTCGCTGCCTCTGCCACTGCCTCTGCCTCTGCCGATGGCGATGCTGCTGCTGCTGTTGCTGCTACTCCACTCAACTAGTTCACGCTTTACGCTTTAATAGAGTTCCATGGCTCATTTTTGGTACTTTCGGATAATGCGACCACAGCATACGCACGTACACACTCCCAAGCTCACACATGCATACACACACCCAAAGATACATACAATTATTCGATCATTGCTCGTTTATTGAGCGATATATTTATTTGCTTCCACCTTTTACGCATGTCGCTTTGCGCTTTTAACCTTGATTTTGTGTAAACAAAATACAAAAACACACACACACACACACATACATACACAGCTGTGCAGTATATTTTCATTTGAATGTATGCGTACCGCTGCTGCTGCTAAGCAAAAATTTAAAAACTTTTGGTTTTGTGTGCGTTTTTCATATGTGTGTCTCTCTCTCTCTCCCTCTCTCTCTGTGGTGTACAATTGAATGTTTGTGTGCGTTTGTTTAGTTTCTCGTTTACTGTACATTTATTAAGTTACCTATTTATAATTTGTTTATTATTTAGCGAAATGCCAATGAATAATGTTTAAATATAGTTGGCGACCAAAAATCAAATCAAAATGAATGAAATGGAATGGAACGGAACTGGAAACCTTAGCTCCATAATATAAACAACATATTTCTGTTTCTTTTAGCTTAGTTTTTCTTATTTCTTATTTGTTTTTGTTAATACACACACAAACACACCTACATACACACACTGACTATGTGACGTTATGCGCTGCGCTATGCTCATTTAATTTTCTGTGATATTATTAGATATGCTCTATCTTATCTAAATAGCATACAGTTATGTCTCTCTGCATGCGAGTGTGTGTGTATGTGTGTGTGTTTGTACGTCTGCCTTACTATCCAAGGCCCCAGCGCACTAGAGAATCAACAGAAAAAGAGCTAATGTTGGCTTATATAATCGGCTATAATATGTGCATAGAGAGTACAACATTTATAAGGTGCGGGAGCCCTTCACTTTGCTAACTGTGCGGCGACTGTGCCCATGATTTGGACGCAAACGTAAAATGCCATCGCACTTATACTTATATAGATTATGTGCACAATCTGTGTGGAATGCGGCTGGGGTAGCGGGGGCCGGAGCCAGAGAGAGGGAGCGAGAGACGGAGAGGGAGAGGGAGAGGGAGAGGTAACGAAACGCTCTACACACCTGCCACGTAAATTTTGTAAGCTCTCCCAATATTCAGAGCATAAATATCGTTTCTTTTGTATGTTCGCTTTTCCGCTGCTGCGCCCGACGACTTCACATGCTGCGGCTCACGGCTTCTGTGGCTCTGTGCAGTTTATTCACTTTGCACCTCTATATTACACCTTCTTTTATTAATATTACTATTTTCTTTGCTTGCGCGCTTTTATTTTTCGCTCTCGCGTCACTGCACTTTCTATATTTTGTGTAGTTGCTAGATTACATTTAGTTACGTTTCTTTATATTTTGTTTGCTGTAGTAGATCTTAGAGCATCGCTCTACTGTCTCACATCACATCACAGCGCACACTGACACCGACTGGTCCAAAATTCTTGTGCTCGTGCCCCTTTTGGCTATCACTCGGTAACTAAACCGTTCAAGTTTGCGACATACAATTTTAAGCTTGTCGAGTTGCCCGTCCTCTGCTCGACGCTCGACGTTCGACGTTCGACTTTCGTTGTTCGACGCTCAATGCTCAGCTCTCAACGCTCGACGTGATGATCGCGTGGCGGCAGCGCACAGTGGTTGCGCCTCAAGCTCTGAGCGCACAAAAATTGCGTTCAAGCTTTTTGCATAGGTCAACGGCAGCGAGCTTCTTGCTGCGTCGCAGACGACGCAGAGCAGAGTAGAAAACAATAATAACATAGCTTAGTCAAACGTCAGCTGATCGCCCACTGTGAGCCGGTTTTTGCGCTCTCCTCCACTCATCCACTCCCGCACTCGTTCGCTCTTTCACTCTTTCGCTCCCATTATAAGTGGTCAGTGCCGGCTAACCGGCTACTAGCCGGCAACCTGTGCCCTCACTCTCTCGTGCTCTCGCATTCGCACTTACTCTCTCGCTCGTTACACTCTTCAGCTGAAAGCTCTCGTGAGCTTCGGATAAACAAAACATTGCATGCATAATTAAGTGTGGACGTTTGTATATACATACATACACATGTACACATGTATTTATGTATTTCTGTATGTAGCTGTGCCTTTGTGTATGTAGGCAATTCTTTTTGGCAAACTCTTAACATGCGTCGCAAACAATTTTCGAGCACGCCATAAATTTTCACACACAACACTCAAAAATGGTGCCGCTAAGGAATTTTTTTGGTGTGCGTTGAGTGGTGCATCACACGCACTCGTCACGTGCATTCATTTCATTTCATTCCATTTCCATTCGAATTCCACGACCGATCGATCAATTACACTCATATATACATGCATATTAAAAGATCGTTGCCTTCATTGCCGATTTCCAGGCCAAGGCGTGTGTGAAATGCAAATGCAAAATGCAAAATGCAAAAATACAAACAACAACAACAACAACAACACCAACACCCTCGCCCTGCCGGATTACTGTACCGAAGAATTACAATCGAATATGCATATTTTAATGTTTTCCTTGGCATTTGCCACAAGTGCCTGCAGAGCGCGTTCAGGTGACTAATTGAGCAGATCAAATCGCCCACAATGACTAATCGTTAGGTGTTGTCATGGCGCAAAAATAAAGCTAGCTACAAGTCCGATATGGCAATATGAAGATGTTCTCAACTGTGAGGGATTGAGCATGGTTTGATTAAGATAGATGATGTGTGTCTAGAGAGTAATGCAAGTAAATATTCTATAGAGATTTGCAATAAATGAAGATTAACTAGAATATTTGAGACATTGTAGAAGGTTTCCTAATATCCCATTCAAATCCAGCTTTCCAGAAACCCATACAAAAACCATATTCCCATTTCTTGTTTACAGAAAATTTCCTTCCTCTTGTTAGTCTGTGGGCCCAGCTTGATTGATAAGCTATGCTTCATTCATAATTGATACTTAATATGCCTGCCAATAAATAGTTCTCTGCGCAATGATAATAATAATAATAATAATGATAATATTAATGATTGAGCTATTGAGGGCATTAGTTATTGTTAATGTACGACGATTTTGTCAAGTTTCGTTATGGTTATTGTTGAGTTGTTATGATCTGATAATGGCGCTCAGTTGTATTGTAGCTTAGCTCTGGCGTGGCGCCCCCACTGTCCCGCTCTAGTTCGGCTACAATTGCCATTATATCCATAGTTTATTTCATTGTGCATTTGGCTTAACAATTTTCATGGTCAGTTGCCTCCGGTGCGACATAAACTGCCACAGATAACAGCAAAAAGGCAGCCAAATCCGTATAATGAAATAAAAAGACATAGCCAAATAAAGCGACGACAAGACGACGTTGGCGGGAGGAGGACGGGGTGACAGGGTGACGGGGCGAGAGGACGACAGGGTGACAGCAAAGCCAAAATGAATAGCAGCAACAATAGCAACAACAACCACAACAACAACAACATCGATTTCACTTTAACGAGCTTGTAATGTCCCTAAGACGAGAGTAGTATATAAAAAGCGTTATGTATACGCCATGTGTGCCACGCTCAGCTCGACTGCTGGGTGTATCACAGTGTCTTAGTCTCTGTTTCTTCGTGTCTGGCTGTGTATGTGTGTGTGTGTGTGTGTGAATGAAAAGTTTGCTGAGCTGCTGTCACATCCTAATAGGATAATAACGAGCCAAGGCAAGCGAAAGTTGTTGCGCCTGCAACTTCCAAATAAAATATGTAGCCAAACAATAAACGATGATAAGGGGCCAACGAACGTGTCGTTCGCTCAGCCTTTTCCCACCAACACACCCAGAGAGAAGAGAAAGAAATGAGAAATGAAGAAGCGAAAACACCAAAGAGCAACGCCTCAATCTCATCCCTGCAGTCATTATATGCCAGTTCACTTAGATGCCGCCGAATTGGTTGCTGGCTGCTGGCTGCTGGCCTGTCCGAAAGGACAACGCCCGCTACAGAAACTGATAAGCAAACGACTTGCGGCAAAGTGCGCGTATAATGCCCAGCCTAGATCCATTCCATAAAGAAAAACACAACTCGGAACTGCAGCCGGTCATGGATGACTGCATAATGCTCGCGCGCTGACAGAAATGCTATGGGATCTATGCTTGAGGATTAGTCTCGACTCGTCAACCTAGACTGCTTAACCTAGACCAATCAGCCTATGCGAATTACAAGACTCTACACAACTTGTATTCAATTCAAATTCACAGCTCTACATAAATAACTCCATTTTCAATATTAGCTTGTGAAATCCCATATACTCGCCTCGCTACGCCGAGCGAGCATGAGAAAAAGTCCCTGAAGTGAATGGGATGCGATGCGGCTTTTCCAGTTGCCCATATGGTGGGTTAGGCGGGGTTGGGCGTGCGATGTTGTTGTTGATGTTGATGTTGGCGTAGTTGGAAGCCGGATAGGCGTTGCTTGTAGCTGCCAAATGGTAATTTATGGGCGGTACGCAGCCAAACGGGTAGGCGGCTTTAAAACGGTTCCCTAAATCGTAGTTCGGTACGGCGCTCGACTACCGACTGCTGGCTGCCGACTGCTGGCTGCTGTTGCTGCATACCAATGCCAAATTGAATTTGGCCAGGGATAAAGCAGCGCGAACGAATGTCTCTTTAGCGGCCCGAATCCTATTTGTACATCATCTCAAAGGTGGCTTTAAAGGATAAACTGCAAAGTGGGAATTGACTATGGCAACTGGCTAAGGCTTTGTAGGGCTGTTTTGTATCTAAACGCCCCGCTGGAACAACTACAAATATATCCAACTATATGATGCATAGCAAATTGCCAAGTGTTGAATTGTGGAATGTGGGTGTTATGCATGGACGTGGGTAAGGTGTAGTTTGTAGGGTACTTTTTGGGACAGGACTGCAAATTGGCATTTGAATGGGAAAGTGAGGGGGTTGGCTTGGCTTGAATGAAATATTATTCTGGACCTAGTTGGTTATCTATAGAGTAATATTTTGTTTGTTTGTATTAGAAAGTCTAGGCTATCTTTGTATATGGATCAAAGGAAACAGCTTTTAAGGAAATACCGCTAATTCAGTTATCTCTTATTGCAGATTTTTGCCGATTGTCGTGATAGGACATTGGTTTCGAGGAAATACTTCTCTGTATAGCTAGCTATATCAGCTAGTTAACTCGTCTACTCTCGGAAGTCTGTGAGCTGATTTAAAGGAATCATCTAGAAAGCATAGACCCAATGGGCTCTAGACCTGATAGCAGTTTCGGTAAGCTCAATAAGTTTTATTATTTAATATTTAAGAGAATATATTTTCCATCTTTTTTTCAGTTTTCCATAGAGAACACCTGATGAGTCTTCATTCTTCACTCAACTCAACTCTTTAGTTGCTCTAAGCAAACCCGTTCAAGCATTCCCTGGAGCTTGAGTAAAGTCTTGAATCTCACGGATAAATCTGTGAATTACACAAGCGTACTCTTCTATTCTAGTTAACTCTAATGAGCGCATTTTATCGATACTTGTCTTCTCCTTCTGCTGCTGCTGTTGCTCGCTTCCTTTTTATTAAGAAACCCAACAGATTTGCTAGTGATTACTGGTTTTCCCACCCACACTCAAGGCGGCACATAGACATCCGCATGGTAGTGCGAGTGAGTGTGAGTGAGAGATGATGGCGAAAATCATCTCGACAGCTGAACAAACAAGTCATAATTTGACGAGGAAATCGCTGCCATTGCTGCGCATCCTGCTTCCTGCTGCCTCCACAATTTTCCTGTGTGTATCGTCCCTTTTTTTTCTGCTGCCGTCATTTAGCCGTTAGGAAAACCCCTAAACGTTCATTGTTCAAAAATCCAAAAAGGAGTTATTTCTCTAGTTCCACACACACATATAAACACTCCCTCCCCTCCACACACACACACACACACACACACACGCATGGGGCAATCCGTAGCACTCACATCTTCATTTCCCTATCCTGTTCATCAGCTAGCAAAATGTCGCTCATTTATTTTGATTACCTTTTGCAGAGCGGGTAAAATGCCAACAGATTTTTCTCTCTTACTCGATGCGTTTTTCATTTCTTCATTACGTTTTATTTTCCAGAGCATACACTTTTAATATACCCTGTCCATTTGTAGTTCATCTGGACGAGTCCGATGAGTCCAAGGGGGGGCGGATTTCTATTTGGCTTAGTTGTTCGGCTGCTGCTGCTGCTTCTTCTGTCTTCTGGCCAACTTGAATTTTAGTTAAGAGCTGAATCATGGCCATCAGCGTTGATGAGCTCTATTCCCCGGTGACACTTTTCGCTTCGTACAAATTTAGTGTGGCAAATTTAGCACACACACACACACACAGAGGGAGGAGAGAGGGAGGGAGACAGAGACACGCGCCACAATGGGCAATGGGCAATAATAAAGTTGCTAGAGTTGAGCGAGGATCCTTGTTGGCTCGTCTCGTCCTGTCTGGGGGTCCATGTTTCCGTTTCGTCTTGACTTTTGTTTGCCATTCTTGCCAAAACGAAATTCCATTATGAATCCTTGCTCATTGTTTTGTGCAATGTCGGTTTGTGGGTTTATCAAGGGCGTGCCGTTCCGTTCCGTTCCGTTCTGTTCTGTTCTGTACCGGGAGCTCCTGGTTGCTACGGCATACCCATTCCATTCGCTTACACAAAATTAATATTACAATTTTTGCGCTGTCGACTTTCGCTCGCTGGCCCGGTAATGGGTCCGGACCGGGACCGGCAGCGGCAGTGGCAGCGGCAGCGGCAGTGGCTGTGGGACCGTGGTAGGGGCAGGGGAAGTGGCAGGAGACGGTGCCTGTCATAAGAGGCGAAATTATTTCAGAAAGCATATTTCAAAATGAAATTTTCTTGCGGCTTTTTGCTAAAACAAATGTTTGGCCTGGCCGGAGCAACGCCTGGCCGGCCGTGCCTTGGCTCTGGTTGGGTGAATCGAGCCTGTTTTATAATGAAATAAATTTCATTTGCTCATTGAGTCGACAAGCCTGCTTGGCCGACATGTGTGGCCAGGCATGAAGACGTTGTGGAATTTGCATGCATGTTGCTTCTGCCAAGCAGCAACGCCACCAACACCACCAACACCACTAGCACCACCGAAAGTGGGACGCATTAGGACGGACTTTCAGTTTGTGGCCAGGCGTGTGCTCAGCGTCGCATTCAAGGTATTAGGTTATGGCCGAAATGAAATATGACAAGCCTGACAAAAGGACGGCATCTATTGCCCACACACATGTCGCCTGTCCCAGCAGCAATGAAACGTGCAACAGCAGCAGTTACGGCAGCAGCAGCAGCAAAACCACTGGCAGTGGCAGCAACACCCAATAGCAAATATTTTGGCTCATGTTGCGCACTATCGCTGGCTATAACAAAAAGGAGAACATCCCAACGTCCTCCGCATCCTTACCCTGTTCAGCTATCGCAGCTGTCCGACTGACTGTGCATTAAATGCCACTCTGGCAGCCAGTTCGCTTTAGCTTCACTCATTTCCAGGACGCTGGCTATGTGGATGACGGCTGCAAGGATGAGGACGAGCGCGAGGACGAGGACGAAGACGAGGACGAGGACGACTATGACGATGATGTTCCAAGTCCGTCGAGAAATGCTCCCCTGCGCTCCGCTCGCTCCGTTCGCTCCATTCGCATGAAGTGAAGCCAAATGCTGAAGCAGCAGCAGCAGGCATTGCATATTTTCCAGCTTGTGTCGTCGTTGCGTCAGCGTCATCATTATACCCTGTAGCAGTGAAGGGGGTAGGCAGGGGGTATCATAAATGAAACATATGAAATATGCTTAAGGCGTATATTTGCTAAACCAAATTTCTGAAGCAGAAGAAGCATGCAGGCAAGTATGAAATATGCTTAAGGAATAACATTTGTATAAAGTATTGAAGGAGTTGGAGAACGTACTCTTTGGGGTAGTCTGAAATATTTTGTAATATATATATAAATATAAAATATGAAACCTGAAATTTAAAAAAAAATATTAAATGTAAATGATAAAATATAAAATGTAAATTATAGAATATAAATATAAAACATGAAATATAAAAAATAAAATATAAAATAAATTATAAAATCTAATATATGAAATGCAAAATATAAAGTATAAAATATAAAATGTAAATTATAAAATATAAAATATAAACTATAAAATATAAAATATAAAATATAAAAATAAATTATAAAATATAAAATATGAAATATAAAAAATATAATCAGCGCGTCAATCACATCTTCCATCAAAAGTTTGAGCAAAATTCCCTCATGAATTGCCATGAATATCCCCACACTTATTCGAAATTCGACGAATTGAAGCTCATTATGAAGCTTTCAGCTTTCATTTCATGTTCGTAATCAAAAATATTGCTAAGTAGTTTGTGGCTTATCATTGGAAAATTGCTTTTATTTCACCTATAAATAAACTCGGTTCGCCTTTGGAAATCTCTGGTCGAGAGCTATTGAAGCATAGGAGATTTTGCGTTGCTTTGAAGGCAATCAAAGCGTATCTTAGCGGCTGGCACACTCGAGTGGAGACTGCCAACTTGTCTTAAAGATAAACAAGTCGACATTTTGACAACCTAAATACGTGCTGGCAGCAGGATGCGGCTAATGTGGCACTGGATATGGCTGGAGCTCTGCACTGTTTTATGGAAAACTTCATCAGCTTTCCGCAAATAATTGAAATCAACTTTGGACTTTAAGTTTGGTTTTGCCTGCAATTTATATGTAAATTTGATTAAGCAAACACTGCAAGGCAGTTAGTTGGTTTCGCCTTGATCCCAAATCCCCTACCCCTACCCCTGCCCCTACCCCTACCCATCTCTCTCTCTCTCACACTCACTCGTTCAGCTTCTTCGCTTCTTTTAGCTTGTCGTAAGTAATTGAAAGAAAAAATATGCATTTGACCAGCGTCGTCCTTTCGCTTAACTAATGTAATTTAAAATGGACGAGTGGCAAATTACTTGCCCTTAAAAACGCGCTGGCCCGCATATCCCAACACTAAATCCCCCTAGCCTCTGGCCACGCCCCTCGACTGGCATTGCGTAAATTGCCCAGCGCAAATCCCTTGAAAACAAAAATTGTTAAAATAAATTGTGTGGGCACTCGCAAATTGGTTTGGCTTTATGCTTGGCTTCATTTGTAATTCAAATGTTTGTTTTTTTTTTCGCGAATGTTTGTTTAATGCGAACAACGCGATCTGGCAACGCCGCGGATCGCTGTGAGTGTTGGTAACAACACAACAAGAATTTGAGCTCATTATTCACAACATAATTAGTATTCATAGAAATATGCTAGCTGCCGCCTTTCTATGCGATTCGTTAAAATTTAATGAAAGCTACAAGGATAGAGGAATTGCAAAGGGTAGATAATGAGCAATGGAAAAATTACAAAAACGGGGGAGAGAGAGAAAGGGTGAAAGATGCAGGAAATGGATGGGAGAGAGTGAGCGAGAGAGATCCAGAGTGCTAGATAGAGTGATAAGTAGAAAGATAGGCTAACTCTTTGCGTAGATGGTGAGAGAGAGAGAAAGAGAGAGTGGGTAAGAGAGAGACGAAAATACACACAACATCGGAGGGAGAGGGTGGGACAGAGCGAGATAATGAATGTTAGAGATTGAGATTGAAGATTGAGATCAAGAGAGATGCCTATAAAGAGATAAAGAGATTTACAATTGAGAGAACAAGACGAGAAGCAAAATCGTCACAGGGTGAGCGAAGGAAAAAATAGACATCGAATTCTTTAATTTTATGGTGGTGGTAGGGAGAAAGAAATAGAATCATAGAGAGACTGTGGGCTAGAGGGAAAATGATATTATAAAGAGCGAGTAATATTACTTAAGAAAAACAGAGATGGAAACATATTTAATGAATGGGTGAGGTAGACAGATATGAAGAGAGAGAGACAGAGATTGTAAGCAATAATAATAAATAATAATATAATGCTATAATAATAATAGGATTACATGAAAATCGCATAGAAGAGTGCTCTGCGAAACACATACAATTAGACATTTATAGATACGCACAGGGAAATCACTGACACAAATCAAACAGGGTACAAAAATGAGCACGCCATGACTAATTGCAGGGTACAGCGGGCTCGGTTCCTTGGCTAAAGATTAAGTTATTCAATTTCAGCAATATAATTATGTATCAAAATTAATTATGCATGCCCCTTTGTAAATAGATTTGTTTCGCTCACAATTCACGATTCACTGTCTCGTCTAGACTTCAGCCCAAAATCCTCATTAGCCGAGCTGTCCGGGCAGCCGACACATTCATCCAATTAGTGGAAGATGCTCGAAAAGTGAAACAATAAATGCCACGAACAAATAATTCAAGCTTAAAAGCATATCTCTCCCATGGCGCCCCATAGGAGAGAGCAGAACAGAGAGAGAGAGAGGAGAGTGAAGAGTGGAGATGCCCAAGAGCCATGAGTCAAGAGCCCGAAGCCATGCTTGGTAATCAAGCCACTTAGGTTCTATAAAAAATAGATCATAATTCCGTAAGTTACACCCGCCGGCAATATGCAAAGAAATGTATTCCTCTCTACTTATGTATACATATACAAATTTTTTGTTGGTGCTAACAGGAAAAACTGGCTAATAAAACTGTCATCAAAAAGTTGTAAAGCAATGAATGCTCAAGAAAGTGGAATATAACAATTCAGCAATTGAGAAAGTGAAAAATCTGGAGGCAGAAAAAGTTTCTGCCAGAATGTTTTAATAAATAATCGTAAATTTATGCTACACACACACACACACACACACGAACACACACACACAAAGTGAACGAGATTTACATTGAAAAGAAAAGTTCATCCGCATTGAATCTTGTTGCACATTGCTTTGCACTCTATCAATTTGTGCTCAAGCACTGAGCGACTGCATATACCCTACACACACACACACACGCGCATTGAAAGTGTATGTGTGTGTGTATTTATGGATTTTTATTTTGGCATTTTTCGTTCTTGTTCGTTTCTTTGTTATTGTTGTTTAAAAAGTTTGCGCCACTCATAATTCCCGATTGCTCTTTTGTTCAATTGCAAGCGAGTGGCTAAGTGGGGCGAGTGATGGCGGGTGGGAGGGAGGCTGGTGGCAAAAGGGGGCCAGAAGCAGCAGCCCGTATCGCCAAGTTGTTTTACGCAACATTTGCTGTGGCCAAGAAGCCCCAAAAGACCAAAAGACCAAAAGACCAAGAGCCAAGCAGCGAACGAGCAAAGCCCAATGCCAACTTCGACTCGAGATGGCTCGAACGGCTGTTTTCCTTTAGATAGATATATATATATACACATGCATATATACAGAGATATAGATATAGATATATATAGATATATATATATATGTTTGTATATTCTTGCTTCCTTTTTTTCGCTAATTGGAAAAGTTGCAAGTTGTACGGGCTGCGGCATGTGGGTAAGCCACATAACCGCTCAGATGTTTTCAAGTCCTGAATATCCTAGTGACTGGACGTCCATGCGGCTTTTATGGCATTCGCAATGCTTATTAGCAGCTGACACGGCGTCAAAGTTTATAAAGCATCAGATTTTACACTCGTAATTGCCCATTAGCGTACACTGCCCTACAAAATAGCTAACTCTATGTGTGTGCCAGTGTGTGTGTGTGTGTGCTGCTTGATGTGCCTTAAGCTGCGTCTTCCTGCGCTTTATGCCATTGTAATTACAATAACTGAATGACTTATATTTTGAGGCAAAATGCTTGGCATATCCGTCTGCTGCGTCTGATAATTTTGCCTTCCAGGCTTGACACCAGCCACCCAACCACCCAACCACTCAACCACCCACTCACCGCCAGCCAGATTCAGTTGCTGCTGAGAGTGCGCCGGCGCACAGAGCGCGCCTCGTATACTGGGAAATTGTTGGTCGTTGGCGAAAATGTCCTCGCACAGGACACGACTGGAGGACCAACTGGCAAAAGGTGTTCAGTTGGGCTAGTCAGTCGACTGCCACAAATGGCCGCGTGCGGCAGACAAAAGCGCATGAAAAATTCATGAGCCAAAAGTGCGTCATTATTAAGCAAACGACGAACATCATCATCGCCATCATCGTCATCAACAGAGCGTCGCAGGTCGTCTGAATCGAACGTTGAGCGGCCAATGAACGGCTTTCGAATACCCAAAACATAGAGCTAGTCAAAGCTAGCCGTCAAGGTGGGTGTGTGCGTGTGTGTGTGAGTGTGTGAGAGACTTGACTTTCAGCTTGTTTAGTATTTGGTTTAAAAAACAAAAATTGGAAAATGTGAAATGTGCAAACACACACACACACACACACGCTCACAAATTGAATGGCAAATCGAAAAGTGCTTGACAAACGAGTGGAAAAAAATGAAGAGAAAAAGAAAAACACACGAACAACAAGCAGAATAACAATAAATGGGACAACATTTCAAGTGTGTGCTGGTGTGTGTGTGAGTGAGTGTGCGGTCAAAGGCAATACAAATACACAAGTGCTTTGGCACTCTAAACACAAATAAATATACTCACATTGTACATGCTATATGTACATATATATATATATCCGTTTATATCTAGTATATGTGCTCTGTATAAACCAAAAGCAAATGTTGATTATTTGACCATTCGATTCGGCGCAAGTAAACCGCATTAAGTCCGCCAACTAACATCGATTGTCCCTGAAACATATTGAAGTATCTTTGATTATGGTCAAACACAAATTCGGTTTTCATTTTCCGTTGCATACTTTGCGGCGCCGCTGGAAATTCATTCTCTTCAAATATCCTTTCTAGCTGCCGCTCGTTGAGCTGTCTAACGCATAAATACTATTAAAACTTTAAATTTTGTTTATATTTTGTTTTGATTTTGCTTTTCTCTTTTTTTTTTCTTTTAAATAAAAGTTGGTTTAATGCAGAGTTAATTTTTACAAAACAAAAAAATGTTTATTTTTGTATTTAAGGCGAGAGTTTAAGTATGTGCATGTGTGTGTGTGTGTGTGTACGTGTGTGCCACAACAATACCACTTCACATATGTAAATTAAATGAAATTTCCGTAATTTATTCGCATGGAATTAATTGAATTCAACAAAAATTGCATTCGCTGTCCGAATGTGCAGCACATTTTTAAATGACATCTGCTTAATTGATATGAAAATATACATATAACCATATATATATATATATATATATATATATATATATATATATATATATATATATATATATATATATATATTCGATATTCATAAATGGCTTGATAAATATGAGTTTTCATGCATAAACACATTTAAATTAAATTAAGAGTTAGTTAAACTTCAGTTGATTTAAAATAACATGGCGGAAAAGCATGTAAATAAAATATTCAAATTGAAATTATTAAAACATATTATAGAAGCTGTAAATAGAGTTAGAAAAATTAGAAATTAGAAATTAAATTAGCTACAGATCCTTAGGCAAATGCCGCTATGAATGCGTTAAACAAATGCAGAAACTTAATTGATTAATTATTAAGCCCAGTAGCTAATGAAGCCCTGCTAATGAATTGTATCAGCATTACATATAGCAATGGAGTGATATTTTGGACATATTTTTCTGTGTATATTTTTTATGCTTTACGTTGACATTCTTAGTGTCAATAATATTTTTTCGTTGAAATATAAAACAATAGAACAAAATTAAATAAAAAGTTCAATAAAACATTATATTACTTTAAGTTTATGTTTATCTCCATGTTGACACTCTTTTATGTGTTATTAAAAAAAAAAAACAAATTTTTTATAAAAAATATAAATCTCAAATATGATATACAAATTAATTAAATAAAGAAATCATTGTATAAAATAATTAAATAATAAAAAATAATTAAATAACTAAATAAATAAATCATTGTATAAAATAATTAAATTATCAAATAATTAAATAAATAAATTATTGTATAAAATAAATATTATAATATTACCATAACATTAAATTTTCATTCAGCACTATTACTTAGTGCTTTATTCATTACCTATTTATTATTCATTTATATAAATAAGCCCTAATCAGCCTAGAGGCCTTAGTCGGCTATTTCATTTAGACTAGGCGAACTTAACAGACTTTATAAACGAAATAAATTATACTATGTTTATATTTGGCTGCCAACTCAGCTAAGGTAATAACAAGAAGGCAGCAAACTTCAAATATAAATGATGACAGCAATGACAGCAAAATAATGTGCAACACTGGAATATGGCTCAAGGTTTTGCATAGCAAAGAATATGCTCAAAATGCTATCATAGACTGACTCTAAATCAGTACAAAGTAAACAAAGTTTGGACTTGTAATAGAACGCGACTCTATCGCGCGCTCTCTTTCTATCTCTCTTTCTATCTCTCTGTCTATTTAAATGAGCTCGACTGTCGTCAGCAGCTTTAAGTAGAACTTCAGTTTTGTTTACATCTTTTTGCCATGCAAAACCAAATGAATAATGAAGGAAAAATTATCTCAAACAATTCGCTTGAAAGACGAGCGCACGCTGCTCTCTTCAAAAGTTTCCTGAAACAATTTCAGTTTAAATATTCTGCTAGAGATTCTGGGTAATAATTAGGCATTATGCGCACATGCAAATCAAATAAATCAAATCAATCTCAATTTACACAAGTAATAGATGGTCAACTATAATTAAACACAATTAGCTCGGTCGAACGAAAGTGTTTTGGCCACAATGAGAAAGTGAAAAGGCCGAAAAAAATATGAACAGCTGAACCAAAAGCAGCAAACAGAAAAACAAAACACAATAAGAGTGGGTAGAACAAAGTATGCTTAGTTGTAATGCGGTAAAATTAGGGAGAATGTCGCTGGCCGAAAAACGGCAAATGCCATGCGGCCGTTACATAAAAGCCCATTAAAGCCCCGGCCACTGGGCGTGGCATAGTTTATGGCATTTTAATCATTTAACAACGCTTTTGGTTTGCAGTCAACATGCAAATTGCTGGGCGAGCAACCGAACAAAACGAACAGAGCGAACAGAGCGAACAGAGCGAAGCGAAACCAGCGCCAGAAACACAATAAAAAATTGCCTATAAATGGGCGGAAGAGCAGAGTCCGCTGGGAGCGACGCAGGTGGTGCTGTCGGAGGCGTAGCTGCGGCATTGGGTGGCAGGAATTTAGTCGCACGCACAAGGATAACAACGGCGAAGCGAAGGACAACAGACAGTGGCAGCAGCAGCAGCAGCGACAACGGCAGAGGCAGCAGCAGAGGCAGCAGCAGCGACAGCGGCAGGGCACTCAAACAGAACAACAAAGCGAAACTTCCGCATAGGATGCGACGAAACGGAAGTTATTTTGGCCATTTGAACGCACGGATCTATCTCATCTATCTGTGCTGCTATCTGCTGCTGATAATGGCAGCAGCTGGCAGCAACAATGTGGTAAATGGACTCAAATGCTACTGCAATCCAAAGGAATGCGATGTTATACGCGCACTCGACTGCCCCGGCAAGGGCCTAATGCTCTGGGATCCATGCCAGTAAGTTGAATGGCCCAACCCATTCATCCATACATCCATACAACCATACATCCACATCCATATATCATTCATTTAATGTGCATCGATATTCGCATACGTAATCTGTGTGCTCTGTTCTGCCCTCTGCTCACAGATGCTGTCGCATTTGCGCCAAAACTCTGGGCGAATCCTGCGGCGGACCCGGCGGCTTTTCCGGCCAATGCGAGCCGCCCCTGCAGTGTGTCACCAAACTGCCCATTAGCAGCGGCCTGGGCGTCTGCATGGGTAAGCATCTATGACATATCCTATTGACTCGCAAATATACATATATATGAATATCTAATGGGCATATGCGCCGGCACGCAACGGGTTAATGTGCATGGCATTTTGGCTAATCGCCTGGAGCAGTTGGCCAAGTCTTCCATTTGACCAAATTGAATGTCATTACTTGAACAGCGGGAGGCCTACGTTGATATGAATTGAGATTATGCATTGCGGAGTGAATATGAGTTGGGAATAATATTATTTCATTTGTCTGGGTTAAATTGGGATCTATTAGAGGCTCAGCTTTGTTAGAGTCCAGAGTTGACAGTTTGATATGATCTGAGTGAATATTGTGGATATGTCAAAATACTAGCATTAAGCTTATCTTAGACACATTTAGTAATTATATACGCCACGCCCCTAGTAGGCGTATAGTAATATACTTAATATTCTATAGAGTATAGCCTTCTCGTCCGTATCACATTTTAAGTCCTTAGCTTCGATAGCAATGAAATTCAGTGCAGTCATACGAACAGAACTCGAAGTGAACATCTAATAAAGCCTATATGCACTTTTAAACAATAGAGGGTTGCATAAAATGTTCAACTTAATAGAATTGTATAAATCTGCATGCGTAAATAAAGTGCAACAAATTTCAGTCAAGCACTAAAACTGTTGTGATAGGAAAATGCAAAATGCAAAATGCAAATGTAATTTGCAGTGGGCGCAGGCAGGACAATAGCGGCGGGCAGCAGGAGGTTTAACTTAAAAATAAATATATATGTATGTATGTATGTGCGAAATAATCAGATTTAAATGGCGCAAAATGCTGTTGAAATCGAATGATTTTGCAGCATTTATATTTGATAAATCATATATTAAATGCTGGCTTTTGACGTGGTCAATAATTTCTGTGTGACAGACCTGCAACACCTGACGGCGCTCACCTTTAATCAGCTCAGCAACTGCACGCAGGAGGAGTCGATTGTGCTGGAGCCGGGCTGCGAAATAACCAACAAGCGCTGCCAATGCTGGCCCACAATGCGCACCTGTCTCAGCCAATTGTCCAGCGATGGCGGCTCACCGAGCGATTCACGTTGGCATTTCAAGAATCTCGAGGTAAGCCACATATATATATATGTATATATGTATATATGTATATTTATATACATGTTGATTCATATAATGAAATTTCCATTAATATTAAATCATTGATTTATTTGTTAATTACGCACAGGACTGCCAATTAAATTTGCAAAATCTAATTAAAATCGAACAGGAATTCGATGAAGACTATAAAATCTCACCGAGCAAATTCACATACAAAAAGCTGCGCAGAAAGCGAAAATCGCTGAGGAAGCGACTGTGGGTGAAATGATTGCCAAGCATAAATGAGCAATGGCTACACGATTATTTAACAATAATAATTATCATTATTATTATTGCTCCATTTTCATGTGCAGCATCATTTTGGAGAATGGCGACAGTTCGCATGCCATATAAACGTCCCTCGTTCACATAAATACAATTCTTGTACAGATACTAATGCTTAATTCTATGACATGTGGCTAATATACATAAATACAATACGATAATAAAGAGCATATACATATACATTATAAATATATAAATAAATATATATTATATATACACGCACATGCTTGCATGCGTGCATGTGACATGTGGCTATTGTATGTAATCCCTAAGGCATTTGTTACTTTATTGTTTTTAACAAAACAATTTGTGCGCATACATAATGTATTATACATTGCAAATTTCTATTCCTAAACTAAAGACAAGAAAAAACGAGAGAAAAACAAAAATACAAATACACAAATACCTAAACAATAAATTTAAAGCATTTTACGAGTGTTGTTGCTTTCAAGAATAATCCGATTATGGAGAAGCATCGAAATATATATATACATATATAAATGGCCAACAAATTAATGTGTTTTTCTTTTAGTTTGGGCGTGCTTTGTTAGTTAGCCAAAAGCCAATACTTAAGTCATCATTGCTGCCTACCAAGTCTGCTATTTGAATTACCCGCCCTGTTGACTGTTGACTGCTATGCTAACCGTTTCGTTACCCGTTTGACTTGTTGACATTGGAATTTGCATTGAGGCACTGCACTGTAACTTCAATTTTTATTGCATACTTTTAGGCACTTTATATTATTGAACTAAATCGAGAGCGCACTTGAATGTGATTAATGCGAGCTATTACGTAGACATAAGAACAAGATCGATTGTGTCGTTTCAGGATTGTATGGTTGTGTATTTCATATAGATGATTCTATTGCGTACTCACTTCATAAGCTGGACAGTTTTTGCAAAAGCCACCAGCCAAGTGCGATAATCCATGACATAGAAAGTACTTTTGAATTATGCACCGGTGCTTTTATAGATTTACTAATGTTTAATGCCTCACTAGGTTTTCGAAATTTGCTTAACATTTTAATTCAAATTTGAATTGGTTAAATTACTTTTGCCGCTTGGCTGTTGCAATGTTACGCTCGGACCGGTTAACATATAGTCCTTTTACAGCACTGATGTAAATGCTGTAGCAATTCTCTGCACCGCAGCCTGGATGGTGTCAACGATTTAGAATTGTAAAAAATGATATAAAACACTATATATTTGTTTAGTTATAACTTTAAATGTTATCAAAGTTATTGTTGCTATATTGTTGATAATAAACAATCACTTATAGCAACTTTGAATTATGCGGCACAATTTAATATACAGTCGCGGTGCTCTAAAGCTGACTGCTATGAGACTAATTTAGTATTTGAGCATTTTTACAGCAGCTATAGAAACGGTTAACATGATATGCAGGTCAATTTGCCTCAGCGTTTATTGCATTTTCTTGAAATCAATTTTCAGAATTTAAATTAAAATGAAAATTGGTTCAGCAAATCACATTTCAATAGATTGTACTGGCAACAAAGAAGATTATTGCCACAAGATTATCATCTTTCAGTATTTTCAATGTAAGGCGAAAAGTGAACTCGGGCACTGCTGGTGGATAATCATCCGCTTGGACCGTATAGTTGCGAATTTCGAAGAGTTTGTTCTGTTCTTTTGCAAATTGGAATATTATAATTGCTTAGGATATAGTGAATTGGAGTACTTACGCCAGGTATTGGGCACTTTTTTGGCAAATTGCTGTGCTGTTGAACACGTTTGTACAACTTTCCATACATATTATCGTTATACATCAATTTGAGATATTTGCAGCCATCGACTTGGCTGTTGCCCAATTTAATTATACTGTTGTCCGATTTAATAATGTCCACATAAAAGTGTATATTAAATTTCGACACGGTTTTGACGAGCTTGAAGCGCGCAGATATCATAGGTTCGGGGCGCCTCCTATGAACAACACAGGTCAACTCCTTGCCATAAGAGGGATCGACTAATATACAAGTCAAATTGGCAAGATCAATGGTAAGGTTGCGCTATGGGATCATATTGATATGAAAGCGGTTGAACTAGGATAATAAAACTCACCTTGGCCTGAGCCACGCTTAATGAAGTCACAAAACCGATCAGGTATATCCAAGCCCGATAATTCATGATGCTACAGCTATACTTCAAACGACGAAAGCTGCTTCATAACCGCTTTTATATACAAAAATGGTAATAAACTCATTTGCTGCGCTTAATTATAATGTCATCAAAAACGAAATGATATGTTAAATGCATATTTAATATATATGAACTATTCAGTTTAATGTGTTCTATTAACCGTATGAAATTTGAATGCTTCATTAGTTTTGTAAAAAATGTTAATTCGTAAAGTGCTATTGCTTTAAAGCTGACTGCTAAGACACACGTCAACCGTTTTACACACAGTCCTTTAACCGGTTACAGTTTTACTTACAGCGCACATGTTAATGCTGTAACAATTCGCTGCACCACAGCCTCAATGCCGCCAATTCAAAATTAAGTTCAAAATGCAATGGGCAACGTAACTAATCAGTCCTCTAATAAATAATAAAAAAATAATAAAAAATCAATAGCAATGCTTGTAGTTCCGCACATAAATGTGCATAAAGATTTACATATATATTTTGAGGGTATTACTCATTTTAATACCGAGCTGACGCCACAATGAGAACATCGCCCAGTGCTTGTTTGAGTCGAAAGAATTTGGTTTTTACCTGGAATGTCAAGGCAGGCATAGCCATGGGAATATTTTCCAGCGTAATTGTATAGTTGCGCACCTCGTAGAGTATGTTCTGTAATTAGATTACAATTATATTATTAAATTAATTTTATTAATTGAGTTAGTTGCACAGAACTTACGGGTTGAATGGGACATTCCCTGGGCAAATTGCTGGTTTTGAAAAGTGTCTCAAAGATGCCGCTTTGGAATTTCTTTTTACACGCTGAGCTCAGATACTGACAGCCATCGAGTTTGACATGCTGTATGTTTATCTTAGAGTTATCCTTTTTGATAATGTCAAAGTCAACCATCAGATTGAATTGCTCAATCGCTTCGCTCAGACTGAAGCACGCACTCAGCATTGCCTCGCCGCTCTTCTTGTTGCTGCTGCAGCTCAGCTCGGGCAACAGTGAAGGAATATAATTCGAGCAGCTAAAATTCCTGATTTGAATTATAACAGGACGTCGCTGTAACAGAAATTACTTTAATTACTTGACGTAGAGGGATAGAGAGAGAGAGAGCAAGGAGTCTTACCTTAGCCTGGCTGGTAGCCGGCACAGCGACCACTGCCAGCAGCCAGAGCCAAATTGGCTTGTTCATGATTATTTCAAAATATTCATGAGAATTCGCGCGTTTTATACCAATGAATTTAATGAACTTTTAATTTGTTTTGACTGGAAATGATATACTAGAGAATCAATGGATTAATTTGTCGCGCATTTTTTGATTTATAGATTATTGATGTATTTGTTGGTTCGATATTTGGAATTTGTATTTATAATATAATTTTGTTATTTGAATGTTGACCTCGTTGCTCTTTGGATATTGGAAATTGATAAATGGATTTATTAATTGTCATTTGATTTAAAAGGTTTCGATTTAGAGTAAAAGTGAGCTATTAGTTAAATCATTGCATGTGCGTCTCTTCATGGCAGCTGATGGTAGAGAAAGTCTTATTTGGAAAACATTTTCTGCACTGGAATAATTTATTTAATTTTAATGGACAATATATTTAATATTTAATATTTAATATTTAATTTAATTTAATATATTTAGGTATTTATTTAATTTTAAAGGACAATATATTTAATATTTAATATTTAATTTAATTTAATATATTTAGGTATTTATGTAGAAAACAAAACCCTCCCCATATATAGAAAGCACCTGATATAATGATCAACTCGACTGGAGCTCATCACAGCGAGCATTAAGAATTGACAGAGTCAAATAAATTTTAAATACTCATATTTTACTTAGATAAACTAGATAATTAATAGTTCAGAGCCAAGAATTCATAGACTGTATTCCAGATTTAAAATCAGACACAAGCCAAAGCCATAAGCATTTATAATTCATATGAATATATATTATGTATCATATATGCCCTTGCTTGAGCTAGGGCTCATTTCAATACTTGGCCGAAGCCTCTAGGAAAACATCGCCAAAAAGTTGTTTGGCTCGAAATAGCTTTAGCTTGAAGTTGAATGTCAGAGTAGGCAGAGCCATGGGAATTCTGTCCAGAGTAATTGTATAGTTGCGTATGGTGTAGACCTTGTTCTAGAAATAGATTCGAATGAACAACATTACGGAGCTGAGCATTATAATCTTTATGCACAACTTACGGCTAGGAATGGACATGCTTTTGGAAAATTGCTATTTTCGAAAATTCTTTCATAGACTTCGGCAAGTAGTTTGTTCTTGGACGCTGAGGTGAGCTGTTGACAGCCATCGAGCTTGGCATGCATGAGGCTAATCCTCGAATTATCCTTTTTGACAATGTCAAAGTCAACCTGGAGACTGAGCTCCTCCACTGGCTGAGTCACCAAGAGGCTCACATACATGCTGGCCTGGCCGCGTACTTTGCTGCTGCTGCAGTTGAATTCAGGCATGAGCGATGGCAGCATCGACACGCAGGTAAAGTTTTTAATTTGAATTGTCAAAGGACGATTCTGAAATGCAAATTGATTAGCAGAGCGAGTGGGGAATAATGGGAGTGGAAGGAGCCTTACCTTAGCCGAGCTGGCAGCTAGCAGAGCGAACATCGTCAACAGCAGCAAGGGCCAACATTCGTTCAACATGATTCTCTTTGCGAGAATCAACGCAAGTTCCGCATTTTATAGCAAATGTTCTAATGGGTTTTAAATGTGTTTTGTCTGAAAAAAAAAAATCGAATAATTTGCTGCGCATGATGCTGATAATAGAATTTAGATATTTAAAAAATAAGCCAATCTCTTCTTGATTAAGTAATTTATTGGAATGCTTGAATTATGCTATACACACAGACTTCGTAATACAATTTATATGGATATATTTAATGGGTTGTAATGTTGAACAGAATTCTGATTTGTAAATATAGTATTTAGTTAATTGATACAATTAACTAAGCTAAGTTAGCAGGGGCGCCCAAATGGCTAGAATTTCAATAAAAAGCTCACAAAGGGGTTCGTGGAGTAGTCCGTATGTCTTATTAAACAAACTATATACATATGCATATATATGAAATAAAATAAAAATAAAAATGAATAAATAAATAATTTAATATTAAAATTTAGTTTTTATTTTAAATTGAAATGAAATGACGTTTCATTATTAAACCTATAAAAGTCGCTTAAATAAATACATTAAAGGGCCATTATGCTTGGCCTCAATTCGCTGCACCACAACCTCAATGGATGCTATGTCGGCTTCAGCTATTTTTATGTTGCCTACTTTTAGGCAGTTGAATTTTAAGCACGCGAGATGTATATTAAATGCCATTTAATATCGCATTGTACAGATTCAGCGCTTAAAATAAATATACAAAAAAAAAAAAATAAAATTTAATATCGAATAGTGAATATAGATATTGGATGATCAATATTCAAAAAACACAAATAGTCTGCAAATGGTTCTCAAATCAGTTTATTTTAATTTTTTTGTTTCTCTGCAAGCTCTACGAATTCGGGCCAACAGAAGTACTGTTGCTTAGGGCTCAATGAGTTGATTTTCTGAGCCAAGCTGGAAGTCAAGTGGGGTCAGCTGTGCTGAAGATCTGAGATCTACTTCGGCGCTTAAGTGTTCTGAAGTGCTGGCGGTATTGAAATCGTTCGGTTCGCTTATTGAGTTGTTATACTTTTTATACTTTCGGCTGTTGCGCTTGGAGTGCGTTACAAATGATGTAGCGCGCACCTTAGTGGAGCAAACAAAAGCAATTAGACGCCGTCTTTTGACAGGCTGAATGAAATAGTTTGCGCTTGCGAGCCGGCGATCGAGCTGGAGATTGAGATGAAGGATTGAGGAATGAGGAATGCCAAAGAAACAGGCGTTTATCAACTGGCCACATCGGACAGGTCGATGTCGATGTCGATGTGGATGTGGATGTCTAACTGCCAATGAGCCGCGGGGAGGGGACTACTGTGGCCGAGCGCCGTACAAACAATCTGTGTGGGGAACTCGAGTGGGGATGGCAATACAAAGAGGTGTTAAAAAATTCTACTTTTTATGCTCTTAATATGCTTTGATGGACATTTGCGATATAATGAAAAATGTTTTTATGCCTCGAGGCATTGTTTTTTTTTTTTCTAAAAAGTTTATTTTAATTTTAACTGTTTTCTATCTCGTGGTTGCTGTTGTTGGTTTTGTTGTATTTATTCCCTTTGGCTCGCCCAACGCCTATTGTCTCAGTTGTTTGACAAGCGATGCGTACAAATCAAAGCAGAGCCAACGAGCTGGACAGCAGCGCGTCGCGCCACGAATCTCTGGCTCGTTTGATTAATAGCCGCACAATTGATATGTTAAGTGGTAAATTACGCCATTGGCACGCAAATGTGTCGGGCCTGTTCGGGATTGCTGTTTGTTTAAGGCGCCGCTAAGGGGACAGCCTACTGAACGATCTTGATCTCAAAGTGATTTAATTTTGAATGGAGAAAGTTGAACAGCAGCCGCACAATTATTCAATTACTTATGTCCAACAGGGCTCCACTGTGGGTGGAACTCGATTTCATTGAGCTTTTCTCTGACCAATGGAAACTCCATCGGCTACAGCTGCTGCTGCTGCTTAAATTAAAGGCCATTAGTCCAATTTTAACACGCTATTGGGCAGCAGCAGCAACAGCAACAACAACAACAACTGCCAACTACTTTAAATTTTATGGCCTCATTTATATTATTTAATAAAAAAGCAAATCAAGTTGAAATCCATTAAAATCTCTTCCATATACATTCCCAATACAATGGGCAATGTCATTAAAATTTTGCCACGCCGTTAAAAATTAAAAAGAAAAAAAAAAAAAAAAAATGGCAAAACAAAAACAAAAGCCAGAGCCAAATTCTCTGATGTGTTATAAAAATCATTTAAATGTCGCGATCGCCATAGAGTTTTATGGAGGCCCATGCGATCGATCTGCCCGCTGAATGCTCAACTAAAATGATTTAATTTCGAAACGTGTCGTGCACATTTGATGATCGATTTCTGTATAGTCTGAACGGGTATCGATTGCCATTGTATTGATTTTATATATAAATTGGATATATATATAGTATATACATATGTATATATTTAGACATGAAATGGAATCGAATTTAGAAATGACACCTTTCGCAGACTGACGTAAATAAATTTTATTCTTCTTCTCTTCTATTGTTATTGTTAATTTAATATTAAGTTTTTACTATTAGCTGAACAAATTGTTTATTCTTTTCTTTTAATTTGTAAAGTTATTATTTTAAGCTAGTTTATTTTATTGTTATTGTTACGGATTTAATATGAAGTTTTTAATATGAAGTTTCAGCATAAGAATTTATTTTGTTTTTATATATGTATATTAAATTTATATTTTTTATTTAACTATCAGCTTTTGGTGTCAGCATAATAATTTGTGTATTTTTTTTTTTTAGATTTATTTAATTTATATTTTTGTATTTTTTTTATTTAGTGAATAAAAAAGTTTTTTTGTTTTTGTTTGTGGCAAGTTTCATATGCACTTTATGGTTTTAGCATGAAAATTGTTTTTTTTTTTTTTTAAATATATTTAATTTATTTATTTAATTTTTTTAACAGTAAGCTTATGGCTATAGCTCGATAATTTATTAATTGTTTTTTTTTATATTTATTATTTGGAATTGAAACATAAATCTATGCTTTCAGCTTAACAATTTGTTTTCAATTTATTTATTTATTTTATTTAATTTTTTTTTTTTTTATATTTATGAACTGAATTTTTTAGCAGCTTTTGCTCTCTGCATGTCAAAGAGCCTTCAACTGATGCTTATCACAGAAATAAGATTTAGTACTCCAATTGGCAATTCAGTTTTGTCTAGGCTGCCCTTATTTCCAATTCATTTAATGAAATTCTCAGCGCAGCCCATAAATAAAACTGTGGCAAATTCTCTAAGCAACTTGTTGAAGTGTCATAAATAAAGCAAGAGCAGCCAAAGCCAAAGCCAAAGCAAAGGCAGCGAGCCTTGGCGCACAAAGCGCTCCAAGTGTTTGTCATTTAATAAACTACACACATCTGCAGAGTTCAGTGTGTGTGTGTTGTTGTTGTTGTTGCTGTTGCTGTTGTAGTTCTGCCTGCCGATTGCTGTTATATGATTTCATATATCATCAACATACGCGTCGTCGCATAGGGCCTCGTCTCTGCCTACAGCGCCTGTCCCTCTCGCCCCTCTCTTCCCATCTCTTTCACCGTCTCTCTCGCTCTCGCGGGAACAACTTGTTGAGCATTGCGCAGGCGTGCGGCATTTAGTTCAGGCTGTCCGCGTGCGCCTCTTGTTGTATTTTTTGATAACATTTTATTGTCCGCTTTATAAATTATTGGCGTTTGCATCGTTCCCAGTTGTCCGCGGGCAGGGTGGCAGGGGGCGGGCCGTGCGGCGGGATTGGACCAAAAAAGTATCCTTTTACGTGCACATTTTTTGGTATGCAGCGTGTGTCCAAATTTGTGCAGCGCAAATAAATACTAAAGTATATATACTTTACTTAGAGAGCCGTTCAGTTTGAGTTCCGTTTGGGCTCGGCTGGCAGTTCGACTGCGTGTGCGTGTTTGTGTGTGTTGGGCTGTGCGCGTGTTTTGGCCTTTTAGGGCTTGTCGCCCAACATCAAATTGAGTGTTGTTCTCATTGCTGTTGCTATTATTGTTGTTGTTGTTGTTGGTAGTGTGAAAGTTGCTTTAAATATCGAGCTGGACACTGCAACAGCAACAGCAACGAGCTGCCAACAAATCAAACCATTTATGTCCAAACCTCGATCGCAGCTCACGGGCCTTCGCATTCATCATCGTCAAGTGGCAGCAGTGCCTCCACAAATTCAGTCCGAAGTGCTGAAGGTGCTCCCTGCACCTGTCTGAACTTAAGAGCTGTCCTTCAATTATATAGCACACCCGCTGTGCTCTACTGGAACTCCAAGTCCCTCAGTCTCTCCCTCTCTCTCTCTCCCTGTTTTTCTCTCTCTGTCTATCTGGAGCCCTCTTCTAACTGGAGACCATAGTACAATTGCAGCTCATATACACTGCTAGAAGTTTGGAGCTGTAGCGTTTTAATGTCGACTCTGTCTGGTATTTCAATCATACCTAAAAAAGAGAGAAAGAAACGCGAGCTCATATCTCATATGAGACTCACGGCGCATGATCAATCGAAATGATATAATTATATCCCAGAGCCAGAGCCAGAGCCAGAGCCAGAGCTACAGCCACAGCCCCAGCCAGAGCGCTTGGGCTCTGTGTAAATTGATATCAACAAATTACGCGAAAAAATTTCAAAAATATTAACGAATGTGAATGATATAATGATGAGATGACGATTGTGGAATACACTGAGCGAAAAGGAAGAGGAGGGAGAGAAAGAAAAACAAAGACAGAGGGAGAGAGAGAGAGAGAGAGACAGAGAGAGTGAGACACAGAAAGAGAGAGAAGGAAGGAAATTATAGATGTATTTATATATATATATAGATATTTTTATTAAATACGTGTGTTTCCTCAAAATGAAAGTAAAATTAAAATTAAATGTGAAAAAAAATATATAAAATATAGAAATTATAATAATAAAATAAAAGTATGAATATTTACTTACATACTAAAATTTCTTGAAGATTTGTTTATTCTATTCCTTTTGATATTTACGAGCACTATAAATATCAAACTGAAAACCTAAAAAAAATCTTCTCTTCGTCTCAGCTGTTGGACGGTTTAAGCTTTTAAGTATAATATTTCGACTCACATTTAATTCGCCCTCTCTCTCTCTAGTTCACTTGTAATTTCTTTCAGTGTATTGTCGTCCCTAATTATGCCCAATTTAAAAAGGGTTAATTAAGGCACAAAACGCAGCACACGAAATGTCCCCATCCGGGGCGTTATTAATATGCGACATTTCTGATATCTTTTTGCCCCCAGACAGACATGCTGAAGACACAGAAAGAGAGAGAAAGAGAGAGAGAGAGAGAGAGTCCTTCTGTGGGATCAATGCTACAGAATATATACAATAATTACATACAGCATTTGTCATAACACCAGATATGGACACAATGTTTGCGCTTGGCGCGAATGGCCAACAGATCGCGGCCCAGCACCGAACTATGCGACAAATGTACGCAAAAAATTGTAAATATCATCATCGACAAGATCGTCCCATCATCAACAGCAGCAGCAGAGGCAGCAGCAGAGGCAGGAGCAGCAGCAGCAGCAGCAGCTGAAGATTGGGGGAGGAGGCTGATGCGGATGCCTACGGGCTAAAATGATGGGCATTTTATAAATAAAACAAAATCATAAATGATGCGCTTGGCCCAGAGGCAAGGACAGCCCCGGTAGCAGCCTCGACAGTTCGTTCCTTCTTCGGGCCTTGGCGGGGCTTTTTTCGGGGTGCTATAATAATTACAGCTGGAACGTTGGGGCCTTGGGGCCATTGGGTAGACATTTCGCGCCGGAATTCGGAGCATTGTGTCATATTTAATACAGAAATTTTAATTAAACATAATTTGTAAGGAGTGCACGTTCGCCTCTTCCCCCCACACCCCCTCCTACTTCGGCATCTGCCAGCCACCTCCTCCTCTAGCTCCTGCACATTGTGCTAGATGCTCGCATGTCTGCGAATGTTCTCCAGTTGTTTGCCTTTGATTGCTCTGCGTTGATAGCTTTGGCTTACGCTCGAATAGAGTAATTTATAGCACTAAATGGTCCCCATGCCGGTCCATGTCCAGGCCCACATCGTATGACAGCAACTTGTGTCTAGCATTCCCAGAGAATGCCTTTGATCGTATCGCAGTCCATCGATTGAGCGATAACAACTGCAGGACGTCTGAAGAGCTCGAGCAACTAACTCTTTAAATATTCATTTACAGCTCTGAATAAAGTATATATACATAAACATATATATAACTTGGTCCATCTTAATGTTAGACTACCCCATTGCCAGCATGTACAGAGTATCCAATAGGTCGAGGGAACTTCCCCATCAGCTCTGCTTACTTTCAGCCTGGGTGCGTCTCGTTCGTAGCTCCAATGTGTGTGATTTTTTTCAAATGATTTGAACTAGTTCACAATGTTGACCCTTCCTGGCTAGCCGGCTTCATTGGGCTGGCCCCACATTTTGTCGGGCTGCCTACCAGATTGAGCTGGGCTTTGGTTCGGTTTGGTTGGCTCAACGCCTGCGGCCGCATTACATTTGCAAGACAACAATGGGCATTTGGCATTGGCAACTGCAGCGGCGTTGGGCGTTTTTATTTTTACAGATATTGTTTACTATTTTCGAAAAGAGTTGGCCAGCCACAGCTCCAGCTCCAGCTCCAGCTTGGGGTCCAGCTCGTTTCAGGTTGTGCTCGGCTGTGCCCTCTCATTGTTGTGCGGCTGCTCCAATCATCATTTTTGTAGATATTCGCTTGGTGATATATTTTGGGTGAGCGCTTCCGGCAAATCGGCGCAGTGAAAGGTCAACTTGCGGCCAGGAGAAGCTGTAGCTGTAGCTGTAGCTGCAACTGAAGCCAACTTCTGCATGCTGCTGCGGCTGCTGCTGCTGCTGCCAGGGAGCTTGAGATTCGTGTGGCAGCCAAATAAACAAATCAAAGTGAGCAAATGTTTTGTTTCTGCCCTCCCCCTACCCCCCTCTCTCTATCACTCACTCTCTGTCCCTCTCTCTCTCTCTCTCCCTGTTTCTCTACATCTTTGTGGCATTGTGTTTTGTGGTATGTGCTCAATTTTCTATAACATATTTGATCGGCGCGATCTTTGCGATCGCCTGACTTTCCATTTTCCACTTTTCCAACTTCGTGTGTGTGAGAAAAACTTATCGAGCCGTTGCTATCGATGCCGCCGAACGAGCCCAGCCAAGTGGAGCTACAGCCTCAAATTAAGCTCAGGTGACCAAAGGCCAACGAGCTGACAAACCTTGGAATTTCAACCGCACGATCGCAGTGCAAAACGGTCACGGATTAGAGCAATGCAGTGCCATATGACAGCGGCTCACAGATAAAACGCTTTGACATGCCATTTCCAGATCATTAATTGCCGATCTCCAGTTGGCAGCGAACTGAACTGTCCGGCAAAGGAATTTTGAAGGCAACTGATCAATGTTTGATTTTTCATATGATCCTCATTAGAGATCCTTTTGATCGAGTTGATCTAGCGAGGCTTCTGAGTTGACTGATATATAACTGATCATATATCCTGTTGATCCATAAAACAGCTGATCTACAAATGCTTCTCAGCTGTGGTAAAGGCAGCCAGCCGTTTCCTGCTCCAACTACCCTACCCAATCCTACTCTCTGTATAGCATTTCTCTGAGTTATATAGTCAACGATCAGCATTTAATGCTCGCATGTCTAACAGCTCTCTTCAGTGTCTAACTAAACCAAATCCTGCCTTAGACAACACTACCCACACACACACACACACCCACACACACACACACACCCACACACACACACAGAGGCCAGAAGCATCAAACAATGATCACGAGTGGTGCGGGTGCGGTTGCCATCGCTGCCCAGTTGCCAGTTGCATAGATCGATGCTGCCTGCTTTCTGATGATAGTCAGCTAAGGCTTGAGAGTTTCATTTGGCTTGGTTTTGGCTTGGCTTCGAACGCCCTAAGGGCGTTGCGATTGAACTTGTTCCACATTTTGATTGTAATGCCGTTAGAGTGGGCCAAAGAGGGAAAGAGAGAGAGAGAGAGACAGAGAGAGACCGATATCTGTATGGGAAAGCTGGGGAGGGCAAGACAAATATGATTTTCAATTTGCTGTGATCGCTTTCACAAGATTTGCATTCCGTTTAGCCCCGTCTGACCATTAAACACTTGCGCCGTTGTAGTCAAAGTTCAATTGGAGTTCAACTGGGAAGAGTCTGGCATCAGAGAGCATAGAGCAGCGCATAGCCGAACAGCGTTTTGATGGCCCATTAAATCGTCAAATGGAAACCGCTGTGAGTACTCCAGTTGAAAACTGCAGCACCACAAATCAAAATATTTATAGCCCCGGCCAAGCAGAGCCGAATGAGTTGCGGCTAATGAGTCTCTACCTCCCTCTCCCTCTCTCCCTCTCTCCCTCTCTCTCTCTCTCTCTGTCTCTCATTCAGCACTCAGAGCTTAAGGTGCTCGATATACCACCCAAGTTGAAGACGCTCTGTCCGACTGAGATGCACCGCATAAATAGCCACAAAGTGTGTCGTAAATGTCGTCGCGATCATATAATCATTTCAGTGCGGAGCATGGGAATGTGATTGAGGACAGGACGGGGGGAGTGGGGGAGAGCTCATCCAGTTTATCAGGCGCTGTACAAAATGCAAATTTTTAAGTATATAAACTGCTAGAACAAGTGCAAGAGCTGTCGAAAGTCCAACTGTAACTATGCATCCATTTAGACCATTTCCAGTTCCATTCCCAGTCCCATCCCAGACCCATTGCCAGTCCGATCGCCGGAGTCAACTGTTGTGTACACTTTGAAGTTTATGTGCTTGGCATTGCGAAATGCGTTCGCATGCACATTTGAATCAATCGTTCAGTCGGATTGAAATTGCGGATTCCGATTTTTATGATTCGTTCGGACCGGTTGGGGAGCGACCACCGAGATGAGCCCTGGCTCTGCCTCCGGCTCCGGCTCTGTCTCTGTCTCTGTCTCTGAGTCTCGCTCTGTGGCTTTGGCTTTGAACTGCACTGCACTGATATCATTCGGTCTGGTGACATTTAGCATCGCTAATTCATGCCAAATCACCCAGAGATTATGTTCATAAGCACACATTACGATTACACGTTTATTATAATTTAGGAGTTTACGAAGTAATGGCTACGCGCTTCGCTTTGCATGGCTGATGGCGAGAGGCAGAGAGCGAGAAGGAGAGAGGGAGGGAGGGAGGTAGAGCTGTCTTAGGTACCTGTGCGGCCTGGGAAAGCGTGTGACAGAGTCACCGCCAGAGATCACTTAGTATATTTATAGATTAGCGACCCAAAAAGGAGCCAAGGGAAAGTTGAACACACAAAGTGCTAGCTGCTAGCCACTTGATGGTTCAGGGAATAAAGATAACCAAGACTTGGGCATCCAAGGAAACTACTCTCCAGTACAGCTCTCAGCTGAGTAATGGAGTGCAGATTTGGCAAGGGAAAGCTGAGACCAAGAGACTCCAAACTGAGTTGCGGATGTGATATTGGAGCAATGTTTTCTGATGGACGAGTGAGAGATTAGACATGCCAAGGAGGTGAAAGATGAAAGCTTTGCTTGGCTAAGACTAAATGAACAGGGCAAGGAAAAAAGATAAGGAAATTGATCTAAAATTGTTTTGAAAATAGTTTATATGGCTTTTAATCTAAGGACTGTGAAATGGTAGGTGGGAAATAAAAGTTAAAGTGAAAGTTAAAGGATTTTCAATATAACCTATGGTATGTATATATTATGGTATTAATTAAAGGACATTTGGGGATCTTAAGATGAACTTTTATATACAAGAAATACTCATTAGATTTAAGATAAATAATAAAAGAAACTTATCTGAGAAATTAAACAAGAAGAAAGATCTCTTTGGGCGAGATAGGATAGGGCATATGGAAGTAGAGGCTGAGCTCTCTTTCAGAGCAATAAGAAATGATTCAAGAGGAATATGAGTCTCATGGCTTTTACTTCCAGCAGCTATTTAGCCATAAAAAGGATCTCTTTGGGTGAAATTGAGGGGGTTACTTAAGTGGCAGCGCATGTGGAGTCGTTTGAAGTTCGTTGTGCTCGTTTGTGACATGCGCGTGGTTCCACCAATCAAGACAACAAACGATCCTCACATCAAGCGCTGCGACTCAAACTCAAACGGTCGACTCGGGCCTTTGGCAGTGTTGCAGTTGGAGCTGGAGTTGGAGTTGAAGTGCGTCTGCTGCTGCTGATGTTGTTGTTGTTGTTGTAGTTTGGCTGGTTAGACTGCGCACTAATTGAGCATTTAAATGCAAGGTAATTACTTCTCTAACACCTTCATCAGTGGAACGTCAGTCAATCGGCGGCCTTTGATGCCCACTGCAAATTAGCATATAAATTGTCCCGTGTGAACATTAACTCAAATGACATGTGAGTTTGTCAAAGAGCCGCTGCGAATGCCGCACCAAAAGCTGGCGGAAGAGAGCACCAGGACATGATATGGTGAAAAATCTCGCTGCTCCATCATTAGCATAGCGAACGTGCAACTAATTGAAAATGGAACAGAACCGAACAGTACACGACCAACTCATGAATGGCGCTGCCGAGCCAGAACTGAATAGAATCGAATGGCGTCTGGCATTCTAATGCCACTCTCTAGTCTATCGAAAAGAAGAAGAAGATGGTTTTGGTAAACCCCTAAATCCTAACAAGCGGCGCCAGCCAGACGTCTTTATGGCCCCTTACTTGTAGCCCTCGAGTTGCATTCGAAATGCGTCCAAAAGGGCAATCAATTAATTAGGCATTAAAACAGTTACACGCTTAGCCGCCCAACTCCAACTGCCGCCCGCCCGCCCCCCGCCTGCTGGTGGTGCGCCCTCTGTGGGCGAGTTTTTTGACCCTCAGCTGGGCGGCAGGAAATGCAGCGCGTTCTGAATGCCAAGGCGTAGCCTCAACGATCGTCAACAATTGATGGTTCTTCTTCGTCGTTCGAGTCATTCGAGTCGTTGGATCGTTGGATCGTTGCACAAATGCGCTTTGCATAACTGAGTAATTCGTGGCAACTGGCGTTATGCACTTGTTGCCTTACCAATGCCCATTGGCACTGGCCGCCGATCTAAGATCGGTTGGGTGGGCGGCGGGCATGCATCCGGTCAGTTTTGAGCAGCTATATATACACACACACACCAATGTATTTATATATTGTGACTGGAGAGTGTTGCTATAGCGGGCATAGAAGAAGATCATAACCATTGATAAGTGAATTCGAATTTATTCATCATAATTCATAATGGGTGCGCGTGGCCCACCTACGCAGTTAGGCTGATTCAAATTGCTTTGCACCTGATCGACTATTTTGAGGAATTGTGATTACCTCGAACTGTCTAATTGTTCCCAAGCCGGATATCGAACTAATGCGCATTTCGTGAGAGTCTATTAATAATTAAGTTGCCTACACATGCATACATATATGGACTATTATTATTTTGCTAAGAAATGTAGTTTATAAATGCTCATTAGGCAATCAGATTAGCGCAGCAAAGTCGTGATCGATTATCGTCTTCTAATTTTAGTCTATAATATATAAAATGAGATTATGTGAGAAATAGTCACGAATTAAGTTGGATGAGTTAGATGATCTTCATCAATTGAATGCTAAGGACTTCCCCGTATTGATCGTCTTTAATAACAATTTACGATATTATATATTATTATTATTGTATAATATATAAAATGATCTACAGAAATGGAAAAGCAAAGATTTTAACGGAATTTTGAATTTTGAATACAATCAAAATAAAATTAATTCTAAGAATTTGGTGCTATAATTGAGATTGCACGTTTAGATAGCCTTCATGTACGATCTGCAGTTTCTCTTTTAGAATTCAATAAAAATAAACTACAGTAGTGGAAATCTCAAGATTATGTGCTATAATTGACATTCCATTTTATTGCTCATCTTCAATTACGATCTCACATACGATATTCGTAGTTTGATCACTTTCAATTACGATCTACGATCTATGCGATGATATTTGCATACTTGGTAGTAAACCGCAAGATGTGCGCTCACTGAGGGACTTTCCCAGCGATCTGTTCATTGACTACGTTATTTCCCGTTGGCTTAACTTGCGTGCGGTTTAGATAGATTATCGAGCATTAGACGGGGATCAGCAGCTCGTGTTTTGGCCTGTGTTTGGCCCGTACGACTTGTGCAATTTTTGTAAATTCCAAAGCCAGGATCTAATCAAACAAGTCCCAGACAGCCGAGCCGCAGACCGAGTCGCTTCTCAGCGGATTTAATTGAGATCAGTGCATGAGAGAGCGAAAGTGTGTGAAAAACCGCGAGAGCAGTTGGAAATTCTACACGGCGACAAAACAGATCACAGCTTCGACTTCCGCTAGTTGGTTTTGCCCAGTCAAAATACATTTAACTCCATCTAATCTGCAACATGTGGGTACTGATCGCACTTGGTATATTAAGATATCGTTAGCTAGCCACATGATCTGATCCGTGGGAAGTTTGCCATGGTTTGCTCTGCTTGGCGGTCTGCTGCTAAATCAGTGGAAACTCCATCAACAGTTCCAGAGATTTGCTTGAACAAGCAAAGGGCTAAAGGTCGACCTTATCGACGAAATTTATGCAAATTCCTTGAACGATAAACATATTTCCTGACAGACCAAATGTCATAATTGTATCGTAATTATTATTAATGCTGTCATGCGCGATTATAAATTTCCATCTGCCATCGATGTTTGCCAAAAATATTACGTGCTGTGTTCAACCCCTTCATTGTTCCCTGAATAGCTGAATAGCTCTATAGGCCGTTTGTTATCTGCGATCAATAATCATAATTGTCATTTGCATAATTTCATAATTTCATTTCATAATTCCAATTCAATACAAACGATGGGACAGTGCGATGATATAATGTTCGGATGCGACGTGTTTCTCTATAAATCGAATGCTTTCAACTAAATTCTTCTTCTCTTCTTCAGCTTCTTCTACTTCTACTTCTATAGAGCACTAATAAACGAAAGCCATATATCATTGGCCAGGGCAAACCAGTTTATTCGATATAAAACATGCTCAGCGTAATGAACACATTACCCAACACAATTAAACATAGGACATTTGTCAGTTGCGTAACCGAACGAGCAACTTATCGAATTCTGATATCTTGCGAAATTGACCAAACAAGTCTTATCTACGGGCGATTTTTCGATACGAATTTCTTGCAAAAGGTGCGGCCAGGATGACTTCACAAATCAGCTGTAAAAAGGTGCAAAAATAAATGTAAATTAGCTGGCATCTAAAAACTAATTTAATTTTTCTAAAAAGCAATGAAAAATAATTTTATGAGCATTTATGCAATATAATTTTTAATTATCTATACAAACATAATATCAGTCAATATATAGCTATATGTTGGGCCATAAAAGTGTGCATGAAATTATGAATATATGAATGAGAAATGAGGAACATGATGAGGGCATAAATTAAATATCTCTGTGAATCTAATCTAAAGAATCTTAGGATCTGACAATAAAAAAAAAAAGGCATAGATCAAAGCAGAGAATGGGAAGATTCTATAATGGAAACTTAAGGAAACTTAATAATATTATTATATATATAATAATATTATGGCAATAGCCATATATTTATATAGTGAAGAGTTCTATATATTTATATCTATGTCTCATCTCATCTCCCCTTTCTCAATCTGCATTTGTACTATGATCAACAATTAGCTAAGTTTTTACATTTTGCATTTATAGCTCAGGTTCATTAACTTTATGACGGCGCACGTTCGCACATTAACTAAGGCACCTCGGCGAATATTTCAATATTCTATTTAGCTACTGCCTCTCGAGCTGCAACAAATGCTATGGCCTAAATGAGTGAGCCATAGCGACGGCGTCTACATAATATTTGTATAGAACTTGATAAGTCATTGCAATTAATGAATAAATTAACATTGTTCGCTTGACTAACAACAACAACTTTAAGAAATCTAAAAAAAAGACGATGCGATGATGCATTGGCTGCGACGACAAGTTACAGCGGAGTCTAAGCGCTTATTCGCTAATGGCCAGGTTAAGAGCAGTTGCCGCCGGTCAACAGAAATGATATATTGTAAAATTGTCTATAAGCCGTCAGGTCTTATCTTTGTGGACCAAAATGGTATATCAAATGAATGTTAGCGCATAGCCAAATGCAAATTATTCACACATAATTACAATAACAAAGCTGACAAAACGCAAGACAGCCAAACAAAGCGTTGAAACAAACAAACAAACAGAGTTTGAAAACAAGAAATGACTGCAAAATATTTAAGGCAGAGGATTCGATACGCTTGCCGATGATGATTTTTGTATAGATGGAAAGTTTAAAGAGATAATCAAAGGAATTTCAATACCTTTTTGAAAGTTTCTTAAGGGAAATTGATCTGAATATAGTATACAAATTTAGGTATGCTTTAGATGATATAAGTTACTTAGAATGGAGATATACAACAAACAGTCAGGTATTCAAAGTCGCCCTCTCTATGCTCTTACATAGTTAATACACCCGATTTCAGCAAGAGCAAAGTAACTGAGCAATCATACAACGAGCTGCTAAATCAAAAATATGCAAATCGCAACGAGAGCCACACGAGCTCAGCGCGAGCTACAACAAACAGCTACAGCTACAGATACAGATACACCTATAGATACAGATACAGATACAGATACAAAGTGTGTTGATTGATATGTGCTGTTGTTATATGGCCATTTGGCCAAATGATGCAATCAAACTATGTAAATGCGAACGGGTTGACTTTTTGACTTTTTGTTCAGCTCAGGTAACATGCGATCAGTGAGATCGTCGATCGTCGAGTCGAGATCTCAGTTAGTGTTACGGCAGTAGGCCTAATGTATGGCCAATCGCCAAGTCGCCTTTAGTAGCTGCCTGCTAGCCACTTCCGATATTTTCTCGCACTCGCTTTTTTACATTTTTTATGGCCAATTAAAAAGTTGACTTTTTTGTAACCGTAAAGTCAAAAAGTCAACACAAATTGTTTTTTAGCAGTTTTTTTTTTTTTTAGCACTAGAAGCTATATACATATTTATTTGCTCGCAGAGGGCTGAGTGCGAGCGTGTCCTTGATTTATTTCTAGCGAATTCCAAACGCATTTTTTACGCAACTCTCTAGGGCAATTGACTTTTTTATGGACGCTACCAGAGCGTATGCTTAACGGTAATTTCGTGTTGCTGCACACAAAAAATGATGGAAAAAGACTGGCAGTAGAACCGTAAAAAGTGCAAGCCATATGCAGTTCGGGCAAGGAGTCAGTCATCCCTTTTCCACTTAAGCGGAAAGTGTGAGCTCGAGTGTGGCTCGGGTTAGTCGACCTGCTCGACTTTTTATGGTTCCGCTGACTTTATGGCTCTCGCTCGGACTCGAGCTGACTGTCTCGCTATTTTTTTAGGCCAATTCTTGCGGCTACCTAAGCACGCGATTCTGTTACCTAATCGCAGGATCAGCATACCTAAGCTGCCGATTATCCTAGGATCATAATTATGATGAGCCAGCCCGTCGACGCGCCGTGCTACGCGTTCAACTCGACAAACAACGATTCGCGAGTTCCAGAACACAAAAACTCGAACCGCTATTTCAGCGATTTTTTTTGTGAGTGTGTGTGTGTGTGGGTGAATGTGTCCGTGTGCGTGTGTGGTGCATGCAAAAAACTTAAGCCGGGGGATTAAACCGGATTAAAAGTCACAATGTCGCACCGTTTGTCCTTATTTTGCAGTTTTTTGTCGCTCTTTCCTTTCGGGCTAACTAATTACTTGGGAAAATTACCCATTTGCTGTGGAAATTCGCGAAATTTGTCTAAAGAATTTCTTCAATTTTTTATTATTATTGTGTGCGAGCGGGACAGAAAATAGCGGAGAGGACAAAAAAACGAACGAACGGGCAAAAGTCAGTTAAATTGAATCGATTAGAAAAAAAATGAAGCTGCAAGGTCATTGAGCACATCTGAGAAGTGTCCTCAGTTCTGGGTTCTATATTTTGACTTTTTACTCTGCAAGCCTTTGTCACATTTACGTGGAACATGCAATTCGTTTTGTTTGATGCAATTTCCATTTTTTATGGCCAGAAGCGGCGGCCGGCCGGTCCGCTGCTGAGGTAATCATGCCAGGAGTTCAGAGTTGGGTAACTACCGAAAAAATAGTTCCAGGAACAAAAACTGCTGCTAAGACTTAAGTTCTTTTTATGAGCATGTATTAGTGAACTTTTACTGACAGCATATAATAATATGCAGAGCTTTAAGCGCGCACGTGTGCGTGTGCCAAAGCTGATCAATATTTGATCAATATATTTCGCCTCTTCTTTACAAAGTCCATTTTGGTTTCACACATTTATTGTGTTCTGGTGCTTGCCGAACAATGGGTAGACATAAAAGGGTTAATGTGCGTATCGCTGCCAGGTAGTAGCTCCGTAGCCCAAAGCAAATATATAATAAAGGTGCATAAAAAGAGTTAACTGATCCTTTGTAAAGAGTGAGAAGAGAAAGGGTCGGGCTGAGTTTGGGAAAGGGTTGTTTCGCTGCCAGCAATAAAACTGAAAAAGTCAATTGATAATAATGAAGAGTTAATTTCAGTAGTTGCAATGGCAAAAGAGTTATTATGGGCTGTAAATAACGGTAGATAATATGGAGAATTTATAGAAAATTTATCAGAAATTTTAAGACCTCGAGACAATTTATGATAGGCGTAAATTTTGGCACACACTCAGACGAAACAATTACTCCATATTGAACGCCTTCTTCCTCTACTTATATATGAATATATACATATACATATGTATACATGTGCTTGCACATACATAAATATAGCCCACCTCTCATATAAATTAACAACTTCAACTGTTAAAGGCTCCGCCCATGCTAAATAAAATGAGCAACTGTTAAAAATGAAGTCAATGGCTCTGTGTGCGTGTGTGTGTGTGTATGTGAGAGAGTGTGAGTGTGCGAGAAAGCTTAGCTGCCCTTAACGTGTGAGTTTTAATAAATAACCGAATAACGAATAATATCAGAGCAATGCAAATTGAGCGAGCTCCAACAAAGAGCGTGCGCGCACGAGTGAGCGCGAGAGTGCGAGAGGGACGGCTGACAGCTGAGCTGAGCTGCGCGCCTCATTCATTCAAGAGACTAACAGAGCAGCTAACAGCGCCTTAACAGTCACTCAGGTAAACTGTTGTTGTGAGAGCGCTGCACAATTGAGTGAACTCTGGCTGTTGCTGTTGTTGTTGCTGTTACTGTTGGTGGTGGTTTTAAATGCATGAGCACGATCGAGTCAGATGCTGAGACTGTGATTTATCAGAGAGAGAGACTACAAAACTCGTTGCTACTTCTGGTGGTTAGTGTGTGAGAGTGTATGTGTATATGTTTGGAGTACTGCTAACTGCCGTTGCATGTGTGTGTGTATATAGACACTGGGAGTTAGCCAACCGAGCGACACACAGAAATGCTTCTTGCCAGCGACGAGTCTGAGCAAGAAATCAGTCGTCAGCTAGTAGCCCAGGTGTGAGTTACACACATCGTGAGTACAGAGCGCGTTGCGTGTATCTTAAGCCGAAGCAAGCAAAAACAGTTACAGTTCAGCGAGTGTCAGCCACCAATCAAATACAAAAACCATAAACAGACAGAGACTGATCCACAAAGATCAAACAGTGCTAAACGAAAAAGCAAAAAGTGTTGTGAATAGTTTAACTTAAACCCAACGAACTGCCACGTGCAATTAAAAAGTCATCAGCTATAAAAAACACAAACACACACAGAAAACCCAACGGAACCCAAGGTAAGTTCGCAAGATCAAATCAAGAGGAAAAACGCGCCCACACCCAAAGTCAATTCACGTTTTCTATTCTTGTGTTTGTCTTCTGTTTTTTTTTTTTTTGCTGAGCCGACGGCATATTTTATGAGCTCTGTTTGCACTACTTTGATTTTTTACTATTTCATGCGAAAAAAATAAAACAAACACCCACACACACATACAGAGAGAGTTCAGTGCAGGCGAACATCTTTTTTTAAATTTTATGATTTTTATTTTGGGCGCAAAAAAATTGCCAACATATTTTTATGACACAACGTCAAGGTCCTAGGACTCTCTACATATTTTTTAGGCATAATGACTTCATGTAAAAAGAAAACGAACGAAAAAAAAAAAAAACAACAACAAGAGTTTCTACCTGCACAAATAGGGTTGCATAATCCCCGGCAGCTTAAGTTTTTTGCCTGCCCACGCAGCTGATCGTAAAAAAATACGCAAACAGTCGCCTTGAAAACTATTTCCTATAAATTCTCGGGCTGGACACGGTTCGAGCATCAGTCGCACAGCAGCACAGCGAACGAACAGAACGCGGAAAACGTAACGAAAAGTGCCGGAAAATCGCAGAACACGCACAGCTATTCGCAAAGAAAACAAAACCCAACACAATTACAAATCGCAATCGATCAGAATTGGCTAGCTGCCAAAGATGGTGTTCAACTTGGTTAGTTTACACACAGCGCTAAATGGATTATTATTTATATAAAAAAAAAAACAACAAAAAAGTGCAACAAGTTGAGAATGAAATGAGCAAAACGGGAAATCTGCCCGCAGTGAATTCAATCAACGTTTTCATTCTGATAACTCTTTCATTAGCAACTGCTCAAGTGCCTCAGCTTCCTCTCCCTCTCTTCAATGGACTTAACTAACTCTCTCTCTCTCTCTCTGTCTCTCGCTTTACAGATGAATCAAACGTGCAAAGTGTGCGGTGAGCCCGCAGCGGGCTTTCATTTTGGCGCCTTTACCTGCGAGGGCTGCAAGGTAAGTTCGCTCTCCACCCCACACACACACAGCCATACACTCAACTGTGTTTAGCTTCCTTAACACTTTTGACTAATTCCAACTTTCCCTCTTCCCCACTCTCTCTCTCACTCTCTTCTGCAGTCCTTCTTCGGCCGCTCGTACAACAACATCAGCACCATCAGCGAGTGCAAGAACGATGGCAAGTGCATCATTGACAAGAAGAACCGCACCACATGCAAGGCCTGCCGCTTGCGTAAGTGCTACAATGTGGGCATGTCCAAGGGCGGCTCGCGCTACGGACGCCGCTCCAATTGGTTCAAGATCCATTGCCTGCTGCAGGAGCACGAACAGGCGGCCGCCGCCGCTGCCGGCAAGGCGCCTGGCCATGCCACTGGCTCGCCCATGAGCTCACCCGGATTTGGTGATCTGGCCGCACATCTGCAGCAGCAGCAACAGCAGCATCAGCAGCAACAGCAACACCAGCAGCAGCAGCATCAACAGCGTCATCCCCACTTGCCACCGCTGCTCGGCTATCCCGGCTACCATTTGCCCGAGCACTTTGGAGCACGCCATCCCGCAGATGCTGCCGCTGCCGCCGCCGCGCTGCCCTTCTTCAGCATGATGGCCACGCCACAGTCAGCGTTCCAGCTGCCGCCGCATCTGCTCTTCCCGGGCTATCATGCCAGCGCCGCGGCGGCCGCTGCTGCGGATGCTGCCTACCGGCAGGAGATGTACAAGCATCGCCAGAGCGTCGACTCTGCCGCCTCGGCCGACTCACAGAGCCGTTATACGCCGCCCACTGCTGTCCGCCAGCAGCATCAGCAGCAGCATCCACAGCCAGCGGCGTCGCCCATCGACGTCTGCCTGGGCGCCGACGATGACGTGCAGTCGCAGCACAGCCTCACGCTCAGCCACAGCCACAGCCACAGTCACAGTCACAGCGCCAGCCTCAGCCACAGTCAGAGTCCACACACCATACACACGCCAGTTGCCATACGTGCCACGCCGCCCGAGCCAGAGGCCGAGCAGCTGCTGCCAGTCGCTGCTGCGTCCATTTCCATCTCCGCCTCCAACTGCAGCACCCACTCGAACAGCGCCTCGCCCACACCGACCAGCAAATCGCAGAGCAGCAGCCCGCTGAGCTTCACAGCCAAGATGCAATCACTTTCACCTGTCTCGGTGTGCTCCATTGGCGGCGAGACAGTCACAGCGGCCGCAGCCGCAGCCGCCGCCGCCGCCGCTGCCGCCCAAGACGGCCCCATGGACCTGAGCATGAAAACGTCGCGCAGCTCGGTGCACAGCTTCAATGACAGCGACGTGTGCAGTCTGCAGGATGAGCACGAGACGGCGCCGCGTCGCAAGTTTTGCCAGCTGGAGGCCGAGTGCAGTGCGGCGCACACCAGCAACAGTTGCAGCAGCCACAGCAGCAGTCACAGCAACAGCTCCACATCTTCCACAGAGGCCGCGGTGGCCGTCAAGCGGCAGAAGCTCAACGCTATTGGCGGTGACTCGCCGCCGTTTGGTGGTTTCGCTATGACCCACAATGCGGCCAGCGCCATGCGCTTTGTCTGTGTCTAGTGTGGTTTGCTTGGTGGGTGGAGCCAAAGAGGCAATCAACTCATTTGCCTCGTCGTCGCTGCCGCTGTCGCTGTTGTCGTTGTTGTTGTTGTTGTTATTTTTTCATCTATTTGTTTTTGCTGGTGTTGTTGTTGTTGTTGTTGTTGTAGTTTTTTCGTGTGCGGTTTGAATTCGATTTGCGCTGTCGAAATTGAACATTTTATGGACAGGTTTGAGAGCTGCGCCTGCGCTTAGAGTGTTAGACAGAGACAGCTAGCTGCCGCACACACGCACACGATGACACACACACACACACTTACACAGAAAATTGAGCTCTAATCCAAAAATTATTTTTACCACATGAAAATGAGAAAAGTTTTTAAAGTTTTTGTTCAACAGTCGCTAATTGTAAATATGTTTTCCAAATCTTAATCACTCTTAAACACAAATTGTATTTTATAGCAACAGCCCCCCTCAAAAAAAAAAAAAAAAAAAAAAAAAAAAAACATAACAAACCCAACCCACCTTAAGAGAAGAGCCCTCAATGTATTGTACATAAATTTGTTTAGTCTTAGCTTGATTTTATTATTGTATTAAGTATTCTATTTTAGCTCTTAGTATTTGTCCTAAAGATTGGCGTTTCAATAGATGCAAGCAAAATAAATTAATATGAAAATAATATATATATTTGATATTTTATTATCGATGGAGAAATCGGTTTTCAGCGGGAGTCTTGGGCTATTAATATAAAATTGGGGCTGAAAAATATGTTGTATATTATTTATATAAATATGTATGCATATATTATTTATATAAATATATCTAAAAATATATATTTAAATAAATAAGATTTTGTTTTTACCAACCACAACTGGGCATTTGGATATAAATTTCAGAAAGCAAAGATGGAATAATATATTAATTCATGGATTCACAAATATCTGCATTAAACTAAACTGATGATTAGACTTAGACACTTAAACTCTTAAGGGTTTTTTTTTTTTTTTTTTTTTCTATTTTGAAGCTAAATTATTATTGATCATATTTTTTATTTTATAGCATTATTATTAATTATTAGCGTAATTATTATTAGCGTATTATTAATTTTATTTAGCGTAATACACTTAATATTTATTGTTTGATTATTTGAATAATTTTCCAAAATATATTTCCAGCTTCCTTTATATTTTACTTTGAGAATAGCTTTTGGAAATTTTTGTTTTATTTATTTGGAATAATTTGAAATTTATTTAATATTTTATTATATGATTTTTGGTGTGCTTTTTCTCTATTTATACCTTCAGTTGTACATTAAATAATTTGTTCAGTATTCTGGATTAATTAATAAAAAACGTATATTGTTATTCATATACAGATTATTTATCAATTCCAAAGCATTTGCTGTCAAAATTCTATTAGACTTTTATAGCTGCCATATTGGTGCGATGCGCTATGATACGATCAAGTCCATTCCAGAATTGATTGCCACGCGGCGAGTTTACTTTGTACTCAAATCGTGGCGTTTGTATCTGAGACACGGGCGACAAATGGGGCGTGGCTAGGTGCTCGGTGCTCGATGCTTGGGGATCGGGGATCGGAGATCGGGGCTGGCGTTGTCAACGCCAAATCGGTTGGCATAAATTCATCAACGTAGCGACCGAAACATTTGTTGCAACTCGATCGATGATCGTGGATGGGCAATGGGCAATGGACGATGGGCGATAATAAAACCGATATAGTAATGCTTAAGTGTCGGTCGGCCGTCTAATGCAATGATTGCTGTAAATTAAAAATGCCACAAATGTTACGCACAGATATTTGTCGTAAGGCCCCACTGCTTGATATGCTGGGGCCAGCAATTGAGGGCCTAGAGCTAGACAGCCAGACAGAACGTACACTGAAAGAAATTGAGGAAAACAAAATCGAAGTTATATATGAGCAAGAGAGAAAGAGGAGATATATGGAAGTATAATACTTTTATAGCCAGCATACACTTAGAGAAAATACAAAATGAGAAGTAGAGAGAATTTCAGGCGCAGTTCCTTTCTCCTTTGCTGAGAAAAGTATATACTTGGAGAAACTGAGGATTGGGGAAGAGAAGAAAAACGAAGAATGCAAATAATGTTGATTTGAGATAATTTGCAAATCGTATTTTATCGTTATAAGAAATCCTCTCAGTGTATGTGGCTGGCCGTCTCGCTTATATGGGCTACTTGATGTTCGCGCTGAGCCCGAAATAGAGGCCTATAGACTGACTGACTGCCAGCGCTGACCACGTGCTGCTTCAAATAATAAACTTTATATTAACACATACAAAAGTCATACGCTTCGACGTTGGCCAGAATTTTAATCACTTAATTAGGCAGTCGTCGGACAGCCGAACAGTGGAACAGTCGCCCCCGAACTTTGTTTATGGCCTGCCCCAGACCATAACCAACCAAAGCGGCCAATGATGAATGGTACGAAAACTATGCAGGATCGGACAAACCGACAAGTTGGAGCGATCGACCGATCGAGCGATCAAACTGCCTGCAAAAATATCGTTTACGAGCTTTGTAAAATGTGGCTATGTCAGAAAAGTTGACGCCTTAACGGACGACAATAAACAATGAACTGAACCCGAGAGAGCAACGCATGTCATCAATATGCATGATGAGCAGCTCGGGAGCGGGACCAGGGCGGGGTGGGCAGAGCCAGCAGCGCACGCCATTGTGCGTTTTGTTTTTGTTTTTTCTGCCTTTTTTTCTTGGTCTTAACTGCCGCCCGATCGCATTCCGATGTGTGTTTTGTCGTCATTGTTTCTAAATTTATTTTTATAGTTTATTAAACAGTCAATAGTGAGCCACAAAGCCAGCCAAAATTATATACCAAGTGCAGTGTGACGAATCCGTAATAAATGCCCTGGCAAACATCAAGTGAAGCAAGGCGATGCAATTGAGAAATAATTGATTGAAATAGTTAATATGTTTATATATACACAACAAATAAAGCTACAAATTTCTCTTTGAGCCGATTCTTTTCTCTTAACATAAATAAAGCTTGTCCATTTAACGACTTTTTAATCAATTTTGTTGGAAATAGAGCTATATATCAAGTCACAGCTGTACGAAATGTATAGCTAGGCAAGTTCGTTGCCTAAGTCTTTTGTGTCCATGATAGTTTTTTCTCTTTTCTCTGTTGTTTCGTTGCTTCAGCTGTCAAACTGAAAAAGTGGTTCATTTGTATCGTTGCTCCAATCTCTCCAATCAAAAAGCCATTTAGAGAACAAAAGACAAACATAATAAAATCGATGCGACATGAAAAAAAAAAAAAAAAAAAAAAAACTAAAAACAAAAAAAAAAAAAAATGTAAAGTATAACATTTCAAAATTTTATTGACTGTCAAAATGCAGGCGCCAAAAATGCACTGAGACAAAATAAATGTATTGGAGGAAGCAGCAAATCGAAAAGAAGCGGGTCCGATCATATTACGTGGCCCATTGGCGCCAGACGGCGAAACGCTGGGCCTCAACTCCAACCTTTAGAGCGTTGAGAGGCATTTAAACGCTTTAAGATGCTTTATTATGTATGCGCCATGAGAGATGCATTATTAATAGAGTTACGACTGAGAGACGGAGCTATCTAGCCGTATAAATATATACACGTTATATGCCAGTTGGGCTAGGCGGGGCATGCAGGGCGGAGTTATGAGCACATCTTTAAAAATAGTGCAGCAGCAGCAGCAGCAGCAGCAACTGTTGCCAGTCGATAGTTAGTTGGGGAACGTGTGCTTATTATAAATTATATATTTAATTGCGCTTGGCGCGCACCTCTTCTAATGCATCATCCAATCAATTGCCGTTAAGAATTTGCATTTGAAACAGACGGCGTACGAAAAAATTATTGACAGACGATAATGGAAACATGTTTTTAATGAGAAATTATGCAAAACATGATTGGGTCCATAGCTTGGCTTCACAACATTCCTTTCAGCTCCGACGCTCGCTGCTGTGTCCGGTAGCGGCCTTAATTACTGTCCATAGCTTCCTATACGGCAATGGCCGTAGTGTTTGTCTATACAGTTTCCATATGCCATGTTTGGGGCGTGTTACGCTGTCGGACAAATGGTCAAAACAAACTGAGTATATGGATGGTATGTCATATCTTTTTGTAGACAGCTGCCAGCAGCAACTGAGTGTGTGTGTGTGTGTGTGCTGAAGAGGCGAGATCGTATTATTAAGATAAAACTCAAGTTAATGCCAAGCAAGTGTCAGCCAGACAATGCAGGAAGCAATTGTTATACAATATAATATGCATAATTGCCACTGAGGCAGAATGAAAACTGAAAATGAAATGGTATATAAAACTGATCTCAATGCTAGCCAGACTGACTTTAACCTCCAATTAAGATTCGTAATCTTGAGTGTAAATAGCTCGATATGAACTTATTAGAATTACATTTAGATATCGCTTAAATGAAATCCATAAAACTTCTCTCATTTAAGCTAACTCTTGTCAATTCCATGTAATAGCTTAAGCTGCTTTACAGTCGGCCTATCGCTGCTTGAGATATCACACACTCACACATGACACACACACATGCACATACGCACACGCACATCAAATTGAGTTAGTGCATTTGAATGCCATCAAAAGCTATCAAGTAACGGTCAGTTCCATTGTTTCACAGCCAAACGGCCAGGGGAACTGGCATTAACCCATTTAAGGGCAGCCGCAAGTTAAGCAAACACCGGACCGCAATCTGGGAACGATCTTTATTGATTTTGGATGGCCAACGAGAGAAAAAAGAAGAAGAAGAAGAAGAAGAAGTAAACTTGACTCCATGCAGCGGCGCTTGGCTCACACGATGTCCGAGTGCAGGAGGAGTTGGCTTTACTTTGGCTTTTCTCTGCCTCCCCCTCTTCTTCTTCTTGCACTTTGTGGCTTGGGCTGGCGCTGGTAATTAGTGATCTGGTGCACTTGATATCCAGCTTAATTTAAACATTTCGTACACACCCAGAGCCAAGCGCACGCACTCCAAATCTCTGACTCTGACTCTGGCTTTGGCTTTGGCTCGGCCTTTGCAGCTGCCAGCTGCCAGTCACAGTTCGCAGTTCGCAGTTCCCAAGTTGCTTGTTGTTTTTGGTTTTATTTTGTATTTATTTTTTCTCTTTTTCTTTTGCTCTGCCCTAGCCCTTTCGAGCTGCGTGCAGCGCATGCCATTCGCTTGTTGCTGTTGTTGTTGTTGTTGTTGGCCCGTTCGCCGTGTTCTCGTTTAAACGTTTATTTAACTTAAACGAACTTTGCGTGTCGATTAAAATGCAGCGATTAAGGTACGCGATGCTCAACGTTACCAACAGATCTCAGGCAGAGCCAGCTCTACACTCTGCTGCCTCCTGCTGCCTCCTGCTGCCACCTCCAGCCTCCTCCCAGAGTCTCTTGTGTCTTGATCATTGCTTGGCTCGACTTCAGTGCGTGTCCAGTGAACTTGCGGGTCAAGCTCAAGTCAAACTCTTACGCATGCCAAGCTGGCCGCATTAGCAGCATCCATCCGTATACTCTGTATCTGTGAATGTATCTGTATCCGCTTTGCTTTTGACCTGCGCGTAAATCCTTTAGTTTGACTTTCTCTCTACGCGCAGAGCAGAGCCCACTCTTAACGACAAATTTGCCCATTGTTCTGGCTGATGATGTCCTTTTGTCTTCTTCTTGTTCTTGTGTTTCTGTTTGTGTTTGGCTCTGTGTTGGTGTGCAGGGCCCCCCTGGAACGCAACAGGACCACAGACCGCACACGGCTGCTAGCAGCACCACAAATATTAATTTGTGCTTCCAGCACCTTTCGAACGATGCTCCTAACGAGTCCACACACAAGCGAGATGCTTATCGCAATCGTATTGTCGATCTGGCCATTTGCTTGTGTTTTTGTATTTTTTTTTCTGTCTTTTTTTTTAGTGTTCGCCTTATCTTGTTGGCCTTTGGTTTAGTTTTGGTAACGAAATTAGATTTTGAGGCCCTGTGGTCCACAAGTGATTTTGATAGCTCGTAAAGAACTCAAAAATTGCTTTTTCCCAGTTTACGGGAATCGCGTCGCTGGTAACCCAACACTCGGAGACTAACGACCACCGCAGCAGGAGCCGATCGCTCGACAAAAATTTATGTTGTAGCTCATTAAATTAGTGTAAATGTGGGCAAAGAGTGGGGGCAGGCATTAGAGTGGTTAGAGGGAGGGTAGAGGGAGTCCCTGAGCAGCTGTTGTCGCAGGTGGCAAAGGCTTGAGCAATTGTGCTTTATTAGGCCAGCCAAACTTCTCATATATATGTGTGTGTGTGTGTAAGTGTGTGTCGCCCCGCTAAAATAAGAGAAAAGGAAAAGGAGAACACCTTGGCCCAGCAATCAGCGGCTCTGACACTTAAAGCTTCTTCAGCAGCTCGCAACACTTAGCCGAACGAGGCACGGTTTATTGTATGGTTAACTGATATGCTTAGTGCACGTATTAAGACCAAGCAGCCAGCAGCAGCCAGCAGCAGCCAGCAGCAGCCAGCCAGAGAGGCTGGAAGCTGTGCAGCAGTGTCACTGTCAATGTCATTTAGCTGGCAAGCAAGCAGCCGACCCAACCAGGCCACATGCACTTCTTGGCCTGGCTGCAGTCAGCCCCAGCTCGAATCTCTCAGCTGCAGCCGCACAGATCGTGTGATCCATTACCAAACGTGCGCGATCGTTTGCGCCTGTGTTAAGTGATATTTTTTTGTACTTCTTTCCAATGAATACCCTAACTGCAAAGAGCTCGGCTCAATTGTCAAGCAGATGGATCAACTGAAGACGATCGTGGTTTGCCTTTTTTTTGGGGGGCAATCGAAGTGAATATTGAGCAGAGCATTTGGCAGTCATCTTGCATATGCAGATTTATAGCTGTGCAGCAGTGCAGCTTACAGTTCTTTGGCTCTTTTCTGCATTGACATTTGGTAAATATTGCCAAGGCTCAGCACACAGCATGAGTCGAGCCCTGGCAGAGCCAGCGTGCCATTGTTTGAGAGTCGTCTCTCCAGAGCAAGCTGAGTGCATGCGGACTTGGCTGCTGGCTGCCAATGACTTGATTTGATTTTTATACTTGACTTTGGTCTTTTCATATGCAGAGCTGTAGATCGGCAACCCAAAAGCCATGCCCGCGGCACGAAAGAGTGGGAGAGAGAGAGAGAGAGAGTGGGAGGGAGAGAGATGGAGGCAGAGTGAGCCAGAGCCAGAGCCAGAGGCACTCAATCAAGCCGCCTTTAGCCGGGAATTGTTTGTCTAGCGCTCTTCGCTCGGCAACTCAGCACCTACTCCGGCACTTGTGGCCCTCGTCATCAGCCGAGGGCCGTTGATGTTGCTGCGGCTTAAACTCCTCGGCACATTCTAATTAACTGCTCTAGCTGGTCAACACAAACGCGAGCAGCGAGCGTTTTGTTTAGCTGGCTTTTAACTTTTTAACTCCTGCGCTGTGTGCCCTTTTGTTGTTCTTGTTGTTGTTGTTGTCGTTGTCGTTGTGTATGCCCTGTAGTCATAAAATAGTATCATAGGGTGTCTACGACTAGCACCTATACATTTCTTGTTTAATTTGCCATCAACTGTTTCTTGTCTACTTTAAATGACTCACGTCTGTCTGTTTCTTTGCCTGGCCCATTTGCTTGCAGGGTATCTTTTCGCTTATCATCTGCACTCTAGCTTTTTCCACATTTTTTTTATGACACTCAAAGTGACCGACACGACGCGTCGCACAATAAACTCCTTTCATGCCCATGGCACCAGCTTGTTAGGCGGGATTCCTGTTTGGTTTCTGGACAGCCTCCGCCCTTTCAGCCCATTGCCCATTGCCCATCGGCCTAGGCATCACTCTGTCTGTCCGTCCGTCCGTCTCTCTGTCCGGTCCGGTCTGTTTGCACAACATGATCTGGGCGAGAGTGCGGCTTATTAGACCAACTTGGCCCACGTATTGTTTGCTAACCATTTGGTAAGGATGCGCGCCGCGTCGGTCAGTTGAAAAACGAAAAGCGAAAACAACAACAACAGCAACAACAACAAGAATCAAGCCGTTCGCCGACAAAACTATTTGACAAATGCAAACAATTTTCAGTGCCTACCGCACTGGGTTTTCCAAGTAAGAAAATAGTTTTTCCTAGCTTGTTATTAGAACACTTTTTGAACTGCTTTTAACCCGTTTTTGTTGTTTTATTTCCCAGCCGAAAAGGCCACTTAGGCACGAAACGAATCAGCGTTCAACTTCAACCCAAATCGCGTCGCCTTCTCCTTCCCCTCCTCCGACTCCTGCCACTACTCCGACTACAGCGACGACTCCGACTCCGACTCCGTGTCGGATCTGTCTTGGTGCGTTATGATGTAATATGGCTTTTTGACTTTTGTAGACATGATAAAATACAAAACGTTGCGTGGCAGTTATATTGGCTAATGGCCCGAGCGGCCTTTTAGACCATTTGTGAGTGAAGGTGTCAGTGAGGCGCGAGCTGGCTTCAATGAATGCGCACCAGACGCTTCGATGTCGGCGCGGTGCCAGATCAAAGCCAACCAAAAAGAGCTCTTGTTCTTGGCGATGGTGGCGGTGGTGCTGGTGGTGTTGCGATTGACCACTCGGCCAGTGCCCGTTGCGGTGCATATGCATTTGTTGTTGTTGTTGTTGTTGTTGCAATGATCCATTTGTTTCAGTCTATTAGCCTTAGAGATGGATGCATCTGCGTTGTATCTGTCTCTGTATCTGTATCTGTATCTGTATCTGTCTCTGTATCTGTATCTGTATCTGTATCTGTATCTGTATCTGTATCTGTATCTGTATCTGTATCTGTATCTGTATCTGTATCTGTATCTGTATCTGTATCTGTATCTGTATCTGTATCTGTATCTGTATCTGTATCTGTATCTGTATCTGTATCTGTATCTGTATCTGTATCTGTATCTGTATCTGTATCTGTATCTGTATCTGTATCTGTATCTGTATCTGTATCTGTATCTGTATCTGTATCTGTATCTGTATCTGTATCTGTATCTGTATCTGTATCTGTATCTGTATCTGTATCTGTATCTGTATCTGTATCTGTATCTGTATCTGTATCTGTATCTGTATCTGTATCTGTATCTGTATCTGTATCTGTATCTGTATCTGTATCTGTATCTGTATCTGTATCTGTATCTGTATCTGTATCTGTATCTGTATCTGTATCTGTATCTGTATCTGTATCTGTATCTGTATCTGTATCTGTATCTGTATCTGTATCTGTATCTGTATCTGTATCTGTATCTGTATCTGTATCTGTATCTGTATCTGTATCTGTATCTGTATCTGTATCTGTATCTGTATCTGTATCTGTATCTGTATCTGTATCTGTATCTGTATCTGTATCTGTATCTGTATCTGTATCTGTATCTGTATCTGTATCTGTATCTGTATCTGTATCTGAATCTGTATCTGTATCTGTATCTGTATCTGTATCTGTATCTGTATCTGTATCTGTATCTGTATCTGTATCTGTATCTGTATCTGTATCTGTATCTGTATCTGTATCTGTATCTGTATCTGTATCTGTATCTGTATCTGTATCTGTATCTGTATCTGTATCTGTATCTGTATCTGTATCTGTATCTGTATCTGTATCTGTATCTGTATCTGTATCTGTATCTGTATCTGTATCTGTATCTGTATCTGTATCTGTATCTGTATCTGTATCTGTATCTGTATCTGTATCTGTATCTGTATCTGTATCTGTATCTGTATCTGTATCTGTATCTGTATCTGTATCTGTATCTGTATCTGTATCTGTATCTGTATCTGTATCTCTATCTCTATATCTGTCTCTATCTGTATCTCTATTTTTATCTCTATCGCTATCTCTATCTCTATCCTATCTTTATCTCTATCTATCTGCAATATTCATTCTAGGGTTCGGCTTTTCCAGTAATGCCCATCTTTAGTCTGGGCTTCATGCAAGTGCATTTGTTTACTGCGCACAGACGTTTGCATAATTCACGCAAAATGTGAAGGGAAAAGGCAACCAGGAGCCGCGCCCTGTTTTAAGTTTGGTTTGTGCCCTGCGCATGTCTAGAAGTTGTCCATTGATTGCTAGCCTCGGCGGGCGCCTCGCTTCGCCGCTCGAGCTGTAGGTGTAATTTGTATGCGCGGATGTGCGTGGTGACATGTGCTTTATATATAATTTAGAGTTGTATGCTACCGTTGCAAGTTCGAGTGGCTGGTTCGTGCCGCGTCTTGGCGTGCTTTGGCCGCTGGCCAATAAAGCGGGCCCGAGTCGAGGTGCGACCAAGTTCGCTGCCTAAGTCTTTTGTTTTATTCGCTGGAATTGGCGACTCATTTCCGCAGTTAAACGACTGTGGCATGCTAGTTTTATGTATACGCATTATCAACGGGATCAACCAGCGAGCGCTTCAAACATCTCGAGCCAACAGCGAATAAGCATATATACGGATAAAAAAAAATAAAAACAGGTGCAAAATCGGTAGCCAGTCGATATAGCTCGATATCAGCGACAACAACAGATGCCGAACTGTTGACTGCCGACTGCTGGCTGGCTGAGAAATGCGTGCAACTTGTGGCATGTTGAGACTGCGTAAGACGACAGCAGCAACGACAACAATCGACGGCCCGCTACCGGTGGGACAGTGCGGACAGCGGACGGCGGACAGCGGCCAGCCAACCATTTACAAGGCAATTAAATGCCAAGCATAACAATCGCAATCATTTGGGCTGAGTTTGACCCTTGAGAGATTGTTGCGCAGAGCAGAGAGAGGGGAGCTAAATGGCTAAATGGTACGGTGGGAGGAGCGTGTGGGGATGCGAAAGATCTTTGGCTCTTATCAAATGCGGTCTATCGGTTTCACATTGCCCCATTTGACAAACAATTAAAAACGATTTAAGAAAGTAAAAACGCCCCATTGCCAGAGTGTGAATGGGCACAGCGGCAGCAAATGAAAACTGAAACAACGAGACCCAAAAGCGAAGCGAAAAGACTACCGCATCCCATGTTAATTAGCTGCCTAGGCGCCAGTCTACCAGCTCCGGCTACAGCTCCAGCTCCAAGTGGTTGTACAATTAAAACGTGATCAGGCAGCAGCTACAAATTTGTCCGACACGCAAAATGTCGTTGCGTTGTTATTTAGCTCTCTCACCCGGCCCTCCGCCTCCTGCTTACTGCCTACTGCCTACTGCATACTGTCTCCTGCCTTTGCGAGTGCATGGCACAGCAATTGTTGCATTGGTTTTTTGGATTTGGTGGATTTGTTTTCGGGCTGATTCGATTCCCAGACATGGCCCTAAAAATAAAACTAGTTTTGCATACATAAACGGCCATGCGACGCCGCCGCCGCTGCCAACAGTCTGAACTACTTCCCTAGGGAGCGACACAGACGGGGCAGCCTGCCGGCCTTAAAGTGTACCACAGTCCGTGGATCAGCAGGGAGGGTGCCCGCAGACATGGATGTGGACGAGTGGCGTCAGTGGTCGAACCATTTATGAATTGTTAAACGCCGCTTAAAAAGAAAACAAGGCAAGTGCAACAACTTGTCAGGGCGTAGACAAACGAAGACAAGACGAGACGAGACGAGACGAGTTGAGCTGAGCTGAGTTGAGTCGAGAGTCCGAGACGTTCTTTATTAGCTTTTTATTGCTAGCAATCGAATAATTGTTAAGGGTTTCTCTCACCACGGCTGTTGGCCAAATGTCATCGCATCCGGTGCCCTGCCTCGCGCTCGAACCGAATTAGTATTCTAAGTTGATGACTCCAACTGCAACGGCAACTGCAGCTCCGTCTATCAGCGTGTAAAAAGTGCCAGTTGCATAGGTCTATTGGCCGAGGGGTAAGGGGTAAGGGGCAGGGGCAAGGTTCGGGCCATGGCCAAGCAGTTGGCTGCATTGATTTGAGTACCTGATTCATATGCATTATTATCATTAATATTTCTGTCGTTCATTCATGGCACTGGGCAAATTTATGGCCATTGACAATCAGTTAGGACTATCGGATATCTGGGGTAATAATTTCTAATGTTGCTACAGCACGAACAGCTGTTGCTATTGTTGTTGCTATTGCTATCGTCTGTCGTCTGTCGTCTGCCCGCGAGGATGCAACACAGAGTTTTTATTGGATGACAGCGAACTGAAAGGAAGTTGCAGCGGGAGGGGAGCCCAACCTAGCCTCGCCTAGCCTAGCCTAGGGCACCTTGCGCTTCCGCTGCAACATATGACGATGCTTGGAAGTGAGTGCAGAGCAATAAGATCGATAGCCAACTTTGGACAGCAGATGAGTTGAGCCGTGACAAAGTGTTGCATCTGTGTAAGACACATAAAAAGATGGGAAGCTCCAGGAAAAACCATCACAGAGATGCGAGCAAAAGAAAACATTTGAATCGACGACATTAGTATGAAGAAAAACTGAAAGCAGGAAAGAAAGCGGAAGGTGAGAAGATAGACTTGTAATACTTGAACAAAAAATGTAGATATACTATTTAGTAGGAGGATGACAGATCCACAGCAAATAGATTTGTAATACATAATACAATATTAATATAAACCCTGTTTATAGCTGGATGACAGACTCTTAAAGAAATGCCGGAGAAAAGGGAGCAGTATATATGTAGATATATATCGTATATATGGCAATTTCTTTATAAATAGCCCTCTTTTGTTCCACTCTCTGTGCGTAATACGGAGAAAAGCAATTCAGAGCACGAGCGCGACGAGCAAACATTGACATGATTCATCATTCGATGGCATTGTCATGATTTTGTCCGAGGTTCATTGTCTGCTCTGAAGTCGGTCTCAAGACGCGTCTGAGCCTAATTGAAAGCGCCTCAATGGCGAAGCACACTCGCACACCCATACATATGCCAGATCCCAGCCGAGCCCAACCAATTCCATAAAAATTAGCTCAAAGATATGCGCAAAAAAGTGGAAAATATGCCCGAAAGCGAAGTTAAAGAAAAATATTATTCTTAACCAGCGACCGCAATATTTAGCCAAAGTGTCTCGAGCTTAAGCCGCCCCAGAGCCACCGCGCTTACGCAGAGCCCAGAGCCCAGACCCAAGTGCCCAAGTGCCCAAAGCCTAACGCGAACTCCTTAAGCGGTGCTCCCCCGCCAACAACAAAAAACTTGAGTAAACAAACAGCAACGAGCTGAAATCAATTTCGAGTTCGAGCTACTTAGATATTTGTGACCGCAGAGCAAAGTAAATATAGGTGCGTGATGAACGCTGGAATACCCTGTACATGTAAAAGTCAAGAGAAAAATGATAAAGAAATGAAAGATTTCAAGAGAGAGAGAGAGAGAGAGAGATAGATAGTTGATGAAGTTTATAGAATTTGATATACCCTCTCTGACTGCTGCCTGAAGGGTAAACTGAATTCGAAATGGACTTGAGCTTCAGTCAAGTCTCACATACCCGCTCAGTTAGCTACAAATTCAGTTATCAGAGTTCAGCGAATCGAGAGCTCTACAAATGAATTTGCTCTTATATATAGGCATGATATAATTTGTGGTATCCCAGCTTATTACGGACATGATCATGGCTAGTAGCTGCACGAGCTGTTGACACCTCGCCTCGCACTGATTAGTCATGGAATTTCTTGTGGTTTTTAAAGTGATCTATTGATATTTGCTGCACTGTGGATTTCTAGCTAAACTGGGGGGGCCTTTACCTTAACACAGTTGCCAGGCATACTTAGATAGTTGAGGGCTGCGAGTGGCTATTAAAATCGAACGCTCCAGCAATTTTTAGATTTTTGATGATATTAATAATGTGATTTGACAGAGTATAAAAGTAATGACAATACGATGCGATATGAGAGCGGCTTAAGGCAATTAATTGTATAATAATAATAAATGTTCAATGTGGAGCTTTGGGCAAAATTACTGAAGCGTCGACAATAACTTCCCTAACTTGACCTTCAAATATGGGGAGCAAGTCATTAGCGACTGAGCGAGCGAGCGAACGATAAACAGACAGCCAGACGGACTGCTGAACAATGCACAATTTCAGTTTCTGTGTCACTGAAAATACAAAAGTACAAAAAATAGAAAAAAAAAAAAAAAATAGAAAAAATAAATATAAACAAAAATCACACAAGTCAGCCAACTATAGCCAAGTCGTGGGGCATAATTGCCCAGCAGTTGAAGGTGGCAGTGGCATGGCAACGGGGTGGGGGCAGCGGGCGGCGGGAAGCAGGGAACAGCAGAGCTGCGAGTGCAACGTCAATTGCCACAGTCTGTCAATTGCTCGGCCTGGCGTGTGCCTCACTTTAAGCGGGTGAAATTGGGCGCTTGACTTCGGATTGTGCGACCTTACAGTGGGGCAGCACAGCAACAGCAACAGCAACAGCAACAACAACAACAACAGCGCATACAATTACAAACAATTGCAGAGGAAACAGCCTTGATAGGCATCTGACTTGAAATAATCTAGCAAATGTCGTTGCATCATAATCGTCCATGGAGCTATGGCCAGAGCTCTTGGCTCTTGGCTCTTGGCTTGGCACACTTCTAGATTGCATTGTTTTTTCTAAGACGTTCGACTCATTGGGCCTAAGCACATGCGCATGACAAACTTAACAAGCACACACACACACATACACACACACACGCAAGCTTGGCGCCGTTCTTTTGTCTTATTGTTTATGCCTCGACAAAATACGTACAAATTAAAAGAGAAAAACAAAAAATGATTTAAAATTTTTTTCTGGGTTAATTTTCATGTTTTTTTCTTCATTTATTTGTTTTCGAATACGATTTTCAGCAGCTTTGCTGTCAAGGTTGGAATAATTTTGTGAAAATGCTTGGCGGAAAATTAATAAACACACACACACACGCATTCACACTCATTATGCGCGCTCGCACTGTCGCCAAACAAAAGACTTAGGCAACGAACTTGATGCGTTTTCAATTTTTTAATTTTTTTTATTTTCTAGCAGCAAATTTATAACAACTTATTTTCGTAGAAATGCTTTTAGGAAAATTCGCCCAAAAAACATGCACACAAAAACCACAAAGAGCCAAAAATAAAAAATAAAAAAATAAAAATAGAAAAACTGTCAAACTGGCGCCAGGCTCGGCCAGCAGAGACCACACAAATGGCCACCTGATCGGAATCGGTAGGTGCGAGCTGTGCAAGTGATCTATTTACGATATTATGTCTTTATGTTCGACAAGCGAAGAGTCAACACACAGGCAGACTGCGGTACAGACAGACAGCTGTGAGCACGTCTTTTGTTAGGCAGAAACGGTAGGTGGGCACCCGAGTCAAGCAATTAGCTGGCTTCTTCATCTGCTGCTCTCTCGCTTTGTGCGTTCGCTGTGTGTGCTGTGTGCAAGTACATAAATCAATTCTAAGCTGTGTTCTTATAGGGCGCAGCAAATAAATCTCAACTGCGAATCTTTATTTCTTCATTTGTTCGTCCTCCTCTCTTTTTTTGTGGTTCAACTCACCAATCATATTTAGCTAACCGGAAATGGCGCATAACTCACAAAAGGAAATGCGCATATCCTTTCGTTTTGACATTTCTTTGACTTCATAATTTTTCTGTTGAGGTCTTCGTTTCTGTTTTATTCTTGTCCTCCCATAATCAATGCAGTTTCCATGCAGCTCGTCAACGGCGATTAATCTAACTTAAAGTTTGCTCACGCTTCGTACGTGATGAGACTGTGGTTCAAACAATGCAGAGTCAGCGAGAGAGAGAGAGAGAGAGAGAGAGAGAGAGAGAGGGAGAGAGGTCCTTTTTCAAACCGTCAATCTGCTTTTGGGCCAGACTTTATCTTTATTAAGAATTTCAGTAGCCCTACGCATAATGTTGATATCTTGATTCGATTCAATTGTGATTGTGTGTGTGTGTGTGTCTTTCTCTCTCTCTCTCTCTCTCTCTCTCTCTCTGTTTCTGTCTCTCTCCCTCTCACTGTGTGTGTGTGTAATCATATGCATGCATTTTGATTTGTCTTGCTTTTCAGTTATTTGTGCTGCATGCTAATGCTCTCAGCTCAGTGCTGTACTCAACGGAACGGAAGCACATTGGGGACAATGACATTCATGTTTGTCTGTTTGCCTTTGCTTGCAAAAAGCAGATAAAGAAGAAGCAGCAAATGAACAGAAAAACAAATTTCTCCAGCTGAACTCTGACCGCCCTGTCCCAGCTGGCACTGTGGACCGTGTATTCAAATTTGTCAAAACGGATTATCGCCCATTTTCACCAACGGCCAACAGGCCTGGCTAGTATTTAGACGAACCCATTAACCGGCCACCTGATAGACAATGCGGGCCGTCGGGTGTGAAGGTGGAGAGGGGGCTGAGGGGGCTGCGTGGGGCTCTAAATGCTCATCGCATGAAAAATTATCATCGACACCCAAAGCCGGCTGCTAGGCCAGTGCACAATGGAACGGAACGGTGCCAAGCCGGGTGCCCAAGCATGTTGATAATTTGAGTAACCGAATGGCAACACATGACCACAGACAGGCCCAGACTCTCTAGCCAACGAGCTGAAGAGCTGAAGCGCTAAGGAGCAGGCAGTCCAAGTCCAAGTCGAGCTTAAGATGACATACAATCATATTAAAAATGGTTGCCGTTTTATTTGCAATGTTTTCAGGTGACCTCTTGCGTTGTACCCAGCACCGCACAGCCGCTCAACGGGGTATGCATGGCCAGCAGCATGGCTAGCTGTTGATTTGGAATATATTTATGGTATAGGTATGGCAGCCTCTTAGAGGGCATCTCACGGTTCATCAATTGCTGCTGCCTTTGGCTGGCAGTGCCCACCACGGCGTTGCATGGCATTATTAATAATGGCCAAGTCTGTGCCGTTGTTGTCTGAATGGTGACCACCGCCAAAGCAAAACGAGCCCAAGATTCCCACTCGACCGACCGAACGGACCGAACCGACCGAGCCGACCTCGCCAAAGCAGTTTCAAATGCGACTCAATGCAATTTTATTAACGCAACGACAAATGATCCCCGAGCCGGACACTTTCTGTGTAGCCCGAGAAGTGGAGGCTGTGTATGTGTGTGTGTGTGTGGGGGCGCAGTCAGTCGCTGTGTAAGTCAGCCCGGGCACCTGGGAGACCCTATTAAAATTGAAAATGTCGCGAGATCACTTATCAGACGTAATAAAAATGGTGCTTTTAAAAAACAATTTGGCTTTTGGAGCGACTCGACAAGAGAGAGAGACGCGAGCAGAGCCGCTGTGGGCAGCAGCCATTGTAATTTATATCAGGTCTGTGCGTAGAGGACGCAATTTAGGACGCTTAGCAGGAGCAGCAGCAGCAGCCGCAGCAGCAGGAGGAGGAGCAGGCTGGCGATTGGAGTGTAAGGGCGTTTGGTATTTATGGCAAACGGTTAACGGTTAACGAATTTAGCAACATTTTCTAGCCACTTTCTTTGAGCCCAAACTCCCACGTATTCACTGAGAGAGCTGATAGAGGTGGGGAGAGAACGCAGAGAAGGAGATTGAAGCGAGCGAGGTCAATGTTTTCTTTTGTTTTTAGTTCGTTTGTTCTTTCGGAGCTGCTTTGGCCAGGTGCTAACTACTCGACAAATCCGAAATGTAAACAAACTTGTCCAGATGCTCTTCTAATTTGAATTCCCACAAATGAAAGCTTACGCCTCCCGCCAGTGGCTCCCATATGCCGCGGCCATTGTTTAGGGTTTAATAAACGTCTAAATCATACTTTTGTGATGCATGTGCTAAAGACAAACGAATGGCCAAGCCACGGGAACTGCGAGCGGGTCACAGCCAACCTGTGGGCGCGGCTCGGCTGTCGCTCGTGTGTGGTCCGCCATTCGTCTGGGCTGATGACTTCCAAACTAGACAGCAAATTGTGTCAATGAAAATATAGAAATTAAACAAACGCGTGCTATGCATATGGAATCGTTCGTGCGGGGTGGGAGGGGAAATCAACTGGGCTCTGTGGGAAATGCAAGTAACAACTGAGCTTTTTGTTGAACTATAATCAAATTTGAGCCATTTATGGCTGGAAACTATTTCCTCTATGGAGTATGCAAATTTTAGAACACTTTATTTTGGGTCGAATTAAACAGAATAATTAATTCCATAAATATATGAAGGACTAGAAAATTAATAAATATTTTTATAATTAATAATAATAATTTTTATAATTAATAATTTTTATAAAATAATAACAAAAAATATATGCCTATAAATATTTAGTAATACTATTATATTATTAAATATTTTATTTATTTTTAATTTATCATTAGATTTGAATTCAATATAATATAATTCATACAAATTAAATAAAAATTATATTTTTTTTATTTATTGCATTAAATACTGTGTACATATTTAGCTAAAATATTGTACATAAATTACTCAAAAATAAAAAATTTAAATTTAAAATGCTATAAATAAATAAAAAAATATATTTTAAGTACTTGTAATAATATTATAAAATTAATAATAATAAAAATAATTATTTTTAATAAAAGTATATAAATGGAAAATAAGTTAATTTAAAAATAATTTATGGTATAATCATAAATTTTTAAAATAATTAAATTAAAATGTTATCTTAGTAACGTTTCTCGCTGTGATTCAAATTTGTTCTTTAGAATTTTGTCTGGCATCTAAATTTCTGTTGTTAATTTATTTCCAAGGAACTATTCTTACCTGATACTTGATGATTCTAGCCAATTGAGCATGTTTAACTTTAAATCCCCGTTTGCTGCCTGCTGCTTATTCAGGAGATTGGCATTAGTTGAGCTCACCTATTTTATGGTTCCAATTAAAGTATCTATTGCTCTTCACACATGGTTGGCATTTCAGTTAAATAACTCGGTAAATGATTCGACGCGTCGTTAGTTGGCTGCATTTGCAATTTCAATTCAATTAAGCAGTTGCATCGATTGTGGGATAGATCCGGCTCGAGCTAAAGTTCAATTTTAATATTCTTAGATTACATATTTTTGCCATTGTTTTAGAGAGTTTTCAGAGCTGGAATTGCCCACTGGGAAATCGCATGGCCCAGCTAAACTAGTTTAGCAATCACTTGGGCATGACTAAGTGCCTTAAATGCATACAAAATTCCTGGACAGACTGGCATTGCTCGGCCCCTGCCCCAGCCCCTTCGCCCCGTGCTCGACTATCTTAATTTAGCGAAGATGATGCTGAGCGACAATTACGTGACCTGCTGAGTGCCTCAGTGTGTGTTCTGGCCAGGTGTGAAGCGCTGCAAGTGCTTTGCCAAATCATGCAAATCATTATCTATTGCATTTTATGGTTCCAATAAAAATATTAGCCAAGCTGCTCTGTTCGGCTCGGTGTATTTGTAGCTCATTTATTAATATTTTTGCCGCAATCGCACGTAATTTCTAAACTTACAACTGCCGCTGTACACCGCAAATGCGATTTCCGGGCGACGCGCCCGCTGGCCACTGCCTCCCGCTGCCCGTCCCCCCTTTGGCGTCTACAAGCAACCATCCGCTGGTGCCACTGCACCTAGGCCTGAGTCGCACTCGTATCTCGCCGGGCTTGCACACATTGTTAACGTCATTCACTGCCTGAAATATCAAGCGTGAGAAAATCTATTATTATCTATCGCTCGATGTGTGTAGCCCAGCTTTAGCTACAGCTACAGCTACAACTACAGCTACAGCTACAGCTACAGCTTCTAATGCCAGTCGCTCCAAACGGAACTAGACGGCAGCACGTAGGGACTGTTGGGATTGGGAGCGGGAGATGACATAGCGACGACGTCATCGGCTAATGGGCTCGACCAGAGCCAGCTAGCAGCATGTGTGGGGGAGTTTTCAATTGCATGATCAGGGTCTGCGTGCATGTATGTGTGCATGCATTTAATTAATGCAGCTTACAAATTATAGAGCGTATTCTGTGAACAAAACTCGATCACACACGAGCTGCTATATGGCGCAGTGCTTGAGAAACACGCAAAACTTTGAACTTGAGCTGTATTTGACTTAAAGCTTACGCTAATTTAAGACATGCTTAGTTTGTGTGGATGTCTATTAAAAAATATATGTGGTATATTGCCTGACTATTTCAGTTGGCATATTTAAATATGACAAGCCAAAGGGAATAATTTAGTGAACATCACAAAGCTGTTTAGTGATATAAACATTCAATTTGATTATATTATAATAGTTCGAAATCTAAAATGAATTTTGTCATAGGTTCTCATAGCTAAAATTTAATTAATTTAAAGCAATTATGATGCAAATCGAAAAATAAAGTATTGATGGATACGAATTTATATAGCTACCAGAAGATTTTCAGATATTTTAATTTTTATTTTTTTTTTTTTTTTACAATAAAAGTTATGAAACAAATTTTAATGCAAGCAGCTTACTTATTGATGAGCAATTTTTGTGTCTTAATTTAGTGAATACTATTATTAATCTTAGATACTGGCTTACAGACATACACCTACGTTAGAATAGGCAAAATAAAAAAATATATATTAAAAAATATATGAAATATAAATATAAAATTCTATAAATTAACCAAAAATCTTGGGAGCTCTGAATAGAAATATATAATTATTATTATTTTATTTATTTTTTTTTTACAAATAATACTTAGCTAAAGCATATCTTATTTATATACATATTTGTATATATTTAAGTTTTTATATATTTTTAGCTGCTGCACATGAAGATATCTCTGGTTAGTTTTACCTATAGAAAACTCTTTGTGCCAGTTAACAAATTCATTCATATTCACTAACGAACAGTTCAACAGCTAACAATTAATGGCCACAATTGTTAATTATTCAACAATTGACGCCCTTTTCTTGCGTTAGGTTATGGCTTGGTGGAGTTGGTGGCATAAGATTTATAAATAGTGACATGAGTGAATTGATTGAGTGTGGCAATGATCTCATTACAATTAAATGCACGCGAGTTGCATGTGCAGCTCGAGCTGAAATTGAAATCAATTTCATTTAAAAACCACTTAGGCCCACCCCCAAGTCTGGCTGGCTGGCTGGCTGCGGCTCTCTGAAGTGACAAAGTGCGGCCTGGGCCAACTTGTTAGCATATGTTAATTAAAGCGGGCGAGCGAACGAGCCAGCCGAGTCAAGATCTAAGCCTGCTGCCTGCTGCCAAAGACTGGGTGACTTATGGGACCGGGTCTTGGCAGTCATATACTTCATTTTGCAACTGCGACTGCGACTGCGACTGCTGCTGCTGCTGTCAATGCAAATGCCAATAGATACTCGCTCGCATGTATCTCTCAGATACAATTCGATTTGCGCCCAATTTCAACGCCTCAACTGCTTTAGCCGAGATAAATCAACGCGGCGAGTGACTCACTGACTGCAACACATGTATCTCAAAGATACAGTATCTCAATCTGTGTCTCACTGCGCGTATGTGTGTGCCACAGATTTGACTTTAACGATTTTCTATAATAATTTTTCAATACTGTGGGCCGCACAACAAAATGCAACTGATTTGTAATGCATAATGCGGCTATGAACCTCTATTGATTTATTTCCATGCATAATTCGCTCATAAACATTGTGGGTGAACTGTCAGCAACTGTGCAACATCCATATACACTGCGAGAAAATACGTACGTACGTGTTCCTAAGTAATTGAGTTATATATATAAATTAGTTAAAGCAGATAAAAGTTAGACTAAATTGGAGCTCTCTTTATATTTTTCTTCTCTCAAATTCTGTTCTCTTCAAACTGGCCTTGCTCTATGAAATTGGTTCAAGTGTAGTCGCTCAGCTGCTGTTGATATTTGAACTTAATTGGCTGTTTGCGTGCAGGGCTCTGGATTTCACGTATTTGGAGCAGGAAGCGCCCCAAAAGTGAAATTAGAAGCGTTTGCCAGCCACTGTGGCCCGCTGCCTGTTCCCATAGTGCATGAGAAAGAGCCTCGGCTGGCCGAACGTAATTTGGCTGGCCTTTTCGGCCACAGAGGTGCTCGATAGCAGGAGCTGCTACTTACTACTACCGTGGGAGCTATTTAGCTCTCTTTGGGGGCGCTGGGGGCCACTGCTTCCGCTGCTACAATTTCAACTTCGGCTTTTGGTAACATTGCGATGGCGTGACCACCGAGTCGAGTGGCTCCAATTCGAGTGTCGAGTGTCGATGTCGACACTTGGCTCACTAAATATCTGCTGCGGCACCTCTCACCCCTCCCCGCTCCCCCTACCATCACTGGACTGGCAATGGCGATGGCGATAACAGTTTTGCGCCCATGGCGTTGACGTTTTGCACTTATTTATACCAAGGCGCTGTTAACTGGGCCCAGAGACTCGCTGGCTGGAGCTGTGGCTGTGGCAGCGACTGCGACTGCGATTGGAATCTGTTTACCTTCCCTTTTTTTCTGTGCTGGCAGCAGAATTATGGCTGTCATCAGCCGTGCAGTTGACATAAACACTCACTGCCCGCAGGGGGTCGACTTGCCTGCTGCCCGACTCCTGCTGCCTGCTGTCCGCTGTCCGCTGCCAGTTTGGCTGGAACCCTTTTGTTCATCATCTGTTGGCCATTTGCATGCCCTGCACGCAGCGTTGAGCCTATAAAGCGTTAACAGAGCTGCCTTTTGGGGCCTGCCTCAGTGGTTTATCAGCGCACAACTAGGCCTTAAAATATGCTTTTAATCACATTTCCGTTGTGTGTCTCTGTGGCTGTTGCCTCAACAAATAATTCCACACGAAACTAAAGTAAATCATTTGGAAATTTATGTGCCACCGAAGCGGGCCAACGGGCAGATGTTGGACTAGAAAATATCCTGTAAACTGTGCTGAGCCTAAGCTTCACTGTTTTCAAGTGAGATAAAGACAGAGTCCTGGCAATTCGAATAGAATTGCTTTTGCATTGAGCACTTATATTATTTATATATCTGGATTATCATTATCATTATCATGTTGATCTCAATTATTTCGTGGATATTAAAACTATATACCTTTGATTTGGCTACAGGGTATAGAAATGATGAACGAACGTACGCACGTCTCTGCTTTTAGTATCTAAAAAGTGTGTGTGAGCGAGAGAGGTAGAGATAGTGAGTGAGTCTACTCTATAGAGCGATCTCATCAATATGCGCGCCACATTTGTTTTATAAAATCCATAATTGGTTCTACTGTACTTACGCACTGTGTGTGCGCCCCGTACTTGCTTGCTTATGTATTTGTATTATGATACACAAACAATCGAGACACTTATGGTCAACACTTTAGAGCCAGATTTGGGCCGCCGCTGCTGCTGCGGTTAGCTGCTGCTGCTGCTGCTGTTAGCTGCTGCTAGCTGCTTGCTGGCCAAAGCCAAAACATCAAGTGGCTCACAAGAGCCAATGACCCAACTGGCGATCAGCGAGTCGCTTTGGGGCCTCATTCGCGCCCCTATTTGCTTAGGTCGCCAAAAATGGGGCTGGCATACGCATAAATATCAAAGTAAGACATATGATTTCTGACTATATAGACAGCCCATATATATGTATATCATATATATATATATATATTTATATGTATATATCCGACTGCTCGACTCGGCTTCGCTCATTTGTGCTTCATTTTATTTGTGGTACGTGTTTGGGATCGCCAATGAGGCGAATCTCGTGGATGCGGCCGTTTGTTGTCCACTTGGATTCGTATTCGTATTCGATTCGATTTGATTTTTGGGCATGCTATGTATTGCTATATGGATGGCGTTGCAAAACCTTTCTGTCAATTGTCGTTCGGGCCTTTGCTTATTGGTACAATTATGAAGTTTAATAGACGCCGTTATTGTTGTAAATCAAAGCACATTGTGACACTTATGACAACTAAAGTAGCTCACATAACCGTATACACGGGCGTATTGAAATGCGTGTCGATCGTCCAGCTCAATTGTGCGCTGTTTATGGTAATGAAATCGATAGCCTGACAATCCGCCGCTTGAGTAATTTACAATGCGACCATTTGCCAGGCCCAAAACCAGGTCAATATATTGCTTCATGTGAGAGTTCTAAAGGGAAGGGAAGGAAAGCCTCCAGAGAAATCGTACTGAAGTTTGAGGAGATTTAAATTCGATTTATTATTAAATATTTCAAGGTACTAAAGTAGAGATTATTTCAAATATGAGGAAGTGACAGTGAAGGAGAGAAAGAGAGAGAGAGAAAAGGAGAGAGACAGAGAGAGGAGAGATAGTGCCAGAGCGACGTCCTTAAACTTCTAGAAAAATTGCATTTTATTTATTTATTTATTTTTTTTTTTCAATTTAATTTATTATTGAATATTTATAAATGCAAAAGTTGAAAATCTTCAGCGTATGTGAGAAAGAGAGAGAGAGAGAGATAGAGAGAGAATGTGCGTGTTCTCAAGGCAGAGTAAAAGAAAAAACACATAAATTTATTATTAAATATTTATAAATATATTCATATTCAAAATATTCTTGAGTGAGATAAAGAGCTGCAGCTTTGGTTTTTTTATTTATTAATTTTTTTTAATAGCATCTCTTATGTTATTTAAATAGAATCCGACTAGGTTCTTCCCCCGCTAGATAACAAGTTCCTGTTAATTGGTTTTCCCCGATAAAAAATTGAGCTTATTCATAATAATAGCAAATATCTAAAAATTATTATTTAGCATGCCTTTTTGATACCCTCCTTAAATGTTATATGAATTCACAATCAAATAAATCAAGTGAATCACATCAGCAAATAATGCCTAAATGTCATACTCTACTTTATAATTTCACACTTGGACAGCATTCAAAAGTTTACTTTGTATATCAGCTCATAGCCTCACCCATACATAGCGCATTCACTCTCCGTTCGCCTTTTATTCAATCTATTTTTGCGCTCTCCCACGCGGTTGTATTGTATTCCCTGCATCAGAATTTGGTTCGCCAATTAATCACAACTGGCGCTTGGCCAAAATCGAATCAAGCGATTGATGGTCAGGTCAGCTTCCAGCCGTCATCCATCATGGACGCATTTGTCAGAGGTCACCCAGAGAAGGCCACACACACGCAAACACACACAACGGCATACAGACAGGTGAGATCAGGTTGCTGGGTGTGTGTTACCTGCCTCATCCACATAATTGATGTCTTACTTTTTCACAATTTTGCTACAATTTTCAATTGGAAATTGAGCGTGCGAATTTCGAAACCCTAATTATGGGATGAGACGCTGTGTGTCTGTGAGTGTGTCTGTCTGTGTGTGTGTGTCCAGCTTCCCAATTGTGCGTGTGTATTTCCGCCGGAATTAAACACATCTTTTAGCATTTCTCTGTGTGTTTTGGACTCTTCTGCACTTTGTTTTTGGCACTTGCCGCCGGCGTCACACATCAACCGACATTAAATTCGGTTAATCCTCTTATATATGTCGGAGGGTTGGACAGAACGTGGGCGTCAACGGAAGTAACTGCTGGGGCCACCTAGACAGCTTAGCAGCATCTCTCTCCCTCTCCCACTCTCTCTATTCCTGTCTTTCTTTGAGCTGTTGTAATAGATCTAATGAAGTTATTATGGCTCGCTTAGCTGAGTGGATTATTTCTACACTGCCTTCTGCTCAGCCGAATGGGGAGTAAAAATCGTTTAGAGGCAACTGTCGAATCGTCAGTATTGAGGCTTGAGTACCGTCTGCCGACTGTCGACTGCCGACTGCGGACTACCGAATCACGATTAAGCAGTTGCTGCTTCCATTTACATGCAAACACATTCAATGGGTTGGCAATGTTTTTAAGGAATTCCAGTAGCAAATTGTTGCGTGCGGGCCACATTTGCACAGTCACAGATGCAATATCTTTCTATCTATAGCTAAGCCAACAGCAAACAGCATCAGCAACAGCAACAACAACTGCACCGGACATTTTACGCGCGGGGGTGCCCGGGCATCAATTGTCCACGATGTCGACGTCGTCGTCGTCTTTGTCGCTTTTGGAAATTTTTGCGCAAAATACTCAAATTAAATTCCAATTCATTGAGGGGCACACATACACACACACACACACACACTCAGCAGCCGCAGCAGAGCAGCAGAGTCGAGCAAAAGAAAAAGTAGCAATTGCCTGGCATGTATTTGAGAATTGCATAGGAAGGCGGCACTCGAATCGTAGCTGAAGCTGCAAACTGCTTACAATGCGCCATGCTCAACATTAACATAAAACAAATTATTCCAACGTGACTTAGCCATAAATGAATGAGCGTTGTCTACGACTCGAGTTTGGATTGGTTTCCTTTCTGCTCGCATCGGCATTTAGAATTTCTTAAAAACCAAACAAATGCCCTGAATGCGGCCCTAGGCCTAGTTTTATATACAACAATGTTAGCTATCAACTATGTAGGCAATCACTCTTTCATACACTCGCGAAATGCACTTTTGCAAGCTACGATGAATTTATTGGCAAGTTTGCTTGAAGATTGTCTTATGTATGTAAGAGCAACTTCTGTACAAGAGAAAACCCTTTTCAAGAAAATCAATTAGTATATAAATGTTATAACAAATAAAATGAAAATTATAATTTAATATTTATATTTTATATATGTTATATATTATATAATATAATATTAAAAATATATAAAAAATGAAATTAATTCAAGCAGTATATATTTTTTCATAATTAAAAATGTGTTTCTGTGTAATATTAAAATATTTATTTATAATATTTTTATTTTTATTTTTATTTATATTTATTAATTTTCTTTTATTAATTATTCAATTAGTGAATTAATTATTATTTTAACCTTTAATTAGACATTGTTAAAATTATTTTTATTATTATATCATTTTATTCTTTAAGTGTTCGATCCATTGCATAAATTGTAAGTAAGTTTGTCTTATTTTTAACACAAAAGTAATATGTTTTTTTGTTTACTTTATAAAGTATTAATTTAAATATACTTTTTATTCAATAGTTTTTACTTTTATAATAAAATTTATTTGGTATTTTCATAATATCCCTTTTAATGATTGAAGATTTCAAAAAATTTCATTTTATCTATTTAAGTATATATTGTTTTTTAAATTTTATTAATAATTTATACCTCTATATTTAATGGACAACTATTTATTCAGCTTGTATTTACCATAATATTAAAAATAAAATTGTATCGCTTTGGCTGAAAGGATCCAACTCGAGATCTCAGAGAAAATACCAGAATAATATTCACAATAAACAACATTTCAGTTAAAGATATAATGCATAAAATATACTCTTTTATACTTTAGACAGTCAGCTATACATTAAGAAAAGTTCCCTTATAGGATTAATATTAGAGTACTACCGCTTCGAATAGACATTATCAGTCAATATACTCTTGTTTAATAACTGCAGCCATGTTATATCACCTTGTGACATGACATCACAACAGAGGCTCAACGGCAGGCAGGCAGGACGGCAATGCAAGGCATGGCAGGCCGAGAACGAGGCCTCGATCTGTGCCTCTGGACTGTGGATTGAAACTGCGGCACGTACGTCACGATATGAAAAAAAAAAAAAAATCGGATAAATGCAGGAAAAAATCGGCAAATATGTGCATTAAATGTGCATTGGCATTAATCGATGATGCTGAACGGTCGTCACTGGCAACGTACAGGAATATATATATAAATGTATTTATATGTGTATATATATATATGTGTAACATGTGTGTATATAGCTCGTATAACTGTTAGCCGCACAATATCGGTCATGTTCCAGTTGCCCGTTGCCCGTTGCATCCACCTCTGACTCGGCGGGTGCACCACCGTCGCCAGCTACGTGCAAGGCACCACACAAGCCACCAATGTTAAATAATTTATAAATTTTTGTTGATTATTTGTGCGATCTGAGCGCCGCAACTCTGAACTTCACGTACCACACAGACGCCAGTAAGAGAGAGATAGAGATAGAGGGAGAGGGAGAGGGAGAGGGAGAGCGAGTATTGGCCCCTAAACTGTGCCGTTCGTTGTTTACCGTTGACTCCGCAGGTAAAGGACTCTATGGCACAATTGCATGCATTAGCATGCACAATTAGTCAGCCGAGTCTCTGGATTTGTCGTGATGCAAACAACTCCAAAGCGTAGCACAATTGACCGACTACTGTTATTCTTTCATCAGCAGCACAAACAGGATGAGGCAGAGGATCACTCAGGATCTGGGCAGGATCATTGCCATATAGCCGTGCAGGTGCTAAATTGCTGTCTCATTACGTGACAGCACAATAACAAGCCGATCGCCGTAATTGGCAGCCCAATCGCACAGTTATCTTAGACTGGGTCGGGATCTGGTTTCGTGGTTGTGTGGTCTAGCTCACTCTCTCTCTCTCACTCTCTCCCAGTGTGTGTGTGCCTTTCAAATCAAAGGCAACGCTGTCCACTATTTAGCCAGAGGAGCTGCTGCTGAGTGTAAACAGCGGCAGGCGGCAAAAACCGACAACAGACAGCGGACAACAGCCAACGGAAAACGGGCAACGGGCAACGGGCAGCCAACAACCAAACAAGCCAAACAGCCAAAGATTGCCGGCGATCGGCGGCTTGTTGTCCTAATAATTGTGTAAACAACAATGACGCGTACGCTTCTCTCCTCAATTGAAGCCACTCTGCGGCACTCTTCCTCCGGCTAAGGCTGAGGCTGAGGCTGAGGCTGTGGCTGAGGCTAAGGCGAGTGGGCAAACACCCAGAGCTGGCGCGGCTTTCTTTTAACTTGGCCAAGAGGCATGCCGTCAGTCGCTCGCTCGCTCGTTAGCCAGCCAGCTCGCTCACTCGCCTCGGCTCGATGGCTAGAACCAAATGCATTTGTCTGCCAGTTAGAGTTTGGCTAATTTCTGTGCAGCTGCGGTGGCCGGCACTTCGGGCCTCTTTGGGCCACTTTGGGCCACTTTGGTCGCAGCTTACTTCTTGAGCAATTCAAATACATAGTAATAACAATAATAACAAATACTAATGGTGAACAAATACGGCTGGCCATAATCCTCACACATACGCACACACACACGCACACACATTGCCGCCGCTGATCATTAAAAAGTGTTGGTCATTCGGTTGGCTCTGTTCAAACATAGAACTCGTCGGTTTCACAATTCAAACAAGTGTTTCAGTTGCAGTTGCTGACATAACTGTTCAATCTAATGCAGAAGTGCTAAACTTCAAATGCCTCTAGCCGACTGCCCCAACCCCCCCTCTCCGCCAACGCCCTTCAAATCGAACTTAAGTGCATTTGCGAACACTCATTTCGCTTGGGAACTTTGACGGCGGCCACGCCCAGTTGTCATTGCCTTCTGATTGCCAATTGCATGATTAAGCTATTACGCTCGATACTTCCGTTCAGCTAGCTCAAGATCTATCGAGAAGCACTCAGCTCGTACATGATCACAGCTAATCGTGTGTGTGCTCCTTATCTGATCTTGTTGTACATTCACAATAGGTCGGCGCAAAACCACAATAATTTTTATTGAATTTATGCAAACAATCGAAATGCCAATTGATGATCAACCGGAATCTTTTCTCAATTCTTGTAAAACTGTAAAAGAACATTAATCAGAGTAACGCGAGAATTGTCTAGTTCTTTCCCGCCAATAAAAATATGAAAATGATATATGAGGTAAATATGCGGGAAATATCCTCGATGATATCCGGCATAGAGCTGTTGGCTTTAACAGCTTTTACAGCTTTCGTTGGCTTTGCACGCACGCGCATAAATCTCTCACATTCAAAAGCCATCAAACGCTAGACAAAATATCCAAAATGGTCGCTTCAACTATTTTCGAATAATTTTTGAATAGTATTTATACATTTCCAATGCAAGGCGCAATTTCCTGTCGTAAATATTGAAAATTGTGGGCCAAAGCCAAGCCCAGCCCAGCAGTCGCGGCCACAGCCTAATAGCTTCATTACCACTTCATAAAGTCACGTTATTATTACGCTCGGCTGTCAGTGCGCCTTAACATATATTGTATTGAAGGTACTCCGATTGACATGCGATCGATGTCGATGTCGATGTCGATGTCGATGTTCAATTTCGTTACATCGCTTGCATCTGCCAATTTCAAAGCCAACTGACAGCCCAATAATTGAGATGTGCTGCACAAGAACAACACTCACACACACACATACACACACACATTCTCACACACACACTCATACAATTTTTAGTGCTATAGAAACTTTTAGACATATCATTTATGGCTGTGGTTATTATGCAAAACTTGTTCGTTCGGCAAATGCATTCATCAAACTCTGAGCAGCGGACACACACGCCAAGTTATTGAACTCACCGACCAAGCGACCGACCGACCGACCGAGCGGGCCGACATTCGGCAATCGAACAGGTCGCCAGGCAGTTGGACATGTGTCAGAAGAAAGCTTTAGGGCGGCATTACACAAAAACCAAAAACCAAAAACTGAAAAAAAAAACAATACTGAAATAAAATACAATTTGGCTGATGTAACTGTAAACAAAGAGGCCCAAAAAGCGCACTTGATACCCTGTAGCAGTGCATAGAGAACGAGGTAGTTCTTCTAGAAGAAGTCAATGAAAGAGATAGAGACAAAGATTCCCCTTTACCTCTGTTTCTAGATCAGCCTTTGGCTTTGCCTTTGCCTTTGAATTTGCCTGCCTCTGTCTCTCTCTCTGCCTATGACTTTACCTTTGCCTTCAGCCTCTACCTTTACCTTTCCCTTTGCATTTGCCTTTGCCTTTGCCCCTGCCTCTACTCCTGCCCTCATCTCTGCCTCTGCCTATTTCTTTGCTCTTTTCTCTGCATTTGCCCTTGCCTTTACTTTTGCATCAGTCTTTGCCTTTGTTTTTACCTCTGCCTTTTGCCTCCCATCACAGGGTATTCGTTAGTCGAGCCACTACAGCCACTTCAACACTATTCTTTCAATTTTGTTAATGAAAATATTGTATGAAAATGTATAAATAAAATATGCTGTCCGTTTATGCTAATTTTGATTCTTTTGGGCCGTCAATTAAATGCACATTTCGTATGGCCGCCATGCACTTTGCCATGCACAGAGCGAACAAGAAATTAATATGCATCGGAGGAGCTTTCCATTGATTCCCATTGAGCAGCGTTTGACCGTTGTTTGGCTGTGCACAGGAAATGAAGCATAAAAATGCATGTAGAAATATTTAAAATTTTATATTTGTAATTATATGCACAGCGCACACTCCGCTTACATCGATTTTAATAGCCAACTGTATCTAAATCTGAATACAAGTACAATACGTACGCCCCCGCCGTACGGCCTGAGCCGGAGCTAAGCTTTATTTAATTTCAATTTTAATTTTCGGGCTGGGCGTGGAGAGGCCATAGCTTGACTCAATTCCCACATTAAAGCAGCGCCAAACGATTCGCAAGGCAAGTTTTGTGATTCAGCTCAATGACACAAGCTGCACCATAGAAAGTTGATCGATGGACAAATACGCTGTAGAAAACTAATCGATGGTTGATAGAAAATGGGCCAGCCAATCGAGACTCTGGGAAAGTTTCCAGCCTGTTTGCTCTGTTTGATTGATAGAGGCAGAGAGTTGTCTAATGGCATATGCTGTATTTACATATTTCAAATAAAACTAGACTTTAGTATATGCTCTATACTTTCTTGCTCTATACTTGCTCTATACTCTATGCAATCAGAGACTGAGCAAGATTTACAATTTCTCTAAATATATTTAGGATATTTTTTAGAAGCAATCATGCAGTTTATATACCCCATGAAATCGTTAGCAAATTGTTGTAGTACTTTGCATAGCATCTTTAATCACGTTTTTATTGTTTGTTGCACAAATGAAAACGAAAATTCCCGTCTCGAAGCATTAACACCAGAGACAGAGCCAGAGCCAGAGTCAGAGCTAGAGTCAGAGCCAGAGTCAGAGCCAGGTCTACCAATTATAGCCATTGACCAAGTTGTCTTGATTGGCCTTACATTGCTCGTAATTGTGTTTGTTGCTGTTGTTGTTGTTGCTGTTGTTGTTGTTGCTGTTGTTGTTGTTGCTGTTGTTGTTGTGGCAGATGTCTTGTATTATTTGGTGGGTGGTGTAAAAGAGCTGAATAATGATTGCTGCGAATGGCACCGATGATGGATCATGGGAAATAATTCGTAAGTCGTATATGAAATTTGTGCACAAATCTAAAGCGCAGCAGACCACACACACACACACACATACACACATCGAGGAGATGAAGTCTCACAGCAAAGCTTTGCAGCCAAGTGCTAACTGAATTGATCAACAGTAAATGCCTGTTACTTAGCCATTACCATTTCGGCATAATTAAAATGCAATCGTCGACAAGCCCCAGGGGTAAAACAATGCAAAGAGAGAAAGAGCTAAAGAGAGTCGAATATTGAATGCTCTATGGAAGAGTTTACAGTAAACAGACGAGAGATGCGATTAGAGTTGACAGTCATATAACATTTTGTGGATCTGTTTTATGTCTCAATGAAAGAGTTTTTAATTTGGCCTGCTGAATGCGATATGTGGCATAGCCATAGTAAAATAGAATCCATTTAGCTGTATGCACATTCGATACGCTTGTTGCGCGCTTTTTATCGATGAATTGTCTAAATTATCACACACAACAGACACCAAATACAATGCACAACACAATACACAACAGCGCGCTACACACAAAACAACAATTGACACTAACAACAAAAATTATCAACAACTGATTGCCTAAGCAAACAGTCAAACAGTCAAGCAGCCCAAAAGAGATCCCAAACATAAAAGGCATACTTAACACTTTTTGGAGCCCAACAAACAAGCAGGCAGCAGTCGGGGTCAGCAGGGGGAGCATCACACATGCCTTATAGATTGGCATTTGTTTCAGCAACGCACGAGTTGAGCCCGGCGACGGCGACGGCGACGGCAGCCAACAAGAGTTTGCGCATTGATTTAAATTAACTTTTGTGGCTATTGTTGTTGTTGTTGTTGTTGTTACCCCTTTTTTTTTATAGTTTTTTGGCTCTGAGTGTTAATTTCTAGTGACAATAAGGCTACACAATAGCCGGCAGATGGGGTACAAATTGTAGTTGAACTGATTTAGCATAAGTTAACTGTAAGTGGCATACAAAGAATTCATTGACATTTCAGCTGCCACGGAAGGCGAGAGAAAAAACAAAAGACTTAGGCAACGAACTTGCGTAGAACTCATATATTATTTAGCAGCTGCCAGCGATTGCCATTTGTTAAGTGTCGCTGGCTATCAATAGGCATTAAATAATATATTTTCGGTTGCAATCAATTAAACGAGATTCTCGATTCTCGATCACAGCGGGTGGCCGACATTCGGTGTCTCGTTAGGCGTTGCGGCCATAACAATTCCATTTCGACAAATAAAGTTATTATATGTATATGACGTTATTATTAAATGCAAAAAAAGAGAAATATTAATAAATAAATAAATAAATAGCTACATGTTTAAATATATGTATGTGCTTATATATGTATCGCTGCATAAATCAACAACAATCGCGTACTCAGAATTCAAACATAGGTGTGAATTAGTCGTAATGACATCATTGAACTTTAACTTGCCAACTTGCTCAGTTGGCCCCATAGCCATACACGTGTATGTCACTGTGTGCGAGTGTGTGAGCGTGTGTGTGTGTGTCTGTATTAACTGAAGCTTGGCTGCAACACACCTTATACAACAAATAAATTGTATATCGCAATTACTGGCTGGAATAGTAGAGCTGGCCTAGACTATTCGATTTCCTGCAATTAGAATAAATGTTCGCTCTCTTTCTCTCTCTCTCTCTCTCTCTCTCTCTCCCTCTTGCTCACTCGCCCTCTCCCTCTCTTTATTTGCTACACAGACCAAGTAAATCAAATATTAAACCTATATGAAGCAAGAAAGGATTTCTTTTCAGCATTCTCGCAGTCAAGAGATTTATCCAATATCTATACTTAGTTTTTTATAATATACTATTTTTATAGGTATGACCTTATAGTTAACTAAAACTACAAGCAGTTATCTCCATAATATTATTTCTATATAATTTAAAATATTTTTTTCTTTTACAAATATATCGACTTTTAAATTTATTGATCAACAAATCAAATCTGCACTTGGGCATACCCATTTTCTCAACACGAACAGGGTATTGAAAGCAATAGCTCAAAACGTCAATTCAACAAAATTTATATGTGCAACTATTATGGCAACAACGCGTCGATCGCTTTCAATCAGGCTGGCTTTATCAAAATGTAAATGCGTTCAATTTATAATTGCCTAACTGTAGACCCCCATAATGTTGAAACAAATTTCTGTGAATTCTGACGTGCGATCTACATTGCAAATTGACGGGTTGATAGGTTTTTTCGCTAATTGATTTAATGACTGAGTTCCGTGGAAACAGGTGCTAAGTGAGGATTCATTCGGAATTGATTATGACACCGAAAGTGCCAAGTGATGCAATTGTGAGTTCGCCTTTCCCAGATTCTCTACAGATCGAATAGATGATGTACGGGCCCAATAGTGGCCAGGCGAGAGCCAGTTCCTAATTGACTTTGCATTGAATGGAACAATAGCAAATCGATGCTACTGGCGATAAGAAATCTTCTGCCACATACAAATCTATATGCATATATATCTGGTTGTATTGAATAGATATAAAGGCGTAGCTAAAGCTGCAGCCGCGTCACCAGCGAGATCCTTTTATAATGCAAATCTCTGCAGATATCATTAATATATTCGGACTATTGTTCGGACGATTTATGAGAGCCCGAGGCTCTGCCACAGACTGTTACAATTAAAAGATAAACGGGCACTTTGCATTGGAAACGCACCGCTAAGCATTTATGAATACATATTGTGGCCTACAATGGATGGATGCTGTAGGAGCCGGACTGCCCGACTGCCGGACTGCCGGACTGCCCGACGGACTGCTTTCACGTTAATAGAAACCGGTTAAAATGCATTTTGTGTAACAGTGTGTCAACAAATAATATGAATAGGTGTGGAAAACAAATGTAAGAAAATGTTGGCATTAGAAGGCTTGTCTGTGCCCACCTGCCCGCCTGCCCTCCTGCCCGGCTGCCCTCCTGCCTGGGCTGCTCCCCATTGGGAGCAGCAGACGAAACGAGATGCTGAAGAAGAGGAAGAGCCAGCCAGCTAAACATTTCAATTTTAATTAAGCATGATAAATGATTTCACTTGGACGCATAAATCTCTTTTACAGTCGCGATGAAACAATGAAGTTCCTTTGTCTGGGCCACGCTTCGAACGTAAATTTGTTCGTTGCAGAGCAGTTTTCAGTTGTTGCCTTCTGCCTTTTGGCGTTTCTCGGGGTCCCCAATACAATGATAAGGGCCATTGAAGCTGTGAAGAAAATTGATTTGAAATTAATGCAAGAATTTGTTATAGAAAAAATAACAAGCTCGCCTTTGAATCGGTCGAGAAAAAGCTGTTACGAGTCAATAAGCCAGCGATTTGAATTGATATCGTTTAAAGAAATATCTATGTGTGTGCCCAAATACCGAATAGACGACGAAACGAGTCGCTTTAATAAATATGCATGCGGCAAATGAACCAAACCTGATCGCCAACAGATCTTCATCTCAATTGCAACAACAGCAGCAACAACAACAAGGGCCACAGCACATCAAGCCCGTAAATATATATTTACAAAGTAGTTTTCGGTTTAGATAACCAAAATGTTTATAGCACTTAACGATTTTGTTATCGCCCCAACTGTAACGGATGCTACACGGAGAAATGGCTAGTAGTTTCATACGGAACCAGGCAATATAATAGATAAAGTAAGTAGACATTGATTTTGGTATTCTTGGAAATAATATATAGTATATGTTAATAATTTAATAATAAGAGGAGAAAGAGTTAGTTTAATATATATGCTGCATACCCTGTGTGTTTTAGAAAGGGGTATATTGTTTCCATTAATGTGATCTCGTTTGTACATGATCTAAGCCTTGAATCTTAATGATGGCTGATGTATTTTCCAACTGATCTCTGAGATCCTTAAGAGATACTCAAATCAGATATATTCTATATACCCTGTGGGTTGTTACGAAGCGTATGTTCTTTCTGCAATTTAGAAGAAGGCATTGCTTATTGCTCTATTGTTCTAAATTACTCTTGACCGTATGTTTTTCACTTAAGCCACTTCCATATAAATTCTTAGAGTTCATTTAGAGACTGTCATATACATATGGTCTAACTCTTTACACTCTAATCCTATTTCTTGCTGTAAAGGGTAAATCAGCAATGTCTTAGCTATTCTCTAATATCATTAAAAGTCTCTCCATTTCCATTCTATTCTGCGAAAACCAACTCTTGAATCTTTGATAAGGCTTATTGTAATAGGACATCTCCCAGTCATTGACTTTATAGGATAGCTCCCAGTCGCTGGCCGCTACTTTTAGCTCCCTTAATTGTTTTAGTTTAATTTCATGGCGAACATTTTACGCTTTGCAGGATGACAAAGTCGAAGATTGCTGCTTGAATGTGCGCAGGCATTCCAGAGATGGTGCCCAAGGTTTCCGGATAATGGCACTCGCTGCAGATACTTTTTATATGGCCAAGAAGTTGTCGGCTCTGTGATGCTCGGATGCTGGGATGTTGAGCAGACGTAAGTGCTAATAAATTGTAATACAAATACATTAAAACTAAAGACTAATTAAATGACTGTACTTAAGCGGCGAATGGACTTGAAGCAGGCGACTTAATCACCAACTGAAGAAGTCGCCACAGCCTCCGGGGGCCAACTTATGGCGTAATCTATCTCAGTGTGTGTGCGTGTGTGTGTGTGTGCTCCGCTTTTTGCCGCACTGAGCCGAGATGGAGTTCAGGCCGGGCCAGCCTTTTGTGGTCATTAATTCGCACTTAATATGCTTTTTATGGCTCGGCCAGGTCCATTTGCAACGGTGCGAGGTTATGTGTGCAAAACAATTATTCCGCAATTAAACAGTTTGCACTTTGCAAACGCAGTCAGAGCCGCATTGCCCCGCAGACAGATGGACAGCCGGCCAGCCGGCCAGCCAGCATACATATTAATGAAGGCGCTGCTGCTGTACCCCTTTCCCCTGGGAAAGCTCACTGAACAAATCACTTAAGCGGCAACAGGCAACTGGCAACTGGCAACAGGCAACAGTGCTGGCCAACAGCCAAGAGGCATGTTGCAACATCGTCGTCGTCACCCAGAGGCAAATGACCACCATGCAGCAGCCGCGACAATGCGACGACTGCGTGTTTTTCTCTCTCTAGTTTGCGTTATCAAAAGGGAGTGTTAAATATGTTGCAAGCTCAGCAGCAAGTCTGTCTGGCTGTCCTTGCCACTCCACCCCCCTCCATTCTAATTGCTTGCCACACATCTGGAGCTGGCTACGCCTGAATGTGGCCTGGTTTTGTTGGCCTTTAACGGCTGGTCATCATTGCTGGCCATCAGCTCTTGCTGGTGTATGTGTGTGTGTGTGTGTGTATGTGTGTAACTTAGCATTGTTTTACAGCCTCTTCATCTTATTTCTTACTTTTTTTGTTGTGGCAATTATTCACTTAAAGCATCAGGCATCAAGTGTCATGCTGAATTGCAAGAGAAGCGCGCAGCGAGCAGCGAATTGTCGAGCTGAGCAGTTTAGCACAGATTTGAGATCGGCCTAAGAGACAGCTGTGATGAGCTGTAAGCTTGAGGCCATTTGACTGAATAAAGCTGTAAGTGTTTATATACATATACATATATTCTATATACATATAATATAAATACGATATATATACTTAGACGGCGCATATTTATTTTATATATTAATCGCATGAATATTGTACTATTATGTATTATATTATTAGATGAGAATTGTCCTTCCATTATAATACTTCACATATGATATATGCAGAATGCCAATATAGCTTGATCTTTAAATTTTCTCTTGTTTATCCTATTGAAGAGTCACAGCTCTTTTTAAATGATAGTCTCTTCTGAGCTCTGAGGTGATACTGGCAAAGCTTCTATAATAAAGTGTTCTCTGAAATTCCTTATTAAGATCTCAGCTCTTTACCCCTTCAACTGTTCTCTACTTATATAAGCTTTCATACATACTATAGACTATTTCTATAGCTCCCTATCCCTCTTTCTCTTTCTCATCCCATCTCATATAATCATTTAATATAACATACATAACATACTATTTCTATAGCTATCTCTCTCTCTCTCTCTCTCTCCCTCTCTAATCTCATCTCATGTCATCAGCTCCTATACCAACTAATACGCCCTTGCAGATCTGCTCTTCAGCTGACGAATGTCGCCTTGGCTCAATGCAGCTAAATGCTTTGGGGGCATTTATGACAAAATCGAAAACGTAATATAAAGAGTAGAGGCAAAAAAAAGAAAAAAAAAAAAAAACGGGCATGGCATGCCCTGACCTGGCCTTTAATTCCGGCAATTGTTCTATTAATAAAGTAATTCCAAAACGATTAAGAGCAGCGGCGGAGACAAACCGCACTGAAACTCTGCATTCCGTGATGAATGCCGTGCGTTTCGCCTCGGCCGGCCGTGGCCGGCATGGCTGGATGGTTGATGGCTTCGCTGGCAACTCATTTGGACATTTATAGCTCGCCAAGATGAGTGGTCACAAATGCGTGGCAGATACATCCAGCAGCCAGCAGTCCGCAGTTCGCAGTCCGGCTGCTGCGGTGAACTTTTACGAGGGGGTAAGCTTTTCGCCAACAGTTATAAATCACTTGAGGCTGCTGCGGTGGCCAACAGTTGCACACACACACACACATATACACATATGCATAGGCGACGCTTTCCTTGGCTGACGTTGCGGCGCCATAAATTTAATTTGAAATTAATTTTTTTGCTGCTGCGGCTGCTGCTGTTGCTGGCGAATGGGGCAGCTACCAGAGGCAGCTTACTCTATGCCACAGTGTTGCACAAATGGCTGGGTCATCAAAATGCTAAGCTATGTAAATGATAAGCACAATGCACGAGCTGCTCAGCCCCCAACACTGCAGCCAAGGCAGAGGCAGAGGCAGAGACTGAAGCAGAGGCAGAGGCAGAGGCAGAGGCAGAGAGACTGAGGCTGAGAGACTTTGGCTTATTTTTGCACGCCAACTAAATATGGTAAGGCACGCATTTGTTGTAAAATGCAAAATTGAATATCGAGTGCAGGAGTTGGGCCAACAGCAGCAACAACAACAACAACAACAGCCATGAGTCGAAACGAAGTAGAAGTCAAAGTCAGAGTCGGCGGAAGCTGGCTGCATGAGCAGCGACTGCTTTTGGGGGTTTTGGTAATTATGAGCAATGCACTCGATAAAAAATTGAAGTTTTCATTTCGCGAAAGTTGCTGCCACATTTGAATGCCCAAAATGTGGCAGGCCGAACCGGACCGAAACATTTATTGTTCCGCCCGTTAAGGCAAGAAGCGCAACAACAACGGCCGAAAACAAAAGACATCGCGACGTCGCTGGCTGCAAGTGGAGCCAAAGGCGACCGCAAGGGCATGCGAACTAAATTTCGTACAATTATGAGAGATCCAGAGAGCGGGTAGCCCGAAAAGGATGGGGGGGTTAGTCAGCAAGATGATGAAGCAACTGGGCAAACGGTAGCAGTAACCGCAACAAAACAATCGAGCTGCATGTGGGAGGTCCTGCAACAGTTGCAACAGTTGCAGTTGCAACTGCTACTGCTACTGCTACTGCAACCCCACATAATGACAACAACAACAGCAACAGCAACAACAACAACCGCAATGGCCATGCCAAGGTAGACCACCAGGTGAGCATTGGCTTTGCATGCAAATTTCCCTCAATGGCAGGCGACAAACTTACGAATTGCTCATGTCAATGCACGCTACGGGCAGCGGGTGCCGGCTGGTGGTGCTGGTGGGTGGGTGGTGCGGCTGGTGGCGATGCACAGGAAATGGGCGCCACGATCATAATCTCTATGGGAAGCTGTTGCAGAAAGTAGCAGCTACTGCTGCTGCTCCTGCTGCTCCTGCTGCTCCTGCTTTCCTATGCTGATTGGCATTAATAATGGATTATCACGATCATGTGGCTATGGGGTGTATGGAAATATCGAGCGAGAACAACAGCAGCATCTACTACGAATTTTGCTTTCCTTAACAGCAGTTTTTGCTTTTTGGATTTTTTTTCTTTGGTTTTTTTTATTCATATCGTGCGATCATCAAATAATGTGAACGTGTGATCAACGCTTCGGCCGTTGGGCTGTTGGGCTGGGAGCGAACTGGCACTCGGGCGCTCAGCGGTCTCTCTGCCTCGTGTGTTACACTAACTTATTTATGCGAAATATTTTGAAATCGTGTTTGGCAGTGTGCAGCGTGCGCTCGATCGGACAGAAGGCACAACTGGACAGCGAGCCAAGCGCGCTGGGCCCAAACTCTCATACGTGGCTCACTCGGTCCCGGCCTCGGTCAACAGCATCGTCATCGTCTTCATCTTCATTTTGGTACCAGGCTTAAGCTGCAGCAGCAGCAGCAGCAGCCACAGCCACAGAAGAAGCAGCAGCAGCACCACCAAAAAACAACGTGACCCTCTTTTTGCGCCTGTAGATCACGAATTATTCAGAATTTTTGTTATTCTCTTTGGTTTTTTTTTGTTTTTATGTACTCTTTAAGTGGGGCATGCTCAATAGTTATTTAAGGTTGGGCTGAGAAAGAGATAGCAAATGTATAAGCTTCTATTAGGGACATTTTCAATTCATTGAATATTTATGACAATTAAATTAGTCAAATATTATAAAATATTTTAGGTATTAAGAATTTAAAGAGACTATAAATAATTTTAGTAATACACTAATTTTTCTTAATTATAATAAGTTATACCTATTATATTTAATTATTTAATATAAATGAATTTATTTTTTATATTTTTTAAATTTGATAATAATAGTTTCAATATTGTTATATTTCATATTACTATTATAATATTATAATAATTATTCTTTTTACATTACATGATACATGATAATATTTATTATTTAATCATTTTTTCATTTATAATATTAATTGTTTTTTATTGCAGGACTGTTTTTTAGGTATATATATTTTATTGAAATATTTAGAATATTTTATTTAATAAAACATTTTATTATTTTATAATTTAAAAAATTTTTGATAATGTTTGAAAGATATATATATTTTTTTAATTTTACTATTTTAACATTTATTGATTCTATATTATTATTTTTTTTTATATATTTTATTATTTATCGTTTATTTTATTTAATTTTTTAAAATTATATTTCAAATATTTTTGTTCTACTTTTTGGGTCCATTATATATTTTAGGAAAATCTGATCATAAAATTCTTTTTAGAATCAATCTAAAGTGCATAAAAAATTCGTATAAATCTTTACATTCCTTGCATTTATATGTGTACATACATATATAAATATATATATATTTGTTGTTGTTCTTTTTTGGGTGAACGCGATTTGGATATTTGTAGCTGTTGCTGTTGTTGTTGTTGTTGTTGTTATTGTTGTGCGCTTCTGCTGTGCTTTTGCATTTTAAGCGCAGTTCACAAAATGCTTTTGGCTTGTTATGAGTCATGTGAAAGCGCCGAAAAGAAGATTTCGAGTCGAAGTGGAGCTCGAAGTCGAAGTCGGAGTTTGAGTTGGAGTCAAAGGCAAAGTCAAAGAAGTCGAAGGCAAAGATTTTAGCTAGCGAGCGAAGGAGCGAGCCAGATTTTTGGCTGATTGTGAAAATTATGTTTGCTTTGAGCGCAGCGGACACACGAGGACAACAACAACAACAGCCACAGCCACAGCAACATGAGCTGCAGGTTCATGTGGCGGTGAAAGGCTACCATCATCATCATAAGCAGCAGCAGCAGCAGCAACAGCAACAACAACTGCAGCAGCAGCAACAGCAACAAAAATGTTGCAGGTCCGAGGCCTAATCATCATTACCATTGTTATTAACATGATTATCTGCATTATGCGCCAGGCCCCAAGAGCAAGTTGAAAGTTCAGAGACGGCGTTTAAGCATGATTATGAATTGGGTCAACGTGCGGTCGCCTCTGCCAATGTTTCAGCTGCCTTCTGCATCTTCTTTCTTCTGTTGTTGCGGGCTGCTCAATTATGCCAAAGTTAGCTGCATGCGTTTGGGCCCAAATGGTTTTTGGCATTGGTATTGGCCAAAACGAAGGCCTGCCAGCCAAATCAAATGAAAATGAGACGTATCGCAAAAATGCAAGTCCGAGCAGCGCTACGATTGACAGGTGACATTTGAGCTAGCCTAATCCAGCCCTGACTCTCTCTCTCTCTCTCTCTCCATCTCTCTCACCGTCTGTCTCTCTCGCTCCGCTCTCACACACACACCCGCTGTATAAGGCGCTGTGGCAGATGAATCTCTGTGGAAACGTGTCTCGCTATTGATGCGGCTTATTATATGCAAATTTGAACCACGCAAAACAACGATCCGCAGCGAATGTCCCCAGCCAGGAACAGACCGAATCTGTGTGCTGCCCATAAAGAACAAATGTCAGCCAGGCGGTACACATTCACATATCTGCTGCACGGATACTCTGTGCCAAGTGGGGTATGGGTGTGCTAGAAGTAGGGTAATACAAAAAGCTAAGGGGTCTGAAGAGAGCTATAAAGTAACTAGTTTTAGTGATTGTTGCTTAGAATTTTTAAATAATTTTTATCCAAATCCACGTACACAAACTATTGTAATATTTATTTTATTTTATTATTGTATCGAATTTTTTTTACTTAGATATTATATATATTAGAAATAAGACGAACAGTTTTTTATTGTTATTATATATAATTATTTTGTTTAAAATATTTATTCTTATTTTTAGGAGAGAGAGGAGAATTATTTATATATAATTTATTAACTTTTTTAATTTTATATTTATATATTCGTTTTTTATATAAACTGATTGTATAAAAAAAAAAAATTGAATTTTATATTTATATAAATTAATTTTATTTATTCTTTATTCATATATTTTAAATTTATAATGTGTTTACATTATGAACCAATAATTGACATGTTATTTAAATTAATATTTATGTAAACTGTTTAATGAAATTAAGCTAATATATGTATAAAAAATTTAATGAAAAATATTAGTAAAATAAATCAACTTTCCTGCTCGAATTTCCATTAAATAAATTTATTTAAAGAGTATTTAAATGTTTGTCAAATTTCCAGCTCTGCTCTGCTGCTTTTCTAGCCTGCGTAAATTCACAAAATATTGACACCGTGTCGCGGCCGACTTGACAGTGATCGAAATGTGTCTTGGCTAGCAACAACAACAACAACAACAACAACGACAATCGGCAACGGCATAGGGACAAAAGTAGCATTGCTTGGCCTCTTCTTCTTCTCCTTCTACTTGTTGTTGTTGTTCGTTTTGCTGTTGCTTTTCAGCAATTGCGGGCGGTTTGTTTGTGACGTTTGCCTAACAAGAAGAAAATTGCTGCAATTCTTTACAAGTTTGAGCGGCAGCAGTCGCTGGCCACGTCCAGTTGGGCCATTCCCATGGCCGAGGCGATCCGCTCGGACTGCTCCTGTTAGCCCGCGCCGGAGGTTTTGGCCACTTCAATGCGTTCGCCATGCGTTTGTCATGCCAAAAGTGTAGTAAATTGTGTTGCACTTAAGTCAACACATGCGACGGCATCTGTGCTGTGCCTGTGGCCTGGCTCAGAGCTGATCTCAGTGCCATGGCCCAACTGATTTAGCCAATTTGCATGTGGGGAACGAGTCCGCGTTGCAGGGCTCGAAATAGAAAGAGCAGAAAAACAGATTTCTGCGCTCTATTTTGACTTTGATAGATGTCTCTCAGTTGGCTTTGTTGTGCATGTGTGTGTGTGTGTGTGTGTGTGTGTGAGGAGATGTGAACGATATGATTATGTGTGGGATCATGGGGATCATTCAACCGGAATTGGACTTTTGCCCGACAATGGAAAGCTAAATATTGATAATTGAAAGAGCTATTCGAGTCGAATAACCATAGAACTTGAATAATGATAGCAAATATTAAATCCTTTCTATTACATATAATTATTTATGTATACTCTTTTTTTATGGAGTCGATTAGTCATAAAGATTCTCAAGCAGACTTTAAATATTTTTTTTTTAAATATTACATTTTTTTATTCCACTTTGAAGAGATAATGAATTCTTCAGCTTGATCTACTTATTAAATTCAGTTCTCTCATTGCATTTCTTAAGGAGATTCCTAAGAGTAAATCTAATATTTTCAGCAAATATTAATATATTTTCTATGAGTTAGTTAATTCCCTGGCTTGAACTACTGAAGGGAATTACTTGAGTCGAATACTGCTAGAGGTTCTCAGGCTGATCTTAAATATTTTTTTAAATATAAAAACTTATTCTATTACATCTACAACATTATTCCACTTCTCATGTAGACTCTTCAGAGCAGCTTTAATATTTTTAGCAAGTATCAAAGCTGGTTTTCTATCACAAATCCTAGCTGAACTATTTCTGTGAATTTTATTTGCTTAACTATGCCGCAATGAGGTCAGTTGCTCTGGCCAAGTCCTGACCTCTGGCTTGTGGCAAGCTAGGGCTCATTATGAGCCCAAAATGAATGCAAAGCGGCTGCATTAATGTCACATCGTTCCACTGGGCATCCACTGGGCAATTAAGTGTGCTGCGTGCCACTCCGGCTGGCTGCCTCAGCTGGCTGTCCGTGCTGTCTGGCTATGCAAACTTTTCCTGCTGCTGCCTATCAGCTGGTTTGTAGGTTGCTTATCATGCCGCCACACTCTCACTATTCAACAGCCGCTTCTCTCTGTATGTATGGGTGTGTGTGTGTGTGTTTGTTGTGTGTCGTTGCACAAAATTTGCAATTATAATTTTGCGCCTTCAGAGTCGCCGAGTCGGCGAGTCGCCGAGCCGCTGAGAGTGCGCGAGACTCTGTGGCGGTACTTTTTGAGCTTTTGCGGCTTTGACTCTTTCAGATGGTTTCAGACGCTGCCGCAACGATTAAATCTCTTACTTTGAGCTGGTCCACGTTCTGGGGTCCAGCTAGCAAGCCAGCCAGCTAGCCAGCTAGCCAGCCTGCCAGCCAGCCCACAGAGCGTAGTTCAACAATTGAATTTTTTAAGTCTAAGCCGCAGCATGTAGCATCCAGTCCAGCCCCCCATTTGGTTAGCTAGTCCTTTGCATGTCTCGGAGTACCCCAGAGACTCCCTCAAAGCCGCCACAAGCGCAGCTAATTGGATTTCTCTCCTGGGAGAGCCAGTTCGCCTGGCCCCAGCTCCGACTACGTAAACCATATCGATAATGTCTTGATCAGACAGCAGTCGCCATCGCCGTCGCCGTCGCCGTTGCCGTCGCAGTCTAAGCTCCTCGTCTGTGGCCAAATTGTAATAGTAAAGCACACGGCAAGAAATTGTGGCATCTCTCATGGCATTCATGGCCCATGCGGGGCTACACTTTCGCCTCTAACATTTCGCTCAGTGTATGACGTTGTACTTGCCTGTGCTTTGTGTTGTTGTTGTTGCTTTCTTCCTCTTGCCGCAGATGAATGATTTCGGCTGGGGAACGCGTGTAAAGCAGCAATTAATTTGTACTACGTAACATACAAAAAGAGAGTTGCGGCGCACATGGAACTGGGGAACTAGCGATGGCAGCGTGACTCGTGCGTGCTCAACAGAACTGCTCAAGGCATATATAATTTGATTAGCAATGCTTCAGCAGCTAGCTCAGCTTAGCTCACTAATACACTCACAACTATCTACACAGACAGCTCTGAGTGAGCTCGAGCTCTGCTCATCTCTATGGTGAACTTTTTGTTGGGGGTGCGTGCCTGATGTTCAGCAAAAGGTTACAAAGCAATTATAAGGCACTCTCAGTGTATGTATGTGTGTGTGTGTGTGTCTGTTATGATTCTCTTAGCATATGTGCGCGGCCAGAGCAGATCTCGGACAGCATCTCTCATGTAACCGCGACACGACGACCTCTTTGAATATTAAGGCAAGCCAGACAGCTGGGCAGGCGCAGGCCCGGGCCAAGTTTGGGTCTCAGACCTCCACAGAGTGGAGTACGTTGTTGTTGTTGTTGTTGTTGTTGCCGGTGGATTTTTTTTTTCTTTTTGTAATCTACGCTATAATCATGCACTGAGCAAATTCGCATAGCCGCCCATTATTCCACCCACTTTTTTTTTTGGCTCGAGTGCAAAGCGTAGCATTCAGTTGTTGTTGTTGCTGTTGTTTTTATTGCAGCAAAATACACTTAATTTTGGCCTTTTTGCCGCAATTCAAGCATTTCACATGGCTGCTCTCCCTCCGTCTCTCTCTCTTTCTCTCTCTCTCTCTCTCTCTCGTATCAATCGATCGGCGGCTCAGCGTCTCAGCGCCGCAAGATGATCTACATTAAGAGAGAGATTTTGCAGCAGCAGCCAGCTCACTCTGCACACAGATCCAGCATCCCAGCATCCCAGCATTCAGGCAGGCGCTTGCCGATTCACATCCAACAGCAAGTCTCGGCCCGACCTTTTGCTGTAACCGCCCGGGTCTCGGTGGGCGTGTCCTGTTGCTGAACCGCTCAGTGCGCCAGGCCTTGGTACAGTTTTAAGTAATTGCATTATGTTTAAGTTGTACAGATTTTTCTTGCTTATTTTTTCATTTTTCGTTCAGCATTTTGTGGAGCAGAGCGCGGCAATCGATGTTTACCTTGAGGTACGAGAGTAGGAGGAGGTTTTCGATTTGCAGACACTTCAGTGGGCTAAGCAAACAGCATTAAAGTCGACAAGATATTCTCGAAATCTAGCTCGAGCCTTCAGAGATGATTTCATTTAAGCAGTAATTTATATGCTCGGCTATGGCGATACCCTGTTAATGGCATCGATTCGGCAATAATGAGAGCAATTCCAGCTCTTTAAACAGCAAGAATGAGAAGAGAAGAAGAGATGCCACAGCGAGTGGCATAATCAAAATGCAGCATTAAACAGCTCAGAATTTGGTCGTTCTTTTAATTCCCAGACCCCCCACAAATCGTTCAGACTAATTAAAACGCATATTACGAATGCCATTAACATGACAGCGAACACAGCGCCATCGAACAGGCTATAAAACGGCGGACAGAGCCTAATGACCAGAATCAGAATCTGAATCTGAGACAGAAACAGAATCAGAATCGGAGTCAGAATCGAGTTCTCCGAGAACGATTCAAATCAATGTGCATATTTCGAAATCATTTCGAATGTGGCTCGCACACAGAGGTCGAGACTTGGGGCTACTGCAAAATTGCTTGGCCAGATATTTAATCCAATTAACCAAAAGCTGAAGCGACAACAGAGCCAGCACGAGAGGGAGAGGGAGAGGGAGAGGGAGAGGGAGAGGGAGAGGGAGATGGAGATGGAGATAGAGAGGCAGAGCATTGAAAATTATCGAAATCAGTTAACCCACACAACAGTGCTCTTGGCGAGATATTGTCACTAATGAGTTATGAGGCGCAGACGACATAGGAGCGAACCCAGCGGCAACCTGCAACCAGCTACAGGCAACCGGCAACAGGCAACTGGCAGCAGGCAACATGCAACGTGCAACAGCTGCAGCCAGCAACTGACTGACTGTTGAACATTTTAAACCATAACATTTTATTAACATAATAAAATCAAAATTATCAACAAAGTCGTCAATGTCGACGACGAAGTCGAGACGAAACTGAAACTGACAAAGTTGAGCCCAAGTGATAAATGAAAGACTGAGAGATATCCTGTGAAAAACTAATGCAATCAAGAGGCGCTGAGGATATACGAAAATAGTAGAGAGCATGAAGAAAGCTAGAAATGAAACATATTTATATATAATATAATTCCAGTGAAGAAATATTAAAATGTGTTAACAAATATATAAAAATACATAAAATTAATAATAAACATAGGAATACCTCAAATAAATTAAAAAAATGAAAATATTTAAGATTAATTATAAATTTAACAAATACTTTAAATAAATAATATATATAAAAATACGATTAAAAAATATTATAATTATTAAATATATTGATCAAATTTAATAATAATTTGATTAAATTTTATATACCAATATTTTTTTATTTTTCATTATAATTTAAATTTATTAATTATTAATTATATTTCTAAAATTTAATTTAAAATCATTTTTTATTCTTGTAAGTTTAAGTAAATCTAATCAATTTTTTCTTATTTATCATTCGTTTCTTACTTAATAAATAAATAATTAAATAAGTAAATAAATAATAAATACCAATTAATTAATACAGAAAAATTATTTTAACTATGATTATTTATTTATTATTTATTATTTTTTATTTATTTATTTATTCTTATTTTATTTTATTAATTTAAATATTAAAATTATTTTCAGTTTAATTATTTATCTATTATTATTATTATTTTTATAATTATTTATTTGACTTGTACACCTCTCATATGACTCTTGAGTCTTTTTCTGCTTTTTCCCATTCTTTTCCAGGGTATTACGAAATGAAAATGAGACAAGTTTTGGAGCAGTAACGAGCAGTGAGCTCACTGATTGGCATCTTCTGCCATCTAGGTGGATCTGTATATATGTGTTTGTGTGTGTATCTGTAACTGTGCAGCTGGCCTAAACTGTGTGCAGCCAACTAACTCAAAGAATAATAGCTGAAAAATTTGTATTGGATTTGGAATTAAATTTCGTAGCGCCAGCGGCTGAGTGTGCATATAATATAATATATAGTAAATGGCCGCATTTATGTCTAAAGAGAAAAGTTAACTGGCCCACACACTCATTGTCAGCCCAGCGCCGTTCAGACAATATTTTTTGATAGTTTAGAGTGTGGTCCGCAGACAGGTCCATATCTCTCTGGGCAGGCACACAGACACAGACACAGCCACAGACACGGACACAGACAGAGTCACAGCCTCAGCCACATAATGTGCGCCTCATGGGGCGCTGTGGCTGCTCTGTGGAGGAGAATTATGATTTACTATAATGAAGCGTTATATTGTCAGCCGATAAGCATCTCTCAGACGCTGGGCTCGCCAGCTATCGTAAACCTGATGAGTTGTTATAGATTTTTAAACAGAGTTCAATAATCGTAGCTCGCCGAAGTGAATTTCATCTGAAATTAACGCCCAATGCGCATTTTTCTCTCGTAGTCGTCGTCGTCATCATTGTCGTCGTCTTCCTCTTGCTCGCTCTCTCTCGCTCTCTCTCACTCTCTAGGTGTCTCTCTTTCTCTGTGTTTTCTCTCAGTCATTGCATTGCTCATAAATTTTATTATGAACTTCAACTTGGCTGTCTGTGCACATACGAACTCACTCTCCCGTTGAGCACCCAGATCGATGCGATGCGATGCGCTGCGATGCTCATAAACAACATGCAGAAATTACTTGTTTAAAATTTGTCACACCATTAGTAAAAAAATCGGCGGCGAAAGGACCTCGCTGTGTCCAGATCCCCTACCAGTTCCACATACACATTCACATCCCAGTTTCAGTTCGACTGATGCAGCTCCAGCTTCAGCTTCATCTTCAGCTCCCCAGCCGTTGCCTTGTTTGCTCTTGATTTTATCAACCGCAAAACATCTACTCAAGTGTCAGTGTCACTCGCACAGCGGGCGGGCGGCGACGGCCGATGCGCGCTGAGGACCCTGGACCATCCCAGGCGTTGAAAAATGAAGAACAGACGGACCGGACGCGCCAGACAGTTCACGAAATAACAACAAAACAAACAACTGAAAATAATGCAACATCTTCAGAAAGGTGCTAAACACTAAATACTCTAGCAAAAACAAACAGTATAGAAATTTGGTCAGAAATTTGTAGAAAAATATAAAAAATGTGAGGAATATAAATAAAATATTTAAAAATCGTAATAAAATAATTATATTAAAAATTATTAAAATTAAAATTTTAAGTTAATTGAAGTTATTTTAAAAATTATTCTAAAACTTTTTAAAAATTAAGTGTATATATAAATATTAAATATATTACAAATTTGAAATACTTTCAAAAGCATTTCATGCGAAATTTGTATACACTAAAAGTTTATCATAGAGCAGAAATCTATTTATATTTCCATCCATACAGAAACTCTACATACTCTACATTTAATGGAAGTAAGTAGAAACTTGATTAAAATACCTTTGTACTTTTTGTTGCAGATTTATTTGTCTTCATGTTTTGTATAAAGCATTCAATTATATCAACAGCAAAAGTTCAATAGTATATATACATGTTCCAAATTCCATAATCATTTTCAAATACCCTCGACAACAAAGTGTATATAAAATGCCAAAATGCTTGCTTTTCGCGTCTCTGCATTGCGGAGTCAGCGTCGAACTTTATCCATATAATGAAAACACCCTCAACTTAAGTGCATAATTTATAACGAAACGAGGCAGCGAGACAATGAAAAGGTTGAAATACCAAGCAGATCGAGCCTTCGAATTGGACTTGGAGTTGATGCTGCGAGCTGTGGCTGGACCGGTGCCAGTTTCTGTTTCTGTTTCTGTTTGTGTGTGTTAATAAATTTCTTAATAAAACATGCAAATTCAAATGCATTTATCTAGATCAGCCAAAAGCGACAAAATTTTACGCTCATACCATTTATCAGAACGATTCGCATAATTTTTTTGGCACACGTCTCAACTGAGCTGAGGTTGGGTAGGGCAACAGCTACGCAGCCTTGGACTCGACCAACAACAGGCTGTCTGTCTGGCTGGCTGGCCAAAGGAAACCAGTTGAACTCAATAAATATTTTGACTCTTGACAAATGCCCTGAACAATGCCAACAATGCCAATGCCAACCCGACGGCCGAGGGCCAAGCTAACAGTTAACCAGGGGCGTTGCCTAACCGCAAAAATCCCATAAATATATCAGAGAACTCAGCTAAGGGAAGTTTTTCGCCAATTGTGCCAATTGGTTTGAGCGCACAAATTGCGTTAAGTAGGAGGGCAAACCAAGGGCAATTTGTGTACAAGAAATAATACAACAACAACAAAAAATTGTCATGCTGAAAACATGAGAAATCGCACATGGATTGCCAAATGGGTGGACACACGATTTGGTTTATGATCGGGTATGACTTAAAGAATAAATTTCAGCTATGGCAAGGGAAAAGAAATTCCAATCCAAGTCTAAATAATTGTATATGAATACAATGATAGCTGCCATTAAGGGTATTCCCAGTCTTAACTAAAACTGACTGGCGCAGCGAATCGTTTTTATTCTCTTTCTCTTAAGACTGAGATATTCGAATGGCAGCTACGATCTTTAGCTCTTTAGCCATGAGCATCACATCTCGGAGCATTTAATATTCCAAATCAAATAGTTTTCAAATCAGTTTACAAAGCAACGCAGCCATATGCGCAGTATGCTTTAAATAAATGGAACTAAATAAATGATTTGAGCTGTCGAGTTGAGTCGAGTCGCGTCGACCAGTTCTCAGCTCTCTATAATGTGTAAACTTCACGGAGCATTGAATATTATCGGTAAGCAATTATTAGTTCACACAAGCATAAAACGTTTATAACATTTCCGCATAAACTTAACACCCGTCAAATATTATGAATTTAACAAACAAAACTCAGATCGAATGCATTTGCATATTTCGTATGACAAACGCTGCGGTGGGTCCCCACTCTGGATGCTGGCCGGGCCTATGGCCGATGGTCGAGATGCGTCTCTTCAAATACGAGGCTCGCTTAGCGTGAACTGAAAAGCGTGTTAATTTTCACTGTGCATTTATTGTGGCCATATATGAGTATATATACCAGATATGCCATATGTTGTATGCTGTATGCTATATGGGGTCGTGGCAGCGAGGGGAGTTTAGCAAGCAAATCGAACGTCTTATGTTAATGGGCGGCTCTCGGTCCCCGCCCCAAAGTTTCACCGTTGTGCTGTAAAGCTGTTAATTAATACCATCAAAAATAAATATTAAAGAGAAAAAATGAAGAAATGTACCGAAAAACCAGATGAGACGAAAAAGAGGACCACACAAACGTATTTGATTCCCACCAAGCCAGTTTGTTGCCTATTTAAGTCTTTTGTTTTACGAATGCACTTGTCACTGCCACGACTTCACTTGCTGCCCGAATATTTGAGTATTTTGATTTTCGCTAGCCCCCACTCGTTGCGCTGATTGATTCTCCTAAGAGCTGCCACTCCTGCAGTGCCCGGACATGGGCAGGAAGCATTATGAAGATGCTGACTATTGAATACACTAAGCGAAATGAGACTCACTCATAAGAGAGTAGTCTTATTTGTATGCCATATATCAACACAATATTCTTTAAGTAAGAGCATTCAGAGTATGTGTTGAAATTCCATAAAATGTAAACGAAAATGCGAACAAGCTGAGGCAGGTTTGCATCATTTGTGGAGTTATCAATCACACATAGAAATTTTTGTTATTTTTTTTTTTTCTCATTTTTTTTTTTTTTTTTTTTTTTAACATTAGATGAAGCGCGAGTTTGACTCCGACTACGCCTGGGCCGAATGTTAGTCATTAATTATGCGACGACTGATCCAACAGATCCAACAGCTACAGCTGGAACGCAGGCATCAAGCACAAGACTCATCATCGTCAATATTGACAGGCAGCGAACCGCACGAACAACATGTTCTTTAAACTTTAGCCTTGAAATGGCAGCAGCAGCAGCAGCCGCCGGAGAAGCCGCATCACAGTTTGCACATTTAGTATTATTATATCTACGGAAAAAAAAACACAAAAAAAAAAAAAAAAAAAACAATTTCTATTTAATTTTTAAATTTTTTGTTTCGGTTTTGTTTGTTGATGCAGCAGGGTCTAGAGAAGCAGGTCTTACCGGGTCTTAGACTCTTCGACGGTTATTCACATAATTGTTGATAGTTTTTGTTGCTGTTGCTGTTGGCTTGTTTATATTTAATTGCTAAAAACTATAATTCTGTCAAGTTTATTATGAAAATAATTATAATGCACGTTCTTTGTTGTTGTTGTTGGCGTTCTTAGTGTTGTTTGTGGTGCCATTGTACGACCAAGTTTATCTAAGTGCGCATATCTTAAGATTTTCTGTCTAAACAATGGTCGTGGCTTGCCTGATTTAGCGTTATAATTACCCCAGACGTCTCCGCACAACAAAAAACATCAAATCACACACACACACACACCGACAGTTAGACGTATAAATTCTATGTAAAGTTTTGTAAAGAACTTGTCCATTGGGTCATTGGGTTAGTGTTAAGTCATTTTCATTGAAATTAACAAACACTAAGGAAAAAAAAAACAGACAACGCTTTAAGTGCCAGAAAGTGAGTCTTAAGTTGACATACTTAGGCATTTTGTAGGCAATAAAATTGAGTCAGGAATTTGATTTAGAATTAGAATAAAGCAAGCAGCTGAGTGAGTTTATGGCAAAGCAGTTTAAACTGTTGATTACCTTAACGTTTTTATTGACCTTACAAATTGATAGAAAATAAGTAAAGTTTTATATCGAATTAAGCAGAGTTAATGTACATTTATGACATATGACTTATATTAAAATACATTACTATTTATTAATACTTTATAACAGTAAATATTATTCTACTCCACTCTTTCAGCTGCTTGGGCAGCACTCCAAGGCCACTCGCTGAGCTTAAGCTCTCAATATTTTTTATATTGCCTATAAAAATACTAAAAAAATACCAAAATACTACAAAAATACTAAATAATGTTTGATTTGCTCTTTCAAAATTCCTCCCTTCCGTCCCTTTAGACAAGTAATTTAATTGTCGTAGACCTTCTTTAAAATCTGTTCTAAGCAACAATTGTTAAGATTGAGTTTATATTAAATAAGCAGCTCGCTGAGTCAAAGTTCTCAATATATAGTATATTGCAAATAAAAAATACTAAAATAATACTAAAAATATTTGGTTTGCTATATCAAAATTCCTCCCCTCCGTCCCTTTAGACAAGTACTTTAATTGTCGTAGACCTTCTTAAAAATCTGACTTCTAAGGAACAATTAATAAGACTGAGTTGATATTAAATAAGCAGCTCGCTGAGTCAAAGTTCTCAATATATGGTATATTGCAAATAAAAATACTAGAAAAATACTAAAAATACTAAATAATATTTGGTTTGCTATATCAAAATTCCTCCCCTCCGTCCCTTTAGACAAGTAATTTAATTGTCGTAGACCTTCTTAAAAATCTGACTTCTAAGGAACAATTAATAAGACTGAGTTGATATTAAATAAGCAGCTCGCTGAGTCAAAGTTCTCAATATATGGTATATTGCAAATAAAAATACTAGAAAAATACTAATAATACTAAATAATATTTGGTTTGCTATATCAAAATTCCTCCCCCTCCGTCCCTTTAGACAAGTAATTTAATTGTCGTAGACCTTCTTAAAAATCTGACTTCTAAGGAACAATTAATAAGACTGAGTTGATATTAAATAAGCAGCTCGCTGAGTCAAAGTTCTCAATATATGGTATATTGCAAATAAAAATACTAGAAAAATACTAATAATACTAAATAATATTTGGTTTGCTATATCAAAATTCCTCCCCTCCGTCCCTTTAGACAAGTAATTTAATTGTCGTAGACCTTCTTAAAAATCTGACTTCTAAGGAACAATTAATAAGACTGAGTTGATATTAAATAAGCAGCTCGCTGAGTCAAAGTTCTCAATATATGGTATATTGCAAATAAAAATACTAAAAATACTAAATAATATTTGGTTTGCTATTTCAAAATTACTCCCTTCCGTCCCTTTAGAGAAGTAATTTAATTGTCGTAGACCTTCTTAAAAATCTGTCTTCTAAGGAACAATTAATAAGACTGAGTTGATATTAAATAAGCAGCTCGCTGAGTCAAAGTTCTCAATATATAGTATATTGCAAATAAAAAATACTAAAATAATACTAAAAATACTAAATAATATTTGGTTTGCTCTTTCAAAGTTCCTCCCTTCCGTCCCTTTAGAGAAGTAATTTAATTGTCGTAGACCTTAAAAATCTGTCTTCTAAGGAGCAATTAATAAGACTGAGTTGATATTAAATAAGCAGCTCGCTAAGTCAAAGTTGTCAATATATGGTATATTGCAAATAAAAAATACTAAAATAATACTAAAAATACTAAATAATATTTGGTTTGCTCTTTCAAAGTTCCTCCCTTCCGTCCCTTTAGAGAAGCAATTTAATTGTCGTAGACCTTCTTAAAAATCTGTCTTCTAAGGAACAAATAATAAAACTGAGTTGATATTAAATAAGCAGCTCGCTGAGTCAAAATTCTCAATATATGGTATATTGCAAATAAAAATACTAAAAAATACTAAAAATACTTAATAATATTTGCTCTTTCAAAATTCCTCCCTTCCGTCCCTTTAGACAAGTAATTTAATTGTCGTAGACCTTCTTAAAAATCTGTCTTCTAAGGAACAATTAATAAGACTGAGTTGATATTAAATAAGCAGCTCGCTAAGTCAAAGTTGTCAATATATGGTATATTGCAAATAAAAATACTAAAAAATACTAAAAATACTAAGTTATTACTTAGTTTTGGTTTGCTATTTCAAAATTCCTCCCTTCCGTCCCTTTAGACAAGTAATTTAATTGTCGTAGACCTTCTTAAAAATCTGTCTTCTAAGGAACAATTAATAAGACTGAGTTGATATTAAATAAGCAGCTCGCTGAGTCAAAGTTCTCAATATATAGTATATTGCAAATAAAAAATACTAAAATAATACTAAAAATACTAAATAATATTTGGTTTGCTCTTTCAAAGTTCCTGTTCCTCCCTTCCGTCCCTTTAGAGAAGTAATTTAATATTCGTAGACCTTCTTAAAAATCTGTCTTCTAAGGAACAAATAATAAAACTGAGTTGATATTAAATAAGCAGCTCGCTGAGTCAAAATTCTCAATATATGGTATATTGCAAATAAAAATACTAAAAAATACTAAAAATACTTAATAATATTTGCTCTTTCAAAATTCCTCCCTTCCGTCCCTTTAGACAAGTAATTTAATTGTCGTAGACCTTCTTAAAAATCTGTCTTCTAAGGAACAATTAATAAGACTGAGTTGATATTAAATAAGCTGCTCGCTGAGTCAAAGTTCTCAATATATAGTATATTGCAAATAAAAAATACTAAAATAATACTAAAAATACTAAATAATATTTGGTTTGCTCTTTCAAAGTTCCTCCCTCCGTCCCTTTAGAGAAGTAATTTAATTGTCGTAAACCTTCTTAAAAATCTGTCTTCTAAGGAACAAATAATAAAACTGAGTTGATATTAAATAAGCAGCTCGCTGAGTCAAAGTTCTCAATATATGGTATATTGCAAATAAAAAATACTAAAATAATACTAAAAATACTAAATAATATTTGGTTTGCTCTTTCAAAGTTCCTGTTCCTCCCTTCCGTCCCTTTAGAGAAGTAATTTAATTGTCGTAGACCTTAAAAATCTGTCTTCTAAGGAACAATTAATAAGACTGAGTTGATATTAAATAAGCAGCTCGCTGAGTCAAAGTTCTAAATATATGGTATATTGCAAATAAAAATACTAAAAAATACTAAAAATACTAAGTTATTACTTAGTTTTGGTTTGCTATTTCAAAATTCCTCCCTTCCGTCCCTTTAGACAAGTAATTTAATTGTCGTAGACCTTCTCAAAAATCTGTCTTCTAAGGAACAATTAATAAGACTGAGTTGATATTAAATAAGCAGCTCGCTGAGTCAAAGTTCTCAATATATAGTATATTGCAAATAAAAAATACTAAAATAATACTAAAAATACTAAATAATATTTGGTTTGCTCTTTCAAAGTTCCTCCCTTCCGTCCCTTTAGAGAAGTAAATTTAATTGTCGTAGACCTTCTTAAAAATCTGTCTTCTAAGGAACAATTAATAAGACTGAGTTGATATTAAATAAACAGCTCGCTGAGTCAAAGTTCTAAATATATGCTATATTGCAAATAAAAATACTAAAAAATACTAAAAATACTAAGTTATTACTTAGTTTTGGTTTGCTATTTCAAAATTCCTCCCTTCCGTCCCTTTAGACAAGTAATTTAATTGTCGTAGACCTTCTCAAAAATCTGTCTTCTAAGGAACAATTAATAAGACTGAGTTGATATTAAATAAGCAGCTCGCTGAGTCAAAGTTCTCAATATATAGTATATTGCAAATAAAAAATACTAAAATAATACTAAAAATACTAAATAATATTTGGTTTGCTCTTTCAAAGTTCCTCCCTTCCGTCCCTTTAGAGAAGTAAATTTAATTGTCGTAGACCTTCTTAAAAATCTGTCTTCTAAGGAACAAATAATAAAACTGAGTTGATATTAAATAAGCAGCTCGCTGAGTCAAAATTCTCAATATATAGTATATTGCAAATAAAAAATACTAAAATAATACTTAAAATACTAAATAATATTTGGTTTGCTCTTTCAAAGTTCCTGTTCCTCCCTTCCGTCCCTTTAGAGAAGTAATTTAATTGTCGTAGACCTTAAAAATTCTTCTTCTAAGGAACAATTAATAAGACTGAGTTGATATTAAATAAGCAGCTCGCTGAGTCAAAGTTCTCAATATATGGTATATTGCAAATAAAAATACTAGAAAAATACTAATAATACTAAATAATATTTGGTTTGCTATATCAAAATTCCTCCCCTCCGTCCCTTTAGACAAGTAATTTAATTGTCGTAGACCTTCTTAAAAATCTGACTTCTAAGGAACAATTAATAAGACTGAGTTGATATTAAATAAGCAGCTCGCTGAGTCAAAGTTCTCAATATATAGTATATTGCAAATAAAAAATACTAAAATAATACTAAAAATACTAAATAATATTTGGTTTGCTCTTTCAAAGTTCCTCCCTTCCGTCCCTTTAGAGAAGTAAATTTAATTGTCGTAGACCTTCTTAAAAATCTGTCTTCTAAGGAACAAATAATAAAACTGAGTTGATATTAAATAAGCAGCTCGCTGAGTCAAAATTCTCAATATATAGTATATTGCAAATAAAAAATACTAAAATAATACTTAAAATACTAAATAATATTTGGTTTGCTCTTTCAAAGTTCCTGTTCCTCCCTTCCGTCCCTTTAGAGAAGTAATTTAATTGTCGTAGACCTTAAAAATTCTTCTTCTAAGGAACAATTAATAAGACTGAGTTGATATTAAATAAGCAGCTCGCTGAGTCAAAGTTCTCAATATATGGTATATTGCAAATAAAAATACTAAAAAATACTAAAAATACTTAATAATATTTGCTCTTTCAAAATTCCTCCCTTCCGTCCCTTTAGACAAGTAATTTAATTGTCGTAGACCTTCTTAAAAATCTGTCTTCTAAGGAACAATTAATAAGACTGAGTTGATATTAAATAAGCAGCTCGCTGAGTCAAAGTTCTCAATATATAGTATATTGCAAATAAAAAATACTAAAATAATACTAAAAATACTAAATAATATTTGGTTTGCTCTTTCAAAGTTCCTGTTCCTCCGTCCCGTCCTTCTAAGGAACAAATAATAAAACTGAGTTGATATTAAATAAGCAGCTCGCTGAGTCAAAATTCTCAATATATGGTATATTGCAAATAAAAATACTAAAAAAATACTAAAAATACTAAATAATATTTGGTTTGCTCTTTCAAAGTTCCTCCCTTCCGTCCCTTTAGATAAGTAATTTAATTGTCGTAGACCTTCTTAAAAATCTGTCTTCTAAGGAACAATTAATAAGACTGAGTTGATATTAAATAAGCAGCTCGCTGAGTCAAAATTCTCAATATATAGTATATTGCAAATAAAAAATACTAAAATAATACTTAAAATACTAAATAATATTTGGTTTGCTCTTTCAAAGTTCCTGTTCCTCCCTTCCGTCCCTTTAGAGAAGTAATTTAATTGTCGTAGACCTTAAAAATTCTTCTTCTAAGGAACAATTAATAAGACTGAGTTGATATTAAATAAGCAGCTCGCTGAGTCAAAGTTCTCAATATATGGTATATTGCAAATAAAAATACTAGAAAAATACTAATAATACTAAATAATATTTGGTTTGCTATATCAAAATTCCTCCCCTCCGTCCCTTTAGACAAGTAATTTAATTGTCGTAGACCTTCTTAAAAATCTGACTTCTAAGGAACAATTAATAAGACTGAGTTGATATTAAATAAGCAGCTCGCTGAGTCAAAGTTCTCAATATATGGTATATTGCAAATAAAAATACTAGAAAAATACTAATAATACTAAATAATATTTGGTTTGCTATATCAAAATTCCTCCCCTCCGTCCCTTTAGACAAGTAATTTAATTGTCGTAGACCTTCTTAAAAATCTGACTTCTAAGGAACAATTAATAAGACTGAGTTGATATTAAATAAGCAGCTCGCTGAGTCAAAGTTCTCAATATATGGTATATTGCAAATAAAAATACTAAAAATACTAAATAATATTTGGTTTGCTATTTCAAAATTACTCCCTTCCGTCCCTTTAGAGAAGTAATTTAATTGTCGTAGACCTTCTTAAAAATCTGTCTTCTAAGGAACAATTAATAAGACTGAGTTGATATTAAATAAGCAGCTCGCTGAGTCAAAGTTCTCAATATATAGTATATTGCAAATAAAAAATACTAAAATAATACTAAAAATACTAAATAATATTTGGTTTGCTCTTTCAAAGTTCCTCCCTTCCGTCCCTTTAGAGAAGTAATTTAATTGTCGTAGACCTTAAAAATCTGTCTTCTAAGGAGCAATTAATAAGACTGAGTTGATATTAAATAAGCAGCTCGCTAAGTCAAAGTTGTCAATATATGGTATATTGCAAATAAAAATACTAAAAAATACTAAAAATACTAAGTTATTACTTAGTTTTGGTTTGCTATTTCAAAATTCCTCCCTTCCGTCCCTTTAGACAAGTAATTTAATTGTCGTAGACCTTCTTAAAAATCTGTCTTCTAAGGAACAATTAATAAGACTGAGTTGATATTAAATAAGCAGCTCGCTGAGTCAAAGTTCTCAATATATAGTGTATTGCAAATAAAAAATACTAAAATAATACTAAAAATACTAAATAATATTAAGTTTGCTCTTTCAAAATTCCACCCTTCCGTCCTCTTAAACAAGTAATTTAATTGTCGTAGACGTTCTTAAAAATCTGTCTTCTAAGGAACAATAGTTAAGGTTGAGTTTATATTGAATAAGCAGCTCGCTGAGTTAATATATATTATATTGCCTATAAAACTACTTAAAAATACTAAATAATATTTTGATTGCTCTTTATGCAAGGCAAGTAATTCAATTTCCATGAACCATCTTTAAAATCTGTCCTCTAAGGAACAATTGTTAAGATTGACTATATAGTATATTGCCTATAAATATTGCTATACCTATAGAAATACACAGTTAATTACTTTGCCTTTTGGAAACTCTTTCTGTATTTCTTCAGTCTGTTTAGTGAAACAATTCAATTTCCGTTGAGCAAATGTTCACTTCCTTTTCAAATTTCAAACTAAACTAAGCCCCATATCAGGCAATTAGCGCCTTTTAACGCTTGATCAGTGAATGCTGTAGTCAGTGGACCACAGGCAGAGATTGGTATACAACACATAATGAATGTGAAAGTGTGTTTGTATGTGTGTGTGAGAGTCTAGGTTAGTTGTGTCTGCATGCCATAAATCTCAAATCCCATGAAACGCAACAAATTAACATTATTAAAATTTGGTTTCGACACATAAAACAAAAGAGCCCAAACAAATAATAATATTTTGATGTTATTTGGACTAAACTAGCAAACGCATGTGTTAACTGCGGAAGTAAACGTTAGCAACTGTCCACTCTCTCTCACTCACACACTCTCTCTTTCTCTTTCTCTCTATGTGAGTTTACAAGGAAATGCGAAAGGCAAATGCAGTGGGAAACTTGCAGTGGCAGTTGGTGAAAAGTCTTGCACAACTTGGGGAAAATTCAGCGTCGAGCCGTAAAACGTGTCATTTGATGAGGTAGAGGAAAAGGCAAAGCATTTGCCATACTGTTTACTTTTTATCGTGCTATAAAATCTACACTCTTTTGATGCCGTTGCCTGCCTTTACTCAACAAACAATTTACGATTGATAATAAATCATTGCCGAGATCTAACTCTGTGTGCCCCGAAACTCAACCAAAAATCAAAAATGAAATCCTGATGCACTAATTCATTTTTTATTAACGCCCCGAGCCGAAATGTGAAAAAGAGAACAAGACGAGCCAGCAGAGCTCTCAACTTATATATATTTATAATCAATAACAAGGTTCGACTGCTGGCACAGTTGGAAATCAGGACAGCAATAAAAAGTGAACAACATTTTGGGCTGGGAAACAGACTCTCATCTAAATAAAAAATTTATTTTTCCTTAGTTTTGATGTTTATATGACTGCGATAACTGTGAGTCTCATGCTCGACGGGGCTACACAAAAGAGGCAAGAGACAATGTGATGGGTCCTTACGGCCAGCGCATTGTCTTCGATGGGCACAAGTAGAATATAGGTTGGGCAGGCTGAAGCCTAGTTGGCTGAGTGATAAATTGCTGGCCAGACGCCAGGAATTGTTATGAACTGTTTATGCCCAGCTGGGCAGCTGAGGGCAAACGTAACGCCCGCCGATTAATAGAGGGAGGACTATTCGGTTGTTGCTGTTGTTGTTGTTGTTGTTGCTGGAAATGCGTACAGTTGCTGCATCTGTATCTATCAGAGCTCAATCAAAGTCTTTTCACACCTTCGGGCGACTTATCGCACGTATCGATCGATCGATCGATCGAGCCCAGAGTGATGTCAGCAGACCCGAGTCCCGCATTGCTGCTGAATTGAAATCGGAATTGGGACTGGGATTGGGCAACAGCAACCATAACAATCGTATTAATCGTGCAATAGCAAATTAATGCAAGGCATTGTAAGGCCCGACACGATTCCTGTTAGTAACGCTGATTAGGATCTAGCCGGGGCCTCACGCACACCGCACAAGCATCTCCACACACATTAATGTGTCAACATGTGCGATAAGTCCGCATCCAGCGACAGAACACACAGTAGTTGTCGCTGCTCGCTGGTAGCCCACAAATACAAATAATTCTGATGTCTAGTTCCTGGTAGCGAGATAATGTGTACAAAAGATACGATAAGGATCGCACACACACACACACACACACACACATATGCGATTCGTGCGAATGTCACTGCGACCACAACAATGTGCGCATAATGAGTGTAGAGACTGTAGCAGCGTTCTGCAAGCAGCCAGCAGGATCTCAGCACAGAGATATCAACAGAGAGAGATAGAGAGAGAGAACTCCCGTGAGCGTAATTCTCAAAGCCATAAACTACACTTTTTTTTGGCCGTCTCTCAATTTGGAATGCCTCCGTTTGGCATGCTACATAAATCTTTTGGGGCAGGACATGCGCCTGAGGAAAATTTCATTGTTGGATTTTTATTGCAATATGCAAATGGTTTGTTTGCCTTGATTTCCACTTCTCAGCCCAGGCTGACCTTCAACCCCTCCGCGCTTAAAGCATGCGGTTGACCGCATTCTCAGCAGCAAAAAGGGTTGCATTCAGCTCAGCCTCGACTCAGTTTCTTGCTCTGCGTGCTAACAACTTGATTAGAGAAACTTGCCGTACATTATTCTTGATTAAGTCACATTAATTATGATAATGATGACGACTGTCTCGAATCGGAAAGAGAACCAGACTCGGGGTTCTTCTAAAGAGCGACGCAGGCAATTGAAACGGGAACAGGATATTGTTTGACTTCAAGGTCCACACAATGCAACGACGTGTGCGCGAATAAAAAATGAGCACAACAGCAGCAGCAGCAAAAAACGAACATAAAAACAGAGAATAGAGAAGCAAAGAATTATATCTCTATATATATATAGGTAAATGTGCGTGTGTGATAAATGTCAACTTCCTGCTCAGCATCCGACACGCCTGAACTGCCCTAGCTGGCTGGCTGGCTACTGGCTGACTGGCTGATGACTTCATCAGTAGGCCATCTAGATTATATACGGAAGTTATCTAATAACGGCTGACACTTTTAATCCTTTTATGAAATTAATCAAGTGTGGCCATGAAAGATCCCAAAAAAGGAAAAAAAAAAAAAAGAGAAAACAATAAAGGAAACTCCGAATTGGGCAGCTGCCAACTGCAGATGCAATTGACTCGCTATTGAGTTTGACTTGGATAATTGTTAAAAAAAAAGAGGGAATAAAAGAGACTGATAGAGAGGGTGGTATATAGAAAAAGTAGAAATTGATTTTGCGAGAGTTGCTATACATATAGTTTATAGTAGATGCCTTTGGTAAACTCCTTCATTTGCTCATGATTTTCAAAAAGCAGCAATCAGACTTGATATGAGTAGAATAAGTGTTAACCAAAGGACGGTAAAAATACATATATATATAGTGGATAGGTCAGTAAGAAAGGAATCGACTTCATAATTATTTTAAAATAAAATAAAATTATAATGCCTTAAAATAATAACAAAAGTAGAATTCTTTCATTTGCAAAGCGAAGATTTGGCTAATTTCACAGAAGAGAGAAACAGAGCTAAAGCGAGAGCCAGTGTGAATGTGTGTGTGAGAGAGAGGGGAGAGAGAAGAAGAAGAGATCGATTTTTCAATAAGATGTTCTACTGTTGCGAAAATAAAATTATGTAAAAGCCTTCGGCAAACTCTTTCAAAGCGTAGCTCTCACACTTCATACAAAATTGGCTAATCATCAAGAAAGAAAGAGAGAGAGATGGATAGACATAGAACAGAGCTAAGAGCAGAATCAATAAGATTCTTCTCTGATAAATTTGCTAAAAATATATGTTGAACTAAGAATCTAACAATCGTTCATAGTTCAACATGATTCTCCCTCTCTACTTCTCTCTCTCACTGTCTGTCAACGCCCAGACTTGATAAGACTGATTCAATTACTAGCAATATTAAGAAATTATGCAAAATAGTATATTAAAACAACAGAAGAGATACCTTTCAAAATGTATTTGAAAAAAAAAGTTAAAGTAAAAAAAACTTTTGTCAAAACTCATTCATATCCAAACCGAATTCGAAGCACTGCACTCAGAGGTCAATAGCCAAGCGAGCATGTTACAAATTGATTGATTAAATGCTATATAAAGATTACGAAAAAAATGGAGAAAACTCATAAAATGCAATTTCAATTATTCAACTCACATGATAAGCGAGAGACATTCATAAATTAACCATAAGCCAGACGAAAAATCGAAGGAAAAAAAAATAAATCAAGTAACGAAGTTCAAAAATTTATGGACATTCATTGATCAGTGCATGAAGTTTTATGCTTTATGTTGTGTCGTATGTGATTTCCGTTCGGGAACTGCGCTAGGTGGGCTAGAGTCATCAAAAAAAAAAAAAAAAATACACAGACACAAAAAACAAAAAAGTAGAAGAATAGAGAAAGAAAACTAACTGAAAATCAAACTAGAAATGCAGACTGCATACTAAAACAATGGAAATAACCGTTTTTCCAGCCAGCTGCTCTCGACACAGTGGGCACTCGCTATAGTTGAAATGACAAATGAACTGAGGCGGATCATGAGAGCGACTACTGACAGTAGGCAGAAAGTTGTCAAAACAAATGGCTAAAGGCAAAGCGGATCAACTCAACTCAACTCAGCTCAGCTCAGAAATAACAATTCGAAAACAGTTGCCGAAAATGTGCAAAACTACTTGAACTAACCGTTGATCTTGAATGCCGTCCTGCGAATCATTAATCATGGCTCATCATGCAAAAAAAATAAAAAGAACATCGGGAATGGTTAACGCTTAGCTGAGCAAGAGACGCGCAGAGCTGAAGTCACCTTAAATTGCGCAGCTTCTTGATCGATTTAGCAGGAGTTGAGCAGTCGAGCACCTAAATGCCCACTTCAGAGTTTCTATTGATTATGTCGCCGCATTGTCATTAATTATGCCTTTGTTTGGGCCTGGCTGTCACTTTTGTGGTTCAAAAACGAAGAGAACTATACAAACTCGAGTGCAAGAACATTTTCAACGGGTTAAGAGCTAACCGAAAATCTAGGTAGCGAATGCCTAATGCTTATGAATTTCTAATGTTGCGTCATTAATCAACCAGTCAAAAGGTGTTTTGATTTTGGCATACGTTCAAGGCAGTCCGAAACCCAAACAATTGACATGCACACACACACACACACACACGCACTCACATGACATTGGACCGCGTTTGCAACTTCCAGCTACTTGCAACATGCAATCGCAGAAAATGTTGTGCCAAAGCGAAACTAGAACACGAATGAGAACTTTTTTCGTAGTTTATTTCAGTTGGCAATGTTGTGTATGTTGGGCGCTTTGTTTGGCCAAGAAGAATGGGAGAACTCCGAAACGAACCTAAGGTCAGCCTTAATAGGTTCGAGGCACTGAGCCATTGAACTTGTTGGGTAGCACCTTGGCTTCGTTTCGGGTAGCTAGAGAGCTTGCATTAGCACATGCTATTAATTCTTCAGCGCATTGCATTGTTATAAGCCACTCAAGACAGTTCCCGGCGACAGACGGACGGACAGTTCGACAGATGTTAACAAGCTGCCAAGAGTTGAGCTGAGCGTGAGCCTAGCAGCGAGACACCCACCAGTCCCAAGGCAGCCAGACTTGTGCTGCTGCTGCCTGTACAGGGTATCTGCTGGGCGGGTTTGCCTACTAACAGCACGCACAAAGTGCGTTAATTAACAGAAAATATGCTGCGCCCACTTGGTAACTGCAGCCGAAGGACTGCAACGCCCCACAGCAGCATTCAAATTGCCTGGCTATAGCTGGCCCTACCCCTACCCCCACACCCTGCCCCATATATGATGCTATAGACTATGCCTTCGGCTTATTATTTACGATTTTTCGCATAAATTTACGCGAACGCTCGTAAAACTGCGTGAAATACGACATTTTGAGTTCTGTGAAAGTGTAACACGAACGAACTGACTCGAGATTGGCAACTGAGATCCGAGACTGGGAGCGGCAGCGGCAGAGTGGGGGAGGCTTGAAGAGCTGCAACTGAACCTGGAGCTGAAGCTGAACCTGCGCACAAGGCTGTTCGCTGATCGAAGCGTGTGTGAGCGCTAACTCACCATGAACAATAAGCCAGCATCTCAGTGATTTGTAGCTTTCAGCGTTAACCTGGCAACAATGTTGCTAATAGATGTTGCTAAGCTGCCGACACCAACACCAACACCAACACCGACACCGACACGCAGACACCCAAAACGCTGAGCAACAAAAGCTCTAAAGTTCCTTTCGTCACGCCCTGGCTGACAAAAAGCTTCAGCTGCTCGATGTGAGTCTTAAGCTTTTGAGTGCCAGCATTTTAAGTAAATAAGCAAATTGAATTTGACAGAAAGTTAAAAACTTTTCTTTCCTTCACCTCATTCTGGCATAAATTAGGATTAATTTATTTCAGGAATTTTAAAACTGTGAAGGTTTTCTTAAAATTCCTTAAAAGTAATTTTTTTTATTAGTTTATCTCTGTTCCAAAGTTAAATTCATTTCACTCTAGCTTTAAGAAATTAAGAGGGGAAATATTTCTTTTATACGTTTTGAAAATCTCTTTTACTTTAAGAAATTTTTAACCAACCTTTAAAATCCTCTTGAAAAATCCTACTCCTTGTCTTAGTTCACCGAACTTTTCTCAATTAATTTCCATTTCAATAAATTTTAAATTCATTGTTTTTGCTACTCAACTTCTCTATATTTTCATCTACAATTTTTTCTTTTTTTTTTCTTTTTTTTTGTGCCTTTTCCAATTATACATATTATTACTTTTATTTAAAAAATTGATTGTGGTTTTTTTCTTATTTTTTCGGTTCGTGCCTTTGCTAGAAATACATTTTTGTGTCAAGTTAAGAACTCTAATATTTAGTCGTCCGCCAGGTCGCCCACTGTGAGCGTGGCTGGGGGCGCTGTGGCCGCTGCTGCGGTCACACTGAAGGGCAGACCGTGCTGCGTGGCCGAGGCCCAGCTGCGGCGTGGTAGTATCCGGCCGAAGTTGAAGTACTTCTGCCTCAGCTTATCCTTTATTTCGTCCTCGTTCATGATGGCGCTGGCCTCGCGAAAGTTGAGGAAAATGCGACCCTTTTCATCCGTTTTGATGGGCAGAATTTCGGTGCAGACGTTGCGCGCCTTCAGCAGGAAACCCTCCTCCTCCTGGGTAGTGCTGATGAGCGCCGCACCGTCACCCTGGCACAGCTGAGCCTCGGGCAGCACGACCACGGTATCTAGGCGCGAGTCCATGGACTGGGAGCGCGGCGGCTTGGCTGTGGCCACATGGTTCTTCTTCTTGCGCAGGCAGAAGGGATCCCGATCGCTGGCCTTGACGTACTGCACCACTGGCCGATTGACGCCCCACTTGGGGCGATCGTCCATTTTGTGGGCATCCTTGTCCTTGCCCTGATTCTTCCTGTTCTTGTCCTTCTCCTTCTCCTTGTCCTTGGTCTTCGCCTTGAACGTGGTCGTCGTCGTCGTAGTGGTGGTCGTCGTTGTCTCGTGGTCCTTCTCCGCCGCCGACTCCTTCGCCGGCTGTGTTTGGGTCTTCGACGTCTGCGTCGTGGTCGTGGTGGACACCTCTCGCTTTAGCAGCACCTTGTAGAAGTTGTCGTGGAACAGACACAGATCGCAGTTGAGTGGCAGCTCCGTCTGGGTCTCCACATCCGCTTGCAGAGCGCCCTCAGTGGCTCGCCTCAGCCTGCTCGCCGACTCGCTGGCTGCAGCAGGAGTCTTCACTGGGATCAGCGCCAGTTTGTCCTGCTCGGCTGGCTGTCGCGCAATGTCCACCTCCAGGGAATCCGGCGAGAAGAAGCCGCTGGCCGTCTCCAGGGCAGTGCGCCCCGAGCGTGCCGTGTGCAGCAGTTCCTCATCCTCCTCCTCCTTCTCCGCCTGGTAGCCATCCTCGGTGCAGATCGAGGTCTCTGTGCGCTGCGTCATGGTCGCCTTGGAGTAGCTCCGCTCCGTGCTGGCCGGCGGTGGCACCGGCGCCGGCTGCTGCATGAAGTACGTGGCAATCTGCAGATTCCCAATGGCATTCTGCAGTCCGAATATGTCCGTGGTCACGGGCAGCGGGATCAGTGTGGCTGGCTGCATGAGCAGCGCCAAGTTCTCCTTCTCCTCGACAGAGCTCGTCGGCTTCGCCTTTGTCTTTCCGGGTGACTCCTTGGCAGCGCCCTCTGCGCTCTCTGCGGCCGGTTGCTTGATGGGCTTCGTGATGGTGCGCCTCAGATTGATGGGCGTACCAATGAGCACCTTCTCCTCGGAGACCACAGCAGGCGGAGCAGCAGCTGCTGCTGGTGGTGGTGGTGCTGCTGCTGCTGCAAGAGGAGGAGGCGGCGCTGCACGCGGCGTATGACTCTCTGCATCCGCTGCATGCTCAAGTTGCTCCTCAACAATCTCTTCCTCTTCCACGGAGAGCACCTGCAGCAGCTCCGGCCTGTCGGCCTGCTCCTGGCTCAGGGCTCGCTCGCGATTCTTGCGCTTCTTTTGCTTCTCCATTTTGGCGGCCACCTCCGCCTTGGCAATGGCATCCAGCATCGCCTGCTGCTTCTTGCGCTGCGCTTCCTCGCGCTCCAGCATCTGGCGACGCTCGTGCTCCAGTCGCTCCTGCTCCAGTTGCTTCTGCCTGCGCATGCGCTGCTCCTCCAGCTGCTCCTCCTGCCTGTGCCGCTCCAGCTCCCACTTGCGTATCAGCTCGCGCTCCTGCAGCTGCTTCTTGATCGCATTGTGATACTCGGCCGCCTTCCGCCGCTTGTCCATGCGCTCGGCCAGCGTGTGCGCGTCGAGCGGCGCATTCTGCCCACGCAGATAAGTGGAGGAGGATTGCACCGACTGCGCATCGTCCTCGCTGTCCTTGAGATCGTGCATGCCACGATTCAGCCAACCCGCCGGCACCGCCACCGCCACCGGCTGCTGCCCGTTGTAGTTGGCCCAGCGGGCGCGCTCCCGATCCCGATCCCGCTCCTGCACGTAGTAGTCCCCCTGCTCGCAGCTGTTGCTGATGTGCACCTGGTAGGTGTTCGACGTGGACACGTCGCGACTGAGACTCACGTTGGAGCAGGTCGACGGAGCGGCCACATAACAGCAGCTGCTCAATTGGAGAGGAACCCATTAGCCTCCACTCGAACTTGGTTAGATTCTAGGAGTTCGCTACTCACCTGTCTGCCAGGTAGCCATCGGCTGCCAGTGGCTCATAGCTGTGGCGCTGTGCAGCCCCACGGCGCGTCGGCTTGGACGCTTGAGCGCCAGCAGTGGGCGTGGGCGTAGGCAGGGGCTGGGGCATAGCCATGGGCAGGGGTTGGGGTAGGGGCATGGCCGCCCCCTGTATCGATCGCCTCAAACGCGAGGCGTTGCCAACGCTCTCCTCGGTCTGGCTGGCGCTGCCCATACCACTAATGCTCCCATTTTGGCTGGCTGCATCGTTGTACCAAATGTCGGGCGTGTGTGTGTTCTTGGGCGTGTCGCTCAGATAGCCGGAAGTGTCCTCTTCCTGGCAACCAACTGGCGCTTGGCTCCCATTCGGATTGTTTAATCGATGTGGCATGTTGGCGTTGCCGGGATCAATGTTTGTTCCCTTCACGTTGCCATTGACTTGGCCAAGTTGATTGGCCGCTTTTAGCTGCTGCTGCTGCTGCTGCTGCTGTTGTCCCTGTTGCCTGCGCCCTGCCTGATACTCCCGCTTCCTGATTGTGGGCAAACTGGGACTCCTTAGCCTGTGCTGCTGCTGCTGGTGCTGCTGCTGCGGAGGGTGTTGCATGCGCCCCTTGGCCGTTTGCAGCGCCGTGGGCACCAGCTCTACGTAGCGGCCGGGTGGCGCCTGCAGCTGTCGCTCGGACATGCCGGGCGCATAGCTGCCACGTCGCTGACGCCTGTACAGCAATTCATCGTCCTCAAAGTCCGCATCGGCATCCACGTCCAGCTCGTCCATGTAGCGATCCACCTGGTTCATGTAGTCCTCGCTGCGCTGCCGCTGCACTGGGCGATAGTCCGCGGCGGGCTGCGGCCGCACAATCAGCTGCATGGGCGGAGCGGGCGGCTGGCGGGCATGGCTGGAGGTCTGGTTCGAGGAGCTCTGGCTGAGATCCAGATTGGAGTAGTACGTGCGTATGGAGGTGCGCTCGATCTTGTGGTGCGAGGTGGACGAGGTGTGCTGATGGTGGTACAGCTCATCCATGCGCGCTATCTCCTCTGCCAAGGGAAGACACCGTTAGGAGCTGCTCTAACGGAGGCTGCACTACACTCACCTCTTTCCTTGGCCCACTGCTGCTTCTTCAAGTCCAGCAACCTATGCGTTTGTCTAGCTTCCGGACCCGTAATCATGTCTATTCACCTAGTTCATTGCACTTGAGAGAGAGAGAGAGAGAGAGAGAGAGAATTGACGTCACTGGAGTTGGACACCACGACGGGACAAGGCTAAGGCGAACACTAAATGCGAACAACTCAACGAAATTCCATCAAACTCGCGACACTGAGCCAAAATTCGATTTGTTTTGCATTGGAATGCCCTGCCAAACGTCGCCCTGGCAACGTGGCACTTGTAAACAAATGGGGAATATGTCCCAAACAGCACGACTACAATTGCATACCCTTTCTTAAATCAGCTTAGCTAAGGAGAAGTTCAGGTAATTTTATTAAAAATCAATTAAGTTTGCGTTAGACAAATACGAGTTAGGGTTAGTCTACCCCTTTCCAGTCCTATATATACCACTGCCATCTCCACTTTCATTTAGCATTTCAAAATCGATATACCCCATTGTAAGTGCATGGCAAAACTTCCTCAATGACTGTGACGGGGCTAAAAGTCCTTGCACTCCACGCGCAGTGGGTTACTGCAATCAGGTGCGCCTCGCGTGCGAATCGCTCATTGTCTACAAGTTTCGGAAGGTTCGTACACCCCTAAAAATATACGCAAATGGACTACACAAATAGACATTTGAATAAATTAAGGGTGAAGAGACTTGAGAATGGGCCAGCTCCGTTAACTGTTTATTGATTGGTCGAAATTCGTTAGCCATGCAAATAAGTTCCTTGGGCTGGGCAGCAACAAGTCAAGTCGGCCAAGTCAGTGGCCTTATCAACTGGATCAGAGAGTAGAAAGGCCAAATGCGTAGGTGTCAGATGCGGAACGTCCTTCGTTCGTGCCCAAAGAATGCAACTCGATTAAGAGGGTACAACCTATCTACCTCTACCTACCTCGGCCTACCTCGGCCTACCTACCAGAGCGTCTCTGAACAGAAAACTTTATTTCCCATGGTCAAATAGAAATGGCCAAAGATAAAAGGAAGAAATATCTCATAACCCATTTTCCATAAACATACATAAACCACAAAAGCCACAGCAAAAGTTAACCAGACACATTGCTGTTGTTGTTGCTGTTGTTGTTTGGGTTGCTTGTGTTGTTGTTGCTGTTGGGTCTGGTTTATACGCGTGGGCGTAGAAATCACTGCCAGTCAAAAGGTCATGTTATGATCTTGAGCGAACTATGTGTCTAAGTCCAACGATGACGCTGAGGAGCATGGGAGCCCGAGCTCAGCTCAAGCGATTGCAGTTGCAGCAACACAACACACACAACAGCAACAACAACAACAGCAATGGAGATCAAAGACACAGAGCAAAAAGAGCAGAGCAAAACGGATCAGTGTAGAGCGAAACTGCGGATGGTACGGCAATCAAGAAATCCCACTTGATACAAGTGCATTTATAAGACATTATAATGAGTTTTTATAAACTTAAACAGGGTCGCTCATCGCTCGTCGGTCGTCGGTCGTCGGTCGTCGCTGCCTTAGGGCGTCACTTAACTAGACTTGAACTTGGACAGGCTCTTGACTCGGGCACTGCGCAGCATTGATCATGGCTGAAGATGATAATTGCTATGAGCTAGGTCAGCAGCCAGACAGTTGGGCAAGCGCAGCGTATGTCACCAATCCACTCTTACCCATAGAAAGTGATCAGTGATCAGCGATCAGTGATTAGTGATCGGTGATCGGTGATCAGTGATCAGTGTGACCAGTGATCGGGCTAAAAATAATCGTGTCTTATGGCAGCCATTTAGTCAGCAATTTTCATACATCTTGGCAAAAGATTTCACTCGGTGTCCGAGCGTTCGGGCCAATTGAACGATCAGCAATCATTCGATCGCTCTATCGATCGATCGATCGATCGATCGTTTGTTCGTTCGATGTATCATTTAGTGTGTAACCTCAATACGGCGATCAATAAACAAACAAGCCAAATGCCTAATAATTGTAATTTACCATATTTTTGTCGACTATATGACGATCATAGACGAACCAAACACGATCGGTGGGTGCCCCGTGGCAGAGTGGAAGTGGGAGTGGGAGTGGAAGTGGAACTGGGAGCGAACGCCAGGGCAGCTCTCTTGGGCAAGCCGCAGAGCCAACACTCGTAGCTTCGATGGGCAATACATATTGATCAAAATTGATGATGTTGACACGAACTTTGAACGAGCTCCAAACAAGCGATGATGACTCTACGATCGGCAAGCACTGTCTACCTCGATGACGACGACGACGACGACGACGACGTCGACTCCACTCCACCTGCTTCTCTTTCAGCTTCAACGATGTTGTTGTTGTTGTTTTCTGTAGTCTTCAAGGGTTTCTTGCCGATATTTTTGAATCGTTGAACGATTTTCCCAAGTGTTTTTCGATTAAGCAACAACAATAACAACTCTATGAATTCTCAAGTGAGAGTATCACACAATCGATACATACACTTATCAGCCAGACTCGAGCAGCGCAACTATTCGATAGCTGAAATTTAAGCTAATTGAAGATGGCTCGGCTCGCTGGGCTCTTCAATTCCATTTGACATTTGCCGTTTGTGCTTGTGTTTGTGTTTCTTTTGAATGGGTTCAAGTGTTTCTCTTTCTGAAGCATTTAATTGTTCAGATGACACTTTTGGCTTTTGTCTAGTCAACAGAATTTCTGGCAATACAAATTTGTGGCGGTTTTTCTTTAGTGTGTTGCAATCGAAGCGCGTTCTCTTCGTAACTTTCAATTAATGTAGTTAGTCTCCATCGTTGCCAAAAATGGTTAGCCAGACAAAACGTTCCGAGACGTCCACAACAACAACAGCAACAACAATAACAATGACAACAAGCAATGTGACCAACTGTCTGCTGGTCACATTGTAGCGCCAACACTCGCCAACAACTGTCAGGTGTTTAGATGCCTACCTCAGAGCTCTCTCTCTCTCACGCTCTTGCTCTGGATCTCTCTGTCTATCTCTCTCTCTATTTCTGTCTAGCGCCACGAGTCGCATTAGTCTAAGACTTAAATGGAGTCTAAGCACTTGGGCAGTCAGCTTGTAATGCTGTAAGAATAGAGTCTGAGAGGCCTTGACTCATGTTATATAGAGGGGTAGAAACGAAGTGATGCAATAATCCTTTAGCCTTTTCTCAGCTAAGAGCTCTTTTAGCAATTGAATTAATAAATAAAAAATATTTAAATATTCCCATAAATATGTCTGAGGCGCTGCTTTTATTAATTAGAGACTCTTAGATCATATTATGTTCATGAATTTCTTTGTTGGTCTCCCATATAATAAAATATATAAAATTATTTTTTTTTTTTAAATTTTATTTATATTGTATCTGACACAAACCCCCCATAAATCACTGCATTTATTGATCTAAACTATCCTCATATAGATTGCTTAAGGAAACCTTAATGAATAGTTTTCGAAATTCCGTAACATTATTCCAAATGCCATAATCGAAATTCTCTTGGCAATCTCAATCGGTTTAATAGCCTCTACCCAACTATATATTCTCTCTTCAGCTTCCACATCTCTTCGTATTCAATATGACCAGAAATGTGCTGAAGTGCAACTAGAGTTCGGTTCAAAGTTGTTGCAGCTTGTTGCAGCTTGTAATTGTTGCCACTCGTCGTTGTCGCTGATTGTCAGTGGGGCTGTTGCTGTTGCTGTTGTCCTCTCTGGCTGACAACATGCTACACTTTGGTCACTATAATGAGCCGTAATTAGTGCTGATGTGTGGACAACTCAGATGCCTTGGCTAACTATTCGCCATGATAGGCCGCGTGTGAAAATTTGCGCGCTTTTTGATAATTGCGACAAAGCGCTGTGAGTCGTAGCTAACTGAATGTTGTTGTTGTTGGTTGCAGTTGTTGTTGCTTGCAGTTGTTGTTGCTAGTGATCGTTGGCGGCTCGCTGACATGGCCATGCATCAACGTCGGTGTCGCAGACGTCTGGCTAAATGAAAGGAAAACTGATTAGCCTTGACAAGTTCAAATTGTTTGGCGTAGGGTTGGGATTGGAAACGCGTTGAGTGAAAGCGTTTGGGGGGCCTCTGAATAAAATCTCTTTCCCCAAAATAAAAAAACCAAGCAAGAGACACAAGCAAATAAAAAACCGAAAGAAAAACAAAATATCAAAATGTCCACTGATTGCCAGCGCTTGTCGTACGGCCAGACAGTCAGACAGCCAGCCAGTTGGCTAACGGTTAATACAGTCCATCATTATCAGCCACCAACACCGCCTAGCAGTAAAAGAAATGCGTTGCAGCAACAAGCAGAACAACTGCAACTGCAACAGCAACAGCAACAGCAACTGCAACAGCTCTAAGGTCAGTTAGAGACCAAAAAATTGTTGTGCACACACACGGCGGCAGCCTAAAAAAAATATTCTCACAAGGCTGCTTGCGGCTCAGTGCGGCTGGTTCTGCTGGCCACCGTCCGTCGTCCATGCAGTCTCAGTCTGAGTCTCAGGCTCAGCCTCAACCTCAGCCAGAGCCTGCAACATGAAACAGGTGTGGCACATCGCGTCTACAATGCGCATCGTAACTACACACACACACACACACTCACACACGAACACACCAGGCCGGGCCAAAGCCAAAAACTGGGAGGCTGCCCCAGCCGTTTTGGCCAGGCCATCTCTGCGGCTTGACTCCATCTGCGGCAGTAAGTGTGCACTGAGCGAAATATTTAATATGCATATGACAAGTTTTTCTTTTGAGAAACCAAAGAGAAGTTTTGCTGAGATAAATATTTAATCTAACCCTAGATTGTGATATGACGTAGAGAATTACTATAAAGAAAATTAATATAAATTAATTATGAAAAATGTTATTTAAATGAGCAATTCTAAATTATAAAAATATATAATAATACAAATAAATTAAATAATTAAAATATAATATAAATAATAATAAATATGATTTTAATAAATATGTATATAAATAAAATATATTACGAAATGTATTATTAATATTCAATAACAAATTTATTACAAAGTATTTAATAATAATATAAAATAAAAAATTAATATTTAATATAAATATATCAAATAAAATAAATGAATTAAAATAAATATCATTCAATCATATAAAATATATAATATAAATAGAAAGCATGTAATAAAAGCATACAATAAATATTTAAATTTGTTCAAATACTATATTTAACAATAATGTTTTACATTTTTTAATTGATATCAGAAACCTATTGAATAAAAAATATTAAAATGTATTTGAAATATTTTAGCTGAAATTAAAATGAGCAATGCTTAGAAATATTATAAAAAAAATAATAATAAAAGCAATAAAACACAAATAAAAAAAATTCAGATTCATGAACATTATTGATTATGATTCATAGAAAGAATTTGTATAAATTAATTTAAGACTTTATGAAAAAAAAATACAAAAACGTTTAAATATTTGTTGACGAATAAATAAGAAGACTGCGAGTGTGTACTTAAAATTATATATAGAATATACAATATTAATTTTAAAAATTAAAATAGCAATATATACTAACTGCTACTCTATTTATTTAATTACTTATTTATTAACTGCTATTCACTAAAATAATAATAATCTAATATGTTGCTCTAGCTTTTTTAGGGACACACCAAAAATATTTGTAGTGTTCCTTTGGCGACGCTTTTACCGCACGTTCGTTATTTTTTCGCAATTTTTGAGGTCACAATATGCCCGACGACGACGACGATGATCATCGCTGGAAATCTGAGGCCGGGTCTCTGGCTGGGTCTCTGGCTGTTGAGGTTTGTTGTTTGTCGCCTTAATGAAACACGCGACATACGCTTACACACATGGCTGGCCAGCGCTGAATGTGGGCACTCGGCCTGGTCTAGTCCGGCAATAGCAACAACAACAACAGCAACAACAACAGCAGCAGCAGCAGCAGCAGTACACACACACACACACACACACAGGCACACACACACACATGGCACTCTCAACTTTGACCCGGGTCAGGCCAACTGCAAGTTGAAATTATGTAGCATGGGGAGGCATGGAGCGTTGCGCGAAATTAAAAAGATAACTCAGATGTGAAAACAATTGATAGTCACAGATATTGAGCTTTGACAGCCCAATCGATAGACAATGCATGATAATTTTCTAGTTTTTCCTCTGCTTCTTCTTCGCCGTCGCCGTCGCCATCGCCGTCGTCGTCCTCTGCATCTGCAGCGTAGCGTCTTCTTCATCAATTCTTGCGTAAAGTCAATTAAGGTTAGATGCCATGAAGATGAAGGCTTCAAGATGCAGCCAGGAACAAGTCTTCGTCGACATTTGAACTGCTCAACTGCTCAGCTTGGCCATATTTGGACACTAAGTGGGCATTTTAAAGCAAACCAGATGCCAATTCACCCAAGTATTTTGGTTTCTGCTCTGGCCTGGTAATCGTATTCCTACTTATCGCTAGAGGCTGTTAAACGAACTGTCTTTGAACTGCGCATTCACTTCGTGTGATGTGTTTTGTTTTGCTTTGCTTGGCTTTACTTTTTATTTGTATTTGTATTTTTATTTTTTTCTCTTCTCTTATTTCGGCTTTTAATGATTGATGGCCGTGTTGCATTGTTGTGTATCCGAAGTTTGAGCTAATTTATAACAACAACAACGACAGCAACAGCAACAACGACAACAACAGAGATTGGCTAACTGAACGACTCCGCGCATCATCAAGCAATTTGTATGCCTCGCTGTCAATATGGAATCAAAAATATTGAACGATCCTTTTGTTTGGCTCGTTTTGATTGGGCGTTTTTTGTTTATTTGTATTTGTTGCACTTATTGTATTTGTTGCTACACCTTCAAAAGCGGAAATCCCATCAACAATGCGTCGTCAACTCTGATGAGTAATGATTGGAAAGTGGCTGCAGGGATCAGCGAGTGACGGGCGGGGCGACGAGCGGCGAGAGGCGAGAGAGACAGCTTCAAAGTCAAGCTGTGCAAAAAAAGAACAACAACAACAACAACAACAACAACAGCAGCAAACAATATATATAATAATAAAAAGAGGAGAGTAAACGGTCGTTGCTACCCCTCAGACACTTTACACCTTCGATGATCCGTCATAACTTTTAACACATGATATAATTTCGCTGCATTGTGTCTGCAGGATCGCATTCTGTCTATCTGTCTGCCTCTCTCTCTCTCTTCTCGCTTGTAAACATGATTGATGAGGGCCCACAGCTCCCTCTCCCTGCAGCTCCCTCTGGCATCTCATCTCATTTGCCAGCTATCTGGATCTTTCGCTCTGTCTCTCTCTTGAAATTAGTACAACAAACTGTCAATGATCTGTAATTGCGTTCTCAATCATACAAATGGATCTGAGGTCGTTTTGTGTTCTCTTTAACTCAAAATGTTTTGTGCAAAAATAAAAAAATTATATTATTAAATTAAAAATACCAAAAAAAATACTAATTGAAGTGCTCTAGTATGCTATGTGGAACTAGGAAATAGTTTAACTTCCTTAACGTATTTGAAGAACCTCTAATCGTTGATTTAAATTTTTCTAATATTTATTAATAATATTTTGGCAGTTTCTTTAGAAATTTTGCTTATCAATCAAATGTAAGTTAATTATATTTAATGTATTTCTAGTATTTGCTTCTTCAAGCTGTAACCCTGGTCTGAAATCGAATTTATAGATGCTTATATAGTTTAAGTTATTACAGCCTTTATTTGAGTTTTTCGATCTTCATTGAATACTCCTCTTTTCATTAAAAAAAAAAAAAAATAAAATAAAATAAAAATAAAATAAAAACACCTCCTACACCGTTCCCAGTTTCAATGAGTTCAGGCTATAAATAAAATATTCAACAAATTAATTTCAAATGCTGACAAGAAATTCGTGATTTAAGAAAAACACTTTTAGCTCTAATACCCTGCAATATATATGTTTATGAATAGATAGACAAGACTAGGGCATGCTGATCTATATATATTTATAAATTTATATTTATATATACTATATAAACAGCTCAACTAATTTCCACTCCACACTCATCTCTCATATTTCATTTGCTTCATTGAACCTCTTCGTTCTCTCCAGGGTATCTCGCTGAGCAGCCATCTCACCTGCTCTGTCCCGTTTCACTGCCGAGTGGCGCCCCAATATGTTTTCGTTCGTTTTCAATCGCTGATGCACCACAATGATAAGAAATCTAATTGATTAGCCTTTTGTTTCAGTTCGGTGTGTTTGTTTGTGTGTTGTTCTCGTTACCGATTCGGCTGATGCTGTTTGCTCACCTTTCAATATTGAAACTATTTCGCTGTTTTCAATTCCCACGCCAAGTCATCATATACAAAGCATTTGATTTATTATTGAAGGGGGAGAAAAAGAGAAAATATATCATAACGTGCTTATAACTGATTGGATCTCGTACATTGCGTTCGTTTCCATCAGAGTTTTTTTTTTTTTTTTTCAAATTTTATTTTTGGGTCAATGTCTGGGGCAGCAGTGACTGGACACAGATACTCCGAGTGGATGCTATTTGTACTGCTGCTTGGGCCTCTGACGATTTTTGGGCTAAGCAATGCGGAAATTCAGCTAATACGCAGGTGTTAGCTACCGCCCCGTTAATAACTCGTTGGCCCGCATGATATATGAGCTATGGAAATAAATCCACGGCATGACCTCAGCTATCAAACTTCACACGAAACGTAAATTTATCACCCCAATGCCCCCGAGCCCCAAGTCCCAAATCCCAAACAAAGCGCCCAAGCGCTGCGCTCCAATAGCAGCGCAGGCTTAACTCATCGCACGGCTCATTAACAAGAAGCTGCCTCTTGTGGTTTATGAATAATCAGTTTATTAATCAATGTGCCGCATGATTGCAAATAAACGATGATGCTATTATAATGATCGCACTATTACGGATTACAAATAAATATATTTATCTATATAAGTATATGTGTATACTATATGTATGTGTGTTTGTATTGATTTACACTTGCCCAACTTGCTCTCCAATGCCTCGTCACGAAGCTGCTGACCTACAGAAAGCCCATGAAGAGGCTTGAATGGCATACGATTTTCATAGTTCTCGAAAAGCCTTGTCAGTGGACCACATATATCTATATATGTATATATAAATTTGATTGAGTTATGTAAATTTCTAATTTATTTCATTTATTTTCAGCCAAGTTTTATCTCTGCTGCCACATCAATCTGCACATGCCACAAAATGCTTGCCCCGTTCTCAAATTTGTTATACGCTGGCAATTAAGTTGTATTTTAGCTGCTGCTGCTGCTGCTGCTGCTGCTACTCCTGCTGCTGTTGACCCTCACGCTTGGTCACTCAATTAGCTGGCCACACACCAAGCCGTTGCCCTTCTCCCTCCCTCTCACTCTCTCTCTCTCTCCCTCGCGATCCTGGGCTGCCCAACAGCTGTTGCCGCTGCCCATCAAATGCTGCCGTCAACACTTGGGTCTGAAAATTAAATTTATGATGGCCAGTGGGCGTGGCCAGGCAAAGGGCATCATTAAAATCGACACACAAAAAAAGCAAAAAAAAAAAAAAAAAAAAAGAATGGAAAATATAGAAAAAGATTTACAACAAAATGCAAATAAAACTGTCTAAGCCAAAAGATCATAGCAGGATGAGCGATGCGAGACGTGCGTGTGTCATGCGTGTGCGTGTGTGTGTGTAGTTTAAATGAAAATCAAAAACATAAAGCGAGAGAGAGAGGGAGAGAGAGGGAGAATTAGAATAACAATTGGCATTAGCAGTCGCCAGGCCTAAACAAGCAACCCCCACAGCCCGCACAAATGTCTATTTGCTGCATTTAGAGCGCTCACGCGCGTAATTAGGAGTTGCCCAGGCTCAAGAGCCTGGCCAACAAGCCGTTGCTGGCCAAGAGCTGTGGCTAAGCCGCTGTGCGTCGACTTAGAGAAAAGTCGTTGGATTTCCATAACCGCAACTACGGCCGGACAAAAGGCCAAACAAAAAGCCAGCAAAAGGCTTATTTAAATGTGCATTAGACGTGCGTCCGTTTGGCCTGCTGCTGCTGCTCCTGCTGCTGGCTAAGTCCTGTCACATGTCAACAATTCTTTTTCTACTCTTTTTTCCCAAAACAGAACGCAGTTCAAACTTCCTGCCGGCGATTAGGAAGTGCACGTAGACTAACGAAATTAGTCGTCTGCTTTTCCTCATTCGTTTTTGGGAAATTTCGTTGTGAGTCGGAACATATGTTGCGCACAGTTGGCATCCTGGCAAGTCCTGCCGTAATTTCATGCTCACTCACACGGTACTTAAAGTGTGCTGCAGCGTGTCCGCTAAACAAACAGGCCCATAAATATCTCGATAACTCTCCTATTCCGACTGCTACTCCTACTCCTGCTACAGACATTTTGATACAGTCATTAGGCCACCAGCGTTTGCAAGGGCTACCGAAATACCAAAAACCAAAGATCGATCGATCGACCGATCGACCGACCGAGTGATCCCCTGCCCACAGTCTTGTCTCTCGCTTAATTACCCAGCATGTCTGAAATTAGGCTGTCATCATCATTTAGTATGAGTTAGGAGCAGTCACTCTGTAGCACTAACCCTGCCTAAGGTTTCTACAACTTTATTTATTTATTTGTTGTTGTTGCGGGAATTCTTTCGTTTAACTGCCAGCTGAAAGGCTGACTGAGCCGGCGCAAAGTACTTGCAATGTATTTATATATAATATAAATATATATAAATGAAGTCAACTGGGATGCTGATATGTTTATAATAATTTTAAGAATGGAAACAAATATTATATATTTTTAAATTATATAAATAAAAAGTGAGTAAGAAGGTGTAATTAAACTCTATATTTTTTAATTGTTTATTTAAATCTAAATCTATCTAATGTGATCCTTATATATAAAAATATTTTTTTACATTAAAAAATAAAAAATAAATAAATAGAAAACTCATATTGATGCAAAATACTTTTTAGGACTCCTTATACAATGAAATTTTAACCATTAGAATGCGATATTCTTATAAAAATTTAATAATATATCTAGACACATTAAATAAGAATATTTAATTAATTTATATAATATAATAAAAAAAAATAATTAAATACAAATTTATATTACTTGATAAGAGTTTTAGATTTTAAAATTAGATATTGACATTGAATATTTGAAATATAAATTTTTTTAATAATTAAATATATGAAACCCTATTTCTTTATAATTTTTGAAAATGAAATTTGAATTTTATTTATTTATTTATTTTTAAAATATTTTTTAGAATTAAATATTGGAAAACATTTTCGCGAATTTTTCTCTTATGTGAATATATTAAAAGTAATTAAGGTAGAAAATATACGTTTATTTAAATATATAAATAAATAAAGAATTTGAAGACTCAATGATTTTTTCTTGCATAGCATATTCTCTCCCTAAATAACTATAAACATTAATTCATGAAGCTATACCTCACTCTTTGTTTTTTTTACCTACAGAGCCGAAGTCAACTCGATTACTGTGCACTACATGAACTCTGTTGATCACAATATTTAGCACGCATAAACGTGGCGATTTTGCAATCATTATTAATAGATGCCAAGCTTATATATGTGTGTATATATATTATAAACGTTTATAATAGATGACGACGACACACCCAAAAGTGCATCTCTTTCAAGACGATCGCAACTGAAACTGCATTTGCGACTGTCATTAACAGCATTTAAAACAAAAAACAAAAAGAAATAAGAAAAAAATGAGAAAAAAATATAAATAATTTGCATTTGCTATAAACAATAAGGCATTTAAGCGTTTTCAGCTTTGTGCCCGTACAAATGGCCGTAGATGAAGCCATCCGATGCATTGGAGGAGTTCTGAATGCAAAAGCAATACAAAAATGGAGCTCGAACCGATCGATCGACGACTGACTGGGCAACTGGGCAAGTGTTGAGGCAGCGCTCGAGCTGCATCACGATTTAGCTTTATTGACTGACACACACACACACACACACATACACAGAGAGACAGACATTTTTTATATATATTTTCTATATTCTTAGCATAAAATATATAAAGAAAAAATCTTATTAAAATTTTATTGCAGCAAAATGGAAACAGCGCGCGAAAAGCTGCGGCTAAAAACGGAATTCGTGCGCATCAACAGCTTCAATTTGTTGTTGTTGCTGTTGCTGTTGTTGTTTGTTGCATCTTTTGTCTAGCGGAACACCTGCTAAAGTCAAGCGATGACGTCCCAGCCACAGCTTGCAGCTGTTGTGTGATGCATCCGAGGCAGACGTGGAGTCAACTCAGCTCAACTCAGCTCAGCCAAGTCGAGTCAAGACAAGTCAGAGGCAGCGTCGACCTTCTTACCGCCCGTCCAAGCTGAAACCGCCCCTCGACAAAGGCCGCATACGACCTTAGTCATTTGTCAGCCAACAGCCAAACCAGCTGGGAACCGCTGCTGCTGCCGCTGCTGCTGCTGCTGCTGCTGCTGCTGGTGGTGGCACTTTCTTGGAGCAAGATCAAGCCTATATGGCAGAGCAGCAGTGCTGCAATGCCTAACTAAATATCATTGGGTCAAGTTCAGCGCTGCGCACATTTAAAACAATATTTTCTCAAAAGACCTTTCAAATTGTAAATATGCATATATGTATGGGTGTGTGTGTGTGTGCCTAGAATACCCTGTAAACTTATAGAAAGGCGGATATGATTGCAGCATTGAGCTGCTTCATTGGAAGTACTTCACTATTTAGGTACTCTCAATAATATATAAGAGATGCAGAATATAATAGAGAGAGGATAGAGAGAGAACAGGGAGAAGAAGACAAAACAGTGAATAAGAAAGAAAAGAAAGATCTAGATGAATTGCAGGAGAGAGAAAGGGAACAAAACTGAAACTAAATGCCAAAATGGAGAATACAGAAGAAAAGAAATGAGGAGGAAGAAGAAAGTAAGCGAGTGATAGTGAAAGAGACAGATATATATATATATATATATATACTCGTCTATACAGGAATAAAGGACCGAGCGATACTGGGCTGTCAATAGGCATAACAGATAGAGAGAACTAAGAGAGAAATACTTAATATATATATATATATATATATATATATATATATATATATATATACAGAGAAAGAGAGACAGAAAGAGAGAGAGAGAGAGAGAGAGAGAGAGAGAGTGAGTGAGCTTAAGTGATTAGATAATCACTGAGTATCTGATAGTCGTTCACTCATTTATTTTCCATACCATCTGCATTTAAGCGGTGAAAATTTAATTCATATTTTCGTTGAATTGCAGCCGCATTTCGATTTGATTTATGAATTTCCATGTGGTTTATTATCGAACGCCTCTTTGTGGCACCATTTGGTAGTCATGGTCTATGATTCATTTCAAGCTGATCTCTGATGCCGGCAGACAGACAGTGAGTAAGAGGCTGTGAGCTCTAAACTCTGTGCTCTGTGCTGCTTGCAGGTGCTGAAGAGACGCCCCATTTTGAAGCTCCAGGTCCTCAAACATTGGGCTTTTATTGCCATTGCGGCGCGGCGACTTTCTCACATCGTAAAATTCATAATGAAGTGGAAAGAGTGAGAGGACAAGACTAACACATGCCCTGTAAAGTAAAATCAAATGTACAACTAATAAATGAATAGGCTAAGAGAAGAGCTGCTATAGCTGGCCTTACCTTCTTTCAATACCCTAACTTTTCATTTACAGCGATCAAGAGTATACCCCACCCACTATCAGTCGAGCTCATCTACTGTTTACAGGGTATCAGCAACAGCCCATAGCATAGATCACAATTAGGCCCCGAAGCGGACATTTGGCATTTGGGGAATAAGTCCATATAGCTGATAGAATGTGGGATTGGACCAGGCCCGAGACAGAGCAATGGCATTCAGGCTCTCTCGCTCTCTCGCTCGCTCGCTCCCTCCCTCACACATTTCTCACAATCAGCTGTGAAAAGTCTTTTCATTTATGACCCACTAAAAACAACAAGTGAACCGAACTGAGCCGAACCGAAACTTGACTTATTTCACAGCCTCGTTTCGTTCGCTCGAATGTCGAATGTGAAGTTCATTTGTTTAGTTATGGATTTAATGTACGTCCATTATGCATAAATTCACGAAATTCCATAGAGTCGCGCATAAGGAGAGCAGCACACAGAGCTTGGGCTTTGTTCGGGCCAGCTTCGTGGTCCATTTGCCAGCTTAAGGTGTTAATAACAATCACAAAGACGTTACAATTACGCATTGAAATCGGTTCGAGTCCGAGATGGAGTTGGAGCTGGAGTTGGAGTCGGTTGTGTGATGTCAACGGCGTGAAGGTTCCCACAGAGTTCGAGCTGGAAAGAGAAGAAAATAAGAGTGTTGAACAACTGTTGAATTGGTGTTTAGGCGCGTCTCTTTCGTTTTATGACCGCCCAATTTTGGTCCATATGCCCCAACAATGCGCAACTTTTGTGTCAGCCAAATGAAAATTTAGATGGAGATGGAAATGGAAATGGAAATGGGCTCCCATCAGATGGGGCTGTGCACGGAAGCTGTTCTAGCCGCGCAGACTCTGTGGCCAGACAATAATTTTCAATATTATGTGAACCGGTTGTGGCCATAAAATGTGGAATAAGCCAAGCTTTCGGGCATCTAAATGTTTTGTCATAGCCAAATGGAGATTTGTTAGTAAATGTCTTCGCTCTTTTTGGAGCAATTTGTTCGGCCACACTCAATCCGATCTATCAATTTATCAATGTCCAAGCGCATTGACACACACAAATTAATTTGATTAAATTCAAATTCGCGCCACTAGAAACTGGAAACTGGAAAATCTCTGTTCACAAAGCGAAACTTAAACAGAAAAGAAATCCGCCACATCCAAATGAAACCAAAAAAAAAAAAAACTAAATAAAATCAACTTTTGTCCCAAGTGGTTCACATTTTTCATAGATCGCATATATCTGAATATTTGTTTGTGTATGCAGGAAATTAACATTTCTGTCTTTTGGATTTGATTTGATTTTTATTTTGTATTTGTATCTCGTATGTTTTTGCTGTTTTCGGCTTCGGTTTCGGTTTTCATTATTGGCATGCGCGACCCCTAAGGGTCAAATATGATTTGGTTTCGAGTTTTTATGTGGCACGCTCTGCCCGCTGATGTCTTTCGAAAAAACCAATCGATACCAAAACAGATCAACGATCTCATTTGCATACGGCATATGGCATACGGCACAAAGCTGCCAAATGTGAAACATGCCAAAGAGCATCCAAATGCCGCAAGGTGCAAATCAATTTCTGGGGCTTTCAATCAAAATCAGAAATGGAAAAAAATATATAAATACCAGCAACAACTACAACTACAACAACGGCAACCGAAACCTGTGGCATTTTGGCACAACGAGCAGCAAATGTTTGCACTAGTAGAGTGGGGCAGACGCCAGAGATACCCTGTAGAAGCAGGAATGGAAAAGAAGTGCTAAATAATTTGATTGATCAACATTATTATCTATCGATTAATCATATTAAACAATGATATTGAAGAAATGAATTTATTAAAAAGTTTATTGAATAAATAGATAATGAAAAATACTGTAAAATAATGAATTAATTAACTATAACTATGAATAAGCATATGATAAGAGATATGATAAGGATATACAGATGAGGAGAGGAGCACGAATAAAAAGGAGAATATGAAATGAGATATACATAGAGAAAAGAATAAAGGTAAGGATAAGAATAAGGATGTAGATAGATGGGCATATTGATCAGAAATACGTAAATGCTTATGGATATGTGTAGCCATATTTTAGGGATTAGGATCGGAGTATATGATTGCATGTTTATTTAATAATTTATTTTAAAATATGTATTAACAAAATTAGAGGCAATTTAGAGAGAAAAAAATACGGATATGGATATAAAAATATATGCAGATGGATGTGAATAAACTTTATTCAATATAGATATAATTAAACATATGAATATATGTATAGATTTGGATAACGATATTGACATGGATATGCAGGTAAAGATAATGAAATAATATGAATAAAATGAATATAAACATATAGAGGTAGATGTGGAAATGTATGTGAATACGGAAAAGATATATGCATATGGCAGTATATAATATTTTATATACATATTTTTAAGTATTCACTATAAGAAATACATCAATAGTTAAAAGTCTATAGAAATATGCTTATATACTTCTCGGCCGCCCCCTCATTTGCATTCGCGATTTCCAGGGTATAATTGAGACGAGTAAACTGTGTAAGTGAATGATTGGCTCTGGTTGGCAGACAAACGAACAAATCGAACGCATAAATTAGTCAGAAATAAGCGCGAAAACGTGTTTTAAATTTTTGTTTTCATTTCACGCGCGCATCTCCAATGCAAAAAGAACGAAACAAAACGAAAACGAACCGAAAACGAACCGAAACCGAAATCGAAACGAGATGAGACGAGACGAGACGAGACGAAATCAACGACGAACGCTCATGTCAGTATTTGTCAAAGTTTTTGGCAGTGATTAATGCATTTATAATTAATTTATTGTATACACACACACACACACACACACACACACACACCCAGTGAGAGAGGGGCACACACACACAGACACACGAATACACTCTCAGTTATGCTGCTGGCTGAGAGCAAACATTTGCCGACTATTCTCTGGCAACATGACACAAGCTCGAAATGCCTTAGTCCCCCCCCTCGCTCTCTCTCTCTCTCCCCTCTCACCACATCTCTTTCTTTTCTGTAAGCCTTTAACCTAATTTCATCCGAAATATTTATATTGAGCAGCAGCCGAAATGATTGATGATTGCTGATTGATGCAGGACAATGGGCACACACACACACACACACTCACACAGAGAGAGAGATATAGTGAACATTTTCGCAAAGTCACTTCAACGGGCGGCGGCAAAATGTTTGAGGCGCGTTTTGTGAGGATCTGAGCAAAAGTCACATACATTAGAACGCATTAAAGTGTAACCAAAAAGGGGCGAGTCCAACGGCAAGACGCAGTTGCACGTTCCATTGTATGTGGCAATTGTGTGCCAAAGGATGCGCGACTATTTCTGCAGAAGAAACTGCAGCAGCAGCAGCAGCAGCATCCGAGGCAGCAGCACCATAACAAACAAATCAAGCAAACAATTGCAAGGGATTATCTGTTGCTCAGCATGGATTAGCCAGCACATGAGGGCACACACAGCACACTCACACACGCACACACACACACACACACACATGCCGTATGCAAATGCCACAAACTGTTTGAGAAATTAAAGCATGAAATTTCTGTCAAAGGCAACCAAAGCGAATGCTCTATTGTGCGAGTGTGTGTGTGCGTGTGTGGGTGTGTGGGTGTTGGCCAGTCAATAAAAAGGAACTGAAAAAAGGTAGCTCACAGGGCAACCGCAAGAGCAACCGCAGCGCCGAAAATCACAGAGAACTCGCTGCGACTCCTTGTAATGGGTTTAAACACCCCGTTTTCCATCTGACCAAAACTCACTCGGAGCGAGCGTCCTCAATTCTCAGTTCTCAGTTCTCGGTTTCGATTTCCGTTTCGATTTCGGGGCGTTTACCTTGAGAGCAGCCCGCCCGTATTTGACTTCTATGCCGGATTGCGACCCTTTCTCAAAGGGTTTCGACAACAAACAGATGATAACGAGTTGCGGGTTTTCGACTGTTTCAACATCGTAAAACTCAACAAATTGGATTAACTTCTGTGGAGTATAGCACGGCTCAGTTAGTGGAAATATTATGGGATGCTGATGCGTAGATGCGTAGTCGACTCTGCTGCTGGCGTCACGCCCATAATGAAACAAGAACATCTGCAAATGTGAAAGAAATTTGACTTTTGTCAGAATGTGAAAATGGGAGAAAACAAAGGAAAATCTGTCAATTCAAGAACTGACTGATACATTGTATGTATTCAAATGTTGATAAAAGGCAAGGCTATAAAATAATGATAACAATAAAATATTATGATAATTATAAATGAGCTTTTCTCATTACATATCTTTGGCTAAATTAAAATCTGGTTTTTGCTGATTGTCTTCATAAACAGCCGCATAGCCGATAAATATGAACGAGTTGCTGCTATATTCAAGACTTGAGTGGCGATTGGCCGATGTGGCATGTCGGGGCAGGTTAGGCTGAACAAGTGCTTCGAGTGCTTCAAGTGCTTCGAGTGTTTCTAGTGCTGCTCACAATGCAACTAATATCATAAAATGTCTTATGGCTATCAACAGATAACGCATTTAACGATCAGTGCTATGACAGCTTGACAACTGCAAATGGCTAAAAAGATGGCGTGAGCTGGCGCCAGACGAGGGCGGACGGGCTGGCGGGTGGGCGGTCGGTTGGTCAGTGCGATGCGATGTCAATTTAACACCGTTAGCAATGCGGGGAAGTTGGCCCAAACTAACTGACTAACGAACTAACTAGCTAACTAACTAACAAACTCGCGTGAGTGTTGCCCCAGCCAACGGCAATTGAATCCAGTTCGTGCGCATGCAAAAACAAAACACACACAAAAAGCGGAGCTTATGCCAGAGGGGGCGAGTGGGGAGAGCAGGGGGTGCCAACACACAAGTATCGATCGATACATAGCAACAGTTGTGCCGCATAAATAGACCACGCCCACGTGCGACAGCTGGCTGGCCAGCAAGAGCTACACACACATATACACGCGCACACCGAGGCGATCAGTCGTCACTCTCGTTGCTATATATGTTGAGTGTATGTATGTGTGTGCGTGTGTTTTGCTCTGCATTGGTCAATGAAATGAGTAAATAAGTTCGCGTTCACTCGAGCAAAGCGGCGCTATATAGTGCGCACTCTTTCTGTCCAACGCTCCGACAGCTGCTCTTCATATTTATAGACCGAACAAAACGAACAGGCAAGCGATCGTGCTGTCTCGCCTGCATGCACGCCCGAGTGTGCTCGTGTGTGAGTGCGCTGTTATACTGGTTTATAACCGGGTGCTCCGATTGTGTTAATCGAGCCAATCAAATGTCGTAACGCTTGCGCAGCCAGAGAGAGCAGAGAGCGAGAGCGCACTGCTGCTGCTGCTCAGCTGTTAACGAAGCAAATACAAAATGGAGTGAGAGCGAGTGCGCGCATGAGCTGTGTGCTCGGCTGTATTGAGTGAGTTTCGGACAGAGTGTATATATGTTAAGCGTTTACAGCGCACTGTTAACTGCTAAAAGTGCTCAAAGTTGCTCACTCTCTCGCTAATCTCTCTCCCACTCGCTCTCTCTATGTGTATATCGCTCTCTGAGTGGTTGTTCAAATGTTCTCTATCGTGGGCCCCAGCACCGTTAGAGAGCGCGTCGGCTGCTGCTTCTTCTTCGCTTTGTTTGTTTTTTGATGAGACAACCAGTTTGTAGTTTTTGTTTATAGCAGTAGCTTCTTCTCATTGTGGTTGTTGTTGTGGCTGTCGTTGTCGCTGTCGTTGCTGCTGCCGTATGGTAGCCGAAGCCGAAGCCCGGGCTGTCGCTTCGTATTCGCGCCGTTGATTGCAAAGCATCTCAGCGCTCGTGAGCATTTTGCAGAGGCCTCCGCAGCAGCAGCAACAACAGCAGCAGCAGCAGCCGTCGTTGCCGTTGCCGTTGCCTTTGCCGTTGTCGTTGTCGTAGCCGCTACCAGGTGCGGTGTTCGGTATTTTCGTACCCAGAGCATTTTGCAGAACTGTTTAACATCAGTCTTTAGTGATAGCTCGCGCTTCTTGCTCGCACGCTCGAATCGCATGTCGCACGCTCGCACGCTGCGTCGTCGGCTTTTTACAGAAACACCAGAAAGAAACGATTGCAAATTGTAACGTGCGTTCATCGATCGATACTTCGATTACTCTCGCATATCGTCTATCGTATATCGGCTATCGTTTATCGGCATACAATCCCCCGCCCAAAGTATGCAAAGTGACCCAATAACAACTCAATTCACAGTTCACAAGTTAATCTAGAGTGCTATATTGCCGCAAGTGCTATACTTTTCACACCTCTCTCACACACACATACACACACGCGCGCACACACACACATGAGAGGCATAAAAAAGAAAACAGAGGCGCGCGCTTGTTCGCCATTTGCCCAACTCAAGTCCAAGTGCCTTTTCACCACATAAAGGTGTGGCCTAAAGTCAAACAACAACAACAACAACAACAACACGACAACAAATGCATCTTGAGAGTCAACTGAACAACAAGTCAACTAAAACTCATCTTTCACTATGTTCTATATAAATTAGACGGCAGCAAATTGAATAAACACACACACATACTCGTGCAGAGAGTGTGTTATATACACACACTCGCACACACTCGTAAATACAGGGAGCGTAATGAGCGCGTGTTTGTGTCGTTTATAGAGTTTCAGCTACGGTATATAATGCATGTATATCAATGTACATATTGCTGAGCTCCACGCTCGTCTAAAGTTCTAAAAGTCAAGTGCAATTTAGCAACGACAAGCAACAACAACAACAACAACAACAACAAATGCTAAAATACTGTACGCTCAAGTGACGTTTTATTGGCGCAAGGTGAAAAAAAAAATAGTAATAATAAAACTAAAATAAAAATAGAAATAAACGAGCGAGGAGAGTTTACAATGTGCACACATAACAAACAAACTTAAATGATTTTTCGAACCAAAAAAAAGCAGCAACAGCAACAACAACAAACAACAATAATATAGGAAATATAACAAAAAAGATAACAAACTGCAGCCTCAGTGCACTATGAAAATTTGTAACTGAAACACGTGAAAAATCGAGAGACGGAAAGCCGTACGGAATCTCTATTCAAATTTGGATTAAACAAAGTAATTTCAACTCTCTGGCTTTTTTTTTTTTTTGGCTTTTGCGGGCAGTTCAAAGGCGTTGATAAGGTATGAGATTTTATCTACAATTTCTGAATCTCTTTTTTTTTTCGTTGTTGTTTTATTTTTATGGAGATGCTAAATAGAACTTGAGTCTGTGGATCATTCATAATTTGCTAGAAAAGAATGAGAAGAGTGGAGAAAAAGTCTTTGAAAGCTGCTATCAGCCTCAGCTATTAACATAACCATAAGAGTTCGGGCCAGGTTCTGAGCGTTGACTTTTGATTGGCAGTTTAATGGATGCGGCTGCGATACGAATGAAACATACCTGAGACACATTCATCATACGTATAAAAGTCGAGATGGCATAAAAATTCAAACATGTGAATTTCATTAACGCACAAATTCAGATATTCAGAAAACAACCAAAAGTCGACAAAGACAAAAGACAGACGCAAGCGGAGGAAGATGGCGAGCTGAGATAAAGCATACAAAATTGACTGACGATTGAGGGGCCCAAACGGGCCGAGTTGGTGAGAAAGTTTTCCGTTTTGTTGGACAGTGCACTTTTTAGTATGCCCATAAAAGCAACAACAAACCAACAACAGCAACAGCAACAACAACAACAAGAACTGAAATCGACAAGGGCAGGCAAATAAACTTTACGACTATATAACAGAATCAATGTAAGCCAAAGCACATACACTGAGCGAAACTAGAGCTAAATGTACTTGAATATATGAGCTGAATCGAATTGGAATAATTTTATGGAATTTACAAATTTATATATATAGCAAAATATTGTTTACATTTGCTTATTTTATCTTTTTTAAATAGATTTCTGAAAACTTCTCTTATAGCTCATCTCAGCTATCAATTAACAGCTCAGCTGTGATCTCGTTTTTTATTGGATCTATAAAAATATCTTGGTAAATTTATTATTTGCATATAGTTTCTTTATTTGCCAATAGGTAAGCTCTCATATTCAGTCTATGTTTTCTTGCAGTGTACTGCAACTCATGTTTGCTCTATAGTGTAAACAGCGTGTAAAGCTTTATTTGCTTGAATTTGTTACACAAAACTTGGAACTGTCTCTCGACTAGCCTAGAATTGCAATCAAAGAATTTTGCCAGTCGTCGATGACTGCGATGCCGCATGTTGCTTTTGCATGTGCCGCAAATATTGACAATTGCCCCACTGTCATTACAAGCGTGATGATTTTTCGGTATCTTATGTTCCACAAAGTGTGCACTTAACATGCTCTGCAATTGCTGTGTCGAGTGGGTATATGTGTTGTATAAGCTTTTGCTTAGATAATCGACAGCAAATGGTTGGGAAATATTATATATATAAAATATTCATATATGGGTAGAGTTATATATAAAGGAGCAGATCACACTTACAATGCAATCCTACAGAAAATAGCATACTTTTTAGAGAGTCCTGCTGAAGAATGGAAGACTCAGACTGGGTTATGGAAGTTTTGCTGTTAGTAGAAAAATACTCAATAGGAAATTATGTATAAACTTTAACATAATGATACTTGAGGTTACGATAATGCTCTCCATAGACTCTCATTCGATTTTAGCCAAACTTTTATTATCTAAGCTCTAAGTTACCTACGCAAATTGCAATACAGATTTATAAGGTTTTACTAGAAAGACTTCCGTTTATCTAGAATGTTACCTATATGAACCCAAGTTTGTTATCGAAGTCATCAGCTTGGCTAGCAGCTATTTATCTAACTTTAACATATCAATCCCGCAAAAATATTACCGATTAACATACAGTGTATTAAAAAAGAATCATTTTCACTTTTAATGATTTTTCTCTGATGATAATTTGAAGCCCAAAAGTTCGTTACCTAAGTCATTCGCATTTACGCAAATTTCCAGCAAGGTTTGTCAGATCAGGTCAATAGCATTACAGGGTAGCCCTTAGCACAATCAATTGCCAACAGCTTCACATTGATGATTTTTAGAGCTGTGCCAAAAAAAGTTCGTTGCCTAAGTCTTTTGTTTGACTACTAGCTTCTAGTTGAAGCACAGCAAATCGATTGTTGGCCAGGTGTTTAGACTGGCTGCTGCACGACAAATTAACACATCAAGGTCGTTATTGCCAGTTGCTAAGCAGTTGCAACTGTTGCATCTGCTGTCGCTGTAGCTGCTGCATCCTTGGCAAGGCAAGCCGGAAGACAACAATTGGCGTTTCCTATTGCAGCAGAGCTAGGCAAAGTGTGAAAGTATTTAGTACAAAGGTGTTAATTTGTGCACATATTAAATGGAAATGCTGCAACACCTGTTGGCCCCATCAGGTGTTGGCCAGAGATCAGTGCAGGACCAGCGCCAGGCCCAGACAAGGCCAACTGACCGACTCCCCGATGCTCTGATTCACACTCGCCTGCGCCACACAATCCGGAGCAGCGTCTTTAAGGCAAACGAGCGGCATTAATTGCGACTTTATGGGTGCAGCAGCATTTGCATTCTGTATTGCAATAAATATTGAAATTATGTTTATTAGTTTAAGCTCGACTATATGCCAAATGGCAACAGCTACAGCCTTCGCTTATCATTGAAATTTATTTATTTATCTCTCCCTCTCTCTCTTTCTCTTTGTTTGTCTCTCTCGCAGCACACACACACAGACACGTCCTGAGCGCACAGGCTGAGCGCATTAGCAGCTACCATGATGAATCAGGATAATCCGTATGCGGTAAGTCAAGCTGCGAAATTTCCATATAATTTATGCTGACTTTATAGCAAGTCTGCTTACCTGCGTCTACCTGTAAGCTCGGCCGTAAAACGTCGCATATTTTAACACAAAGGCAGCGCATGATAAATGCAGAGCGCCAAAATAAACGATAAAAACAAATAAGCAGGGCAGCCCAAAGTTGTTCGAATATCAGATACCCTATACCTGAATAATAATGCTAGAGCTCCAGCTCTCTTTCTGTAGACTTGTAGGCAAGTGCTACGAACTCCTTGTTAAAGTCGAGCGCTCGCCTTTGTTAGCGTATTTTTAACGAGCTCAAAGACTAACCAAAACTCATATAAAATCAGATAAAAGATTTTTACGAGCTCCATAGCCCACAAAACAAATCAAAGGCGAACTTAAATTTTTGATATTTTTCACGTGCCTCTGATAACAGATAAAATGTCGAAAAATATATTTTCAGCGTTTCACTCGATATCATTGATAAGACAAGGCAAGGCCCAATGTAAATGCAAATCGATATACAAATCGATATCCAAATCGAAAGCAAAAACAAAAGAGCTTCCGCATCGCGCATCTCGCGTCTCACATCACGCAATTGGGCGCAGAAATTTGTTTGAGTTATGAGCTTTTGGCAGTCCGTGCATAATTACCCAACATTTATGGTGGGGAGAGGAAAAATTCATAATAAAATCATATGAAATACAAATAAAAACATACACAGTAAACGAAAAAAAAAAAAAAAAACTCTGGCCTAAACCAGTTTATACAACAACTTGAGGCGAAAATATTTAAATGATGTCATAATTTTTAGAAAAAAAAAAAAAAACATCATATAAATATAATAATCATAATACAAACTACACACATGCACACACACACATACGCGCGCTTCAATGCTGTTCGATCTTCATAAACGGCAGCTGAGTTCGCTTCACCTGTTTCATATTTTTATTTTTTTTTATCTCCCTCTTTTAGACTTCATGTCAACTTAAATTAATGCAGATCAATTAGTTAATATTATTAAGCGTCTCGAATGCCAAAAACTGCGTATTTTAAATAGATTTCTATAAAAGAGAGATAGAGGGAGAGAAAGAGGGAGAGAGAGCGAGAGAGAGAGAGAGAGAAAATGTCTCGAATGGGGGATAGAAACGGCACGTAAGTTGTTGCTAACATGGCACTAAATGTCAATATTTGAATATTAAATTTTATTTAAGTGCGTTTTTTACGATCTTAAGCCGATTTTCGTATACTCGAAAAACAGTCGGCGGCCCCTAGAAACGAGGTTGGCCCCAAGAGGCGGCACCCGTCGTAGTGTTAATTAGCTGAAATGTGAGACAATAAACTAAATGTTTGATTTAAACGGACCCAACAACAAGAACGCGAACAGCTCGGCCATCGCCCCGCTCGCACAGCATCCAACAATCTGTCCGAACAATTAAATCAAAATGGAGCTTATGATATATGAGACAAATGGGCGGAGATAAATGAATTACTGCTTTGCCTATAATTTGTGCTATAAACTCACTTCTGACTAGGCAATCGGAATTCGTATATTCGCGGATTAGCAAAAGCTAAAGGAGCAGTTGGGCAATTTATATCATATAATAATGATTGAGAAATGAATTTCCGTAAAGTCTATTAGCTGGTTAATTAATCAGAATATAGGTAAAATATTTATTTATCATATATTAAAAAATATATTAAAAATAATAATTCAAAAAATATTATAATATATCTCAAAAAATAATAATAAATTAACAGCAATTAAAATAAATTAAAGTATAAACAATAAATTCTAATGAAATTCTTTTTCAAATATTTATTAATATTAATTAATTTGGTATTAGAACATATACATAAATCAAATAAAATAAGAGAAAAGCTTTTTTAATAAATTAAAAAAAAAAACACACACACAAATGGAATAAAATAATTTTAGTAAATATAAATATTGAAAGAAAAATAAATAAATAAATAAAAAAAATATTTTTTATTGTAAATTATAATGACTACATTATTTTAACCCTTATATAATTAAAATAATAGAAAAAATATATATAGAATATAAATAAAATAAACAATAAATATATTAAAAAAAAAAAAAATGAACATAACATTAAATGTGCCAACAAAATTAAAAAAATTAAATAAAATGAAAAGCAAATATAATAAAATATTGAAAAAATTATAAATATATTAAAATCATAAATATATTTTTTTTAAATTAAAGTATAGTAAATTATAATAATATATTACATAATAATACTACAAAAACAATCAATCTTTATGTTATAATCTTTCATGTTATATTGTATATAACACACCAAGCTAAGACAGCCAGTGTTTTATTTTACATCAACTCTAGCACTTCCTTAAAGGCAAGTCCGTTGTTACTATTCAGATATACCCACGTTGCAGCAGCATCCCCACATCTGCCCATATTCTTGCCATAATATGTGATTTAGCTAGTTATCGCTGTGGCTTCTGCTGTCGTCATTTCATGAACCTAAAACCAAATCCGTCTTAAGTATCTTGAGCATCATCTTAATTGCAGCTGCACAACTTTGTTGGCTTAAGCAGCTTCTAGTATTGTCTTTGTGAGTCCGATTTTTGTTGCTAATCAAACGTAAATGTGTATGTGTGTGTGCCACGCCCCGACTGGCTAGGCAAGCAAACAAAAGACTCAGGCAACGAACTTGGGCAGCTGGTGAAAATCAACTAATATTCATATTGGCAGCAACAGAGAAACGCATTACAATGTTGAGTTGTGCGAGTGTGTGTGCATGTGTGTGTGTGCATGTGTGTGTGTGTGTGTGCCACTTGACTTGTGGAATTGAGTTGGTGGCAGTTGTTGGCGCGTTGCAGCGTTGCAGCTTACAGTCAAATGCACTTCGACTCCGTCCGCACGCATCTGCAACTCCATTTGCAGCTCCAACTCTTTGGCATCTTTTCTATTTGCATTGGATGGAGCTGCTGCCAGTTTTGCTGCGAGTTAATGCTGCTGCTGCTGCTGCTGCTGCTGCTACCGCTGACCATTTTGGTCATAAACATTTGCGTAATGGATTTTTTCATATTTTGTTGGCCGCTGCGAACACACAAAGTAAATTAATTACGAGCTGCTGAGGCGGCGGTGGCGACTGCTGCTGCTCGGCCAACATATTTGCACGTTGAAAAATTCTTGCAGACACAAAAAGTTATAAATGCCTAAAAATAAATAAGCCAAAGCCATGGCTAAACATGGCCAAAATGCAAAAACAGAAGCACAGCCAGCAAATTAGCAAAAGCCCAAAAAGCATTTGCCGCGCTCCCAACACACATACACCTATACAGACACACATTCGTTCACAGAGATGGACAAAATGTAATTACAGCAACTAACAGCAGCAGCAGCAGCAGCAGCTTTGTTGTTGTTGTTCGAGTTGTTGCTGTTTGCAATTTTTGTTGGTTTCGCGGTTGTAGCCATAGCCGGTTGCAATTTTTCACATGCGTAGCCAGTTTCTGTTAGCTCTGTCCGAGCGTACGTAAAAGTTGTTCCGTCTCTGCTCGACGTTGTTGTTGCTGTTGTTGCTGCTGTTGCTGTGGTTGCTCCTTGTTGGAATTTTTGCTCGTGTGGTGTACATGTTGCGGTTGATAACTCAATTAGAATGTTAAATTTATGTTCGCCACAAGAAATTAACTTGCAATTAGAAAATGCTGGCAACAAAACGAAAGACTTAGGACACGAACTTGATATGCTAACATTTTCGCTTATACGTATTTAGTTTTCCTTTTTGCCATTCGCCAGCATAGCGCACTTGGTAATTAAGTAACGAAACAGAGAAAACAAATTGATTCAATTTAGCAAATGGACAAAAAGGACAGACGAACAGACGGACAGACAGCTGCAGCTGATGATTTGTGTTACATAATTGGCCATGGCCATGGCCATGGTTTTTAGGGCAGCTGGCAAAGTTTGCTGCCCAGCCCAGCCCAGCCTCGCCCCACTCCCATTCCCATTCCCATTCCAGCGTCGTTTGGGCTAGACAAGTCTATTGGCCTGGCCAAAAACTAATGATGATGATGCACTGCACGCATTTGCACTATTTATAATTTCGCAAAGGCAGCCCAGACAACAGCCAGCACCGGCACATGTGCCCGGCGAGTGCCAAAAGATCAATGATCAATCCTAAAGCCAGCAAGCCTGCCAGCTGCGGCTTGATGACTTCACTAGCTCAGACTCCGACTCCGACTCCGACTCAGACTCCACTCAAACTCAGAGTCAGAGCCGAGTCGACAGACAACTTCATTTATTTGCAGATACATTTCAGGCGCCCCCAAAATGCAGCCTCTCATCCTGTGGCAGGCATCATTTGGAGATTTTGTTTGTGCCTTTTGGCAAACAACAACTCTCTTTGATTTGGTGGGCCGTGCTGGTCGTGTTGCAGCGTGTGTGTAATCAGTTACATGGCGAATGCGGCTGGCGATTTGCTTTCATGATTTATGCGCGAAATTAGCGAACTGAAAGTCGTTGCTGCAACACACAAATGTTGCACAAATGACTCAGGCAACGAACTTGAACGAACTTAAGAACAATTACACCAGTTTTCAAAACAGCGCACTTCCTCTGCGCCGCCGTCTCCCTCCCTCACTCTCTCTCTCTCTCTCTCTCTCTCTGTCTTTGCTTTGGAGATGCTGGCAGCAAACATGCATCAGAGAAGTCATTATATCCGCCCGCCGCAACAACTCGCTAACCTTGACAAAATCCTACACAGCTGAATGCATTAGTAGTTCACAAAAACAACAACAACAACAACTAAACCAAAAGTCAAATGAAAAGAAAAAACTACAACAACAACAACAACTTGCAGGCAAAGCAAAGTACCGACAAAGTACCGAAAACAAAACGCTATTAAACTTCTATTATTTAAGTACCACATTGTGCACTGATACTGAAAACGAAAACGAAACGAAACGAAACGAAACGAGACGAGACGAGGCGAGACAAGGCGAGACGAGCGGGGACGGGACGAGATGAGACGAAACGGAACGAAGCGAGCCAACAGATACAACAAAAGCAACAAAAAAAACGAAGAAGACCAAACGCCGACCCGGTCAGCAAAACGATAATGAGGCAGCATTGTGCTGACTGCTCTACGCCCTCCTCCTGCCCCCGCCCAGCGCCTGCCGCCCTCCAATACTTGAATCTCGACTCGACTGTAGCTAACAGAGCATAAATCCCAAAGCCAAAGTACTTTGCAAATTATGCAATATTATGTAATTATACAGACAATCAGCTGCGTCGCCTCGCCTCTCCACACTCCAAGAGGGCAGCCGCAGCAAAACGCAGCCAACTCTCAAGCTTGACTTTTGCTTTTCTTCGTCTTCTCCTCCTTCGTCTTCTACTGCCTTCGCCCGCTTTTTATATGTACTTATGAAAAGCAGCCGCAGCAGCTGAAATGTGAAAATGATTGAGCGCATTATTTTCAAATTAGCGCGTGGCTCGCATAGATAAGAAGAGGTGGGCGGACGGTGCCGCGGTGGGAGTGGCAGTGGAGCTTGGCAAGTAGGGGCATGCCATGCTTCGATAGTAAACACCTTTTTATATGCGCCTAGTTGAAAGCAAACGCGTGGCCTTTGTGGTGCATACGAATGGGTGGGGCATAGACGAACATAGGCGGCATGTGGAACGATCGAATGGGAAGCACAAATCTTAATCGAAGCGAAGTTGTTGTTGTTACTCCTGGTATGATACTAATGCTAATGCTAATGATAATGACACTTTTAATAGCTATTGCTAAAGAGTGTGATAAAGCAAGAAATGCGACTAAGAAAAATACTAATGGTAATGATAATGTTAATGCTAATGAAAATGATAATGATAATGCATAAGATACTGGTAATGATGATGATAGGCGTGTTGGTATTGTTATATTAATAATGCTCATGTCAATGGGAATTTAATGATAATGATAATGCTAATGCTAATACAGATACTGATGCTAATGCAAATGCTAATGCAAATGCTAATGTTAATACTAATGCTAATGCGAATACTAATACAAATGATGATGCCTTAAAAATGTATATCTAATCAAATAATACCAATTATAATTATGCAGCTAATGATTTGGCTAATGAATATGATAATGCTTATTATACTGGTCTCATTGGTATGACAATACCAATTCTAATGTAGTGTTGATAATGCTAATGCGAATATGTTTTTTAGCAATAATATAATGATAATAATAAATCTGATTTTAATACAAATTATAATGATATAGCTATAGATTGAGCATATACTAATGAAAAAGAACACGAATGATTCTGATAGTTCTAATGGTAATGCTACTAATATATGCACCTAAGATAATTTACAAATCATGATATTATTTAAATTGAATACTATTGTTGATATGATCGTATCTCTAATGCTCAAATTCAATTAAATTTCCATTCAACTACAATTCCTATCATATCTACAGTCCTGTCAATACCATAGCCTATCAATATTATTTTCTGTGTACTAATAGAGAATTGATTTACCAATTCTCTAACCCACTTTACACCATTTAATCTGTCTCTCTATATAGCACATCTATCATTCAGTTAGAGCACTTGAAGTTCGTCGTTTGCTTCGCTCGGCTCAATATTTAAGTATCGTAATTCTCTTGTTGTTATCTTCGCCCATTGCCTTTGCCTCCGGTTTTGCTTTTGCTTTTGCTTCAGCTTTCGATTTCAAGTTCAACACTTGCCACAGACGCCAATGTGTTCCGAGTGGTTGCTCTGCCACTTTATTACGTGGACTGCCGACTGCCAACGGTTGGCGCCTGTTTTCTTCCACACACAGATGGGGCAGGAGGGAGGCGAGGGAGCTTTCTTCAAAGAAGCGTAACATAAATGTTATAATTTGAGTCTGTAATCCATAATAATGATAATAATGGTGCAGCTGCAAATGCTAGCCTTAAGGTCAAGGTTGTGCGCCGTTTATTAAAGTCAGCTGAACGATTGTGGTGCTGCTGGTGGGGTTTTGGTAATGAGCTGCCAAATTGTTAGAATTGTGGTTACCAGCTACAACCACAAAGCATTCAATTAATTGGCCAGCCAGCCAACCAGCCAGCTGGCCATGTTTATGGAAAATACTTAAATTGAGAATCCAAATGCGACGACCTCTGCACGACTCGCAAGCGATTTAGCGCAGCAAATTGAATTAAATTTATATAAATTGCATACAGACAACTATTTAGCTATCCGTGTAGCTATCTATCTATATACACACAGATCTCGACTCATTTAACTATATAGCAGCAGCATCAACAGATGTCCGCTTACATTAGAGCTGAGCAATGAGCCGAGCAAATTGTGCCCATTGTTATTTGTAAATCGCATTGAGAGTTTTGCTTTTGTTATGATTACTATTTTTGTTGCCGTTGTTGCTTTTTTATTTATTTATATTATTATTATTATTATTATTACTATTTTGTATTTGTCTCGTTTCATTTGTTTTTATTGCGGCACACGTGTAGCCGAGCCCAGGGATGAGCATTGTGTAGCATTGGCTCTGGCCTTCGGCCCGGCTTGTCGAAAATCAACATTAAAGACAAAAGTCTTTGCAAATAATTCCAAGTCGCGTTCCATTGATATCATTGCATCATTTGCCAAGATCTGTTCGCCTCTTCCCACGCCCCAGCTCCATGCGTTCGCCTAATCCCATTTTAATTAACATGCGAAAAATTGTCTGTAATAGAGGGGGAAATATTGGGTTTAATTAAATACTTATTAAATGTGAAAATATATAATGATGATATGTTCAGAATATTTTAAAAAATATATAGAATATAAATATATATCAATATATAATATTAACATATTTTATGTAAAATCAGATCCCATTTAGATTAGAAATTACAAATATATGAGATAGGTAGAACTATTCTTGGGCTACTCCATACAGTTTATATTTTCTTCATCCAGTTGAGCAGCTACTTTTCAAGCTATTCCCTCCTGCTCCCACTCCTGCTACTCCACAAGCTGGAATATCACCAGCCAACTCAAAGCCTACCTGCTACAGGGCTTTCAATCATTCCCAGCTAAGGCACTCGTATCTATTATATATTTCTTACCAATTTTTTTTTAAATCCCATTCGATTCCCATGCCTTGCTCTGCATTGCTTTCTGATTAGCATTTAATTATTTATTTATTTACAATATCAATCAAACTGGAAACTCCAAATATTTTTGCATGTTCCCACGCCGCCCGAAACAAAAGCAAAAAGAGCAAAAAAAAAAAAAGCTCAAACCAAAAACTCAAATTCAGTTTTAATTAGTCGCATTACGTATACGTAAATCGGTGCGCTGTGTGGCCCCATTGGAGAGGCCATGGATGGCCTGGCGAAAATACTTAATAACAGCAGCAGCAACAGTTGCAGCCGCAGCAGCAGCAGCAGCAGCAGCAGTTGCAGCAAATTTACACCAGGACAAGATGGCATGGAGTAGGGGCGAGACAGGGCAGGGCCAGGAGGCAGCTTTCTATGCTGTGCGAGAAATGATTCATGAAGTGAGGCAGAGCCAGAGCCAGCGGCAGAGGCAGAGAGCGAGAGTCGCTGCAAACTGTAACTCCTGCTGGGTTGTTTGATATTGCCGGGTTTTTGCTGCCTTTACTCTTGCTGTGTGTATGTGTGTGTGTGTTGGGGATCTGGCCAACGTTGTCTCGCCGTGGCGCAGACTATTAACTTTGAAAGTTGTTTAAACAGGCGATGCCAGCAGCAGCAGCAGCAGCAGAGGCAGCAACCTCCACCTTCTACTTTTTGCATGGGGCGAGCATCGTTGTTGCTGTTGCTGTTGTTGTCATCTGCTTTGCTTTAGCCTCAGCCTCAGCCTCTATAGCAGTTGCTATTGCTATTGCTGTTGCAGTCAGTGTCAGCAGCAGCAGCAGCAGCAGCGTCGCCGGCTCGTGGGAATTGGATCATTAGAAGCAGCGAGCGGCAGCAGAAGTTGGTCAACTAGTGTCGTCGCCGTCGCAGTTGCCGTCGCTGTTGACGTAGCTGCTGCAAGCCGTTTTGCATGTGTTTTGTTGGCTGTGTTGCCACCGTTTCTTGTAGTTGTTGTTGCTGTTGCTGTTGCTGCTGCAGCCTTAAAGAGGCGCGATAAGTAAATGTGTCCGCGTCTCTTTTATTTGCACTTGCACAGTGCAGCGAGTGCTTCTCTTATTTTTTTTTTTTTTCAGTCGTTATTGCTGCTGCTGCTGCTGCCCAGCCTGGGCGACCCCAGCGACGTTGTCGTCGTCGTTGTAGTTGTTGTTGCTGTTGCTGTTGTCGTTGTCTTTGTTTGTTTATTTGTTTTGGCTTTTTGTTGCAGCCTGAGCTTCTTGGTGTCTTTTCGGTGTGTGTTGCATGCGATTTATTTGTTTGTTGTCTCGTTGTTATCTGTGCGAGAGCTTTTTTGTTTTCCTCTTGCTCTTTTTTGTTTTTGGCTTCTGCCCACCTCTCGCCACCTGGGCCACCTGGGCCGCCCATTGCAGTCAGCTACTGTTACCAGCTACTTTTCTGCAACTTTTTTTTTTTTTTTTCTCTCTCTCGCTCTCTGCAGCCATCGCCTGATTTCGGGAGTCAAAAGTCAATTAAATAAGAGCAGTGCACAAGCTTGTACTTGTTATGGTTGTTGTTGTTGTTGTTGCTGCTGCTGTTGTTAGTTTTCTGTTGTTTTCGGAAAACGAGCAATTTGTGCAACTATGTGCCTTTGCAGGCGCTATGGGAACCATTTCACCAACAACTCGGCTGCTGCCGCTGCATTTGAGAATTTGTTGTGTTGATTTATGAAAAGGTGGCAAGTTTGTTGCCCAAGTCTTTTGTTTTCGCTGCCACATAGTTTTGTCTAATTTAGCAGCAGGCGCTGAGCTGGAATGTCGAGGCGAAGAATCTGAATTCCATATGAAACCGATCAAGTTTGTTGCCTAAGTCATTCGTCACACTATCGTAATGCTCATCAGCCTGAAAATATTTGTTTTCACTTAGCTGAAGTACAACTAACTTTAGCTGCCACACGTTGGAAAGCAAAGCACTTGGCCCAGCTGCCGGATACCCAGCTAACAGCTCTGAATCGATCCAAGCCAAATTCAAGTTCTTTGTCAGACCCCATTCAATGCGAACGTGCATGAAGCTAGAAAAACTAACTGCAGTAGTCAACAATTAGTTTCCTCGTGTCGCATTTGCGGCAGACACTTCACATCACTCGACTGTCGTTTGTCTTTTGTCGGACCGTCAACTGCAGCACGAAAAAAAAAATAAGAAAAAATGGAAATAGAAATAAAACGAAAATCACAACAACAACAAAATTATACAAAATGCGATTGCACACAAATCATGAGAAACGCTCCCAACACAGTTGAGGCCCCCCCGCTGCCGCTGCCGCTGCTGCCGCTGCTGCTGCTGCTGCTGCATTTAGCCCCAGCTGTCTGCCTATTCGTCTGACTGTCTATCAGTTTGTCTGGCAAGCGCGTCTCTTGACGTGCTGAGCGTCGAGTCGAGTCGAGTTGAGTTTTAGCCCCTTTTGATTCGCATGTGTCAAGTCATTGGCATCTAGTGCAGCTAAATGCTCATTGAATCAACAGGCAGCAGCTCCGCAGCCACAACGATTTTATGCCAATTCATGGCCGGCCATTCAAAGTCACAGCAGCAACAACAACAACAACATCTACATGCAGCAGCAGCAGCAGCCGCGGCAGCGGCAGCAACTTTAAATGCAATTTCTAAAGCGTTTACTAATTTGTTGGCCAAGTTGTGTTGCCCTTTTCTTGTTTGTTGTTTTTCTTCTCGTTTTCTCGCTGGTCGTGTGTGCAGTTAGGTTTCGCAGACTTTTCACCTGGGGGCGCCAGGTGACTGCGACAGGCCTGTCAATGGTCGGTCCAATATATTTAGTGTAGCTCGCACACGCGCTCAAATGTCAAGCCAAACACTTGTAGCAACAATTGGCACAGGTTTTGCCTGTCTCGTTTTGCCTAAGCTAACATTTAAAATTGTAACAAATGCCACAGAGCTTGGCGAACGTGTGGCTCCAAGCCAACAGCCAAGTGGTTGCACCACACCACCACCAACAGCAACAGCAACAGCAGCAGCAACAACAGCAACAACGACAACTACAGCAATGCTTAAAAGTCTAAGGAAAAGCTCGCACATTTTGCACGCATTTGCATAACAAGAAACTGAAGAAGCGACGCCGCATAACGAATATCTAATACTCTACAACTATAATATATGATTAGGTTTACAGCTTACCATTCAGCAAAGCTCTCTCTCTCTCTCTCTCTCTCCCTCTCACTCTGAACAAATCCTGTCTATAGCCAAAAGTACTTCACAGCAGCAGAGTGCATTCGCTCAGAGACCCACACGTTGTTGATTCTCTGGCTTGAAAATTGTTTTGCAAATTTGTCTTTGTAAGTCATGTCTGTATGTGTGCGTGTGTGTGCACTCGTATTCTATTGAAAATTAGACGCTGTCTTTTTCCGTATTCCGTCAATTTTTCAGCATAATTTGAGCCGTTTGGCGAATGGTCACAAATTTTAAGCGGAAATTGCACAAGCACTTGACACTTGGCCGTTGCGCTTGCCTCATTCTGGACAAGAAGGCGAACGGTGCAAGTGCATTTAAATTTCACATGAGCTCATAAAAATAGTTACAAATTAATTATAATGACAAAGATGCTGGCTAAGCTAGCCAGTTGCTGAGAGAGAGAGGGAGAGAGAGAGAGGGAGAGGTGTGGTGGGGCTGGGACTGAGCTCTGGGAATGAGCATGGGGGAATGCAGTTGTACAACAACAACAACAGCAAAAAGAACAACAACAACACATGAGTACATTATAAATCTAAACATTTCCTGCTTGACAGCTTGAAGAGCTTACAGCGAGCGACCGAGACAGCAACGATGATGCTTCAAGTCACAGCAGCAACAGCAGCAGCGCCAGCAACAGCAGCAGCGCCAGCAACAACAACAACTGCGATAAATATTAAAAACTTTGCTTTTCATCATCACAGTTCATAATTATAGTGTTTTAGTTTATGTAGTTTAGACAGCGTCTTGACTGCGAGCGGCAGCAATTAGCTAAGTACAAATCAAACGAAAGACTTAAGCGACAAACTTGACAGCAACTACTACAGAATGATGAATGCGCCAGCTCAAGCAGGAAGCAGGATCAAAACTAAATGAGCCCAACTTCTCGACATTAAAAATTGCAAACAATCAAGAGAGGGAGAGGGAGAGAGAGTGAGAGGGAAAACAAATGATTTGAGATTGGTTTTCATTTGTAATTGAAGAATCGAAGTATAGCAAATAATCATTTCTAGTCCCCAGTCGAGTTTTTACAGAGACTCGCCTATGATTGATCACTCCCCGAGGGCCAAGTTGTCTCGTTGCGTTAAGGGCCATGAAAATGTGTAAAAATTGTTCTTTTATTATTTTCGTGTGCTGCAGACAGAGAGCGATGCGCATTTGACAAATTGCTCGGCGCGCCGCTGGCCAGGCCAGACCGTGACTAAGCTCGTTCTGGGAGAGGTCGCAGATCCGCGTACGAAATGCGAAATGTGCGATGTGCGATGTGCGATGCGTGTGCAGCTGACTAAAGGCCTCAAGTATTCGTATTTGTATTTGTAGCGCGGCAAAAAGAAAGCAAAGCCAGCCAAAGCAGACCAGGCACAACACGCCATATAACAATTTTGACAATTTTTTGGGAGGGGAAGCATCAAGTTTACATAGACGCCGAGCAGCGAACGCATCTCCGTTGATATAAACGAGTTCGCATTACAAACATGACTCATCAGCTCTGTGGAAGATGCCACAGCTGCCCGAGCACAGCTGCCGCCAAGCTGCTCCAACTAGTTTTCTAACCATGCTATAGTGTGCTTGAACAAATCGCGCAAATCTCTGATTTGGGAAAGTTGAAATCAATGAATATACACTGAGCGAAATATTATGTAGAGCAGCAATGGCAATTTCAGTTATTTATGAAAATTATGAGAGAATAACTGGAGTGAAGTGAAGGAATTGTCAGTTCCTTTTGCATTCTCTCTCTCTTTCACTCTCTGTGAACTGTAAAGTTGAAAATGCGTATACACTGAGCAAAATATTATATAGTGCAGCAATTGTAATTTCAGATATTTTGGAAAATTATGAGAGAATATATAGAATGAAGTGAAGGAGTTGCCAATTCATTCTCTATCTCTCTATCTCTCTCTCTCTAACTTTGTGAACTGTGAACTGTGATCTGTGAACTGTTCACAGTCGCAACAGCCTAGTTTTACGCAAATCGTGCATTATAATCTGAGCAAAGTTTTTGCTTTTGTTTTCGCATTAATGCCACAAGGCAGCAGCAGCAACAACAACAACAACAACAACAACAACAACAGCAACAGCAACACCAACACGCGGCCGTCTTCAGTGTCGACGAGTCATGAATAAAAAATTGTATGAAAAAAAGAAGCAAATATTTAAAAAATATATGTATATAATAATAATAAACAAAAAATGATGAAAAAAAGATAGACAAAAACTAGAACAATTTGTTTTAAGCATTTTGCGCACAATGAACAAAGCGAGGCAATTGCTTTGTGCATGATTTCATTTTAATTAAATTTTGTTTGCTTGTGTGTGTTTTTTTTTTTTTTTTGCGTTTGCTCTTGCTCTTGCGCTTTTTTATAATTGCATGCAAACAATGCGAGACGAGCACATGGCTGACTTTTATGGGGCCTCGCCCCCTACCCCCAAAGACCAAAGACCCAGCCCCCTACACAGCGCGCCCCCGCAGCCCACGGCAAAGTCTTGTGGATGTGCAAAATTTTGTTTTGGTTTGTGATTCTTTTTTCTGTTTTTTTTTTGTTTTTGCTTTTGCTTTTGTTTTTGCCATGCAGCGCATTTGGTATTACGAGCAGCATTTGTGGCAGCAGTTGTTGTACATGCTGCCAAGGTCAAGTTGGGCAATTATCATAATTTTTCAGCTTTTTGAGTTGCGCTTATTTGGCTAAAAGCGAAGCTGGCGAAGCCTTGTTAATGGCACTTAGCTCAGCTCAGCTCGGCTCTGCTCGGCGCGGCGAGTAGCTGCGCTGAAACTGGAGTAAACGTGCCTGTAATTTAATTTTAGTTTATTGGCCGTTGTTGTTTTATTTCACATATTTTTTAAGTGAATTACTTTTAATAATTTCATATGATAATGAGCTTGAATTTTGTATAAGTTTTTTTTTTTTTTTTTTTGTAAATATTTTTTTGATATATGTATCTACACATTGCATCATCGCTGCCCGTGATATATTAAAAAATTCTACTTGCTATTTTTGTTTGACTTAAGGTTAACAAGAAACAAGCAACAACAATAGCAACAACAACAACAACGACAGAAGGCAGCTATAATTAATCACATACAAAATCAACAAGATCCACAAATTTATACAACACATATGTGTGTACGGATATTAGTTCGTTCTCACCGCTGCTCAAATGACGATGGGGGAAATTGAAGTCTGAACTAATCCAATCAGCTGCAATATGAATACCCTATAATATAGAGAAATATATCTCTTGAGAAATCATTTTTGCTAGATTATTCATTTAAAATATGTGAATCAGTCCCACCCATTCTCATTTACAGGGTAGCTCTTTGCTGTTCACACTCTTGTTTTCATTTTCAATGTTGGCTTTAAGCGCTTCAGCGTATTCGGTACTTTTTTGTAGACAAAACTACGCTCAAAATATACCAACTAATTAAAATAAATTGGCTGCAGCTGAACTCATCAATATGCCAATTGGGCGAGGAGGAGTGCTAGAGCAGGGGGAGGGAGAGGAGGAGGAGGCGCGTGTTGATCAGATCAGGTGTTTGACAAATTGCGATGCTGCCTCTTTGTTCTACACACACAGCCCGAGCAAACGGCATTATACGTCGCTCGCACATTGTTTTCACGTATTTGTTGCATAATTTATAACACTTTCACTTAATAGCCACACTAATTGTGGCTGGAACATGTTGTTAGCAGCGATCAGAGATTGGCTTTTGTTAGAGCTTGTTGTTGTTGTTGTTGGCTTGTGGGCATTATGCAATGGGCAGAGCTAATAAATTTGTATACGAAAACCTGTACCCAAATTAGTGGGTCGCCTGACCAAATGGTCTGCTTATAATGAAGTCATTCGATAAATATGAACATGAAACATGATATGATGGTGATTCTCAAACGGTGGCGTTAAATGTGCTTTTTAAGACTCTTGATTATTCACAAATATATAGAATTAAATGGGGTGACAGATATTATAGGCGGACATTTAAAAATCATCTTGTCTCCTCTCTTGTTTCTATTCGGACTTCCTTAAAAGTTAATTAGTTAATTATTAGCTCGATAGCTGTGAAGCATTCTGTTAAGTCTCGAAGCGAACTGCTTCAACGCTGACCTTTAGAATATGGTCTCACAATATCTATCCTTATCTCTTTCGATGTCTCTCGGTTTGTTCTACCTTACTATATATCTCTCAGTCAGTACTGTTTCTGTCTGGCTCTCTATTTTAATATATCTATACACATCTCTATCCCCCTTCCTCTCCTTCCTCTGATTTTGTTCACCCTTTTCTCTTCTCTTTTATTCTCTCATTCCCTCTCGCTGCCCACTAGACCGGCTTTCTCTTTCTCTCTATCTTTCTTTTTATATCCATATATCTCTCAATCTCCCTCTATATCTCACTCTCACTCTATCTCCCACTATCTCTATCCCTGTATCACTCTATCTCCCTCTCTCAGTCTTTCTCTATCTCTGTGTCTAAGTGTGTCTCATTCTCCTTCTCTTTATATTATTTCTATCTCTCTCGCCCTCACTCTCATTTCTTCTCTGCCTATCATTCCTTTTCTTCATTTCCCCTTTTCTTTCTCTCACTTTCTCTCTCTGTCTGTATATATTCCTCTCTCTCTCTCTCATTCTATCTACATATATATCGCTCCCTCTCTCTCTCTCTCTCTTCCCTTATCTTAGCCCTAATCTGCCACCTGTTTAACTTAGTAAACATGAATCAACTCTCATTTAATGAGGCTAAAATGGAAATTGGGTTTTTAAATGAGCTCGCAAATCATTTGCTGGCACTTTAAATAAATTCAAACACAGCTCCAAACAAGTTCAACAACAGCAGCTGAGTGAATCTGGTAACCTGTACCGATGCTACACTCAAATTATCGTGTGTGCTAAAACATATAGTATATGCTGTAAATATGTATACAATTATATTATATATAGGTATATATTTTTCAGTTAGCTTAACGAGCGGCTGCTAAAAGCTAGAACTAAGCAATATTCTGTTTGCCCTCTCTCAATAACTTCCCCTCTCTCTCTCCCTTCCTCTATCTCTTACTCTCTCTATCTCTTTTCCTCTCACTGACTTACCTGGTGTCACTTGTCTGTTGTAAAATAAATGTTTATCGCTTTTTAATATTGCACATTGTCTGCATAAATTTCACGGCAGGCGCAGACGCACGGACAGACAGACGGACAGATCGCAGCTTCAGCAACTTTGTTATTATTCTCGCTGTATTTTTTCACATTTTCTTCCTCTTTATTTTATTATTTTTTTTTTTTTTTTTTTTTTTTTTGTGTGATTTAAAATCAAACTAAATCTGCTGCCAATCCGCTGGTTGTTGAAACTTGAAACTCATAATTTTTAATTTATTTTATGTGATTTTTATTTGTCGATTAATCCAAGCAACAACAAGAGCCGCAGCCGAGCCGACGACGCTTTATGAAACCTAAACGTACAAAATTTATTTCCTACCCGGTCGGAACAAATGGCTGGCCTCCGGACAGTCAGCCGGACGGCAGGCCCGCCGGCCGGCCGATCGGAGCTGCGGCGGCTGGGGAGCCAAACTCAACACATAACACGAAATCAGATTAGCATGTTTTACAGGCCGAACAAGCCAAGGAACTGAGCGAACTAAGCCAATTGGTGTGGTGCATTCTTTCCGATATCTGCCTCACTCCCTACTCCCCATTCGCCCCACTCGCCCCACTCTGGTCCCACTTCCCCCTCAGACAGTCTGGCCAAGTTCGTAGGTTGGGATGCTGGCCAAAAGTGAATGTGTTGAGTGCTTTCTCTACTTTGTAATGTGCCAATTGTTTGGACAGATGGGAAAAATTATTGCCGCGATTTGACAGTGGGGCAATTGGTGCTATAAAACATAAATCCCCCAGCCAAAATGTGAACTGCACTCAACGTCGAGTCGACTGCGCATGTGCAAGCACCTGCTGCAGCCACCTGAAACAATTTCGCTTTAATGAGAGCCACTAAAGATACTAGATCTGGCGATCCTTGAGCTGCAATTGTTATTGCGCTCATAATTGTATTATTTATGGCAAATTGCTCTGAATAAATTTTACATTGGTGAATGGCTCGAAATGAGGACCGGAATGGAAGCTGCTTGGCAGCCATATGATATAGTGGTTGGATTTAACTAAGATCCTAATCTTATGGATTTTATATTTTATATACAGATATCTTTGAGAATAAAAGTGATATATTCGTGAGACTTAGCTAAGATCCTTTTCATTAATATTTTATTTTTAATGTAAAGATTTCTTTGGGAATATATTTGATAAATTATTTGAGAAAAAATATAATATATTAGTTAGACTTTAAGTTTTTTTTTCACATTTTATTTAAATACATCTTTGATCTATTTAAAATTATTTTTTTTTATATATATTTAATATTTGATATAAATATATCGTTGAGAGATTATGTCGTATTACTTTTTATTAATATAATATATATTTTGTATATTTTTATATGCAGAATTAAAATAAGAACAGAGTTAATATGGGAGGTAAATGCTCTCTCATATACTCCTAGAATATGATAATTCTCTTTGGCTGCAGCTGACATGACCCATCTTCAGGCATATATGCATGAGCGTATTTGCCTGTCACATAAGCCCAGAGTCAACCATATAGAGCATATCTGTTTGCCTTATGACCTTCTCCCACTCCACACAGACTTCCTTCTTCAAGTCTCCCACGAATCATGCTCCAGCCTTGCGTGTGTGTGCGTGTCAACAGAGTTTTGCTCCAGTTAAAGCTACAAGTGCAGCGAGCCAAAAACAAAAACCAAAAAACGCAACTGAGCCGCCAAGCCCCAAAACCAAATAAAGCTGGCAACGTAACAACAACAACAATAGCAGCAACAACAACAACAGCAGTAACAACAATGATGGCAATTTGTTGATAAACATTTCGCTCGCAATAAATAAACAAATATACGAGTGGTGTACCTTGGCAACAAGTTGCTAAGGTCTATGGCGCGAGACAGTTCAAAGGAAACAAGAGGCGCGATTGGTAACAGCGAAACAGGCAACAGCCACAGAGTCACAGCCGCAGTCGCCGTCGCAGTCAACATGGCCAACAGCCAACTGGCCATATAAATGCAAATGCTCTACACGCTGCTTGTTTGCTCGCCCAGCTACGATGTTGGCTGTGTGCTCTGGGGCAATTTTTCATTTGATTTCATCTTCATATTTTATTATGCCCCAGCAAGCGGCAGCATCCAGCGCTTTGTGCCACAACATCGTCCATTTCCATTTCCAATTGCCGTACGGCTGGTTTTTCCATAGCTTTTCTTCTTCTTCGGCTTCGGCTTCTCCTTCTACTTCGTCTTGATACCAATTTTGCGATATGACAAACTATGTTTGCATTTTAATTTTTAATGCGTGTGAATTTCGCTGGCGGCGCACTTGCTCTCAGTTCTCTCTCGCTCTCCCTGTGTCCCTCTTTCTCTCTCTCTCTTTATTCTGGCTAGATGCTCGTGTCATGATTTGCTGTTGCTTTTAATTGAAATTTTATGAATTTATTGCTTTCGTTTTTTTCCTTTGCTTTTTTTCCTTGCACGCAAGTGTGAGAGAGAGACAGCACTAGTCTAGGAGCAGATTTAGATCACGCCAGCCAATGTCTTATAAATGTTATTGTCTGCTCCGTTTCTTTTCAGATGAATCAGACGTGCAAAGTCTGTGGCGAGCCGGCAGCTGGATTTCATTTTGGGGCATTCACATGCGAGGGATGTAAGGTGAGTAAAGGCTTGATATAATTTAAAGTTATCGATAATTGTAGGTTGAACATATTAATTGCATGTGTGCGACTAGTGCTAGGGATTGTGTGTATCAATTTATGAAATAAACTGAATGACAGCTATGTTATCGATTTTCTTATCGATACTTATCGTTAGAGCTTATTCAGATTGATATGTATTTATGAATATAATACTGTATTCTCTGTTTGTGTTGTCAAACTAGCTTATTTACTATATATATCGACTTTTGTTATCGATAAAATTTAATACATGTAATATTATCGATTAGTGTAATCAATTGCATATGCCATAAATGACTTGCTCTCGATATTCGACAGCTAACAATAGTTTCACTAGTCATTTGTCCAAATCGATATAATTATGTTATCGATAGACCCAATTATGCCAATTACGGATTAGTTAGTGAAAGATGCTACAGAGACCAATTGGATAGCATAAAATGCGAATAATTTTCCATGAACTTAATAATAGTAATCGACACTCGGCGCCTCCCTGCCAATATGAATAATAGTTATCGATCGCTATTGGCATTCCATAATAAATCGCTGGCCGCATCGTGACAAAGCCGTAGAGTAAATGGTGCCATACCAAAACTGGAATGTTGAGTTCATTACGAGCAATATTAACCGAGTACCACCAGCAACAGCAACAACAATAGCTACAGCAACAACAACAGCAATAAGATAAACGACAACAAAGAACGCCTCAGGCTAAGGTCAAAGTTAAACAAAAAGAGCGCTCCACAAAATGCATAATTGATTTAAACACGAGTACTTTAAATGCCTTAGGAATACGCTGCACTCGTCGCAGGAGACGAGCGAGGGCGGGGGCGGTGTCGGATCGAGGTTTTCTCTCGTTTTGTTTGGCTGGGAGAACGAAAAGGAAAAAAAAAAGGTCAACTAACGTACAATTTGTGGGTCAGCATTATTTGATTTGTGCGCCATGGCGTGGGCCGGCTAATTTGACGCCCACCCCAAATCTAAAGGCCCCAAAACGAAACGAAGCGCGTCGCTTGAATGATGATGCAGCACTAGGCTAACAGCCATGAGCCGCCGATGATTGAGAATCGCAAAGAGAGGGGGGCGGAAGAGATGAGGAGAGGGGCGCACAGACAGAAAACAAACAAAAGTGAATCCGCTTTGGCGCACAAAATTGCCTGTAAATAGCCGGCGCGGTAAGTTCGTCCGGTTCTGCTGCTGCTGCTGCCGCTGCTGTTGCTGCTGACGCTGCTGTTGGTGCCTCTGCTACTGCTGCTGCTGCTGCTCTTTCAAACGAAACTGAAACTGAAAACGCAGAGCCGAAAGAAGCGCACAGAAAACAGAAAATAAATAAACATAGCCATACGAAGATCCCCCCGTTCGTGCGTCCGTCCGTCCGTTCGCAACTCTCATTTCCATTTCCGACCCAGTAATCTTGATGCCCAATTAACCTTAAAAGTGGATTTTCGCATTGTTTCTGTTTCGATTTGCGCGTCTGCACGGCAACAACAACAACAACAACAACTGCAACTGCAACTGCAACTTCGTCTTCGACTCGAGCTCCACCTACGACAACCACTGACTGAATACTGACAGAGCTGACTGTCTGTCTCGTCTCCCTCGTCTGTCTGTCTCTCTCGTCCGTCTGTGTTTTGTCCGTACGCCAACTTGATTGCGACGCTGCGCTGTGATTTACGTTCAACATTGCAACTTGGCATAAGTGTTGCACAGCCTATAACCTTTGCAACATGCTGCTTGCCACAGCAACAGCAACAACAACAACTGCAACAGCAACGTCAACGGCAACATGTTGTAGTCTTTTTCGTGCCGCATTGAATTAAATTGTTTGTTTGCTTTGTTGCAATTGATTGTGGCCCAGCCAACGGTTAATGTTGCACTCGTAGGTGTAGGTGGCTCTGACTCTGGCTCTGGCTCTGACTCTGGCCTGTGGATCATGTTCATGTTGCATGTCGATTCGCTGCGCTTTTTACTCAGTTTTTTTGGCAGTGCATTTAAGACTGCACAACAACAACAACAACAGCAGCAGCAGCCGGTGATGAATCATCATAAAAATTTAATGAGATATTACTGCTGAATGACATCACGGCTTAAGGGCGATGAAAAGCAACTGAGAAAGAGAGATAGATAGAGAGAGAGAGAGGGTGAGCTTGTAGTTGATGAAGAGTTGACTATGCTCAACTAGATGATACCCCATACATGATATTGAAATGCAATAGCCACAATAAATTTTCTTATATAAGGAAGCTCTGAGACAGTGAGAAAGAGAGAGAGAGAGAGAGAGAGAGAGATAGAAAGAAAGAAGAAGAAATCATCAGTAATACTTATAAACTGAATGAATGATCTACCATGTCTGAGAGTAATATGATCTTTTATTTCCTATGATAGTTAAAGGGTATAACCAATACTTTGAAGCTGTATGAGTGGGTAGATACCCAGCACGAGCTACACAAATAAAGAGCAAAAGCTATGGAGATATGATGCTCTCTTCTATCATTTAATAAATTAAGGGTAAATCAAAAAATCTGTATTACTGTATATATAAGAAACGATACCCCCTGCATAGTCTAGTCTAAGAGCAACGACTACGTTGATCTGACACTTTCAACGCAGAGGCCCTCATTCCTTTATATAATACAGCACAGGGTATCAGCCATACTTGAGCTCCTTCTGGGTATTTGCAGTAGGAAAGCAAATAAGAGTTGAGTGAGTTTAAAGTAAAGCAACAGTTGATCAAGCAGCAAACAAATAGATCAGTGACTGGAAGAGGTAGAAATGGCAAAGGGAACTGAAGAGAGCTCAAGTTGTCGTTGAGATGCTCGAGAATGAAACAAACATGGAATGAAACAGATAGTTAAGAGCTCTTCGCTCTGCTCCCATTACTAATCCACGTTTCCACTCCGCTCTCTACTTTGCAGTCCTTCTTCGGCCGCTCGTACAACAATCTGTCCTCCATATCGGACTGCAAGAACAACGGCGAGTGCATCATCAACAAAAAGAACCGCACGGCCTGCAAGGCGTGCCGCCTGAAGAAGTGCCTCATGGTGGGCATGTCGAAGAGCGGCTCGCGCTATGGCCGCCGCTCCAATTGGTTCAAGATCCACTGCCTGCTGCAGGAGCAGCAGCAGCAGGCGGTGGCTGCCATGGCGGCACACCACAACAGCCAGCAGGCGGGCGCGGCGGGCAACGCGGCCATCGGTGGCGCCTCCAATGGCTGTGTGAAGCCGGGCGGGCCGGCGTCCTCGGCAGCGGCTGCGGCGCTCGGCATGCTGGGGCATGCGACGGGCGGCTATCCGGGCCTGTATGCAACGGGTCCGCCGCGCAGCAAAGAGGAGCTGATGATGCTTGGCCTGGATGCCAGCGGCGACTATGGCGGCATCAAGCATCCAGCGCTGGTCGCCTCGCCGTCGGTCAGCTCGCCGGACTCCCACAACTCGGACAGCTCCGTGGAGGTGAGCAGCGTGCGCGGCAACTCGCTGCTGCAGCTGCAGGGCGCGGGCAAGCAGAGCGCCGGCGGCGATGCCAGCCAAGCGACGCAGGGCGGCACAGCGCCCGGGCGACCGCCACAGCTGCGCAAGGAGCTGGCGCCGTTTTTGCCATTGCCGTTCCCGGGTCTCGGCTCGATGCCCGTGATGCCACCGCCCGCATTTCTGCCGCCCTCACATCTGCTCTTTCCCGGCTACCATCCTGCGCTCTACTCCCATCACCAGGGCCTGCTGAAGCCCACGCCCGAGCAGCAGCAGGCGGCGGTGGCTGCTGCGGCGGTGCAGCACTTGTTCAACTCGAGCAATGCGAGCGGGCAGCGCTTTGCGCCCCAGCTGCACGCCTCGTCGCCCTTTGGCCACGCCGGCCTCAAAGAGGAGTCCGCTCTCAGTCCCAACCACAGCAGCAGCAACAACAACAACAACAACAACAATAACAACAACAATTTACTGCCCAATGGCAGCAGAACAGCGACGAGTGCTGCGGACGAGCTGACGAAACGCTTCTACCTGGATGCAGTGCTCAAGTCGCAGCAGCACAGTCCGCCTCCGCTGGCGACGAAGCTGCCGCCGCACAGCAAGCAGGACTACTCCATATCGGCGCTGGTCACGCCCAACTCGGAGAGCGGGCGGGAGCGCGGGAAGAGCAGGCAAAGCAACGGCGAAGCGGACGAGGAGGAGCGCGGCACGGGCAGAAGCAGCGACAAGGCGGCCGACGAGGAACTGGAACTGGAACTGGAGCCGGAGGACGAGGAAGAGGATGAGGAGGACCTGGTGGTATCCATGACGCCGCCACGTTCGCCAGCCCAGCAGCAGTCGGAGCAACTGGCGGAAGGGCAAGCCGCAGCGCAGGACAATCCCATTGACTTGAGCATGAAGACCACGGGCAGCTCCGGCTCCAGCTCCCGGAGTTGCAGCAGTATTAAGAGCAGCTGCGCGCAGCTCGATGCAGCGAACTGCAGCGATAATGAGCCAGCTGCTGAGAGGGAGCCATCTGCGGATGGGGTACTCCAAGCCAGAGCCCTCGACGAGGAGGACGCCGAGGAGCGGGAGTCCACGCAAGCTGAGCTCGAGGATAACAGCACCACGGAGACGGTCAAGACCAGCATAGAGCAAACCCAAAACATGAACAACAACAACAACAACAATAACAATACTAACAATAACAACAACAACAATAGCAACACCAGTGATAATGAGGCCAACGATTGCATCAAACGCAAGCTGAACGAGCTGCTCCAGGAGTCGAACGGCTCGAAGCGTTTGCGCCTGAGCTCCCCACCCGCAGCCGAATTGCCCGTGAAGTTGGCCACCTCGACGGCCCTCGATTTAACCAACAAGGTTTGATCGATAAGCGCGCAAAGTTAGACAAAATGGCGACAGTTTGCCGCTAGACGTAACACTATGCAACAAAATATGGGCGCGAATATAGAAGAGATTTCCATTGAAGTTAAAATTTAAATTTCACTGAGTTAATTTAAAATTTCTGTTTAAACTTTACATTTTTTATAATATATATATATATTTAGTTCAATTATTTTTAGTATATTTCAGTTTATTTTATCATACAGTGGACCCAAAAACCAAATTTATATTAATAAATTAAAAAAAAAAATTAATAAAATTGTTGTTAACAAGTATTTAAATACTTTTTTTTCTAAATTCAGCTCAATTAACTCATAAAATAATTGAGATATTTAATTCATAAGAGAAATCTCAAATGTTGAGCAAAACATTTGTTGCATAGTGTTATCTAAATTATGTATAAAATGTACCATTGACCACCTTCACCTTCCTCTCCTACAACCTCTTCCACTTCAAACCCGCCAGCCAAATACAACAACAACAACAACAACAACAATTAAGAAATCTCGCGTTCAATGTTAAGTTAAAGGTTCGAGCCGTTTGTTATTGTTTTTATTTGTATTTTAATTTTTATTCGCTTTTGAAGATGTTATCACATCGTTTAAAACAACTAACGAAATGGCAAGAATTGTGAACAAATTAGCATATGTTCGATCTGAAAAGAAGTATAACAAACGGCGCGAGTCGAGTTCTTAATTAGATGCAACGCATTAACAAAGAAGAAGAAGAAGAAGCACAACAAATTTGAAATGTTGCGCGTATTTCGGAACGATGACGATGACGAGGAATGAAATCGTATCGAATCGAAACGAGATCAGCCCAAGTTGTTGCAAAATTATGCAAAAAAAAAAAAAAAAAAAAAAAAAAAAACACACACACACACAAATAAAATAAAATAAAAAGACAATCTGTATCGTTTGCATAATGAATAGTGGAATTTGTTAATCTATAAGCCAAGTTTTTAGTTATATTTCTAGCATAATATAGTTATAATACAAATATATATATGTATACACCTATAATATGAATACCTAAAATTTCTTTAATAGGCATATGCAAATTATTTCAAGTATTTCTTAGTTTACAAATTGTAATTTTTAAATTCTATAAACAAATATATATATATATACTACATATTTACTATATACCTGTACGATCATAGCGAATTTCAACTTCGAGTTATTAGTCACAATTAGCAAATTTGTATGTTTAGCCTTTGCCCTTATACTATGTTAAATAAATCAAATGTAGAGCAACAACAACATGTATAGCATAATTTATAATAATTATCTAAAGTATTTGAATCAGATGTTTTTTTCATGTGGAGCGCATGAGAAATATTGACGATATTAAATAAACACAAATAAATATTTCGATGAACGACTTTGATGGGCATTTCGATGGGTCTACTGGGCGCGTTAGGGCCATGAGAAATTGGGTTAAAGACAACATCAATATGCGCGCCTCAAGCTTAACATATTTATCGTTATAAATGCTGCGAGCAGGGAAAACATTTAGAGCAATGGGCTGCCTAAGAGAAAGTGGATCATAAAGCTAAACGTTATGGAAAAGTTTGTTGTATTTATTATTTAAATATTAAAATGATATAACAAAATCAATTTATGATTAGTTAAAATTTAGCGCGAGATATGCACGGGGAAGTACACAGAGATAAGCTAAGGAAATAGAGAAATATAATAAATTGACTCGCATTTATTTATAATATGTAATTTATTTAAATCAATTGCTATAGCTATATCACTGGGGCTTGTCAATAAATTGACTAAAATTTGAATAAATTTTCTATGTTTCACTGTTGCTGCAGATGAGTTGCTTAAACTAGAAATTAAACAGGGAACCTATACTACTGCTGCTCCTGCTGCTGCTGCTGCTGCTCCTGCTCCTGCTTCTCCTGCTGCTCTTGCTTTTATCTGAGAATCAGTCCCCAGACACTCGTCGGCAAGTGCAAACTGCAGTTCAGCGAAAACAATTCCCACACAAAGCAGCAAGCGGATCTTTTTCTCAGAGCCGAACAGCTTCAGCTGTGTCAATGTGCATACCAAGAGAGCCAATCAATCCGAAATCTATTTCAATCAATCTTTGCGTAATTGTAAATACTTTCAACATATTTCGCTTTGCCATTGGCAACGACTGACAGTCGAGACGGCGACGAGTCGACGGCAAATGGCGCGAAAATTATAGCAAATGCTTCACAGAGAGAGAGAGAGAGAGAGAGAGATAGAGGGAGAGAATGTTGGTTAGCTTGTTGGGTGCGGGGCATAGGCTATAAGACCTGAATTCGTTTCTATTTATTTCACACTTGAATTGATGCGCTGCTGCAGATTGACATTTTGCAAATGCTGAGCTTGCTCGACTCTTGGTTAGCTGCCTTTTCCAAGCAATTGCCAGCAGAGACGCAGACGGAGACGCAGATGGAGACAGACAGAAGCTGCCTCTGGGGCGCATTGGGTGCAGGCTTGGCCATCGCCGTCGTAGACGCGACGAGCTTGACGAGTTGACGCGCCGAGCGCAAGAGATCTAGTCAGCCGCTGGGGCACTGCTTCCACCTCTTCTTCCTCCTTGCCACCTTTGCTTCTCTTTGGTGGGGCGTCCCTTGGCGCATTGTCAGCACTGAATAGTAGTGCAAATAAATTTCAATTGCGAGACACATTCTCCCACTGACATTGTTTGACACCTTGACTGCACACACACACACACATACACACGGTGAATTTGCATGTAAATGACAGTTAAAGAGAGTGTGAGAGGGAGGGAGAGAGAGGGCTGAACAGTATTTGATCTGCAAAGATTGGCCAACACCCAGCGGCGTTTTTTGCTAACAAGCTGGCAAAAAGCAGTTAAGCGACATCTTCTATAGACGACGCGACGTTGACGACGAAGACGACGCACCCAGCTACCAGTTGATAGTCTGTTTGGTGCGATCCCTAGCTCTGGCTCTACTCCATTTATATGCTCCAAATCCATTAAGTGTTTTAGCGCTTTTATTTGCTGCCCACACAAACAGAGAAAGAGAGACAGAGAGGGGGGAGAGGGAGACAGATGCTGACTACACCCTAAACTCATGGAACACTTTCCGCACCTACGACAACAACAACAACAACAGCAACAACATCTACATCGACGAGCTGTGACACCAACGCCAACAGAGAGTGGAACTCCCAGGTTGCTTTGGCTCTACACGCATGAGTGTGGCTGCCGCTCCAAGCCCCAGTTTGGAAGCGAGTTGTGTGCCAATATTAACACCTAGCTGCAAAAGCCATGAACTGTTCCGCAGCTCGAGCTGAGCAGCTCGTTGATGCGCTGAAAGCCCCTGCCTGGAGTCTGAGCGACTACTCTGAATGCATTTCAACGAGCGCTGGCAACTGGTACCTCCATTGAATAATGTAATCAACACGCCCACACGGACAACGCCCAGGCAATTGAGCCGCTCTCTGGCCCCACTGATGCTCATATGAAATCAAGTTTACTCTTAACTGGGTTAAGAGTTGTGCAATCGGAACGGAAACTGTTGCTCGAAACTGGAGTAAATCAAAGGAAAATGCATGAAAATGTGAGGAAAGGCAAGAGAGTTATAACTAGACATGAAATGGAAATGGGATTGTAGAGAGTTAGTTCTGAGATCTTTGATCTTGTATATGGTAAATCATAAATGAATGTTTATCTATATATATTATTATATGTATAACAAAATATATAAATAATAATAAATTTTCATTTATTTTATAGCAATTTCACATTTAATAAATATTTATCTAACAACATTTGTCTGTACATATAAATCCATTCTCATATCATCTGATCTAATCTCTATTATCATTTCTGAACTTTCAACTGTCAGAATGGAATTCCTGAACGCTTTTCTGCTCTCTCTATATTTCATTATATATAGATTATCATAGTTTTAATTATGATAATTTCTTAAATGGTGTGAATAAAATAACGATAAGAATTAAAAAATGGGACCAAGACGTGTGTATTGTGTCACAAAAAAATATCAAGTAGCCGCACTCGGCATTTACATATTGATCACATTAGCCGAAAACCCGATTAGATAGAGAAAGAGAGGGAGAAAGAGAGAGAAAGAGAGGGAGAGAGAGAGAGAGAGTGAGAGATGCTGAGCAGTTCTTTAGGCGTTTCCCAGCCGTAATCGAAGACAGGGGCAGAAAACAAAAAAAGGCCCAGACAGAGATGAAGCTGAAGCTGATGCTGATGCTGATGCTGATGGAGATGAGAGACTGTGAGGCGATGTGGCTAAAGCCGCAGCCTAAATGCCGCTAAGTGCCAAAATGACAAGCATAGCAAAACGTTGTGGGGGGTGGGGAGGGGTATGCGATGGGTTAGTAGTGGTGGGAGCCGCTTGGCATGACTTTGCTCAATGCCAGGCGCGCATACCATGGCCACATTAACTACTCCATAAAAGGTGTAAAGAAATCACTTAAGTACTTGTATGTCACTCCTTTGTCAAAGTAAATCATAGTGCGGTACCGTCCGGACGGGTTTTTATAGCCAGTCACACAGCCAACAGGCCAACAGGCAACAGCCAACAGGCAACAGTCAACCGGCCCCAAAAACCCAAAGATAGATAAAGCTACACACAGCAGCCATAGCGCAGCTCTATCTCAGTCTATCTGTGTATGTGTGTGTGTGTATGTGTGTGTATGTGTGTATAAAATATAGGCGTAGAATGCTTTGGGTTATAAAGAATAAACGGGGGAGTTTTATTGACAGCCGCAATTACCACATAATCATGCAACAAATATGATGCTTGGATGGCAGCCCGCTGATGACGTAGCGTTGTCTATGGAGCATGAAGTAGTCAGAGGGAACAACAACAACAACAACAAGAAGAGCTTAACAAAAACGTGCTGATCCATTACGGGTGGCAGGGGGCCACGAATCTGGACAGCGATTGAGAGTGAGGAAGAGGGGGAAGCGAGCGACAATCAGAGCTACAACACCAGCCACATTTTTGTCTAGACTTATTGAGTGATCGTGGCAGGAGCCAAGACAACAACAACAACAACAACAGCAGCAGCAACAGTGCAAAGGCGCAGCCGTTTTTTTTAATGGGGTGGCAATCACTTGGACGACGACGAGTCCAACTGCAACACCCAGTCCCGTGGCCAGGCCCCAGCATCAAATTATGGTCAAGTTGTTCGCCAAGCAAAGAGCTGGCAACAGGCGATGCCAGCAGCAGCAGCAACAGCAGCAGCAGCCTCGTTTTTGTGCTCTGAACTGGGTTGGCAGATACTTAAGAAATATGTTATTAAATAATAATGGAGTGCGTGGTTAATAGATACAACAACAACAACAACAACAACAACAACAGCAACAACAACAACTGCAGCTGCTGTGGCAGTGTGAAAGAAGTGTGCGGCCCCCTCGGCGCAATCATTGTTAACAATCAATTAAGGAAATAAGTTGTTTATAAAATGTTGCTATTACTTTTCGAGCGCAGCTACCATAAATACGTGTATGGCATGGCTTTTGACTGCACAGACATTACACTCTCCAACAGTTTGGGTCAGCAACAGGGCTGCAAGCTAAAAGCAGAAGAAGAATATTTGCTGCTTGTTAGAGTCAAGGAATCTAGATATCAGTTTAATTTAATTATTTCTGGCCATGAAAATATATTGGATAATTAATGACATCAATATGATATTATTTATCAAAATAAATTCAATGAATTTATGAATGTGTGAATAGGTTACAAGGCCTATATATGTATATATATCTAAAGAAAGGTCAAGCTGACTTTGCCTAGTAGCTTTGTGGTCAATTTGTGAACATAATTTACAAACCTTTAGCTGAATCTAGAGTTCAGCTAGAGTTAAGGGTTCCTTCATTATAAAATCATAAAATATATAAATATTTATATATATTTCTCTAGCAGAAATGCTGATATATTCGCATATCTTAGCTGCGCCAGCAAACAACAAATTTCTAATAATTTTCCATTCTTTGACATCATCTCAATATATGGAACGAATTGCATCCCTCGAAAAGAATTTCGTGCAGCACAGTGTCTCATTTGCAGCTGATATGGGAGATGAACCATCACTTTGGGCAATGCTCTTGGCAAATATGTTTTAATTAATGAGTGGTAGACAGTTAATGAAACTGTTATAGTTTGTATATGTGTATACAAAGCGAGCTGAAATATCTACATATTGCCATATATGCCCAGCCATATAGAAGAGTTTATTAACCCGCTCTTGTTAGAGGGCCAGAGAAGATATAACAGCAACAACAACAACAACAAAGCGATGCCACGAGATGCTGTCGAACCCAAAAAAGGGCAATCTTTATGCGAAAGATCATTAATCAAGACACCCAGCAGGTGCGGTTCGAACTTTGGTAGCAAAACTCCGCCAGTTCGACTACCGAACTGTACTACTACCACGACGACGACGACGACGACGATGATGGTGAAGTGGTGGTAATTCCAGCCGATGGTCAACTTGGAGCATGTTCAGGCTCATGATTAGTGGCGGTGGCTACTTTAATGAGCGTTAACTGCGCCACAAAGTTCATTAAGTGCAGTTCGTCTCTGCGCACACACATGGCGTATGATTGATGCGCGATCATTTGTTTTTGGGCGGAAAATTCAGAAAATGTTCGGTGCCAAAAATTGTGCGCCCAAATTGGAAAACATTAATCAAACACACAAAAGATTTCGCTGATGAGAAGTTCTTCGTTTGCAATTTGCATTGCTTCGATTTAGCTGAGTTCAATCAGCGCTGCTGTTGCTGCTGCTGTTGCTTCTTCCATTTCGACTTCAATGCGGAAACTCATCCAAAAACTTTTGACTTTGCACACACACACACATAGACACACACACACTCATACCTCGGGCAGCGCATGTGGCATTAATTTTGATTAATGGCCAAAATTGCTGGTTTGACCATTTTAAAAAATTTTAATTGTTTTCAAATCGGCGCTGCCAGGGCGAGTCAAAGTCTCTAAACTGCGCGTTCTACAAATAATTATAAGCAGTTTTTAATGATAATAAAAAAAAAAAAAACGAACAGACATATTCATATGTATATATATAGAAGCACACTGAAATTATATTCAGAGAGACAAGAAAAAAAAGTCAAACAAAGCAATCGCCAGCTGCTTTGGCAGCAGCACTAATTGTTACAGATCTTCTGGCGAAGAGGCGCACAAGTTGCTACCAGTTCTGACCCTCGGGCCATTTGTGGCGTTTTTTGCTTCAACCCGGCTATACTTATATATATATCTGCTTTTCATTCTTGAAAGCAAGTGCCGCTAAGTGGCCAACCAGGGGGGGGTGGACACTGGACAGCCGCGGAGGGGTCGAAGCACGCGCTAACACACAAAGCAAAACTCAAAAACAATTAAGAAAGTTAACAAAAAAAAAAAAAATAAGAAGCTTTTTGAACATTGAAAGATAATATACCAGCAGAAGAAGAGGTGCGAAGCGATTATTGAAGAAAGACGTGACAGATAACTTAACTTAACGATATCTGAGCAGTTATTGCTTATTTATAGATGGACTGCTTGAATCTGGTGCTCTCTGAATAATAATTATGCTATCGATAAATATGTAGCATTAAGGATAAGGTCAATTGAGATTATGTGATTATTAACCTTATATATGCATTAAGAAAAATATTATTATATAATTATAATTATTAATATTGAATAAATGTAATTATTAATATTAATTAGTAGCAGATATATCCGGATTACTTGAAATAGACGCGGTTATGCATAAATATGTAATATTAAGGTTCAGGTTAAATAGTACCCTAAGGAAGGTAACTGATATATACGGACTACTTAAATCTGACGCAGCTATCGATAAATATGTAACATTAATTACTACATTACTAACCGATATAACCGGACCACTTAAATCTGACTCTGAATAATAATTATGTTATCGATAAATAGGTAAGAATGTGAAGATAAATGGTATTCTAAGGAAGTTATGGACTTTCCACAGATATATGCATATAGATAGAGGGAATACCTACATCACTTACTTTTGTATACTTTTCTTTGAGATCCTAAAAAACTAGTCATTATTATATACAAAAGTTATCGATTTTGCTCAAATGCAAAAAAAATAGTCTCCTCTTAACTTTTACTTTATCGTTTCTATGTCTACAGGGTATCAATGTATCAATTTTTTCATTCCTTTATCCTCTTAAGTGAAAATACTCCATCCTCCAGCATTTTTATTACATTTCGCTTTCAGACATTCCAACCACTTGAACAGTTTATATGCTTACAGGGTATTTAATAGAAATGTAACGACTGGCAATTGGAGGATTGTAGGTCAGAATGCCTGCAGTTTATTGTGGGAACGACAGATATTTGCAATGGCTGGAGCACAAACATTTCAATCCATCAAATCTCGCTGATTGTTCTTAATTGCTCCATAGCTGCGGCTGGCCACCAAGTGGTGAAGTGGTGCAGTGGTGCAATCGAGCGGTGGTGCAGTGCAGAGGTGGTCAAGTGTTCAAGTAGTCAACTGGTCCAATGGCCAATGGCTCAGTTGTTCCACCACCCAGCTCAGAGCACTCTGCGCCTTTGCGGTAGATCCCGCGCGCAAACATTTCCGAAACGAACAAAAATTCTCAAAATGACTCCAAAAACAAAAATGAAGGCAGTCAAGTTGCTGCTGTTGTTGCTGCTGTTGTTGCTGCTGCTGCAGTTGCTGTTGCTCTGGCAAAATGCTGTAAATTCCATAAATCTGTCAAGCGAAGCCAACGTCTGCACTTGTTCGGCTGGCCTCGCTGGCCCGACTCGGCCCGGCTCTCTGGTCTGAGCGGGGCAGCGCCTTGCAAATCTTGACATGTGAAATACGCAGATTTGCTGAGTTTTATGGGCCGCACAGACAATGCTGTTGCTGTTGCTGTTGGCCTGCCACAGAGATGAGACGCACGCGTTTCGGTGCTGCATTCCGTAACTGCATTCGCCCAGTGCCATAAACTTGGCTAAAGCGCAAAGAAAAGCGGCTGCCTTTTGAAAGTGGCGGCAACAGCAACACGTGCAGAGATGTGCATGATGATGACCCGGCCACTTGAACTGACTGACTAGCTGGCTGACTGGCTGGCTGGCTGGCTTGGCTTGGCTTGGATGGATGGATTGATGGATTGTTGCTTTGGTGGCATCGTCCAGTGTAAATGAAGACCTGTGCTTTGGCCTGCCACCAGCCACCAGCCACCAGCCAGTGGCCACTTGTTGCCGCAGTCGGCAGTCGTCGGCACCAAAAAGCACCGAAAAGCTAATTTAAAGCAATTTAGTTTGAACGCGCGCGCATTTCCATGCCAACAGAGACGCTTCAAAAGCTGCACGAAATGAGGCTGAATGATGCACGCCAACAACTTTTGGAACGTTGCCCGGTACGAGCATTTATTTATGATATCAATGCAAGCACCACAGCAACACCACCACCAACAACAACAACTACAACAACTGTAAGTGCAACTGCAAAAAGTTTCCACAGTTTCTGATGGCCATGAGTTGATAGCCAGTCATCGCCGCATTGACACAATGGGCCCACAGCAGCACTAACTGCTGCAGCGGAATGCATCCAACTGCATCCAGCTCCACCTCCATTGCCACCTTCACAGCGCCAATTATTCGATTAGAGATTCCGTTAGACGTCGCCTTTCCTTACTGACCATTAAATTGAACCTTTTCAAGTGAATCTCTCCAAGGTGAGCTCATATACAGAGAAGCAAAGCCTAACTGAAAGTCGAAAAGAATCTATGGACTCTGTATATTGTAGAGCTGACTTACTTAAATGAAAACTTCAATATATAAAAGAAAAGCGTCGTATATAAATGAAAGCACAGCTCAAGTAAAATTTATTTAATGGCAAACTTAAGTCGCACTTAAAGTAAACCAAGCAGAACTTCAATTAATTTCGGTTCTGCCCGGTTATTGACTCAGCTCAAGTGTTAGCTCTGGTTTAAACAAAAGCTATTAACACCAGCTTGCCTAATCTTCTAAAAAAAAGCTCTAATGTGCATTTAAAAGGCAAAGCTTGAACAACATACCGAAAAGCTCTAATGTGCTTTCAACAATTTACAGGACATAAGTATTAAATAATATATAATATGCGAATTTCATAATTATATTATATTAAAAAATTGTTGTTAAGTTTTACTTATTAAAGCTTGATTTCATTAATTTAAAAGGTTCCAATGTGCTTTCTTATTGGATATGTAAATTAAAAGTTATCTATTCACAAAATTGTGCAACATTTAATAGGTAGAGCCTGCCTTGAAAAATGCTTTGTTGATATATATAATGCAAAAGCTTCTGAAAGTTTGATTTTACTGTAAATTTAATACATTTTTAATATAAAGCTTGCATTTTGCATTGAAAGAAAGCTTGAATGTTCTTTGCTGTCCGAAGCGTTCCACAAACTAGCATCCTGTTGCTTTTCATATATCACAGTTTGTTCGTAAAGCTCTCTGAAAGTCCATTAAATTTGCCAATTTCCGAATAGTGCCAATGGGTTAAGCTGGCCTTAACCGGTTGAACTTTTGCGAACGGTGAGCGTTGGCAATCAAATCAACTGTGAACTACTTAAAATCAGACACTAAACCAACTAAAGGCACAGAATCAAATTGGCCAGCCACTACCTCAGCTGCTGTGCTCGACTGTTTCCAACTGCAGGGCTAATGAACCAATTACTTGCTGAGGCCATAAAACAGACAGCAATGCGAGCATTCTAAGTGCTCTGCTACGATGATGGCGATGCTTGAGCTAGAATTCCCACGGTCACCATGAACCAACGGCAAAAACAATATGCATGAGCGTACGGAGACTTGGGACTGAGAAACTGAGGCAACTGAGGCAAGCGAGAGACAGATCGGACAGTGGGACGGACGGATCGTGGCTGACCTCTATCTTTGGACAAAAGCGCCCAACTAAAACGAAACCGAAATGCAGCTGAGTGGAATCAACTAGACCGACATTAAAGAGCCGTGGCAAAGACTGTGGAAGAAGCTGCCCTCAAGGCAACGACGGGCAACGACGGGCAACAAGCACCAGCCAGATCGATTCGAAGCACGAAAAATGTGCGCCTCCACAAAGATATTGGGACTGTCATAAAACAATATTATTGGCATTATTACATTTAAGTGTTGACAGCATAATAAAATAATTGTCGACAGACAATTTACAACAACAACGACAACAACAACTGGTGAAATTCAAGTCTCGATCGAGTCGATCGTTCTGCATTTCATTGAATGGCCAGCCATGGTATAGGGGGGGCATGGGGAATGGGGCATGGGCAATGGGGTATCGTTGTCGTTTCCCATGTAAAACACTTTTAAAAATCACACTCACAACTCAAACCGAATGCAAAGTGCAACAAGTCATCAGGACACTGGCTCTGACTCAGACTCCAACTCCGACTCCAACTCCAACCCCGACTCCGACTCTGACTCTGTGCAGATCTTTCATGAGCTCTTTTTAGTGGATATCTCTGGACTGTAGTTCGCTTGAAGATCAAACGAATTGTGCGGCGCTTGCAGAGCGGAAGAGAGACGGAGCGAGTGATTGAGAGAGCGAGAGGGCTGCCTAGACGCTCATTCATATAATTCACCCTCATTTCATAATAAATTGCTCTCAATTGATCACGACAATCGACAGCGATGAAAAGTCATGCCAAAGTTGACTCTGGATCGGCGAAACATACGACGAAACGAAAACGAAACACGGCGCATAGCTAAATTGGCAATGGCAAAAGGTGCGACGGCAACGAGCAACGAGCAACGAGCTACGTTCAACGGCATCGATACGGCCCCCACTCCCCCTCGATATCCTCACCGATCTGTTGCCCTGCCGATCCGTTGGCGGCGTTAAGTTGTAGGTGCAAAAGGCTGGACCAATGTCCACTCTCCACCCTCCACCCTCCACTCCCCACTCCCACTCTGCACTCGAACGGTCTGCAAGGCAAATAAGTCATAGAAAAGCGCCGACTACATAGGAAATTGCTCCAATATTTTGTGAGCGCTGCCTGATTGGAATTATCGCACAGACCTCTGCCAGGCCAGGCGCACCACTACCCACCCATAAGCTGTCTCTGCTGTGGCTCTGTGGCCGCAGGAAACGCTGCCAACATCGACGCCACAGTGTGGATTGATGATGAATTATGTAGAGCACGAAATACGATGATGTTGCTGCTGCTGCTGCTGCTAGTGGTGCTGGTGGTGCCGAGTGGTGCTGAATGCCACCAAATGGTGTGGGAGTTGCGCTGATTTGGCAGCACAGCTCACGAAGTCGTTGTGGAATTTTAATGAAAAAAATATATGTAGATGAAAAACAATTGTGAAAAATGTAAAAAGGAAATTTGCACTCCATGTCAAATTGCATGAAATATAAAAGAAAATTTATGGAAATCAAAATTATTATATTTATATAGATGTGAATAGAAATTACAATAAAATTTATGAAAATTAAAACTATTACACACACTCTCTCTCTCTCTCTCTCTCTATTACCTGGTGAGGATGGGATACACCCCATTATCGATCCTGTCTCTCTCTCTCTCTCTCTCTCTATCACTATCTTTGTACCTTCCGTGATCTCTCCTCTATCTCGTCCTCTTTTCTCTATCTCTCTTTCTATCTATCTGTCTATGTGTCTATCTCTCTCTCTCTCGTCCTCTCTTCTCTATATCTCTTTCTATCTATCTGTCTATCTCTCTCTCTCTCTCTCTCTCCTCTATTTCGTCCTCTTTTCTCTATCTCTCTTTCTATCTATCTGTCTATGTGTCTATCTCTCTCTCTCTCGTCCTCTCTTCTCTATATCTCTTTCTATCTATCTGTCTATCTCTCTCTCTCTCTCTCTCTCCTCTATTTCGTCCTCTCTTCTATATCTCTCTTTCTATCTATCTGTCTATCTCTCTCCTCTCTATCTTCTTTTCTATCATTCTAACTCTGTCTTCTCGTTTTCTCTACTTTCTCTTCCTTTCTCCCTCTCTATCTATTCTTGAATTGCCCTTAACAAGAAAATTCCAATAGGCTCATACCTGCTAAATTTCTGCTCCTATCAACTGCACTCAACTCGTCTGTTCTAAATACTTGGCAGAACATTTAAATTTCAAGCAGCAACTAGCAGTTCCTCATCTCAATTAAGTGAGCTGTGATAATTAATCGATAATTGTCACTGTGAGCAGCAGAGATCCGTAACAATAACTGGGAAATGCCGCTAAATGGTGCCGTGAAATCCATATGCATAATTCCTGAGAAGAGGCGAACGGCGAATGAGCAATCGGTAGGCGTGGCTCAGGCTGCGTAGACAAATCTGCGATCATTTGTGGCCAAGAGACAAGAATTGCTGCATGGAACTATGCCAAGATGGACCCGTTACCCGTTTGTTGTGTGGCTTTGTTATTAGTGGTAATAACCGCGGGACATACTCACAGGCAGCAGCAGCAGCGGCAGCGGCAACTGCAATGGCACCACGCACCACAACCAGCAGCCGGCGGTTGCCCGTTGCCAGTTGGCAGTTGGCAGTTGGCAGTTGGCCCAAGATGCCACGCTGAACCCACATGCACTTTGCGGTAAATGAAGTCTTGGACTTGGTCTGGGCCGCAGCCTCGCACAGGCACCAAATTGTGTTATCAAGCCATGGGAATTGCCCTGCATGCCTACAGACCCATACGGGCCATGGAAATTGCGCAAAAAGCCAAAAACCGAAAATAAAAGCCAAAAGACTCTATACAGGTACAGGTAGCCGCTATGCCAGCGAGACCCAATGAAAAACTCGTTAGAGTGGACCACCACTCTGCGTGTGAGTCTGAGCCGGAGCCGAACGAGAGCTCAGCTCCAACACTCTCCAGAGTGTCCAGAGTGTCCAGTGTGTCCGACACTCACCTTGCTGCATTATTTCACCAAATCATTTCATGCCACATTAATCCACTTTACCATCATCATCATCATCAGCTGCGTCGTCTCCGCTTGGACATGATCCAAACCTGGAAAACTGCAATGTCTGGGAAATTTCTGACGATGACGACGACGTGTGCCTAGAGGGTGTCAATTGATGCATATGAAAAATTGCAATTTCTATGCGCCGGCATTTTTGTTGTTGTTATTGTTGTTGTTGTGGGGGGAGGCCTGCATAACAGCCTGTTTGCTATTTGAACACCATTACAGGGTAGGTTGGCTTGGCTATGAAGTATGTTAACCAAAAAGCTAGGCATCGAAGTAGAAATATAAGGAGATCTATAAGCTCTTGAGGAAGAATAACTATTAAGAGAAAAATTGACCTACATATGATATTATATTATATGATTTATAAGAAAGATGTTCTGTAAATTCTAGAAGAAGAAGATGTCCTTAAGATTTATGCTAGTATATATAATATAGATGTGATTTCGAATAAACAAAGGAAATATCAAAGGAGCTAGACGAACTCTTTAAGCCAACATATATTATATATGTTTAAGACTTCATAAATAGAGATTCCAAACTGTTCCATTTCGTATAGCTAGTATTTTGTAGTGTATCTCCTGCATCAGCACATTTGGCCAGCATATGCATATAGCATACAGCATTCAAGCCATGAATGTTTGGGTACTGGGCTCAATTTACTATTAGCGTGACTTTTGGGTTAGTTTTTCTATTCGTCATGCAAAGCATCGCTTATTGGCGGCATTTGCAGCCTCTCGCTCTCGCTCTCTCCCTCTCTCTATCTCTTCTGCTCTCTCCCTTTCTGTCTCTCGGGGCCAAATGGCATCGTCGGTGTTTTAAGTGTCTTATTGCAGCAAGTGATCTTCTATAAAGCGAAACTCCATTATCATCCAGACTGCTGCGCCAGAGAGCTCTATAATTTTGTTGCTCGATATTTGGCATAGACTGAAGACTGCAGATGGGAATTGGCACACTAATCAAAGCAAATACATCATTAACTACGGGCTATGGCCGCAAATCATATAAGATCTTTGTGAATGTAAACAGAACCCGTTAGCCAAATAAAATTTGAAACTTCATAAAAAAAGTCCAAAGAACTAGAGCTGCATATGTGGAACAGAGTGAGTGGTAGAAAAACTCTGAGAGAGCTAATAAGATCTGATAACCTAACCAAAGAGATGATATCCTAATATTGAGATTTGCATAGAAGGGCGCTCTTACAAAGAAAATGCTTTGTTATTTGCAGCAAAACATATAAAATTAAGGCTTGCTGAATTTTAGTACTAGACAAACTTTATTTTTATCCATTTAAGCATGCATACGTATATATGAATAGCAGTTCATATACCTCTGGGAAAATAAAACTAAGTCAACATCTTCAATCAGATCAATCTTAAATGGCAAACACGCATCGATCCTAGAGCTGCGAAATATTGTTAAGGATTGTAAATGGTTCGGCTGGCAGCTTCTCAGACAACGATGCTGGTGCCTACGATGGCGATGGCGATGATGATGACGATGATGATGAATGTAGAACAACGTCAACAACATAAAACTGATTGATCGTTACAAGCTTTTATTAAGTCATAGACGTTCGCTCGCTCGTTTCCTTTTGCGCCGTTGCGCTGGATCTGTTGATCATATGTAATTTATTTGTCATATCACGTGTTAAACATTTAACAACTCATGGGCTAGGCTCAGCCAGGCAGCATAACCGGAGGCGAACAAGTGCAGTCAGCCAACGAGTCGCAGCACAAATCGAATGAAAAAAAATACTAAATTTATATATATATATAAATATGTATTTATCTGTACATATATATTTGCACAAAGATCAATCTTGCTGCTGCGCCAGAGTAGAGTCAGAAAACCGAGGCAATAAGTCAAAACAATGGCCTGTCGCCAATGTCGTTGGAGCTGGAGCTGTGGCTGGAGTGGCCAACGGGTAAGTCACTCAGCTTGAAGATTAGCCTTTCGTTGAGCATGCTAAACGGGCTGAATGAGTCGGGAATGAGACAGTAATGGGCTGCTCAGTTGAGAAGCTGTGACAGGCTCCGACTCTGGCCGTTGGCTGCGTGGGTGAAACGTGGCCAACAGGAGACGGCGACGACAATGAGATGGCTAGAGCTAGATAGCCAACTCTAAATAGAAAAAGTCTCTTAGAAAGTGAGACAGTCTAGACTTTCTAATAAGAACTTGGCTCAATTAGAATTAAGCATTAACCGAATCTAGAGAAGAGCTGTAAAAATGTATTTATCTAGTTTATAAAACTGTTTAGTCTTGTTAACATGCTAGAGCATGGGAAAAGATATATTAGCCAGCCAGTCAAACTATTTAATACGCTGCTCTGGCCAATCACTTTGCCAGCTGTAAATCTGTTTTATTTGTGGCTAAGCGAATCGTTTGCATAGATTAAAATCATCGGGCAGATAAGAGAGGGCAGCAACGTGCCACCAGCCAAGTGCAATTACATGCGAGTTGGGGAGGGGGCGCGAGCAGGAGCAGGGGCAGCGGCTGGAGTTAGGCAACGATGTGGCAGCTGTACAGCTTCTGCGACTGGAGCTGCTGGAGCTGCTGAAGCTGCTCCGCTTTGGTCATTCACACGTCTTGTTAGCGCGTCTTAATAAATTGCACGCAATCAAGCGGCGAGCTGAGCTCCATTTAAGTGAGGCTGAGCGAGTAAATCTTGGCGAGAGCCATAGCGAGCGGATCACAGCATGTGGTGCTAGCCAGCGAAGACGACTTTTACTTATAGCCACAGTGGACAGACGGACAGACGGACAGACGGACGGCGGACGATGGACTGGCTAACAGCCGCCACCAGCCGGTAGGTAATTGATTGCGCTTCAATTGCAATTACCGGACCAAGGTGGACCGTGGCGCACCACGCACCAGGCCAGCACCACTTCAGGCACCACTCCACTCCAGGCAGCACTCCAGCCAACACTCCAGCCACCACTCGAGGCGGCCTATTGGGGCGCCTTCAAGCTTGTAATTGTGTCGTAATAATGCGATCTTCGCTCAGGCAGTTGAGTGCGTTGCATGTTGGCGACACATGTAGCCCACATGCTGGCGCCACCTATGAGTCGTGTTTGTTTGTTGCTTTGCGCTGCAGCTAATCTCAATTGGTGATGTTCCCACGCAGCCCACCAGCAACCACAGCCACCACAGCAGCCACAGCAACCACAGCAGCCGCCATAGCTCTCGGTTTCAGTTACAGAGCGCAACACCTCAACTTTAAGCTAAATTAAACTTCTTTATTTCAATTAAATGTCTGTCCATCTGTGGCTGCCACACATCCAACTGTCTCTGTCTGAGCTGCGTTTGTCATCGCCGTGCCCATATGTATGTGCGGCAAGGCACACGACGCTTGCCACAAAAACTACCAAAAACAAATCAAAAAGGAAACGGGCCACGGGCCACGGGCAACGGGAATGGCAATGGGAACAACGCGAGCAACCAACTCACCTTCAACTCCAATTGTTACCGTTGCAGTTGCTGTTGCAATTGTTGTTGTTGTTGTTGTTACTGCTATTGACTCTGGGCTTGGGCCATACATTGGTCGCCCAGCATCCGTCTCCATCTCCGTCTCTGTGTTGCCGTTGCTGTTGCAGTTGCAGTCGCTTTGGCTGCTTGTAACCTCACCTTTAACATCCCACATGCGTCGCCAGTTTGCCAGACTTGTTACTTATTCTATTTTTTCCTCAAGCTCTTTATAATACTCTACACAATCTATTTAATGAGAATAGTCGAGCACATTGGCTATAAGCGAAAGTTGAGGAGTACTCATATGTTGATCTCTCTACATATTTATGTTATCTACATATTTGTGATGTTTCATAGACTGATTAGATTACTAAGAGACAGTTGCTCCTATTCCATTTGGTATTCTTGAGGAAATGATCTGCCATTGAGATGTAACAAAATAGGTAGGTATATTATACAACCTAGGAAAGGCTTCTTAGTGGATTCAAGATATATATTTAATCATATTATATTTCAATTATGAATTTTAAGAACACTTGTGCTTGTGTCTGTCTTCTCTTGATTCTTTTTTATTTTACGAGAAACTAACTCTATAAATCTTATGAATGAGTTGTCAAATACATCAGTGTTGCTAAGCGTCAGTCAAATTTAAAAAATCCATCATATTTATAAATATTTTGTATATTCTCAGCAACTTTCTCAAGTGAAGTCTGCAACTCAAGCCTGGAGGTTTTATATATTGGCCAATTCTCAGCTGAAAAGCGTGTTTTTTGAGTTATATTCTGATAATCCAACCTAGATATAATATGTAAAACATGACATATGGAGACTTATCAAACTCTTTAAGTTGTATATATTTTTTATATTTTATATTTAAACTAATTTCCCAAGACTTAGAATCCAAACTAAATGTAGAATATATTTTATATTCTTTTATAATCTACATATAGCTAAGTTATATCCAATATATATATGACCAATATTTTTGTAGAGTCAAATAAATATATTTAAATACCTAACTATTCAAAATAAATTTGTAAATTAAAGTTAGATATATATTATATATTTTTAGTTTTATATATATTCCATTTTATATTTTATATTTTCTAGTTAAGCAACAAGTCTGTCTATCAACTTTTTATAACGAAAATTTGCCATATTATTTTAAGCCAAACCCTTTGCAGTCTCTTAATTAATGATGATTTAATAGTGCATTGGCTAGTCTGTGCCGCATTTGCATAAGGCCTGCACCTATTGTTGCTGGGTTCCTTGTGAAAAGAGTTCTTGTTGCTGCTGCTGTTGTTGTTGTTGTTGTTGTTGCCTTTGTGGCAGCGTGCAACACGTCATCGTTGATGCAGTAGTTGCCATGGGCAAGTCAGTTAGACCAATTGTCAATTAAGTCAATGCAAAATGTTATATAAATAAAGTATTATATAATTTGAAAAGCTATATATATATATATATATATATTTTATATTTCCAGTGCGATATTTGATGATGATTATGTCTCCAGTCTTGAGCATCGAGACTGTGGGCGAGTCGTGGGCAGTTCATTGAATCTGAAGTGGAGCTACTGTAGTTGATGCTGACTACGTATGTGTGTGTGTGCGCATGTGCGTGTGTGTGTGTGTGTGTGTGTGTTAGCTGGGCTTTAATTAGCTGGCCAAACCTTGAGCTCAATTTCTGTGTGCAATAAAAAAGTGCAACATTTTGCCTACAGCTGGGTGGCCCATAAGGCTCATAAGTGTGCACTCTACACACCCTCACACACACACACATGCGCACACACACTTGAATACACACGTGAAGGAATGGCAAAGTCCAACAGGAAGTTTGCCACACGCAATCAGCAACGTACTCAGGCCATAAGACGAAGACTTCACACTAGGCCGGGTCCCAGGTCGCGGATCTCCCGGTCTCAAGTCGCTCTACGTATGCCCGGGCCACATTCCAACTCGAACTAGACAAATATTGATGGCCGCTCATCAATAGCCACAGCAGCAGTTGCCGTCGCACCACAAGCACCACCACCACCAGCAACAACAGCAACAACAACAAGAAATGCAACGAAAATCAAACGCAGCAGAAAGAAAATTTGCAGTGCGATTGATTTATTTACCACGGCTTAGATTTACCGCCTTGCAGCCGAGTGGCATTTTGGCATTGTGCTGATGATGCTTTCCCACTTTTGAAGTCGACCCCACTGCACGCTGCCCGCTGCCCACATCAGTTGCTGCAGCGCAGCCAGCGCAATCCCTAAGCATCAGTCGCATCATCAACTGGCGGCACTCGCGGCGCAGTCAGCTTTAAATGTTGCGTTTGATTTCGCTGGGCCAACTGTTTTTATCTCTTTTTTTTTTCTCTTTTAGTCTTTTTTTTTTTTGGAATTTGTGCCTGTCCAACTGCATCGTTACACAAAACCACAAACAATTTATATTCCCATCAAACATTTGACCGCAACGCTGATTCATCTTAATCAATTATAATCTTTTGGATCGAGTTTTTCCGCAGTAATGAGCGAAAAACTTATGCAGTCGCAAGAGGTCGCCGCCTGGGGGCAACGCTGCGTGTAGAGAGATTTGCGCCACAGGCGTTGCACAGATAAGAGAGACAACCAGGCTGCACTCCTCCTCCTCCTCCTCCTTCTCGTCCTCTCCAGCAAAAGGCCCAGCCGCCAGCTTATTCGCAATCGCAATGCTAAACGAGATGATTGCATGCCGACACAATGCGCACAACACAACGAGCAGGAGGCGCAGCAGCAGAGCTAGATGAAACTGAAGAAGATGCTGCTGCTGCGATTGCTGCCGCTGCTGCCTCTGCCGCTGCTGCTGCTGCAGTCAGCTTAGACCCAAATAACTTAGATCTATGGCAAAGTATGGGCATAATAAAAGCATGATACCATCGATCGACCAAATGGTTTTCCCATGCACTTGCCTCACTCATAGCATATGCCAATTAGAAAACATTTTGCTTTTGAATATTTCACTTAGTTTATGGCTTTTCAAGAGCTCGTAAACTGCGGCCAGGTGTTAGTTTAGCAATTGCAATAAAAGCAGGTGGGCGTGCACTCGAGTCGAGTCGAGAGCGCCTAACCAGGAGAAGCCAAGCTGTGGTAGCCATGCCGATCCCATTTCTGGCAGCATGGGCGAAGTTATGGAAGCAGCGAAAAAGACTTTATTTCTCAAGAGAAGATTCCTCTAAAGATCTTTATGCATAGCTACTAAAGTTCATTGTGAACTTTAAACAGTTTCCGGGAAGCAGCTGAAGTTTACCATTATGTGAAGGAATTTGCTCTGATATTTGTAAAGCATTCATGAAGCATTCCGTCAGACTAAAGGCAGGAAATCCAAGTCTGATTTGTTCTTCTTATTAGAAAATAAAATTCAGCTATACAATTGTACAGCAAATACATATATATTTTAATTGAAAATACACATATCATCGATATGTCAATATCTTTTAAATAAATAAATACATCATGCAAAAAATTGCTCATAGAGATAATGCGATCAATGATCTCATTTAATATTATAAATTTATCCATCAATTCCAAATGCAATTCCTCCAGTCTCATACGATATACGCTAACAATTGTTGCCACACTCTCTTCCTCCCTCTCTCCCTTTCCTCTACACTCTCCCAGCAACGTGAGGAAGGTCTGCTCTGATCGACACAGCTTTCGACATGCTCAATTTTCAATTAGAATCTGTGGTTGCTGCATGCGCCGCAATTGTTTAATTTACAAATCATGTGAACCAATTAAGCACAAGCAAAGCGAAAGCAATAAAAACAACAATCAGCAACAACAACACCAGCAACAATAACAACACCGGCAACAGCACGAACAAGGCTTAAATAGACTTTACTTGTTAACAATTATTAGACCGAGAGCAAAGTCGCGTCGAGTCAGAGCCCCGCAGATGCAGAGTCGAGGCGAGCAATCGAAACCAAATCAAATGATAAATGACAACACCAAAACACAACTAGCCTATGGAACCTACAATGGAGGAGCAGGTCGAAACCGAGACGATGTCGATCCATTAAGCCCATAGCACCAGCCACTTGACGGATGAGTTTGAACTCACATGTCTGACCCAGAGCGGCGCGAGACAGATAGAGATAGAGACCGAATACCAGAGAAACAGACAGAGAAAGAGAGAGAGAGAGAGAGAGTGGGATGGAGAGAGAGACGAGGGGGCGCCGTCATGTATCATAAGGCAAATGAAACTCACACCATGGGCAGCCGCATCTACAAATAGGGCCCAAACGCAGAGCCCTAGCCATAGATTGGAGCTCAGCATCTCCAGCCAACTCCATTTCTGGAGCTGGGCAAACGGCCAAGTTACACATTATTTGATAAATGGCACACAACCTTTTCGAGGTTGATTATTGTGTTTTGTCTCACTGCACAAGTGTGTGTGTGCCTGTATGTGTGTGTGTGTTGTTTTTATTGTGGGACTTCTTTTTTGTGATATTATTTTTATTCCCATGTGTTTGTCTGTGTGTGCTGATTGCCCCGCGGGGCCACAAACAAAGATCGACCACAAATTTAGCTACAATTTCAAACAGTTTTGGTTTGTTTTTATCGCTTTTGCTGTTGATGCTGTTGTTGTTGGTGTTTCTGTCTTTTTGTTTTACCATAACGGGGCCTTCGTTACAAAATTGGCGAATTGAATTAATCGTTTCCATTTTGTTTATTTGTTGGTAATTAAACACCTCTGCTTTGATTTCTTGTCTGCTGTGCGAGCAAAGCAAATGAATCATTTACATTTTTATTTATTTGGTTTTTTTATATTTCTTTCATTCGTTTTTTTGGTGTTTCCTAATGTTGAATCGTTGTAAGCCATAAATTTTGGTTACGCTATGTAGCGTTATGTGGGGCCATGGGAATATTATTTTTTATCTCTGTGTAGCATGTGTTTTCCTTACTTTTTATTTTCGATAAATTCACGCATAGCCAATGGCGCCTGTTGAGAAATTATTAGGGCAGAATTGTGGCGAAATCGAATCAGCTAATGAAGTTTCTTAACAAAATTTGACGATGAAGCTTAAGTACTTCAGCTATTACAGCTGATTTGTAAAGGAAGAGAGAATAGAATTAATATCAAATATATGTATATATGTTGAATATGCACCAATAAAAATAATTAATATGCGTTTCAACAAAATGTAGATAAAATATTAAATCAAGCAATAGAAAAAAAATAATAATAATAATAAAAAAAAAAATTAAATTAAATTTTAATTTCAAAAATAATATACATGGAAAACTATTAAATATTAAATTGCAAATAATAATAATTATAAAAAATAATTTTAATTAGTATAAAAAAAGTATTTATTAAAAAAGTATTAAGAAGTATAAAAAATATATATAAAGTTGCATACCAAAAAAAAAAAAAAATAAATAAAAATAAAAATTAAATTAAATTAAATTAAAAATATATACATGTAAAAAAATTAAATAAATATATATCGATTTAATATAGATATTAAAAATATATATATTAAATTTACATATAATATAAATACCAAATATTTTATATGAGCTTGCCAAAACAAATCGTAATCAAAATATTATTATGAGTGTAAAAATTAGTAATAAATAGAGAGTTAGAGCATCTGCTCGTCTCTGTCTGCCTGCCTCTTCGCCCGCCTCGATCAGCCGCTTCTCAGCCTTGTTTCGGTGCAAGTCCACGCAAAACTTGCTATTTCAAATTTCAATTTATAGGAAAATGTTAGCAGCAGGTGTTCGCTGAACACAAAAGTTGGCGTCGATGCAGCTCATCAGCTTTGGCTGATCATCAACAGCTCCGTGGAGTGGAGTGGCTGCTTGAGTGGTGCTTCCAAAATAAAGCAATTTAATGTACGCCATTGGTGGTGTGGCTCTGGTGCTGTGGTGCTACAGCTGGCCCCATTCGACTCACGTGGTAAGTATATTATTTTTTTTTTGGGAAAGTTTTTTCTCTATTTTTTTGGCGTTTGAAAAATTCTCCAATGTCAAAATGGACAACACAAAAAATTTGCATTAAGCCAAACCAAGCCGAGGCGCGGCGGGGCAGGGCGAGGCAGCTGGGCAGAGGCGCTAGGCAATAGGCCAGAATGGTTAGGCAGAGCCGCCGCTTGGCGGCTTGGTGAGAGCCCTCAGGCATTCAATTACAATCGATTCTGGTGTGAAAAAGTTCAATTTCTTTTTAGCCAACTGCGACGACGACGACGATGACTGCGACCCGTTCGCAGGCGAGTAATGAGGAAATGGCAAAACGCAGTCGCAGTCGCAGTTACAGACCGCAGCACGGACAGAGAGACGGACAGTCGAACAGATGGACAATCGGACGAATCGGACGGGCTGTGGCCATATGGAAAATGCAACTCATGCACTTCCTAGATTGAACAACTGGTTGGCTATGCTGACTGGGCTGACTCGACTCGACTCGACTTGACTTTACTTGACTTGGCTGGGTCTCTGTGTGTGCAATATCTACATATGTGATTGCCATATTGTGTAGATAATTGTGAGCGACCCCCCCTGTGCCGATGCTCCGCCAATGCGCTCAGTGAAGTGCTTAATGCTTTGTGACTATTCATGGGCACTCAAAGCAGCAGCAGCAGCAGCAGCAGCAGCGGCAGCGGCGGCAGCAACATTCGCATTGCAGCCAACAGAAGCAGCTTCACTTGGCCACATATGCAAATCACACACAGGTGAAGTTCGACAGGCCTGGCCAGAAAAGTGCAGCACTCCAAATGGGCAAACACAAGTGGCATGGGCAGCGGGGGCCGCCAGGCTGGGTGGAGCAACAGCAACCGGGCACTCAAGCATTGACAGTTGAGTGGTCAACGTTTTTAGCTGCACCAGCAGCAGCAGCAGCAGCTCGAGCCACAGCAGCAGCAGCGTCAACAACAATAATTACCCACTTGCCTGCACTTGATATTAAAATCAGACAAAAGGCGCAAAAAAAAAAGTCAGTCAGTCAGTCAGCCAGGCTGGCTTAGAGTGAGGGCGGTGCAACGGTTGAGTCGACTGAAAGACGCTTCAGTCGTCACACGGGTCAAAGCGAGCAAAAACCCAACAAAAACGTGCAAAACAATGTGCAAAATTATCAAAAATCGTTCATCAAATTACCAAAAAGAGCGCAACGGGCCACTTAACGACTCTATTACGAAATGGCAGAGAAAAAAGTAGGAGAAGAGAATTGAAAGAAGCAGCAGTGGCAGCAGCAGAAAAAAATAATAATAATAGAGGCATCGACAGACGTGGCTGGCAAACGGGCGTTTGCGAACAAAAATTGCAAAAGCGTCAACACAAAAATTATTTTAAATTAGAACTCGAAACTACTCACGTTTTGCAATTTTCGCTTTTTGTGTGGAATGCCAATTGAAGTGTTAGGAAAATAAACAAAAGTCTCGGCTAGTTGCAAAAACAAAAACAGAGGGACACAAAACAGAGAAAAAGAAAAAAATCCGAATAAAAAATAAGAAAAAAATAAACTGAAGCATCATCCACAAGGTGAGGCGGGGGAGGGGTGGGGGGACTAGCAACAACCAACGGTAGCACTAAAATAACAACAACAATAACACGACTTCGATGACGACTTGGCTAGGCAAACTTCTCTGTCTTCCTGCCTCGCTCTGCCGCTCTCTCTCTCTCTCTCTCTCGCTCTCTCGCTCTTTATACAGCTGCACTGTTCACTCGTGTTGTGGGCTGGCTTGGCCTGGGCTGGCAATCAACGCAAATAGCTCAAACGCCTCAAGTGTTTGCTGAAGATGTCACCCACACTTCAGGCTCGGGCTGCAGGCAGCAGGCAGCCTTAGTCAAGTTCGTTGCCTGAGTCTTTTGTTTAGACAACGTCAGTCAGCAGCCGCAGCAGCAGCAGCAGCAGCGTAAGTTCCTTCAATCTGAGTTTGGCTTTTGCAATTTGGCACAGCAACAGAAATAACAACAACAACAACACAAATATTGGCAATATTTCGATGCGACTTCAGCAACTGCAGTCGCCGCTGCTGCTGCTGCCGATGGCTGGCTGGCAAAATATCGCTTACAGTTAAATGGAAATTGATGCACTTAGCTGACTCACTCAGCACTTCTGTTTGGGCTATAGGGGCCATAAGGTACTTATATATATTGGCATACGAACAAGTACAACTCGCTTTTCTATACGTTCCCAGCAACGTGACTTTGAATAAATTAAAGTGCATATCATATGCATGCGCCTGTGCCACAAATAGAGCGAACGTTGCCTCTATAGGAAGCAGCTGCTGACGCTGCTGCTGCCACTGCTGCTGCTCCAAATAGCCACTGGTAGTCACAGAATATATATATATATAAATATTGGAAAGGGATTGCCATGGAATAGACACCACACAATAGCCAAAGGTCAGAGCAGCTGCTCAGGTGATGCAAACAAAGGGGGTTTATGGACTTGCAATCGTTTACTCGCGCAGCTTTGATGAATTTCCCACTTCCAATTTAAACAATACTCAACGGCAGCAAAAAATACTGGAGCTGCCGTTTCAATATATTTATTATTATTATTTTAACTAGTTTAGGGTAATAGAACATTGAGCAAAGCAAACAAAGCCGTTATGGCTTGCCTTTAATTTTTCGGCTAATTTACAATATTTTAAATTGGAAATTGTCAGAATATTGTTTGAACAATTTACAAGGCATTTTTAAATAATTTTTTTAATATATTATGGGCTTAACGGAGAGGGAAAAAACTCGTAGAACGAAAAGTTAATTTTGTTTGTTAATTAATATTTTTTATTATTTGTAATGCAAAAATACTTCGAACTCTTAAAATCAAAAATCTTAGCAGGGCTTTAAAGAAAATTTGTGAAAAATAATAACAAAATAAATTCATCCAAAATGCTCCACATTTTGTAATATATTAATTAAGATATTTAAAACTATTCAAATTTATTTAAATTTTACATTAAACCAATATATTTATATATATTTTTCTATTTAATATTTTTTTTATTTTTTTAAAATAATATTTATAGTATTAAATCGAACATGTCGTAAATATTGACTAACAATCATAAACGAAATCTCGAAATGCCAATGATAATATTTATTGAAATGATTTATGCGTCGAGTAACCCAAAACCGTGGCTCTAACCAAAGCTAATCACAACTTATGACTAGCGATAACAATCAAGGAGCATAACTCATTTATTTATAACTGGGGCCAGCTCTTCGAGTACTCCAAATGTGCAGCGCATAAATGTCACTAGTTGGGGCCATAAAAGTTTTGGGCTGTTGGCCAAAGCCAAATGGCTGCGTAAAAATCTTTTTTGCTTAATTATCATTTTAATAAATTGCAATTAATTAAATTTAATTAACAGCAAACACGAGTTCAGGCCAATTGGCACGCCGCAACGGGACACGCAGGTTCGCTCCAAGTCTCATTTTTATTATCAACAGCTGCCAAAATCATGTCCCAAATGCCATAACCTAGTCGATTTTATGCGCGGCTGCAGCGCCTCTCGACTACGACACAACAAATTTGCTGCGGCACTGGTAGCATGCAGTGCCACAGATGAGATGCCACAGAGCACAGAGTCGTGATACCCTATGATGGGCCTATCAAGCTCGTCTGCGTAAGTGTGTGTGCGTGCAAATGATTGTGTGTGACATGCACGGAGAAAAATAGCTCTAGGCTTGTTATGAAAGCTAAAATGCGTTACTTCATATTTAATCAAAATTTAAAAAAAAAATATTTATATACAAAATTTTATACATATTTCTAAATTAAAATATAAAAATATAAATAAAATATTTTTGTAAATAATTAATACAATATTTAGCAATAAAATATTTGTATAAACAATTTTAAATATATTTGTAAGTTAAATTAAATATAAAAATATAATTAAAATATTTTTGTAAATAATTTAAAAAAAATGCATTAATAAAATATTTATGTACACAATTTTAAAGATATTTTTAACTTAAAATATAACAACATAATTAAGATATTTTCATAAATAAATTAAAAAATTATTTTAAAATATTTTTTAATAATTTTATATTAACAAAATATTAAAACAAAAAGAAATATATTTCTTATTCTACATTTAGCATCAACAACATCAAATAAACACTCTTCCATTTATTAAATTTTGTTGCCATTACAATTAAGGGGTAATTTAAAGTCTCTCTTAATGCCCAAAAATTTATCAATAACTTTTTTACAGTTCTTTCAGCATAAACATACATATAGATATACATATTTACACTCATATTCATTTTTAAGCACTGGCACACAAATTGATTATAGTTCATTTATAATTGAATCTAATTTATATTATGCAAACTAGTATGCAATTCGTATATGTCATATTTCTCAGTGTACACATTTGATTTCTTAAAAATCTATTCCAAGTGGACAACTAACAAATTTAAACGCACCTTAATTACTATCAAGAAAAACGATATATAGAGGGAGGCAGACAGTGAGCTATAGATATTATAAAAGAGAGAGAGAGAGTGAGGGAGATGGGGAGAGATATGGAGAGAGAGTGCAACTTGTTCTACCCAGGCTCTGGCCTTAAGACTCAGCTGCAGCAACAAGTCAACATTCAACTGTAAATTGCCGTTTGCTCAAATATGCGAAATTAACAAGACACAATTACAAGACAGAAGACGCAGACAAACACGCCTAGACATCAACTACTACTGTCCCCCGCCCACTCCTTGCATCTGCTGCTCCTGCTCTGCCTCCTCCTCCTCCTCCTCCTGCTCCAGCTGGCTGGCTGGCTTGCTGCTCCTCAGCCGTGTTATCGTTTAGTCTATGGTTTTATTTTTATTGCGCCAAGATGCGCCACACCACAGAGCCGTGTCCAGTGCGCCCAGTTCCCAGCCGCAGCATTGGCGAACAATTTTGCAAGATTTTTATCGGGCGGAGCAACTGCAGCAGGAGGCGTCAGCCTGACCAGCCGAGCCCGGGTTAGGTGAAAACGCAAACACGCGCATGCAAAATGGAATTTATTGTATAATTAGGATTTGTCTTATAGGTAATAAGACGCATTAAGCACAGCCGCACCAGAAAAGCGACATTTTCAATAGAAAATTTGTTTCGGCCCTGGCTTTCTATGAGTGCTTCGCCTTCATATTTCTGGACCTAGACGTGCCTCCTCGCTAGCTGTTTGTAGTGTAAGCTCATTACGGCAGACGAGCGGTTGCTGTTGCAGTTGTTGTTCGACTATGTTTTTTTGTCGCCGGGGTGTCGAAATGTACAGCCAATTACATGCGACAACAACAGCAGCAACAACAACAACAACAACAACAACAACGTGCCCACAGCTGGAAAAAGAATTCAAGGCGATTGCTTCTGCTACTTAAAGCATCGAATTTCATGAGTCGCCTGTGTGTACCGCTGCCAGGTTGCGACCTCTTCAAAAGCCTTTCCACACGCCCATAGAACACTCATTGTGCGTGTAATTATACGGGCATGCAGGGGCCGTGCATGCGCATGCGCCAAGGATATGTTCCGAAAAATGGGGTCGGCTCACTCGTAATGAACATGCAAGCCAATTGGAATTTTTCGCTCAAGTGAAGCGAAGACCGAGCAGGAGGTGGGTAAATAAATTGCAACTATTGCATATGCAAGTGTGTTACATGCCTTGGCTGACGCTAAGAATGTGTAATGGAATGCCTGCAGTCGTGTTCCCTGTCTGCCTTTAAATGTAGATCCCAATTCCAGAAGGTATCATGGAGTTGGTTTCAATGGCATCTCTTATTCTCACTTCGATTCTAGTAATCCAAATCATTCCATTTCTTTGTTCCGCTCTCTATATCATTTTATTGCTGATTTCACTTACTTTCTGTCTCTCTTTATAGCTCTCCTGCTCACTGTCCTATTTTCTCTATCTCTCTCTTTCTCTGTGGTTCTTTCGCTCTCTCTCGTTGTGCTGCCTTTTAAATATTTTCGCTCCCCCATTCCTAATCTGAGTTTGTTCTTTATTTGCCTCTTCTTCTCTTTTTCCCTGCCTCTCTCGGATCTTATATAACTTCTTAGTTACTCGCTTGGTTGCTCCCTCTCTCCCGGTCTTTCTATTGTTCTATTACTTTTAGCTTTACCTTCTCATGCTGTCTCGCTCTCTACCCTCCCTTTAGCAGCGCCCTTCTATGCAATTCTCATGCAACTCTAACATTCCTCATCCACTCTGCCTATTTGCTTCATAGTTCATTTATTATATTATATTACGTCGCTAGTTGCTGCAATTCTATATGCTAAATTCGATAGTTTATCTCGCGCATCGAATGTCATCCAAGGGCATTCACATGCCTCAACATGACTTCCGCTCTTGTCGACATTTGCCCTCTCGTCTCTCACTTTGCCGAGCAAATGCAATCGATAATCAAAGCGAAATCTCAACGATGTGTGCAAAATGCAAATGCTGAACACGCTATGAACTATGATCATTGCAGAAGATCACACAGCATCTGTAGGTGGGCAATCTCTGTTGATGTTGTTGTTGTTGTCGTTATTGTTGCTTTTTATTATTTTGTATTTTTGGCCACGCTAATTTTGTTGACCTGCTGATTGCGCATGGAAATTGAAAATTATGAAATTATATTTTCTGCACCTTCATAAAGCGCAACACATGCGAATGCATCAATAACAACAACAACAACAGTAACAACAATAGTAACAACAACAACAACAAATGCATCATGTCAATCGTGATTTTGTTTGCTGGAACTTTAACATTTCATCGACGTGCCGATGTGATCCCATATGATGATGATGATGATGATGATGATGATGGGGGAAGGCGATGGCGATGCTGATGGTGATGTGTTGATCAAACTGAAGCTGCGCGTCACAGTTGGAGACGGGGCTAGGCCAACCCAGGCCAAGCTCAAGCTCGGGCCAGGGCCTGAGTGCTGCACACGCTCCACGGCTCATCAGGCCACACGTCATGCATGCCCATATACAAATTCGTTGCGCCTGATTACAAGATCAGAAAGAGAGAGAGAGAGAAAGAGTGAGAGAGAGAGAGAGAGCGAGAGAGAGAAGGCCGTGTGACTTCCAATGATGCTATGACCCAAACGTTCAAAATTTGTAGCAATGACCCAAGAGATGATGTTCATGTTGTTGTTGTTGTTCTTGCTCGGGATGGTAATGATGATGTTGATCGAAAAGCTATTCGCACGGCCTAGCTCATTGCAACGATGCCAATGGCTTGAAATCAATTGCCAGAGAGCATAGCGCACAAGAGCTAGAGCTGAACATGAGGAAATGCTGATACTCTTACGACTAGGATAGAGCTAGGCAGATCTATGCAAATAAAAGAGAGAGAGAGAGATATAGTTGAGTAAGTCTATTGAGTCTACAGGATCGTCCTCAGTCGATTTATCTCCCTGCTCAGCTTATCAGCAAGAATCGTAAGCATTTATACAATCATCAGTCTCGTCCCAACGTTGCATATTCTATATGCTATTTAACATACCCTACGGCTCTCTCGGTCTCTCTCTTATAGGGTATGCATCGCGATTCTGTTGCCGCTATTGGCTGTTTATGCTAGCCGCGGGGCAATGAAGATGCCATTGGAGAATGACTTCGTTCCAAACGAGCTGCAAGTGCAAGTCGCAAAAGTTCGCGGGAATATTTGCCGTATAAGTGTGCATGTGTGTGTGTGATGGTCTGATCTTTAGCCATATTAAATTAGCCAAAGGCTAGCGGGCTATGAGCTATGATTGATCTGCGTCTCGTCGCGGACGATTATACAGTCAGTCAAGTGGAGTTGGTCAGGTCGGGTCGAAGTTGCCGATCGGATCGGATGGATGGGCAATCCAATCGGATCGGCGAGCGGGTCGCGTCGCCTTCCATGCATAATTTGATGTGTGTCGAAGCTGACTCGGCCAGAAAGAAGTTCATGTACAAATTTACTATACGTAAATCTCTAGCTCTCGGTTTATTTTTTATATTTTTTATTGAGTTATTGCCGGCAATTGAAAGCAAGGTACAAATGCTATGCACGTTCCGGCTTAAGGTTAAGTACGGTGGGAATTACTTGATAGAGCTCTCCAGTCGCCTCATCCTTCAGGCTGCCCACAGATGTCAAAGTTGAAATGTGAGGAGCTCAGACAGTAGGCACTTGAGTGCTGTTAACTGCTCTCAGGTTTCTCCCATCAGAGATGGGAGCCATTGGGCTGCCCCACTTCCAAGTGGCTCAGTCAGTTAATCAACGCTTATCTTTCATAACGAAAGCGATCATAAGCAGCCGATTGCATTGATCTCTGATCAGTTTCAATGCTTTCCCGATTAGCGTTTCGTCTGGCCATAGGAGATTTCTACAAAGTCGTTTACGAAAGAGTAGCCAAAGGCTATATACAAGCTATAAACAATATGGCTATTGATTGCAACTAATTGTTGTGGAAAACGTAAAGAAATTTATCAAACGCCTATAAAAACTATATCAGCCTGCCCCGCACGCTTTTGCCCCACTGTGGCAGCGCTGCGAGGGCTTCCAGTAATCATTCAAAGCGCTTCAAAAATCGAAGAGCCCCAAAACTTTGGCTCAGCCACTCGTAAAATCGTTTATAAATTATGAAAATATATGTACATAATGCATATAAGCATGAGTTCAAAGCGCGCCGTTTACAACAAAAGCAAAATAATAATAAAAGAAATATGAAAAGCGCTTTTTATGTGCTTGATTATTAATTTATTAACTACAAAAAAAAAAAAAAAAAAATAAGAAAAAGAAGAAAAAAATCGAAACGAAATACAAGACAAAAAAAATCATCATCATAAAAATTCAGATTTCTATGTCGCTGCCGTTTTCGAGTCGCTTTGGTTTCTTTTCGGTTATCCATTTTGTTGGTCACAATAATTAAATTTAGATTAAGTTTAGAAACGAATCGAAACGAACTGGCAACATCGTCCACAGTAGTTTAATGTATGCAAATTACACGCTGCGGCAACCGCCCTACCCCTCCCCCATCCCCTCACCCGGATCGGCTGTCGACATTGAGCCAAAGCCCTTTAATCGTGACGAATCGATTCAAAACTAGAATTACCTATTATTCATACAAATATATATAAATGTGTATTATTTGTCTCTCTTGGTTCTCAAATTTGTAACACATTTCTCATAAGGCTTTTCCTTTTCAGGCTGCTGTGTGGTGTGCTGGGTGCTGGGGGATTTTCATTTTCATCTTATTTGATGCAGCTCATATTTGGTTTATGGCCGAACTACGCCCATTTTCTCAACTTTTCGACTTTAATCGTCGTCTGAGGTTTCCAAGTCGTTTGTATAATTTGCCTCGTTTTTATTTTTTTTTATTATTTTTGTTTTTTTTTCTCTCGTCCCGAACGCTTTTCATTTTAACTAACTGTACGAGTCTATCGCCTCGCCGCTTCTTGCGGTGGGCGTTGCTAATTAGTGTTGGAAAATGCGCTCGATTTGATTTGTATAATTTATGTTTAAACATTACCTCGCCTCGACGTAGTTTCGGCCCTTGTTTACGACGTGTGAGCTTTGGGGCTGAACGCATTTTAAATGAGCTTATAAAACACGCAGCGCAATGGGAGGAGCTGCCTGAGCTGCCTGAGGTGCAGCCCGGAGTGGGAGGAGCCGCAGGCATAATTAAGTGAACTCAAGAAGTGTTCAACCATTTAGGCCGAGCTGTGAGAAGCTCTCACTCTTTTGTCTCTATTTAGCTGGGCTCAAGCACAAAATCTAGAAAATACATTTTAGTTTAATGTGGAGCATGGCCATATTAAATATGATTAATCCTTTAGACGATTAGGTTAGGAATTCGATTATAACTAGTTTAAGATCAGTAGACTATGGGAGCTTACAGTATATATTAACTTTTTTATTTTTACAAATATTTGCATATGCCTTAAAAATTATAACTACACATTAAAAACTAAATACAATAATAAAATCGGAAACTTAGTTCACTCGAAATACTAAAACAAACCCAATAATAAATACAACTTTTGTTATTATCAGCTCAACTTTATTCCGAGTATTTATTGTAAGCGAATTTGAATATTTCATTGTAAGACTCAAATGCTTCAGAGTCTAGTCTAACAAATAAGTTCTGACTGGCATCTGATTAGAATTAAAATTGCAAATGTGAAAGTTATCTAGATAAATAGCTTATTGGGGCTGGTTGGACGTCCGCTCTAAAGCTTGGCTAGAATGCAGCCGGGTTATAAATATTGCCAGCTAACATGGCTTAGCGGCAATTGAAGACATTTGAGCGAGACTTTAGAAATTAACAAACAAACACATTTCAGCGCCTGCATTTGTGTGCAATCCCCATAGACGTCAGTGGCACCAGGAGCCCCCCTCCAGCTCTGGACGCCCCCATGGCAAACGCCCTAGCCTGGTAGTTGCTTGTAATTAAAAACGCGCAAGTCGTAAAACGAGAAGAAGCAGACAAAATAACAGAGATCAGTTGAGAACAAGTCGAGCTGCTGCTGATGCTGATGCTGTTGCTGTTGTTCTCTATGATGAACGGGGCGTAACGCGCCAAGTAAAAATTAATTTTCCATATGTGCAAAGTTTACTTAAGTGTATGTGTGTGTGTGTAGAGGCAAATGCGATTTTTCTGATTTGTGATTTTCTGACTGACGACTGACGACTGACGAGCGTCGGCTGACAGCCTTCAATCTCACGAAAAATGTGCTAATTGCAATAGAAAGACAATTTCTATCGTAAACCTTTTTCAAACTAATGAAGCAAAAATGTATAAATGCGAAAAGCAAAAAAACAAAACGAAAAAAAAAAAAGACTGAAACAGAAACAAAACAACAGTTGAAATGGCGTAGCGGCTGACTAAAAATTAGTTGTTCAAAATGAATTGCACTAATATCGAATTTCACACTGTTGCGCTAATGGCCAGCAGCAGCAGCAGCAGCAACAGCAACAACAACAGCAACAACAACAGAGAGTAGACCAACAACAACAACTGTTGCTGCAGCTGTCAGACGGCAACAACAAAAGCAGCAAAAATAAAATGCAATCAACATGTGTATTTTTTTTACGTTTTAGCTTTTTTTTTCGCCTCTTTTTTTGCTGCTAATGTGCAAAGCGCTGATTGGACGAAACCTGACCGCAAAATGGAAATTATGATGCGGCCTCGTTTGAGTAAAGAGCACAGCGCACAGCGGCGCAACAGAGACAACAACAATCAACGGCAACTCGACAACGGCAACGACAACGACAACAACTTGTCGACAGCCCCAGCCGTAAGCGGGTTTCACTTTTTTTTTCTGCTTTTTGGGCTGAGGAGTTGCTGCTTGAGATTGCGAATTCTTAAGCGGGGGGTTGGGGGGTACAGCCCCAGATACGTGTAGTGTGTAGCCAAGCAGCCAGCCAATAACAAACTATAACTAACAGCGTTACCCGATATCAAGCTGCAAGTTTATTGGTCAATCAATGCGGCCAACAGCGACAACTCAGTTGAGCCAGTTGCGCTGTGAGGACACGTTTGACGCACAGACAGCCAGACAGCCAGACCGACGCGTCGCAGTTACAGAGTCAGAGTCAGAGTCAGAGCAAGAGCAAGAGGCAGAAAGAGCGAGAGAGCGAGATAGAGATCGCTTTATATATTTTCATATGGCAGTGTATAACAAGTTGACGATCACCGGGGCGTGCATATTACAAAAATGCAGTCAGACGGATGCAGATGGTGGAGTGGCAGTCGAGCAAGTTGTACAATTAGATAAATCACAGCATTGAGAGAGTTGTCGAGGAGAAATTGCCTTAAAATTAAGACTACGTCTAGAGTTGTTCACAATTTTGCAGCACTGTTGCACCTAAATTCACCAATTAACAAATATAAGTTTAATTAATTGATATACCTGTTGCATTTTTTAAGGAGAAAAAAAAACAACATTTAAAAATATATATATATAATATGTATAACAATATATCGATGAAATATTTCTAATAAATAAAATAAAATTATCAAAATACATAAATAAATCAATTTTTATTTTTATTAAATTATATTAATATTAAATTATTTAAGAAAACAAAAACAAAATATGACCACAAAAATTAATATCACAAAAATCAATATTTCATAGTTATAGCAATGAATTTAATATTCTAATATTTTTCAAGAAAGACAAAATGCGTAAGCAAAATATTAATTATATATTAATTTTTAAAGATATATATTTTTTTTAAACATAAAAATAAAATATACAAAAAATAATATTCTAAACTATATAAATATAAAATAAATTTAATATTATTATATATTCAAAATTTAAGCAATACAACACTAATTTAAGAAAAGAATATTTAAAAAGAAAATTAAAAATATATATATAATAATTAAAGTAAGATAATTAAAGTTAAACAAGTATACAAAAATGGAATATTATTTATATTTGGTTAAAAGGAAACTTTAACACTTCCCAAACCTCACAGCATATTTAACGTAAAAGTCAACCATTATTAATTGGTAAACGTTAGGCACGTTTCACTGTATGCAAATGCCTGGCCATCTTTTGCAGTTTGTCTGTCACCTGTTGGAGTAGCGCAATTCAAGATTTACTAAAGCCATTAAATGCCAACGACAAACTGCGAACTGGCAATCGGCAATTGGCAATTGGCAAACTCTTCGAACTCGGCTTTAGCCTAATGATGGAATTATAAGCAACAAAGATGCTGAGCTCAAGTCTTCGATGTCTCTGCCCATGATGGCTGTGCAGATATGTTGTTGTTGTTCTTGTTGTTGTGCTTGTTACCGCCCAAAAAGCTGCACGTTTGCTTTAATTTATGTAGCTGCAAAATGCGTTGAAGCTACAAAGAAATCAAATTGAAAGACGATAGAGGACATTCGCGACTTTCAATTGGCGACAATTGCCATGGCTAGGTGGAGTCTCTGAAGGCGAGGTCTGCCTTGAGCTGTGAAATGTGTAGAGAATATAAATGAGTTTGCATTGCTTAGGCATTGAGAGATGGAGGCTCTGAGAGACTCAAATATAGAGATAAAGACAGCAAATCGACAGCTGATGAGGATTAGGTTTATATAATTAATAGACAGAGATTTGTCTCCTGTTGAGATTTATTTCCTTCTTTGATACCCCACCATATAAAAGGAGCTCAAGTTAGTAAACTTTGGGCAGATATTCTTTTGCCACATCATAAATGGAATTTTAGCTCTTATTTCTTTATACCCTTAAAGCTGTTTCACATGATCATCAAATCCTGCTGCATTTCATACAGTAAATCTCCTTTTAAATGAACATCCTTAAACACAATTATTCTCGGAATCAAGCTGCATGCTGTAAACACATTTCAATCAATTGATGTTTGTAGGGTTTTATCATAAACCCACACTCGCACACACACACACACACTCACATATATACACGCATGTATATAGAGATAGATGTGCGACTGCAATTGCCGCGCCGCACCCAAAACTGACCCAGAGCCAAATCTAAAGCCAAAACCAAAGCCAAAGCCAAAGTTAAAGTTAAAGTTAAAACGTGGATAGCCCACAGTTAGAAGAGGCAACTTTCCATTCCGACTGAAAAATGTTATCAAATCACAGCGCACAAACGAGCGACCACAAAACTAAGCAAAGCCAATTTTAGCTCATATTAACCCGCAGCACAAAGGCCAAACTGGCAAACTGGCTAAGAGGCAAACAGGCAAAAACAGAAACGGGCCAGGCTGTATGGCATAAAGGGGGCCATGCTACGGCCTCTGGCCATAGACAGACGGCATGGGGAACGACGAAAGGGAAGGGGAAGTGGAACGGAACCGGGATCGGGACTCGGAGCCCATTTCAACTTTCTCACGCACTTCAAATTTCAATTGGCAATAAATGTAATGCAAAGCAACACTTTAAATCATTGCGAGTTGGCCAACAACGCCAACACCAATAAGCGAATGGCCAACAACCACAGAGAGCCACAGAGGCAGGCACCAGCCGCCAGCCACCAGCCACAGATTGTGGCACAGGTTGAGCCCGAGGTTCACTCTATGGCCCATGACTGTAGCTGTTGCCGTGGCTGCAACCACTGCAGCGACTGTGGCTCTGGCCCGGCTGAGACAGCGAGAATGCTGCCGCCCGCAGCTGCTGGCGTGGGCTGTCCCGGACACAATGCGTCCACATACTCCTCCAAATCTCAAAACAGGCGAACGGTAATTAAATCTCTTCGCCTAATTGCCATTTCTCTATATCCAGCCAAAAAAATTTGCCAGTCATAAAGCTGCTGCCATAATAAAATAGAAAAAGAAAAAGAAAAAAAACACGAAGAAAATATGGCTAATTGTTTGTATATTCAATCGACTGGACGCTAATGCATCCATAAATCGCACTCAAACAATTACGATGGTAGCATATTAAAAAATCAACTAACTTGAGGCCAGACCAACTGGCCAGATGCATTAAATTATATCTTAAGCACGGCTACTTATATTTTATAGCAAGTCGTTTTTTATATTCTAGCCAAGAGAGCAAAAAAAAAGGAAATCAGGTCGCCCTCCAAATACCCTTCAAGAGATTGACATATTTTGGATTTTTGTGCCCAGCTTAATCAAGACTTTAGTCTACGCTCCCTTGGCTAGGGTATTTCTTTAAGCATTGCCATAAAGAGAACGCTCGTAGACTTTTATGTTGATTCGCTTGAAACGCAAAATATTAATGTTTTTAATGCCAGCTCTAAAATATCGTTTGGCACATTTAATGTGTCCAGGTCGAACATTAATGGGCCCAGCGCGTAGCCAGATAGCAAGTGTTATATATAAAGCTCAGCCCATAGCAGGTGATCATTAAAATAAATGTGCATTAGGCACAGCATAAAATGCACCATAACAGAGCACATAACTATAGCACTGTTTACCGATTAAAATTTTTTTTAAATTCGATTTGCATTCCAGTTTGACAGGGACATGGAAAACTGAAGTATAAAATAAATATATCGCTTTTTTATTATTAAATATTTTTATAGAGTAGTAGCTAAAGAGGCAACAATATTTGCTAGCATCGAAATGTTAACAGCTGTTAAGGAAAATGTTAACTATAAATATTTTTACATTGAATGTTAACTACAAATATTTTTACTTTGAATGCCCTCTCTAAATAGCAAAGAAATTTAACCTAAATAAAGCTAGCAAAATAAGAATTTCGAGTGCCTTGAAACTGATTACCTTGTGAAGAACAGTTAACAGCATCCCGCTGAGGCTGAGTAGGAAGGCAGCAAAGGTCACGTTTGGCGATGCTCGCGAACTTGAACTAATTTACATAAAGATAGACAGGCCGACTTCCATTCGAGTCTCATGAGCAGCATCAACAGCATCAGCAGCTTCTGCTTTCGCATCAGCAGACCCAACGACGCGAGCTGGGACAAATGACTGACAGTCGCTGGCCTGCGGCTGTTTGCCACAGTCAGCAAGCACAGCAGCTACTTCAGTAGCCAAAGCCGACAGGATGATAGCAAAAAGAGTTTTTCCAGCCGCGACTTTCGAGAGCAGCAGCCAAAAACAAAAGACGCACAGGCCCTGGCAATGCCAGCAGCGAGCACCCAGTTCCCAGTTGCAGTTGCAGTTGCAGTTGCTGTTGCAGTCGCTGTCCTCGACCCTGTCCCAGCGAATGGTAAATGCGCGTTAAATGATGCTTTCGTTGCGCATGCGCTCGAGTGCCAAGCCAGACATAGAGAGTGAGAGAGGGACAGAGACAGAGAGAGAGAGGGAGAAACAAAACGCCGACGACATTGCGCTCGTAAAAATCACGAATTGATGGAGTGTTCAAAGAGCGATCAGCAAATCATTTTCAGGCCGCGCAAAATTGCCGAAACATATGCAGATGAGAAGCGTGGTGAACGTGAACGTGAAGCTTCCTGAGCAGCAGCTAACCAGACAGACAGTCAGCCAGTCATCCAGTCAGCCAGTCAAGTCAGCTCAGTAGTTGCAGCACTGAACTCTAGAAGTTCCCAGTGGAGGCCCTCAGGTGGTGCACTTGGTGTTTGTTAAGCTGCGCTGCCTTCGCCTGCCTTGCACTCATAGGCCTGCAGCAAGCAGAAAAAGTTGACTTCACTTACAATCAATTTTAAATACTCTAACTCAAGTGAAACTGAGCAGTATAGGTGTACATAGATATATAAATATATGATAATAGTATATATAATAATATTATGTGCAATGAAATCAGAATATTAACTCTTTTTTAACATCTTTAACAGAGCTGAAGAACAATTATAAAGTATTTTTTTTTTTTTTTAATTAAATATATATATTTTTTAAAGACCTAAGAACAGAATATGTAATATTTTAACATTTTTGAGAAAGATAATAACATAGATATAGTAATTATAATTATAAATATAATATAATATATTCATATAAAAATAGCTGATTTATATACAGTTGATATGCATTCTCATGCAATTCTGATGAAAAACAGTACAGTCCTTAGTTAAAACAAAAAGCTATCCTAAAATTATTTAATATCTACAGTGCGTATACATAATAACATATCTAATTTAACGATATTCATATAACAAGAAATCATTTAAATAAAAAAATAGATACATAAATATAAATATAGATAATATAAAATTATATATAAGAATATATATATATATAACCATGGCAAGAAAAAAGAAATAATTTTATTTAAAAATATTTTTAATATTATTATTATAATTTTTTAAAATATAATATTTTATAATTATTATTTGGTATATTTTTTTATCAAATTCTCAAAAGGAGAAACCAAAGAAAAAATATATGACTAAATTAAAAATAGTTGTAAAATGATTTTCAGGTTTGCATTACGTCTACTAATAATAATAATTTTATAGATAATAATCCTCACATATATAACCAAGTCTTATTCATATTTAAAGCAATTCTTAAATGATTTATTTAGCACACATCCAAACTCACTCACCACGCCATGCTACCCCACTCGTAATATAGAGCACGACGAAAATCAATTCACACTCGATGCCTGCCCTGACTCTCGTTCAAAGCTTTTGTTATTTGCTTTGCCGCTATCTCTGTCTCTCTCTCTTTCTCTCTCTCGCTCTCTGTTGAGTGCCATGGCAATGGAATGCCGAATGCCACTTGTCTGTCTATGCCTACCTGATGCCAGTTGCCTCCACAGCTGCCGCTCCACTGATCCCTGCCAGCGCTGAGTGAACTGGGTGCTTTGCTTTCAGTTCGACTCGGCTAGGCTCGGCTCGCCTCGGCTCGGTATGGAACGGTTTTGCTGCTGAATTTATGTAGGGTTAGAGGGCGCAATGCTCGATGAGCCGATGAGTGGAGCTGCCAGTTGAGTCCAAGTCCAAGTCCAAGTCGAAGTCGGAGTTGGAGTCTGGGCTGCAGTTGTAAGCGTGGCATAGCGAAATGATTTACATTTCGCAGCCAACATAAATTTCACATTGCAGCCGTGTAACGACTTTGCGTCTGGGCAGCAGCCGGGCGAACTGCACTGCGGCTCGCTTGTAATTAATTCTGTAATTTTATGCATATTCTCCGAGTACAATTTGCCGCTGTTATCGATATGGCCGTTGATAATCGGCAAGACCAGTAGCTCACACACACATACACACACACACATGCTTACAGCTACAGTTCGACTTACACTCTAATAATAAACTTCTATAGATTCATTTGCCACAATTTTCCGGACTGCACAACACGGTGGCATGTTGCACGGCGGCTGTAACATGCGCTGACCCTTTTCTGCAGTTGGCCCCACCACCACGTCCCAGCACCACCGCACCACCACCACCACCACCTCACTGACCAATTGCCATTGTCGTTTCGTTCATGTCGTCTTAGAGCCCGGTTCGAAAAATATCGATTACATGTGAGACGCTGCCCACCTCCTGCGGCCCACCTCCTGCTGCCTGCTGCTGCTGCTGGTGCTTGGAAATTCAATTCCAATGAAAACAGTTAAATTCCGGTAAAAAGGTCTGCACCATGCGAACGTCGAATGTCGAACGTTGCGACGTTCCTCCACCCAAAGTGGGTTTCGCTCGCTGCTATGGCCATGGTGGTCCCAACGATTATCATGAATTGATCTGTAAGATGTCAAAGCGCAGACGCAGCAGCCACAGCAAAATGTGGCGAAAAGAATGGCCAATGTGGAGGTCTCGCACACATGGCCAGTTCCAGTGCCGGTGCTGGTGCCAGTCTTTGTCCCTCCGCTTCCCCAGCACTGCCCCGACTCCAGCCACTTGGCCTGTGACTGCGCGTTCCCATGTTAGCTGAAGGCTTAAGCCACTGTCGTTGCCAAAGTTGAAGTCAAAGCCCAAAGTCTAAGCCCAGTTCAGCTGGCCAGCTAGAACACAATGTTGTTGTTAGAATTGCGCGCAGATAACAGCAAAATGTTGGCAGCACTGTTGACATTATGAATGACAGCGGTTATTTATTATGTCTTGCATTCTAGGCAAGGCGAGGGAGGAGCAGGAGGCTGTTGCTGCTGCTGCTTCTGCTGCAGCTCGAAACCTGGGAAACGCTCCACACTCCAGTGCACATAAAACATTATGGCAGCAGCAAGTACTCCACAGTTGTATGTCAAAATCGATGACAAAGCCTATAAATCGAATATATCGAATATATTTTCATATGAATTTTGAAATGGTAAGGGAGTAAAGCAGATGATTTGATATAAGAGAACTTGATTCAAGGCTTGAGATAGTTGAGGTAAGCACTAGTAAATAACTTATTAATTGCTTATCGATAACATGTATATATGATACATTGCTTATGGTACAACTATATTTATCGATTATAATAGGCATTGACTGAGATTACCATGATTTATCAATAATCTATCGATAAGTTGCCTTTATTGTTTATCGACGATATTTCTGTTTATCGATTTCCTCATATATATCGATCGCTTACTTGTAAGCATTCACTTATAAATCCAAACCGCTTTCTTTAAATTAAATCGTCATACGATGGAAAGTACATCGATTAATCGATATATTTAATAGACCATACCACTCTGGGGTGCAATGAAGCTAATTCATTTGAGCCACAAACAAAGCCACATAGTCGAATTTAACGCTTCATTTGCTCCAGCTGAAAATTGCGTAACGAATGCCAAAAATACGGCGAAGCCACAGAAACTGAAAAGCAACAACACCACCTCCGCCAGCAAAGCGAACCACCGTTAAGTGGCAGGCTCGACTTCATTAGATTGTAATAAACGCGCGCTGGTTGCAGCCCCACAACAACAACAACAACAACGAAAAAAAAAAAAAAAAAAGCTGACAGCAACATAAAACACATAAAAACTTAAGAAAAGTCTAAGCTCGGCTTATAAATGCAATTTCGTTCGCACAATCTTCAATGGACTTCATTAAAATATTCGAAACACAAGCAGTTTAAGCCCCAGCCTCCCCCTAAACAGCCCGCCCCCCTCAATAAAACAGAGAAAAACTTGTCAGACGCACTATAAACGCGATGCGACGCGACGCGAACTCGAACCAGACAGAGAAGGCGATCGCGAGCGAGTGTGAGTGAGAGTGAGAGGGAGGGAGGTAGAGATCAGGCTGTGGCTGGCGAGTGGAGAGTTCAGAGGTCTAATTGAAAATGCGCAAACTTGAAGAAATATTGAGAGAGGCGCAAATGTATGTATATCCATTACCATTAGAACTCAATTTGCTCGCACGCATACACAAAAGACGCCCACGAGCAGCAGAGCCGACCCAGCTACATATACATAAATATATACACACATATACATATATACCTATATGCATATACCCTTCTCAGCAACTCCATTTATAACGCGGCAGGCAAATTGGGGCCAACCTGTGACAATTTACGATATTAATACTAAACATTTGTGCCCCGTCGTGATTTACGGTCTGTGGCTAAAGCTGAGGCTGACTGAAAAAAAGAAAAAATATTGAATGAATATATATGCATATATGCACATATATATATATATCGGGATTATTTTGAGCTTTATGCGTTTTTATTGTTTGCTTGCCATAATTTCAGCGCTTAAGCGCTGCCAGCCAGCAACTGCGCATAAAGTGGAGCAGCTCATAAAATTTTATGGTAATTGCAATTCGAGCGAAGCGACTGACAAATGAAGTGATTGCAATCCGGACATACATATCTATATACATACATATATACATATAACTATATCTGGTATCTGGTATTTCTTTTTGATTGCCCATATTTAATTCGCTTCGATTTAATTATAGACGTTGCCAAATCTTGAGTGGGGCAAGCTGCTGCTGCCGCGCCCCATTCACAAACAACCAAAAATATAAATGTTGATTTTTTTTTTTTTTTTTTGAGCCAACGTACAAGAGAAGATCATCAAAAATTTCACCCAGCAACGCGTAGAAATTTTTGTTTTCGATGCGCAGCAATTAAGAGCTCTCAAATCTGATCACTGGGAACCAAAAGATCTGAGATCCCATAATATGAGGCGTACGTAATGGAAACCCTTTTGGGTCAATGGATTTGTTATCATCAAACTGTAACCGAAACGAACGTCATGCACATTTGCATGCCATGGACCATGGAACGCAAATTACAAATTCGAAATTTACGAGTCCAAAAACAACTTTAATAAGCACAACACAAGAGCTGTAGAAGAAGAAGAAGAAGTAGAAGAAACAAAAAAAAAAAACAACAAACCAACAATATTGACGTGCCTGACATAGAAATCTGCACCGTTGGCTATTAGCAATTAACTGGGGCTATTATGAGTCGTAGCCGACAAAAATATTTGACGTGCTACAAGCAGAAGAAGATCGAAACGAATCGATCGCAGCAGCAGCAGCAGCCGACGATCAAAGGCGGAGTTCACCATGGAGAGGTGGGTGGGAGCGCGAGAGGAGAGAGTATCAACTCGGGAGGTGCTGCAAAGGGAGAGGGAGACAGCCAAATCTTGGGGGCAGTGCGCATAAAAAGCCAAATGCCATAATAGCCAAATTAATCAGTCACAGGTAACAACCCAGCAACCAGGCAATGCCAACAACAACCACTCGCACCGCAACGTCCCGTTGTCTGCGCTGATGACTTAACAAAAATGTCAAAATTTAAGCATTGAGTGCAAACAAATAGACGAATTCTTAATGCGCTACAAAATGCAATGTATAAAGTTAGAGCAATAGAGAAAAAGTGAAATGTTGAAAAATATGTAACACATAGAAATGTGTTTACTGTAATACAATAAATATTTATACAAAAAAAAAAATATATATACAAAAAATTTAATAAAAAATTAATTATAAATTGTAAAAAATATATGTATTTATTATTTTATAAAAAAAATATTAATAACATATATAAAATTCCTTTACAACTATTTTAAAATAATACTTGAAAGAAGTATGTAGATGAAAGCAATTATTTAAGAGCATAAATTAATCATATTTAATGTAAAAAAAAAATGTTAAATATATTATAATAATAATAATAAACAAATAAATAAAAAAATAGATGAAAGACTATGCAAATCATTTTAATTAATATACATATAAGAAACACATTTAAAATATATATGACCAAAGTATAAAACAAATGTTAAAAGGAAAATATGTAAAATATGCTTCCAAATATTAAAAAAAATATGCAATCCTTTAACTTTAATTATAAAAGTAAATTTTAATTTTAAAAATTCGGAGTATTTTTATATTATATATATTGACAGAGCTCCAAAAATTCTATATATTTCAGGACTTGTAAGACTTTATTTACTTATAACAAAAAATCACTAAATATTGTGATTATCAAAAATTTAAATAATTCACAGAAAAAACTTTAAGTTACGATATTTACTAATTATTATCGATCTACGCTATGCAATCTAAGCTATATCGACTAAATTTAAGCTATTTATTTATCTACTTTTTTATCTTTATAAATTCTCCACTTAATTCAGTTTATAATAATTTATAGTTCCCCAAACCATTTGCGGCCGTTAAATCTCTTGCTCTTACACAAATGCTATGCCCGTTTCAGTTAGGGCAATCGAAGTTGACTTATGAACACATAAAAGGGTTTTTTTGGTCAGACATGTGATTGCCAAGTATGCAAAGTGTATGCCATAAACAGTTGGGGTCTCCATTGTTTGGGTCCCCGCTGAAGGTGGGTGGCTGCTCGACTAGCGCTGCTGTGCTGCCTGCGGCTGTGGCTACTGTTTTGGCCGTCGCTGTGGCTGTGGCTGTGGCTCAGGCTGAAGCTGACAAAATGTAATTGTTATACTATAGGCGCAAAAATGATCTTAGTGGTGCCATCAATAAAGACCATGCCGTGCCGGGCAGTGCCGGGCCGTGCCGTGCCGTTGCCTGACAGCTGGGAACCCAATCCGAACCAGACCCCGTCTGGCCGCGACGGGAAAATTGCGACGCATGAATGTTAATTGAAATATGCGTATGAATGATGGACGGACAGTGCTCAAGCTGAAGCTGAGAGCTAAGAGCTGAGAGATGGAAGCTGGAGGCTGGAAGCTGGAAGCCGGCGAGTAGGATTGCTAGCTAGCTGGACGCACTCTGTGCAGCTTTCACAATTATTGATTGATTTATTGATTGAAATCTGTGCGCAGCAAGGCAGTGAAGATGTTGCGACTGTTTTGCCAAGTTTGCTGCCAGCCGTACAAATTGAGCGAGCGGCCAAGTTCGCTGCCTAAGTCTTTCGTTTCGTTTGGCGCCCAGCCGCGTCGCCAGAGTGCCATGCACGAAACCAAACAATAAATAATTAAAGCAATTAAAAATGCTAAAAACAAACATTTAACAAGCAGCGCCAGTTGAAAATTGTTGTGTACCAACATTTGGGCAAACCCAAAAAGCACTAAAAGAAAAATATTCCACAAAGGCAAACGAAAAAAAAAAATTAAAGAAAAAAAAAAAGAGTTTATCTTGGCCCCAAATCGCGTCTAAATGTTGCACATTTATCAAAGGCCCCTGCGTGAAAAAAGCAAACAAAAAGGTCAACGCACAGTTATGCCTTGTTCTTGTTCTTGTTATTGTAATTGCTATTTTTCTGGTACGATGTACAAACTATTTCCGCTAACACGCTAAAGATCTGGGAAATGGGTTCGCCAACAGAATTAGGAAAGCTTCAAGCTCAGATTTTTTGCTGCTTTGTCTTCCACTTTTTTTGCACATGAAATCTAATTTTTTGGCAATTAAAACGAATTTGTTCGGATCAAGATACAGCATCTGTTTTTCTCTAGCCAGAGCTATGCAAAAATTTTAGATGTCTGCGCGGAAGAGCCAAGAGACTAAAGGAAGCCAAGAAGGTTTGCTGCTGTACGATGAAGTTGAAATACCCTTAAAGGCGAATCGGAGGAAAGGGTTTACGATGTGAATGCTTCAGTTATAAAGGATTGCCTCTAGTGAGGGGAAGTTGTGGAGAGAGATGCGATAAGAGAGATCGGTATCTCATAATTATATCAGATAAGTTGGGAGAATAATAAATTTAGTAATTGGCAAATGAAAGCTAATTTCTTAAAGGATTTTTCCTACGGTAAAAGTAGTATATTAAAAAGTTACTTGACCCTGCTTCAGACTAGTTTCAATTTATTATAGCCGTATTAAATTAACACAGAAGCCTTAAAGCTTGAGCTAGAACTCGAGTATGAAGCATTTATCGACAATAATTTCTGTGATAATCCTTAATAATCTATTCCATACTTATGATATTCTATAATAAATAGTTAATGAATACAACTATTAGAATACCCAAAGTTAGAGTACCTTAAGTATACAGTTTAAAGAGGAAACTCATTCAATGTTTAACTCGTCTGCGAGATTGTCGCTCTCTATCTCTCTCTCTCCCTACTTTACTCTCTGGTGTTCGAGAAACCTTTCTGGTTGATATGCAAATAAGTTTGATATACAACATAATTAAATTTCATTACAGCAACGCCCCGTTGCCCCGTCGCAATGGCAGCGGTGCCGCTCGCCCCGGGATGGCCAGACGCGAGCTGGGACCTCTGGCATGTAACAAATGACCAGCAATTAGTGGGGGGTATATATCTGAGCTGCGAATGAGAGTTGGCTGGCGGCGGATGGGTGAGACGAAGGAAGCTGCTGGTCGTTCACTCACTCACTCGGCAATCCCCCAGCAAATTAATGCCCGATGCCAAATTGGAGCTGCCAAATGCATTTGGCGTTGCATTTTTGCATATCGCATTGAAGCTGACTTTATATAGTTGTCCAGACAAACGATGCGTAATCAAATGCACAAATTAATTGAGACAGATTGTGGTTGCTTGTTGTTTTTCCTTTGAATAACTAATGAAACGGAGGCTGAGCAAGTCTGAATGTGAGAGACTGCTTTATGAATAGCTAAATACCTTCTCTTATAATTTGTAACAAAGCTTATATATTTAATAATATTTCTGGGCTGATTCACTTCTCTGTTCCAGCATCATTCTGATATTAATGACTCCTCAGTGTAATCTATGCGATTAAGTGCACGCGTCGCCCACATACTAGCTCGCATCTTCCACTCTCTCTCCCACTCCCCCTCACTCCCTGTCCCTCTCTCTCTCTGTCTCGCATCTGATATGTTAACATGGAATGCACTCCATTTGGCCAGCATGGCGTACCACGACAACAAAAGGGCCACCTTTTAGTTCCAATAATTTACCAATTAATCATATTACCGATGCTGAATCAAGTCTCGTCTGCTCTCTGCCAATGGACCGCCTCTTGGACAATAGGTGCTGATTGCTGCCCCAGCCCCCACACCTTGCCTTGGCTCACCTGCTGCCCACATCGCATCGCATGGCATCGCATCGCAGCGTAGCGAACATGAAACGAGTGGAGCCTGACTCTGCCCTGGACGTGATAAATGATTTCGATTAGTTTGTTCTTGTAATTCGACGCCTATAAATGGGTCTATGATTGAGCGCAGACGACTTCGTTTACGTCAGGCGTTGTCGTTACTCGGCTGCACCCTGTATCGAGTTGAACAACTTTGTTGTTGTTGTTGTTGTTGTTGCTGTTGTTGTTGCTGTTGCTGTTGCTGTTGGTGTTGCCTGTAAGTCATTTGACAAATTGTCTATAATTGAAAGATTAGCTTTCCACACACAACGCAGTTGACGTCGAGATGAAGAACAAGTCGACTGAAGTTGAGGTTGAAGTCAGCGTGTTGTTGTTGTTCTTCTTCTTCTTGCTGTTCTGCTTCTTGCTGTTCCCCTTCTTGTTGTTGCCTGGCTTGCGGCCTGTTTCTGTTTAACGCCAACCGCTTGATCCCCCCGCTTAGGTAAGTTTATACGTTTCTTATCAGCCGAGTTGCATCTGTAGCGCGTTGCGAGGTTTTATTAATCAAATGCACAAAATGGTTTTAGGGGCTGGCGAGTAGGTGGAGCATGTTTACATAGGCAGCCAGACAAGTGCCTGCCAGCCAGCCTCCTGCTTCTACAGTTCCTGCTCCACCTTCTGCACCTCTTTCAACTTCTGCTCGCTCCAGTGAGCATCTCCTACTCTCCGTGTGTGTGTGTGTGTGTATGTGTGTGTGTACACGTAATTGGAAATGGTGTGAAATTCGCGTGCCAAGAGCAATGAAGCCCACTTACACAGAGATGCAGCCAGCTCAAGCAGCGTGTGTCTCTCTCTCTGTATGTGTGCGTGTGTGTGTGTGAGTCTCTGTTGACAGAGTCTCTTTAGGAGCCCACCAAACACGACTCGGAAGGGATCGTAACCGTAGCAAGCCACACGGAACGGAACGAAACGCAAGGCTCATTGGATTTTGTAATGCGTGAAACATGTCAGCGCAATGCGATTGCTTATCGCTGTCAATTATTCAAGAGGCAGTCACTAGACAGCCTTACAAATTACCCTCTTAAATAAAACAAAATAAAAGACAGCCTCAAATCAGCCACAGCATTAAGCCACCATGAGAGCGAAGAGCAACGAGTGGACTGAGGAGTGAGTTAACTATTCAACATTTTCAATGTGGTGCGACTTTCCACTTTAACTCGCGACTTGTCTTTCAATTTCTGAGGTGAACTATGAACTATGAGTATGAATTTTATTGTGTTTAAAAATTATAATAATAAAATAAAATTATATAATATGAGTTATTACAGGTAATAGGTTAAGTAAAGGAAATTTTACTATAAAATGTAGAAACGAAAATAAAATAATAAATTTAAAAATATTACATATAAAATATTTAATATTATAAATAATAAAATTATAGATAGATATAGATGCCCATATAAATATATGGAGATCAGAGATATATATATATGATTTCTAGATATATATATGTACAAGTAAAATATTAGTTTAAATATAAATATAAAAAAATATGTATAAATATACATAATATCTAGATATATGTATAAATACAATTTAAATAAAAATGAAAAATATTTATAAATAAAATTGATATAATTAATAATTATGGGTAGATATGTATATGCCTCTATCTATAGAGCCATCTATCCAAAAGTCTATATATAAATGAATAAATAAATGTTAAACACAGTATAAAGATTTAATAAGAATAGATGAATAGAAAATAAGATGGGATATGGGATGTGATATAATATAGAGACAAAATTTTCTTAATTTATTCCCAACTGGTTCAAGACTATATTAAGAAATAAATATATATTTACATATGCATAACAAAATATATAATTGATATTTTATATATTGTGTCTAGAGCTATTATAAAATACAGATTTGGCCTTTCACAAAGACAACTCTATTTCCACACAACTTCCCATCTGCACCATCCTGATCACTTCATTTAAATTGATCAATAACGATTGCTTTCTATTCTCTGGATTCCACATAGTAAAGCCAAGCCAAATTGATTTTCTTCCTTTATGCTTAGGCCTTAGCCAGCTCCTTTATTGATTGCTCAGGCAATTCGAGAGAATTGCATTTCATGCTATGGGACATTGTCTTCCAGATGGAACCTCTGTGAGACGCGGCCAATCCTTGGCTTAGCTCATTGTTCTACTTGCTGTTGTGGAAAATGGAATATCGCTGCGATTTGACCAGCTTTAATGGTTGGCATTAATTCAGCGCTTTGATAACTATTTAAGCCAAATTGTTGCGCTATTTTGTGCACATGATTGTTACAAATTGTTCAATTAGAGGCTTAAGCCAAGCCGAGTCGCCACATCGGTAGCCCAAGCCCCAGCCCCAACCCCAACCCCAACCCAGCGGCCCAAGTGGCTGTGATAATGGATGTGCGTTTAAGCAGCCAGCAGATAAATTGCTGAACGAACAGCAGGTGTCGGCGCTGGAAATGTGGAAAAGTGTGTGTGGAAAAGTGTGAGAATATTGTGTGGAAAATACGCGAGTTTTTACCACAGTTCGCACAATTTATAAAAAGCGAAATTTTCCTATGAAAATGGAAATAAACGACAACAGCAACAATAACAACAACTGCAGCAATTGCAACAACAACAACAACAACAACTGCAGCAATTGCAGCAAAACTCAACTGCCATGACCTGACTGCAGGTCCAAACGAAACATGGCCAACACTTGCTGTTGTTGTTGTTGTTGGTTTGGCAATTAGGGGCGTGATTTTAGCCATTGTGCATTTTAGCATAATGAAGCGCAATAAGTGTTAATTGGATTTGCATTTTGCCGTCCCCCTCCCCGCCCAAGCCTTACTCAATATGTCCCCCATGAGCTATTGAATGGGGAGTGCTAAAAAAAATCAAGCGAATGACTTGATTTAGTGCAGCGAAGCGCTTAATTTATGACTAAATAATAATAATAGTTGCTTTGATTAAAATGCAAAATGCGCCATCAAAATTTAGCTGATTGCAATTGTGATAAATATTTCGCCAGATATGCGAAAAATGTGGCAATTTAATGCGGGAAATAAAATTAAGAAACGTTTTATTTCAATGAAAATGTTTGCATTCGAAATGCATTTTAAATTGCTGAAAATTATTTAACTGTTGCCTCACAGCGCATTTCAATGCATTCCTTTTGGTTATAGAGCTTTATATTAAATTGTATTTTGTGTAGAATATTTTAAATGGGGTTATTACTTAATATTGGTTTTACAATTGCAATTGTAGTTAAATTTTATATATTTTCGATTTATTTTTCTTTAAACATGTTTATTATATTATACTTATATTATATATATTTTTTGTATATATTTATAAATTTATTGTATACATATTTGGAGTATTAAAAATATATTTGATATTAATATATTTTTTAAGAAATAATTTTCATATATTTTATACAAATTTTAAAAAATTTTAAAATATATTCATATATGTATATAAAATGAATTTTTTTTTTTTTATTTGAAAAATATTTTTATATATATACAAAATATATTTTTAATTTTGTATAATATATATATACAACAAAATTATGAAAAAATATACAAAATAAATTTTTTATATTTTTGTAATATATTTAAAAAAAAAAAGCCTGACTAAAAGATCTTAATTATTTTTTATAATTTAAAATAATTATTAAAAGCTTTATAGGATAGGATATACATACATATATCCTTATATATGTAGCACAACGTTTACTTCAAGTTAAACTAACTTTCCCAAATATTTACCAGCTGATAGAAAAAGTCAGAGTGCAGCCCATTTCACAATCGCAAGGTGCAATCAGAGAACAAAATAATCAACTGCAATTAAGTCGCAGTATATTTTTTGGTATATACTAGTAGCACCTCGGGACTAATGAAATTTGAGTGGGCTAGCAACAACTAGCGCCAGAACGAACTGGAGCTGCTGGTGGCAATGGCAATGGCAATGTCTGGGCAATGCCATCAAATCATGATCCTCATCAAGGCCAAGGCGCGACAGTCAGCAAGTAATCAGCACCCGGCACGGCTACACTCGCTGCATCAGGTGAGATGCTTATCAGCAGTAGACAGGAGACAGCAGGAGAAGCAGAGCCCCAAAAGACAGAGACAGAGAGAGCGGGAGCGAGAGAGAGCGAGACCTGTGGACCAATTTATGATCGACAGAAGACCAAAAAGCAGCAACAACAACAGCAGCAGCATGAAAAACGAGAGATCTTTAAGCAGTTGCCTGGGTGTTGGCAGGCTGGCTGGCTGGCAACCTGGCTAAGCTGGGCAACCTGGCTAACCTGGGCAACCTCCTTCAACTATGGAGCTGCTGCCTCTTGGTCGCACACTCAATGATAAATTCTCATCAAAAAAATATTTCACACTGCGGGATATCATCAAACCAAGATCAGAATCTGGGCTGCAAGAGGCTGCAGAAGATGCCACAAATATTTCGAAAAATTATTAAAGATCATGCAAAGACCACAACACGCGCTCATTTTGGCTTAATTAGTGAAACATGCCAACAGCAACAACAACAACAGCAACAGCAACAGCAACAACAATACGTGACACGATTCCAGCATGTGGAATTTGATTTTGATCTTGATCTGTTAGACTAGCTCTCAAATATCGATCGCGACTCGTCGCAGAGCACTAATTAAAATTTATATCAATATATGCATATAATCGTATACATATATATATATATATTTCTATAGTTTCAAGAAATTTATATTACGTGTTTTCTTTGGCTTGTTCAGCAGCCATTGAACCAATAAATCTTATACATAATATGATTTTATTAACTTTTAAATAGGCAAAACATTTGGCGCCTGTATCGCGAGATGACCAAAAAAAAAAAAAAAAAAAAAAGCTATTTCTGTTTTGTTTTTGGAATACATTTAAAACTGAAGCCGTTTTGACAACCAAATTAGAGTACTACAAACCGTGTATTTGGCCAGCTTTGCAGCCAATATTTATCGCTTAGTCGTCGTGGTTGAATTAATTAAATATGCAAATCTCGATCGAGAGTTTTGCGGTACTTGCCACGCACCATCATCAACAAATTTGTTTTTTGTATTTTTTTTTTTTTTTTTTTTGGAATTTGGGCTGCCCGATATCACATGGAATTTCCTTTGATATGTTTTTGTGTGTGTGTGTGTTTTTTTTTTTTTTCATTGTGGCATTTGTTATTTTTATGAGGTGAGCTCATAATTTTTCGTGTTTATTTCTTCGTATTGGCCTTTTGGGTCAAACCCAGCGCCCAGAGGTGATTAACGTTGGGATCTAAAATGTTGTTTAGAGGAGCGTTTATTTATTTATTGCCGCAGTGTGGCTTGTAAACAGGCTTAGTTCGTTTGTTAAACAAATCGAATCAGAGTCTGATTGGAAACAATGGATATGTTGTAAGCGTTCTTATCAGAAGTTATCTAAAGCTTTGCTGTTTGTATAGCTAATTTAGATCAACTTACAAGAATATGTTATAATTTAGAATATATAAATATGTATACATATTCGTGAACGGCATTAAGATATAAGATGACCTGATTGTGCACATCTGACTGGAATATCACCTCTATATATAAATATTCGTTCAAGATGATCATAATGATGATATATTTTCGTCAGTTCTTATGATGATTATTAATATGCTGATTATCATTAACAGAATGACTATGATATCAGCGTGAAACAAGTTTAAGTTGTCTCTGATCATATTGATGATGTTATTGATCTTAACGATAATTATGATCCTATTGTGTTGCTGATAATTATGAAGATCATCACGGATCTTCAAGATACAGATCATGGTACCATACGGATGAGAATGATTATGCTAATTAAGATCATGATCATAATGATGATGATTAAAATGCAGCTCATAAAAAAAAATTAAATTGATAATATTGCTGACTTTATGATATCACGATAAGAATAGTAATGTTGGTAATCATTTTTCCTCATAAAGATAATTAAGATCAAGTTTCTGATAATGTGATGATGATGCTCTTTGGCTCTATATATAGGATATCTGATGCTCTAGCCAAACACTTTCACTTTCCCGTCTAATCAAAGCAAAGGTAATGAATATTATTTCCATTCCAGCGTGATCTTTATAGATGGTATTATGGTATTTGATATCATAAATGATGTCATTTCTATATTTGGATCTCCACAATGTTTCATCGTTCTGTGTTTCCACTTCGTAGCTCCAAATGCGTCTTGTTGACATCTGTCAATTATAAATGTCTCAACTTTTGCATGTTCCTTGGCAAATAAAACCGCATGGGGGCCAGCCCAACAACAACAGCAACAGCAACAATAACAACAACAACATCAGGAGCAAACGGCAACAAAATCTTGGCACATAATGACAAACATAGCAAAAATCAGCGATAAAATGCGTTGGCAAAATTTCACCAAAATAATAAAAACATGTGAAATATGTTCGGGCAGTGCTACGATCGATGCAACGATGCAATACCGAATTTCAGATTTTATGGCCTATTAAAAAGCCTGAATCATTAAGACTTGGCTTTTTCTCTCTTCGTGGCCAGTGGAAGGCATTGGCATGGACACTGGAGTCAGCGCCCGCCGCCCCTTCCCCCTCTTTCTGCTCCTCTTCCTCCTCCATCGACATCTATTCGCGTCCTAATTGATGTTAGTTCATAATTTTCTTTTGGAAAATGTAGCAATTAATTGCGTTGTCCATAAAACGCGTCGGCGCCCCACTGTGCGAGCCGCACATTGCGCAATGCGCCGCATAAAATTCCCAACGATCGTCCAATAAAAGTTTACAAGCCAACAAGAGTACTACAAAACAGCAAAAAAAGAAACAAAAACACTGGTTACTACACGGTGGAGATTAGAAAAACGAATTAGGGATGCACTTGTATAAATGTGGAGCTAAGAGGATTACATATGGAAAGACTGAAATCAGTTGAGGTAGTAATAAAGCCAACCTAGTTAGAACTAGAATTATAATTTAAAAAGACTTCCTTAGAAGCAAACCAAGCACGCTTAAGGATATAGCATCAAAGAGAAATGGGAAAGAACGAATTGGGATTGGAATTGCAAGTGTTTTTGAGAAAGAGAGGAGAATAGAAGAGAGATAGGTATAGAGAAAGAGAGAGTTATAGGAAGATAAGAGTCGGATATACAGCGAGAAGGACAGAGAGTGAGAGATTGAAGGTATATCCCTGAGGCGGAACGAGCCTGAAAAGGTAAGGAGAAATTTAGAAAATAAATTATAGTATAATTCTTTTTTTATTTAAAGCAAGCTCAAATGCTGATAGAAATATAAATAAGAAAATATGAAATATGAAAAATATATGAAATATCATTTCATTTCTAGCATTATCTCCATAAGTATAATATCTCCTCCTCAACCTCCTACCTCCTACTCTATAAGCTACCTTGAAGTGTTACCAATGCAACCACATATCGCATATGCCCCACACGAAACAGGCGTTTGGTGGGTGTAGCATGGAATGAAAGAAACATGTGTGGGGTTAACAACTATTTAAAGACCGAAGCGGTCCATGGTAACATACTTTAGTAATTAGAACAACAGAGAGCGACCGCAACATGTCAAATATATAAAGCGAGGCGACTAGAGCCACAGAACGATGCAACGAGCACTTGGGCTATGGCCTATGGAAAATTCAATTTGAGCAACGGCAAGAGGTCGAAGCATTGCAAGTTAATTATGACTGCGGTTTGTAATGGAGAATAACTATGGGTATTAGTATATTATAGTAGCGCTGTCTGTCTGTCTGTGTGTGAGTGTATGTGTGTGTGTGTGTGGAGATGAGTCTATGAATTTATGCATTGCTGGATGAGTTCAGGAGGCATTCGTATAAACAGCAAACAAGTGCGCAGGTTATTTTCTGTTAATTAGTGTTACGTGATGAAACTTTAGAGCTCGAATGGGTGGTGCCCGTAGCCAGCCCGACTGGAGCGAGAGAGAGAGAAGGATAGAGGCAGAGAGAGTGCAGAGACTTTGTGGTGTATTTTAATGATGGGTCAGACAGCCAGGACAAGCAGACAGACGAAGCCAAACAACAGATGGCCGATGTTATAAAAAAAAAAAAAAGAAGAAGAGCTAAAACTATAAACAATTGACAAGGTGTGTGTCTGTCCGTATGTGTGTGTGTGTGTGTGTGTGTGTGTGTGTGGCATCCGAGTGTGTGAGCCAACAAATTGTTCACAATTTTCACCAATTTACAATTTTATGATATTGCAATGAAACGAAAAAGAAAAGAAAAAATAAATAAGCAAAAGCAAAATCTTCATTAAAGCGAATATTGCAAAAACAACAAATTTATGTTGGCAATTTAAATACACAACCACAAAAATATAACCAAAATAAATAGCAAAATAATAAAGGAAGGTGTAAAGACTTAAAGGCCGTAAGCACAGCCGACAACCACAACAGCAACAGCAACACCACCAACAGCAACACCACCAACAGCAACAGCAACAGCAATCACAACAACAACTAATCGAACTGGTCATCAATTGGCCAAAGCCTGGTAATGGTCGCCCAGCAAGCCTCGATCAGACCCAAGCCCGGCCAGGCCGAACCAAGCCAGACCAGGCCAGCCGATCGATCGCAACGACAACGTCCAAGTCACCTCCAAAGCAGCGGCAGCGGCAGCAACGGTCAAACACAACGACGATCGATCTTAACAGTCGCCGTCGCTGCGTTAGGTGATGCAGCAGCCACAGTCACAGCCGCAGCCACAGCCGCAGAAACAGAGCCCAGACCCCGTCACAGGCAATGGCCAAAGTGGGTGATGGGACACACACAGGGGACACATGTGCAGACAGCAGGCAGCACAGTGGGACCAAAGCTCTTCATTTTTGGCTACTATTGGCTACTCCAATATTTGTCTTTAATATAAGAGAGATTTCAATATATTGATATTGAAATATATTATATTAATATTGAAATATAAACAAAATATAAAACTTCTTTAAGTTGCCTCTAAAGTGTGTTTAAACAAATGATTATACAAAATTAAACTAAAACTCAAACATCAAAGGCTTTAAGCCTATTTCCAATTTGAGCTAAAAACTCTTAAAGCTCTTATGTATATATAAATCTATAGCATACTTTTGGGTAGGATAATTAAAATGATACGAAGTTGTAGATGCATAAGAAAAACATATTTATGAATGTAAGATAGATATATATACAAAAAAATATATAATAAAATAGATAATATGTTATTTATTTATTTATTTTTTTTTTTTTTTCATTTTATAAGATACAAAATAAAATTTTAAAAAATATATATAAAATAAAATAAAATATTTAAAAAATAAATAAATAAAATAAAATAAAATAAATAGATAATTTTTTTTTTTTTTCATTTTATGATATACAAAATACAAAATAAAATTTTAAAAAAATATTTAAAAATTAATAAAATATTTTTAAAAAATAAGATAAACTAAAAAATAAAATTAATTAATTAAATTAATTTTTTTAAGATCCAATATTAAAAGTTACGTAATAATAATATAAAAAAAAAAAGAGATTTAGACTAAATTTTCTCTTAAGTATTTGTATTAATATTTCATATTTTTAATATTTTCTTAAATAATTAATCAAACTAATATTTTATATTTTTAATATTTTCTTAAATAATTACATTCAATTTATTAATTTATTTCAACTTTCCTTAAATTAATTATAGTTTTATCTCTAAATGATCTTTATGTCCGTTTTCAATCAGCCCGCAGCCCACTGTAACTGCTGGCATTCGGCGTGCAACGCCCCTGGCCGCGCCCAGCCACCCACCCGCCAAAGCAGCCACAGCAGCCAGCACCAACCGCCGTCTGCCGCCTTCTGCCCGCTACGCGCTACAGTGTCCACACGCTATGGACCCACGGCCCCTGACCGGACCGTATGGGGCAAGTCAACGGGCGGCCGATTCACCTGTCGCTGGGTTTTGTTTGCTTTACGCAGCGACTCAGCAGATGCAAATGGGTGGAGCAGCAGCCAGATAAAGCTGCACAGATGAAAGATTCAGCAGGAGAGAGTAGAGCGAGACAGAGAGAGAGAGAGATAGAGGGGTGGAGTTGGGGGGAGGGCGCGGGGATTGGGTGGAGGCTGCGACCTGGTCGCTGCTTTATGCGAATTCCATGAATTTGATCATTTTGGTGGAAGCGCATTAGATATTTGGCATCTTGGCGTGCAGTCGCCGACAACAGCAAAGCAACAGCAACAACAACAGCAACTGCAATAGCAACAACAGCAACAGTTGCTCAAGTGACGGACATACAATGCACAAAACTTAAACATTAAATGCAGCTGTTGTTGTTGTGTTTGTTGTTGTTGCTTTGGCAGAGGTCAGCGCACACACGTGACCCAGCTTGGCTTGTGACTAACTCTGAGCGTGTGTGTGTGTGTGTGTGCTGGTGTGTGTTGCATGATCGATGGAATTGCTATGGCAAAGCCTAGAAATAAAATGGATTATAATTATTATGCTGTGCAGCATACAAGAGCCCAGTTCGAGGCCAGCAGCAGCAGCAGCAGCAGAAGGCAGCAGCAGCAGAAGGCAGCAAGCAAACACTTGGCTCACTTTTATTGTCAACCAATAAAATAGCCAAAGACGACGGGCTTACAACTTCGCATGGAATTGATTTGGCCCGCAGCGACTATTAACAGCAACAAAGCAGCGACAAAAAAAAAAAAAAAAAAAAAAAAAATGAAGAAGAAAATAAATAAACCCTGAAGACGACGACGACGATGACGATGATGCAGCGCACAGACGACGAGGATGATGTTGTTCATACAAAAGACGACAGCCGGACAGCCGGACAATTGGACAGCTGTAACTGCAGCAGCAGGACTAGCAGCAGAAGCAGCAGCAGCAGCAGCGGCAGCGGCAACTGAAACAGTTGACATCAGGTGATGTGCGAATACAGTACAGCTTGGATATGAGCAATGAGAGCAACAGGAGTGAGTACAATCAAGTTTTTGGTGGTAAAATTTCCGACATGCCAGCTAAATTTCTCTTGAAGAAAACTTAAGGAAAGTTTTATAAAGGTATATAAATTATTTAATTTCAATAGTTTTTAAAATGATTTCTACTAGATTTCTTTTTACTAGTTTTAAAATATAAATATAAAAAAAAAATATAAAAATACATATTTTTCTTATTTCATCATAGTATGCATAATTTATTTTTATTTTTATATATTTATTAAAAAATATATGTTTTTTAAGTATATTATTTTGTATATTATTATATTTATATCTATAAACAAAATATTGTATAATCAATTTTTTTGATTAAATATTTTGCAGGTATATTTATATATTTATCTATATATTTTTTACACTTAGAGCATCTTTTGAACTCCTTTTTATTTATTATTTATTTTTTGAGTGCTTTAAAGACTGACTTAATGCTATTTAAGAAATGAACAAGTATTGATAATTTGTATAATCTAAATTGAAAGAAATTCTAATATAATATTTTAGTTTACGAATACAAACTATACTCAAAATATATTCTCAACTCATTTGGGTAACAGTTTTAAATCTTTGCTCTCAACTGCAGGACTCCTGTCTCTCAGGTCAAGTTTGCAATAGAGTTGTTTGACTGTACTTGAATAAATTCCAGCTAGCATTTTTGTGGCCTAAAATACACAACAGCGCCATACAGCAACAGCAGCAGCAGCAGCAACAACAACAACAACAGCAGCAGCAGCGGCTAGAGTGTGGCATGTAACAACATAAACAACCAAATACTATTTGGCCTTTTGCACCTTTTTGGCATGGAACAACTTTGGCAGTCAGACAGTCAGGCAGGCAGGCAGGCAAGCAGGCAGACCCTAGCCTAGGCTCAAGCTCTGGCTATGTGGATGAGCTGCGGTAGCCCCAAGATCTTTATTTCGGTTCGAAGGATGCGACGGCGACGACAACGCCCCGAAAGGCACAATTAAAATTTCACGCTTTTGCGGTTAGCTGCCCAAAAGCAGAAAAAACCGACCAGCAAAATAAAAAAGAAGAAGAAGAAAAGGTAAAATAAGAAGCACACGTTGACCATTTTGGGATTGCAATTCGCAGAGAGTGCCAGCAGCCGAATATGTGCGGCGGCATTTTCGCCTTTGAGGCACAGTAGAGGGAGCAGAAGCGAACGTTTTGCAACACTTGCGCGCACAGAGTGTGCTTTGTGTGTGCCACGCGTGCAATTTGCCGCTGCCGCCGGGGAATAGGGGAACAGAGCAACAACAGCAGCAGCAGCCGGCGCATGGGTCGAGCTTGGCACTTGGCAAGTGTTAATGAGCAGCCGAGCAGCAGAGCAGCCGAGCAGCGGAGCAGCGCGTGCTAATTACCAAGTGCCAGTTGCAAATGGCTGGCAACAGCTCAGAATGTCAAGCAAGTGAGCCTGGGCACAACAATTCAATTAAGCACTTATCGATCAACAAGCGATTATTGACGATCGAAGAGCAAGATGTGCTCAAAATATTGAAGCCCAAGAATGTTAAGCGAAATCCATATAATATAAAAGAATACATTACTTTGTGTAAAGCCATCTGCAGATAAATCTGATAAGATCAAATAGCTGCACAAGCATGCCAATGAATGAATGCTCTTAATAATACAACTGTTAAACCAATACAATTATTTTTATAATACAGTCTTCATTTAAATATATTTTTCAGTCAACATTCAAAGCACTTCAAGCAAACCGCTGAAAATTCAAAAATCTAGCAAATACTCAAACCATAATTTTAGAGCTGCCAGCTAGCTAGAAAAACAACATTCTATGCAGCAACTCAGCCACATCAGCCAAATATCAATTATTTGGCTGCTGTCTGGCAACGCTGTAACCAGTGTAAGGCATCACAAAACGAGGGCTAACGCAACATAAACAATGCGCGCCGGCCAGCGCACACTCATACGCGCACGCACACGCACATAAAGGCTATGTGCGTGCGGCTTGCTGCTAATACGTATACGCATTATATAGAGCAACAGCAAACAAAACAATATTGCTTATACGTCGTTGGTAGTTTATAAATTTATATATTATTTTGCAAGTAATAAGTAAAATCGTAAATCTCCCTATGGTTACTGCGCATTTATAAAAATTTATTTACCAACTTTTACGATCTGTACACAAACAAAAAAGAATACTTTCTTTTCCCAATATAACGAAGTCTAAATACCCTAGAATATTATATATTTATTTAAAATATATTAATGTACAGGGATTCTTGCTGTATGTAATAATATTAAACTGAATAGATAACACTTTACACATATAATAAGATATTTAATTTTTATTACATTATATTAGCTATATCCAATCACATCCTGAATGATCTGTAATTTATATATATTTGTTAATACTATTGTGAACTTATTCATATGGGTTACATATCAACTGTCAAAATGCTTACACACTACACTGATACCTGAACACACTCTCATTCTATCTCGCCTTTTGCTCGTTCGCGCTCGCTCAATTTTTGTTAACTTACTCCCAATTTCAAAGAGAAAATATTCGGCACCAATGCTGTGGTACTCTGTACGCTACATGAACGCCCTCGCTTCACTACTAAAGAGAGCGCATGTTTCATTTCTATATTTGTTTCTTTTCATTCCGTGTTCCTCTCTTCCGCTGATACGCTTGCTGTAGCTTTGTTTCGTTTTGGGAATTCAGTCATTCAACAACCGCCGAGAAGGGAGGACGTGCATATTTCTCGTCTGGTTGGCTATCCGCGTAATTTAGTTAACCGCCGTTATTAAATTAATATTGGTGCTCTTATCATTGATATGAAAGGTGCGAATTCTCGCCATTAAAATGGACAAACATAAATACATTGACAGCAATAACAATGTAATTTGATTGTTTCTCAAAAATACAAATAAAACAATAAACCAAAAAAAAAAAAAAACAAAAAACAAAACAAAACAAAAAACAAGTGCAAATCGAGTCTTTAAAAAAAAAAAACAGGTACGTACTTATATCTATGTGATCAGCGCGTAGGTCTCATTGCCCCAATTTTTTAATTCCGTCAAACTTATTCAACATTTTGGTCATTTGTTTGTTGGTTTTTTTTCTACATTTTATTTATTATTAACTATGACTAAGAGCAGTTTATTACGTTTTTGTTAGATATGCGTTTTAGTTAGTTTCTTCGTTAACTTTTTTTTTCTTTTTTTTTTTTTTTTTTTTTTGATAATGCTTTTTCAACTTGTTCTGTGTTTTCGATTGCAAATTTTATTTCTGTTGCGGTCGCTGCTGCTCGCTCATTTTTTTTTTTTAAGCCGCAAAAAAGTCGAGCGAATAACGAGTGCAACGCATTTAGCCAAGGCATTAAATATCAACATAAAATTTAAAAAAAAAGTAATGGTGATGAATTTAAATCAGAATTAATTTATAAATAAGATGCAAGCAAATTTAGTACTCAATAATTGGCCAACTTTATATATATTTTAATAGATATATATATATCAGATTTTTAAATAAATAATTTACTATATTTATATTTGACATCAAAAGTAAATTTTTTTTTTGAATACATATTGATTCTGGATTCCAGATTCTGTATTCAAGTTTCTAGATCATCATTCTCGATTCCCGTTTCCCGACATTTCATATTCTCGAACAAATCCCATCAAATTTGGTTGTTCTGCAGTAATTGTTGTTAACGTGTGTTAATTAAAATTCTGTTTGCATTTGAAACTTTCGCAGTTGTTAAACAATTATCGGGTGTGATATAATGAATAACAATAAAATAAATTATTAATATATATACCAAATGCGAAATTCTTGATGAGCATTTCAGTCAGTGCGACACACGCTTGATTTATGGCAAGAAAATTGTTTAAATCAATTACAAATGAATTAAATTTATTAAATAATACAGTAAATACCAGAAGCAAATGAATTATATGCCGAGTGCAAGAAACTGCTTGCAGCGAATGTATTCAGCATGTTAACAGGCCTCATAAGATACCTTAGTTCGTTTTTTTTTTTTCATGATTTTCTTGTTTTATTTTTATTTTTCGTTGTTTCTTTTTTTTTGTGTCGATTCAAAAAAAAGATAGCTTATCACGTTTGCTATAACATACGCCACCGATTTGCTTGATAAGTACACACAAATACACGCAAAATACCCGAAACCGAAATCAAACACCCAGCAAATACTAAACTTTTGCAAAGCGCTGTAATGGAATACCCTGTAATCAGAAAGAATGATATGAAAAGACACGCTCGCTAAAGATAAGTTCACAGTTAGTGCTCTATGGCAACCAAACTAGCCCATGGCAATTGCCACTACAGGGCATGCGCAGCCAAAGCTGTGCAGACACACTTACTGCGTAATAAAAACCAACACTTCATATATATGTATATGCAATAATATATACATATATATATATGCATGTGTTTAATGAAATAAAATTGACTAAACCGCAACTAGACGTAACTGGACTGTGTCTGTGTCACGCCCACAGTCCGGCGTACGCCCCTGTAGTACCTGGCAACAGCAGCAGAAACTTTTAAATTCAGCTCACATTTACTAATTTCATTTTATCTTTTTTCCCACTTCTGTTTTGTGTTTCGTCTATAGAGCTTGAACGCTTTCAGGATCTCAGCGCGACATAACCTACATCAATATCAAATTTACATAATACAAACTCACTCACACACCACCTGACTATATAGACATGGCCCAGCTGGATCTCATTGGAATTTTGTGCGTGGGACTTTTACTGTTTGCCTGCGCATCAGGTGAGTTCCGATTTCTGATTTCCGATTTCTGAGAATTATTCATTTTTATAGCTGTTTTCTGATATGCACATGTGGAGCATTGTCAGATCGGCATTAACACAACCAAAATAGATAAGAGCCAGAGAAATTGGCAATCTGAAAAAAAAAACAGAAACCACAAAAGTAAAAATAACAACATTTTAATCCAAAAATGAACTCATTTATAAACTCATCAGGTGACTCATCGAACTTTTTGTGATGCTGCTGCTGCTGCCATTATTTTGATTGTATTTTCTTTTTTATGGCCAAGACATGGCATAAAGACAAAAAAGAACAGGCAAAAAACAAAATCTCTGTATACATTTGCGACCTTATTACGCGCCAACAAATTCTCAAGATTCCGAAATGAAAGAAAACAACAAGAACAAATAGCATCATACGTCACTGTGTGCAGTGGATCCATTAGCCATTATAGTTGATGACGTGAAAGCAGCCAGCCGAACTAGCCAGCAGATCAACATGTTCACTATGTATATATTATAGATATAGATGTATTTATAGATCACCGCTGGCATTGCTTTACCTCAGCCTGCGGAGCATACCAAATTTTGGAACAAAGTATGTGGGGCCTATCCGAGGTAGTTTTCGAAATCAAACAGAATATATATTATATATAATTAAAGATTATCAAACTGACAACTGCTATGTATGTTATTATGCAAAGTTTTCCTTATCCAATTTTAGATCTATAAACATCAAACTCTGCCTAAAACTCATCTGGAATGTTTATATTGTAGATGACGTAGTAAAGAATTTGTCTACATATTTGTGATAACTAAAACTGTTGTTTAAGAGTTTTATGATGTTTACCATTTATAAAATGTACAAAGACTATATAAGATAACTCTAACATTTTGCTCTATGACAAAAATCGATTGAGAATTAAGTTTCTCAAATACATTCTCTATATACGAAATATATATGGGCTGCTTGAGAAACAAATATACAATATTATATATCATATATATATGTAGGTAGTTTTGCAATTTGATATTTCTTTTGTATTTCGCTCCAACTTTGACATTCCGAACTCTTTATTGTTCTCAATCGTATTACGTAACATCCATGACAATCAAATGGCTGGCAGAGTATAGGAATGTCGTGACAGATTTTTCGTTATTTTTGTTTATATTTTGGTTTTCGTGTTGATTTTTTTTTTTTCACCTACAAACACATGTTTTTTGTTATTGAATTTTTCTCTCTGTGTTGTTTTTGCTATTGCTGTATATTTTTGTACATTTTTGTTTTTGTTGTGTGTTTTTGAGGTTTTACTCATAGCAAAAAGAGTATATAGGCTTTACTTAGGGTTATACATATATTAAAGATTTTATTCTTGAAAGAGATTTTACTGAGATCTGCTTAGATAGACCACTATGAATGGGGCATATCATGAATAGCTATATATACATATATATTTAGCTGAAAACGTATATTAAGATGTACATGTAACTTATTTAGATGTTTTTGATATATATTATATTATATTGTATATATATCCATTTGGGGACTAGCAAACTGAGTATGATCCCCGACGATGTGGTCAAGCGATTTTAAGAAGAATTCAACCCGATTTCGTAATGTGGACGAGTATTATGCAGTCAGGTGGAGCGCGCTGGCCAAAGTTCTTTCATTCTATAGTTTTTTGTATATTTTTGTTGTAGCTCGGTTTGTTGTTGAGGTTTTTGTTTTTGTGGGTTTTTAAAACAATTGCATTGATAATTTAGATAGCGTGCGTTGGTTTATTTGTTTCTGTTTCATTTTATTTTTGTTTAACTTTGCTGGGCAGCGCCTCAACACGAATTCAATTTGTTTATTTGTACATTATGCGAGAGTTGCCCTTGAGTCTGATAAATTGGAGGGCGCCAAAGGTACGTTGCGCACTCTACCTGTTCACTACACCTGTTACATTACGTGAGGCGAGCCATGGCGTCAGCTGTTGCTGCTGTAACCCAATTAGCTCAGCAGCCTATCGAGATAATGGGCAGCTAGAGATATGTAGTAGCTAAGTATCATAACAACAAGTAGTTTCAGTAAACAAATACTCCAAAGTGGAATATATAGACATTTATAGTTTAAATAAACATAATGCAAATTGTGAAAGAGCTTGAAAGAATTGCAAAATTATCTTACAAAATGTAAATTAGGAAATGTTTAGGAAAGTTATGTCGGAGGGAAATATATAGTGTTGACAGAGATGCAGAGTTAGACAGATAGATGTTTAGAGATCAGTTATATAGAGGACAAAATATATAGCTGGAGCTTCAAATTTGGTAAGGAAATGTGGAGGGGGAGAAACTCATATAAGAAGAAAACTTATAGAAAATGAGTTGGGTTAGGTCAGAGTAAGACAGCAAATGATGATATAGGAGAAGTGAGTCAAGAAAGTTTACAAAGGCTTTATACAAATGAAAGAGAGAGAGAATTCGAAATAGAGATTAGGAAAAACCTTAAGATCTGCTTATACATGTACGTATATTATTACTATAATATAATCCTCAATAATAAATAATACAGAGTTACTAAGTGACCCATTTGCAGAACTCAAATACTTTCGAATCCCAAATTGTATAGGCCCTATACCAGAATATATCATATGTAGTAAATGCTAAGCATAACTCCATTTCAACAATTGGGGCAAGTTCTAACAAAGACGAGTGACGAAGACTACTAAAAATATTTACGGAATATACAGAACACAGCTTTCACCTCGAACCCAGGCTAAAATCCATAAATGGTAAAAGGGCAAGTGACTTCAGCAAATTGTGCAGTCATCAAGGAGCACGAATCAAAATAAAATAAAAAAGCTATAAATAGAAGAAAAGAAAGCCAGCACTTAGGTATAATGCCAAGGCTGGTTGGCAAGGAAACAATTTACATAACCAACCACCGAAATAAACACAAACTATATAAATATAACTCATTTCCAGAGGGTTGCAATGGACGTGACTAAGACCCAAGCAAATTGGTGGAGCCAACCATTTGCATAGCGTAAAAGGCGAACGTCAAAGCAAATTTAGCTGTCTCAAACTGACAGAGCTCGAAGCTAAGAAGGTCAAAAATGTGCCACAATTAGTCCGAAGCAGACGCAAAATAAATAAAAATAAATACAAAAACAAAAACAAAAAACCCTTCCATATGATATATAATCGTGGTAAAAGTGTGCCAAAGAGCCAGTCATATATGTATGTATATACTTATATATCTATATAGTTAACAATCGGCTAGCAAATCAGGCAAAGCATAAACAAAAGCGAAAATATTTCAAATGAAAAACACATAAAGGGGAACAACCCACGCATCATCATTATGCTTGGGTAAAAGCAGCTCATTGAAGTGAACCGGCTCACTCGTTTTTTTTTTTTTTAACTATCTCAACTCATCTCAGTCATTTGACTCACTGTCTCAATGGCTGAAAGCTCAAGTCGATAGTGATCGCAAGCAAAATGAACCAGAATGAGCTAGTGAGCCAAAATAAGCCATATTGAAGAAGCAAGCTCAGTGGCTCAGTTCAGCGAGCCATTCATTTTGGCTCACTTACTCATGAGCTACCCAAGTCAAATCATTATAGACTATATATATATATATGAATGTATATAGAAGACACTCATCTGTGGATTATTGTTTACAGTTAAGCTATAAATAACTAAGAACTGCAGTACGATGCTGCGATAGACTCTTTGTTTAATTGCGGTTGCTAAGCGGCTACGCTTGACAGAAAATCAAAGAAAAAGCTAGAGATAATTGACTGGGAAATCGTTTGGATTTTTTTGGAGCTAATTGTGAATTATTAAAATCGCTAAGAAATTACAGTTGTCTTGTTGCTTTCAATTTTATTTAAATAACAAAATTGCATTGCATCATCTTATGTGTGTTTCCTGGAGGTGCATATATATGCGATAGATAGCCTGTAAGTTTAGTAGAAAGGCAGGGTATACTTTAAAAGAATATGAAGAATACAAATTAGAACTAGCCCAGAGATAGGAGTGAAAATGAGAGAGAAGAGACCGGAATTAGGAAACAAGACTGAAAGAGAGTGTCTAAAGTCTAAAAAATACTTATAGTCTAGTCATTGCATATAGGTTATATCTATAATATAATTTGTCGCCATTGAGATTTTATTTTAAGACACACAAAAACTTCGAACTTTGATTTTCCTATAAGAACTATTCTGAACAGTTTTCCCCAACAAATATCATTAATAACAAAATGATAGCTTTAAGCTACTATAATATATTATAGTAATACACTAGTTATATAAAACGAGAATTTATAGTTTATTGAGGCCTTAGTCTCTATATATCAGATATGATATAGTGTTTCATTTGTTGCCACTTCACAATATGCGCAGTTTGTAGCTTAAAAAAATTATTAATCTATGTCAGAATTCGATCAAGATAATTGCGGGAGAGACGACATAAGTAGTTTATGTAGAAACAGGCAGAGAGGCCAACAGTAGACTTTGGTACCACATGAGTGAGTGAGCCAAAATGAATGTAACACTCAGTTCAGTGATTGAACTGAGCCACTGAACTAGTTCCTTCAGCTGATTGAGCTGCTTTTACCCAAGTATAGCCAGCAGGCGAACAGCAAAGAAAAAGGCAAACGGATGCACTAATGTGCACATATATACATACATACATACATACATACACACAATATATATAATATATATAAAAAGGAAAGAGACAACAAAAACGCTGACGCAACAAAACGAAAGACTGCCAACTGTGGCAAAACACGCGTCGACGCACGTGTTAAACAAAAAACTGAACAAAATTCTCTCTATATAAGCATATTGAGCATTATTATTGCGCCTTAAATATTGCATTTTAATGCACAAAACAATCTTAGATATATATGTATGTGTGTGTGTACACACTCTATTCTCTTGATAGATGTGCCTCTGCGGCCCGCAGGTGGCGCTGCTGATATAACGCATTGGAATTCACTAGCCAAACATTTCTTTGGCATTTAGAAAGAAACGAAGAATGAAAAAAAACACACACACACACACACACACACACAAAACAATAACAAAGCAAATATTCGCAACTATTGTCGTCGTAACAAATACAAATGCCTCAGCCCCTTCAGCTCTACCTATCTCACTCTCACTCTCAATCTAGCTCTCGCTTTGCTATCTGCGGTGTTAGGCTCTCGAGATACTTCAGATAATGGCTAAAACAGCATTCTATAACAATATCATTTTGGGCTGCTTGTAAATAAATAACTAAGCGCCGCCCTGATATTAGGCAACAGGCCAGACAACATCTGAATTTCGCCCAGTGTACTTGCCTAAGGCGCGCGACAAGTACATCGAACGCGATGTCGTTATGTCCACAAATCAGAAAATTCTTTACATTTCATTTCCTTATTATATGTATGTATGTATGTATGTATTTATGTATAGCATGGGAGCTGACTTTGACCATGATATATGGCGAAACAGAGACGCTTTTTATGCAGAAAAATACATTCTTTTGAGGGTTGTTTCTAAAGGAGGAAATGCGATATGATTTTGTAAAATATATAGTATTATATGATTTGATATATATAGTAATTTTATATATAGTATTATATGATTTGATATATGTAAGTAAGTAGTAAGTGACCCCAGTAAAGCCTACCCTAATAAGCCTAAGCAAACTGCTTGCCGTCTCGGTTCGCTGTAAGTACTATAGTATTATTAGTACCTATAAAGAGCGTATGTGTTTATATATACCTAATAAATTTCATAGTTATAAACTGCTTTACAAATACAAAACCTCTGAAAGCATTCCAGCCCAAACAGCCGGCTAGATGGCATAGTCTTTTCATAGCTGTTGCTACACGTGACTCGGTTTTGCGCGCAAGATAACTTAGATAAATATCATCTAAACAACATTCCACAGTGCAAAAACAAAAAAAGGAAAAAAGAAGAAGAGAACAAAATTGTTGAAGAAATAAAGCAGAAATATTTGCATTCGTTCCGAGTTCCGAGTGCTTGAATCATCCATTATTTAGCATTTCCAGCATTTCCTTTGCATTTCACAAGATTTCACAAATTTCATTATTTCCATACTTGTCATACGTGTGTAAGTATACATACAATAATATATATCGTATATATGTAAATAAATATACATTCGAGTATATTCGACTTCTACAGATAGATAAAGCAAAAAAAAAAAAAAAAAAACGATATCACAGCTGGTGAAATTTTGTTATTGTTTTATTATAATGCGACGTAACTATTAAATGGAAGGTGACCTTAGACCAGATATTTGTATGTACATATACATAGATATGTATGTATTATAGATATTGTAATAGAAATTTATCAAGAATATCTGCGCTTACACTTGGAAATGAATAAATGTGAGTTCTTTAGAAAGATAACTTCGGCAGCTGTTCCTAAATTAAAAGAACTGACAATGAAACTTAGCTGTGTCCAAATGTGGATATATGCATATACATATGTATATATAAATATATATATATTTATATACATATAATGTATATGCAGAATAAGAATACCCTTAATGCATAATTCTATGCATATTTATTTATATAAAGACAAATATTGGACACTTACACAGTTAAATCTGAGGGGAAACAAGGAATTTAGGAATACCCTTAATGCTTAATACCATAAATATATATAATACATATATCTACCTATATTAAATAATAGTATTATACTTATGTATACTATATATTTATATTGTTAATTATTTTACACAGAAAATATAATCTATATCTTATATATAATCTATATCTGATATAATAATTTCAAACTCTCTTCGCCACATATCGCGTAGTAAATTTTGGCTTTCCCAAGCTGGAAAGCTTTCAAGCTGGAAAGATTAGATATTATTAAAGACAATGCACATACCTATCAATATATTATGAAAGTTATATTACGTTTCAATTACGTCTTAAATTAATTTGTTATTGCTATGAACTTGCACTCGATGTGGTGTGCACTACGTCATTTCTAAATTTATATAGGTTTATTAGCCTAAATACCTTAAGCAAAAGTCAGTTTCACTTGCCTCTAATCTAATAAGCAGTATTTGCAGTTAAATAACCAACTCGGTGTTGCGCCTTTGCGGCTTTATCAAAAACTACACACACAAACAACTGCATTAGTCATTGATATTTGCTCTCTTAAGCAGGCCATTAGCGAATCAAGGCTTCCGATTAAGGAGGACATGCATCAGGGCCAGACATAGTTGGATTTAGTATTTTCAGACGTCTGCCTCGGTCAATTGAGGCCGAAACCATAGGTTTCTGGTGCCAGCCAGTCAGTCAGAGCCGCAAACACTACGCCCAATTAAGTGGAAAAACATCTGCGTAGGTGCGACAGACACAATTCAAAATTCACTGTTCTCAATTTACAAATTTATAATTCACAGGGCGAAAAGCATTTCCCTGCCAGTTAATAATATTTTGCAAATTTGCCTATTCTATAATTGGATCAATGATATAGTGCTATTAGTCAATAAGAAATTGCAAACTCTTGACTTGAACAATGTGCCCAAAATATATTTATTTATTAGCTGTGTGTGTATGCGTGTGTGTGTGTTTGCTGGAAATCTTTAAACAATATTCGAAGAATTTGCCAGGGAAAGTAAAAAGTTGTCTGTGGTTCGCTTTCTAGCATGATATATCAGATCAGACAAGATTTCCTAGAATTGTTTTATCGTAGAGAATTAGGCTTAGCAAACATTCAGGCAGATCTAACTAATAAATAATTTAGTTCAAATTCGATTTATGAATCAACTTCCGGCCTTCATTAATCTATGTGGGAATGCTCAGGCTGTGACTCATTCGAAGAGCATTAATAGCGTTTAAATAGATATTTACAGGGTATTCGAATTGCGTATCGGTTACGTTTGACTTGACTTCATTGATTACATGGACGATGATATTTAACGAAATTAAATGAATCGTTTATAAAGCCAAAGTCAACACATGTCCAGATATCTCAGTTCGCTTCATGTTCACTTCTGTTCGGTTCTGTTCTGTTCTGTTCTGTTCTGTTGGCACTGTTCATGTCTAATATACATAAATCATTTCTGTCCGCTATTAAGTAAAGCAAAATTCTGTTTAATCTTTCGCTGTGTGATTTAATTAATTGTTGAAGTGACAAACAATTAACACAAATAATGTGTGATGCGACAGGAACTGAGCTGAAAACTTGGCACAACTAAATACGCATAAATTGCAAAGAGACAGCTTATGGGAGAAGGAAATAGATAGAACAGGGAAAACTAGATGTATGCGACGTACAAATGCTCTGTATTTAAAGATGAGCTGAAACTGTACAAGAAAATATTGATTAATTAAATATGTATTTATATGAAATAATATTTCTCTATATTCTATAATATACATAAGTTATAAAACCTCTACCAACTCTATAGCGTATATATGAATTTTTGGAAAAATCGCATATCACATATATTATCGTAAGAAGTCATTTAAAGGGCAACGCTCAAAATCGCCCACACTGAATCATACGCACTGTTGTACTTATACACACATATAGATATACATATATGTACATATCCAGAGGAAGTTTAGTCTATCACTCGGTCAGCTTGTACATAAAGTTGGCCATCAACTATTGAGGTCAGTGGCCGCGGACAATCTAGACCAGAATCTCGGCAAAAGTATGCGCAAAAACAGGCATTTTAATGGGTCGTCTACATACGTACGTTATTACTCATAAATATATATATATATATATATATATATATATAGAGAGAGAGAATATGAAAGAGACGAAGAGATACAGAGAGAAAGAGAGAGAGAGAGAGCTGTTTTTATATCGTCACATCTGCCGGCACAATCCCAGCGGGCCCATTAAAACGAAATAAATAAATAAATACATTCGTATGCAACATAAACAGATGCTCTAATAATAATAGTATTATTTAGCGCATCTGTTCGATGGGATCATATATCATATATCACATTTACGGGCATTAATCAGACGCTTTGTGCCGCTTTGCCTCATAATTTAATTGTAATTGTGCAATTTGAGCAAAATATAACTAAACAATTACCAGTCCAAAGTTCAGAGCGCCATACCGGCATACAAAATAGCAAACCGCAATCTGAGAGAGACAATGGCACAGTGGTACACATTCCCAAAGTTCATGGCAAATATTTTTTAATTTATTGAGATTTCTAATTAATGCTATGATATATGTATAATATATAGATTAATTAATTAAGATTTTATATTTATATTATGATATATAATATATATATTAATTTTATTTATAATATATATATATATTTTTTAATTTTTATATTGATTATTTATTTATATTTACAAACCTTTTTTCTATATTTTTAGCATCTATCAGATCTTTAGAAGATAACTATGAACAGCAAAACAAAACTGGTAAGTTATACGGGAATATAAAACATATATTAAAAAAAAAAAAAAAAATATGGTATTTATTTTAACTGCCTTTCTCTTTTAGATATTCAGAGAGATCTATACATTATATTTTATTAATTTTTGTTAGCAATGCTACAATTTCCTACTTATAGCCCAAATTCCGTTTCTGTTCGCTAATTAAATCCACACCGCCCATTGTGCGATATTACTCAGAATGTACGCACTCGCCTCTGTCCAAAACGTAAAAAATTTAACAGTGTTTGTTTTGACGCATAATTAATAATGGGAATGCTTCTTGGCTACTAGTCGTAACATTATACATACGTTTTTTTTTCGGGTTTATAATGTATGTACTTCTGTATATTATAATTGATCTATAATTAAGATAAACTTAAATGCTGTCGACTGTCGTACGACCGAGCGCATAAAAAAATATGTTTTGTTTACGCAATATTCAGCGAACAACCTTATATAAACCCACACACACACATACAGAGACATAGGTGTACGTATATATGTGTGTGTGATTGGTTCAGTTAGAACAGGAAAACAAAAATAAGAGCTTAATTTTTAATGCTTTAATGGTTCGTGCTAAGCATGAAGCCAAGGACAATAAATACGGAATATCATCGGGGGGTACGAGCCAGCTCACTAATTGATCGCCAGGCGGAACCGAACAGCGCTCCCAAATGCGACCGTGACGTGCTCTAACTGTGATTGATCAATCACACATACACACACATAGATAGATAGCGTATATGCATGTATGTGTGGGTATATATTTATATATGCAAGGGGGATTTTGTAATCAGTTTGTTTGCTATTTCAAGAAGTGTGGCAACTTGAACAAAGACTCTTACGTTTCGAGTGACTTTTTTTTAGCTACATACATACATACATACATATATACGGAGTATTTGCTTTATAAATATTCTTATTAAATGAGCTTTAACTGTTATTAAACTATAAATTCTATAACAAATCGTTGTGTAGACCAGGAAAACACGGTAATTGGATTTTCGTATAACATTTTATTTATTAATATTTATAATGATTTTCATTCAATATTTCGCATGGGTCACGACACTTAGGGTATGTTGTATTTGATAAAGTGTATGTAACACTCTTAAATATATATAATATATGTATATATTTTAGTTCAGATTTGGACTAGGCCGAAAGTATTAACTGCTCCAATGTCATACTGAAAAGTGAATTCCGGGTATTTTATAGTCGGGCTTAGCCAACAGCTGTTAGCCATTTAGTTTAGGCTTTGGGCAACATTTTTATATATATTAAATCCAATTAAATAAATGTAGAAACTATATATGAAGCTTTATCTATATTTTATCTCTCAAATATATATTCAAAATTAGTAAGACTTCTCTACTATATATATATATATATATATATATTTCTTCATTTTTAATTATTTAACAACTGTAATTACTGTGAAGCGCAGTCAGTGTTCAAACGTAAATCAAATCCATAATTTGAAAGCATTGCAAATGAACTTTTAAAGTCCCACAAATTTATAATAATAATATACGATAATTGTGCACAAATTTACGAAACGTGATTGACGTGTGTTGAGTGAAAATTAAACAAAATTATTTATGTATATACACACTATATATGTACATATGTATATTTTGACAGGCTGAGCATCAATTAGGTTCTTAGGTGTAAAAGAGCGTATGCGCAGTTATGTTGATATCTGAGCTTTAAGGCTACCCAAGCCTCAGACGTTGACTAAGAGAACAACAACAATTACTTCATCAGTTTGGGAGTTGTGGTTGTCGTTGTTGTTGCTGTTGCTGCTGTTGCTTTGTTTGTTGTTGTTGTTGTTGTGATTGTCAACCACAAGTTTGTAACGGCTACATCAACCCGTTTCTCCTCGCGACCTCAAAGCAATACTGTAGTTAAGATACGACAGCGACGACCTCTCCTCTTCTTGTTTGAAGTATTTAATTTTAGTTTGTTCTCCCTCTCTCTTTCTCTCTCTCCCTCCACATATATTTATTTGTTGTATTTTAAGTAACTTTGCATGTCAGCCTGTGTGAGACTGACAGTGGCGGCGTGTCAACAATCTTGCCAGCTAATTGTACTAAAATTTATTTATTTTTTTTTTAAATACCGATGACGCTAGAAGTTTACGTATAGAGACTCTAGAGCTTATTTCATCTGGAAACTGGAAAAACAGACTCAAAAAACGAATTGCACTTTTGCATGCAACCTTCGGGTGTAGATCAATCAAAAAACGAAAAAAATTAAAAAATATATATATATATGCATATATATACATATATATATTTAACGAAATATGAAATGTTCGCTTAATGTGTCTAAATGTGTGTGTGTGTATGTGTGTCTGTCTGTGTGTTGTTTAACAACAAAACAAGGAAGCTATCAGTATGGCAGTACCTATAGATACCCTGTATTAGTCTGAGGAGACAACTGATCTTTTCTATATACTAATGCAGACATTGGTATTGCAAGCCATTGCAAGCTGTTATCTTAAGAATAATGAATAATAGGAATCGAAACTCAAGTTCTAACAAAGTAACATATTTTATATATTTATAATATGATATAATTTATATAATACAATTTGCTTATATTATGGATCAATATAATATTCATTATATCCATATCACACAGGTCTTCTACAAGTTTTTCTAATTATGGCATTTTCAAGTAAATGTTATCCACAGCTCATATACCCCAGTTGATCTAGCTGCAGGTAGATAGGGTGTATGAAAAAACTAACAAGTGACGTAATTAGCACTTCTGGTATTCATACATTTCGCAGATTCGTTATCGCGGATGCCATCCGCCTCCCGCATCGCATTCGCTAATGAGAGTAGCGGCGCGACCCACTTGCGAAGACGGATATATGCCTAGTTAATTTGCATTAAATGTAAGACCTTTGGACGTGTCGGCAGTGTGTTTGCTTTTATTTAACTGGTTTAACTGCGTATCTTGGCACTTTTCTTCTGTTTTTATTTTTGAAGTTTTTTGCTGACCAATCGGGTCAATAAACCCCAAGCAAAATGAAAATAATCATAATTGAAAAAAAAAAAAAAAGCACAGCCAAAGCCCGCAAATGCTGAGCCCACATTAAAGCACATTGTATAACGCTTTTCCAGCACAATTCTCTTTTGGCTGCAGTATGAATGATAAAAAACAATAAAGAAGAAGAACAAGCAATATCTCAAATATCAACATCATCCTCAAGCCAACACACACATTGATATGCCCTAGAATTCCACTTACATCTCTAACAGATCACGCAAAGTGTCGTGACTTATGTGCGCCCTTCTATGCGCTTCGCAATAAATGCCCCCGCCCCCTCTGTCTGTGTGTGTATGTATATAGATCCGTCTTCTCTGATATCGTAAGTTATATCTATTTTAAATTATGTTCAATTGAATACGCTGCGCTTCACCTATACGCGGCATCTATGACGTCAATTTCATATAGAATGAAAAAGAAAAAACAACCTACCATATACATATTATATACATATATTATATATATCGAAATCAATAGCTTTGTTAATATTTAGGAAAGTTTCCTTATCAATTAATTGTCTTAAAGGGCACACAGTACTCTCGTAATAATAATAATAATAATAATAAAAGTACGTTTGCAAACGAAACGTGATATGGCATATTGAAAATTATTGATTCAATGGAAAGAGATCGCGATATCGGTCGTCGGATAGCTGGATCGATCGATTGCTCCAAAGAAATTCTTGCCCAAAATAATTCATTCTTATTGTTGTAGTTGTTGTACTGTACTGATTGTTGTTGCCTGCCATTCACATTCCCCTTGGGCCCGCACAGTCCCCCCACGGTCCCCCACGGTCCCTCCGGTCATTTGCTAATTCAATGATAAAATGTCAAAAATCAATAACAATAAATAAACGATAAACGAGCGTGTGCCACTGTACTTTGTATCCCAGCGAAAAGAGATACGATACTTTTTTAGGGGCTGTCCCTGACACTCGGCAGTGCGTCTCGCGGTCTCGTCAAATGTCCACAATCTATTGCTAATCAAATTGCAATTTTTATAAATTTACCTAAAACCCTCTATTGGCAAATGCGGCGTCATATTAAATACAATCAGTAGAGAGCAGAAAAAAAAAAAATATATATATATATATATATATGTATATATATGTATATCTATTTTTATATATATACATCATTTCACTCGATAAGAATAGAGTAAACAATTTGCGTATTATCCAACTTCAAATTAAAGTCGAAATGACAGATAGTGATATAGATTTACTTATATACTTATACAGATACATATATATACTGAAATTTATTTTGATATTCACTACTATATTTATGGCCAAGTTAAGCCACAATCCATTGGGATGAATCATTGGACCCAGTAACACTTTGGCATGCCTTACTAAGTTATACAACTCGCGCTCCACATTCGTTCCACTGACATTCGCTCATATCAGACCGTACAACAAATTCTTTTTTCTGTTTCATCAGGCAACGAGGCAAACCTACGAATTTTTACCCTTCAGACCCAACAAATCAAACGAGATAACAACATGTCGTTTATCAACTTTTAAGGTCAGTTACTGACCTTAGACAATTGTGGAACGTATTCAGTTCACATGCCATCCAAATGGAGCCCCAATTGGAATTTGTCTCATATTGCTTGCTTTCGGCTAAACTTTTCTCAATTCTTTCATTGCAGATCTCGAATTAGGCTATCGCAATCCCATACTTATATGCAATACGAGAAACTCGCCTGATTGCCCCGCACATAGCAGACTTGCCTACAAGTTTAACCAAAGCCTTTCCTGCCTCGAAAGCTACTGCACGTGCGACGAATGCTCAAAGAAGCCCAGATGTAAGCCGGGCCTGGTACTCCATGAACTGAGCACAGGCAACGGACAGCCGGGCAGCTGTTGCTCCAAATATGAATGCGGCCCAATACCGGACTGTGTTGAGGGCAGACCCATCATCTATTGGAGAGATAGTTGCATCAGATGCTCCAGCTGCCATGAAATGTGCACCTCAGAGTGCCAACAGTACGAGGGGCCAGCGGAGAACTGTCTGTCCAGTGATGGACAGTATAAGTCGATCAACGAATCCTGGATCCAGGGTAATGGCTGCGAGACCTGCACCTGCACCGCTGGCATGGAAACCAGCTGCGTGAGTGTGCTATGCAAGACTCCCGAATGCGCCAATCCAAAGAAAGAGCCAGACGACTGCTGTCCCGTTTGTGCTGAGCCAGATATCATTACCACAGAGGCAACACCTTTTATACAGATGAGCTCAACTGCTTGGAGCAACCCATCGACGGAGAGCAGCTCAACTGCTTGGAGCAGCCCATCCACAGAGAGCAGCTCAACTGCCTGGAGCAGCCCATCCACAGAGAGCAGCTCAACTGCTTGGAGCAGCCCATCCACAGGTAGCAGCTCAACTGCTGAAACTGAATTCAAGGAAGATTCTCAAGAGCTCAACAGTGAGGAGGAATTCGAAAGCACAACTGAGCAGCCGACAGACAAGGATATAAAGACCATGGGAATGGGAACAACCATACCAGCTTATCTTTATAATGCAAAGGGGAGCAGCACAGTAAAAAACATGAAAGAAGATGAGGAGAGCAGCATGAGCAGCAGCACAGCTAACAGCATGGAATATACAACACTCTCAGCCACATCGGCCACATCGGCACCTGCCGCACAGACTCCTGAGTCGACCAGTTGGCATCGTGAGTCAGCCATCGACGATAATGAATATCATTATCCGCAAAATTCTGAAGATGCAGTGCGTCCAAGCAATAAGCAAAATGAATTACTTATATGGCTATCTGTAGTTTTCATCGTCATTATCGTTGCTCTGGCCATGGCATGGCCAGTAAAAGCCCATTGCAAACGCTGCAAGAAGTACGATATGGTGCCGTGTTTGGAGGCGAATAAGCTGCAAGTCACTAATATACGAGGGGATCAGCCGTTGATGGACAAACGACAAAACGAGACTGTAAAATAAATCGATATCATTCCCACATTTACATACATATATTCATAAAAGTAGCATAAATATATACTAATTTATTATTTATAATTTATTGGAACAGTTCGTTGCGAACTCTCCGCCTAAAGACAATGCTCCAGCGAAATCCGCGATTTTTGTATTATTTCATCAACTTTAGCACACACAAAACTTAGAAGGGCATTCTAACTAACATTTGAAAAGTAACAAATATCAATCTGTATAAGCTACAAAATCATGATTATATTTTATATACATATACGATAAGGAATGACTATGTTAGATGAGGCCATGCCCCATTTTACCCACATTAAAAGGGGCTTCTGTGCATTAAAGTACACACAATCTGAGACAGTTATTTCTTAATTAAACAATGCATTGTGATAAATTGTATTAGAAAACATTAAAAAAGTATATATTAAAGAAATGAAACAAAAATTAAAATAATTGATATACCAAAAAGATTAGAATAAGAAGCATTTCTAGCATCTCTCCCCCAAATACACGAAAATCAAATAAAGCGAAAAACTGAAGAAATTAAGTCTCTGATTTATGGAAAAAGGGGGAAGTGGGTGCCGCTCACTGTCCATTTAAGCGGACGTTGGCAGTGCTGTCAATCCATCCAAATGTTGGACAATGCTGCGCAATACCTGCGCCGTGCTGGAATCTGCGAGCTCATTCAACACCGATGCGGTGCTGCCTGCCAAAACGCCAACGCGCGGATCGATGGGCAGGGTGCCCAAAAGTGGCACCTGAGCCAACTGCGCCAGCTCCGCGCCACCAAACGACGAAAAGATGTTCGTGCAATCGCTGCAGTGCGGACAAACGAAACTGTAAAAAATACCGAAATGTTAATACAAGACAAGAGCTTAGTGAATACTAAATTACTAAGCCTAAGCTCTCTCTCCCTCACTCTATATCTCTTGCATTCTTATATGCTGATCAATTCACCTGTTGTGATTTACTCACCCGCTCATATTCTCCACAATGCCCAGCACCTTGATGCCGGTCTTTTTGCAGAAGGTTAATTCTTTGCGCACATCGTCCAAGGCCACGCCCTGCGGCGTTGTCACAATGATTGCACCATTGCAAGGCACCTCGCGCATGCATTCCATAACCGTGATGTGCTCGTCCGAGGTGCCAGGCGGCGTGTCAATGATTAAGTAGTCGAGATCCTCCCATTTGACATCGGTAAGAAACTGCTTAATCATCATAGTCTTTTTGGGTCCTCGCCAAATGACGGGATCATTGCGATTCTTGAGCAAAAATCCAATGGACATGACGGCAAGTGTTTTGCTCTCATCTGTGTAAATGGGTACCCAGCCATCGTCGCACTGGTAAATATCACGACCCTCAAGGCCCAGCAAATGTGGCACACTGGGACCGCACAGATCTATATCCAACAGACCGACCTATCAATAAAAACATACTTCATATGAAATGTGAGAGATGGTAACATATTGTGATATAACTGACCTTATGACCGGTTGCTCGCAATGCTAGCGCCAATTGCGTGCTAACTGTTGATTTGCCCACGCCACCCTTGCCCGAGAGCACAACGATAACGTTTTTTACCTTGTCCAGCATTATTATTTCACAATAAACTAAGTATTTAAGGCGAGCACAACAAGTGCCGCAGCTGATGCCCAGGGCTGCAAAGACAATTGACCTGCATACCAGACACGAGGAAAAAATGGTTTTAGGGAATTATTAATCACACATTATTAATCAAACTGACAGCAAAATATGTAATTCCTACATAAATTAAATACATATTTTATGATATTTATATCATACATAAATCAAATAAGATCGATTTATATGTAAGCTGAGTACTTGACGAATGGCAAACCCGTCACCTGGCAACGCTGCGACATATGGCAACGCTGTTTGTGACGGCACAACAAATCAGAGCATGTAGTTGCTGCCCGGCAAGTGTCACATTGGGTTTCTTTGCTCTCGTGCTCTTCTAAACGCCGCGCAGCATGCTTATTAATTAACAACAGGGCAACATCAACGCCAAAATCATCAGATAAAACATTTAACAATTGTATTAAACAGTTGCTATAAACATTAAGCAGCGTTGCTCGCTACCGGAGCGCTATAACTCAATCGGCTCGGACAACGGAGCATCCCATAAACTGTGGAGCGAATGTTGCGCAACCCTTTGCTCTGTCCGCGTGCTATCATAACAACATTATCACCATAATCACGCCATCAGAGCCGTAGTCTACGCTGATTGTTGAAGACTTGCTGTAGCAGAGACATGGTAAAACGTTCCAGCGCACACGGCACGGCAGCCGCCGGCGATGGGCAACAGGGTGAGGAGCGGAGCAGCTCCGGTGGCGACAAAGCTGCCGCATCCACAAAATACATATCTGGCGCAGCCAGTGCACCAGCCACGCCCACTAAACGCAACGACAATGGCAAAGTGCGAAAGGAGGAAATCGCCCAGACTTTTGTCATTGTCAACGAACGTCCCGTGGATGACATTTCTTTGGATTTCTTTTACAAGCCCCACACCATCACACTGCTGGCCGTCTCGGTGCTGGCGGTCATGTATTTCGCCTTCGTCAGGTAAGTGCAGCTCAGCCAAAGGAGATTAGTGCGACCGTCCCTCCGTCCGTCCGTCGTGCACATTTATCGATCTTTCTATTTTCGTCAGCCACGCTATGCGCGACCAAGCATCAGCAGCAATTCGCGCATTAACTTGGTCAACGGGCCGTCAAAAAGCAATTGTTGCGCCTGGCGACATGCGCCCGTCAGCCTTGGTTGACTATTTAAGTACTTTCGAAATTAACAAAACAGAAAAAAATTTGTGATTAAAATGTAGAGATGAACGCGTGAGGCGCACAACAGTGGGAAGTTGTTAAGATGAGCACGAGCTCATTCTGATTAAGGATGGACTCCAATAGGAATATGAAAAGAATGTTGGATACACATCAAATTTAACGGATAAACAAAACTGCAACTAAATACAAGTTATCAATTTAAGTATACAATATATTAAATTTTAATTTAATTATTTCTCAATCAACATATGTTTACATATTCAAAAACAGTATCAATTAATACATATGAATATGAATTATTCATGAATTTCAAAAAGTTCAGTCCTTGCAATAGTTCTTATCAGTTATTTTTCGTGCTTCAAGTGCGCATCTCTAACTTCGAAAAGATCGAAATTGAACAGAGTAGAACATGCGGTTGCCAAATGTGTCGTCGTCGTCAACGTCGACGTCGACGTGGGCATTGAAGACCCTCCTCCCCATGGTTCCGTAACAAATCTCGTTTTTATCAACAATAGGCGCCAAATCGTTTCGATTTCAAACAAAAGGTCACTTAGCCCAGTACAAAATATAACAATAATTAAATAGTCAAAGTCCGGAACTGATTAGGGCCACTGAAATGGAAATCATTACAAGACTACTATAAGCTATAACCCATTAAGCTAAAAACACAATTTAATTACACTTCTAGGAACGAGGCGAATCTAGATGATAACATTTGGTCGGGCCTGATGTGCATTGTGTTCTTCTTTCTGATTGTTTCGGTTATCGCATTCCCCAATGGGCCGTTTACACGCCCCCATCCAGCGGTATGGCGCATCCTGTTTGGCTGTTCCGTGCTGTACCTGCTCATGCTGCAGTTTCTCATGTTCCAAAATTATCCAACAATACGAAGCATATTCTATTGGATCGATCCAAAGCTGAAGAACTTTCACATCGACATGGAGAAGGTGAGTAGTGAGACCGCTTAAGCAGCTGAGGCAATACTAACACTATATTTTCCTTCAGGAATATGGTGTCAATTGCTCGGACGTTAGCTGGGAACGTGTCAAGGGTCATTTGGATGTCTTTGCTTGGGGCCACTTTCTGGGCTGGGCCTTCAAGGCCATACTTATACGTCACATGGGCATACTGTGGGCCATCTCGGTGATGTGGGAGATAACTGAGATAACATTTGCCCATCTGCTGCCCAACTTCATTGAATGCTGGTGGGATGCGCTCATCCTGGACGTGATCATCTGCAATGGCCTTGGCATTTGGGTCGGTCTCAAGATCTGCCAAATACTCGAGATGCGCGAATACAAATGGGCCAGCATCAAGGATATATCGACGACTACGGGCAAAATAAAGCGTGCCATGCTGCAATTTACGCCGGAGAGTTGGTCGGCCATCCGCTGGCTGGATCCCAAATCGACAGCAATGCGTTTCGCTGCCGTCATGCAGTTGGTCATCTTCTGGCAGGTCACCGAACTGAATACGTTCTTCTTGAAGCACATCTTTGAGATGCCGCCAGATCATTTTATTGTCATTGGACGATTGATATTTATTGGACTCTTTGTGGCTCCCTCCGTGAGGTATGTAAATTTAGTTAGTTCCATGCAATTGGTATATGTTAATTGAATTGCACCTTTCAGGCAATACTATGTGTACGTGACCGACACGCGCTGCAAACGCGTCGGCACCCAGTGTTGGGTTTACGGCGCCATTATGGTCTCCGAGGCCATTCTGTGTATTAAGAATGGCAAGGAGTTGTTTGAGCGCACGCAAGCCATCAACATTGTGATTTGGCTGACCGTGCAGGTGCTAATATCGGTGTCGTTCGTCTACGTGGCCGTCGTCTGGCAGGTGAGTACAATATGAGGAAATGCCATAAATATTATATTCATTATAATCGACAACAATTTCTGCTGCCCACAGCAACGACAACTGAAGAAGTCTGAGGCACAGGCACAGTCGGCGTCAGGTCTTAGTAAACGAGCCGGAGACAGTCCACAAGGCACACCTGCGAAAGGTAAGTCCAGCCTATATTTTAACTAGCGCACCTTTGCACTCGCCTTGGTTTTGAATGTTATATTTGCTATTTTGATGCATTTGGCTCTCTGTTCTCTGTGTAAGCTGCAACTACAACTCATTTCACTCTCATTTCGACTTTTCTTTTACTCTCCGTGGAATTGCATTCTTCGTGTGCCACGACTTAAATCCTTTGATGGACCTGGCACAGCGCACTACGATATTAAAATTAAAATTGTTTAAATCTTTACAATTCAATTTTTAAATCTTTACAATTATCATTTTTTATTTTTTGTTTCTTCCCATTGTTTTTCTAGGTAATTTGTCGCCGGTGAAAGAGAAGAAAATCAAATGAAGCCATTTTAGTAAAACCAAAAAATGTTAAAGTAACGAAGAGTAAAGCAAAAATACGGAGTAATGAACAGAAAAAGAAAATTCTTAAAAAATATTTGTGTGTACATACAATTTATGCAAACTGTACTGATTAAATTAAATTTATATTGTGTATATGTATGTATAATTGATATTAAATCTGTTAATAAGCAAACAACCGAATGAATGAAAAAGAAAACAAGAAATCTATCTCTAAAACTAGATTAATACATTTTTTTAACATCGCCCATTTAAGAGCTGTATAAGTAAATCATATTAATAATAATACAAATTATATTGTTTTTCAAAAAAATACATACTATATATAAAGTTATATATAATTGTAAATTACTGTACAAAACACTAGACTAAACCTCAAAGCATGCCGAAACGGTGCTACGAACTGCGTCTCGTGCATAAGGTATATAAGAGAGGGAATACCAGGTCATGGCCAGGGATTGAATGATTATGAATATAAGCGTAAGTCCGGCCTTTTTTAACTAAAAAAAAAATGAAAAAAAAGAAAAGCAAAATAAAGACAACAATCTCAACTCGATAACGATTTTTGAAAACAACTAAAAAATAAATAATAATCTACCACAATAGCTGAGACGAATGTCATGACAAGTGAGACGATGACGATGCTGGTGGCTATCAGTCGGGTTTCGGCAAACATTTTCTTGATCTGCTTGAGGGGACCCATGAGGAAGCACGTGCTGCAGCAAAGCAAAGTAATTAGCCAGCAAATGCGAAATTTCATTGAGCCACTCACCTGGCCATCGAGATGATATTGCCCAGTGTATAGAATACAGCGAAGACGACAATGCCACGATGCAGAAACAAAGCAATAGAGCCGAGAAAAGACAATAGTATGCCCAAAACGAAACATACACAAAACGCTTTGATGCGAGTGCTCCAGCTTAATGTTGACATATCATTAATCTGTTTGTAGTTGAATAGTAAATCCATTCATGATAAGGCGGTTGAATCACAGATCGGTCATTGATCGTCGTAAATGGAATGCAATTCAAACACATGTTGGTTCCAGCGATGGTAGCGCAGAAATTCGCATGACGCACAAGCGTAGGCAAATTAATTCAGTAAGTTATAAAAAGTTGATAAATAACTTAGTATGGTTTCACCTGGGTGATGATGCTGCTTTCTTCCTCCGGTGTGCGGTCATCGCCGCTAAGAACACGACGTAACTTATCCATTATTGCGGTCCTTAACAAATTATTTATCTAATATATATAATTGCTGCTATGCAAAAATTTAATTCTATGTGCTAAATTGAATTCTGTTATTGAACTAATTTGTTAGAACACAAAAGAAACACACGATCGGAATGTCTGATTAGAGTAGGTCTATTAGGCGATGTATCGATATTTCTGATACAATAATTGTGCGAATTTTTCAACACTACTTTGTCTTTCATGTATTGGAACTGAAACTTCTGGCAGCTCTATCAGCTGTTGCCATGCTTTGCACTTGGGTACGTAACATAACAAGAATTCGGAAAATAACAAAATGTTATCAAATTAGTGAACAAATAAGACATATACGTGCACTTAAAAGAGTGCAAAGTGATGTTATCGTGCCACTGGAACAATCAGATGTGGCACAGCATGATAAACCAACCGAAAAGAGGCTCGCCGAACCGAATGAGAAACAAAACAACGCTGTTGCACTCGACTTTGGCATTCGGGAGGCGCACGTGCCCACCTTTAATCTAGCTGCCCATGTGAACAACTCGAAAACATTGCAGCAGCTGCTTAGTCTGGGCGTTAATCTGCACAGCATTGAGCGGCGCAAAGGCTTGGGTCAGTTTGTGCTGAAACTGGACTTTGAGGAAAATGTGAAGCCCTACTTAACATTTCTGTCAGACCAAGGAATATCGGCGGATGACTTTGGTAAAATGATCACTAAAAATCCACTGATATTCAAGGAGGATCTAGATGATTTGCAAACGCGTGTTGACTACATGAAGAGTAAACGTTTCTCAGTTGAGGCCCTTCAGCGGATATTCACCAAAAACCCATATTGGTTAATGTACTCCACTAGACGTATTGATCGACGTTTAGGTTATTTCCAAAAAGAGTTTCACCTGAGCGGCCATGATCTACGCTTGCTGGCTACCAAAGAGCCACGTTTGATAACTTTCAACATGGAACATATACGTAAATCCGTGTTCACACTCCGTGAAGAAATGGGCTTCAGTAACAAGGAGCTGCAAACGTTAATTGTCCATACACCACGTCTAATGATGATCCGTAAGTAAAGCCTATATAAACGCTCCTATATATATAAACTAATTGTATGACTTCTTTTCTTTTCAGCGCCAGATGATCTTGTCGAGCGCTTTAGCTATGTGCACAACGATATGGGATTGAGTCATGCACAGATTATTCAATGTCCCGAGCTCCTTGCCTCCCGAGAGTTTCGTTTGCGAGAACGACACGAGTTTCTAAAGCTACTAGGACGTGCTCAATACGATCCGCAGAAGGACTTGTACATTTCACCAAGTGAAATTGTGCAGGGCAACAATTTTTATTTTGTAAGAAACGTGGCTAAAAGTGATTTAGAAACTTTTGATTTGTTTTTGAAAACACGGTAATTAAAGTTTGTTTGTGCGCGCAAAATCAATAACAGGGCTACACTCTTAACTGTCTGGCAACGCCGTACCAAGTTCGGTATTCTTCCTCGCATTTCGCTTCTGTTTTCGCCTTGTCGCATATTATTGTTGTGCTTGTGGGCAGTCATCTTCGTGTTTTTCGACGAGCAGTTTGTGTTTTCGCTGCATCCAGCAGCTTTAGCTGAACTACGCATTAGGTTTTTGCAGCGTGCGTAAAAGAAAAATTGTGTATTATACTTAAACTAAAAGAATGAGCATATTATAAATTAAACAGTAATACATAGAGCAGACGACAGCCGTTAAATTTAGCTAAAAGCACAATCAAGCAACAGTGCAGACGGAACAGGAACTGTAAAAAATAAAACGCATATTCTCACGCATACACTAACAAGAGACACGACACATATAATACGAAGACCCACTCACACACACATAAGTGCAATACAAGGGCCGCTCTGGCAAAAAGTTTAGTTTAATCTGCATAAATTTATTTGTGCGCCACAACAATAACAAACACGTTATCTTTTGACGACGTGTTTAGTACAAATAGAAAAAAACAACAAGAGAATTTCAACTACTGAACGAACGTAGCATACTATAAATACCAAACACAGAGAAAAACAAAATGTCTACGACACCAAAATCGACAGAAGATTTGCTGGGTGGTAAGTTTGCGATCACACACTTACACAAATACATGCACACTCACACGCATACACATCAAAGAATGTGCAAATGTGTGTGTGTGTGCTGGTATTTGTCAATAATAATAATAATAACAATGCAGTGCTTCTAGTATGACGTGTTGTTGTTATTATTGTTTGTGTTCAGTTAAAAATAGATGTTGCTTTTGATTTGTTTATGTGTCTGTATGTATTCATGTCAGTATGTCTCTCTATGGCAGTGTGTGTGTATAAGTTGGTATAACTGTAACCACATCTCCATTGCACTTGCCCATATACTATTTCAAGGCTCCAGTTTGTTATTGTCAGTCTTGTTTTGTTTTGCTTTGCTTACGAATATATGTATGTACAAGTGTGTGGCCACACGTACATATCTCTCGCTTGCGCAGCGCAGCAGCCGCCTGTCAGGCGATGACAACAACAAAGACTCGCAACTTCGCATCGAACAGAAAGCAGACAAAGAAGTGGTATATGGAAGCAACGGAATTAGCGCCCCATTCATACATTCATACATACACATACATTTGTATGTACATACGTGTACAATATGCACTTTATATTTACGGTTGTAGTTTGTATTTATCTTATTTTGGCAAATTGACGTCACGCGGCTTTTTCTGTGTATATGTTTGTTTGTATGCGAAATTTCGTTTAAAGGCAATTGTCGGAGGGCATTTGCCTTTGATTTGGCACTTGTTCTTGTTGTTTTTCGCAAAGTCCAGAAATTGCGACTTTAGCCTAGCCTATATTCGCTGCGACGCGTCGCTTGGGGTTCATTATCAAAAACGTGTGAGTGTGTTATATACATATGCATATATGATGTATATTTGTATGTAGCTTATTTACGGACACAAATGCGTGTGTGTATGTGATAAAAGTAAGCGAATCTGTGCGCCAATACCTATAAGCAGTCAACAAAAGGCGGTTCATTGGGCTGTACGCTTGACAGCCTCGGATCAGGGTTTAACAGCTGCGCATGATGCACACACACATACACATGCACTCTTCAAGCGAAAGAGATAGATACTGCAAGAAGAGAGTCGTCGTCGGGCACTTTGCCTACGTGCTGTGAGTCAGCAAGCCATGTTTGTTTTGTTTTGCTACCCTTATTGCTGTTACTGGCTTTACCATTTCGCCGTAGAACCTGTTTATGGGTCAGCTTTGTTATTGTTTGGATTTTTATTTACCTGTAGAAGACTCAGACGCAGATGAAGACGAAATTACCTGTTAGTTTTTGGGTATTTTGTTTTTCGCAATTTTGTGAAAGTCTGTCTGCGAATATTTAGTATAGTTTCGACAGGTCGTGCATCGAGATGATTGGTCTGCCACGTGAGTGTAGAGCGATTTTTTTTTTCAGACCGTGGCGTAATTGATTGACAACCGTAGAACAGTTATGTCGATTATCAGCAACTAGTACTGTCACACAGTATCATGTAATTTGCACGCTGCTCTAATTGCAATCATCATCGTTCGCCGTTCGTCGTCTGCTTTAGTTGAAAACGAAATTTTTGTTGATAGCCAGTAGACACAACAAAAAACATGCATGGGTAATACACTGAAACGGAAATTGTGTTTTGTTTGCGTTATCAATGGGGGCGCACGCTCGTACACACACACCCACACACACAGAACGCACACATACAGAAAGAGATATATACGTGCATTTATACCTTGCACAAAACAAACAAAGGCAGTGGAGGCGGTTGTTTTGGTAGTTTTGTTTACGCTGTTAAAATTAACAGCTCTGTTAACGTGCAGCGCAGTGGTATGAAACGCCAAAAACAGCCGATAAGCAGACAAAATAAATGGGGCCACGACATCTGCCCACGCACGGTTAAACTTTAGCGTAGCAAAGTGAAGCTAAATAAAGAGCCAAAACAAGCTAAAGAAGTGAATGCTTTTAACTCTAGCAACGGAAGAGAGCATAATTTGGCGGGCTCTGTTACACTGTAGACTAAAAAGCGAAAGCAAGCTAAACCGTGAATGCCGCCATGTAAGGAGAGAGAGAGCAAGCATTAAATGCTGGACTCTGCTATGAAATGAAATGTAAAGCCAAAACAAGCTAAGGAAGAGAGAGAATCAGCAGCCGGTCTGGCTGCGGCATTCTGTTATACACATAAAATCTATTATACGATGCGTCAGCCAGTTCCATCAATACGCAGCTGCTTGAAAATAATAAGCGCTGCTAATAACAGAGTCTCAACTGCTAATACTTCTACTATAAAAATGTGAATTAACACACGGTTAAATAATCATGTTAAAGCTAAATCCTGCTAAATGCAAGAATATGCAGAAATTTGATATGATGATTAAGCAACTTTCATTACGAATTCATTATCATCTTCATAAATAACTTTGACTGTCCTTTGTTTGCAGAATCTTGGATCGAATTGAGCGCAACAGCTGCCATGGCTGGCATAAAGAGTCCCGACAGAATTACACCTCTGCCATTTGCCAGTGGGGAGGAATATTTACGTTTGCTGCGCGAGGCGCAGCGCGAATCAAATCAGTCCAGTCGCGTCGTGTCTCTGGCCAGCTCGCGTCGCGACACGCCCCACGACAGCCCCAAGAGTCCGCCAAACAGTCCGCAATCGGAGCTGTGCCCGGACGACGAGCTGCGAAATGTGTATATCAATTATTGGACTAAGGTGAGTCAAGAAGATAAAGATTAACTTGACCTTGTCACTTTGGAGCTTGAACTAATTATATATGCATCAACCGAAACAGAATAGCGACAAACAAAACACCGATAATGGCGATTGGTTGCAGAACTGGAACCGCGGCACCGATGAACAGCCACCGAAGTAAGCGACATTGTTGTTTCGCATTATTATATTGGTTTTTCAATGCCTTTTATTTATTTCTTATTCGCTGCTGCTGCAGAGATTGGAAATTTGAGCGCTCCAATGACGATGATGATGACGAGAAGAAGAAGAGCTCGGGTTACTCTATACGCTTAAAGCGTCTGGGCGCCAACTCGTTGTTCTCCCGCGAAATATTGTACTCATTGCTGGTCACTAATGTGCTCTCATTGCTCCTGGGCGCTGGCTTTGGGTAAATTATATAAATCAATTTTGTGTTGAGTGATACTACAAAAAAAAATTGTTCCTCCTTTATTTATAGCCTTTGGCTGAGCAAGCGCGGAATACTCCTCACCCGCGTGGTCATTGACTGAAAGACACTATAAATAACATAAACACGACGTTTTAATCAACAACAATATGCACATCATAACCATTTACCGACAGGCGAAACAGAACATTAAACGTTCCATTTAGAGTGAAGAAGCAGTGTCAACAACCAGCCAAACGTATTCCAGCCCACATAACACAACGCAACACAAAGAAACAAATAATCTACAGCACATTATGTCCATAAAATACATCTAATGATAGTAGAGTACATAAGCATAACTATGTAATTTGTAAGCAACAAGCTAACGGCTAGGCAAAGGGATTCAAACTGATTTTTCTATATACACATCAATTTTATACAGTTTTTATATAAGGAAAACAACAGCTTCATCAACACGAACTAAACTCAAAAGAAACAGAAGAGCGATCTAAAGCTTATTTAATATCAATCATTGCAAAAGATTTGTCGCTCTTTCAGAGTTTAGACAACTATACATACAATCATCATTCGCCAAAAAAATATATATAAAAAAGCAAAAACAACAAAAATGCATTCTAAGAACTTTGACTTTAAATATATACGTATATATATACACACATATATATATTCATATAGACATATTATAGCTGAATCGAGTAGAAAGAAACATATGTATGTATATCAATCATTATAATTTCTCCTCTTATTTTCTAGCATAGAAGAGTGAAAAGTGAAAACTGAAAAGTTCGGTATGCAGCTGCGGCTATCCCCGAAATAAAAATGCATACAAACAACACACACATACACACATTAGCCTTAAGTTAAGAATGTAACCGTTTTTATATTAAAAATATTTTTCAACACGTATTTAAAACCGACTCGAAATGTATTTTTGTTACTTGAACTTGAAGGCAGAGAAACAAAATCAAAATAACAGAAAGAGTACATCAGGTGATAGAAGCAGTTTGTATAGATTATATATGTATATATATATATTTATGTATATATATTAGATTTGTGATGATTCACTTAGACGTCAACAAATGAGTAATAAACAATAATTTGCCGCTTTCGTCATACAATATTTATAGGAAATTTTGCTTTTGCCTGAATGTAAGATATGAATTAGCTATGTATCAGCAAAGCTCTTTTGATGAAATATATATGTAGATTTTAATGATAAATTAGATTAGACATTGTTGAACTTGTAATTGCGTTTTAAATAGCTTTCACTTAGTTGTCAACAAATGATTAATCGAACATTTTTTACTTTCGCCATATCTATAGGAAATTTTGCATTTGTTTATAAGATATAATTTAGCTATTTATCAGCCAAGCTCTTATGATGAAATAAATATAATACAAAGCGATTAGATATGGAACCTGTAATTGCGTTTTAAATAGCTGTACTTGACATTTATATATAGCTTGCAGCAGAATTTGTATTGAGGCAGATCAGTGAATAAGAAGCTCAAGAAGAAGAACTCAACTCAAGCACCCAACTCCAGCATAAACTTTAAGTTAGCTGCGGAAAGACCCTTATGAACTTCCGTTCATATTGTTTTCAAGTCCCAAAGAAAAAACGTGATTTTGAATGTTTCATAGCATTTCATTTGTATTAAGTAATAATGACTAAATACTTAGGTGATTAACACAGTTCCAAAACTCATACATATTTATGTGGCAATTGATGCCAAAAGGATTAACGCATTAATATCTGACAACTGCTCCTCAGCAGGAGCGTTGAGCCTAAAATAATATTTAAAAATTGTTTTTATATTCCTTCAGTTTTTTTTTTCTTTGTCTCAATTTGTGGACAAAATGAATTTGAAAATGGCGATCGCCAGGTGAACGCCTTTGATTTCTTGCTAGTTGACAGCCTTTGCAAAGGTGAATCGCGGCAAATGGTTTGCCAATTTAAGTACAGCACATGGGAATATATAACTAGGTTTTATATAATTGTATATATATATATATATATATATATATATATGTATGTATGTGTATGTAGATAGTGGTGGTTATCTAATAATGGTAATATAACTATGCTTGAGCCTGTTTCGTAGACATCGAGAGAGCAAGAGAACATGAAAAAAGAGTGCGTCGACAAAACTGATGTGCCTTAGGTGCAATTTGAGCCTCAGCCTGGGCTAATCCTTGCCAGCGTCGGCTGCATTTTGTGCGGTGGGTGTGCTACTGGAGTTGGCTTCCTCTGTGTCAGCTGCCGGCGGTGGCGTTGGGGTGCGCAATGCTCGCTCAAATTCGGCCACCAGCTCATCGTCCTCGTGCCACTGATGCAGCTCGTCGCTCTGCCAATTGTCCAGCGCGGCGTCCACATCGTATTGCGGCGATTGCAACGACTCGCCGGTCACATCCACCAGTCGTGTACGCAATCTATTCGAGATCTGCTCCAGCTCCGTGAACTTGCGCTTGATTGCCTGTCCCAGCTGCAGGTGATGCAGCTTCAGAGATTCCTCGAACTGATCGATGGCAGTGTCCACGTTTGAGGCGGCGCCACCAGAAGTCAGTGGCCGCACATGCACTTCCAAGCCGCCCGTTACACGACCGCTGAAGTCGACTATGTTGTGCCAGCCATTGGGCCAGCTGGCGCCTGTTCCGCCCTGGTTGAGATTCAAGGCAACGAATCCAATGATGGCATCCGCGGGAGGCGATGGCTCTGTGCCCACGTTTAGATATCTCTTCTTCCACACTTTCAATATAAACAGTTTCTGCGGCTGCAAAGCGAAATTCATTTTTAAATTGTAACTCATTATTTGAACGCCAGCGTTGCCAGATCGTCAGAGAGCTGCAACGGTTATTTGAATTGATTGCCACTCACATTGCTCAGATAATCGGCGCTCACTTTCACCTGGAACTCGCTGTGCCACTGCGGCGTCGTCGAGCGCTCCACAATGGGCGTGGCATAGACCAAGCCCTCGTGCGAATTGTAGGTCTGCGCATCGGTGCAGTCCAAAGCCTGGAAGGTCACATAGGTGCTGGGCGGCTCGTCGGGCAGCCGCTTCGGCTGCTGCTTCGTGGAACGCTTACCGTAGCCCCGATTCAGCGGCAGCCCAGCAGCGCCGACAATTTGTAAGCTGAAGCTAAACTGATTCCCAGTGGCGGGTGCAGCGGGCACCGCCTTTGGCACAGCAACGGACGTGGTGCCTAGCGCAGTCTGGAGCATGTCCAGCAGATCTGTGGTGCGTCTCAGCGGCTGCTGTTGTTGATTGTTTTCCACATCGAAGCCACGCAGCTGCTTCAAATGTGCTATTTGCGATTCGCTGCCAATGGCCAGCAGCACATTCAGCTCACCCAGCTTTTGCTGGGACTTGGCATGGAGAATGGGCGTCCAGCCATCATTGGAAATTACAGGCAACTGAGGGTAAGAAGATGGGACAGTAAGATAAGAGATGTATAGATATGGAGCTCTGCACTCACTTTGCCCTTGCATAGATGATTGGTGATGGCAGCATCTCTGTAGGCTGTAAAGAACTTATGCAGCGGCAGACGCACCTCCCCGCCCAGTGGACGCAGTTCCAGCAGCAGCTGTTGCCGCTCCACGCTTTGCAGAAACTTCTCATCGTTGATGATGGCGAACTGTTCCTGCAGCTGGAAGACACCTTGGGGATTTGCCTCAATAATGAGCTCCTGGGCTTGCCAGAATGGCTGCAGCACCAGCTCCTTGCAGTTGGCGGCATCTTTGGCCGACAAGTGACACGTCTCGCCAGCAAAGATATAGCCACGCAGCAGACGTACTTTGGTCGTCTCGGCCATGAAATTGACTATATCCAATGAAGCTTTGTTGTTGTTATTGTTGGCAACTAATGAAGACGTCGCAATACCTCTTGAATTACCCTGCTCGCTGTTGTTCTGGTTCTTGCCTGGGGAAAGAGAGAGACGGAGTAGAGATCAACGAGATTGCACTGCATATAGATCATATATAGCTGGACTCGTTGCACCTTGAACTCCCAGCTGCCATGTGCTGAATATTGTATATATGTATAGCTGAATCAGCAATGGAATACGTCGTTATCGCTTTCGTAAACCCATTCGAAGCTCAATGCGCTTGGAAGCAGGAATTGCCGATTAGATCATGTGCGCATCCCGTGTGCGAAAGATTGGGCAGTGGAGCAGATTGCGAGAAAGCACAGTTGAATGAAAGCTAATTTGTGAATTGACCTTGATTAATCAAATCGCGAATTCAATTAACCTATAACTTATCTCTTCGAGGTTTAATATTATTCAAGTACATTGATCATTAAGCATCATTTTTTATATTAAAGAGCTCAATTTACTTGATTCCTTTAATTATTTATAAAATTACTAAACTTTGATCAAAAATACTCCTCCAATATCAAAATTTACAGCTCCTCGGCATTTTTACATAGCTCAATCGCTACCAATAACATTTGCCTGTTAAGCAAGCAAACTTTAACATTCTGGGTTTATGATGCTCTGTTATATAACACTTACGTGTTATTAGCGCCATCTGCTGATAAAATTCGGCGAACGACTTGGCAACATAAAAAATTCATAAGCTTTCATCCCACTGTGCCGCAACTTAAAATGTATTCATTAAAAATAAGCAGACAATGAAGGAAAACAAAATGTATGTATATATGTATGATATATATATATATATATATATATATAAATAAATAAATATTGTCGTACGCTGTGTGGCCAAAAGGTAAGTGAATATGATTTGTGGTGGGTAATTAAACATAAAAAGACGAGAGAATTGTTCGATTTTTGGTCTTTTGCAAATAAACAGAAAATATTTATTGATTTTAACATGATGGGCAGCGCTTTTATAGTTTCAACTAATTGATCATAGAGCCGTATTAAAAGCAACAACAAAATTGTGATGTTGTTGTTGCTGCTGGTGCAGTAGAGGTATAGTTGTTGGTGTTCTTGTTGGTTCTGTTGTATCTGTTGTTGTAGCTGGTGTATTTGTTGCTGTTGATCGCGCCCACACGACTTTAGTCATATATATTCACCTGCAGCCGCTGCACCATGGTTGCTGTTGTTGTTGTTGCTTTCATATGGCCCATTAGTCAGGGTCTTGTACATCATCAATTGCTGATCGTTACGCAAGCTGATCTTCAGATACAGACTGGCCAGATGTAGGTCGCGACGCTGAATGACAATGCACTTGCATTGCTCCAGCAGCGATTGCTGATAAAGTTCAGCCAATGGCAGCTGGCCCATGCCCAGCATCTCGTTCAGACAGGTGCCCGGTTCGCGCCACCAGATCGTGAAATGAATACTGCCCATTTCCTTATCATCATTTTCCATTCCGGGCAACTGTATCTGTCGCTGCTGCGTCTGCCCGAAGCGTGTGCATTGGGTGAGACTTTGGAATTTCTCCGATTCGAATTGCATAATATGGAACATGGGACCACGCGGCACTGAGGCAATCAGTTCATCAGACAGCTGACATTCGACAGTGAAAATGGGTCGCACTTCGCTCTGGAGCAGCTCCATGCGTTTGGTGCCCTCCGCCTGGAGTGTTAATGCTTCCAAGTGCAGCTGCAGGGCATTCACCTGCTTGAACAGCTCTGGTGTCGCCTGATCTTGGGCCACATGGCTCGATGGCAGCTCCTGTTCCGGTAGTACCTGCTCCGGCCACAGTTGCTCCACATTGTTGAGATGCGGCTGCTGCTGCTGTTTCAGCTTCAACTGATCCATGTTTGGCTCAGCGGCTGTGGCGAATAGCGCCACCAGATCGGCATCCAATTTCTTCATGGCCTCCATTAGCTCAACTTTGGCTGGTGCAGCAGATGCAATCGACGTGGTTGTACCTGAAATATATATCAATATATTTAAATATGACATATATATTTGCAAATCAAGCGTGCAAAAATATTTCCAAAAGCTTTACAATTTCTTGAGAGTAGTCTCTTTTACTCGGGGCAGCGAGCGCGTGTCCGATCGCCACAACGTGGGTTTCTACAATGACGGCAGAGCCGAGAGTAACTGATATACATAGGGATGGAGGGCCGGCAACAGTCGACGCTAATCGCAGTTTATGCTTTACTCTTCCAATTCTGAACTCTCGCTTACGCTCTCTCGTTCTCTCTTTCTCTCTCTCGCTCTTACGCTGTGACATTAACCAACTGAAGCTCGCCGATGCTCCTACACTCTCTCAAAAGCTACCAATGACTGTTCTCCAACGGCGCAAAGCATGTATGCTTTTGCATAACTGTATTTATGAATTAACTTACATACTGTTCACTGCCATTCATTTTACCACCATCAGCAATTAAATATGTAACTACAAATTTACTCTCTTTTAAATTAAATATTTTTCATTTTTAATAAATTATTTCTGCTACTCAATAAAACAAAACAAAACAAAATTAACTAGATCTGTCACACTCTAACATCAATTTAGAAATTCGCTCAAATTGTTTCCGCTCAAACATATCAGCATAGTACATGTAGACTTTTTTTTCAAAGTGTATATTAGCTAATTTAGCAACAGAATTGAAGACGAATTTCGCATTTGATATTCGAATGGTTCTAGAACAAATGGAAATGTTTGTTTGATTTTTGTGTAGGTATGTAAGATTTTTTTCGAAGTGTATTTCTAATTTAGCAAATTTGTAAAATCTCTACTGAAATACTATACTATAAATAATACGTCAATAATACGTTATATAGGGAAATGGAACACGTAGTTTAAAAATTCATATAATTAATTTTAGTATTTAATATAATTATTGGCCATCTGTTAATCTTGTTTTCCTTATTTTTGTTTTGTTTTTTTTTTTGTATTTTGCTTAGCAACAGAGCGAGATAAGCGTCCGGGTTCAACGACATAGCCTGGGTGAGATTCTACATAAAGTACTACCAGACCTAGACATAACCAGATAATAGGACTACCAATTATATGTACATACATATACTATGTACCTGATTAAAACCCATAGAAATTCGCGTGGAACGAATTAGTCAGCAAAAGGCAATTGAAAAATGAAAGCTGAAATACTTGTATAATGCTTTATCAAGGTCTTGTCCTATTGATTATAGCTTAGAAAGCTCCCCATAAGAATAGATGCATGTACATATGTATAGGATTACCTAAACAGATTGTTTTATATCAGCGTACGTAACAGCTGTGTTTCTATCAGTTTTCCAAGATAAATTAACACTCAGAGTAGATAACACTTCGAAAATACATATTTTCACACTCATTATTTGGCTTTCACTTGGAAATACTATATCTTGGTCTGCGCTCATACCACATACATATGCCATACCCTTGCTAACAGATTAAATTTATCCAATCGCCATCGGCCTTAAATGCCTGGAACGCAGAATGTTTTTCTACTTCTTTTTATCACAGTAGAAAAGCACAGCCGGCAAACTGGTGAAGACTGTCGCAGCAACAACAAAACCACCATGAAATTGAGCATAAGAATGAGAGAGACAGAGAGAGAGATAAAGTTTAGCGGTGTGCGTGTGTCTTCCAGCTCTTATGGAACAGGAGCGGACTTTTCGAGTGACAGGTAAAGGTCTGGAGCATAACCATAGGCAAAGATTTACATATGCTTCTGTTAGTTGTATATTTATTAAATTGCTGATTTTCATACGCTTCTGTTAATTATATATTTATTAAATTGCTGATTCATTAAATAATAAATAAGAAATTATTCATATATGACATACAGTGCTGCAGCAACTTTTTTGTTGGCGAAGCAATAATTCACAGGGCTGCAGCTTATGGCTTACGGGTTAAGCAACATTTATGTGTCGCCTCTGTGTCTCTCTTCGTTAAGTATTTGTATAGGAGTGTGTGTGAGAGAGCCTGCACGTGTTTTCTATATAACACTATGTCTGGGGTTTCGCTGTTTCGTTTTCGTTTGTTTGTTCGTATTCTCGAATTGCTGCGGCTGACGCGCCGCAATGGAAAGTTTTGTGCGCCATCTGCAAACTATGAGACACACTGCATACCCATACGTCGAAAACTATTTGAGGCAATGCAATTGTTGTTAATAAATTAAATTTGGCAAAGATTTAATTGCCAAGGCGAAGGCTGATCAAACAAATTGTCGCATCGTCTCTTACGTAAGAATCAACAAACTGTTAAGAGCTACTTATTATAGCCATGATATTTATACGTACGTACAAATATTTTTATATATAAACCTATGCTGAATCGTAAAAATAAATAACATAAAAACAAAACAGAAAATATCCAAAATAAACAGAATCTGTGCGTCGGCAGAGACGAAACGACGGCAACGAACTCAAGAGCGTCATTTCGGTAATCATCACTAGTCGCAGCGGTAGTGGCAGAGCTTAAGATTGTGAGAGCGAGCGCTCAAGAGCGCGAGAGAGCGGAAAAGCTTTTGCTTGACCTGTGTATGTGCACTCACCTGCAATGCGCTCGCCCGGCTGCGTTTTAGAGCAGTTTTTGATGGTCAACTGATGATCCTGGCGCAGCGCAGCTGGCAGCGATGCCGGCGGTGGCAGCGGCAGTGGTGGCGGCACTGTTGAAGCCCCCACACGAACGGCTTTGTTGGCGCTGGCAGCGGCAGCGGCGAATAACATTTTAAAGCGCAATCGGATCTCACCGACTCTCAGCTGCTGTTGCTGTTGCACTTGACCCGACGTGCCACGACTCTCGACGTGACGATATAAAGCATAAATTTCGGTTTTATATTCGAAATTGCAACCGTCGACGTTGTTTGCTGCGTATTTGCGCTGCAGCGGCGCTCGCAGATGTAAACGTTCTGCTCCTGATACTGTTTCCTTTGCTGCTGCTGATGCTGCTGCTGCTGCTGCTGTGGGCGGCGGCTGCGAAGGTCGATTGTGGGCGTGGTCCTTGACGTCGCGACTGGCCACAAACTCAATAGATGGACTCTCGCGCAAATAATCTAAGAATAGCGCGAGGCTTTCACGGCGCACACAATAACGTAATTTATGATGACAATAATGAGGTTGATGGATATGATTATGCTGCTGGTTTGTCTTCCTCTGTCGTCGTTGCTGTTGACTTAGGTTTTGCCTTTTGATTTTATGTTTGTCAGCGCAGAGCTTTTTGATGCCTCTGTCGTTGCTGCTGCAAGCGTCACAGCTGATGCTGAAACTTGCTGCTGCTACGGCTGTTTCCTGCTGCTCACCCCAGCAGATGATTTTTGCTATTACAGCACCAACACCCAACAGCACCCCCGCACCGTATTGGTGAAATGACGAGGCTTTCGGTTTCCCAGGGCTTTCGTTTAGGGACACTGACGTTTGCGCTTCGATCGATTTATCTGTTATGAAATTGATGCGGCTCACTTCGATTGCCGAATATGAAAATCTATTTAGCTTTGAATCATTTATTTCATTCGAATAGCAATAATTATACACATTCGTAGGAAGTACATATTCAGCTCTCATAGTTGTCTAACTGCACTTGCCATTTTTGTGTTAGCGCGCCGCATCACACACACATACACATAAACACTTCAGCACACACCTTTACACTCATTGATATGCACATAAATACCGATTTTCGGACTAAGTGCGTGCACTTTTTCACTGGTACTTTGCCTTAAAGAAGTTGGCACTTAAATCGAATTTTCAGACGCTTTTGATTGTGCGGATTTATCGCGTCGCACAGCATGCACAGGCGCAAGGTTGAAGGAAAACTGCAAAAGCTTTTGCCGCTAGGAAATAAGAATTACCTCAAAAATGTTTGCAAGTGTTGTCTGCATCTGCCGAAATGTCGCTTGGCTTTGATTTTCTTTAGGGTTGCGCTGCGATAGCACTATCTGGCAGCACCATTCTAAGTATTGCATAATGTCACCGCACAGCTGACAGTGTTGGTAAACCCGCGATTTTAAAGTTTAAAAATAAATATTGAATAGCGTAACGATACACATATCGCATAGGTCTATATACATCGACTTTATTGTTTTAAACAATTGTTTTTGATTTTCGTTTAATTTGTAGACAATTTATTTTAACTGATAGACGCACTAAGAATTTCCAATTCACAACGTTTAAGCAAACAGACGCATCTCATCGCGTGGCGCAATTGTTTTTGGCGGCGACGGAGTCTCGAATTCGCCCAACTCCGCATCGTAGTACAGAGCAGCGCGATATGGACGCAGCTCCCAGGGCACCTGATCCTCCATATTCGTTAGCTGCACGCCCAAATCTTCTAACGTTGGCACGCCGGGCAGCACCTTATCAGTGACGGCCTCACGCTCAACGCGATCCAGATGCAGTCCACCAATGGGGGCACCAGGGCAAATCAAGTTGGTGAGTTTCACCTTTAGCTTGAAAGTGGGGTCCCAGCGCATATCATAGCGCTGGTAGCCCCAACCCTTTTGATCCTTGCGCATCAGGCGATGGAACCAGTCAACCAACTCGCTCAGCTGATATCGCTTGGGTCTGTAATTAATTATAGACATAATTATAAATTTAATTCAATCAAATGCATTTAAGAACTTACCCCACAGCCTGGTAGATACGGCCGGCGGTATCTGGATCCTTGGCAGCATTGACAATCGCCTGCGCCACGTCCGAAACATACACAGGCTGCTTCACCGTGCGCTCGCCCTTGTGCCACAGTGGCATCGAGCGGAACTGACGACGCCAGATGTGTGCATAGTAGCGTAAGAACCGATCCTCGGAACCATAAATGTCGGCCGGACGGATGATGGTGGCATTCGGGAAGGCATCGCGCACCATCAATTCGCCTTCGTACTTGGTCTTCAGCCATTGGCTGCCGCCGGAGATATAATGAGGCTTAGGATTGGCCTCAGCATTCAACGCAGACAGATGTATAAAACGCTCCACGCCGGATTCCCGACAAATGCTACGAAAACCAACTAAATGAAATATGTTTGTAAACTATCTACAACGGCTTACCTAGCCAGACGCGCAGCTCCATTGACATTGACATCCTTGAATCTAAAGTTCTTCGTTTCGTAGTCACGACCAACCAAATTGATGACCACATTCGAGTGCTTCACTGCCTCGCGTATGGAGCGCGGATCATCGAGATGGTAAAAATGGAACAGCACTTGGCCCAAGTCACCGCAAACCTTTAGACGAATCGCATCGGAATCATCACCGCGATATGGCAAAATCATTTGACTGCCTGACTTGCCCAGTTTGTTGCACACATAGCGACCCACAAATCCGGTGGCACCGAACACCGTAGCCACAATCCCGTTGAAGCTGCTGCGTCCGCCTGTGCCGCGCTTCATGGCAGCCAGATTTGTTGTCTTCAGTGGGCGTGGAGCATCTGGATCGGGCGGAGCAGCGGCGGCGCTGTAGCTTCGCAGGCATACCACACCAACGATACCGCTGCCATGATGCTCTGCAAAGTTAAAATTTATATTAAGATCGGCAAAACTTCTACGAACATTACATAATTTTTGCGATGCACCCAAATTAATTGGTTGCTCGGCGACTTACTGGCCAGCTGCATGTTCCTAGTTAGCACTATGGCAGCCATTATTTTGTGGCGCACTCTACACCAACTAACAAAAGTTAATTTGTAATTATTTGAAAACTTTTCCACGCAGTTTCTAATCTGCTTGGTCGGGAGAATGAAAACACAGCCTTAGATGTCAGCAGCAGGCCAGTGTGACCGCTTTTTTGGGAGGAAAATACCAAGACTCGTCGATTGGTCGATGACAGTCGTAGACAGTGTTGCCACATCTGTTAGGCTTTGAGAAATTTAAATTTTGCGCTTGCTACTGATTATATATATAAATAAATAAACAGAAGGCTATGAGCTCTACGTTTTGAAACCTCGTTTTTTGCATTTTTGACTATTTTGGTTACACAAGAAACTGCACTTGTGCTACTCTAACCGCACGCCTATTTTATCTAATGTGCGTGCTTATTGTATACTCCATGCTTAATTGCCTTTGATATGGCTCTGAAAGAATTGCAAAGACATTTGTTAAATACAACGGCCAGTTGTTGCTTAACTGTCGGGCCGACGACAATATCGAGTATGTGTTAAAACGAAAGCGTATAAACCTCACAGAATTAGTTTATACCTCTACACAAATGCGCTTATCGAAAGTTAAAATGTGATAAGAAATACAATATACGAACGACGAAATATTTAAACAAAAATCGCACTTCAGCGCCGTAATAAGTGCGCTCCTGGCAACAAATAGTGAGAAAACTAAAATTAAGTGATAAAAATTGACGCCAACGCGATTACGAATAGATTAGCATATGCTCAGTGTTTATGCGGCCGCTTTGAACGGAAAGTCCGTCGGCATAAATAGTTAATATTAGTTTTGATTTGTCAGTTTATGATAAGCTGCACGTATAAACGTAAATCAACATCAAACGCAACATAAATTTGTCAGGTAACAAAAAAAACAACGATCAGCCAAAACCTGCACGCGCCTGCACGCTCATCCTCTCCCTGTCCCTCGCGCGCTCTCTCTCTCTCTCTCTCTCTCTCTCTCTCTCTCTCTCTCTCTCGCTCTTCTTTTCATACATAATAAATCCCTTTCTGTCTGGCACTATTCCACCCACTGATAAAACTCGTCTAACTAACGCACGCACTCAACAGCCTACACCCCCAAGCGTGCGCTCACACTCTCCCTTCCTCTCACTCTCTCACTCAGTGTTTCTCATTTGTTGTTTTGCTTGCTATTTAGTGCTATGCTCTCACTTTCAATTGCTCGCTTGCCTGTGTCTGCCTGGCTGCCTGCCTGCTCGATTTGTATATATTTCGGTATATTTTCTGCTTTCCATGCTATTATCATCATTGTGTTGCTGCTGATCTGCGTTCGTTGTTTGATGCCAGCGTTTCATTAAAGTTTGAGCCGCAGAGCTGTTAACATCGTGTGAGCGCATTCGGCAAATATTGCAAATTGCGGTCAACAGGTGTCGCCGCGTGCGTGTGATAATTAGCGCTCGAGAAACAACAAATTTGAATTCCAAAACTCAAAAAATAATAGGAAACGCGTATAGAAACTATATACTATATGTATACATATACATATATTGCGGTAACGGTGCAACTTGTGAAGTGCTAAAAATAGATATTTAATATTTGTACGTATCAAATTTGTGATTTCTTATACATATTTATTTAATGTGTGCTCGCTTCTATTTATATATGGAGCAACGTTGTCTAAGTATATCTACTAAAAATTTGTTTATAAACTTTTTATTTGACGCCCGCCAAAAACGGAATGTCCAAACAAAAACGTAAAACCATATAAAAATCTGATTCAAGTAAAGGTTTGTTTTTTTTTTTCGATAAGACTCTGGGGGCTTGTGCCTCTGTGTTGGCTATCAAAATATTCCACAATAGCAGAACTGGATGGGCTTCAATCTGCTGCGTACCTGTCGATATCGAGCAAGTCACAAGTGATTCGTTAGCAAATATGAATGAATTCATTTAGCAAGTGATTATTCCGAGGCGCTTGGCACCAAAAATACAAAATCTAAACTTTTGCCCAGTAAAAATATAAATTCTGCGTCATATGCAAAGATATCCCAAAAATTAATGTTAATTCGCGACTATATTTGTCTAGACTCTATACATATAGGCAGGTATGACTAGGGAGGGCTACGGTCGCGATTCAATGCAAATGATGAAACAAACCTTGAAAACAGAAATGGCCTCTAGTCAACAACAACTAACTGTTCTTGATTGTTGTTTATATTTAAATACGCGAAAATGGGAAAAATTGAAAAATGGAATTCCTTATGCAATTTGTATAGAACAATTTACCACTGGCTCATTAACTGTAATTTAATAGCGAATGCAATTGGCCCATTAGAGATGATATTATTCTGTCAATTATTTTAGTTATTGTAATTGTTTATAGAGAGAAAGTGTTTTTTGTTTATTGATAAAGTCGTAGATCTCACGATGCATGGATTCCATTTATATATGTATATAATTATATATATGTACGTATATAATGGCATTTTATTTTTATCAGTTATGAAGAAATGCATTAAATGTGTTTTACGGCTTGACAGGTGCAGTAATTATTTACGAAACGTACTTTATGCAAGTGCCGACATCTCTTACGATAATCGAAACGGTACCAGTACGATATATACATGTAAGAAAACACTAAAATATGGTAACATATTGCCTGAGCCACATCCTGACAGATAAACTCACTTTTGTATCAATCAAAATTAATGAAATTCAGTGAATTCCGTTGCAAATTACTCTGCATTCCTTTTTATACACATTCACGACAGCTAAATGAGTATATTGCTTTTTCCAATATCCAATGAAATGTGTAAACCTTGATTTATATACTGTCAAATCGGAAAATAGATCTGTATTCTGCAGTCGGTAATGCCCTATTGCAACGTCCTTAATTGCTCAAGCACAAAATTGATATTTTTGGAATTGCCACGCCCTCATTAACACATCATATAATGATAAGGTCTATATGTAGAACCACTTAAGAATTCTTCTATTGCAAATCAGGTTGAGCCCCCTCTAAGACCACAGAAGTTTTACGTAAAAATATACAAATAAATTTACTAATGTTAATATTTAATAATAAATATGTACGTAGTAAACCAATCCGAAGGCCTTTAAACCTAGTGTTATGCCCGTTAAATCGCTGACAATTCAATTTATGTTCATTTATCTATCATTTCCTCACCAAGTCTTTGTCAGCCAAGTAAATAGCTCTTAGAGATCTCACTTAGTCATCAATTAGAACGTCGAAAAATCTTATTCAATTTATGTTCAGACTTTCATATCGAGCTTAGCTCGGGGCGTAAGTCCATCTTCTAAATGTAGCACTTCACGTGTCAATTAGATCAATAAAACGAGTCACTTCATCAAGCATTCGCCGGTGCGAAGCATACGAAATGATATCTCAGAGTTTTGGGTTTCCTTACTGTTTCTTTTGATTTATATTCTTTGGATATAAATCCATGTGTGTATATATACTTTTTATATATTTTGTTTACACTGTAAGCTGTCTATATGTATTGTATATTTGTATATGACTTTTTTTTATCATTTGGTCATCAACTGCAGTTTGTTTTCGTTAACTTTGAGCTGAGGCAAATGCTTGCATACAAATTGAATTTTTGCATTGGCAAAAAAATAAAACTTTACAGAAAATTGAATTTCATTTGATTTGAAAATTTCGAAATTTGTTAACGTTGGTCCGTGGCCCGTTTGCAACGACGTCGACGGCAATTGAATTGAATTTGATCTAAGCTAAGCCGGTGCCAGGCCATGCTAACGTATTCAAATATTGTCTATATACTATATAGATTTTGATTTTGATTCGATTTTGACCAGTTTGAACACGTCTCCAAGGTCGACTGCTTTACGCATTTGGAATTTTAGATTGATGGAACAAATCAATTACTATATTTTAGCTTCAATTAAAGAAAAACAGCAACGTAATATGAATATTAGATATATTTATATATAAATATAGAGTAGTTACACCTGTTTAAGGTAAAGCTAACGATTTACTCTGAAAGAATGTTCAGTTCTCAAATTAGGCGTAAACCTTAATATATTTAACAACTGCCGCCTGCTACTTGTGTTAAATTTTTATTTGTTTGTTTGTTACTCACAAGTGGAGCACAAAGCCGCCTTCTCTCTTTTTCTCTATCTCTCTCTTGCCCTATCGCTATATATCTCTTTACGCTATGCTTTATTCAATGAAAACAAAATCTAATTGAGGAAATGAACGTTTAGCATTTAGTCAAACATCCAGAACATGCATGGGTCGTACACAGATCCCAACCTCTGCATTGACAGTCGATCCTATTATCAGTTGATGCACTTATTTGTAATACTCGCTCATAAAGTCAAAAGAGCATATTTGTGCGCTCGTCTGTCTGATATAGCAAGTAAATAAATGAATGGACTTTGGAACAGATCTATATATATACATATATATATATATATATTTAGTAGTCGTGTATATGATAAGGTATTAAAAGTTTTTGAGCATGCCTTTTGGGGGGGCGTGGCTAATCGACAAATACTATTGTTTGTATAACATAAACACTATTATTTATAGCATCTTTAAAGCCAGAAACTTGTAATTTGAATCAAGTATATACTTATATATCTAAAACTGTGAAAACTAACTTGCTCTGCCTATTGAGGGCAAGGCAGTTTCTACAGTTTGAGAGCCACTGCTGCTGCTAATGCTAGCAAGTGGCTTGTGGAAAAAATAAATATATATATTATTTCGATATATCTATATGTAGTTGTAGTAATAATAATAATTATAATAATAATAAGAATAATAATAGTAATAATAATAATAATAATAATAATAATAATAATAAAGAATAATAATATAATATAATAAGTATTAATTTTCATCGTCTGTAATCGAGTATTATGCAGTCAGTTATATCTCTAACTAAGCGAAAACTGTCAGCTGTTTGGTTTTGTTTTTGTTTTTGTTTTTTTGATTAGGTGGGTGCTAGTAGGTGGATGGTTCTATGATAGCCCCGAGGCGTCACTGAATACTTTTTAATCGATTTGGAGGCTAATTAATGGCGAACAATAGATAGAATTCGATCTAATCAATGCCTAAATACACCCACGCGTGGCGTTTAAAATGCAATCAGCTGCTTAGCCATGACAGCTGAAAGAGGTTGGGTCGTTAGATCTATATATCTGATATATATAGGGGATTACGTAGCACCCAATAGCAGCGAGCTGCTCAGAATATGTAATTGTTCTATAGGGGTAGAGCTTGTAGAATGTGACATAGATTTATATAAGAGATAAAATGGCTAGAAGATATCGTAAATTACGCTGAATCTGAATAATTCTACATAATATTAATAACCTAAGAATTCTCTTAAATAGACTGATCTATGCAAAATGTATATATATTTGGAGAGCTATGTCTCAACAGATTTTCACTTGAGCCTAGAACAAATTTGAACATCGAATGAGCTCGGCTAATTAGCTGTAATTAGAAATAGTTATAAATAGTTATATGGACGCACCAACTCGTATCATATCTTAACGATTGTTTTCATGGTTTATCCGATCAATTAAAGTCGCGTATGTGACTCTGCTGTAAAAAGGGTTAACCTTCGCTTACAACCGAATCGCAGCCAGCTGTCACGTAATATTACCTCAATGTCAGCTAATTGAAAGGGGGCTTAGCATCTGCATTTGCATGCTAAAGGCAGGCGGAAAGGCGAGGCCGGGCTGGGCCAGCCCACGTTACCTGCGCCCAGCTGCCCAAATCTGGACATAAGGCTTATCATTAGCATTACGAATGCCAGCAGACCATATGGACCATCCCACTCTACCTATCTATTCGCATATGCCTATTAAAACGCGGTTCAATAGACGTTTGCACTTGACACCATTTGGCCTTATCGAACGTTTAGTTATGATCGTTGAAGTATTGTAATTTATATTTAAACAGACAATGGATGGATGGATGTCTACTTTAACTCCATGAATATTTAATAGAAGTACGCTTTTTTTTTATAATAAAACTCAGCTTGACTGATTTAACTTGGACAAATTTGAAAACATATAAATATTATAGAACTGATTTGATTTAAAGCTCACTTTCTCTCTCTGTATCTCTATGTCTCTTTCTTTCTGCCTGTCTGCCTCTCTCTCTCTCTCTCTCTCTGCCTGTATTTCTGTCTCCCACTCTTGCTGTCTGTATGTCTCTCTCTGCCAGTTCCACAATTTCTCGCTCTCCTTATTTGTTTCACTGTTTTAATAACTCCATTCACCAGCCCCTAACTATCTGTCGTTTCATCACTCTACTCTTTTAAAAGACAAAAAGGTTTGTTCAACCTGTTATTAATTATAATAATAGCCTATGCATTCGTTACATACCTAATTAACAACACTTTGAGCATATATATAATTTTCTTTACTGTCAATTGATAGGATCAATAAAACGATCTAGTTTCACGAAGTTCGTTGACAATTCTGTTGAATGACGCGAGTTACACAGCTTCATCGTCCGTTTCCGCGTTACGCCCTTGTTTAAGCAAGTAATTGGCAAAGTCTACAATTTGTTACCGATCTACATTACAGTTCAAATTCAAGATCCAGTTCGAGGCGTAAACCTGACACAAACCCCAGCAAACATGCCGATCAAAGACGTCCTACAGCGCTGCCGGCCTATTCCGCTGTACGTGGTGCTGATCCTATCGATATGCTACTTTGTACTCCAGCTGATCCTCAGCCACTTGACGCACGCTTTGACACTCCTCATGGCTGCCTATCACATGTTGTGCAACATTTTGGCACTAGGTGGCTGTGTTATAACAATTAAGGTAAGTGGATCAACTAAGTATATAAATCAACTACATCTATATAACATATATGTACATATGTGCTTCCTCTTTGGGGGGTGGGGAACCTAACAAGTTTTCGTGCTGATAAGCAAATCGAAGAAACTGAAATCACAAAAACCAGACGCAGTGCATTGAACTGAATTGTCGGAATTGGCTGTCTGAAAAACAGGTTTCGTTTTCATTCGATTCGGCTGTGATATCTTACGCTTTGTTTCATTTTAAGGCCGGGTAAATATTTGAAATTTTTCGGATTCCCGTCACGAAAAGGATAACAATAATAATAACATTGTTTTGCTTGATTTCAATTTTAGATTTTATATTTGGCAAATAAATATTAGTCTTATTTTTGGCATAGACCTAAAAACACTATTTGCTGTGGTTTGGTCAGGTTTGTCTAGCCTCAGCGAGCTCTTATCTCTTATCACTAAATTGTGGTTTAACGACGCCCCCAGTGCATAGCAGATAGTAACTGTTGTTAACAGCGTGTTTCGAAAATTGTGCCTAACTAGCTGGCAAACTAATTAAGATGTGTCTGACAGGAGTTATCATGGGGTATTTTCTGATAAAGCATGCACAACGATAATGATAAAATGGATTTAAAGCCTTCTATTATATACTATATGTTCGTATGCAAAGTGTGGAAATCGTAATGTAGTCTATAGATTGTGCTACACTGTGCAAAAAAATCTACCATATTGTCCAAACTGAGCTAATAAACTGTAGTATTATAATGAATTTGACTATGATAATGTTATACTAAAGTGTGCTACTGTTAAATAGTATTAATATTCTAAGCTACTATAAATGGTTGTACTGGTAATACTAAACTAAATTACTAATACATTATTAAAATGTACTAGCATAACTAAACTTTTCTATTTTTCCAAGCAGTACTACTATTAACTTTTCTATTATTTCATATATTAGTTTTATTTACTTATACTACTAAAGTAAACAATAGTCTCATATTAAACTATGCTACAAGGCTAAACTGTGTTACTATAATAAGCTGCGGTACTGTAGTAAACTGTTCTAATATAAAACTATACTACTATACTACCATACTAAACTGTACTACTATGAACTAAACAATTATATTATTAAATTAAACTAACATACTAATTTAAATTTTACTATGCTTAACTTGTCCACTATTATAAACTGTTATACCAAACTACACTCAATTTATAAAAAGAATAGTCGAAATGTCTTATCGAAGAAAATACCTATAGCACTATTGAAAACATTGTTACTGCTACTACTAAAACTAATGCAATCTCGACTTTGCTACTTTACTACTAAATTATACTATTTATTTATGTGTTTTTCTTATTTCTCTTTCTTTGCTTCACTATTTGCTATTCTTTCTCTCTGCCTCGCTTTATTCTCTTCTCCAGCTATCCCAGACCCTGATTAACCCCCCTTAAGCTCAAATACTAAATACCTATGCAAATTACCCAAAATGAAATCAAAAATATTTTGAGTAGGTGCAAATCTATGCAGACTCGCAAGTGGTTTTATTTTTTTTTTTTTTTTTTTTTTTATACTACATAAATTTGGGATGTGTGCCAAGCACGTTTTGCGCAAAAGCGAAAAACCGCGAAAGCCATGAAGAGAAGAAAAAAACAATAAATAAAAGTAGAAATATAGAGCCTACGCACAAAATTTTTGGCCAGATATCGTTAGCCCATAAGCCAGACACAGTTGGGTAGCTTTTGACTTATATAATTGACAGACAGTAAGAGACCTTTGGCTGAGTTAAACGAAGCGTTAAATAGTTGACAACGATTTGGCGGACAGGTAACTGAACAGGTGCCGTACCTACTGAACTGAATGAACAGTTCTATAGATCTAATTTAATACTGTTTTGTTGCTTGATTCCTATTGATGCAGCTGGCAAGTCACGGTGACAGCACTTGAATCTAAATTTAAGTATTTGAAGAGTTTAACCGCATCTAATGAGCCCCTCTCTCTGTCCCTTCTGCCCCCACAGCACAGCAAACAGCATGAGACGGCGCCAGCCACACCAAAGCCCACGGACTCCAGCTCCTCGGATGACAAGATCGTCGTGGTGCTGACGCTCAGCGAGACGGAGGAGCAACAGCTGGCCAAGCGTGAGTCACGAGAGATGAAGCTGAGGAACACCTTCGGCTGGGCACGCATCGATATACTCACCATGCTGATTGTGTTCATCATCTTGGCCTCGTTGTCCTTTTCGCTCATTGTGGAGGCGCTGCAAACGCTGGTCCACATCGATCACCAGGATACGATGCATCTGCCCATACCCGTGATGATGCTCGGCTGTGTGGGTCTCATTCTGAATGGACTGACGTATCTGCTCATTGGTGGCTACAGCTTGCATCAGGGCAGTTTTCTGCACCTGACGCCGGGCGGCAACGTGGTCCTGGAGCGTTCCATGTCCAGCCATTCCGATCTGGCCCTGAAGCCCATGCAGCGCACACTGAGCAAGTCGCGCAATGACCGCCAGCTGCGCCAGGAGTTGGAGACGGAGGTGGGCAATATTTACCTCACAACCAAACGACAGGGCGCTGTGGAGATGCTGCGCGATGTGTCCAGCACGCTCTTCGTCATCGTCTGTGCGGCCATTGTCTATGTGGCTGAGGATGAGCAGCATACGGCAAAGTTCATAGATCCCGTTTTATCTATATTCTCTTGTGTACTGTTGGTGTCACTGAGTTATCCATATAGTAAGTATAACAGCTGTGATTGTGCTTAGAAAAGAGATCGTTAAGAATATAACAGTCCTCGCCTCGCTATTTCAATGTATGTGTGGTGGTGTGATTCATATAACAAATGAAAAGAGTATAACACTTACCAATACCTTGTAACTATTTATAATTTGTATAACAGCTGTAAAGCTCCCAGCTTATCAATTATGCACGCCTATTGCATAATTTTCTGTTGTTTCAGTTTATTATAACAACTAATAGTAGCGTAGCAGCAACTTCAAGCTTTGGCATTACAGAGCAATAGTTATTTGACGGTATAACACCTATCAATTTAATTTGCTACCTCACAATTTACATAACAGCAGCAGACGCCTAACATTTGTATATCAGCCAAATAGTTCATTCACACATCTATCAATTTTCTATCTCAAAATGTATATAACAGCTGTAGAACTGCTAAGATTTGATTAGCATAACAGTCATGTTAACTAACATTTTTCCTTCTCTTCTCTTTACAGTGAAAGAATCGTGTCTTATTTTACTACAAACCATACCCGCCTCCATTGATCTGGAGATCTTTGAGCGTACACTAGTGAATAAATTTCCCGAGATTGTTAGCTACCATGATCTGCACATCTGGCAGCTGGCCGCGCACAGCTATGTGGCCACCATACACATACAGTTCCAGAATCCCAAGCTCTATTTGAAGATAATTGAGCAGGTGCGTGCCTATTTCCATGAGCAGGGCATTGCCGAGGTGACCATCCAACCGGAATTCTCATCGGCAACCAATAGAGATGCCTCAGCATCCCTTGAGTGCCTTATGCAATGCCAGGCGGCCGAGTGCATTGAAAAGGTTTGCTGTCGCGACTCGCGCTCCGATCTGCGTGAGGTCAGCAGCAGTCCAGATGGCAGCAAATCACCCAAGGCCAAATCCTGCGCTGAACTGACCACCGTTGTAGTCGCGAAACCCGAAGAGCTGAACGCGGCACAACTCATGCATGGACAAGAGAAGGAGACGTTGACCCCATGTACATCTAGCGTATCTCTGCCTACAGAGGCAAGCCCAACTGATGCCAAAGGCTGTTGATCGTCCATAATTGATATAGTCATAGGGATTTTACGATTTTAACTAGACCTTAAGCTTATTCTAACGATTTCTACTGCATTTAGGCTAATTTACTACTTAATTTACTAAGTTAGCTACGCCTGAACATTTCAAAATTTTTTTAGACTATATAGAGAGAGATATAGCATAATTGCAGTATTTGCCATATACAAATTTTGAAAACAATAATTTTTGAACGTGAGACGCTTAACTAGTTTTAAAAGACAACTATAAGATATATATGTATGTATGTGAATGTATAGAGTGTAAGATTGATATATAATATATGTATTTGTACATTTGATTTTAACATTTTCTATATATTTATACAAAAATATGACTATAGTAGGTAAACTGGTTCCGTGTTTTTGAGTTATTCATTTCAAATAGACATCGTCGGCATGCAGACTGCTTAGGCAGTGAAACAAAGTCCACATAAGATCCACACGCACACACAGATTGTAGGTAAACAATAAGTTGATTTTTATTCTATTATTTGCCACAGCAACGATACCGCGTATCAGACAGGTCAGTATGATAAGGCTTGATACAGTCAAAAAGGGATTTTACGCGGCTTTTGCAACGCCGCCTAGCAGATACTCAAGTGTAAAGAGCCGTATAACGAGAGCCAAATTGTTTGTGGTCGCATAATCGATCATCTGTTCGTTATCGTCCGTTGTGTGCCATACGCTGGGAAAGGGAATGGGAATTAAATGTACAACGGGCACATTGCGCCGCAGAAAGGGTATGTGATCGTCCTCCACTTGGCTGTTCCGCAAGGCCTGCGGCTGAAAATATCTGGATGGATCGTGCTGCACCACTCCGCTGCTCATATACCGTTCAAAGAGGTGCTGCTGCGACAGACGTGTTTCCAGATCCACCAAACGCATATACCATTGCTCCGTATTGGGGAAGAAACTGTAGAAGGAAGGATCCGGCGTACCCAGCAAATCGAGTAGCACCAACATATCGATGCGATCCAATTTGCCCTCCTTCTCCCAGACCTTGGCCAAATGTCGGGCACCATATATGGAATCGGTTGGACCCCAGTCCTTAAATGCTTCCTCACCGTCGAAGAACAACAGCATCAAACTAAGCTTAGTGCTCTGGAATGGCTTAAGCTTCTCCTGGAGCACCTTGGCCAAATTCAAGAGCATGGCACAGGGCACAGCGGAGTCCGTGGCACCCACAAACTCCTTGCCCGGCATATACTTGCTGTCATAATGGCATGCCAACACCAAGAATCGCTCAGCATTGGGATTCAGTGTAGCTATAATGTTGCTGAAGTGTAAATTGCCCATAATGGGCGCTGTGTCATGAAAGTTGTCCAGCTCCACATTCCAATCCAAGTCGCGCAGACTCTGCACAATATATTGACGAACGATTCCATGATTTGGTGTGCCCACAACTCGTGGTATTGATATATTCTTAACAGCTTCCTTCAAATGTTGACCGTCTGATAGGTTGCTGTACTCCAGTAAATGCGCGTCCGAGAGTTGGCTGGGATTGTAGACTATCTGAAATTGACAAAGAATATACACTTGTCACTATTCACACTTGTGTCAACATCTGTCGGATTTTTGTTCTTGCAGCTGGTACCTTATTGCGGCCAACAAAAGAATCTGATGATGCTGGTGATGTGGCTATAGTTGTCTGCATAAGCAGTGTAGCGATAAAAGCTGTATTTATACAGCTAAACCATAATAAGTGTGCAAATCGGGACAGCGGCATCGTGTAATTGCAGTTGATACGTGGAGAACTTTTGATTCAATATGTCTTACAGGTGGTCGCTGACACTGAGCCAATGTGCCATATGTGTACAGGGATATGTATGTGTAGAATGTGTTCTGCAGTAAACTGAAGTGAAGGCGTTCAACTTCATATTCACACTAAACATTTTACCATATTTCATTCAAAACCGTTTACTAAACGGCTAAAGAACAGAAACAAACAATATCTACGGCGTTGCCACATTACTACCGCATTGTTAACAGAGTTAGTGAATTACCATTCGCCCTCTGCTCACACTTAACAGAATTCACCACAGCTGTTAAGGAAAACAGCATTGCGCATCTCTAACGTGCAACTTTTTTTATTTCACTTGCTTATTATAAGTTATAATAGGACCTGTCAAAATGACAGGTATAGGCGCCACAACTAATAAATAACCGAAAAACATTTTTGATAAAAGTCTGCTTTTTTAGCGTTTCATATGTTGCAGTATCTAGTACTCACCACATCGCTACGCTCGAATCTAGCACCCAAGTTGTAAATATATTTCGTTTGTTTGGGCAACAGTTTTTTGATAGCGTCCGTCCAGCCGTAGTTGCGCACAATATTCTTGCCCCAACCGTTTAAGCCTCGCATTTCTCTTCCAATGTATAGTACAGATTGTATGTAAGAAGCCACCAGCAGCTGTTTGATAGACAAACCCAAATGGACTTACAATGTTTGCGCGTGTTTTGTTATCGGGAATTATGCAATAAAACTTATAGGCACGGCACATGTATGTACATGCATACATACGTATATAGGTCAACTTTCACTCACACTCACCACAAGGCCACAAAATAGAGATGCCCAATATTTTCGTTTGGATAGTGTGTAATTAGTTTACTTAACGCTAATGCTTATAACAAACGAACGCAGCGAAAACATAAAACGTTGTAATTGGAAATGATACATATGGAACAGTCGCAATTGTTGCTCTTTTGGAGTCGATGCCAGTTAATCTTCTTTGGATGCTTTTGAGCCACCAAAATAGGCTCGATAGATATAAACGCCCAATGAAACGTGCAGTGCGGCCACAGCGCCCACCGCAGCAGCAATGTTCACTTTTACATCTGACATGGTGAAGAAGCGTTCCAGTACGAAGCCCTTAAGTACGAAAAATGTCACCACGGGCAGGAATACTATCAGAGAGCAGTAGAAGAGGACCACCTTAAAGGCGCTGTAGTCCTGAGAGTCCTACAAAATGATTACATGTCAAGCAAATAAATAACCGGCAAAACGGGGTCATTGTGTTTACATACATGTGAACGCTGTTTGGCTAGTTTCTGTTGGTTGGCATCACTTGCACCTCCAGTGGCCTTCTTGCTTTTGTTGCTCATTTTCGGTAAATACTAAAAGTAAATTAATTTGACAAATCAAAATATTTATTATATTTGTTGTCTTGTTTTCTTGACGTGCTAATCACATGATACTTTGGGAATCTTATCGGCAGGGGCCTATTGTAATCGAGTATTTTTTGATTAGGTGGCAACGTACCGAAATTTAATAAATAAAGGTTTGTGTTGAATAGCTGGCTGACTCTATCAGATATGATAAATAAATAAACAATTCTAAGAGTTAATTTAAATAAATTTTAAATTTTGTTCAAACAAATGTTGTACAACCAATTGTGAATAAAATATCGATACATTTTTGATACATTACATTGCACAGTAAATATATCGATTTATCGATTCATATAACCATTTGTATTTATTTTTAACAATTGGCGTCAGCGTCTGTTTCGATTGGTGCTTGCGTGCGCGCGTGTGTTAATTAAGCTTGTATTTGTTTTTTCCACCATTTCGCTAATGCTGCTATTTTGAAGTAATTAACTCACAGAGAGTGGCTCGTTGCAGTTGTATAGACGCCGCCGGCAGCGGTGCACGTACAGTCGAATAGCGAGTGTCGTTCAATACACAACGCGTTTGTTGTTTGCTTGTGGATTCGTGCATTAATGTGTGCGTGAGTGTATGTGCGCTTAATACAATATATTCTTGGGAAATTTCCACTGCGCACCGATAGCATCAGCGATGGTATTGACAAATTTCGAGTGCTGGGCACATGGTGATTCTGCGCCTGTCCATTTCGAAAGTGGACCGTCGCCGCGCCATTCACCAGTGGTGGATCCCTTCAACGCACGTGTCGTCTCACACATTGCTACCGCATCGAACGGCTACTATGGCTATGCGATTGTAAACAATGCAGTTGCCGCTTCGGACGACAACAACAACAGCTGCAACAACAACAACATACAGGCAATGCAAATGCAAGTGAACGACAACATTGGGGATGACAGTACGCAAGCCGCTGACGCTGCCGCAACAGCACGCTGCAAGAAGCGCTGCTTTGCAATGGGACACGAAAAGTTGGACATGGAGATGGACAACTTGACGGCCGTCAAGCGATGCCGTTTTGATGATGCCGATCTGGTCGCACAGTATTGCAACGGTAATTATGCGCATAAATCAAATTATAAATTAAATGCTTACATTTAGTGCATAACATATTTTTGCGGTTGGCCTTGAGCTTTTCACACCGCACAGCAACTAAAAATGTGCGCTCTCTTTGACTGCCGCATGCGATGGAAAACATTTCGTAAATTGTGTTACAAAATTCGATTTTGTAACTTGTTGGCAACGCTTTTGTGCGGGCCTATGTATGTGCTTATTTTTTCGTCTGCCATTTTTCTGGGCCATGCTTATCAGAAATTGTTTTCATTTATTGTTATCTGAAGAGATTCTAATTTGGCAATTGGGTCACAACTGTGATACCCTAGCTCTGTTTAGAAATGTTCGCCAATTCATAAAATATAATAAACAGAAATATGCCAACAAATGCATATGTGTGTATATAGGGACGTAATCTAAATATTTAGTAAAAGTTTTAATCGTTGCAAATACTTTGGAATTCTCTATTATAGGGTATTTCGGTTATCTCTGTCAATTTTTTATTATATTTAAATATAATTAAGATTCAGCTGATAAAACAAAACTGTCAACCTAGTTTAATAACCTCAAGTGATAAGCCGATCCATATTTCTTAACTAATATATGTATATGTATGTATATAAATTTATAATATAGCACCTATTGACCCTATGAGCAATATGACTGTACGCTTACCGGCAGAAAGATTTCAAACATATATTGAGATTATATATGCATATATACATACATAAATATGTATATGTGTATACATTTATAGCAAAGAATATATATCGTATATAGATATTTGTACAGTTGGGTTTATAATTTACCTGCTATCGCTGTTTATGACATCATTGTAAACGTCTAAAATAATCGAATTGACAGTGATCAATTATAAAATACCCTGTATAGAGAATTCAAAATTTTGTTTTCGAAAATTGAGTGCAATAAATAATTTGAATTCAGATAGTTTAAAACTTAAAAATATTTGTATCTTTCAATATATTTCAATGCAGCCCAGTTCATATTTGTTTAACTGCAGGGTATTTAATTTAAATGAAAATTTCAAGTTATCGCTGATTGCTCGACCCCAACGACAAGCTTGGATCTATATTTATTTATAAGGTCCGTTTTTCAAGCTCCTCTATCAGCTGTTATATAGTTCATAATTTGTTATTTAATTGTACAACTAGGTTATCGCTTACGTTTAGCTAAACAACATGCTTTATAGGTGGCGATCTTTACCTGTTATCGCTGACAACGGCGCAATCAGAGCTTAGTTATGGCAGGGGGAACGGGAGGTATTAGGCCGATAACCAATGGCAGCACTGCTTGTCGCTTTGCAGTCGCTGTCGCTGTCGCCGTTGACGTCGCTGTCACTGTCAACGCTGCTTACAGTATTTACCGGCTATTTATAAATGAACCGTAATTGGGACATATCGGCGCGAACAGCGACGCCGACTGCAAAGCTAACGTCAGCATTTGGAAAATGCTGAAAACGCAATTCCAAATTAATAAATTAAACTGAATATAGCAATTTGAACTTTTTCCATATATGTGTATATGAATTCTGTTACACAGACACACACTAATGTGTTCCTCTTTAAACAGATTTCTTTTCGATGCCCGCCACACAAATGATTGGCACGCAGGCCTGCCTAATGGACTACGATAATGATGTGCAACAACAGCAGCAACTGCAGCAGCACCAGCAACAGCATGAACAGACGCAACAGCAGCAGCAGCATCAACATCAACAGTCAACGCAGCAGCAGCAGCAGTTGTTGCATCCACGCATCCATCAACATTATCAAGGTCATTTGCATCGCGCTAACCGTGATGTGAGTCGTTGCATGATGTCGCACATGATCTAGATACATGCATATAGCCTCTATTTATATGTTTATATGTATATGTATATATATATATGTATGTATGTGTGTACAATCTTTGTATATAGCACACAGACTCACAAACACAAACACAACATGCAACAGTTCACCGACTCGTCTCTCTGTCTGTCACCGCAAGAGTATAAACAAAATATTTCCATTTGCCGCCGTATTTGCTAATATTAAATGTATATCCAAAAATTTGCATATTACTCATACAGAACAACACATATAAACACATACTCACGCACACACACACACAAAATCTGTAGAAACTGTCGGCGTGCCAACATCGCGTATACTTAATGAACAAATCAAATAAGCAATAGAAATTAGCCAAAGCAATTGTTAAAAATATCCACATTTAAATGGCAAACGTATCAATTAATCAATCAATCAATAACATTTATATATGTATATAAATAACTATACATATATTTGAATACCTATTGTGTTTGTATACATATATCAAGTGCATTGTTTTATATCGCCGCATTGTACAAATAACAAAAAGAAAAAAGTGAAGAAATAATTGTATCAGTACTCGCAACGAAACGGTTTTGAATCTACTTAATGTACTTAAATTGAAAATGAACATTTAATAATTGAATTATTATGAAAAACGTTGCAATCAAATTAACTAACACTTAAGCAATATCCTAATAAAGTCTAATCTAGCTGTAAGTTAAATTGGCACAAGCTTTGCAAGCAACAGCCCTTTCACAAAGTGTTTGCTCTACGATTTTTTATGGTGTGCAGTTTGTTGTACCTAAACTCAAACTACACGTTTGCTTTTTTTCTTTTAACTCCAATTTTCTTATTTTGCTCAAACTAATTTCCTTCTCATGGCGGTTCGAGACCATGGAAGAATTCTCCGCTCCTTTTTTCTATTTATTTCTTATATTCCTAAAATTCTCTCTTTTGTTACTTTCGTCTGATCATCATTATGATTGTGTTTTCCCAACATCTCTTATAATTTATGAAATGTGCAATCCGAAATTCACTATTTAATTCGAAATTTATTCGCTCATTATGAAATAAATTTAGAACTTATAATCTGAGTTATATATCATAAATAAAGAGACGTTATTGTAATCAGCCTAATTCCTATGGAATGATCTTTTATGACTGAAGTTAGTATTCGGAATATTATACTCCTTATATTTTTATCTTATCTTTAATCTTTTTTTCCTTGTTGAAAAAATTCAGTTTCAATTGCTATTTTCCAGGCCAATACAAAATTTTAATTTATGCAACCAAAATAGAATTTCAGGAAGTTTATGCAGTCCTTTTTTAGCTTTGCATTCCTAAAATCTGTTGGAAAATTTGTCCTGTACCAATTGAAATGAACTAATATTTGGAAAAAAACGATTCCTTTTTCCTAAAATCCTTTTGAAAACTAAAAAATTAACAGTTGTACTCGGTAAAAATGTAAAATGAACAACATATCGCTTATCTACTCACCGATTTATGCTTATTTTACAGGAATATATTCCAGTACTTTTTACCATCAGCTCGAAATCCAAATACTAATAAATTCTGTACTTAGTTTAAGTCAGATTTATATTTAAAAAAATCAACAAACACTTTGTGAAAGGTTTTGCTAACTAAAACAGTTCGGAGTTGGGAAAACCTTAATTTAAAAAAAAAAAAAAAAAAAAATTAAATAAAAATTGAAAAATAAAACTGATAGAAGAAAACCCTCTTTGCTCTCTGCTCGTTTACAGACGGCCAACGACAACCTAAACAGCCACAACAACCTGAAAAATTATGCAATACCTTAGAGTCCCTAAATGATATACTAGAGGCTAAATGTGAATCCAAATTGAAAGATGAGGCAGCCGATCTGTTTATAGCCACACATGGCGGTTGTCTTTATCACTACAATGATGCGGCCGAAGAGTTTGAGATCTAACACATTAATTGTCGTACGAAGCACTATATATGTATTTATACATAGAACCTTAACTAACCATAATGCATTGTATAACGTAGTCTAAGTAGATAGTAAGACTTTGAACATAACACTAAATGAATTTTTATGCAAGTCCCAAATACAAAAGGTGCTTAAATTTACTTAAGTGAAGTGTAATAAAAGAGTTAAGCCCCTAAACAAATATATAATTGAATGTGAAACATTTCAGCGTGGCTTTTTTTCAATGATCATTGAATAATTTTAATTAAATATATATTCTATATATATATTTAAGTTATTAAGTCCTGTAAAATCCAAATGGGATATATTTATACTGTATCGAAACGATGTATTTTATATTCTCTTTATATTTTTCGATAACTCATCCACTCGCTTATCGATAAATGGAGGGTGAATAAATGCTGTGGTGAATATAGAGATTTGAAATATTCAACCTATGAACGAATTCGGCAATGAATTGCCCATAATAGAGACACAGCTCAATTCAAGAAAACAATACTCCAAAACTATTCAATTCTTCTAATTTCAGTTTTATTAAATTGCTTCTGTAAAAGTTCATAGTGTATATTTGCTATATTTTGTCATTGTGTACATAATGAATTGAACAAATTGTACATTGAAATGCTTTTAAATGCCATTAGAATCTTATTTGATGGTGTGGAATACTTTGTAGTTGCAGATAAATGCTGCTCTTAAATCGTAAGCGTTTGCCGCTCTCCGTTCTCCACATTGATGTAGTTCTCCTGCACATCCTTGACCATGAAGTCGACCAGGTTGTCCAAATCGTACTTGTGCTGCCAGTGCCAGTCGCGACGCGCATCCGAATCATCGAACACCTGCGGCCAGGAATCGGCAATGGACTGCCGGCTGTCCGGCTTGTAGGTGACATGCAAATGTGGCACGTGCTTGCTCAGCTTATCCACCAGCTCCTCAGGCGTAAAGGACATGGCCGTGACATTGTAGACGCGTCGTTTCAGCTTTTCATTGGGCGCGCGCATGAACTCCAGCAGAGCACTACGGAGAAATAATATATAGAGAGAGCTCTAGTCAACCTATAGATCTCTGCACTTACCGCAGACAATCCTCAATGTACATCATGGGCAGACGTGTGTCTGGCCGCAGGTAGCAAGTGTATTTGCCATGCCGCAGTGCCTCATGAAAGACGGCAACGGCATAATCTGCATGATAGAGAGAGAGAGAGAAAAGTGAGGTTAGGTTGTCAGTTAAGATTATGAAGAGGTAGCTAGCTATACTCTTTCTAATATAGACTTTGATAGACTCAACTGAAGATCTACTTTTATTATCAAATTATCGTTGCATTATCAAGCAACAATTTCCTTTCCCCAACTAATGTCATTCCATATGAATATGCACTTTGTTACGCTACGTTTAACAGCAAAGAGTGTATGCTAATAAAACTATTAAATAATTTAATCAATTTAGTGCACTCTCTTTATGTCAATGATCTTAGCCCGATGTCGACTTACCTGTGGTGCCGCCGCCTGGTGGATCGCTGGAAATGACGCCCGGAAAGCGCAAGCATCTGAAATCCAAGCCGAACTTGTGATAATAATATTCGCCAATGAGCTCGGCGTGCACCTTGGATACGCCGTAAATAGTGCGAGGCCGTTGTATCTGCAAGAGAATGAGAGCAAGAGAGAGAACGAGAGCAAGTCACCATTATTGAACAAACTGAAACGGGAGCAGAGCTTTCGGCACTCACTGTAACGTTCGGTGTTGGATTGCGGGGACTATCGGGCCCAAAGGCGCCAATCGTGCTGGGCACAAAGATGCGCAGCTTATACTGTTTCGCCAGCTCGATAACATTGTGCACGCCCTCAATGTTGACCCTGAAGTTGGTTGGGTAAAGTTAGGTAATACCTGGAGCTAGCTGGCACTACTTGCGGCACCTACCTCACTGCGAGTGGCACATTCTGTTCACCCACTGCGCTGAGCAGCGCCGAGAAGTGAATGAGCCAATCGATGCGCTCGTTGACGACTATCTTCTGCAGACCCTTGAAGTCCAGGATGTCGGCAAAGATGTAGGGTCCATTCTCCAGCACCGCCTGGCTGGGCTTTATGATGTCCGAGAGTATGACGTTCTCGCTGCCGTACTGTGAGCGCATCAGCTTGGCGCACTCAATGCCCAGCTGGCCGAGACCACCTGGAGGCAGACAGGAAACGGAAGTGATTAGAATTGTCCCATCCATATATATATTTATTTGAATCCCTTCACTAACCGGTGATTAGAATTTTTGGCGGTCTGCTGGCGGGCACACGCTGATGCAGGAGACGCACCACCGGCTGCATCTGCCGCTGACTGGCCACCAGGCTGCTGAGGCACTTGCGCCACATGCTCTACTGGGTTACTACGGAAAGGATTGAGCGACAAGCGACACTGGACACTGGACACTGGACACCGGACCCGCAACGCCGCAACGCAGCGAGTTACAATATTCAACTGATTTTGAATTTCAGCAAATAATTTTTACGAACGTCGAGCATCGAATATAATTCACTATATGTTATACTCGCCTATTCGCGCACATATCGGGTGAGCATTCGGATTTCCATTCGCTAGTTGTCGACACTTGGCAAACACTCAATTTTCTCGTTTTTTATTTTCTCATTTTTTTGATTCATTATGAGACGTTATTGTTGTTGTTGTTGTTGTTGTTGTCACCATGGCAAAGATTTGCTCGGGCTTTGCCATTTATAATTCAATAAAAGCGAAAGCAGCACGCTGCCACCGAGAGGAGGCCCGCCAATTGACAATAACAATAACAATAGCAACAACAACAATAACAACAACAATCAAAGGAAAAGCAACAGCAGCAACAACAACAACAACAATTAACATAGTTTAGCTGCGCAAGTTTCCTTTTTGGAGGCAGGTCTATATCGCTATTTCGTGTGTCGGTTATGCAAAAAAACAAAAACAAGAAAATAAATACATGGAAGCATAATTTTACAGGGTGTTTTACATATGACAATGGACAGTAGATTGCTTTGATCGTATTTGTTACTTGCACAATTTAGAAACTTATCTACAATTATATGTAGTATATGTGTGTATGCTCACTTTATGATTACAGATTAATATACTTCTAGCCTTCTACGCCTAAAAATATATCCCCTATTTTGTACTGAAATCACGCCAGTGCTCTTAAGGTCTTTCACCTATATATATACTATAACACTGTTCGACTTCTGCTTTTACTACACATAATGGTTCTTGCTATGCTCTGACTATAATGCAAATTGCATTACTAATTTACAATCGTATTCTGGCATATCGTATTTTGACATCTCCATATTAATAAAAATTCCTATGCAAATATTACAAATTCTATACAATTGTAAATAAGTAGTAAGAAATGTAAATATATAAATTTTACAAGAAAACTATATAAAATTAATAAAAAATTTAATATTAGTAGTAGAAATTTAGATTATACTAAAAAGAATAACAGATATTATTAGTCATACTGCAATTACTACTACTTTTAAACTTTTTACTACTATTTCTCTACATACTATGGTTCTACTAATCATATAATAGTATTACAAATTTGAGTAGTTTTCTTAAAAAGTATTATACCTTATAATATAGTAGTAATATAGTATTGATCACGACTCTTTATTTACTATTATCTGCTACTCTTATATTATACTTATATTCTCATACCTAACTATTATATATGAGCTTACTACTATTTCACTTTCTACTACTATAGAACGGAGCGCCCATCGCGCTTCTGCTTTGCCTCTCTTCAGTAGAACTTTCATCTAAATGCTGTTAAAAAGCTCTGTTATTGTACAGTAAACTCAATTAACCTTGACAAATGAAATATGTAAATGCGTAAGTCTGCTAAGGGATCGAGAACTCAATTTAATATAATTAAGTGTTGGGGCAAGGGCCTCTAAATGGAATCGGTCCACATGCTTATGGTTCACACTGTGGAAAAGCGTGTGCTACACAATCTGATAATACATTGAACTTGCACTAATTTTATAGCATGTACTGCAAATTGTTATTCGCAGGGGTTATCAGCATACGGTATGAAAAAACATATAGACTATATTTAAACGAGCGTATAATTGTTTTGCGTTTGAGCAATTCAATTATAGAACATTAGAATACGATTTTCACTCTTCAGCCTTGACAATCCTTAGTTGACGTAGTTGTGTTTTGTGCTTGGAAAATATGAACATAAAAATAAGTACAAATTATGTAGAGACTACAAATACGTAGGCGTATGATTTTCTTCTGTGAGAACTACAACTAACGCGCCAGACAGCTGGCAAATATAATTGGATATAAGTCTATCGCATAAATGTTTAAAAAAGAAATATTGTCTGCCTCTTACTCTTGCTCAATGGGCGCCACATATTGGGGAAGTGTTATATGGTCTTTCTTTGGTCCCTGTGCGCATTCCAGACATCTTGGGCAGCCAAGCGATGCCGCAACTGGAGCCAGATTTTTATGTAACTCCCATAAGGAGACAGTAATAATGATGACGTTACGGCAGCAACAACAACAACCACGAATAGAAAAACTAAAACACGTGAATCAAGCGCTTTATGAGGCCTTTAATTTAATTTAGCAAAAGTGAGCCGAGCAGAAAGAGCCCCCTAAGATAGCGTGAGATATCGGGCTAGGAAATGTACGACAAACGGTTAGAAATGAAAGTGAAATGAGCAACAGGGCTGAAACAGAGCTAAGAGCATAAACATGGCTTGGTTCATGGCACGAACCAATTAGTTGGCTTTAAAATGAGGTTTGTAAAATTCATGGGACATAGATTTGGGCGAAAATATTTGAATTTGTATTTTTTTCTATATTCTTTATTAATAATCTTTCATTTGGAAATATACAAAATATTTGAACATTTAAAAAATCTGTTCAATTAATGTTTCATAGCTCTTGCCACACTTTAGCTCATAGCCTATAATTATGTTCATTAAAATTTAATTGTACAGCTTGTAGTAAAAGCTTGTCAGAAAACGCATTCATATAAATAATAGAAAACGGTTTTTAATTGCTAAAATCCCAGCTAAATTTCCAACATCGAAGCTCTAGTATTTACATTCCAACTGACTTTACTACATATTCATTCCACATGTTCATTTTGCGCAATTTTCCCCAATCAGAATAATCTTCAAATAATATCCCAACTCAATGCCAAACTTCTGCCAAAAGTCAGCAATTGCTTCTGGCCTTCGTTGCTGTACAAGCAATTTGTAAACTTAATTTGTTAATTTCACTTGCAATTTCAATATCATCTTAAGCATAAACAACCTCGCACCGACAGCAGCAGCATGGCCAGCCCGCCAGCCAGCCAGCTTCGACCCCTGTAGCCTGGTCACAGTTCAGGTATCAACCACGTTCCACATACGATCCACAAACGCTGTGAGTCAAGTTAACTGTGTGTCGCGTCTTGTGCGAGTGAGAATCAGCCAAGTGTGGCGCCAAATGTGCTCCGATATTGCAGAGGCAGGAAGCATTCGCTTCTTGGCGCTACTCCCCCGCATTCCAGCCAATGCTGAACGCTCAAAACAAAACACACAAAACATACAAAAAATTAAAAAAAAAAAAAAAAAAACGTTTGTAGAAATCTTGAGTAATCCGTTGGCTTCGCATAACGTTTTGAAAACAGTTTTAACGCGCATTCCAAACGAGACGGTTCGCCTAGTTCGGCTCCTTACAAATAAACGTCGAAGCTTTAGTGCATTTTTAATTAAATTGCAAAAAGTTTACAATAAAAGCAAAAGTGCGCTTGAAAGTAAAGCGAAAATTAAGAGAGAAAAAAGAAATTCGTGTTTATGTGAAGGCTATGAAAAGTTAACAAATATTTCAAAAGTGTTTAAATCAAATATTTGAAATCAAAATAATAATTAATTTAAACATCAAATCATACACGGATATATTGGATACGCTCTAATTGGAGTAAGCTAGTTGGAAACAAAATATTTGTAGTCAGACAAAAATCCTTGCCTGTTGTCATATACTACCCGACAATAGAGGGCGCCAGGCAATGCCTGCCTTGCTTTGACTTTAGTTCCTTTTACTGCCAATGGATGGCGCCATTATGATGAAATTTTTGCTCTCATATTTCTCATATTTTGTGTCTTATCTCGCTTTGCAAATCTGAAGCTCTGTCGCATGAATTCCACACAAAACACAGTTTTAGTGTAGTACAGGTAAATTCAAAGAACTAACAGTTATTTAATTAGGAGAGACTCAAAAGAAATCAGAGCAAAAATGGTGAAACTGTCGCGTCGCAGCTGGAGCTCCAGTTGGAGCTGCAAACAGACCTTCAAGTCACACTTAGTTGCGGCAGGCAGGCATCTCTCGGCAGCTCCCAGGTGTACAGGTGCACAAGTGTACAGGTGGTGCGCCAGCTCTTAGAGCTGAACAGCAGCTGGAAGCCAACGAAATTACAGACAATGATGAAAACGACAATAATTTCAAGGTTCGTTTGATGTAAGCTCGGCGCGCATGCGTACAGAGCGACGCTATGGAGTGGCAAAGAGGAGGTCTACTCTAACAGCAGTGGCAGCGGCAGCGGCAGCGGTAGCAGCTCTTCAGACCGTTTCACGCCCTGCCTCAGCCACAACTTCTATTTTTCTACTATTTTTCTATTTTTTTCTGTTTCTGTTGTTAAATGATTACAAAATTTTGTTGAAAAGCCATGTTACGCTTCTCGGCGCAAAAAAGTTTCTTTTTTTTCTGTTGTTCGCTGGAGTTGCGCAGCTACATCGAGTCTATGGCTAGACATAGGTATACCTGATAGCTAACAGGTAGCCCTGGATTTTAGATATGCATGTTAAGAGCTTTTTAGGCGATTGCACAAGACGTGGTAAGACTTCCTCTCAAATCAAAGAGCTGAAGCGAGATATTTGAATAAAATTTTGTGTATATGAAATGTCAACTAATTAAAATTTTAATAATTTATAAATATTGGTTAAAGACCTGGACATTTAATATATATTTAGATTGCAAGAGTTTAAGTAATCAGGCAATGCATTCTTAATCTTATCTAATCTTATCTAAGAAGAGCCCCAATAAACTAGCTACAGATATTTTTATTAGTTATTTATGTCTGCTCTCATATATAGATCAATAACAATTCAATCGATCCATTAGCTTAGCTGCTTAACGCGCTTCGTAGCCATTGATGCGGTCAACAATTAGATCGTTGACCAGTTCCTTCATATTCTTGGCCACAATAAAGTCCAAGTGATTGAAGCTCTCGAGGGGCACACGATGATCCTCAGCCAGGTGGGTGAACTCGGCGACCAAAGTGTCCACATCCTCTGGACCGCACAGCGCATCGTTTTGACTCGAATAGGAATGCGTCTTGGCCGTAATTTTGCTCAGGTCATAGTCTGGCGGCAGATCCTGGCCATAGAGGTCACGATTCTTCTTGGTGCCCCAGTCGTACTGGCGGAACTCGTGCGAGGTCGACAGCTGCAAATAGTGAATGCCCTGATTACTGGAAGAGCCACCTGGATGCGTCTTAATCAAGAGCTGCATGGAAGTCTGCCGAGAGAAAAGAATGGGATTTATGGAATATATAAGAGAGTTTGGGATTACGCTGAGCCCTTACCAGATTAATGTTCTCATAGCCGCCATTGGCGAACATCAGGAATCCGTTCTTGCAGATGGACTCGTAGGGACTGCCGCTGCCGCAGCCGTTGTCCGCCAGGCGATTGACTAGATTGTTGTACGGTATCAGCTCGGTGTCCACCAGCAGCTGGTTCCAAATGCCGCCAGGTGTGCCCACCAGTGGCCCAAGCAATCCGAAGACCGCGGAACGGCCGTGCGCAAAGAATGCGCATGGAGCCAGCAAGTGGCCCGACTTGATCTTCGCATTGTACTCCGGTCGCTCGGACAAGAGCACCAGGTACACCGTGGTGCCCTGCGAGTGGCCGGCATAGTGCAGCTGCTCGTGCTGCGTCTCCTCCAGAATGTAATCAATCATGGCAGCGATGTCAATGGTGCCAATCTCATGCCAGTCGAAGTGCCAGAACCTGGGATGGTTCAGCGAGATTTGCTCGTTGGCGCGCGAATAGATGTTGCCACGTGCATTGCCCAGCCAGACATCGTATCCCGCGTCGGCCAGCAGGTAGGCCAACGAGTTGTCCGGCCCCGAGCTCAGCCAGCAGTCCGAGTTGCTGAACAGGCCATGCTGCAGCAGCACCGGCGGCCGCCTCGCGTTCTGGTTGCCCAGCTTGTGGGAGTAGGGAATGCGAAAGAGTTTCAGCACGTAGCCATCATCGGTGACCACCCTATGGGCCTCGGCTGGATAGCCATGGGAGCGTATACGCTTATCCGAGGGGATCATATCACGCAAATTTAATTTGCTATCAGTGAGTGCCTGGCTTAAGGCCAGCAGAAGTGGCAACAGGTAGATCAAAGCGCGCATTGTAGAGTCTAGAAGGAACCTCTTCGCTCTGACTGCGGCAGTCGAGTGGGTCACTTATATAGCCACGGCAGTGACAGAGGGAGAAGAGGGGAGGGGGGAGTGCGCCAAACTCTCCAATCAACTAATGAATTCAAATCGATCACAGCTGATAATGGCCAAGTTAAGATTACCGTAGATTTAAGGTTGGGGTGGAATATTTTACTTGACTGGGGTGCGAGTCTTGCGATCAATTAACTATTTTTAGCAACAATTTATGTACACATTTCAACTGATTTATAATCCACAAATTCTAAAATATCATTATGAAAACAACAATTCTTTTCGCATTTTTGGAAGGAAAATAAGTTAAGCTACAAGTACCGGCAGGTGTTTACCTCTATTATGATTATAATTCGCCCTAGATTAAAATGAACATATATTAACAAACTGTCATTAATACTTTAAGGCATTCTAGACAGCCTGGTCGTATTAGTTAACAGTAACGGTATCTGTTCTAATCTATTATATTTTGTTATAATGTGGCTTCCAGACTTTTGATACTATTTGTTTATAATAATTACTATATAATACATGTGTGTGGATCGTAATATTACTATTACTATGCTTCATTGATGTTGATTCTTGAATATACGATATAAACGGCAAAATATATATATTTGAATAATATGTAGATTAATTATAATCAATAGAAAATAACTGAAAAGGAAGTTTTAAATATGTGGATTTTTTTCTTATAATATTTTAAAATATATTTAATATTACTAAAAAGATTTTATAAATATTATTTACACATATTCTGTGAGAATAATATAATAATGGAAGATTTTTAAATAATATATAAAAGAATAATAATATAATAATAATAATAATAATGCATAAATAATATTTCAAGTTTTATTTTAATTATAAGGTACATTATAAAAACTGAACCGATAAAAGTATTAGAATAAAACATAATCTATTTATTCAATGAAAAAAAAAAAACAACATAGTTGATTAGCAATTGATAATTATAAGTACTTTGGTACTAATATTATTATAATTCCTTTCTTAAGTAGTGCTAGTAACAAATACCTTTAACTGAAGTCAGAGCAGCATCCATTTCCATTGGGCTTTCATTACTCTTATATCCCCTTTGAATTTCTTATATTGATTCCATTTGTTGCAGAGCTTCAAGCTATGTGCCAGTCAGGCATCAATATAAACCCATAATCGAAACGTATGTCAGGATGCTTTTACTGCCGATTCTACTGTTATATGCCGGCTGGACGGGGCTAGTGCGTGCTGACAGCTGTCCGCCCTCGGAGGCCATCCTGCCCTGTCGCTGTTCGCTGCGCGGCAAGGAGATACAAATATGGTAAGTAGATGCAGCTGAGAGACTCACCTGGCTAAACGGCTGTTTGTGCAGGTGCTCGCACAGCAACTTGCCACAGATAATGGATGGCCTGAAGGCCGTGGAGCGGAATATCAAGACCCAAATCGATGAGCTGGTGCTGGAGAACAATCAACTGCCCGCGCTGCCGGGTCGCTTCTTTGGCAATCTGCAGATCGTGCGGCTGATGCTGCGCTACAATAGCATCGAACGGGTCTCCAATGGCTGGCTGAACGAGCTGGAGAACAGCCTGGTGGAGATATTCATAGTGGAGCCACAGCTGCGCAGCATCCCGGCCGAGAGCTTGAACGGCATGATCAACATGCTGGCCATAACCATACAGAGCGACGAGCTGAAGCACTTGCCCGACTTTTCGGGCCTCCTCAGCCTGACCTATGTGAGCGTGCAGAGCGCATCGCTGACGGAGCTGCAGCCGCACAGCTTCCGGCATCTGCCCAAGTTGCAGCACATCCACATCACAGGCGGCGCGGGTCTGACGCGCCTGGAGGCGGGCCTGTTCGATGGCTTGATATCCCTCAAGAGTCTGGATCTCAGTCGCAACGGTATCAACTGGATTCACCTGCGCGCCATGACGCGATTGCCCAACTTGGTCAGCCTGAAACTATCGTATAATCAGATCAGCGATGTGGGCATGATTGGGCGCATTGTGAAGGACCTGGAACACTTGAAGAAGCTGCGCCTCGATCACAATATCATAAATGTCATCGAGGACGGCTCCTTTGTGGACTTGCCCAATCTCTCCGAGCTGCATCTCAATGACAATCGCATCACGGAGCTGCAGTACGGCGCCTTCCTGCGCACCCCCCAACTGAAGACTATTCATTTGCACAACAATTTGATACGGCGCATACATCCGGAGTCGCTGCTGCAGGCCTCTGGCAGCGGCGTGGAGGCCGTGCACATCTACAACAATGAGATTGGCCATGTGGAGGCGCTGCGAGCGCTGCTCGACGCCTTGCCCACGCTGCGCTTCCTGGACATGAGCGGCAATCTGTTAAGCGAGCTGCCCTACGGGGCACTGCGTGGCCATGGCACGCTGGAGCAACTGCATCTGAACAACAATCAATTGCGCTCGATCGAGCGCGATGCTCTGATGGCCATGCCCGCTCTCCGGGAGCTGCGCATGCGCAACAATAGCCTCAGCTCGGATCTGCCTTTGCCCTTCTGGAATCTGCCGGGTCTCAAGGGCTTGGATCTCGCCCAGAATCAATTTGTGCGCGTCGACTCACAGCTGCTGGCTGGCCTGCCCTCGCTGCGTCGCTTGGATCTCAGCGAGAACGGCTTGGTCGATCTGGCTGCCAACAGCTTTCGGCACAATAGTCTCTTGGAAACGCTCAACATCTCGTCGAATGAACTGACCCACATCTATCCGGGCACCTTCATGCACTTGGAACGCCTCTTCGAGGTGGACGCCAGCTACAATCAGTTGACTGCTATGATTCCAGGTCTGCCTCAGATTGTGGAGCGCATCTCGTTGCGTGGCAATCGCATCTCATCTCTGCCCCCTGCGGGCAGCAAGTCCCTGCAGTTGCCCAATCTGCGCATGCTGGATCTCAGCCAGAATCTCATTGAGCAGCTGCCACGGCACGGCTTCCAGGCGGCGCCCGAGCTACGCGTGCTGAGTCTGGCGCAGAATCAGCTGCGTCTGCTGGAGGACACCTCGTTCATAGGCATACAGCGGCTGGAGCTGCTGCACCTGCAGGACAATCAGCTGAGCCAGGCGGATGAGCGTGCGCTGTTGCCGCTGGCGGAGCTTCGCAATCTCAATCTGCAGTCCAACAAGCTGGAGTCCATCACGGACAACTTCTTCTCGAACAACAGCCGGCTGGAGCAGCTGGATCTGTCCCGCAATCTCATCCGCACCATTTCGCCCACCGCCTTCGACAATCAGCGCTCGCTGGAGTATCTGGATCTGTCGGGCAATGCGCTGCTCGACATCTCCGTGGGTCTGGGCAATCTGCACAGTCTGCGCGACGTGGATCTCAGCTACAATCAGATCTCGCGCGTGCATGCGGATGTGGTCAATGCCTGGCGCAATGTCGTCGAGATTCGCCTGTCCAACAATCTCATCGTGGAGCTGCAGCAGGGCACCTTCCGCAACCTGCCCAAGCTGCAGTATCTGGATCTGAGCAGCAACGAGATTAGCAGCGTGCAGCCAGGCGCACTCAAGAGTCTACCGGAGCTGCAGGAGTTTGTGCTGGCCGACAACAAGCTGGTGGAGCTGAAGGACCACGTGTTCGAGGACCTACCCTCACTACTGGCCTCCCACTTTCAGTACAACAAATTGAGGTACATCTCGCCAGAGAGCTTCCACCACGCCAACTCGCTGGTCTTCCTCAACTTGTCCAACAATCACTTTCGCAACATGGAAAACATTGGACTGCGCAGCATGCGCAACCTGGAGGTCTTGGACCTCTCCACCAATGGCGTCAAAATGGTCTCCACAATGCCACTCAAGGCGCTCAACTGGCTGGTCGAGCTGAAGATGGATAACAATCAGATATGCAGAATACAGGTGGGTCTGCTCTAGTGGACTCTGCTCCATATACATTTCTCCTTTAAATATGTTTGTCTCTTTCAGGGCTCTCCCTTTGAGACCATGCCCAGGTTGCGCGTCTTGTCCATGCGCAACAATCAGCTGAGAACCATCAAGGAGCGCACCTTTAGGAATTTGAGAGGCAACATTGCCATACTCGATGTGGATGGTAGGTCTTAGACTACTTCTCCGGCTGTGCTCATTCCATGAACTCACATTCGCTTCTCTCTCAGGCAATCCCATCGAGTGCAACTGTGAGATGCAGTGGCTCTCCGTCTGGCTGCAGGAGACGAATTTCCCTTACCCCGGTCCAAAGTGCAAGGATGGTCGCCTGCTGCGCATGGCACGCATGGAGCGCAGTCTCTGCGCTGGCCTGGAGCTCTACAATGGCGGCGATAACAACGAGCGCACCGAGGCCAATCATCTGCCGCTGCTGAACGAGCACGGCGACGTGTTCCAGCGTGATCTGCCCGAGGAATTCAATGATGATTGCGACGCGTATAACGAGCGTCCGATGGTGGGGGATAGCGAATACTTTTACGAGCAGTATGTGGACTCCACGGATGTGCCGGAATCGACTAATGCGGTGGTCAGCAGCTCGCAGCGACCCAAGCCGACGACAGCAGCTAATCCCAACATAGATCTGAACAATACGCTGCTGCATACCAAGTACTTCAATAGGCGACCACAGCCGGCGGCTGGCGCTGGGTCTCCGTTCACCTTCTTTGGCTATCCGATACCCAGCCTGAGCTTGGGTCGCTTCTTTGGATTTGGGGAGCGTGGGCGTAAGCAGCGCACGGATCAGGATGATCCGATGCCAGCCACGCATCGCATGGCGCACATCAATTTGCCCAGTGGGCGTGGCAAGACGCGCATGTATCAGCCGAACAGCGCCGAGTTCGAGAAGTATCTGCGGGAGCAGCAGCAACAGCAACAGCATCAATCGAATGTGCCCAACGCTAGGAATCGCTATGGCGAAACGGAGTCGACCACCAGCTCGGGCGAGGAAGCCGCGAGCAATGAGAGTGGTGCCGCCACCACAACGGGCGTGTTTCGCACTACATTCCGAGAGCCGGCGAGCATTGAGCGTGGCGGCTTCCGACCCATTGTGCCGGCACACGTTGGCGGCTTCATGCCAGTGCATGATCCCCAGCAGCGCCGCGGTGTAGTGGAGCAGGTGAATGCCACGAGCAAACCACACCTGGAGCGGCATTTTGTGCCCATCGCCGTGCAACCAGAGCAGGCACAGCCCAGACCTAAGCCAACGAGCGGCGCCGAGAGCAGCGAAACGGCCACCTACGAAGTCACCGAAGTGACACCCGATATAACCACTCAAATGCCAATCGTAAAGAGCACCAGACCCATGACAACAGCTCGACCAACGTCATCCGCAACTACAACTACGACTACAACTAGTTCTACAACAGAGACGCCGATGACCAGTGCCTCCAGTGAGCAACAAACGGAGGATTCCCAGTACGATGATGAGGATCTGGAGGCGCAGTCAGTAACGCTGCTGCGTCCACCGAAACTCTATCAGCCAACAACAGCAGAGACCATACTATTGATACCGCCACCCGAAGAGCACGTGGCACAAATCAAAAGTCACTCATGGGTGACGACCACGACAGAAGCCATCACTGACTATAAGGCCACACCCAGCAGCGAGCAAGTGGCTGATGCGCCTGCTCGCGGTACTGGAGCCACTGGCGTGCGTACGCCTGGTGGACGTTCCACTATCACCAAGGTGTATACACCGCACCAGCAGCATCAGCAGCAATTGGTACAGCCCACAGCCGAGGAGTATCAGCGCACAACGCCCAGTGCGGACAATGAGAGCTTTGCCAGCGAGCAGCAAGTGATTTCTAAACAAGCCCAGAAGCGTACAGACACACTCCCGGATCTATCACAGGTCGCGGAGCGGACGGAGCGCAAGGATGGCATGGACTGGTACTATGAGAGCTTCAAGAAGAAACGAGATTTTACAAATCAAGCTACTGCGGTGCATACGCCTGCCAACAAGGAGGTGTTCTATGGCAATGTCCTGCCAGAATTGAATGGAAGCAGCAGTTGGAGTCAGCCAAGCAACCGATATATAATCCTACTGGCCTTCATCTTGCTGGGCAGTCGCTGATGAGGAACGTTGTTGGCAGTGTTAAACAGTTGTTTAAGTTGTTTTATAAGTTTATTTTTACAATTGATATGTATATTAATCTATGTTGTATAATAAAATTAAAACATTAGATTCATGAACATTCGCTGGGTCAACTAGGAGTGTACCTGAAAAATAATTATTAATAACAAATTAGTTTCACATATTATAATTGAAGGAAATGCAATTCTCGTATAGCAATCAGATGGTAGTGCATTGTCTGTAAATTTCAACATTATTGCTCTGATTTGCTATGTAGTTATCATCATTAGAAAATATATGGATTTTTAATAATAGATCGAATGCTTACCTTTCAGCAGGGGTTCGAATGCCCGCCTTTTTTCCAGCTTGCTCTCGGACAATTAAATGCGTACAGGACTAAAAGTAAATTTACATCAATTAGATTTGCCGATTTGCAAATAAAAGAGCTAGTTTTTTTTATATTATAATCAGATGGTAGTGCATGGCGTGCAATCAATATCAACATAATGGTTCTGAGTTAGTATGAAGATATCATCAGAAAATATAAAAAACGATCAGATATACAATTTAAAGACCACTTACTTTAACTTGTAGGTTATGTGTAACTTTCACGTACAAGAATCCACGAGCAACTAAAACGAAACAAATACATATGTACACTTTTATATTTAAGTACACTTTTACATTAGGTACAGCTAATTGTTATCAGTTGCTGGCTGTGGTTCTAGATATAATTCAACACAATTGCTCAGTTATTTAATATAATTTTTATCATCCTTGGAGCTAATTTAATGTTATTCCTGAGAGTTGCAGACTCACCTCGCATATTTATCGAATAACGTTGCGTAGAAAAGTTTCAAATTTCCAGCTCGACGCAAAAACCACGTGGTTCAAGTACATGCCTCAGTTCAGTCACCAAAGTCGAGTAGGCCAGCTCTCTCATCTTGCAGCCAATTAAAAAAGTTACAGTCCTCTAAAGACATTTTTTTAACGCTTTAGCAATTAATTGCAATTTATTTTAAAAATTGTAATTAAATTACGAAAAGCAGACCACACGCTGTCGCTGCTGAAAGAGATTGAAAGAGAACGATGCTGCCGGATGTTTTATTTTGTTGACAGCTATGTGCAGTGCTACCATATCAGTATTATAAACATACTCTGACAACTCTATACTATTTGGTAGCCCTGTGCGAGCTTGCCATATGAATTGGCGCAATTTTGGCAAACAAAACTAAACAAAATAAAAATAGTCTAGCACCGAACAAGGTAAATGGTCTAGTCAAGAGCAAATTCAAGAAATGAATACAGAGGTCTTCAAACACAATGGAAACACTTCAGTTGCAGCTCGATGACAGCTAATGTTCTCTATTGACTTTTGCAGCTCCAGCTACTGAGGCTACAATAATGACGACAACGACACCGACATTGCAGACGCGCATGGCACTAGCTGAAATACCCGATCGCCTAGAGGCACTACGTGTTGCGAATACACCAACAAATGCTAATCGCCGTACGCCTGATGAACCGACGCCGGCCACTACAGCCAACACGCCCAATGGTGGAGGCGGCGGTGGAGGACTTGGACTACGTGTGGACAATGATATGAATGTGGCACAGGCACAGGACTTTAGCTTCTCGCCGCTACCCTCACCAGATGAACTAATTATACGGCAACGTGGGCGTCGTCGTTTCACAACGACCTTCTCGCCGGACAAAGTCAATGGCGGTGTCAGCGGGAATAGTAGTTCAATACGCAGTCCATTTCAGCGTACGCCTACGAAGAACCTGCAATTGACTAGTGGCATGATATTGCGCAGTTCGCCACGCAAACGATTGACCATGGGCAGCACACCACCCGAACCTACACCAATGGAAACATATTCACCCATCAAGTTGACCCACACAAAGCAACAGCTATGGCCAGGCACGCCCATAGTGAAGAAGCAGAAAATGGACGATCGTCCCGTGGCACAAACGAACAGCGAGGTGCCATTGCCAACACTTCTGATGGGTCTTTCACATCAACAACTCATTGACTTGATAATGTGCAATATAAAACAGGAAACTGCGGTGGCCACACAAAGTGCTGAGGAAAAGATTCGCGGTCAGCTGCCAACACCAGACATTAGGTAAGTAATGTTTATATGAACTATTGACATATAACTTGTGCCTGAATATTTTACAGTTTGTTGGAGCAGGAGCTGCATTATGCCAAACGGCTCATATTTAAATCTCTGCCTACGTCGCGGCTGTGCAAGAAAACAGATGCCGCTGCCTACTCAAAGGCAGCCATCCACCTGAACGAGTTTAAGCGAGTGCTGCAAACGCAGGCGAAGCGTTTGCACGATTCCACCCACTGGGATGCTCTGGTGGACTATGTCAGCATGGCCTGGCAGTGTGTGGCGAGCACGCCCAACTGGGAGAGCAACTCCCACAATGCAGTGCGCAGACAGTGCTTCAAGCTGCTCGCCTGCTCATGTTATGCGGCTATCAAGCACGGTGGCATGCGGCTGGGCCAGACGAGACTAGAGACATTGGAGCGCAATTTGCGTGAGTGGTCCAAGGACTACGAGGATGTACTGTCCTGCGTGAATGCACTACAGCGTACGCTGAACAGCCGCACCAGCTTATAAAGCCAAGAGAGGTGGTAGACTTTAAAATAGACCTAAGACCGACTTGCTGAACTCGAGGTTTAGTGGACCGTTTAGACTTAAGTATGCATCTCCGATAAGCGAATCCATTTGCCATTTTTGTAGCGGCATTTCAAGTTGCACACACCTTGAATGCATTGTTTTAAATTTTGTTTATATTCTGTGTTTGTTTTAATTTTCTTCTGTTTACATTCTGTGCACCACACATCATACCCCGATTTTGTTAAATATACATAACCGAGCATGCGTCAGCCACAGTTAATTTAGAGATTTAAACCTAAACAAATATAATCATTAACAACATAAATACTATGTACATGGTTATGCATACATACATCATATATTTAGACATACACACTTATATTTATTAATGCTTAATTATATTAATATACAATTGCTCACCAAGTAAGTTTGATTCGTGTTTAACATTTTCAACTAAGTACACTTATAGATGGCTGGATAAAAACTATGTATATGACTATAACTTCGTTTCAGTAGATCGTACGCCACGCTTCGGCCCCGCCCAGAATCTTAAACCTAAGCAATATTAATGCCTTCTGCTGTGCCAATGCAGTAAACTTAGTATAGCCAGCAGGCAGCTAAGCACAGGTTGTGCCCTGCTTAATGGAGCACTCGAGATGCGACGCCCTGCAAATTAGAGAAGAAATTGCATTTATTTTTGAGTGTATTCAAATTTATAGAATGATTATGAATTAATTGCGAACTTTGTGAAAGAATTTATAAATGAAAAATGAAGGTTGGTAATGACTATGCCATATAATATATAATGTCATTATTATCATATATATAAAATATTTTTATCAGTGAAGCTTATTGAAAGCTCTATAACCCGATATAAGATTGCAGACTGCACTTATATTAAACGTCTTATAACAAATCTAAGAACTATAAATAATTTAATACTTCTGATAATATATAATATGTTGACAATGAGCTTCCCTGAAGTACCCTTGTGACGAAAAAATGTCTTATGATAACACATTAATCCTACTTCCGCTCAATAAGTTAATATTATATATATTCTCAAAATCACATGACTGATATATTAATCATATCATCTGGATTTTTCAATGCCAAATATGATTTTATTTATTTAGCAGCTTAACTCTTATTTCATTATGAGTACGCGCACTTAATATTTTGTTTATTTGCCTCGAACTGAAAACTTTGCAAGAGAATTTACAATAAACTTTGTGAAAGAATAATAAACATAGTATGTTAATTATCTTCAAAAATTTGATGATTTAAAACGATTCAATGATTCGTTGAGTTAGTTCAATTAGCATTATAAATTAAATCTAATTATCATTGATTTTATACGATTGCGCATGATGAAGATCATCTTGCAGGTCTATCCAGTACTATTTACATTATAAAATTAGCATTGCTTTGTTAATCTTCAACTGGGTGTGTATGAGTGGTGAGCGTTGGCTGCTGAGTGTTTATGTATACACGTTATACATATATAAGTATTTTATTGATCATTGATCTGCTGTGCTGCTGCTGTCCAAATACCAACTTGTTCCAACTCTTCCATAAACATTCCAATGGCACTTACACTCTCTGAGAAAAGCGGATACACAACAGCATTCCTTGACTTCCTCGAAGAAATAGCAAGAGCCTACCGAAGGCTTATAGATCTTCTCCTCCACAAAGCATTTATGTGCTTTATAGGGCAGACCCTCTGAAAGAAACAAATAAACATTTTAATTCAAATGTAATTAAATTTTGTATATCAAGTTCTCTTATTTATTTTCAATGGAACAAAGTGCAAGGCTACTTATTCAATGTTTACTCTTATTATTATCAGAATGTATCAATTGCAATTTTGTATATTTATTATTGCAAAGAAAAATATATCAAATTTGGCGGGCGTGACTTTGGTGGCATTCAGCATATGTCTTACGTCTGTTGCAGTTCGTCAAACTAAACTTATGACATATAAAGCTGTTAAGGATTGCAAAATTTGTTTAGCAAACACCTTAAATACACCGAGTATTTTTATAGAAATGTAAACATGTAAACATTTTAAAATTTGTTCATGAGAAAATACGCAACGCGCTTTGATTGGCTAAACAAAAGCAAAGTCTATGGATATAAAATAGACATCTGGACATGGAACTGATTTTATATGATCAGCTGTCGCTGTCAGTCATAAACAAAGTCAATGCAAGTTGCTGCTACCAAAAATCAATTAAATATTCTACATAAATTCTCAAAAAGCTAACGAGAAATAACACTTAAATTAATTTCATTTGGTTTTAGTTTTCAATATATATATATTTCTATGCTGTGCTATAGCCGTTATAAGTAGAAACGGAAACTAATAATATAGAATATATGTTTATTAGACGCTGCGCCAAGATCAACAAATTCTTTGCCAAAACAATAGAAGTCTGACCAAATGACTACAAAAATTCTTCAACTTTGGGGGCCATCATATCATGCCGAACTCTCGAATTCTGTTTACACGAATTGTTTATAAAAACTAAATGTGTTGATTTTCATAAACTTCCATATTCCAAATTAGAATAATGGAAACGAACTCATTGTTTCGCTAATGCTGATGCTGCTGCTGCGTGTCACAAATATTTATTCAATTATGTAATTATCTGAAATTGAATGCAAATCGACATGAGACTCACTATATCTACAATATATGGACAGACATATACTATGATAAATTTGCTGATCGCAATGCTAATATATTGAGACAGCTGACACTAGGCGAGGACATGACAAAAATTTCAAATTCAATGAAAATCGACGGCTAGTTAAAAGAGCGGAAAAAAATTGATATTGAAGTATTCGAAATGATTATGATTGATTATGATGTTGTCTGAACCAGAAACTCGTATTTAAATAAAAAGCCAGTTATTATATAGAGCATGTTTAGGCGGTATATAAAAAGCTATCTGAGTTAGGAGCTAACAACTGTACAATACCCGTTAATGGTACAACAATGATTAAATAAATTTTCAATATATTCTCTGATTTGTTCCTTAGATTTATAACGCCTCCAATGCATCAGAGTTATGAAAAATTTTATACTGTTAACACTATAGAATATATAAGACTTCTATGATTTGCCACGACCAAACTTACAAATATTATAGTTATAATAGACATTATATACATATCTATTTATGTACATAGTATATAGAAAATAGCATTTATATTGTCTCAAAATGAGGTCAAACACAAGTACATATGCCAAATTCCAAGTGTCTAGTCTCAGGGTTATAACCCATATACCCTCTTTTTGACTACATGAACGAGTATAATAAATAGTTTAATGATTCATCAAAGCGTCAACACTTAAAGCCATCAATTCAAAAATCTAATAAAATTTGTATGAATGCAAATTATTTGACTTTTTTTGCGTGTTCAAAATGTGCAAAAATAAAAGCTGAGCATATAATTGCCTAAAAATTATTTACAAAAGAAAAAAAATAATAATAATAATAATAAATAATTGATTGTTGTTTTACAAGCAGTTCCTAAAAAGGTGCTTAAATGTCGTTACAAGAAACACCAGTAGCCAATAGCCACCCAGAGAGTGGTTAAAACGAACGAGTTTTGTTCATTGATAGAATCGAGTGCTATGATGAAGCGGCTACTTGAGTATTTCGAATTCTAGACACGTCTGACAATTGTTTGTGACTAAGGCTGTTGCATATTAAATATGTACGCGAAAAGATCTAAGCATTTTAGTTCCATAAATAAATAAATAAATATATATATATACATACATATATGCTTATATTATATTAAAAGCTAAGACTCTCCATTACTGCAAACAGTTGATTTTGTTGTATGCAACTGCAATTTTGAGATTTTGTTTATCGATAAGCGCGAAACTTACGAGTGATGCCTGATAAGAAGACACACTAGGTGGAATATCAGCTAGCATTTAAAAGGTTAAAGTTCCATTTAAAATTGAACGAGTAACATAAATTGATCAGCAGTACACTACAAATTTAATCTACTTTTTTAAAGGAAATTACTCGGTATAAATGAATTAAAACATCATAGATATAGTCTTTGTTTAGTAATCAAGAAGAAATAAAACGAACCCAATTAGTCAATAAAAAAAAACCCGAAACTACAAAAGATTAAATTTAATGAGCGTATTTACTAGAACACACAGAGAATACAATTTCAATGCGAGTGCATTTGGAAAACTGCAAAACGGAAAATTGTGCACGCCTTGAAGAAAACCATTCAAGTGTAGAAAATACGAAGTGCCGAACCCCCAGTGGAACGCATTAAAACAAACATAAAAACAACTTGGGAAAGAAAAGAATTAAATATAAACTGGCGCTTGGTCACTAGGAATGTCAGTTGATGTACAGTGGAGCCAGACTAAACTGGATGAGCTCAACAAATATCAAATCTAATGTATTTCATAGCTGTGATATCATTTACTACGCAAGAATTCTGTTAAGATGCATATATAAACATGCATACACTATGACGGGTAACTACTGTAGCGCTATGCAAGACGATGCAATGGAGCGTAGCTGCGGTTAAGATATGTGGACCACAACCTTAACCACTTACAACTTCCGCAATAGCCACGTGCTAATGAAAAGAGCGAGACTGAGAGGGTGAGTGAGTGAAAGAGATAGCTAACAGAACCCAACCTATTTTCGAGCCGAGTTTAGTGGTGCCACTTAGCTTGCATCATCTCTATTGAGCTGCGCTCATTGCGTGCCTCTCGCTCATTAGCCAATGGAATTATTGTCATTATGTAGTAGGCAAATGAAGCTTTCAGCTTCACTTAGGCTGCACTCAAGTGGGTTAGTGGCACTCGCCAGCGTTTTCATTTTCCATTTAATTCTTGTATTTCTTACGTTTTTCAGCTCTTTTGTTTATGTGTGAGAAATTGCAGAGTTTATAGTCTGTCTGTGTTGTTTGTTATTGTTAAAGCGCCATGTGTGCATGAACGCACCTTGGCGGGCAGCTCATAAATATCATATAATATCATCATTATTATCATCATCCACACATCGTTGGCTCACCTTCTCGATGCTGCAGTTCACACCAGCAATGATCTTTCTCGAATTGTGGCGTCCAGCAATAATCTAAATATTGCCCACAGTCCATCGAATTGCAAGAGTTCTGTATGCCGGCACGAGCTACCAAAAAGAGAGATGGAACGGGAGAGTTGTTAGTGAGAGACAGCAGCAGTTGCGAGCGAGCACCTCACGAGCAGAGGAACACATGAGTGCATACACATACGCATACATACATATGTATGTGAGGAGCTTCATTCGCAGAGATCTTAAGATATAAGAGATGCATGGCTTACTTGCATTCAGTTTTCGTAGCGCTTGCTCAGCGTCCTGCTCTGATACTTCATGATCAAATTTTAATTCCTCATAGCTTTCACTGATGCCCGACGCTTTATTGCCGAGTTCATCCAGGGACGAGCAGCGACTGAACATTAAGAGCAGGCATAGCGACAGGAATGTTGCTTTGGGTACTATAGGTAATCCATTTGGTGTTGTATGGCAGGAACTACGTTTATCACTCGTATTAGAAGAAATCATGCAGTCAACCGAATCCTCTGCACTTTTCCGCATTGTTTTTGAAGTTTTTAGTGTGCGTTTTTACAGTTACATTAGTTGGTATTTATTTTGGTATTTATTTGAATATCAAGTGCTTTCGTCGTTGTTTGCTCTCGTTACTTGATATGGATCCGTAAGTCGTGCTAAGTGCTGGAGCGCACTGAGGATGGAAAAGAGACGTTGTTATAGTACACATATTGAAAATGCGGTCATATAGGCTGTAGAGTATGCCAAGCATGTAAATTGTGCATTATATATTGGGTTACAGCTGCACAGCTGATTGGTTCCGAGACTGCAGCTCAGATTCTTAACGCTTAAATTGGAAGCGAAGGAAATTAAAATATAATGAACCTAACAATTAATATGAGACGTAATATTTCAGTGCAACTATTTATTACTATAACAAAAATACTAGAAATTATTAGTTCTATTTTTATTTACTTTTTTTTTTAATTTTTAAATATTTATGTTCATTTTTATCTTTTCCTTCGTAAAGAATTTGCCCGTTGCTTACTCCATTTGTTGTAATTTATTGTTATTATGTTTTTTTATGCTTTCTTTCCACATATCACATCAATTATTATTGCACATTTTTTTCTTTCAGCTCTTTGGTTACGAATAAATAATTTGGAATTTTCATTTTAAATACGAAAAATTTCTTTGGTATTTGGCGTCTAATTTATTGTCCAGCGATTCGACGATTCACCCATTCATAAATTAAATGTTGCATGAAAATAGATGCTTTCAAAAATCTAAGAAAATCATTTTTCAACGAAATCAACAACTAAAAACGCGCGCGAGTCGCGACGTCTTTTCGCATAAATTGAACAGCTTAACGGAACGGAGGAAAGACAGCGACTGTGACGTCCGCTGCGGCGCCCATGCGAAATCATTCTGATCGATGCGGGCAAGCGTTCCGAACGCGCTGTTAACTTAAAGTACTGTTAGATAACATTAAAGTAATGGAACCGCTCTTTGCATACCCTAACACAATTGAGCGAATTATTAAATCATTATAATGCCCGATTTAGGAATGTGTATATAACTAATAATTAGCAGCACTTATTTTGTCTACGACCTTTAAATTTAATAACAGTTTAATAACATTGTCAAAGTTGCATTATTTACTGGCAAACTAACGGTTGAGTTAACAGATTACTTTGCATAATCTAATATTACTCAATCGTGTGAAGTCCCTCTATGCGTGCTTTCACTCCTCCCTCTACATATGCATACATATTTTATGTATTTGCATAATCATTGAAATTCATTTCATTCCTTCTGAGAGTAGAGTATACCAACTCATGAAAGAGTTTGCTATGCTCAGGCCAGATGTGAACAAATGTTCTCTTTCAAATTATATTCAGAAAAGGTATACTTCAATTCAGTCGGCTTTTATTTTTATTATTTATTTTTATTTATTTATTTTTAACTGTTTTATTTCTTGCCAGCACTGCCTTAAAGTGCTGCCAGTTTAGCCTATTTCAGGCTAAATCTAGCTTATTTGCGAGTGGTCTGTATGTATGTTTGTATATGTCTGTTTATGTTTCTATTTCTTTGTCGGTCAGCGAGAGACGAAGAAGCTCATTTAAATTGTCCATACATATGCATGTATGCAGGAGTAGAATGCTTGCAGCAGAAGAGAGTCTTCCCATTGGTCACTCAAAGCTCTCGTTGCAGTCGGCCTCTACCTGGTGCCGACCTCAACATTTGAGAGCGACTTAGTGGTTGAGTGAAAGTCGCCCTATATAAAGGGCAGCAGCTGTAGCATTTCTTCAGTCGTCCAGGTCTGCTGGGGGTCAACCGTGCAGTGCAGTAAAGTGAAGTGAGGTGTGTGTGAAGTGATCAGCTAAGCATTCAAGACATAGAGGAAATTCTTGGAGGAAATACTTAGAAGAATAACTTAGAGCAAATACTTGGAGGAAATGCTTTAAACTTTTTATCATATCAAGTGAAAAAAATATTTTGTGCCAAATTATTATTTGATTTTTTTATTTTTCATTTGATTATTATGATAAGCAAAAATTAAAAAAAAAAGTCACTGCAGAAATTAAAAAAAAATGTATTTGCTTCTTTTATATGCTTTCTTGTATTTTCCTCCTTCTATACCTTATTTCGGTCAACACTGCTGCCTTATCATAGTAAACATCCTGCAATGCAGAAATTTTTTGAATTGCAAGGCAAATAAGAGTAAGGCAATATTTAATAAAATAAAGATAAGTCATAAGTAATAAAAACGTATTAACTGCATGCACACACATATGTATGTATATTCTTCATGTATGTATGTATGTATAGTTTATATATGATAACTTTTTGTTGCTGTTGTAGTTACAGAATTCTTTGAATTGAAGTGAGTTGTATTTAAGTACTTACGCCTAAATAAGTCATTCGTAAACATTACACGATAAGATATTGAGGTATAAGTACTTAACACTGGTTTACAATATAAAAGTAAATTGTAGTTGATCTAAAAATATTTTGCATTATATTCTATTTATATTATTATTATATTTACACACATATACATAAATAACTGATTATATAATGTTTTTAGTAGTTCACATATAATTGAAACCAATTAGCTGTTTCTATCAACAGTAATTTAATCAAATTACTCAAGAGCTCAAGTGGAAAAGTATTGCTTGGTCCATTTAGAGGATGACACTTAATAATCTTTGATAATTTGTTGGAAATGAGGCAGAGCAGATTGGACAACATTCCTGGGCTGCCTGACACACATTGAAATATGCTTTTATAATTTATGTACACCTAAGCAGACCCGGCGAGGCGCATCCCTTTAAATAGAGATCTGGGCACGAGTCTCATAATTTGTATATGGCCGTGTTTAAAAATAACATAGAAATACACACATCAACTATGTGTCGAGGAAGTTCTAAACCCCCTCTCTACTTTGTTTAGATAAGATGCTGATGATGCTGCTGCTGCTGCAACCTGTTGTAGCACCCCTCCAGATCGTAAATCTTGACAAGCTTCTGCAGTTTTTTTTAGGTTTTCGTTTTTGTTTAGAAAGCGAAATTTTATGGATGCCACTGTCTAGTATTACAGCAAGGCTATTAAATGCTATAGTTCTGCTGGCCTACAAACTGTGGGCGGTTATTGTTTTCTTTTTTGTGGCTGCCCAAAAAGCCTTTGGTTTACCTTTGAGAAATTTCAACAAAAATATATGATGACATCAAAATTATAAAATGAAATGACTTAATTCAAATGCAGGCAGCTCAATAAGCAGGATATTGAGGAAAGTTATTTGTGTCAAGGTAAAGGAAGAGTCATCAATGTTACAGTTCTAATGGGAGGTACAGTCAAAGAGGGATGGGGGCACATAGAGAAATGGCAAGAATGTTCATATGACACGCAAAATGAGAGTGTATATATAATATATACGAATAATGCTGTCTTCTATACCTAAAAAATATTTCGTTTTTTTTCATGAATAATTATATTTTATACATATTATTATTTCTTTTAAATTTTTAAAATTATTTCATTTAGCAAACGCGCGATTCTCACACAACAAACAACGCGTTTTTGAAAACGTGCGCGATTTCACAGTTTGTGAGTCATCTGTACAGTTTGCGAAGCACTGCCAAAGCACCCATAGCAGCTGGCTTAAGTTGTATTTCATTTCGACGCGCCATGGCAACTTTTCCTTCAGAATTAGACAAAACACTCAAAATTTATTATCATTTTCACACTGAACAATCAATCAGCAAATCGGCCTAAATATATATATCTATATAGGTATATATGTATGTGAAGTATATCATATTGAAAACTATTTATATTGGGCCCCATAAAGCAGCAACTACATTAAAATGCTCTCAATGCGTGAATTTTTTAAATTGTTGCCTAGCTGCGGGGGATTTATCTTGGCAATAGACTCGTTTTTTAAGATTTTAATCAGAGCACAAATTTGTCAATATTTTCTTCTTTTTTTTTAACAAACGATTTAAAATTTTCTGTTTTCAGTTTTTTCCCGTTGTGTTTTTTTTTTTTTACTTTGTTACAAAACTAGCGACAGTTCAAGTTCGTTTGGTTTTCAATAATAATAGAGCATAAATAAAAAAAACGTGCATAGGTTGTTTTTGTTTTTGTAATTGCTATTGTTATCGTTACCCTGCTTTTTAAATGGAATAAACAATTTTTTGTTGATTTTTTCCGAGATTTTTTGTTGTTGTTTAAGTGTAGCGTAGTAAACGAGATTCGGAAGGCGACTGAAAGCGTGACGCACTAGACGACGCGACGATGCGGCGCCGACAGCTTGCGGCTATGGCAACAACTTCGTATATCCTTTGTCCTGAGTCCTGCGGCATATACCTTGCACCCTCTCAAGCCCAAAGGAAAGCAACCCCTGCAAGCAGGCTTTGCTTACAGCTGGCAATGCCTTAACACGGAGTAAGAGCGCGTGAACGAGAGAGAGAGAGAGAGCTAGCAAGAGTGAGCGAGAGAGAGATGGGAGCAAGGGCCAGACAAGCTAACGGTAGCGTGTGTAATATAATATTCCTATCATAAGCAACAGGCTACCCACATCAAACCCAAACAAACCTGCGCAACGGCGCAAAACAAAGAAGGAATAAAACCTTCGGCAAGGACAGCAAGTCACAGATATTAAAAGCAAAAGCAGAAAGTTTGTTTAGGTTTGCAGAATGTGAGATGGAAGATAGACATATATATATAATATATATTACATAGTGTTTGGGTAGGACGAGCAATGCCTGATTGATGACAGACAGCGTGCGTGTGCAGACGGTAAAAGACCTGACAAGAAATTGCCAAAGGTAAAGTTAATTACGTTTGATTGAGCTATTGACGTGAGAAAAATCTGGATTATGAATTATGAATGGAGGTTTCAGGGGGCTTGACAAACTTATTTATTATAAAAATGAGTATTTTGTATTCGAAATTTATGAAGATATAAAACATATCTAAATAAAATGGGCCCACAGCTCAGGCCTAAGGCATGGTTACTTACATATATATTAAATTATATTTTGAAGCCTATTTATCCATTTTTCTTTTGCATTTGTAGTTAGTTTGTCACTTCTCCTCCACTTGGGATAGGTCAAATATTTGCCTGATCTAAATGTTCCAGCTGTCTGCTCCGCTCTGCTTGCCCTTCCATCACTTGACAAATGACGAGCAGTCGGACTGTGTCAGGTGTTTGGCAATAGCTAAAGCTGCCCCTGCTCATAAATAACGCACTCGTCTCGATTTGGCTATAGAATCTATAGAAATACCAAAGCACATATGGCGTATGAGCAACGCATCAGCTCGAACAGTTAAGCGTTAACGATTAGCCCCAGACAATGAGGACCCAAGTTGATGCTGCTGTTGCTGCTGGCGACTAGCTAATGATGAACTGACAGATCTTTAGGAGGTGGGCCAGTGCTCTGATTCCAGCCAGTGGATGGCGAGCACACAAGTGGCCATTGGCACGAAGCCAATTCGATGCTTGACATTTATTATGATTGGCTTATTAGGGCAGCTACTCGCAGCAACAACCTGGGCCATAGTCGAGGGCAGCTGCCGGAGGTTACAGGGTATCCATGAGTAGCGCCTGTAGCCGGCCCATTGATGGCATATGCCAATGGGGCCATTAACAAACTGTTTGAGCGAGCAAAGGCACATTTGTAATCTCGATGCGAAACGAGCATAAAAGCAATGTAAATATATGTATGTACATATGTATGCATATATTTATATCAATAAAATGAAATTAATTGTAAATTTAAATCTACAGCAAATAATCAGCAGCGTATAGCTTAGTGCTCATAGGCGTACTCTTGAACACTATAGATGAATTATAATATACAGCTATGTAATATACAAATATATATAAAGTTACCATCATATTCTTCGTTAATGTAGAATGTTTTACATGGTTCTCATGCCATAGTCCCACTATTTAGAAACTTGAGTGTTTTTATTTGAATTCTTGTCAAGTTTTGTTTAAGCAAAATATTTTAATTCAAGCATACAAAAATAAACATTTTATTAATACAAATTTCATAGCTCATTTCGTATTCTTAATAGTCGTATACTAATCATTTTGGGGGCTCGCAACAGAAGCCAGTTCAATACAACTTGGCAACGAGCGCGTGGCAAATGCATACATACAAGCACACACATACACACTGACACACACACACAAATAGATATATATATCTGTATTTCTATTACCCCAGCAAACCTGTAGAGCTTATGAATATTTAAGCGCCAACCGGCGAATTGTTTTAAGAAATCCAAAAAGCAAAAAAGAAATACAACGACTGGATATCAGTAACGATTCGGGTGCTTTGCATAATTATCAAAGTTTACATTGGGCAAAGGGAAAGAAATTTACTAGAGCAACAACATTATAGACGAAGCTACGCTCAAAACATAAATAATAGAACTTGCAATGTAATTGCGATAAACAAATAAACAAATAATATGCAGTTGATGATAACAGGTAACAGCACCTGTTCCAGTAAACAAATTCTGCAATTTGTAATTAAATATGCGAATATATTAATGAATAGCAACAATAAGAAAAACAGCTAGATTCTTATCGTAAACAGAATACTAGTTTGACATATATTTAAATGAGCAGGATTTTCAACTGATCAACAAGATCAGCCGAGATGTGGGCCTATATAAGGCCAGATTTCAGCGTGCCGTGGCCATAGTCTATTTGTGAAGATCTACGGATCGCAGCTGAAGTCTACAGAATAAACCTTATATAACGCGTGTGAGGAAGAGTTTTGCATAAATTGAGTCTGAGTGATAATGGTAAAGATTTGCTTGTGAATATGCCAAGAGTAGTTATATAATCCGACAAAGTGAAGGAACTCACTATGAAAGTGTTTTTTTATGAATGACTAAGGAAATACCAAGACAAATATATTGATCGTCACTTAAAAGTTAATTTATGTCTACCTAAATCTGCATATTTAGTCAGTCAAACTAAACCTATTACTTTCTTTTGCTCTTATCTTTCTCTATAGACCAGCTATACTGACAAAGGATCCAAAGTAAGCAATTCATATATATTTTAATCAATGATCGGTGTTATTAACCTATGATTCGTATTTAGCCAGAAGCCGGAAAATTCTTAAGCTTTGATCATCTAACGTTTTACGTTGGCAACGCCAAGCAGGCGGCCAGCTATTATACGACCCGATTGGGCTTTGAACCACTTGGCTATCAGGGATTGGAGACGGGCGAACGACGCTATGCGAAGCATGCTGTGCGCCAGAACAAGATTGTCTTTGTGTTTGTATCGGCGTATGAGACCGATAACGAGGAGCATGGCTTGCACTTGATGCGCCACGGTGACGGTGTCAAGGATGTGGCCTTCGAAGTGGAGGATTTGAATGCAATTTTTAACCTGGCGGTCTCCCGTGGCGCTGAAGTTGTGCGCGACATTTGGGAGGAGAGCGATGACCAGGGTTTTGTGAGATTTGCCACCATTAAGACGGTAAGTTGTCGACTTTAAATTAAATAACACAAAATTAAAATTCTCTTACTCTCTTTGCAGTACGGCGATACGACTCACACTTTTGTGGAGCGCAATGGCTACAAGGGCGACTTTTTGCCTGGCTTTCAGCGCGGCATCAAGGATGTACTGCTGGAACATCTGCCGCCGGCAAAGTTGAACTTCATCGACCATGTGGTGGGCAATCAGCCGGACTTGCAAATGGAGAGCGTTGCTGCTTGGTATGAGCGCATTTTGCAGTTCCATCGTTTCTGGTCTGTGGACGATTCTCAGATACACACGGAATACTCGGCGCTGCGGTCCATCGTCATGGCCAACTACGAAGAGACTGTGAAAATGCCCATCAACGAGCCAGCCAATGGCAAAAAGAAGTCCCAGATTCAAGAGTATGTGGACTACTATGGCGGAGCAGGTGTGCAGCACATAGCGCTCAATACAGATGATATTATTGGAGCTGTGACTAACTTGCGGGCACGCGGCACGGAGTTCTTGACCATTCCTCCGTCGTACTATGATATACTGCAGGAGCAGCTGTCGCACAGTCGCACTAAAATTAAGGAGGATATGGAAATACTGAAGAAACTGAACATTCTGGTTGATTTCGATGAGAATGGTTACCTGTTGCAGATCTTTACGAAGAACTGCCAGGACAGGCCAACGCTCTTCCTGGAGGTCATTCAGCGTTTCAATCACAATGTAAGATTTATATTCAGTCGTCATTCGATTGGTGTTTAATTATCAATTTTATTCTAGGGATTCGGCGCCGGCAACTTCAAGTCGCTCTTCACTGCGATTGAGATCGAACAGGCCAAACGTGGCAATTTGTAACTTACGATTAAGATGTAATGATATGTTCTTAGAAATATAAAGCATTTGCCAATGGCTATTAAAATCCATCTATAAGTCTTATTTCTTTCGTCCTTCGACAAAGCGACGATCAACATGAACTTTGCTGCGTGGATCTTCATCCGTAAACGAAACCATGTGCGGGTTCCAAAAGCCGGGTGGTGTGTTGTTTTCGAATTCCCTTTCGTGTCTGCAATTATTTAGATACATTTGTATCTTTTCGTCATTTAAGTTCGTGCCCATAAATGTGATAAACTGTAAGAAATATATGTGCATGAAACAATGAAAATGGAGAAAAGTAAAATATATTTACCTTTTCGCACTGTGGGCAAGTAATATTGTAGCGTTGCTTTAAACTTAATTCGGGTTCTTCTTTGACTACAATGGGACGGGGAAATATTTCCTCCTCCTCGTCTGCATCTTCCTGGTCATCGTCCATTTCAAAGTCAGCTGGCAACTTGGTTGATTCATTACCAAAAGGAGTTGGCAGCTCTGTTAGCGGCTCATGTTTCACCCTAACAACATCAGCACTTGGTTTTACTTTGGCTGCCTCTGATTGACGCTTTCGAATTAGCTCCGCTTCGAAATCCTGTAGTTTTGTCAGCGAAACTTTGTCATCCTCTTTTATGACCTCTTCCATAAAAGCCATAGTATTCAGAGAGGTATTTTCAGTAATGTTATCATCAATAAACACAATATCCTTTGTGGCAGGTGTGAGCAGCACTACGCTTGACGTATCTGAAGTGCCGCTCAAAGACGGTAGAGCAAGTCCTGAAGCTGGCTGAGATGCTGACGGGTCTGGACATAGATCAAAGAATGAATCATCGTCATCCATTTCAAACACGGGAGTCTTATTGCTTATTGGTGTCTTTGCGATGTCGGCGATAGGTTTGATATCTGAGACGCTGTTGTTGTCGACTCTGCAAACTTATTAATGGTTAATTTTTGTTATAATAGAGCTTAATATAAAAGTGCAACCTACTAACCTCTGTAAAAGGGAACGTGATTGCTTAGCATGTTTTAGCGAAGAATATAAATTCGGACTGGAGTCAATAATATCTTTATCGCAGGATATATTATTGCTCTTGGGAGCATCGAATTGCAAGCGAGTTTGCTTTAATCTTGGTGAATCGCTGCGTATTGTGAGCGACATTTTCGTCTTACCCATTGGCAGTCGGTCTTTCGGTACTTTGCCCAGCCAGGGGCTGTTGGCATCTGTTGTTGCTGCAGTTGTAGTAGTTGTCGTTGTTGCAGTTGTGCTAGCCGGTTGTTCATTTTCGCAATTTCGTGTGTTTGACTTGCGACGCGTCTTCCAGGGTTTGTAAGGACTGATAGGTGGCTCCGTTTCTGTAATAATTTCTTCCTCGTCATCATCCGAACAAAGAGCAATATTCATATTAAGTGAGCTCTGACTCTCAGGTATCAATGGAGACGTTTGCGCCTGTTGCGTGTTGCTATGTTTAATTTGGGGTTTTTTGGGCGACAATCTACGACGTTTGGGGCTTGACTTAAGGCGTTGCTCCTGTCCCTGTCGCAGCATATCAAGAGCGGTATGGAGCTTTTCGTTACGCTTGTTTAATTGACTAATAGTTGTTTCCTTTTCTGCACACAGACCCTGCATCACTATAAGAAAATGTGTCATATTTAATGTGCTCTAGCTCAGCTATTAGCGGCTTACTTAAAAAGTGTTCTTTAATGGTATCCATAGCTTTCAAAAAGCATTTGATTGTTGCGTCACTTTTGCCTTGACACGCGGTACACTTCATATTAGCAGCAAGTATAAGTATTATTGCTTAGAAAATAAATAATAATTTTAATCTTTGTTTTTATTTTGAGTGGGAAAATTCAGTGCTCTAGGGATGGAAGCTCAAATATAAATTTAAAAACGTAATGACCATGGATTGTCTGGCAACGCTTGCAACCAGTGTTTGTTAACAGTTTAGTGCTAGCAGTGCTAATTAACGACAGCGGTAAATTTACTCACTCGTGTTGATTTTTAGGTAGAAAATATAATTTTATTAATTAAACTTTAGATGGCACACTTACGTGAAAGCACAGACAAGGCCTTAAAGCTTTTACGTACCTTGCCGCGCGTACAAATTGGCAATCTACGACCAAATCCAAACTCCAAGCAGAACGTGAGTAAAATCTGTGACCGGTTGAATAACATTGCAATCAATCCATGTTCTCATAACATTTTCTTCAATTTGTAGGACAAACGCGGGCGTGCACAACATGGTGGCGACAAACATGGTGCCGGCAATAAAGGGTCTGGCCAGCGACAGAATTTTATGCGCTTGGGCTACGAAACGGGAAATCAACCTTTCTACTTGCGCTTTCCCTACGAGCCCTATTACAAGGGACACCACATGCGCCGAGAATATCCGCCAATTTCGATGCTACAGCTACAGGTGCTGATCGACACCAATCGCATTGATATCAGCCAACCGATTGACATCGCCACTCTGTGCAATTCTGGCCTAATGACGCTGAAACCTGCAGAGCTTCAGTATGGATTTCAGTTGACTGACGAAGGATTGGACAATTTCAAGGCCAAGATTAACATCGAAGTGCAGCATGCAAGTGAAGCGGTCATAGCAGCTGTGGAGCGCAATGGCGGTGTTATCCGCACTGCTTACTATGATCCACGCAGCCTTCACATACTTTCCAATCCGAAGAAATGGTTCGAAAAGGGAGTGCCTATTCCACTGCGAATGCTGCCGCCACAGGATGCTGTTGAGTACTACACAGATGCCAGGAATCGCGGCTATTTAGCCAATCCTGAGGAGATAAGTAAGGAGCGCTTGGTACTGGCACAAAAATATGGCTATGAGCTGCCTCGTATCGAGGATGACCCAAACTATGAAATGCTCACTGCAGCCAAGGATCCACGGCAGCTATTTCATGGGTTAGAACCAGGTTGGCTAATAAACCTAGTAGACAAAACAATAGTCAAGTTAAAAACAACATAAGCCTTATTTGTTTGTTACTATACTTTGTTAAATAAAGATTGTATTGTAAAACGGTGTTTTGGTTACAGAGAATACTAGTATTTAATATACATATTTATATATATATCTATCCACTAATTGTCATTTTATATAAACACCTGTTTAGCGGACAGTCTCTCCATAAAAGGCTTAACCAAGAAGTTAGTGGCAAAGCAAAAGATCAGACCAAATGTTATAGAAATAGGCAGAGCGGGCAAGGCCTTGCGCCAAATGGCCAATAGCAGCAGGGTCAGGCAAAGGCCAATCAATATGGCCACGAAGCAGGCAATTGTAGTGGTCCAGTCGCCATAGGTAGATGCTTTACCGACCAGCACGGAATAGAAGATGAAATCGCCTAGTCCAAGCTTTATGCCACCTATAAATTAGATAATAAAATAATATTTAGCATAAGTATATCCATATATAAATCCGTATACTTACGTTCTTCCTGAGGCTCCGGTTGCTGCTGTTCGGGCGCAGGTACTGTGCGGTATTCATTTGCTCGACGTGGATTGCCGCTTTGTGTGCTTTGTACCTCAATTTGGCGACGCGCCACACGATTGTTGAGATTCGCAGACCATTCCTGTGTGAAGCCTGCAGCTTCCTCTGTTAAATTGTAGAAAATACATATTTAAATTATTGTTGGAAGTAAAATTAAAGTAGATAGACATATAGACACTCTAGCACCATTTAAACAACTAAACCAGAAGAAATTTCGACATGCACTAACATTTGCGCTAAATCAGGCAACTGACAATTCTATCACTCCAGGAATCGAAAGGTGATTCCATATTCTCTAATTTAGGCGCAAATCACAAGACAAAGTTTATAGTACACAAGCGAAATAATATACTTTTAAGAGGTTAATAAAATTATAAAAAATAAATGCATATGTACCGTTTCCGTGCAAATTTGTTTTAAATGTCACAAGTGGCATACCTTCAGCAGCCGCCTGATTGTCCTGCTGGCGCTGATTGACGCGTGCGGTACTTGTGCGCGAAGTACTTGGGCGACAGTTGCTTGAGCATGTCGGTAGCTCCGGTGAGGCCAACGAGTTGTGTGTGGTTCGCGTTGTAGCAGTCGAGTTGCTGTTTGATGGCGATGATGTGGCTGTTGACAATGGTTGGGCTTGAGGTTGTGATTCTGATTCTGATTGTGATTGGGGTTGCTCTGGGGCATAGTGTGTACCCATGTAGGTATAAATGACCGTAGCTATAAAGACATTGACAATGAGAGAGCCATCTTATCATGGAGAGAGAAGCTCACTTACAGGAATAGATCAAAGCAGGAAAGATCTGCTCGTTGCGCTCCTGTGCCGTCTCTACCAATATGCGCAGAGGTCCCCGTGGTGACAATACAGCTATGAGATCTGTAATCAAGAGATAAATTGAAACCTATTTTAAAAATATGGAATATAAAAGACAAAACTATACCCCATACGGAGATGGCTGCTAGCACAGCCCAGGCGGTCCATTCAGGCAGATATTTAATAAACACCAGGGCCATCAGAGCTGCTACGAATATAAGGTAGCCCTGTTGCAATCGCAATGGGCCCTGCCAATGTATGGCTATCATGCCAGCTACGCCGAAGTTCCACATAATCAGCACAGCCGTCGGATAGTCCATGGGAATGTTGTATGCACGGAGCAACTCCTCCAAGTACAAGTAAGAGAAAATAAATAGGAGCATAAACGAAGAGAGTATAAGCCAGCCGTGTATGACGCGATAGCAACGTTTCTTATATAGGACGATGAGCAATATGGTCATTACTACCACGACGCTCATAAGTATCAGGGAGTTGCCTAAGGCATTCCAAAACTTAATACTCGGCTCCGGTGAGAGCTCATGAAACGGTGTGTAAAGCCTGTCAATGGATGAAGAAATGTGAGTTATGGAAATATTGATAGTCTATTGAGTACACTCACAGATAAACATCTGTGCTGTTGTAGAAGCTGATTGAGTTAATGGTGGCCACAACAACCAACATGCATAGCGAAACTGGCACAAATAGCTTGATGACATGTTGGGCACCATATTTAAGGCCCTGCTCCTCTTCGGCAGGTTGTCCAGGTTCACCATCACCGCCACCGCCGCCGCCTGCACTAAGTCTTGAAGGCCGAGATGCCGATTCACGGATGACAACACTGGGTACGGCTAGTACAGCCTGCAGATTACGAAAAGATTAGCTATGTAATTAATATAAAGTTTTTAATTAAACTTGCCCCATCAGCTTGATCTGCGTTGTTCATTTGCTCCTGATTTCCATTCGAACCGTAATTGTTGCGTTGGTGTGCTTGTTGTCGCCTTGGAGGACGCTCCAAACGCTCTGCTGCGCCGCTCAGGCTGCCATGAGCGCCAGCTGACGCCGCCGACGAAGACGACGAAGATGGGGCTACGTGTGCGTCCATGAGCGGTGTGCGTTCGTTAGCCGCCGCCTCCTCAGCTTCTGTAGACGCCCACCGTGATGCCGTAGTTGGAGGACGCTACTTTAAATGTTCGCAATATGGAGTGCGTCAGTATGATGATTGATTGAATGGGATGACTTAAGTATTCTCTACATACAATTACTGGTATTTAAAATTAAAAGCTTCCCAGCTTGAAAAACTTTTTCAGTTTCTGAACGACTCATAGACTGCTAGAGATGAGCAGCCCAAAAAAAGCAAATTTATCGACAATATTAATACACACAGAATAAAAAGAACTTTAAAAATAACTATTAGAATTATTTTAGTTCGATTTCAACAATGAACAAACTTATTTTCAAAACTTAATCATTTGATTTAGTAAATATGTTATTGCTCAACAAATCATCGATGCAACATGTTTTGACATGTTTTGTTTGCAGCATGACATCACAAAGTTCGATATGGTTTTTACAATGTCTATCGTTTAGCTGTCATATAACAATCGATGTCTATTATTCTTATTAGCATTCGATATGCAGCTGTTGAGCAGGCAAAGTGTTCTAATAAAAAAAAAAAAAAACAGAAGATCGTGTAATTCTCCATTGCACAAAAAATTGCTGAATTTAGATATTTAAATGGTTATTCTGTATAAAAAAGCATAAGGGTCACTTCAACTGACCGAACGTTCGTATTAAAAAAGAAATGAAAAATAGCTAAACGCTGCATTTTCTACCGGTCTTTTGTCAATTTCTTGTTGCGCTTGGAACTTTATGAATAGCAAACGTGTAACGAATTGATATTTTACATTGATATATATATTTTTGTTATTATAAGTGTGTACAGTCAGTATACAGTGCAGCATTGTTATATGCACCTGCTTAAATGTCCAGTTGAGATTGAGAGCATTTCCCCAGAACAAATATGAAACTTGAGTGTTTGCTGTTGTTGTCGTGGCTGTGGGCAGCAGCAGGCGACGATGACGTGCTCCCCGCGAAAGTTCGCATACGCCGCGCCTCCGTTGTCGCCGACAATAGCAAGGCAACTGCAGCTCAGTTGCACAGCATCATCGATCTGCCAGGCTGCAAGGATCTGCAAAACTATTGCACCCATCTAAAGTCAACTGACAATTTGGCCATGCTGGAGTGCGCCTTGAGTTTCAGTTCCAGTCAGTTGGAGGCACTGCCCGATGACTGCCAGCATGCGCTCTGGCTGCAACAGCGCCAGCTGCAGCTCAACTCTTGGGTGGAGCACATATTCCTGCCCAGCTATTGTGCCGATGAGCAAACAAAGCTATTAACCTGCCTTAACTCGGTCGATCTGTGGTCCTGCCTGGAAGACAAACGTCAACAATTGCCACAGAGCAGCGGCTGCCAGCAGCAGCTGCGTCGTGCTTATACGTCTCTGGGTCAGGACTATGCCAGCATTGGCGACTTCTATGCAGCCTGCGGCGGTCAGGTGGAGCAGCTGAAGTGTGGACGCATGAATGTTGAGCATTTGCCGTCGATGCTCTCCCAGCTGGGCACGGCCCAATGCCTCGTTGCCCATGCTAGCCAATCAACCATGGACATCAACTGCAAAGTGGCTATCAATGCCATTGAGCAGCAGCGTGGCATGCTGGAACTGTTTCGCGTGTGCACCGGAGATCTGACTGCGCTGTGCCCACAAGTGAGTTGGCTAATGATTAAATTGTAACGTAACTAATGCTCAATCTCTTCTGCAGGAACGTGCCGGTTCGGCGAGCTCCTACAAGTGTCTCGTCCGGCACAAGAATGATCCAGCACTAAGCAGCCAGTGTGCAGCTCAGATAACATTGCGTGACCAGCAAATGGGCAAAGATTATCGAGTTTCGCATGGTCTGGCCAAGGCGTGCAAGGATGACATCAAACTGCATCACTGCCGACGCGGCGTCTCCGAGGATAAGCAGGTGCGATTGGCGCAAATCTTGCTTTGCCTGGAGTCTGTGTCGAAGAACGGCACGAAGCTGGCGCCCGAGTGCATCGTTGAACTGGACGATCATCGACGCATGCTCATGACAGACTTTCAGCTGTCGCCCGAGCTGCTCAGCGACTGTGCCGACGATATACCCAAGTTCTGTCCCGACGAACACAAGTCGCAACTGGTTAACGGCCTCTCCAGTTCTGGTGGGGAAATCATTCACTGCCTTATGTATCATGTGCGCGCAAGACGGCCACAGCGACGCGTCACAGCTCAGTGTCAGCGTGGACTGGAGACATTGATCAAGGCCAGCGATGCGGGCGAGGACTGGCGTGTCGATCCTGTGCTCAGGCGTGCCTGCAAAAAAGTCGTTGATGTTGCCTGCAAGGACGTGGAAGGCGGCGAAGCGCGTGTTATGAGCTGCCTTATAGAACACATAGGCACGACCGCTATGCGGCCGGAATGTGAGCAGGCCTTGCTTATCATCGAGTATTTTGTGGCACGTGACTTCAAACTGGACCCGCAGCTCTACAAGCACTGCCGCGACGATGCTGTCAAGTACTGCCGCGCCAAGCACCAATGGGATGATATAGAGGATGTACAAATGGATCCCGAGCGTGGCCCCATGATATTGCCCTGCCTGCATCGCATGGCATACAGCGAGGACGAGCATCATACATTGCGCAAGGACTGCTTTAGGGAGGTCAAACGTGTGATGCGGCAGCGGGCGATCTCCGTAGATCTAATACCAGAGGTTGAAGATTACTGTCTCTCCGACTTGTCCCAGTTCTGTGGCGAGCTCACCGAGAAGGGTTCCGAAATGGAGTGCCTGCAGAACAGGCTCGAGAAGCTGCAGCCCGAGTGTAGGGCTGTGGTAACCAAATACACAGAGGAGGAAGCAGCCAACATTGAGATGAATCCGGTCATAATGGCCACTTGCTCGGAGGCAATGCAAAAGCATTGCTCGGAAATACTTAATGCCGGCAAGGATGGCGGTTAGCTTAGCTAGTTTACCAGTTGCTCCGCAACTAATGCTCTCTATCTTTTAGGCAACATGATGGACTGCCTGATTTCGCACAAAAACGATGCTGACCTGAACAAGGGTTGTCGCGCTGCCATCGAACACTTTCAGATTATCTCGCTGAAGAGCTACCATTTCACTACCAAATTCAAGGAGGCGTGCCGTCCGCATGTGTTGCGCTTCTGTGGTGCAAGCGCCACCAAAAACGAGGTTGTCGCCTGCCTTAGTGAGGTCATGCGCAACGATACGATACGCGCTCAGCGGCATCAGATACCAAAGGAATGCAGACAGCAGGTCAAGTCGCAGCTGTATCAGCAGCGTGAAAGCATTTCGCTTGATCCCAAGTTGGCTAACGTTTGCAAGAACGAATTAAAGCAGTTCTGCTCTGATCAAAATGGCCCCGGTCAGGTGAATAAAAATGCAAGTCATCCAAGTCAAGCCATTATTAATCCACTAACACAGCCCAACACCTACAATGATAAACTTATTTAATTCTTTGCGTACAAAGTACTAAAACGCATTTTTTACAGGCCCTGGAGTGTCTGATACAGAAAACACCACGCCTGGGCAAGAACTGTCATCATGCGATATTCATGATCAAACGCTCGGAGCTGGGGGACAGCGGCACCGACTATACTCTAGTCAACACCTGCAAGGAGATGATATATAAATTCTGTCCCAACACTGAATCTATGCAGCTGCTGAACTGCTTAAAGACCTACAAGGATGATCCCACGTTTGATCAACGGTGTCATTTGGTGGTCGTCAATCGAATGATCGAACAAAATACAGACTTTCGTTTCAATCCAACGCTACAGAGCGCCTGTGGCAAGAACATTGATCGCTACTGCTCCAATATTGTGATACAATCTCAACCGAATGAGGAACTGAATGGAAAGGTGAGTAGTCAATTGACATATTTGATCAAAGAAAATCAATTGATTTGACATGCGATCAAGGCAAACGATTGAAAAACCTTAAAGAAAGCATTTTCAATTAAGATGATAAGGGAGTGTAGAAAATAGATGCGGCTGAATTGGGTTAGCTGATTCTAAATGTGTAAAGTATAATCTATCTTCAAGTAAATATATAATGTATGTACTATATTGTTATTTGCAACTCGTAAAGTGATATCTATCTATAACACCAGAGCTGACAGCAAGTCATTCCATCAACTTATCTTTAAAGTATTTATATGTTATAAACTTCACTCTGAATAGCAATTCGTAAATTTATATTAAACTCTATGATGCAAAAGATTTAAATTAAGCGCTAGCTGGGCCCTTTGTTTATTCTCATGCTAATATATATACGAGTATAGTAAATATGGTTGGTTTAGTCAGCTCTATTACATTTCCAAGTCTATAAAATAATATATATATAAAAAAAAAAAAAAAAAAAAAGATTTTACCCCGATTTCCTATTTCAATGGCTTCTTAAAACTCCACATTTTTGCGCTGCAAACGCGAATTGTCTGGATCATCAATTGTTGCTGTGAGCGTTTCCAGCAAATCGTCGCCCGGCTTTACGTGGAGGCCGAGGCGATTGTAAGGTCCACTGGCACTGGTCAGAGGATTCAGATCTTTGGGCACACCGTCAATGGCAAACGATGTCCATAGCTCCACCATGTTCTGGGCCATGAGTGTGTCTTCCATTTGCAGTGAATGCGTGGCAAATAGATAGATATTGTCGTTGGAGTGATGCACGCCGCCATTGAAGGGATAATGCTCATTGCCAAACTCGTAGCCAAACCGGGTGTGCTCGCCCTCATACTCGAAGCTGTAGACATAGACAGGAGCGCTCGATCGATGTGTGAACAGCTTGGTGGCCAGGCTGATGACGGGCGACTTCATATAAATTGTCGAAGTGAGCTGAGAGAGAGAGAGAGAGAGAGAGAAAATCAGCTAAAGCTCAATTAATAACTTCTGCTCTAACCCACATCAAAATATGCAGGCAGCGCAGCCTTGTGGGCGTGGCTTTCCAACAGCTGTCGCGTGAAGAGCAGGCGATATAACAAATTGTCTGCCAGACCTGTGGAATCCTTAGCCATGTCGATGAGACCCTGGGAGAACTGACGCACGCTGAGATCACTGACATTGACGAGCTTGGCTGCCAGAGCATCGTAATATGCTGCAAAGGATTGGATCAAGAAAAGATTCTGAAATATTAGTCTATGTCCACTCACAGGCAAGCACAAAGGAGCCGTCGTGCTGTGTGAAGCCCGTCATGAGCGGCACAGAACGTTGACGACGCTTGAGTAGTTCCTCAGGATGTTCTGGCAATATGCCCTGAAGATCGCCCACAAGGGGAGAGAAACTCTCCGATTTGGTAGCCTGCAGCAGCTCCAGCACCGATGCAGAACGCACACAGCGCAACAGCTGTTCGTGCTCCTCGCAGCGCTCACAGTGCAACTCCTTGCAGATTCTCTGGGCCTGGGCAGCGGGATCTTTGACCAGAGCCCAGCTTGCAAATATCGAACCGGATTGCACAATCGCACGTTGAAAATGGTGCTTGGCGGTGCGTGGACTCAGCAGCAAGGCGCTGGTGACGCCCGCTCCAGCACTCTGTCCAAATATGGTCACCTGGTTGGGATCACCGCCAAATCTGTGTATATGCCGCTGCACCCAATCTAAGGCCAGGAGTATATCGCCTATCGGCGCATTGCCAGGCAGCTGCTCAGTGAGTGTAGAGAGCCAGCCCAGAGCGCCCACGCGATAATGTGGCACCACCAGAACAATATCACGCTCCAGCAAATAGTGTGGCGGATGATCCTGCGATGAGCCATTGTAATAGCCGCCGCCATACACATAGAACATTACCGGCTGACGCGCTGTAAGCTGTCAAAGGAGGCACAAAAGTGATTGAATTATACGAATCACCTTCCTACGCGATTTTCAAAAGTTAAAGTCGAAGTTCAATTGCAGAAACTTGGTATAAAATTCTTAAATACTGATAAAAAGCGTTTTAAACCATATGTATTTCAATTTCATGCTTGAGTTTAGGTTGACTCATATTAATTCTGGATTGTCAACTATTTATCGCCAATTGGAAAAAGTGCAAGGCCTTTGTCTTGCAGCTACTGCAACAGCTGTTTATCATTGTTTATATTATATACAATATATAGGGCTATTGAGCCTAAACTTAATTAGGTCTACGTCTACGTCTATTTAGTTTCCCTCTAATCTTTTCGTTTACTCAAGTGCTTGTATTGAAGTTAATTAAAACCCTCTACAATTTATGGCTACTTCAAAAGTCAATTTCAATTAATTAGATGTTTAGAAAATCTCAAAAACAAATTAGATTCTAATCTAATTAAATTAAGGTTAAATTTCGATACCACTTACGTTCTTTGTGTAGACGCACAGATTTAGGCAATCTTCTAGCTGGGCGTCAGACATCTTTGGATCCAAATTGGTTATCACGGGGCAGCGTTGGCCAAAGTCCAAGGTATCGAGAGTCTCAGACCAGGGTGAACGAGCAACCGGTGGCTGTTTTTTTTTTTTTTTTGTGGGAAGGTACAATACATAAATAGCGTCATAAAGGTCGTTTATCAGTTGTCGTATCACTAGTCGACAAATTGGACTATTAACCCACACGAAAGCGCAGATTTCCAACGGGCGGCTCTGCGTAGGGAATGCCACGGAATTGCATGAAGGTCTGCCCCGTCCACGCTGTCTGTCCGTAATTGCCGCGCACTGTGCCCTGTTGTCCGGAGAGCTCCACGGTCAGCGTTGACATCGGTGTCTGTGCATCCGCTACCGCAATCATCGAGACCAGCAGCCAGGCGACGAGGCCAGCGAGCACCAGCCCGCAAAGAGCTAACATCACGTATACGACACGTCTACGCATCGAATTGAACTGAACGGGAAGAACGTGCGAGCCCAACCAGCTCGACAGTTGCGATCGTTTATTACGGTTCGTTATCGCTGCAAACAGTTCTATCAACTCAGCTGGCGAAAATATTATACTGTATTCCATATAAATCGGAAAAGTCATGAAAATGAGTTAGCGCAGACTATTCGAATTGCGGCGAAAGCAAGTCAATTTATATAGAAGTATTCTTGATTAGGAATTCTCTTTATTGATGGTATTCCTCATAATTGACTGTAAACAAATTTCTCATACCTTTCATTTGAATAGGTTATTAAATGCCTAAAGGAGAAATTCAGACAATCCAAGTTGGATGACAAATGCGCTCAGGAGATGATCAAAATACTGCAGGAGCAGGCATTAAACTATAAGTTGAATCCCGTGCTGCAGCACTTCTGCAAGTCTGAGATACAGGAACTCTGCAAAAAGTATATGGATGCGGATGAGCATGGCCAGGTCGAGGAATGCTTGAAGGCGGCCTTTCTGCGCAAACAGCTAATTAATCGCGAGTGCCAACTGGAGGTGGCTACACTGATAGCCGAGGCCAAGGCGGATATTCATGTGGATCCTATACTGGAAATGGCTTGCACTGTGGATCTATTGCGATATTGCGGCAATGTGGCTAGTGGCAATGCACGCAGTAAGCTGTCTTAATGGAATTATATATGCTAATAATTAATATCAATTTTTGCTTTTAATTTCTGCATTCACTTAGAGCTGGATTGTCTGCGTAGATTATTGCGCGAGTCGCCAAAATCACTGGAGCCGGACTGCCGCGACAAGCTGCAGAAGCGTATTGAAATGTTTCGTAATGCGGACGATACACTGGCTCTGCCATTGGAGGATATGGGACAGCTGGTGCAGCAGGTGGTCGCATCACCGGCACGGAAGTTCTTCCTTGTGATATTAATGAGCGCCACGGGCTTAGTCTTTCTGACTGGCATCTTCCTTGGTCGCGCCACAAAACGTGCAATGGGCTTAAAGAATAAATAATGTAAACAGACTGTAGTTGATAATTGTGTAAGAATAGTTGATCTGTAGTATCGTGAAATGTTTGTAGGTTAAAACTGTGCGCTTCCCAAATTAATTCGCGCTTGTGTTTTATGATTTTTTGGACCTCTTCCCATTGCAAGCAGCTATTTTTTTGAGGGCAATTTGTGGCTTACTCGTTAATAAGACCAAAAAAGTGTAATTAATTTCACAGAAAACATAAGTAAATAAGTGATTTGTATGTTTTATTCTTTGTGTAATGATTTCAATTGTATAATAAATTGTATTTTTATAAATAAAATATACTAGGGGCTATTATAATTTTTAAACTGACGCGCTATAGGCTTAATTATCGAAATTTCCAATTACGCTGAACGATTATCGATTCACAAGTGAAATAAGCAGTGGAGGGAAATAACAGAATATGGTTGATGGTCACACAATGTGGTGGCGTTGCCACAAAGCTAAAAGTGTTTTATCGAAAGGTTGAAGACTTTTCGCTGTTCCTCTAAAGCTCATTCTAAATGGCTTTAGATATTTAATTTAAGTGACATATTTAAGGTCAAAGTGTAAAGTAAGCATAATAATCGTTCCGTGAGTTCGAAAACAATGTTTTCAAAACCTTTCCAAAACGTCTAAAAGCAGTTAATATAAACAGCGCACGTATGCACAAACATACACGCACGCACACAGACGTAACGAAAAACAAGTTCTAATAAGAAAAGCAAACTAACACAAAGAAGCAACAGCTTGCAGTCTTCAGTTGGGCTTCATGATGGGCACAAGCAGCGGCATTAAAACCGAAGGTGAGTCAAGCTGAAAAACTTGTAGTGCGTGTAAAAATGTGTGTTATTTCACGATTTTTTGTTTCTCTTTGTTGATCTGATTTGCAGAGAGCCGAGCCATGGGCCTGAATCACCCAAGCGGCAGCAACAGCAGCAGCAGCAGCAATGCAGCCGCCGTTGCGGCCGGAAATGCGGCCAGCTCTGCGGCAGCCGCTGCGTCTCTGTCGTCCGTAGAGCTGTGCCTGGTGTGCGGGGACCGTGCTTCCGGTCGCCATTATGGCGCCATCAGCTGCGAGGGTTGCAAGGGCTTCTTCAAGCGTTCGATACGCAAGCAACTGGGCTACCAGTGCCGCGGCGCAATGAACTGCGAGGTGACCAAACACCATCGCAACAGGTGTCAATTCTGTCGGCTGCAGAAGTGTTTGGCCAGCGGCATGCGAAGTGATTGTAATTTTCGTTTAAGTCGTCGTCTCAAAACTTCCCAATCAAATCAAAACAGACAACATTGCACGCACCGCCCCACAGTCCTCCACCAATCCCCCCTTTGCACATCCATTCTCACAAGCTCACATTCACACACGCATTCAGATGGGGCTTTTGTCTGTCTTTTGTTCGACTATGCAAACGCAAATCTGGTAACACCTGTTTGCTGACATTTTAATTAGATTGAAATCTATTAGGTAACTAATTTGCAATTAGCTCTAATACTTATCTATGGAGAACTTATTTATGCAATTCAATTTTAAATATTGGATATCCGTTTAAAACATAACTGAATTTAAGATTATTGAATCAGAGTGAGTGATAAAATTATTATAACTGCTGTTTACGGATATTCTAATTAGACTGTTATTTCAAAGTCCCTTCTATTTGAGAAGTAATTAAACTTAATTTTATGAATCAACTGAATTTAAAAATATTATAAAAATCAGAAAAACAATATAATTTAATTTAAATATTTGATATGGACGTTTAAAGACAAAGTCTCAGCTACCCATACTAATACTGCATGCATGCTTACCTGCACACACACAGACACATACTCATACACATAGACACACCCATTGCACATCTCTCCACAACTAGCTGCACATCATGTACCGTTATTTGACTGCAGCACTTTATAAACGGCTTTCTCTTTGCTTTGCTTTACTTTTCTATGCCATCATCGTCATCTGCAGCCGTGCAGCACGAGCGCAAACCGATTGTGGATAGGAAAGATGGCATCGGCTCTGGTGGGACGGGTAGTGTGTCGGGCTCCTCGAGCAGTGCAGGCGGCCCCACCAGTGTCTCCTCGGCTGGCAAGTCGAGCTATCAACAGGTGCGTGTGAAGCAACAGCAGCAGCAACATGCGTCGGCAGCAGCTGCCGTCGCTGCCTCGGCTGCATCGCTCTTTCAGCATGCGGCCACGCCCACCGTGGGCAACACACCAACAACGCCCTTTGGGTTAAGTGAGACTCTGTTCCCGATGAATCTGAACTTTGCGGAACTAACACAAACACTGAGTAAGACCAACTATACCAACGCATGCCAATCAGATTCTAATAAGTAGCCATTTCGCTTTCAGTGCTCGCCTCGCAGCAACAGCAGCAGCAGCAGCAGGCAGCCAGCAGCAATGCAAACAGTCACTGTTACTCACCAGAGCTGGCCAAGCCAGAGTTGGAGGAGGATGACGATGACTCGATGGACAACAGCAGCACCTTGTGCCTTCAGCTGCTGGCAAACAGCGCCAGCAACAATAATTCACAGCATTTAAATTTCAATGCAGCAGCTGCTGCCACCGCTGCAGCAGATGCATCCACTATACCCACGCCCGCCACAGTGGGTCTCATCCAGAGTTCAATGGACAAGCGAGCCATAGACAAGGCGCTGCAGCTGCTGCAGCCCATACAGCAGCAGCTGGACAGGAATCAAACCGGTCAGAGCACAGCTGCTGCACTGAACATCAAACCTGAATGCGATTCGGATGCAGAAGACAGTGGGACAGAGGATGTGGACGCTGATTTGGTGGAGCACATGGACCTTGACTTCGAGTACTGTCAGCGTGGCGATTTTGTGGCCAATGAAGCGATATTCACACAGGATCTGTTTGCCTCCGAGGCGCAGTGTGGCTTCCACGTGCAGCCGCCCACGCTGGTCCATTCGTATCTCAATATGCATTATGTATGCGAAACCGGTGCCCGGATCATTTTTCTCACTGTTCACACGCTGCGCAAGGTGGCCGCCTTTGAGTTGCTCGATACGCACACTCAGATGAAGCTACTCCGTGGCGCTTGGCCCTCGCTGCTCGCCGTCGCGTTGGCTCAGTGCCAGCGCCAGTTGGCGGTGCCCACGATCATTGGTCAGCTGGTGCAGACCGTGCGCCAGGTGGCGGACATCGATAAGATCGAGCCACAAAAGATCGCGAAGCTGGCCCAGATCACACGCACCCTGCATGACTTTGTACAGGAGCTGCAACCGCAGGAGGTGACGGACCTGGAGTTTGGACTGCTGCGTCTGGTGTTGCTCTTCAATCCGCTGATGCTGCAGCAGAATCGACGTGAGCGCTCACTGCGTGCCTATGTGAAACGTGTCCAGCTTTACGCTCTGGCCACGCTGCGTCGTCAGAGCGGCGGCGAGGAGCGGGCGAATGGATTATTTGCCAGCCTGTTGCCATTGAGCGTGCTGGAGTCGGAGCTCACCGAGGAACTGTTTTTTTCCAATCTGGTGGGACAAATGCAAATTGATTCGATGATACCCTTCATCCTGATGATGTGCAACAGCAATGGACTGTAGTGGAAGGGGTGACGACCCCCGAGCAAGCAAGACTGATTGGAGGCAGTGAACGTGGGTGGCAAAGGGGCCAAAACTGCGCCTAGTGCGGACAATACTTAGCTCATAGCTTATTATATAAATTATATGAAATATGATTGAAAACAGCTTGGAAATTCAGTTTTCTATTAAAAAAAGTTGAACTTTAAACCGCATTTTGAGAATGTCAGATTCCTATCGGAACTCGAACGAGAATTCACGAACGACCCTATGACACCAAGACTAGTTAGACTCTTGGTATTTCACATTCGATTCTACATATGCTAATTAGAATTATACTGATTGCAGTGTAGACAGTATTCATATTTAGCAGATTGTCGCTAGTGAGTGGCATATCTTACAGCCATAAATGCTGCACTTTAATAACTTTAAAACTAAACTAAATCAGCAAAGGCTGATGGTATTTCTCATTGCGTCGTCTCCTCGGTGCTTTGTGTCTTCTCCTCGGTGCTTTGCGTCTTCTCCTCGGTGCTTTGCGTCTTCTTCGTGGGGCGATGGCTCTTGTGCACCGCATCGTTGTGGCCCTCGCGATTGCGCGCAATCTCAATGGCTAGGAACTGAACACGAAACACGAATATCGAATTGTCTGGGGAGAATTCCTTGCTGGCATCGGCACGCATCAGAGTGCCGTATGAGTAGTCTTCCATTTTATTGAATTTCTCAGCGAATTGACGCCATTTCAATTTCTCTGTCGCCGACTTGAGAGTTTCATCGCTGAGTCGAGCCACCTGCAAATCGGGAAAGTCTTGGCGAAATGTGGCGTAGATTTGATCATCGTAGGGTGTCAAACGCAGCTGTGAGGGCGGCACGCTGGTCAGCAGCTATACGATAATAGTTGATTTGAATAGTTTACTTTACTTATCAGATTATTATTAATTCGACTCACATTAAAATGCACTTCGGCATGTTCGAGTGCTTTGGCCGCCCACATTTCTTCCACAAGTGAATCATTGCCGAACTCCTCAGCAGGCCTCGAAAGCAGGGAAGCGCCATGCTGTATTGATTGAATACTTTAATTTACTTTAAATTTACGTTTATTAGGCTCACTATACCATTAATTCCATTTTGTATTGTGTTTATTACAAATCTGCACGTTTCTGCGGTGCCAATCACAATGTTCGCCAACAAGTGTACTTATCGATAGTTACTGTGGAATCGATTGGTTGCTTTTACGGGCTAAATTTAAAATACCAAACACTTTGAATTCTAAATTAATGATCAAATCTTATACCATAATCGATAGGTTGGACGGTTAAGAATCGTTTTTGAATACAATGAAAACAAATTTTAATATAGCAATCCATGCTTTTCATTTGTTTGTAGCTACTTATTTCATTTCGGTAGACAAATTCAGTACACTTGTTTATTGATTTAAAAGCAGACACATGTTTTAAACACTATTCCGAATTTTATAGGGCAAATATGTTTCATAACATAAGTATTACTTTTTTGTGCGCCTTGGCATTTATATCCTGGTCGTTGCTATGTTATTTACATGCAATTGAGGATAAAACTCACTACGATCACAAAGTGAAAATCTTCACGGGTAAAGATATTCTAATTGTCAATAATTTTATAAGAATAATAATTATTCGTTTTTTTTTTTTTTTTTTTTTTTTTTTTTTTAGTGAGGCCCACCTACGTAGCTGAGTCGAAATCTTGTCCCAATGATTCTCCAGAAATTCATTTTCTAAAAATTTTCTATGACTTGATTATCAACTATGGGATCATACTTTTGGTCGCTATTGCTATCTCAGCATCTGCGCAATGGTTGGGAAAAACGGCCAGACATTGTATTCAAAATGTCCCGCTTAGCAATTTCATGTCAATGGAAGACCCAGAGTATGCTGACCAAGAGGAAGTAGAGGAAGAGAAGCAAATGGAAGTGGAGGAACCTTTTAGTGCAGGAGTGCCAAATAAACATGATTGGAAGGCTGAACAAAAATGGCAAGTGGAATATAAATTGAAGAAGGCGCAGTGGCATATGGAGAGACAGTTGGAGACTGAAAAAAAATGGGAGATGAAACGAAATATGGAGAAGAAACGTTACGTAGAAATCGAGCCAAATATGGAAAGGAAACAGAATTGGAATTTGGAAGAGAAAACGTTGGCTCATCAAGAAAATATAGAGTTGAGAGAGCAGTTAAATGATTTGCAGCAGCATTGCCGTGAATTGCTTCAGGAACTGCGTGCTGTCAATGACTCTAGCCGTTCCAATTCCTCCAGCAGTTGTTTCAGCAGCTCCGAAGCCGACGATCCAGCTTCCGCTCTTATGTGGAAGCAGCCAGCTACAATGTCTTCGAGTGGTTTGTCTATAGCGCAGGATACGGAATCTTTGAGTTCGATGACACAAAAAGTTTACGTGACTCATAGTCATTACCATTTTAATTTTAATGGACCGGTGCAATTAATGAGACAAAACATAAATCTTAGTACAATAGGCCCTCAAAAATTACATGGACGAAGCGAATTTTTACAGGTGTGGGGCACATTTCTCTGTGGACCGAAGGAACGTCCCATGCTAACTGGTATAAATAACATTTTAATGTGAAAGGCGCACAAATCTATATTCGTGAAACTATCTTTTTATATATATATAAAAAAAAAACGTTACTATTTAAATTAATTTGGTATTTTCAATTTTGCTGCCACACTACTCTTACTTAATTGGACGCAACTATCGATAACTGGAATATTAAGCGCGCAGTCGATAGCTCTGCTCACGCCTTTTGCGGTGCATCAAATTTAACTGCCAGTTTGTTTCTTTCGTTCGACGTCGCGTGACTTGTGTGCGCGGAATATTTTTATCAGCAACAGTTCATCTCAAAAAGTGCTGAGTTTTATAAAATTGAGATTAAAAGTAATAATAATAATTCATTTCATATTCTCAACCACTCCAATAAACGTTAATTCTATCACACTAATAACTCTTGACAATGCGGACATCGGTCATATTTTAAATTGAAATGTTTCTTGTTTGTGCGATCGTGAATGGAAAAATGCAAAAGTGATTGAAAAGAAAAACAACAGAAAAGTTGGCGTAAAGTACGCTCGTCACGTTTTCTAAGAATCTGATTGTTCTTGTTCTTGTTATTATTATTGTTGTTGTTCTAGTTGATGCAGATGCGCCTTTTACGCTATGCATTTGCATTTCCATCAAAGTTGTTATATGATAACTGTTTGTGTTTCTTCTTCTTATTGTTACATTGCGGTGCTAAGCTCAGTTTTATCTCGTTGACTGCAGCGAATGGCATTGTTTGCCTTTTATTTGTGCATTATCACTCCCACACACACATACACATTCCCAGAACACAGTCGCACACATCCAACCTGCGGAATAATCATTCAAAGCACCAATAATAATGTGCATCTCTCCTTTTGTTGTCTCGCTCACTCTTTCTCTATTCCTTACCAGTGCTGCCTTAAGATCTTCAGACTTTTGTTTGTCAAAACAAAATCAAAATTATTATGATATATTTTGGGAAATTTTTATTTGGATTTTATATTTTTGGTGCTCTGCTGCTTTGTGGTCGCTCTTGCGCTTGTCTAAAAATAGCCGCCCGCCGCTGATAAAGCATCAGATCACTCTCACTATCGATGAGAGCATAAGGCTGTTGCTGCTGCTCTTTCTCTCTCTCTTGCTCTGGCACTCTCATAAACTCTCACTGCCTCTCCCGCTTTATCTTACTGTGAATGTGTGTGTGTGAGTAATTCTTGCGGCATTTTAATTCTCGTGTTTTATTTGCCGTGGGGCAGATAAAACAGCTGAGCCGTCCTCCGCCCAGGAATGTGCTGGCGTTGCATTTTCCATTTCTATATTTGTAATGCACACACCGTTTTTGTCGTTTTGCCCCACTGTCAACAGCGTTTTACAATTGAATCATCAACAAGTTGGTGCTGTTGTTGTTCGCTATTTTCTTACCTTCTGCTATTGTTGTTTATGTTTTGTTTTATGCGAATAAATCACATTTGGTTTTGATTTTCTTTAGCCTCTTGCAAATTCTTAGCGGAAATGTCAATAAATAAAAAGTTTAAAGGCACTCTCACACTTGGATATACATAAGAATATGTACATATATACACACGTAGATACATATATAATTATGTATGTATGAATATACATACCTATGCATGTTCATATATGCATATGTTTGTATGCAGCTTAACTGCGCTGCTTACGTCGCGCATAATAAAGATTAACGCATTTCTTATCAAGCGTTGATAGCAGAGCAGACGACATCCACAGCAACAATAATAATAACAACAACAACATCAACAACAGTCAAAGAGCAGAGTGAGCATTTGAGCTTCGCTTTTTGCCTCCTTCGCTCAAACACACACATACTGAAACACACTCGCATGTCCACTTAGTAGGCACTGATATCTCACGCGTTGTCGTTGACTTCGCTGATTAGCATTAACTAAGCCACACCAACAACAACAACGAACGCGTCTAGTTTTGTTGTATTATTTATTTGTTTTCTGGTTTTCAACTGCACACCCACACACACGCACACATGTGTGTACATATACACCTATATAAGTAAATTGCAAGAGGAAGATAGAAGAGATTGGCTGTCGCAGCAGCCGCCGTCGGCGCTTTATTTTCGCGCTGCTGCTGATAAAATAAAGAACAATATTAATTTAAGTTTAAAAATAGAATTTTGCTGCAGATGCCTCTTTTCTGCATGTATGTTTGTACCAATGTATGTATATATGTCCATTTGCATTTGTATCAGTGAGCTGAGCGGCAGAAAAAAAGTTGCTCACGCATACAAAAACAAGCAACAACTCTGCTTGATCTGCCTGCTTGTCTGTGATTGCGCTGCTCGCTCTTTTGGTCACTCGTTCTCGCTCTCGTTGCCGCTCTCTCAGCGAGGCGACGTTGGAGCCAATTCAGCGCTCGTTTTGCTTCACGCTTTTCAGTATTATTCTATTCGCCTGCGTTTCAAGTTGATATTCACGGATTGCAGACTACGTGCACGCATACATACACAAACGAGATATATACATACACATATGTACGCATGTATGTATGTTTATTATATATTTTGATTGGATTGGGGCAAAAGAGTGCGCCATCGTTCGGTGTGTTTTTTCTTGTTTCTGGAGCAACAGCAGCAGTAAAGTAAAATAAAATAAAAAACAAACAAAAAACACATTAAAAATATTTATGCAACAATTTTCAAATGTTCGGCAGCTTGTGTATGGATGTGTTGTGTGTGTGTGCATTGTTTTGTAAATTACTCGAGATAATTATTTAAAAAAAGTAAAACAACAAAATGTGTTAATGAGAATATTTGCACATCAACTAATATCTGATAATTAATATTTAGTATTTTTCTCGCTCTTGCGTTCACGCTTGCACATTCTCTCATTTTCTTTCTCTCGTTACGATCTTGATGTGCATGCGAGTATGAGAGTTGTGTGTGAGTGTGTGTGTATGTAATCACAAAACATGCGGAAAAGCGCTTGGTAAAAAAAGAAAAACAAATACAAACTGAGTGATTTTTAAAACGCTTGAGACGTAAATGCAAAGAAGATAACAGAACTTTGTGATAAATCGCACTAAAATCCGAATTCCAATGCAAACCATTTTGTTGTTCCTTATCTAAGCTGTAAATAAAATAGATTTCCCTAAAAAGTATCTATGGGTCCGTGCGAAAGGGAATACAAAATAATCGCAGGGTAGTATTAGGTAAAATTTTTAAAGGAAGCAACTGAAATCATTATCATCATCTAGCTGAATTTAAATCACGCTTTATATTTTGAGTTGGGTTTTGAGCTGAGTCGCACTGTAGTCTTCGACTTCAAGTCAGTTGCTGACATTGTTGCAATTTACCGCTAAAAGCATCATTAGCGCTGTTTCGCTCTGTTCGCTCTCCTTTATCTACATATTCGCTCTGTGTGTGTGCGTGTGTGTCTGCTTGTCTGCTAAATAAATGCACATAATTAACCAGAATATTTTTCATTCAAAAAGCAAGATTTATAAAAATAAATACCCAATCGAATATATATATGCGAAAAATAATAACAAATCGAATTGCGGCGCGATAACAAATATGTAAAGAAAAAAAAAAAAAGGAAAAAAACAAACAAAAACCACAACAAAGTGAAACAAGTGCTAAAGCAATTAAAACGAAAACCAAAAGGCAATTAGAAGAATTTACAATACTTCTGTGCGAATGTAATACGAATGTGAATCACATTAAGAATAAGCAAATCAAAATCAAGCAAACGCTTTATCTACATAACTGTAAGCCAGCAACGTGGGAGGCGTCAAGAGAGTAATAGAAACAAAACGACAGCGAGAGAGAGAGAGAGAGAAAGAGAGCTAGCGAGAGAAATTGCGAGATCGTGGCAAGCAACACACAAGGCCATCCCATCCAATAATGTGAGTAACCCATCCGCCTTTGTTCCTATACAATCACACACACATACACATAAACAATAATCTTTTTGCTCTTGTTCATATATTTATTTGAAATTTGAAAAATAAATTGGAGCAAGGATACGTCTTTTAGATGTACTTAGAGTATTTTTATTTATTTAGAGGATAGAGATAGTATGAAATGAAAACAAACTTATAGAGTAAGGCACTAACTACATATACATACATATGAATATAGTAAACAACACACAAAAACAGAAAGTTATGCTAAAGTTGAGTTATTCTTTTAAAATATTTTTTCATTCATGTAAACACTAATTAACTGTACAGAAGACAAAGTTATCTAGGGGCAGCCAACTCTCGTTGTTTCTCTTGCAATTATGCAAAGAAAAAGTTTGTCTTTGCTGGACATTTTTGTTGTCGAATTCTTGTTGTCGGCAACTGTTGGGAATTGTGATGTCAACAGTTGCGGAACCGCTGAGCTAAGGGGTCAAAAGAATTGCATTTCATGAATAGAAACCTTGATAATGCATCTTTGTTTTTTATGTGACTGGGATGCGCTCTAATTGCTACTGATGCTGCTGCTGCTGCTGCTGCCGCAACTCCTGCTTCTTCTTCTCCGACTTCGACATTGGCATTGGCATGTGGCATCGGCTCCCATTCTGTTTGTGGTTGCGGCTGTTACTCAAACTATTTGCGCAGCGTTTGCAGCAAATATTAAAATTTTATCCAATTTTTTTGCTTTATTTTGTTTTTGTGCATATGAGAATTTTGTATGCATACGAAATGTAAATTGAAATGAAATGAATAGCAATCTCTTTTCAATAGCTAATGAAATATTAATTAAACATAGAGATAGAAAACTTAAAAAGCTGTGTGTTGCCGTCCCTTTCAAACTTATCTCTTTTATGAATTTGAGGATTTTCTGTGCTTCCTAGAGGAAAAAGACATAAATATAGGCCCTTAAGAGACATCTAGTAACAGTTTAACTGTCCTTTGGTAGAACTTTTATTTTCCTTTATGCCATTGAATCTCACGTAAGCAGTTAAAGATATATAAATTTGCTTGGAAGATTAAAGAGTTCTGCCCCGTCGTTTAAAGAATTTTCTCTGTGAATTCAGCGCTAAAAATATGCAGATGTTTATTTTTGGGCCACAGACAATGGAAATGTTTTGTGTTTGTAAACGACTTTGCATTTATCTTCCGCTACTTTTTGTTTGCCCACAAATATTATTAAGTAATACATCTGGCTATAAGGTGAATTGTTTCTCTTTTTCCAGTTAACTGAAACAGAAAGTTGAACAGGTGTTTTGTTTCTTTCGCTTCTTTTTTAGGTTTGCTTAACGTAAGTTTTATATTCATAACCAAATTCTTTAAGAAGTTGGGCAAACTTGAATGGAAACTGAAATTCGGGTTGAAAATCATATATATGTTGTATATATAGATTATTAATAAAGTCTTATTTAAGTTGTTATTTAAGTTAAATGGATTATTGGAAATCTGCTAGAAGATTATAATTAAAATAAGTTATCTATTCACTGCTCCGAGCTGTTAAAGAATTCATATATATATATATCTTTAATAATATATATGCTATATAAGCAGCGAAAGAGTATTTTATAGTCGTTAGCATCTGCAACTTGTTTAACTTCCTATTTTTATATAAATATATAGATGAGCTTTCCTGTTTTCATTTGCTTTTTGGATATCCGGAATTTAATTATCAGAAAGTTTCTTAAAATTGATTAAGACAAGATATGCAAATACATATTTATATAAATAGATACATTTATACATGTACATATTTATATAACTACGAGGTATATGGCTGCAAATGTGAAATAAAACTTACGGCTTTTAAAATTCCTGTTTGGCCTGAATAGTAGTTTAAAAAACTAAAAAAAAAAAAAAAATGCTTAAAAAAGAAAATCCAGCGGTAACTGGCAAAAACGAGTGGAACATTTTTCATTTTTGTTTTTGTTTTTCAACAAAGCTGTAAATCAAAACGCGTTTTAAGCAAAAATAAAAAATGGAAAAAATTGATAGCAAGAAGAGGAGCAAAAATCGAGGCGCAAAAATTAATGTGATATTTAATTTTTTGCTTTTCGAATTTTTTGCGACAGTTTTTTTTTTTCTGGGTGTAAACTCTATATATTTTGCTAAAATAAACTTGTTTTCTGTTTCCGCGCACACCGATACAAAAATAAATAAATATGCATGCACATGTGTGTGTAAATTTTAGCGTGTGCTTTTTGTTATATATATATATATTTTTTGCGCTCTGAAACCGCAAAGTTCTGCGCGTTTGGCTCGACAATCTTATCATCTAATGTGCTAAAAATAGATTTGGCCGCCCCTGAGTAGTTCCATATGTATGCGTGTGTGCGAGTGTGTGTGTGCGTGCACATATGAATTTGTGTCTGCTATATGCATATGTGTGCCTCTGGAACTTCGCGCCAAACCTTTTTCTCTATTCATATCTCTAGCTATCTGCAGCCGTATCTTTGTACCTGTATCTGTATCTGTATCTGTATCTGTACCTGTACCTGTATCTGTATCTGTATCTGTATTTGTATCTGTATCTGTATCTGTATCTGTATCTGTATCTGTATCTGTATCTGTATCTGCATCTGTATCTGTATCTGTATCTGTATCTGTATCTGTATCTGTATCTGTAACTGTTTCTGTATCTGTATCTGTATCTGTATCTGTATCTGTATCTGTATCTGTATCTGTATCTGTATCTGTATCTGTATCTGTATCTGTATCTGTATCTGTACTTGCAACTGTATCTTCTAGAATATATATATATCTATACTTTTGTATCTTAGCATATCGTATATCTGTCTGTAGCTGTATTTTCGTATCTGTATATACATATATATATATTCTATATGTATATGTAGCTGTACCTATATATCTCTATCTGTATTTTTCGCTATATCTTTGCATCTTTGGCTGTATCTTTACAATTTTATCTATGTATCTAGCTGTATTTGTATTTATGTCTTTTCTTGTGTATTTGTATCTGTAACAGTATGTTTGCATCTCTAACTGTAACTGTAGCTGCATCCTTTCATCGCTATCTGTATTTATGCTTGTATCTTTATCAGTATCTATAGCTGTACCTGTATCTTTGTACATAAAATTGGCTCTGTGTGCACGTACATGTGAAACTCTATATCTGTCGCTGTCTCTGTATAGCTTTATCTTTACAAATGTATCTATATCTGTGCTCATGCACAACATGTACTTGCTTGTAGATGTTTTTATATATCGCCCTAAAATTTTCGCTAACTAAATTATTATTATTATTGGTTGTTTTTTTTCTTCTTTCGTTTTTTTGTTCTTTCTACATCTGTGTTGTTAAATTTTTTTGTTAGAGCGACCGTGTGATCATTTAGCGCTGTGCTAATTTAATTTGTCTGCGTGTTTGTGCCTCTTGTGTATGGAATTTGTTTTTGGTAGCTTCTGAAAATATGGGAGTATTGCAAAACGCAAAGCAAACAATTCATGAAGTCGAATATGGCCAACGAATTTCTCCATACAGATCACAATTTTGAACATCGCTTGGCTGCTTTACGCTCGAACAGTCCCAAATACTTATATCCTATGCTCTAAAAACTTTAATCTGTTTTTCGGTGAGCTGAAAATGCGAGAAGAGAGAGACAGAAAAAAATAATAAATAATCCAGAAAAATGCATCAATAGAGTGAAATTGTTGTCTATAAATTGATTTAAAATTTTCCACAGCTTTTGCTTTTTACATTTCTTGCTGTTCGCCCTGCTGCTGTTCAACGGTAATAATAATTATATTAAAAATAAAAATAAAAATAATAGATACATGTTGATGATATAAAAAAGTAAAACAGAAATCGAATAAATGCAAAATATTTTTTTTTTTTGCATCAATAATTTCACTTCTCATTTAAAGTTTGTGCAAAAAGTTAGCAGCAAACTGTGGATTTATAATAACTCAACTCGATATGTCGTCTCTGCTGCAAATGGCTGTTGCTGTTGTTGTTGTTGCATCTGTGTGTAATAAATATATACATACATATACATATATAGATGTTTACCTTTGGGATTGTGTAGTTGAAATTCCATCATAAATAATTTCACACATTGAAACGCTTTACTCCTAGTTGGACACAACGTGCTAACAGTTGAATGAGAGAGACTTGAATGTGATTATGTTTTAACTCGCTGAAAACTGCAGATATTAAAGAACATTTAAGCTTAGAGCTAAGCCTTTGACTTAAAAGGAATTTCAGTTTCGTTTGTTGCATTCCAAAAGGCAGGAGATGCCGATTATTTTCTGAAGAGACAATTCAAAAGATATTTATGTAGTCCTAGAATAATAATTTAAATATTTAGCGTACATTCATTTATTATTGCTGAAATATTTAAACTTTAATCATGTTAGATCCTTAAAATTCAATGTATATTCGTGTGCCAGTTAAAAAGTACAAAGTAGAAAACGCATTTAGTTTTCCTTTGATGTATATAATTTCCCAACTCCCTCTCTTTACGCACACACATTAAAAACAATTAAAGTACGTTTAAATCTAAGCTTTTATTAAGCTTTTAGTTATATATATATATATTATATATATATATATATACATATATATCCCCATAAGCTGCTAATAAACTGCTGTCAAATGCCACTGATGCATTGCCTTGCTCGTTTTGCATGCCCGAAACTGATGCTCGTGGCGCTGGTTTCTGTGGGTTACCTAAAGCTGCCACCCACAGTTGCCACCCACAACTGCCTCCCACCCCTGTCACCTACCACTGCGTTAAACTCTTCAATGAATTCGCCAACAATACTGAGAGAGTGAGAGAGAGAGAGGTGGAGAGCGAGACGACGAAACGTGAGCTCACAGTTGTTCCTGGAGTGCGTATTATAATGAATATGCATATGTGTGTGTGTGTGTGTGCAGCGATGTAAACACATTTATTGGTCTAAATTGTCACCAAAATCTGTATTACCTGGAGGGGATTTGGGATATATACACATACATATGTATATATGCATAGGTATATGACGCAGTATTGCATAAAGTAATCGAATTAAGTGGAGCGTAAAGCGAATCTGTTTCCACGAATTCATCGGTTTGCTGTGCATATGTTATGCAGTAGCTGGATTGGAAATTGAATAATGCGCAGCCTGGATCAGATTTTAGAGCCTATTTGGGTAGAGTATTAAATCTTCGGTGCACTTGAACGTCAATGGGTTTTAGTTGTTAAACGCCACTGGTTGGGTTTTGGTTCATAATTGATTTGGCTTTTGTTTTGCCATTGCGTCAACTCTACCAACAGATTCAATTAGCGCGCTGCCAGTTGAAGATATGCGTGGGAAAATTAGATTGCAAATAGTTTGGAAAATTTGCATGGGAAAATTAAATTCTAGTGGCATCAGAAAATGTGGATCTGAACCAAATCAAGTGAAATGATGAGAAAGCAGCTACGCGTTCTCAATGGCAATGCCAAGGCTTCCTATATACACCCACCCGCACACACCCACATACTCAAAGAACATACACACACACACACACACACACACACACCAGCTCATGTCTGCTGTTTGTTATGAAAAGTTTTTGGCAAATGCCACATTCAATTGCATGGTGAATGCAATTTTCCTTCCACCTCCATACATGATGGCGTTCTATTTTCCTTTTATGTTTTCCTTGTACCGTAAGCTTCAGCATTTCCATCGTTCTTGTCCGCTGACGCCTGTGCGATTCCATTTCACTTTGTTGCCCGCCAATTGAAGATGAAGATGATGCCGACTGGTGTCCGTCCACCCTATGGCGTTCACATTTTCCGCATTCAATTAAGTTGAATAAATTAAATTGTACGAAAGTTCACCGAGCTGATCGAATACTGAACGCGGGTTAAACAAAACAAATCGTTTAATTATTTAATTAAATCTGCTTGCATATCGATCATGTAACATGAGATGTTCATGCGCCGAGTGCAAGAAAAACAAATCAGATTTTATTAGGACAATTAAATTAGATTGAATGGGCAATCAAAATTGTAAATTTCTTAACTCTAGAGACTTACTTGTACAGTTTTCCTCAACTGATGAAAATCTAGAATTATAATGTGTTCATTATATGAGAGATAAATCAAATTTGTTTAGTATATTTAGTATTATTATATTTGTATATTATTTTAGTATTTTTAGTTGAGTATTCTGCAAGGATATTTCATTATTCAATTTTGTATTCACCCTTTCAGTTTTATAATATTAGAGCAGTGTATGGGAACTTTAATAACTGTAATTTCGCTGCTGGTCACTGGCTTTAATTTTATTTCATCCAAAATGCACACAGCACAGAATCCGCTCAAAGGGATATGGGGTTATTGTCCCACTGGTTGCCAGTGAATTACATTTAAAAAAGTTTTTTTTTAAATAATATATGTTTTAGCAAGCTGTAGTCGACTAAAAGATACCTGAAATGAGCTTTTGCATAGAGTATGCCGAAATAAAATTGTGATATTAAATATATTCACAATAATTATATATACATATATGAGGGTATTTATTTGAATTTGTCTATCATTATTACTGGCTCTATATTAACTCTAAAATCGAATCTCTTTCTCATAAACGTCCTTTCGTGCGCACAAGCAGATGCAGAAAAATCCATATACCCTTTAGGTTAATTTTCCGCTGGATGCTCCTGCAGTATTTTAGAGGCAGCTAAAAGCTTATTTGTTAACGAAATGTTGGGAGCACTGTAGTGCATGAAATGGATTAAAGCCGGAAGCACGCCGGATGCAAGAGGTAAGCTGTCAACATTGGGCGAATTTCAGCTGATTCTTGGAATTGATTAAATGGAAAACAGTTTATGAAATATGTGTGAATGGCGTAAATATTTTGTGTGCTGTACTTTATCTCTTTATCATATACTCAATCGGTCTCTCTCTCTCTGCCTTTCTCTCTCTCTGTCACTCCTTTATGACAGCTCTATGTTATCAAATAATTTGACACGAATGCAAGCGACGGCGATAAGATCACAATTTGAACTCTCTGCGCTCTGTCTCTCTCTTTCGCTCTGCCTCTCTCTTTGTTCTGTTCGCCCCCTTGTGCTGCTCATCCATCATTTGTGCAGCCATCCGGCAAATTTTGTCGTGCCTTTTGCTGGACATTGTTCGCACTTCAATTCGACCTTTTTTGCAAGAAAAGGAGACAAAGCATTTTGGCGTGGTGGGCGGCGACGAACGGAATTTTGAGAGCGCTCTTATCTAAGCGGAGCTGCTGCTGCTGCTGTTGTTGTTGTTGTTGTTGCTGCCCCCTTAATGTCCGCTTTTATGGCCCGACGGCCCCGCATGCTGCTGATAAGGCAAAAATTATATTTTTAGTTTTCGGTCTCGCCTTTGCCTTTGATTACAGTTGCCAAAAAAAGACCGAAAACAGAATAGCAACAGCAATAAAGCATTTTCCTGCCTCTTTCCACACTGGCAGCCTCTGCAGTTTGTTCAACTTTAACGACAAGTGCAGGCATAGAGCAGCAATAATAACAACAACAACAACAGCAGCAACACTCTGAAGTGCTGCACTAAGGGAGACTGTCAAAAATAAAACTGTAAGCATCAGCAAATGCCGCTAATGATGAGGAACATGCCGAAAAAGCAACAACAACAACAGTAGCAACAACAACAAGTGAACGACTTCCAAGGCCATTACAGTTCATTGCTCAAGCAACAAGTGTATTCCCTTGTACTCACCCCTATGTCGCTAGCTCGCTCTCTCTCTCTCCCTCTCTCTCGCTCTCGCTCACTTACTTTCTTGCAGTGGTTTGTCAGCTTGTCTGCCTCGCTTGCACTTTTGTTGTTGCTTTTGCTGGTGTAATTTTTGTTTCGATATTATGTAATTTATATATTTTAGCTTGTATAAAATGGAAAAATTGTTAAACCGCTAAAGGGGCCATAATGAACAAATTTATGTAACAGGTGGATGAAAACATCTGGCTATTATCATTATTTTATATGTATATAGAGAGATTCTTTATCAGCATAACGAACTGAGTCGATCGAGCTTGCCTTTTTGTTTTAAAGAGCATCTTTATATTCCTGCTGCTCAATAAATAAGAAATACCCAAACTCGACTCGACTCAGAGAGCTGAGTAAGTTCATAAGTCGTGTGCTCACTGTTGAGTGACGTCTTGCAACCTATAAAAGGTCGAGTCTGATGCGCAGTTGAGTTCAGTTGTTTGGAAGACCTCGTACTAGACGTAGATGACAGAGTTCGAGTGGGTGAAAATTTTGAAAGTACTATAAGAATACTAATTTTTAATGTTATTAATTAAGAAGATTATTAGAATAATAATATAGAAATTAAAAGTAATATAGAAAGAAAAGAAAAGAAATAATGATGATGGCTCCTAAGGATGAACATAAAATTTTTATACAAATTATAGATGATAATAATGATAATTAAATGATATTAATGCTGACTTTGATAATTATGTTAACTATAATAAAAATGTATACCTATGTTAATAATCTTTATAATGCTGAAGATCGTAATAAAATAATAAAATAAATAATAACAAATTTTAAGTAGTATTACTGAAAATTAGAATGACTATATATGAAGACATATAATTTATATCTACATAAATACAAAGTAAACTTTTAAGCTTTTTGTTTTTTTTTTTTTTTTTTTTTTTTTTTTTTTAGCAATTTGAATTAATTAAATAATTATCTTTATATTATACTTTCGATATATATGCACAAATAAGTATTTATGTTAATCTTCGTATAGCATCCGTTAAACCCACCTTAAATATTTTGCCCATTCATGATTTTTAATTTCCTTCTTTCTTTTATATTTGGTTTTTTTTTTGCTCATTCGAATTCAAATATTTGAAACTAGTTAAAATTATGCCTATCACGATAAGCATTCAAAAAACCATCAGCTGTCGACAATGTTGCTAATCTGGTAGCTCCATTTGAGGCAACAAAGTTGCTAAAAGTAATCTCCCTCTTTGTGTTCCTTCAGACAAATTTCCAAGTTTCTTCATATATAAAGAGCTTTCAACACTTTGGCGCTGTGGCTGCATTCATTTTATGGCCTTGTTGTTGTTGCTGTTGCTGTAGCTGTTGCTCTTCTCCTGTCCATTCTTCTTCTTCTTCTTCTTCCACTTTGTATTGTTGCTATCATGGGCATTGTTTATGCTTAGGCCACGGGGCTTGGTACTAAATTATGTTGTTTTAGCTGGGCATTAATGACTCCAAGCGACAATGTTTCCCCCACTTCCTTTTCCCATTCCCCTTCCCCTTCCCCTTCCTCTTGCCTACATTGTCAATTTGGCCGGAAGCACCATCCAGTGCTACGTCACGCCCCGGGCAGGTTTAATCCTGTTGCCCCCGCTTTGAATGCTGCTGTTGTCAACTCCCACACAGCACAACGGACTTGATGCAAACGTATAAATTAAGTTTAAGCATTTTAACTAAAGCATAAATCAGAGCCACTAGATAGCTTCTAAAACCCTTTGTAGTCTTTGCAGTCATTTAACAAAATGCTAAATTAATTGCAACAAAAGAGATTTATATGAAATGTTTTTTCTATTTAATATATATATATTTTTTTACTTTATTGTTTTTATATTGAACATGTAGTAAATAATTTAGTAAAACGTAACAGAGTTTACATAAAATAAATTAAGCTAATTGTTAATATACTATAAACATATGTTGGTCATATTTTGTATTAGATGAAGTTTTGTTAGTAATTTTTGTATGGTTTATATTGGAATCTTAAATATTATGACTGTGAATGTAATCTTTCTGATTTTTTCTAGGCAACTGACCTATCTCCCTCTTTTTTTTCATTAATCGCCTCTCTCACTCAGCTTTCTGTCTTTCTAAATCTCTCTCTCTCTCTCTCTCTCTCTCTCTCTCTCTTTTTTCTTTTTCAATCTACTGAACCCTCTCTCTACCCTACCTCTCTCACTCATCTCATGCTGTCGCCAAATTTCATACGAAAATTAGTTCAACGTGATTCACGATAATTTTAATTAAAGTTGTCTATATAATATACATAATTATAGCAGAATAAATAAACGAATTATACATATTATTTATGTATTTTATTTTATGATGTATTTTAGTACTTTTAAAGCATTGGACTCGTCTGCTCTCATTTATTATATCATGTATATTCAAATATTATGGCACGTGTGCCACTGTTTCTTGGAATTTCTATGAACAACAGCCAAAAGTTCGCCCACAAAGTTTTCATCTGGCGTATTAAAGCCAAATCGAATCGTATACTCATTATCAACAACAGCAACAACAACCTCATCGTCATCATCATCATCATGATTATCACCTGAGGCATTTTCCTTGGCCACCTTGTTAGCATTAGCTGCTACAACTTGAGCTCTGTGCTGAGCGGCGTGGGCGTGTCGCCAACAATTTTAGTGTTTTTCTTTAATAAACAAATAAGTTAGGAGATTGGCCAACGACGCCACAAAGACGGCGACAGAGTCCAAAAGGGTTTTCAGGCGACGCCATCTTTTGGGCGGGTCCTATTAGCATTAATCGAGTGTGTGTGTGAGTGTGTGCATACCTTTCGATACCACACACACACGCACACACACACACGCACTTAGAATTTACGACTTTGGATCGGTTTTAACAACTGTTTGTTTTGCAATTTTGTGGACACACACACTTTTTCACGCAAAATTTATGAAACGCTTATTTTATGGCCTGTTTGTTAAGCATTTAAGTGGGCGTGGCATGAGGGGTTAAAACCAAAGAAGGTATTTATGTATATACATATATGTATACATGGAATAGTTGTGCTCTAGAGCTATTTGCAAATTGAATAACTTTGCACATATTCCTATATATTTTAATTTGGTTATAAGTTTGATGAATTTTCTCTGCCAAGGCAAATTTAATTTCTGCAATTAACATTTTTTTTTTCGAAGTTTACACTTGAAAATGTATTTTTTGTAGCACAGTTTTTGGGGCTCCCTTTGAGCGGCCATTTGACCCAGCTGCAACTTTGCTTCATTTCAACATTTACACTATATTTAATTAGCTTTGCTGTCAGTGGAGGCGATGCTCATTGTCCCGGCTGTCTGTTGTCCGTCGCAGATGCTCTTTTCACCATTTAAAGGTCAGCGATTATGTTGTGCAGTGTAGATTGTTACGTCTCCTTTGATGCTCTATGAATACTTTTAGCTAAGCTCAATGGAACAATGAGTTACATGGAATACGATTCCATTCACAATTTAATACCGTGTAAATATTTGAATTCAGATTGAGGGATGTGAGAGATATTAGAGATCTGTTTAAGAAAATCTTGGAAGAAATTCTTACATAAGATTGAAAAAAATCTCAAAATTTATACTTTTAATCATTTTAAGTTTCAAATAGGAAACATATTAAATTTACAGGGTATTTCACATGTGTGTTTGTTCATTTCGTATTACTGCCTAACTGCAAAACGTCACATTTAGCTGCTTGTGCAACACATTGGCAGACTCTCCTTCAACACACACACACACTCCCCCTATCTCTCTCCCTTCCTTTCTTTTTACTCTGCTCTTAGTGATTCTCAGCGTAAATTTTGCCTTTTAAGCTGCAACTTGTGGATACATTTACATTGTGGCTTTAGCACGAGGAAGTTGCCCAATTAATCCGCTTTGCAGCTGCCCTTAACTGCGACAGTCTGAAAGGGAAAATAAATATATATAAAAAATGAATTAAATAAAATTGAATTGTAACGCTTTGACCATTCCATTGATAGAATTTCTTTTGGCGATTTTTACCTCATAATTTATTACGCAAAAGTGCTGAAAAAAGGCGAAACAAAAATTATAAAATGAATTTTCAATGAAATTTGTGTCGCATCAATTTTCTTTCCTTCACACGAGTTTTCCAGGTCCTTTTGCAGCGATAGCACTTTTGCGTCGCCCTTTTATACTCGTTCACACAGGTCTAAAAGCGGGTATATGGAGTTTGCATAGTGCATATCTTTCGGAAATTTTAACATTTTATTGTTATTGATTTTTATTATATTTCCTTATTGACTGCCATTGAGTTTCTCTGCTTGTTTTGTACAGAGTATTATGCAGTCGGTATTCCCGACTGATTATTTGTATAATTCAATCAAATATATTTTGGCCGTTCATCTTCCTTTTTTTTGGGGTTTGTTTGTATCATTTAAATGCACTTTATCGACTCGCAGACCAGTTGATAGTTTTTTTTTTTTCAGCTATTCACGTTGCTGGTGCTGACGGCACAGTTATTCTTTACCCTTTTCTTAATTAGCAAGTCCGATTATCCTTGCTGGCAGCTTACATAAGCAGCAGGATAATGGGATGTCAACTGCAAAAATAAAAGAGCCTCCATGTATAACATTTAAGCGAATTTTACAAACGACTGATTCAGCAACTGCTGCCCACATTTGCGGAGCAGCAGCAGCAGCAGCGGCAGATAAAAACTCTACTTAATTGCATAATGCAGAGCAAGGGAAGAGCAAAGGGAAAGGTGCAAGCGAAGGCTGTAGGAAAAACTTCGTTAACCAACAGTACGAGAGATTTATCTGTGATGCCTGTCGTGCACATCTACCAGATGCAGGGTATTAAAGCGTATTTCAATGCTGGAAAACGTAGAATTAAATGAAATGAATTGACTTCAGTCACTCTGTCACTCTCTTGTTTGCTTGTAATGGGTATCCTTGAGTGGAGCTGTCGCTTGAAGTTGGGGATTTACTTGTTGACTTTCAGCATTTGGATGGATGGTTAAACAAGGACTTGTTAAACATTTTTATGTAACTAACTTGTTAATAGAAAAAAGCCATTAAGCGAAAGCGCCGAATGGTGGGGAAGAAGAAAACTAGGGTAAGAGGATGGAATAGAATGTGAGAAAGAGAGAGATAGAGAGATGATAGATGTTGAGAGGCATAGAACGACAGTGAGAGAGTAAGAGAGAGAGAGAGAGAGAGAGAAAGGCAAAGACAAAGCGAACGGTAAAGGAAAGAGATAGGTAGATCTAGAGTAATCAAAGGATTGAGAAAACTGAATCAACTCAATAGGATATGTGTTCATGTATAAATAATAAATAAAATAGTTGCCATCGCGCAGAAATATGCAAATTTTAATTTTAAGCAATTCATATTGTATATTGTATATTGTATATTTGATTTGCATAATCATTATCGATGGCTTCAAATTATTGTTGCTTATTGGCCATGTAAAGGGCGAGCAAACACTGAAACATTTATTTAATGATGCAACAAATAGGGTTAAAGCAAATATTGCAATTCGAATCAAAATTTAATCTTGCATTTTTGTACTCTCTCATAGGGTCATTCGAGATAGTTGGTCAAGTTGACTACAAATTGTGTAACTAAGGTATATCTTTGTATTAAAATAGTGGTTAACCTAAGAACTATTTTTCTAATTAAACATAGATATTTTAAAACACGATTCGTTTACTTTAGTTATTTGCAGAGTATTTGAAATTCTGTAGCAAATCATTTAATTTTATTTCATGTTTTGCGAATGGAATTTTAATCCCGTTTTTTTTTCTTAATTTCGATTTGCAGCTATGGATAAAATAACAAGAGAATTTATTTTCATACTGGCTTAAAGATAGCATCTGGGAAAACAGTAAAAATAATCAAGACAACCTGAAAAACAGGGGCAATAATTGCAAGAATTTTTCATAAGAACAGCAACTGTTGTATACATACATATATGCTGCAACAACAACAACAACAACGTCATCGGCAACAGCAGCAGCAGCAGCAATAACAAAAACAAACGCAACAACAACAACAGCAACAACGACGACAACAATCGCAGCAACAATAACACGAAGTGCACAAATAAAATACAGCAAAATATACAACAACAAAAATCGAGTAAGTGTAAATCAAAAATAATAAAAAAAAAAAAAAAAAATGATTTCATGTTTCAGTTTTTATTATTTTCATTTGACTTTTATAATTATGAAAAATAAAGAAAACATTTTCCGCTGCACTTATTGTTATTGGAAAATCCGATGAAAATGTAAATTCTGTTTATTATTAATTATTTTTTAATTGTTGATGGCTTGAAATGTTGACAAGCCGTTTGAGCTGTGAGCTTAAGTGTTTAAACACTTTAAGCACAACAGTTAAATATTTTATTATTTTTAATAAGAATTTTAAACAGACTTTTGTTCAATTGGTTGAGCTGGGAAATTGAAAGAGATATAATCAATGATTCGACTTTGTATGGGAATGTAAAGGAAAAAATAATTAATATTACAGATTTTTCCGGGTATAGTGGGCTAAAAGTTTTTCCTGAAAATTGCCGAATTGAAGACTATCGATTTACAAAGTAATCTTTAATTGTAAATTATTTTGAAATCTATATATAGTATGGTATATATACTATTTTATAGCTATAGGTCTCATATTTTACACTGATGTATTATGTAAATTCAGTCAGCAATGGTTAACCTCTTAAAAGTATCATATCTGGTAATCCAAAAGAAAATTCATACTATTTTCCCCACAGCCTAAAGATCTATCAAATACCACATACCACTCTGACTCTTATATTTATATGCTTTATTGTGATGTCAAAAATCTAAAATTATTTGACTTATTGGCAGAGTTTCTGCCTATGTTAAGGCTATAGTTCCAAGCTAACACCTTTACAGTTGTTTCACCTGTATTCACTTATGTGCACACATTCTTTGAAGTGAATTCACTTATGTGAATACAGATTGTAATGCTATAAACTAGGTGCAAAAATGGATGCCTACATCTGATATCAATTTAATCAACTAAACTCCTTTCAATCTTACACAAGAGAAACAAAAGGTTATCTAGCTAACAACAGTGAGCTATTATTTTTAAGCATAGAATGGCTTCTGGTTTTCGTAGGCAGAGTGAGCTTAGCCCTCTCTCTGTCGCTCTGCCTCCTGCTCTCCCTCTCTCTCTCCCTAACTATACAGAGACTCTGATTGCTCTGAAACTGAAGGCTGTGTCGTTTGCTTCAAATGTGCTAATTGTTTGGGCACTTAAACGTAATATAATGAAAGACACGTGCAAAATGCGCAAAGTACAAAACTCGTTCGACTTTTACTGCACGATATCTATATGCACATATGAGTATGAGTGGATGTGTGTGTGTGTGTGTGAGTCTATGTGTGTGTGTGTATCTTAGCGTTGTGATTTTAGTTTTTATGCCGCAGGCAGTTTGCCAAGCAACAAGCTTTTGTTCGAAATTGCATTTTTGGGAAATTTGCCAAGGAGCTGAGTCAAACTGAAACTTGCTGCTGAACTGCAATTAGAGTGCAACATGGAGAGAACATGGAAAACATATTACGCATACGCAGTGTATAATGAGTTCGGTAGAAAGTGCTTAGCTTAACTTTATCAATTACGATGCAAAGGCAAAGACTAAACACAATTAAATTCCAAGATGCAGGAAGTAGATAAAGCGCGGCGCACACACTTGGCATTCCCTTAAGCTCTCTATCTCTCTCTCTCTCTCTCGCTCGCTCTCTCTTGATCTTGGTGTTAATGAAAGATCAAGATCAGAACTACACACAGAGTGAAAGAGTGAGGGTGAGACAGAGACAGAGAGGGAGAGACAGAGAAATAGTTTTATACTAGGTACAATTGAACTGAGAAGCTGACGACAGCACTAATTCGCACATATCTAACAGAACGAGTATTCTAGTCGACTCATATATAGTATATATTATTTATAGAGACAACCACACACACACACACACACACTGAGACAGACACCTCTGGACTTGGAAACCGCAATTTTTGTATTTTGCATGATAAATTAATGATAATTTAAAGATAACATTTGTATAAACAATAAATTTGGTGCGCCTTGTCGTTTGTTATTGCTCGTGCTGTTTGCTTCTATTAAAAATAGACCAACACGTTACTCCGCAACTGAGATAAATCACACGACATTCAAATCGATTGTCATCAGCCAGTTGCTATTAATATGATTCATAATGGATTAGAAAAACAGCAAAAGATTAATAAATAAATATCCATGGTATAAATGTGTTTATTATTTTGTTGGGCAAGAGAATATTTGAGAGAATATTGTGTTAGATATGCAGATATTCAGCAATCCAGTTCTTTTCCTATGCTTGATAAATTACATAAGCAGCCATTTCTAGCTAAGCTGTACGATTATATTACCTTATTCGAATAATTACAAACGAAAACTAATTTTTGTATTATATACTTTATATACCAAGGCTTGGTCAGCCATTGAATTTGTCATTTTGGGCAAATGCTGTTCACAATAGATATTCACCTTGAGTGTAGAATAAACAAGGGATGCGAACCCAAATCGTTCAGGCATGATGCATGACGATGACTAGTGGAAATCCGTGTTCTTGAGTATCCAAAGAATATGAAATGCCTAAGCAGATGCCCGATAATATAATTGTATTATTTACAGGCAAATGTAATTTTTATGACAATGACAATGAAATAATACAAATAAAAACTAGAATTCTTTTAGAGCATTCATAATAATAATTAATGATGGCATCAATGTAAATAACAATATTTATAAAATAAATCATGTCAAGTTCTTTCTCATATTAATCATACGTTCAGCTGAAGATTTTGTAGGGTCTCATTAGCTTCAGTTAATTGAGTTTCTAATTGATAATAGGCTCAATTTTTTGTCCAAAAGTTTTCGTTAGCATAGCATGAAACCCAAGAACCGTTAAGCTATTGGAATTATCCGGCAGCTAAGGTCTTTTTTTGTTTGTCGTATTTGATTGATGATGTGGCGCCAAGTTATTCATCATGCAAGTCGCTGGTGTGAGAGCTGACGCTTTTTGGTGTGCAATTAAAACGCCATCGATATCAATTCGAAAATAAAATGCAGCAACAACAACATAGTATATGAAAAAAAAAAACAACAAAAACAAAAAAGAGAAGAAAACAATGTCAAACACTTGATAACTGCTTGAAGATAACCAAATCGATTCGTGTCGACAAACAATATAACAATCATATATACTATACACACATATATATGTATATATACATTTATGTACAGTTGTTTGTGCTCGCTTAATAATATAATCACTTGAAAATGCCATTTATAAGAGCTGGTAACACTCGCAAGATCTCTTCAAGTGCCAACATTTGACGTTTAATTGTTGTTTAATAAATTTAGTTTAACAGACATTTTCGTATACCCTTGCCAAGAGAATTTAACGTTAACTTGAGAAATATTATGTAAGAAATTTATTTTAAAATTGAATATTTGAAACGTATTCTAATATATTATATCATTAATCTCTTTAAATTCCTAAATATATTAAATATTATTTTTATATAATATATATTAATCTGTGTATTTTTCTGTAGGGTATCTATTCAGCAGCATTTCCGCATTTTATGACTCGTCTAATTTTTTGTTCTGTTCAGCGTGAATAATGAGGGTTAAATCGCAGACACAATGACTGTTAGAGCCAAATTAATAATTAGGTGTGCTAATAAGCGACTCTTGAAGTGTTTCTATTGTATTGGCCCGCTTGCGGCTATTAAAATTTGATAGATTTGCGGTTAATGGCCCTGGCTTGAGTTAGGTTTTGCTTATGTTTTGGATGGCCCGCGGTCAATTGACTTCCACATGATGCTGAAATAATAGTGTCCAAATAAATCCATACAGAATCAGTCTATGCCCAGGGGCTATGAATTGTGTTACGGTAGCTGATTGAAAGTGAAATTGAATAGTGGCAGCTGTTGTGGGAAAGGCGACTGAAAAATACCCTGCAATGGCTGTTCTCGCTTCCAACTGGAATTTCTACATATATATATAAAAATATAATTCATAAATTCATCGTAAGCCACTGCTATAGTTAGCAATAATTTCAATGATTGCTAGCTACTATAAATAATAATAATATATATTCATATATTTAAATATTTACAGTTTCGTGCTGCGTGTTTATTTAAAATTCCATTAAAAGCTCAATTACTTTTTGATAGTCCTCATAAGCCAGCAAATAATTGGTTGATTGGCCGCAAATGAAATGGAAATCAACGCAATGAAATCTAAGCTTTAAAGCCGTGTGTATTGATTGGTTTATCAGAAATCTCGTTATATATATATACAATGTGTGTATATCTTTATATGCATATCGAAAGCGCAAGTCTTTTTGGCAGGTGGGCAAACAATAAAAACAATCATTTATCATGAAATGCCAAGAGTTTTTTGTTTTCTGTTGTATTTTGTATTTTTAGTCTGTTATTTGTTGTGGCTGCTTTGAGCGGCTTTTCGGCTAGTTGAATTGGTCTGCGGACTCTGTTAGCCGCCTCGTTGGCTGAACACGTTTCGAGCTCATCTTTTGGGGTTTCGTTATATTCTTTTTATGGGTGAGCCTCGGTAAGTGCTTATGGTAATCGTCGAGGCCTTTTAATTAATGCCTTTTAACTTTCCCAAAAAATAAAAAAGAAGAGAATAGATTCCAAGTGGCATGGTGGAAGCTCAAAAATACCCTGTTAACTAGTCTAACTTTGACTGACTATGGAAACTGTTTGTACTATTTGTCAATGAGAATATTTATTATATACATAAATGCCTTTTTCTAAAATATTCCCTGTAATGAGTTCTATTTCGTATTACTTCTAGATTCAGTAAAATAATTCAAATAATTCAAGAGGAATATTTATGATATTTTCCTAAAATTCCTAGCAAAGGGAATAAACCCTTATTTTAGTTTCTACGCAATTAATTTGATTAAAATTACAACAAAATATATCTAAAATATTTTTCCAATATATTTTCATTACATAGCGTCAGATAGATTGACTAAGTTGCACACAAATTTTGTAACCCGTTGTAGTTATTCATCTTACCTACATTTACAAAACAGTAATGAACCCTTATAAGCAATAAGCAATTAGTCTTAATTTTAATTTTAAGTTTTTAGTCTTTAAGCCAATTTACGAGGTTTTTGTTTATACTTTTCCTTCAAAAATAATGTTTCTAAATGTAATTAAATTTCCTGAACAAATAATATTAACATTTAAGCAGAAAAGGTTTATGGCCTGTACTCTTAACTTTCACATGTAAATCACTCACACTTGTGTAAATACTGATATAAAATAAAGTGTTCCTTATAAATTAAATTAAAAATTATTTTCATTACATCAGCTTTGAGGTATTTGATTCTAAGAAATCTTTTGCTGATTACAAATACCTTCAGGTTAAAATGAACAATACAGATGAAATAGAATGCTCTGACATGCGCTGTAATTAAATACCCCTTCTATTTTATGATATTCTAAATATAAGCTGATTTCAATATTAATGAAGTATAAATTCCTCAAATGCCCAATTCCGATTTCTGCAGTCCATCAAATAGTCGATTGAGCAGCTACAGGGTATGCAGTGGAAAAAAAAGAATGAATTTTGTCGTCGCGTGGCCAGACAGTGACTAATACATTTTTTTTTTCCGAAGCAACATTTAATATGTTAGCTATAGTTGTTGCTATGTTGTTTTGTGTTTTCTTTTTGGTGTGTGCGTCGCTTTTGCACATTTTAACTTAATCTACGTGGGGGGTTAATTAAGTTTATGCGTAGAGAGCGCCACGTAGTGGCCAATCAGTTTGATCCCAACCTCCCGCGAGCTGGGCAAACAAATTGCACTAATTTGAGTCTTATTATTTAATAACTAAATAAATAGACAAAAGCCGCCAACTTACGATGAGAGCAATTAACCCGTTTTTGTGCGAACTGCGCAATTATTTTATGGTCGTGTTGAGGTCCTTAGCACTCCCACTGCCATTGCCACCATTCGCCCCCATCATATCCTTCAGGCATACCACATTTTTCACATTTCCAATTAGGAACAATCAATGTCAGAGCGAGACGATGGGCGTGTGCACCGCACCATATCAAGTGCTGTTCCCTTGACACACCTTGACCTTTAAGGCGAGGTCTCAATCTGCTTTCCCTTTCCACTTCTCCCTCCCCACTACCACTTCATCTACATGCATCTCTCTTACTGTTGGGTGCTCCAGCAGCTCAGCAGCTCAGCACATCATCAACATTCAGTTTTTGACAAAACATTTCACACAAATCAATAGATGAGTTTCATTGCTGTTGTCAAGGGCTGTTGGCCAATGATCTTTCAAGCTAGATTTTCTAGCACTAATTGGATATCAAATACTTCGATATCCAACAGTAAATACTGAGCATAGTATAACGCTTGTTGTTTGCAGAAATATATTAATATTAAGTTGGATTACTTTATAATTGATAATTTGTTCATTTGTTTGTTTATTTATTCTATTATGTGTTTTCAATTGCGAATTCCTAATCTAGCTTAGTGCTCCAACAGCTGGTTAACAATTTGTTTGTTTACTGTTTTTTGAGGCTTAACAAAATTCGAACAGGCCATAAATTACAGAAAGAATGGCAAATTCATGGAGTTGACTCTCCATTTAGGGATTTCCAACTTGACACAGCGACAGCGTAAGACTCGATATATTCAATAAATTTTTGGAGTATAAAAAAACAATTTAAATTTACTTTTTGCTGAATTGATTTCTTGGGAATAGATAAGGGAATTTACATTTGCGAAAGCTGGCTTGGGTTTGAGATTGGAACGGGTATTTTGTGAGTGGAGCTGACTTACAGATATATCTTATATAAGAATAGATGTATCAACTTTATAGGAGTTCTATATAGACTATATATACTTTCTACTTATCAAATCTCTCATATATCTCTTATATTATAATTGGATTTAAGGCAAATTCTTTGTCTTTTGTAACTTTCTTTCACTTCTTTCTTTTATCTGACTTATATTTGCCTTTCTTCAAATATGTAAATAACTGTTTGTAATTGATTAACATCACTCTGACATAGCAGCTTTTGGCATGAGGAACTGTCATGTCATTTAGCGAGCCAAGCTAGTCGATCCCATTTATATATACGCATATACATATGTATATCACATGAGTCCCAACCCATTTTTTGTTTGGTTGTTTTTGCAACTTGTTGAGTTGCTGTTGTTTAATACCATGTGCGTTGGCCATTAAACCATAAATTTTTATTTATTGCCAACGATTTTAGTGCACCCTGCGTGGCCATAAAAAAATGGTTGGGGCTAACAAGGGGTATATGATGAGGTATACAAAAATGAGCAGCTGAATACAGATTTTAATTAATATTTATATATCATTTTAATTATATATGGCAGATGTAAAGGGTAACCGCTCGTCGAGTACCTTTGATCAGCTAACGCTTATTAGAATCTGGATGTACATTATAGGGTAAGTGCTAGTCGAGCAGCTCAGCTTAGCTGGCGCCCACTCAAATAATGATGTGCTGACTGATAGCACCGCAGAACATTTTGGCTACAGCCAAATGCATTATGGCCATGTTTATTTATGCGAACTGCAATAAATGAACAAGGCACAGCGAAAGAGAGAGAGAGAGATAGATAGAGAGGGAGAGAGAGAGGGGTGTAAGAAAAACTCGCGGTTTTTATTGGCTCGTATTGCGTGCACTATTTATAAAATAAGTGTACTGTGCAAAAAAAAGTATATTTAGGTATATTTACGTTAAAAATATATATATTTGCCAACTAACGGAACTGCTATGGGTATACGTAGCGTTGCTAATGATAAGACCGACACCCAAAGCGAACCAAGTTATGTTGTTTGTTTTGTTTTGATGCTTTGGCGCTTGACATTCATACGAATTCGATTTCTATTTATAGCCCCACCGGATAGGCTCATTAATAAAACACATGTATGACCACTCGAATTATTAAATACAATTTCAAAGTGAATTCTAATTCAAGCTCTCGCTTTTTTCGTACTCTCTTGTTATGGGGGTATATATGATTTTTATCAAGGAATGTTCAAGTCTTTAATGTATGAGATTTCGATTGGATCTGTCTTTATCTCGATCTAAATTGATCTATCTCCAGCAAAAATATCTGGAACAGCTGCTTGGCAGAGAAGTCGGGGTTTCTCCTAGTTGGTCCTTCCCCACTTTAAGCACTCCAGTTTATCAAGCTATATTATCCATCCACCATATATATCTAGACATACGCTAGACCTTCAGCTCGGCTCAGGATTCAGGGTATCAGCTCGTCGAACACTCCGCTCTAGAGCACTCTTACTTGTTTGTCGCCTGATTTCATGCGATACGAACTGAAACAAATTCAATCAAAAGATGCAAAAAGAAAAAAATCAATTCCAAAATATATAAATATAAAAAAAAAACTTACCGAGCCACCCGGCGAACGGTCGCGAGAACAAGTCGGTCGCATGGTCGGACGATCGTCGATCGTTTGACTGGTCGCTCTTTGCATATCGCTTTGCCTTAATCTCCAGGCCCCGTTGGCTGTTTATATCACAAAAAAAAAAATATATATATATATAAAAACGAATAAGTTGTTATTTTTAGCTGGATGTATTTTTAAATGGCCTTGGGCCACTACGCAACGGAGCTCAGCTGAATGAAGATCTTGGGCCAAAAGTTGTATTTCACGAACTGTAGATCAACTCAACTTACCTAGTCGCTGCTTTGTCCCATGCGTTGCATCAGATCTTTTAGCTACAAGTTATTTGCGAATTGCTGCAGGGCCAGAGTCAATTAAAGACAAATCACTAGTAATTCGAATGCAGTTTAAGAGCGCCATAAAGTTAAAGACCCTAGTCACTGAATAATAGATATTAAATTCGAGATTAATGCGAATCGAAAGTTGGAGTTTGTGCATAGATAAAATCGAGTTAGAGCTATGCAGAGTTTGGAAATTGAAATATCATTTTATAAAAATCTTGAAAATGTTTCTCGATTTTGATTCGATATCGAAGCATAAGATTAACATTTGTCAAATACATTCACATACAGGATATATTAATTAGAGTGACTCTTTCCGTTCTCAAGTAGTTTTCAACTTTTACTTAAGTCTGCCTTACTCCTTTTGCGTCCTTTTGGATTAGATATATAATTCTTGTAATTGAAATTATCAATGGCAATTAGAACAACTTTTGCTGCAATTGTTTGTGTATGTGATTTGTTTTCTCTTTCACTTGTGACAGCCATCTGAGCAAAGCCCATTCAGCCAGTCAGCCAGAGTCAACTCAGCCAGTCTGGCCAGCTCGGCATGCGAGAGGAGAGGAGAGGAGAGTAGAGGAGAGGCAGCCAATGCGTCGCTTGGCTTAGCTATGCTCCTCTATTTAATGTGCCAACTGGTGGTTGCCTTGGTTGCCAGTTGGGTGACTGGGTGGCTGCTGGCCAGCGCTGGCCGTTGATGGGTCTTAACAAGTTCCCAGGCAGGTTGCTGCCCCTTCTGCCTGCCGCTTATCAAGCCATGTCGTCTCGCCTTTTGGTCTGGCTGCCGCACTGTCTGCCGTTGCACGCAAAGTGGTTTAACTGGTATTATGAATATTACTAATGTTCAACTATATATACATATATGTACATATATGCACATATATCGATATGCACATATATCTTATATACCTATTAATAAACATACTAGTTTTTTGCGCTCCACTTAAAGCAAGCAAACTATTCAAGCAGCAGCGCATAAATCATGTTCGAAAATTCTTTAAAATGTTTAAAAAGGATAAGGAGAATATGTTTCCTCTCATAATTCATAATTGAAAAGAGAAAAACCTAAATTTTTGTGCTAATTAATTTATTCAAGTCAAGGCAGCAAAAAGTTGTTGTTTTTTTTTGCGCTCAGTGTAGCTTCAGTTTTGATTTAAGTTTATTTTTATTATTATTATCATTTTGCTGTTGCCAATGTGAGTGACCTGCCAGCAGCATTCCGAACCGAGGCACACAAGTGTGCAAAAATTCCAACTCTTTCGATGCGGCGTATACGTAATATAAGTTCTAATATTTGTTACTTGGGGCGTGCGGAGCTTTGCCGGACAGTGTTTGCCGAGCTCCTTTGTCGGAGCAAAGCAAAATGAGAAAATTGCAAAATTGAAACTAAATTCTCTTTTATTATCTTGCAACATATCTAGTTGTTATCTCATTTGAATTGTCAAGTCTATTGGTTTTCATGCGAAACTCTATTTTACGCCTTAGTTTTCTATGGGCAACGTTTTGCAGCCTTTTCATGCAGTTTCAATGCAAACAGGAATTTCTTTTGTCGAAGCGTTCGATAAAGTACGAATTTCTGGCTGCTGTGCTGTTTGGTATGCGATGATGAAATCTTTTGGCCAATAGCGGAAATTGTGTTTCCTATCTGTTGTGCCAACAGCGAGGACCACAAAAACCCTTTTCACTGAAAGTCCTGCCCAGCAGGCTGTGATGGCTGACTGCATACTGTCTGGTTGGCTTTTGGCGGCCGTTGCGCGCATGTGGTGCAGATTCAAGTATTTAGCCATGGTATCTATTTTTAGAAAATCCTGTTTTTTTTTTTTTTTTTTTTGGTAACTGCAGCAGCAGCGGCGTCCAATGTTTTTGCATGTTGCACAAATTCGATTTTCAAATAAATAGTTGAAATGCAGCTCAGTCAGACTCCGACTGTCATTCAATTCAGTTTGTCATTCAGTTCAGCGCCCTTCACTTTCACACAGGCGGCGCCGCTGCTGCTGCTGCTGCTGCTGGGCAGCTCGATATGGACTTCTTAACTGAATGAAGCGCATGACTTGAATGACTTGAATGACTCTCTAGTTCAGCCTTAGGCAGTGGCAACAGCAGCAGCAACAGCAGCAGTTGAAATGCCAAAACGTTGCAAATGTCGTCGTGTAGCACCATTTAAGGCTGCAACAAGCGCTGCTCGTCGCACAGCATCATCATCATTAACTTCATCATCATCAGCCGCTGAAGTTGAAGTTGCTGTTGTCAGAGAGTCTTCGCTATCTTCTTCATTGTTGTCACTAGTTTGAAAGTGAAATTTGTTCATTATTATGTATTTTTTTTCTCTTTGGTGGCTTCGTCTCCTGTTGCCCCTTGCCACACCCACTCGCAGCGCTATCAGGCTTGACATTGTGCTGTCGGAATTTCCTTAGCTGAGCAAAGTATTTTAAGCATGTGATTGGAGTTGTGCAACTGACACAATATAAAAGAAAATTGGTTTTCCAATAAAAATATATGTAAATCCACTTAACATTTTATGTACAAAAATCTGTACAACATTCAAGTGGTTATTTCCTTTTTAGAATAATCCATACAAAATGGTTAACAAATTGAAAACGGAACATTAAAATGAAGAGATTTTGCTTATAATGTTTACGAAAAGTCTGAGAATAAATGGAAATATATTTTTTAGGACAGAAAACAAATTTACGAATAATATACTAAGATGTATATTAAATAATCGAAAATAAATATATTTTATAATTATATATTTCATATCATATATTCATATCAAAATTTGTATATCTATTTCTTGCCATCTCTCATATATTCCTACTACAATACATAGATATAATTTAATTCAATCTAATTTAGTTGTTGTCTTCATTTGACTTGGCGACAATTGATTGAGTAGGAGGCAAGAGGGCAGGGAAAAAAGAAGCGAAATCTTATTACAGCTTCTGGCGCTGTTAACAATATTCTAATCAACTGATTGTCTGAGCAGAGAACGGGAACGGAGATTGGGCAAATGTGGAATGGAATTGAAGTAGCGAATGGGAATGAGAATGCGAATGGAAATGGAAATGGAAATGGAAATAGGATTGGGTATGAAATGGAATGGGTAGCATTTGTATATGATGTGTTCGAACTGAGGCCAATGGCCCAAGGCAGTGATTGCATCATGGCTAAGAGGACTGGTTCGGGGTCGAGTCCAGATTCAGATTCAGGTTGCTCTAGTCTCTGTTTGGCATAGTCCTCCGACAGAGGGGAGAGGAGCAAAACGGAGTGTGACACATTCGCAACACTTGAACAGTTCGTTTGCCTTGTAATTTGATTTGAATGTTGTCAAGCTGGTCTGCCAAGCGTTGCGGCATTATCTTAAGTTCCTGGCCATTTGATATCTGCTCCTGGATTATGAAAAGTTCGACGCGTCAATTAAAGCAATTCGAACTTTGCTCTGCTGCTCTCGTTTCAACAAACAAATGTCACCCAAATCACGCTCTGGAGTCTCATAATCCTATCAAATAATGCCGCATTTGCCACACGCCACACTTGCCACGCACACACATACACACACACACACACTTTGAAACATTAACTAAATGGCCTTCGAACCCTTTACTCGTTTAGGGTCGGCGGTTGTTGGCCATTTGAGCGTCGGCATCGCCTTTCGTTGACAAGGCTCGATAGCTGGCGCTGGCGTTGGGGCGTGGCTGTTTGTGGTGGGCGTAAACTTGTTGATGATTGATGGCATTGAACGAGATGCCTAAAGTTCTGTCCTGTTTAACACTCCACTGGCTGTGAGCGTGTGAGGGAGAAAAAGTATAGGTATGAGTGTGTAGGGGCGTGTAAACAACATAAAACCCAGAAAATTTTCAATCAGTGAGCATATTAAGTAATGTTTGGTATAGATAGGCACTAGGCCAATGAACTTTTATAGCATTCTCGAGCAGGAGTTGATGTAGTAAATATTATAATTTATTACCAAATATTATATAATATTCAGAATATATTAAAGGGCTGATATGTTCATATAGCAATATATTTATTAATTTAATTATTTGTAGTTTGCTTTTTCAAAGTCAACGCTCGATAATCATAGTTGAATATTGCTTGATTATGCCTATCGATTACTGCTACTAATCTAAATCTCGATTTCGATATGACGAGTTCGAATGCGGAAGTTGTTTCGCTGTGTTAAACTTATAAATATAAAGCTTTATCTGCCATAGGGCTTTTAAGCAAACAAATACATATATAAAACATATGCATACACATATGAATGTATGGCTGCGTGTGTGTATGTATGCATATTAATGGAATGACAGACAGATCAGACTGACAACCCGGCAGTCAGTTGTATTCGTCGCCTCACGCAGGTTTTTCTATTTGTATTTGCATGTACATTTGCTCGTACATGTGTTGCCATAACTGTGTGTGTGTGTGTGTGTGTGTGAGAGCGAACTCCCTCCCTCCCTCGCTCCCACCCTCCTTCCCATCAGTTCTCCTTTGACTAGCTGTCTGTTCGTGAGGTTTGTCATGTTTGTTTGTAAAAATGTGTAATGTCGTGTTAGTTTATCCAATGGCGTGCCGTCGTGTCTATTTTTAGTTTACAAGCTTTATTTTTAGACTGCCAGCAGCAACAACTTTAACTTTAACTACGCTAAAGTACAAGCACTACAGCAGCAACAACAATAATAACAATATGAAGTGAGCGACTCATTGCATTTGCAACTTGTTGCGCTGCGAGAGCGCCAAAGTAAGAGCACCATAACATCGAGCGTGTGAGTGTGTGAGTGAAAGAGTGCGGCAGAGGGAGAGCTGCATTGGGAGAGCGGTCGCTGCACGTTGCGACTACGTGATGTTATTGTTGGCGTGGTTACACAACTTCCAGTTGCCTGCTCTCGATGGTCTGCTGGTCTGGTCTGTTCATTTTTACTCTCTTCTCTGTCTCGCACGCTCTCTCGCGCTCTCTCTGTGTGCATTTGCATTTGCATTTGTATTTGTTTTTGCATTTGTATTTGTTTTTGTATTTGATTTCGTTAAACGTTTTATCACGTCGTTGCCGTTGTCGCAGCCGCAGCCGCAGCCGCCGTCGTCGTCGTCGTCGTTACGTTTAAAGTTTACTTTTTAGTTGCTTCGTTTCTTTTGATTCTTGTTTTGCTCGATTTGTTTTTCTCATATTTTCTTTGAAATGTGAATTCTATTTTTAGCCCATTGGTCTTTTATTCGCCTCTCAGTCTTGGCGCACATTCCGCTCTCTGTTTACAATAAAAATATTTAAATTGTTGTCACGTACCAAGTTCTTAATAGGTTACGTTATGTGTTTATTTAACTCATTTTGATTAGCAGACGAGCAAAAGCGCAACAAAAGACACGCTTAGTAAATATGCCTGCTTTGCTCGTTATTGCTGTTCTTGTTGTAGGATAGGCAACAAGCAGAGCTCCGTTAGAAAATCTAGGTTTTCCTGCAAATAATTTAAGCACAATATGCAGGAAGCGCTTAAGAACTATAGCTTTTCAGATAATATGGAATTCCAATAGATCTAGTTTTTTCATTTACACACATGTTAAACACGTTTTCTTTTTTTCTTTTTTTTTTTGGTTCTTGTTTTTTGTGAGGTTAGTGTATAAAATTTATTTCGTTAAGTTTTGGAATTTAGTTGTTTTTGATAAATTTTTTTCGAGCCTTTAAAGATAAACTTTTTCTCTTGAATACCCAATGATTTCAGGAACTAGGCAAACTCTTCAGTCATGATGCAGGTGAATCGGATGTATAACCATGCTAATATTATGTGTGTGTATATATAAATGAATTTAGAAATGTATATATATACATGATACATATGATTTTGCCCGGTTTAGTGTGACTTGGTTGGTTTTTTAATCTCATTCGCAATCTTCTTGATGGCAGGTGGTATGCGCTTAGCCACGCCCGGTTGTGAGCTCAGGAACGAGATCTCGAAGAGGGCGGGCCGGCTGGAGTAGACATTGTGCAGCATACTAATGAACCAGAATAGCAGATCGTCCATATTTTGTATGGTACATTGGGCGAACACAGCGCCAGCATCGCGGCCATGCTGATGAGAATCGAATAGAGCGACTATTGAGGCGCGAAAATCAAAGGTCATCATCACCGTGCGACTATCCGCGATAATAGCGGCAAAGAGATTGCTGGGCATCTCTCGGCCACCAGAGCCGCCCGCCTGCTGGAATACCTGCAATGTGATCTGAAAGATTCGAGAGAGCTGCATGGCAACGTTGCGATTATACATGGGGTTGCTAGGATCGGCCTCCATATGCGTGTAGAACCACTCCTCCAGCCGGAAGTTCATCTTTTGCTGTGAACGTATCGCCGATATTGCGTCTGGTATATTAAGATTTAGATTGCGCGATAAGGGCGTATGGGCTGTTATAACATTGTGATAGACACTGTTGCCATCGTTCATTGCATTCCCGAAAAGCTCCCAGCCCCGAGGTGGCAATTCGCCCACACGATGATAGAACCTTTCCGCTTTGGCCACCTTATCCGCCAGGATCAGCGATATCAGAGTACACGAATTGGTGCCACTCTGTTGAAACTCGCCGAATCGGGACTGGCAAAAGTCGCGCGGAAACCACCAGATGTTCAGGTTATCGATCTGCTCATGTATGGCCATCCTGAAGTGGGTTTGGTGCGCTCGAAAAGATTGCTAAAATCTGGGCCATGGTTGAAAGATGGAAATGGGAGAGATAATAGCCAATCTAAAGATGGTTCATGCAGCATTAGTATTACCGTGCGCGCTGGGCCCAATCTTTCGTACTGCTGTAGTCACATAATTCATATATAAGAGGTCACCTTCTTAACACTGCACTACAAGAGCGAGCTTCCTAGTTTGTTGGTTTGCTTAGCTAAACATTGAATTTTGGGTGTCTTTTTGCCGGAGGAGTGTTGAAACGAAAACGAAAAATTTTGAAAGGAAAACAACAAAATAAAAGAATTTCTAACAAACAAAAAACATGATGTGTGTGACTGGACAGTAAACTGAATGAGAAACTGAGTACAAAAAAATTAATCTGACTTTCGGAATGTAATTTGGAACGAAAAGATTGACTGATTTAATGTCGGATAATGTGAGAAACTAAATCATATTTTCTCTGAATACCCTATTATGCAGATAATCATAGAATAAAAATACTTTTATGCCCTGAACCCATTTGCAACGGCATGGCTTTTAGGATATGCTTTTGTTATCCTTCAATTTCATTTAAAACTGCGTTTCCCAGAAATCCAATGATCCTACATAGAAACAGCTATACTGTAATTAAATGAGTGCAAAAAACATGATTGCGATTCCTGAAAAGTGTCTGAAACGATTTTAATCAAAAGTAGGTTAATTGGAAAAGAGGAGAGGGAAGAAACGGAAGAAATAAACAGTTAAATTGAATTCGACTGATAAATATAACGGACAAACTTAGTTGGTATGACTACATAATATGGAAGCAAAAAAAAAAACACTGCAGGTGATTGCTTAACATATTCAATGCATTTAACACATGAGCAAGGGCGAGTGTTGACAGAGTCCGAATGAAACATACATAATGTCACTGTCAATATTATATAATGAGAAAATCGGCTCATGCATAATTAATGCAATAACAAACAATGCACGAGAATGTGGCGCGTGCCTCTATTGGCGCAGGGTGGACAGGAGGCGGAGAAGTGGAAGCTGGAAACAGGAAACAGGAAACTGAGAATCGTCCTTCTTATATATCGAATGCAAAATAGCCCCTGGCATATACGAATCTCCTTATGCTGATGGCCAAGCACGCATACAAATGTGCTTCTACGATAAGCGCAAAAAGATGCATAAACTGTTTCAAAGCAAACAAGAGGATAAAAAAGAAGAGCGAAAAAAAAAAAACAACAAAGTAGGAATGCTGGCAAAGAAACAAAAGTGAAATTTAAGTTGACATTCCATGTATCTTACTCTCACTTTGAGTGGGTGTATGTGTCTGTGTGTGTGTGTGGGTGTCTCTGTGTGTTTGTGTGTAACTTTTGACATTTGACAGTCAACTAGCTGGACTAAGTAGTCCGGATATTGCACTCTCTGCGTACTGCCGGCAATCCAATAGAATTACGTTACTTTTCATTTTTTACACCACTGCTTGGCGCCGTGAAAGAAGACGACACCGAGAGAGGGCAGGAGTGAGGGAGAGACAGACAGAGATGGAGTGTGTCTGTTTAACTTTAACAAACATGAGGGATACCCTGTAGCAATTTATATATATTCTTAGATATTCATAATACACCATCAATCTATTTTATTCATCAGCAATAAAACAAATTATGAAGTTCGTTGTTTGCTTGATTTGCTCTGATTTCTTTATGACTAGCAGAGCTTGATCTTGACACCTGCTTCGAAATGGGCTTGGCCAACAATATTTCCAATAAGTCCAAGTCTCCAGAATCCTTCATTAGGATTTCTTTACTTATTTACATTGGCATTACTATTTCATTATAGACAAAAAACTTTTCCTTAACATCCATAAGTAGACTACCCAACTCTTCTATATTTGGAAACTTTTCATATTTTACTCGTTTTGGCATATTGACCTAATGACCTTTTTCTTTTCTCTTTTTTCCTTGGTATATTTGCAGCGTGTAAATCTGTTAGCACCCATAGGCGTCGCGCTGAACGGCCCCGGCCTAAGGGGCCATGACGCGTTGGCCCTTCAATTTACTACTATTGCTCTCGGTGGCAGTACGCGACTGTAGCAATCATACCATCCTCACTGTTGGCTATCTGACGGCTCTCACTGGCGAGCTCAAGGACCGCCAGGGCTTGGCCATATCCGGTGCACTGACAATGGCACTGGATGAGGTAAGTTAAACACACACACACACACAAATACATATAAATATCATAAGCAGATATAATCCTAAGCCAAACACGAATTGTAAAAGTGACTGGGCAATCAGTTGCTACAGCACGGATTAGCGTAATACTCAACATGTTCAAGAAGCTTTTAATTCTGGTTGCATTTATTGTTTATGCATTTAAAAGTAGACAACTGTTTAGCAATGCTCTTTTATTCTCAATAAATGTAATGATTTAATTTTGAATATTACTAAAAATTAAAAACTAAAATAATTATTTTATTTAAAATGAAAATGTAGTCTGTATATAATATGAATGCTCAAAAGCCTTATAATAACCGTGTGCTGTTAACACACTGTTAATTAACACATTTCTTAACTATTATTATGTTAAGGTACTGAATTGTTTTCTTTATACTTTTCTAGATCAACAGAGATCCAAATTTGCTGCCAAATGTTACGTTAGCGCTGCGCTGGAATGATACCAAGGGTGATACGGTGCTGGCAACGAAGGCCATCACCGAGATGATATGCGATGGCATTGCGACCATATTCGGGCCGGAGGGCCCGTGCTATGTGGAAGCAATTGTCTCGCAGAGTCGCAACATTCCAATGATATCCTATGTATGTTCTTAAATAGAGTATATGTATGTTAGCTTGCGTCTTGTGTCAGTTGTGGGCATGCTTAAACACGCTCGCTGTCAGTTGCCCTCCAAATGTTTGTTGTATCAAATTAAATGCATTTCTTTTACTCTTCCTCTAACTCTCTTGCAACCGTCGTCTGTTCCCGTCCGCCCCATGAACATTTCTAATAGAAATGCGCAGAGAACCGTGCATCCTCGATACCAACATTTGCACGCACCGAACCGCCCGATACGCAGGTGAGTGTGAACGTGGGTGGGTGGGTGGTAGGTGGCAGTGGCCCAGATGGCACGTGTGTCGCCTACCTGCAACAGGTGTTGAAGCCCTTGGCATGCTGCCACTGAGTTGTATAAAATATATTGCCTTGGCCTTGACAGCTCACAAATCACACATCAATTGCGATGTGGGTGGCATCTGAAGGCGATGCCGGGCCACGTTCCTAGAAGTAATCCAATAACATTGTTGTCATTCGTGTTACAGGTCGTTAAGTCGGTAATTGCGTTGCTGCGCTATTATGCCTGGAACAAGTTCTCCATACTGTACGAGGAGGTGTGGGGCACCGTCGCTGATCTCCTGAAGGATCAGGCCTCCAAGAGGAACATGACCATCAATCACAAGCGATCGTTCATCGATGATCGCGCCAAGTGCTGTGAGCAGATGATTTCCTGTTGCCGCTCGGGCTATTGGTATCAGGTGGGTGTTACTTGAAGGCTATATATGTAGCTGAGCATATATTAATATATATTTCTATCTTATTCAAGGTCGTGCAAAATACGATGAATCGCACGCGCATCTATGTGTTTCTCGGCTCGGCGAATAGTTTGATTGATTTCATGAGCTCGATGGATACGGCTGGGCTGTTTGCACGTGGCGAGTATATGGTCATCTTTGTGGACATGATGGTCTACTCGGAGCGGTTAGTAAAGGCTCTCTGTATATGTATATACTTGATTTTAAAGTTGACTTGCTTTACAGTGAGGCACAGAAGTATTTGCGCAAGGTGGATCAAATCAATCGCATGACCAACTGCAAGAGCACCGAGAACTTCAATCAGCTGGCGCGCAGCTTGCTCGTCGTGGCCTCCACGCCACCCACGAAGGGCTATGAGAAATTTACGGAGCAGGTGCGCAATTACAGCTCGATGCCGCCCTTCAATTTTACGGTGCCGCAGCTCTTCTCGCAAAGCAAATTTAGCAAGGTAAGAGAAAAGACTGAGAGAGAGAGGGAGAGATAGAAAGGGAGAGAAAAACTAGATCTATAAATTCTATACATTTGCAGTTCATATCGATCTATGCGGCCTATCTGTATGATTCGGTTAAGCTCTATGCCTGGGCGCTGGACAAAATGCTGCGCATGGAGGAGCGCGTGCTCACCGATGAGGTCATCTCTGAGGTGGCCAGCAATGGAACGCGTGTCATCGATACCATCATCAAAAATCGTACTTATATGAGTGAGTGCTCCACTGGCTAAGGCTATCGAATATTAGAGATCTGATCATTTGCATTCTGTTGCCCCAAAATAGGTGTCACCGGCTCAACGATCAAAATCGATCAGTATGGCGACTCGGAGGGCAATTTCTCGGTGCTGGCGTACAAGCCCCACAAATGGAACATATCGGAGAATATACGCTGCAATTACCATATGGTGCCGGTGGCATATTTCCATCAAGGCGAAGAACTTCCAGTGAGTGAGTCGTCTTCTCTTTTTTAGTTTGCATTACTTTGAGTTTGCTCTGAAAATCCGCCTCTATGCGAGAATCTCACTGAACTGAACAACTTTCGATTGATCGCTGATTGCAGGAATATAAACTGATAAACGGTTCCATCGATTGGCCCTCGGGCGGCGAGAAGCCCACCGATGAGCCGATGTGCGGCTTTGCCAATGAGCTGTGCAAGAAGGACGACACCCACTACACGTCCACTGTGGCGGCGGTGGTGCTGGGCGTTCTGCTGTTCTGCTCCGGTGTGGTTACCATGAGCATCTATCGCAAGTGGAAGATTGAGCTGGAAATTGAGGGTCTGCTCTGGAAGATAGACATATGCGAGATCAAGGATTATTCGGGCAATGAAATCGTCTCATCGCCCAGCAAGGTGAGTGAACGGAACACTGACTGATGGAATAGACTGTACTAAATTAAGTTTTACTTTGCAGGTCAGTCTGATGAGCGCTCAGAGCTTTGGTTCCCGCTGGTCCCATCAGTTTGTTACCTCGACGGCGCGTCTGCGCGGCGCCGTTGTGCGCATCAAGGAGCTAAAGTTTCCGCGCAAGCGCGACATTTCGCGCGAGATCATGAAGGAGATGCGTCTGCTGCGTGAGCTGCGCCACGATAATATCAATAGTTTCATTGGCGCCTGTGTGGAGCCCACACGAATTTTGCTAGTCACGGATTACTGCGCCAAGGGCAGCCTGTACGACATCATTGAGAACGAGGACATCAAGCTGGATGACCTATTCATAGCCTCGCTCATCAATGATCTCATCAAGGTGGGAGCTATAGAATTTAACATGTATATTTGGAGTTGTTGAGTGAAAGATTTGTTCATATCCTTTCAGGGCATGCTGTACATACACAGTTCACAGCTAATCTATCATGGCAATCTCAAATCCTCGAATTGTGTCGTCACCTCGCGCTGGATGCTGCAGGTCACAGACTTTGGACTGCACGAGCTGCGCCAATGCGCCGAAAGCGAGTCCATTGGCGAGCATCAGCATTACAGAAGTACGTCTTAGTTCATATGATATATATGCATAAATGATATACATATATCTATTCAAATTTCTATCGTCTATTGCAGATCAACTTTGGCGCGCCCCGGAGCTGTTGCGCAATCATCATTTGCATGGCAGCCAGAAGGGCGATGTTTACGCGTTTGCCATCATAATGTACGAAATATTTAGTCGTAAGGGTCCATTTGGACAAACCAACTTTGAACCAAAGCAAATTGTGGACTTAGTTAAGCAGCAGCCACTCAAAGGCTCGGAGCCATTTCGTCCCGAGGTCGAGTCCATTATAGAGGCGGAGTCCTGTCCGGATTATGTGCTGGCCTGCATTAAGGACTGCTGGGCCGAGAATCCCGACGACCGACCCGAGTTCAGTGCCATACGGTTAGTGAAGTAAACTAAAGAGAGAGAGAGACAGATTTATAATAATTTAACGTATTTACCTATTCTAGCAATCGGTTGAAGAAAATGCGAGGTGGAAAAACCAAAAACATCATGGATCAAATGATGGAAATGATGGAGAAGTATGCCAACAACTTGGAGGAAATTGTTACGGAGCGCACGCGTTTGCTGTGCGAGGAGAAAATGAAGACGGAGGATTTGCTGCATCGCATGCTGCCGCAATCGGTGGCCGAGAAACTGACCATGGGTCAGGGCGTAGAGCCAGTCTCCTATGATCAGGTACGCCCCGCCTCAAATGCTATTCTAATGGATGCCAATCATAGTGAATAATTCTCTTCAACAGGTCACCATCTACTTCAGCGACATTGTGGGCTTCACAGCTCTCAGCGCGGAGAGTACACCGTTGCAGGTGGTAAACTTTTTGAATGATCTCTACACGGTGTTCGATCGCATCATACGCGGCTATGATGTCTACAAGGTGGAGACCATAGGCGATGCCTACATGGTGGTAAGTGCGCTGTGGCTAGCTCCATTGTCGAATCGGTATATAAACTAGTTGTGTGTGGCCTTTGCAGGTCTCTGGTCTGCCCATTAAGAACGGGGATCGGCACGCGGGTGAAATTGCGTCCATGGCGCTGGAGTTGCTGCATGCTGTCAAACAGCATCGCATTGCCCACAGACCCAACGAGACGCTGAAGCTGCGCATCGGCATGCACACGGGTCCGGTGGTGGCTGGCGTCGTGGGACTCACCATGCCCAGATATTGTCTCTTCGGGGACACAGTGAACACGGCCTCGCGCATGGAGAGCAACGGCGAGGCGCTTAAGATACACATATCCAATAAGTGTAAGCTGGCACTGGACAAACTGGGTGGCGGCTACATAACCGAGAAGCGAGGGCTAGTCAGCATGAAGGGCAAGGGCGAGGTGGTCACCTGGTGGCTAGTGGGCGCCAACGAGAAGGCCATACAGAAGAAGGTGGTGGATATGACGGATATGCCACCGCCGCTGTTCAGCCGACCCAGGAAGAGTCCCAAGTTGAATCCGGACTCCAGGCAGCCCAGTTTGCTGGCCATGCACAATTGTGGCACTGGATCGCGGCGACAGAGCAGCGTGCCACGTCCAACGGATGTGGAATCCACCTACAGTCTGCAGGGTTCCGTCTGTCAGGTGGCGCGTGAATCGCCGCGTCTGGCATCGAAGAGGGATCGAGAGCGGGAACGAGAACGGGAGCGGGAGCGGGAACGTGAACGGGAACGGGAACGACCCGTGAATGGACTGGGCGGCCATTTTGTTGGCGGCGCGCTGCTGGAGTCCGCGCAGGCCTCGCTCAGCACGCTGAATCATTCCGATACAAATGAAACGAACTGTGATACTAACGAAGCCGCCATGCTCGATGGCGAACTGGAGTTGAACGGCGGCATCAGTGCCGCTGGCCTGGTGCGCCAGCCAAATGCGCTGCACAAGCCGTTGGCCATGGTGCGGCCACATCGCATCATCAATGCATTGCCCGAGGATCAGGCGATGCCAGCAGCTGTGGTGCATCACAACATTGCGGAGCTGCTGCTGCGCGAGTCACGCTCGCTGGATCCCATGCCGATGCAGCAGCCGCGCAAGCGACACGAACGCGGCAAGCTGCCGCCCTCGAAGCTGTCCAAGAACAACTCACGCTCCCTGGACACGGGCGTCTCGCTGATCAGCGGCAATCCCAATGGCGATGCGGCTGTCGAGGATGAAGCGGATGATAATATGTCGGCCAATCCGGTGGACGCCAATGATAGCTACGACGATGAGCGGGGCCTGCTCATGCGTCACGACAACGGGCAGCTGCCCATGCTGCGCTACTCGAGCAGCTTTGCCAACGCCCAGCCCAGCATTGTGCCCGCCGGCGAGAGCAGCAGGCGGCGCAGCAGCAACGTCTCCGCCAGCAGCTGTGCGAAGCACCTGAACAACAACTGCAACGGTGGCATGAGCATCGAGGAGGACATGCAGTCGCCGCTGCTGCAGCGACAGGCTTCCCTAACCGCGCCGCCCGAGGAGCTGATGGCGACCTCCAAGCGCTGGCGGTCGCTGGAGCATATGGAGCCCGGCGTGCCGGGACATGGCAACAGTGTCAGCTATGCCGCTGACATTGATGGACGCCAGGACCAAGCGGGCGGCGATGGGAGCTTGGCCTTGCTGCCAGGCAGCAATCAACGTGGCACACGCGGCGGTGGCAGCAGCAAAGTCAGCAACTGGGTGGTCAACCTGTTCAAGGGCAACGGCATGCGCAGTGGTGACTCCACGTTGCGACGCGTAGGCATCCTGCCCAGCAGTGTGCAGGGCGTGACTGCCACCTCGACGGCTCGGGATCGTGAGAGTATTGTATAATTGGGATGAGCGTTCAAAGGTCATATATAATCTTGGGAGGGGCGGGGGAGAAAGTTACTCAGGAACAGTGCGAGCAGGAAACGAATGTCTAAGGTTTAAATTACACACACACACACACACACATACACATACACACTCACACATCATTTAAAGAATACTATTTTGGCTTATACTATATATGTTGTATGTTGTTTATTGTCGTTTTGTGTGTTTGTGCTTGTGTTCAACGAAACTCTATACATGTTACATGGCACATATACATACAGATATATAAAGATATGTGTATATATGTGTGTGTGTATGTCTGTTGAAAACAATTACTAAATGCATATACATATTAGATTAGCCATTAAACATCAAATATATAAATAATAAAAAAGAAAAAAAAAAGAAAAAGAGAACCGTCTAGTCACAAGGTCTTCAGACTAGTTATTGATTTATAATAATAATAATAATAATGATAATACTAATATAAATAATACCATATGCATACCTTCAAGAGCGCGCGCACTCATCCCACACACACACATGCAAACAATATAAAACTTGTAACTTCTCCAATGCGCAGCTAAATAAAAGAAAAACTAAAAACATTTTAAGCATAACATGAAATTAGTTTATTTAATTTGCAAAATAAATGAAAAAAACCAATTAATAATATACATATATAACAAAACAAAAAATCTAATAATATATATGATTGAAAATGTGTTTTTTCTAGTATATAAACTAAGTGCGTGTGATTGTACGTAATGTTTAAGCCTAAACTATATAAAATATTTAAAATATATAAATTTACATATGTATATGTGTGTATAAATAAATACATATATTTATTTACTTATACATGTTTATATACATATGCTGTTATATATGTGTCTATATATTTATATATGTATATGTATGTATATATATGCGTATGTATTTGCATAATTTTATTAGCTATTTTAATTGATAATAAACGAAATGAAGAAGAAATGTGAGCAGAATTGCAGTCCGTAATGAGCTGTTTTTTTAGCTGTATCTATGTATATTTTTAAAAAATATAAAATTTGTTAAATTTGCCATATATAAATATAAACAAAACAAAACAAGAAAACGTGTGTCTTTATTTGTTTTATCCCTTGAAATATTGACATAATTTAAAGCTGTAATGCTTGCAATTTTCTACAGAAGTTGCACAATATTAGAATACTCTTTTCGTGAATGAGAATTGAAAATCATCAAAAAACTGGCATACTTTTCTACATTTTTATTTGGCAAACAATGTATAAAAAGAGAAAAAATCCCCTAAATCAGTTAGGTTTGTCTTGTATGGTAGTTATTGCGAATATTGAATAGCGATGTCCTCCGAAAATTCAAATGGAAATCAGAAGCTCAAAACAGTCGCGGGGCTATTGACCAAGATCGAGAGAACTGATAGCAGGTCACTCGCTTGGCCAACAGCCCAGAGACATGGAGCCAATAATAACCAAGCTTATCAGCCACTGGACTTGTATCCGAAGGTGCCATTGCTGTACTCCGCCATCGACTTGGACAACTGGTTCAAGGAAACAATTTCGGAGAATGAATATAACAAAGGAAATTTTTTTAACATACTGTATAACTGCAAAGCCTTGGGTAAATTGACCGATGGCAGATTCTCGTGTGTTACTGTGAGCAAGCCTAAAAAGAAGAAAGTATCAAGTAAAGCCAGCAGTCACGCCATTCCGTTTGGTCCAACAACCCATTCAAACAAGTTTCTATACAAAGAATCAGATAATTTGCAGAGAAAACCAATCAATGTGCCTCGATTGAATATCGTTCAGTATTACAAAACTCCAGTTCAGCCTAAGAGACACGAAACTAAAAACAATACAATTTCATTGTCCTCCATTAAGTGGATGAGGAAATCCATTGATCTCATGTCTAAAAGTTTGGAACCCAAGAATGTGCATAAGATCAGAGCTCAGCCATTGACGAAACATCGTATGAAAAAACCTTTAATAGATCGGAATAAAAATTTATTAAAAATCAGTAAAAAGACTATTCACACTGAGCTGAGAACGAAACATCCTTTACATGGGAACAAGAAAATAAGTGTATTAAATCAAAATATTGATGCAGCGAGAAAGAGAAAAAGAGTGAGACAAAACAAGGATAAAGTGAAAGAGGCTATTGATGGAAACAGAAAATTACTGAAGAGGCACGTAAGGAAAATTGATTCTGTACCTGTGAAAAGAAAAAGGACTGATATGATACGGGGCATTGGCGTTAGGAAAAAAATTCCCCTAGCAAAGGAACGGAAAAAGGGGATTGGTGATAATATTCTGAATATATATCATATATATAAGCAACTTAACAGAGATATGAAGAAAAAGAAATTGGAATTAAAACGAAAAATTCCTGAAACAAAAGAACCCATAAAGAGTCTACCATATAGGAAGCTATATAATGTACCTAAGAAAAGGGAAGGGGGCCAGATAGTACAGGGCATAGACTTGAAGAAACGTCCGGAAACAAAAGGAGTGAAAAAGCTGATGGCAGATGTAAATTTCACTGGCGTTTCGTATGTATCTAAGAAAAGGAAAAGAGATATCAAGGTAAAGGATATTAAAGTAAAGACAAAAATGATGGAAGCAAAAAAAGCGAAAAAGAAAAAAGTTGGGAATCTAAATTTGAAGATGATCCAAAAGGAGAGGGATAGTAAGAGAGAGGGCATTGATTTAAAGATGCACAGAACGGATGGCAAACAAAAAATTAAATATGTAAAATATAAGAAGATCCATCATTTGCCTAAGAAAAAGAAAAGAGATAATAGCAAAGAGAGCATTGATTTAAAGATACAAAGAAAAGATGAGAAACAGAAATTTCCAAATGCAAACGTTAAGAAGATCCGTCCCTTACCTAAGAAACCGAAAAGCGATACCAATGAACGGGACATTGAGGAGACCATTGAACTTCCGCAAAGAAAGATTGTGAAAAAGAAATTTCTGAATGTAATGTTTAGGAAGAGTGCTGATAGACATAAGAAAATGCGCTCTGAGAAATCGTCAAACAACAGTGTGGTATTGGTTGATGTCGAAGGTACGCTAGACACAATAGACTGGGATCAGTCCATCTATCAGTCTGATGCATTTTTTAAGAACAATGATCGTCCTTTTAAGAAATATAGACCTAGTAGCAAGCAACAGAGTCTTGAAAACAAGAGAAAAAGAGCAGAAAAAAGAGACTGGCAGAGGATGTTCAGCAATGACAGTCTTGATATCCTAGAAGATTATGAGCGCGCGAACGAATATATTCTAAAAAAACAAACATATCACAAAAAGAGTTTCGGCAAAAAATTACCATCTGAGGAGCTTTCACCGATGTATAGTGAAGATACATCGAAGGACGCAATTTTAGCAACGGGTCAGACATCAAGTACCGAAATGATTGAAGCATCTTCACAAAAGAAAAAAAAGTTCAAAATTATCACTGGAGGGTTACAAGTTGTCGAAAATACAAAAGTTGTAAATGTTATTGGTACTGGAAAGCAGACAAGTGATGGGGAAGATAGTATTTTCAACAAAGATAAAGAGAGATCTAATCTAAATAGATATAGGGAACTCGGCTATTTTAACGCGTTCGCCAAAAAGAAAAGGTCCTCAATTGATATTTCAGCCAATTCATTGTCAGACAACAAAATAAAAAGAACTAGTTCAAAATCTAGTAAACTAAGAATAATCGAAAGCAAAACAAGCACTACTGAGCTGAGACATTCCAGCACACATGCGATCGACGCTCATATGAAGAACTGGTGGTTACATACAGGAAAATCTCCTTCACCGGCCATGAGTAATACTTATTCAAAAGGAGAAAAAGGTTCTTTGGTCTCATATTCAGTTGAGCGCCTACAGAACTTTGGCCAGGATTTCCATTTTCCAGGTTTACCTAAAATAGGAATAACTCATAAAAGTCATTATTATCATGAGCCTGACTATCTTTTGGCTTTCAAATTGATGCAAAGACCCAACATACTTCAACAAGAATTTCAGTCCCAGCCACCGGTGATCAAATTTGTAAAGCCCTTCTCAGCAACAGCAAAAGCCTCAAGCTTGGAAGAAATAAAGCAAAAGGCTAGAAAGAAATCATACGAGTCTATTCACTCTGAGTTTACACCAAATATCGAAAGCCAAAAGGTCGAGGAAACTCATTCCGAAAAATTAACAGTTGTGGACGTTGATTCCCCCACTGCACCGTTTCTCTACTACCCATATGATATGATATACTCAAAAGATCCAGAGACACCGCCAGAAGTGAAGCCAGTCCCTAAAGGAAAAGGTGCCGTCAAACGAAGAAAGGTGAAGAAAGTGCGGTCAGATGCCCAAGTTCATCAGATCAAATCTTGCTGTTGCATTTGCAATAGATTATATCGAAACAGAGGCGACGATCCGTTCATAGCCAAGCTGAAGCGCCAAATGAAACGTCAACAGCTAAAGCTCTACCTGAGAAACATGCAACGACTCAAGCCAGTGGATGAAGCAACACATGAAACCAAACTGAAATTTCAATGCACTGATGATATCGCTCCGTGTTGTCAAATTGTTCCGTCTGTCTACCGTACACCCAGATACTAGCTGCACAGCTCAAGCGATGTTTGTACAGGATTTAGACGGATTTCGTGAAATTACTTTATTCGGTAAATAAAAATTTAGTGTATGTAGTTTCGTATATTGGTTTTGATTTCTATAAGCTACAAACTAAGTACAGTCGAGACAAGTTAAGGTAAGTCAGCAAGACCTCTATGGGCTATATATATAAATAATTTTGACTAGATTTTGATAGGTAAACAATGTAATCACAAAAAGGCCGCAATTAAAAGTTTCTAATTATAAATAAAAATATTAAAATAGTCAATGGCTCGACGTTTAACTTAGTCCAAGTGACTAGCATTATAATTTCCTTATATACATGTATATATAATATATCAATTAGTGAGAATCTTTGAGTGCATAATTTTAGATGATCATCTATTGAGCTGTACTCGAACCTATATAATAATTGAAGTCGTTTGCTACACTGCCTAAGTCTATTATCTTTAAGTCAACACTTCCAACTAACCTATTGGTGGTCTTATGCTCGTACTGCTGATATATGTATCTACCCGTAACATATACTATCTTAAGGGCTCTCGCCAGATCTATGTACACACTAAGCGGCCACTCCTTATACGGCAGCCTCTCTCGACTTCGTTCTATTTGCATTCTCCAGTAGGGTTTTGGATGCGGCCTTATTCTTCAGATGGGCTGCCTCGTAATCACTGCCGCTTTCGTCGGCGAATTGAATGTCATCCAGGTGTAGGTACTCCTGCAGGTCACGGGACGACTTCTCCACAAGCGTCTCCTTTTCCACGTATGAACCGGTCATTGACTGGTCAGAGTCCATGTGGGTCTCCGCCTTGCTTATGCTCTGATGCACTGGAGCAATTTCAGCTTCTGGCTTGTCGATTGGTCTGGGCCGCAGTGTTCCAGAGTCAGATTCATTGCCAGAGTTCGCTGCATTCAGCCGGAATTGCTGCCTGGCCTGGCGACGCTGCTTGCGAGACATATATGGAGTTGGCTGCTTGGTTGGCGTGCTCCTCTGGGTCGTCTCGTTGGGTGAAGTGGCCTTGGACTGATGTTGGCTGCTGGGCAAGGATCGTTCCTCTGAGCTGGGCGTGTTGTCCGTCGTCGTAGACTTGCTACCTGGACATAGGTAGTGACCGTATTTGGGCATTTGTATTTCATCAAAAGTTGGATTCGTTTCATCGGGAATTGACGTTGGTTCGGGTGTCTTATCCTCATCCTCTCGCTCAGGCGTCTCCTCAAACGGAGGTATCCAAATGCAGTAGGCGGGATCCATGCCTAGGTAGGAGCCGGGTGCAGCACCCGCATTGATTACATTGTAATCATAGTAGTCCATCTCAAGTTCCTCTTGATTGCCAAGAGAGAACTCAGAGCCAGGTCGCGCCAAGAGCTTCTTGCGGTTCTGCTTCTCCTTGGACTCTTTCGGATTGCTAGTTGTGCGTATGGTGGCCGTGCTGACCACGCTCGCTGCTGGAGAGTAGCAGCCCTGCAAGGGAATATACGATGCTATTAAGATCGAATTAATCACAGAGAACTGCATCACTTACATTGGTTAGGGAGGCGCTAACACTGCGTGATCCCATGCGACCCAGGCACAGCGAGCCGGAATTCGAGTTCAGAGAGGCAGCATCTCGCAGACTCTCGTCTAGGCGGGAGCTGAGCAGCTTCAATGTCACTGCGTCATAGCGATCGGAATACTTGCTGAGCCTGTGGCTGTTCAGAGGTGGACTATTGCACAAGGAACTCATGCCTGACGATATAATCGACTCCGAGTCCTTGGCACTGTCCTTGCAGCTCAAAGGCTCTCCACCTGTGTGCGTTGTGGTGGATTTCTCCACTCCATCCAGGCGTTGCAGCTGCAGTTCCGGATCGCCAGATAACGGTGAGCCAACTGGAGTGCGACTGTCGGTCGCCGGCGACAAGGACGTTAACGAGGCGTGTTCATTGCGCAAAGTCATCAAGGAAGCAGTGCTTCCAAATGTTGCCGGCACTTCCTCGCTACAAAATTGGAATCGTTTGTATGAGTTTCAATCATATACGTTGTTCATAGGGCAAAGCTTACCTCTTCACCATTTGCTCGTCCTCTTTGAACTCGGTTTCATGGGTCACGTTCTCGACATCAGCGCTTTCACGCAGTATGGAGTGCCGCAGTTGATGTTTGGGCCGCAATTTCACAAGATAAATCACCTCGGATAGCAGGGTGGTCGTTGAAATGGCACGTGATGGCGGGTCGTGCAGCGAGCTTAACGATGCTCGTGGCGTGTGCAGGTGTGAGCCTTCATCCTGCCGACGTGCCACAGCCAAATGATATTTTCGATACCGCACTACATATTGAGCACCTGTTGAAATAAATGATAGTTGACTATACAGCAAATAATGCAACAAGCTGATGCATTTCCGATTAACACTGACTTTATGACGTCACGTGCGCACTCTCTCGTCTTTTTTTGTAACTCGTAAAAAGGTTTGCTATGCAGCCCTGGTATAACACTTTTGTTGCGCAGAGCAAATGTGCGCAATTGGCGCCAAATTTAAACTCGAATTTCTCTTGGCTGTTAAACGAACTGCTTAACTTGCTGCTTTTGGGCAGAATTTTCCTAAAAACTCAGACTTGTCAGTTAACTTACCTAAAAGCGCGCTTATTATGATTATAATAGTAGCAAATACCATGGCGCTTAGATGGACCAGAGTGAAGCGCATCTTGGCCAGTGATTTTTTCTGCGAATTCGTGCGACCTTTGGCCGACAGGCGTGTGGCGGCCAGAACTGTGGTGATGTTACTACCACTTCTGCCCACTGCATAAAAGAAACAATATTATTTAAAGCGCACTTTAAAGAGGGTTATTTAACCTACCTAGGGGCTTGACGTTGGCCATGAAACCTCCGGTACATGATGCAGCATCGTAGCCCCCAATTGATGTTCCGTTCGCTGTCACGTCACCCGAAAATAATTCCACCAGCAGCTGTGCTCCGCTCGACTCAACAGCTAACGGAATGCCAACATGATTGGCGTCGTCAGCAGACGGACGCCGGATGCCGCCTGCTGTGGCGCCATCTCCATTGAGCTCCACCAACAAAGTGGATGACAGCGACGGCCCATCGCGCACCTTTATATACTGCGCGGAGCAGGGCAGCCTCAAAAAACTGAGTTGCATTGAAATGGTTTCCTCGCCGTCAACCTGCGGATGGAAGTGTGATTAAAGAGGGGATTAAAGGTAAAATCTTTGTTATCCTTTCGCTCACCTGAATTAGCCAGAAGGAGCGGCCAGGACAGCTTTGCGTGGCTCCAGCAATAATTCGCTTTGGCTTGGATGAGCCCAGGTGCACAATGCAACCACAGCGGCAGCCGGGACCAATCTCCTGATGAACCTCGGTGACATTCGACTTGGTCAGAATGCTGCCACTAGTCTCATAGATGCAATCCCAGGTATCCGCAATGCTCTTATTACACTTCTCCGTTTGCACAGATGGGCCCTGAAGTTAAAGACGTGGAATGGTTAGTAAGATCGAGATATGTATTTGCTTCATTTATTATATTTATATTTAATATTATTTACATTATATTTATTCGATTTATATTTTCAGTTTGAACAGCCTTTATTTAGTCCTTATGCCGAAACAAAACATTCACAAGAATATACACAACATTTTTATAACTGACTGATTGCGTTTTAGTAGAACAAGTTGATCTCGTACTCATCCTCCTCGTCGACATTCTCATCCTCGCCAGTTAGCTCAGTCAGGCCAGCGGTGGATAAACTTTGCATCGACTTGGTAGACTCCGCCTTGACGACGTCCTCAACTACGGGCTTGGTCAATGGGGCAGTAGCTGGTGCTGCGACGCTGCCCTCGCTGCTGGCCTTCTTCACAGAGACGGTGCTGCTGGAGCCCTCGGGCTCTTCGAGCGGCTCCTCTTCCACCTCTATGACGTCCTCTTCACGGGATGAGGACACATACAGCGTGGTGCCGAATTCGACATCATATATGGAGACATGATCATCAACCTTTTCAGTGGGCTTCGCCTGAACCTGGCCCTTCAGCAGACACTCTGGCAGCTTCACCTGCAGGTCCGGCAGTTGGTCCAGCACCTCCGTCTGGAAGAGATCACAGACTGCGGGCCGCGGCTTGTGCGGCATGAAGCCCATTTTGCCCGGCGTGTACAGGGATGAGGTCACAGTGCTGATGGTCTCCAGAGAGGGCGTGCGTGGCAGCTCAGCCGAATGGGAGCTGACGATGTTCATCAATGTGGAGAGGAGGTCGCTGCGTGCCATTTTATTCATGTTGATTGCCTCCTCGCGCACCTCATCGATGACTTCTTGTGGCTCGACGTTGGCCTCCTCAAGTCTCTGGGGGAATAGCTTAATGCATTGCTGGCTGACGATGGCATCGCGCACGGTGACCTTGATCTCCTGTATGATGCCGCGCAAGCGTAATATTTCGGACTCATGCTGGTCGTGGATTGCCTCTAGCTGACGCTTCTCCAGCGTCTGGTTCTCGATGCGCCTGCAGAGGGACTTGATTTTGCCAGCAGCATCTTTGTTCCGCGCATCGATCAGCTGATCCGCCTCCTGCTGCTCCTCGTAGGCTCTGCGATACTGCAGCGCCTCCACGTACTTGCACTTGAGCTTCTCATAGTTGGTGGTCAGGCTCTCGATGATCTTGATCTTATTTATGGAGTTGCGCACCAGCTCGTTCTTGATCTGATCCAGGGCGCTGTACTGCACCATGATCTCCTTGTGCTTCTCCTTCTGGTTGTTGTACATTTGCTGCAGCTTGATCTGCGACATCACCAGCATGTCGATCTCCTTCTGCAAAGCAATGTTCTCTCTGATGAGTCGGCGCGTGTAGCCGGCATTGCGAATCTCGCTGGAGCGCGTAAAATCCTCGGAGACCTGCAGCAGCTTGGCTTCCACCTCCTTCTTCAGCGCATCCTTCTCCACGACAGCGGCCTGCTCCATATTGTAGAGCGCCTCCTTGTGCAGCTTCTCTTTCTCTCGTATCTCAATTTCCTGATCATCGAACTTGGCTAGCAGGATATCGCGCTGTATGCGAAACTCATCCAGCGAGTTCAACTTCCCATTGAGGAGCTTTATCTCCGAGGTCAGCTGATCGTGCATCGCCTTATATTTGCCCTCCAGGTCGGCGATTTTCTCCTGCGCCACCTGCTTCTCCTCGTTGCGTACCTTCGATATCTCCACCAGGCGCTCCTCCAGCTCTGTTATCGTATTATTCCGCTCCGCCAAGGTGCGCTCCAGGTGGGCAGCGACATCAGTGCGGTCCGTGTCGATGTCCTGCAGCTTTGTCTGCAGGATGATGTTGGACTCGTCCATGTTGGCCAAATGGGAACGCAGACGCGATAGCTTCTGGTTCAAGTCCGTGATCTGCAGCTCATAGAAAGTGCGATCCACCTGAGTCATCTTGTTGATCTCCGAGCCTTTGCCCTTCGAGGACTTTCTTGGTTTCGGCGGCATCTTGACGGTTTCTTTTCAGACTGTGTTCCCCGTTCAGTTGAGTACGAATTTTGTGTTTGTCAACAATAAATGATGTATTGACTGTATTTGATTCGAGCACTACATTCTCTGAATTCCACAAATTCCTCTAAACAACATATGAAGACAAACAGTTGTCAAGGCGAAAAACAAAAAGCTTCTCGAGCCAGGCCAAGGAACTGTGAAAGCTTTGCGTTGCCAGGACAATCGGCTAAATGAAGGACTATTTGAAAACACAAATCCAAGTCAACAATCTTTTATTATAGCTTGCGTCAATTGTTCTGAACAATGATGAAAATTAAAAGAAGTGAAAGTGTTTCCGCTTTCTTTTCAAATACAGGTGTAACAATTCCCGTTGTCTGACTCGTCCTGTCTGGGTAATGCGTGTAACAACAATGAAACAAAGCCACTCCATTGTCAGCTGCCTGCATATTTAATGCCAACTCCCGTAAGTGTATTAAAAAAGGCAGAAAACTGAGAAAACTGAGTGCTTAGCCTTAGTGAAAGCCAGAAAATTAGATTTGCTTGCAGCATTTTTCTGGCGCTTCACTTGCGGAATCTGCAGAAAATGTTGGCGCTGTGACCCGTGTTGAATACATTCATGTATATGCATAAATACACATTTGACGATGGCATAGTTCCAAGAGCAGTGCCCGTCTCTCTGGCAAAAACTGAGAGCGGGAAGTGTTTTTCCGCTTTCTGTTTTCCGCTGCCCGTTGGCAACGTTGTAAATTTGCCAACGCAATCTGGAGCAAGTGTCGCAATATTGTAACACTCTGCCCAGACAGTCGGGACAATAACAACAAGAGCAGAAGCAGATGCAGGAACAGGAGCAGGAGCAGGGAACAAGAACAAGAACAAGAACATGTTTGCCAGCAGGAGACGCATTCCCCTTCTCCTTCTCTGAGTTAGGGATCTCTCTATATGTATATGTGTATGCGCCTAGTTTGTAGATATGCTGTGATTCAGCATGCCGAAGCAGCAATGAACCGAATCATGAGCCTCGACTGCAAATTGTCTCTGAGCCGAAGTTGGTGTCTACACGAATTTATAGACCGAGTTAAAAAGCAAAAGTTTGGCAGCGAAAGTTCGACACGTTTAGTTTTAGTTGCAGTTAAAGCAACCCCCCAAAAAAAACGGAGCAAAGTTTTGAGTAACTGTTTAATAGATGGCATAAAGTTTATCTAAGCCAAAGTTGAGTACATACCTCGCAGAACTTGGCGCCGTAGCGCGGCGGCGGCGAGTCACAGAATCGATAGCGATTGCGAGTGCCGCCCAGGCAGTTGGTGGAGCACGGCGTCCACTCACTCCAGGCGCCCCAGCCACCCGTGTCGGATTCTGTGGAATAGTTAAGCAGATTAGTGATTAGTGAAACTGCAAAGAGCTAAACGAAAGCGAGCAAACGAGCGAACTTCAAGCAGCTTAAACGCAATTTGTTCCATGTGCCATGGCGGAGGAGCTCATGCTTGCGCCATTTGATGGAGCAGCACCGGGAGAGCTTGACTTACCGCTGACAGGTAGCGTGGGCACACAGTCCATGCGCACATCCGCAACGGCGCCGGAGATGGCCTGGCTGACATAGACGAAGCAGTACTCCACGTACTTCTCCGAGAACAGCTCGCAGCTGAAGTACAGTGAGTGCTGGCTCTTGACGACCCGCTGCTCGGCGACGTAGTGCAGCGAGGTGGGCGGCTTGAGCGAGGCCACATCTGCGCGCAGCTTGGCATAGAGACGCACTCGGTCGCCCTGCTCCAGGATGCAGCCGGGATACTCGTAGAGGACGCCCACTCCCGTATGTGGATCGCAGGGAAAGATGCTGCGCGCGTAGACATTGAAGACGAACTCATCGCTCCAGTCCACGCTGAGCATACGCCGTGTGGTGGGCACATTCAATGCCGGCACCATGGGACGCAGCTGGACGGCATAGTTGCCGGCCAGGCCGAACAGCTCGCAGCCCAGCTGCACCTTCTTCAGCTTGGGAAAGCCGTGCACTTGCTCCGCAAAGAGGACGCTCGACTTGGAGACATTGGCCATGTCGTAGGAGCAGGTGCGCTCCTTGCCACAGTAGACCAGCTCCAGCCAGAACTCGGGCAGCGAGGGCTCCGCTCCATGCAGCGCCCGCTCGCAGTTGACCTCCGGAAAGCGCAGCGTGACCTGCACAGGTGCCTTGGGGTAGGTGCGCAACGTCACGGGGCTGACCAGCATCTCGGCACTAGGCCATCGCACGTCCAGCGTTTGCAGCAGCCGCTCATCCTGCGCCGGCATCAGGGTCGTCGTCGTCAATGGAGTCGGATCACTGCGATTGACCGTCGTCTTCAGATTTCTGACCACCTGCATCTCGTACAGGCCGCCGCCGCGCGCAAACGTCTGGCACGGCACAGTCACCTGGGTGATGTTCTGCCTGGGATCCGGAAAGACTGGTATATTTTGCACAATCTCCTTGCGCCGGCGCTGCAGCACCAATTGGCTGGAGCTGGTCGTCCCGCTGCCAATCTCCCCCTCGGCTGGGGCAGCATCATTAACGATTTTGCTAATGACTAAAGTGCTCATTATGGTGTTCACCATGCCCTCCGCCCCTCTCTGGCTCACGCCCACGCCCAATCCTGAGCTGCTGTCAGTGTTTAAGTGGGCGTCAACACTGCCGTCTGTTATATTGTTTTGATATTGAGGCTGAAGCTGTGTTATATTGGTCCTTTGTCCGGGCTGCTGCTGCGGCTGCTGTTGCTGCTCCTCGTCGCCGCTGAACTGGATCTGCACATGCAGGTCGCCGCTGAGTGCAGTGAATGTGCTCGGGGACATCAGGCGACCCCTGCGCACCGCCAGCACGTGACCTTTTGTTGAATCCCAGCCAAGTCGTGCCACAAACGAAACAAATTAATCACCACATGCAAAGCATACAGAGATAGATAGATAAACAGAGAGGGAGAAATACATAGAGAGAGAGAGAGGGAGAATGAGTTAAGAATTATGCACAAGTCTTTGTAATTTATTTCTTATTGTCTGCCAGCAGGAGTAGAACCCACACCCCCGTCCAAGCCCCTTTTGACGCCTCTTCTTTTTTTCTTTTTTTTCTGTTCCCTTTAAGTGCTCCCCAGTTGGCATAGGCGAAATCTCTTTTATAAGCTGCTGCCACTCTGCCAGCAGAAACCCCGCATTCAGCATTATTTCGCCTGCTTTGTCGAAGTCAAGATTCTCAATAGGTGAGTGTGACAGGCTAAACAAATGGAAGCGAACAACAGCTAGCAAATATTTATTGATTTCTATCTGGTGACATCTTTTCGAAGAAAAAAACATATATATGTACATATATAAAATATAGGATTATATACACATATATATGTATATAAGATAAACTGTGTTATAGCTGCTGCTGCGACTCCTGCCGAATTCCCCCCCAGCTTCAATCTTCAGATAAGGGAAAATTCATTTACTCGAAAAGAGAGTGCGATAGATGCAATAAAGATATGCAGCCGAGTTAATTGAATGAACTTCGCTTTGACAGTTGCTTATGAGGAGATAGAGAATTTCATGCGCTACTCTGATTACATACAGTTTACTGCTATTTCTGTAGTTAAAATAGTAGCAGAAATAACTCAAATGAGAGACAGCATCAAGCCTGATATTCGAAGCTGAAGTACATTTATCAAGTTAACTCATTTTTGGCTAAAGTTTGCCTGCCATTAACCAAACACCGCAGGGAATACTAAAGCTCTCGCCTTCTCACTCTCTCTTTATCTCTGCTTCGCTCTGCCTGCTATTGACACTCTCAACAATATTTAACTAACTGCAAACAAAAAGTAGTTGTAGAGAGCATTAAGTCTAACAATTGCATAAATCAAGCTTAGATAAGGAGCAGGAAAAGCACTTTCGCTGCGTCCCACTCCCAGTTGAGTTGATAACTCCGACTCATAATTTAGTTGAGAACAAAAGAGAGAGCTAACAGCTATGAGCTAAGAGCTAGAACAAATTGCTATGATAGATGTAGGCTGAATGCAGAAAAATGGCTAAGCAAAAGAAAACGCAAGTAACAAAAGCACACACTCACACACTTACACACACACACACACTTATACACACAGGGAAATTAAAGATTCAGACATCCATTTGGATTGCCATGGCGCGAACTCGCCTCGACTCGCCTCGACTTGTCTGTCACTCACTTGTGCAGCAGAATAGCAGAAATATTATTGATGATATCATAATCTTCCACTTGACTACTGATTCGTGGCCAGATGCTGATGCTGATGATGCTGCTGCAGCTGACATGCCAACTGTCTTCTTCCGCTTTCGATTCGTTGGCATTTTCCTTCTTGTGCGCTTCCTGCGGGCCATTGTCGCCGGCGAGGACGACTTGGGTGGTGCTTCTGCTACTTGCCAATAGATGGCGTGCTGGGTGTATGACGAATTGAGCCGTTAACGTTAGTGTTATTGTTGTGCTACGTGGGGCTCCGTTGAGCGCCTTACCATGCACCCCACCCAGCCAGTGGGCGTGGCAGGGTACGCTCAACGCTGTAATTTATTGTAGCGCGTGTTGTTGTTGCTGTTGCTGTTGGGCTTCTGGCCGATTAGAGATTTTCCATTAGAACACAATGCCAACGGTATTGGGCTTAGCATTTTTCTGAAAATAAACGAAAATAAGAAGAAAATATTGACGTTAAACCAAAGGCCAAATAATGGGCGAGACAAGCGTGCAGTAATTGCTGCAAGCTCTGGACAGATTAGAGAGAGAGAGAGAGAGAGAGAGAGTGAGTTTTTCTTTTGCTTTTTTACTGTCTTAATTCAATTGTAAGAATCATCCCAAAAAATAGAGTGAAAGAAAATGAGGATTGTATTTTATTTTTATTTTCAATTTATTTTTATGGCATGCTCTCTGCGCTATTGTTCGCTATTTATTTATGGGTAATATTTGCCTCTGTCTACCTCCGCAAAGCTCAGTGGAGCCTAAAACCCGCAATCAATTGCCATATCCCACATGCGGCCAGGTTGGCCGGCTCGCAAAACCTTTAAAGCCTAATGGTTCATATGTTATTACTGAAATCGGCTGTCATTGAGCTCTGCCCGGTCATTAATTACACTCGCGTGTGTATGTTCATTTGGCCAGCCGTTCGATGTATCTGTTTAGGCAACAGTCATCTCCCAGCTGGTCTAATTTGGGTCTCGCTGGCCGGCCAAACTGAACCGAGTAGGTCCAATCAGGCGCACGTGCTACAGGGTGCTAATGCAGTCCATAACAATAAGGGGGATGATAATTTAGGGTAGCTCTTGAAGCCCAATGAAAGCGGCAGCGAATTTCCAAATATTTAAAGAATTTCAACACAGCCAAACATATAGGGCTTCAATTCATGCCGAAACCGAAATGAAAAACTGCCAGAAAAAATACTACAAAAATACATAATCCATATTTTTTGTTGAAATGGAAGCTTCAATAATTCAGTAAAAATATGTGTGAGATAAGCGTTATTTACATGCAAAAATATATCAAATAAAATCTGGAATAAATGAAAAGCAAATGAATATATTGATAAATTTAATATTTAATAAATAAAATATTTATAAAATAAAATAAAGAGCAAAACACTAAAAAATTGCAATTAAAAACCAAAGCTCATGCCGCTTAACAATTATAATCAATTTACATCGGCATCGTGACACTGTGCAGGTTGTGGAAATATAATTCAATTTTCGTTAAATGAAAAATAAACTCTTTGAGGCACTCAACTAACTCAACACTCAACACTAAAATAATTTACTTTATATATCAAAGCTGCAGTCTACGCCATCGATTTCAATTAAAATCAACTAATGTTGGTCTACATGGATTTGGTACCAGTGTGCGTGTGCGCCTGGGAGCTGCATGCGTAACGATCAAGTGCGAGTCGTAAATTTACAATCAATTGCACATTTTACACTACCCAATCTGCAAATCTCTCTCTGGCACCCGCCCCGCAACGCCATCATCATAAATATTGATGAAACACAGGGGCAGGACCTGGGAGCAGAGAGCAGCGAGCAGCGAGCAGGGAGCAGGACCAGAACCAGGAGTTCGAGCCGTAAATCTGACTTTAATGTGCGACATGGGGTTCTGCTGCCCGACCGTTTCTAAACTATTAACTGCACTGTGAGGCCAGGCCAGGCCAGACCAGGCTATGGACCGCCCATGGCTGTAGGATGTGTATCTGCATCCTAATTCTGACCGGTGCAGAGATCCAGAATTGTCGCAGCGTGGAAAATCAAAGCCGATGCGATTGCAAAATTGCCAAGTTACACGTTGTTGTTGTTGTTGCTGTTGCTGCTGCTGCTGTTGTTGTTGTCAGCGAGGGCAGTTTGATAGGCAAAATGTCAATGCCCCGCTGCATGACCAGTTGGCGTGTGGCATGTGAATGGCGTTTCCGCCCCTTAGCCTTACTTGATTATACTTTGTGCCTCGCTTTCTCAATGTTATGCACATTTTACAGACCCTTTCTGCATGTGTGTGTGTGTGTGTGCGAGGGTGGAATTTTTCCGAGTGCTGAAATGCGGCGCAAAAAGCAACCGCATGCGACAAAATAAAAAAGCGAAGCGGGAAGCAAGAAGAGAGAAGCGAGTAGAGCAGTGGAATAGAAAAGGGAAATGCTCGTTTCAAATATTCGTATTCAAACATTTACACGCTCTGTTTACCTCTAATCAGTAGATAAGGATGGTAGCAGGAGCTGGCTGGAAAAGTCCATTTGTTGGCCCGCATGCGATATCCCCTTTCATTTTCATCGGCAAGTGTAAATATTATTTTAAAATGCTTACAGCCTTAATGGATTCCATACAATGTTATTATGTCATCAATGTGGCTTATGTGCTCAAAATAAATTTAATTGAAGCACTGCAGCGCAAGCAGAAGCACTAAAAGGGATTTCCTTAGTGCAACTCCCCATATATTTACTCTTGTGGTTCGTTTACGGAATGTATCTGAGTAATGTGCTTAAGCTTAAAGTTTAAGAAAATAAATTGGATAGATTTCTGTGCTTCAGTATTTTGGTAAACATGTTCAAGGAGGTTCTCATGATTTTCATTAAATTCTAGCAATAAATAAATGTAAGAATCATAATTATGAAAATAACATTAATATTAGTGTAAAATTACTGATAATAATATTATTGAAAAATACTAAATAAAATACTCAATATTTAAAATAAAATAAAAATTATAATAATAGTGAATATTAATAGTGAATATTAATAAGTTATCACTGGTAATATTAAACAAATAATAATGCGAAAATATGGATACAATATATGGTAATTATATTAATAATGGAAGAATATTAATATGAAAATATAAGTGATAATAATAATGCAAATTTTCTATTCAGCTTTATGCACTTCACTTTGGAGTGAGAAGAAAATACATAAATGTACATATACAAGGAGCGACGAGATGCATACATATACATAAATAGAAATACTTAGATCTATATGTATTTATGTACAAATAAGAAAAGAAAGTTTCAAGCAACGGCCAATCTCATGGTTTATCATACAACAGCTGTTGCCCCTCTTATATGTATGTCATTCCATTGTAGACCGTTCTGCGTTCGCCTTCAACTACTTTAGTCAGCTGTAAATAAGACTTGTGTTTGCTGCAGGTGCATGAACGAGGCCAAGTAGCGAGCGCTCGCCGCTTCTGTCAAAAGAGAGCTTATTTGTGAGTAGATAAACAGAGCTGCACTTGACCCAAGCCATAAATAGCTCAACACAGCAGCAGCAGCTGGACATTTGGTATTACGTATACGCAATGGTGTGTGTCTCCACTAAGTGGGAATAATGGACTGTGCTCGACTGTTAATTGAGCAGCAGAATCGACACTTGCTATCAAATTATCAACTGTTGCCGTGACAATGAACCCGAACGTGTCCACACACACACACGTGTGCACATTCTCTTATATATATTTATTTATTTATATCGTGTGTCCGTGCCAGACCAATTCATTATAATTACAGTTGCTTTCAAGTTGCGCTTCATATGGTCTTGACATGCAGTCGCTCCTGAATGCGAATGAGTGCGAAGCCGAGTGCAGCACAAATTATCGGCAAATTATGTGGCAGACTAGCTACGTTACGGGATTTTCCACAACAGCAGCCAACTTACACAGGAGAAGCAGCGACAATTGACACTGAAGGACGAGGCAGGAGCTGGCGAACAGGAGTTGCAGATGAACTGCAATACAAGGGCGGCTGGTTGTCGAGAGAGCTAAGCACTTCCGCAGCTTAGTTAAAGCAACATCCTCCCACACACACACACACACACACACACATTCACACTGGTCCCTTATCAAAACTAAGTAAGAGTTTCACGTCAACAGAAGGCATTTTAAAATAGCTTTGGGAAATGCATCTGACACACACCAACACCAACACGAACACCAACACCAACACCACAGAAGCCACCAACCTACCGCCAACTAGTCCAACAGTTGAGCAATTTTTTTTCTACTCTTTATGGCTGTCGCCATATCACGGCGCCAGGTAAAATAGAAAAAAAGAGGAAGCGAGCCTGACGCCCACGTCGAGGTCCATGCGAGAGACCATTTAAAGCAACTCAGACAACCAAAAGGGTTGCCTGCCATATGGATATATAAATAAGCATAAAAATAAAAATGAAAATAAAAAGGAGAAAAGAGAGAAAAGCAACAAATGCGAGCATTTACAATGTGCTATGTACACGTTCTATGCTCAGGTGTGTCTGGGTGTGTGTGTGTGTGTGTGTGTGTGGCCAGACAGCCGCAGGCAAATGCTAGAATTGCATGCAAGCTGAATGGACTCCGAGACGGGACTCGACTCGACTCGACTCGGCCCGACTCCAAACTGGTCTGGGTTAACTCCTTGGGCTACCTTTGTGCTCAAGCTTTATGAGTTTGCTGCTCAACTACTCAATATTTGAGTAGCAGCAGAAGTTGGCAAATCAACAACTAACAAAGTGCACAGGGGCGTCCAGAGAGAGAGTTTATAGAAGGGAGCTGCAAGCTGTTTCGGCTATAAGATAAACTTGCAGCTGTAGTAAATATATAGTGGAAGATAGTTATTAAATAATATATAGAATTCACTGCCCCTTCCACCCGCAGCACCTCGTCCCCATCGACAAAACATTTTTCAGATGCATCGTTGTTTATGGTATAGATATATAGCATATTCATTCAGCTAATCACGAAATCTTTCCATATCTCTTCGGCTTAGTCTAATTCCAGACAGAGTATTAAACTATTTTCTGTCAGGTGTCCTGTCAGCACCCCCATCAGCCATGTCACTGACTTCCTAAGACGTTCTCATGGATCTCTGTCGCCGTAAGCGACTGAACCATAAACTTGAATGCTACAACATTTTCTATATCCCACACACATGTGCAGGAGTTCAACAAGCTGCACGCTCAGCTGGAATTGCTGATATCCTTGTTGCAGCCTCGGGAAGTGCAGCCAGGTCCTTGTCAATGCATAATGAATGCCGTTCGCCTGTGGGTGTCTGTCGGCTGTGGTTTAGATATTTCAACTTTTAACAGCTCAACGCACAAAGCATTTCAGATTGATTAAATTACTCGCTGCAAATCACTCAGCACTAAGCTATTGGCTCTTATTCAATTTACATGGCATTCTCTCGCCGCACTCCAATCGATATTTGAAGTGTATAAAAAGGAATGCGCTGGAAAAACATGGAATTGCGGTTTAGCGGGGATGAAACTATGTGAAATAAGTAGGCCAGCAGCGAAATCAGAGTTTGTAAACACACACAGCACCACAATACCACAAAAGCAAAAAAAAAAAAAAAAAAATGAACTACTTTAGACAACCGATGGGAGAAACAACAACAATCATGTCATCATGGATTCATATTTGTCTTACGAACCGAATCCCTTCAAGCGCCGCAGCCCCATGGGTGGTTGCTCTCTGCGCCCGCAGACGGGGAAGGGGGCGTGCCAGCATCTAAGTGATTGTTATGCTCGATATCGAATACATAGCACAGCACAGCATAGCATAGCATGCCATACTTATGTATGTTTATTTATTTAGATTTATTCCAGCATTAGCACAACTTCATTAGAAGCCATTGACATCGAAGCGACGATATACATACATAGATATATACAGACATACATACATATAGATGTCTACTCTGCTTTCACGCTGACTCGTCAATTTTTAAAGGCGTCTTTTGGGCGCCACAGCATTGATTTTCATTAAATTGGAAACATTGACAGACAAACCAAAATATTACATTAGGCAAACGAATATATATATTCCATATACATATATTTGTACATATATATATATTGCAACATAAAAACCCGATTTAAATTTCTTTCAATCTCACTTCAATTCGCAGCTTTTGAATTCACTGCGCAATATATTGTAGAAAATCTGCGTAGTTTGAGAAGGGAACATTTTGATGCTTAGAAATAATAATAAACGAAACATGTCTGGAATTAATATGGCTTTTAATGAATGCAAGTTATTTATGTAAAATTTATGCATATTTTTATTTAGCCTTAGAGTAATGAGTATCAAATACCCTAAAAGTGAGGGAATTTCTATAGCAAAGGCTTTTAGCTATTCCAAATAGAGTCTGCGAATGATAATTGATTACATTTTATTATTATTCTTATTATTCTTCTTCTTATATAAGTATATTTTTCTAGTTTATGCTTTTCAGACTATAATAAATATTTTTGTATACTACAGTGACGAGCAAAACTGTAACACGAATTCAATGTTGCAACTTCCAGGGTCTGTATCTTTGCTTCGACTCTATGGATCTCTATGATCTTAATTTTATTTTGTTAATACGATATTTAGCTGTCTCATATAAAAATTTCAAATCATTCGGTTGCCTGAAATATTTATAAGAAATAAAAATGTAAGGAAAGTCAAATGTTAGTTTTGCAGCCTGGTTATTTTTTAACAAATGTATTAATTAATAATTTTTTAATAATTAATCTATGGTTTTATTTTATTTACATATCTTTCAATTTTTATATACTTTAAATATTAAAAAAAAAAAAAAACAAAATAAATAATTTTACTTTTGCAAACTGAAAGTGAATGAAGATGGCATGTAAACTCTTAATTTGTTCGGACAGGCAAACGTTTGTGTGGTCAGGCCGCTTTGTTTTCATTTAATTTTGCGGAAACTCATGAATAAAATTACAAAATATTTTTAATATTGTTTTTACAAGTAATGAGCGTGCGCCCGAAAAAGTAATCAGTCGGGCAGCCTGACGCTATTCGGCCATAAAAATTTGCTGTGGATAAATCTAATTTGAATACACGACGAAATGTGCGCGCAGTTTTACAACAGACAGACACGTCATAGACAGGGAGCTGCCGCCTTATCAAGACAACACTTTAAGGACACGCAGCCTGCGGGCTCTGGCCAAGTCATAAATAAGGGGCGGCAGGTGGGGGTGGCAGCAAGCCGGAAGACAGACAAATGAGATTGAAATTTAGGTGAACCAGGAAGCCAGCAAGCAACAAGAGCTCAGCATCTGCACAGAGCAGCAGGAGAAATAGGAGCAGGAGCAGGAGCAGGAGCACGATTTATGCATGCTTCGTCGCTTGGCACCGAAAAGTAAATTAAATTTTTCCTTCTGTATATATTGTAATGAAATATGTGATTGAATTTTATTGCTGTCGAATTTATGACACACATGCAAATTGTATAAGGTGTGCGGCATAGGTAAACAGTGGAGAGCAGCGAGAGCAGCGGGGGGCAAATACTTTGGCTATTATCCTGTAAATTACTTTCGCTTTAGAAATACTTTTTGAACGCTTTTCAGCATTCCAAAGACACTTTTCGTTTTTATTTTGGCTTACCAAGTTGCATTGCGTGATGTCATGTGAATGTGAATTGCTCTCAGCATATTGCTTAAAGTTCCATTCAGTTCAAGTCAGGGGACTAAACTAAAAACTTATGCAATTAAGTCAACAACAAGTTCTTCAAGTGGAAACGCAAACCGCCATCAAGCAAAATGAAATGACTCTCTCTCTCTCTCACACTCTTGTTCCTCTCGCTCTACCTCTCTCTGTCGCAAAGCAAAGCAAAGTGAGCAAAAGTAAAAACTTATTTCAGCTAAATGAGAAAATTATTGTACCAAGGAAATACCTCCATAAAAGTTGCTTAATTTAGTTTAACTTGAAAATTACAATTAAATGAAAAATGTAAAATGCAAAATGCAAATGCAAATGCAAAAGGCTAAATGCACTCTCTGAAGCCTTTTAAGAGGTTCGTCCCCCGTTCACACTTGGACCTTGTTATGCGATACTTGAAGCATTTGTATGCAGCACACATGTCAGGAAGCGGGGCTGCAGCTCTTTGTAAAATGAAAACTAGCTGAAGCCCTGCGAGACAATGTAAATTGTTGGCTTAACAAATTACTAATCCAATGCTCCTTGTTAAGCCAAACTTTTCAGCTCCTCTAGCTTCCAGCAGTTTAGCAGGTCAGACCAAAATCCAGCACAGCTTTTCACTCCTCGCCAATTTGCAGTTGGCTGTGCTGTGTTTTGCTTTCACTCAAAGTGTTCTCCTGCTGAACATTGAAAGGACTGTCAGCTTATTTGAAATTAAAAATAACGTAACTATACACCTAGGGTAATGGGCAAAAAAAAAACAAAATAGCATAATAAGTAAAGTTATGTGTTCTTTTTTATGCATTCTCCCTTTATTACTAAAAACTTTTACTACAATTAAAAGCAAATAGGAAGCATTGCCGATAGGGAGTAATCGACGGCATGATACTCATTCATAGGTTGGATTTATTAAACAATGCATTTATACTTATGATTTTCTACGCCCCCAAGAGGCAAATATATACAAAATACGTGTTTGATAGATCTATGGAGGAAAGCAAATAGTAAGCCATTACAAATAGTAAAAAAAAACTGTGAAAGATCTTTAGCAACTAGAAATGTCCTCATAGAGGGACAATTAATAGAACCATAAATATGTAAGATAAAATTGCCCACAAGGCGTTGGTTATCTTCCTCGAAATTATTATTTAAAAGTTCCGTAAGCCCCCAAAAAAAGATAGATACAAATTGCTCCTAAAATTAAATTTTTTCGCCGTATATATTTCAATAAACGAGTATATTATAATATTTTCATCTAGTAATAGATCAATATAAATGCTCGTAGATCACATTCAACATCGTATAGCCATCATTATTAATAGCGATTGCCTTATAAAATGTAAAGTTATTCTTCATTTCCAACTGCCCCACTTAATGTATTCAACATGTCCATCCTAATATACCCTCTTCACTTTGTGAGCGAGCATAAAGAGCGACAAGCATTTCCTACGCAGCTCCGCAGCTTAAAAGCAAATTTTGCACATGTATGTATAAATAAAATGGAACCATTTTTTGTTCGTCCTGTCGAGCTGAAGGAAACCCATTTATAATATGCAAACTGTGCAGGATGACAGGAATAGGTTAAACCATAAACACATTTCCTCTAAATGTGGTTAACACAAAAAGGTATACATTTTTTTAAAGTAACGTCCTACCACGGTCTGTGGCGGCCGCAGCTCGGCGCAAGAATTTTCCGCACTTTTTAATAGTTTCTCATTTGCGAACCACTAAAAAGTTTTATGTGTTGCTGTTTTAAATAGTTTTCCTGCTTGGCTGCCCTAACAGAGCCCGCAACACGTTGAACGTAATAATAATTTATGAGTGTTTTGCCGAGTTTTATGTGCAATTAGAACTTATTAAGTAAATTGTCGAGCTGCATACGAAACGTAAGTGTAATAAAGTAATATCTAATATGGACAGATCCTTCGACTTTACTACATATGTTTATGTGCCCTCGTCCTACCGGCCATCGCGTGTTGTCCTTTCATTACTCGACTACCTCACGATGTGTGTGCATTATGCGGTATTCCTCGCCCAGGACTTGGGCAGACATTTGGCCAACCCCCAGCCAGGGTCAGACAGGAGTTCAATGCATTCAGGCGGCCGAAGAAAGGAAAGAACAAAACCAAAAATGGAGTTTTCCTTTTTCAAATGAACTCGCCCGGTTTTCCTTTTGTTCGTGCTGTTCTTTCTCTGTTTAGTTTTGAGATATGCCATATCATGACTCCGTATTGTGTGTGCTTCGATTTTCTGCTAAATTGGACGTGAGATTTTGATCAGCTGTATCAATTTCAATAAGTGCTAAACAAATTTGCGGATATCTGTGCTACAGTATGATGATGGACAGAGAAAGAGAACTTTCTAAGTTACCAAATCGTCAAGTGAAAGTTAGCTCCATTAAAATTTCTGGAATTGATTATCCCATACCTGTGGCCCGGCGAAAAAACACACCCCAAAATGCAGCCGATTTTTAAAGACACCACCAAAACAACAACAACAATCACAACAGCAGGAGGAACGTGTGCGACAGTTGTTATACGGTAAAGTTGGTGTTTTACTGTTACTATTTACCTGCTTTTAGAGCATCCATGCTGCAATCTAGCTGATAGTCCGCACACACACACACAAACACACACACTCGCTCACACAAAGGTCTATTATGTAGCCAAAGTGCCCATTTGAAGGGGGCTTAATTTAGAGACGCACTTGTGTTTGGATTCGGTCTGTATTGTTTGCTTGTCTACGGTCCCGAAAAGACGCCATGACAATCTGAAGAGCCTTTGTTTGCCTTTGGCATTTCACAGCGGCATTTGGGCAACTCAATTTTCACAAAGTCGCACAAATTCCCACAAAAAATTTTCGAGTGGCGCTTGACCATAACACTGGACAGCGCATATATAAACAACAATATTTCCCGGCTTTTTTCTAGCGTCTAGCGGCGCTGTGGGTGTCTCACAAAGACCGACGGATACGGCACGCTGCTAACAACACGTTGCACGAGTACTGAGTGCTGAGTGCCACAAATCGCAGCGACTTACTATTGTGGACTTTCACCCACGAACGGAGACGCATGCAAACTGACAGCCACGCGACTCGAATCTAACAACCAAAGCACAAACACAGCGAACGAACGAAATGCCGAGCACGAGCACGAGCATAAGCACGAGCCAGCCGATGGCTCTGTTCAGCGGGTCCTGGAGGATTGACAGAGAGAGGGGAGTGAGAGTGAGCGAGATGGAGACAGAGAGCAGCCGAGTGAGAGTGAGTGAAAACAGAAGGTGGTTGTTTAACCAGCTACGAAGGTGGCAGCCAAAAGGGGTGGTTTGGGTGGTTGGACTTAGATTGCAAACAATCTGCACGAGCATTGCGACGACGCGTCGTCTGCTGTGAGTTGTAATTCAAAAATCGTGATCTGGGAGGGTGGGTGTTGGGCGTTGGGTGGTGGGTGGCGCACACTGAGCATACGCCAGAGCTGTGCGCGCTGCTCTTCTGTTGCGTTACACAAAAGCGAACTGGACCTACTATAATGTCATGTGCTTAAATAAATAAGTAAATATTTAAATGGGAATATAGTGTAAGCTGTGGTTAAGGCAATTGGGAAATCTATAATATAATTTATGTGAATAACTATGCTTAGCTGACATTAGCAAAAGATCCTTTGCAGCATAGCATTTTCTTGGCAGCAGCGATTACAAATAACGTATTTTTTTTATCGATAATTTAAAGCGTTTTATTTTTGAAAATTTTAAATTCAAGCTTGCTTCATTTTTAAATTGGCTAATAATACTGATGGGTAACTAAATGTTGTTCAAAATGAAATCAAAAATCGCCTATGAAGCAAACACAAATGCTAACTCTAATCTTACATTTGCCATTACTAGCTAAACAAAAAAAGGCTTATCATGCTGGCCATATCTATAAGCGTATCAGATTCGCAATAATCTATATTATTGAGCATTATTTACTTCAATTTAAAGTAGTCCATTTAATTTATGACTATATTTAACTCGGCTCTCTTATAAAAAAAGAGTATTTTATTGACAGGAAGAGTAGTGCGTGCTTAGCCCTACTTCAGTATCGAATTGGCGGCGGCTATCGTGCCTATTATTTTCCGCAATTATTTACACAATGTTTGAGGTGTGGGTGTGCTAGAAAGAGAGACAGAAAGAGAGAGAGAGAAAGAGCAGTGTGTTTTAACATAATAATGCGGCTAAACTGATAACCGGAACCCATTCAAAAGCAAAAGAATATATTGCCAAAATTGATAAGGCCTATCGTGTTATAATAAATATTATTCATACTCGCATTCGCAAAGCCAAAAGAGCAATTCATTTCTGACCATTAGTCGCGCTTGTGCTTTCTGGAGTGCTGTATTATGTCGCCAATCGATCGGAAATATTGCAAAATAGTCTACGTTACCCAACTGAATGTGTCAAATTTGTTTGAAGTATATGAAGCAAGATAACTGAAAGTTATAAATAGAAATATTGAACTAAAAGAGTTTAAGCAAAAAAAGTTCAATGAAAGGCAATATACTAATAGCAAGAAACCGAGAAAATTTAGAAAAACATAGAACTATATATACTTTCGATAAAAGTTTGGTGGAATAACGCAAAAATGACAATCGTATTAAGAGCTTGTTTGATTGTGTTTCTTCTTCATTGGAATATCAACGAGTCAAGTTTTCAGGATGCGGATCTAGTGCCTGAAATTCCTCTTCAAAGTAGTTTACATTTGAGCGAAAATTTAAATAATGCATTTGAAAATGATAACCAAAATACTGAAGGCCCAGAAACCAATACAGACTCCACTGAAGATACAGATATGAACTCGGCATTTGTCAAATACAGCACTGATGATGGGAATACATGTCTTTTGGATAACATTAAACAGGATATACTATGGTGGGCATTTCCTAATGGAACTCTAAAAACCACAAGTGCTAAGTATGGTAAGCACAAAAATAAACGTCACTGATTAAAAATTATAAATTGGTAGCTAATCTACGAATCAACATGCTTTATTTATTATTATACATGTACGTATACTATTTAAGATATTGTACAAGCCTGAGAGAGAGTAAGAACTATAGAGAGAGAGAAAGAGGATGGTTGTGATTAAATAAAGAACTCGCTAGAATTTCTACACATTCGCTAATTGAACGCATTTTGAACATTTCTGATCCATTTTTGCTGATATAAACTTAATGTTTGCTACTATATCAGAAAGTTACACAAATATATTCCGCCTTGAACATAATTGCATGATGAACATCGAGATATGCAGTGATCCGTGGACTGTACTATATTTTTATTTTTTGAAGCCATTGAACATGAGAAATATGTAAAATGCATATATTAAAAGGTACACAATTTTTCAAAATATATTTTTAGCTAATAATTAATTGTAATTACTTTGCATCTTAATTTCTACAGTGAATACTTAAGCCTACGACATATCAATACCTTTTGGGCACCCATGACCCAATAGTTTTTTGTTTCTAAATGATTTCCCACAATATTTGCACTGATGGACAGTCATGTGGCTTTGAAGACTTGAAGTTCTTTTAAATGTTTTCCGACAGAATTTACACTTATAGGGACGTTCTTCGGAATGGATGTGATAATGTTTGCTTAAAGCAGACCCGGTAGGAAACTTCTTTTCGCACCGCTTACACTGATGAATTTTCTTAGCAGTGAGCTTGCGTACCTCTCTAATTTTAGCTAACTTATCTTTCCAATTAGAATATGTGTCTTCTTTCTCAGAGAATGCAATGGGTCCGAGTTCAGTCAAAAGAACTCTATTCTTTTTAATTTTATTTAATTTAACTTTACAAGCATTATTTGTTGCTTGACTATTACCTTTGTTGAGGAAGTTGGGTTTATCTTCTTTGGGGAACTTGTTTCTTTTTGTAATTCCCACATGATTTGAAAATTCGATGGGTACAAGTTCAGTAAGAAGAACTTGATTTTTTGAATTTGTATTTGAATTCATTTCGCAATCAGAATTGGTTGCATATATATTATCTTTTCTGGGAAAGTTGGGTTGATCTTCGTTGGGATGCTCTGTTATTTCTGTACTTTCATCTAAGTTAACATTGCAACTAATTGCTTCAACATGATTTTCGTTGGTTAAATTCTCAGAAGATTCTATAGGTACGAACTCAGTCAAAAGAACTGGATAACTGTCTTGACTACTATCATGGGTATTTCTGTCTATGTCTGTCTGCTCCATTTCCTGTTGCCACTCGTTTTTATCGGAATGCGATTGCATATGTTTCTTGAAAACAATCTCAGTGAGGAAGATTAGAGGACAACTTGGACACTTATAACTAGTTTCCTTGTCATGTAGCTCACTGTTTGAAGGATCACTCGGTTTGAAGGATTTTGAACTTGTGCCAGACGACGTGACCTGCTCTGCGTTCAGATCTTTACTTAGTATAGGAGCATTCATTACATCACCTCCGGCACTCTTTCTACATTCCGGGTGTTTTTCCTTATGTCTTCGCAAATAGTTGTATCTCTCAAAGATCTCGTCGCAGTATTCACATTTATATGATTTGCCTCGCTCATGAATATGAAGATGCCTGTTAAGAATGCTACGATGACTGAAGCGCTTCAAGCACTGGGGACATTCGTATGGAAGTTCACCAGTATGTGAATATATATGCTTCGTTAGATTATCTTTTCTTATGAAATCCTCTCCGCAAATGGAACACTTAAACGGACGTTCGCCGGTGTGTAGACGTGTATGAATAATGAGACTGCTATGTGAAAAATAAACCTTTGAGCAGTAGGTACATGAAAAAGTTTTTCGGTTACAGTTACGAGTATGAATGTCTAAGAACTCCTGAGACGCATAATTTCCTCCGCATATCAGACACTCAAATGACTTCTGTTCATCCGTTTTTTCGGTAGTTAGCTCCTCTTTCTCCTCCTCTTCACACTGCTCATCCATTGCAGTGATAATTTCACTATTTTCAATGTTCGTACTGCTACAGTTACGAGAATGGATGTCTAAGAGCTCCTGAGACGCATAATTTCCTCCGCATATCAGACACTCAAATAACTTCTGTTCATCCGTTTTTTCGGTAGTTAGCTCCTCTTTCTCCTCCTTTCCAGCCTCCTCATCCATTGCAGTGATTACTTCACTATTTTCAATGTTCGTGCTGCTACTCTGTTGCTCATATTCCGCAGGCTCCTCTTTAATCTCAATGGAAGAGTGCAACTCTGTGTTTTCCTCATCGCAGTTGGGGTCACTCTCGACGCTCAACAACTGCCAAAAGTACTCATAGCTTTGTTCACACAAACGCTTGAAACGAAATGCACTTCTGGCAGCTGAGCTGCAGGAGAGGCAAATGTTCTGAGGCAATTGATCATTGAGTTGAATTTCACAAGTAACCAATTCACTCAGCATATCAATCAATGGTGGCTCCATCTCCAGGTGATCCCGTTGATCGAATATATTTACTAGGCTGACATCGTTTCTTGCGCAAATTCGACAAAATTCTTCCATTTTAAGTTTTGTTTTCTAGCGTGAATTGAGAACGCAAACATTTATTCATTAATCGATAAATTGTTGACGGCATCGGTACATCGATAGTATATACTAAGCTGCTTTAGTATCGATAGTATCTCTAATTGCTGTTGGCTTCATTTAATTATTTCAAATTAAATTCATTACAAAATTTGAACGGATGTTCTTTAATAACACATTTAATATATTAACTGTTATTATAAAATCTGAAAATAAGTCTCAATTCATTTTTTTGCAGCTACCAATATGCATTTGGATCTTTCATATGGCAATATCTCAGATGACGAAGAATTGCTAAATAAAACGAGATTCGCTCATAGATATAGACTTCAAAAAGTCGAAGTTTTCTCAGCTGCCTACAATTCACTAAATGCAGTACCATTCCAAACTTTGAACACAATGAGTAAATCATTAAAATATCTATCCCTGCAAGGTAACCAGTTTGCAGCTCTCAACCATGATGTGGAAGGTAAGTAAGCGAAGTTGGTTAGATATTCGACCGACCACAAAGAGTATTGAAAAACACACAGTTATCTGTAGGAACTTTGTTATATTTCAGCAATTGAGCAATTTTTACATGAAACACTAAACACCAACCCAGACAATGGCACACAAATCAATTGTGAGGTTTTAGCCGACAATAATAATAATAATTATGATCTTTATGATCGGGAATGCTCATCATACCATCAAAGCAATAAAAAAATTGACTCTCAAATAAATACACAAGATATTATTTATGAGGAGTACATTCGGAAAATTAAAATAAAACACAAAAGATTCGGCAAGTCAAGTAAGGCATCCATTTAGTCAATTAGTTAATTAATGTATAACCTAAGATTGTATCTAATTGTAATATATTTTTCATTTTCTTGTTTATTCTTTTCAGTGCAAAGTATAGCTTGGGCTACTTTTCCGAGTCTGCCGAATTTGTTGGAGCTCGAGATTAGCAACTGCAGCATTGAGTATGTGAGCAGAAAGGCATTTAAGAATGTGACAAATCTGCGGAAGCTTTTCATATCCAACAACAAAATAATGACTATTGATATTGATACCTTTTACTATATACCTAAACTACAATATTTAGATCTGTCATTTACAAATGTCTTGAACTACAATTATCTGTTCTCGATGCCAACACTTGAGATGATCTTCAATCTAGTATATGGACTAAAAATACATCAAGCCGCGTTCAAGTATTTGCCAGATCTAATTTACTTGGATCTGTCGCACTCGAAAATTACGAAAAATAGTGCCGTTGCCTTTACATATCTTGGCGATAAGCTGAAGTATCTTAGTTTATGCTACACTTCGTTTCCCATGATGAGCAACGGCTTGTTTAAGAATACAATTCTGGAGGGCCTCGATTTATCCGGCAATCCATTTGTTTCGTATAATATTTTGGACGATGCCTTCGATAGCACAAGCGAAACACTGAAATTTCTATTCTTTGAGCACTCCAATCTCAAGGACCTTGACTGGTTGAAACCCCTGAATAAATTGCAATTATTGTCCCTAGCGGGGAACAATATAAATGCCCTCGACGTTGATATATTCAAGTCTCTGGTTAGTCTGAAACAGCTTGACCTGAGCTACAACCACATTGGCAATTGGTATAAAAGTGTCTTCTCCCATAACAAACAACTGAGAGTTCTCAATTTGCGCAGCAACAATGTCAACATGTTGACCACGGAGATGTTAAAGGATTTCGAGTTATTGGAATATTTGAGCTTAGGCAGCAATAACTTCCTCTGTAATTGCAATCTGCGGGAGATCGTTGAGGTAGCTGCTAATAATAACAAAGAAGCCAGCTGCTCCATTGATTATTTACAAACCGCAGCGGATGAGCTAATTTATCAGTTGAATGACAGCAACATGAGTCGATTGAGTAATGTCCTGAACAATCATATTGAATGGGAGCTGTGGAATCGAAAATATATTCCGTTGCTTAACGACAGCTATAAGAACATTAAGGACTTCAAACGCCTCAAGAATATCGTCAAACTGCATTTTGTTTCAAATAATATAAGTAGTAGTCAATGCCCTGTCTCAAGGCCGACCACTGTGAATGATACGAAACTGAAATTTCAATTACTGGACTATGATGCAAAGAACTATTGGTGTTTCAATGAGACGGAAAAGTTGCAGGTGGATGAATTAGTTTGCCAGAGTCGCAACTTAATTGTCCTCGAGAGGGAGCTACATAACGCAATGAAGATCATCACAGCTACAGTTGGCAGCCTTCTCTTCATGTTCATTCTGGGATTTGTAATATACCTGAAGCGTTGGCACATTCACTACTATTATGCCTCACTTAAGTCAGCAGCGCTTTTATCTACTGCTGCTAAAGATAGGATCCGACATCTAGCCGAAAGTGACCCGAGTGTTATATATGATATATTCATTAGCTATTGCCAGAACGATCGACAATGGCTTTTGGATGAGCTGCTGCCAAATGTGGAGAAATCTGGTGATATTTCAATATGTCTGCATGAACGTGATTTTCAGGTTTGTTCAAACTGTCCTCAACCCCAATAGGGCATGATCTAGTTCTATTATCTTGCTTACAGATCGGAGTGACTATATTGGATAATATTATTTCGAGCATGGATCGTTCGCGCTCTCTTATGCTACTAATATCATCAAAGTTTTTACTCAGCCATTGGTGTCAATTCGAAATGTATCTGGCTCAACATCGGTAAGAATTAAAAAAGAGGAAGCTCAACACAAATATCGCATCCCTCATATTTGTGTTGAGCTGGAGTGCACTTTTTATATTTTTAAACATACATTCACAATTCAATTTCATTCTATTCCAAACAGTATCTTTGAAATGAGTAAAGAGCATTTGATACTCGTATTTCTGGAAGACATACCGCGTAGCAAACGTCCGAAAACTCTACAGTACCTAATGGATATAAAGACCTACATTAAATGGCCGAGTAAAGGAAATAAACAGCCATCATTGGAAGAACGGAAATTGTTTTGGAAACGTCTAAGAAAGTCTTTGGAGTCTATTGGCATTGGCACAAAAGATTCCAGAGTCTAAGCGCTGTCTAGATTTTAACATACACAAATATTCTAGTCTGTTTATTAAGTACCTGATATACACATTAATTAATTTTATGAATAATATGAAAACCGCTTGACTTCAGTATATTTTAAGGAATAAGCATTAAATTAGATTAAATTTAATGAATGATTAATGATTGTTGCAGCTTACACTTATCGTTACTAACAATACGGAAAATCTAATCAAACTCAAAAAATACCATCGATAATTTTCCGTAATCGATATGTTATGAGTATACCAGGCATGTTTGCTCTATATATATCGATATAATTGTGACAGCTGTTAAATGGTTTTGGCGCCATTTTAGTAAATCACTATTCGATATTGTTTGGCAATATGGATTTTAATTTAAAGAAACGCGCACGACACGATGTAAAAGTTGAAGTGATTAGCCTGGAAGCTAAGTATCCACACAATGTGATGCTCTACCATTATCCGCCAACAGAGGATATTCACATTGATGAATTCGAGGATCTCGCCTTGGAGCGACTACGCCTGCTGCGAGTTTTCGATCGCGCCACGACAAAGGGATTGCGTATCTTTTCGGACGACTGGAAGGAATACGTGAATGCCGAAATGACCAAAGACGGACTCCGCGGATACCTGCGCATGGGCATGCCCAGCAGTGGTACAAAACACGAAGCTGATGTACAAATGCGTCGGCGTGACTATTTGTCGCACTTCATACTACGCTTAGCCTATTGCCGCTCGGAAGATCTGCAACGCTGGTTCGTGGCACGCGAAATGGAGTTCTTCAAATACAAATTCGCCGCACTTAGCACAGCTGAAATCAAGATGTTTCTGGATGCCAACAATTTTCAAATTCACCCATTGACAGAGGAGCAGAAAGACGAGGTCAAGGACGGCCTCTATGAGAGCACAGTAGGTCAGAGTGTGTCGAAAATCGAACTATTGGAGTTCTACAAAGTGCCCTTCACACAAGTCTTGGATTTGGTGCGTACTAGGCGTTGTTATATCAAAGCGGGATTTGCCTATGTTAACACACATGATATGGTGTCTATTGTCGGCGCCAAGCAACTGGAGGAAATAGAGCTTGGCATGCAGGCAGCTAAGGCTTTTATTGCTGATGTCGAAGCAGACGAGCGCATTGCTCGCATGATTAAATCACTGCATAACTCGTATACGGGCAAGGACTACACAGTGTGCAGAGATGAGTCTGTGCCTATTGAGTCTCTGGATCAGTTATCCAAGACATCCATGCCGTTGTGTATGCGTATGTGCCACGAGCACATACGCAGTCAGCACCACATTAAGCACGGCGGACGCATGCAGTACGGCCTCTTCTTGAAGGGCATTGGTGTGACGCTTGAGGATTCGTTACGATTTTGGCGGGAAGAGTTCACCAAGAAAATGGACGTGGACAAGTTTACGCGTAGCTACGAGTACAACATTTATCACAACTATGGCAAGAAGGGCTCAATGGTCAATTACACGCCTTACTCCTGCCTGAAGATCATCAAGGAGATGGCCGCTCCGGGTGATTGCCACGGTTGTCCATACAAAACAATGGATCCAACCTCGCTGAAAGCCAAGCTCTCTGCGTATGGCCTATCAGCGGGTGGGATTGATGAGGTGATGCATTTCGTGTCCCGCAATCATTATCAATTCGCTTGCGGAAAATACTTCATGCTTACGCACAATTCCACAGTGGAGCCCACAATCAATCATCCAAACAAATATTTCGAGGAGAGCCAAATCTTGATGGGCAATCGACAGAAACGTGCGCCGGGACCTGCTCCAGCAAACAATAAACTTAGAACCGCAATCAAGGGAGGAGCCAACAGATCCATGTTGACTGGCGACGATGACGATGAACTGTGGAGAATAGCTGAAACCCAAGAGAAAGTCTACCAGAGCCAGAAAGGCATTGCAGAGGCCTTCGATGATGATCTAGATCTTACAGAAATAATAGAATAAATACTAAATAAAGCTATTTATAAGTGATCAATGGATTTGAATGCAAGGCGAAGGGAAGGAAAGTTGATACAAAATCAAGCTGCAATATGACAAAGGCTGGATACAGTAAAAAATCCTTAGGAAGACAGCTTGATTTTAAACTAAAATGTAACATATATTTAGCAATTGTTAAAAAACTTGGACTATTGCAATTTACTCAGTAATTTAGAAATGCAACTGGTTTTAGCGCAGTCAGCGATACCTTTCCTTGGTAGATTGTAGTTCTTCCCAAAGGGACTTCGAGCATTCACATCCACGTAGAAAATGCCATTGGCCTTTCTGTTTATCAAGTAACCCATGGTTGAAGTTATGTCAGATTTGCACCTGTGCCATTCAAGCATCTTCCAGGAGCTGCATCGAGTACCCACAAAGCTGCGCTCCTGCTGTGGATAAACACTCTCTGCAAAATACTCAACTGCTCGCGTGTGAGAGCAGCCGATGGTCAGACAGCCAGGCTTTATGGGATGAACACCACCGGGATAGAAGTCTATGTCACCGATTGGATCTCGTTTAGCCAGAATACCATTATTTGTATGTATCACATCTACTAATTCAGCATCCCCTCGCATTAGACCGGGCAGCGACTTTTCATTGCGAAAGCATGGCTTGGCAGGATCCAGAGCTGTAATACGAGACACACGATATCCCGTCAGTTGTTTGAATGTCCGCCCAGCGGTGCCCATGATGTGTGCGCCCAATGAATGACCTATAAAACTTCTGCCTGATATCTAATAGCCCAACAATTCAATGTGAAACTTACCTATCAAATGAATATCAATCAACGGGGAGACTTTAATCAAATGCTGTAAGCCAACAGCTATATGCTCGCCAATGAGATCAGTATTCAAGGCTGACCACTTGTACAAGGTGTCCACATAGTAAGCCGCATCTACAATCTGCAAGTATATTTATTATATATTAGTATATCCACTTGAATTAACATTTTATTATTTACCACAAAATTCACGCGAGGTCTGCACATAAAAGCCCTCGATATCATCGCAATGGTAGCTGAAGCGTTAACCGTATTTGTCCAGCCCGTAGCTAATATAACCAATTTACGATTGCGACGAAATTGCGGATGATTCCAAAGCTTGTCAGCTTTCAGCAAAGGAACACTATAGTTCAGACACGGTGTCATGTACTGAAAGTGCATTTTCGTTATATCCGGCTGAATTTGTGCTGGTACGCCTCCCATAAACAAAGTGGAGGAGCCTGTCAAGCGTTGAGATGGGATACTGAGAGTAGAGGCGGATGTGTTGCTAAATGACAGCCAATAGCTTAATTAGCCCACCAACTTACACAAGCTGTCAATAACAGTGGCAGCCAACTCCAACGGAAACGATGTGAATATATTCATTTTCATGGTTAGGATATCCAGGAGTTTTTCAGAGACACTCGGCCACCAGCTTAACGTTATGTTATTCGACTGTTCAGCAGGCTCCATGCTGCTGATGACTATAATACACAAAATTGTAAAAATAAAGAGCAGGGATCGCATTTTGCAGCATATGAAGTCCGCAATAAACTAATTTTGCGTAAAGTTTTTGAGCTTCTGCACATAGTGGCAAAATTATTGCGAAAACTTTTTTCTTTGTATTATTGCAAAAATGAAAAGAATTTAAGCCGAAGCAAATATACCCTTGCACAATTAGTCATCGAAATATATACCTAAATTAATACAAACGATTTTAAGAACTCAATATCCCCCGAGATAAGATAAAATTGGGTCATAAAACATATGTTCTTTACACTTATAGTTGATTTAACCCAAATACAAATCCAGATTAATGTCAATGCCAGCAGCTGTTTTAAGGTACATTCAACTTTTAGACAGTAGGATTTCGAGTGGGAGCAAGTGTAAGAGTATTGAAATTATACAGATTAAGGGTATCATTGTTTATTCAGAATCTGCTAAAATCATTTAAAATTAACACATAACACCACGGCACTTGCATTCTTTATTTACATCGTCCGAATCTATAATTGAATTCTTGCCAAATGGTGACTTGCTATTCACTTCCAGATAGTAAATACCTCTGGCCTTCTTATCAACTTCATAGCCCATCAATGAGTGGGGAGATTTGCAGACTTTAGCATGCACATCTTTCATTGAATCACATTTGGAAGCGAGGAAGTTCCGCTCCTGGTCTGGATAAACACTCTCGGCAAAGTACTCAACTGCTCGACTATGTGAGCATTCGAGGAATATGCATCCGTTTTGAACTGGATCATCACCACCTGGATAGAAATCGGCATGACCAACTGGCGAATCCTCTCCCAATAAACCAGGATTTGAGTGTATGACATCTACGAACCGGGCAATATCATTGGCTAAGCCATCACTACGGGCTCTGGTTGTAAAGCAAGGCTTGGCCGGATCCAAACCTGTTAGACGATCCACCAGTCGTCCTGTTAAATTTTGATACTGTCGCGCAGCGAACGCCATAATATGTGCACCCAGTGAATGACCTAAAAAATTAGATCGTTAATAATTATATAAATACAGTTTCGAGTTAGTTATTGATCTATGCGAACCGATAAGATGAATCTTGACTGATGGATTGGCATCTGTCAGTTTCTTTAAGCCGATGCTAATGTAGTCCCCAATAATATTGGTGTTCTGCACAGACCACATATAGAGCATATCTAGGTAGCCCGATGTATCTACGACCTTAAGAGAAATATATATAGTATGTATAGATAGAATGTCCATGCCTTAAAGTATACCACGAAATTTATATCGGGGCGACACATGTAAGCCCTTTGTAAAACGTCCCTGGTAACTGAAAACCTGGAATTTGTCAACCATCCAGTAACGACAAAAACAATTTTTGTATTCAGATTAAATATTGCATTCTCCCAGAGAGTTTCGGCTTCCGATATAGGCACTGCATAGTTGCAACACGGTGTTATATAATCAAATTTTAGCTTTGTCAAATTCGCAGCTCTGGGTTCGGGAACGTTGAAAGTCTCTGCAAACTTGATGCCTGTGAATTGATTGATATATGCAGACTTGGGAGTTTATTGTCGTTCATACTCACATTGATTACTAATTAAATCAGTCCATTCTTTAGAAACGATTCCCATATTAAAAACCATATTAATTCCTTTCCCAACTTGTGTGCTCACCCAATGGAATATTGAATTTGCATATATTCCACTGAGACATAAGCAGAAAACAGCTACAGAAAAATATATTCTTTGCATATCCAAGCGATGAGAGTTCCTGCTCGCAATATACGTGTTTCTTAACTGTCGCGCTAAAATTAGAAGCAATAAAAAGTAATCCATCCGATTTGTTTTGCCACTCGGATTAAATTTAATGCACACCATGAAGAGAAAGTGAATTATTTTTTCACACTACATTCACTTTGAGATGAAACTATTCTACATTTCTTATATTATGTGAACAATAAAACATCGAGTATATAAAATTAAATCTAAGCCTAAAAAATTAACTGTATCTCTTTACTACTACGTGCCATGTATTTTACAAATATCTTCGTACTGCACGTTCTCTACAATTCGTCCCTTTAGTGGACCATGCAGTATCTCAATGGTAACACAATATTTGCTTTCATTTAGCTTTTTTAGCAGAGCTTCTGATCCTCTGTAGGCGCCATTTACCACAAGCACTTCCTTGCCCAAGGCAGGTATCACGGTCTCCAGATGAGCCTGGCAATAGAAAATGTTATTAATAAAGTATATGTTATAAGCTTTAGAGCATTTAGGTAATTACCTGGTCAACTTTACACTTTTCCCCGCTGTCCAAGAATTTAATTTTTGCACGATATTTATCTATAACTTCCTGGACCACAGCCTTCTGTTTGTAGAACTTATCGCCCATGGAGCTAGAGATGAATTTAACTACTATATTCGGGTGGAGCCAGTAATCCTTGCGATTCGCACGTTCCTTCTTCATCTCCTCCTGTTTTATGATCTCATCTAGCGCTGACCTGCTAGACTCGACCGGAACTGGCTTGGGTCTTTTAAAGACTTTTTCATCTGGCTGGTCGGCTGGTCGTTTTGTGAGCAACGCTGATTTACCCAGTATCGACTCCGGCTGAAACTTTTTTTCTAATCGTATATCCAGCTTTAGGGGTTGTTCCTCTTCACGTTTCAGTTCGGTATACTTCTCCTGCGCTTCATCATCCTCGCCTTCTTTGGACCTTGCCTTCTTAATTTGTTTCTCAATAAATTCAGTCATACGCTCTTCGTCATCCTTTTCCATTTTCTCCTTGCGTTCGGCTTTCGCTTGGCGTTCCATAGCCTCCGGACTGCGATCAATGTAGGTGACAAACCATCCTTTTTCCGTTTCATCAGCCACCACTTGGCCAGTGCGTCCCAGCCACTTGACATAGTCAGAGAGCGTCAGCCAGCGGGTGGCATTCATGTGAATGTGCTCCTTGTGTGCAATGTATTCCTGATATACTTTATTAGCGTTTGTGCGCTTGGTGCCAAAGCGACGACGCAACAGTTCCATATAGCCATCGGAGAACTCCTTTGAAAAGTTGTGCAGAAATTTGCCAGGCGAATCCGCAAAGAGAAGCAGCTGGCGCTGATGCGACTCGCTCATTGTATGGCATTTAAAACCATTTTCATCGCGGCACTGTTTCTCACACATCTGACAATACCAGCGCAGCTTCTGCAATCCCTTGGCCTTCATCTTGTTGGCCAAGTACTTGGGCGTACCAACTTCAGCGCGACCCATGTTTCCACTTTATTTGTAATTTTTAAATGATTTAAACAAAACGAGAGATGTAAATAATTCTACAACTGCTAGTTCCGCTGCCCTTAAACCATATGATATGTAGTTCCACAAGTGAACAGGCAGTGAACTTGTTGCTAGGCGATAACAGTTATTTTGAACATAGTATTAATCGCACTGTAATCGATTACCAATTTTTATAATGAAGATAATTGGGTCACACAATTTTTTTTTATCAAAATACATAGGCGCATTTTTTAAAGATTAAATTTAGTATATAGTGAAATATAACTCAAGATGTTCACATTTTCACTAAGCTATCAATCGTATTTACCTTATTTTGATACCGGTTAGATTATGCAAAAAAAAAAAAAATTCGCATTTTACTTGTATATTTTAAAAAATACTTGCATATTATAATAAATAAATTGATAATTACTAGTCATTCGACACTAAACTTGCTTTGTGCACGATAAGAGTGGAAAGTGCTTGATTCAATAATTGCAGGTATAATATACCTGAGCAAACTAACAAATGCGATTGTATGGCTGACTTCGATAAGATATAATCCACAGACCGGCGTAGAATAGGTAGATTCTATAATCTTATTTCAAGCCACAGACACTAGGTACTTAAGAAAAGGTTCACCCTAATGTTGTGGCATACCGGCACGAACACAGGCCAACATGCATATATACGCCTGTAGGTGCCTATGTATATACACATATGTATATTGACGCGTGTATGTACTATGGTTAATTAATTTACAACTTTAACAAGCATTCAGCTCGAACTGAGTTCCAATGCAGCGATACGGCCAATCAGTTCGCATTCCCAGTTGAGTAGCGGTTGGCGAAGGTTCGATCGGAAATATAGTGAAATGGATGGCGAAAGTGAGACTACTGCCTCAATTGTCGATGGCGTTCGCATGAGGTTAATGGACGATTGGAGGATTCTACAGAATGTCTTCAAGCTGGTGCAGCGCGAGGAGACTATCTGTGCCGATCCACAACAATGGCAGCAACAGAAAATAGTCGATTTTATGCAGCCAGACGAGCTGAAGGTGAGTGCCCCCGTCCTTCCTATCCGAGGTCTAGACGTCCGCCTCGTCAAAGTAGCCGAGACAGTTCCCGATAAGCGACTTTTATACTCATCATTGAAAGAGTTCACTATGCAGTTGCTTGATCATTTTAATGATTTGCTGTTTTAATCTTTATATGCACATATTCAACCATGAAACGTCTTTTCTATCATTACAATGTAATACATTATATATTTCTATGTATGTATGTATATTTCATAGAAACATATTAATCTGACTATTAAGGAAAAGGAAACATCCACACTCTCCGACATTGAAGAGATCTGTCAACAGGTAATTAAATATTCTGTAAAAACCTCACATGGACGCTTCCACAATCAACTATTTGGTCAAATGGATCCCTTTGGATTGGCTGGCTCCTGGCTGACTGAGGCATTGAACACGAGCTCGTAATATGTCAAACATATATATGACCTTAAGATATTTTAAATGGCTGCTTTTCTAGTTATACTTTTGAGGTTGCACCAGTCTTTAGCCTGGTCGAGACTGAGGTCATATCAGCGGTCTGTAGATTAGCCGGTTATAGCCATGGCGATGGCATATTTGCGCCTGGCGGGTCCGCATCAAATATGTACGGCCTGGTTCTGGCTCGTTATAAACGCATTCCATCAGTGAAGTCTTCGGGCATGTTTGGTATTCGACCTCTAGTGATTTTTACGTCCGAGGACTCGCACTACAGCCTGAAAAAGGCTGCCCACTGGTTGGGTATTGGGGCCGACAATTGCATAGCTGTGCGCACGAATGCTAAGGGACAAATGGCATTAGACGATTTGGAGGGCAAGATTAAAGCAGCCAAGGAGTCCGGACTTGATCCATTCTTTATCAATGCAACAGCAGGCACAACTGTGCTGGGCGCCTTTGATGACTTGGACGGCATTGCTGATGTGGCACAACGTTACGGCCTCTGGATGCATGTGGACGCCTGTCTAGGCGGTGCTGTATTGCTCGCCTACAAGAATCGCTCACTGCTGAAGGGCCTACAACGCGCCAACTCCTTTGCCTGGAATCCACATAAGACACTTGGTGTTCCGTTGCAATGCTCCTTATTCCTTACCAACGAATCGGACTTGTTAGCACGCTGCAACAGCATTGAGGTCAACTACCTTTTCCAGCAGGATAAGTTTTATGATGTTACTTACGACACCGGCAACAAGAGCATTCAGTGTGGCCGTAAAATCGATGCCTTCAAGTTTTGGCTAATGCTTAAGGCACGTGGTTACGGGCTGTATGGACACTTGGTTGATCATGCCATTGAAATGGCACGCTTACTCGAGCAGAAGCTGCGCGCACGTCCTGATCGATTCAGACTTGTCCTCGATCAACATGAATACTCCAATGTTTGCTTTTGGTACATTCCGAAAGCGATGCGAGTGCCCAGCTCTGAGGAGAATGAAGATTGGTGGGCGCGTCTGTATACCGTAAGTATGAGCTGCCAGATGCGATCGAATCGTTGCCAACATCTCTTCCAATAGGTTGCACCGAAAGTCAAGGAACAAATGGCATATAGTGGCACCTTGATGATCGGGTATTCACCGCTAAGTAGCCGCCAGTTGGGAAATTTCTTCCGTATGGTGTTCACTTGTTTCCCTGTGCTCGAAGCTGCAGAGTTGGATATAATATTGGATGAAATCGAACGTCTGGGCGAGCTCTGACAGTGCTGAAATGCATATTTAATTAGAAATCTGTTTATAATCTGACAATACTTTACCCAAAACAATGAAAAATAAAGAAAAAATTATAATACAAATTTGATGCTTCAAGTAAAACGGTTTCTTTTTTATATATGGTTTCTCTTGATTTAACATTTTATCTTTGTTCTTTTTTTTTCTTTTTTTTAATTTATGGTATTTGTATTATTTGCAATTTTACTTTTATTCGCCAACAACGTTAAATGGAAGAAGGATTGTGTGTGTGTATGTGTTTGTGTGTTCTTTTCGTATTATTAAAATATTCTATTTTATATTGTTTTCGATTGTTTTCTTTCTTTTATAAATCAACAGAATTCAATTTGCGGTCTCATTAATTGATTAAAACAGTGTGAAATTTTCTAGTAGTCATCTAAATCGAAGCAGTCGTTGTCCAATTCATCGAGCTGCATACTCTGGAAATCCACTTTGTAGCGCAAGATACCTGTGGGAAGCATTAGCAACATATTAAATATTATCAAATAAAAATTATCAAAGAGATCAAATAAATCAAATGAGCACAGAACACATTGTAATTGAAAGGATAAAAGCGAAAGTGCAACAAAATAAGCGAAAATAAATCAAAATAATAGCACAACACATTGTTAGACAGAAATACAATATTAATAAATGGTTTAGCATATTCAAGTATTTTTTATAAATATTTCGACAATTATTGTTCAGAAATTCTTTGTGTAAGAATCAAATTAAATAAAAATTAGCTTAACAGAATGAAACCCAACAGCAAAATTTAAATTAAAATACAAAATCAGCAAAGTGCTTTGCAAACAGTTTGGAATAGAAGAGTGAATGACTTGAATATAAATTAGGATATAGAGAGATTCTTTGGTATTCCAGTTCCAGTGGTTAGGGTAGAGCTCATCAACGGCATCATGAAGTCGGGACTGATGGAACCTCCAAATTTATGCATAAACAATTTCGATAGTAATTTATAAGCAGTTATTTTTTTTACGTTGTCGGGAGGTGTCAATTTTTTATTTATTTACGCTTATTCAGGTTTTGTATGTTCAATTATTGTTTTTATTTCTGTGTGTTACTTTTGGTTTTGTGTTATTAGAATTTTACGCGTTTAACTTGTGTCAAATGAAAACAAAGAAGTTGTCTATGTAAATACTTTAAATGCTTCTCAAATACGAGTATATATCTGCATAATGCCACGTTTTCTAGTGGACCTATTTGAACGAGACTCATTAAACAATTTAAATGATTTCGCCAAGTTGCGCTATGGCTTCAAAATATATATCGAGATTTCTAACAGTCGCGCGAATGTGTTAAATACGAGTAAATCAAGTATTATTCCTGCTATACTCGCATGTACATATATTTGTAAAGATTTATGGCCTGGATTCTTTATCTATTTTATGTGTCACGGCAAGAGCTCAACTAATTTGAATATTTACTTTTCTATTTCAGATTAAATGTAATACACAAACATGTGACTATTCCAATAAATGCCGGAATCAATCAAATTAAAATTTGTTCGAACCGAAGGCTTAAATGAAACATAAATCTAAGAATAATTTTAATATGTATATAGATTTTATGGGCCACATCGAATTACGCGAAGGGATATCAATTAATGTGTTTGTTTGGAATCATTTGTTAAAAACTATGCGTCGAGTAAATTGGTTCCTATCAAGTTTTGAACAATTTATGGCGTTTCAGAAGAAATCAAATAAAGTATTTCGTGTGTATTCAGATCCGAGAATCTATGCAGTGCGAATGCTTTCTTTTTCTCATTTCATTTCATTTTTCTCTTCCTTTTCTTTTCTTAATAATCATCTAGATCAACGTCCTCCAGTGGCTCATCAGCTTGTAGCGATTGAAAGTCTACTTTATAGCGCAATATGCCTATATATATAGATTGAATTAATTTAAATAACAAATATATACATAAATATAAGTATATATATATATATATATATATATATGTATATTAAAACAAGTAAAGTTTGATGGTTATGCACAAGAGCGTCGTCAAGTTGACCAAGTTACATTTAGAGTTATGTTTAAAAGCAGCATGAAGGAAGAGGAGTGGAAACAATAGATACGTAATTAATTGTTTAGCTTACACTCGCACTATATACAGATATTTAAAAAATATATAAACCAGAGGCTGTTTGTCAACTACTTACCGCCAATGCCACCGAAACCTCGCACAAACTGGCTGCCCTCCTGAGATTTGTCCGTAATTATCTCAAGGGTGGCTCCAAACATTTTATAATTGTTCGCCAGCCATTCCAGAAGCGGTTGAGACTCAATTAACTCCATTTCAACTCCGCTCTGTAACAATTGAGTTTCAATTAGAGTTTTGTTTTAAATATGCAATTTTTAATCCGCGCACCTCCTTGTCCGTGAAGTGAGACTTATCTTTTTCCTGCTCGGGCGTCAAATGTAATACTGTCGTTGACGTCGAGTTCGCATGATTCTTCAGTACGTAGCGTTGTATATCCAGATTTTCCCAGCAAATCAAGGTTTCCACAGACCCCAGCTCCAATGCTCGCAAAGTATCTTCAACACCGAAACAGTATTTGCCAGTATCCTTAATATAAACATTATGATTAATATTAATAAGTTTTTTTGTTGTATTATTTACTTACTTGAGAAATTTCATCAAAGTAACGACCAATAAGTTTCTTTTCCTGTATGAATTTGACATTCTGCAACGATTCAGCGGCTAATTCGATCGCCTGATTGAAACCGTTCTCGCCACCATAGGACACGTCCACCAGCTTAATCACTTTTGATTGTAAACGCTGTAATTGTAGAAAAATATATTAGTTTACATGAAAAACATATACTGTATAGTATTGCATACGTTTCTGTTGATCATTCAGGATAACAATTGGGCTCCACTGGCTGCATGACTGACGATTTGAGAGCTATAGCGATTGAGCTTACGTAAACTTTGCTAGACGCATTTAACTGTGTGTCGGTCGGTGAGGCCAGTGGAAGTAGCCCTTGGGATCTAGCTATGCTTGAGCAGTGTTGGATTACTTACAGGATCAAACATGTCCGATTGGCTGAGCTCAGTTTTGAAGTCCGCACTACCAGCCAAAATGAGGCCAGCAATGTTTGGCTTGTCATTCGTAATGAACAGCTGTGTGGCAACCTCGGCCACCTTGCGCACATAATTGTGCCGCTTCTCCATACGCAGACGGGCGAAACGAAGCGCAGACTGACCACCACGCCCGTGCTTCTTCGGCAGATCGACAGTGAATTTGTGAAGCACCTCGCGCGTATTACCCTGCAGGGTGCCAAAGAGAGCGCCGTTACCATCCATCACAATGAAGCCGAACTTGTTGTCGTCGGCAAGCAGGGCAGTGAGTGCCTCCGTATGGAACTTGTTGTCACACAGATACAATGAGGTATTAATGGGCTTGAATGGCTCAAAATCAATGTTCACTTTCTTCTCTTTGCCCTCCTCTGTGACAATTGTGCCGCAATAAATGACTAAACCATTGGGAGGCACTACAAGACAAAGCATTAATCATTAATTGACTGATATTAGTACTAGATAGAGTCAACAACTTACCTTTGGTGTATAACTTAAGTCTGTGCTGCACCGACGTGATTGCGCCCAGGACGGAAAGGCGATTGACACGCGACTTGATGTTGGAGGCCGTACCAAATTCATCGGCCAACATTTTGCTGACGCGAGAAATTTGATCTTTAGGCGGAATAATCAATGAAATCATGCTGGTGCCATTTCTGCAAAGAAAATATACAAAATGCATTTAATATATAAAGCTACAAAAGTTAATTTAACATTTATATTTAAAAAAAAAAGAAGAATGGAGAAAGTGATCCAAAAAAACACCACAAATATTATGTTACTTTTCCGAAAAGATCGATTACAAACAACTTGTAATGACTGAAAAGAAATATTGAAGAGCAATGGGAGAAAACATCGCTAGTAGTTGTTATCAACATATATAAATCAAATACGATCACTATCTACCAATTCGAACACAAGCACACTTTAACCTATCGATATGCAGATCAAGTGCATACGATATTTTTTTTATGTGACATCTCTACCTGGCACAATGCCGTCGCTTCAGGTGGCTAGCACTCGTTGTGAATGTCAAATTGCAGCACCTCGCAAGATTGATTTGTTATGGTTTGCAAATACAAATTTGACCTTTTTACAGTAAACCAAATCATGAATATTTTAACAGAAAAAAGAGATAGAGACAGAGAGTATACCATCTGTATATTAATGCAAATAAATTGTTAATGCAACTTTTCGTTGCTAAATTCAATATGCAAAACGAAAGCATTTCTCACCAAATAAAAGCATTGTTTAGTTTTGGTGCCAGCAAGGCATTAGCATTAGCATTAGCTCCACGCATTACTCACAACTCGATTGCTTTGTTGCCTCAGACTGTCTGGTTTGAACTGATAAAAACCTGACAAAAACGTGTTGCTCTCCCCACAATGTATTTTTGCGAAAATAAGAGCGCGAAAGAGCGCCAATAACACACTCCAATCGCTGAGAGCCGTTTGAGCAATGCGTGTTTGTGTGCTTGTGTAGGTGATTGTGTGGGGCAACGCCACACAGAGCAATAGGGCTTTTGTTTGTTACCAATGCCAGCCACGCATCTCAATCAAAGTGGTTTGATCCAAAACATTACTATTTCTAACCAATTCAAACAAGATATTGATCACATTGCTACGTAAGGAGCTGCAATACCTAAAGTAAATCAGCTGCAAGATAATTTATACTCTTTGATGACCCACTCCCTTTTTTTCGCACTTTCATCGCCAATTGACGGCCGACAACATGGGGTGAGTCCAAAATAACAATCGGATATTCGACTCACTCCCCTCCTTTTCGGTGTACAGCGACGGCGCGCTGCAAGGCTAGCTTCTGCCCCCCTAACCCAATACTTTCGTATGTACCAACATATATCAACAGAAAAAATAACAAATTCCAGTTGACAAAATATGAGAACTACGTGCTATATAGGCTGGCTTACTTACCCACGTGCCATCTCGAGGCTTTTGATGAGCTTCTTTATTTTCCATATTTCGACATTGCGATCAGCAGACGTTTCTTCGCCAGACATTTTGCGTATTTATTGCTATTTATTTACGGTCCTTTGTGCAAATTGGGAATCAAAAGAACGGGTCTGTGGCCTGTGCTCCTTTATTTGCCTTTGTAGACTATTCACTTGCACTGCCAGAAGTGGAAATGTAACGAAAATTGTTGTTTTCAATTTAAGTTTCAGTTTTGTGATTGTGTTGCCTTTTTTGTATTCACATTCACGTTCTTCCTTTTAACGTGGTTGGCGATGAATACACTAAAAAATAATTACATACAAAACATAAATATGTATATGTTTTTGTAGATGTATATGTAGATGCATATGTAGATGTAGATGGATATGTAGGTGTAGATGTTGTGTACATGCATATGTAAGTAATATAAAGAAAGCTGAAGCAAAATACGTAGACAACTGATAGAAAGTCTAATCGGAAAGGGTTATTTACAATTTTGGATAAAGTTAAAACACAGCTTTTTCAAATTTGAGTTTCTTTTTCATAAAACGATATCAAAATAATATTTAAACTTGAGTTGAAAATCAAATTCATTATTTCACTTCACTAAGGAGAGAATGAGAGCAGAAGACTAAACGCGAATAAGAGAGCGGGAGCGGGGCTCCAAAGGTGACGTCGACACAAAAATCATTTCGCAAGCACATACAAAATTAATTAAGTAACCCAAATAAGTTGGAATTTAATAGGTATCGCGTTTTAGAAGACCTTGTTGCACTTTTTTGATATTAGTAATATGATTTAAGCTATTATAATTGAAATATAAAACTTTTTACGTACAACGTGCGCACAAAACCCACTCGGATCTAGTGTGACCGAATGTTGAAAAGAAATAAATACTGAAAGCCAGCGATTCAGCTCATATTTGATTGGACTTGGTTCCATTTCCTATGAATTTCTTTTAAAAATGCAAAATTTTCGAAATTTGGGTTATTTTAATTTATTGAATTTTGTATACTGATAAATTGTAGAATAATTAAGTCATTTATTCCATAAAAGAACATTAAATCACGATTCTTATTTTAAGGAACCTGTCGATATTTAAACATGTCTATCGATTACAAACAATTTAGGTGAATGTCATTAAAGAAGAAGAAACCCAAACATGAATTTAGAACTGCTTGGTGGGTTTTGCGCTAATTTATTAAAATAATATATTATTATACATATTTTTGTTGCTTTCTAGAATCTTTTGGCCAAAACTATCCCGAGGAATTTGATGGCTCCCTGGATTGCATATCGCTAGCTGTTACCTGTGCCTTTAATAAATATGGAACTTTACTGGCCGTCGGCTGCAATGACGGACGAATTGTTATTTGGGATTTTTTGACGCGCGGTATAGCAAAAATAATATCAGCCCACGTACATCCTGTCTGCAGTCTTAGCTGGACTAGAAATGGCCACAAAGTGACAATTACAATCTTAGTTATTCGTAAATCAATATGCTAAATTATGCTTTTCATTCCTAGTTACTCTCTGCTTCCACTGACAACAATGTTTGCATATGGGATGTGCTTACCGGTGAATTGGAACACAAATATCGCTTCCCTTCACCCGTTCTAAAGGTGCAGTTCGACCCACGCAACGACAGCCGCCTGCTTGTCTGCCCAATGCGCTATGCAGCTGTTTTAGTTAAAATAGCAGGCTCACATCGCTGCCTCCCACTGGATTCTGATGTAAGTTTTCCTGGCAGACCAACAAAAATTCGGAGTGTCAGCTTTTTGATTAGCTCCGAAAGTAGACGAAGATTTACGTATAACATTGTATTTCTTTTGACAGGGCGATTTGAATATAGTTGCGTCGTTTGATCGACGCGGTAAACATATATACACCGGCAATGCGAAGGGCAAAATCCTTGTGCTGGACGTGGAGACATTTGAGGTAGTCGCCAGTTTTCGGATTATTGTAGGAACATCGAGTGCAACGGCTGTGAAGAGCATTGAATTCGCACGTCGCGGGGAGTAAGTGTGATTGTTTGTCCAATTACCTAATAAACTTAACCACGAAACTTTCTTTTTTAGCGCCTTTCTCATAAACACATCCGATCGTGTGATCCGCGTTTACGATTCTAAAGAGATTATCGCATTGGGCAAAGATGGCGAGCCAGAGCCCATACAAAAGCTACAGGATCTGGTCAACAAGTATGTTCTTTGCCCATTTATCCCACCCCTCTCATAGTAATTCTTAATTGTAGAACAACGTGGAAGAAATGTTGCTTTTCTGGCGATGGTGAATACATTTGTGCGGGCAGCGCTCGACAGCATGCATTGTATATTTGGGAAAAGTCAATTGGAAATCTTGTCAAGATTTTGCATGGCACCAAAGGAGAGCTGCTGCTGGACGTTGTCTGGCATCCTGTGCGTCCAATTATAGCTAGTATTAGTTCAGGATTAGTCTCGATATGGGCACAGAATCAGGTGGAGAATTGGTCAGCTTTTGCGCCTGACTTTAAGGAACTGGATGAGAACGTTGAGTATGAAGAAAGAGAGTCTGAATTTGATATTGCCGATGAGGATAAGTCGGTGGACTTGAATGCTGATGCTCAGCAGGACGAGGAGATTGAGGTGGATGTACAAAAAGTGGAGCCGGTTGCAGCATTTTGCTCCTCTGACGAAGAGGGCGAAGATGAGAATGCCTTACAATTCCTGCCCATGGCACCCGAGGTGGAAGATCCCGAGGATAGCTGGACAGATAATCCAGATCCTCCCTCAGCTTTAGTGGGTAGCGATTCACGTGACTACGAGGAGGACATAATGGCTTCAAAGCGCCGGCGCATGCAACACTATGATGTCAGCCTGCCCGACGCGCCTACCGATGGTAAGTAAATAGCAATTCATGCTAGAGATAACACAATCAGCGGCCTCACTTTTGTTTTTCTTTTAGAAACACATCCGCTCATTTCGAGCAAAGCCAGCAAAGACAAACAACAACCGATTGGAGGGAAAAAGGCTGCTGGGCGGGCGAAAAAATAAGAGTTGATTCGCATTTATAGTTTATTTAGGTTATGTCATTAAAACGAAAATATTCACTTGACTTAAGCCGCTTTTGGATTTCTCACTTGGCCAGCGAAGAGCAGCAAATTGGTTGACTTATCCACAATCATGTAGAGGAAGGGTCGGTTTAAGTAAAACTTTGGCGGTGATGACTTGTTGCTCAGCACGGCCGAAGTGACAGCCGCTGCTGTGGTTCCCTTCTCGTCCACAATGATTTTGGTGGCATGCACACAGAGCTTGGCGAACAAGCCATCGGCCATGCGACTTAGATTTGAGCGACTCTGATCGAACAGATCCTGGATGCCCATCTGTAACAATCATTCTGTATATTTAGAGAACTACAACCGGCTTTGATGTCCACTCACCTCTTGCAGTAGTTGCCTTAGATTAAAGTCCGTCGTCGTTGTAAACTTGGGCAGCAAAACTTCCACCACATTGTCCTCGTCCGCATTACGGGCAAAGTTCTCCAGACGCCTCAAGACCGGTGATAGACCCAGGACCATTAGGTTTTTGGTTACATCGTTGAGATTGAAGCCCCGCTTTGGTAGCACAATAATCATGGAGAGACGATTCTGTTCACCATACGGCAGCTCCAGTACGTAGCCATCCAAGCCCTCAACGTTAGTGACATAGGCAAAGTTGCCCTCCTGCGACATCATCGATACCTGCCCAACGACTTGTCCCTGCTCATTATAGAAGGACTCCTGACGCGTTGCACTTACATTGAAAGGGTACTAGGAGTAAATTTTGTATTTACGGCATATGTATATCGACATATGGGTAATCTGTGTATCACCTTCCACTGGCCCTTGAAGTACAGCGACGAAAGCATAAACATCTTGGCGCCATAAATCTCCTGAGGCAGCACGGCATAGGGTATGAGGCCACGGGTGGAGCGATTTGTGGCATCATTGATTAGGAATATTGTCTCGCGGTTGTAGAAATCCACCTCCGCGGGCTGCACACCATATGATTTCGAAACCTCTCTGTAAGTGCTCTTAACCGGTGTCTTTGAGTCCGTGTACAAGGCCTGAAGGGAGGCCACCTCAATCGCGGAGCTGTTGGTGCTGCATGGGGAAAGATAATGTTAATAACAAGAGCTCCGCAGTTGATTACCAAATACTGGGCTTACTTGAGAAAGCTGCTCCACACACGGTAGACGGCGCGCAGCTTCTCGTCGTCTACATTGATGCGCAGCGCCTTACGCAGCTGCTCATAAGTCTGTCCGCCGGCGCCCTCGTACAGCAGTATCAGCAGCGACCAGACCGAGAAGGGAGATACCATAAAGTCGGCGTTACGTTTGGCCACTACCACGGAGATGCGATTGAGGAAGTCGAGTCCAAACTGCTGTGAGCTCTGCGCTACGCTGCGCAGCGTCTCCTCATCGAAGTTGGAGCGCAGAGCGTATTCCTGACCGCTCTGAGACTGAAAAGCTGCCGCCGGCGTCAGCGGCTGCAGATCGAAGCCAACGGAAAGCTGTGGGAGACGCTGTTGAGCCCAGGAAATGGAGCAGAGTAAGAGGGTTGTAGCGAGAAGACGGCAGACACAATCTGAAATTTATGAAAGCGATAATATATAGTTGATATAGTCGATGGAAGTCTCCCAGAATCTACATACTTGCATTAATTACTTTCAAGAATATAGCATTAATTTGAATTAATTCTTGAAAAGAATTACGCAGAGCTTAAATGGGTTTTACCTATGACATTCATCTTGAGATTCCTTTGTGTTCGTCTCAGATATTTTAGGAATTGATATTGATATGTCTCTTATTTCGGTATTGATTCGCAACTCGAGTATGTTGTGAGAACAGTTTAATTTATGCGAATTTTTCCGTTTTCGATTGGGATTTTTGTCTTGTTTTGAATTTAAAATAGTCTCTGACGTCTCTCTCACGTCTCCCTTGTCATCGCCTTCGCCTTGTCGTCGTCGTCGATTTGTTGATTAATCCAAAACCGGAATGCAGTGTAGCTCGCACTAAATACATATAATAAGTAAGCATATATACATATATTTATATATATATATACGCAAGTCAATATTTTATATATACAGATACTTATCTGCGTATAAGACGCTAGTATCTTGTGAACTTGTTATAGTTTATATAATATGATTTCTTATTTTTATAAGTGATTCCAAAATATCATCAAACTCCGCACATACCCGAGAGATCCGATGCCGTAGAAACCAATTAAGCAACTGACACTGGACTAAGGCCATTGAAACATATGCTGATAAATGTGCACACACACACGGATTCACACGAGCACACGTAACACATACATATGCAGTCTTACGCGAGATCACAAACAGAGAAAGAGAGAGCGAGTAAGAGAAAGAGAGAGAGAGAGAGAGAGAGAGAGAGAGAGTAGCATGGGAACATTGGTGTTTTGTCTATTAAAAACCAAACTTAAAGTAAATATTAATTGGCTAAACAACAGGCGGGTGAGTAAAGTTTCCGCAATAAAACAAATGGATTTCAATTGCGCATGGTTAGTCACTCGCTTGATTGAAATCAAAGCTCAGCTTCATTTCATGAATGAAATGATCATTATATAAGTGGGAAATAGATGGAGATTATAATAAAAAATCTTAGCCTAATTTAACGTTATCAGTAATTTTAGTATAAAAAAAAATTTTTTTAAACACAAATTACTTTTCAATAATTTTAAAGTTCCGAGTTAGTTTAATGGTGCACACAAAATTAGGCAATCGTTTTTATCCGCTTAGCAGCGCCATCTATGTATCGACAGTTGTTAGTTAAGTTTAAGCCACCTTTTTAGGTTTATGTCTATGCTTAAATTAAACGGATAAGAACCTTCAGAATTATTATTGTGAAACGGAAACATGTGGCTTGGAAAGTTAATGTACCAATGATTGTTAAATATATATATATGAGAAAATTAATAGATCGTAAGTAACTGTAAGCACATATAATGATTAAAACAATTATTTGATACTAATATTTGAAATATTAATAGATATAAAAATAACAATTTTATAAACTTTTTTCATTGACACTTATCTCGTAATAAATATTTCATTTAACAAATCAATTTTGCTCCCAACGTCTTTAAATGGAACTAGTAGCGCTGTTTGCAGAAAAGCGCTAAATAATACCGAGAAAAATACACAAACAACGTAACGTTTTGTTTGTCGTTACATTCAACAGCGTATCTCCGAAAATGCCATAACGGCGTTTTTATCAACAACTTCGCTTAGTTAGTCGATGGGATCGCGCGGTGAAACTACTACGTGCTGCACAAACTTGCCGGAGCAAACGGAGTAAAAGAAAAATCACTTTGATAGTTAAAGTACACACACGCACACATATGTATGTTTTTATAGTGCGTGTGTGTCTGTCTAGTGATTGTTTCGTTTAAACACTTTGCATATTGTAAAAGAAATAATGTGCGATATTTAGCATATTTAAAGGAAGCGAGGCGACGTGAAGCGAAGCGAAGTGAAGTGAAGTTTTTTATTCTGAGAGCTGGTTGCAGTTAACGGATAACGGTAAAATTAACGTGAAAGTGGACAGTGCAAAAAGAAACAAAATGCTTGTTTTTTGTATTGTAGCTGTATTAAATAATACATTTGCATTGGTGAAAGTATGTTAACTGCTACGCTTATGCACGAGCCCAAAAAATACAAATAAAAAAAATTATTGAATTGAACGTCGGTCGGCCAATGAAACATGCAACAAGGCACAAAAAGACGACAAGACCTGAACTTCAGAGAGTGCAATAACAACAATAACAACAACAGAAACAACCAAATAATGAAAACTTGCATAAAAGAAATTATTAACTTTGACCTGAATACGTAATAAACATACACACACACACGTCTATATATAGATTATATATAGGATGTTGGGCATAAACAGTTACTTTTTTAATGTGAATGCTGCAAGTGCAATACGTGTTGCTGACCATGTTTGTTGTTGCTGTTGCTGTTACTTTTGTTGTCATTGCTGTTGCTGCTGCTGCTGCAGCAAGTGACTCAAGTGTTACGTTGTCCAAGAAATTGATAACCAGATTTTTCACTCACTCACATACACATACATATGGGCACACACACGCACACATAGCCATAAATGTTTGGCTGTAAATATGCTTTTCGAGTCATGTGTATTTGCACAACAGACAACAAAAACCGGCGCGAAAGCCAATTGATTGCGCAAAAAAACTGACCCCAGACAACAACAACAGCAGCAGCAACAACAATAGTAGTAGCAACAAAAACAGCAACATTACTGTAAACATAATAGATGCGTTGGGTCAGGGCAAGGTCAACACAATTAATGCAGCTCCACTTAGCTTGAACTTTCAAGAAAAACTTTGCAGAAGTTTCATAAAAAAAGCTTGAAAAAACAAAAGACTTGCGACACGAACTTGTTGCGCAGTCCACACACTTGATATTTATATCATGTACTTAAACAAACACACAGGCAAATGTATATAAATTATATAACAGCGGCGGCAGGCCAATTGGAACACACAAAAAATTACAAAAATTGTAAAAAAAAAAAAAAACCAACATTTTGATATAAAAAATTCCAAGACAAATTTGATTATATTTTTTTCATTTGAAAGTTTTTTTTTCACCCAAAAAATATGCTAATTAGGCCTCTGAAAAATATCATTTATAGTTTATATTTCTTTTTTGCTTTTTTTTCTATGCTTTTATTTGTCACAGCTGCAAATAATTTATGTGCGCCAAATTGGCACAAGCTAAAAAGTGGGAAAAAATAAACAAAAACAAAAAGAAAAGAAAAAGAAACAACAAATTGCAAGTGACATTGACAAAGGAACAAGATGAGCAACAATGCCTCGCTTTTTGTTTAAATGCAAAATTATTGTTCGATACTTTTTTTCCATAGTAGGCGTTTTTTTTCTGCTTCTTCTTATTCATTTTGTTGGCATTGTCATTGTAAATGCTTAGCTTGTTTGTTATAAATAGTCAAAATATGTTTTTAAATTGCACAATGTTTTTTTTTTTTTTTTTTTTTAATGTTTTTTTCTTTAATAATTTCTTGTTTTTGGCACATCTTGCGACAAAAGCTGTGTGCAAAAATATCAAAGCACTTTGTTGTTTCTTTATTTTTAAGTTTGTTTTTTTATTTGTGCATGTTTCATTATTTAACTGCGCATATAAAATTGACAGGTTAATTAGTTGACTATGTTGCTAAGACTCAAAATACAAAACAAGATCCAAGCACATCCATATCTCTCTAAATAAATATGTATGTCTAAAAGTATTTGCAGCATTGACAAAGCGCGTAATACCCTTGTAGACTCGTGTTTCGGAAATACCCGCCCGATTTATCAATGATCCACATCACATATGTACATGTGTGTAATACGTTAATCTCTCACGCAAGGTTTATGTTTTTTCTTATAGCTCACATAAGTATATGTTTACGGTGATACCGTTAACTCAAATTTAAGCTCTTGTAATGCATATTTGATGTGTCAACGAAATCGTGACAAATTTAAAGTACTCCCCAAGCAAGTGTATAAAAGCTCTTTTTCTGCAATTCATTCAGACTATAGCATAGCAAACTGGTTATATTGCAAACCCAAAAAAAAAAAAAAAAAAAAAAAAAAAAAACAAAAAAAAACAATACAAAAACAAGGCATTCATTTGTGCTAATCATGGACTTGTGGTCAATTTTGTAATGCGAAAATGTGTGTGTTTTTTGCGACATCAACTGTGAAACGCCTTAATTTGATATGCAATTCAAATCTCAAAAGCAATCAAACCTGGATTTCAGCTTTTCAAATCTTAGCAATTTTGAAATTGAAATGTTCTCAAATCAAATTAAGCAAGCTTGCATAATATAGACACTGTAAAAAGAGTTATATAATAATATATGTATAATACTAGTAATATATACTAGTAATATATATATATGCTTAATTAACTCTTATTCTCATTCTAATTAAGAAAGAAGTATACAATATAAATAGCAGTTGATTATTCTAGGAACTTTTTAGATTCAATGTGAGCGATATTGTCAGGAATTCGCTTTAATATTCGAGAATCATCTGTAGAGTATGGAGAGTAACAAAGAAAACTAACTTAGAAATTCGATAAGTATTTGATGATTATAATGAAGAATTCTTCAAGGACACTGAGTATTCTTATAGCAGTAGTTATCCCCACTACTTCATACGTTTCCAGTACTCAATGGATACAGCATTTTTCAAGCTCAAATGTTTATTACTCAAGCAAGTTAATAGTTAACTTACAACTATTTTGCGCAAGAAAGCCAAATCCGCGATTTGATAATATTGCGAAATATATATAACATTAATAATATGTAATGTAAAGCGGTCAAGGATTAAGAATCAACCTCGAATAAGAATCCAATTGGAGTTCGTGTTGCCAACTGGTTTACTGTCACTCTCCTCTTATGCATTCATAGCCTATATAGCATATCATATACTGCCTTGAACTTAACATAAATATTTATGAATAATTGGCATGTATTGAAAACATGATTAAATCAATCAATCTGCAAGGTTATTTGCAACTCAACTTACCCAGGCATATTTCTTTATTTTGAAGCCGCAGCTCGTTCTACTCGCTAATCATTTAGTATTTAGGATATTTCCACACGCTCTTCGCTGCCTTTTTAATTATTTGGAATCATCCATTACCACACACACCTAAGCACCCATATACTTACACTCGGCTTCGTTTACAAGGCCTGCAATTTCAATTTCATTTTCATTTTCATTTTCGTTTTGGTTTTCATTTTCGTTTTCGGCGCATTCAACCCAATGCACGTACAATGATGGCAATTATTTTAGAGTCTTACTCTGAATGCTGGAACTGGTTTCTCGAGTGGAATTCAAGCTCAACCATGGCGCTAGTTACCCTTACTCGATTTGTCTACGGTTAGTTGGTAACAAACGCATGAGCTTTTCGAAAGCCCAGTAGCTGCTACAATCTGCCTAAATTAAGCAGTTGCTCAAATGTACACAAAAGTAGAAAACAAAACGGATAAAGAGGTAGACTAGTTAGTGCAGTCAAGTGGGCGTGATAGAGGTAGAGGTCGATCTAAAATTGCAACTAAAAATAAGATATGTCTAGTCACTTCTAGAAATCTGCTCAAAAAGACGGTGTATAGGACATCTTAGAGCATATTTTATCTATTCTATTCAGGCCAGTATATTCATATTCAAGAGCTAAAGAGCTCAAGAAACTTCATAAACACTCTTAAATTCATTTTCACACAACATTTTATCCATTTTGGCCCATTCTTACAGTTCCTTCTACCAACTCCTTATAGAGTACGTTCAAGTCGCTGAATTTTTTTCATTTTCTCGGTCGACAGCGTGACCAATTAAAAAGAAAATTCGTTGCCCGTTAGATTGTTGAAATATAGATATAAGATAAGCGCTATTATATTTTTTCCATTTATTTTCGGTTGCTTCAAGATTGAAAAACGTTTTTTAGGCACGCTTGAGTTTGAGTTGGCCATTAAGATGAGTCTCTGCAATTATTTTCGTCTATCTTTCGAATTGTATAATATGTTTATAGAAAATTACCTCATTTATTTATATATACATGCATACATATTAAGTATATGTGTACGTATTAAATTTGTGGTACATCCGAGTACAAACTACAAAATGCTTTCAGTCCAATAATATGTTTCGACGTTCATTAGGGTCGTATTCTAAGTATTGTATATTATAAATTATATTGTTTTTTTTTTTTGTGCCTTAATTAGTTTTTTCATTTTTCATGCATTTCACCCATCACTTAACCCCGCTGAACCTGACGAAAATCAAATTAGGAGCTGCAAACCTGTTGTACATTCTACCCATTACATGACACTTCTATGTATACCCTGTAACAATTGTCGTTTCATGGTCACTGAAAAATATAGATGTATGTAAAGCATACAGATATTATGTAAAAAAAAAATTTAAATACAAATATTTAAGCGCAACAATGCCAAAAAGCTTAGCTTTTTTGCAGGGTATATCAAAGTTCAAGTAACTCATTTTTAGCATCATGTTCTTCTTCACATTTAATTATGATGATCATAATATCTTTGATAACTCGCTTACATTTGCCCGTGTCAAAGTTTAGAGCTCAGCGTTGGCACGTGCGCAGACTTTTAGGCAATAGTGTGATTAAAGCCCGCTTTACGATTAGTCTAAAACGCATTTTTGTGAACAACAGAATAATTATATGTGTATACATATATATGACATGTATATTATTTTGGGTGGAAGAATCAAGAGCATTATTCGCTCCATTACATGCTTTAAATGCCGGGCTCTGAACATTGGCCACGCTTTACTATTTGGATTATTATGTATATTATAAATTTGTATATACATCTATATACTATATAACTAAAAATTAGAACTATAAAATCAAGCTGCTGGCGTATTTGAATTTAAATACGGGTTTGAAGTCGCAGCAGTCGGTGAGTCACTCCAAAGTTCGATAATTAAAATTGTGCCAACATGAATTAAACAATTAATAAAAAAAAAAAAAACGAAAAACGAGAAAAATAATGTTAAATTTAAATCGATTTTATGTTTTCTGTGCAGCAACATGTTAGGAATACGCTACCTGCTAATTGTCACATTCACCTGCCAGGCCTTGGCTGCTGATATCTTAATGGCCACGATGGGTGGCACCAAATCCCACAAGATTCCATTCTGGGAACTGGCCAAAGGCTTGATAAGCAGGTGGGTAAAATTATATATAATTTATAAAACATCTATAACTAAAAATAAAAAATCACCTAGCATATCACTGTTTATATATAAAACGCAACATGCTATAACATCTTATATAATTGGCAACGTCTTTGTTCATACACTGATTCAGTAAAACTTTCTTAAATGATATAATGCGCAAACGAGGCTAAATAAATTGTAAGCTCAAGCGTGAAAGACTCTAAAACGACAACGAAGTCATTTCGCTGCAGGCATCTAGAAGACATTTTTAAAGCCAATAAAACGGCTTTAGAAAATCATTAGTAACGCTCGGCAGTGACCAAGCTTTATATAATTAAGGGGGGAAAATACGGAACTGAGCATCAAATGAGACTGCTAATAGATATAAAGCTTCTTCTCTATATAAAAAAAAAAAAAAAAAAAAAATTAATTGATTATTAATTTAACTTCTGCCGATTTCAGGGGCCACAATATCACGTTCCTAAGCGGATTTCCAGCAGATTTTCATATTGATGGTCTGCATGAAGTGACGCCAGCCAGTTTGGTCGAATATATACAGAACTATACGAATTGGGATCTATTGGGTGCCAGAATGAATGGCGAAATGCCCATTAAGCCCTGGGATGGGCTACGATATGCCTTTGAGGTGGGACAACTTATTGATCAGATATATTTCATATGTAAAGAATACCCTTTGCACTTTGTAGTCCTGTGATGCCATGTTGGGTGATGCGGAAACCAAGGATCTAGCGAATCGCACATTCGATCTGGCTATATTGGATGGCGCCTATCCTGAGTGCCTGCAGGGTCTCACGCATCTATATAAAATACCATTTATGTATATAAATACAGTTGGCTTTTATACGGGCAGCTTGTCCTTAGCCGGAAATCCTGCCAGCTACGCAATAACTCCCAACTTCTACTCCAGTTTCACGGATCAAATGAGCCTCTACGAAAGAGCTCTGAATACTGGCATGCAAATCGGTCAGAATATATTACACAGCGTAAGTATATAGAGACTTAATCAAAGTTGAACGTAACTTCAATCTTCAATTTTTCGTAGTATGTGATGCGTCGCACTCATCGCATTATGCGGGATCACTTGGGTGCGCATATACCCCATCCGTACGATATGTCACGCAACGTTAGCTTCATTCTGCAGAATGGACATGCAGTTGTGTCGTATCCTCGTGCACTGAATCCAAATGTGGCAGAGGTGGCTTGCATCCATTGCAAGCCAGCACGACCCTTGCCCAAGGATTTGGATGACTTCATTTCGGCATCGGGTGCTTCGGGCTTCATCTATGTATCGATGGGCTCATCTGTGAAGGCTGCCAACATGCCGGAGTCACTGCGTCGCATGCTGGTCAAGACTTTTGCTCGCCTGCCCTACAATGTGCTGTGGAAGTATGAGGGCAGTGCTGCCGATATGCAGGATCTCACGCCCAATGTGAAACTTTCACGCTGGCTCCCACAACAGGACATCCTGGGACATAGTCAGCTGAGAGCCTTCATCACGCATGGAGGATTGCTGAGCATGTTCGAGACGGTCTACCACGGTGTGCCGGTAGTCACAATGCCTGTGTTCTGTGATCACGATGTCAACTCGGCCAAGGCGGAGGTTGATGGATATGCTATAAAGCTGGACCTGGAGACGTTGTCCACCAATCAGCTCTACAAGTCCATCATGAAGGTGATCCACGATCCGCGTTACAGAAATGCAGCCAGATATCGACAGAATCTGCTGCTAGATCAGCGATCTACAGCACTGGACACAGCTATCTACTGGACCGAGTACGTGCTGCGGCACAATGGAGCTTATCATCTACAGACTCCAGCGCGAAACATGAGGTAGACATATTTCAAAAATTACCATATTTATATAATATCTAACTTATGCATATTTCTGCCTTTGTTTCAGCTGGTGGCAGTACTATCTGCTGGACGTTGTTGGCCTTTATTTGTTAGCGCTTTGCGCTCTGATATTAATTCTGAGGCGCTTGGATATTCGATCTGAGAAGGTGCGTAACCCGCACTATCCCAACTTAATACCACCAACCAAAAAGAAGTCAAAAAAATTATAAATTCAGCACAAAAATACCATCTATAATGCTTTGGACGAATTCGAATTACGGCCTGACAAATAATAAGTTAAAAAAATGAATTTTCTATCTAAGATAGACTTAAAATGTTTAAGCCTAAGGTACCTAGTAAACGGTTTTAATCTTAGATTAATCTAATGCCTTTGCCTTCCTACCCTCCTTATCTTTTGTAAAAAATTAAGTTTCCTATAGACATTGTGTGTGAATTATTATTTGTCGTCCATCTAAATTCTCTTCACTCTATCGGATAAAGTGCCTTGTATATAGTGTTTATATTTATAATGTTACACTTAAGTAGTTGTTTAAACACCAATTTTGAATATGCTTAAATTGTTTGTGCAAAATTTAAACCAAAGTCTACGAAAATAATCTATTTCTTTTTGTATTTACGCAACGTTTTATGTAGAAATGACTTGGACAATTGAAATAAAATAAAATGGAATTAAAGCTTTTCAATTCAAACTGATCTTATTTATGTAGAAACGTTTTATGAATTATGAAATATGACAAATCGCCATCTGACATTAATATTGTATACAATTGAAAACAATTACACTAGCTTGTTTGTTGAATTAATTTCGCCATCATCTTCTCCTCTTTGACCTTTCGCTTGGCCTCCTTCTGCTTGCGCTTGTCCTCCTTCTCCTTTTGTTCGAGCATTTCCTTGAAGCGTTCATCACGTACGTCCACCTTGAATCCGAAATGCCGACGAACCTCTTCAATCAAACGTTCCTTGCGTTGAATGGCAGCTGCAGCATCTGCTCTACGTTTTTCAACCTTTGCGTTTAATTCTGCCTTCCATTGCTCCAGTTTGTCCAGCTTCTTTTGTATGCTCTCTTCGCGTTCATTTATAGCTGCTTGCTTCGCCTCTTTTTTGATGCGAAGTTTTTCCAATAATTCCGGCAAAGTCTCAGGTTGCGTAATGCTTTGCAGCTCTTGGGCTTTTGTTCGTTCGGCTAGTGTGCCGAAGCATATTTTAGGATTGACATTACTTTTCGACCCATAACGCCCATACAGGGTTCTTTGATACTTTTCAGTCAAATGTATCCAGGAATGTGCCTCGTCGTATGGCAATGTTTCGTGGAGCACATTTTTGTGTTGTCGCCGCAATCCAGATTTATCCCGCTCAGGCACATATTCCACATCCTCCACAACAAATGATGCCGGCAGCTCTTCCTTCGCAACGCTGCTATAATATCTCGTACGTCCGATGGTACTTTCAGCAGATCGAATTAATTTGTGAAAATTCATATTTAATCAATTCTATTTGTTAAAACTAGTAAACATATCAATAATCGAAACAAACTAGAGCTGGTTTAATGTTAAAAATACCAAAAATACTATCGATAAGAATACTGTAATTAATCGTCGAGCATTACAGTTATTTCGAAAACACAATAAAAAAAATATTGGTCATACATCTGATAATAAATTTCATAAGGATTAAGCATTGTTATCCATAATACAACGTGCTATGGTTAGATCTCTATATGTATCGATTTCTAGACCATCCTCAGCTGCAATTTCCACTACAGCGCAACTGAAATTTAAATTGGAAAATAGCATGTGATTTTCTTTCCTATACATACAAATATATGTACATATATGAAACTTACTTTTCATTTTGTAGAAGTCCCTTTGTTGCTAGCACTCTTTTTGATAAATAAAACATTCCTGCTTCAACCATATCACCTTTCCAGTCTTGCCTTCGTGGCCTAGCCTTCAAATTAAAATTATCAGGCAAAATTTGTTTGTCAACTAATTTCCAACGTAATTGATGGGATCTATAGAAACAATAAGTAAGCATACATATGTATATTAAATATAACGTTTACATTTTACCTTTTAACGGAAAATACACAATCATGTGACTGAAATTTATCAACCGCTTCCTTAATATATTTTTCTTTTAAAAAGACAGATGTGCATTGAAACAAAGCAAAATTCTGGATTGTTTGATGTGCTTCTAAAAATTCTTTGATGGCTTCTATGGACGAAGTTTCATCCCTCGCATATTCCTCTGGCCGAATATGCACTAGTGCCCCATCTATAAAGATAAAAATTGATTATTAGGAAGTGTACATAATATAAGCATTAAAGATATTTGAAAGGCTTACATTTCTTGGCTTCTAATGCAATTTTCTCATCATCCGTGGACACCCATATATGCTTAAAGCAACTGGAATTACTTATGGTTATAATACTACGTGACAACAATGATAAGCCATTAACTTCAACTAAGTTCTTAAGTGGGATTCCCTTGCTGCCGCCACGAGCTAGTATTAAAGCATGTAAATCGTTTGTCGAGCTATTTAGACAGATAATTTTAATTAATTTAGAGAAAGTAACTCTTTATGCAGACAATAACATAGATTGATAAGGAAACAATTTGAAAGGTATAGTCTGCTTTCACTTATCACTTTCAATATATGCTTTCGTTGTCAAATAGGTAATTTCAATTAATACCAAAAGGAATTTGCATCCACCTGTGCAGTATTCCACTGTAACACAAGTGTAAAACACAAAATCTGAAGAGCGATCATGATTATATAGCACATGGACTTGAGTAAAACGAACAACTAAATTTAGATGCGATTCGAATGCAAAGTGTACAAGAATTAACTTTAAGGTGACCCTAGTTTTCTATGTTTTTTATATTTTGCAATTATTTTGAATATTATTATATATTTGTTCTTATTATTAAATATGTATATTTATTTGAATGAATAATTTAAAATTATCTTTATTTTATTTCAATTATTTGTTTTATTCAATACTTAATCGTTCTTTTCATATAGTCAGGTCCACCTTAATGTTGATTACGTTTTTGTTATGCCGTAATTGACATTTTATATGCATCAAGTATACACATACACAAACATATTTACGCTATTATGTATATGCTCGTGTGCGTGTGATATAATGCTTGTTGCTTTAGTAATATATGTAAATACTAACTTTCTAAAAGCAAAAATTAGTCACAAGTATTCAATGCAATATACTGTTTATACAATTAGATTTGCATCTACTAGTATACAATACTGCAATAGGAATTTTTGATATTATTTTTAACTATTATATAACCCTCACAAGGTCGCTCAAAGTGCTGTTAAAATAAAACTATATTAAATCATTCTCGTTTTTTTTTTTTTTTTTATAAATATTTATTGCACAGTTATTTTATATTGCTCTTTTTAGATGTTAAACTTTTGTTTTGTATGTAAAATTAGCACTAACTTAAATATTTCTTGAGTCATGAGCAAATTTTAAATAAACAAATATATCGTCAAAATAAACGATATAAATAACTTAATCTATTGACAGGCTTTAGGCTCAGGTTCATATTAACTAAAGTTTTTCGAATTTCAGTTTTTTATGTCATGATATCGATTACAAACCGGGATATATATAGGTTTTTTCTCATCAATGTATAAATAATATGTACATTGTATATACAAAACTCTTAAAACCACATCCTATAAAATTATTCTAACCGATTTGATATGTGAAAAGCTCGCAAATATTTAGAGTTTAAAGAACACTTGCATATTTCTGATTGATATATGCTTTAGTATGATAATTGTATGTTCGGATCGATGCAGCTAATGTTTGAATTAAGTGCTTATCCCGCTTTGTGGACTGCGAGTAATTATCAATACCGCCAGCACTGCAAGAAGAAGAAAAGTTAAATAGACTGTATTACATAATCGCACTATTCTTACTTGATATCTCTTGTGCGCAATACACGTTCAGCCCATGTCTGGGGCCTCGGTATATCCCGTGCAACGCCAACTTGCTTTTTGTCTAGATAATCAATGACATCATCATAATAATTGGTTCTATAGTTGTACATATATTTGTACTGCAGAAATTTCGGCCTTTAATTTACAAATAAAAGAGAAGAAATTATTATATATACAGTAGATATTGCCTTATTTGGTTTTTATTCTTACCTAACCCAATGCCTGTATAGTTGAACTGGTTTCCTGTAACCGTCATCTTCTGGTGGTGGTGGAGGTGCCTTCACTTCTTCGGGCTCGGCTGCACTTTCCTCCCCCGGTACATCTGCTCCCTGAGGGCCTGCTTCGGATCTTGGCTCAGATTTCACACTCTCGGGCTTTGATGGTACAGGATCAGTGGAACCAGTGGGTTGTGTAGTTGCCTCAGCATCACCGCCATCATCGAAACCCCAAGGATCTTCTTCGTCCCCCATTTTACTGATTAAAAATAAATAAATTAAAATTAAATAAATCTATTACAATAGATACTAAATAAAGTTATTTAACCTTTCAATGGTTTAGCCTAAATTAGATATAAAATGTCGCAGCATTTTTAGGTTAAATTCTATAATTAGTTTAAGAATAGGAGCACAAATAGTTGGCGTCGTAATCTTAAAGATCAAAGTATGTATTGGATATAAGTCTATAAAACTTTCAATTCGTCAATAGATTTTTCTTTAAATAAGTATTTGGGGCATAGAGGCAAATGCTAAAAGATAAAAATACTTTAACTGAACCAATTGTTTTTCACGTTCATTTTATTTTATAGTAACGCATAGTTGTTGAATAACTATATCAAATATAAAAAATCCTTTTTATATTAAATATATAGGATAATCAATGAAATCAAGGACATCGTTTAAAATATTCTAACCGAAATTTCTATTTCCTTTCATAGTTTTATTTATTTTTTATTTTGAGAAAAATACCTGTGATATAGTGTTTATATTGGAGTTAAATTAAAAAGACTAACCAAATAAATTTTCTGGTTCATGCAAGTGCAATTTAGAAAGCTTTCGAGATAAACCCAAAAGCAAATTACATTTATATGTATGTGTGAGCAAAAGCTTTACAAATAAAATACCTTGCACAACTATTAACACCTATCCTCGAAAACGAATCATAGAGATGGAAACAAATTAGAAAGCATCGGTATTTAATTTTCTTTTACGGAATCAATGATATAAAGCTTGAAAATAGAACGGTTAAAGATGGATTCTTGTATAACCTTCACAAAGGTTAATAAATATATCTAAGAATGCTTTTATTGATTATTAAATTAACTTTAAATAATTATTTATTGCATTCAATAAAGGCCTTATATTTATATTACAAATTCATTTTATTCACTTAATACTTTGAAAATGTTAAATATTAAGTAACTATTTCTTCATATTTTTCCGCAAAATAAACATCTTTCATATTGCTAACAACTTACATCATCCAGATAAGAGAAAAATATATATATATATTTATATAATGTATTTAAAAAACTTAAGATAATGCAATGGAACAAAACAACAAACATTCAGTATTTTTAGCTCGATTCATTCCACTGTCGCAAAAACGACCATTACTTTGAATGACTTTTTTGTCTGCAAAAAATACTAACCTTAATTTATCATAATAAATATGAGAAACTATCGCAAATATCGATATATGAAGACACGAATTATTGTTTATATACACACTCGCGTACACATATGTATATATATGCTTGTATAAACAAGTACTCCCTTTGATAAGATTACTAATGTTTCAAATGTATTTTGTTTTTCAATATACACATATACACACACATGAATCATAGTGTGATTCAGATTGCCTGTTCGCACAATAACCAAATTTAATTGTTAAAGGCCCAAAGATGGCAACTCACGCGGAAAAGGACTTTTTTCACCTGGTACGTACAGATCGGCACAGCTGTAGTAAGAAAAACACACAATACGAACATGTAATTAATATTTTTTTGATCATATTTTATAGATGAGTGTAGAAGAAAAGTATATAAATAATAACAATGACTGTAGCATAAAATAGAATTTGCGAATGTAGGGCAAAAGTGAAGTGGAGTCACATATCACACCACACACACTCGCTTATGTATTTATACATACATCCATATATGCACATATGGAGGTACATATATACTTACTCAGCATGTTACTCATGTTTATGCTTTGGTTATGGTGCAATGACTTTAAGCAGTAATTTCTCCTGACTTGAATTGAAATTTGTATCTATGTATGTACATATATAATTCAGCTGCTGATTTTTGTTTGTTTGAGGCAGGCCTAACTTTTGCTGACTAAGCAATAAAATATGTTAATCCTATAGATAGTAAAGTGTATATACGAGATAGTAACTCTATAAATCGTCGTAGTAGTAGTAATAACAGTAGTTTATTGAGGTGCAGAGTTTCATAGTAATGCGAGTAAGTTGTAAAAGTTTCATTCATTTTTAATAGTAGAGCACAGATGCCAGCTTGATTCATGAATCGTAATTACTATATATGTACATTGTATATACATACATATATCAAATGACATGCAAAGCCCCTATAAAAACACGCGCACCTCCATGAAACTGCTGTGACTCTTATGTACATAATTTAATTGCAGAATGTGAGTGTGCACAAAGCGCTCAAGGGTATAGAAGCTCCGCTGAAATCGAAGCATGCTCGTTCCATTATCATCATAATACACAGATCAAAGGAGGCGCAAACATTTTGGTCGCTTATAACTCGACAGCCGATTATGGAAAATAGATTTACGGCCTGGAAGTTTTGCCATCTATTGCATAAGGTGTTGAGGGAAGCGCACAGATGTGTTCTACAGCAATCGCAGAAACATCAGAAAATGATTTTGGAGATTGGCAAGTCCTGGGGTCATCTGCACGATGATATCGGCTATTGCATCAAAGCATATAGTAAGCTCCTGGTAACCAAGCTCAACTTTCATGATAAGAATCGTTTCTATCCTGGAAACTTGATTATACCATTTTCTGAAATATTAAAAGCTTCAGATAGGGATTTAAATTACTGGTACGTACTAAGATTAATCTCTCTCTCTATATATATATTTATACATTAATATCCTTTAGCTTTCAACTGTGCGTGGAAATCTTCGATTATTTGGAGGATATCATTGCTCTGCAAGTGGCAATATTTTCTTCTATAAATACCTATAGGATATCATCGATGACACAACCAGGCCAATGTAGGCTAGCACCTATGATAACCCTTATACAGGATTCAAATGCCTTGTATGATATTAGTGTGCGCATTATGTTTAAACTACATGAAAAATTGCCCAACGATGTGCTTTACGGTCATAGAGAGAGATTCGCTGGCATCTTTGCCAAATTGAAGCTGTTTTATAATAACGTGAGACCCTTACAATACTTTAATGACCTCATTACGGTTCCACAATTGCCCGATCAGAGTCCGAACTTTAAGTCGCAGGTCGAGTTTGGTAGCTACGTGCCACCTGTTGTGGTTGTACCATTAGAGCCAGACCCCGTTGTAGATGACCTTATAGATACCAACTTTCCTAATGCTGAGGACAATACGGATCATGTTCAACAAGATCAAATCTTAAATGAACGTATAAACGCCTTGGAAAATATAGTCGAAGATAAAAGCGATATGATAATACAACTGACAGCCAAGCTGGATGAGTGGAAACATAATTATGAGAGTTTGGAACAGAGTTATAAACAGGATGTTCTTGACCTTCAAAGGAGTAATACCTCATTATGCAACGAATTGGCTTCTGTTAAAGAAATGTGTTCGAATATGCGCATGGAAAAAGATGATCTAGAACTACAGTTGACCAATAATCACATTATAAGTCGTAAGTGAAAATTCTTATAATATAAAAATGCAAAATCTAACAATTTTATAACTTTTACTTACAGAAAAGGTAGTCGAAGAGGAGGAGAAACAAAAGTTATCATCCGAAAAGTTCAACAAGTTAAAAGTTATGTACACCCAAATAAGAGATGAGCACATTAATTTACTACGACAGGTAATAAAAATGTGATATATAAAAATGTGCACTTATTATAAATTACATTTTGTATTTATTATTATAGCACAGCGATCATTCCAAATCTTTAAACAAAGAAAAGCAACTTAATTCAGAATTATTGTTGCAAATAAAAGAGCTTAACAATGAATTGTTAAAAAACAACGAGACTATAGAGTGCGATAAAGCAAATAACCTCAAGCTCTTACAGCAAATCGAAGAGCTTAAGGCTGAAAATGCAAGACTTGAAACAAGTGGCAAAGAGTTAGAAAGAAAATATGAGGCTAGAATAAATGAAAAAGAAAATGAAAATCTTGATTTATGTTCAAAGGTAAATATATTAAAAGATACAAATATTGAACTTGACAGTGTTAAATTAGTTTTGCAAGAAAAAGAAGCAAAACTTGCAGAAGCTGAAAATTTATTGCATATTAAAAATAAGGAATTTACCGAAAGCCTTCAAAAGTCTGAAGATAAATACTTACAACTCTCAACTGAACACAAACAACTACAAGAAACACTTAATCGAGATGCCCAAGCTTTGCGTGCAACATTGGATGCAGCTGATCTAAAACTTAGGCAAAAAGAAACCGAGTTGGAGGTAAGAAATTTATACAAAAATGTAATATATGTCCAATGATTATTACAACGTTTCTTTTTTATAGGAGCTGGAGGCAAGTTTAACACTGTTGAAGGACGAAAAGATCATATCGAATAAACTTTCATTGGATATGAAAGATAAACAGAGTCAACTCGAAAATGATTTAAATCAAGCATTAACCAAAGTGGATTCCATTACAGTATCACATAAACAAAGTGAAGATAAATTGCTGGCAATGAGAAAATTAACCATACAGACTGTGAAAGATCTATGTGTTTCCAAATTGAATGAAGGAGCTCAGCAACCATTGGAATTTGTACCAAAATTATCCTCGCAAATCGAAGCATTGCTAAACAAATTGGGAACTTCCGCTCATATGCCAATTGATGATTGCGTTGCCAAGATACATGACATTTTACATTTAGGATATTATTTTATAGAACTCTACGAACAATGTGATATAATTTATACAACAACAACGGACATCGAAAAGGGAGAAGGTGAGATACAGATTCGCTTTCAAATATACTCTTATTGATAACTTTCCCTTATATCCAGATGTTTTAAAGAAAGTGCGTTCCATATGGCCAGATCTTCTCAAGCTAATCGAAGTTGTTGAAAATGATGATCAAAATCGCCAATTTGAGTCTCTTGCAAAGGAAATAAAAAAGAACTTAAATGGCTTAAATGAGGTGGTGCAGGGTATACTGAATAACTTTGAGAAGAGCGTGGATCTTGATAAGCTAATCGAAATAGAGCTGAAGGAGATGGATGCTGCCATCGAAGAGGCTGCTTCTAAGATAATCAACCTACTCTCCAAGTCCCGGGAAAACGACAACAAAATCAAACTCGAAGTAAATGAGAAAATCTTAGAGGCATGCACAGCTCTGATGGAGTGCATAAAAATATTAATCTTAAAGTCGCGTGTGCTACAACAAGAAATCGTTTCTTCCCAAAAAGGTCAGTATATAAACTATATATAAAATGTAAAATCTGCTTTCATATAATATTCCTTAAACCTTTTAGGCAATGCGACAGCCAATGAATTCTATAAGCGCAATAGCCAATGGTCAGATGGCTTGATATCGGCTTCAAAGAGCGTAGCCAAGGCTGCAAATTATCTTGTGGACGCAGCCAACAATGCAGTCAACAGTGAATCGGGCCAGAACTTTGAATTAATTGTTGCTGCTCAAGAAATCGCAGCCTGCACCGTTCAACTGGTTATCGCAAGCAAAGTGAAGGCAAATCGGAATAGTGAAAATTTGGTTAATTTGACCAATGCTTCGCGTGATGTGACCAAGGCAACAGGAGTCGTAGTAGCCACTGTAAAGGATGGAAATGCTCGACAGGAGCAACAGCAGGATAATGATTTGCGCAACCTAACACCATCTCAACTTAAGACTATGGAAATGGAAATTCAAGTTAAAGTATTAGAACTGGAGCAATCTCTGCAAAGCCAGCGCTTAAAGCTGTCGGCATTCCGCAGAGAGCATTACCAGAAAACAGAGTACTAAGGATAGCCCAACAATATACATTTTGTTATTATATTGATCATTTATTTACTTAAATATACTAATTTTGTATTCATTTGTTTATATTACATAAATTGGCATATGATTATTATCTATCCAACTTATAGGCACTTTCCGAATCATATTTGAACTATTATTGCCTGAAACAATCAAAATCATTTTACATATTTTATGCTTACTTTTCACTTTTATTTAAAAGCTGTTGAGAAATCTTTATAGTTTGCTTTCTCGTAAACTTTTTTAGCTCTATCAAAAGCCTCAATAATACATGATCTGTAAACAAATATTTATATAATTAGATAGATATCGATATATTACCTAGAATAGTTCTTACCGAAACAATTTTTGGTGTAAGACATAGGCGCTCACATGTCCAGCATCTAAATACCTTACTTCAGCTCCTGGCCATATGTCCTCGAGATTCGAGCATCCATCTCGCGGTACGTACGCATCATCTCTTGCACACACTGCTATGATGAGGGAGGTGTCGAAGGGTACGGAGAAGTTCTTCAAATGTGTGCACTCATCCATCATCCCTCTCATAAATTGCAGTGCCTCTCTCTCCCACCAATTCGTTTTGGTGATATCAATTTTCTTACTTCTACTCTGAGACGACGCGGGCAATATAAATTTCATTAGTTTTGTCAGCGCCGATCGCTCGGCCGTGTCCGGTTGTATTAGAGTTAAATTAGAATTACATGATACGTTTTTATCGAGCATATCTTTTAATGGCACAGGTTCACGGTTCGGCTCTACTTGATTGTGCTCAAGTGATTTAGATAAAAATATTGAATTATTCCCATCCTCAACCGATTTGTTATGCGACTCACATTGGAGGGACTGTATTTTTCTGGTATCATCAATATCCTCTTTGAGCTCGTGCAGCGATCTATTAAAATTTTGTATAAAATTTTGACCAGCTGTAAAAGCATCGTCAACGATGGTAACCATTTTCGATAGGCGTTCCCTATATTGGCCATCAGAGTAATACTGCGTCTCCAGCATGTCCCAATTAATTGATTGACTCATAACTCCCTGTTAAAGCATATGACGAATAATATATATGAATCAGTTGTAAATTAACAATAATTAACATTAGGAGTGTTGTTAGTTAAGTTCCAAATTAAATTTGTTAGACAAAACACCTTCCAGCTTAAATGGAGGCTATGCAACCTTTTTTCATTAGCCCATTTACAAAAAATAAGTTTAACATAAAACCAACCGTAGAAGCTCGAAGCATGGATAGCTGAAAGTATGATGTATTTTAAGTACATCTATTTTGTATTACATACAGTGGTGAAAACAGCGGATGCAGTTGACCAAGATAAGCAGGGGACTAGGACTAAAGGCTTCGGCCAGTTCGTAGCAGCTAAAGATGCCATCTGAAAATATATTGATTCGAGTTTTAAGTTATTATAAAATTTGATATTCTTTATACTTCTGTGAGATTTATAATTTATATTGTTAACACTTTTCATATGCTCAAAGCGTATACTTACATGACCTCCCATTGATAAACCAGTAATTCCTAGTGGGCCAAATCCATTCCTTTCACACCAATGCAATAATACAAGGCATTCGAGTATCAGGCAGCCGCCCATAACAAATATGTCAGAAACATTGTGCAAATTAGATCGACTGTAACAAGAAAATTCGTTGATTGTTAATACTTAGATTTAGATCCATTGTACATACACTTACATTTGATCGTCTGGTTTACGCAGTCCATAAAATGGATTTTCTAGTATAATGGATCCAATGTTTGCGTCTTTCAGTAAAGGCTTTGCAATAAAGTTTCTTCGGCGCCAAAAAAACTAAAAGGATTTACAAACTCATTACTTTGTTTAAGAGATTTTTGATTCGTTTAATATACTCACATGATCTCCAGTACCTGCTAAATGAATGCATATTGGTTTGTGGTGTTCATCATTCCACTTGTTTGGTAATAATAATTGGAAGTGAGCTTGTTGGGCTGCTTCTGGAACGACTCCCGGCATATGCAGTTCAAGAGGTGTTGTAAAATTACCCTCTATCAGAGTCGAATCAGAATACGTCTTCTTTTTTGTTATCTCCACTGGATAGTCCCGTGGTACGAGTTTAAAACATGTTTCCCGGCACGAAATTATTTTTCGGAACTGAAATACTCTGAAAGTAAATAAAAATCAATTAAACGGTTGGAGTGTGTAGAAAAAATTGACTGAGCAGCTAGTTAGATTATTTTGTTAACTCAAAATACCAACAACATATCCTTATCGAGGCTTATGATTTAATCATTCTCCTTATCTAGAAGAAAACAAATTCAGTGAATTATTCCCGTGACCAAACAACAGATATTTGGAGCAACTGGCAATCTTCCAACACTTAAAGAGAAAATTAGAAAAATAAATATCCAATGCAAAATCTGTGCTTCACCAAAGTTAACTTAAAAGGGGAATACCCGCACTTGATTGGGACTGTAAAATCGATTTCCGCTTTTTATCGATACGGTCTCGCCTGCAGCAAGTTTTATTCTAATTTTAAAAGTCCGCAGTAAACATACAAGTATACAAACATGTTAAGTACTTTCTTCATTGGCTCATGGATGGATGCGCTATTGAACTAATTTGTATTAATAAAATTTTAAGTGATTTGACTTATTACGTAAAGGATGCAAAGGAATAACAACAATACATACATACATACGGATTGAACAGGCCACAAGCTCACATGAATACAATTGTTTATATTTGACTTGCAGTTTGCTAACTTACCTATGTAAGTTTTCAGGCTTGCCCCATCCCTTCTCAAAAAATCTTGTAATAAGCATTCGTCGATAAAGACTGTCAAGTTTGCTGGGAGGCATGTTTTTATAAAAATAGTTGTCAAAACGGTGGGAGGTTTTACTGCACCCAACAAGGTGCTTAATTTATTTTAGTGGTTCGTATTATTTGATAAATAGAACCATTTTGTGAACTGCTCAAATGAACATTCAAAATTATATCGATATCCTCACCAAAAATAGTTTGGTGCAATAGTATGACAAATAATTATCGAATAAATTGAAATATATTAAAAATAAAGAATTACTTGTTTTTAATAATTAGCAATAATGTGTTAAACGGGGCATCCACCGTCGAATTTGTTCCAGAGAATTTTATTGTGAATTCACAATACTTACTACAAAAAATACCAAATTATTCAATTTATACGATGATGTTAACGATACTATTTAACATATGCAATTTCAGACCGGTTCGATGAGGGTACTATTGACTTGTCGGCACTAGCAAGAGCTAAATAATTTTGTGTGTTTACAATTGCATTGTTATTGAGAGAAACCAAATATATAAATTGTGTCATTATGAATCCATGTGTATTGATTTTATCATATGGAAAACTGTCTGCAATGGAAATGGTTGAAAGTATGTAATATTTCTTAAGCAAGTGCAAATACATCAAGTTTTACTTGAGAAGAGAAATATATAGTAGTCAATAAGACAGAAAGCTGTGATGAATAGCAAATCTCAAAATACGCCTACATTGTGTGCAGTCTTGGTGATAGCAGACTAAAATGTGAATGAATATTATTAGTCGATATTATATATAATTCCGCTGTTAATAATAGTTTATTCAATTACTGAATATGCCGGTATGATTCACTACATAGCATTATTGTTGTAATTATTATTATTATTAATTCCTGTCGGATTCTCTTTTGTTTTAGATATATTAACTGAAATGAAGCAACCTAAATTAATAACGCCAATAACATATGAAGCTGAAGTCATAAATCATTATAAATGTGATATTAGAACTAAATATTACACTACGAGTATATATTTAATCCCTTTCGATGGGAAGATCGATAGAGTTCCAACTGAATTAAAAAATATAATAGAAGCTTTAATTATATATTTTGATCCATTTGATGTAAGTATAATTAAAAGATATTTAGTGAATTAATAACATTGAATTATTATTTAAATATTCTAGAGAACTTTCATAAATAGCCTCTCGGCCATTAACGACTTTTTAATGTCCAACAAAATTGAGTTGGGATTTTTAATAACAACTGCATTATCGGATAAGCCAAATGAATTAACATTTGAAGAACTGAAAGAAAATGCAAATGTAGTTTTTGATATAATAACACTGAAAGAAGATGGAGAGGAAGACTCAGAGGAACCAGAAAAATATTCAGAAATTGTGGAAGGCTTAGAAAATTTTGTGTGGTCTAACATAAAAACAAAAGCATCTTCCTGTAAGTTGTACATGTGATTTACTTCATCTTTTTTTTTATTATTATTGATACAAAAATTTTAAATTATAGCTTCGAATCGAAAGCAATCAAATAGTGCCGAACAGCTGGAAAACGAGCTAAATGATTTTGAAAAACTGTTAATTACAGCGCAAAATTTGCGTAGTGATACACATTTAACAAGAGAGGAACTATTAAATAAAGCGGAAGAATTAGCGGAGGTTATGTCAGCAATTTTAAATGATAATGATAGTGATTAATTTAAATAAATGCGCTATTACCAAAAGAGAATGGTGTTTGAATATCCTAGTTCTCTATTCCACTCAGTTAATGTTAATTAACTTTTATCATTTTTTTGTAAATTACTTGGAGGGAACAAAAAGGATCGGCTTCAGCTTCTAGAGCGACTTGCATCCGATATTCATTCGATAAATATTCATACCAGAAATTAGCTGGGTCAGCATACTAGTTTTAACAAGCAGTAAATAATACTATTTTTAAAAATACCATACATGGCTAAAGCTTTTTGGTATTTTAATAAATGTATTCGATAACATAATTTATTAGGAATTATCTGTATCTTTTTAATCATTATTAGTTCTGTCTCTGCATGTAAGTTTTTGTTTTTAAATTTATTTATTATTAAAATCTGGTGGGTAAACATGTAGTTTTGTGTTATTATATTCCCTAATTAGTATTCAGTTTTATAAATACAAATATGCGGTGGCGGTAAATTTGTGCAATAAGCAGATCCATACACATGAATATGAGGCAGAAATGTATATGTGATGTACTCATAATTATTTCGACTCAAGAAAAAACATTACTGTCAAAACACGCAACTGTATATATGTTGCTTATGTGTGTATGCAATTGTACAAATATTAAAAAAAAAGTAAATGGTGACTGTGCCGTTGAAAAGTCATACATGTATAAGTATGTGTATACTGAAGTGTGTAGCAATATGTATGTGCTGTGAGGCGTATATAAAGGCAATATTATTTATTAATATAGTTGTGCGTACATTACATATGGTACATACTTAAGATATGTGCTTATCTAATAATTTATAAAGTCTAAACAGAAAGTCCCAAGCATTTGCTTCTTGTAGTAAATGGCGATTTAAGCACTTGGGCACGCCTACACACTTACATCTGAATGCATGTTTGTGTGTATGTTCATATATAATATTTCACATTGTTATTACACGCCAACAATCATAAAATAAGTATAATATGGTAGTAGTTTCTTTTCAGACAGACGGCGCCTAAGTCGTATACTTTTGTATTTATTTAAATATGTAAGGTATTCCGTATTAAATTGTCTTTCTCTGAGGCAATAAGAGTTAGTCATCAACAATGTGTACCTAGTTTCTTGTGCACCATTCGTAGGTTAATAGCCCGATTTCACTATGTACATACATTCTCTTTACTAACTTAATTTATAATTGCTCTGTGTTTATAATGAATGCAAGGCTAAAAGCAATGACTATGACGTTTTGAAATCTGTTGCTGTAGTTTAAGGCATAGAACATTATTATTCCAGAATATTGCATGTTTACGTTGGCTAGCAAGTGCTTTCGACCATAAATCTCATTCCCAACTATTAACTCATCTGTGTATCTGTTTCTTGTGTTAAGCAACATATTTTTGTCCTAAGACAAATTGCCTGGCACAAAAATAGCAGCTGTGTACAGTGATGACACAGGCGGTGTTTTCAATATTATCGATGACAATGCGATGATTAGTATGTTAATATGTAATCAGAAATACCGGCATTCTCTTAGAAATTAGTGAATGTTTACATTCTCTTCTTTGATTCGGGTAGATGACTAAAAATAAGAAGGAACGTATAATAAACAACTTTCTTTTGTTGTGACACTTTGGTAAAACATCGTAATCTTTAACCAAAACATAAAAAATAGTATATAAAACGCGTTTTGTGTGTAATCATTGTTAGGGATGTTTCTTCGAAGTTACAAATTTGTAGTTTCGGCGCATGCGCAAGTTTTACATTATTGATTTGTGCAAAAGTATTTTTTTGAGCCACACGCGTTTTGTGAAAATGATTGTTTCAAAAGCTATCAAAAATTACAGAATGTAATAAATTGAAAATCATAGTCAACTTCATTTAACTGTCATATTGTTTCGTTATAACATACAATTTTTATATACTTTTCCACATTTTGTAAGTATACGTTTTTTCTTTTTCTGCAGACAGAAAATTGAGCAAATCGGCAAAATGACGCAGATGTCGCAAGACGAAATTATAAGCAATACAAAAACTGTTTTGCAAGGCTTGGAAGCCTTGCGCGTTGAACATGTTTCGATTATGAACGGAATATCCGAAGTTCAAAAAGATAATGAGAAATCTGATATATTACGAAAGAACATAGAAAGCATTGAACTTGGCTTGAGCGAGGCGCAGGTCATGATGGCCCTAACATCGCACTTGCAAAACATCGAAGCTGAAAAACAAAAACTCAAAACACAAGTTCGCCGTCTTCATCAAGAAAATGCCTGGCTACGCGACGAGCTAGCCAACACCCAACAGAAATTCCAAGCATCTGAACAACTAGTGGCACAACTCGAAGAGGAAAAGAAACATCTTGAATTTATGGCATCTGTTCGAAAATATGATGACAATCAAGAGCAAGATGAATCCTGCGAGAAGTCCCGCAACGATCCAGTTGTAGAGCTCTTTCCAGATGAAGAAAATGATGATAGACACAATATGTCACCCACGCCTCCTAGCCAGTTTGCCAATCAAACTTCTGGCTACGAAATACCAGCCAGATTGCGCACTCTTCATAATCTTGTGATTCAATATGCATCACAGGGCAGGTATGTAATTAGAAATATCCAATATATGTATGTTCTTTTGGATTAGTGGAATGTAAAGAAATTAATGAAATTTTCATTTTATAAAAATGCATTATAATATATGTATATAAATATATTTCACAGATATGAAGTAGCAGTACCGCTTTGCAAGCAGGCACTTGAAGATCTTGAAAAGACCAGTGGTCACGATCATCCCGATGTGGCAACAATGTTAAACATTTTAGCTCTTGTCTACCGTGATCAAGTTAGTATAAATTATAAGTAATCTCATAAACATAATTAATATCTACTAATATATCTTTTAGAACAAGTACAAGGAGGCTGCCAATTTATTGAATGATGCTCTGTCTATTCGCGGCAAGACTTTGGGAGAGAATCATCCAGCCGTAGCAGCAACTTTAAACAACTTAGCTGTGCTCTACGGCAAGCGTGGCAAGTACAAGGATGCAGAACCACTTTGCAAGCGTGCTCTTGAAATACGCGAGAAAGTTTTGGGCAAGGACCATCCAGATGTTGCAAAGCAACTAAATAATTTGGCTCTGCTTTGCCAAAACCAAAGCAAATATGATGAAGTTGAGAAATACTATCAAAGAGCTCTTGATATATATGAATCAAAACTTGGTCCCGATGATCCGAATGTGGCTAAAACGAAGAACAATTTGGCTGGATGCTATCTAAAGCAAGGAAGATACGCAGAAGCTGAAATCCTTTACAAGCAGGTGTTGACAAGAGCCCATGAGCGGGAGTTTGGTGCGATTGATAGCAAAAATAAACCCATTTGGCAGGTAATTTCAAGAATTTGTATAGTATTTGCGTTTGTTTTTGATTAAAGTAAGTTGGTGCTTAAATTAATCCAATAGGTACCGAATGTGCATTCTACATAAGCGGTTTATTTTACATTTTTATCACTTAAGAAATGTGTGATTGTGCTTTACATAAATCTGTTAATAAACTTTTTTCTTTATAACTAATTTTCATTAATGCCTTTTCGTTTTTGTTTATTTTAGGTGGCTGAGGAGCGCGAAGAACACAAATATGACAAACGTGAGAACACACCATATGGAGAGTACGGAGGATGGCACAAGGCTGCTAAGGTCGACTCACCCACAGTTACAACAACGCTGAAGAACCTGGGCGCACTCTACAGACGTCAGGGTATGTTCGAGGCAGCTGAAACTCTTGAGGACTGCGCCATGCGCAGTAAAAAAGAGGCCTACGATTTGGCTAAACAAACTAAGGTCGCACAACTTCTGACGTCGACTGAAAAGCGACGATCGAAGCAGATGAATGATATGGACTTTTCGGATGAGGTAAATTAACGAATTGAAATTAATTTATAATGCATGTTTAATATACCTCGATATATATGAACAAGTAGAACAATCAAGATATTTATTTGCAATTCTGCACTTTTGATGAGTGCGAAGATGAAGAGATGCAGGATTGGTTAGTATAAATGCACATTTATTTTAACAACACAATAAGTTAAGTTCACTTAAAAAATAGACAAAACAGTTTCGTTTAAGTTTCAACACTACCAATAACTAATTTATTCTGTTGTCTCTTTTCCAGAAATCCATAAAGCCTTAAGCACATTCTTTGTCGTCAATCGTAATTGTGGAAACAGTGTGCTCCTTATACATAAGCTAACTCGAACATTAACATTATTTATTCATTCCTTAATATTAATTTCGTCAATTTTCTCAATGACGGTATAAAATCTAAAATCAAATCTTATTACAAATAAAAACTGTGTTTTTTTTTATATTTCTACAATTACTTAAACAAAATATTTATATTTTAACCGATTATTGAGAGAACTGACTTAAGTTGACTCAAGCATAATTAAGTAATTATACCATGTTTTATATAATTTGTTATCTTTACAAAATATAGGAACGGCTTTTAATAAACAACCAAAAATAAGTATCGATAAAATGCAATAAAAGTGTGTCTTAACTGGTTAATTGTATTAACCATTTACCTATTAATTAATGTAAAACAGGAATATATAAGAAATTAGAATAAGGAATATTTATGATATGGGAAGTGTTTTCGAGGGAATTTCATTTGGTGTTAGTTTTCTGTAGCATTCAACTTAAAGCATATAGTTCAGTCATTTATTTCATAATCAAAAAACCCATTTTATACATAAATATATATATAAAAAATTAATGTGTTAATAATATTAATTATATTTCAATAGAGACAGCTCGCGTTCATCGAAGACACTTTTAGCATAATTAATCTGTAAGGAAAGACATAGTCGTTATAATATAGATATATAAGCAATAGGCAATTATCGTCTTGTTTCTTATAAGCACTCTACTTACACATCTAGACACAGCCTCAGCACATTCCTCTGTTCGACAACGAATTCGTGGTCGGGTAATCTTTGGTAAGTTTGTTGATATTTCAATGTAGTAACTCGATGTTACTTTACTTGCAGATGGGGTATTGCCCGTATTAGTTGTTAAAGGATGACAGGATAGAATTTCACTGAGGTGGCACTCAAACATAACAGTTGGGTTGCCTTCGCATATTGAGAATATGCGAACATATTCCGTTGAAATGAGGAGCCGTAATCTAGCCTCTTTGTCACTCCACAGGTTTGGCTCATAGAATATTATTTTCTCTACAAAGTTTTTGCGGTTTATTATGTAAAGGTACTCTTGCCCCTTGCTTTGACGACTGGAGTATGGTGGTAAAAGACCACCAGGCGCGCCTGTCACGCATCTTGGCAAGCGTTTTCTTTTCGGTGCCTGGCGCTGTGAATCTCTGCTAGTTTCTCGAACAGCACTGGCCGTCTCTGAGGCCAGGTCGAGCATTCCGATAATTGGTTTCGTCACAGTGCCCACGAGTCCTTTGCCCAAGCCGCTGAGGAAGCCTGGAACACCATCGGCATGGGCGCCATCGTATGTGTGTCGAACAATGCTAGTGACTCCTCCAAGCAAACCAAACCCAAAGCCTTTTATGCCAGCAGCAAGATGACCTCCAGATGTATTTGATTGTAGCTCCAAAATTCGTTGTCTCGTTTCGTTGTCGTGATCATCCAGCACAACCTTTCCCAAACTATCCGATAAGGTTTCTGTTAGCTTTGCTGTCGAGTTGGAAATGCCATGGGTTACATTTTTAACCAGACTTTTCACAGAGCCTTCAAAGATCAGCCCAGATACACCTTCAGAGAGATCGTTGGCGAATCCCAAAGGATTTCCTAAGAAATCAACACTTCCCAATATCGCTGCTGCGTGCCACTTAATTTGGTTTATATAGTGCATCTTTATCGCTCGCAGATAAACATCAATTGTCTCAAAATGATATTTATGAGAGAAATGATCGAGCTCTATTAAAGCATCTTCAAATTTGATCAAAGTGAGGCCCAATGATTTTTTGGTTCTTTGTAAATCCTCAGGCAATTTAGATGCAGTATAGGCAGAAAGGCGAACCTATTAATTAATATTGAATAGAAATGTAAGTTAAGAAAATATAAGCTAAGTAATTAACTCTCATTTACCTGAGTCGAACCAATATAAAATTTTTCAAAGTAAAATCTTTTCATATCATCCTCAAATGATCTGTCCTTAAAATCTTCATAGTCCGAAGGCAAGAACGAGTCCTGTAGATTTTCTTTGCCATAACCAAGAAAGGAAGCAATCTTCAGTATCAGCTTCTCCTCTAGGTACATTATGCAGGGCTTAACATCCAACGTCAAGTACTGAAATATTAAAGCATTCTTGTTGGGACTGGGCAACAGCTTAACGGCAAGCAGCACAGCTTCCTGTTTCTGTTCGTCGTCTTTATTTGGCAAGCAGCTATGCAGGGTCACTTGGCTAGCTGAGTCCAATAGTTGATTGTCAATTTGTATGTAGGCTATATTTAGATCGATTGACTTCTGAACAGGTGTATCTATGAACTCGGCTATTATGTTGTCCATGCTAATAAAGATGATCTCCTCACAGGGCTTTAATGTTATTATGGAAATTCCTATGCCCTTAGGCAATTCGACATTTATCTGAAATTTAAAAGATAATTGAATAATCATTTGAATAAAATGTTAAAACTATATGCCACGTTACCTGATACTCATGCGAAGCATTCGATTTTGCCTTATCAACGATGGGTCTGTTATTGAACGATGCATGGGTCCAAAGTAAATCTGGTGCCAGAAATGTTTCATTTGGCTTTAGTTTAATATCACATATTTGAACTGTGCAAATTGGCCCATCCATTTTGGTCGAAATTTCCAATTGCCCAGAGCCAGGACGTAATTTTTGGGCAACCAGATGTTGTTCGCGTGGCGTTAAGTCGCGACATTTTGAGCTATGCCTAATACGTCCGACAACTGCCTCAGCGCCAGCCCTTAGACCATGTTTATGAGGTGGAGACTGTTAAAAGAGACACGATTAGAAATTATATGCATAAGAAATGGTTATATATTTTATCTTACCTGCACACACATATTCGCATGACACATGAGTCGTCCGTTTTCGAATCTCCACGTCTGAGTCGTGGCCCTCTGTTTATTGGGAGTACGTACTACTAGCGCTGTAAACTCGGTCGGATTCGGTGGTTTTTCTAAATCTAATACCAAACGCACAGCGCTTGCTTCGTTCGTTTGGACCGGTGGTGTTGAGCCCTCATGCTCCAGTTGGCCATTCGAATTCATCAGCCACAACTGCGAACGATCTCCAGAATTCTTTTCCATTATGACGACCTTTTTGTCATTAACACCCAGCACTAATTGTTTGAATTTGTCATCTGGCTTGTCGCCATCTCGCTTGAATTGATCGAAGGTGTCGTGGAACGCAATGTATATGAAGTTGGAGTAGGTCAAAGTTTTACTCATGTTCGCATTTTCAATTGGAAACTCAACTATGTTTCCTCCGGGCGCTTCCATGAGCAATGTCTTGCCACCCAAGGGATCATCCATGACATATGATAAGGCTGACTGTGGTCGCACAGGCGTAGGCCAAATAGGCTTCGAGCCCTTCTGTGAGAAATTGATAACCACCTCAGAGAAGTTATCAATTCTAATGGGAGGTGGCAAACTACGAGCATCCGTGAACAGAAGTATGAACGTGGCACCTCTCGATATGATTTCCAATCTTAGGAAAAACATTTCACACCATTCATTGCGTATGTTGATATACAAACTCTGGACTTCATTAATCGGTATGCCCTTAGACCAGCAACAACATTCCACATCTGCTATTCGTACACAAATCAATGGCTCTCGATCCCAATTGGCCCAGTGAAAAGGAAAATTGCAATCAACGGGCGCTGAGATGACATGACTGGCATTGGTGACGTCCTAAAATAAAGGAAGTTATTAATAATATTATTAATTCTTAGCTTTAGGTATTATTTTAGGCACTTACATTATGCACAATATTACATTTCTGTGTAAACTCCAGCTGGTGGCCACTTTTGTTGTAGAGATGAAAACGCGGAGACAATGTCACAAATGTTGTGCTCGCATATAAACCTCGGCCACGGCGAACCCTTATGCCAATCTTATAGCATCCCGGTCCGCTTTCTGTGCGCAGTTCCCTATATGTTATGTTCTTGATCATGCTGAAGCTTTTGCACCACTGCAAAATAGATATATTAAAATTAATATAAACTTTGCAAACCAGTTTAGTTAACTCACCTGATTGTTGGCACCGAAGGTGTTGCCCAATCTCACTTCCAGATTGGGAGATCCTTCTTGATCGGAAAAGGAGAACATTAAGGGCGAAACTTGTCGAGCGCGTTCGTGCTCCTCAAATTGGCCAGCTGCTATCTTATTGGTGCCCTCTTGTTTGTAAATCAATGGAAGACCGGACTTATTCACAATCCAAATGGGCGCACTTATATATATTTCCATGCCTCTGCCCTTCAGGGATTGTATTGATACGTGGAGATGGAGCTCTCTGTTCTTAGCATCGAGTAGCTTTAACTTCGGCTCGACTATTCCGTTATGATTCGCTGGCACCTTTAACTGGCCAGAAACTTGAAAATTATCTAAGGTGATGCTCAAGTTGAACGATTGGTTTATATTTCTATTATAAATATTTATGCTTTCGAAGGCGCTAATACGCCCAGTACTCGATCCATTTATATTATAACTTAGATCACAGCAGAGCATATTCTTGAGCATTAGAGGCGATAGAAGTGTAATTGAATGACCGGGCATATTTTGATCTTTATAGGGATACATTTCCCTGCTTATGCTGACGAGTGTATACAATATGCTTTTATTGGCATCGTAACAGCTGTACAACTCTTGTATGCCGTCATTGCCGCACTGCTTCCAAGCGATTTCCTCATTGCTGAACCCGACATCCTCATTTTTGGACTTGGACTTAGGATCACATGGTATATGAGAGATATATAGAGCGGCGTCTATAAACTTCAATGGCACGCACTGCTGATCATCTGGCCGAATGGTGGTTATAGCTGAGGCTGCATCGACTTGATTTTTATTTAATACCATCTTCAGGTATATATCATGATCCAATTTGTTGATCACGCGCAAAGGGGACATTACCTTGATCAGCTTTTGTGCAGAGCCCATCAGGGAAATATCAAAAATTATACGGGTTTTCTTTTCATAATGTGCGTCGAGTATTGTTGATCGGAAATACATTCCCACCTTGTCTATAGAAATGGGACCAATCAAGGTCCAGCCATGGATTTGGACTAGAATCTGATGTAGATTTAATCGATGTGAATCAATGTGCCGCAGTTTACTTTTCTGGCTGAAATCAAAGGTTTTTGTTTCTTCAGGCTGCACTGACGTCCAGTTTTTAATTATGTCCAACTGCTGGAAGTCCGAGCACGTCAAGTCCCCAAGCTGAGCGTAGATGGGCTTGAAGAGTAGCGCAGAGCCAGTCAGATTTTGCAAGGCAAAGGGCACAAAGGGCGCACGTTGACGGAAATTGGCATTATCTAGGGAATGGAAATCACTGGTCCAATTTTTGGAAACCATGTGAAAGAGTTCGATCAGAGTGGAAGTTATGTTTATCTTGAGCAATTGTTTGCTATTCAAGAAGACTTCAAATCGCTTCTTCTTATCGAAATGGGTCTTTTTATATTTCCACTTCGCAGCGCATTGCCACATTTCGGCAAGCGGCTCCCAGCCACTGAGTCGCCGATTGTAATAGTTGAGCGTTACTTCAGTGTCCAGATCTCCCTCAGCTGTATTTGAGTTTAGGTTTTCAGCTTCCATCAGGTTCGCTTGGAATTTGTACTTTAGCAAAACCTTTGTCAGTGATATTTCAAGGAGCGGCACATCGGCATCCATGCAATCATCGATTACGCACATGGATATGCAATTGGCATCCAACACTGCAGTCTTCAATTCCATTGCGGGATTTCGCGCTGTGCTGCGCTTCTGCTGGGACAACCATAGAGCAGCATCGTTTAATTTCCAATTGTTTAGTTCCATGGCAACCCAGCAATTCGTTATCTCAAATCCCATAGCCAGGAGCGGGGCGATCTTTTCGAATTCCGAATTCGATTTCGACAAAACATTCGGCGGCGTTGAGGCCTGCGTGGGTATGGAACTGATCATTCTCAGAAACAGTTTCATGTCGATGTAAGACAATCGTATATTCAATTGCTTTTGCACAACAATATTTAGGCAATTATTTCTCAGCTCGACGTTCAGAGTAAATGGATCGATTATGGACAGCGCACTGTCATCTTCAGCATCCAGAATGCATGAGAATATTTCCAAATGATTTATATTGATGGACAGTGGTACACAATGGTTGTGTGGCTTATACGAAATTACGGTTGTGCTCTTTAATATAACGGCATTTGAGTCAAGTCGATTGCACTGTTCGGCAAATATAATTTCAGAGTCTGTCACATTTATAATATATTCAGAAACCGAATTATCTGCCGTCTGAGTATGATCTGTTTGAGTGAGTTGTGCAGCTCTTGGATTTACGGCGGCTGCAGTCAACGGTTCTTCTTCGAAAAACTTTTTTAAACTATCCAAAAAGTCTAAAATTCCAATGACTCTCATGTCGTTCAACATAATCGTATACTTGCATAGATTCAAGCGTTTTCTGCAATGAATTTCCACTTGAGCTGAATGCTTTGGAACTGTTTCTTTCTTGGACGGCTGCAATATGTTTCTAAATACATTCCCATTGTTTGAGCCATCGCTTGGCCTCTCATCCACAATTAAAATGTTACTTGATATCAGATCAATATCTTGTGAGCCATCGTTTAGCATATCAATTTCCAGCTGCGATCTGATGAAGTGTATACAAGCCAGCGACTCATGCACAAAGTCTGGCATCGTGTTTGTGTTTTGAACCACCATTATGGAGACATCTTCGAGCAGTATTCTTATCGAAAGTAATGTTATAACATTTGTGGTGTCTTCGTTTTTGGAAAATAGACTCAAGGCAGAAAAGGCTTCAATAGAGGAACTTGTGTTATTATAGCTGTTGTAGTACACATCATCTATGGGCTCGCCAATATTGTTATTTAGCAGGCCACGAATTAGCTTGTAATTTGGTATATTGAGCGTTGCGTTCAATTTGGAGAAAGTTCCCTTCACACTGATATCGGGGCAGACGCGTATGCTATCCGTTGATAAATTCCGTTCGACCTGAAGGTCTAGGTAGCATGATTCCTTAAATAATCGACTGCCCTTCACAAAGCACGTATTTGCAATATTGATAAAGACTTCCTTGTCGTAATTGCTCTCCAATTTATCCACACTACGTTCGCCCGAAAATAAGTTGATGTTGACCAAATCAATGTGCATAACGTCCAAAATTTCATCGTGAGTTTTTGTTGCCTTTCCCTTTTTGCTTATGATGCACTCCTCGCTCGAGAAGTGAAAGCTATTCTTCAGTGTAAACTGCCCGAGATATGCAATCAATACGTGATTGCTGTTGTAACAGGCGGGTAAGACAATCACAGGCGAAGCGGCTTGAATGCACAATTTTATTTTGGTGGGCTGATCTTTCTGTATCCTATCGACATTGTGTTTCTTCAACTTTCTGATTACGGGCTGCAAATAGGAACTTCAATTAATTCCATATATATATAAGAATGAATTAAATATTACAGTTTGTAGTTGCAAGAGCTCCTTGACAAATAAATGAAGTTCAACTATGAAACGTTTGGTGTGAATATAGTGAACCGATGACATGTTTATCCAAAGAACTGCATCAGCATTAATGCTATTCGGTGTCTCAATGTCCGGGATTTTTCTTGAGAACAAATGAATACGAATATACCATATATAAATTTTCGTCTGCTTCGAGTCTATTTACCTTTTATATACAAAATTTAAAGCTTCTGAGCCGCTCGTTAAGAAACGTTCTTTATATATATATCCGTATTTGGTTAGATCGTAAACAGCTATGGAACCCAAGCAGCCTTCAACAGCTTTGTAAGTAGCTTCTTGTATTATCGAAAATGTTGCATTGGATACATTTATTCTAGATAATACAGCTTCATTGCGAGTCGATGTAAAGTTTAGTGAACGTATGGACACATTCAGTTTGCTGCTGAATTCAGAAACACCTAAATAAAAAACACTAGTATTATATAAAAGAAACTAGAGTAGATTAGAAATTTGTACTCACTTTTTGGCAAACTATTTTTCTGTTCAGCCAGGGACTGTGTTTTTTCCGTATCGGCCACCAAGCCAAAGAAATCAAATATCGTATACCATCTGTCTACGCAAATCATCAAGTTCAAGCAATTGAACTCGATGGAATTCTGCTTTTCAACCTTTAAAAGCCGCCTCGTATGCGATCTATAGATGACTAAATTGTTGCCCTTCCTCTCAGCAATATCATTTGACTTACAGAGACCTGCTTTGTGTTTTTGGATTTCTCGCTGCTTAATGTGCTCGCACAAATTGGATATGGATGTTGATATAGACTTGTGCTTGGCACAATAACTGGGTAAATCGGGACACGATGACGACGTTCGACCTTTCCTTTGATAAGTCTTCTCGACATTAATCGAGGTAACCATATTTCTGAACGGCGACGATATTTCGGATTTCAAGTCCTCCATTAGCACAGAGTTCAAAACGACTTTCAGATCCTCATCTTGGTCTCGCGTGCGATGCTTCACAAAGAAGTCTTTAAAAGTAACATTTACCAGGGGCTCGTGGCTTTCATTTTGCAAATTGATCTCCAGCACAGGCACTGAGAACTTTACAGTTGTTTTCATACGTTGTACATCAGTTACATTCTCGTTCGGTACATTCGCATTAGCCATTTTTAGTTTTACATTATCCGAGCCACTTGAAAAATTAGTTCCATTTTGAAGGGCCTCCATTAAGTTCTTGTATTGTTTTCGATACAGTGTTACTCTTAACGTTTCAACCATGCTGCCCTCGACCTAAAAAATTTTAGCAATATTTTTATTTATACTTAAAAATCCTGTTATATTAATCACTTACCAATAGAGTTTGAAGTTGCCGTTCATCGTCTTTTGTATCGTTGTACCCTGTATACACATTTAATGATATTGCCGTGTCGTGCAGGATGGGAAAAGCATCCTGTTTGTTTTCATACATTTTGCTTGCTATGGGTAAAGTGTAGGTCCAGTCTTCCTTCTGTTCATCAATATTTAATGAAAATAAATTGATGTTTTTCACTTCGATAGCATATTTAACTATCACATCCTCGCTAATGTTCTTCATCTTCTGATGAATATCATTGTTACGCACACTAATTTTTCCCAAATTAGCAATAAAAACTTCTTTACTATCATTCGAAATGGGCAGAACGATGATAGGACTACTTATAATAACATCCAGTCTGAAATAATATGTTGAATAATTAGACAATATACAAATGTTGTACAATTATTATGCATTTATGCAACTTACGATATCAACGAATTTTCTTGATTTTTATTTGGCTGCGGTGGTTTCGTCTGATAATTAACATCTTTGATTTGCTGCACAAATTCTTTAGCCATGTCCGTGGCTTTGTTTCCAATGGAAGTTACAAACTCTCTGTAAGATAAATTTTATGTTAAATATAAATTATAAACGTCTGCGCAACTTCGTCGGAAACTTACTTCAGTCCCTGTTTGAAACTTGTTATACAAAAATTAAAGTCTTGCAAAAATCTCGGACTGTGTGTATATGATACAGAGGCCATTCGAACACTTAGACTAACAGCATTATTATCGCCCCAGAGATTTGTGAAACTTAGAGCATCGATTTGCTCACATATTTCATCTTCGACGTTATTTAAGTATATTTCGTTCGAGAGTTTATTTAGCACTGACTGCCGATTCGTTTCTGACTCTGGATCTCGACCAATGGACAGAATTCGTTGATATCGTACACCTTGTGGAGTAATATCAATGATTTGTATGCCTCCCAAAGAGCCATTAATTGATAGGCTTGATTGCATGGAAACATTGATTTTAGCTTCGCTGACTGTTAATGTGCCTACTTTTCGGGCTATTTCATATTTATCACGTTTTATGGTGTAGAGTATTAAGACATTTAAACGAAAGAAATCAAAGATTATTTCGTGTTGGTTATGGTCTAGAGAGCCATCAGTTTCTTTAAGCTCCAGCGCCGGTTCTCTATCAACGCTATCTCCAATATTTTCGAACATCTTTTGACCACGAAAAATACGTTCAGCAAAATTTAAAAGCTCCAAAATTGTTTCCTGATTGGCTGTAAAACACAAAAGACTTCGAATTTTATAAATATTATTACTTATAATAATACAAACCAATTATTTCCAAGCTATTGAATGATATTTTGGATGTGTGTAGAAAGGAGGACTTATTCGTATCGGATTGAACAATATTGATATCAATATTAATGAGCGCATTCAATTCACTTTCTTCATCGCGATCCATTGATGTACCTAGAAGTATTTATGTCCATATAAGTTTTCTCGATTAGAAACAAATAGATTCTAATTACCACTTTGAATATTTTGCACAGCCTTTGTGATTATATGTGGACTTGTGGGCCTGTGATATATTGAAGAGTCTGGAGATCCTGGAGTAACTGGCGAGCAGGCTGTGCTATGCTTAAGACTTCCAGAAAAACTGTCCATACTGAAATCAAATAAAAGTTAAAGTAAATAAATATTTGTTCAGAAAACTCAAAGAATAGAATAAGAGTGGACATCAATATGCATAGTTAGTTAATAGAAATTACCAGGGCAAAAAGAAAGACCAAATTCTGTCTTTTATATATTCTAAGTATTATACGACACAAGTGAGTCCTAAATTCTTATTAATAGTTCTTATTAATAGTTATGCTTAGAAATTCATAACATCATATTTGGTGTATTCTAATAATTGTATAAGACAAGTGGCATATGTCTAATTAGACATACAATATTGTTTTACAAGTATTTTCTTATAATATTCACTTATATTATTTTTAATGACCATTATCTTAATGATAATTACCTTAATAACCATTTACATAATGATCAATTATCAATAATAATAATCAGCAGCAGTGATCACATACATACATAAATATGCAACAATTATTATACACAATTAAAATATACACTTAAAAATTATAAGTATAACTATTACAATTCAGTTTACTATAATTAATATCACTAGCACATCCAGAAGAAGAAGAAGAAACACTGCACTGGTTTGAACCATCGAGCCTCAGGTCAGAAAAACGACTGAAGAACTGCTGCTGCAGACCTCCTTTTATATAGGGCGACGCTCTCACTCAAATTCAAACCTTTTCTGTGTTAGTGAGTTGCTCTCATTTGACGCCAAATAATAACTTCGGTGTCCCAGCTCGCTCATTTGTAAACACTCATACACAATTCAACTGTTCCTATTGAACTCTTCTTCTATTTCTATAGGACACAAATACTAGTGAACTCCGACGACACAGGCAGACATATTTATATACATGCTTGGTGCATATCAGCATATGGCCCTGATCAAAAATATATGTACTTTTTAGGACATGCCACGCCCTATTCTGCCAGCTATATACACTCACTCCTTTGCATTTATTTATAATATAAAATTGGACGGAGTCTATGACTCAATGGCTAGATTGTAATTTCCACTAACTATATGATATTATGTTTTAAGCCATAAACTAATTCGTATAACATATGTTATACTATTAAGTACTTACCCCACATTTCGATGGCTAGCAACCAAGAGCTCAAAGTCTGGACCAAAAGACTGAATTGCGTCTACAAGCAGCAGACCATGGACAGACATTGTTATTGTGGTTTCCTTTCCCGTTGTCACCAGACCGGCTCTAGCTCCAATAATTTGCAATTCGGCAATGCTCTTTTCTTTAGATTGCATCTCGATGATCAGTTGCCCAATTCCAAACTGAACAACCAAATGGCTGCCATCTGCATTATAGTATGGTTGACTAGTTTCATCTGTTGGTATTCGATTTTCGGTTTCATTTGTTGGTTTATTATTCTTTAGCCTGGGACTGTTGGTAATTGGATGAATTATAGTTAGAAAGTGTTTTATTTTGTTCTCATTGCCATGTATTAATATCATAGGGCACGTTCCGAACAAAGTGAGAGACGGATATTCCGGGTCCGATGTGAAGACAATACGCTGTTCCACTGTTAGCGTGATGTTGAATTTATCAATTAAATGAAAGTTAGAAGAAGTCTTCAAGCTCGCTTGCCATCTCTCCTGGTATTTGCATACTAATACTTGCAAATTGGTAAAATTTATAGTATATGTATTATAGATTTTACTATGCAATGCCGATTCCAGTTGAGTGTTCTTGTTCAATAAGTCCTTGAACATATTTTCATTTATCGTTGGCGATTCCGAACCGCTTTTCTCTGAACCAGGTGGAGTTGAGCAGGGAGTCAAATAGGTCTCATCATCATCATCTTCATCGATTTCGCCATTCTCATCTGTTGGACAAGTATCCTCTGCTTTCGATATAAATGTTGATGCTTTCTTCTGAAAGTCCGATTTGATTAATTGGAGTTTGCCAAAATCCATTAAAACCATCAGCGAATTTTCGATTTTGTAATTTTCCAAAAATATTATTCGTGGTGCAAATACTTCAATTTCAAAAGTCCAAATCTTTCTATTCGCCTGAAAAAAAATGAAAAAAATTCTCTGATATAATATAACTAAAATTATTATAATACAAGCCCTTACCTCATTTCCTAGAAACATTTGATTCCAAGAGCTTAGAAACTTTCGCTCTTTTTCACTACTATATTTATCTCTAGTTAAATACTGCACTTTATTGGAAGGGGTAAAGAAATTTAAAAACCAATCAACGGCATCTTGATTGTATATTAAATCTAAACTTTTTGATTTAATTATAAGACGGTATTGTAGCTGATCATCATTTTCATATTGCAATTGAAATAATGGATCTTGTTTGTTTGTGGAATTAACCAATTGCTTTATGTCCGGCGAATTTATTGCTGTCGATCGATCAGTCTGAGGTTTAATTAAGTAACAATGCTTTGAGTCCTTGTTGGTTTTATCTAATAAATAAACTTCTCCCAATGATATGCCAACCACATATGAAGTAAATAAGGGATTCAACTGTAGAAAAGATGACAAATTATTAAATTGCATTTCAATTGATTTGCTATCATCGCTCTTTGTCGATTCTTCGGTTTGTAAGATAATGAAACCCTTCAGGAGCTCAATAGTAAAATATCCAAATATTGTATCACATTTCATGTGAGATTGACTCTGTAGTGAGTGCTCCAGTGCAACCAAAATATCATCTTCTAAATTTTGTAATGATTCATCCTGCTCTGCAGAGGCTGTCGAATTGTTTCCATACCAGCCCATCCAGTTGGGAAACCAATGAAATAGCATTCCCCTGCCTTTGACTTGGTCCGACTTAATTGAAATGCCTTTTGAGTACACTTTATCAAAGCATATTCTACGCATTATGATTAGATCTGCGACTTTTCTATCACTCTCAATATACGCTTTAAATTCTTTGTCATCATTGGACAAGTTTTCGTTGGGATTCAATATAACTGCTTGACAAATCCTCATGTAACGCAAATTCTCTTTGAGCGTTAGAAACTTTTCATCTTTTGTTTTAAGTTCACGGCCATAACAAATGAGAACATATCTCCACCACATTCTTGGATTTTCCTTAATACTGTAGGTTGGTCTTTTCAAACGAAATTGACAAATTTCCTTTATCTGTTGAATTCCAGCCAATTTATCCTGTATTTCATCATGCTGAGCCTGAAGCGGAAATTAAGTTGCATTAATTATTGAACCTCAATTCGATTTAGCTTACCTTGCTTAGCACAATTATAACTTCAGGTACTAGAAGATCACAAGAAACTCGTGGTTTGTCTTTTGAGCGTATCACTTGGGGAGATTTTTCGCGCTTCCATCTGGCTATTGCACTAATGGGCTTGATTATGAACTCATGTGGGCGCAGTTGGCATGTTGGATTCATATTGGTTAGAAGCTCTTGATTTGTGAACTTCTGACATTTAATGTCATCGTGCAATGTGTCCCAATACAGGGATAGCTCTTTCAGCTCAACGACCTTAAAATTAATATCATTATTAACCGATTTATTGGAGCCCGTCGCCCAGTTGCAATCACAGCTTTGTGCAGTTAGAGAACCAATTTTGATGCCAGTCGCAATTTTGCTTTTGCCCACATCAACAACATCTTCGTATCGAAAGTGAACATCAAATATTTTAAGTTCAATATTATCAATGATATTTGTTGCCATATTCGTGCCATATTTGAGCCAATTATTATACGAAGAAAAGTAATATGATTCTATTTGCTTTCCCTTTTCAGAGCGCCATTTGGCCTCTGCAGTGTCTAACACAGATTGCTTATACTCCAGGTTAAGGAGTTTCTCCTTCACTTCATCCCAGTTCTCGAAGTCTTTTGGCGTGACGACGCAGAAGAGCCCTTCCACGGAAATACACCATGGCGAAGTACGAAACTGACGAACCGGCACTTGGAGCTTTATTTTACCTATGCTACCTGCCGAGACTTCTATGGGCAGGCCGAACGAGCGCAGCGCATCCTTTCGGATGGGAATGTTTTCGAGCTCGACTTCCCCTAGAGTTTATATGATGAAATAAGTATTTTATTTCGTAATAGTATTTGTATTATTTTGTACCTGATAGCAGTGCAACAGACAGTTGAGCAGAGTTCAAATTTTCTAAATACTTCCCGAGATAGGTATTTAAGACCCACGTAATCAAATCCCTTAACATTATTCTGTTCTTAGAACTTTAGAGGCGCATCCAATATTTAATATTTATATTGATTATACAGGTGTTCCGATATCAAAACAAACACAAAATTTAGTTTTGTAGACTTATAAGATACGAAAAAACATAACATCTGAGCACGATAACAAATGGTGGTGTTGTAAAGTGGTCTAAAACATAATGCTTTTAGTGTGCAAAATGTAACCAACATTTAATAAAATAATTTAAATAATTTAAAAATGATAAAGAACGTCATATTTGCAATACATTTTATATGTGCCACATATGTATTACAAGTGGTAAATAAGCTTTTCAAAAATAAATAATATCTTTTACTATTATTCCGATAATAATAAATTAGGCGCGCAATTTAAAACTATATAAATGGTATTAAAAAAATTAAAATGTGTGTATATAATTCTTATATATTTATCTGAGGCAAATATAATAAACACCACACTGAAAAGATTAATTAAAATATTGTGACACATAAATATTTTATAACATAGCAGCACTAGCCAAACAGCAGTAAATGATTTTATTGAATGGCAGCTGTTCGATTTGAGCCGTTCACAACGAATCACATTCACTTTCATAATACATCGATGCTAATAAGTTTGGTATCGATACTTATTCAACATCTGTGCTGCCTTTGCTCCTCCAGAACTTTTACATAATCTGAGCCCCCGTTTTGTGTGAAATTCGGTGTAAATATTGTTATAAGCGACTGCACATCGCATTGTAGGCAATCAGAAATTACTATATTTCATTTGTATTCCAGATTAAACAAAAGATGTCGTTCACACAAGTCGCACGTAGCTGCGGCCGATTTGCGGCTGCTCTGCACACAGTTCGCATTGCCAAAACCGTTGTACAGACACAGTCTAGGATGATGCACCGAATTGCCATGCCTGCTATTGGCAGTCAACTCACTCAAGTAAGCTCACAATAATTAGCTTAAGACATTTGTAAAAGGCGTTTAGGTTTTAAAAATTAATTAGTTGCGTCCCTAACCTCATTGTAAAAAACTCGACGGGGTATTGAAGTCATTTACGGGAAAAGTGTCTACAAAATTGCCGTACTTGGATTTGTCAAAGGAAGAAATAATATCTAGCAGTGCCTATCGTATATTCCAGCACCTATTTTCACATTCATATTTTTGTGATCAAACCCCTCTTGTGGATTTATTAACCGGCAATTCTGTAAGGTTGGAGCAAATTTTTAATATTACATTATTACAGAAACAGATGTTTACAATTCGCAACTACTCGGCGAGGAACACTCTTGAAGAAATTGAGCATCGTGTATTGAAAGTCGTATCAGCCTACGACAAAGTGACTGCCGATAAGGTAAAGTGATCTATACGAGAATCTACTAACTTGGTTTCTTTTGTTCTTTTCTTTTTGGGGCTGCGCACATTGCAGGACAGCAGATGTCGCTGGCAAACGCAATCATTGCGCAGTTATTCGGCGAAACCGCCATTGTCGCTGAAGCTTATCAACGAGCGTGTCTTGCTTGTGTTGAAGCTGTACGATAAGATCGATCCCAGCAAGGTAAAAGACCAAGCTCTTGGCCTAGGCGCATTTAATTCAATGATATAATTGCCTTTGCCAGTTGAATTAATCTATTGTGCCGTCCAAAGAAACGAACAAAGCTGCCATAATATTAAAACTATTTTCTTAATTGCAATTTATAATTCTACTATCATTGCAGCTCAATGTGAACTCTCACTTCATCAATGATCTGGGCTTGGACTCGTTGGATCACGTAGAGGTTATCATGGCCATGGAGGATGAGTTTGGCTTTGAGATTCCAGACTCGGATGCTGAGAAGCTTCTGAAACCTGCCGACATCATTAAATACGTCGCCGACAAGGAGGACGTATATGAATAGATGTAATGCGAAAACCTTAAAAGTTTACACATTAATTTTAAATGAAAGGCATCAAATTCAATTTGAAGAATATATAAAATTTAAATAAAAATCTACGTTAATTACATTTAAGTCGATGAACATGACAGCCAAAGGTCGCAGCGCGCCTATCAAACGATAACCGATAACATAAACAGCTGGCATCAAAACATTCAAAATGTCTGGATAATATTACATTACAATAAAATTACAGGAAAATAACACACATATTTAGGGAGTACAGAATGAGCTTATTTGCATAAGAGCGTAGTTTAGAACATCCACAAAAGTGTCCTGACGTCCAGTCGTGTCCATAGGATTGACCAGTTGTGTGAGGCTGTTGGCACGCAGATAATTCAATTCCATCATGTTCTCTGCAATTGTGGCAAGTTTGGTCTGCTCTTCAGCCGTAAAGGCATCTGGCGAATCTCGCTCGCAGGGCATCAGTTTCGCCAGCTGTTGAACAAACATTTCTAGTTGTGCGATTTTGGCTAACCATTTAGTTTGTTCCTTTTCCAGGGAAGCAGCTTCGTTGTATACTTGTCGTAACTTCTGTTGAAACTTCTTATAATCGCTGTACACTTTCGCAGCGCTCGGCTGCTCATCCAAGCGATTGCAGATAGGTGCTAGAGATACATTTGAACTGTTAATAGCAGTTTGGTCCAGTATGGTATCGTTCCCCTTGAGAATTGCGGAGTTGGTGCGTTGCAGATCACGCTTTTTCGGCAAACGCTGAAGATTAGTGGGATATGTGTCAAATACTTTGAACAGCTCTGCATATTCATCCATTGTGCCAAGTTCTTTGTTAGACAAAGCCGGTGCCATTTCGGCTTCCTCAGCTTCGACACTTTTAAAGAAATCATTTGTCTTTATAACCGATTTTGTGATGCACAGTTCTTTCAAATTGATAGGATGCTGCTGGACGTACTCATTACATTTCGCAGAAAACACACTAAAATTAAAGTTGTCGTCCATGTCTGTAAATTTTTACTTTTTCGTCTTTGCTTTCTAAAATATAAGCGCGCGTCAAAGGCTTAGGTGTGTTGCAAATGGATTGTGCTCGATTAATCGATATAGTATTTTCAGCTATCGCATGCCGCGAAGTTTAAAATGTTTATATATCAATTTAATATTATTTATCTTATATTTTAATTGAGGGAATAATTTATAAATTGGGAAGTATAGTTTCATCAAACTCTTTAATCTGGTTATTAAGAATTTAACCGTATTCGGACTGCACAGTCAGTGAGAATTGTCCTCTAGGTATGGTGTTAGCATAATACCAAATGCGTGTATCCACCAGTACAGCATCGCCTGGTTCCACGTAGAAGAAAAACGACTGGCATTGGTGGTCACATTCTGGCGCGGGAGACAAAAACCAACTTTTGTTGCCTTGTAGCTGTGCCTGCCACATTAGACGTGGAATATAGTCCAACTGTAAGAGATAGAGAAACGCTTACATAGCTTGTTCAGGACATAACCTCAGTTGTAATTACATGCATGACGGCGCCCTGCTCATAGCCCATCAATATGTAGTCCGTGCTTGGCATTTCGGCATCCACTGGCAGAAAGTGTGGTCGTGGATACAACTTACGCAGCTCCGCCAGCACCATCGGCTGACAAACGCTCCAACCCACGAACCAAGGCGACCCTTCGCTTAGATTTACGCGCTTTGGTGACATCCTGAAAACGTCGCGCAATGACTTGAGATCCGAATTGAAATGCTGGAACTGACATGCGGTGTCCAAAGAACCCGGTACGCTCTCATACAGCTCTTTAATAGATGTATAATTGAGACTTTGCTTTGCTGACCAATGAGCAATGGCTTTTTTCACAATTATTGGTCGAGAGGAGTATGCATAGCGAGCAAAGTCTTCGCGCGTCAGATTGGGTAAAATTAGAGGCGCCGCAACACCCTTGCAGAACTCACAATCACTGATTGGACGCGTTGCCTCCCAGACCAGATGATTGTTAGGCAAGAAGCAGCGCACGCCGAGTAGAAACGAAATGGTCTCATAGAAAATAGGTGTCGCTATCATTATGAAAAAAATAATCCCCAGAAGCCACAAGAAGTTTAGCCGGTTATGATTGGTGTTCATGTCACGCGCCATGCGATATGCTTCTTGCAAATCTGCTCTGGACACTAGGCCAGTGCGCAGAGCATTTAAATGCAGTTCGTCAAGTTTGTCCAGAAATTCATCTCCTAAGCGCTCACGCACTACTCGCATACGATCGCCAAGCGTCCCCATGGGACGGCTTGAAAACTAGAGTGGATAATTTAATATGTTTTTAATAGTTTACTTTATTAAATAAATCATAACTTACCAAAAACATGACAACAACAGCGACTTGTTTTTATTTGTTTTCCAACCAGCTGTTTGGCAGTTATCGATTGGTGGCACTCGCTTTATTTCAGTGATGTACATATTTAGTATTTAATAGTTGACACATAATTTCATCTCTAGATCGAATATTATTCAACAGCTATCGAGTAATCGTCTATCAAGGCCCTTGTCGCATGGCAGTGAGTTTGCCAATCACTTGCTGCATTGCTCTTTGCTCGGACGTAGTATCGTCCAGCATAAAACCTTAACTTTAGGTTCATTGGTTGGATTTTAAACCGTCTAGTACAAAGTCTACATGACAGAAAGACAAGAATGTGTGTTTAATACTCAGTGAATTAAAGTTTTCATTCATCGTTCATCGCTGCTACTGTGCAAAAGTTGTGCTTGTCCTCGCCACAGACACTTTCACTAAACCACCTCCACACACGTCTGTCTAATAATAACAATTGTGCAATAATAACAGAAACTTAAGATATGTCTACGCAGGACAAGGAAAAGGTCATTCGTGTTGGTTCACGAAAAAGTGAGGTAAAGAATATGTATACAAGTCAAAGTCAATATGTGTGTGTGAGTGTGCTGAAATATGTGCATTCGATTTGCTAAACTTTCATTTAAATTTCAATCATGTCGTATACGCTCATCCGTCTATTGCTTGCACCCTCCCTCTCTATCTCTCTCTCTCTCTCTTCCGCTACAACTCGCTTCACACATATTTATGCAAGAGCAAGACTTGTTGCTCGCCCAATAACAAGAAAATACCGCTGCTGCTGCTTGTTGTTGCTGACTGGGACTGTGTGTTTTTTGGTTAGTGTTATACAACAGCAGCTCAGATTCGTGCGGCTCTCACGCATTGCTTAAATTTGTTGCTGGTGGGGCTACTCATGGTGCTGCTGCTACTATTGATGTTGCTGTTGTTGTTGCTGTTGCTCTCATTAAGCTGAAGCAATAGTAATGTCTAACTGCCCGCACTCGCCTGTCGTTTGATTTGTGAGGTTTTGTATCTTTTTATTACTCTGACCATATTTTGCTGGCCATTTGAGTCGTGCTTGACGCGGATTGGCTTGACTTGGGTCTTAGCCTGCCGTTCAGCCATATCAAGGCCACTCACTTATATTTTAAATATCGTTGCTAATTAAAATTCGAATTGCCAATTGGCAACAACAACAAATCTAACAGCAGCTGCGACCGCGAGTCTTATTTGAACCCACCATTAATTATACTCAATTGCTCGCTCTCACTCTCTCTCCCTCTCCTACTTCCTTTCTCCAATTACAGTTCATTTACATTTAGTATTTGCATATGCAATTAACAGCATTTACTTATGCTTGTCTCTCTCTCTCTTCTTCTTTATTCCCTTCTCTCCTACAGCTAGCACTCATTCAGACTAAGCATGTCGTCGGCAGACTGCAGAAACTCTATCCGAAGCAAAAGTTCGAGATACGTAAGTGAAAGTTTCCAATTGGAAATGCATCATATTTTTGTTTACACAAGTATTTATGATTCTTGCAAACGTGCGTTACTATTAATATTTTATTATGTTTCACCATGACTCATGAATTCTCTGCGGCCTAACTCAATTGTCTTATCTATTCAGCAGTACTCGCGTTAAATTTAATCAGTTTATGAACTGAGAGTCATTGTTGCCACTGCAGTTTTATAGAATGCGAGATATTTAGAGAGGCGCGTTCGATTTGCTTAATTTTGTATTCACATTATCTTTTAAATTTTGGTTGCGTCTCATTCGCGTGCCTTTTGCCAAAATTTCGCTCAATGTCAATGTCTTTCTTTCTTTTACTTTTTGCTTTTGTTCCGCTCTTTTGCTAAATAACTTTAACGACTGTTGTTTATAGATTAAAAGCACACTTAACTAGATTATCGCATTTTGACAAACGTGCTGCTGACATAATATAAGCATCTATTGAAATCTACTTATTATTATAAATATATATATTGTTATCAGGTCTTGATAATAAATTCAAATAGCTTTAACTTTTTTCCTATATGTACTTCATTTCTATTAAAATAAATATTTACACAGAGTACTGGCTAAAATCGACTGTAATATGTTTATTTATGGATATTAAATTCATTTTTCAGGGTGTACTTCTATAACAAATAATAAATAATTGAGGCCAGTTCTCGTTATTTCGCACACCATTTAATCATTAAATTTGAGTTAATGTTAAGAGCCTTGAGCAGCACGCGACATCCCGTTTAGATATTTAATATTTACATCCAACAGCTGGAGTTCGTAAAGTGCAATCAAATAGCGTCCATTCGTAGGCAAATTCAATGTCTGATAAGCTCCAGAATTTGTGGCATTGCGTGCTGATAAAAGAGTACTTGCTATCGTGTTGTATTTTCTGATTAAATGGGGGGAACTGAACTCAGTTCGTTTGCGTGTCACGCCTGATTGAACGGGGCCACTCTGATTATATAAGAATGATATCAGCTGGAATGTCAGGGAACACCTATAAAGTAGATCGAAGCGGTAATAAAAAGGAAACAACTCATTTGCATCTGTTGTTGATTTTGCAGATACGATGTCTACATTTGGAGATCGTGTGTTGAACGTTTCGCTGCCGAAGATTGGGGAGAAGAGCCTATTCACCCGGGATCTGGAAGATGCACTACGAAATGGCGGCGTCGATTTTGTCGTCCATTCGCTGAAGGATCTGCCCACAGCGCTGCCAACGGGCATGGCTGTGGGCGCGGTGCTGGAACGTGAGGATGCTCGGGATGCGTTGGTGCTGCGCGAGCATCTTAAGGGTCACACCATTGCATCGCTGCCCAAAGGCAGTGTTATTGGTAAACTAAGCATGCATATAGCTAAAAGCTTTCGACTGACTCATCTTTCATCAACAGGCACATCTTCGCTGCGTCGCACTGCACAGATTCGACGCCAGTATCCACATTTGATTGTGTGCGATATTCGCGGCAATTTGAATACGCGTTTGGCCAAGCTGGATGCCAAGGACTCCAAGTTTTCGGGCATTATACTGGCACAGGCGGGTCTCGTGCGCATGGGCTGGATGAACCGCATCAGCCAGGTGCTAGAGCCCACGGACCTGCTCTATGCCGTCGGCCAGGGCGCTCTGGCCGTCGAGTGTCGGGCCAACGATGCTCATGTGCTGGGCATGCTTCAGCGGCTCATGTGCTTGAATACCACATGCCGTATTTTGGCCGAGCGCAGCTTCCTGAAAACTTTGGGCGGCGGCTGCTCAGCTCCAGTTGCTGTCTGGAGCAAACTGAAAGGCGAGCCAAGCAACATTAGCAATGGCAATCGACAGCAGCAGCAGCAGTTGAAGCAGGATGAGGAAGTGGGCTTGTCGCTTACAGGCGCCGTGTGGAGTCTGGATGGTGCTATTGAGATACGCGAGCACTTGGATTGTGCCTTAAATGAATCGGAAACAGATGTGAATCGTCGTAAGCGTGCCGGCGGCAATGACCAACAGCAGCAGCAGGCCCAGGAAGTGGCAAACAATAATGACAGCAACAGCTGCGACTCCCCGCCAGCTAATAAGCGTGCAAGGAATGGCAACAACACGCTTAGCAATGGAAATGAGAATGGAAATGGCAATGGGTCTGGCTCGGGATCCGATTCCAGCACGAATAGCCCACGTCAACAGGGCAGTCCACCGGTCATATGTGAGGATGCCTCTGTTACAGGCTACACGATGGAGGAGCTGCTCGAGCGTCATATCGACCTGGCACGTAAGTGCCCCGTTGTTGGTCACGACAATAACAATGCATTGGGTGCTGGCGGGGATGCAGGTGGTGGCGGTGGCGATGCTGACACCAGCAATGCTAACTCATCGGTTCACTGCCCGCTGCAGATGAACGTTGGCCAGGATTTCATGGGCGAGTGTCCGTTTGTTGACAACGAGACAAAGATTTCGTTCGCCAGTGCGGGGAAGTGTCCGGTCACCCACATTGCCGCGCTGCCTGCGCAACCGCCCAGCAGTGGAGACGAGCCGGACAATATATCGACGGCGCCGACACCGGCGTTAGCAACAACACCAACGTCTTCCAAATGTCCTTTCTCTGCCATGCACCAAGGCAGTGGCCTTGAAGTCAGCCAAGAGAAAACGGGTCACGCCAAATGTCCGTTCCTACAGAAGACGGTGCAAATGTTCGACTATGCCGATGAGCAGCAGCCACAGCCGCAGCAGCTCAAGCTGCCCGTGCTCATTGAAGATGTGGACAACTTGTTTTGTGGTCTCTATCAGCATGCATGCCACAGCAGGGACATCTACGAGAAGGCCAATTGGCTTGGCCAAACTCTGGCCGAGCGGCTCATCAAGAAGGGCGCACTCGATGTTATGAAGGTGGCCCAAGCTGAGATTCATAGCAAGGTGGGATCCTGATCGTGAAACAAAGCAGTCACCGGCACAGGCAACCTCTGCATCCGCATCATCGCATCATCATAATCCATTCAAGAGTACACATTAAGTAGAAAAGTTGAACTAGTAAATTGTTTTTATTATTTGTTGAGTTACGCGCGGGATCTGCGTAAATCATTTTTGTTGGGGGTTTGTCTTAAGGCTACTCATTAAAACATATAGCAACGCATGTAGAAAACAAAAAAATATATACATTTAATATATATGTACATATATGGAACGTGCTCTGCTATACAAACTGCTCTCAAATTATAGTTGGTTTTCCTTCTTGTAAACTACATTTGCGCTTATTGTTATATGAAAGTCGGAACAATATATATCTAAAAAAAAAAACTAAAAATATATTTCCTTAATTAAATGTTTCCATTTACTTGATAGTTGTGTTGGGTCATTTAAGGTTTTGTACTCATTACAAATGGTTTCATTTTCCTTAAAAAGAAATTACAAAATAAAATATTCAGTCATTGGGGCATCTCTAAGGCCAGCTGAATTGATGTGATAAGATCTGAAAAAGCAAAGCTTCGCGTTGAGATCGAACATTCTTCAGACAACGACCGCAATATTGCTTACCTTAATTATTTGAAACCCTTGTGTTTCTTATTCAAGTGGGAGCTCAAGAAATTTGCCGCAGCGAAAACCTTTTCACAGTTCTTGAAGCCGCATGGCAGACCATCGACTGCATTGCAGAAGGAGAAATGTTTGACGTACTCCAAGTTGTCGGCGTAGTCCACCTTGCAATTGGGACAAGTCAGTTGTACGGTATGCTTCTTACGCATATGCGAATCGAGACGCTTGCGGGAGCCAACGACCTTGCTGCAGACGTTGCAGCTCAGCTCCGATTCCAGAGAGTCGAGTTTAATGCGCTTGTGCGGCTTGACATTGGGATTGATCTCATCGAGCAGATCAATGACATCTCCCGCCTTCAATTTGCCCGCCTTAGAATTATTCAGCGACTTCAGCTCTGCAGTGAGGGACACTTGAGACTCGTCGGCCGTATCCGCCTGTGATGATTCCTCTTCTCGCTGTTTACGCTTGCTCGATTTCTTTGGTGACCCATTCATGCTCTCTGATAAGTTTATATCTTCTACTTCTTTTTGGGATTTGAATTTCTTAGTCTGCATGCCGTTCTCTATAGCTTGTGATGAATCTAGCGAATCAATATCTTTTATGGCCTTACTCTTTTTAGTGATCTGAGTCGAGTCGACGCTGTTTTGCTGGGTGAGCGTGGCAGGGATTTGCTCGCCCTTTGATTTTGATTTATTCATGTTATCCGATTGAATGGACTCAGTTCTGGGTTTCTTTTTGATAGGCGACTCCAACAGCGACTCAAAGGATTGCTTGAGCATTTGTGTTGGTTTCTTAGCCTTCTTTGACTTGTCTGCGACAATTGCACTATCCTCGTTTGATTTGCTCTCTTTTGGCATTGGTAGATCCTCGATAAGTTCGTCAAGGACTTCAACGATGGCTTTGTCAATAAGGAAGTCGGATTTTTCTGCTTCTTTTTCCGGATTTTTAGCTGGCGATTTCAACATTATCTGGACAGCTGACTCATTCCCTTCAATCAACTCCGCTGCTACAGTCTTGCGCCTGGCTGCAATTTTTACTGGCAATTGTGGGTAGCCGGTTTTCACAGTTTTAGCTGGGCTGCGTTCGACTGACACAGTTTTGCGTCGAATCTTAATTTTAGCCGGCGATTCTTTTTTGATAGCCCCTTCCCCATTACCGGTGATATGTTTGACTTTAAAGTGGTGATCCAATGTTTTCTTGTACATAAAGTAACTGTTGCACACGTCGCATTTGAATACCTTGGGACGGTCGACGTTGTGGACAGTCTTTAAATGTTCCTGCAACGACTTGACTTCATCCAGTTCAAGTTGGCATAATTCGCACTGATACTTTTTGGATTGTATCTCTGGCTGAGCCGGATGCCCGGCGGGTTTTGGTGTCGACGAGTTGGTGTCTGTGACGGCAAAAGTAGATTCATCATTTGCGACAGCTTCTAGCGGCTTTTGCTTTGGCTTTAGGGCAGTTAAGACTGCCAGCTGTGGATCGGGAGCAATTTGTTTCTCATCTTTCTCCTCGGTAATCCCATGTGTCAACAAATGCGCCTTTAGGGATTTCAGTACACCAAAACTTTTGGCACATTTCAAGCAGTTGTAAATGCGGGGACGCTTTTGGCCATGCAATTCCTTTAAATGTCGTTTCATTGGGATAGGATTTGGGGAAGTGAAGTCGCACAGTTTGCACTCGAAGCCAATAGCGATGTTCTTAAAATCTACCTTTTCGATGCCACCTTCTTCCTCTTCTCCATCCTCTTCCTCAGAGTCGGTGACAGTATCGTCGTTTTTACCGAACAGCTGATTGAATTCCTTGTTCTTTTTGGGCACATCCTTGGTCGTTGTTATCTTAATTGAATTCTGCAGACTCTTCTCGAGGTCGTCTTGTTGTTTCTTAGGAGTAGATGGCACTGCTGTTATTGGTGTGCTTGTCTGTGGCAACTTTGCCTTAGCCGGCAGAGTCTTTGGACTCTGCTGTACCCTTGTGGGCGTGCCATTAATGTTTGTAATGATTTTCTTATCTTTTTTGCTGGGTGTCGCTGATGTTGGCTGTTTAGCTGATACTTTAGGACTGTCAACGATTGACAAACGTCTGGTCGGCTCTGTATCGCCCTCATCATCAGGGACTAGAACAGTCTCAATTTGCTGCTGTTTCTGCTTCTTGGCAACTGGCAACAATTTGGAAACCATTTCAACGGCTTTTGCGATAGCGCCGGTTGTGGCATGCAAAGTGGAAGCACATAGACTGCATAACTTAACTGGTGTTGCGACTGGTATCTGAAATATTACAAATGCATATTTATTTATGTACACTTGTATATGTACTATATGGAAATCAATTCATGTCTTAGACTGTACTTACGGTCAACTGGGTGACACTTTGTAGAATGTCAGCGATTTTGCAGCCAGCAAATTGTTTTCTGGCCGTGTAAATCTGATTTGCATCCTTCTCGATCTGGCAATAGTCACAAAGGATTAGCTCCTTTTTCGAATAGCCGCTCATTTTGTCCTATTTTTAAAATGCTTAAAATCCGAGTAGCAGCACGTTGTTTCTAGCAATATAATTTGAAATGTCTGGTTACACTGTTAAGCAAAAACGTATGTTAATACAAAACGAGGGCTGCACACTCGATATACTCGTCTATCATCGATAAAATTACAACTATCGATATTTCTTGTTTTGCTGGTTTTAAATATAACGATCACTCACATTCAACTGTCTACATTTGTTAGCTTATCGCATTGAGCTGCCCCTGATTTGCGTCTACTTGAAATTAACGCACCCCGAGGCAGTTGGATTTTGTTACCATTTCAATGCCCAAACGTGCCAGTAAATGTAGAAGCTTATCTCTCTGGGCCAGCTGTGAGTGATTGAGCACTCGTTAAGCCTAATTGTCGCCACATTTGGCATTTGGCACGAGAGTCGTTGGACTTTTCGAGGTAGTTCCTCGGTCAACATTTGCATTTTTTTGGCATGGAATTCAGTATCCGATTCCGCTTGACAGTAATTACGTCCGAACGGCTCAAGTTCGCACAGCAAAATGTGTTTGATTTTAATGAAGGTCATACGACAATGGTCGGTACCTAACTAATACCTCAGCGCAATCATTTGTTGATTGATTTCTCGCGACGCGAATTCAATAAGCAAGCTTTTTACAGTAGCTATTTGCCCTGTCTTCCAAACATGGCACATTCGCTATATCAAGTGCTTCACTGGGAACTTAAAGACTTTTTGCCAAATATTGTGTTTGCCCGAACAATTGGCCATTGAAGCTACATAATTTCATGTACTTATTCCGCATAATCGCTGTAAGGAATTTCATTTTTGCATTTAGTTTCCCATCGGTCATTATTTGCTATGTGCTTGAACTCGTTGACGCAACTTAAAAGTTCAATTAAGAAGCGAATTCGAATTCGAGCTTGAATATTATAAATCAACTGGTGGGTGGCGGATTGCGAGAAAGGTGGACTCCGCACTTAATTAACTGAATCATTTTAATTACTTTGGTGTAATTGTATATTCACTCGTTTAATGCCCTGCTTGGTCGGCTGTGCCTTATAAGTAAACTTGATTTACTTAACTCGATCAGAGCCGACTTGACCTCCAGCCCTGGCCAGCTGTGCCTTTTGCCTACTATTTCTCTTGTTTTTCTTCTTCTTCAACTACTATTAGTGCTTCTGCTACTACTATGACTGCTTCTTCAGCTGCTTTGTCGAGCGGTTGGCATTGTGTAAAGCAGAATATACTCTCAATAGAAACCGAAACGAAGTTTCTCTAGCTGTGAAATCTGCCAAGCGGCAGCTACAGCAACAGCAACGGCACCGGCGGCCCAAGGCCAAGCAAATTACAACAGCGGCTGGCTATGGCGGTCGTCCGGCTATGATGGCTAAAGCTTTTGTGCCGTAATTGAGTTCATTATCATAATAACCCATTGACCAACTTGTCAACCCAACAATATTGTTGTAAGAAACGCCACAAGCGTTCTACCTTCCAGTGGGTGTTCACTCCAAAGAACTCTTTAAGCCATAAGCAGGCTTTATTAACATTTAGCCAATTTACATATTATAAAAAAACCTCACTATAAGTTTGTATATATAGTATATGATTAATTATTTAGTTAGTATATACATTATTAATTTGTTCTTATTTTTAGTGCTTTTTTATGCATACAATATATTTAGTATAGATTTATTATGTAAATATTCTACAGTCTATCAGGTTTAGTATATTATATAATATATATATATATATATATAGTATATTTTGGTATATATTTTCCCTGTAGGGTTACTAACTTTTGTCTATATTCAGTACTATATTTACTGTTTATTATACTTATATTTAGTATTATATTTTATATTTATGCCTTATTCATTCCGCGTTTATTTATTGGTTATTCAGTATATAATTAATACATTTTCCATAAATATTTCAAATACTCAATTGCCCCAAATGCAAAAAGAGCTTGCCTTAATTCGCATCAAGGTAATCGATTTTGTCACCTTTGATTAATTGTCCGGCATCGAGTGAGGCATTAACTGCAGCGTTTACGTAATAAATTTAATTAATACACTTAAGCATTTACAGAATTAATGGATTGTCGTTAGGCATAAACAACAGCAGCAGCAACACAAATCGTGTGCACACTTGACCCAAACATTGGCTTGTCCATGTTAAAGGCTATCCAAGTCGCATTCTAAACGGAGCTAAGCTTTTGTAATTTGAGTTCCAGCCATATTTTCAGTGCTATATTTTTTGTTTTTATTATTGTTTTATTTTTGCGACTTCCCACAGTCGCGGAAGTTGAGCCAAACTTAAAGTTCAGCTAATTCGTAGCCATTATTTCTTTACATTTATAAATAGAAGTCTTAAATCGGTGTGGAGAATTACTTTAAAAATAGCAACATCTAAACCGCAGAGGTCTCTATATTTGATTTCTAAAAATAAAAATAAGCTAATGAACAATATGATGAACAACAACAAGAAGAAGAAGAAGCAGAAGACGCACAACTGACGGACAAATAAAGATAATGAAATTGAATGTTTATTTTGCTAATAAATGTGTGCATTAAATTTAATTGAACAACTTTAAGCTTGTAATCAAGCATTCGCTAAGCAAAATCAATTTAATTACTCCACTAACTGCCATTCCCTGGGGCATGTACGCAAAAAAAAAATGTAAATAGAAAAAACCCAGTGATCTGTTTTTATATTTATGCGGAAGTTAAAGACCAAAATATATTTGTATCAAATTGACTGTGTAATGCTATTTAATTATCCAGTATTATCTATATTTAAGAAGAAATCCAACAAAAGGCCTTTTGCCCACTTATGCTCGACAATCCCACTTCAGTAACAATAGCTAGAGACCGAGCAGAACCAATAGCAAATACACCTGATGCGGTGTCGATGCCACTGACAATATCATTAACAACAAAGAATACAACACCGATGACAACAGCAACAACAACAAGAAGAACAGCATCAAGAATTATGACAATAACATTATGAAACTTGCCAGCATCATTTTGCAGCGATTTATTAGTAGAAGTGCTCCAGTCGAGCGTGTACGACTGACAGATACCCTGAGCTCATTAGAAGCATAAATAGAAACGTTATTCAGCATTCATTACCCCTCATTCATCATTCTTCATTATTCTTTCCATATTCTTGTTCATTCTGCATTCTTATTCATCATCATCAGAGATGCAGTCATATGGACACGACTTTATCGATCGATTGAGATCTTTATTCTGCTCAATGCCTATTTATTCCATGACACTTAGCGCTCAATTACATTCACCCATTTTGTTCAGTGTATACAAAAATAAAATTTGCCCGCGTCATTTTGTAGCGATTTATTATTAATAAAAACGCAGCCAGAAATAGAAAAGATTAGCGAAAATACATTAAAGAATAAATATATGTTTGATGTGTAAAATACATGGAACAAGCGGCAGTAGATTGGTCGAGAATAGCTGACTAACAGATGACCTGTATCCATGGTAACTCCATGCCTCAAGTAGTCGATGTTTATCAGAGCAATGGATGGACAGCAATGCGGAACCAAAAATTATTTATGCACGTAGACAAAAAAAAAAAAGAAGGAGTATTAAAGCCAAGTTGATTCGAATGCTGCGCTAAAAAGACTTAAAGGTTTTACATAATAAATTATAGATGCTATGCAAGACAATTATAGCACGACGCATAAAATGTGTCGGATTATGGACGGCTTGTCAGCTTGTCAGGTTTCATTGTTTTGGAATGCCATAGAGCAAAGTTATCTCCACTAGAATATGAATATGAATATGAAGCGGAACATGAAGCTGCGATGTAAGTGGAACAGCTCCCGCACTTCCGGGTCAACTGCCTTTTTGGGATCGAGAGTGGCAAAGGCATCGCGGGTCGCGTGTGTGTGCCCCGATGCTGTGAAGCTGTGACGCTGGGAGGCCGAGATACCGAAATGCGATAAGCGTTCATTAGCTAATTGCTTTGTTTTGCCATGCGATGCGCACTGTGTGACAAATAATTTGTTTAGCTCATTCCGCACGCTTGCCAAAAATACGAAAAAAAAAGAGAAAAAAGTTGTGATTAATGATTGTTTGAATATTTTCGGCAGCAGGCCAAGCCAAACCAAGAGCCAAGCCAAGCTAAAGCTGGCAAAGACCAAATGCGCATTGTCGAATTAGCCTTAATTATTTGACGGCATTCGCTGTCATCATTTCGTTTATGCAAAAATTGAAAAGAACTGAATGGCTCAAACTTCAAAACTCCAAATCGAAACCGGCAAATGGGGCGTTGTTGCTCCGGGCGTTCGTACTCTCCCAGCTTTGGCGGCATCATATGTATATGTATTTGGCGTTAAGGAAAGCCCGCTAATCTCTGGTTCCGCATTGCTGTCCATCAATGAATAATGAATAATGAATATATTCACTGATCTGGCTCAAAGCGGAACGGCGTGTGGCCAACTGCACAGGCATCCCCATAGGCAGGGGCAGCTCCACGGACCACCCATGAGCATAGGCAAAGACCGATTTGCTATGGTTTATACTATTTGCTGCTCGAACTCTATAGATCAAGGCTCCTTTTGTGATTCTCATGTGATGATATATTGGCTTTTCTTTACGATTATATTTTTAGCAATTATATTAATTACATTATATTATATTATGCATTATACATTATAAAGCGTAAAGCTGTCAGGATATACCGTACGCTGCTTTATAAATGCCCCTGATTATCAAAAAATTTCCGTTCACTGTAATTAGGGATATGAAGCAGCTTAACAAAGCTGTAAAGCACTGCCTTCCTTTGTGATTCTCATGAATTGACCCGCCACTTATGATTAGTAAAACCTCCCCAACAAACTCTAATTGTCTGTAATCAGTTTGCTAAGCGACTTACAGCCTTGGTTCTCAGAGATAAAACTATGAACTAGCCATAGATCATATGCTTTTACATTAGCTAACTAGACAGCGAATAGCCTTTTGTTGTTGTTGCTGTAGAACTATATCTGCTTTAATGCTCTCCGAATTTGTTACGCAAGGTGCCTCCAAATGGAAAAATATTAAGTATATGACTATGACAATGCCGATGTTGGGTTTCTATTAGCGTTTCGTTGTCGAAGTGTTTCAGAATTTCAAATGAGTTGTGGAACCTTCGGTGTGGGGCCTGGGTCTTGTTGCTAGAACTTGTAGCAATTTGTTATTAACTGAACAATAATTGTCAGCATAATGATAAACAGCAGCAGCAGCAGCAGCAACAACAACAACAACAGCAACAACAACAGCAACAATATCAGACACAATTACCCATATTTTTGCTTAATGTTTGCGCTGCTTTTGTTGTTGAGGCTACGTGCGCGAGGAAGTTCAATGCCAGCCAAGTTGAGTTAAGCTACAGGAAGCAGCGAGGCAAAGTTTTAGCCAAGTCAAGTCAAGCTTCAATATGGCGACCCTGGCCGCCTTATCAGTGCGCCTGGCCTGCTTATCACACATGTGAGCAACTGTATCAATGTCTCGGCCCGCGTCGAGTCGAGAATCGCATTTGTTTCAGCTACTGTTTGCATGTCGCTCATGTGTCGAATGCTTCTGTTAAATATCGCGTTAAAAAGCCTCATTAATTATAGAAACAAACTTTGCGACTCAGTTTCGACTTTGGCTTTCGGCGTGCGGCATTCGGCTTCGATTTCATTTGCGATATCTGCACACACTTTGATCATTAACATTGAAATTTATGAATGATCATTTGCAAATATCCAGTTTCAAATCGCTGAGCCGCTCAAATATCGTGCACGGAATTACAAATTCAATCACACACCCACGCAACACTCGCTTATATAACTAGCTTTTTGCATTGTAAATCGTTTTTTCCCCATTTTATTTCGCTCTAATGATTTAATTTTATTATCAAGAATCGAACTCTGTGAGCTGGCGAATTGGCAGCGACAGTTGAGCTTGGCTCAAATGTTTTGTAAGTTTTGGTTTATCGCAGAATTGGAAAATCATCAATCATAGGGTTTATGGGGCACATGATATTCTATAATACCTGATATGGTATATTAAAATACAAGAATTCGAATATTTTTCATTTATAACAGTTTTTCGTTTTTGATTAATACTGATCCTCAGTTTAGTTTCTGATTTGTTTTCTAATCATCTTTATGTTCTGTGTGATCTTATGGTCATCCATTACCTTCTATTGTTCCCATGATCTTCACTGATATTGTGTGATCCACAATATAATCCGCTATGATCTTCTATAATCTTCTATGACCTCTTTGTATTTTCTATGATCTACAATAATGATCTGTGGTCTTCCATGATCTATAGTCATTCAAGATTTTCTATTTTCAAAGATCTGCTACGATATTCAATGATTGTCTAAGATCTTCTATAGTCTTCTATGTGACTGTTCTATTCCATGATTCTATAAACTTCTACAGTCTTCTACAATCTGTGTGTTAACATATGCAAGTAATAAACGCACAGTCGCTCCCATCTATAGGGCATCTGTAAGTCGTTTGCAGAATATAAACTACCCAAAAAAAACCTCAATTATAATAAAACAATACGCGACTAGCTTCCGGTAATGCATCATTTATCGCACTTTAGCTAAAACAGACACGCATAACAAAAGACTTAGGCAACGAACTCGTCGCTCAGTTCTAGTCACAACATTAAACCAACATTGCTGACAATACGCTGACCTTTTTTATACGTTTTGTTTTAATTTTATTTTCTCGAGTCCAGCTCGCATGCATAAGCAAACAGTAGCTGAAATTTGAGCTCCAATTGGGTAGCCAAGCAGCTGCCATCGCTGCCACCGCTGCCCCTTCCACTGCTCTCGCCCTACTCTGACCCTGGTCACAAATTGGACGCATTGATAGCTTCGGCACGTATGGATAGATCGAAGCAAATTCAAATGGACTCAGCGAGAACTCGGAGTCGCTTCGATCTGCCACGTCATCGTTGAGAGGTGCGCGTCATCGTCAACGGAATGCAAGGTGAAAAGAATTCGTTTCGTTTGTTGGCTCTGCTCTTGTCCCTCGTCTAGGCTGTGTGGCTCGATCACGGCTCTCGAGCGACTGCACGTACATAGCTAAATTTAAATTAAATGAAAAATTGATGAGCGGCCGCCTAAGGGGCGTGCACTTGAAGGCGGCTGCCAGGCGGTAGACAGCAGGCAGCTGGCAGCAGTTACCTGACCGCAGTTACCTGCCTGAGCTAGCAGCGCTGCTGTCGAATTTTGAAGCTTGTCGGGTTTATTTGGCCATTAAACGCCTCGAGTGTCGTCCCACCGAATGACAGTTGACGATTGTCGTTGCCCGGCTTCAGCGGCTCATCAGTTTCACGCGCAATGTTGTAAACCGTAAAACAAAAGCTCAAACATTAAACGAAAAAAAAAAACAAATCAAAATTTAACTAAGTAAAAACCCTTTTTTATATAAGGCGCGGCTGCCAAACTCAAGTGCTTAAAACAAACTTGCAAAACTTCCAAATAAAATATAAACAAAAAGAAAACATTTCAAGTTTCAGTGAATTTTTTGTGGAACCAGCCAAGGTGCAAAGGCAAGTAAAACTCTACGGCAACATCTTCACTTTAAACACCCACAAGAATTGAATAATAACAATAACAATAACAATAATAAAACCTGGCCATAAACAACAAAACTCCATAAAACAGATAAAATTTCAAGCTTCTAGCGTTAATTAGTAGCAATTTATATGTGTGTGGAAACAAAAGAAAAAACTATTTATAATTTAATTATAGATGCCTTTGATGGCTTTTACACAAGAAAAATAATATGAAGCATACGCAGCGTGGTGCGAAATTCAAATAGTCAAACTGGATATCGAATGCGTTCATTGACCAACAACAACAAAACAGAAGCAAAACGAATTTTATACACACTACTATCAAGATGTTATAGATATTAATTTTTATAAATAATTTTCAAAAAATATTTTGCAGCTAGTCAGGTTTTTTTTTTAGCTGAGCGACTTTTGGCCTGGGGAATTTTTTTTTTATTTATTTCTTGGTTGAGTTGTTTTTTATTTTGATTATTTATTTGTTGGCGCCAGCTGCGTTTTTATATGCGAGATTTCCTCAGAATGCGCAAAAGAATTCCATAGAAGTAACAAAATAAAAAAAAGATAACCGAAAACAGAAAATAAACAAAAAACAACTCAAGCAAGAAAAACAACAACAACACAAAATATTTGCATTTTACTGAATCATCGCAGTCAATGTGAGAAGCTGACTTGGTAGCGGAGTAGAGGGAGGTGTTGGAGGCATTGTAGGGGGGGCAGCGCAGCTCCAGTTGTTGTCTGCACTTGTAATTGGAAATTTCAATCAAACGAGTCGAACTGCAGCTCAAGGTTGAGACGAGGAAAAGCTCAAATCTAAATGCAATTGATTGATATATAATTTGTGTATGCCTATGGGCACGGGGCGAGAGAGGGGAGCAGAGTAGGCGTAACTAAGTGTGTGTGTGTGTGTGACTATTAAATGCAGCCAGCTGTTCACATTTGCACAGCTCAATAAATATAAATCTCATTCGAAATGCGCACAGCTGTGCCCTAGACAAGCTAAGTACTCGCCAACCCCCCTCCACCCCTCCCTGGTAACTACAATTTAACATCAATTAGCACAAAAAGGGTAACTGATGAATATCATTCAAATGACAGCCGGCTGCAGCATGCATTCCGACTCCTGCATCCCCTGCCGCCTGCCTCACTTAATGAATTTCCATCCGTCGTCCGCCGTCATTTTGGAGCGTTCACATAAGATATATATTCTTTGCACACAAATATCTATATATGAGTGTATATATATATATATATTCTCTTAATGTTCGTATCATATACTATTTGTGTTCATTTGCTGGCTGTGGCAATCGTGTTTGGCTACAATCGTGTCTAATTTGTCGATTTGCTGTTGTTGTTGTTGTTGTTAGGGGCACATCTGTTGATGCTGATGCACTACATCGATAGAAACTGCCAACTGTCAGCTGAGCTAAGCTGAGCAGCATTGCACATTTGCATTCATAACTCAACAGATGCAAGACAACAGAAAAAGTGTAGAAAAAAAAATAGTAAAAAAAAAATGTACAACAAAATTGTTGCGTTGTCCAAATGACACATATTTTAATTTCGAATTAGTTACGACTCACACGACAAATACACTGAGCAACAAAAGTTGCGAAAATGTAGAAAGACAAAAAAATTAGAGAGGGAGTGAGAAATAGACCGAAAGAAAAATGGCTATAGAAAGGGAAAGAAAGTTGTTTAGGTAGAGAAAGAGAGAGAGAGCGAGATAGAAAAGGAGAGAGAGAGGGTGGAGAGAGAGAGAGAGAGAGAGAGAGAGAGAAAATGAGAGCGAGAGAAGAACAGAGAGGAAAAATGGAGAGCGAGAAGAGAAAGGAAGGTCAACGAAGAGAGAATAATAGAGGGAAATAGCCATTTTGAGGGAGAGAAAGAGATAGAGAGAATAAAAGGCAGATAGAGACTAATAGAGATAAAGAAAGTGCAAGGTCAATTAAAATATTTTACATGCATATGTATATATCAAAAGAAAGAGAAGGAGAATGAGCGATATTTATGTGATAGTATGCAGCTCATCTCATATAAGAGATAACGAATATGATATGTGATAGCTTTAGCAAGCAATTACACCCATCATTAAAAGCAATTTCATTGCCTGCAGGACAGTGTAAATTAGCCCAGTTAGCAACAGGTACGGCAGCAGCAACAGTTGGATCAGCAGCTGAAACACAAACAGCTGCAGTCCTAGTCTACACCTGTTCAAGCAGTTGTCTCCCTAACCAATTAACAACAGTCGAGTTCTCGATTCTCTTCAGTCGTATTGAATAATTAACACACACGTTGCCAACTAATTTCGAGGTGGAGCAGCTAGGGGGAGCTAGGGGAGACCTTTTGGCCGTGGCCCGCACGTAATTGCCATGATTTGCAGTATTTGCGGCGCAATCAACTAGGCGAATGGCCCTTTTCCCTAAAGCTGCATACGGATTGGCAATCTGTGTCTAATTGCTCTGAGCCCGGGGCAACAGTAACACCTGTAATCCAGTTGATTGACTTGCCCCTCTGATTGCCTGCCGACGACCAGATGTGCACAGAAATGGAAATGCAAATAAAAATGAAAATGAAAATGAGACTGAGCGTAGAACTAGTTGTAGAGCTTGGCTCAGTAATTGCGACAAGTCGAAATTGTCTGATGTTTATTTATAAGTCTGGCGAAATATGATTTGAGTGAGAGCTCTGATTGATGAAATGCAAAACTCAATACGGTATGGCATCGGCGTGGGAACTCAATTGAGATTTCAAATCGAGAATCGATTATGGCCTGGCAATTGGAATACTTGATGCAGATGTTAATGTTAATTGATGGCAGAGCCAGAGCCAGAGGCAGAGGCAGAGGCAAAGGCAGAGGCGCTTCAACGCTTCGTTGCACAATTGAAGACTAATTGAAACTAGGAAGCGGAATCGACGTCTAGAAGTGGAAGTGGATTACATTAGGTGCCATTAGCTAAACTGTCTAACAACATTTCTGTAATTAATCAACTGGCCGAACCCCGAGAGACACAGACAAAGACAAAATTCAGCGAGGGCAGCCCTCACACTTCCAGTTCCGCATTAAGTGCGTGTCCAGCCGACTGAGACTTGCACTCATCTTAACTGAACAAAATAACAATAACAAAAACAAACAAACAAACTCTATATCTACAGCCTGTCCCCTTCCCAGCCAGCTGATCGCGAAGGTCGCGAAAATATTAAGTATACGTATGAAGAATGCCATTAAGCGGGCAGTGAAGCTCTTTTTGTTAATGCTTCATAAAATTGAGCATTAGCTCAGCACTCCGACAAAGAGCAGGAACAACAAATTGAAAATTAATAACAAATGTTTAAGTGTTGGCAAAAATTAAAAATTATAAATTGAATTAAAAAAAAAAAAAAAAAACAGAAACAGAAACAGAAAACAGAAACGAATTCAAATGCCTGCAAATTGTAACATGGCCAAAAGACCATAAGAAAAAAAAAAAAAACAATATCGAATAAACAAATGATTGAAGCATTAATTAAGCATCGTGAAATTAGCAGAGATTAAGCGTGACAATGGGCAGCACGCAGCAGCCAGCAGCTGGGGGGAGTAGCCGTGGAGAGGGGGGCGGCCCAAACGTTTAACAATATCAATGTCGCATCGCTTATCGGTTATTGAACGCGCGCGTTTTATTGCAAATTGGAAATCGATTGGCGACGCTCGATCGCAGCGTTTAAATAATAACTTGATAAATAATATAATTAATAACACCATCATTTTTGGCATGCATGACTATTCGCATACCTGGCATGCAGCTGTGCGACTGTTGTAGTCGTAGTAGTAGTAGTAGTAGTAGTAGTAGAAGAAGGAAGAGGCCATACAGCTGGCCAGCGATACGCTTCAATTCTTTTTTTAGCCAGTAGCTGAAAACTGAATTATGGGCAACACACGCCGTTGGCCAGCCATAACAATTAAGTTTGTATAACAGGCATGCAAATTATTTACATTGATATGCATAAAATTGCCTTCAACTGTGGTTAGCATTTACGTCAAATTCGTGTTGTTTTCTTGTTTATGCCATTTTAATGAGCTGCCCTTCAAAAGTGGCTACTACTGCTATGGTTCGCAATAGCTCTGGGGCGAAGGAACGCCAAACTGATTTGAGGCGAGAGGCAATGAACGGATTGAAGGATGAACCAATCACAGTTTCATAGTTGTTTCAGATATAGATGCAACCAAACATGAGTATAACAGTATAGCAATATAACAGTATAACAGTATGACAGTATAACAGTTAATTAGTACAATAGTATAACAGTTTAAAAACAGATCAGCATTTCACTTTACTAGCATATTATTATTATATAACAATTTTAACAATATAAAAATTGTCAGCATTTGATAAATTGCAATAGCTGCTATTATATAACAGTTTTTTTGCCAGTTTAATAACAGTTCTAGAACTAACGGTGAATTGTATCAACGAATTGGTTGGCCTTTGACCAGCTTCTTACCCGTATAACAATCGCTGGAGTTGCCGTGCTCATTAGTCAATCAAAAGACTTAGGCAACGAACTTGAGCACCTTTGCTGATCTATGCAAATATCAGTTAGAGGCGTGACACCGTTAATCAGAATAAGTGTAATTAAAGCCACCATCATCAAACACACACACACACACACACATACACAAACACACAGCTGGTTACCGAGCTTAACCCAGTAAGTCAACGGCAAGGCCGCTGGCATTTCATGAAAAGCGAAAACGCAGCCGTGCCAGGGAATGGTAATCTTGTCCAGCTGCGCAGCTGTAATCCAAGCTGAGTGACATTAATGCGCCGCCGGCCAAAAGGAAAATATTATTTTTTGTAATTTAACGTTTACCGCACCGCTGGGCTCAAGGTTCTAACCCACAGCGAAGGGGTCTGGGTCTGGGCAGCCCGTTAGCCAAACGCTTCGCACTGCCTGGCATTGGTCACATGCCAAGCGCATTTGATGGCCATCAGCACGACGGTTGCTGCCACTGCTCCACTTAGAGGTGCAAATATTTTAGCAAATAATTTGAAGTCGCATGCAAAAATTAGCAACTGCGCGAGCAGAAGGAAGACGAACTAAGAAGCGGCTTAAAGACTCGAATCGGCTTAAACCAAATATTTAATAAAGCCAAACGCACAAGTGGCCAAGTAGATCGGGAAAATGCGCTGCGTCATCTACAAACAAAACAAAACTGACCATCAACAACAATAACACAACAACAACCACAATAACAGCAGTAAATTTGAGTTGCGATGATAAACAACATTTCGGCTAAGGGGCAGCATCGAGGCAGCCACCTCTGAGATTTCCCAAACAGCATTATCCGATTGTAGCTTCTCGGCTAATATTATGCAATGCGCGCCATGAGATATCCGAAACGTATTGTTTGTATTTGCCAAATATGCGAAATGGGCAGTTGAGCTTCGTTGAATTGGGTTAGCAGCAGGTGTAGTACATGGCAATTCGTGGTATATGTAATGGAATAACTCTCTGATTCAGACATTTATAGGATTAAATACAGGCATACATAGAATGCAGACATTAATGAAATATGTAATAATAATTATGTATATTATATAAATTTAAATTATATATGTCAATTATATAAATTTATATTTTCACTTTTACTTCTAATATTAGTCTTCTATTTTCCATGTTAAATGATTTCATATTAATTAAAATGCTGAATTTAAATAACGCTATATATAATATTTTCACTGTGAATAAATATTAGATTAAAAATATATTTTAAACACACATATATGGATTTCTTTAAGCTTCAGAGGAAATCTAAAAAGTCATTTAAAAACGTTAAATATTTGTAATACTTTGTTTCATATCTATATATTATATTCATATCTAAATTTCCTAATTAAAGCCCATATTTCATCAATATTCACATCTAATATCTTACACAATTCAAATTGAAATTTATCTTAATTAAAGCCTAAATAACCATTCTTTGTCTTCATTAGCGCCATCTATTATCAGTTATTACACGCATTTTTCTGGCCTAAACAAATAGTTCAAGTTCGTTGCCAGAGTCTTTTGTTAGCAATTCACGCCTTTAAGGCAGCCACTCACGCTGCGCATGGCAAGCACTTTCAACTGGGTCGTTGACTTTACGGTCTGGGAAATGTGTCAAGGTCAGCCCTGCCCCAGACAGCAAGAAAGAAAGAGAAAGAGAGAGAGAGAGAGAGTGAGAGTGTGTGCTGTATGTAGCCTACGTGCTCAACGTCAGCTGATAATTTCACAATGTGACTCACTGAAATGCTCATCTCTTCTGCATTCAATTGGGGTAGATCTCTGACACTTAAAAATGCATTGCACAATTGCGTTTGGATCAAACGAAGCCGAAAAGCGAGAAGAGCGAGAAGAGAAACGGAAACTAACGCAAATGACCTTGGTCCGTGGCTTTTGTTCTGCTGTTGAAGACTGTGAAATCGGCTGCAGGCAGCTAAGGTTGCTGCTGCTGCTGCTTCGGCTGCGGCTGCTAGGCCTCCACAAGCAACGTGCCGGCTGGCACAACTAACCAGCCGAGCACCCACAAACCACCCACCCAGCAATTGGAGCCACTTAGACTTGCCCACTTGCGGGCGTTCAAAATTCGCTACGTTCGTTGGTTGCTTTTTGGCATTAACACAAAGTTCACAGCTGAAGTTGTCAGAGTGTGTGTGCGTGTGTGTGTGTAGGTTTACACTAGTGCCAGAGCAACAGCCACTACCACAACCACAAACACAAGCACAGACAAAGCCAACCACAACAACAATGCGCGGTAATGTTTAATGCTTTTTAATACTTGAGCTGTCGGGCGGCTGGCGTCTCAGTTAGTCTCAGCACAGCCGCAACGGAGTGTGCACGCGCAGCAGCACCAGCAGCAGCAGCAGCCAGTCAACCAACCAGCCAGTCAGTCAGTCATTCATTCAGTCAGTCACTCAGTCAGTCAGTCAGCCAGCCGCAATCAGTTGGCCAGTGAGAAAACGCATGAGCAAAAGTAAATTTTTCGAAAAATCCCCAACAAGTTTATCCATCCGGTGGGGAATGCGAAAAGATTTGCTCAAGTTGCTTGCGGCGGCTCAAAGTGTTGCCCCAAATTGTTGCAAGTGCATCAATACGAATCTGTAACGGTAACACAAGCACAAGTGGCGGCCAAGTCAAAGCTGTATTGCAGCCAGTTGATTTCGCAAAAATATAAAAAAGGCAAAAATAAAGTCTAACAACAATTTACTGCAAATTTTAGTGCGAAAAAAATAAAAAGAAATAAAGAAACATCAATAAAAACCGAAAATCAAACTACGAACAAAATAAAGTAACGACAAGTGACACAAATAAACGATAACAACAACAACAATAACAATTCGTGTTTGCCCTTCAAATAAAAATTACAACTAAAAAAACCCAACAAAATTTAAAAATAAAACTTACAAAAAGTTTTAAATAAACACAAACACGCCCAGAGTAAAAGCCGAAAAAAGGTGTAAAGACTCCAAAAGTGTTCAATAAGTGACTTCCCGACCTATCCAACTATATATAACTACACACGTCTATATACCTGTATATATATATATATATACATAAATTTGTCAACGATGGATGCGCCTGCAAAACAGGTAAATCGAAAAACAAAAACAAAAACAAATATTCCAAAATAAATTTGGCAAAAAAAATGGCTTTTTGTAGTATTGTATGACAAGTTAACTAGGCTAAGTAACAACAGCAGCAACAACAACAACAACAACGCCATTTACAGCTGCGTGACAAGTTGTACACATTGTTGTGTAGTGGGCCGAGGCGCAAGAAACTTGTTTACAATTTGTTTGTTTTGCTTAAGGCTTTGGCACTTTATGCACATCATCGTCATTATTAGTATGATCATCATCATTATTATGCAGAGATTTTCGACACCTCATTCGGTATTGTTGTTGTTGCTGCTGTTGCTGTTGTTGTCTCATCTTTACGTTGCATATTGCAGCGCACGTAAGGGACAGATTTAAGGAAAGATAAAGGTCTGACCCGAAAAATAGAAGAAAAATTCAGGCATATATAACTTTGGCATCACCTTTCCAGTTGAAACTCCACAAAAGTGTTTACAGTTTAAATTTAATTATTATCAGCTTTAATTATTGAGAAAACAAAAAAAAAAATAGGTAGGAGCAGACGGGAAAAGAGAAAATGAGATTTTCATAAAATCCAAAGGAATATTGTGAATTAAAAGAAGTAAGTAAAAAGATGAAGAATTTATAAGGGAATATTTTTTAATATCGTTTAATATAATATAATATAAAATATCCATAAAAAAAATCTAATAGAATTCAAAATTCGTTTGTTGTGTGAAAATAGAGAAAAATTCATGATTCTCATATGCTCATATTGAAAATATGAAGATTGTAATCATTAAGAAGATTTATAATGATTAAAACCGTTAATTAGGAAAAAAAATAAATGAAGTAAAAATAACACAAATATATAGATACATAAATAGATAGATAAACGAATATATTAACGTATATAAATAGATAGAAATTAGAGAAGACAAAAACCAACAGTTGATAAATAGGTAAATTATTGAAATTTTACATATATTCAACTTCGTTTCTCTACAATAATTGTTTACATATGTAAATTTTAACAATAAGTTATTTATAATAAATAGTAGACATTGAAGAGTATAGACTTTGTGTACTTTTTTGGCACATGCCATTTGATTATGATTTATAAGCATTGCTAAATATATACATATATAGTGAAAATTCTAATTATAATGAAAGTTGAATATTATAAGCTCAAATTATTACCCAGAGAGTGGGGGAGAGAGAGAGAAATAGACAGAGATTGAATGGATGCAATGGAAACTGCATAGAAGGGCGTAGAGAACAAAGTACTAGAATAAAAGGTCATATTAAAAAAAAAAAAAATGCAGCATATTCTAGGCTTTTTACAGTTTAATCGATAACCGTGCAAAATTGAACTAACAACTTGAGATTTCCTCACAGGCCTTAATGATAATCCAATTATGTAATTATAAACTTAAGAACAAGTGCATGTTCAATATAAACGAATCAGCTGTGGGCAGTGATTCTATTAAATATTGAAGCACACCCAAAAGCTGTTGTTGCTGTAATTGTTGATGTTGTTGTTGCTGTTGCTGTTGCTGCTGCTGCTGTCGGCTCAAAGTGGCAAAATGAATTAAATACACAAAAATTGCATTCGATTATTAAAATTGTTGAACAAAAGGCCCCCAAAAATTTGGCTTTCAATGCAAACTTTAATTGCATTCAATTTAATTCTGTTGTTGTTGTAGTGTTTGTTGTTGCTGTTTGTTTGATAACCTTGTGCACAATTCACAAGCCGACAAAAAAAAAAAAATTTATTTTGCGGCCAAAGTAAATGTTAAATGTTGGCCAATTGTTGCTTAGCATTTTTCATATTGTCTGGCGATTCGATACGATTTTGGCTTGGTTAGCGACCGTCTGGCATTTAATGGCCATTCAATTTGTTATTTGAAAATTATGAATTGTTCAGTTCCTCAATTTGCTTTGACATTTTTCATTTCAATTGAGATGAGAAAAAAAAGTCTCTCACAGTATTTATACACGTGTCGCTCGACTCGTACGCATTCCCAGACATTTGAAAGGCAGGCAGAAGTTTTTGCCACTCCACAATTGACAGACACAACAACAACAACGACAACAACAACCACACACCAGCAGCCCGCCCACTGAGCCAAATTTTTGGAGCGAATGGAACGCGAATGGGGAAGCAACATTGTCGAATTCGGGCTCCAAATCAGAATGCGGCAGCCAAACAGAATCCAATTTAAGATGAGCTGAACAACAACAACAACAACAATTCTCTTTTAAACTGTAAGAGATACACATATAAGCGCCTTGAAGAGGCTGGCTGGCTCCTTTTTTGTGTGCAACTGATGCTGTGAATGGCAGCTCCGCATATGTCTGCCGTCGCATCTGTCGCTTTTCACTTTCGAAATCCAATTTAAATACATTTTTTATCGCTTTGCCAATAAAATGAGAAGGCGCAAGTTTGTGTCTCAAGTCTTTTGTTTTGTTTTTTGTTTTTATACTTTAATTGCAAGAATTTTAATGCCGCAGACAATTTAAAAATATAATTATTAAAAATACTTTACATACAAATAAAAATTAAAATTATAAATAACTGAAGTGTATTCAAGTGTTATACAATATGAATTAATTAATTATGCAATTGCATTTTGCATAAGTCTAAAAATTATGCAATTTGTGAGTCAAGGCCTTTACCTTTTTATATATTTAAAGAGATTTTTGGGGCAGATAAAAGTGACTAGAAGCCCACTAAATATATAAGGATATGTTTGAGCAGGAAGAATATTTATATAGCATATATTATTGTATAGATATATATCTATCACCGTCAAACACTCCAAACTCGACTACCATTATATGCTTACCTATTCTATTTATAGATCTCTTAGCATTTTAATAGTAAATGCTGCGTGTCAGGCATAAATATTCTTTTGCTCTTTAATTGGTTATATGGCAGCTTTATCATCCATATTCCAAATATCATTTAGCATTTGCTTTGTCAAAAAAAAAAAAAGGAGCATATTTATGTAAATTAATTATAATTTTTAAAGTGTTTTCTCTGGTAATGACAACAAAGCGTGACATTCTCACTGGGATTAGTCGAGAGGGACTTGGCCTATGCATATTTATGAAACTCTTCCACGTGCCGGCTATAAAACATGACATCGGATCGCGTCGCATCGCATCGCATCGCATCAGAGATTGAAAAATGTGCTAACAAATTAATAATAAAAATTGAAATTGCTTTAAGGCAAAAAGCGAAATGGAAATTAATTTGCTGGCCAAAAGATGTGCCAGCCAGCGTGGCTCTGCTACGGTTCTTATTCGGATTCGGGAGATGACTCAATTTGTCGGCGAATCGACTTTGATCTTATCATTGGAACTTTATGGCTAGCTCCTTACTGTTGCTATATAATGAGAAGGCATATATATGTATATCTGAGTATATGCACAATGAAGTGTGTTTCAATATTTGAATTGCTAAATTCTCCCGCTTCTTTTATTAGCTTTTTCGAATCTTATTTAGTCGATTGTGCAATGCATATATTTGCTTATAGACATTGCTAAAGTTCAGAGCGTGCGATTCTTTCGATATGAAACTGCAGCAGCGCTACCGGCAGCGACGCTGACTGCGACGCCAGCAGCCGTTTTGTTTTGTTTTTTTTTTATGTTTAGTTGGCCCCGCACTTGAGCTGTGTTTGAATTATTACGCGAGTCGCTTGATCGCTCATTCGCTCTCTGCGCCTCTCACTCTTTGCGCCTCACACACTTCGCCGACATCAGCACCTCATGCTCACACTCTCCCTTTCTCTTTCACTCTCGCACTCTATCCAGCTGTATTGTTATCGCCACATGTGCTCATGCTCAAGCCAAGCCAGCCCGCCCTGCTGCCCCGCCCCACCGAGCGGTTTACTGTCGCCCCCGCCTCATTTGTTTGCCTTAGCTGTTGTGAAACGTAATTGTGTCAAGGTCAAATTTACATGAACACGCTAAGCGCCGGCGACGCAGCCGCTGTTCAGTGGGAGGGCCGGGGGCAGCGAGGCATTTTGGCGACGTCTGTCTCGGTCTCTGTCTCTATCTCTGCTGCCGCCTCCGTCTCTGCCTCTGCCTCTGCCTCTGCCTCTGCCCCTGCGCTCTGCTCCGCTGCTCAGCTGTTCTGTGTGTTCGCTTGGCAAACAGTCAGTCGCGCTCTTTTCCACGCTGTTTGCTATGCAAATGTCGACGGAGAGCAACAAACTGACAGACAGCTGGACAGACGAGCATACGGACAGACAGCCAGAAAAGGTGTCAAAGTAAATAGAAAATTATAGCCACAGCAAATAGAAAATAGAGAAAAAACTAAATGAACTTCAAATCGAAAATAACTAAATGAACTTCAAGTAGAATATTTATACTCTATTAAAATTAAAATAAAACTGTAAAGGTATTTTTAAAATGAATTTAAAAATGAAATCCAGGAAAAAACCTAATTAACTTTAAAACTAATTTTTACACTTGGATATTTTATGAAATATGCCAATTAGGTTTTATAGTTTTTTCTAGAGACTTTTTGAAATACCTATAAATATATACAGCTGCGGTCATAAAAATAGAACTGCTGTACAATACATGCTATAAAATAAATAAAACGGTACATTTTGCCTTAGAAATTGAGCTGTGTATATTATAAGATATAGATTTGCTAAAATATATTTATAAAATTTATTCAAGCTTGAACGACATTAAAGAAAAGCTCAATTCTTATCAATACACGCTGCATTACGAGCTCAATAACAGTTAACTAGCTTAGCTCTGATTTAGCTTAGATTTGAGCAACTTGATTTACTATAGGCGATGCTACAACAAAGCCTCAATACACTTCCCTCATTTGGAATGCAAATTTATAATGGTGCAGCACCCACAGTATTTACTCGCTAAGTTGGCACAGCCATTAACTCCCCAACTCTTTATATAGGGATTGTGTGGCATCTGCCACCTTTGAATATCTGGGGGCATTTCCCATGTCAAGCCGAAGCATGGATCACAAATACGTGTATGCTATAGCTATGCATATAAGGCAGTTACGAAAGTCACACTCGACTTAATTTGAGTTGTTTGATTGAGCTGGGAGTGTATAAAAGGTCACTCAGTCCACAGAGCTAAGTTGCTGCCGATCATCAGAGACTCTCTAATTGGGGATCTCGTTTGAGCATTGAGCACTTGCTTGCCCATCAATTAGTTAATGAAATACGCAAAGGCAGAAATGTTAAATAATCGACACAAGCATTTAGCTATCGAGTGTGAATTTAGTCGGATATTTGGGTGAGTTACAAAGCTTATCTAAAGCTGAGCGAGAAATTCCCGAATATGGGAATGAATCATGCATTATTTTAGAGATATTCTCTGATATTCTGTCTTCCCTCTGGCATATATGTATACAATAATACTTTCGAATGTATTCAAGAGTTTAATCAACTTGTTGTCTTCCGTAAATCTTGCACAACTGTAATTACTCGATGATTATTCATTGAATGTGCTCCGAGCCGAGTTCTGCTGAACACATTAGCAAGCGCATCTTCATTAGGCATTCGTATTTCGATGCGATGCGATGCATCATCGACTGCCTTTCACAACATTCCCAGACGATTAACGCCAGCATAAAGAACCGCCGAAACGATTTGCAAATGCCAATTTATCCATTGTTGCTAATAAAGGCGATTATCTGGCTCAATATGGTGGTCGGCTGCCACCCACGAGCTTTCCAAGTGGCCAACATTTGTCTTCGCCTTATCGATGGAATAGCCAATGCAATGCAATACAATACACAATGGCCACTCTAGCACTCTAAATACCTGCAGATTAGTCATAGTTCAGATAAAAGAAAAAAGCCACGCCAAAAACGGACAATCTCGTGATAAATATCGCAGCAAACCAGCTATGCAGCAGCTGCAGCCGATGGAGTTCCATAAAGCTTGTTTAGCAGCCAATAGTATAACAGTTTTCAATTGACTTCATAGAGTCTAGTAATTAATTGTATAACAACTTAAGCAAGAGTATTATATAACAATCTATAAGTCATAGAGCATATTTCCAATTAGTATAGCACCATCAGTGCATATTTAGATATCAGCTAGAGGGTTCATTTTGTATATATCTCTAAAATGCTGCACATCACTCTGTATAACAGTATGTACATATAACAGTAATCGCTCGCTGTATCACACTATTTTTAGCATTGCTTGAATCTTCTTCTGTATAACAGTTTCGACTTCTTTGCAGCTGCCTTTTGATTGATTAATATATACGACATAAAGCTAACCAGATTTCATTGTAACTTTGTTTTTTGTTTGTATAACAGTTTGAGGTTTGCGTTCAGCTGTTATAACAGCGTTGCCAGACCTGCATTTGCCCGCAGTTGCAGTTGAGCCCATTAGCATTGCAAATATAACGGACGATAAGCAAAGCAAATTGCGAAATTCCTGCAGGCAGTCGGCAGTTGGCAAAGTGAATGGGATTCTTGCGATGTGGGCGACTGAGTGCTCGACGAGGTCCGGGAGCACAGTCACCTATTGTGACTGTCAGCCGGATATGTAGGCATTGGCATGCAAACCAATGCAGAACGTTTGGCTGATGCAAGAGCCAGAGCTAAAGCTATGACATTAATCTAGGCGCATCTTCGTCATGGACAAGCTGCCAAGCGGCATTTGCATGCCAAGCAGAGGCGAGGCAGGCCACGGTGGCAGTCGCTGACACTTCACAGTTCATTGGCGCCGTGACAAGCCCACCAACAGGCGGCACACTTGGCAACAGCAGACCTGACGCAGACGGCGCTGATCGCGCTGATCGAGCCTCCCATGGCTAACGTTTCGATATCTCAATTCGTGGCGGCGCGGCCAACACACACCCCAGTTCGAAATGATTCAGACATTGTGTTTTTTTTTTTTGTCAGTTACAGTTGCAGCAGTTTTTGTTGGAGCTTGTAAAGTGGAGGTAATTGTATGGTTGGCTGGCTAGCTGGTGGGCTGTTTGGCTCAGGGCTGACCTTCAAGATGTCAGCGTCTAGTGTTTCCGTTTTTAAACTGACCAACCAAATGTGATGGCAGCTGTCTGCAGACCTGAAAGAAGTTCGTTGCCTAAGTCTTTTGTTTCTGTTATGGCCAAGGGGCGAAGGGACGGTGTGGCCGAGCAGGCAGCATGACGCGTGCATAAAAATAAACATTCAAGTCGGTCGACTGTTATAGTTAATGGGCCGCAATGGCTGCGCGCGACGGCATTAACAAGATTTAATGCTAAAAATAACAAATGAGTAGCAATTACGCGACTCCAGACATCAGACAGCAGGCAACAGACCCCAAAGCCCAGACGGAGACAGTCTGTGAAATAACCCACGCGACTGAGTACGCCCCACACATACACACACATATATCTATGCATGTGTGTATGTAACTTTTGATTTGATGATGTGGGAAACACTCGAAATAGCAAATACAACAACAAGAGTTATTAGCACAAATAACACAACGAGAACAAACAACAGCAAAGCCTCGAGCATGGCACAAAGGGTATGGCGGGGCCGGCACTCAACAGCCACAGTCAAAGTCTCTCAGCAAGGCACCCGGATTCGTTATTTATGGCATACGACGGTTGGAAAATTTATATATTTGTCTGTTTATGTATTTATTGGGTCTCTGCCTCTTCACCAGACACAATTCATCACGTGCGTCATTTAACAGTTCAATCGCTGTCCCAGCCTCATCAGCTCCAGCACCAGCCCCAGCATATTCTTTACAAGGAGTTTTTTTTTACCTATAGGAGTTCAAATGAATCTGAAGGTCAATTAACGGTATAGCGCACTTATGGTTATTTATATTTTCGACAGTCTAGCAGCATCTCTCTCGTTCTCTCTCTATTCGGCAAACATGTTTTAATTTGATTGTGATTCCATTCCTTATCTTAACCGCATTTCAATGGCTTTCACTGTAGTGGCTTGACTACTTGGCTAATTGCCAAATTCCCCAAAAAATAAACGGATGCTGAATATGAAAGCAGTCTGTACTTTCGAATGTGTAGCGCCCCATTAACAAGGCAAACAAAAATACAAATAAATTAAAGCAAAGCTACATCTAAAACGAATCCGGTTGAAGGTTGATTCTCGACTTTAAATGTTTTATTAGATTTGTTGGACTTGGACGTGAGATATGCCACGATTCCAGCTGTGCGAAATTTGTCAGAACTTAATTAATTTTTGTTTAATTATTAATCAATTGCAGCCACCCACACGCCAAAGGCAATTTAAATGTTGCACTTCTTTTTCTATTTTTCTTCACTCTTAACTCTTCTTCTTATTCTTCCTTTGTTTGAATGCTCTATTCCCAGTGTGTGGCTGGTGGCATCAATTTATCAATTAGTGCTTTTTTGCGGCTTGTTGAACACAGCTTAAAGTAAATTTATACTTAATTAATGGGCTATTAAACTACGACTTTGCATGTACAACAACGGGGCGTATCTGCCATATTTTCTAATTTGGGGATTTGAGCTGTGATCTAGAGTTGAGCAGCGAAGCGGAACAGGCGGCGGGCAATCGGAAACAATTGCCGAATAGAAATATTAGCCTTGGCCACGCTCCAAAAGGTTAAATATCATGACTACCTAGCTATTTATTTTAATTATATGTATAGAGATTTCTGATTGTTGATGTAATCAAAGTGTTTCCACTCTATAACATTAGCTTAACCCAATTTGGCTTAAACAAAAGAAGAAAATCTGGTACATTGTACGTTGATTGCATTTCGTTTGCGGCATTTTATATTTTTTACTGCCCGCCTCTAATGCATTTTTCATAACATGTTGAAATTGTACACAATAAAAAGCAACGCCATTGCGAATGTTCATTTGCAGCGGTATGCAAATGCGATTTAGTGGCTTTAAAGCCGTTACGGATCTGTTTAATCGATACCCTACAGGAGACGAGTACAATTGCAGTTAAACTGAAATTGTTTTAAGTAATCGATATTTCAAAGGACACAAACACCTCTAATGACACTGGTAAACTTAGAGACGATATCTAAAGCCACTTTAATCGATAGCCTGCAGAAGGAGGCAAAATTCATTAGAAACGATATCTACATTTGTTAATCTGCTTTAATCGATATTCCACAGAAGACATTCTCTACTAATGACAACAATCGTTTACAACGACGATATGCAAATGTAGTTAAGCTGCCTAGATTTCAACCGTCGATTAATTTAACCAATGCGGGCGACGTTCTTCTCTGATCGAGACATTCGATAGATGTTGAATTTTGACGCGTGTTAGCTTTGATTTCTTGCTGATAGCGAAAAAACAAATTAGGCATTTAACAAAAAAAATTTAGCTTAGCACTTTACAGCTATTTAAAAAAAAAAACAAAGAACATAAGCACCAAACTGAAACCAAGTAAATTTATGGCACAGCTCTGAAACGGGTTAAATGGGTATACAGATCGAGGCAATGACCCAGAGAACTACTGAAAATACCGGCTGAAGTAGCAGAAACACCTAGAACAGAGAACTATCTGTAGAATAGTTCGATCGATCTATCTACCAGCTCGAATCCATCATTAAACATAGCCTGAGAACTTTATACACCGATACAACGCGACTCAATTCGATATTCTCCATTCGCCCCAACCATGGCCATATCATTTACGGGCAGTCCGAAACAAAACCGCGCTGAGAATTGGGCGAACGAATGAAAGCAACAAATTAGCACGAAATTAATTGCATTTAAGCAGCAATAAAAATGAAAAATTACTTTTATCGCACGGCTAAGATCGTGTCTTCGGGTCGCTCCCACCGAAATCAGTCGAGTTTTTATTTAAATTCCGTATTCTTTTATTTTTGCTTAAGCTGTTGATAGAGCGACCCGCCATAGATCTATCATAGAAACTTTTCGCTTTCACAAATAACCCCACCAAAATAAAAAAATAAAAAACTTGATTATTAACATATGTAAAACGGCATCGGCATTTGTTCACAATTTGTTATATTTCACATGTTTAATAAATTGCTTTTAATCTATAAGTTTTAGTGTTAGAAAATGCTAAACACATTTCAAATGTGTGCGTAGGTGTGTGTGTGAGTGTTTATGTGTATTTGAGTCAGTGTTTTAGATACTGAAGTAGAGAAGATTTGTAGAATCGGAAAGAATGTTCTACATCCTAATTGAATTTGCATTTAGAGAAATCCATTTCGGGATGCTGTTGCTTGAATCTGTGAAGATGAAAGATAAGCATTACTCAGAGCTGAGAGTGAGAGTGAGCGAGATCATTCACTTACTTCTCTAGTATATCCTGTTTCTTGCGATCCTCACTGGTGGGCAAACCCATCTCCTTCTGGCGCTGATCGTACATCATTTTCTCCACCATGCTACGCGTTTCGCCATCCAGATCTGATAGTTTTGATGACTCTGGATTGATTTTGCGAGTGGATATTTCCGGATCGGTTGTAACCAAACGACTCCACCAATTCATGCGATTGATCTTCTCGAGTGTAATGACCACCGTTTTGTTATCTTGGATCACCCAAAGCGATTCCTCCTGCTTGACCTCGGCATACAGCTCGCCGTCGATGACCGGCTCTTGACCTTTGATGCCCACCTTCAATGTCTTCTTGCCGATGTTGACCACAATGTCGCGGGCACGCAAAGCGAACGGCACATTGAAGGGAATCTTCAGCTGCAATTAGAATGTGTAGATAACCAGTTAAAGTTGTTCATGAAGATCCAAGATATCTCCGAGTCGAATTCGAATTCGAGTTTGAGCTCGACTCCGACTTCGACGTTGACTGCAGAGCAAAACCAATTGCAAACAATTATGAGCACGTATCGTAACGGAGGCAAACATCTCCGGTTCATGTAATTTGTGATTAATGATCTGAATGCCTTCGACATTCTAGTGGCTACGTAACAAAGTCAACAGAAATAACAATTGTTGATGTTGATGTTGCTGATGATGATGCTCTGATGCTCTTGCTGTTGCTGATGCCCAGTGCTTTGGACAGCCTTGAGGCAGCTAATAACGAAAAACGGTCTATAAATAAAACTCACACAAGACGCCAAGAGGCACGTCTTGTATCGCCAGCTGCAATCAGAAAACTGGAGCTGCCCTTCACCCAGGTCCAGATCAGGCCTGCCTCAAGGACTGAGGCTTGGTCTGCATTCAACGGGAATCTAGCTTAACTGCTTGGCATGCCTTGCAGAGTTCAAGGACGTACAGCGGTTGTTTTATTATGCCTATGTATATATGCACATATGTAGCCAGATCCGGTTGCACACAGTGCACAGGAGCAGTGCTTGGAATGTTGCTCAACAGGTTGCCTGGATTTGCGCCAAAGTCGAGAGTGACGAACAATGCAACGGCAACCGCAACCTCCGTAACAACAACAACAACAACGAGGGCAGCTAATTGAATGAGGCCTGTTCCAAAGTTCAAAGCAATTACAGTAGCGTCTAAAATGATATGCCCGCTGTCCATTAATCATATATATATATATATATATATATTAGCACCTTTTCTATTAACTTTAATAGAAAAATTAATAATGTGAGAAAACTTTAAATGAAAAAAAAAAAAAAAAAAATAGATAAAAAACGCAGCAGCAGCGGCAACATACATAATTAAAGCCTAAGTTATTAGATACTCAGCCCAACCAGCTGAGAACACTGCAATCAATTAGAAACGACAACAGCGAGCGACCCACTTGCCACAGTCGTCGTCGCATGTGGAAACGCAGTCGCAGTTGGTGTCGACAACTGGCAAACAACAATGCTAGCGGCTCACGCGGCTCTTTAATTAAAAATCAGACAAAAGCTACAGCGTCAAGGACGCTTTCGTTGAAGAAGACAAAGTCAGCAGCCGCAGCCGACCAAGTCCGCAGCACGACACGAAGATTCGTGCGTGCACATCTGCTCAAATCTGCGTGTGTGTTTTGTTTGTGTTTGTGTGTGTGTGTGTGTGTGGGTGCCCAAGGTGCTCCAACAATATAGCAAACAAGTAGCAGCAACAGTAGCGCAAACACAACGGGCGGCCAACATAACAACAGCAAGCGCTAGAGATGAGCATGATTATGATCGGGGCATTCCGTTCACAACTAAAGCATCTCAAATAGCGATGAGCGCCATGCACAATAATCTTTGTGCTTTGTGCGACAATGTGGAGGTTTCAATCGAAGCTTGTCGCCGACGCATTGCTCACACATTTTTGACAAATTGGACTTAAAAATGTGTCAAAATTGAAACTGAAGCGGATGTCAATTGAGATTTCTGAAGCACGGCGGACGACGCGGATGTAAACGGTTGAGCTCAGCAAATGTGTGGGTGATGGCAATTAGCAAGAACAACACTCACACTTAACATGGCTGCAATTACCAGAGTATGACTGCTGTTAGCAGCTGTTACTGCATTATGAAACAGGTGTGTGTGTGTTTGTTTGTAATTGCTAATCTCGACTCGAAACGGCTACCGATATCGGTTAATGGCCTTTCGGCGTGTGCTGCGATATTCGAAAGGGAATTTTTCGTTGAAACTCCGAAGCTTTCACAGTGTTGCGAAGGTTGTGCAAACAACAGTTCTATTCTGTATGGCCATACGACTCGCTTACAACTAGGAAATTTACACAAATCATATACACACACACACACACACAGACATATACACCAACACTGACAAAGGGGCAAATTAAAACACGGCATCAAAATTAAATGCAAACAATAGTTCATGCAAATGGGCGTGCTGAAAGCTATGAAGACAGCAACAAAGCTCAAATATGATGCGGCTAAAAAAAAATGATGCCAACAAAGCTAAGACAAAAACAAATACAGCGACAACAACATGGACAAGCAACCATTTAGTCGTCAGTCAAAGTTCAAAGCATACGGAAAAGGTGTCGCATTTGAATTAATGATTAACGTGCCAAAAACCTGTGGCACACTTATGAGCAGCGAGGGAGTGCGCATGTGTGCGTGAGCGAGATGGAGATGGAGAAGCGAGCCTCTAATAGACACTGAGGCAGACACCAAGTCTGAGAGTTGCTGATTATGCAAATAACGTCTGCCTGCATTAATCGATAGTCAGCTAATCGATCATCAAGAACTGCTGTGCACCAATTCCTCAACTTGGCAACTATAAATCCACGCTTGATTTCTATATTAAGGGCTTATTAAAATTAGATAAAGTGAAAGAAATTTTTACAAAATATTCATATAAAATATGGGGAAAAAAAATCAGTTAACTGTATTTGTTGTCGCGCTTTGAATAATTCTACGAATTTCGAAACAAAATCGACAACAACTAAAAGTTCGCTTGACTTTTCTTAAATATGTATGTGTGACGTATAATTTATGCTGAAAGAAGCAACACGGTGCCTGGCACGAAACCCCGATCTCCAAACCAGCGTGGAAACAATCAAAAATGCAAAAAAAATAAAAAAAATAAAATAAACTAAAACAAAAATAAGAATAAAAAAAATAAGATAGAAAAAAAAAACTTTTCAAAACTAGCCGAAGTCGAGTGAGTGGCGCGACTGCGTCGATAACATTATCAGAGCTCCGAAAGGTGCCCCTTAATAAAATAAAACCTGAATCAGAACTGATCGTCTAGCATAGTATATTGGAGTAGATCGGTGTCGTCGCCACTTGACAGCCAAATCATCAATTGAATTGCTTAAATCTGATTAGAATGGCGACCAAGCTGCAAACTAGTTTCAGACGAATAAAACACACCAAAATACGTAGCTCAAGTGCTCAATCTGTCTGTCTCCCTCTGTGTAAGTGTGTGTGTGTGTACCAATTGAAATTGTTGTTCACTCTAAAGCTGAGAGTTCGCACAGATCCGGTAGCAGTTAAGACCCCCATAAAGAATTCCCAGAGATCAGTCACAACAGCTAAAGCCATGCGACAGCTTATTGGCCTACTTGGAGACATATTAGCATAAATGAACGCTATTCATAACTCAATTCCGATTGATCGATAGCCCGGGATTATGCAAACTGAAAAAATGTGATACAAATTAGGCATTAGAAACCAATTAAGACAACGAGCGCTATATCTACCAGAAACCACAAGATGCCAAAACAAAATTCACGCTAACACGGATCTCCGGCAGAACAAAAATGAATAGAACTATAGCACACTATCAAAAGTTCATTTACCTATTTGAGCGACATTCTCCAGGTGTAAATTTTTTGTAATTGTCATTGTTGAAGATCGTTTTGTCTTCGGTCATTCCACACACAGTTGACAAATTTAGAGTTCGAGTCCATATGGAGCCTTCACTTTAATGCATAACTAACTTTACGAGTGCCATAAAGAAATGCTCGTAAATGTAGTTTCATTTTCTTATTAAGCTGCCTGTTTTGCTCATAATTAGCTAGAAAAACCCACAAAATATTAATGAACAATTGACGTCATTAAGAATTTCAGCGTAGTATTTCCGTTTACCCGATGACTCAGTGAAGAATCAGCTGTGCTTGGTTTTTCAGCATTATTGATTGGCGTTGAGCTCGTGTTCAGATGCCCCCAGGCAAATTTTCTCTAAAGCGCTAATCGCCGAAATTAGCTACGACAAATGCTGTTATACAAAGCGAGCTTCCAACTGCGGCTATTGTGATATTATCTTTCTGTTGTTTTGCTATGGCATTTTGAAAGAACATCGAGCGATAAACATTCCATATAACATGCGCAGGCATCGATTTACCTATTAAGTGATGCGCTCTGGCATCGATATAATTTTGGGCCTTTTAGGCGAACAGAAATGGGAAAATTAAAGGATATATTGTGATCCAGGTATCGATGAGTATTCAAAAATGAAATGTGCAAGCTATCGATAGTATTTACATGCATAGGGATATTTGTTCAATAGAGAGGAGCATTTAAAATGCTAGGCGATATTCTGCATAGGCTAATAGAAGACGGCAAAAGTATTTACTTTATTTCAAAGAGGGAAATTTTGACAATTATCTGACATTCTTTTATTTTGTCCTTTATTTTAAGTAAATACCCAAATTAAAGTTCGCATGCAAATATTTAGTGCTTTATTCATATTTTCAATATTTAATTTCATATTTATTGTTTGAACGTGTAAGCAGTGACGCGTATCAATGAGCCGTATTGTGTAGTGGGGAATTCCCTAAGCTGTTATAGCGCGTCAAAAATGTTGAGCTAATGTCACCCAAAATGAAACTGCTATTAAACTTTGGCTGCAGAACGGCTTAATATTAAAATGCCTCGCATAACAGCCGGCTAACGAACGTCAATAGAATCTCTGCACACAATATAGATATAGATATATATATAACATTTAGGTATATATATTTATTTTATGGGCAGATATTCTATTGACGTTCGCTACTATGTATATATATGGGTGTGTGTGCTTTTTTGCATGCTTAATTATATGCAACAAAAACAACATGAAGAATTGTTTGTTTTGGCTCGGCGCGCAGCGAAGAAGCCACAACGTTTTGCTTTTGGTGAATGTTGTTGACTTAACGTATTGGCTATGACTGTAGACTGCTATGAATTGGATTGGATTGGTTGATGTTGCTCTTGTTGTTGTTGTTGTTGTTGTTGTTGCTATTCTGTGCTGCTGTGTAGCTTGTGTTGCTGTTGTTGATTCGCTCGGCTCAGCTCTTAGCTTAGCTCAATTCAAATTCATCTCGATTCCATTTGGCTAAAGTGTTTGCTTGCTGTGATTCTGCGCTGGTAACTGGCAGTGTCAGTCTAAATCTTTGTCAACTCAGCTGATTTAGGAGATACATATACATATGTGCACACATACATTTACATTTATGTATGTATAGCTGTAGAGTCAAGCAGCTGGGCAACACTCACTTGTCTCACTTAAAAGGTGATAACAAGCTGCCTGCTCAAGGGGCATAAAACAAGAGAGCAAAAACTGAAGACAAATTTGCTGAATTGTTGTTGTTGTTGTCGTTGTTGGCACAGCAAACAAAATGTGTAACAATTTATTTGCCACAACAATTGGCACAGTGTGACAATATAAGCAATTATCGAACAATTAATTGAGTCTAACAATCTCTTGGCATTTTGATATAAATATTCGTCTAATTCCTTAATTTCAGACTTTGGGAATCCAGATTTTAAATTTAATGTCTAGAATTTAGAGCAGGTTTGCTGTCAGCTTCATTTTATTATTTAGCGCTTCTTAGGCAAAAACTTGACGTTAAATGTTCATGTTAATATTCCACAACAGCCATATAATAAATTTAATAAACTCAGTTTAATATATTCAAGTTTGCCAAAAATAAGAAAACATAAAAAAGAATAAAATAATAAGAAATTAATGATCTATGATGTATTTTATTTTTTATTTTTCTTTGGAGGCAAACTGTGCCAATTAATTGGCTAACAAGAAAAGGGCGTGCTATGCAGCCTTTTAGCAATTACAAAAATGAAGAAAAAATATACATATCATATACTTAAATCATCTTTATGAAGCCGGATCTGGGCAACAATACACCCACGCTGTGGGCCCTTCATCGGCTCTTGTGTTGGCTGCGCCGTGGGATTCAATATCTCAATATACAACAAAAAGCGATTAAACAAGAGCCCAAAACTACAGTTGAGAGTTGAAATGAGTTGCAGCTCAATTTGCCAGCGAATTTGCCCACGGGCCATAGCAAAAGGGCAAGCGAGGCAACGAGGCCGTCAGGCATTTGAGATGATGTCGTCTATTTATAGAGAGAACTGAGAAAGTAGCTGAGGCAGAGAACATCAAAGTGACAGCGCGGCAAATTTCAAATTAATACCAAGAGCTAGGCAGAGGGCAGAGGGGATGCTCCACTACCTGCCTGGTTGTTTAACTGCCCACGCCATAAGGCGGCAATTGATCAAGAGAATGTTCTGTGCTATAAATATAGCACAATGAGCAGTCGCAGCAGCCGCAGCTGTTATGACATGTAAAATCCGGCAAGAAAGTAGCTATCGAGCCACAAACAACAAACAACGAGAACAACAGCAAAAAGTTTGCGCATCGCAAAGCAAACAACCTGTCGACAGCTTTTAACATCAACGTTAACGTTAGCGTCAACGACGATGTCGACGCCAACGCCAACGTCAACGCCAACGCAAGCAGCGCAGCAGCAGCAGCAGCAGCAACATCAGACCGTTTGCTCTGGGCAGTTCAGCTGCTCGGCGCGCGCCGTTTGCTTCAGATTGATTCTTGACGCCGTTTAGATCGGTTCTGTTTTTTTAGCGCGTGCTAAAAATAGAAGTTATAAAAACTAGAAAAGAAAAATAAATACATTTGAATACAACAATTCAAGACTATAAAGTCGCCAAGCAATCAATTAACAAACTAAAAGAACGGTCCAAAACAGCGACTGACGCCCAGTTGAGTGTTTTGTGCCCAATCAAAAAGACTGACAACTGGCATAAATATCAATAAAAAGATATAAATATATATATAAACATATAAGCAGAATTTGTGATATTATAAATAAGTTTCAATTGTGTGTGATAATTACTTAGATAAGCTAAGTAAATTTGCCAAAAACAAAAACACAACAAAAAGTAAGTAAAAAAAAATAAAAAAAAAAAAAATACAAAGCCTGTTGAAAAACCAGTTGAAAAATTAAATAAATAAAATAAAATAAATAAAAAAAAAGAAAAAATGCTGCATACAAAAACAGATACATATATAAATAAAAATATTTTTGAGCGCTGATAAGACTTCCGCATGCTTAAAACGATCTTTACACAATATACTTAAATCAGAAATAAAAAAGACTCAAATATATGTGTGCACGCAAACAAAAGACTTAGGCAACGAACTTGACAAGTGTCTGTGCGTGCGTGCAACAAATTTAGAATTAATTTCATTAATTGCAATAATTATAAAATTAAAATAATAAAAAAAAAACAAGAAGCAAGGAAAAAACCAACAACAAGAAATTGTCATTTGCATTTCGAAGAGTGCCTGCCAATAAAATGAGAAAGGCAGAAGATTAAAGCCAAAAACAACAAAAGCAATCCAAATCGAACCAGAGAAGTTCCATTAATAACAATAACAACAACAAAAAACTAGCTGAATAAATAATAGAATGCGAATCTGCCTTTTAAAAGCCGTGTGCCAGGCAAATATCAGTCCATAAATATCAAACGGGTTGCCAGCCAGCCAACAGACAACGACCAGCGGACAGACAGCCAGCGCAGACTCGAAAGTTCACTTTTTATGTTCAACAAACCAAAATGAAAAAGTTTCAAACTCAAACTGTAATAAAGCAACAACAAAATAAAATAAAATAAATAAAAAACACATAAAACAGATTTTAAGTCGAGCGGCATAGCCGACTGCCAAATGACATTTGCAAATTATGGGAAAAAAGGGCAGGCACTAGACAAAGAAATTATCATAAGAAATGCCAAAGTGCCAAAATCTCGACTAGTTAGCCATAGAAAAATTCATAAAGGCAGGGCCTATATAAGTAGATTATATAAGAATAAAAGCTCATGTATATGAAGAGCCCATAACGAAGGCAATCGAATTTGAATTTCATATATGACATATGTGTAAATTGGAATTACAGAACCCAGAAGAGTCTAGAGCGAGGTCTGGGATTATATATGTATAAGAATATATCCCTATCTCCCGTCTAATCTCAATTCTAGTTGATCTATATAACTTCCTGAACTCATATCCAAACTTGCATCTCAACAATATCTTTTGCTCTCGCAGATGCAGGATTATTGGCACATACCACGCGCCTCGCTCGTCTCCTCTAGCAGCTCGGCCATCAGCTCGGCGAGCTCCTCGAAATCGTCCAACAAATCGAGCTCAAATCCGCCAACGCTTGCACAGCGCAGCATCCACTCCACAACCAATTCGAATGGAACTAGCGCAGCTGTCACAGCGGCTGCTGCGGCGGCTGTCTTGGCGGCTGCCAAGCGCGGATCACGCTCGTCACAGGGCTCCAGCGACAGCAACAACAGCACACGGGTGAGTAGTAAGATGAGCCACAAATCATCCATATCGAGCAACCACAACATGAATTGTGACTCATTTGGCATTTTCACCCACACAGAGCGCCACATCCGGCTCGTTGCTGCTGACGGCCGCGAATCTGGAACGATTCGCCGAGATACACAAGAAACAGGAGCGGCAGCACAAGATGCTGCTGTCGGAGCAGCTGCCCAGTGTGCACGGCCACAGCTCCTCGTCGGCCAATTACAATGCGAATCTGGCATTGGCCAGCCACGCCAAGGATGCAGTCATTCCCATCGATGCTGATCCCAATCTGCAGTACATACGCACCAAAGACCTGGACACCGTGTCCATAGCCAGCTCCATGCACTTCACCATGGTTAATGGCGAACCAGGCGGCGCCAAGAAGCCCAAGCGTGGCCTCTGCGATCGCGGACGACAGGTGACGGTTCTCATTGTCAGCATGAGCACCATCTTCATGCTGCTCATCATGGGCATGGTCTATGCACTCGAGAGTAAGTTGGCTCGATATACTCAACTCGGTCTCAGCTGGATTGGCTCAGCTAACGTATTCTCTTTACTTCTTCTCCATTTGCAGTGCGCGCTCGTGATATGCCCAAGAGCTAACGCAATTGCGTGTCGTGCTTAGAATTCGGAGAGGCGCAACCACGCCCCATATATATATATAATCCTATATATATCGTGGCTTCTTAGTTTATTATTTATTGTACTTCCGTGTCAATTATTATTATTGTTATATGCGTTGTCATCGTCTTTTTTGTGCTAGTTGCTTAAGTTATTTATTACACACACCAATTGTTCTGAGAAGCGAAATTTTTGTATGGCCTGCGTCGTACTAGTATTAAGCGAACTTACAATTACAATTAATTAGCGTTAAATTAGTGGATCAACCAACTGTATCACAGCAATGACCTGGACCATGGATTGACAGATACTGAAGTGAATGCCGAATAGCCAATATACACAAACAAACACATATATATGTAGGTACATGTACAGATATGTATGTATATATATGATGATATATGAAAAATATGATTAGTTCTTTAATGTCTATTCAGAGAAGGAAGTGTATTTTTCAATTAAACAATTAAGTTTTTTAGCCCTGTGATATGTCAAAATAAACAGAATTAAAATTGTATGACACAAAATATGTTGGGAATTCTTTTACTTCTATGAGTCATGAACTCAAACGGAGGTCAAGCATTCTGCTCTTCTTGTCTACCTATGAGTCATGCCCTCTGCAGTGAGAGGGAGTTTAGCTGCTGAAGCGTTTAGCAGCACCTGCTTTAAAACACGTACACACAGTAGCTGATCACCTTAGCAACAATTAAAAACATACGTTACAACAATAACCAACCTGGATCAACAACAACCTGGCAACAACAAACATAGACCAACAATAACATCTGGCGGAAGCTTCAGAAACAACGTCGCCTATATAAAACCAATTGTAAACTAAAAATCCATCAATTGGGGATGTTTTTAACATAAGAATAATTTGATTTAACGAGTAGGGAATATATTTTATGAATATCATCCAACTTCGATAGGTTTCTGAGCGTTCCAGACATCAAATATAAATTCTAGTCGCATATTCATGACTTAGATAAGCTCTTTGAGAGGAATATATTGGTAAAACCCAAAAACAAATTAAAAGCCGCAAAGACTTTCTCCTCATCTGTACAATGTGCGTCATACATCATTTGGAACAGTTTTTCTTATACATTAAACATAAGCTCAACTAAAAACAAACTATAACATTTGGAATTTTGTATACAGTTAACATAAGTTCAAGTCCAATAAATCCAATATCACACGCTTAGACCTTCAATATACAGTTTTAGAGCTGCTGACTAAAAAAGAGAATCTATCTATTTCATATGATAAGAGTTTTCTTAGACTCAGAGATATATTTAAATTAAAAGAGCCTTAACTCACCTCCACCTCCTGCAGTGTCTGTGTCCACATGTATTTGTCTAGAGTGCAGCCATTGCCAGAATTCGGCTGCAATTTGCCCAACTCATCCTTTTCGGTGTCATCATCCACCTTTTCTATGGGCTTGGATAGTTCCTCATTGACTGCTGTCACACGCGCCGAGTCTCCGGCAGCGCCATCCAACAGCTGCTGACGTTTTCTAGAAGAGATTGGAACACATTAAATTGTCTGCTCCTTTATAATATTATAGTCTAACTAACTTGTCCTCCTCCTCCTTGATAATGGCTGCGGCCTCTTCATCGCTAATATCACAAATCTTATTATCGTCCATTTCCTTTTGACGCGCCTCGCGCTCTGCTCGCTCCTTTTCGTCCTTTAGACGTTGTGTAGCTTCGCGTGCTTTCAGCTTCTCCTCATGGGCAGCCATGGCCAGTTTGGACTCCTTGCGGAACACATCCAGCAGCATTTTCTCCCACTCAGCTTGCTTGGCACCTGTGTAGAAATCTGTCTTCCGACGCAAGAAACTGGCCAATGTATGCAGAAACTACAAAAAGCATGGAAAAAACGTGGTTTTATATTTGTTTGTCATTGCCGTTGGCCGGCACAAAAACGCATGGCGTGTTTACGTTGCACATATGCTCAAAAGCACTCTGATGTTATTTTTAATCAACTTGCTAAATATACATTGGCTTTAACAAAGGATTCGTAAACAATTCCATGATTCTGTGTGCCATGCTTCCAGTTCCAGAGAAAAAACTTACTTCGGGCACTCCGCCTCGATGCTTCTCTGCTAAAGCGAGCAATATGTTGTCAAACTGATCTTCATTGGCGGACATTGTGTTTCCTTCTATTTTGTAAATAGTAAACTTTTTTAATATTTATTTACGTTAGTTTTGTTCTTTTTCTGGAAATTTCCGAATTGAATATTGTTTTGGGGTGACAAGTGACTGCCGGCGACTGTGAGTGTGACCAGCTTAATAACAGACAAAAATATCGTTTACACAAAACAATAAACAGTGCTACCACAACATTTTACTCATTTCGATACATGTCGAATGCAATATATTTTCATATCAGCTAGCTCTTGATCAGCAATTCAATTACCTTAACGGACTTATATTAAAAAAATTGTGTAGCATAAATGAAGGTAAAATTAAACTTTATGTTATTAATAAAAATTTCTGTATATTTTTCGAAGGAAACATGCTTTTAGGCTCGCAACATTTCACATGCAATGTTAAATGCCGCTTAGAATAGTTATATGAGAATTGCGTCGGTCGCAACATCTGTTAGGCAGTTAAAGCTCTCAATTCGAGTTTCGTTCTCACTCTTTCGTACTCCTCTCGCGCTTTTCAGTGTATGAAAATGCGACTTTCGTCCTAGGCTCTCGTTCATTCTCTTTCGGTCTTTTGAAGGAATCAGTCGCATTCTGAATCCATCGGACGTTGATATAATAAAAGTAAATCGAAGTGATAAAATCAAACGTACATATGTACTGAAAAAGTTCTTCATTTTGTGCTGAATGTGAAAACAGTTAAACGGCAATCAACGAAAAAGAGTGTGACGGAAAAGTAATAATTCTACAATTGTTTAGTTTAATAAATAAAATAAAAAAAGTGAATTCTAAATAACTTATTGAATCACAATCGAAAATGCATTTGAGTTTGGGCACCCACCTAATTATTTCCGGCACAGCGAATATGCGTTTGCAAAAATCGATAAACTTCACATAGAAGCGCATACACTCACATTTTATACTCGCATACGAATGTGTATACAAGCCGAAGCGAAAGAAGAAAATTGGGGAGAGAATGGAGTAGAATGAAGTAGGCCCGCCTACAGCTGACAGTGCAGTGCATACTATTAGATACGCTTAAAATAAATTTCAGTGGTACAAGGCAGCTACTATTAATATTGCCAGCTACGTGTGTCTATCATATGATTTCAAGTGATTACTTAATGGTACTCTATTTATGGCCGGCTCTGTGACAGCGCAAGCAGCTTGTGCTCTTCTTTTACCCCCGTCCTGCCGCAAGTACATGGCCCTTGTCGTTGGCTAACTAAAGTGGATTGCTCTATTCGTGTGCGTGAGAGTGTGAGTGCTGTATGTGATGTGTGCGAATGCGTTCAGCTGCTGTATATATTAGCAATGTTTATGCTGCTCTCCCGTTCTTCAGTCGTGATATACGTTTCGCTTTACTATTTTTTTTTTCTTTTTCTGCTTTCTGGTATTCTTTGCACGCGACGTCGACAACTGCGGCGACGACGACGATAACTACAGCTCGATTCGCTATCACATTCGCCATGTGCGCGCCAAAGCTGTTCCAGAGTAGACAGCCAGGCCTGCTCTACTGCTCCGCTTCAAGGTCAGTGTAAGGTTAGCTCTGCAATTGCGACGCACAGGCCATGGCAGTGATTTTGACGCTGTTGTCGCCGCCACTGCTCTGCTCTGCGCGTTGGTCGTTGTCAATATTGTGTTTGTAGTTGTTGCTGCTGCTGTCGAGTAACAATGGCAATTGGGGGCGCTTGGCATTTAATTTGTGCCCAGCAGCCAAACATACATACATTCATACATATATACACACATCCATCTGTGTTAGATGTTTACGCGTGTATGTGTGTATATGTTTGCTTGCGTGTATCCTTCGTCAAAAAATTTGACATTCCCTTGTGCATGCCTTTCTCAATTTAATTTGTTTTTCATGCTTTTGAGCAGCCTCCTACAGCGGAGGCGTCAACATGTCGCCTTTGCGCAAGTGTGTGCGTATGTTTATTGCCGTGAGAGTGTGTACGTTAAAGCTTTGCCAATACCTTTCTACGTCACTTATACCATCATGCCCTTTGACATTTATCTTTTATATAAACAAGTGTATTTATGTATGTATGTGCATAGCATTAATACATAAATGTTGCTTTTCTCTTTCCCTTTCTCACTCTCTGCAAAGCTTGTACTGTGCTATGCTTCACAGCATCTCTCGCACTTTTCCAGCGTATTTTGTGTTCTCCCTTACGTAAGCTTACATAATCAGCTGCAAGCACTTAGCTTGTATTTTTCTAGTCCTTTTCACGCTGTTAACGGATTTTCAAGTGCACTTCAATTTTAAGGATAACATTGTTGTCTTTGTTTTGCTGTGTCTGCGCGAGTGTGTGCATGTGTTTGTGTTGGCTCTTAGGCAATGGCGTAAAAGCCATTTAATTGCTCTTCTATCTGTGAGACTTGAGCGAATGCCCTAATTGGTATTCCGCAGAGCGTGTTATAGAGCCGTAAAGGCTATTCACGGCCAAACATTTCAAGCCGGTTATAAGAAAAACCGGTTTGAATTGAAATCTAGAGAATTATGGATGTGCAGAAGTAGTTGAGCGAAATTCGAAGCAAGATGAAAGTTTATAAATACATTTGAAAAAGAATTTGCAATGCAGAGCAAATAATGTGGTAATAAAATGCCAAGCAAACAAAATTTCAGGCAAAATCTATGGCAGAAGAAAATATGATGTATAAAGCAACAACATCGATTTACAGTACAGACTCGTTAGACTACGTTATTTATAACATTATAATAAAATTATTAAATATGTTTTAAAAAAAACACAATCAAACTAAATTTCTTTAATATTATATATATTTCATTAAACATTAAGCATTAATATTATTCGCAAGCTAGTTTTATATAATTCCATCAAATTAAAGTTGTGTGATCAGAATTCTTTCCAAAAGGTGTGGCGCAGGTGCCCTTTAGCAAAACAACAACAATTTCATTTCCATTTCAATTAGTATTTGTTTTCGAGTAATTCACTAACAAGTCTTGATTGACTAACGAATTGAGACAGAGAGAAATTGGATACATTCTGTGTGTGGTTAGGAGACAGGCGCCGCTGTAACCACAGCCCCAACCACATCCCTAGGCCCCCAGTTCCAGTGCGAACCGGGAAAAAACGTGATAAAATTCTGCCCCAATTGCGTCGTAAACAGGGCATCTGCTCAAGGTATGCCAAATAGCTGCAACAACAACGGCAATAACAACAATAATGATAGCCAAAACAACAACAACAATAAATACTTATGATAACAAATTGTTGTTATGTACAATTGTTATACTTGATTGAGCTGCATTTGCTGACGCCAATTTCCTTAATTGAATTTTACGTTGCACTTAATGCCCTTTGATTTATATGTGGGATTATGTTTTATATAGACATTCACATGCTCTTGACTGCCTCAAAATGCGTCAGCAGCTTGAGCAAGGTATTGCATACTGATATTGTATAACAATGGATGTAGCGCCTGACCGATTCGCTATTACTAGGATTACATCGACCACGCACTGATAAGCCAGCACGCCTCAACCTCTTTCAACTGCATGCTAAGAAATCGACATTAAGTGACGTCAGCAAGCGAAACAATGGAGTTCTTGTCCTGATTGGGAACAAAAATTACTAACAGTATTGTTTAAAATATTGAAAGGAAAGACCATAGAAGTGTAGCAGTTCTAGGAAAATCAAATTCCATGGGCCAAGTCCAAATAGTTGCGTGCTAGGGTCCCTATTCTAAAGTAGTTGAAGTTCTCTCACTTTAATATATAAAACCTGCGTGATGCCCTGACATAAAAAGGGCTACGTAAACTTATTCAAAGTATTAGAGTTGTCCTCAGGCAATAATAATCTAGAGTAAATCATATATAAGAGCTGCTATGAATATATATTTCTTGCTCCAGTTATTGTCTTCCAATAATAGCTTGACATAGGGTCAGTTACAATAGCTATATAGGTGAGGCTCCAACATTAAAGGTCGCGGAAAACCTATTCCAATATTGCCTTTGCCTTAGCTTTGACCCGTGCCCTGGAATGCAAATGCGTCGTATGTTTATTCGACTGTGCAAGTGCATTCATTCCAGCCATTGCCTAATTGACGCGGTGTTCGCGCCGGATCGGGGAGGAGCCGCGCCTAGGTCGAACCTGCTATAAATAGACATAGCACGTTATATTATCTGGACAAATGCGATGCGAGTGGGTAGAAAACTGGCTACAAAAGTAGTCTCTTAATATCGAACATGCATACACTGAAAAGAAATGAGGTGTAACATGCTCATCTGCTCAACTAGCTACCAGATAAGTCTTTTATAGCTGCTAGACACTAAGATATTCAGTAGTAATATAGAGGCGAACTATTGATTCAACCGGAATTGTCTACGCAATCCACTTAACACTTAATAATAGAGCTTAGATCGTGCCATGTCCACCATTCTATTAGCATAACACTAACTACTATATTATATAGAGACTCCAAAGGCAGTTACAGAAACCCTAGCCACCAGCCCATTTTGGAATGCTAGACAAGTGTATATGCCCGATCGAAATATTCAGTTACAAGCAGACAGAAAAACAGAAAAAATAAAAAAATAACTTTTGTTATTTACTCAAGGTAATTGTAAAGCGCAATAAAAAATCGACCGAAGCGTGAGGCGTTTTATAGAGCAAAAATAGAGAGAAGGGAACAGAAAAAAGTTTGCTTTCTCTATGAGATATACAATCCATTGGCTAATTAAATAGGGGAGGGAAGTGCAATATCTCGATAATGAACACAAATTGTTACTATTATTAATATCTTGTGGATTTACGCTTAATTGGCACTATCTCAGTATAGTTGTTTGCACAGCCGGTGCACGTACACTCATCTATAATATAGAACCTATGGCGGGTATATAGTATCTATAACATACCAATAAAGTTAGCAGCTGCTTGAAAACCCAAATGATAAGACGTTAACAGTAGCTCGATCGAGAAAGCTAATTTACTAACTATATATCGTAAACGGAAAATCATTATAAAGTTAATATGAGATTTACGATATTTGATTCTAAAATGTGGATTTACGATCTACAATTGGCGAAAATAAAATTGCTAGTAAAACCTAAGCTTACGATATTTGATAGCTCATGCGAACGTTTCTATATTTAAATAAATTTTCCATTTACGATATTTGATTATTTAATGCTTAAAGTAGTTATTGAGACTTACGTAATTTTATATTAACGATATGCTTTGTCTCGCACGTTTCTCGCAAAAATATTGGCGTCTATTTTTACTGTATGGAACCCGAAACCCTCTCCGACACGCAACATTGCCCAGTCCCATAATTTCAGACAGTTTTTGTTTATCGCAAACGATATTTATTCTTGTTTGTGTATTTGATTGTTTAACATTTATTCGCTGGGAGGTTATTGAAACTTGTTGCATTCCTCGTAATCGCACCGTTTGTTTACATAATAAATATATCATAGGCTAGATATAGATATTTGTGTAAATGTATATCTGGGTATATGTATTTGTATATAACTTTAGTCTATATATAGAGGCACGGAGATGGGACTTTGAACTGACGCGCTGGACTGGTACTGGTTGGCACATCTTCCCCGCCTCTATTCACAGTTTTTGCCTCTTTTTGCTTATGTCATGTACTCTTGCTATATACCAGAAGATGCAGATATTTCATTATCTAAACTTTTCCTATCTTATATCTATGTTTATAAAGCAATTCATAAGAGGATGATATGAAACATAGGTCAAAGTTATGTAAGATAGATAATCTTCAGTAGCAAGGAAACATTTTACTTATAAAGATAGTATAACTAGTCAAGGATTCTTCGTAAAGTATTCATAAATATATTTAGCATATATCTGCTATGTGATTATATATTTTTATTGTCTCCCATTAAACTTTTCCATTGTTTTGGCAGATTTTTGGACTCGGGTCCGACCTACATCACGTCCACATGCGCTTTATTGAAAATGTTATCAGTATCAACCAATTAAACACCCATTCATAAAATTAATTTTTATTTTTAGACTAAATAGAGACTTGGTTCTCTGCTATCATGAATCCAAATCGTGCAGGTTCATCAATAGTCTGCATTCTTCCCAGATTAAAATCAATCTATTTTAGCTCAATTCGTTTATCGCTTATTGCGCACTTTCTGAAAAAGTCCAGGGTGCCAAAAAACCCGTCGAACGGGATCTTATCGTTTGAATGGGAGGGTCTGCTGCATAGGTATGACAAAGCACATAAGGTATGCATTAGATATTATTAAAATTAGCCAAGGCTTCGACTAACGAATGCCCTGTATTCTGTCCCGAATTAGTGATAAAAGAGCAGCTACACATAGGCTGCCTACCGACAAGCCCTATATACCCCTTGTGCTACTGATTAGCTCTATAGGGTATGAGCCGCACTCGTGGCTCCACCCCAGCAGACATTTGCCAGTCGCATGTTAGACACCTGATACTAATCGCAGACCCCCAATAACAACATTCGCACGCGAAGATTATCGCTTAAAAATTGTTTGTTTGTTCTTTTTTTTTCGACTGCCAAAAAGCAATCTCATTCTGTTTATAGTCGTAGCTTCCCGCTCTCGTCTCGGGCCACGAGCATAGTGCGTGTGTATTTCATCAATGTGTCATACGTCTTACGTTTCCGCCGACGACGACGTCGACGATGTAGCGTGACGTATTGCACTGGCAGATAAGTTCAATCGCTCTCTTGCCGGCCGGTCGGCTGTTTGGCTGGCTTTGCTGGGACTTTGGCCAATTTACAATACATGAGTATATTTATTTGTAGTATATATACATACAAGACTGATTTATGAGAGGCCAAAAGATTGCTTGATAATACGTATCAGAGAAGGGCAAGACGCGCCAATCCACGTGTTTCGCTGGATCGCTGAACTCGTAGTTTTATGGGCATTGATTGATTAATTTGTGCAGCATTCATTAACAAAGATAGCTTCAACGATACCAAAATTATTCTCGAGCCACAGACAATTTCTATTCGCTCTCTCCCTCTCTCTATTTCTATCTGTCTTTCATGGGGCGCGTGTCATGGAAAATTTTCGTGCGATTTTGTTGTGGCAATTTTATTGTTGTTGTTTTTTTTTCGCTTTTCGCTATGACAAACAAATTTGCATTTTGTTAAAAATAGATAATTCTAATTTATCTCTATATATATGCTTAAATATATGCTTAAATATTAAATCTTATACATGAATTTAAATGCACCTTCTGAAGCTAAGGTTGATAAACTCATCTTGCGAAAACATCTTCGCACTGAGAAATTTTGTACAGAACATTTAACGTCAAACATGTTACTTTAAAGAAAAATACAAAACAAATAATTAAAATTAATAATAATTTTCATTGTTTTTAATAAATTTGTGTTATTTGATTACGAAACTTGCATCCCTAAATTATGAATTTTATTCTGTTACGTATTTGGCGTTGTTATTGTTTGTGGCTGTTTTTCTCGTTTGAGAATCATTTATTTATAATTTATGCGCATAAGGACATTTAAAATTTAAATGCACCCGTTGCGCTCGTAAAGAACATGTGCTGTAACTGATCAATATATATATATAAATATATGTATAACAGTATTAATAAATATATACATATATGAAGTATTTCACAATTTGATAACGTAAAGAAAACGAACGTTTGATAAAACTGCGAACCTCTTCTCGCTCTTCTACTCAAGTGAAAATTTATTTTACGCAGCAGCATTTGAGCAGCAGCAAATGCAAAATGCAATAGAACTCAAATTGAGGTATGTAAGAACTCTTGCTAAGGATAGGAGTTGAGAGAGAGAAGGAGAGAGAGAGTGTCAGTTTGAACGAAAGATAGCTATGGCTGCGCTGCTCTTGCTCAACGAGCGTTTGCTGTTCTTCTCTCACACTTCCACTTCCTTACTGGGAGAGGGTTGTTGAGTATACATTTTCTTTAGTCAGAAGAGCAGAACAAATACAAATGTAAAATGCAATATGAGCGTCTCTCAGGTATGCATGCAAACCTATTTAAAAGGGTTGATCTCCTGATCAACAACAATTGAGAATTTGAGTGCCACACAACGAAAGATCTGTCGTTCTGCTCTGCTACTGCGCTGTTCCTGGCGCTATTTCCACTCAGCAGGCATACTCTGTTGGGGGTTAGACGTCGCTATGTTTCACAGTCGGCATTCAGTCGCTTCTGAGCAGCCGTCAGTGTCGCGTGTGCCCTCGAGTAAGTGTTTCTGTATAACAAATAAGTTGAGGCAAGCAAAAAATATAGTGAATACATGCGTGAACGCGTGCATGTGTGTGTGTTTGCATTTTTTACTTGAGTAGTGATGTGCGTGCATGCAAAATCAAAACTGTTAATGCAAAAATATGTGCCAATTCAATTGAAATAAATAATTTATTTTTATTTTTTTACAGCAAATACAATCACGTTTTCTGTGCCAAATTAACTGTTATAACCAAGTGCAACTGAAAACTAAAAACAAAAGTGAAAAGTGAAAAGCAAAAGAAAAACAATAAAGCAAAAGTCAGATAAAATAATTTGCATATTATTTTTCGAAGAGCAACGCAAAGCGAAGAACAGTTTAAGCAAGTGCAACGGTAACAACGTATAATGGCACCAATAACCACTGACAATTACGAATTCGAATGTGCAACAAGTGTTGAAAGCGGCAACAATACCGATAACTTTGAAAACGATATTAATATCGATAACGAATGTTTTGTGAGCAGTGCATCGAATGATTCGAATTTGAGTCAAGTTCAGGCTGAAGAACATGTTGCAAAGCAGCAGGAGCAGCAGCCGAAGCAGATGCCATGGGAGGCACCTGGCAAACAGGGACTCTACGATCCCCAGAACGAGCATGAGGCATGCGGCGTGGGATTCATTGTGGCCATCGATGGCAAACGTTCTCACAAGGTAAATTTGTTGTATAACTACATATAGCATTATTCTTTGATTTATTGCTACTCTTTCTTTTTACTTGTCTGTGCTTGCAGATTCTTCGTGATGCCCAGACCTTGTCAGAACGGATGAATCATCGCGGCGCCTGCGCCTGTGACAACGACACCGGCGATGGCGCTGGTGTATTGGCTTCCATTCCTCACGGGCTCTATGCCAAGGCTCTGTAAGTTTACATCGTAGATAGGAATAGGTCTGACTAGGGGTGAAGTCATGCGGGCACATGCACTTGGCAACTTTACAGCTATTTGCCGGCTGCCATTGATGAATGTCTTAAACGTTGTTGACGATGACGGCGATATCGCTGCGATCTCGTGCGCGAAATACAAAAACAAAACAAACAAAAATCAAAGCTATCAGCTTTTGTATGCCCTACTTTCAGTTGAGAGTATAATAGCTACGGGGCTTTTGCAAACAAACTGTGCTGCATTATACATTCCTCTCTCATTCTCTGTCTCTGTTGAATTTGACGTATGTTATCTAATCTAATGCATAGCAAACTTCTATTTAATTAATTTTGTGATATATTAATAGCTATAAAATATTTAATAATTCTTTTTAAAAGAAAACAATTAATAATTTAATTTTGCAGAGATAACTGATATCTTTTGCAGTATTTCACGTGATTTAGTTTATCAATTTTGCGTTATAAAGAACTATATATGTATATACATATATAATTGATAAAAAAATTTAATTTTGCAGAAATTGGAGATAGCTGCTACCTTTCAGCATTTCACGTGATTTAGTTTATTAATTAAAATATTTAAATCTAATGTTTATTTGAGGGTATTCCGTGTGCGCTGTTGCTTTTTCTAGATATGTTCTAAATGCTATTTTGTTATATTACAAATGTATATACTATACAGATGTGTATATGTACGTATGTGCTTCATTGGCTCGGTCTCGACCCACAAATAAAAATAATAAAAACAGTTGAGCATCAGGCGAGCGCGTCAAAAATAGTTTATAATGAAATACTCCTTCACATGTGGCAGAATCATTTGATTTTTTATTATTCTGTTTTTTTTTTTTTTTTTTTTTGCCAAATTGTGTTTGTGTTTGATTTGATTGCCATGTAAATTTCGTTGTTTGCTCGATATGGGCTTTTAGTTCCAGACACGCTTTGCTTAGCTATTATTTAATAATTTAGACAATTTTCGATTATATACAGAAAGTATTCAAGGGGGTTTCAGTAGAGAATGCTGCGCAATTCACAGGTAATAACTTTAGCCCAAATTTTTAAATTATATTTATTAACAGTGCAATGCGAAATAAAACAAATGAAATATGACAAGGCCTGTCAAATATGACATATGAGCAGTAATGAGCTATCTTCTTCTTTTTAACGTAATATTTATTTATTTCTACTAGCTTTGAAAAGATTTACACATAACGAAAGTAATTCTAATTTAGCTAAGATTAAAATAATAAAATATGTTAAATTATACTATGTAGAAATTAGTATGCAGAGAGATATAATTATAGAATATATATAGCCGAGGGAAATAAATATATGTATATGGAAAGATATTTTTGGAATATTTTGGAATGTGTACAATTTTTTATTTATTTTTAAAATTTCAAATCTGTTACTCGAATGCTTAATATGTTTTTTTTTTTTTTTTTTTTTTTTGTCATTTCTGTCAATATATAATATAATAAATATAGTGCTTAGACTCGGAATCTCTCTGTTCTTGTTTCATGTTGCGATATCCAGATAAATATAAAAAATTGATAATATTATTTCAATCTTAGGTTTTTGATTAGGTTTGCTTGAATCTCGGGGCATAATATGTTATTTTCAATTATCAGAATTTAATCTCAGATCAGTCCTCACTTACTTTGGAAATTTTTACTTGAACTTGATTTTGGGATCATTAACCGAACGCGCCCGTATTTTATAACATTTAAAAACAAAAAAAGTCAGACTGATAATACCCAGTGATTCATTGTTAATTGACTAAAACGGCAGCTGCTTAGCTGACTTCTAATTCATATTAAATACTCTTTATTTGGCTATAAACATTGCTTAATTAACACCTAGACCTCGACACCTAATTATGACAAAAAGTTTTGATGGAAAACCCCTGAATCACACTAAAAATAAATTGAAAGAGAGACAGAGAAAGAGAGCAAACTTAAATGTGGACTTCTATAGACTTCAAGTCAGCAGATGAAATGAGAGTGTAGAGTGGATTGGGTGCATGATCAAAAAGGTTTTCTATGACTTCAAGTTCAGGAAATGTATTGGGTCAGACACATGAGCACATGTTCTACGAAATTGTGCAATCAGCGAACGAGAGTTCTCTAAACTCGCTGTTTTGTATATTTTAATGCGCGTTTTAAATGGCAAACGGACGACCAACAGGCGACGCTTGCTGCTGATAAGGCGTCAGATGTTTCGTCATTTTGACGTAATGGAAGCGAAATGCACGATGAATGGTGATAAATGAATGGCATCTGCTCAACCGGGCTAGACAAGCGTTTCAATGCGATTGTCAATGAAACCTGCGCAATTTTTAACGGCTCTCCAAGGGTTTGACGTGCACTGGGCGAAAAGCTTAGGCATTGCGAAAATAAACAATTGAGCTGATTAGAATACAATTCCTTATATTAGTTGGGGTTTTTTGCTAACCATACCTTATACTTTGCTTTCTCTACAGTGCTGAAAAGGGCGTAAACTTGCCCGAGTTGGGCAACTATGCCACGGGCATCTTCTACTTGGACGAGGCCCAGGCTGCCTCCGCGGAAGCTGAGTTCAACGAACTGGCCGAGAGTCTGGGTTTGTCGGTGCTCGCCTGGCGCACCGTGCCAACCAATCAGCAGGCCATTGGCGTTGTTGCACGGAAGTCGGAGCCGTTGTCGCGTCAGGTGTTTGTCGCTCGTCCTGAAGGCTTGGACGAGAAGTCCTTCCAGCGTCAGGTGTTTGTGCTGCGCAAGCGGGCTAGCCATGAGCTGGCCAAACAGGGCAGGCGCTTCTACATCTGTTCCTTGTCGGATCGCACTGTGGTCTACAAGGGTCTCTTCACCTCGGATCAGTTGTGGGACTACTATACGGACCTGCAGGATCCCGAATTTGAGACCTATATGGCCCTGGTGCACACGCGCTTCTCCACCAACACTTTCCCCAGCTGGGAGCGAGCTCATCCGCTGCGCGTCCTGGCCCATAACGGTGAGATTAATACGCTGCGTGGCAATGTGAATCTGATGAAGGCTCGCGAGGGTGTCATGCAGTCGGAGCTGTTTGGCGATCAGCTGAAGAAGCTTTATCCCGTGGTGGAGCCCAATCTATCCGATTCGGGCTCGTTTGATTGTGTCCTGGAGTTCATAACAATGGCGAGTGATCGTTCACTGCCCGAGTCGGTGATGACCATGGTGCCGGAGGCTTGGCAGAACGATCGCACGATGCCCCAGGAGAAGCGCGACTTCTATCAATGGGCTGCCTGTGTGATGGAGCCGTGGGATGGCCCGGCTTTGATCAGCTTCACCGACGGTCGTTACATTGGCGCCGTTCTGGATCGTAATGGACTGCGTCCATCTCGCTTCTATGTGACTAAGGAGAATGTGCTGGTCATGGCCAGCGAGGTGGGCGTCTATGATGTCGATCCGTCGCAGGTGACGCTCAAGAGTCGCCTCAAGCCAGGTCGCATGTTGCTGGTGGACACCAAGGAGCAGAAGCTTATCCAGGACATTGAACTGAAGTCGCGCATTGCGAAGTCGCGTCCCCACTCCGAGTGGCTGCAGCAGAAGGTGAGTTGGCTTTCCAATCCCTGAATCCCAGAATTCAAGAATCCCACCAACACGGTAGCACTCCCTTCCCTCTGACACGCGAAGCACAGCTAAATAGGTCGACACTCAAAATTGGTTAATGCTAATATAAATAACTCTCTGTAATTGTAATTGTTGTTGTTGTTATCCATTTCTCTACCATGCTCTCAATGTGATATATGTATGTATATCTGACGTGGACTAATCCCAGATGGTGAGTTGTCGGATCTTGAGCCGAGTCGTAGTCGTTGTAGACATTTTGTTGCTTTACGTTGGGTTGCATCGCATGTCCTTGTTTCACAGCTATCCAAAAACAGTTAGTTTAATCCATGTCGCACCTTGTTTCCGTCCATCAGATCACGCTGGATGAGATTCGTAATGCGAACGTGCTGAACACGCCCATCGAGGAGCCACCGAAGCCGCCAGCATCGCAGCGCGGTATTTTCGATCCGCGACTCTCGCTCTTTGGCTACACCACGGAGACGGTCAACATGCTCCTGATACCCATGTTCAAGAACAAGTAGGTGATCTTCGCCCATTAGTTGAACACATCAACAACTTTTGCAATCTCTTTACAGAAAAGAGGCACTTGGATCGATGGGCAACGATGCACCGCTAGCTTGCTTGTCCGGCTTTCAGCCCATTCCGTATGAGTACTTTAAGCAGCTCTTCGCACAGGTGACCAATCCACCAATCGATCCATTCCGCGAGAAGGTGGTCATGTCCATGCAATGTCCCGTTGGGCCAGAGGCGAATTTGCTGCAGCCATCGGCACAGCAGGTCCACCGCATTTGGCTGCCAAATCCCATATTGAGCATTCCAGATACCCAGCTGCTTAAGCGCAACACGCACCGTGGGTGGAAGACCAAGGTCCTGGACATTACATTCCAGTATAGCGAGGGCACTCGGGGCTACATGGAGTGCATCGAGCGCATCTGTCGGGAGGGTGCCAGTGCTGCTCAGGCGGGCTATCAGCTGATCGTTATATCCGATCGCGAGGCTGGCTCAAACGAACGTGTCGCAGTTTCAGCTCTGCTCGCGCTGGGTGCACTGCATCATCATCTGATCGAGACATTGCAACGCATGAAGGTGGGCATTATTGTGGAGACGGCCGAGGCACGCGAGGTGCACCACGTGTGCGTCCTGCTCGGCTATGGCGCCGACGCTATCTGCCCCTATTTGGCCTTCGAACTGGCCCAGGCGCTACGGGATGATGGCGTCATCAGTGCAGATGTCACCGACAAGCAGATCTACGCCGCCTACGCTCAGGCAATCGATACTGGTATTGCTAAGGTAATGGCCAAGATGGGCATCAGCACCCTGCAGTCCTACAAGAGCGCCCAGATCTTCGAGGCAGTGGGCTTGGGCAACGAGCTGATTGATAAGTGTTTCCGCGGCACTCAAAGCCGTATTGGTGGCGTGACCCTCGAGATACTGGCCAAAGAGGGTCTAGAGCGCTTCCAGTTGACCTATGGCAAGGTATCGCCCGACACACACATTCTTCGCAATCCCGGACAATACCATTGGCGTCATGGCGGCGAGGCACACATCAACGAACCCTCCTCCATTGGCAGCCTGCAAGAGGCGGCTGTCAGCAATAATAAGAACGCCTTCGAGGCCTTCAAGAAGACCACCCTGGAGAGTGTGAAGAACTGTGCGCTGCGTGGTCAGCTGGAATTTGTGACCGACCGTGAAAAGATTGACATATCCGAAGTGGAGCCGGCCAGCGAGATTGTGAAACGGTTAGTAAACTCTTTGATTTAGTATTTTCATTTGGTACTGACGCAGTTATCTTCCGCAGTTTCGCCACTGGCGCCATGAGCTTCGGCAGCATCTCGTTGGAGGCGCATCAAACGCTCTCCATAACCATGAATCGCATCGGAGGCAAGAGCAACACCGGCGAAGGTGGCGAAGACTCCGATCGCTATCTGAGTAAGTTTGGGAATAACAAGTCTTACTCAACTTGTAATTAATGTATTTATTTTCAACTCTTTCAGATCAAGATCCTAACAATAGCCGCCGTTCGGCTATCAAGCAGGTGGCTTCTGGTCGTTTTGGTGTAACCGCCTCGTACCTGGCCAATGCGGATGATCTGCAGATCAAGATGGCTCAGGGTGCCAAGCCGGGTGAAGGCGGTGAGCTGCCCGGCTACAAGGTGACCAAGGACATTGCCAAGACACGAAAATCAGTGCCTGGCGTGGGTTTAATATCGCCACCACCACATCACGATATCTATTCCATTGAGGATCTGGCCGAGCTGATCTACGATCTCAAGTGCTCCAATCCCAATGCGCGCATCAGCGTCAAATTGGTGTCTGAGGTGGGCGTGGGTGTGGTTGCCTCTGGCGTGGCCAAGGTAAGTTGAAGAGATCTACTCCAAATGCACTCCGTGTCTTACCTAAATTATGACTTCTGTACAGGGCAAAGCGGAACATATTGTCATTTCTGGCCATGATGGCGGCACCGGTGCCAGCTCCTGGACGGGCATTAAGAATGCTGGCCTGCCCTGGGAGCTTGGAATTGCAGAGACGCACCAAGTACTTGTTTTGAATAATCTACGATCAAGGTAAGTTTTCGACCAACAGACCCCTGGGGCACGTTCCACGTTCCCCAACCCCCACTTGTTACTAATCATGAAAGAAACATATTACTGAAGAAGAGCCTGGTTATCCAGATGACAGCGTTGGAAAACGTATTGAGATTATTGAGCTCGTTGATAAACAGAGATTGAGAATTGAGTTTAAAGAGAAACGATCGAACGGATTGATCCACAGATCTGTGTGTGAGGCAAGCCGGATAAAGGAAGGTGATCCATACATATCAACCTACACATAACATTGCATATAGCTCGATGATGTCGTTAATGCCGCTGTCTTTCATACTCAAAATTCAGTCAATGATGATGAGATCAACGGATATATCGAGATATATATATGTATATATAGCCAGATTGCTCACACACAATCCATCTACACACACATGCCACATGTCCAATTCAGACAAAATACAAACCGAAATGATATTGATTATGATCCGAACCAAACTGATCCGATCCGATCCGATCCAAACCGAACCGAACCGAACCGAACCATCGATCGGTGTCATCTACTCACTTGCTCGCTCGCACGATCGTCGCGCCGCGCTGTGCTCCATTCGTAATTTCTTCTCATTACATTAATCTCGATTTTGAGTATCCAATTAACATTGCATTCCTTTCTATGTCATATCTTCCTACTCCCATGGATCGCTTGTGGATGTGCAGGGTCGTCGTTCAGGCTGATGGTCAGCTGCGCACGGGCTTCGATGTGGTTGTTGCTGCTCTGCTTGGCGCCGATGAGTTTGGCTTCAGCACAGCTCCCTTGATTGTTATGGGTAGGCTAACTATTTCTCTCTGCAATGTTCCTTAATCTCTTATACCTTATTTTAGGCTGTACCATGATGCGCAAGTGTCATTTGAATACCTGTCCCGTGGGCATTGCCACACAGGATCCGGTGCTGCGCAAGAAATTCACCGGCAAACCGGAGCATGTCATTAATTTCTTCTTCATGCTAGCTGAGGATGTGAGTGTGACACTCAAAGTTGAGTTTCTCTGTGCTTTATGCTAATCCCTCGTCATTTTCAGATCCGCCAAATTATGGCCAATCTGGGCATCCGCAAGTTCCAGGACCTGATTGGACGAACCGATCTGCTGCGCATGTCCAGCCATCGGGGTATCAAAGCAAGCAATTTGGATCTCAAGCTGCTGCTGCAGCCAGCGCTGGAGCTGCGCCCAGGCACAAACATTGTCGGCGGCTCGGTGAAGCAGGACTTCCAATTGGAAAAGCGTTCCGATAATAAGTTGATCGAGCAGGCTCAGCAAATCTTTAACGGCAGCCGGGACAACATCACCATCAACATGGCCATACACAACGAAGAGCGTGCGTTTGGCTCTACCCTGAGCTATCACATTGCCTGTAAATATGGCGAGGCTGGTCTGCCTGCTGGAAAGAGCATTGATATCTTCCTCGAGGGCTCGGCTGGTCAGAGCTTCTGCGCCTTCTTGGCACGTGGCGTCAATGTGACCCTTAAGGGCGATGCCAACGATTATGTCGGCAAGGGCCTCTGTGGTGGCAATGTAGTCATCATGCCACCAGACACCGCACCGTTCGAGTCGCATCTGAATGTGATTGTGGGCAATGTGTGCCTCTATGGTGCCACCGAGGGCACCGCCTACTTCCGAGGCATTGCTGCTGAGCGGTTCTGTGTGCGCAATTCAGGCGTGACTGCCGTCGTGGAGGGTGTGGGTGATCACGGCTGCGAATACATGACTGGTGGATTGGTTGTTATCCTTGGCTTGACTGGACGCAATTTCGCAGCGGGCATGTCCGGTGGCATTGCCTATGTCTATGATATTGATGGTTCCTTCAAGCCCAAGGTCAATCCAGAATCAGTTGAGCTGTTGCCGTTGCAGTTGGACGAAGATGTGTCGCTGGTCAAGCGGCTCCTCGCTGACTTCATCGAGAAGACCGGCTCGAAGGTGGCCAAGGAACTGCTCGATAACTGGGCACAAGAGCAGGCGAAATTCGTTAAGGTCTTCCCATACGAATACCAGAAGGCCCTAAAGGACCTGGCTGAGCAGGCGGCACAGGAGCAGCCCGCCAAGGTGGCAGCTGTTGAGAATGGTAACGGCAAACATGAGCCGCACATCAAGGACATCGAGGAAGCCATTCAGGATGTGGCACTGGAACAGAAGCGTGCTGACCGTGTGCTGGACAAGCTGCACGGCTTTGTCAAGTACAAGCGCGAGGCGGCTCCATATCGCGATGCAGGCACCCGCCAGAAGGATTGGGATGAGGTCTACAATTTCCCACATGTGCGCAAGAACTTGAAGATGCAGGCCGCCCGTTGCATGGAGTGCGGTGTACCCTTCTGTCAGTCGAACTCCACGGGCTGTCCGTTGGGCAACATCATACCCAAGTGGAACGATCTGGTCTTCCACGGCGAATGGCAGGAGGCATTGCGACAGCTGCTCCAGACCAATAACTTCCCCGAATTTACGGGTCGCGTCTGCCCAGCCCCCTGCGAGGGCTCCTGCGTGCTGGGCATCTCGGAACCAGCAGTGACCATCAAGAATATCGAGTGCGCCATAATCGATCATGCCTTCGAGCAGGGCTGGATCAAGGCCGAGATACCAGAGACGCGCACCGGCAAGCGTGTGGCCATTGTGGGCTCCGGTCCCTCCGGCCTGGCAGCTGCTCAGCAGCTCAACCGTGCCGGACACTTTGTCACGGTCTTTGAGCGCAACGATCGTGTCGGAGGTCTGCTGCAGTACGGCATTCCAACCATGAAGCTATCCAAGGAGGTGGTCAAGCGACGCGTGGATCTCATGGCCGATGAGGGCATTGAGTTCCGTACCAATGTGCACATTGGCAAGGATACTAGCGCAGAGAAGTTGGTGCAGAGGTAAGTCATATTTGCATAGACTCTAATTGAAATCCTCAATAACATCTTTTCCACTTCCTAGCTATGATGCGGTGTTGTTAACCACTGGCTCCACCTGGCCGCGCGACTTGCCTTTGGCCAATCGCGATCTGCAGGGCATTCACTTTGCCATGGAGTTCCTCGAGGCGCAGCAGAAGAAACAGCTGGGCGGCAAGAAGGAGATCATTTCGGCTGAGGGCAAGGATGTCATCATTATTGGTGGCGGCGACACCGGTTGCGATTGCATTGCAACCTCATTGCGTCAGGGTGCAAAGAGCATTACCACATTCGAGATTTTGCCAGAGCCTCCAGCGAAGCGTGCCGACGACAATCCTTGGCCACAGTGGCCCAAGGTATTCCGTGTGGACTACGGCCATGAGGAGGTGCGCCTCAAGTGGGGCAAAGATCCTCGTCAATACTGCACCACAACCAAGGAGTTTGTGGGTGAGAATGGGCATATTAAGGGAGTGCACACTGTCGAGGTGGAGTGGACCAAGACAGAGACGGGCGCATGGCGCATGCAGGAGGTGGCAGGCTCGGAGAAATACTTCCCAGCTGATCTGATTCTGCTGGCCATGGGCTTCCTTGGGCCGGAGAAGACGGTGCCCAACGAGCTGGGTCTGGAGCTGGATCCTCGCGGTAACATAAAAGCATGCAACGGACAGTATGGAACCTCCAATCCCAAGGTGTTCGCAGCAGGCGGTAAGTGGAACTGATTGAGGTGGCATGGAAAACGAATAATTTTAAAATATTCTGCTTTGCAGATTGCCGGCGTGGTCAGTCGTTGGTGGTATGGGCCATTACGGAGGGTCGTCAGGCGGCGCGTCAAGTGGATTCCTACCTAACGGGCAAACCCAGCGGCTTGCCTGGACCTGGCGGTGTCATTAATCCAACAGTACCCAGATACTAAGTACCTAAAGATGTGATGCTGGATGGTGATGCGGGGTGTCTGTCTTCTGTCTGTGTGCGTGCGTCGTCCTTAGCATAGAACAATTCGTATGGTTTTCATTTTGAGAACCTAATTAGAATTTGTGATTTTTATTTTCGCGATTTTAGTTTAGTTTACTCTAAAAAGACTTCAGTTTTTTACACTACATATTAAATACCTTTTAATTATCGTTTTATTTTTGTTTTTGACGGCGCCACGCCCACAATGCGCTCCTGGCCACTCCAGTAGCTGCGATGCCCTCCAAGACTTTGATACGAAATGAGAGAGTCAATTATGAGTGCAAAACAAAGTGTGTCGAAAATTACAAAAACCCCAAATGTTGGGTCTAAAAATATCCAAATTCAAAGGACAATAACTAGAAATTACCGTTAAAGCGTTATAAAAATCAACAACAAAAACAAAAAACATATAATATCACATATTAGATATGTATTTGTGTTTCATATAAATATTGTACTTACTCGCTTTCTGTTTCGAGAATTTAGCCAAAAGTTGGTATGCTGATTCCTTCAATTAACAAAAACTACAAGTAATAATGGCACTGAGCACGTATATTTATAATTCCGCAGTTTTCTCAGCTTATATCGAATTGCATTTGTAGGTGTTGTTTGTTTTTTGAGCTACAACTGATCGTTAATTGCAAAGTACCTCTATAAACTATTTACAATATGTATCAACAAAACAAAAATATTGGTATTTCTAATGCCGTACGTTTAATGATCCCTTGGCAAGATACCATAATTAATCCATATGTATACATATATATATATATCTTATAACAAAAAGATTATTCACATCAATGTACACCTATATATACAAGCAAATATGTGAATTCAAATGGTGAAGTATTAAATATATTAAAGTGTTGCAAGCAAAAATTCAAAGAGCTTTTTATCTGCCGCGCAAATGTAATGTAAGGGAAAGCTGACTGCTATAGCATCAATCACTGTATCGATATACGAAAAATATCGTATACTCACCCGGCTATCGATGCTCAACAACAATATTGCCTCCTGTCAGTGCTTACATGCTAAAAACATAAAAATAACATTTCTTTTCGCCATAGGGCAGCACTGTGCGTCTTTCGCACGCGTATTTTTGTGCAGATTTTGTGTGGAAATTAATAGTAATTTGTTGATAAAATAGTGAAAATACAGTTGCAATCATGGCACAATTTGATCTAACACGCATCAATTGTCAATATCTGGACAGACATTTGACTTTCCCACTGCTTGAGTTTTTATGCGGCAAGGAGGTTAGAAAAATTCATTGCTTCGTGTCACCGTCATCAAATGTCAAATTCTTCACAAATGACTATAACTTTCATAATTTACCTATGTTCCGCAGATCTACAATCAGCAGGAGCTGCTGGAGTATATTCTGGAGACGGTGAACAAGACGAACATGATTGATTACACCATGGACACACGCAAGCGTCTTAATCTCAGTCAGGAGATGCCGGAAGAGCTTGTGCAGCGCAAGGCCGAGGTGTTGGCTACATTGAAGCAGCTGCAAAACGAAGTGGCGCCCATCATGAAGGCCACCGACATTCTGAAGAACGGCGAGAGCATGAAGGACTCGAAGACTTTTGTGAATGCTCTGCAGAAGGACTACAATTTCAAGGTGGAGCACCTGGAGAGTGCCTACAAGCTGGCGAAGTACTTGTATGAGTGCGGCAACTACCAGGAATCAACATCATACTTGTATTTCTGCCTTATTGTCATGTCGCCAAATGATAAGGTAAGTAAAATGCATTTATCCTTAGGAATGGTGTCTTATTTGTCATCCTTGCAGAACTATCTGAATGTGTTGTGGGGAAAGTTGGCCGCTGAGATTCTGACTCTCAACTGGAATACCGCACTTGAGGATTTGACGCGTCTGCGTGACTACATTGATAGCGCAAATTTCTCGACCATTCAAGCGCTGCAGCAGCGCACCTGGTTGATCCACTGGTCCGTGTTGGTGTTCTTCAATCATCCAAAGGGCCGTGACCTCATTATTGAGATGTTCCTGTATAAGCCACTGTATCTGAATGCTATACAGACGATGTGCCCACACATTATGCGCTACTTGGCCACCGCCGTGGTCATCAATCGCACTCGTCGTAATGCTCTCAAGGATTTGATTAAGGTCATACAGCAGGAGTCGTACACCTATCGTGATCCCATCACCGAGTTCCTCGAGTGCCTCTACGTGAACTTTGACTTTGAAGGCGCACGTCTCAAGTTGCACGAGTGCCAAACAGTCATTTTGAATGACTTCTTCATTGTCGCCTGCCTCAACGAATTTGTGGAGGATGCGCGTCTGATGATCTTCGAAACATTCTGTCGCATCCATCAGTGCATCACCATAAGCATGCTCGCTGACAAGTTGAATATGAAGCCCAACGAGGCCGAATGCTGGATTGTCAACCTTATACGCAATGCTCGTCTCAATGCAAAGATCGATTCGAAACTTGGCCACGTCGTAATGGGTACACAGCCACTAAGTCCTTATCAGCAGCTGGTGGAGAAGATTGACTCGCTGTCCATGCGCTCAGAGCATTTGGCGGGTCTGATTGAACGCAAGAGCAAACAAAAGAATCAAGAATCCATTGACTCCTGGAAGTACTATTAAGCATAAGAGAAACTCGTATTTTTTGTATTTCAAAACGCCGGCAATTATGCCAATAACGATTTGTAGAAAAACTAATGTTACGCCACATGGTGCGAATAAAACAACATCTCTATTCGCAGCCAGAACATCCTTATTGCCCACACCCATGCATAGATATATATCCAAAATTTTATTTTTATGCTAAACATTGAATTTAATTTAATTTCCATGCGGAATAAGTTATTTAACACAATACGGAGGGTTGGGCATAGCTCATTAACAATTTACATCTCGCCTAGCTTACAATGCAGATAGGTCCTAGTCCTAGTCCTAGATTTCTATGTATAGCTTCTTGTACCAATGACTGTGCGCGTAGCGCAGAATGAAGATCAGACGATTAATTGCTACCTCATTTTATTTCTGTATGCGGATGGTTTGACTACCATCCAGGCCTTGGTCGGCAAATTCTGCAGACGGACTATCCATTTGCGCACCACCGCTAGCCAAATGATGCCATATATCACACACACTGCCGCTTCCAAGTAGTAGCCATCAAATATGATCTCGCAAGTGCCAGAAGCTGACGAACAGGCCTGATAGAAAAAAAAAGCGAAATTATTGAATATGCAGATAGATAGATTGCAGTGAAGGCGACTTGCCTGCTGTTCTTCCTTATCCTCGCAAAGGTTTTCGGGTTGTGTGGTGCACTGCTTTATAGTTAGTACGTCCACTAGCCAAAGCACCACCGTATTCGGCCAATTGCCGCCAAGATTGCACAATGTATTTAGGAATGTCATGTAGGTGCCACCAACGGCAGGATCCGATATCTTGGCAAAGAACGCCATGGCGGCCACAAACATTGAGTACAGGAATACCTGATAACAGCCATAACTGAAAACAAGAAGCACATAGTAGTAGACGGGCACCTCGCCGCCGGAAATCAAATAGGGAGTGGCATAGGCAATAAGCGAGGCCACAGTCGCAAACACGATACGATAGGGTATTGCCTTTAGGTATACATCCAGTGGACGGGGACCGTTGGTATATTTGCCCACTATGAGGGGCAATATAAGTTGAAGTGGAATCACGGGAATAGCCAGCAGGGCTAACTTCTCCTTGGGCACGCCGGCATCGATGAGTTTCAGTGAGGTAACCGCATCGGAGGCTGCAAAAGTTACTTTTACGGTGAGCAGAATGCCAGCTAAAATCTGTACGGGTCGCTTGCGAACCATATCCCAGAGGACCCTGTAGCTTTCGTGTATGCTAAGTTCGTGCTCCTCCTTGTAGCGTGCATCGGTGTGAGCGTCTTCGACATCGTTCTCACGTTTGAATATTGCCACCAGAGTGGTTGCCACGATGAATGTGATGCCCCAGAACCAGAGGAAACGTGGCAGGGTAACCATGCCCGCATCGCCTGGCTCAGATCGCAAATATGTGTTGCAAAAGTCCTTCGACTCCAGAGCAATGAACACCACATAGCCCAAGAAGTAGCCAGCCGTTTGGCCCACACTATTGCAGGTGGAAGCGTAGCCCACATTGCAACGTTTCAGCATAGTCAGAGCCCAGCCGTCGACCGCGATGTCCTGCGTGGCGGCCAAAAAGTTCAGCACAAAAAACAAGAGCGTTAGTAATGGCACATTCGGCTCCAGGTCTTTGCCACCCAGCCAACGATCCACGTGCACCGACAACAGCAGCATAAAGAAGCCCAACAAATACTGCACAGGCACCAGCCACGATTTGCGACGACCGAAACGTCGCACGTACAGTGAGTCCACAATGGGTGCCCACAGCAGCTTGATGCTGAATGGCCAATAGGCGAACGAGAACTCCGCCTGCTGTTTGTAGCTGGCGCCTCGATTCTGCAGCAGCATGGGCACAGCAGCAATCAAGCCAATGGGAATACCTTGCAGCACGTACAGGAACAGCAATATGGCTATGTTACGCCTGTCGCCCCGCAAATCAGGCTTCTCCTCTGTGTCTCCCTGTGCCATGGTTTCGACGAGCGTTTGCTCGTCATGCGCTTGACCCCGACGGCGAGCGGACATGTTGTTGTCTGCAAATTGACGGACAATGAAATGTGTTATGCATGTTTTAACTCATTATTTCATTTGCGCTCTCACCTTCAGCTGCTTCTCTAATCAGCAGCAAATAAAAAACAACAACAGCTGCAGGTCCACGTCAGTTAAAGGTGGCTAATGTTAGCAACGGGTTTCCAAAAAAAAAAAACAAAAATTAATTTTTTGTAAACCTTCTGAACCGAACTTCAAAACAAATTAATTTAATCAAATTTATTTCAGCGATTTATATCATTGTATGACGATGTGGCGCTGGTTTGTTGACGTTCGCGTTTCGCCTGATTCAAGTACTATTCATATTTAGCAAAACGATTCGCTCGACCAACATCGAACGTATCGAAAGCCAGTGAGAGTATCGATAAATCGATTAACCTGTAAAGCTCATTTCACAACCGGTTTTTAGATACCACTTTTTGCTCTTCAAAATATTTACCCCCACATGCAGAAAAAGCAATTATATGCATATGTACACATACATATTATTAAATAGCTTTTTGAACGCACTGATAAGGCCATTGTTCCAAATGCAAACAAGAAAATACAAATATTGAAAATTTCAGCTTTTTTATTTTTTTTTTAGTAATAAAGATATTCGGTCATTTGCTTTGCTTTGCGTTTACAAATTAGATAATTCAATATGATTCAAAATTAAGCTTTCATATACTGTTACAGGCTCCAAATCAAACCATCGAGAAATTTCTCGATATTTAATAACAATATTCCAGATTACAAGACGAATCCATTACAAATCTTCAAACTGGTCTTTTCAAAAAAGTCTAACACAATTGTGACAAAAGTTAAATATATATTTTTTTGCTTAGCTTAATAATAATAAAGACTTAATTGAAACTGGCTGGCTGGCTGGCTGGCTGTGTGACGTACAATTGATTAAGTCGTTTTGTATGCTTTCATTTGCTGTTGTTTTTATCTCATTCTGTTTGTCTTGATCGGCGTTCGCTGGCCAACTGTTTATTGTTATTTAATATTGTTTTCATTGTTTTCTGTTTTCCTGCTGCGTGCTCCAGTTAATTAAATTTTGTGGAAGGCCTTTACAGAAGCGAGTATCTATTTGGCGGGAGAGCCACAGAAGACTGGTTCCTCCCACTTGTGGTGCACTTCGGGCGTCAAATTGCTTATCTGCACGTGCACGGCCTGGTGTTTCTCAAACTTGGGCGGAATGGCGCAGAGGCGATATTTGACCTCGTCGCCAGGCATGGGCACATATTCGCCTTCGATGCTATTGCAAAATGAATTTAAGGTGTTAAATTGCGTGTAAAAACTTTGAAGTCAACGTATTTAATGAACTTACTCGGAAACATGGCAAAAAACGTCCTCGCCGCCGTCGTGCGGCGTGATGAAGCCGTGTCCTTTAGTGCGGCTAAAGGATTTCACAACACCGGCAACCATTGGATTTTCCATGGCACGCGCTGAGCTGTTTTGTTGGTTGTTGTTGGTATTGTTTTGTAAAAGTGCGCGCGCGTGTTTGTGCAAGCAAAAAGGAGGAGGAGCAGACAATTAAATCAATGCCAGATGAGAAGGTCGGGTATGCTAGGCTAAAAGCAGAGCGAGAGAAAGAGAGAGAGAGAGAGAGAGAGAAGGATAGGGATGGGGCGACTTACGTCGAGGCCGTGCGTGTGCGCCGCGTGATGATGGGACTCGGCAGCTGGAGCGTAGCATTTGGACTATGGCTATTTGGATGATACACCGGTGGTTTAGCGGACAGCATCTTTTCGGGTGTTTTTGCGTCGGCCATGGTAAGTGTATTTTCCTGTTAGCGGAGCAGCAAAGGAATGATTTACTATATTGTATGTATGTATTGAAGTTAAATTGGCGCGTCGGCAGCGTCGGCTTTCGTTTTGCTTCGCGTGTGTTTAGATTTCTTACTGAAATGGACAGCAGCCAAGTCTGTCGAGTTCAAGGACAGAGCGGTTAGTCAGCAAATTGCGTTGCTCTTACAAAAAGTATACGAATTGTCACTTACCAAACAAACGGGCAGTGGACAGTGCGTTGCGTGCTTTAGCGGCTGCAAAATTTTCGAGTTTTCGAAAATATTTCACTGTGTGCCTGGGGATTTGCGATTTGTATCCAGTCACTAATACTGATGCAATTTATTTGCCGGAATACGAAATATGATTGCCGGCAAAGATGCTCATTTAAAGCAGCGTGGCCGTATTAGACACTTGCAAAGTATTTCACTCTCACAATGATTACGCTGATTCCGGTGTTTTATTGGTACTTTATTACCAATAAGCAATTGAAATCGTTCTTTCCTTTACAAAACCAAAAATGAATGGCGTCTACAGCGTCGAAATGTCGTCGAAATATTTCGCAAAATATCGATACTTCTGTTAATATACTCATTTCAGTCAATGCCAGTGCTGCCAGACATATGGAGTTGCCAGATGTCGCATCTTTAAGCATATAAAATCAACGCGCTATATCAATGTTATTACAATCAACAACAAAACAAAACCAAACAACAAAACAAGTAAATGCAACATAATGCTAATTCCATAGCGACATAAATTAATATTTTTTAGACGTCGCTGGCTAGCATCCATCAAGCTTAATAAATTTACCAAATATAAATCATGAGTGACAGTGACTCGGATGCAGCTGAGCAGGATGCGGACAGCCAGGACTTTCAGCCTGTTATTCTGAACCGTTCGCGTAGATATCAGCGTATTGGACCAACTCAGAACTTGGACCCTAATAATTTGCAAGAGATGGTCGACGCAGCACCTGAAGAACAAGAGGTCAATATAGAGCCAATTGCGCAGCGGCGCAGTGTAGATGTGCTGCCTATGGATGATGATGAAGATGAAGAGCCGGAAGCGCTCGATGAGCAAGGAGCGGCTGATGAGCCAGAAGCGGCTGATGAGCGAGAAGCGGCTGTTGAGCCAGAAGCCGATGAGCCAGAATCGGTCGATGAGCTAGAAGTGGCAGCCGAACCCGAACCTGCAGACAACGAGGAGCAGCCTGCTGTTGAACAGGAGATAGCTGATGTGGTAGAAGCAAATGCAGAGCAGCCTACAACATCCCGCAGAGCAGAACAACAAGAAGACGGCATTATTAATCTTGACTCTCCGTCGCCGCCTAAGAAACGTAAGCGTCTGTCTAATGCCGCCAACAATATGGTGGGTACGCCAGTAGCCAAGGCATCCTCAAATGAAGACGATGAGGATGACGGCATGACGTGCCCCATATGCCTGGAGTCATGGGAAATGAGCGGTGAGCATCGTTTGGTATCTTTGCGCTGCGGTCATCTCTTTGGTGAATCCTGCATACGCCGTTGGCTGATCGAAAGCCAACGACAGTCGGCAGTTAAAGTGTGTCCACAATGCAAGACAAAGGCTGCCAATCGAGACATACGCTGCCTCTATGCGAAGCGAGTGCGGGCCATCGACCGCACGGAGGAGCACGACATGCGCAGGGAGCTGGAAGCGGAGCGGCGACGTTGTCAAGAGCTTACAACGGAGCTAGCCACAGTTAAAATGTCGCACTCCCTCACAGTCAACAAGATGAATGCCCTACAGCTGGACTACGACAGACTGCGCCAGATGGTGCGCGCTGGTGGCGGCTGCCGTGGAGCTTACAATGATGACAGTGGAAGTACATTGAAGAGCATCAGCCAATTGCCTAGCCATCGACTCTATATGGAGAAGAACTTTGAAATAACACGAGAGCCTGGTTGCCGAGTGCTGCTCTACTCGGCTGCACAATCGACGTTGATTGCCTCGCAGAAAAGTGCACAAAATCTGTTTCCGGGCTACGGCGTCCGCTTCATCGATCCGCCAAGCTTCAAACCACTGCACTTTCTGCACACCTCGGCGTTGCTAGTGCGAGACATTGGCTTTAGCGAGAGTCAGCGCCTGCTGACCGTGGCCAGTCGCGAGACCCGCATCAAGACCTACGACGTGCGCACCCGCCAATGCAGCAACATGTTCATGGCCAATGAGAAACCGCTCTGGTCTTGTGGAGTGGATCGCAACGAGCGTGAACATTTTCTCTATGCGGGCGACCTTAGGGGTGGGGTCTATGTATTCGATATGCGCTTCCCGGAGACAATCCTCAGCGAGTTTCAATCTGAGGGTAAGCTAACAGCGATTCCCTTCTTACGTCTCTTTTAATGTTGATATTTTTTTACAGAAAACTTTAGTCCTGTGATAAACATAGCTGCCGTGCCCGCGGGCAAGGTGTTCACCAACGGTGGGTTTCTGGTCTGCCAGCTGACCGTGGTGAAATTTTATGAGTATGCCAGTGATACGGCCGTGCCCACCCGCCTCAATGTCGAGGGGCCCTTCCTATCTATGCAATATGATGTGCTGCAGGACACGGTGCTCTTCTCAGCACGTTCCAATGCCAATTACCCCCAGTCGCGTTTTATACTCACCAAACTGGACAAAATTGATGGCGTACCAGTGCTGCAAGTAAAAGCAACAATATTTGGCTCCACTGCCACGCCCTATATGACACGACCCACACAGCTGGGCGTGGAGGATAATACGCTGGTCGTTGGCTACTTGCAGGACAACAAACAGCTAATGATGTACGACGTACGGAGAGAGGAACGCGTCCAAACGATGCCGGTGAATGAGGTTGTCTACGACATCTGTCCAGTGAACACATCGGCTGGCTCCTATTTGGCCGCCCTAACGGATAACAAATGTCGCATCTATAAGGTCAACAGCAGCAGAAATTAAAGAGAATGCCAGTTCTCTGTTGCTGTCGCCAAGGCTGTGACATTCCAAAGTTTTTAAGCAGAATTAGCTAGTGACTAGTTAAAAGTTATACAATTAAGAGTTATATTTCATTATGGTTTTTTATTTAAACATTCTCATGCTTGCTTTTGAGACACAAACTTGAAATAGAAGTACTATATTCATTTAATCATTATTATTTGTATCACTTGAACACACAGATCTTGACCATAAATGCTATTTATTTTTGCCGAGCTTTTTTTTAATTTTATTTAATTTTAATTTTCTTTTTTTTTATTTTTTATTTTGTGTCTAATTAATTTAATATCTTTTCTTTTTCTTTTGTATCAATGTGCAAATTACATATACGTTTACCTAAATTATTTCGATATTTGAGTATATTCGAAAAGTAAAAAACATTGATGAAAAATGCAGCAAAAGACAATACAAATATAAATATGGTCTTTTAATTTACATTTAAGTTTGCTGAATGCTTGACTAATATACATTTAAAGCTATAGAAAATATAAATTGTGTTTCTGGGCAAGTGCATTTTGGAACGAAATGGATTTTTTATAGTACATATATGTCTATGTATAGTACATACAGTCTCAAATGTTAAACACACGTTTATATATTTTCTTTTTGTATATATGTATATTTTTAATATTTTTTTATGCGTTCTCCTGTTTGTTTGCCTTACGAAATCTACATTGTTTGATTTTTCATTGTTTATTTATTGAGTCTTGTCTTTATGGCGCCCCATTGCTATGTAAAAATTGTATCAAAAAAGATCGTTGGTCAAAGGTTTTGCTTAACGCTCCAGCTATATGTGATATATATGTATATATATATCTAATTATTTTATAGAGTTTGTGAAAGAGTGTGTGTTCCTGTGTTTTGGATAGTTGAAAGACGTGATGTTTTGTCTATACTTTTCAAGTATATGTTCAAATATATTTTGTCGTGTTTTATTTGTGTGTGTTTCGAGTGTGTTGTTAAGATTAAAGAATACATTATCATAGATATATGCATGTATGTATATGTTTATGTTAATGTTAATGTTTATGTTTATGTTAATATTTATGTTTAGTAGAGGCATACTTAGATGCATTTTGCTGCTGTGGAGTTATGCGTTACACTTAAAAAACTTACAACTTAAATAATTGTCGAAACTAAATGTACATTCGTATATAAACACTAGATTCACTTAGGCTAAACTAAACTCATAATGAAATCGGGAAAACTGGAAAAGCTAAAGAGCACTACAAACTCTAAAAAGGGGCGGATACAAAGTGTGTGGGAGAGAGAGAAAGATAAAATTAACTTTTACAGGACAGTTAATAAACCGTCGAACATTGTCATAGATTACTGAGGTTAGGATTGGGTTTGGGTTTGGGATTAGGTATAGGAGGGACCTTTCTGTTGCTTAATCGACACGCGCAAATCGCGGCACAATATCCTTTCCGATCCAATAGTTGCAGTGATCGTGATCCTCCTGTGCCTGCGCATCCTGCTCTACGATGATGACGCGACGACGCGTATCAAACGACTGTACCGTTCCATGGGAGACATAGTAGTAGAACAGCTGCTGCATTGCCGAGACAAAGCGTCGCTGCTCAACGGTATGGGGCTCGTAGCGTCCGAGGATGGCCTGCACATCGGCATCCACGGTGGCCAGCTTATCGCTGCCCTCACCCTGGGTGACCACATAGAAGGGAACAGTGGGCTGGAGGCGGGCGTTCGTCAACAGCGGGCAAACGGTGCGTATGTCTGTGATGATGGCCACTAGAGCGGCGTAGTTGGTGGCATTGTAACGCTTGATGATCTCATCGGTCAAGCCGAGTGCGCCCAGTTGGGAGTTTTGAATATATTCACGCACTTCCTCGGCAGTCCAGTTGGCATGCAATTCACGCAGCTTCAGGGTGTGTGCCTCATGGGCAGTGGAGCCCATCACGAGACGTGGCTGATGCAGCTGATTGGCATTGGTTGGGATCGGCGCCAGTTTCCAGGACTCAGATGGATGCTGATAGAGAATGTCACCATCCAGTACGAGCCATTCGTGACGATTGGCATTGGTCAGCTCTTGGGCTTGGGGAATCGTGGCGGGGAATTGGAACCAGGTGTCCGGCGTGGCAGCCCACAATTTCTCGCTGGATGTTTCACGCAGGCATGCCGCATCCTGACAGTCCAAAGTGGCCATAATCTGCTGGTTCAAACGTTCCGATTCCTGCAGCGGTTTGCCTGGGAAAATGGCCGATGCGGACGAGGCCCAGGCACGTGTGTACAGACCCTCCAGTTTCTTTGAGGTGACCAGAGCCGAGACGAGCGTTGCTCCTGCACGATAGCCCAGCAGAGTCACAGACTGTGGATTGCCGCCGAAATTCCGGATATTCAGCTGGATCCACTTGAGCGCTGCAATGATGTCGGTGAGTGCATAGTTGCCCGAGGTGTGCGGATGCGACTCCTTGGTGAGGGCCTCCAATGCGAGGAAACCAAAGACACCCAAGCGGAAGTTCGGACGCACAAAGATCACATCATGGGAGCGGGAATAGCGCGCTGAGGGGCGCAAAATTCCAGGAGAGGGACCAGCCAACGAATCGGCACCAATGAGCACCACCACAGGCAGCAGATTCTCGTAGCGCACATGCGGCGTAACCACATCCAAATACAGACAATCCTCTTCGCCAATTGTTGTGCCATTGCCCAATCGCTGCGTACAGACAGTGCTCCGATTGTGCACCTGCAGTGTGCCGTTCCAGCAGTCGTCGATCTGCTCAATCAATTGCGCCGGACGCCAGCGCAGCTCATCCAGTGGCGGCTTGGCATATGGAATACCACGGAAGGCGAATGCGCCATCATCCTTGACACCCTCGACCAGGCCGCAGCCGGTGACGGTAGAAATGTAGCGGCCATCGCGCAATGGAGGTGACGTCATCGTCTCATGGGTGAGCACATAGCCAATCACGCCCAGCAGCAGCATGAACAGAAGAATGCCGAACACGATCAGCGCATCATCAACGCTGCATTTATAGCTGCGCAGGCGGCACCACAAGGAGACGGGGCGCTCCCGCTCCTCCTCCTCAGCAGCCAGTTTTTGTTCTGCGGCCAGTTTCTCGTCCTTCAGCTCGCTCTTGAGCTCATCGGCGCCATTGCTCTTGAGTGGCGCACGATCGACAGTGTCCTGATCCTTGAGCGAATCATCGAGTGTCTCCATCGAGGCCAGTCCAGCCTTGCCCAGACCCAGCTCCACATCATCGCCGCTTCGCTTTTTGGGTATCATGTTGGCAATGGGCAGCTTGATGGCATTGAGTAAGCCACGTTTTGGTGGCGGATCTGCATCCTCAGCAGCCGCTGCTTCAGCTGTGGCTTCTATTTGGAATACAGTTCATTAGCAATTGTGGGACAGGTCCAGCCGCTCTCTACTTACCCGACTTGGCATCCGCATCGCCGTTGGTCAGCTGCTTCTTCTGCTGTTCCTTGTCAGCGGCTGGTTTGCGCACAAAGAAATTGCGCAAACGCTGGCCAAGACCAGGTCGTGGCTTTTGCTCGCCATCTTTGCCAGCGGCTGCTGCGGCTGCATCGCCATTGGCCTCCTTCTCCTCCGCCTGCTCCTTGTCCTTCTCGAGCAGCTCACCCTCGGCACCATCGCCCTCCGCCTTGGGCTTGTTCTTCATGAAGAAACCAGGCAGCTTCAGGCCACCGATTGGAATTTTCTTCGGCTTCACTTCGCGCTCCTCTTTGCTGATCTTCTTCTCATCGCCATCGGCCCCAGCACCGTTGGATTTGCTGCCATTCTCTGCGGGTATGTCAATAATTTCCTCGCCAGCTGGTTTCTCAGCCGGATTACCCTCTGCCCCCGGCACCGGCGACTTCTTGCCAGCATTTGGCGATGCCGGCTTCGATGTCTGTGGAGTGGGCGATTTCTCTTTGGCTTCATCCTTCTTGCTGTCCAGCATTTTGTCCGTCTCCTTGGGCTCCTCCAGCGTTTCCTGTTGCCCCTGCGATTCAGTCTGTGGCGTTTCCTTCTCCTCTAGCTCACCCATCGTGCAGTGTTTGCTGTTTATTGGCGTTGCTGTGATTTACTTTAGAGAACTCTATGCGAATTCTGAAAGTAGAGCGAACACAGAAACAGGAGTTAGCTATTGATATTTATTATACTTTTCGCGTGCTGCCAACCTGGACTTAGTTTGCTTTTATGTTTGATTAACTATGTTAAGCTTTGGTCGTAGTTGCTATGCAGCTAAGGATCTAAGATCTATCACGATCGCGTGCTGTTTTGCTTCTAGCTGCCGGACGCAACGGCGCTTCACATTTATACGAGGAAACTGAAAATGCCGAGCAGCTGAGCCAAATTGTCAATGCCGGCTGCGCAAGTCCTTTGTGCGCATCTTCTACCTGGTGCATGCTGGTTGGCCTACCTGGAAAAGCGTCTCAGGTAGACGTGGAAATTCGCTTGCATGTCCTGGCTGCCGCATGTCATTTTCTTTTTTTTCGGGGCGGGAAGACCGCAAATTTATTAAGCAGCCAGCTGCGCACAAACCAAGCCAAACACACAGGCACAGGCAAACTTCCCTCTTCGCTCTTCCCTCCCTTGGCCATGGCTAAGTGCGCTTTAACGGCTTTCACACATTTCCCTAAGAATAACGAAGTCGCCTTCTTTAATTAGCGGAAAACTTCGGACGCAACGTTCGCTCTGCAAGCGCGTCCTTGGCCTCAACAATCATTAAGAGCGACGCCGGCTGCGAAATTTCCAGATATTTCTGCCACAGTAGCACGTACCAGATTTCAGTTTTGGCTAATTGACCACAGTGCAAGCGACAGAAGTCATGAGAAAGTCGTTTAAAAAACTCATAGCGGGTGTTTTTTTTACAACGAATGCAGCTTAGAATTACATTAGGAATACGGGGAGAGTTTTAGACTTAAACTCATTAAAAGGATATTAGCTAGTTATAAAGAAAGTCAAAGTTAATTTCTCTAGGCTCTATTTGCACTCAAGTATATGAATTCATTTCTTAAAAGAACGCTCTTCCTCGCCCTTCCCTACCCTGGACTGTTCAGACTCTTCCTAATCATTTTTGTATTCTCACTAATTCTATCAATACTCTATCAAACATTTTCTTCCTTATCAACTAGTTGCTCTGACACATTTCGAATATGAATATGAATATATAGAGCATTCCATTGTCCCCCCCTCAGCTGCCCTCAGTCTGATAAAGACGCCCGAGCTCTGTCCGTATATAGCTGCTACAAAGTATTGCCACATACTCAATTTCCGACTCAGTTCAGACGAAGCCTCAACAAATCCTTAACATATTGCACTCACACTAAAAACCATACGCACCACGCATTAGTGGAAAATGTAGGGGGAGAAAACGATGCCAAGTCATGAACCCGCCGTTGCATGTAAATCAAACGAAATTCCATTAAAATGTGAACTTAAAGTTCAAATTGTTGCGTGACATAATCTGTGGACATTATCATTATCATTATCACAGTTTGGTCAACTGCATGGAAATTGTGCAGCCTAGTGGAAAGCAAAAGGGAAAACACAACACAGCAAGCAGCGCATAGAACGCAGCACAATGTTGCGTATCGAAAGTGAAAAAGTGTCACTTGTGCCACAAGAAAATCCAATTGAAGCGGATTTCAAAGCATTAGTCCGGGGAGTAGGAGGAGACGGCATAGCAGCAGCGTAGGAGGAGCTGGGGCTGTCTGCGTAGTTGCCAAGCTGTAGAATCGCTAACAGAAGCAGGTCAAAGTAATTACGCCGCACTCGAGTTTACTACTTCCATTGAACCAGACATAGGCGAACTATCTGTATCTGTATCCAAGCGACAGTAGCTGCATCTGTGTCTGAGACAACTGCAGTTTTAATACCATATGTATCTATATATGTATCTGTATCTTCAAGTCAATCTGTGTCTCTGTATCTGCATTCACAGCTGCCTTCATAAGGCATCTGTATCTGCATATTCAATTGTATCTGTATCTTGAACTGCATCTGCATTTATAAAAGATTCTGTATCTGCATCCTGTATTTAAGCCACAAATATCTGTATCCTCAATCGCATCTGTAACAGTATCTCTATCTGTATCAATATATATGTATCCGTGTGTGTCTGTATCTATATGTGGAACTGCATATGTATCTATATCTTTATCTCCATCTGGTCTGCCCTGCATTTTTATTGCAATTGCAAAATGTTGCTGCTAACACTCAGCATCATTGTTAATTGGCTGAGAAATGTGTTGAAAGTCTTTGACCAGCCACAGACATGGGGCCAAAGTTGACGCGCCCATTGTCACGCATTTTCCAGTCGGCTGTCCAGCTATCTGTCCATTATATCCGTATGCCCATATTTGTCTATAAGCGTAAGTGGCATGTGGCATATGTGTCGGAGTCTATAATTTGTCTTGCCTCATAAATTAAATCACAATACGAAAGTTGCGTTTGACATGCGATCCGTTTTCCTGTACTATTTTTTTCTGTTATGTTTTCCATTGTTTTTTTTTTTTTCTCGCTGGTTTACGCACATGAAAATTGCCGTTAAAACATAAAAGTTTTGTGTCGACAAATGCTGCGAACATATTTTATATTTTTTTAGGGATTCGGCACAGTGGACGCAAAATGTAAACCTACAACCAAAACAGTTAAAATAATAACCGAATAATATGTGAATTCAGAGTATAGATAGAAGGATATCTATAAATCTTTGTATAATTTTTGTATATTGTTTAAATGTACAGTGGAACTATTTATGACTTCTTTATATTTTTAAAAATTATTTATAAATTATGCAGTTTTCTATATTTGTGTTATAGTTCGAAATTCTTATCTATTTCTCACCACTGTGCAGCACTAAAAGGCATGCAACATTAAAGCTAAACCACACATAAAACTAATCCCACCCCAAGCAAGGAAAATAAAACAGGAAAAAACAATAAAAACAGGCTAGAACTAACCACGCATTAGCTGAAACCCAAATCAGAAAATAAATTTTTGGGCTATGCTTAACATGTCCAAAAAACACTTTGAAACGCATAAAAATGCAATTGTTGTGCACACCCAGGAGTGTTGATGGTACAGTGAGAACTCGGACAACTGCCAGTGAAATGTTGTTGACTTAACTGCCGACAAAGGCGCAACCTGTACTACCAAAAGGCAGCCAGCCATGAAACGAGGGGCGTGGGCGAGGGAGAGAAGGGACTGGACAGGAAGTGCGAGTAGTGGAAGGCAGTTAGATTGAAAGCAATCCATTTGCTACTGTTATTGTTATGATTAGTGTTGACTAACACACGCAAACACACAGGAAGGTGAGTTGAAGAATTGCTTTTGCCAACTTCTGCCAGTAGATGGCGTGCCTTGGTTGTGGGTGCGGAATGGGAAGGAACTGGAACACCGAGCACACTGAAAAGTTGGTAGATTGAAAGCAATCTATTTGTTTGCATTATGATTAGTGCAGACACACACACACACACGCAAAACATGAATTGAAGAATTGCTGTTGCCTACATCCACCACCAGATGGCGTACCATGTGCGTGTTGACACGCCGTAAACTTAGCGACAGGGCTGTCACACACCACAGGCGGCAGGTAAACAAAGCACACAAGTTGAAGTAGTCGACAGCGAAATACCCTGTAAGCAACGATTGATATTAAGTAGTTTATTACAATTATTGAATATGAAATGGGTTGTATATTGCATATATATTCTTTGCATCAGATGTAAATTTCGTTTGGAATATGCACCAGAGTGTACATCCATGGAGTCAGCACAATCTATATACCCTATTTACATTTGATAGTTATGAAAACCATGTCCATGCAGTTGAAGTGCATTGCGTGGGCGTCTTTATGGCCAATTAAACAGGATGTTAGATTGGAATTGGAAATAACTGCAGGACACACGCGGACTGTCCATTAAAAAACATGATTGTGATCGAATTTCAAGCGCTTTAACCCCAAAACGCAATCCAATTGTGTATAGAGTTTTTTTTTTGATTATATACGAGGCAAATATGTCTAGACAGTAGCAACAACAATAATAACAATTGCGGCAGCAGGAGCAAATGCAATTAACACGCGGCGGCAATTTCCGAGGCGCCGCGCCGTGGGTGAAAAATGTGCAAATGGAGGCAAATTTAGGCGCCACTAACCGAGCTGCAAATTGCAACAGTGCAACAGTGGGAGGAAGAGCTACACCAGCACAATCAGCACCACCGGAACCACCAACACCACCACAAAGCAATCAAGTGGCATATTCAACGAAACCTGCGGCCAATCATTTTTCAATTTGCGATTCACATTTAAGAGAAGAAATTGCTCTAACGAAGTCAATTTGTCATCCGGACACCGACAAGCGGCTCCAGTGAAGGGCCCCCAAACAGGCCAAGCTGTTGGCCAAGTCTCTCATTTTGGCTAACAAGCTACAAATGCCTATGGGCGCTTTTGCCGTGTGTATCTGAAAGATACAATTTATTAAAAATAAAAATAAAAAAAATCAAGCAGCGCCCGCCTCGAAATTAACTTTTAATAGCCACCAGCCGCTGTTAGCTGTTATTGTTGTTCTCGTTCTTAATTTCATGGCCATTAATCAAAACATGCTAAGAAGTAGCAGAAGCAACAGCAGCTCTGCCTGCTGCCACATTGCCTCCTAATGAACTTGCCCCATTTGCGAATTGTTTGTGCATAAAGCTCATTCGATTGCACGTGCCGCAGAGGAAGGATGTGCTGCAGGAGCTCAGCTCGTTCAGCCAGGCATGAAATGCAATAAGCCCAATCACTCGATCTTCCCACCAAACAACCCAACCACAGTGGCACACGTGCACAGGTCATAGTCCCATGGGGCAGAAGAGCTCTTCAGTAACGAATTGGGCTCAAAGCAACCCATTACCAAGGCGACATTTCCCTAGGGTATCAAACCCCAACGCCAACTTTTATGAATTTATAATTGTGCTTATTTGAGACTGTCAAGTTCTTTGGAGAATTGGAAAATTTATCAAGTGCCGATTAGCTTGCTTTGAGTGTGCTAAATAGAGAAGAGTTATTCTTTTCTAATTATAAACATCATTTCATGAATAATTTATACACATCTCAATTGATGAGAAGTATATAAATGTAAATTATTTGTGTCTGTAATTTATTTGAGTTGCTTTATTTATATAAATTATAGAAAATTTATACTCTAATTTTACAAATTTAAAAATAGTTTATTTTTTAGCTATACATTTTCAATATTTAATTTCCTATATTCGTATTCCATTTATGTATTTTAATATACATTTACTCTTGCAATAACAGAAAAGAGAAATTCTAGTGGAATATGTATTTCTATTTATCAAAATATAACACATATATTTTTAAGGTTTTTCTATTTCTTCTATTCTACTATATTTTAATACATAAGCAACATACATTAAATCATTGCCATAGTTGTTTTTTCTTGCACTTTACATCTAGAATTACCCATTTATATTTCTTGTACAAACTAAAGACTCCAATAAATATATTTCGTTTATCTGAGAGGGAAAAACCGGATCAATGTACGATTTTATTGCGCACTTCAAGCAAGCAAGATAGCGTTTCGGATTTCCAAGTACAGCTCAGTTGATCAGCCTCTCTCGCTTGCTCTTTTGTGCTATTTGCTGTGTGTTTCGCTCTCAAGGATACGTTAGTTGGGTTTTTTTATGGACCAGCGATAAGGCATAGATTGAGCCAACGAGATAAGCATAAAAGAAGACGCAGGGCAACAATGCAGGATACTCAAAATGGAAGTTTATGAGCGTTGGCTATGTGTGCGTGTTTGTGAGTCGTGTGTACGTGTGTGTTTTTTGAGTTAGGAGCCCTTGGAAGCAACGTTTATTCTTTATAGCTCGACTTGTTTACTTTGTGTGTCAACAGTTTGGACAGTGAAATTTATGAGCCGTTCCAATGGCTGCCTCATTAGTCAGTGTCAATAGCGAGGAGTCGAGTGGAAAGTGAGATCTGTAGAGATCTGACTGGGCTCGTTGAGGGATTTATTCTACAGGCAATTGAAATTGATATTGAAATTAAAATACAACATTTGACCATGAACCCGTGCTAGAGGGACCGAAGGGGAGTGGGGCACAACTGTTGAGCGTTTTATTTATCTAGCATTGGAAAGTGTTGAAAATGTTGTTTAGTTTTCCCTTTTGCTCTTTCCCCTTTCCCTTGGCCCTCACACCACAGCTCCAACCTCGGCCCCAACTGCCAGCTGAGTGCTATCAAAAAACCTTTTGCCAGTTGGAAACTCTAATTGTTTTTGTTTACATTCGCAGTGAAAGCCGTGCCGCCCTAGCACGCCCCCCACCCACCTACCCTTTATATAACACAAAATTTCAATTGAATTTAAGGCAAACCAACGTAATTTTGTTGTTGCTTTTCATTACGCAGTGAAAATGTGAAAAGCCTCCAGAGTGAAAAACTAATAGCGGCTTTTGTCTTTGAAAGCGGGCAAAACAATCAAATCAACTTGGGCGGAATGGGGGATGTGCTGAGGGGCGGGGGTGGGAACAGTGGAACTGAAACAGTCGCGGCCCAATAAATCTTGAACGCATGAAAATGCAAATGTTGTTTTCCCTAAGCTGTCAGCTTCTTCTTCTCTCTTTTCTTTTGTCAGATTTCACGGAGTTTGCTTTGATTTTGATTTTTTAGCCTATTTTGTTTTTGTTTTTCCAAATGATTCCCGGAAGTCATTTGGGCGCCTTTACGTATTGTTGTTGTTGCTGCTGCTGTTGGAGCACAGCTGCCCGGATGAAGTTTTTGAAGTTTTTTTTGTTTTGTTTTAATTGCCAGCCAGCAGCGATAAATTCGTTATTGAATTATTGTCGACTCGAAGTAGGCTTTAGCTACATCAATTTAAACTTTTGGATATATTTCGTTGGCTTGCATATTAATTAGGTTCCCTATTTTTAGCAGCTAAAGGCAGCAAGAACTTGAAGCTTCTTTTCATGGGCGAGATTTTAGGCGCTGCCAGATTGACATATGGGAAAAGGGGGGAACGCAGTTTATGATATGTTCAAAGGATTTTCGAATGCAGCTGTGATAAATGGCTTGCTAATGGAAAAGGGGTTCCAAATTGTTGTTGTTGTTGTTGTTGTTGTGGTGGAGTGAGCTAATGACACGAGCTATTAGCAGGAATATGGAAAAGCTGCTAACAATATTTATGTATTTCCAAATTGAAATTTCAATTTGAAGATTAACTCTTTCAAAGAGAAATTGAGCTGGAATTTGTATAAAAATATTATACAACACATAAGTAACAATTAACAATGAGCAGAAGATAAACACAATATAATTCGAAAAATACTGAAATCCTATATATGTACGTATAATATTTTTGATAATGATGAAAATATATTCTTGTTTATGTCTTACTTGTTTCGCTTAGGGCAAAATATGTGCAAATGGAAATAATCCGAGTGTGCAGCATACAGCGGGCATGTGTATACAGAATCCTTGATGAGCTATCCTGCAGGACACTTTTAGGTGTGTATAACACGTACAGAGATTTCTGCCTTATTGCAATACAAATTTTGCACACAAGCGATAATCACGTATTTTTTGTTTTTTCTTTCGTATTTTGTTTTTCTTATCCACACGTTTTTTATTAGACACGGCTGTGGCAATAGGAAAAAAAGTTGTTATCCTTTACAAAGCCGGTCGTAGTTTTTCTTTTCTTTTCTTTTTTTTTTGTGTGTTCTTTTGTTGCTGTGAGTGAGCTGGAAAGAAATGCTCGTCGCGTGCGCGTTACAAAAGCAGCAGAACCGAAAGCGTGCGGCGTCTAGCAGAGCGTGGCTCAAACTGGCGGCCGAAGCAACCAGACGCTGTCAACGGGAGCACACAACTTCAGTCAAACTGGAAATGTGTGCGCTCTCTCGCACTCTCGCGCTCTCTCTCTTTGTTGGCGCTCGCTCACTGGAAGGCGAATGCAGAACAAAACATAAACTGCCGGCATAGGGGTTGGTCCATGGCCCATGGCATGAAAGCAGCAGGGCGCTCTGCTGCGCTATCTTTTGCTCTCTCCCTCACTCACTCTTACTTACTCACTCATGCTCATGTTCACTCTCGGCGCCCTGCAGCAGGGATTGTGCATAGCCCGTTGCGAGCAGCAACAACAACATCAACAATTGCGGCACATGGCGACGGCTTCGTTGAGGTTTTCTTCTTCATTTCTCTTTTTTCTGTTTTTTGTTTTATTTTTCGTTTTCTGTGTGTTGTACAGTAAATGCAAAATACATTGTATATGTGCTCTGCGCCTCGCACTATTGCGAACGGGGGGTTGAGAGGCAACCGGTTGGCAGTTCATTGGGATTCCGTTTGAGATTCACCTCTAATGGCACAAGTGTTGAGTGTTGCCTACGTAGATGAGCCTGAGGCCGAGGCTGAGGCTGAGTATGAGGCGCAGTTTGTGTCAGGAAAAACATCTGTCGGGCAAAAATCACGCAATTGATGCGTCACAACAACCGAACCTCGTCCTTCCCTCCAGTCGTACAGCTTTAACCCCTTTGTTATCATTTTTATTATGTATCGAGTCTACCCCTGAGAAAAACTAACTTTCATTTGTAATTTTCCCTGTTTCCTTTTGTTGTTGTTGTTGCTCTTGCCTTTGCTATTTTCCTTGTCAACTGGAAATTGTGATGCGTAGCGAAAGTAATGCTAGAACTGTTTGGGAATTTTAAGTGTGGCTAAAGAAAGAAACCGTTAGCCCACATACATCTGCTAGCTCCTGCCCACATAGGGGCTTCCCCAACAAATTCAATGAAAATGTGAACAGTTCGGTTGCTACTGAATCAATTAATTTGGGAACTGTTTTGGCAGCAGCTGCACCTCTATGTTAGCGGACCCTAAAAAAATAAGTGAAAACTGCCAATGAAATGCGTATTGAGTTACGTATTTCATGACAGCATGACGTATGCCTGTCACGTCGTTTCGGACAGATCCTCAATGGGATCGAGGAAACCCGCCAAATGACGCGACGGGGGCGTTGCCCAAAGCGCAAAGGAAGCGGCGCAGTTTGAGGCAACTGCTGCAGCACATGTGGCATGTTGTTGTTGTCATGTGGGCTGTGTGTGTAATTAACAAGTTCATGTTTAATTTAAATGTGGATCAGCTCGCGTGGGTAACAGGAAGTACGACAAAAATAGTCTCTGCCTGCCTTATAGGTATGCCAAGGCAGACTCTGCTTCCTCCTGCTTTGTCCTTCCCTTTTCGCTGAGCTCGTAATTTAAGACCACAATTTGTCTGTCCCCTTCAATGTAGATGGAGAGAGAGTGAGAGAACCCAAAATCCGCTTTATGTTTAAGCTCAATTATATGGCTTTTTTGTGTGTCTGCGTCCTCGCTACCAGGACGTAAGTGAATCCTGGCTGAGCGCCTTGAAGTAGGCCATAAAAAGAGCGTAGCTACAAATACGTTTGATTCGAGGCATGAAAAAACTTTTTGCACAAGCATTGTTGTAAATTTGCGAAACACCATAAAAAACTTAGAGCGACAACCGTAGTTTTATGTGCTCCACCCAACCCACCAACCAGACAACCAGCCCAACCATTTGGTAACCACAACCACACACAAATAATTTACTGCATTATTTAGTGAGCTACATGGTCGTGGTACACGGAACACGGACATGGACACAGACACGGACACAGACATGGCCATGAGCATGGGCAGGGGCATGGGCATGAATAAGGGACAGCAAGTGGTGTCATAGTTAGCAGTTTGTCTGACTGGAATATGAGACCCCTTTAAGTGTGCCTCAGAGCTAAGGTTAAGCACCGCAAAGAGGAGGGAACGAAAGGATTTACAAATGAGTCATGAATAAAACAATTACTAATCAATAATTTCTAATGACCCCAAGTCTCGCTTTCAGCACATTAGGGTCAATCAGAAGAGGCAGTTGCTTAAGGTTCATTGCCTGGCCAAAGATCGAGTATCTCTCCTATATAGCGAGGCACACAGGCACACAGGCACACATGTAAGTACTTGCTACAAAAGATCAACAAGAGATGCACAACAAAAGAGATGCTGAAAGAGCAGAAAACGAGCCAAAATGATGCTCGTGAATAGCTCTCACTCGACTCTGTCTTTGGATCTTCGGCTGTGGCAAAGAGACAAACAACAGGCGCGACAAAGACCATTAAAAGTTACTTAAAATTTTACAACAATTGATGTTACACACACACACATACACACACAACGGCAGTGTGTGCTCAAGTGAGTGGAAAGAATCAGAGAAAACAGACAATGGGGCATGCAACAACTGCGAGCAGTTACCTACAGACAGAGTCGCCTCGAAAGTGCGAAAGCAACTTGACAACGGTTAATAATTGACAATCCGTTGCTGCAGCTGCAGCTGCAGTACTCTGTACTCTGTTCTCTGGACATGGGACATGCTGATGATGGGGCACTGATGCAGCAGATGCAGCAGCACAGTCGTTGCACTTTTAAAGTGTTGCCCGCACTCGAAAAACACCCACTTGGAGCCCATTTGGTTGCCCCTCCTGCAGCGGGGCAGAGCAGGACAGGGCAGGCAGGGGAGCTTCAATTGAGGCAGCGCCAGATTAACACACGAAATTGATGCAAGCTGCAGTTGCAACTGCGGCAGGGGCACGGCCTGACATTGACATGCAGCAACGTTGCTCCTCCTCTGTCTGTGTATATATCAGTGTGCGTGTATGTGTGTGGGTGGGTGGCAGTAAGCAGATACATTCGCTTTTTCGTTTACTCACTGTCTCTGTTTCAGCATAATATGAAACTTCCTACAATTTGAATGCGTAAATTGTATCTCAAAGATGCGAGCTAAGATGTTGGCTTTAATGCGACATAATTGATGCACAAAGCGCGTCCTATTCAGGTTTCATTATGCATGCGCTCGGCTCAACACTGATTTGATTAACAAGCTGTGTGCGTATGTGTGTGTATCTTTCAGATACAACTAGATGGCTTACTGGATGGGAACCATACACGAGCGATACAGATACACTTACAATTAAAGCTGTAGCTATAGAGATACACAGATAAAGATACATGTGCAGAGATACGGACACATTTATAGATACAGATACATTTATAGATACATATACATTTAAAGATACAGATACATTTATAGATACAGATACATTTAAAGATACAGATACATTTATAGATACAGATACATTTCTAGATACAGATACATTTAAAGATACAGATACATTACAGATAAAGATACATTTAAAGATACAGATTTTTAGATACAGATACATTTATAGATACATTCATATTTAAAGATACAGATACATTTAAAGATACAGGTACATTTATAGATAAAGATACATTTATAGATACAGATACATTTAAAGATAAAGATACATTTATAGATACAGGTACATTCTCAGATACAGATACATTAATAGATACAGATACATTTATAGATGCAGATACAAACATAGATACAGATACGTGTATAGATGCAGATACATTTGAATGTGTATATATAGATAGATGATGTAGATACATTTAAAGATACATATGGAATTAAAGATACATAAGTATCGAAAACAACTTTCGTTTGCATTTTTACATTGGCAGCTGCCAATTTATTGATTTTCTGCTGCTACTGCTGCTGCTGCAGTTAAATCGTCAGTGACTGCAGATACTTTTTGTATCTGCGTATCTAACCCTGTTTGAGTATGCGTCGGCGGCAATTTCATTTTCAATGGAAGCCCTTCAAAGTTTTGTTTGCTTTATTTTCTACATGACATCGGGCCAACGACAACGACAATTATCCGCTTAGCGTGTTCGGGCCAGTGCAGCAATGGGCAAAGTATCTTTAAGATACAATTGAGTCACAAGTTACTGTTATTGGGCGTCCGAGTGGCTGGCCAACTGACTGGCTGCCTGCCTGACATAATTAAGCGCTTTTCGCCCCAACTGACACCAGGCGGAAAACACATTTTCCAATTTAATGGACGTCGGCTAGAAACAATTGCTTTTTCATCAAGATACACACAGATACTGCGCGGCAGCTCTAACGAAGTTTGCCGCTGATGACGATCGTAATGATGGCGATGATGATGATGATGATGATGCAGCGCAAAAGAAAATTAAGAGCCAAGCTGCAGACAGAAGTATCTGACGGATTGTCGTTGAGCCGACAGCTGAGCAAGAGGGACAGCCGTAAAAACGATAAATAATTACGAAAAGCAAAAACCCACACAGACCAAATGCAGCGCGTGCTATTGAACTTTCCATGCACAGCAATGAGCACAAAGATACTTTTGTATCTGACAGTTGCTCGAGCTCATTGTAGATACTTTTGTATCTTTTTGTTTGGCCCGCAGCTGAATTGGACATCTTGCACTTGACAATGTGCCGGAAATTGATTTCTTCTACAGTCCCACAGCAGCGCACAGCACAGTCAGCTGCAAAAATTACAATTGTCTCGCCTCATCAGCAAGCGAGCAAAGATTCGATTGCCCCCTTTGGGTACGAATGGTTCATATTACTGCTAATGCAGTCCGCCACTGCTGAGGCTCGATTGCCGACTCCTTCGCGAACATCGACGCGGGTGGTCGCGTTTAATTAAATTGCCAAATGATGCAACTGCGTGGGTGGCTGAGCCAGAACCAGAACCAGAGCCAGAGTGCCTTTGGCCTTTAGCATACAGCTTCACTGCATGGATTTATTGTGTTTTTCATTAAATATAAATATATATACATATATACATATATGTATCTGTGAGCGGATGTGCAGTATCGCCTTAACTGTTAAATGCGCCGCTGCAATAACTGGCCCAATGATCGCATTCAAATGCTAATAGCATACGTGCAGCTATAGTAGATATCTATCTAGAGAGCAGCTGCCAAACACACAGCTCCCAAGCGATCAAGTGCTGAATGTCATTAGCACGTTGTCGCCTCGAGGTCTGGCCGAAGTTGGAAGTTGGAAGTTTGAAGTTGTTGCCGCTGAAGCGTGCGAGAAAAACTAACAAAATGCTGTTGTTGCTGTTGCTGCTGCCCTGCACTTCGTTAACACTTTTCGAATTGGGGAGGGGGAATACATCCGTAAGTGGACGCTTGATGACCGGAAACGGCACTGGCTACGCAACATGTGCGGACTGCCAAGCAAACACCTGAAGCACAGCTCAAAGGGAGCACTGGAAGATAGAGCGAGAAAGGTATATACATATGTATATATATACTCTATGTATGAGCAGTTCAGCTAATGATGGCATTGGCCCAGGCCCAAACCCAGTCCCTGCCAGTGCCAAGCCAGTTTTTGATTGCCTCTCGGGGCAACTCCCACACAGAGCGGATGGCGTAAATCGAATGTGAAGGCAAGCTTCGAATGCAGCTGCAATAGCTGAAAATTGTTGCAATTCAAGCGCAAAGCTGTCCAAAGTTAACAAGCAAATTGAAGCAGTTGCAACTGGAACGATGCAACATGCAGCAAATGGGCCAGCAACATGCAATTTCCAAATCGCAGATGCAGCGACAGCAACAATAACAATAACAACATCAGTGTTTAAAAATAGCTGCATGTCACCAACAACAACAGCAACAACAACTGCATCGATGTGGCAATGAAGCAGAAAGCGCACTGAAACTGCGCCAAAAGACAAAAATACAAACAAAACAAAACCAATGTGCTGCAATCGATGTCCGACTAGGAGATACCTTGTAAGAACTTACAAGAACAGTTACAATCATTCTATGTTTCTTAAGCATATTCATCTCTAGTTATACATGCGTGCGAATCACTTTCCCAATTACACACAGTTTACCGAAACCAATATACCTCGAGTTCTCATTTTTATTAAATATTAATGGGTATTAAAAAAAAAGAATCGCATGATGCTCTTAAAATGTGCATCACACGAGGGAGGAGCACTAAAATCATCTTTGGTTAGCAGGCGAACGAGAGTGCCCTACAAAAGATATCTTATAAATAAAACGGAAATTTATAATAATACAATTAATCGAACAAATAGAATATAATGAAATTAGGAAAAACAACACAAAATAATATAAAACTATTCAATATTTTAAATTTTTTATTTAAAAGATAAAAATTATTAAAGAATTAATAAATAATTGGTTAAAAAGATAATAATATGAATATTAATTAAATAATAATAAAATTAAAATAATAATATAAATACAGAATTATATTTTATTTTTAACACTTCAAAAATATATAGAAAATTGCAACTCAAAGAGAGAAATTAGTTGCCTATAAATATAAAATTTTTATAATTTTACATTTTGATAAATGATTGAAATTTTCCTTCTTCTCAATTTATTGCTAAAGAATATTAATAACAAGCTCGCAAAATAATAAGAGGAATATGAGATCTACAAATAATGAATATGCTTTGCTTTATCAAATATAGTCCCACAAAAATTGAAAGTTTCCCAAGACAAAATTGTCTCCAACTGTTATAGTAAGTCGTCGCAGCCCAGTTTAGGTACCGCTCAAGGTGCTCGCTTGGGCCGATCGTGACGTTGCGATGACTTTGATAATGCGCCCACCAATTGGCCCAACGGATCGCGAATGGCAGCATATTTTGCGCTGTCAAGCTGACTCAGGCGAGTGACGATTAGAAAGGATGACAAAACAGTAAGTGCAAGAGTGGGATAGATAGAAGGGACAGTATGTAGGGCAGGGCGGAACGAGGCAGCAGTGAAACGCATTGAGACAAGGAACAGGGAACAAGGCATGTGCGTGATGCGCATGAGCGGCGCGTCATTGCGCCTTAAATGGGAGCAGAAACAGCAGCTCTTGACGTGCGCCCCATTCGCAGCAGCAGGAGGCGTGAGGCAGGGGGATCCGGAGGGGAGCTGAGCTGCGGCGGATGCAGTACATTGCAATTTTTAGACATTTTTCATTGTTTTGTGGTATTTTTTTTTTTTTTCAGTTGTTGTTGCTCTGCGAATGCGCAGCGATGCGTTTATTAAGAGAGGCATAAAAAACGAATAGAGGGAGAGAGTAACTCAGAGAGAGCGAGACAGCCAGCGATTGCTGTTGGGGGTGCTCTATGGGAACGGACAACGGGCAACGGGCAACGGGCAACGGGCGCAGGGCCAAGTCAGAGCCAACTGCAATACATTTTCGTTTCTCAGCTAAAATTGTCATTTCCTTTTTTGGCCCAGGCGCATTTTAATCGCGCACTGAAAATCAAAGGCGAAAACTGAGCAACAACAAAAGCAATAAGTGCAGCAGCAGCAACAGCCGCCGCTTTTTGGGGACGCAGTTGCAGTTGCAGTTGCAGTTACAGTTGCAATGTCGGGGACTATAACTCTTTGGGGTCTCCCCCCATTTGACATTGCCTTTTGTGAATTATTGAAATTGCGCTGCGATTCCTGCGATTGATCTCTGCCAGCCCAGGAGTAGCGCAGCCTGGCTCCAAGTCTGCGTCCCAGTCCCAGTCTGAGTGACGCTGCAAGCAATCAATCAATCAACTGCAATAGCCAAGATAACACAGTACGTGCACTCATCGCAGTTGTCTCTGTCGGCTACCGTTTAAAAGGAGCAGAAGGCAGCAGCTCGAAGCAGAGCTCGACTTGATGTCGGGTCACGCGACTTATGAGTGGCTCTGTCTCTATTTCTGGTCACGAACCTGGAACATAATGTTTTTATACGAAATACAAAAAGAGAAAAATGTTCAATTGTTTGCTAAGCGACTTTTGTCAGGCAATGCAATTCCGAAGAAATGTCGATGCTGCTGAGTTATATATGTGAACCGACCCACAGCAAGAAAAATTGGTAATTGCGCATATTTGAATATTATATTTAAGAAGCAAAAGCTGAATGATTATTTATTATTATTATTTTTAATATAGTTCAGATCTCTTACAATACCCATCGGTTTGTGAAAGACAACAATTTTGTGTTGACTAAAAATAACATTGATTTTTTGTTGATCTCATTCTCCCTTCTCTTGTCAAAGGAATTCCATGAAATTGAAATGAAAACAAAACGCGTGAGGATGTGAAATCAGCAAACAGCAAATTAGAGGGGGAAACCCAACACGAAAGAGTTGCCCATTTAATTGGCACGCCGGAAAGAAAAGAAATGACGAGAGGAGCGCAGAAGAACAGAGGAGCAGAGTAGAGAGCGAAAAAGCTACATAAATCTGGGAAATGGAATGGGAATGAACTGAGACCGGGACAGCGGCAGGTTATGGATATGACAGACAACGTAACGAACGTAACGTCATTTAATTCACCGCAGCGGAATGTCAAGTGCCAAGTGCCAAGTGCTGGGAAATGGTAAAAGCAACAACAACAACATCTACAGAGGAGAGACAGGCAATATCACAATAAAATGGCCAATTATGACAAATTTTCAAATGAATGTTAATGTGCAGAGAGTGGAGAGGGGGAATGACAGAGAGAGAGAGAGTGAATTATGTGCCACTCAACGTCATCATTAGCACCCGAAAAATGTCAGCAAGCATGTCAAGCTGAACCACTTCAGCTATGCTCCAGCTGCTGCTGCTGCAGCTCCTCCTCCTGCTTCTCCTCCTAATGCCTGTATTTTGTCACACGCTCCAGCTGCTGCTGCCGCTGCTGCTGCTCCCCCTCTGCCCACGCCTGCACAGGTTCCACTTGATGTGGCCAGTTTTAATGATGCTTAATTGCCAGAGCGGGAGTTGCGCTAACCCTCCGAGAAACCAGGAAAAATCCAATCTCAGCCAAAGCATTTAGCCCACATTGAAGTAAATTTCAAGTTCAGATTGTGGGTCAGCTGGAAGTCAATTTGCCTCGATTCTGCCATTATCAGCAATTACCCAGCCAACAGTTTTCACGACTTTTTCGTGTAGCCAAACTGAAGTACTCTCGGCCCCTCTCTCTCGCTCACTATATAGCTCTCTCTCTCTCGCTCTCTCTTTTCTTCTACAAGTGCAACAAATTTATTTGCCCGTACCAAAACGAACATTAACAATTTTTCTAGCTACTAATCTTTGCATCTATTCCTGGCTCCGACTCTGACTCTGGCATTGGCTTTGGCTTTGGCTTTGGCTAATGCCTCGGCTGCCAGTTGGCGGTGCGGCTCATAATTCACCCACCAATAACCGACGGTCATGTTCCAGGGGCGAAATCTGATCGGGCCGGACTTTCCATTAGGATAAATTGCTAGCAAAATTGCGAATGCTAAAAGTGTGCAATGTATAAAAATGTCAAAGATCGGATCGCAGTGGGGAATGGTGCGACTCTCTTCTGCTCGCTCGAGATTAATGATCGTGCGCTGCCCCGGGGAGAGGATTATTGCGCTACAGTTAGGTAGCCCACTCTAATGACGTCATTATGAGCTAGCACAGCACGTGCTCCACTCTAGTGGCAAGTCGCTGGCGGCTGGCGGCTGGCGGCTAGTGGGAAGTGGCAAGTGGCAAGTGGCAAGTAGCGTGTGGCAAATGGTGGCAAATAAAAATTCAAATTCAAATTTAAATTCAAATTCAGGCCCAGCTGCGGCTGAGCGGGTGTCAGATTTCATGAATATGCAAATTAGAGTCAGACCAAAGAAAACCCATAATGATATATGGGCAGGAGTCACAGCGAGGGAAGCGGGAAGCGGAAAGCGGGAGCCGAGTATAGAGAGAGACAACGCTTGAATTTGTAAATAAATTTATTGCGTATGCAGATTTTACTTTTATACTCTTTATATGTACCCTGTAAAAAATTGCAACTGACTCGTTAGCTTGTCAAGGATTTAGATTTTATAAACTCCAAATGTTTAAAGTTAAACCAAGAGAAAGCATCAAGAAGAAACTCATTTGTGAATCGGAAGCTCTTACAGAAATCCTATCAGATTTTGCATGTACAGGGTATTTATTAGTTAGGGTATTTATTAGTTGAGTAAGCGCACTCAAGGGCTTCTTTTGATTTCTGAGCTGTTTATTATAAGATGCGTTGAGGCAAAAGAAAAGCTGAGCTGCGCACATTTTTCAAATGGGACTTGGCAAAATATAAATTATGATTTATTATGATTGCATAAATTATGTCTATGTGTTTTCCTGCTCTTAAGGTTGGCATAAACACAACTTTTATGATCGATAGCAAAAATAAGATTAGTAAATGTTATATAAAGTGATTGAAGCCTAATATTCAAAAGGTTTTTTCAACTTTTAGTTTATATCTAAAATAAATTACAAGAAAGGTTCAAGTTGAACTCTGATTGACATTGAATGGAGCCTGCGCAACTTCTGATTATATAGAAAAACAGGATTAAAGCATTTGACATGCCTGCACAGTTGTTCACTCCGGAATATAATACTCTTATGGCAGTTGGTGGATAATTTCGTTGCGCTTGGCTTTTAATTGCAATCATGGTCTTGGCCATGGTCAGATGCCTGTGGAGTTGGCATCTGGTATTTTGGTATTTCAATTATAACATTCGCTGCGATATACCTAATTGATTGACTCTGTACCAATGCTGATGCTGTTGCTGGCAGAGGTGCTGATAATATTTGTACCACGTCCCAACCAGGCCCAAACCAGCTATTTAATTGCATTTTCCACAACAACAACAACAACAATTGCAGCAGCAACAAGAACAAGAACAAGAACTGCAACAGCAATAACAATGGAGCAACTTCAATGTTGCAGGCCGTGCACGTTTTCCAGTCTGGTCATTACATAAACCATAAGCAGCATCAACAGCAGCAGCAGGAGTAGTGGGTAAGTGTGTGAGAGAGCGAGAGAGATAGAGATGGGGCAGCTGCTCCACTGCGCCTTAATCCAATCTCTTGCGCTCTGTTCTATTCGCTGTGTTCCATTTTCACAGTTTGCTTTTCTAAATTATCTGCGGGCAACGGTAAATGCGCTTCCAGCCAGAGAGCACTTCGGCAATATCTTCTTTTGCCTGTGGCAATTCCCTCGTCCAAACAAGTGCAACGTGGCACATTTTCTGAACTCTCACGATTTTCACCCCAAAGGCGGAGGCGGGGGCGGGACTGGGGGTTAAAACCCGCTAGGTAACTTTTTAATGTGAAGGATTATCCACAACCACAACAACATCACCAACAACAACAATAACAACATCGCCACAAACAACAACAACTACAAGAAGAACTGCATCCATCAACTGGAGCGCCCTTACTTTGCTTTCGTAGTTGTCAACAAAACTTTCAACTAGGAAGCAAAGCGCAAATGGCAAAACGAACCATTAAATGCATCAAACTATACCGAAGACAGAAATACACTTGCTGCCAAAGGATTGTGAAAGTAGATTACGAGCTGTGTGCAAAAGGGATTAAATTATTTGTTGAGTAAATTGTAAAAAAAAGTTAGGAGATAAATATAATGCAGAGGATAAATGCATATATATATAGGGAGCTATGTATATAAAACTGAATAGGATGGAGAATAAGTAGATGATTGTGAACAGAGAGTAAAGGAGAACTTCGTTTGCATTTAACTAGATATATATATTGTAATATATATATATATGTATATGTCTATTCTATTAGCATTTTCTTCTATGCCTTGCCTCATAACTAAATCATATTACCCACAGCTGGTGCACGAAAAAAAAAAGGTAAAACGTAGCGAGACTCTCAACAGGCAGCGCCAGTTGAATGAACTCGGCAAGAGCTGATGCTGATGCTGAAGTTTCCAGCTGCTGCCTTGCGGTGCCAGTGTTGAAAAGTGGTTCACTATAATTTTTTTTGTGTTTTATTTTTGTTGCAGGCCTGGCCCACAGGTAATGATGATGTTGTTGTTGTTGCCAGCTCCCTGTGAAAGGAAGCGCAGACGCGCAAAACGGGGCCACAGCGACACAGGGCCAGACACAGAGACAGGAAACGAGGCACAATAGACAACATGGTGCATGCAACAAGAGGCAGCAGGCAGCAAGCAGCTAGCAGCAGGCACTATGCTGTGCCTTAATCCACAATCAATAGAAGAAACAACGCTCAACAGAGCGCAAATAATATAGCAAGAAAGCTGCAGATTTGCGATCGAAATTGATAGAGACGTGGTGTTCAGGCTGCAGCTAAAGCCACTTGGGGGCAGCAGCAGCCGCCACATGAAGCAAACCAACACATGCCGCCCGAGTAGCAGCAGTAGCAGCAGTAGCCGACTGGCCGACTAGCTGACTAGCAAAGTCAGCCGTCAATATTCAGCATAGGAGCGCCCATTTGTAACTCAATGGCGTGTAAAATAGCTGCAGGCCAGCCAACAGCAACCAGCCACCGGACGAACTGGGCTGAACGGACATATAAACATTGTGTAGCAGCAGAAGCAGCAACAGCAACAGCAGCAGAGGCAGCAGAGGCAGCAACAGCAACAGCAGCAGCAGTTCGCAGTTTACGCTCTATAGAGCTGAGCAATTGAATGTGATTTGCATGATGTATTGAAAGATCACTGAACAGCGGCTGTGTCAGTGTTGAGCAGTGCTCAAAGCTAACAATATTCGTGATTATATTAGCGAGTCAATATGAAAGGCTAAAAATTATGAAATTACAAGAGGAATTGAGAAATGTTTATAACAGCAAATCACAGTGTAATAAGGTCTTTAATTTTTAATATAATCTCAATTAGATTCTTTTTAAGTGTTGATTAATATATGTTTACTTCTCTATCTAATAACTCTCTAGTAGGCATTCATCTCTAATCTAATCTATTATTACAGATTATTAAAGCACAGTTTAAAGTGTTGTAAAATACATGCTTCACTATTTAAGTGATGATAATTCCTTAACACTGTGACTCAATCGCACATCTCTCATAGCTGATCTCAAGTGTGATCGAGTGGAGACTGTTGCAGTAGCAGCTGCTGTTCGATCTACAGATCTACTTCAACTGCTCCTGCTGCTGCTGCTTTTGCTGTTGATGATGACGATAATTATGATAATGATGATGATTATAATGTACTTTGCTGTTTCAGTGTGCTAAAATTTAATAAGTGCAAAAATAATCGCTTGCTCTATGCAAGCTTCAAATGAATGTGATTTTGCCTATTGTTGTTGCCGCTGCTGCTGTTGTTGTTGTTGTTGTAGCTGCATTCGCTGTACAGAGTTCAACGAACTGTTAATTTCAGCTGTTGTATGCAGCGTGTGTGAGTATAATTCAAAGCAAAATTATAATGTTGCAAATTGGAGTCACAAATAAAAGAAAACAAGTATGAAAGTCGCACTCAGGTAGCACTGACTGCATAATACTCGCTCATGAGAAAACTGCTTAATAAGTATATTACAATATCTCAATCTTTGCATAATGAGCGAAATAGATGAGGTCAAGTTTATATTGTAATAGCAAGCCTAGCTAGATAGCCATCTGTAAGCGGGGCATTTCATGCAGCCGATCTACCTACTTTCACAAACGTGAGCGAGTATAAAAAGAAAACCAGTTGATGTTAAAGCTAACATTCATTGCCCCCCTTCGTGGCTCTGCTGCCTGTCTCTGCTAGAAGCGCGTTAAATAATTTTTTATGACACGAAGTGTTCTTGTCGTGGTTGTTGTCGCCGCATTTGTTGCTCTCTCTCTGATATAATTAAATAATATTAAGTTGAGTTGACAAAGCGACACGCGAGCTGCGCTGGTCAATTCATGCAACAGGAAAAGAGGCCGACTATAGTTGAGACATCATATACATATATAAATGTTACAAATAGTAACCGACTTTATGACTGTGCAGCAAATTAAGTTCCATGTGCACTTGACATCGCAGCCCAAGTGGACTGGGTTAGCATAATTTGTTTGGCTTTTGCGTGCAGCTCGCAAAGAGTTCAAAACCAATTTAGATGATGACTTTAAAAATTCCGTTATCCCTATCATCATAGAAGGCATATCAGCAGTGCATTCATTTAGGCTCCCTTTCCAGTTGTATAATGAAAGCAATACAATTGAAATATCATCGAAAACAAATTGTCTGCACATTAGAAACGCATAAAACTTCATTAAGTTTTACTCTTCAAAAACAATTAACTTGTAATGCAACGGAGATGGAGTGCAGAGATATGAAAAGACGTACAGCCCAGCCATATCAACTGGAGAGAGCGAGCTGGAGACCTAGAGAACCGTAGAGCTGGAGAGCTCGTTGCGCCGCTTGAGTGCATCCACTTCCAACTGCAATGAATTGCAATGATAGAGTCAGTCGGCATAAAAAAAAACAGTAAACAACAAACAAAGTAGAAACGAATACAACGAAAAACAAAAACACAATAAAATATTGTACAACAATGAGTCGGACGGACAGCGTGTCTGTCTGTCCATTTTCCAGGTCTGTTGAAAGTTAACCCAACGCTGACTCTGACTCCGACTCCAGCTCCAGCTCCAACTTTAGCTCTTGCTCCAGTGGGGGGTTACCAAAGTGCGCATGAAATTTGATTCTCGGAAGAGTTCATTTGCTGTTGCTGCTTTACTAGGAAAGTTGCCAGGTAATGAAATTTACTGCCAGCTATGCTGTAGCTAACTTCATTAAATTACAAACAAACTCTACATAGTTGTTGCACATAACCGACGGCCAGGGTTGCCAAGGGTTACACCAAAAAGATCTAACAGCGCGACTAGCGACCGCCCACCAAGCCCAGCTGTAACAGCACTTTGGGGAGTTGTGACTTATGCAAGCAACAAACAGCAAACAGCAAAGAGCAAAAAAAAAAAATGCAGCCCATTAGACTGCAATAACATTCAGAACACTCTATAATGGCCGAGTGCCCAATAAAAAGGGGCGGCCCGAATTGTAAATTTGATTTTGACAAACATTTTTCACTGTCAAGTTTTCTTTTTTGTTTGTTGTTTTTGATGCTTCTGCGACATCGCATTGAGCTGTTATTGCCCTTGTCAACGGCATTGTCATTGCATCCCCGTGGGAGCAGCGGGCGCCCAAATTGCCAAACCCAGATCAGCTCTGCACATGTTGTTGGCCAAGCATTGTGGCCTTTCTTTACATTGAATCGAATACAAAGCGCAAAATGCTTGCCTTTTGTTTTTGTTGTTGCTCTGAGGATAATAATGCATTTGCTTTTACTGCTGCCCATGGAAGCGTGAAGTAAGACAGAAGCCCTTCCAACTGGGGTGTGCACAATTGTTTGTGTTATCCCCTCACCCGCCATCCCCCAGCACAGACTGCTGTTCTTGTTTTAGCACAGAAGCTATGTAGTGGGAGTAAGTAGATATATTGGCAACGAGAGTTTGCCTTTTGTTTGCCAATTCAATTGATGCAGCAGCCTTCACTTTTGCCTTGCATGTAATTGTAAATGATTTGATTTGCTGATTTAAATAAAAGAATAAATGACAACGTTTTGACGCAATAGCTGAATTTAGCAAAGCATCGATACTTATGCTATTATCGATAATGTCAATTGGCTGTTTGTTGACTTACCAACACTGCTCAAAACTGATCTTGCTTTGCTATGATATCCTCTTTTCTTTCGCACACCAATACACTCACACTTGTGAACACATTCACATTGCTATTTAGTATTATCGAATAATAATTTTTGATTTAAGCAGCAATGCTTAAAACAATAGCACGATACGTTTTTTATGTGTATGTTATTTTAATTTCAGCAATTTCAATGCAACACAATTGAATAGCGCACTTGCCTCGCGACGCGAAACAAAAAACTGAACTTGCAGCGATGCCAACCACAAAACGAATAAAACGGAACAGAGCGCAAAACAACAGGCGCAAAAAAACGACAGGCACATCGAACGAGCGAGCGAGAGAGCAGAGTGAGCTCGTACTCAAACACTTTGCTTATGTGTGTGAGTGTGTCTGTGTTTCACATGCAAATCGGCTTTCATTTCATCCTCTTTTTGATCGAGCCAGTGTTGCATTGCTGCCGAATAGTACAATTTGCTGTTTTAAACAATTTAATAGGAATTGTGAAAAGTTCTGGTAAATGGTATAAAAAAGAACCGGACCCTGGCCGCTTTTCAACCCTTTTTTCGCTGAATATTTCGCTGACCATGCAAACAGGGGAAACATTTGCATTTGCATTCGCATGCTGAAAGGATTAGAAACCGGTTTGTTGCTGCCCACACCGCTTGGCACACAAACCAGCTTAAACAGCGGCTGGTCAGCACCCCCTGCGGTGTTAGCTTTGATTTACTTTTGGGGGTGGCTACCACAAGCACACCCAGACTGTGCAGTGCAGTAATGGCCAAGCATTAGGGCGACACTTGAGTTTGTGTTGCATGTCAAAGTCAGCGGCGATGCTGAGGCCAGAGGAGCACCCCACTTATGCAAATGCAAACAAAGCGGCTGTCGAGACGCAAGAAGTCACGTGCTGCCAACACCACCAACACACACAATGAGGAGGAAGCAGAGCTGCAGCAGTTGCTGCGACGCCGTCACTAATAAGCGGCAAATAATTGGCAGACGAACTTGAGAGACTACCCCAATGGCTCAATGGCCAGGGGCGCATCGGTGGCAGCACTAAAAATCGATAGAGTGCGCCACCCCAAACGACCAAACCAAGCGCCCGCTGCAGGTTGTCGATCCTTGTGCCGTTGCCTGGAATGTTTGCTTCCAGGCTAGCATGGACAGCAGAGAGTGAGTGAGTGAGTGAGTGAGACACAGAGCGTGAGTACTTTCCCAGCTGCATTTACTGCATGCAGGTAAGCCACAACACAATTTATAGCACACTGCATATGACTCATACATAAAGACATAAACGTTTTTATTATCATTCTTTTTTTTTTTTTTAGCCCAGCCCCACAAAGGTAAACCTCAACAACGGCAACAATTAGAATTTCCGGCTATAACATTGTGAAACTTTGAAACGCGTTAGCCCAGAACCATGTCAGACTTACCTATGTCCACGTCTTGTACGTCAACTAGTTCTAGCACAGACTGCGTATGCCAGGCGAACCCATAGAGCACGCACGATCGCTTCTCGACTCTCATTAACCACCACGTAACGATCATAATGGGGCACAACCTAGCACAGTCGATGTTGTAGTTGTAGTTGCAGTTGCATTGACAGCCGCCCCCGCCTTTGTTCAATGAGCCAAACGACATGGGCGACAATTAATTTGTCCAACGATGCGCATCTAATAATGTGACTACAATGACGACAATGGGTTGGCCAGTTGGTCTCCCTGCTTGCCTCTCGTGGCAGCCAGCTGGCTGTCTGGCAAGCTGGCAAGTGTGATATGTTGCCAGCTCCGTCTATATATCATTTTGATATACTATACGCACGCCCTGGAGGCCGTGGAGCACTTCTCTACCCGGGGCAACGCCATAAATTAACACCACCGGAGCCTGTTCACCGCCCAGGTGGTGGGCGTCGACTGCTCATATAAATGCCCAGCAAAACAAATCGAAAACTATTAAACGTAGCATGTGGCCGAGATCGGAGAGAGGCAGAGAAGCAGAGATCGCAGTAGCTGATAATGGTAACCAAATGGTAGCTGGACAAATGAGCGATCGTTTATCTAAATGGATAATGTGCTCACTCGCTGCTACGCAATGCTGAGCAAAAGGGAAACTTTTGAAAACTGGATAACTGCTTAGTTGCGGCAGGAAGGAGAGAGCTAATCGAGGCTGCCTAACTAGGAGCTATTTGACTAGATTTCTTTGGATTTCAAATCTACAAATAAGATAATAATATGCTAAATTTCTTTAAACTAAATCTACTCCTTTGCTTCTTCTAGCATTTGCAAGAGGAATTATAGACAATAGCAGTCAAAGCAATTTCAACAAGCTACGTATATCATTCGATATACAATCCTATGCTAATAATACTTATAGATTTTATCAATCATATATTTACAGCTCTTGTCATCAGGATGCCTTAAGCAATAAATCTGTGGAACATATTCCAGCTGAGCTATAAAAACAAATGTGAAAAATCATGCAAAAATCAATGAACTTGAATTTCTGGCCATCAAAATATACAAATAATGGAAATTTATATATACATTTTGTGACACGATGCGCAACATAATGGAAATCCTCGAATTTGATATCCGAAACGCAATCCCGGTTGAGCTGTGCGTCCCACTGCTAAGGGTTGAAAACTGAAAAGCTACCCTCTATAGTAAAAACTGCAACTGCAGTGCAAACTGCAGCAAGAAGAAGAAGAGCAACCCCTAAGCACCACTGCCCCCGGGCACATTCATGGGTTCGCAATGGTGGCGCATTCGCAGTGACAAACAACAATAAAAATGCGATATCAAGACAATCGATCAATAAGCAGTTACACACGCACACACACGCACACACAGGCACACACATAATCACAATTGATGATGAGTCGCTTGAGCATTGCGTGAAATTTCAGACAAAGCGGCGCGCGACGTTCTCCCAGCACATGACCGAGATCTGGAACAGCTGCGCAGGCGCAAGCGCCACAGTTGAGCCACACAGTTGGCATTGGCAGCGACATCAACGGTGGTTGTTTTTCTTCGTTTGCTTTTCCACTTCCAAATTCCAATTCCAATTTGTTGTCAGCCAAATTTGGTACAGTTGCAGTAGGCACATCTCACCAGGTTCTATGGCTCTACGATGTCTGTAAAGAGGTTAAGAGCAGCTCGTTTGCGCAATTTGTTGCGCAATCATTCAGGCAGCGAGCCACGTCTTGTGCTCATATAATTGGTTCGTCATTAGGCGCTGTGTGACTGAGATTGGTGGAGTGCATTGAACTCGCCGAGCAGTGCCAAGTCAACTTTTCAGCTGCCTGGGCGAACTTGGCACGTTCTTCTTGGCCCTATTTGTGAACCACCCCGGGCAGAGCATTTCGCTCCTTTCCTTATGCGATCCCTTTTTTCTCGTAATTTATGACTTTTTCCTACAGCTGAGAATCGTTTCCCGTTTCCCCGCTCTCTGAAGGATCTGTTAACCAGTTTAGTTTTCCACGCGCACTGCTTGATATCGAATATAAGTATGGATATGTATATAAATTACAGCATTTCCCATGCCCGAGAGCAAAGTTCGCAGTAGATTTACAACGGAAGCAATTTATATGCTAAGAATATTGAATGGATATCTTTAATGTGCACATCTATAGCTATAAAGCCATTTAAGTAGCGCTTCCTAATACCAACCACTGAACTCCCAAGCTTCGCTCGTCCACGCCAATTACGACCGACTGCGGGGACAGCTTCCAAGTTCCATTGACATGGATAACATTTAACGAGTGCACAAAAGCACAGCCCAGCGATACTTTATGGGCTGCTTATCGACATAAACCGTATCTACCGAGGGTGCTGGTGCATAAGTGTCTTAATGTAATATTGTGGAACGCAGTGTGGAGCTCGGCATGAGGGGGGATTGTCTGAATGACCGAAACTTGAATTGCTGTTCACATGGGGGCAGAAACACTTGCAAAGTGGCTGACTCTACGAATGCTGAATGTTTCAATCAGCGTACTCAAAGCCGAACACTTATTTATTCGATTTCCATGTTGACAATTGTGAAATTAAAATTTGATTGGCCGCTGATAAAGGGTTATTCAATGGCATAAATATCATGTTTGTGGCACTTTCTATAGGCGCCCGCATAGAGAGTGAAACACTCACTGATTTAATTTTGGGTGTAAATGTTAATCAAATTAGCCACAGACGCAATCAGTGTGCACATTGTTATTGCATTATTATTTTGTTGCTATTGAAAAATCATTTTTCTATATTTAAGAAATCTGCCAGCCAGCAGATCTAATCTATTCTGTTCTGCTTGATGCTCTATGCTCTACGGTATTTCCCCCTGTTTGCAGTTAATCATTTATTTATTTCTTTAATCCTTGCTAGTGCTGTCAATAGTTTTTCAGCGCTCAGCACGTTTTGGCTGCGCAGCTGTTTGACTACTGCTTGAGTATCCTGTTCGCAGGATTAAATACGGTTTATCGAGGGCGTGCCAGTTCGGTTGGCCTGCATGCAGCATGTGTGCTGATTTTTGCTTTATTGTGGCATTTAATCCGTATTAATTTTCAATAAGTGCAATGAGGTCTTATAAATGTTTGATAAATGACTCAGCAGAGGCTGCCAAGCACGTGACCCAAAAGCAGCTGCCGGACAGTTGAGAGGTTGAGAAGTTAAGCAGCCAAGGAACAGGCTTTACGAGCCGGAAACTGAGCGGAGTTTGTCAGCTTTTTTAATATGTGCACTTACATATATAAAATTTGTTGTATTAAATATTCTAATAGAACTGATAAAAATAATAAATGAATTTAAGCTATTTTTATCAATTTGATTTAGTTTTTTCTTAATTTATATTTTTTATAAATATATTTCATTGCCTACTTTTAGGGATCGATTGTAAAATAACTGAAATCAAAATTTTTGTTGCCTACTTTCAAGCGCAGCATTTATGTTAACTTGACATACAAGTCGCTGTACATAAGGCGTCAGAGCTTAACAGACAAATTTTCGAATTGTAACAGACAACTTTTAAAGTGATTTATTAACAAAATAATTAGAGCTTGTAATATATGTAATTAAAGAATTCAACTGGCAGCACAATTCTTTATTATTTACCCACTTTATCTCGTTTTTATTGCCTCTGCAACAGTTCGTGCATTCGTTATGCAGCAGTTCGTGCTGCATAAAATATTTTCGCCGACATGAAAACTGATGTAAAACACTTGTAAAATTTCATCAGCCGCAAAAAGTTTTCCCACTTGCAGTGCGCCGCATCTTGTTTGTTGGCCTGCCAATTGCTGTTGTTTTTGTTTGTTTTTAACAAAGTTTCACTTCATTTAGCCAACAGCGAGATTCTCTTGTAAAGCAGCAGCTGATGTAACAGAGATGCTCGGCTGCATTGTTGTGGCAGAGTTCTTTAATTAAATAACAAGTTTTCAAAAACAGTTGAGCAAACTGCTTGTTGCTTGCTAGTTGATAAGAGATAAGCGAAATTAACTATTTTAACTGCTATTTTGTACAACAACTAAGAATGTCATCAGAGTGAAGGAGGGAAAAAGAGAGAGAGAGAGAGAGAGAAGCACCTAGACAGAGCTAAAGACAAATGACATAATTCGTTAACATAATAACTGCCATGCATTATATAGCCTGATAAAAACTTCAGACAAATAATGCTCCCGACGCTGATTATATATTTATAAGTATGTACATATATCTAGATATATTTGTATACATATACATATATGATTCGTGACTCTCTTGCCAGCAGGTGCAGCTGAGGTCGAGACTGTTTAAAGTTTTACCTGAACCCCTACTGCCATTGACATTGCCTGTAAGCTGAGTTTGTCACTTTGCGGTTTTCCTACTTTTCACTTACAGTTGTGTATATACATATATAAATATACGAACTACATATATATGTAGGTATACTTACATTTATTTAATTTATGGCAAACTTTTCGTGTGACCGAAACAATAAATCTAACGAAATGCATATAAATTAGAAGCGCAAAAGCATTGCAGTTGAGTTTAACCGACTGTTGGATATGCTGTTCACTTGAACTCTAAGATTTATAACTCTATGAAATCTTTGTGTTATAATAGTCATTTAGTCTTGCATATGTCTCATTCAAATGTCTAGCAAATTGAATATTTACTTTTATCATCTACTTCTGGGCTCTGCCCATCGCCTAGATCAATCAAACTATTGTCAAATTGAACAGTTAGATTGTTGTGATGTCTTATATACGCCTTTTGCCAGTTTGTTTGCTGGGTATAAAAGAGTTTGAATGCTGTAGGAGCTGCCCAAATGAAAGGCAACTGGTTCTGGTTCCGTCTCGAGCGTTGATTCTATTTCTGGTCAGCTGAAATGCTTTGAAAGTCAACTAGGAACAAACACACAACAAACAATACACACACGCACACCAAGACAATGTCATTATCGTGTATTGAAAGCAAATCTGTTGATTTGTTGACTGCAAGCGGATGTGACATATGAAAAGAAACGATGAGAATTAGCCTAGAGTCAGAACCACAGCCAGAACTACAGCTAGAACCATAACTCGGGATCATTTCTAGACAATTTGCCTACATATATCGCATATGCACAGATTATCATGATTATTAATTTAATTCATTTTTGCTAAAATGTGTTTTATTATTCAGGTTCATGCGCACAGCTCCAGACGCCCCTACAATTAAATGAGTGGAGAGCTCTGGGCCCTGAGAACAGCTGTGGCCCAAGCATTGATCTATGGGGGCATTACATAAACACGATCTGATCTCGGGGCCCATTGTGCTGTGGATAATGGTGAATGGATATTAGATAATGCCTAATGCCTAATGCCTAATGCTCAGACAAAAGGCTGGGCTGAATTAGTTTGTTTGCATTTATGATTTAGTTAGGCGGAAACACTGGGCTGCTCGATGGGCCGTATGGAAAATGTCTTTGACTTCTCGATCTGTCCAAGTCGATTGTGTCGCTGTAGAAAGCCTGCTCCTAACTTGATTTGTGGCCATGACTTTGCTCTTAGCTTGTTAACAACCGATTAGCCACGACGCACCTGAGCGTGTTTTTCTGTTCTAAAGCTTAGAACTTGTCCTTGAGCGCTCCACAGTTCTGGGCACTTTCGAAATCACTCAAATAACATAAAGCTTCACCTCTTACAGTTTTATTATTATTATGTTCTATTATAATAGCCAACTGCGAGTTCCTTAACTTGGCTCAGCTGTGATATCATCTATTGAAATCGACTTGGCTCGAGCACATTCCTCGTCAGGTATTAAAAAAAAGCTAATATCCATTTGAATAACTTGCAAATATCACAATTGTTTATTATTAATTTGGATTTATCTTTTCTAAATATACATTCACACACATATATACATACATATACATATATACACAATACATTCCACTTAAATACTATGAGTACAAATACTTGCAACAATTTCTGTAGATAGAGAGTTTAGCTTCTTCGATGTAGGCAGACTGCCACGCCCAACAGCAAGGCTAAACTCCAGCTTAGGGTAGCGGGACTTGCAGCTGAGCTTTGCTCGGCGGGCAGTCGGGCAGCCACGACCAGCTGCTTCTCGTCCAGCGTGGGCCTGTAGCTCCAGTCGATGGCATTTGTCTTGCAGATGTTGGCATAAACACGCGCCGAGATCTTCGGAGTGCGCGTGCGTTCGGGCACCGAGAAGTCCACGTGATAGAGGCCGAACTTCTCGGTGAAGCCCGCCTTCCACTCGAAGCTGTCCATCAAGCTCCAGGCAACGTAGCCACTGACATTTGCGCCATCCTCAATGGCGTCCAGCACGGCGGACAGATAGAGATTGTAGTAGTCCACACGGGCATAGTCCTCCAGGCCGCCTCGATCGCTGACGCCATTCTCAGTCACAATGATCTCCGGTGCATTGTACTCGCGATGTATCCACATTATCAGATTGTACATGCCCTTGGGATAGACCTGCGGGGGAGCGAGATGAAGAAGGGAGTTTCTGGTAGGTAAATCTGTTTTGTGGTTCATTGAACTCGCGCACCTGCACAGCCACCACCCTCGACTGGGATCCACCCCAATTTTAATCATGGCTAAGTAGTGGCGAGCCACCCTTGGCGAGCTAGTCCATCATTCACTTAGTGCATAAATCGAATTGTGGCCAACCCACTTGGGTATTAGCTCATCCCAGCTAATTAGCGAGTCCGACTCGTGACCCGTTCCCCACTTAATTATAATGCGCAGCTGACTTACCTTAAGCCACACAGATCCAGAGCCGGGCCAGTCCACGCCAGCTTGACTCTCGACGACGCCCATATCGTGATTGAACGAAGGTATGGGAAACTTGCCAGTATTGTTGTGCCCGTTGGGTGTCACCAGGTTGGTGGTGTAGGTATTGATGCCGAAGAAGTCGGAGGTGCCTCTGATGCGATGGATCTCCTCGGTGGTGAACTCGGGCAGACGCGAGCGTGCTCCGAAGCCTTGCTGCTTGCTCAGATTGCGGATGCGCTCGATCATCACCTTGGGGTAGTTGCCGTGCTTCGAGAAGATCGGATGAGCAAACCAGCCCACATAGAACTGCATGGCACGTTCGGACGCTTCGCGATCTTCAGCTGAGTCGGGATCGCGCGGCTCTGGCCAGGATGTGTCCAGGGTGATGCCGATGCGTCCGCCCTGACGGTGCTTGAACTCGTCGCGATACATGTGCACCACCTCGGCGTGGGCCTTGAGCAGATTGTGGGCGCACAGGTAGGCGGGGATGCCTGGGTTGTTGTAGGCGGGTGCCATGAAGTCGACGCCGTAGGCTTGCTCGCAGATATGCCACGGCTCATTGATGGTCGTCCAGAGTTTGACGCGATCGCCGAACATCTCCAGCACGAGGCGTGCATAGTCCTTGAACAGCGGTATTATCTCTGGATTGGTCCAGGCGCCCATCTCCTGCAGCCGTTGCGGCAGATCCCAATGATAGATGGTCACCATGGGCGTAATGTTATACTTGAGCAGGCCGTCAATCAAGTTGCTGTAGTACTTGATGCCCGCCGTGCTCACGTGGTTCATATAGCCCCCAGGCATTATCCTGGGCCACGACAGCGAGAAGCGATACGTGCTCACATGCAGCTCCCTCACCATTTCCACATCGCGTTGCCACTGCAATTAAAGAGAATTGTTCGATTGTCGTTAGGCTGACTTGTGGTCAAGAATCTGAAGTATTTCCGAAAAGAAAACCAGTTGACCCCAAAACAGTTTGGCGACATATGCAAACCACCATATGGTCATTTGGCTTGGATGTGAGATCTGATTTGATTCGTTTTGTTGTTCTGCTTGCCAACTGCAATACAATCTGGCTAATTTTGTGTGTTTTCGCATTGCTACAACAATTCATTACGGTAGCTGTTGGCCTACGACTACGGCCCGGACAATGCTCGGGAGGGGCGTTCGCCTTTCAGGTGAGTACGCTAAACACCTGGCTCTAAGTGGCATAAGTGGGCATATTATGCCAGCATGGCGTGGCCAGGCCTGACACGGCATGCCATTAAGATCAGCTCGCATTCATTCATGTCTTGTGCCAAATCGATTTATCACTAATTAAATATAAGCTAGACGACTTGGCACTCATTCAATCCCACTGTAATCTCCACTTGACATGCCCGATGACATTGCCAGCAACGCAAGTGCACAATGCAGCTCCAAGCAGGTTTCATATTCATAGTCATATTCACATTCAGATTTATATTCATATTTATTTTGTTTATATACTCGAGAATAACCCTGACCGCCTCTGCTCGGAATCTAGCATATCTGGCATATCTTTTTGTCAGCATCTACCAAATCGGCAGTTGCTTTTGAAAGATTCTAATCGGCATTCGATAATCGACATATTTTTGATTAGTTTTAGCTACAGGATACGATCTGAGGCCAGTTTCCAGTAGTCAATGTTGATTAAGAACTGACCATTATATTTTCTAATCAGATATGCCACGCCCCATTAATCTATAGGTGTTTCTCTAGAGCAGGTGAGCTGCTAATGAATTGCACAATTTGTTCCAAAGTGGGAGATATAGATATAGTTTCAGCCACGCCCCATCGATCGAATCTACAATAATTTAGAAACTTTAATTCAGGTGTGGCATACACTCGGACATATATGTCAAATTTTTAATCGCTTGCCTCAAGACCACCGTAAATAATATTTATATAATCATATTTATATCGTAAAAGATAAAGTAAATTTTGATTTGGCACGCCAAAAGTGGGCGTTGCTAAGAAACACTTTATTAGATTAGACAAAACACACAAGTTTCTATTGAACGTCAATAACGTGTAAATTCAATGAAACCAATATGCTCTCTTTATAGCGAGAACGAGCATAGGAATTCCAAGCATTTCCTCTTGATCTGTATTTGGTGGATTTTCAAGATTTAGCTCTAATTAATTTCTGTGTAGGTTCAATCTTCAGAATTTGCTTCAGAACTTTTATTCATCATGGAGGATTGGGGATATTCGAATTTCTTATTAAGATTAAAATTTTTGAGATATATTTAATTAATTTAATTACTATACATTTTTGCATAATTTTTTTTCTAAATTATCTTTCAACAACTTTGCAAATCAGATCTCTAAATGCTCTCTATTAATTCACTCGAAATTCTAATCGCGATTAACTCTAGCTTTAATACATTTTTATGGTAATTTTGAGCAGTTGTAGATACGGATTAATAATTGCCCATTCATTAGATACCAATTCATAAAGCAACTTAAGTATTTAATCTGCAAGACAGCGCATTGATAGAGCCAATTAGTGCTAAATTATCAATGGAGCATGACATTTAGTGATCGTTTGTCATAGTTATTAAAGTTAGTTCAACTAACTAGCAGATGTCAGTAGAAGCTCACAAAACACAAACAAAAATGAGAACAAAGTGCAGCTGACTGAGCGGAATTTGCATAGTTTATTAAATATCGGACATAAATCGGAATCAGTGACACAGGTAAATCAAACACCTGTGCACTCAGTTAGCACGTGTGAGAGAGAGAGAGATAGAGAGAGAGAGAGGGAGGGCGGACAAATCTCAGACAGCTGCTCAGCGTTTGTTTTCAGCACAGATTATTACGCTGATTAATGAATTGAATGCGTATTGCTAATGACTAAGCCAGTGGCTGAGGAAAATTTTAAGTGTGGGCGAGGTAGCTGTATAAATGAAGTATAATAGGTCCGCTTCGCTACTACATATTATTATTATTATAGTTCCAGTTCGATTACCTCAACTTTAACCCTTGAGCCATGATGCCACCATCATTCAAATTAGAAGTTTTTATGATGCTATTGTCTCTATGCCTTACCTGATGATAGCTGTCCGATGATATGTCACCATTCGATTGATCAGCTATCTTCTCAGGACTTTTGTGTGTCATATGGTCCCAGATTGATTCGCCTTTGTCATCTGCATTCCAACCACCTTCAATTTGATATGAGGACGAACCAACGCCCCAGAGAAAATCTTTAGGAAAATGTCGTCTACTGCTCGCTGGATTTTCCACGGTGCTGTTGGCAAAAGGAAGCAAAGAAGAGAATTGGATAAGTTGTGTGTATGTACATATATGTATATAGAAATGTATGTATATATTTAGTCTCTATCAAAATTCAGCTATTGACTATAAATTGACCCTTTCTTTTGCCTTGCTACTCCTGCTAAGCTGTCATAACTTGGAACATCCAAACATTTTTTGTTTCCATCTGATTAGCATAACATTTACTTTTTTGCAATTCGTCTCTTAGCGACCTTTCTATTTAACAACTTTTTGGGTTTTGGTTGATTATAATTTGTCAACAAATTAACAAGGTTTGACACGCAAAATGTGACCAGTTTATCTGGCTATAAATAAAGACAGACCAACATACATACATACATACGTACATTGGTATCAACCTATATGAAGCTCAGGTTTTGGCAATGAGCTGTTAAATATGTTGCCAATTCTTTGAAATAAAACCAGCCAAGCTGAATTGTTTGTTGTAAGACAAAAAATAAATAAATAAATAAGACAAAATTCATATACATTTATATATGATCATTTTTATAATTTACGAACAAGTCATGTCTTGGTAAATTTAAATTAATAACAACAATTGCACTTTATGACTATAAAAATTTAATGCAGCTGCAGATAAGCAGCATGATTCGTTTACACACAAAATTAAGGTCAATATTGAGCCGTGAACATGGTAAATAATTCAAATGAAGCTTCAGTTAATTTTGTATTTAACTAAGCTTCGATTAATGCCAGATTAACTTACGCAGCATCGATGCAGCGACGGCTCTGCTCCAACACCAAAGCAAAGAGCGCTAGTTTTATTAGTTTAAGCCACATATTAACTAATATTTATTGATTTATGTGTAATTTGTATTTATTGTATATATTTTGTATTCAGATTCACACTTGATCCTTTGCACTACACTTGACACAACTCTGCAGCAACTTCAGCGTTCAAATATTCCGTTGACTTCTGCGAGCTGCCCCACTTGACGCGCGCTTCAAGTTTTGTATTTGGCTGTGATTTGAGCCCGTTAGCGAAACGTTAGCGAATGATTGCGGCTGCTTTTATATCCTAGCATTTAAAGCACAATGAACGCCCGCTGAGAACGACTCACGAGATAAAAAAAACAAAAACAAAAACAAAAGCAAAACAAAACGCAAATCGACGAGCGTTCGAAACTCACCTCCGAACGAGTTGCGCTCAGCGGCAACAGGTGTGCGTGTTGTTGTTGTTGTTGTTGTTATTGCTGTTGCTAGTTATATTTTTATTGTTTCTGTTATTTTGTGTTTTGCCGGTAGCCTGCTGGATTAGTGAGATGAGCGAGAAATCCCCAATCTGACGACGACAGCGACGATTCACGCAATGGGCGTTGCGTTTCCAATGGAATTATTTAAATTTGTCATCATCTGGTTTTGGTTTTTTATTTTTTCTCTCTCTCTCACTCTCCCGTATAAATTTCGCGTGCATTCGCATCTATAAGCATAAACAATAAATTAATTTGAATTATAGCTGTTAGCATGAAGTACTTGGTATTCAAATTCGGTTTGAATATGGAATAGTTACCGCCATAGATCTAATTGTTATGCCAATTTTCTAGTCTCTCACACTTTTCCAATTGATTTCATTTGCCTTTTATTCGGGAACAGGCGAAAACAGATCTCTGTTTGAACAAGTGACAGATAGCTACATCAGTTGCTCAGATAACAAACGGTATGTGGAGCATCAGCACAGGTGAGCGAGCCAGCGAGCGAGTGAGAAAACATGTTGAAAAGCAATTCAATCAATGGACTTCACTATCGCTGAGATAGCACAGAAGTCGAGAAGTTTTCCACGTCTTCAGGCCAACAAACAAAAATAACAGACTCATTCAAGCTCATAATATATATGAGTAGTATTCATTTACCTGTCGATGCTGCAGAGCTTGAGCTGGGTTTTTCCCAAGCTTAAGCCACACATTAACCAAGAAGTGGTAGAGTTAATAGGACAGGCCAACAGGATTTAGTAACCATGACGTAACGTAAGAGAGACTTAGGGTAGATTGATAGGCGAGATAGTCGAGGTCAGCTGAAGGTCAACTTCTCAGCTAAATTTATCAAACGAAAATAGCTTTAGACGGCTGTAATTGTATTTTTGCTATATTCTTAACTCTACCGTCTTGAATGAAAAATAGCATCGTTCAATCAATTACAATTCAATTATAATTCTGGTAATCATTCCTCCATCGCATTTTATTGACATGTTAAATGATTTCTTGAGCCTACCGCATTTTGTGGTTTTATAAATACTCCATTTATTTTAAGTTTGTATTTTTATTTATTTTTAGCCTTTTTCTTATTATACGTGCTTCACACTTAAACATGCCTTTAATGTAAGTCATTCAGGCCGTTAACCCACTGCCACGCCTACTCTCACAACTGTATGCAGAATAAAATTCAATGTAATTTGCCAAAACGTATCAAGTTTAAACAATTTTATTTTTAAATCAAAAAATTTCCTATCAGCGATTAAATGAATGCAAAACTGTATGAATATTTGCAAAATTTCTCCGATTACCATATCATTTGAGTTTATGTTAATACCTGTTGCAGTGATTAATGATCATTTGGACTAGCCAAGTCTTATTTTGTTGGCACTAAACGCACTCAACGCATTTATTCAACCGGTTTTTGTTGTTGTTGTTGTTTATTTATACAGTGCTGTCGCCAAAGATTGTGATTTTTTTGGTACACACGTGAAGACGTCTTAAAGTGGAAGCTGGCTTGAATGACTCATAATTGCAAACGCGAAAAAAATCACCATGCGCAGAACTTGAGATAGTTAAATACACGCATCGATACAGTAAACACGTCAATACTGACGGTAAAAAAAAAAACCATAAGTATACATATATACTAATTAAAAATGTTTTTCCCTTGGTAAAGGCAGCTACGAATACAACTACAAATATTTACTTATTAATAGAAACGTTCATTATTCTAGTATATTGTGTCAAACGCTGTTCAGCTAATTTATATTTGAATTTCGTATTATATATATATTAACATTCTTTATTCGTTAAATGGAATATTACAAATTTATTGCTATAAATAAAAATGAAATTATCTGTAATGAATAATGAATAATTTCACTTAATGCATGCAGACTTGAAATAACCAGTGGTGAGTGATATTAGTTATATTCTATTAATGTTGATTTATTAATTAGAGTTAAATATCATAAAATATAAATAATTGAGACTGATGCAATATGGGTATTTTTTTAAATAGCGCGCCGTTATCATTTACTATAAATTCACTTATCGATATGCCATACATGAAATCGATGTTAATTGAGACTTTCGAGTATCGATACTATAAGTCGATACTTTGCACTGCCAAAACGTAAACAACTGGCAACACGTGCGCGGATTTTACAAATTGTTGAATAAAATGGAATTATTCACAGTAAATCGGTAAATAAAATTAACTTTTTAGTAATACATACGAATTTATTTATAATTAATATTCACAGATACACCGAGGATCAGAGTAAACTGGCACAAGGCAGTGGCGAGGCGGCAAATGAAGATGAAATTTTGCAAAAGCTTCTGCAAAAAGCTGAAAAGCGTAAACGGAAACATAAAAACATCGAGGAGGCGACAGTAAAAGAGCCAGAAGCAGAACAATCAGCTAAAGCTGTGGAAACAATAGTGCAAACAGAAAATGCAACAGAGCAACAGACAGAAACAACATCTGCTGACGCCAAAGAAACGGAGGAAGAGCCTTCGCATGATTTCCAAGTGCTCGGAGCAGATGCCTCAGCGGCAAAACGACCAAAAGTGGAAATGGTATTGCCAGCTTGGCTGGCACATCCCACAATTATCGAAGGAGGTTTGAAAGCAGCTGACAGTGCCGATGCGGAGGCAGATGCCGCATCCATTAAACAGCTGCCCTACCTGGAGAAATACATCCGCAGTGCACTAAAGCAAATGAAGATCAAACGTCTCTTTCCGGTGCAGACTGCCGTTATTCCTTGGATACTGGAGGCGCAAGCTAAGCCCGAGCCTTTTCGACCAAGGGATATCTGCGTCTCGGCACCCACTGGCAGTGGAAAGACTTTGGCTTTTGCCATACCCATTGTCCAGCTGTTGGCCAAGCGAGTGCAATGCAAAGTGCGAGCCTTGGTGGTGTTACCTGTAGCAGAGTTGGCTTTACAGGTGTATAAAGTCTTCAGCGCACTGTGCAGCCTGACAGAGCTGGAGGTGTGTCTGCTATCCAAGCAGCATCGCCTGGAGGATGAGCAGGACAAGCTAGTGGAACAGTATAAGGGTGTCTACTACTCCAAGGTGGACATTGTGGTCACTACGCCAGGTGAGTTGTGAAATTAACTGCCACACAAGATTCTTTAATTCGCATTTCAATATTTTTTAGGTCGTTTGGTGGACCATTTGCATGCCACAAAGGGCTTCTGCCTAAAGTCCCTAAAATTTCTGGTTATTGATGAGGCGGATCGTATCATGGACGCTGTCTTCCAAAACTGGCTCTATCATCTGGATGCTCATGTCCGATCGACAGCTGATCAACTGCTGACAGGTGTGCAGGCGCCGCTTTGTTACCAGGAGCTGCTCAATAGTTGGGGTAAGCAGCCGCATAAGCTGCTCTTCTCGGCCACGCTCTCCCAGGATCCTGAGAAGCTGCAGAACTTGCGTCTGTTCCAGCCCAAGCTCTTTACCACGACGCTTACTATGCCAGTTTTACAGCCTGCACTTGACAACGGAGAACTGCCTGATCAGACCAGTACATTTATTGGCAAATATACAACGCCTGCGGAACTAACGGAACAGTACTGCGTGACGGAAATGCGACTGAAGCCACTTACGCTGTATGCCATGGTGCTTTTAAATAATTGGAAACGGTTTTTGTGCTTTACCAACAGTGCCGACACAGCCAACCGTTTGGCCTGTGTGCTCGTTCATCTGTTCAAGGACTCGACGATACGTGTTAAAGAGCTATCCGCCAAAATGTCTGCAACAAAGCGAGGCCATCGCCTTTCGGAATTCGCTCGTGGCAATATTCACGGCCTCGTCTGCTCGGATGCATTGGCCAGAGGCATTGATGTGCCGAATGTGGACGTCGTAGTATCCTACGAGGCGCCGCGTCACATCAAGACGTACATACATCGTGTGGGTCGTACGGCGCGTGCTGGCCAGAAAGGCACTGCCATAACGCTGCTCACGGACAAGGATCAGGCGAACTTTAAGAAAATGCTCTACGAAGTAGGCAAATCAATGGGCGAGGAGCTTATCATCTCTCCGGACATTGAAGTCGAACATGCAGCCATCTACAAGAGTGCTCTGGAGCTGCTGCGCTTGCGCCAAGAGAAAAAGAAGAGCGCCATCAAGGTGCAGAAGATGCGCATTAGTCGCAAAGCAGATTTGCACAAGAAACCTGAAGCGGAGATGACTCTCATGGAGAAACTTCAGTTCAAGGTGGGTGTCCAAGAGAGCAAGGTGAAAAAGACGACGAAACATGCCGTTGTAAAGACCCAGAAGCCGACTAAACGCCAACCCATTAAAGAGTAAAAATGTAAATGTCTGTCGTGAGGGAATGTTCAATAAACGTAAATCTATAATAAAATGTATATATAAAGGAATCTTATCTACTGATAGAAACTGGGAAATTATAGAGATTTGTAATCCCAGAGTATGGAAGGATATGAATGAGTCTATGTCTGGCAACATTTTCATTGGGCAACACATGCGCTTGGCAACATTCCCGCTTGGCAACATTCGCGCTTTGCAACACTGATTGGCTTCACAACAATTGCGTTTGGGAACATTAAGACTTTGGCAACATGCAAGCTTGTCAACATTCTCGTATGGCAACATGTGAATTTGGCAATAGATGACTTGGAGAAATGCAGTAAAATGACGAGAGCTACAATAAAAAACGCAAAAACACGGGTCTTGGGTAAATACCTGTTACATAGAAAGAACTAAAAGTATATTTATATGAATAGCTAAAAGTTCAAATGTATTGAAATATATTATGTATGACTGTCTTATCACTGTGAGAGAGTCAAGAGTCAAGTGATTCCCCCACGGGTACATTACCGAAAGCATAAAGAAAATATGACTAAGCATAACATCTTTTGAATACTCTTTCAAGCTAAGCTTGAATAGTAATAAATGGGGCATAAATGTAAAATTTATAAATAAATAAAAGATATCAATATAAATAAATACTAATAATTATCTAGCTAAATAAAATATGATCTACTTTGGGATGTGTTGTAGTTAACTAACCTAACAAATAAGCTCAAGCAGAATAGAGTACCTCGGGCTGCCCTTATCGGGCTATTTAAACAGTTCGCTAGTCAGAGCGAATCTCAAAAGTTAAACAGCCAACAAGATGAACACATCAGCAATCAAATTTCTGACCATTGTAGCGCTCTCCACATTCGGTAATTAATCACATAAACATTCTGCCATCTCTCAGGAGCTCTCGCTAATCAGCCAAATCTCAAATAACTTATAGCACTGTGCGCTACGACGCAGGCGTTGACCATTGAGCCGCGCAGCAGTTGGGGAGCAGCGAGTGCTCGTTCGCCCTCTCGCATCAATGGCGCTGTGGAATACGTGATCATCCATCATTCGGACAATCCCAATGGATGCACCACATCACAGCAGTGCCAGCGCATGATCAAGGCCATTCAGTCGGATCACAAGGGCCGGCGCAACTTCAGCGACATCGGCTACAACTTCATTGTGGCCGGCGATGGCAAAGTGTACGAGGGTCGCGGCTTCGGGCTGCAGGGCTCCCATGCGCCCAGCTACAACCGCAAGAGCATTGGCATTGTCTTCATTGGCAACTTTGAGAGCAACGCGCCCAGCGCACAGATGCTGCAGAATGCCAAGGATCTCATTGAGCTGGCCAAGCAACGTGGCTATCTGAGGAGCGACTATACCCTGCTCGGCCATCGCCAGACCAAGGCAACTGCTTGCCCCGGCACTGCGCTCTACAATCAGATTAAGACGTGGCCGCACTGGAAAGAGATTTAGTTGAGAGAATTCTCGATATTGACTGAATTACGTATTTTAGTAGATTTAAAAATACATATTAAATAAGTAATAAATACTATATTACATGTACATAAATATTAGTATGTAATTGGATTCTATTTCTCAGAAATCTTGCTTAGAACTTAATCATATTTCATGATAAGGATTACTATTAATTCTAACAGACTCAGAACAACCAGAGTTAATTTTGTTTTTTAGTGGAATCCTTTATATATGATGCTCCTCGAGCTGTGATAAAAATCTTTCGCATTAAAAATTAGTATATATTTACAACTTTCTCTTGATTAGATCTTGCTTTAAATTGCAATTTCAGAATGTATCTCTGACTATTTAGAAGTTCAGACGTCATACTTAGAATTTCACCTTTAAGTGTGTTTGCAAGCTGTTTAAATATGTGAAAAAGCAAACAAATTGTTTTTAACTTAATACAGTAGAATCTATTTATGGTTCTACTAACACTTCAGCAGCTGATAAAGAGAAAGGTATGTATGTTTGCTGAACAAATCTACAGAATTTGCTATGATCAGCATCCACCTACTTGCTGAATTGCACGATTTCCTATATGTTCTGTGTCTGAATTAACTGAAATGGAATTATTTATTTTGCTGTTCATAACCCTATTTGAAGATCTCTTTTTAAAGCAAATATTTATGAGCAGCTGTTCAATATTTGGTATTTGGAACAGCTGTTATAGAAATTTAAAAAATATACGTATTTTATATAAATACATATATATGTATATGTATATCCAATCTTAAAGAAGTCTTGTGTCATCAAGCCAAGCTTAAGCAATGCAAATGAGCTGGCCTTGAGCTGCACTCGGCCCAAATGGGCTCAGCCATGGGTGACGAAAAAGGGCTCAGCTCCTTAAATGGGCGATTGCATTTGAAAAGCAAATGCAATGCAACTGACGTAATGACAGGGTATATAATTAGCTAAGCTGCTGACAACATGGAACAGTGAACAACTAGCCAGCGGCAACAGCAAATCCTCGCCAGACACTACCCAAAATGAAGCTGGTAAGTGGAGAAGGAAAACGATTGTGGAGCACCTTTTAGCTAATGCACTATTTGCAGCTGTTTTACAATTGCCTCCTTCTGCTGCTGGCTGCGATCGTGGTTCAGGCCAGCGTTTTACCTGCCAGCACTGGAGTAGCCATTCCGGCACCGGCGCTGGTTCCCGTGGCTGCGAGTCATCAATTTGTGGCGCGCAACTACAATGGCTTCTATGTGCCAACGACGACGACCATAGCTTGGCCAGCTTGGACGTCCTATCCGAATACCTACTATAAGTACAGCGGCGGCTATCCCACCTATACCTATCCCGGCTATAGCTATTCCTATGGCTACTATCCCAGCTATCCCGGCTATCCCGCCTATGGCTATGGATATAAGAGTGTTTGGTAAGGGGTGGCAGAAGGGATATATATAAATATATTATTGTGATAATCGACAACTTTACCACTCATACAACAACTTTACAAACTCATAAAGTATTATGTATTATGATAAACATAAAAGATATAAAATAAAATACTAAAGACTAAAATTTTCGCTAAAATGAATCTTTCCTTATTAACTTTATTTACTCAAGAGTAAAATGATATAAAACTTTTATTTGGGCCCATAATATATATAAATTAAATAGTTAAGCATTAAAAGATGAAAGGCGCATTGGCTGCAGCCAGTTGTCCAAAGCGTGGAAAACCAAAAATTGAGGGAAAAGCAGCCAAGCCCGACGGAGTGGCTATCAGACGAGCAGCTGGTGCGAAGGCGGCATTGAGTTGATTGAAGTAGTCCAGGCGCTGGCTGCTCGAGATGGCCAAAGGAGCAGCTCCTGGAGCGGCGAGACCATTAAAACCAGCGGCTGCCGTGGACAAGCCAGGAGCGGCAGGCAGCAGAGTAGCAGGCTGAGCAGCAGCCAGAGTCGCTACCAAAGCCAGCAATAATATGTAGAGCTGCAGCGAATGGGAGTAGAATAATGAGGATTTTAGATTAGATGAAAATACCGACTTCTTGATGTGCTATACATCCAATTGGAAATCGGTATATGTAAGCTATTACAAATATCAGTTAGTATTAGCTTTCATATATTCATTCCCAATTGAATATATACAACAGCCTGGATCTGTCCACCTTTTGCTGCATGTTGTAAAGGATATGCCTGCGAGTGACTTCGAATGTTGAATGTGTAAAGATTTGATGTGGCCATTGGCTTTTATAACAGCTGAAAGATCTTGCAGTTCCACACAGCTCAATCTGGACGTATTTGGTCGAACAATTAGGCAAATTGCAGGCCTTTTGATATAGATGATGTGGTTACGACATGGCATTTCAAAATTTGGACAAACTCGGATTGAGCGAAACTCAAATGCAGCTCCAAATAAAACGTATATGCAAAATATGAAGCAAAAGACCTTAAGATGACATAATAACAATTTCTGAATTGCTGATAAAAAATATTCATATGATATTACTGACTCTTCCATATTTAGTTTACAAAAATAAATCTTTAAATATAATAAAACCCGGTTTGTTTTATATGCTCGCTTCACGTTTTTAATTGATAGAACAAATATAATATTAATAATAATAATCATAATAATAATTATAATAACTATTGTATTCGTATTCGTATCGTATAAATGTAAATTATATCTGTATAAATATCTCGTGTAATATCTCAATATGTTTATAGCTGCTTGGGTTACGTGAGTTACCTGTTGATCGATCAGTTTTGTTCGATTTGTTTGTTATAGGCGCTTCAATATGTATTTATGTATGTATGTATGTAATTACGTCTATATGTATGCATGTATGTATGCAGTTAAATAATAAACACTTTAGGCTAGTTACACTTTGTATGGTATGTGTTAGACGATGCACTTTGGATAGTTATTGTTGATGATAATTATGATAATACATAGGTATGTATGTATATTTATATAACACTAAGCTAGACGACATTTAGCATAGGCATTAATTAGTTGCTTTCGTTACTTAGAGGATGAGTATTTGGATTCAAATATTGTTAATGTACGTAACAAACGCTCTATTAGTTATCGTAATCGTTAGTCGTTACTGTTATCGAATTAAATTTAGCATAAATAACTAGGTTAGTTGGTTGAAATAGTTGCAAATCTCTCAATTTTGCTTTATATACAATCATAACTCGACTTCATTTAATAGCAATTGATATTTCGTCGGAGCGCCATCTAGCGGTCAATAGACTCGGGCAGCGCAAGTCGTTTGGTTTACCAAAAATCAGAGGAGGTCCGTAGGCTAAAAGCATGTACATAAGATCACAGTCTATTGTTTAGTCTAAAATATATGTATGTATGTATATGGCAAATGAGTTTGACTAGACCAACAGACAGACAATTACTGAATTGGACTGCAGAGGGCAGGGGGACACGAGGACGCGACTTGCTCTACCAAAGGACATCGTAATCGTAGACGTGCTCGGACGAGGCTATGATCAGACACTTGACGAACTCATCAAAGGTGCGTTTCAGTTTCCATTTTCTCGGCTTGCGCAGCAGCTGCAACGGCTTCAACTTGATCTTTCGCTTCGGCTGCTGATCGTTCGCCGCGTGCCAGGGACTGCTCGGGGTGGATGTGGACTTGGATTGCTTCTGCGGCACATTGATGTAGTCATGCGGCTGCTGTTGCTGCTGCTGCTGTTGTTGCTGTTGCTGTTGCTGCTGCTGCTGTAGGCGCTGCTCCTGATAGTAGTGATTGAGATTGGTCAAGTAGTAAAAGTCGCCATCGTTGATGACATCGATCTCGGCATAGTTGCCGCCATCGCTCTCTGGCTGCTCGGCGAGTGCTGCTTTGCTATTGCATGAGGCCTTGGCAAAGAGTTGATCAAATCACATGTTTTCATCGAACTTTGCGAAATTGTTTTCCTCGTTCCACTGGAATTTATTGGCATCCGCATTGGTGGACTCCTCCTGCCCGGGCAGCGGCTGTTCGTCGGGTGACTTAAAGAACTCATCGTCCTCGAAGGGATCCTCTTGCTTTTTGGCAAATATATTAACCGATTCGGATTTTTTGATCAGCTCCTGGCGCTGCTGCAGCTTGCTGCTTCGCATGTTCTGCTTACGGCTGGAGGCTGAGGGCACTGCTGGCGACGCCTGCTCCTTGTCAAAGTCGAACGAGGCTTTGGCGAAATCATCCTCAAAGGCGGCATCATCGAACTGCGACACCTTCACATTGTCGTCGAAGCGCAGCTTCTGGGTTATGGGTGGCGTCTGACTGGAAGGAGCTTCCATATCGAAGTTGTCGTTGCGATGCTGCAACTGCTGCTGCTGTTGCTGTTGCAATTTCTCGCGCTCCGAGAAGTCGTTGGAGAAGCGGAACAGCGATTTGGAACCCACCGTGCTGCTGGTCGAAATGTGTCCAGCTGGCGTGGAGTTGCAGCTGGATGCAGTGCCTGCTGGCGCTGGAGGTGGCGAGCTCTGATTGAAATCCGACTCAAAGCCATCATCGAAATTGAATTTTGTGCCACCGCCGCCGCCGCCGCCGCCAATACCGACGCCAGCTGAGGATTCACCGCCACTCATCATGACCGCCGTGCTGCTGGCATTCGATCTGGGCGTGGGTGTTTGCTCATAACTGTCCACGAAGCCATAATCGCTGTTGGCACCACGTGGCCGGTTCTGCCCAGGCAGCTTGGCCAGTGTGGGCGCATGGCGCTCTTGCTGCCGGCGCTCGCTCTCCAGCATGCGCTGGTGCATCTCGTGGCGACGTCGATTCAGGCGCTCGAACTTATCCTCATCTGTGGGCGGCTCGTCGTCCACATAATCCTCGTCGTCGTCGTCATCGTCGTTGCGCTGGCAACTGATGTAGTCGTAATTATCGCGCACGCCACGCCCACTGCCATAGCGAGCGCCGACTGTGGCCAGATCCTTGGTGCTGCGTGCTCGCGTCTTCTTGCGGAATCTGTGAAGGATGTGAGATGTGAGTTGGGAACAGTTTTGCATGCACTTCCGGCTTCCACATACCTGCGATCCTTCTCGCCATCGGAGGGCGTTTGACCCAAGGCTGCGGCCCGGCGACTCTCCGCCAAACGACGCTCAGTCTCTGCAGCGCTGGCTGGTCGCTTCCACGATTTCTGTCCAGGCGGCGCGGCCTCTGAAGAAATGTGATGCAGGTTGTTATCAATATTTGAATAAATCAATTAAAGGTCTTGACTTACCCTCACCATCCCATGGACTGGAGCCGCTGCTCTTGCGTAGACGCTGTGGCGCACCTGGCACGACTTCTGCGCCTAATTGACTGGGTCTTTGCAGGCTGCGCTGCCTCTGGAAGTCCTGCTCCGAGTCCTGTTCGTAGTCAATGTCGCCGGTCACCCGCAGCTTTGCGGATGACGTGGCCGGTTTGCGCAGCGATCGCGTCTTCAGCTCCCGATCCCGCTCGCGATACTCATCCCGGCTGTCCAGGCTGCCGTAGACATCGCCGCCACTGCCGAAGCTGCGTCGCCGTCGTGACGAGCTCTCAAATGACTCGACGCTCTCGTGATCGAACGACTTGCGCTCTCGCTCCCGTTCCCGCTCTCTGTCCCTGCTGTCCCGCTCGTATATATAGTCGGGTCGTGATTTATAACCCATTCCCATGGGCGATCGTCGCTCATCGTAGACGTTCTCGTACTCAAACTCGTAGCCCGGCCGCGCATAGTCTCTGTACTCACGCTCCCTATACTTGGAACGTTCCCGTTCCCGATCTCGAGGCAGCGGCTGTCCACGCTTATCATATAAGGGCGCTGGCGGACCATAGCTAGAGCGCTCGTAGGCGCTGCGCTCAAAGGAACGAGCACGCACACCCTGCTCCATCTCCTGCGGTGACCAGGTGTGATGTGCCGGATGATGATACCAACTGGGAGAATCTGGAAGGGAGAATCGAAGAAATGAAATGAGTGAAGGAAATGAAGAGGGGCAAGCTGGGGAGTACTTGAAAGAGAAGGCAATACTAGGAATGAAAAGGAACGCATGTAATGGAACAGAATCTCTGAGTGGCATAAGGGGAATGCTTGCAATGGAACATACCCAATTCAAAGTTATCCCTGCTGCGTGAGAGTCCATGCTTGAACTTGCGCTGGGCATGCTCCCGATCGCGGCGAGCGCAGAGCTCAGCATCGTAGCTGCAAATGGAAAGTGAAAGGATTAATATTCGCCCACTTTGGCATAGGATTTTGGCACTTACTCGTAATCCTCGTCGCAGGAGTTGAGACGTCGAGCGTGTCGCATGTAGTAGCCATGTGCATGAGGATGCGGTGCGAGCTGCGAAGGCGGTGGCAGATTGCGACGCTGCTGTTTAAGATATTCGGGCGTCTCATCATCCCAAGGACTAAGATCTCGCGAGGAGGAGGACGTCTGCTGGCGTTCCTTTTTGGCCCAGCGACGCTGCTGCTGCTGTTTGGACCAGCCGCCGGCATCGTCGCGCGGATCCGAGCTGCAGGGTGACTCCGCGGTGTCCTGTTGCGATGTATTGGATGCGGGTGGCGGTGGCAGGGTTAGACGTGCCTTGCCCTTGCCACTGCCAGTGGACGGGCCGGACATCTTGGGTGAATCGAAGGTAGCCCAGGAGGGCTTATCGCGGTCCCGATCCCGGTCGCCCTGCATCTGCTTGGTGGCCGTGTCGATTAGCTGGGACACCGCCGAGAGCTGTGAGGGCACTGGCGAGGCAGCCGCCTGGCTCATTATGGGCGCTGGCGATTTCTGCAGGGGAATTGGCGAGGTGCTCACATCGTTGAACTGCGAGGGAGTGTGCAGACTGTGGGAGGGCGGCCCACGAGATGGCGCCGCCGAGGATGTGGCCGGGGAGGTGCGATCACGTGAGTCGAGCGACAGATTGGAGATGGCACGCTGCATCAGCTCATCGATCTCGATGTCGTCTCTGCCCGCGCAGCCCGGACCGCTGATCACGGCTAGGAATTTGTTGTCCTGCTTAGGGGGCAGCAGCTCCTCGGACTTGAACTCTGGCTTCTCCGCGCTGGTGGACAGCTTCTCGTACTGATCCTGTGCACTGACCGGCTCTGCATCCTTCTCGTTACTATCCATGCTGCTCTCACCGCCGGCATCCTCATCGTCGTCGTCATCATCATCGGCCACAGTCAGCGCCGAGGATGACGGCTCGGCGGGCAGGCCGCGACTATCGACGAGCCCACGTCTGTCGTGGCCGCTGTCCATGATCTGGCGTATGTCCTGATCCTCGTTGAACTCATCGCTGAACAAGTCCTGCAGCAGATCCTTCTCAGCAGTGGCCACAGCTGGAGCAGCGCTTGGTGGCGGTTTGTCAAACAGATTCTCCACCAGAATTATGTCACGCAGCGCTGCATAGCGATCCTTGGCCTGGGCCACCACTTCAGTGATTTTGGTGTCTATCTTGGGCGGGGGCGGCTCCATTTCCAGCTCAGTCACATCAATGTCCAGCTGGGCAAGCGGCTGTTGTTGTTGTTGCTGCTGTTGTTGTGGTTGTTGCTGCTGTTGCTGCTGCTCCTGCTGCGTCTCATCCACGGGCGGCGGCGTTAGGTCACCCATGAGATCTGTCTCCTGCTGCTGCTGTTGCAGCTCCTGATCGATGATTTCTCGGAAGACCGCATACCGATCCGCAGGTGGCACAGCCGGCACAGCTGGCACGGCCGGGCAAACAGGCGCCTCGTTGAAGTTAGCAAAGTTGGCCACAAAGGAATCCTGGCCCACATCCTCGCCAAAGGTATCATCGAACTTGGCCACAAACGAGGTCTGCTGATCAAAGTTGACTTTGAACACGGCTGCCGTGCCGGCGGAGGAGGAGCCGGCCGTAGCCGGTGACTGCAGTGCCTGGGCGGGACTCGTGCGGGATTTGGGCTGCGTTTGGTCGTTGCTCGCCTGCAGAAACTCGGACAGGTAGGCGGTCAGCTGCACTAGGGTCATAGTGCTCAGCTTGGTGGCGGGCACATTCAGCTTGACGGCCAGCTCATCCATGCCCAGCGAGAGCAGCTGGGCCAGCGTAATATCTGGCGCTAGTGCTGCTGCCGCTGCTGACTCCTTCTGCGACTGTGCCTGGGCAGCCTGGGCCTGCAGGATCTCGGCCTTGTTCTCGTAGATGTCCTGCGGTCGGCCCAACGAGGCCTGGCGCTGTGGTCTCGCCCGACTGCTGCTGCTCTGCGTGGGCGGTGGCAGCAGCGGCGGGGGCGTGCCGCCCAGGGGCGCCAGATAATCGTCGTCGGTGTGGCCTGGCTTGCGTGGTCGACCCGGGCCAGGAAAGTTGCCATCAGAGCGACCGACGCGCCGGGAAGGCAGAGGAATGGGCGGTGCATCGGCGCTGCGGCGCAGCTGATTGCTGCTATGGTTCAAGTACTCGTAGCGACCGACAGGTGGTGCTGCGGGTGAGGGCCTGATCACCAGATCGCTGAACTGCTTCTTGGGCGGCAGCGGCGGCGGCTCAGCATAGGGCGTGGAGTCCGGCCGTGGCGGCGGCTCTGGCGCTGCCTCATTCTCGCTGAGCGAGTCGCTCTCCTGCAGCCGGCGCATGTTGACGCTGGAGCCGATGCCGCTGGCGGAGTCGCCGCGCTTCGAGAAACGCGCCTGGCCAAATAAATGCGGCATCTTCTTGTTGCTAATGCTCGAGATGACATCCAGAGGACCACCCACATTGACGACACTGGCCGCGGGCGTGGGTCGATGACGCACACTGCTGCTGTGGGGCAGCGGAGCAGGCTCCAGCCGGGAGATGTCCGCCTGCCAGCTCTCCGAAGACTGCGTCGGCTGCTGTTCTGGCGGCAACTGCACCTGGAGTGGACCATTGAATACACTGGCTGGCGCTGCTGTGCTGACCGCTGGCTGTGGCACATCGAACTCAAAGGCGTCCAGCTTGGCAAAGAGATCGCCATCCTGGAAGGGATCCGGATCGCTCTTTTTACGCGTGGGTGAGAATGGATCGGTGTCGCGTGGCAGCAGCACGGGATTGCTATCCTGATGCTCCTCCAGGGGATTGCTGATCGTCGGCTCTGTGGTATAATAGTTGACGGATTGGTTAATAGGCTTGGACAGGGCTGCACTCTGACGTAGCATTAGTTTTAGTTTGGCAGCCGAAAAGTCTTCGACTTGGCCAAGATAAAGAGACGGAGTCTGGGTCTGGGAGTGGGAATGCGACTGGGACAGAGACAGGGACTGGGACGGCGCTTGGTGCGGGGGCGTGGGACTTGGCTGGGAACGGAAGCTGTTGGAGCTGTTTGTTAGTAGCAGGTGGTGTTGCCCAAGGCTTGCGGTGGTTATTAGTGGGTTAGTTGTGGTTGTTGTGGTGCTGCTGCTGCAACTGGCGGCGTTACCTGTGCAAGTGCAAATGTTAGCTGTGTTAGTAGTCGGGACTGTTTCATGGGCGTGGTCAGTACCTGAGCCAGCAACAGTTGCTGCTGCTGTTGTGTTAGTAGTTGTCGTTGTCATTGTTGCTGTTGTTGCTGCTGCTGTTGCAGCTGTTGCTGTGGTGCTCTCCTCAAAGATCGAACTATCCCTGCCACTGAGAAAATCATCAAAGTTATCGCCCTGACTGGAGCCAAGCTCCTTCAGCAGCTTCTTGGGCGGATTCTTAAGCTCTTGGAAGAAATATTTCTTATCGACATAGGGCCGTGTGCGCCCAATGCCCAGCGGATCCAGATCTGTGAACGCATCTGGCGAACCACACAATTTCAACAGAAGCAGAGCGAGACAGAGGTTGAGAAATGGAGAGAGAGAGAGAGAGAGAGAGAAAGATTGGGAGACTTGCATCAGTCACTGTTGGCAGAGACTCCAAGTAAAAGGCGTGCAATTGGTGTCAGAGAACTCAAGAGAAAAATGCAACTGAAGAGCTTTAAATCAAGACTAACTACAAATTGAATGCACAAAAACAACAACAGAAACAACAAAAGGAGCATTGTCTTATGGGTTAGTATTACTTATTTATTTAATATTAAATCTAGATTTTAACAGAGCTGCGCAGCCACGTTGGATGGAAGGATCTAAGGGACTTGGGAAGCTAAGCTAATTAATAGTTTACAGCTATTGTTGTCTGCAGTTCCTGTCAAGTTTAGCAGTCAACAGTTTAACATGGTTCTGTAACTACATTGGCAAATATTTTCTGCATATGTTATGTTAAATTTAAATATGTATTGGGAAATAACGTTCTGTTTTAACAGAGATTAAAAAATGTTAATGTAAATGATCTGCTGCCGCTGTTAACTGAATACAATTTGAAAGCGCATGTAAATGAATTAACAGCGGGCAATTTTGATTCGTTTGCTAAATGAATTTTCTTTCTTTTCTTTCTGTTTTCTTTTATTGCTTTCAATGGATGCCATTTTACAGCCCCGCCCAAAGCCAGCCACGCCTTAAGCTGATGTCTGTTCGCTGTTTGAGCTAGTGTAGTATTTCGCTATTTCGCTGAACGCAGCCAATTGACTGCGGCTCATTGAGCTCATCTGCCCGAGTCTCAGTTGACAATTGTCGCGGCTGTAAGCCCTGACCTGTAACCCCTCGACCCTCGCCCCTTGCATCCATTGTGAATGGCAGCTCTCTTATGGCAATCATTTTTCTTAACGAACTTCGATTTTGTAAACACTCACCCGACATGACCGCTGCAGCTGCAGCTCCCGCTCCCGCTCCTCCTCCTCCTGCCGCTGACGACGTCGTCCCATTGGCTGCGCTCTCCGTCTCTGTTAAACTGCTCAACGCACTCAGCCCCACATCGATGGCTGCTGCTGTCGTAGCTGTTGCAGTTACTCCTCCTGCCGTTGCGGGCACTGCTGAGATGTCGCTGCTCTGCTGCGTGGGCGTGGCTGAGGATTCCCTGGCTGCCAACGGCGCCATTGGCATGCTTCCCAGCACGGCGGCAGCTGACATGGGCGTAGGCGTGGCGGACACCTTGGTGGTATCGAAGACATCGTTCTGCTGCTGCAGCTCGTGCAGCCAACTATCATCATCATCCGCCGTCTGCAACGTGGCCGGTGAGCCGCTCGCACCAGGCGCTGGCGATAGCAGCGTATCCAGAGCAGCGCTCTCTGCCGTCTTGTTGGGCTGTTGCTGCTGCTGCTGCTGCTGCTGCTTGTGTCGAGTGCGTCCGGACTCGGGTGGCGGCGGCAAGATGTTGTACGAGGGCACATAGATGAAGGAGTCGCCAAACGGATCATCCTCACTGGCTGACTTGGCCAGGCCATGGCCGGATTGAGTTGTGCCCGGCTCATTGGGCGTAATGCGCTCCATCTGGCTAATGCCACGCTGCAGCGAAGTCAGCTCCTGCTCCAGATCAACCAGGTCTGCCACAGATTCCGGTGAGATCTACAAAGCGAGCAAAGATTAGTGAAGGTGAAGGAGAAATGCAGACTCAACTGTCGTTACCTCCTTGGCTGCTCCGCTCTTGCTCACATCCAGATTGACCCCCAGCCTTGTTAGGCCAACGCCATTCGAGGAGTTCCCGCCGAGCATGCTCAGATTGGCTGCATGCGCTGCGGCGGAGGAGCTGCTGCCGGAGGCGAGTTCGTTGTGGCTCGCTTTCAGCGAGGACAGGGAGGCCAGTTGGGTGGCATGATCGTGCATGGTCTTGCCCTGGATCTGCTGGCGTGCCATTTCGATCTCTTTCTTTTTCAGCTCGAAGACGACCTGGAAGAGATCGCGCATGGCCAGCACCACCTGGCTGGCCGCCTTGTCCGTCTTGATGCCAAAGAATCGATGTCCGCTATCCGGCGAACCAAATATGTAGCCAAACGCACGCGAATCCGTCATGTCCTGTGCTATGAACGAGATCTTGTGCACGGGATGATGGTAAAGCGAATCGCTGGTCTTCTCATCGCGCAATCTGAGACCATCGATGGTCACATGGATGATGATGCGCTGCTTGTGCTCGCCGGCAGCGCGTATGGCCATTTTCAGGTCCTGCAACGCCTCCTGGCACATGCGATCGCCACGCGCCTCGCCCACTTCCAAGATGCCAATCAGCTTGGCCTTGAACTGGACGCCATCGCCAAAGAAACGGCCGGGATCATTCCGATCTGCAAAATGCAAATTTATACATGAGTATACACATGCCTATGTATGAGTGTGTGTGTATGTGTGTGTGTGTGTGTGTATCTGCTGGAAAAACAAACAAACGTTTTGCGTAATTCGTTTCCTCTGCGCCGCTGCTGCCGCTGCCAATACCAAAAGTCTGCGCCAACGAGAGATTCGAGGATGCTTGAAGTTTGGACACCAGCGATTTGACCATTTTGTTAGCCACAAACGCAGCTCAGAACATGCTGAGCCTTCGTGTTTATGTATTGGTGTGTATCTGTGTGTTTGCTTGCGCCCCTCTGTGTATGTGTGTGTGTGTGTGTGTGTTTATGTTTGTTTGTGTGACATTCAGGGCATTTCCATGGCGCACAGACAAAGGCCAACAACGCGCACAAGCACCAACAATAATAACAAATGAAAACGATTTGAACGCGACGTATTTTATTTAATTAAAAAAAAAAAAACTGGCGGAAGAAAAACAGAAACAAAATACGAGAATGCGCCCGCATTCGCAGCCGCAACGATTCGCGCTCTGGGAATGAATGAATGACGACAGCGCTGCGAACTGCGAACAGCGAGATGCTGCGGTCGCTGCTGTGGGAGTGGGCAGAGCAGAGCACAAATACAAATCACGCACAGGCACAGATACACACACATGCGAGCACACATAAAAGGCACTGGAATTTTACTATTATTGTGCAGTATATTCAATGCAAAAATGAGCAAAAACAAAATGTGTGCTTAGAGAGCGGCAGCAGGCAGAGAGAGTGAGAGAGCGAGAGTCGGAGGATCGGAGAGTGAACGCGCGCGCTGTTATTATTTGCTAAAAATCTTGACGCAGCTGCACCACCTGCCGACGACAGCAGCAACAGCAGCAGCAGCGGTGGCAGCGACGCCGGCGCAGCAGCAGCTGTCGTCGGGTAAGTGACTTAACAACGATCAGACCATCACGTCATGCAAAACCTGGAGCAGGTATGTAGACTTGTTATCGATAATAATAATTATTAGGAAGGACGGAGAGGGCGAGAGTGAGGAACACAGGAAACAAGCACAATTTTCAGCAGCAGTAGCGAAATCAGCAGCGCAGCAGCTGGTGCCTAAGTCACCCCAGAGTGATCAAACACGTCATGCAACATTTTGCGCAGGTAAACAGGCTTGTCTTAGATAAGATAATACATACAATGTTACTTTGACTATGATAAATTCAAGCAACAACAGAATGCATACATAAATATGTAAATCTTTTTTAGCTTAACTATTAGCTTAAGACAACAGAATGTTTGCTAAGAGAGCAAGAAAGAGAGAGAGAGAACGAGAGAGTACCAAAAGGGAGCAGGGAGTTTATAGCAGCGGCAGCGACGCCGGCGCACCAGCTGTCAGTTAAGTGAGGCATACACGATCAGACACGCCTATCGTGCGCCATCGTCTTTATAGATTACGTTATCGATACGCTTTATATCACAATATATGAAGTTTTTTTTTATCAAATTCAAATGCAACTTACATTTACAAGGACTCGTTTTTTTGCGCAGCGTTTGCATGGTTGCTAATATTAACGGGTTGTTTACATTCGCGTAACGTCTAATGGCTGCGGTTTGCTGTCTGCGCTAAAGGCAGCTCGAAACGGGGGAAGGTTATTGTATTTCCGTGTCTTCCTTCTCAGCTCTTTTTAAACCGGTCACAGCGCAATTATGTAGTAGACGGGGTGGGTCCTTCAAGTCTACAACATGCGCTGACTTTTGACATTTGACCGAGTGAACGTTGCACTCCTTATATGCACTTGTCTCTATGTTTCCTTTCTATTACTTCTACTCCTTTTTATTTTTGTCGCCGTGGATATCTTTATTGTTGTTGTTGTGGTCGATAGTCCCCGCCGGCATAACGCAGACAACAAAAATACACACGTTAAGATTATCGATTTTTCAATCGGCACATTTCTTGTGTCGTTCTTATTCTTTAAAATACTTTGAGACGCCTTTAAATATGCAGCAATATTTGGAATGTTGAATAATCAATAATTTAAACAAGTTTTACACTTGAAACACTTAGATTTTATATGTGTGGCCAATGATGCAATTCGACTTTAACTACATTTTTCGCTAGACAATTGAGACTAATTTTTCACAAGGACTTAATAGAAAATTAATTCTGTTGGTTTCAATGAACATTTTCTTTATCGTATTTAAAAAGCCACTGTTTCACTTGGATTTAAGCAACCATTCCACTATTTTAATAGCGTTTAATTTTAGAATTTTATGATTCATTTAATATCCTTCGCTCTCGGACACAAAAAAAATCTCGATGGTAAACTCCAAGGATACAAAAAGTGGGGTGCTTTTTGTGCAGAGCACCCTGTGCCAACCGGCACTTTTGTTATCGATTGACAGTATTCATTTCAAACACTGAGTGATTATCATTACAGCGCATTAACAGTCAGCTCTCACTCTCTCGATAAATGTAACGCTACCATCTGAGCATAACATATTGCTAGCCGCAAAGCGTTTACAGCATGTTATTTGTCATAATTGTTGTTGTTTCGGTGAAGTACAGACGTGTTTATGCGGGTGCGCAGCGTGTAAATTGGTTGTTTGGAACAGAAAGTCAACTAATTGATAAACATAAAAGTTGTGACCAGAAATTGTCTTACAAGGTATTCGGCTTTGCAGCATTCTCTGTTTCATAGCTCAGCTCAGCTGCACAAGCACCTGTCATTGTGCTCTGCCGAATTGGAATCGTGCGCGCGTCGCTTAGCTGCAGACGGTGTTGAATATTTAAAAATTTACCCGCTTGCAATTAGTGAAAAAGTGTTAAAAAGTGTTCGCGAGTGTGTGTGTTTGCGCGCATTCGTGTGTGTGTTTGTGTGTACGAGAGTTTGTGACAAAGCAAACCAGTTAGTTGCCATCCAGTTGTAACAGATTTTTTGTTTTCAATCTCAGTAGCTATGCTGAATTAAATGTTAATCCTGGACACATACACACATATACTCCATAAATACATTCTTATACTTGGCTAATAGTTTTTAAGCTGTGTGCTCCTGTTCGATCGCTATGCGAAATTAATTTCGACTTTGTTCAAAGTGTTGCAAAATTCTAAAAATCGGTGTGTGTGTTGTGTGTTCCCCAATTGTCCCCCCTTTTGCAAAAGGCTTACTGACACGGCGAGAAAATGAATAAAACCTGTGCGCGCTGCCAAAAGGTGGTTTATCCCATCGAAGAGCTGAAGTGTCTGGACAAGGTGAGTCACAATTTAATAATAATGTTAGCTAAAAGCGTGTAAGAATATCGGAATTTATTTGTTTTTAGCTATTGTTGTGTGTATTGGCATTTTTTTCTTTCAATTTCAATTTTTGCTCCTTTGTTTTATGCCGCTGCTTCGCACTTGTTGTCTGTGCGCGTTAGAGCGAGACGGCTATCTAGTCACATGGCCCGCTGGTCTCATTGATCATGCGTACCGTTTGCTCTTATGTCCATGTCCGTTCTTGTTTGTTGTTTCTGTTTTATTATCCTACGCAATTCGTGGCCTGTTGTGGGCGCAGCAGCAGCACCACAACGCAGCGCCGTTTTAATAATTACCAGCAACAAATGTGTGCGAATAATAAAAAGCAAAAAAAAAAAAAAGCTGTTCAGCTAGTTTGTTGCGACTGCGTAGCGCTTCTTGGAATTTAGTTTAAGCAATATAACGGCACGCAAATTTCATTCCATTGTGTGTCTATGTGCGTGCGTGTGTGTGTTTGTACGATTGCGCGGGTGGTTGTTGTTTGGGCTTGCAACAAATTTTTCAATTTTCGCCAACTCAGGAAATTGAAAATTGCTTTTAATTTGCGTCGCCGCTGTTTCCGCTACAATTCCCTCTTCACCTCCCGCCTATCTACCTACCGCTCTTCTTTGGCAATTGTCTGCGCCAATTTGCGTATATTTTGCGTATGAGCAGCGACGACGACGACGACGCCGCCGTCAACGAACCGTTGCAAAGTTGCAGCGCAGCTTTTATCTCAGCTTTCTGTGTTGGTTCTTCAAAAGAAATACTCAAAAATAAATAAATAAGCAACAATCCGTTGACTGACCTTGAGCGCATATTTCGTTTCCAGTTTCGCATTCTCTTTCGCATACAGACACACACACACACACACACGCAATCACAAGCTTTGCGGTCATTGAGTTGCTTTCTTCTTGTGCTTATTGGTTTATGCTTAATTCCAGTTTATTTTTATTGACCGGCTGTGCGTCTGTCCCTCTGTCTGAACTGAGCTGAGCAGCACTAATTGTTTTGCCCTTTCGTTTCTCTTCTACTTATTTCTGCCCATCCAGTTTTTAGCGAGTTTTAGCTCAAAATAGGTTTAGTACTTAAGGAAACGAGTGAATATACATTGTACATATATTTAAACTCATGTTTATATTCACATACATCTGTATGCGCTGATAAGACATTGCCTGGAGACACGATTGTTTCAATTGTCATTTCATCATTCGTCAAATTCCATTCGACAGCCTTGTGTTAATCAGCTCCAACTATCAGCAGTTGCGACGTGTGTTCCACATCGTCTGCGGCTGCTGCTGCTGCTGCTGCTCTTAAGCGTTTGTCTAATTATAGTCAAGATGTGCTACATGCTCTCTTTCTATTGCTGTCACTTTCTAACGCACACACTCTTCCAGTCTCAATGTGCGTCTAATTTTAGCCGTGAAGTAATGAAAACTATTTAAAGACAGTTATAAAATATGCATGAGGCCTAATGGAAATGTTGAAACGTGTAAATAACTCGGGAGAGATTTCGAAACTTGACGAAACTCGACAAGAAAAACAATAACACCAAAAACATGAACGAACAGCATACATATACATAGTTATTTATTTGTGTATCCAGAGAAATGTTGAATGTTCCTTTTGGTTCGTTGCATTTTAGTTTACATCTCATTGTTTAACTTGTCTCATATGACGTGTTTCTATATCTCTCTCTGTCTGTGTTAGAGCATGCACAGCAATGATTACTGTATTCAGATTATTTGCAACTGTATTTCATAACATTTGTAAGATAATAAACAAATTGACTCATAGTCGCTTGTTATTTAATAAACAATAGGATTGTTTTATTGTTTTGCCTTTTGAAAATTAAATTACGAGTCTTATGACGCATATCTATTGAATGAGAAATGCACAAAATTAATCTCTATTATTTGCTGAGTATTTGATTTAAAAATATACGATTATAGTAAGGTATTTGTATGAATTCAAAACAATAAATTCGTATTGAAATGGAAATGAAATGAAATTAAATAGAATGAATTGTATTCAATTTGCAAATCTCTTTAAAATCAGATAAAAAATTTTGAATTGGATGGAATACTAACACAGTAATTGAATTAAAAGATAACAAATAATTAAATGAAACTAGTAAACTAGCCTTAACTTCGTTACAAATTAAAATTGTCTATTAAATAAGATCTATATAAAATAAGTCTGTAGTGTATCTCCTTCTCGCATTCATTATTTATTTCTCTTCTTTTATACTTCTCTGCGTTCTGTTTTTGCTTAGAAAATGCAGCGATATCTGCATCCTTCTTCTCTCGTATTGACGCTTTCCGTCTCTCTCTCTCTCCCTCCCTCTACCACACCTACATTTTCTTACTGAAAAGTTTTGTGCCATTTCGTTTGCGGTTGCCGCTCAATGCACGTGACATATCCTGATATAGAAATCGATACGCGTGACAGTCAATAAACGGGCATTTTATACCAATTATCTACACACACACACACATTCTCAAACACACACTGAAAAGTTTTGCCTTGTAAATGAAATGAAGAAATGCTTTTTAAATGCCGTTAAAAGTTAAGCAGCGCTGCTCGCGTTCGCTGCCGGCGCTTTGTTAATCGATTTTTGATACCAAGCTTCACTCAACTTGTCGCCGTTCGCAGTTGCAGTTGCAGTCGACGTCGACGTTGACGTTAAAGTCGTAGTCGTTGTCGTTGTCTCTGTCGCTGTCGCTGTCTGCAGCGCTGCTTCTGCTGCTGTTGCCAATTTCATTTATCTGACTTTTTTATTTGGCAAACACACGAAATGTGTGAGTTTTAGTTTTGCCTGCTTGTTATACTCGTTGCCCATTAAAAAATTGCAAAAAAGAAGAGGGAATTTCGCATGAAATTTGAATAATGTATGAGAATAGAGTAAGCCATAAAATATGCTTATAAATAGTTGATGCAGAAGAGATCATACTGCTATGATTGTCTATATATTATATGACAGTATAGAATTGATTTAGAATTGATAAATATCGATTTTTAGTAAAATTGTCAGGAAGAAAAACCAATTGAAGCCACTGTGATGGAACATAAGCAAACAATATCATTGATTTGCATATACCACAAGCTGAACTTCACTTACAGGGTATCTCATAGTCGAGTCCTATTTGTTAGTACTGCTGTTTTGCTTGGCTGCGGCGGACGCCACGACAGACGATTATTTTATGCTCGCAACGAAAGTAAATGACCTCTTTGTTGTCAGCCAACCCAGGCAGGGGCAGGCAGGCCGGTAGGAAGAGCAGGCTTAACATTTTGGCCAATTCGTGCAGCGTGGCACGAGTCGACAGTTAGTGTTTGGGCCAGGCCGGCAGGCAGCAGCGGCAGCAGCAACGAAGCGCAGCGCAGCGTCAAATCCAAAACGTCCTCCATTTGCAGCTACTCCGTTTGGCACTTAGGTAGCTCCAACTGTATCCAGTTGGGGCTCTGCCCCGTCTGTGGCACACTTTTCGGGCTGTCGCTTTGCTGAATATTTTAATTTTTGGCATTTGCGCCATGACAAATGACTACAGCGACAAACTTGGACGGAGCCGACTAGCCGCCAAAAAGAAGGAGAAGAAGAAGATGATGATGCAAAGTATCTTTAGCTCGAAATCTTATCTGAAATTATTTTGCTGTTTGATGTTGCCATCACGTGCGACACTTGAACATCGTTTCCGCTTTCCAATTGCCAACAAGAAGTTGAAGAGCTTTGTAAAGCTAGTGATGAAAGCGGAGACACGCGTGACACGGAATAATAGTAATAGAGAGTGTAGTGAATGAATAAAAATAGAATGGAGATAAATGAGACAGAAATTGCATATTTAAAAGATATCAAATCAAATCTAGTTTTCAATTACTATAAATATTATAGATAGATATACATACATAGAACGACACACACGAGCTCCTCTCTAGAAAAACTCTGGCAACACCGAATAACAACGACAACCGCATTGACAATGACAATTGGTTTTATTTATTTTTTTCCACTCTTGACTGGAGCTCTTCAACTCTGAAAGCGAAGTTCACTTTTGCATGACAAACCATTTCTGAGTGGTGCCCGCTTGGCCCCTAACTGCACCGCTCTCCCTTCTGCACTCTCCTGCCCTCTTTCCCTACTCTCTCTTTCTTTCTCTCTCTCTCTCTCTCTCTCTCTCTCTCTCTCTCTCTGTTACTCCGCCTGAAGCACTCGTGAGAGAGAAGGGCGCTGCAATTTTATAAACAATTCAGGCATGAAAATAAAAGTGGTCAAGCAGCAGCAGCAGCAGCAGCGACATCGTCGACTTTGACTTATCGTTGCTTTGCATCTCCTTATCTTCATTTCCTTTCTCACACACACACACACAAACACACACATTGTAATTTCACTTTGTGCTTTGTTATTTCGCTGTGAGAACTTTTTGTGGTATTATGCAATTTGTTGTGCCAGCTTTTACCTTATCTCTGTTTGTTGTCTCTGCTCCTTCCACGCTTCCTCTGCTCACTCACTTTCGCTGTGCAGCGCGCAAATCAAAGCCTAAAGCTCAGCTCTTGGCTTATTTGTTATGCTCCAATTTTTCTTGTAATTAGCCTCGTGGTTGGTCGGTCAGAAGTTTTGGCGATTGCCAATTTTGACAAAGAAAAAAAAAGAAGAAAAACCACGGATTTCGGTTGCCAAATGAGAAAAAGCAGATGACTAATTAAAGTTGGCCAGAAAAGAACTTAAGAAACTAATCAGAGAGGCTTATTGAGTTAAAAGAGATTTATTTGCATATAAATAAAGGGTGATTTAAATGTGTTTAATAGTAGAGATTTATACAGTAAAACTACATGTATTCAAATATCAGAATAGACGTACATACATACATATATCACATTAGAGTATATGGCCAGAAGAGTATTTCAATTGCTGTTTTCTTTATTTTTTCGATTTTTTTTACTTCGATTTGCTTTGTGGCCCAATTTTTGCATTGAAAATAAAAATGGAAGAAAAACACTAGACTAAAAACGAATTTCTTGTTCGACTCTGAGAGTGGCTGAAGCTAAAGCCGATGTGGAAGGCGAAGTCGAAGTTGAAATTGCTGTTGCTGTTGGGCAAGCTTTTGGGGCTTGGACTTTTATTTATTCTCTGCGAAGGCATTCAACGGTTGGGACTTCGGGGGCTTTCCCTCAATTAAATGCGGCCCATTGTTATTTTTCAGCACAAACAATTTTGACTAATGACCAAAACTGATGAGTGGAGTCTGTGACTGAGTGAGCTTGGCTCATATTATATTTTGGCTACCTGTCCGCTATTTCGTCCCACTGTCTTGGCTGTGTGTATTTCCGGCCATTGATATGTGGGTCAGTACACTCGGCTCACATTGGCGCTTGCCGCTGCTCCCGTTGAATGCATTGGCTTTGTCTTGCTGTCTTTGTCTTACAGTTACGCAGATTCTTCTCTAGCCGGAGCGCTTTCCTCTTCTTCTTCTTCTTCTTCTGCTCGTTGTTGTTCTTCTTGGCTGCCACATTCGCTGCGCTGTCTCTTGTTTCCTGTCATTTCTTCTGCTCCGCTGTTCTGCTCTCTTGTCGTCTTTTAATTGTTTTCTCCCCGCCGCTCGCATTGCTTTTGTTGTTGTAGAATTTATGTTAATGCGCATTTGCTTGTAATTTGTTATGCCACGCCCATTGGCAAGACAATTGTCGTCGCATTCATTACATTTGCTTGACCTCCCTACCCCCTACCCCTACCATTAACATTTCTTTGTTTAAATTCAATTGATCTTTATTAACTCGTCGCGCGGGGTGGCAATCTTCGTTGCGGCTCATGTAAAGTGGCAACCCTGGCGACCCCTCGTTCGTTGCGGCTCTTTTATTTTATTTCTTTTTATTTTTTATTTTTTTGAAGCATTTGCATCGTCCAATTGATTCCCGCATGCCACAGCAACAGCAGCAGCAACGCAGCAGCAGCGGCAACAGCAGCAACAGCAGCCGCTGCATCGCATCTATGTTTGGGCTCACGCTTCGTATTGTCCATGCATTGGTGTGAGTGCTATTTATAGCCATACACATATCTATATATACACTTAATGCATCTGTATATACTTACATATGCATGCTTAGCAATAACAATTTCCAGCTCTTTGGCTCTTCAGTTCAAGTGGTTGCTTGACTCTCGTCGCTGCTGTCCATCACTTGAGGGTTTTCTCGCCTCCTTCTCCCACTCCATTGTCCCTCTCCCTATCTCGGCTGCGCTCGCTCGCTCCACTGTCAATCATGAAATTCAGCTTTAGATCTCTCTGCTTGTGTTTTTCGCTGTTTGCTTTGCTCTAGTTTTTTTCTTGTTCACCCGCCTTTGCCCTGTGATTTGTCACTTCATCAGCAAAAATTAATCGTCTCGAATTCGGGTTTTCTCTTATATTTTTTATTTTTTTTGTGTATCTCACAAGCTGTGCAAATCTCGTACATTATTCAAACTAAAAGTGGTTGTGCCCCTCACCCGCTCCACACACTTCACATTCCAGACTCCAGTCTCCAGTCTCCAGCCAGCACAGCTGCTCCACATTAGTTTCAGCCACATTGTGCACCAAATCCAAAAAGTTTCCTCATTGTGTCTCTTTGCCTTGTGCATCGCTTTGTCTTTCCCAGCCGCCTTCGTGCGCTCTCTCCTCAAATATTAACGAAACGTCATATGTAACTTTCCGCTGCTGCTGCCGCTGCCGCTGCCGCCCTTAGAAGCTTTAAGCTAATTTGCAAGCTCTTAAGATGCTGGCCTGCCCATCCCACATGGCGCCTCCTCAGGGGCCACACCTATTCCATTAGCAGCCTGTAGCCTCAAGCTAATTCAATTTACGTTGCAACTCGCAAGACGGCTGCACTAATTATACATATATAAAAGACAATAAGAGCCTATTCACACGCCCACAGACACACGGCTAATGGGGGGCGGGTGGGTGCAAAACTGATTGCGTGCATATTTGCAATCGGACTTTGGCATATATTTGCATATATGCATGTAGAACAGAGAGTTACAAAACGCGAATTCAAATAAAACTCCGCAAGTGACAAGCTTCGCTCTCCATATGCATGTGTGTGTGCGTGTATGTATGTGTGTGAGCTTTCGAGTTGTAATAAATTAAGCAAACAAATGGAAAAAACGTTAGCTCAAACCAAGGGGTGCGTGGATAGGAGCGCATACTATTGACTTTGCTAATTGACTGAGTTCAGACTGAGCCGCAGAGAGAAAGAGAGAGAGAGAGAGAGAGCGTAGCGTAAACTTGACAAGCGAAACAGTGGAAAGAAGAGACACCACACACACATATGTACACACACAGGCAAGCGATTGCATGCGTCGTTTCAATTTGCAAATTTAGACTGGAAGAGAAAGAGACGTGAAATACTGGAAAACTGTAAACTGATCGCAGGCATTTGAAGCATGCTATCGAACTATCGATAACAAAGCTCTAGCAATAGAATAGCTAAATTCTTTAAGAATTCAACTTAAATTTCAATGGAAGAGAACTAGAAATTGCTTTTATTCTATTACGTAACAACTTTTCTTTAATGCAACTTTAATGCAACAATCCCTACCCATTCAAGTGGATATAAATCTTTACAAATTCTTGAAGTGCACATTTTAAAATTCACTTGTGCCACCAATTCGACATGAAGCGCTGCCCAATTGGCAGTTGTCAAAAGTTTTGCACAATGCACTTCAGCAGAACGCAAACAAAAACAAACAGAGACCAAAAATGCACATTGTGGATGTCAACAACAAATTCTATGGCCATTCAATGTGGGCCAATGGTCTGTTGGACCAGAAACTAAAAAGAACTGAATTGAACAACAGCGGGAGACCAAACAGTAGGAAGTTGTTTTCATTGTCTAGCACTCCAATCTTGAGCATAGAGAGAAACGTTTGACCATTTACATACAACAACAACAACATCATCGACACCAATTCCAACATAAGCTGAATGATGATGATGATGATGCTGTTGATGCTGATGCTGCGGCTGACTAGTTGTTCGGGAAGAAAAGGGGGATAGGGGGCTGGCTAGCTAACCCGTCTTTAAATGCTGTTATGTATCTTTTAACTGGCGATACCGTTATGAGTGCTATTCATCTGAGTAAAAGCAAAAGAAAAGAGAGAAAAAAAAAACTGAGGCGGAAAACAAAACACACACTTCTCCCATAGCGCAGATACTCCACGATGATTTACTATTTGACCCGACCCGTTCCCGATGCGTATTTCAGCATGCAAAGCCACAAAAAGCTTGAAAAGTTAATGAAACACTCGGATAGCTAGCTAGTCACTACTGGATGGAAAAAAAAAACCAAAACTGAAATGTTTTTGCAACATCCCATAATGAATACACTATCGAAAAAATGAAATGCCGAAAATAGTATTAGCAGTAAGTAATGCTATATCATTTCTGATTTGTTTTATATTTCTAATTGACGATATAGTAGGAACAGATTATGTCTCCTTTAGGAGATATTTGATCTTAGATATTTCTTAAAATATACTTGACTGCAAGTCCGTCCTCTTTTATAGTCCCACTAAACGTTTCATGAGGCACACAGCTAAGATACTCCGTAGATGAAGGGCATAATTAAGAAAGAGCTCCAGCATTCGACTCCCAGGTCTGCGGGCTGCTAGTTCCAGGGTCGTTCTGGTGCAGCCAGCAGTTGGCTTGGCTCACACACTGTTGGCTCTGTCGCCTTCAGCGCTTGTGGCATTGCTTCCGAGTGAGTCACTCGGCTTGCGTTGATGTAATGCTTTTTTATTGTTGACGCAAAAAAGAAATATCATAATAATAAAAAAAAAAGATACAGAGAACGCCAGGCGAAGGCAGCTGCTCCATCAGCGCCTCAGTTGGTGGCCGCTTTTTGCACAGCGCGAGGAGCGAGCGAGAAGGACAGAGAGGGAGTTACGATGAGCGGGGGTAAATTAATAAACAAATTATGCGGCATGTATCTATGTAGTTGTATCGCAAACGCACACACAACAGGCGTCGTATCTATTGGATGCGAACGTGAAAATATGCCACGAAATTGAATTCGTAATCGCAGACGATCCCAATCGAATTGCTGTTCGAGATCAGTCAACAACAGCAGATACAATGCGTATCTGTCAGATACAAATGCAAATTCTAACGAAATGTGTGTGAGGTCTGCAGCTGGGAGGAAATGTTTGCTAAAGTATTGCAAATGGATTTGTAAACGAATTGAAATATGATCAACAAATAAGGAGTGGGAAAAGGAAAATAAATATTTCGTGGAAGAAACTGAATAAGTTTATTTTGTTTGATATAGATGTTGGCAAACTGATAAATGTTAGATAGAAAATAAATGTAAATGATATATCGAAAGGTTTGGTATCCCTGATTAGATTAGTCTTAATAATCCTAATGGAATATTCCAGTCCGACGATCTCGTAATTATATTGGAGTGTCAGATAAATAAATCGAATGAAATTTTTGAAGGTTGTTTATTGTTTTAAAGAGGAGGCATACGATATTTAGAAATAGTCTCATATATAGTTGGGTATGTAAACTGCTGGAATATTCCAATGTGTAGAGATGTCGTCGGTACATTGGAATGCCATTTCAATATATCATTTTTCAGATAAACTATCTCTCATTCTTTTATCATTATGCAAATATGTGAATATTCGCATATTTGAGATTGTTTCTGCTGTAGCTCGGGCGGGCTACTGTTTGCCACACTTTTTCGAGAGTTTTGAGTATCTAATTTCTAGAGACAGTGAGCGACGATTACGTCATTCCACTGGCTGTCAGAGACAACATTTTGAGTGTGCAGATACAAAATAACAGATACAATCTACTCACACATACACTTTATACACTCACACATGCACACACTCGTGCTTTGTGAAACGTGTAATAATTGCAAAATTCAACCGAGAGCAAGTTCCAGTTACTCTGAACAAAGCGAATCAAGTCAGTTATAATAGTAGTCACAATTTAAGTTGACTCGGTTGGGCAACGACAAGGAAAACCTTCCTCTCCCTCTCTCTCTTTGTCTGAGTGTAAACAAAATTATATTAATTAGCCATTAGCTGTAAATAAACAGGGAAATACAAAAAAAAACTCAATTAAATGAAATTGAAAACAAAATCGAAACGAAACGAAAGCGGCACAGAGCTCCAAACAAATTAGAAACTTGTCGATGGCTGTGAGCGATACGAAAGATCAGGCAAATAGATATAGTTATATACTACTACATACACATAAACAGGGTGTTGACAAAGAGGCCGAGAAAAACTGCTGGCATGGGAACTGATGGAAAAACCAAAATGCAATTGAAAGAAAAAGTGAGAATTGCATAAGAAAACACTCGAATGAATGAGGGCAGGAGGCATGGGATAAGGTATTTAGAAAGGGGGGGACGACAGAGACAGGCATTGTGTACACATTTAATTATAACATTACCAAGTTGGTTAAGTTCCCACTTGATCAACTGATCAACAGTCCAGTCACGTCAATGGGGCAACAATTAAAAACTATTTGCGGCCCGATAATGACAATTATGTCATGAATGGCAATGAGTGCGAGCAGGCAGGCAATATCTCTATATGGCTCTCTTTTTCACATATAAATGTAGATATATATATATGTACATATATAGCTGAGCCGTAACGACTCAGTGATCCAGCCCAGCCATATAAGGCCGCTCGGAAAGGCGACAATTGCGTGTAACGGCATTCAGTTTGTAATCGCGTAATACAGCTTGAAAAAGGTGTTTGTTGTTGGCTGTTTGTTGTTGTTTTTGTCGGCGTCGTGTTCAGGTATCTTATGACAATGACTCAGATGATTCTTATAGCCATATATGGCATATTCCATTTGGTCATAACAGCGACGGCTGCGAAACGCCTTGACCCCAATGAATGTGACGACGGCGTACCACTACCCGAAATGCAAATTCCAATTGCGGCAATTAAAATGTCAACGAATTTTGAATACGCTGCAAGAAAAATAGATTGGCTTTACTTTTAATGGTAGCTGAATTAGCATGTATGCGAATTAGTCACAGGAATTCGACTCGGACAGAAATGAATATAGAATGTAATATAAGATGTACATGAAATGAATATAAATATTTGTAGAGCTCTATCTGAACTTCAAGAAGGACAGACAGAGCAAATGACTCATTTATATAAATTTTTATATAAATGTATTAAACCTAAAATAATAATAAAGAGATAAAGTAAAGAGTAAAGATAAAAGTATAGCCTCGCGTGGCCACACATATATAACGTTTTCTATACGTGATATCATCTTGTTAGCATATTAAAGAAAATTGAATAGTTTTTAGAAAGTATTTACCGTTGAGAGCACATACTATATATGAAACATATAGGCAGTCTTTTAATATCATACATATTATCTTATATTATCATATCTATAATACATTATGATATATCTTAATGGCATTGAAGTATTCAACATCTTAAGGGCAGAGCTAATAGCTTTATATGCTTCGCAGCATAGCTGATGACAAGATTTTTAAGAGCTACTGTAGACAAGCATCTGCTACAACAACGACAACCACAACAACAATAACATCAACAACTGGAACTGCAAACAGTTGTAAATGAAACAGAGCGTGCACAATATATGCCTAAACCTGAGCGCTTTTTGGAGAGGTGGGTGCAGACAGTGAGCTATGGGCATGGGGGCGTGGCTGGCGGGGCTGGTGGGTGGCAGTTGGAGGAGTCGTGTTAAATTGACCGAAACGCGACGCAGCAAACTTGAACTTAATTTGGTGCGCTTAGGAAGGCAAAACCCGCACGTTAAGGCAGTTGCCAAAAAACTTGGAATTTCTGTGTTGAGAACTTGTGAGTTTTCGGTTGCAGTGCAAATACATGTGTGTGTGTGTGTCTGTGCATGTATGTGTGTGGGTATGTGTGCGTGTGTTAGACTGAGTCAATAGCAGCGGAAGCTGTGGAAGTCGTTTAATTCTGCCTCTGTTGCTTTCACTTCCGCTTCATCAGCTAGCTAGCTGGCTAGCTGTCTGCTCCCGTATCATCACGCCTACCCTGATTATCAGCCACTGCACTGCAGCAGCATCATCATCATAAGTATCATCATTATGAACAGCATGAGCAGCAGGTTGAGCAAACTGACAGCTGTAAGTGGGTTTCGCTTACAGCACAGACGAAAACACGTGGGTAGCACAAGTATGCTCCACTTCCAACTTGAACGCAGCTCTGCCTACTCCTCCTCCTCCTCCTCCTCCTCCTCCTCTTCCTCCTCTGGCTGCATCTCTAGTTAATAAAAGTTGTGTTTTCACTTCAGCATTTGATATATGTTTCCTTTTTGGAATCTTCATGTAGCATTCACTCCATCCAGACAGTTGATAGGCAACTCAGATGCCATATGCCATATGCCATATGCCAACTGCCTGCATTTCGATTTCGTACGTGTGAATTGTGCTATATTAGAAAGTGTTTTGGCGGCCTGTCTAGAGTTGTTTTCAAAAGAAAAGAAGTCAAGAATGGGCGTTGATATTGAAGTAAAGCAATGAAAGGGATATATTAGACATGTGTAAGCAGAGATTGAGCAGATCAGATATTTTAGTTATATAGTTCACTTTTATTTCTTGGATTTTAGAGCTAATTTCACTTAAGATACATTTTTATCCCCGCTTTGAGCAAGTCGCATCATTTGACACTTTATGTTGCCCTATAAATAGATTTTAGTTGTTGCTTCGTGCTCAGTCGCCATTGTTTTTCTTCCATTTGTTGCTGTTGTTGTTGTTGTTGTTGTTGTTTGTGGTGTTGCAGTCATTTGTCATTTGGTTTGGTCGCTTTGACTCTGGTAATCCAATCCGTTCGTGTTCGCAGCTAACCATGCCAAACCCCAAGCGCCCAGCTCGAAGCTGAAGTCCAAAGCACCCAAAACCAAAGCCCCAATTCCCGTTCAGTTGGTTTACTTTATGGGTCTCTCTCTCCCTCACCCTATTCCTCACTCTTTCGCTGTCTGGACTGTGGCTCATGCCAATTGTTAGTTTTTTATTGTCGCGCTGTAGAGACGTTTAAAATGTTGAAAGCGTGCAAATTCGAATGCAAATTCAACACCTCAACAACAACAACAACAAGGGAAACAGCATGAAACACTTAAGGTTTTTTATTTTTGGAAATTGAGCCTCAAATTGAAAACCAAGACGAGAAGCGAGCGGCAAATGAAAAGTGGGTTAAAGCGAGCATAGAAAATAAATGCAGTCTGCTACACAAAACGATTACCTCACACACTCACACGAACACACACACCTCAACAGCCACAACTGCATTTTATTGTGAAAGTGAAATTGAATTTTTGTGACGGTCATCAAAACCTCATCAAAAGTCAGAGGGGAAACAGATGAGTTATGAGAAATGCTCTTTCATTCTCTCTCTCTCTCTCACTCTCTTTCTCTTAATCTCTCTGTGTCATGTTCAATGACTTTCCTACTGGTTACATATGCGCCACACGCAGCATACAAAAAGTAGACAAAACTTAAACACGAGTAGGAATATTTTAATCGGCAGTGCACGACTTGAAGCTACCCTAACCTAACAAATAAAACAAAGCATGAGCATGATCACATCAATTAGAATATTAATATTAACAAAATTAGCAATGCTTAGCTAAAAAGGGTCATCTGAATTCATTTTAGTTTAATATATAAATTGAATATATATACTCTGTCATACGCTTATACCCAGCACTCAGATCTTGAGTCTTACCCTTTTGAGTTCCGCTGAAAACTTTCGAGTCATCAAGTTAAATCCGTTGATTTATGAAAACTTTTCTTGGACCCTTGTGGCTTACGGCTTTACGTATGGCCATACCGATTCCCATTGCAATGGAGTTCCACTGGAACTGTGGAATGTGGTTGCCTTTAGCCCCCAGTGGGTTGGTTGCCATTGAGATTGTCTGTCTGTGTGTGTATGTGTGTGTGTGCTTTTGGCCAAACGGGTTTCCCATTGCCAACTCTTTGACTCTTTGGTGATGAAATCGCAATCACTTCATCACTTTACGTCTGGTTTGCGTCTACGCTATTTATGGTTGCTGTCTATGCTGTCCAAGTCTATGTGTATGAGTGTGTGTGTTAGTGAAACCAATTAACGCATTTTTCTCGCATATTTCGCGCTTTATGCCGCTCGCTAATCCGCAGACAAGTTAATCGTTTGTTGACCCCCAACTCAAGTCTCCAAGCTGGCTAACAGGCTGAGCGCGACTGCAAGGCGGCAGGAATAAAACTTCTCACAAATTTGCATAACGCGTCGTCTGCTTGCATTGAGTTGGCTCTCTTTGAAGCGCAGCCACCAATGACAATTGTGCCCCCCGTTCCCTCCACACACCTCTCTCAATCTCAGCTTTTCTCTGCCGGCAATGACAATTATCCCCTCTGGCCCCTCCTCTCTCTCTCTCTGCCTCTGGCTGGCTGAGCTGCCTGTCTGCTGCGCATCTCTTGTGCAGTCCACACAAATTAGAAGGCTAAGAATAAGCTGCTGCAGCTACAGCTTATCAATAAAAGTGAGAGATATGACGGCTGGAGCCAGTTTCTCTGAAGTTGCTTAATAAAGTGGGCTCTGTAGTCTATTTATAGAACTGTCTAATAAGAAAATTTCTAATAAATTCAGTTGATACTCGTAACAATTAACTACGGAAACTCCTCAAATACACTGCAATGTATTGTAGAGTAACTCACAAACAATCAACATGAATTTTTTTTGTAACATTTTAAATGCGGACAAGTTTTTAAAGAAGTTTTGTCTCAACCACTTATAAGTGCTTATCTACCAATTTGGCTAGCTGGCTGGCTGCTCTTAGCCACAGCCACTCCCTCTTTCTACGCCCACCAGCTACCGCAAACCGAAAGACCTAAAGACCGAAGACCAATTAGAGACTAACCAGAGAATGCTCGCAAAGCCAAAAAATCTTTTCAAGTTTTAGTTTTTATGCTCATCTTGGGTTTTAGTTTTAGTTTTTAGTTGCATTGCGCCAATTTAACAAGGCACAAAGAACAATAATAACTGAGAGTAGCGGGCAATGAAACGAAAGCCAAGCAGAAATGCTAGACTACGAGGATACCCTGCCAACTATAGAATGACAGCCAAGTGCATAAACAGAGGCATGAAAAGTATTTTGTAAATATAGTTTTTGATTACAAGCTCACCTGTTGCTATATACAAATATTTATATTTGTATGTTATATATATTTATTTAACTAGCGTACGTTGTAATACAATTTATAAATATAGTTTTAATTTCTACTTCTGAATTGCTTGGAAATTCATTCCTTACCTCTAAACCAATATACCCGCTTAATACGCACATATTGTATATGCCTAGAGTATAAGTACAACAATTTCTATTTTTTTCCCCCCATCCGACGACTGGCGAACAAATTTGCTAACAATTTTCCTCTAATTCTTGTTCTTTCCTTTGCTCTATTCCGTTTCAGACATGGCACAAAACGTGTTTCAAATGCACAGAATGCGGAATGACGCTCAATATGAAAACCTACAAGGGCTACAACAAAATGCCATACTGTGAAGCGTAAGTATGAAAACCGAATGTAAATACCCTACACTAGAAACTGCTTAAGAGGGAGGATTTGGGGTATCGTTAGGGGGGGACGGCTTAGGCATGCCAACCTTGACGTACAATCTTCATTAGCGTCGTTTATCTTATCTGCGAGCTGTCCGAACCGAGATAAGTAGCACACCACGGCAATAGCAGCCACTTTTATAGAAAATCTCGAGCAACAGCTGTCCAGGTAACAGCGACGGCGACGTCGGCGTCTGCGTCGGCGGCTGGCACTTGTCACGTGCTGTTGCCGCACGAATTGCTGAATTGCAGCTGTTAAAAAGGTGCGGAAATGCGGCGACACTTTAGTGAAAGAATCACACACACACACACACACCTATATAAACACAAACACATTCGCACTGTTGCAATTGCCCCTGCAGCATTGCAGCAACTTTAACCCCGTTAGGAACGCGATTTGTATACCCTGTACGCATTGCAAATGGGTATATCAGAGCAAGAGATTAAACTGTAGAAAGTTATATAGCAGGCAAAGGGAGATATGATTTATAGCATACAGAAAAGAAATGGAATTATTCACAATTCATATTATTTGACGTCAGTTAAAGAAGAAATGATCTAGCTTCCCCTTTAGAGCATATCTATATATTATATGTGATATATGTGAGAGTCTAGAATCTATTTAAGTTCTTAATACTTATTTTATTTTATTTTATATATTTATTTGATTTGGATACCTTCTAAAATTTTCGAATTGAGGAACCTACTTCCCAAAACCCAAATTATGTCTACTTTCGCTTGAAATCACTTGGAAGAGTATAGTAGAAAAAGTTCGCCCACTTCACATTTGCAATCTCAAATTGAACGGGTATATCGTAGTCGGACACACCCAGCTAGACCGCTCCTACTTGTTATCGTTGTATTCACTCTGCGAGTGTGTTGCACAAGGGGCAGGCACTGTGCCACTGCCACTGCCACGCCCCAATGTTATTGTTCTAGCCAACGTGTTGTGTTGTTTGTCTCTATGCTCTCGCTGCTGTCGTTGTTGTTGTTGTTGTCATATATTGTGACCATTGTGCCTAGTGGTTATCCAGAGTTTGCCACTGCAGTGCGTGGCGTCCGTTCCCGTTTATTGGCCTTGAGCCAAGCGGGCTGCAAACTGCAACAGCAATGGGCCACGGGCCACGTTCCCTAATGCAGATTTATTGTGGATGCCACCGCTGCGGGAATAAAAATTCCATGCGGATTGAGTTATGCGTCCGTTAGCTCTTGCTCTGACGCAGTGGCCAGCACGCAGTACCCACCCGGCACCCAATACGGCTCATTGCTGACTCCAATCCTGGATGATGTCATGTTGGCCCCAATGGGGCGTGGCTTGTCTTCCGTTTCAGCACTTTCACTGCAGTGAACGCCTTTGAGCCATTTGCACCTTACGTGCTGCCACGTTCCGGCGGAATCTACAATTTCTGTGGCTGCCACGGCTGGTGGCTTTCTGATTCTCTCCTGTTTGGGATTTTATAATTGCTTGAGAAGTTTTTCCAGCAGTTTTCTTTCTCTGACTTTGCAAAGTTTCACAGCCACTTTAGGGTCAGCAGAAAAGCCAAAGTTTTCCTGCCCTCAATGGAATAACGATTGTAATAAATTATGAACTACGAAACTACTAAAGAGATTTAAAGCGCCGGAGACATGCAATTATACTTGCCACATGTGGAGCGCCACATGGAATTGGGATTTTAATTGGATAAACGAAGTTCGAGGGCTAGAATTTAAACACTGCAAAAAATCATAGAAACTTATTTATAAATATAAATTGAAATAATAATTATAGTAAAGTTAAATAAAAAATAATTAATAAATATTAAAAAATATAATTATTAATAAATAATAAAAGCCTAAAAGAGATTTCAGTGTACCATCAATTATTTGAAGTTAAATATAATAATTCATGAGCAACAGCGGGTAAATTCAGTTGGGTTTGTGAACACATTGAATTGTTTTTCTTAAGGCAGTTGAAAGTAGTTCGAAAAGCTAATTGGAAGTCCTTACAATAGTTTCTGAAATGTCCAAAGTCCAAAAAGTTCACATTGTTCGCATTTCTAGGCATAGAAATTTCTTCACATTTGCTGCTGCAGCTCCTCTGCTGCTGCCTTAACTTTCTCTCTCTATTATGGATGTAACCCAATTGTGTCTTATAGAAAAGCAAACCTGCACATGAGCCACAGTCACAACCAAAGGACACACAACCCAACACACACACACAGACACATACACATACCGAAGCAACGAAGCTTATTGAAGTCATGTATCCATTACATTACCAGGTTCTTCCATTTAGTTGGAATTGAACTAGAAAACGAGTTGTGTTTACTAGGTTTGTGTTGGCCCCTTTTACATTTATTATATATACACAAATATATGCCTACAAGCCTACAAATATATATTCGTATTATTCCTTTACAAATTCTGAATTTCTGTGGCTTTTCACATTCATTTTTTATGTGAACACAAATTGAGAGAGAACCGACTGAAAGCATCTGCAATACACAACGAGCGCATCTTTCGCATTCCGTATTATATTCACATTTGCACATTTATTTATTAACATAAAAAATCAGTGAACCATGGCCATGCCCTCGGCTACCAAAAATTTCAATTCCAATTTCTACAATGTGTGCTCCACATAGCTCAACTCAGGCTTTTTATTTCATTTAATTTTGTTTGTGTATTCGAAAGTTCTTCTCATTTTGTGTGTCAATTCTTTTCGCTTTATTTTCGTTCACTTTCATTTGTAAGCCAAATGTGAATTTCTAGCTATTTTATATATATGTATATACATAACTGTGCCCCATTAGCTGCTTTTTTTTTTTTTTGATTACTTAAGCCGCCTACAATGGAAAGCCAAAACCTTTTCAATTACCCAAAAAAAAAAACTGTTAAGCTGTTGGCCTGTTGGCTTTGCCTCTTTTTATGCTAAACAACACATGAACAATAGAGGAGAATACACACAACACAAATGAGAGCTGGGTGTGTTACCTACAGCACAAATACCCTACCCCTATCCCCCTCTATCTTGCTTTTGTAGCTGTCTTTGTTTCTTCTCATATGATATTTAAATCTCGACCTAGAGTTTACCATATTCCAAATTCCCTCAGTCGCTCTCTCTCTCTCTCTCTCTCACTCACTCTTCTCATATGGCATTTTTCTTGACATACGCAACCCGTTGCCCACCCAAAATCCGATAATGCATTTCAAGCCCCACATACGCAGCTACCCCACAAATTCAGTTTGGCTCTTTTGAATCTTTGCAGCTCCATAATTGACTTGTTGCCCCCTCTCGCTCCCGCCTGTTATACACTCTCGCACTCGATTATCGTGCCTCGGCTGATTATGTGCCAAACTGTGCGTTTAATCGCATTTCAATTCATTTTTACGCTCTGACCTGGCAATTATCGCAGTTTCCCCCATTGTTAAATGAGCTTCTCCGGAAATTTGCATATCCCAAAAGTTTCTCATGCTCCATTTGCATTTAAAGCGATTCGAAATTGATGCATATATATGGATATACGAATTTCGAGCATCGTCTAATGATTGGAATCGGATCTCTCCTCTCGGCAACGTCAATTTTAATTAACAGTTAATTAAACAAATCAGCGCATAATGCACAGTTTGTGTAATTCCCGATGATTCCCTTACTCTTTGCTCTTTTCCTAGCCGCTTCCTGCTTAATTTCCTCGTGTTCTTTGTTGAGGCTTCGCCTGGTGTCCTGTTTGCCCGGCCCATTGATCAAAATGTTGACCAACAAAAGGCTTGTCACAGCAGAAATTCCACAACAATCCACAAATCACATGCAAAAAAATGTGGACATCCAATGAATGTCCAGCTCCTCCTTTCCTTTGCACATCCCATTTGTTGGTCAGTTTGTCGTGGACTATATTTCGCTCCATGCTCCCTGCTGCCTGCTGCTATCGAGGCGCCCACATCAACTGCAATTTACGTTTAACTTATGAACAGTACACAAAATGACATGCAACGTCTGACATATGACAGCTTGAGCGACTAACAGATGCGCTGCAATCAAAGCATTAAATCTAATGGGTACTGTAGATAAGTTCAGCTCGAAATATTGTAGGGTAAAGGAATAATATGAAGTCGAGAATTTTATTCTGAAAGGGATATTTATTAAAAAATTTTAACAAGTTACACTACAAATTTAAATCTAACTTAATGATTTCCCATTGAAAATGGGTTACCCTGAATAAAATAAAATAAAACAGTATGGGATTTGTTAACAGATATCTAGCTAACATAATGTTCACATTTTCCTCAATTCAAAACACTTACAAATTGCCTGATTCGATTGCCTTAACATGGCTATGCTAATAACAGTGCTAAAACTAGCATAAACCTGTTAATAGCAGCGGACAGCAATTGAATAGCCTTTAGCATGTTTAGGCTTTACTGATTTATTTATTATATTTAGTTATTTGATATATTTGCTGATGCAATGGAATGACTTTACTGACTTTATACATACATCTAAAATGTCACTTGGTCTATAAATATATTATGTCTACATATACAAAATGCTGTTTACAGGATATTAAAACGCGATGACAACAAAAATGTTTACACTATATGAAGCGCGCGCTGCAGCAGTTGCTGCTGCTGCTGCTGCAGTTGTTGTTGCTGCTGTGTGAGTGTATGTTTTGTTCGTGTATATATTGTTTACAGATAAATTAAAATTCTTTGATAGTAAAAAGTAAAGCAGCAACAACAACAACAATAGTGGCATGTCACGCACAGCAGCTGCGCTGATTGCTGTTGTTGTTGCTGGCGTGCGTGTTGCTGCTGCTGCTGCTGCTGCTGCTGTTGATCTATTGGGAACGTGCCGAGACATCCGCTGTTACGTTGCTCTGGCCAATGCAGCCGCTGGCGCTTAAGCATTGTTATGTCATCATCAGCCAGCTAACAGCAACAACAAGAACAACAACAATACAATGTGTGCCAGCAACAACAACAACATAAGCTTTTGTTACAGCATTAAAGCAAAGCCTGCAACAACAGCAACACCAACAGCCAACAACTTGCGCCGCAGACCTACATGCATGAGCGACCGGTCATTGGTCATTAAACGGCCTTGCGCCACTGCACCACTGCACCACCCACAAATTGGAATTGAGGGTTGCATAACTAGCGGCAGCACCACTACCATATGGAATTAGCAGCTACTATGGAATTTGCACAGATACAGATACAATTAATAAACTAAATAATTGTAAGGCAAAGCCGCTCTTTAAATCGTTGCGCCCCTCCCAATCCCCCCTTTGCATTCCAATGTCGTCTACAACAACTGGCGACAGCTGTGCTCGATATACGCACGATAAATCCATAAATATTCTATAAGCCAATTTAGTTGCGCGCAATTACAATTACAGTATGAATGGGGCATGGGGCGAGGGAAGTGGCCAAGGGGGTGGGCAAATTGAAGCAAGGGGAAGGGTTAGGGAATGGGTTTATCAACCTTTGGCTTGCTGTTGCTGTTGCTGTTGCTGTGGTTATCAGTCGCTGCAATCAATCGATCGATTAGCCAACTGATAGGTTAAAAGACTCCACAGCATAAACAAACACACACACACACACATGCACATACCCTATATATTGTTGTCCATGTGTGTGTGTGTGTACTTTATGGTTACATATTGCGCTTGTGTACCAAGTTGTTTGTTTGTTTGGCTTTGGTTTTCTCTTCTTTCCATATTTTTTCGCCATAATTTAATTGATGTATCAGTCCATGGGGTAGCATTAATCATATTCGATAGATTGCATATTCCTGGTATTGTTGTTCAATATATAGGCTTATAAATATAATATGTACATTTCTCTATCTTTCATTTGTTCTGATTACTTATAAATAATTATGTCTTTCTGTTTCTTCCTATATAATTTATCCTTATCTTCTCATTTACCTTTATGTCGCTGTTACGTTTACAAATCTGTTTCTTGTTTTCTTTACTTCCTCTTCTCTATCTGTCTTTCTCCCTTTCTTTCTCTCTCTCTCTCTCTCTCTCTCTCTCTTCATTATCATTCTCATTCTTATTTTGATTCCCCTAACTTGAAGTCCATCTTTAAATTGCTTAATAAATAGCGCCTCTCTAAGCAATTCTCAAGAATTCAAGTTAATCCACATATAAATTAGCTGCGAGTTTCTCAGATAATCAAGCCACAAACCCACAAAGATTTTCCAATCTTATGCTAATGCCTTAGCACCTTCCCCAATATGCCCAAAAGCACTCGAAGCGAGAAGTAATTGCTGTAGAAATTAAGTCTGAGCCACAAAACTTTTCTTCGGCTGTGGTCGCAAATTGCATTTAGCTGCGCTTTAATAATTCACTAGCAGCAACGTGCATTAACCGTTAGCTGCCCCAAGTGCTGGGGTGGGCAGTCAGTCATAATAAAAAAAAAGACCGAAATGAAACGAAACGAAATGCCACAAAATGCGGTTTTAATTGATAAAACAACAGGCCGTGGAGGAGGTGGGTGGGTAAAGGGGCTAGGGAGAGGTTGGGAGCTAGGGGTCAGAGGTGGGTGCTTCACACGAAACTAAAGACGAGCGAACGAAAAACCATACGTTCAAGTGGGGCTAAATGATATGCGCCTGATGCCCAGCGGCAGCCAGGGTGGGCGGAGCAACAACAACAACAATAACACCAACAGCAGCAGCAGCAACATCAGCAGATGTTTGTTGCTGTTTCCGCAATGCAGCAGTAGAAAATTTTGTAGCCAACTGTCCAAATCGAAATTGACCGGCGGCAAGTTGAACTTTATGCCGACATTTTCGCTAGATTTTCTGTTATACAAGTTGTGAGAATTAATCTCTCTCTGTCTCTCTCTTTGACTATTTGCAGGCACATACCCAAGGCCAAGGCAACGGCGATTGCGGATACGCCCGAGCTGAAGCGCATCGCGGAAAATACGAAAATCCAATCGAACGTTAAATACCATGCAGACTTCGAGAAGGCCAAAGGCAAATTTACACAGGTCAGTTATGCGAGTCGACTATATATATATGTATATATATATATACATATATGTGTGTGTGTGCATTTCCATCATGATAATTAACATTGAACTTCTTAAACGCTCGACAGGTGGCAGACGACCCGGAAACGCTGCGCATCAAACAAAACACGAAGCACATATCGAATGTGGCATATCACGGCGATCTGGAGAAGAAGGCAGCTATGGAGAAGCAGCGCGGCTCCGCCGAGGTCTCTGACAGCAGCAGTGAGTAACCAATTTTCCTATCTCTCTGTCTGTTTGCCCATTTCCTGCTATCTCTATCTCTCTCTCTGTCTGTCTCAATATATCACTATCTCACCTGTAAGTGCTGGCAATTGTTGGCTAAAATGCGTTTAGAGTGAAGTTAATTTGGCTTTTGAATTTGTTTGCGCGATTACCAGCAATTGTCGTCAATTCATATGCATTAAATGTGACTAAACAGATTAAATTATCATTTATAATGCTCATTAGAGCGCATTATGCGCGCACAGTGGTGTAAAGTCTGCTATGTTTGCTATGGAATGTGGTTAGAGCTCAGTTCACAAATACACTCACATGCACACACAATTACCAACGCTGTTTGCCAACACTGTTCTCACTGCTGTTTGTGTACATATAACATTTTGATTCATTTCATTTCATTTACTAACCAAAATTAACTCTGCACCACGGTGCAGCAGCATAAGTGACAGCTATATCTGTCTCTCTCACACATTGTAATTAATTTATTGATTATAATTCCTTTTGTTATTTTTTTCTTTATTTGTTTTTATCGTTTTCGCTTATCATTTGTTGCTCATTCATCAACTCCAACAACAACAACAACAACAACATTGAACGCGCTCATAAATTGTGTGTGCTTTCTGAACTACCGTTAACCTAACGTTACACAACACTCTTAAAACAAACACCAACACACACACACACACATGCATAAAAAATCTAACTCTGGGGGAATGAACTAAAAACTTAATTGGTGCAGACGAATCGGAATATTTCTCTGAGCAATTGGCAGCTGAACAATTCTCGCAATATGCACCCACAGCCTCGCCCATACCGCCAGCAACACTGCATCAACAGCAGCAGCAGCAGCAGCAACACCACCAACAGCAGCAGCAGCAGCAGCACCAACAATACCAGCAACAACAACACCAACACTATGTACAACAACAACAAACGCTGCCACCACCACCAATACAACACCAGCAATACAATACGGCGGCCATAACGCCCACATATCAACACCAACACCAGCAGCTGCCACAGCAGCAGCAACAGTTGCTGCAGCAACAAAATCACAGGCAGCAGCAGCAGCAGCAACAGCCGCAGCACGATCCATACGCACACTATCAACAGCCACAGGCGCTGCGCCAGCAACAGTTGCTGCAGCAGCAGCAGCAGCAGCAACAACAGCAACAGCAGCAACATGCCATTAAACAATCCTCACATCTGTATCCCACAGCAATATCGCAGTCACAGCAGTCGCAGCAGCAGCAGCAGCAACAACAGCCGCAGGCGGTCAATAGCTACAATCAGCTGCGCTCGGCCATTTTGCACAACTCACATCATCCCAGTGGAAATGCGGCGGACCAGTTCGATCACAGCCAGAACTCGGCAACGGCGCTGCATCAGCAACAGTTGCAACAGCAATTGCAGCAGCAGCACTCACAGCAGCAACTGCAACAGCCAGCTATCCAGCAGCAACATTCGCACAGCAGTCTGCTGAACAACAATGCCAGCAACGGCAGCATTCACAGCAACAACAACAACAACAACAATGGCGGCGTGGCACATCCGCATCCGGCCACTTTGAGCTACACACAGCAGCAGCAGCAGCCGCAGCAGGTGCGCTCCCAGTCGAGCGTGCACAGTAACAACTCCAAGCATCAGTTGCAGATGCAGCAACAGTTGCAGCAGCAACATCAAAGCAACACCAATGTGCAGCAGCTGTATGTGGCATCCAACTATAGTGCGGTAACGCCATCCGAGAACGCTTTGGGCGCCAAGCTGCAGGCGAGCAATGGCCATTTGAACGCACAGCAGAGCAGCAACAACATTGGCAAAATTGCCGACTATGATCCCCTGACGGACGGACCACGGCCGATGCCAGCCACCGGACGCTCTAGCACCACTCTGGTGTATAGCTCCGATCAGCGCGGCGCCGCAGCCGTGGGTAAGTAGATCAGACTGCTGTCGATGGGGTCAGTGGCAGGCTAGCTGGTAGTTCGGTAGCGCTCAGCTTAGCTTAGCTCGATGTGCATCAACGTCATCTTGTCCTTGTCCTTGTCCCCCAATGTAAATCGATAGATGTTCTAATTCCCAGTCTAACAAATTCGTTGATCCCAACAGGTAATAGCGTTTATCCCAAACGCATTGGCTCCATCTCGGACATAGATCCCGCCAATGGCATTTACGGCTCACTGACCAGCGAGCAGGCGCAGGCCCAGAAACAGCAGCAATATTATCAGCAGGTGCAAATGATGCAGCAGCAGGAGCAGCAGCAACAGCAGGCGCGCCAACAGCTGCAGGATAAACAGTCGCGTCAGGGCAACTTGGTAAGTAATGCATTTCAATTATTTGAGATTGGAGCTAATCGAAGACTTCTTCATTTCATTTGTCAGCGCGTCTATCGAGCCATTTACGACTATGAGGCACAGGATGTGGACGAGGTTAGTTTTCGCGAGGGCGATGTTATATTCGAGGTGGAATCAATTGACTCCGGCTGGATGACCGGACGTGTGGAGCGCACCGGCAAGACCGGCATGCTGCCCGCCAACTATGTGGAGCAGGCGGTTATATAATAGGGAATGTGCTACTACTGCTGCTGCCGCCAGCAGTTTGTGGTCATACTGGTCTGCCTGCTGTATATATTGCTCGTGCTGATCTTCTTCATCAATGTCTTTCTGGCTGATCGTAATATGCACACGAATCTAATGCGGGCAGGCGGCAATCCGATGATGGGTGGCGGCGGCGGCGGCGGTGGTGGTGGTGCGGGCATACATCCGGGCATGCATCCGGGACACCACAATCCATACGATATGCATGGCTATCATCACTACAACAATTATCATCCACAAGTGGATCCGAAGCAGCATCAACAGCAGCCAACACGAAAGACTCCCCAACAGCAGCAGGCGGAACAGGATATTTACTACTATTTCAACCACGTATTCAGGCGGCGCTGAGATATACCCACACATACACACACACACAGTCTCACTCACGCCTAATCCCACACATACACACACACCTATATAAAAATACATAATTTCATAAATATATATATAGAGAGAGTATATATAGTCGACAGGCCAACATGTAAAACAAAGGGAAATGAGAACGAACATAACACAGAAAAAACTGAAGGAAAACAATTGTAAAATTTATAGCATAAAATTGAATGTGAAATTGAACCATGAAAAACAAAAAACTATAAGCCATTTATAAGAATAATATCCATATACAATAAAAAACAAAAATGAACAAGCCACAATAACAACAACAATTTGAGAGCAACAAAACAATGAACGAAAATTTTTGTAATTTTACATGCTGAAACGGGGCAAAAACATTTTCCAATTTAAGCGACCAAGCTAACCCAGCCAAAATTTTGCATTTATCTACAAAAGAAAAGGCCGTAAAATTTAGGAAAATATTTATTGAATTATATACAATAACTGAATAATTAATCAACTATCTAAAATGCCAGCTAACCAATAATTAATTGGATTCTACATATGCCTAGCCAAACATTTTAACAAATTCAAATTGTCACAGAATATATATATATATATCTATATATATAGCTTCTAAGAGATATTGAACAACTAAATACTTGATACACAATCACAGTGAATGAAATAATCAATGCAGCATAGTTAGTATAATGTTCGAGCAGCCTAAGCTAAACTTGTGCTTTTTCAAAAAGCTTTGCGGCATCTAGATGGAAGAATTGGATGCGTATCCCTACAATTTTGTCAATTTAACTAGAAATCGTAACTGAAGAAAAATGAATATAAAATTATGCGTGTTGCATAAGCTCAAACGCAGGTAGGCAATTAATTTCGATTGATTTGCTCACCTGCTAAAGTGTTTCTTCAAACTCTTTATTCATTATTATATAAATAATATAAGCACTTGCAATTTGTTTTCGTTTCTAATAATTCTAGGATATTTGAAATTGTTTCGTTTTATAAAATCCTTGAAGTGCCTTTAATTTGCTAAACGTGTTTTTTAGATAAACCATTTACTAGGCTTATCGTATAATACACTAAATATAAATATAGACTATATATGGAAATATGACTAACAAATCGAAACGAATTTCAAGCAAGCCTAAAATACCGTTTGATAAACAATTTGTTTTATTATAAAATATATATATATCTGATACGACATACAATATTACAATATATGAATAATATACAAATATGTGATGGTGTTTATGGAGAAACTTTGTAATTGTTGTCATATAATATACACGCGCATAGTTTATAGCCAATAAATGGTATTACATACACACACACACACACGTACACGTACACACAGCTGCAAGTATGCAATAATTAACTAATATAAATACATATGCATATTCACACATAAACTTAAAGCCACTTGCAATTGTACTATGAAATATGCCTAAATATTAAACAATTATATAATTAATACAACAACAAAACAAACTTAACTTAACAAAAATCAAGTGAAGCAGCGCCAAAGGCTTCGTTTTCAAAGTGTTACAAATAAAACTACAAAATTACAAAAAAAAAAAAACTATGTTTATATGAAAATACTTTAATATGTCTAATTGGCTTGGAGTTGGGCCCGAAATTTACATACAGGACTTTGATGAAACAGATTTATATTAAATTGAAAGCCTTTATAGACTTAAACAAAATTCAGTTTGTTGCTCTAACTTTACTTTATTTTGTAGCCCCTGCCTCGATCTCAATCCAACTTATTCTTCCTTTTGCCTTCCTCGAATCAAATTTAAGCTTTGTTTACATTTTTATCATTGAAATTTAATTCTGCCACATGGAACATGATATAAGAACTAAAGAAACATAACTAAGACATGAAAACATTGCTCGGACTCAAGCATTGTTAATGACAGGCAACTCGAGCTGTCCTTCCGGTTTGTTGATTGTTGCCTGGCTGACACCGCTGCGAGAGCCCAGTATGGTGTCCAAAATGATATTCTTGGAGTTCAGCATTGTCTCCTCGAAGAACTTGGCATCGGCGCGTTTCTCCTCAGTTATATACTCCAACTTTTCGGTGAGCATGGTGATCTTCTCATTGGCCAGCTCCAATCTGTACGGGAATAAAAATTGTATAAATACTTCAAGTTATGCATGCCACTTACTGATTCTTCATATCTTCCAACTTGGACTCGTCGCCCACTGAGTTGAACGAGGTAACCGATGGGCATTGTGACTGATTGTCAAAACTAAAGGAACTGATCGACCCGGTCAATGGAGTGCGTCCGAGTGCATTAGCATATTCGGTTATACGTTGAGTGCGCTTCTTGCGATCCGACTGAATATCGAGCTCTTTCTCGAGCTCACGTATTTTGGCGTCCATGCGAGAGATGCGTGTCTTCTGCTTGGCAATCAGATCGGTAGATGAGTCGTTCTTCAGGCGTTCTGCTGCAAGGCGCTCGTCCAAAGTTTTATTCAGCAACATCATTTGATTCTTCTCCACCTCTAAAGCATCCAGTATGCCCACAAATTCTTCCTGCAAAGAATTTTTAGCATTTTTTGGTATACATTTCTGTTTCTGACTCACCTTACGAAACTCGCGACAGGAGAAGAGAAAGCCTCCAGTGACAGCACGCAAATCTGTCTCCAGTTTTTTAATCATCTCCTGAAGTGTTTGTATATTGCAATCCTTCTGCTTCAGCTGGGTTTCCAATTCCAGGTTCATGCCGCTCAGCTCCTCCTTCTGGCGCTTGGCAGTGTCGCGTTCCTCGCTGATGCGTATGACATCATTCCGCATCTCCTCCAAACGGCTTTCATATTGATTTCGCTGACGATTCAATTTATCGTTCATGGTGTTGGCATTGACGCCACTGCAATCAGACAGCTCCTCCAGTTCGTTGGAGCGCATCTTGTACTTGAGCATCTCCTCGTTGAGAGTCTTGTTGCGCACCTTGAGGGCCAGATTGCGACTGCGCTGCTCGTCCAGCTGTGCCTGCAGTGCCGCTATCTCCTTCTCCATGGTTTCAACCTTGGCCCGGTGCAAGATCTCACTTTTGCGCACGCCCGGCGTAAAGCGATCAAATGTGGCTCCACCAGTGTCGCCGGCGCCCAGGCTAACACTGGAGCTGTGTCTGCCCGGCGAATGAAGAGCCTTCACACCGCGTGGCGTTAACTTCAAGCTGTGGGTGCTGCCCAGTTCCAGATCCGTTCCAAGTGGCAATGGCATAAAGTCAGCACGATCGCATGCACCATTCTCATAGGTATCCAGGCGTGCCTTAAGCTCCTGGAGCTTCTGTTGCAATGCTAGAATTTGTTGAGCACGTCCACGCCAGTTGGCCTGATTCAGATTATTGGACAAGATGTTGACATTAACAGCCTCCCCAATCTCGTGCTGCAAACACTTGTGGGCCAGCTTCAACTGGTTCTGCAGCTCAGTATTCTTGTTGCGTGTCTCGAAAAGCTTCTGCTGCATACTGGTAATCTTTGCCTGAAGCTCTTCTGTGGCATTGCCCTTCTTTAGTAGCTCTCCGTTCTGCTGCAACTTCTCTTCGTTAGACTTTAGTTCCCTTTCCAATTTCTCAATTTGGAGATCTTTTTTGTTCATGCGATTTTTGAACTGCTCCAATTCAGCGCGCATTTGACGATTCTTTTTGCTTAGCTCCAATATCTTGGTGCCGGCAATAGAGGAATTGCAGCGCAGCTCATCGATGGGCACTGAATTGAGCACTTCATTTAGTGAGTCCACTGAGCGCTTGAGTGCACAAATCTCTTGGTTCTTGTCTGTGATAGTCTTGGCCAGCGTTTGGTTCTCTTGCTCGAACTCCATGAGCTTCTTTCGTAGCTTTTTTCCGTCCGATTTAAGGGACTTTGGACGGACAGCTGCGGTACCTACGACGACATGGCAATCAACTTTATCGTTCTTACGTCGAGGGGGTTTGCGTGCTCCGACAAACCCAACGTCCTCTTTAGCGTGCTTTGCCTCTTTGGAAAATTCTTTTAACTCTTGATATGCGCCGTTATCTGGCGAACTATCCATTACATCAAGCTATCAACAAAAATATAAATCAGTGGAGATGATAAATTTCGTTTGCAAGCTCGCAAAAGTGTTTGTGTGTGTGTTGTTCTAATTTCACAATTTAGTACGGTATAGGCTCAATAATATTTTTGTTAATTATGTTTGAGCACATAACATTTCAGGAAAAGCATTGTTGCTACAAAGCCATCATTTCAAAAGCCGTTAAGCTGTCAAATCGATAACAAAATCAAGTTAACAGAAAAATAACAGCATAACATAACTAGCGTTCATCGATAACTCAACAATAAACAGCTGTCTCTTATCGAATGAACAAACCAGTGCTGGTAAATGCGTAGCGGCCGCAAAGAATTGTGTTTTGCTGGCAACAAGATGGACGGATTTATGATGGTAATTGTGAATTTAAATGTTTACTATGAGTTGAACTAAAGTATGACACTCCTTTGCTGTGTAGGACATTATCAAGGGCATGTGCATTATGGATAATGATGGCAACCGGATACTGGCTAAGTACTATGACAAAAACATTCTGTCCACGTTGAAGGAGCAGAAGGCGTTTGAGAAAAATTTGTTTAACAAGACGCACCGCTCCAACACTGAAATCATCATGCTCGATGGTCTGACGTGTGTTTACAAAAGCAACGTGGACTTGTTCTTCTACGTGATGGGCAACGCGTACGAAAATGAGCTGATATTGCTGTCGGTGCTCAACTGTTTGTATGACTCCATAAGCCTTATCCTGAAAAAGAACGTTGAGAAGCGCCTGGTGCTGGATAACCTGGAGATTATTATGTTGGCATTTGATGAGATTTGCGATGGCGGGTAAGTAGTTGAACAACTAAATAAACGATGCGATTTATATATGATTTATTTTTGCAGCATAATTCTGGATGCGGATCCATCGTCTGTGGTGAAACGTGTCGATTTACGCAACGAGGATATTCCAATTGCCGAACAGACCGTGGCTCAGGTAACTAACACACTAAATGGTCTATTTTGGTAGCACTAGCACAAACAGTTTCCTAATCCAACTCTATGAACAATATCTAGGCATATCAAATGCTCGCTCTTTTAAGTTAAACTAGATGTATTTAAATCCATGCAGCACTTATGTATATTAATTTATGTTATGTTATTTATAAACTTGTCTTTGACGCAAAGAGTTTACTCTATTAGTTGTATTCCTTTCGTTTGATCAAAATAAATGTGTAGTATTGGCTCATTGACAGCATTATGCATTTTATTTCACTTATCATTTCTGAACAAGTACATTAGTTAATTGCTTTCTGATGTTTCTCTATTTCAGGTGTTGCAATCGGCGCGCGAACAGTTGAAGTGGTCCATACTGAAATGAGGTCAGGTCGGTCGCAAACGTAACCAGATTCAGTAATACTGTCAATACATTCGATTTATATCTATTAAATTTCGCCTAGAGTGTAATATACATATACATATAACATATATATTTAACTAGAGACAATGTCGTTCGTTCTATATAATGTTTGCTGTATGCCAATGTACAATATTTAATACAAGCTCTTCAAAAGACTATGAGTAAGCTGTAAAATGGTAATTAACAATAAAGTTTTCTAACTGTATGAGAAGTCAGATACCCTGTACAATGCCACAACACAATAGACAACTACAATAAGCTCCTGTTAAATATATATACTTGAAGTACTGGCAGTAAAGTGTGTAGTAGGAAAGGCGTAAGCACTTGATCAAACTTAATGCTGTTAATTATAGTCCGATTAGGTTATTTGTATAATCTCAACATCTTTATAATGCGCTCCATAAACTGAGCTCTTCTAATTTTAGACGACGCAGAAAATGTTTGCCTGGTAAATGGCGCCTTAACACTTACACAAGGAGGATGTTTTTAATAAAATTAAGTAAATGGATTGTAAGAATGGTCACTAAAATAGGCTTAAGTTTGCCAATCACTTTATTGACTGGGATTTGTTTTGAAACTAGTATATACCTGCTTGTGTTTTACGATTGTGAAAGGCACTTAAGACTTATAAAACAGTTCTTTTTTGGACTCGATTACCTCTATATACTTATAGCCCTATATTGCGTAGCAGAGTTAACGTCAGCAGTCTTAGGCAATAAGCAGAAGATTTTCCTCATCGAGCTGATGATTCAAATGTTGTTGATATAATTGCTATCATGCAACGCCAGCTTCATCCATCATCTACCCCACAGACATGTACCGCGTACGTGTTAGTAGACTCTTTAATCAAATGCTTGTCAACATTGCGAAAATTCCGATTTGCCCCCCACTCCAAACAGCGGAGTTCCCATCGCTGGGGCCGATAGATAATCAATGCCTTGTTTTGTCGCCTGTTTGTCAAATTAGACAGAAACAGGAGCGAGAGGCAAAATGGAGCCTTATCAGATACATGCGGCTGCAGCCTGATACGGATGTATCATATATAATACTCGCATACACACTCACACACACACACCCACCTGCAACATTCATTCCCTTTTGACAGTTGTCACTAATTATGGATTGCTTAGATCACGTTTCATATTTGCCCCTATACCATATTTAGAACCGACGTAACCTGCTGATTACGTGAGTATTCTCAGCTTGCTTTAGGTTTTTATATGTATCTGCAAGAAGGGGCTCGCCAAATAGTATAACAATTAAACTGAGTGTCTTAAATATACAACTTAATTAGTTGCTTAATCGTATAAGTGAAGATTATACTTGGTTCGGTTTCGTTAAGATTTTACTCTAAGCCCGTAGTCCTAATGAATTACATGAAGAGTTGGTATGAGGCCTAGAGATAATGTAAGAGGAATGAAGTAAAATGTGAAGAGGAAATCCTATGTTCCCATGAGAGATAAAGAAGAATAAATATGCATAGAAAATAAATACATAGGACAACAAACATTGCTAGTATTGAAAGAATAAATTCAATGTACGACCCTTAGATAAACATAGCTGTCTTGCCAATTGAGTGAAGAAATTACTGATTATGATAATTTTCTTGTTTTTGCGTACACACCGAAAATTGTTGACTTTTCAAGAGTTCTTGGAGGACGGAATGCATTGAAAGCTTTATCAATTACCGATTACCGATTAGCGCCATGTTCGCCTCTCTCTTTTTGTTGTTGCTTTGTTTTTTTTTTTTTTTTTTGCCAAGATCCAAATCGGCAAAATTTATGGCCACGCCTCAAATCTGATTTATATAACATAAACTCGTGGTTATACAGCTTATGATCCGGTTATATTGTTCATTAGCCATTTGAATAGCTGAGTAATTGGTGTTTGGAGCTTCACGTACTTAGATCGTTATTTTTTCGCGAGTTTCTAGAGAATCCTCGAGCAGATCTTCCAATACAAATTATCAAGTGAAGGAGCCAATTGATACTAGGAAATGAATGGCGACTTGTTTTTCGGGTTTGTATTGTTATTGATAAATGAACTTCAGACCAAATAGTTGGCATTCCAGGCATTACTAGGTAATTATCTAGTATTGACTAAGCTTGTTGTTAATTAATCAAATTATTGTGAAATTTGAGTCAACGATAAGCACTAGGAGGTAAAAGTTTCGTTTCAATTTATTGGTGTTCTTCAGTTATTTAGGGTAGTTATGAATTTATCATGAAAATTGTAACAAACAAGATATCAATATCATAATAGAAAAATATATTTATGACGCGAAATTTCTATCTAGATGCGGTTCGATTTCACCATTGTATCATGCTGGATAAACCGTCCGAACTTCAGTTCTATAAAGTTCTTTACCATTCGAGATATAAGAAGTCTTCAAATTCGCTTATCTGTTAGGGTATTTAATCTTCGGAGCATGTTTTCGTTCTTGCTTTTATTTCTTAGTCACCTGAGAAGGTATATGAGTGAAAATTGTATCCATGACTGGGCACGTTTGGGTATCGTGCGAAACTCATAAAGATTATATGATTTGAAGGAAAATTTTTTGCAAATAGATAATAATTGCTGCATTTGCCTAGCCCCAAATATTCAACAGATTTCAGTTCCAGACAAGCAAACAAATAAAATCATATAACAATTACGGTATTGATAGCAAACCCAATCACAGTGAGCATTCACTGGGCAATTAAAGAGCTGAGCGACTGACCTTGCCCCGATGACTTGGATACCCCCTTCAGCACCTAAAGGCCGCTCGAGAGCTGAGTTAAGCAACCACTTGAATTGGGTTCAACGAATTGTTGTCTGCAGAACAGAACAACACAATGATCAGTCTGAGTACTTTTTTGGGTGGCATTGAGTCTGCCATTGACACTCATCATTCAGCAGTCAGCAGACATTGTGTTCGCCCCTGAACCAGGCAGTTGGTTACACATACGCATCGTTGGCTGGCAACAGGCTGCTGTCAGTGATGGCCATAAATCGTCCCAGCTTATGCTGGTTAGGGATGACAGAGCCTGTAAAGCCTGCCGATTAGTTAGTTACACAGCAACAATCGACAAACAATAATCGAGTGACATGCACGATATCACGAGCTAGTAACAGCTTTTTGGGATGGTATTTTAATTACATGTACTTTCAAGTGTTTCGATATTGTTGTTTTTACTGTTGCTGTTGCTCTTGCTGTTGCTATTGCTGATTTTGTGTACCCACAAATATAAAGCTGCTAGCAATCCATTTAATCATATATAGTGCATATGTAAACACTAGACAATGAGTATCGGACAACAACAATTCATAAATTTGCCAGCGCCACATTTCCATGGGTAATTCATGTAATCCATCGCGTCGAGTGCATCTGCATATAACTCACGTCCACCAGGTAGAATTCCATTGGCAAGTGGCCAAACAATGTGAGTGGTAAATGGGCCAGGGCTTAATCAAACACTATCCTGTCGAATGTCAAAACTAACACCTGAGCCAATGTGTTCAGGTGTGTGTCGGGGCAGTAGAATCTAAACAGAAAGAGGATCATATGTTGTTATTGTTTTTGTTATTGAGCCTCAAATGGCAGGCGTGATTATGGCTGGCTAAACTCTCGTGATCTGCTTCCGCTCTCCCTCTTTCTATATATCTCTCTCCCACTCCCCATCGATAAAGCCGCTTGGCTCTCGCCCTCCCAGATAGTGGCCACTATATACATATGTGCACAAATTGGCCTGGCTATCTTATCGCAGCTATTGTACATTCTCACTTCGTACAAGCAATTAACAAACGATTGCAGCTCGTCCGCACGGCACAGGGTTCGTCGGGCTAGGTATTTAATAAATAAGACCATTCGCTCGGAGTTCCAGTACTGTGACACCAGAAAAGAACGTTAGACGTGTCGTGCGGAGCTCTTCAACAGAAAGTGAAATAAAAAGTCTAGCTAAATGGACAGCTATTTGAAGATCATCCGTCGAGTGCTATCAAAACAAAGACCAACTCTGGCATAAACATAAACTGTCAACAAGCTAAAGAATTCAAAGTATTCAAGTGAACTGTGTGCAATAAGAAGAGAGAAAGAGAAATAATATAAACAAATAAAATTACAACAAGCAATAAAAGCTAAAGAAACTTAAGCAATCAAGATTGAAGAAACATTAATCAACATGAAACTGAGGTGAGAAAACGTGCCATTTTGATCAAGGTTTTATAAGCTACGATTACTTTTACTAGAAAATCCATTTAAAGTAAATTTTGAATTGCAGTAGACAATTATAAGCTCATATAATATTGTATCAGCGTGATATGTCAAAAAAGCTATCAACCCTATCAGTGGAATGGAAATTGTCCCCTTCACGCTTACAGTTCACCTACACACATAAGTAGCTCATATCGTTAAAGGTCTTTTTGTTGCTAATTACATTACATTATTTTCTAAAAGATGATGCAACTGTTTAGCGATTTTACATACACAATTATATTATTTTTAGATATTACCCATGTAGTACTTACATATTATATATTTATCATATTCACATAAAGTACTTTTGAAGCAATTTGAGACTGAAACTTAAATTTGTATTTTAGCAAACTATTTATCACTTCTCTATCCGACTTGTTAGAAAGCTAATATGTTAAAGTAACATTCTTCAAATATCTGCCTCTAAGAATAGTCAAGCAAAACATATTTATATTTCTAATGTCTTCTACTGCCCGCATGAAAAGCAAACCAATTCGCTTCACAATCAACGACCTTTGGTAATATAAATGTTTGCAATATCTATATTTGCAGTATTGGCACATGAAAATAATTAGTCAAATGTACAGTTTCTTAATTTTTATAGCTGTTTAGATTAGCACGGGACTTGGTTGGTTGGGTTAATAAGGAACCAAACGCTGATAGTCAAATAGTTGACCATAATAGCTCTGTTGCTAGGCTCAAATGTTGTAATAGAGTTCAACGGACAGTGTTTGAAATTATAGTCATAAATGTAAGGCCAGCTAAATCAATTTCCTGGCTATAAAAGTAAATAAAATACAGAAATACAGAAAATAATTCTAATTCGTTCGCTAGGCTGACTCATCATTCGTTATTAGGCGGAGACCATAGAATGATTGGGGGATAGGTTATGGTTCTGTTTAAATAGTAAACATAGGTATTGCGACACACGGCCGGACAGGTAGCCAGTTAGACAGACAGACTTCCAGTGAATAAGACATGCCCCAAAGGCTAGCTTCATCATTATCATTATAAATATTATGTGGAACACAAGGCGAGAGAGCTGAGCGCCGGCAGTAAAGTTGATGCCAGTTGCCTGATAAGTTGTTGTGCTATCTGGAGTATTGTTGGGGCGCCCGACACTTGATAACGGCCTACTAGAGGGCGTGGCCACTGGCACGGTGCAGTTGGCCAGCCAACCAGCCAGCAATAAGTCCCATAATTTTTTTTTATAATTTTGCTTTTATTTTGTCAATTGCCAATTGAAATTGGCGCTATAAATTCTGCAAATGAACTCTCTGCGACGCCCCTGTTCGCCAGGCACTTGATTCATTTGTTTTGTGAATGATTAGTCAATTGACCAGCAAATTGTTCAGAGCAAAGTGCATAATATTTATGACAATCGTTAGGTCAGACTCCTCCTATAATATGCAACAATTAGGGGCTGTGTCTCGGCTAAGTGGTTGGTGTCACTGATAAGAAAGACACGACACGTGCCTTCTCGGCCCGATCTGGGCTCGATCAGCAGGCCAATTAGCAGCGCAAATAGGTTCAGCTAATTAATGTTTGTACTCGCTGAAATTGCCAATTGGTGTAGCATCTAGAAACAAGCAGACCGAGACAACGCGCCAGCCAGACAAACTTTTCTTCTTCATTTTTATGACTGTATAGCACAATTGGTGCTCTGTGCTCGGTTTTATCTATTGCGTATTCTGTATCTATAGGGAGTGGGTCGATGTGCGAGTGTGCGTGTGTGTGTGCTTTTAATTAAACATACATCAGAGCTAAATAAATGTGTGCTCTTTAATTTAGCAAAAGCGTATCGAGATTGCAAACATTCGCCCACTTCTATAAATAGCTAATTAGACCTTTGCGGGTATTTTCTTTGGAAGTCATCTATGTAAGTAAATATTTCATTTTCCGTTTTCTGTTTGCATTGCAGACTTTTGCGCTGTTTGCGCAACCCAAAGCAATCAACGCGGCAGAAGGAGGAAGTGCATCATCATATGATCAGTGACATGTCCTCCAACTTCAAGGATACGACGGTTAAGATCCTGCTGCTGGGCACCGCCGAGTCCGGCAAGACAACGATCATTAAGCAGATGCGCATACTGCATATCAACGGATTCACAGACGAGTAAGTAAAGCCTAACTCTGGCCCAGTCGAGTGGGTGGTCGGTATAAAGTCTTCGTCTTTACTTTAGTGAACGTCGCGAAAAGATACCCGAGATCTATCAGAACATCCATGACTCAATAAAGCAGCTGGTGCTACAGATGGAGCCGCTGGGCTTACGGTTTGGCAGTGTCACTAGCGAACGTAGTGCTCACTATATCCTGTCCCTGCCAGCCGAGGCGCCAGAGTACTTTACAGAGGTGAGTGATAGCCATAGACGTACGTGTGAGTGGGACAGCAGTACAATAATCCCACCTAAAGCTAACGGCTTTGCCAGTATCTTATCCTACGCAACACACTTCAAACGCTGTCGCAGTTAGAATTTCGTTAGTTCTTGAGCCGCACAATCAACGAAAAGTGATTTTTCATCACTCGAAACTTGCGTCAAAGCGGCACGTTTTGCCCACAAACAAAACAACACAAGACACAAATACTTGTTCCTTCAACAGCGGAGATATCTCCTATTTCTATTGCGGTATTATTTTCATTCCTATTTCCATGTACATACATATATGTGCATACATACATGTATGACAATTGATCGAAGAGCAATTCGTTGAGCGATCGGCAGTTGTTATCAGGCAGAGCGATTTGATTGATTGCAATGTCATTAACTAAATGAGTTGGTTAAAAACTTTCCTACAAGTGTTTTTTGTTTGTCTTCTTTTTTTCATTAAACACTTCCTGGGAATGGAAGACCTGCAGACGGTGGGAAAGTGTAAAACGAATTAGTCACATTTTTGGCAGCCGGTCAATCAATTTATATAGCCAGTGCCACCAGAGGCGAGCAATCGATAAACATTGATCGATAAGATAAATGCCAGTCAGTAAATTCAACAATTTTTTCGTAGTCCGTTTTTGAGTTTTCTCCCCTTGTCCAAAAGCAAATGAATCACAATCGCAACATTGAAACTGATTTTGGATTATCTTATACATTTATTACAGGAGTACTGCGACCATGTTGTGACACTCTGGAATGATGTGGGCATACGCGCCTGCTATGATCGCTCGAATGAATTCCCACTGCTTGATAGTGCCAAATAGTAAGTTCCTTTAGCCAATGCCCAAACATAACTCGTTATTAACATCTGGTTTTTCGCATCTTCTACAGTTTCCTTGATAACTTTGCGAGAATATCTGAGGAGGAGTATATTCCCAGCACTGAGGACATTTTGCACAGCAGAAAGGTAACCACTGGCATCTCGAAAATCACTTTCCGTGTGCCCATACCCAAGAGTCTGGGCGGCGGAGAGCAGGAGTTTCGCATGTATGATGTGGGGGGACAACGCGATGAGCGAAACAAGTGGATACAAGTATTTGAAGGCATTCAGGCGGTGCTGTTTCTCATTTCCTGTAGTGAATTCGATCAGAATCTGCGGGAGGATCCCAAACAGAATCGCCTGCAGGAGGCGCTCAATTTGTTCCGTGCCGTTTGGCAGAATCGCTTCCTCGCCTCCGCCGGCCTCATTGTCTTCCTCAACAAATATGATATTATGGAGCGGAAAATACGCGCTGGCAAGCATATAGTGGATTATTTTCCGGAATTCGAGGAGTTCAGTAAACGGCCGCAACAGCAACAAAGCTGCTTCGATGAGTGCGACTGGACGAAAATGTTCATCAAGCAGAAGATGATTGACATCACTCACGAGCAGTTCAAGCGCAACTCTCGCAACCAATGCGACGTCACTTACTCAGAGAGAGAGTGCTATTACCATTTCACTGTTGCCACCGATACGCGTTGCATTCGTGACGTGTTCAGCGATGTGCAGCAAATGATTTTATCTGAAAACATAAATATGGCCGGCTCTTCACTCTTCTAATGAGCAAATAATTCTCAGTAAAGAGCATTCTTTACCAACTGTGATTTTCTATGCTATAATTTATATTGTAAGCACCATATTCATATATAAATCTAAAATTACAGATTACACAATTAGCAGCTTTAATCTACACATATATTTATAATTTATTTACATATAAGAAAATACAGAAAATACCAACCACTCAGACAAAAAATAAACACGTCTTTCTTTATCCCGTTTAAATAACAGTGCTGTAAAGGAGCACACCTTTGCTGCGGCAAAGGTGGACACGAGTTTCTCGATAACTTCGATAACCAAATCACGACTTATTGATTTTATTGAGCTCGGTGTTAAGCGCCAACTTGAATTTTATGATTATACATGAATTAATTGATTAGATAGTATTGCTCATTGAAAAGAAGTGATTAATAATTGTTTATTATTATTTTATACTTAAACAAATATATAGAATTTTAAAAGAATTAAACATTGAATTAACGGCCATTAGTCCAACTCTGCTAAGCAGGCAAGCATTTTCAGCCTGGCTTTTTGTACTTTAAATTGGCGATTTGTTCGTTTTTGTTTGATTCTGCTTCGAACTTTTGTCAGGTGCAGACGTTTCCAAAGCGGGTTTGCGAGGTTTTTTTGTTTTGTTTTGTGGTTTTTGCCGAAATTTAATCTCGTGCGTTAACGGAAAATCAACGCTAGTTGGCTGCTAAACACTAAAATCAATTAGGTAAGTTTTTTAATTACACTCTTGTGGGCATACAAGAAATACGACCAAAAAAAAAAAAACAAAGACACAAGAAACTTTGGTATTATCTTGTGCAATTACAACCGAGAGACCGTTGTTGAAACCCAACAATAACAATTATACAATGCAGTGGCAAGTGCTAATGTCAATGTGTAAACCCAAGCCCGAAATGTTTACCCGTGTACATTCGCAATGACTACCTATGTTGTATGCCGCTTAATTAAACATGTTTTTTTGCGTTTTAAGTAAACATAAATGTAAATTGTAGCGATGTTTGCTGGCAGTTGTTGCTAAGGTGCTTAACGCCCACTGCTATTGCCAAAAAAAGAGATCATAAATTACGTTCTTACTCTGTACATGCTCAAAAACATATGCAAAAATGTTTTTGCCAAATTCGTCGCCTTCAAAGTCTTTGTATATTTTTGGCAAGATCAACTTTGACTTAAACAATTCCATTGCTAAACATTTAGATAATGCTAGAAGCTAAGCTTAATTAGAAGTGGAAGAAGATAAAAAGAGAAGACCTTTTTGGTAACATAATTAAGGTATAAACCTAAAATTTTTGTACCGTTTAAATTATTATTTACAAAAGTGGAGGGTAAAGACTGTTGCCAATCAAACTTGAAGCATTTCAAAAAAGGTCTCCCTAACTCGAAAAAGCTTAGTCTTATGGTTTGTTGAAGTTGTTGCGAATTCCTATTGTCATTGTTATTGTCTATCTTTCAAAGTTGGCCCTCTTGCTTCAGTTGCTGTAGTGCGCTGTAATGTGTTTATTAAAAACTATTATTGTTCACATTTGAGCGGCGGCATCTTTATGGCCATGTGGAGCAATTGGACGAAGTTTCTGTTGTAAACTCGTTATGAGCGCGAAAATATGTATGTATGTGAATAAAGGCAAAATATATATATAATATAAATGAATATATATAAAGTTATATATATATATATATATATATATTAAAAAACGTGCCAACGATGAGTGCGCACATTACACAAGGCGCACAAGTGTGTGAAAAAAAGTAGAAAAAATGTTTATAAGTCGTTGAGTAGGTCGATCAGCTGCTTTGAAACCTGTCATGAAGGTCGAAGCCTGTAGGAAAAAATGGGTAAACAACTGAAACCTAACAAAAACTGTTAATGGCAAAAATGTGGTGGAGCTCCAACTAAAACTAGAGCAAAAACCATTAGTTGTCTTAGATACAGATCAACAGGCTATTAAACCAGTTAGTCTTAAGAAAACGCATGATATTTCAATTACCAAAGTTCATCAATTGACATTGAAATCGTGCTCTCAATTCCATTAAATTAACAGACATATAACATTTTTACACTGCTTAGTATCTGAATTTAAGATACTAACTAGCCTATTTTTTTTTATTCCATGTTAATTTCATTAGACTTTGAAGGGCTCGTGGAATGTAGCTTGAGAGATCTACCTACTCGCTATGCTAAATAAATAAATAATGTTGTGTAATACCAAACCCATTTCGTATGGCCGCGAAACAAAAGGTTATGACAATAAAATAGCCAACGCTTTTCGCTTTTCCTCTTTTCAAAATAAATAAAAACACAAAATCAAAATACTACAAACTCGACCTCAACGCCCAGCTAATGCAATTGTCTAACATCGAACTTAAATTTCAATCAAGCAATAATATGCGGAGAGCTCAACAAACATGTTTCCAAGCGGATGACGATTCGAGATTTTTTTCCTTTTTCATTTGCCCCAAACTTTATGTGCATCAGCAACATCATTAGCTGTAACATCTAATAACAGCAGCAGCAGCAGTAACAACAACAACAACAACAACCAGCAATAAACATAAGAGCAAAGCATTTAGTTTTCAAGGTTCGAGCTGGTGTTGTTGCTTTGGCTGCTGCTGTTGGAAATGGGCGCCATGAAAATGCAAATTTTTGCCATGAGCAATGAGTTTCGACGTCTTTCAATGAGCCTAATCATTAATATGTCTACAGCTCAACAAATCAGTGGAATAAACAAAGTGAAAAAGGCATGAAAAGGCAAAAAACCGCTAAGCTAAAAAACAGCTCGATTTAAGACAACTATCCAGCCAAGCAACTGACTCAGTGGCTCACCGACTGACCAACTGACTGAGATTACTCAATAGCAATAACAGCAGCAACAGCAGCAACAACAACAACATTTTGTGCCGCTACCTTTGATTACTGTTGACTTGGACTTGGACAGGCTAACAGTCTAGTCTGGCCAAAAGGTTTGCCTGTCTACATGCGCACTTTCGGTTTTCTGAAAAAAAAAAAACTTGTTCGCTGCCATGCAGCAGCAACAGCAACAACAGCAACACCAACAACACCAAAAGCAACCGATCAAATTGCATTTCGGATTCGGTTTTGGACAGCCTCAGCTTCAGTCTCTGCTGCCGCTGCTGCTGTTGCTGCTGCTGCTGCTGCTGCTCTCAGTGTTTCGCTGTGTGGCCATTATATAATCCAGTTAATTTCTTTAAACATTTTTTCAAGCCACTTTTTGTTGCTTTGCGTCATTCGTTGTTCAGAGCTCGCGCTGCTCAGTTGTGCCGTTACGCGACGCGCCAGTTATCGACTGGATATATAACTAAATAGCTATAGCTATAACTGGACTTTATATACATATATATTTATATTTATACAGAATATATTAAAGAGCAAAGGATACCAAGTCCTGCAGTGTAAGTGTGTGTGTCTCAGTGTGTATCTGTAAAAAATCCGCAATAAACAAAATATTGCAAAAAATTACGAAATATTAAAGCAAAAGAAAATGAAAAAACAGACATAATTGAATAGTAATATTTATGAAATTAGCAAACTGCAGTCGAAGCTTCATATTGATGTCTTCAGTTGCAGTACGATATTAGCCTGGCACCGCAGAGCCACGCAATAGCCAGCAGCTCAACCACAGCAACCACCACAAGCACAGCCACTTGACAAGCCCCAAGCGCCTAATAAACATGTTGAAACCCCTTCCAGTAGAGAGCTGCATCGGTCATCGAGTGGCCCAATGTGGGGAACTGTGATGGAGACAGACCATTGGTAGACGCTGAATGTTTGTGGGTGTCATTGCCCAATGACGACATTTTTCGAAATCCCATTTTCGACTGATGAAAACTCGAAAGAAAATGCAAATTTTTTCGATGTTATTTTTAGCTGGAAATGCATCTTTTGGTCAGATTTAGTTTATGATTGCATAAATCCATAAACAAAAAACCCACGCCAAACATGAGTCAATTAAATGTCACAGTATTTGCATGGGAGCCCACTGATTTGCATATGTATCATGACCAAATGAAGTCAACAAACGAAACGAAACTGACAAACGAAACAAACAAATAGGCAAATATAAACTTTAAAGGCGAATAATTAATTCATTTTTGAACCAAAGGCGAAAAAGGTCAACAGAACAACTAAATTTGAGATACTCCTACAATATGAGAATGGATTTTTTCAATAATGAGAGTATGGGTTAATAATGGATACATGAGTTAAAGATGGGGGCAGATGAGAGTTGAGATAGAGCATAGGAAAGAGACAAGAAGATGGCCGGAAAGAAAAGATGCGAATGAAAAGATTATAATAGCTGAGGTTGGATATTATAATAGAAGAGATAAGATGAAAATAAAAAGGGAGTTAGATAACAGGAAGCATTTATAGTTATAATAGAAGAAAATAGTAACAGAAAAAGAGGAAAAGCAAAAGATGATTATGATAATGAATAAGGGAAATAAGAGGAAACCGAAAATTTAACTTTTATTTGATAAATCTATACTTAAAAAAAAGAAGATATATGTAAGTATATTGCTAAGTTTGTATCCATTAAAGTAATAATAGAAGAAGATCGAATAAGTAAAAGAAAAAGTTAAAGAAATGACTTGCATAAAACTGTATAAGCTGTAAAATTATTAGGTTGTATCATATTATGTATAAACAATGTTTGAAGACAAAATATAAAGCTTTGAATGGAAAAATAAATAAATCTGTACATATGTACAAGAGTATACAAACTGTGGGGGAACAGAAGTGTAGAAAATCAGGTAAATCTACCTCCAGCTGAGACTGTGACTGTTACTGTGATTGTGACTGTGTTTGTCTTGCTTTCCATAGACACATTTTACATACATATGGACAATTATCTGTGTGAATTTGCATGTGCACAAAAAGCTAAAAGCAGGAAAACAACTTATGTAATGGTAAAAACAAATAAAACAAATTAAGCTTAAGTCTGAAGCCAACAAACAGCTGCTGCAAAAAAAACAGTTGAACTCTTTCATATGGCGGGGACAACGACTCGAGTTTAAAATGTTCCACATATATAAAAAATATACACATATAATTTATATATACATATTTACATATATTTAGCTTGACCCGCTTTCAGGCAACAAAAGGTTTTGAACTTGAACCAATTCGCATATATATATTTCTCTTTTTTTTTTTTTTGGTTTTTTTTTTTGCTCATCCGTTGTGCGCTTATAAAATGATTTGAATTTATTGTCCGGCAAGAAAATAATTTACATATGTATGAAAAGCTACTTTAAGCAGTCGCTGAATCAGACTCAGTTTGCGATGGTTTCTATTTCTCTGCAGATGGATAAATATATATGTATATATATATTTTATATATTTGGTTTTTAGGCATAATTAGCAAATATTTATTTGCCAATTGAGCCTTGAGCTAAGACCTTGAACCAATTTTTTGCAGTTGTGAATAGTGTCTTTGATTGTCTTAAGTTAAAACAATGTTTAGAGTTGATTAGCTGATGGAGATCTGTGAGCAAAATAATGAAATTAGGGCTTGTATATTAACATCGTGATAAAACAATTGATCAAGACTTTAGACTTTGGTCAGATTAATTAAACCAATACAATATTTTCCCTTTTTTTATGTTTGGCTAATTTGTAAACTTATAACAATTATATAAATATTCAGCATATTAAAACTAATCCGTTGCCCTTTCTTCTCTCTCTTTCTACAGCTAAATAAGATTGCGTATACGCCGCATAGTACAGCAGAAGCGAGTGTCCAGTCGCCATGAAAGAGACCAAGGCATTGGAGGAGGGCGACGCCTCGTTGCTATCCGAATCATTGCTGAAGATTGCCAAGCGGGAGCTGCGCGAGGACAAGTGCACGCGCGAGCAGAGCCTCGAGCAGCTGCGCAACTGGGTGCTAAAGAACGAGGATCTGCAGAATGTGCGCTGCGATGATACCTTCCTGTTACGCTTTCTGCGCGCCAAAAAGTTCAGTGTGCCGATGGCGGAGCAGACGCTGCTCAAGTATCTGAACATTCGGCGCACCTTTCCACACATGGCCACCAAGCTGGACTTTCTGGAGCCGCGTATGACCCATCTCATCGAACAGGGTTACATATTTGCGGCGCCGAAGCGGGACAAGCACGGCCGACGCGTTGTGATCATCAATGCCAAAGGTTTGAATCCAAAGTTTCACACAAGCTGCGATCAGGCAAAGGCGCATTTTCTGACTTACGAGTGCCTCATGGAGGATCAGGAGACGCAAATCACCGGCCTGAGTCATGTGGGCGACTTTGCGGGCGTGACTACGGCGCATGTGACCAACTGGAATCCCACAGAGTTTGCACGCGTCTTCAAATGGGGCGAACAATCGCTGCCCATGCGCCACAAGGAGATCCATCTGATCAATGTGCCTTCCACGCTGAAATGGCTGATTGACTTTGTGAAGAATCGCGTCAGCTCCAAGATGAAAAACCGCCTGAACATCTATGGCAGCGACAAGGAGCTGATGAAGAGCGTCGATGCCGAGTGCCTGCCCCAAGAGATGGGCGGCTCAATGCCCATGCGTGAGATGATCGAGCTGTGGAAACAGGAGCTGGCTAGCAAACGAGATCTCGTTCTGGCCCTCGATCAGAGCACCTTGCTCTCCGATCGTGGCATCCAGCGCCGCAGCAGCTACAATTCCGAGAAGACCAGCACGGGCACCAATTTCGTCTCACAGATCGAGTCCATCGAGGGCAGTTTTCGGAAACTGGAGTTCGATTAGGCACTGCCGGATACCCGATCCAATGGCCCTTACGCTATTCGATATATATATATATATATAGATAAGATTTAGTTGTAGGCATTATCCTTAATTTGTAATTTGCACACGCAGCGCTTTGCTTTGCTGTTGGCTCATCTTCCCGGCTGGCAGCTACTGTTCCGCTGGACTGGGAGCGGGCACTCGCTTTCGCTTTTCGGTGGCACCCCGCTTTAATAATCCTGCGCTTCTTTTGTATACTATTTTTTGTGTGGAGTACAATAATAAAAGAGAACAAAACGAGAGGAACGACTGGCCAGCGTCATTTACTTCACTTCCAGCTGGCCGGCGTAGAACGGCCAGCGCTGTAGCTGCCGATGCAGTGCGTCTGCATCTCTCGCGCTGCGACTCACATTGCGCAGCGCATACAGCTGATAGCCGGGCTGCAGCTTCAGGCGCCTCTGCGACTCCCAGAGCAGCGCCTGAGCCATCTGCAGCTGGCACATGCTAGGCAGCCACTGGCTGAACTCCCCAACAAAGGCCAGCACCAGGGAGCTCGACTGCGGCAGCTCGGTAAAGCTGCTCACGTACTGCCAGCCCCGCGCCTCGTAGGTCTCGCAGTCGCCAGCCAAGAGGAAATTAAACGGCAGCTCACCGATGTGTGCGCGCTGTAAACGAAAGTTATTCAATAAGTGTCAACAATAAATAAATGACTTGCACCTGTGACTCACCTGCAGACCATGCAGCAGACTCGCACAGTTCTCGCTGCACTCCTCGCTCGCCGTGTGCGTAATGTAAACATTGACAACTTTGTTGGCCTCCAGCTGGGCGATATCATGCAAATATGCGCCACTCCATATATCATGTCTGATCAAATTCAATTTGTAGCCATTATAAGGCACAGCAATTGCTGTAAGTATAAAAATAAATTATATATTAGTATTAAATTTGAATATTTGGATATATATTGCATATATATGTATACAAGCGTAAATATTACATTTCACTTTTATATTACAAAAAAAACACTGGAATAATCAGTATATCGGATTTGGTTGCTCCAACATTCGTTCAAGGCATACAAGTTTTTTTTAAGTGTAAGCGCCCAAATCAATAAACAAATTTGTGTTGATTTGTTAACTAATATGTTATTCAAATGCGAATTAGAATCTTCGCTAGTCAACCGCCTAGCTGATTCAGATTCAACTAAGTATTATATTTATTTGCAGCCACATAGTGAATTATTTTTATATCATTGTTTTTTTTTTTTTTTATTATTAAAAATTAAATTAAGCAACAATTAACAGCGGTTTCCTACAATACAGTAAAGTCTCTCACATCACTTACTTTGTTGCCAGAGCAAATAGGTGGCCATCACCAGTCCGCTGATGAACATCAAGAGCAGTCCGATGGTGCGCCAATTGATGCACTCCTTTGTGTATATCGCTGGAGACAAGAGAACTGTAGCGGAAGTGGACGATGTTTCGGATGTGGAGGATCTTCCACTGGGCAGCAGGGGTGTTCGCTCGGTGGGTTCCATGTAAACTTCGATATGCTGATAATTGTCACATGAGCCTGTGTATTTTGGTGATGTGCAGCTCGGATGTAGGCCACCGCCAACGGTCGCATGCACTATGATTATGCGAAATGTTAAACAAACAACAAATAATTACGATAAAAACAACAACGCGAAACGATAAGCAATGTGACACTATTTGTTCGCTTAAGCTGCGCATTTAGTTGCTGAAGAGCTGACTCAGGCTGCGTGTCCGGGAGTAACCCACAATAGCATTTTGTACATAAGAGACAGCTTTCCAGAGAGTCTCTTCAGTTGTGGTCATCACCTACCCACATTCTGATTGACTTCCATTGGACTTCCAGTAGTCCAGCGCAATGGCAGCCCTTGCTCGTTCCGTTCTCACTGGAATTTGCTGGATGATCGTTTTTAATCGGGATTGCACAAAGAAGAAACTGCGACGGCATCGACAAGCTGACTGAGCCACAGACTGAACAGACGCAGCCCGCATGACGTTTCATTACAGCTGTTCTGCAGCACACACACACATACATACATGCAGAAGTGTCCATGTACACTCGCCCTCGGTATGCATGCATACAAATATATATGTGTGTGTGAGTATAGACATAAACGGACCCTGTATTTATGTACATACATATGTAGTAGTTAGATTACACACGCTTGCGACAATTGCTTCCATTATGAACAGTAAATATATGTATGTATGCAAATATATGCGTATATATACATATTTGCAATCGATTTAAATAACACGTTCCGCATTGAGTTTATTTAGTTTCTTGCACTGCTTTTAATTTTTGTTTTCTATACTAATAACAATCACTATTATTATTTATACATACACACAAAGTAATTTTGCTTAATTATTTGTACAGTGCTTCACTTGAACAATCATTTAACTTAAGACTTTTTAGGGCATTAAATACTAGAACATAAATATATGTCATTCATTTATAATGCAATCGCGAATGAATAGCTGCCAAAAATATGCACAACTATAGAGAAACATTCATGTTGACATTTCGGACTCTGAACCACTTTAAAAATTTAACTAGGAAAAACGAAAAATATCGAAATTCTAAAAGAAATGCATACGCCACAGCGTTCAACTAACTTATAAAACCAAATACTTGGGGCCAAGTTCAAGATTACGCGCCGCTTCGTTGCCGCCTGCATTGGCAATGGCTGACTTATCCCAATCAGAGTGCTTATCGTTTACTTATATGACCGCCATATCTGCCAAGCACACAAAGCCGCCGATAAGAAGGTAATGCCACGATGCAAGTATTTGGATTGAGTATTAGGCGCATAGCCCAGGATCACAGGCGAGGATACATCTGTTAACGGCAGTTTGTTTAATGCGACTTCGTTGTTCTCCTCCACCTAACAGAATACATACATACATATTAATATTCATTTGATTAACTAAAATCAAGTTCACATTACCTGATATTGGCAGCAAGGATCATAGTTCCAGGAAACTGTATACAATCCGGTACAGAAGAGCGACATTGCACAAATGGGAGCCGCAATCACTGGACGGTCGTACCACAACAAGCTAGATATTAAGGAAACAACGCCAGTTGCCACTGCAGTCTTATGGAGGCAATTGCCTACCCATATCCAGCGACCTAAGTATACCAAAACGTTAATAAATCGACACAGTATTAAGTAAACATATTTTTAATTTACCCGTCTCATCTCCTAATCGCGGCGGCTCGATGATGATAAAGTCTACTTTGGCCTCAAGCGCCTTTTCCAGCTCTGCTTCAAAGCGTTCGTGTGCATTTGAACTGTCGTAGACTTCTCGAATGACATGAAATGTTGGCTGCTTGCCTGTACTGTAATAACAAGTTGATATATTTAAAATATATTTCATTTTATACACTCACTTAATAACACAAAAATTTAAATTCAAATTTTTGAAATCGAAACGGAATTCGATTGTGTTCAATTGGTATTTATTTTGCGCGTGAATGCGGTCACACTTATATGCAAATGTGCATACATATGTGTGCAATACAATTACATACTTATACACAATATGAAACCGCATCGCAAATTGCATAACTTAGTGAAGACTGCACCATATTTTGAAAGTGGCTCCTTGCTGTTTTTACCTGTTTCTGTAAATGTCGCGCATATTTACCTATCAATGCTCTTGCCAAGCATTTTGCTGCATTTGTTTTGAAGACTATAACTGCGCGTTGTTTTTATGGACTAAGCGATACGATAATATATACCATCGGCAAAATCGAGGCACATATATAACATATCGACGCCCCGCCGCTAAATATCGACATAATAATCGAAACTATATGGCAACGCTGAAGTGGATATAATTTCCTGATAATTGTTTGCTTGGTAAATAAATTATTTATACAATTATTAAAGCAATAAAATTTTTACTTTCTTTTAATTTCCAGTCCCCAACACAAAATGGTAATGATCTACATTGCACTTCTTTGTGAAATAAACAATTTGACACGTATAAACTAAGTTGAAGCTCCTCGTGCGAACGAACTAGTTCATAAGTTCAGTTCCCGATTGCTCAACTTCAATATAAGAAAAACAATTCAATAAAACAGAGAAACAACATGGACAAGCAACGATTACCGATGCCGGAGATAATAAATGATGATAAGCACCGGCATAAACAGGTGAGAAGGACTCCAGCTACAACATGCAACCAAAGTTGCATTCAGTTTTTGTCACGCCCTTCAATATCTGCAACTAAAAATTTCTTTGTTTGTGTCAGTTCAATGGGCATTTTGACAGCAACCGATTTCGACCGCCCAAAGTGAAAACGCGCTATATTGCAGTCGAGAATAACAATTTGAATCGCAGTCAGTCGTCCGGATCCTGCAGTGCAAACAACTCACAAATAGCGCACGCGATTTCGTTTCGTGGCGGCTCAGAGTGCTCGGATGCCGGTATATTACCAACGTCGCCAAGTGCTGCTGCGGCTGCCTCGTCCATGTCTACGACGTCCTGCAATATGAGCCACTTCGAGCAGTGTTTCGAACGACTGACAAAGCTGGGCGAAGGCTCCTTTGGTGAGGTGTTCCAGGTGCGAGATCGTTCTGACAGCCGGCTGTATGCGGTCAAAATCTCCAAGCAATTGTTCCGTGGCGAACAATATCGAGCTGAGCGACTGGAGGAAGTACGGCGGTACGAGGAGTTCTCTGGCCATGAAAACTGCATTCGTTTCATACGTGCCTGGGAGCAGTACGATCGGCTATTCATGCAAATGGAGTTGTGCCGCGAGAGCTTGGAACAGTATTTATATCGCTGTCGACATATTCCAGAGGATCGCATCTGGCATATATTACTCGACTTGCTACGTGGCTTGAAGTCGCTACATGATCGTAATCTCATACACTTGGACATTAAACTGGAAAATGTGCTGATCGATGATGACGACACATGCAAGTTGGCGGACTTTGGGCTGGTCATCGATGTGGACAAGGCGAACAACCATCAGGCAACAGAAGGTGATTCACGTTACATGGCACCTGAAATACTGCAGGGTCACTTCTCCAAGGCTGCAGACATTTTTAGTCTGGGCATCGCTATGCTGGAGCTGTCATGCTACATGGACTTGCCATCCAATGGGCCGTTGTGGCATGAGCTGCGCCAGGGGAAGCTGCCTGAAGAGTTCATCAGCAGTGAGTACTTTAATTCAAACCATATTGAAATATAAATAATAACTATTTCTTTGCGTTTGCAGAAATCTCAGTAGAACTGCAGCAGGTTATTAAATGCATGATGTCGCCAGATCCACGACAACGAGCAACGACGGAACAGCTATTAGCGCATCCTCGCCTTGTGCGAATGCAAAAACAGGAGAAGTCCATGGTCACATTAAAGCTGTTGGTAAGTGTATATTCTAATTTACAATATTCATTTATATGATTATTATCTATTATGTTTTCCAGTCGAAATGTTTTCGCCGTTCGCGCCGTGCATTTTGGTTAAAAATGTGCAATCTAAAGACGGCGGCGTATCGTTGTTTATTCTACTTATTGGAAATCTTGCATCTGTATAAGCCCATTACATCTTCACAGACTCCGATGTATAATGGCAATACAGCAACCGCTGCGCCCTCATCACCATCCACATCAGTGGCCGGTGTGCCGCGCTTAGAGTTTCAGCTCGTGGGATCAACGCCCATTGGTAATCGTGATTGTTATATCTCCGATTTTCTATTAGCCATGGATATGGATTTATCACAGCACGGCACACCGACAGCCTGTGAACGAGAGAACCTGGTGAATTCGACGCCTATAAATCATAATCATTTAACGGCCAACCGTCAAAGAAGGCAAGTAGCTGTCTCATAATCTGTTTCACTCTCATATTCACTTATATACTCTTATATTATAGCTCTTCCGCACGTAAGACTCGCCCAGAGAAGAGCAACTTATTATCTGTAGATGAAAACTGCTCATTTGTCTCTTCCCCATCAAAAGTATTGGAAACGTCTTCGTTTAGGGGCAAAAAACTATTTACATTAGATGTTGATGAGGAGTAATTGGTCCTCAAGATTGCAACGGAATGAATTTATGGTTACAAAGCATATATATACAGTATATCAGCTACAAAAAATGCAACCCATACATATGTCAAAAAATATATCGTTATATATATTTAGAGTTTAGTTCGTAGTCTCATAAATATCCCTAGTTATTAGGCCCAACGATTGTATAATGTTAACGCTTCTTTAGAAGAACTTGTTAAAACTAAACTTTGTTTTTATAAAGTAATCCGAATTGTAAAAGATAATACATATAAGCATGTGATATATATACGAAGTGCGATTTGTAAAAGCCGCAAAATTATAAAGAAAACTTATCATAAAAATTATCAATTTAATTGCAATAAATATTTCACTGAAACGAACGAGTATGTTCGTATCTTAAATATAGACAATAAATATTAAAATGTTTTAAATTTGACATTTAAAAATAATAACAGCAAATTAACAGAAATATATGTTTAGCCGCCAGCAATTTATGATCAACTCGTATGTGCGTTAACATTACGTTTACAGGCGCAAAAAGCAACGCTAACAGGAGTCTAAAATTGCGTTTGTGAACACCACATGTGGCTAGTTTGTCTCCAAACGTAAACAACGAGGTTTTTGGAAAACTAAATCAAATTGAGATGGCGGCTCGTAAAAAGAAGAAAGTTGAGATTGTATTCGATCCACAAAAACGCAAGTGAGTAGCAGTCTAATATTTAAGTCAAAGCAATGTTATTAACTTGGGTCACACAAAACAGAGAATTTTTAACTGGCTTCCGAAAGCGCAAAAATGAACGCCGCACTCGGGCAAAGGCAGAGTTGGATCGCAATCTTAAAGAGGAGCACAAACGTATACGGAAAGAGGTGAAAGATAGTTTTAAACATCTCAAGAAGTCGTTTGAACCGCTGCGGGAACTTACTGAGGAGGATAAGATTGACGACTCAGAGCAAACTGAAGCGTATGAAGATGACGAGGTGCAAGTTAAAATTGTGGAGCTTACCACGAATGATTTAGCTGCTCAACGCAACATGCTGGGTGCCAACACAGCTGAGGAGAGCGAAGAAGAGGAAGCACCGCAGAACAGCGAAGACGATGACGAGCAGCAGACCAATGTCATACCTGGGATGGACTTCGATATGAATGCCAAACGCAATCGTAAATCGGTAACCACAGCTGGAGAAGCAGACAGCAAGGCTATGGAGGCAGATATCAAAAGCAAAAAGGACCTAGACAGACTGATGAAAACGAAAACGCTGAAGAAAATTAAGAAAAGCAAACTGTTCAAGCAGAAAGAGCGCATGGACAAGAAAACCAATCTACAGAAAACGAAACGTGACCGCAATAACACCATCCGAAGCGTGCCCAAGCACTTGAGAAAGAAACTGAAGCATGGCAAAGCGACAGCCGGCGGACAGACGCGCTACCGCAAAGGTCGCCTAATGAACAAGAAGGAACTACGACGCAAACGAAGCGGAGGCGGCGGCGATTAGCCATTTAGCGTTAGCCAAAAGGTTGAACGATGTAATTTACATAGTAGATAATACATAATAATGTTTAGTTATTTCTTTTTTGTTTTACGGTTTATTTACTATTACACTATTTTGATCGAAATAAACTGTATAATATAATTTTGCTAATTCGCCGACGCCGGCCGTTTTCTTTGTTCAAATGCCTTATTATTTATTCGTAAATGTGTGTTTCTTTTTGCTTGTATAATATAAATCCAACGTTTTTATTTTTATAATTTGGGTTATATTTTAACACTAGCAATCGGTTATTGCCGCTAATGCTATAAATAAAAGTGGCGTTCAATTGAAATATCCGTTCAGTACGCCAACTAACTTATACCGATGTTATAATCTACTCTCATTGTTTAATATATAATATGTACAGAATTTGTTTCTTGTTAGTTACTTAAAAATATTGTTATTTTATTTTGTGTATTTCTTATAAGGTTTGCATCAATGTTTGTTACGTGTATCTTATTTTCTTTTCTCCTTTAAACAGTTTTGTTTTGGTTTTAGGCATAAATGTATTTGTTTTTATTTCTCTCTCTATCCGTTAATGATTTCTGTGTTTTATAGTTATAATCATTTTTTTGTGGGGTTGCAACACTTTTTGAAAATGTTTACAGCCCCTGCGACATTAGGTTTAAATTATGTGTATTCCAAAACTCTCATTTAAAAATAAACATAATAAATAAAATGCCAAACACGTTTACAAATTAAACCTGTTAGAGGTTGCTCTAGCTTATAGCTTACATGTCCTAGTCCTAATGTATGCATCAGCAGTTAAAAAATGTTTACAAAACTCGTGTAAAATCCAAGCGAACCCGTTTGCCAGCTGCTGGACAGCGTCCCCCACAGCGGCAAAAAACACAACTAATGCAGCGAAGCATTCATCAACGTCCAGTTACGATTGTTGCTGCTGCTGCTGTTGCTGATGGCCTGTCGATTGATGTTGACGGCGCGTGAAGCCGCCGCCAGCCGCCAGATGGCGCTGCAAGGCACGCTGCTGTTGAAATTTGGCGCCACCGCCGCCAAATCGATTATATTTGAATTTATTGCGCTGCTGAAAATTCTGTCGATAATTCTGATAGAAGCGGGGAAAAGAGCCAGACTTGTTGCCGTTCCAGCGCTTCTGACTCTCGAACTCCTGGAATGGATTGTAGCCGGGTATACCGTTATTTGATTTGACCGACGCCGATTTGACCTTGCGCTGACGTCCACGATCCATTTCATTCTCTTCATCATCTTCTGCATCACGCTTCCGCTGCTCGCGCGCTTCAGCCAGCAACTAAGGAGAAAAATATGTTCAGTTTAATATATTTCGGTTATCTCAACATAAATCTGCTTGACTCTAGGAAGGGTCTTTGGTAATGAAGCTTATGTAGATGAGTTAACGAGCACAATTTTCATGCGATCTATAAATGTAAGAGGCTAAAGGCGCACTGTCAAGCTATCGATTAATAGAAATCGATATTGATAAATGCGCATGTTTTTTATTATGTTATAAAATTGAATATTCAAATTCGAAGTGAATATGGCACTGAATGCTCTTAATCCTATCAATAATTCAATGAATATTTTATCAGTTACATTTATCTATCAGTTCATTTGGCAAAACGGAAACGGGCACGGTTGAATTTATGATAACAACTGGAATCAAACTGGCAGTCAAATCATAAGCTTCATTTATTAGATGGAGGATAATAAGGTGGATAACTACAACAGCAGCTTTACCTATTGGGCGCTAGGATTTCGACGAGTTCTTGAAACAGGTTTTTGGGTGGGGAGTATTAAGCGCATTGAAGTATCCACACGCAGCATGGAGACTTCAACACAATCACAGTTCGAGGCAAATTGGGGAAAATTGAGATATACAAGCACTTCTTGCAACAACGGCTAACACAATTTATCGGTTGGAGCCGTCAAGCTCTTGATGTTGCTGTTGCTGTCAATGTTCTTGCTATTGTTAATATTACTGTCACTGCTGACGCCGACAGACCCATCCATATCGCCGTAACCAGCTATCCGTTTCGCACAAACCAAATCAAAACTCTATATGAATGTGGGGTAAAATGGTGGAAACAAATGCAAAAATTACAAAACAATTTTCGAAACAACAAAAAAAAGTCATCATGCAATGAATATTTACAAATACAAAAAGAAAACTAAAAACAAAACCAAAAACAATCACCACATATAGATACAAACTGAAAAACATAGTACAGAGCTCAAAATCTTTCATAAAAATGCGTTGTTTTTAATGCGCCTCGGTGTATTTATCAATAGGGAAGCCCACTTTTTAACTGCCTCGATTAACTTAGCAAAAACGACGCATCTTTAATCAACTAAAGCCAAACTACAAGCTACAATGTAATGCATTTAATAAGCGGGAGTTCTGGCTCTTACCTGCTTGTCCAAATCGGACGTTTTGCCGGTCCAGCTGAGCACCGAAGTGCCATAGCCACGATGGGTCTGCTTTAACAGTTCGCTGACTGCATTGCCATTGGCCGTAGCCTCACTTTGATAGCCATTGCCGACGCGAGGCGTCTGCGCCGACTTGGCGCTACCATTTAGCAGTTTCTGGCGCTTGGCCCCAGGCATGGCATCTGCTGAAGACGGTTTGCTGGCAAATGGATTGTTGAGATTTTTAGTCGTGATACTCGGTGTGGTCTCCACGACAACGACTTCATCATCGTATTCTTCCTGTTCAGCATCAGCGTCTGCGTCATCCTCCTCATCCGCATCCTCATCATCATCATCGTTATCATCATCCGTGCGGGTTATCTGCCAAATGCCAGTCTTGGATTTAATCACCGCTGGCGAGGGCGGCGTCTTTGGCGATGCCGGCGCCTTGCCATTTTGTGACTGCCAGCCATTTTTGCTGATCAAGCTGGAGCTGGAGTTGCTTGGTTTTTTTGTGACCTGCTGCTGCTGCTGCTCATCCTCGTCTGCATCAGCAGTCGTAGTTCCTGCTGCTGTGGCTCTGTGTTTATTTTTATAGTTGTTTAGACTTTTGAATATCTCGTCTATGGCATCAGTCTTTTGTTTGTTGCTGTTAACATTGGCCGACGAGGCATTTGAGGCGGACTTGTTGGATTTGATGCTGGTGCTGGTGCTGGACTCATTCCCACTGCCATTGCTCTTGGCATGACCATTACGCATTATGGATGGTGGCTCATCCTCCGATTCACTTGAATCGGCGCCACTGCGTCGCTTGCGGGGATTAGCTGGCTGTAGCTGTGGTGACACTAGTAGCTGCTGTTGTTGTTGCTGCTGTTCCTGCTCCTCCTCGGAGGCAGACTCATACGGCACCAGGCTCTTGAGTGGCGTCTTTGGCTTCAACTTGGCAGTTTGTGCAACACTCTCGGCATCCTCAAACATTTTCGGCATGCTCGGCAGCTGAGGCGCTGTGTTGGCTTTCACATCAACATCATCGTCACTGTCCTCATCCTCATCCTCCTCATCGGATGATATTGGCAGAATATGTTGTTGCTGGTGTTGGCTATTGGTTGTTAAAGTGTTGTTGTTGCAGGAACTTTTGTTAGAATTTGCATTTGAAATTGCATTTGCACTTGCATTTGCAGCAGTTTCTCCCTTATGCAATGACCCAACCAGTGAATGCTTCGATTGCGCAGACTCCTGAAATTTATTGGCCCCCATTAGGAGGCCATTATGCTGCTGCTGTTGTGGCTGCTTCTGTGGCGATGACTTGAACTGAATTGAAGTCTTTGCAGCACCAAGTACATGGCCATTGTTGTTGGCATAGCCATTAGGCAACTGTGGACCAATGAAGCGCGGGGACACGGCAGAGGCAGATGTTGAGGTGGCCGTAGCTGCCACAGCTGTAGTAGCTACCGACGGGCTGTGCTGTCCATTGAGACGAAGTCCGTTCAGCTTGGGCACAGATGTACTGCAGCTGCTGCTGCTGTTGATGCTGCTGCTGGCCACGTCCAGCTCGTAGAACATGATGTACGCATTCGTATTGCAGACACTTTGCATCGCAATGGGCCGTACATAGCTGTCATCAAAGTTGTAATAGCTGCCCGACTCCGTTAGCCCAATGGCCGTATAATGGCCACAGTGCTGAGAAACGCCCAAATGGGTGACCATCGATACCAGGCGATAGCTCAAGGGCTGGGTTGACGCCGCCGGGCTGCGTGCCGCGAACCGGCTGAGGTCTATGCGTGGCTTGAAGCTAATCTGTTTGGTCAGCTTATTACCCATCATCGAGAAGCGCTTCAACTGGATGCAGAGCGTAATTGGAGCACGTTCCAAGCTGAATTGTTTAGTAGCAGAGACCTTGAGAAGAAAATAGGTAAATATGAATTTTAAATCAAAATACTCTTATGGAGAACTAGACACTCACCTTTTTCTTGCAGCCCTCGCACTTGTAGCCCATGTCCTCGAGGCGCTCACGTGAAAAATAGCCATCAAACGCCTCCTCCAGGGTGTCCGCCTTGCGTATGTCCAGCAACAGATCTTGGAAATGTTGAAACGTAATCGAGACATGATTGCAGCTAAGGCAGCGAACCTCGCTACGCAAATAGCCACCAAAGATTTGACTCAGCGGCGTCGTCTCCTTCACCAGCTGATCAAGTTCTTTGTAGTTGCGAAAGCGCATCAGATACGCCTTCTCCATAGCCTCGACCAGAAAGCGCAAGAACTCATGGGCATCCTCTTGGCGGCCAACGACCATGTGTTTGCATATTTGGCGCAGCTTTGTGTATATGAGAAATGGTCGGACCGCCGTCTGATTCGACTGTGTTGTCTGCAACGTTTTGGCCATTGCACAGATGATGCAGCCACCGCTACCACATGACTCGCTTATGTTGCAGTTCTCCACGTGCGCCGTCTCCGAGACAAGCCAGTTGGCTAGTGCTGGTATGTGGAAAAGAGCCTGTAGCGTCGAATTGAGGTAACACGTATTGCCCACATTCAGCATTCCGGCTCCCACTTGCCACTTCCTATCCGACTGCTTCCACCCGATGCGAATGTTCTCGCGCGGGTACAGCACCCGCTTGGGCTTGGGCAATTCATTGGGATTCGTAGTGGAATTCTGATTGGACTGCTCCACTGTCTGTTTGCGATTGCCATTCACAGTCGCAGCACTGCTGCCGTTCACACCGTTCGTATTGTCTGTGAATGAAACAGCAAATTTGTGCCTGGGCATTAGCACATGTCGAAAGAGTCGCACCAGCAGCAGCAGACAAGGCAACAAAATCAATTTATAAAGCAGCCACAGTGCGTAGCTGCTATCCGCAATTAACACAGTCATTATAATACATTGGACGTATCCCAGTTGTGGCACACGAAAAATTAGCTTTAATACTAAAATTAAAACGAATATGACGGACACAAATACTGCCAGAGGCAGCGAGCGCTACATACACACACATAAATAGACATATACGTATGTATATAGAGAGTTATGCACATATATAAATGGTCACCTGTGCATTTGTGTTTGTGTTGTGTTGATAACAGCGAGCGTTTACTTGACGTACTCGTTAGCTTTACAAAGAGAAATGAGAAAAAAAAGAGTGACCACTATACACAGCGTCGAAATGTATTGTCGTCCCGTTTTAGCGCATGCAAATTGCAAGTTCCACGATTACGTTGAGTGTTGCCAACTGAAATTCGGACAGCTCGTTGTGCAAATGGTACAACTTTGGCGCGGTCTAACAATGCCTGTTGTTGTAGGTGTTCTGCTTCTGCTGCTGACAAAACATGGCCAGGCAGAAGTCTTTGACCATTTCTCTGCAATATCTTGCGCCTTTGTTTTACTTCCTGCTATGCTCAAATGATTCGCAACGCGCGTACGTGTGCCTGTGTGTGTATGCGTGTGTCTGCGTGCGTGCATGACTCACAAACACAGATAAATACTCGAAAGTGTATGCACAAATACATACATACATATGTTTGTATATATGCTCATTCAAAACAATCAGCGATGTGAAGAAACATTTGCTGAGAATCCAGTGAATAAATGAAGGAAAACCTCCCATTGCAACACAACACAATGAGTGCGAGAGATAGCGCACAAGCGGTGTATTCGTGTGAGTGCGAGCGGGCGCAAATGAGCGACCGCGTGTAAAAATGTTTGCCGCGACGGCTGCACGTTTTTTTTTCTGCTTCTGCTATGTGATTCAGAAGTAGACAGTAGTAAAAATTTGTAGTGGCTCGCTGCTGCAATCGCTGTCGCTGTTGACGTCGCAGCCTGTCCAACTTACTCTTTGCGATCGTATACTTGTTTTGCTAGCTGTGTCTCTATTCTTTGCATTCTGTTTATATACGGCCACCACGTACACCAGCTCAGTTTTTTCACAAACATACAGGGGCACAGTCGGTGCCGCTGAGACGTTGGTGGCGAAGTCGTCGCCTTAGAAGCTTATAAATGTTGCAGGCAGACAATTATGTTGAGTCGTTCACACGTGATTTTGCGCTCAATATGGCAAAATAAACATAACGCACACACATACACACATACTTTATATAACAAACAGAAAAACAAAAGAAACAAAACACTTACCATGCCCGTTCGAGCTAAGTGCTTTGCCAGTGCTAGCACCGTTAGTTTTGTAGCTGCAGTTGGCAGCTCCACTGTTATCCGGCTTTATGACGATGTATTTTGATTTGAGTTTGGCCAGCACAGATTCATGGTAGTTCTCCACCTCCTCGTATTCGATTTTGGCCAGCAATACGCGTTTGGCGTTTGCCACAATTTGACTCTGCAGATTATCCGTGGCCGAAGGATCGCCAATTTTGGCCTCATCAGCAGAAGCAGCCGCAGCGGCGGTGGAACTCGAACCAGAGCCGGATCGACCGCTAGCCGCGGCCGCTGCTACGCAACCACTGCCGCCGCCGCCACCCAGCGATTCCCGCAGCGCGGCGTTCACGACATTTGCTGTTTCGCACACAGCCAACGAGACGGGCATGGCGCTCGCACTGGTAGGCGTTTGTGGTGGAATTTTGAAGGATTTTGCGCTGCGTTCCCCCGAAACTCTGATACTGATAATGGACGTCGAGTTAAGTTTTGGGCGGGGTTGTATGGGTGGCGTTGGGAATAGGCGATAGCGCGTTAAATTAAATCGCTTGCAGCGGGATTATGGGGGGGAGTGCCGAAAAGGAAATGAAAGCATTCGATTCGCTTTGATTTGGTTGTTGTTGCTGTTGTTGGTTATGTGGCGTAGGCGGCGGGCGTGTTGCGCGGACTCGGACCCAGACACGCACCAACACACACACACACGCACACAGCACACACGCGCGCTTTGCTTCACAGCTAGCTGTTGTGCATTTGCGCAATCTTCAAGATCCTCCGCCCGGTCGACAACTGCACACGTTTTTATTATGGCTATCGTTGCTGCTGCCGCTGCCAGCGTCCGTTCAGCGACCGCTCGTCGTCCTTCAATAACGCTGAACGTTCGTTGCCCGCGCGACTACTATGTATGTCTTTATGTTCTTTTTCTTATATTTTTTCGTCTTCAGTTTTCGTTTTACTGCTTTCGGCCAACACACCAACCAGCCAAACCGACGCACGCACACTAATACAATTACACACGCTTTTTTCGCTTTATACTATTGCTATCCGAAATCTTCATGAAAGCCAGTTAGGAAACACGAAACACGTCGTAATTTATTTGCAAACTGCACATTACGATATTATCAATTGTATTTGCACATTCCGCGAACGAAAAGTTGATTTTAGAAAAATAATGACAATTCCTTCCCTCGTGTTTCTTCCGACTGTCGATTCTCTTTCGCATCTCTGTTCGCTCAAGTAGACTGCCCACTTATTAAAATTAGATGGCAGCTCCAAGTGAACTTAGCTGCGCACAATCCGGCCTTTACATGAAGTTGGCTGCACGCGAATTGCCCTCATATTAAGTTGGCAGCTCAGTAACTTTGGTAACACTTTGGTATTTTCGGTTTTATTGATCGTGGTCACTCTGCATGACAAGTGCAGCAGATGTAAACGCATAAACATTTGCGCTCTTTACTAGTGAAAACAAAATAAATAAATTAAAGACGTGTAACACAAAAGACAGTGCACCAAAATGGCTTCGTTCTTCAATGTTGGCGCTCTGGGCAATGTTTTCTCAACACCTATCGGACAGCGTATCGGTGAGTAAATGACAAAATAGCGGTCGCATAATGTGTGTAATGTGTGTGGGTGTGAATATGAGTGGGTGTAATATATATGTATGCATTTATTAAATTGTATCACTTTTCAAGCAAGTAATATGTTGTGTGTGGTTGTGTTTATTTGCGCATTTACATTGTAGCTGCAATGGATAACATTCAAGCAGCGCATGAAAATCTGTTCATGGAAAATTGAATTTTCCCAACTTTCTTTTGGTCGTTTTCTTATTGTCACTCACACATACGCACACCAACCGCTTACCGCAAAGTTAGATTTGTTGTTGCCATCTGAATATTATGGCAAAAAGTAAACTCGTTATCATGTCAGTACGACGGCAAGTCCCCTTCCCCTAATTAGCCAATTGTCTGATAAGATTGCAGCTACACATACCGCACATATTTAATATGTGTATGTGGGTGTGTGAGTTGAGTATGTATGAGTGACAAGTAGTGATGAAAAGCGGCCTATTCCCTAATGACACATAGGAACACATATGTATGTATGTACGTAAACAACGAATCATTTTCATGTTAATGTATTTTTGTTAGTCATCGAATACACGAAACCTAAAACAAATAGAAATAAAATATGTACATTTAATAATAATTCGACACACGCACCTTTCCGCCCAACTCCTTGACCAGCTCAAAGTGCGCTGCACGCAATTAGTCATCGAGACTTACGGCTGCCTCTAGTTGGGTTGCTCGTTACATAAAAGTGTTAATTTATTCATTTTTACTTTCTGCTCATTTTCGTAGTCACTTACTGGTATATATACCTGTATGTGTGCATGCTTTTGTGTATTAGCGCTAATTTTCACTGGTTTACTAATTCACTAATTTATTGCTTCACCTCTTCTTTCGTTCCACTTTGCTTTTCCTATCTCTTCTCTTCTTTTGTTTTGTTTTGTTTTGTTTGTTGTTGCCTATTGCGTTTCTTTTAGGGTAGGCAGTGCGTTGCACTCAACAACAATATTCGAAAGTACTCTCCCTCTCTGGCTCTCTATCACACTCTCTTTCTTTTGCTCATTCTATCGTATATAATATGATCGGGTTACACGAAGCAAATGTCTTGTTGCGTTAACATGATTTGAATTTTAATGCGATGTAACTTCTGATCAAATTATAATTACATATATTTATGAATATACTATTGTGGTTTTTATAGTAATAAAAAGATCTTATTGGTTGCAAAATTTATTTCTGCCACATGATTTTTTTATTGTTGATTTTTATCGCGTAAACAAAATGCGATGACTCGACATAAAAATAAACAAAACAAAAATGCTCTTGATTGCTTAAAATACAAATCAAATATTTAAACAAATTGTTTTAATGCTAACATCGCCAAAAATGAATTAATATATTTATATCATGTATATTCATTTGCAGAAGCTGCCACTGACGCGAGCTTAGCTTCTGAGAATTGGGCAGCGAACATGGAAATCTGCGACATGATCAACGAATCCTCCGACACGGCACGTGACGCCATGCGTGCTATTCGCAAACGCCTCTCACAGAATGCTGGCAAAAATAATCAGGTGATCATGTATACGCTCACTGTGCTGGAGACGTGTGTAAAGAACTGTGGCAAGGCGTTCCATGTTCTGGTTGCCCAAAAGGACTTCATCAATGAGCTGGTCAAACTGATTGGACCCAAAAATGATCCGCCAGCCATAATGCAGGAGAAGGTTCTCAGTCTGATACAGATCTGGGCAGATGCATTCAAAAATCAGCCCGATCTTAATGGTGTTACCCAAATGTACATGGAACTGAAAAACAAGGGCATCGAATTTCCGCCCACCGATCTGGATGCTATGGCGCCCATATATACGCCACAAAGAGTGAGCGCATGGACTATTAACTATTAACAATATTCGTAAAATATTTATATTTTGTTTTCAGAGCGTTCCAGAAGTGCATCCCTTGCCGCATCCACAGCTAATGAGCGCCCAACATACCATTTCGCCTCAGCATGCGGCAGCTGCTGCGCCAGCCACTGGACCCCTGCATTTAACGCCCGAACAGGGCGCAAAACTGCGCTCGGAACTGGAAATTGTTAGCAACAATATGAGCATATTGGCTGAAATGCTGAGCGTGCTGAAGCCGGGCCAGGAGCTGCCCGATGACTATGCCCTGCTAAATGAGTTGACTGCCACCTGCAAAGAGATGCAGTCACGCATCGTCGATCTTATTGGACGCGTACAGGACGATGAGTTGACAGCGGAATTTCTGCGCATAAACGATGAGCTAAACAATTTGTTCTTGCGTCACCAGCGCTACGAGAAGAGTCGCGCGCAGAGTACTGCGGGAGCGGCAGCTGTAACGTCTCCATCTGCTGTGCTAGGCGCTGCGATGGGTGTGCCGGTAGCAGGTGTGGCAGCAGCGACAGCTGGAGCAGCTGCAACTGCTGTACCAGCCACAGCCGGAGCTGTCAGCAATACGCCACAAAGTGATCAGCTGCTAATCGACTTGATTGAGAGCAGTGAGGATAATTTGCCTCAAGCCTTTGGACAGATGCAATTGGGCGCAGGTGGCGGAGCAGCAGCTGCGCCAGTTGTTGGCGCAACAGGCGCTGCGGATGAGTTTGACATGCTGGCGCAGTCACGCACCGATGGCAACCAGTGAGAAAAATATTGTTTCTATTGGTCTTATACATAAATTGCTAAATTCATTTCTTTGCGATTCCAGCAAAAGTGATTTGCTGCGCGATATACCTATTGTGGATGCAGCAGCTGGCAGCGTTTCCTCGCCGTACAAGCAACCAAATCCAGCACTAGCAGGAGCCGCAGCAGCAGCTGTAATACCGCCACAGCAACAGCAAACACAACGCTCAGCCGGCGATCCGCCGGTGGTAAGTAAAGTGAGTAATGTGAACGCCTTAGAACCGATGTAAATTAATATGTCGCTCTAATCTTTGTTTGTCTAATCCTTAATTTATTTCATATTTCAATTTGCAATACTGTTTATTTATTTACTTTTATGTTATTGAATGCAAATTAAAATTTGGTTTGTTTTTGGTTTCGATGGCGCCCATATAGTCGACGAAAGAGAACGAGATCGACGAAATGGAGGCGTGGCTGGGCAGCTCAGTAAGTAGCAATGCAGCAAAACAGCAATTTCACCAAATTTTTCCACCCACAAGCTTGTTTTTCTTTTATGCACTCATGGCACATACTAGCTTTTAAATTGTTCGATTAATCACATGAATTGCGTTTGCTTTTTGTTAGATTTCTGCAAGTGCAAAATGCATTTACTAATGTTTTGTTTATTCCCAACAGAAAGACATTGATGGCATTGAGGAGTTGACAAGCTCCGAGTTTGACAAATTCCTTGAAGAACGTGCCGCTGCCGCCGAAAATCTTCCAACGATCAATGCATCGAATTCTGCGACAGGATCTGCTACCGAAAACAGCTTACGACAGACACCAAAGAAACCAGGCGCTGATGAGGATCTGCTCGCTCTTTGAGTACGTTCGCGGCAACAGCTCCAATTTGTTTACTCTTTCCGAAATGTTACACACGCCTAACATAATTATACATACAATATATATAAATATATATATTTATAAATAGCGCATACATATAACAATTTATGTAAAATGTTTTAATTTGTTTTCCAATTGGCTTTCGTATTTTTTAAATTCATTATCACTATCATTGTCTTAACAAGAAATTCCAAAAATATTAACTGCAACGACAATTGTAACGTATTCCAAACTGCAATTTTATTTTGCTCTAATTGTAAGCTAAACACACACATACACATTGATTGTAATTGTAATGTATATTATGTTAAAAAAATCTATTTGTTGTTTATTTATACATATACACATATACCTTATAAAGTTAATTTATTAAAAAAAAAAAAAAAAAACAAAAACAAAAACGAAACTAATCACTTCAGTGGAAAATATTTGAGCGTTTGGCATTGAGAGGGAATGTTTACACAAACTCATATATTTAAGCAATATTCCTTATAAAATTCCATTACATTATATGTAAAGGTAAGAGGTAATACTAAAATAAGACAGTTGATATTTTTTGTTGGCCCTTTCTATGGAATGCTAAGCCTACTTTTTGTTTTGGGCTTTTTTTTGTCGCTCCTGCATGAGTTCCCCTTGGGACATTACTTGCGTCTCGCCACAGTAGTCATCGTCATCGTCATCGTCATCATCATCTTCAATTTTGTCAGCCTCCTCATGGGTGCCTGCATTAGCTGCAACATTATTGCGTTGCTCCAGCTTTCGCTCCAGCTCCTCAATCCGCTCCTTTTTACTATTCATTAGTAACACGAATTTCTGGAGCAATTTCTTTTCGCATAATTTGGTGTCCTTAATATACTGATCGTATTGTGTGCGCAGTTCGTTGTACTGCTCACTAGTCTCCCCAGTCCAAGAAGCTTGGGCAGCAGGTGCTCGTTGTGCACTTTCAATGGCTGCATCTAGCATTTGATAGCAATTCGATACCTTCCGCAGAGGCAGATCTATATAAAGCGTCTCATAGCCAGTGCACTTGTAAAGCTTAAAGCAAGGCTGCTGCTCATCCAGTTCGTAGTCGAAGCCAGGCAGACCCATTTGAGTTACAAGAGCGTTTTTACATTCCACAAAGAACTCATCATAGGGTTGCTCCAGTTCTTCCGCAGCGCTCTTAATTTCATCATGCTTCAAAATCGCTCTATAACTGTTATTACTCGTTGTGAGCAATAATTCCAGCTCAGTCACATCCTCCAACCACTTGCTGTGTATATAGATAAAATGCTTCACATCCGCTTGGCTGTGACTTAGCTGGGAGCGCTGTAAGACTTTAACGATGTTATTCGTCATTTTAAATTTAAGCAATTAACAAAAAGTCAAAAACAGCTGTTCACGATGACGATAACGATGACGATTTCTATCGAGCTGTCTGTCATTGACTTAGTAGCCGGGGCATTTTGTACGTTGTCAACACTGAACCATTTAGTATTAAGATTAAACAATTAATTGGTCATACCAGTCAATTACAGTTGTTCACTTTTGTTGCTGCGATCTTGAAGTGCTTTTAGCTGATATTCGATAATATGCTTAATAACATTGTCAATTTCGCCAATTACTGGTGGTTTCGCTATCTAATGGTGAGTAATATATGTACATATTTATTGTGATATTACATTTTAGTTTAGTGATGCTACAGTGGACACATGCACATACAAATGTGTGTATGTCAATATATTTATCTATATTTTTTTTTATCATTCTGCACATTTCTATTTGTCACCAGGTGACTGAGCTCTATGTAGTGGAAAAATGGGAGCGTGTAACAATACGTAAGTAATAATCCAACAATCACAGTGATTCGTCATGGCTCATTTCAAATAATTATTGACCACTGCTTCCTTCCTTCCACTAATTCAATTTTCCACAGACGCCATATTTATGATTCTGTTCTGTGTGTTCTGGTACTTCAACTACTCTGTGCTGCTTTCTTTGACTGGAAATCTATTTAAATACACGCCGATTGGAAACATTTTGCCTGCAGTGCCGCAATCTGCGAGCATCAAAGTCACATAAAAGTATTTGGATGTTAATACACTTTCTCCAATTATTATTAAATAGTGCTTCGATGTCCAATTTAACTATAGAGCGAATACATAATATATACATATGTATATACATATATATATTGTGGAAAACAAGTTCAAACTCATAAACTCGGCGTACGCCGATATTCCTATCTCGCATAAATTCTGCCTAACTGTAAATGTGACCAATCTTTATATCGCATAAGGATCGGAATCGATGTGATTCGCCCTTTAAAGTACCCATTGCACAGTTCTTTTTAGGCTAAATTAGAATTAAGCTTTAGGATTGCACGTTCAAATAAAAGCTGTAAATTTCGAATTCATTGATAATATCATTCCTTACCAAATAGTCCATACGCAATCTACGATAAGCCTTTTATCGAGCCATGGGCAATTAATTAACGTTATCTCAGTTTGTTTTTTTGTTTGTTTGATTTTTGTTTTATATACTTTACTTTTGCACTTCAATGCACTAAATATTACAATTTCATTACAAAAATATATATAGCCTATTTGTTATTAAATGTTTATGTGTATTAAATAGTAATTGTATTTGTAAGATTTTATAGAAAAGTTGTGTGCTGCCTTTTGTTATTCGAGTAGCCGCACATTTAAGATTTACGATTAGAATCAAAATGGTAATCGCATTTCACAGCAGGATTCGGGAAGCTAGATGCTAGGGAAAGGTGTGGGACTGGGTGGGAGAGTTGTTGGGGATATATTGTAGGGGTTTACATACTTTATACTTAAACGCATACAAAAAACTAAATCCTATAACTTTTTGACCATCGTGCCGGGCATTCCAATCAACTTCATCAAAACTTATAATTCTCGATAGCATTAAAACTTAGCAGCTAGTTTTTTTTGTTTGTTTGTTTGTGGGCCAAGTAGCAAACAGCAGTTGAGCTTAGAGCAGACTTGGGGCACCATGTGCTCCTCTGCTCTGCCCTAAACCCGTTCTGTGCCAAAGCCCGCTTAGATAACTAACGCAGTTCCTTACAACTAACTGTACAGACACACACAGAAGCTACTAGTTGCATCCCAAATTCAGATCACGACAGCCAGCGGCATTGCTTGTTAGGAAGGTGTCGACGTGCTATCCAGCAGCACCGACGCCAGCTCCTCGTTGGACTCCACATATACCAGCGTGGGATCCTCGCCAAATTCCAGCCGTCCGTATCGCGCCACCAAGGGAGATTTGCTGCTCACCTGCGGGGCTCGAGGCCATTTGCGTTTGGGTTTCGTGTGCGTCAACATGTGAGACTTCAGATTTGTTGACTGGGCAAAACACTTGGAGCAGCCATCGATGGGGCAATGATACGGCCGATCTCCAGTGTGAATCCGCACATGCGTGCGCAAATTGAAATCCAACGAAAAGCGTTTACCGCAGCCTTCGAACGTGCACTCGAATGGCTTCTCTCCAGTGTGCACCAGTTGATGGCGCTTCAGCTTTGAGCTCTCCACAAAACTCTTGCCACAGACGTTGCACACATGACCACGCGGTCCGTGCGTATGCATATGCTTACGCATGGCCGAGTGATTCCGAAATTCCTTATTACAGCCACGATGGGTGCAACGAAACTTTGGCTCCTCATCCTCATCCGTGGGCGGCATTGTGGCTACAGCGGCAGCACGTTGATGTAATTGCTGTTGCTGTCCATTAGCACAACTACTGCTGCCGCTACCGCTGCCGTTGCTGGTGTTAGTGTTGCTGTTGTTGCTGCTATTTGCTGGCACCAGAGGCGGAGGTTGCGTGGTCAACTGACGTTTCGTCGCTTTATTGTTCACATTATTATTGTTTGTTTTCAGCCGAACATTAGTGCTGCTGTTCTGCAGCACCAGCTTGGGCACTGCCTTTGTTGCTACTGCCATGGCTGGTCCTGCTGCTGTTGGTGCTGTTGGAGGCGTTGTTACGGGCGCTGCCATTAGTTCAACAGGTTGTGGCATATTCTCAATTAATTCAATGCTGCCATAAGCCTCATCCAGTTGATATTGTTCGCTTAGCGATTGGCTGTCCTCCTCATCCTCCTGCTCTTTCACATCATCTCCGTCGGCCATAAATGCATTCACCACCTCCTCGACGTCAGTGACAGCAGCCGCACTGAACGGATCCGGCAATATGACATACTCATTGCCGATGCCGTCGCTGAGCACATCGTGATGCATCATATGCTCGTCAATGATTAGCTTTGGCATTTCGTTAGTTCTATTCGTTGTACTGCTGATTACTTGAGGTGCTGACAGTGCCTGCTGATCGGCTGCATGTTGCTCATCCAAATCCAATTCCTCTTCATCCTCATCCTCCGAATTGAGCGATGACCAGAGCGTCACATTAAACTGATCCTGTGTGATTCGTATAGGCACTTTCGTCTGCTTCCAACGCTTCGCAGTGCCATGACCATTGCCATGGCCATTGATGTTGTGGTTATTATGGCTGCTGATTATGTTATTGCCATGACGTTGCGGTCTACCAAATGGCTTAAAGTCCTGTACGTGGCAGCTATTGGAATCATCTGTGGACTTCATATAGTAGTCATTTTCCAGCTGCTCCTCTTTAATAGTCGCTGCTGTTGATTCAATTGTTGTTAACATTTCTGAGGCTATTTCAAAGGCATTTGTATCGCGTTGCATGATCGGCGTTTCATCCTCTTCGTCTCCGGATGATAAACGCATCTCACCATCCACTTCTTGGCCATCATCTTCATCATCGCTATCCTGCTCCTGTTGCTGCATTATTATTGGCGGCGGCAAAGCGTCTGCTGTGGCCATGCCCATATCTATGCGGTCCACCGAGCAGAACTCGTAGACATCGCCAGATACGAAAAACTCGCCAGTATCTACAACAATGTTGGCATCTTCATCATAATCATCAATGATCTCTTCAATCAAGAAACTTTCGTTGTCTCCGGCACTGCCCATGTGTTCCGTACCATCCAGGTCGGTGCTGTACGGATGCTGATTCTCCACAATTGCCGTCGTCGGAGGCAGAACGTGTGTGAAATACAACGGCGACGTTGTGTTTGTATTGTGATTGTGCACTGAGGAGGAGGAGGATGAGGAGGCAGACATCGACATCGGCAGGGACAACGGCAGCGACAGAGGCAGCGGCAGCGGTACTGCGGCTGCGGCCAGTGATAGATTTTTAACGATTGGCGGTGCTCTGGCTTGAAAATTGCCGCCTTGATGATGACTTGTCATCGTTTTGGCGTGTTTGTTTCGTTCACGTACGCCTCAATGTGTGTGTGTGTGTTTATATGACTGCGCGTGTCTGTATGTGTTTGTGTGTACAAGTTGTTGTATATGTAGGCGCGCGCGCTCGTGTGTATATACGTCTGTAGATTGGGGCCCACTGAAAATTGCCAATTAGAGAGCAAATCATTTTAGAATATCATTAAACATACCCGATGGCCAATTTCGTTGCCAGTCGCTGTTGTTTGCGTTGTTTGTATTCTCTACTGCTGTCCTATTGACATCGGTGCGTGGGGCGCTGCGTCGACGGCAGCAGCGGCAGTGGCAGACGTTGTCTGTCAAATTTGTCGTTTTTTGGTCCGTTCGCGTTGTCACACGGCCCGTTTAATGCACAATCTTGTTGATGTGCCGCTAAATATTTATTAGCAATGTAAATATTTTGAATTTTGCCGGTAAATATGGCGGAATTGTATTTTCCAAAATGGCTCAAGCACTTTCTCTTGCGTACAACTTTTGTTGGTGTTAGTGACAGCGGACCGATAACAATAAAACGCAACCCTGCGCGCGCTTTATGTATACATATGTGTGTGCAACTAGCGTCCAGCCGGGGGCTGTGAACTGTAATTAATTAATGTTCTGCATTTTAAATAACGCGACAAAAAAAAGTGCTGATTATATATGTAGCACAGTCAGCAGCAGTTTTAATTTTGTATATTATTATTTATTATTAATACCACTGACCAGAGAACACATTTTTCGGTGTTGAAAAACTTTGTACTACATGTCTAGTCTATGTGTTCTCTGGTCAGTGTTAATACTTACAGTCGATAACGATAAATACTATAACAGGGTTGCCTCACAAACCGCCTCTTAGACCGGCTATTAAATGAAAACTAAATAGCTACTTTTAGATGCATTTAATTAATAATATACTTATACAAAATGAGATCATATCCACAATTTCTTTAATAGCAATACCTCGGGCAGATAAATACGAGACAATTTCTCATCAATAAAAGTTTCTCGATGCGCTTTTATTGTCTCAGCATCGATCTTAAATTCAGACTTAATAAAATGCACAGCCTTGCGATCGGGAGTTTGGGCTATATTATAATGCCTACATTGTTCAGTTAGCGATTTGGGCTCTAGCAAAGTCAAATGCAACAAGTACGCAGTCGGTACCGTAAGCTGTTTGCTATTGTAGGCATGCGTAAATATTTCCAAAAGGCGTCTGAGAGAAAACATAGAAATAAAATCAATAATAATATATACATACATGAGTATACATACATATGTAAAGTATTAATTACTAATTTACCTTCGTATTGTCTGTAGCTTTGCTCCAGCCACCGCACAAATGATATGCGGCAATTTCGGCAGACCTTTAATGACACGATAAAGATTTCCTTGATGATAGTTCAGGCAGATGTTAAACGCCAACTTAAAGATTTCGTTCTCTCGTACTTGGACGGGCAGCATTAACCCACGAACTAGAGCTTCTGGTGTACCCAAATTGAAAATTTGATACAGTGCCTCAATAAAGTAACGTCGCTCTGCCTCACGTATGGTTGGCTTCTTCTCATTCGCACTCTGTGCCTCCTCATCCAACTCATCGTAACAGCAGAGTACAACATTTAGGCATTCCTGCAAATGCTGATTGCAGATTTTCGGATCAAATTTATCGATTGGGTCCTCACACAGGCGATAGCGGCTGTAAGCCATAAACAAGATCATCGGTTCAATAAGACGAATGGTCTGTCGGGGATTGTACTGCTGTATGACTATTTCACGCCGCACACTTCGCAACCGATCGAATATAAAATCATAGACGAAATGATAGGGCTTACGTTCATCCATAAATATGCTAAAAGATTTTAAATGAATTCCAACATTAAGCAAATAACAAGGATTCTTACTCTTTAAGCAGATATTCAACCGTTCTCGTTAGGCAAAGCTCAGTGCGCATATCCTTGGCTTTTGGCACCTTTGCATCGGCAGCGGAACGCGTAAACTCCTTGACCAAAACGCCGGGTATATGTTTTTGACCATCTTTGTATTCAAAGTAGTTCAGCAATTTCTTTTGTATGCGCCTTTAAAGAATAACTATATTCAAGATTAAACACCAACTTCTAATCGTTGCTTACATTTTAGCTTCTGCATCGGGACAAAATCGTTCACAGGAACCGCGTACAAATTTAATGTTTTCCATAATTTACAATCAAGAATTTGTTTATCTAATAAGAAAAACAAAACAAAAACTAAACAGCTGGCATCTCCAGAGTTGTCGCATTCATCAAAATGTATACAAATTGATTAATTACAGTCATTTTTATTTAGGCTTCGTTAGTTACCAACATGTCTTGGATATTTCACACGGTCAAACAAATTTTAAGCCAAAATCATATTTTTTCCCGTGCATTATATGAAAATGTCAGAGAGACTGCATCCAAGGTAATCAAAGGCAACAGGCAGTTTTTTAGTGTGGTAGCCCTGCTGCAATTCGCCGTTATTGTTGGTGAGATGGAGCCAAAGAAACGTACACGACATGTTAGCAAGGCCAAGTACGAGTCGACACTGGATTCCAAGGCGCAACATTATTTAAATGCACTCAAAGTGCGGTGGATGCAATTGCACGATATCCCCGGCCTATTTGCCTATCAGCTCCAAGAGGCCAGGCCAGGACGCAAATTGCCAGGCAAATGTGGTTTCTATGCAGAGGTCAGCGTCCCAAGTAATCTTAGCAATAATTATTATTTAGTTTATTTTGTTTTTCAGTTAAATGCGGATCGCACATTGAAAAGACGCGTGCCACAAACCATAGAGAGCTTAAGTCCCACATTTCGGCCCAAACAATTTAATTTTAACAAAGTGGATGCTATGGAGGTGATGATGACTATAGATGAGGAGAGAGACAATGCCGAGGTGCAGATGATTATCAACAAGAGTCCCATTACCAAATATCACACGCTCATTTGCCCGGAAGTGAAAAAGGAACTAGTTCAACGAATCACTTGCTCGGCGCTCAACTTTTGCATTACATTTATGCGGAATATCACTGATCCAAATATGCGTCTGGGCTATAATAGTCCAGGTGCTTTGGCTTCAGTGAATCATCTACATTTCCATCTGCTGCACATACCACGCAAGCTATACATCGACAATGTGGAACTGAAGCCTCTGGCAGGGAACTATGTTTATCGTCTAAAAAACAAGGAGCCCACAGAAGCGATTTGTTTTGTGATTGGCGGAAGGGACAGCGATGATGATGTGAGGGAAAAGGTTCAGCAAATTCATCAAATCACGGAATGGCTATGCAACAACCAGTTGCCACACAATCTATTCATGACACACGACCGGAAAACAAACGATTTGCGTGTATTCCTCTTTGTACGATCGAAATATTGTGTAAACAAGGATGCATGCATATTCAATGTTGGCTTCTGCGAGTTGGTCGGCTTTCTGCCTGTGGGTGGTAAGTAGATAGATGGTAGATAGCACTATATATACACCACTAAATCGATTGTTACATACTATTGCAGATGAGGAGAAACTGCAGAATCTGACAGAGCAAGTAGTGATCGATAGAATCAAGGATCTGACTGGCGATGCTTTCGAAACGGCTTACAGGCAGACAAAACGCATCATCGATGGCAGCAACAGCACTCTATGGCCTATTTTGATATAAAGATATTTCAAGTAGTCCAAGTTTTATTTTATGCCTTTAATCATGTAAGACAGCTAATTGGCTGCTGTGATAAATCCTTTGCCCATGGCCGCCTTACCCACTACTTTGGTATTGGGTTCAATGCAATAGTTGACATCGTTTGGCATATTTTGGCGTCTCACATAATCCAGAAGTAATGACAATTGATCCATTGCTATACTCTGGCGTATCACATCGAAGAAGCCCATGTAATGATGCAAATTGTGGCTGTTTGGTCAAATAAAAATATGTCATTACAAAACTAAGTAAAAGCAGGTTCATTCTTACATCATTAGCAGAATCGGACCCAGCAGCTCATTCGTCTTGTATAGATGATGCACGTAGGCGCGCGTATGTTTCTGACAGGCCAAGCATTTGCAACCTTCTAGCATAGGCTTAAACTCCTCCCTAATCGCCTCATCCGTAACATCTAGAAATGCAGAATGTTCCTCCTTATCAATAGTGTAACTAAAAGTCAGCGCTTTATAATTGACGGCAGCGCAGTAAGCGTAGGAGGTATCGAATATATCGATGCCCAGGCGTATTAGCTCCAACATTAGCACAGGTGTTAAAGGACCTGGCATCAGGCGTGGCAACTCCTCCTCAATCTGTTGCACACAATGCTCAACAATGGGCAGCAGTTGTGATGGGCTCAGTCTCGTGGCAGGTAAACCATTGGTGTGGAATCCCTCAAATATGTAGCCACCGTAGCTTCCCTTTGGCTGTTCGCGTGCATGCTTAATGGACTGTGTGCGGGCATATGTGTTGTAGCCGCCCACAATTGGCGCAAGAAGCGTCGAGTCTTTCAATCTATCAAGCTCTCTGTGCTGCTTGTAGCAGTGCTCCATAAAACGTTCGGTTCGATCCACCGATTTTTGTACTCGCTTCTTGGTGCTCTCTGGATTAGTGTCCGCATCGCACAAGCCCTGATACACATCCGGCGCAAAACTGGACACCAGCTGCAAATAACGCTCCGCGGTTAAAGACTCCTTGCCTCGACGTGTGAAAAGTGGAACCACATCCCGATCATTGCCACCCGTTGGAGTGGCTTCGCATGGATCGCGCAACAGCAACAGTGTATTGTACTCCGGATAGCCTACATAGGCGCCCAGGCTGCGGTTCCACTGTGCCAAAGACTCGGCCATTTGATCCATGGTGCATAATGTCAACTGCAGCACTTGTTGCTCCTGGGTGACCATTCCGAAAACATCGGCGCTTAAGTATGGAATGCTGCCGCCTTTTGTTGTTTGCAGCAGTAGCGGCGTTTGTAGCTCCTTGCTGTCTTTAATCCGCAACTGACCAAGGCGTCCGGAATTTTTGCTAATACTTTTTATAATAAACTTCATTGTGAAGAGTTTTTACTTATTGTGGTTTGCGCACGTTTTGCGCCAATCCATGATAAGAAACCCAATCGATAGCTATCGATAGTATAGCAGCTGCTTGTAATTTAAAAAAAAAATTTAATTTAATTTAAATCACTAATGAAAAATTATAAATAGCTAAATGTGAGTTCAGCTTTAATTTAATTTTTTCGTTGAGCTGAAACATTCTTTCTTCACAGCAGTTGCAAAGTGGCTCGTAACAGTTCCTGTTATTGTGGCGCATTATGTTAAACTACATTTCTGTTTGGCCGTCCGTTCTTTCCTGCCCAACGACAACAACAAAATATGTTATTCAAACAGTAAACTAACTGGGGGCACATAACGCTGATGCTTTTGCTGTATGCGCAGCGCACTTGAGTATTATTGTCATTGTTTTTGTTGCCGCACCGTTCTAGTTATGCATTCGCTCGCTCGCACTTGTTGGTGCGACTTTTCCCCAATTGTGTTTGTTTGTTCCGTTCGCATTCGTTCATTGATTTCCTAATTAAGTTTATAATTAAAATTAATTGAAAAATTACCCACATACATATGAGAAGTGTGTTGTAACATCGAAAAATGAAATAAAGTGTCTGTGTGCCTATTAAAGTCGAATGAAAGCACGTTAAAAATTTAAATGCAAACTTGTGCCAAAAAAAAGAACATGACTAGCAGCAGAAGCCAAAAAGGTAATTATAATAAGCCATAGTGTACGTTATTTTGTTTTTTCTTCTTGCTTAATTGATGACTTCCCTGCCGCGCTCTATTTATAATTAAAACCGTCTGAAATAGCAATTATATTTATTGAACAAAAGGCGAATGTACATAGCTGTATACAAAAATGTATCTATAATATATTAAAAAAATATATATATGTATATATATAATATATATATGGATGTATATGCATAAAACAACTATAAAAATTCTTTGCACAAAATTTTAAATGGCCATAAATTTTTGCAAAAAGTCGCGCTGCGGCTTAAGTCAGTAGTAGGAGAATGGGAGAGGGGCAAGAGGAGGGATGTGTGGGTGCTTATCCTATTTAGTGACTCTGCCAGGGTTGTCAGCATGCGCAAATTGCAGCCATGCTTTATGTTTTTGTTGTGGCCTTGAGTATCTCTTTACCTGCTACCTGCTTCGTTGCTCTCGCTTGCAAACCATTTATTTTTAATGTGTCGAAACTGGCCTGCGGCGTTTTACGAAAATATTGTAAATGAAAAATACCAAAAACATGAAACAACTAATACAAAAAAAATATTTTCTGCTTTCCAGGTGGTCTCGCTAAATGCTGCAGTGTATGGCAACTCTAGGCAAATGAACTGTTTTACCTGCACACATACAAGCGTATGTATAGTCAACACAACGGATAATTTAGTGGAATTTTCGAAAATAGCAAAGGAAAGGCAACCATAATCCTCCAGAGCAGCAGCCGCAGAGGCAGCGCCAAGAGCAACAACGACGCAAGCAGGCATAATAATCAAAGATTAAATCAGGTTTATATGGAAGGGTTAAAAAGAGCAAAAACAGCCTGTCACAGGAAGAAATACACGTTTCCTAGTCGCTGAGGCACGTCTACAACAACTACAACAACAGCAACAACAACAACAACAACAAATCAGCAACAACTACAACGAACAACTGATTTTGATTACAACTACAAGGAGCGCGCGCTACACACACATATTCAATCACACGAACGCACACATACATGTTTTGAGCGCACTGAAAGAGCGAGAGAGGGATAGAGAGCGAACATGCTTTGAGATGGTGAGAGAGAACATGCACAGATTAACTAGCGCGCTCAGTTTTCCGCTCAGTTCTCATTCGAGTGCGGTACGGTTACGTCGCATTGCTCCCACTAGACAGCGGTGAAAATACAACAGAAGATTTTCCGTTGTCCGTTTTCCGCTAGGCGACGGCACAACACAACGTATGGGCGGCATTTGTTTTGAAAGTAAAGTAAGAGGAAAACGAAATATAAACCAAAACGTCGCGACCGCACCTCGCTAACTTATGTTTGTGATTGTACGTGAATGTGTGTGTGTACATATACATATATGTTTTGAAACGATATATCACGAAGAAGGAAGCATAATCAAGTGAAAATAGTGCAAAAATATAAAGCAATCGAAAAAAGAATTATTATAATAAGATAGCCAAAAGACGGGCCCAGAGACCAGTTTGAAATCGCCGCCTATTTGCAGGGCAACACACGCGCCGCAGCCGCCTGGCAGAAGCAGTGCATATGCTATGTGTTTGTGTGTGAGCGAAAGAGCCCGCGATAGTTTTGAGTGTGGAGTAGGGGCAATGGCAGTGGCAGGCAATTGAACGTACACACACACACTCACAGATATTCATACACACACACATGTGCACATGCTAGCCAAGACAGTGCTACAGCAGCAACAACAACAAGAAGCGACCACATACGGTGAAAAGGCCGCGTCGCCGTCTCAAGGAGCGAAAGGCAGTGAGAGAGGCAGAGAAAGAGAAAGAGGCAGAGGCAGCAGCAGCAGCGGAGCGAGCTATAAGAATAATAAATTACACTTTGCTTTTGCTATAATAAGAAGAAAAATTTATATACACATACATACACATACACATGTGCAAGTAATGTTTTTCTTGTGAGTGTGTGTGTGGGGGAAAATTGTAATAAAATATGAACGCAAGAAAAACGCTGGAAATGGAAAACTAAAAGTAAATTTCGAAACATCAGCGCAGTGGCCGCGGCAGCGCAGATATGCAGCTGTATGTGTGCGTGTGTGTGTAAATTATTAACAGTTAGGCTGCGCAAATAAAAAGCAAGCGGAAAAGAAAAAGAAATCAAGCAGCAGCAAATAAATAAAAGTGAACAACAACATTCAATGTGCCATCATTTTCAACAACAACTACTACTATAATTAAGCAAAAGGAGCAGCTTTAAACAAAATATAATAAATAAATACATACATATATACACATATATATTTATAAGCGTTATTATATATACAGTATTAGCAGCAACAACTGAGAGAAGAAAAAATAATATTAAAAATGTCCTGCATATCGAGCAATTTTAGCTCATTCTTTCTCAACTCCTTGAACGATCCTTCAGAGTTTTCCAAGTACTTGAGCAATGGCGAGCTGAAATGCTCGAATTTCGAAGAATTTCAAGTGTTTGCTCAGTCAACGCAACAGCAACAACAACAGCAGCAGCAACAACAACCACAGTCACAGTATTCATGCACAAATGGCATCGGCGTCGGAGGCGCAGAGCTCGGATTTGAGACGGCAGCGACGTTGCAGTTGCAGCCGGCGCAGCGGGAAGCTGCGGAAACGCCGGCAGTGCTAAGCACACCGTTGCCCAACAACCGTTGGCCGACAGCGGTGGCAACGCCAAACGGACACGTGCCCGCCTCTGCCGCCGCCGCTGCCGCTGCTGCCAACGCTCAGCATTTCGATGGTTCCTTTGAGTTTATCAAATATCTGCGTCACTCCACGGACTTTACGCCCAGTAGCGGCAGCAGCAGCGGTGTCAGTGGGAGCAATAGCTCCGTCGGCGTCGGCGTCAACGTCAGCAGCGATGCAGTTGACAGCGCAGCATTGGCAGCACCGGCAGAGAAGAGCAGTAAATTGATTGGACCGGGCAGGATTACAACACCGCCGCCAGGGGGCGCCACCGCCGGTGGTGCTGGTGGCAATGGTGGCTGCAGTGTGGGTTTATTGGATCTGGACTCGGCAAACCCATCGCAAAAATCACGTTCGGCCTCACGTAAAGTTGCCGCGCTGCTGTCTTCCGTATCGCGCTCTTCCAACAGCCTGGACGCCAGCACCTCCGCCCTGGACGCCGTCTTCGATCACGATTCGAAGCAAACAATCTTTGAGCTGCAACATTTGACGAGCACCTCGAACGGCTCGAATGGCTCCAATTCAAATGAGTCGTCCTCGCTGGAGTTACTCGCCTTTCCCAGCTCCCATCTGAATGCTTCCAACTCGAATACCTCCTCGGAGGAGCATTGCGGCAGTGCAGCAGAATTCGGTGCACTGTTGGGTGGATCTGGATGCTCGGCGGCCTCGGGCGCTGGTGGCGCGCCCAAGCTTTTGGGTAGCTTTGTGATCAAGGAGAACTTCGATGTACACCCCTCGCATAAGGTGGAGGAGGGCATCTTCCAGCACATGAACAAGTTGCCGTCAAAGAAGAAGGATACCCTCAAGCAGTTGGGCGTACGATTCACGGGACAAATGACATTGACGGATAAATCGATTGTGGTCGAAAATTTCATCAAATTTTGCGAGGTGAGTTTGTTAAATAACTTGGTGTATAGTATATAAAGACCTCATAGACTAGACAACAGCGGTTCTTTTCATAAAATTCTATAGATAGATGCAGATGCAGATATCTTAATTAAACAAATCCAACAATATGAAATTCATTTATTTTTCCAATTTCAATTACTGTTCAACATTCGCTCTGTCATTATAGTACATATGCCAGATACAAATATATATATGTACATATATGAATAGAATTTGATTTTTGCTAACATATACAGAATATCTGAATATATATTGTATGTATATATGCATATATATTTATATATATTCATAACGCGGATACACCGTTCATATCCTTTACACAAGCGCATTTCTCACTCTATTATATGCCGCCCACATACATACATATGTACATATATCAAACCCATACTCCCTCACACACACACACATGCTCACCCAACGAATGTCATTATAAATTGTAATAACAGCAGCAGAGACGCCAGCGTCGACAGAGCGGGGCCAACCACAAATTCAGCATACAAATACAACTGTAATCATGTGTGGCACCAATGTGTGTCTGTGTATTCTAAACACCTACATACAGCCAAACATAAGCATGTACATTTGTATGTAAACACACATATATATATATATATGCAGAGATATATACAGACAACTCACTCCAACACATTTGGCGCCTTTTCAACACTATGCTAGGCAACCCTCCCAACTCTCACACACTGACACATGCTCATTACGCTCAGCTTTATCGGAACGCACACACACACAGCCCCACACATACACAATCAACTAGATTTGGTCGAAGCAGCACCCGCACAACCCACACACTCAAACTATGTACAAAACGGCATTGATGGCATAATACAGGAACAGCAACAACAACAAGAGCAAGTACAACAACATGAGCAGTAGCTAGAGCCTAACCTTATTTCAACATGGCTGCTTTCTCGGCCCTTCGGCCGCTATTACAACATTTTAGTTTTAAGATGCCTAGCTTTGATGTTGTCGTTCTGCTCTCCCTTCCAGTTTAACTCAAAATTGTTGCGCTCTCTCTCTCTTACTCGCGCCAGTGTTCACTCCTTTGCCAGTAAGAACTTTACTTACAGGGAGCATCGTCGGCGGCAGTGGCAGCGGAACAGGCGGTGGCGGTGGTAGTGGCAGCGATAGCTGCCTGCTCAAACTACAAAGTTTTGTATATGTATGTGTGTGTGTAAAGTTATGTGTGGGTAAGTGGGTCTGGCAACCCCCAAAAAGCTCAAGCGGGCGCTATTGAGTAATTGTATATGCGCCCCTCTCTTTCTCTCTCTCGCTCTCTCTCTCTCTCTCTTACTCACACACACATACTCGCACACATTCTCTCTTGTGTTACATACATATATACAATCATCAAGTTACTTGGGGCGTTTGTTGGACTGTCCATTGAGTTGCCTTCGTATGTCCTTTCGTGTACATGTATGTATGCGTGTATGTGTGTATGTTTGTTTATATGTATATGTATATTTTAGGTGTGTGGTACCCTAGCGGCGTCGTTGAAGGCTACTAAATGCGCATGCAGTAGCAGCGCAGTCACCAATACACATATGCAATAAGTTTGCCAATCTGTGTGTATGTATGTAAACATACATATACATTTTTGGGTGTGTAAGGGACAGCAGCTTCAGCTGCGGATGAGAACGGGTCGTATAGGGGGCCGCAGGACGTTGGGCGTTTGGCTAGGGCAGGTACAATGTCTCGGGCTCGCACAATTTACGCGCTCACACAGAAACAGCAACTGTGAAATACATGTACATTGATTATAATTTTAAATTATATATATGTACATACATATGGACATAAATTACAATGTAAATACATACTTATATACGAATAACTGTACTTGCCAAACTTATATGATGACTATATATAATACATGTATATGTATTTGTATCTGTATCCACTGTCAACACACATTCAAACGCACACACATTCAGATGGATATAAAATATTTAGGTTTATGCGTCGTTTTTGCCGCCTTTGGGGCCGCATTAAATTAGTGTTGTATAACGAGGCGAATACAAGGGGTCGCACGGAAGGGTATGAGCATATGCAGATTATTGCCAAAAATGTGAAACATATACATACATATATAAATATTAATTCACATGGATAGTGATAGCATTAGCTGACTAGCAAAATATGAGGTTATGTTCTACCCTTCTACTGGGTACATTAATGAAGGCTCCAAAGAAGTTCATCTACAAATGTTAAGGCAAACGACTATGTGGGCAATAATTAATGAGTCGTTTGCAACCCTTTTTTCACACGTGCGTCGCTCAAATTGTTGTTAAAAACCTGTTAAACGCAAAGAGTGAAAGTGTGAAAATGGTTGCCTCCCCTCACACACACGCACACATAAGCACGCTGGGGCGCACACGCAACCCTCAAAAATCAAAAAATCATTGTCGGGCGACGGCAGCACGAACAACTGTTGTTGCACGCACAAGCAGGAAAACAGAAACAGAAAGAAAAACAATTCACACTTGTCTCAATAAAAACAACAACAAGCTGCATCACACCGCTCACACACACGCATAGACAGAACTCACACACACCACAGACAACAACCGCAAGCCGCCACACATAAACACGCAGCCACATACAAACACACGCACACGAAGCCAGAGAGCTGGGCAGGATACGTCACGCACAAACACGCACAAACACAAACACAGTCTGCGTGCTGTCAATAAGTTGCAAAAAAAGAAGTAAAAAAAAAACAACAGTCAAAACAATAAAAGGAAAAGCAAGAGCACAATGCCGCAACACATTGCCATTGCTGCCTTCATTCTTTCTGCTTGTTTCTCTTTTGTTTTTACTTTTTCTTTATTATTTTTTTTTTTTTTGAAACAGTTAAGCGGCTACAGGAATGTAAACACACAAAACGCTACCCCTCCCGCTTCCGCCCACACATCGCTGCAGCCAAAACAATCAAGCAGAGACAGCAACAGCAACACTTGGCTTGACAGCCAAGCTCGGCTCTCTCTCACCTATATTACTCTCTCATTTTTGTGGTCTTTCTTCCTTTTTCTTTCTCTCTTGCACGCATGCTGCTGTTAATGAGTCGTCACCGTCACGCTGCCCTCTTCACGGCCAACACCTCTGAAGGGGCCTGTCATCATTGAAAAGGCGTTGAATTGGTTACTCGTGGTCTGAATCTCTCTCTTTCGCTCATAATTTGACATACACATACACACACAATCATAAAGTCAAGATTTAAGTATTTTGGTAAATTTGACTTGTTCCACACCTCCTTCTCCTCTTTGTGTTCATTCTACTGCTGCAGCATGCTAGTATTCAGTGGCTGGGCGTCGTCACTCCTTTTTGCTCTATTGATTTTTAACATAATCAAAACCCCAAATGTATGCACACATGCATACACATATACAGTTATAAGTACATGCACACACACCCATGTGGGCATTTTCGACAGCGTTGCCATATATGCTTAGAAGTCAGCAGGCTGATGCTTTGGGTGGGTAACGTTGGCGTCGCGCTGATTATGAGGATGTTGATAAGTTTTAACGTCGACATCGCTGTCGCTGTCGACGAACGAGCTCACGAGCACGAGTCGGCGATGCTTGTTGACTCTCAAAGTACACACACACACACATGCACAGGCACAGGCACATAGACACGAATACGGACACAGACGTCCGTCAAGCTGCTGCGCCTATTTTAAACACACACATGCACACCCAAGCCCATGTGCAGGCGACAACCCTTTTAGCTCCCACAAGTTCCACTTTGTACCCCGCTCTTCTCTCGCCAACATTGTTGAAAATGGCTTCATTGAAAATGTTGTTTGCTTTTCTATTTGGGTTTGCTTTAGCTGCTGCTGCTGCTGCTGCTGCTGTTGGTGCCTTTCTCTTTCCCGTTTTTGCTTTATTTTATATTTTTACACTATAAAATATACATTGTGCGAGTGTGTGTGCGTGTGGGGCTGGGGCTGGGGCTGGTAATGGGGCTGCATGTGTTTGTGTGGGATTGTGTGTATGGCATGCTTTTAGGCGCAGAGTCCTTTCTATGATTGTGTTTGCATTTTGGGGTCTGCAAGTTTTTGGCTTTTGTAAAATTTTCGTTTACAACTTTTTGTTGTACACGAATTATAAGTTTTGATTAGTAGTGGGCAAAGTTTTCATTTGCATTAGTATAGGTATATATGTATACGTACATACATATTTATGTAAATGTACGTGTGTGGGTTTTCCACTCGGTGGTTGAGCTTAGCTAAATATATGTAGGTGTACACAAGTATATAAGTTATATCTAATATATAGAAACATTTATATGCAGGAAATGAGTTTCAGCTTTATAATATGTATGAAAAAGGGGGTTCAGCTAAAAGAGGATTTCATTCCTGGAATGAAACTTGGTATGTGAATATTTTATTTATACAAAATAAGTTTCCTTCGGGTTTAATAAGTAACAAATGTTTGTCTAAGTATAAAAGATGTTTGATAAGGCATATAATGAATACTTTCTGAGACCAAAAAGAGTTTAGTTTATATGCATAAGATTTGTACGCAGACTATATATATATACATATTTCTTCTACCAGAATCTGATTATGTGACTATTAATTATTTAATTTATTATAAATTGTTGTATGTATATTATAAAAAAAACATAAGTTATGTGCAAAAAGGATGTTTTGTATCACAGATTATGTAGCATACTTTTAAGAGTATCAGGAAATGTATTTAAAATACATCTATATATATATTTTAGGAATACGATATTAAGGATCATCGACCCTGGTTGTCCTTAAATCAGTGTGGCCTCAACAAACCTGAGCAAATCAAATTCGCACGCTATTTGGGCCAAGGGTTGCCAACGTTTACGCTCTTCTGCATTTATAGCAATTTTAAAAATCTATTTTGCACCAAACGCACAGAAATGTAAGTGTACAATCTGCATATCAGTAAATATGTATATATATATGTATATTTTTAAATATATTCTATAGCTATACCAAGGATGGCTACAATCTGCCTTATATACTCGATAAGACCAAGCGCTTCCTGGCCAACACAACAGCTGGTAAGACACTCTGAACCTCTCTCCCCTCTCCAAATATATACAAAATTCTTATAGTGCAAATGCAGCAACGAAGAAAAAATTTAAAGACAGGCGAAAAGAATCTATATAAATATAGCTAAATAAAAGAGAAAAAATAAATAAAAATAACCTCAAAAATAGTTTCAAGCGAAAATGTGCTAAATTTTAAAAATATATACACAAAAAGCAAAAACCAAATTTCTATTTTACATTTTTTTTTTTAAGTTTATGATATGTTCTTTTTCTTCTATTTTTGCATTTTTCTCATTTCACATTTCTCATTTGCTCTATATATACTATTTTTTGGTTCTTCATATGCACTTTCTGTTTCGCTCTCTCGAAAAATGAAAAAAAAAAAAACTAAAAACTGAAAAAGAAAATATCTGAAATGAATAATTGGCTGCCTATCTTTGCTCTCTATCGAAATCGAAGAAAAAAAAAAAAACTGAAGCAAGAAATAATTTTTTAATTTTTGACTTTCAATTTGTTTGTGTTCTTCTTCTTCTACTTCTTTTTACACGCATACGCTTTTCAATCACTAGGCGAAAATACCAACAACAACAACAACAGTAACAAGACCAACACAACAACATCCACACAGTTGAAACAAACACACGAGCAATGCGAATCAGCGCCATCATCGCCCATAGCAGCCCCAGCAGCACCAGCCGCATCAACAACACCAACAACAACACCAAACAACAATAACAACTCTCACGCAACAGGCAACAGCAGCACACATTTACACACGCAGCAAGCAGCGCAGTCGCAGTCGCAGTCGCAGCCTCAGCCGCAGCCGCAGTCGCAGTCACCGTTAGTAACAGCGCCCAATGGCACACCCCTGCCCAGGCCTGGCACGCCCACAACGCAAGTTAGCCAGCCACATACGCATCTAATGCAACAACATGCACCGCATCACCTGCAACAACAACAACAACAACAGCAGCAGCAGCAGCAACAACAACAACAATCATCCACGCCCACGCGTGGACCACCCCTGACGGCGCATCATCAACAGCAACAGCATCCACAGCATCTGCATCATGCGCCACCGCATCCACTTCACTATCAGCATCCACATTCGCATACACATCCACAGCAACATCCGCATCCGCATACGCATCCGCATCACTTTGCCTACGCACATCCACATCATCCGCACTACAACCTGCCGCCACCACATCCGCATTCACATGCACATCCGCACCCACATCCGCATCCACATCCACATCAGCATCAACATCAACATCCGCACGCTCATATGGCAGTGCCACACGGCTATGGCCAACAGGTGGCGCCAACGGCGCCCCCAACATCAGCTCAGCCACCGCCACCGCCGCCGCCACATGCACTGCCGCCCAATATGTGAGACTGGCGTCGGCGTGGCGCCAAATATGGCGGCAATGGCGCCACCTGTTGACAATCATTGGCGGCTCCAGCTACCTACAAATAAAAAGAGGAAATTAATCACGAATGCCCCAGCAACTATTATTAGCTTTTAACTCTTCTATTTACACCATTCGGTTTTATTTTATATTATTATCATGTTGTCTCTGTCCCATTTACAAAGTCTTCTGTTTTGCTCGTAGCATATGTATTTCGTTTGTAGTCTAATTTTACACGCTTATTGCCAAATTTTTTAATATGTATTATGTTATACGACTAAATTGTTGGACGATAAACGCGCCCTGAACTATGCAATGTTATTCCTTGAAAAGAGATTATTACAATTACAAACACACAAAACACACATGTAAACTGTCATTATAGAGAATCAAGCTAATGCGCAACTATTGAAAGTAATATTATTTAGACATATATATATATATATATATATATATATATATATATATAGTAATGAATATATATTTTAGTAAGCCATAAACAAATAATATATATGTGCTAAACCCATCCTAAATATATATATACTATTATATATATACAACCTCTACATATATACAAAACATATAAAGCGAAATTTTGTTTGCAACAAATATACATATATATACATACATAGCAAAAACGAACAAAAATATGTTGACTTTTTTATTATGCCTGCTCTCGCGTTTGCCTGCATTTGTGCTAGCCAAGCGTCACATTTCTTTAGCATTCGGTCGTCGTGTTGCCTTTCTCTCTCTCACTCTCTCCCTCTATAAAAATGCAACTCTCTCTTGTAGACCTCAAGAATATGGCGGCCGCCAATGACGGCACGCTCGAGTTTGCCAGCAATAGCAGCACCAGCAGCACCAATAGCACCAGCAACCACAACAACAACAACAACGGCAGCAGCAGCAGTCTTAACAGCAGTAGCAGCAGCACCAGTAACAGCAGCAACACTGTTAACAACTATGTAACAGCAGCAGCAGCAGCCGCGGCTTCTTCTCAATCCCTGGACACTCGCTATGGCTGTGTGGCGCCGGCGTCGATGTCCCTGTTACCGCCACCGTCGCTGCCGCCACTAGGACCGCCGCCACGTGCGCTGGAACAGCTGATCATCTATGAGAATTTCAATGTGCATGAGACGCATCGCATCGAAGATGGCGTCTGCACTCACATCAGCCGCCTGCCGCCCAAGAAGCAGGAGCTATTGAAACAGTTCGGTATACAGAGTAGTAGCCAGCAATGTCTGAGCAATTATGAAAAGTGCATACTCATCGAGAATTTCATCAAGTTCTGCAATGTGAGCAATTGTGTATCGACGACGTGCTCCTCCCAAACAGCCAGAGCCTTTGGCCGTTGTGTTCAGCGGAGATTTGTTCTTGAGCCTCGATCCTCTACCATAATTGGCTATATATAAATGAATATATACACATTGGCATTATTCATTATGAATTTCAGTAGTTTTCAAAATTTCACCTTCATTCCTAGAGCATAGAACAAAACTCTAGCCGACCCTTAAAATGAAACGCATTATTTAACAGATTTCTATTTACTCTTGTTTGATAATTTAGGAATATCAGATATCCGATCATCGACCCTTTTTGGACTTCCACGAGAGCGCTTTATCCAAATGTGAACAACTTAAATTTGTACGATATCTGGGCCAGGGGCTATCCAATCTGACGCTAAACAAGATATATGTGGCATTTAAGGAGTTGCTGGGGAATGGCCGACCGGACAAGTGAGCAAAGTCAACAAACCTAGATCCGTGTATTAAAATGATAAAATATTTGTATTTCAATTTATTAGAGCCGGATCGGATAGCTACAATTTGGATGCACTTTTAAAAAAGAAACGCAAGAACCTTTATAATCGTCTTCATGCGGCTGGTAAACCATGTTCGTTAAATTTTCCTTTCGATAATTTTGTAAAATATTAGCTAATAATAACACTCATTTTTCGAAAATAGTCGTTTTTGCACCACTATTATGAACAAATGTTAAGCCCATTTTTGTTCACCTTTTCTTCTCATTTTACACAGCAACAAGTGTCGATCTAACAACGTTCGATTCTACTTCCCAAGTATCTCAGCCAATTGGAACAGCACCGCAGCATTCTTTGATTACGCAAGCGCCGCGCCCACAACACGCCTTTGCTGCGTTGACTGCAGCCACACCACAGCAGAGCGAATCGCCATACAGTTATGTGCCACGGTAAAAGCAATCCTTAGCGTTGCACAGCAACAACAATAATAATAATAACAGCAGCAACATCAAGAAATACACCTACACACGCATACATATTACATATACTTCCTGGAACTGGACCAGTAACTGTTGTGTCTTCAAAACGAAAAATAAAAACAAAAACAAACAAAATTATACGCAAAATGAGGAAAATTGTTAAGCGAAATGATGCTAAGTAATTAAAGTCAAAACTAAGTGCTAAATTATAAAGAAAATATGAGTAACATAGAGAAAAAGTTAGTGTAACAAATTGAAATTAACATAAAGGTAATTAGAATGCAATTCCAATTAGTAAGCCACATAGGAAATCCAATAGGAAGCAGTTCATATGGCAACACTTGGCCTATCTATAGAGGTATATATATTTGTAGATCGTGCTTCGGTTTCCGAAAAAAATAATTTTCCTTTCGTTTTCCAAAAGTTAAACAAGCATAATATAAATATTTATATATATACATACATATATCCATATACAGTGTAGAGAGTTAAGATAGATTATAAGTGCAACACCAAAATTCAAAAATAAATCAAAGACCTCCCAAGAAAGTTCCCTAATATGCATATACACATCAACTATAGCATATAGAGTATAAGTTGAGTGAACAAACATTTATAATACATAATAAATACACATACACACATACAAATAAGCACAACACTGAAAGTAACAGTAGAGCAAAAACATAGAAGATTAACAAAAACAATTATTCCTATATACAATACTTATATACAACAAACAATATAGATACATAATAATAATAATATAAACGGAAACGCAAGAATCAAATACCAAGCATAGCAATTGTAAATTCAATATACATACGTGAATATATATATACACACACATATATATATATATATATATATATATATATATATATAGTTTATAAAAACAACATAAACAAATATATTATATACTAAAACGCCAATCACTCGCTTTGTTTCTCTGTTAATTGTACGGAAACATTTTATTTCATTGATTCAAAATTATGTTTTCTTTATACGAATATTAATTTGCAGCAATTTATAGACATTCTTGAGGGGTACAAAATAGCTAAAATACGATACAAGGCAGTTTATTTGGGTGGCTTAACTAACACACACACGCGACGCCTTAACAAAAAAGATTTGTTTTACTTAAATAGATCAATAAGAATATGTTTTGTATATTTTTCCCAACTAGCGCGCGCAATTTTGAATTGCTCTTCAAGAGAGTGTTGGTAAACGCCAATTAATTTGTTTCTTTTTTGCTCATTTTCTGTTCGCGCTCCAGCGCCCGCTGCTTGGCCTTCTCATAGATGGGCAGTAATTGCCCAGTCTCGCCCAGCATTTTCAAGAGCTCCACAATAAACGGTAAATAGTTGTGTTTGCGTCGCACGTTCTCTATCTGCAATGAGAGAGTTTAATTATTAACATATTCAACAAAATATGAATCGAAATTTGTTCTTGCCTTGTATCGTTTTTTCTTCTCAATTTCGTACTGTATGTACGAGCGTAAGCTATTGATTTCAGTCTGACGATCTTCTGCAGTGTCCATGGCATCGGCAGCCGGATTGAGCAGTTTTTCAATTTGTTTTTCATAGATTCGCTGTCTGTCGGAGATCAGTGCCATTAGATTGAAATGTATCTCACCATCGCTGTAGCGCTGCATGCGTTTCTCAATGATCGGTCGCACCACATCAATCCAATTTTGATCTGGCTTGATCTCGCCCAAATCAATGGGTCCCTCGCGCAGACCGTCCAGCTCATACAGACGCCCGGCAATGGGCATATAGCCAACAAAATGATAGACATCTTCATCCTTGTTTTGATTCTTCATATCCAGCTCAAAAAGCGTTTGCCGGGCAAATGAATTGTGAACCGTGCGTATCTGGGAGGCATTGCTCAGTGTGAGGCCCTTGTTGTAGGGATCGAAGCACTGGCAGAACTCCTTGAAATTAGTTAGTGTTTCGCCTAGTTTAATGTCCTCATGATTGAGGTTCAACAGCAAGCTAAGTATGGCTTGCGTCGCACAGGCATTGTTAATCACTTGCTTGGCAAAGAATATGTGATCCCGATCCAGGACAACTTTACCAGCGGGCTCGTCTTCTTGCACCCATTTGAACAAAAATATCAGACCATGTATCGGTTCTAAGTCTTTGAATGATTCACTGTCCAAGCTCCAGATTTCCTCCACCTGTGCGCCATCGCAACCTATATAGCGGAGAAAAACGTTTCATTCATATGTGAACGATTTATAGCAATATTTGATGCCGGCATCAGCATCCACGTCTTGCAAAAAAAAGCGCGCGCTGTACTTTCAACCTACCAAATTCGCGTATCAGCTCTGTAAATACGCCTGGATCACTTTCTATAAGACACCAATTGCCTGCTCCTTCGCTCATTGTGTGAAGCTTCTTGTCGTTGTCTTAATTTGCGAAAATTGCTACTACAAAATTTTTTGTCAACTCACAAGCTACACGATTAATGTTAGGGATGTTAACAAATTAACGATAAAATAAAGCGATACATTAAGCGACACGATAGGTTTGCGCACTTGTGCACATCATGTTGATTCTCTTTTGACGATAATATCGATATACAACACATGTTGAACCAAAAGCAAATATTTCCACAACGCCATATATTAATTTTTAATTTTCTGTTGTGTAATATTAGAAAAATTTTCTATATCAATGAAAACCAATTTAATATATACAAATTACAAATTTAATTGACATAAATATACTTCTGCAGACACAGCTGCAAAACGATTGTCAAGAATGCGTTTAGCGACGATGTTTAAATTATATGTACATCTCTAATGTCATGGCGGACACAAAGCAAAGCGGTGGGGAAAAAAAATTATGTGCAAGCAGAATGGAAAATCTCACATAAAAAATTTAACTTTCTGCAGCCAGTGAATTGTAAACTAATAATGTGTACGATAACAGTAACAGTGAGACAATAATATATATTTTAGTATATCAATTACAAAGTGTACGGCTAGGTGAAATAACGAAAATATGACGCGAAAATATGATTTCAACTTCGTGCAGGCGCCACCAACAAAATCAGTGTTTGTAGTGTCAGTGGAAAATTGGCAATTGCGTACGTTTATGTAAATGTTGAGTACGGGGGAATAAAAACAAATTGCAATTATCATCTAAATATTAAATTTTGTATTAACTGTGTATTAATAACGGTCGTATTTGCACGTCTCAAAGAGAAAAATATTGGGGGAAAAAGAGGCGCGAAAAATTCGCAACAAAATGGTTGTCTCAAAAGACAACAAGCGTCGCCGTAAGGAAACGGAGACCCCGCCAACGTCATCGTCGTTGGCGGCAGCGGCGACCGTTGCTATAGAGTCATCACCTGAGATGCCCAAAAGGTGAGCCAATGCCTCCCCCTATCTATTTAGTCGATCGTAGATGACTGCATATGTGTGTAAATTCTCTACAGAGATGACGACGCAGTGGCAGTCACTGTTAAATGTACTAACAGCAATATCGCCCTCCCCGTCACACCCACACCTCTGCTCAACGTGAAGTGTGGTGCGCTACATTGTATAAGCAACAGTGTTCTTGGCTTTATATTGAAAATAATTCTAAAACAATTTATTTTGAAATACAGCAAATGAGTATTGGTGGAAGTCTTTTAAATTCTCAAAAAAAAAAAAAAGAAAACAAAAAAATTTAAAAGTAATAATATTACTGTTTTAAAGTTATAAATCAGTTTATTTTAGCTATTTAGCGGTTAAAAGAGCGCATCACTGTCGAACACGCTTCGTGGCGCTGTTGTTGCACAGGCCAAGGGCTGATTCGCAGTTGCTTTAGGGTAGAGCAGGTGCCCATGTGTGTGGGTGGGGTGATTGTGCGTGTGTGTGGCTGTGTACGTGTTGGGAAATTCGATGCGTTTTTGTTTTGTTCTTTGATTTTGCATTTGATTTGTATTCAGTTGCATTTGTTACCAATTAAAATCGACTCACACTTGTCTTTTGCGTATCTATGTCTTACCCACACCCACAGAACAAAGGTGCAGGCGCAGCGTAAATTTGCACAAGGCCAGAGCGCGCCCACCGCTGCAGGCGGTTTCAGTGCGGTCAACGTTGCAGCAGCAGCAGCATCCTCAGCGGCAGCGTCTGGACCTAGCACATCCACTGAAAGCCACCAACCACCGATTGAGATATTGCCAAATAAGTGTCCCAAGGCACATGATTTTGTCACATTTCTCTGTCTACGCGGCACCTCGGCTTTGCCCGCCCATTTGGACTACTTGAATCAGGGCAAGAGCAAGGCAAATGAAGCTCCACCAGCCAGCGATACCAGCAGCAACAGTAAAAAGAAGAATATTGGCAAAAAGAAACGCGGCAGACCAGCCAAAACAGCAGCAGCAACGGCAACAACCACAGCTAAAGCTAAAGTTGAGCAAATGCAACAGCAACAGACGCAGCAACAACAGCAGCCGCAGTTGGTGCAGCCAGAACTGGGAACAGCGGATAAAGCAGCTAGTGATAAAACTGAATCTGTGAAGCCTCTGCCAGCAGCTCCTCCTCCTGTGCTCCTGGCGGGCGCAGTGCGCAAGCGTGCCGAAGTAGTAGCCGAGGGCAATAGACGAGGCGCCAGGCGCACTGAGATCTTAAAGCGACGCTCGAATCGCGCCAGCAATAAGGAAAAGGAAGATGAATCAGAACAAACTAAAGATGATTCCGCTCAGCAAGGGGAAGACGAGGAAGAGGACGACGATGATGAGTTTTTCTCCGCCCACGATGCGAGTTCACGTAATGGTGGCGCTGATGAGACCAAGTCGGAAACGACACACTCGAATCCCAAACGCGGACGCAACCAGGCAATATCAGCAGCAGCGGCGGGTAGAAAATCACGAGCGGCTGTCTCTCCAGCGGTGACCGAGAACAGCAGCAGCAAGGATAAGGAAAAGGGTCCTGTGAAGCGGGTGCGGCAACGGGAATCGCCTATATTCATACCCTCGCCAGAGTCGTCGGGGCGTATGACACGCCAGCGGGCTTTTTTTGAGCCCGTCAAGGTGCCGCCCAAACAGGAGCCGGACACGGAAGATGAAAAGGAGAAGGAAAAGGAGGTGCAGGAGCAGAAGAAGCCCGCTGCAGCGACCGAGACCAAGAAGCGAGAGATCAGCAAGGAGAAAACCAACTCAAGCATTTATGCCAAAGATGCGGCCAAGAAGCAATTAGAAAACGGAAGCACAACCTCAACTGTGACAGCGACCGAACAGCAGAAGGGGCTGAATGTATTCGACTTCAGTTCCGACGATGAGCAGCCACTGGCCAAAGCCATAAAGCTGAAGAAGGGCGCTAAAAAGAGTGCAGCAGGAACAGGCGCAACTGCAGCAGCAGCAGCCGCCACAAGCAACGCACGTGGGCGCAAGTCAGCAGGCGGATCAGCAAAAAAACAGCAGCAGCAACGAGAAGAGGAGAAGGCAGAAGCAACGACACCCAGCAAGACGGAGGCGGAACAGTCCAAACCGAAGCGAGGAAAAGCGCTCAAAAAGAAAGCAGAAGAGGAAACTGAACAGCAGGAAGAAGGAGATGGAGAGTCAGAAACATCGCCGCCCTCGCCCAAGAAGCCGGCCCAGAGTGCTCGTCCCGTGCGTCGTCAGGCGCAGTCAAAGGCAAGCAAAGCCGAACGATCAGTGAGTCCCAGTCCGCAGCGGAGTCAACGGCCGTCGCGAAAGACGAAGGAGGCGGCGGCTATCTATATGGGCATCATTGGGCACAAGCTGCAGATGGCGGACGATGAGGAGGATGACCTATCGTTGAGCAGCTTTCCAGACATACCTAATGTCAAGCAAATGGAGAAGATGGAAAAGGAGATGAAGAAAAATGCGTCTGGCAAGTCAGGAACAGCAGAAAGTTCAAAAAAGTCTAATAAATCCGCAGCTGCAGCGGAGACGCAAAATGCAGCAGGAGCAGCGGAAGCAACAACTGTAGTTGCAGATGCCGAGCAGAATCCGGCTCTATCTTCACCAGAAGCGACAACAGCAGCAGCGCCGCCAGCCCCAGCGAGACGTGGTCGTCCGCCCAAGCAGGCAAAAGGGGCAACGGGTGGTGCGAGTGGATCAGCGGCTCCGACTGGCAAGCCACAAATTGAGGGCATGCTGGTAAAAAAGGGTGCACTGGCCCTGGCCAAAGCCAAGTCCGAACAGCAGCAACAAAAAAACCAACAGCAGCAACAAAAAAACCAACAGCAGCAACAACAACATCAGCAGCAACAGAAAGACGACTCCGATGCGGAGGAGGATTTTTTAATCAATGAGGAGCTAAACGAAACCAAGCGCAAGCTGGAAAAGAGTTTTAGCGACTCAGATGACGAGCCATTGGCCATTAAAGTGCCCTCAGCAACAGCCACAGCAGCGGCAGCAGCAGCAGCTGCAGCAGCAACAACAACAGCAGCAGGAGCAGGAGAAGTGACGATAACAACAACAACAGCAGCAACACCTGCAACAACAACCAAAGCCAGCAACAACAAAGCTGAAGATCCAACAACAACAGCAGCGGAAGCAACAGTTGCAACAGCGGCAGCAGCTGCAGCAGCAACAACAACGGTGGCAGTAGCAACAACAGCAACAGTTGCAGCAGCAACAACAGCAATAGTGGCTGCAACAACAACAACATCACCCACTCTTAAGCCTTTGACCCCGCAACCCAGTTGTCCACCCACTGCGCAAGGCACCACGCAGCTAACGATGCTGCCACTGACCGCCAAGCCCACGCCTTACTCCATATCGCCGCCCAGCTATGCGTCGGCTGCAGCCACACTGAAGGCCATGGAGAAGAAGTCGCCGGTGCCCACGTCGAAGATACTTAATGTGCCCGCCACGTATGCGCTTCCAGGTGCTGCGGGCGGCGGTCTCAGTACGGCAGCTGTGGGATTCGCGAAGACCTCATCGTATTTACCGCAAGCATCGCCGCATTATCATACGCCGTATGTGCGACCCTCGACATTTGGAGTTGCTGCAGCGGCGGCGGCAGCGGCAGCAGCTGCTGCTGGCAACAAGACGCCCCAACATCAACAGCAGCAGCAACTATCATCAACATTGGCCACAGCCAGCAGCGTGACATCCCCGTTGAAATATCAGACGCCACCCACAACTTATCCGCCGCCCATTGAGGCGTATCAGTGCCCCAAGATAAATCCCAATTTTCTAACGCCCAAATATGAGCGCAGCAGTGTTCTGCCGCGCGCCAACAACATTGTCAACAACAACAACAGCATCGGCAGCGTGGCAGCGAGCAATGCGCTGAGCAACAGCAGCTTTACGGCTACGACAGCAGCGCGCTCCACGATCAACAGCCTCACGACGCCTGTGGCAGCCGCACCAAAGAGCGTAACAGTTAGTCAGAGTCAAAGTCTCAATCTCAGTCTAAGTGCCACGCCTACGCCGATGGCCTCCACATCGGCGGCGGCAGCAGCTGCAGCGGCTGCTGCAGTTGCTTCGCAGCAACACCAACATCAGCAACAGCAACAACAGTTGCAGCAGCAGCAACAACAACAACAACAACAGAATCAACAACAGCAGCAAGCGTCGACAGCGCCAAGCCAACTGCAGCTGACAGCAGCAACAGTTGCAGCTGCAGCAGCAGCAACAACAACCACAGCAACACCTGCAACACAGACCAGCAACAGCAATGCGGACCCGCTGAAAGATGAAATCGGCAGCATCCTGGCACAGGCCACGCTCATGCCCAGCAAAGAGGAGTCGGGCAAGATTTTTGGCATAGCCAGCGTTAGTTTGGCCCAAAGCTCCGGGCCGGACAACACCAAATGCACGCTGGGAAAATGTGGTTCCATACACAAACCGGTGCTGGGGCCGGTGGTGCCCACCGAGGGATACTTTGGCGATCAGCTGTCGAGCAAGGAGCGACGCAAGGCCAAGGTGAACATGACGCACGAGCAGATACAAAAGTGGCTGATCGAGTGCAGCTCGAATCCGGACGAGATCCAGGATGATCTGGACGACGATTACGATGACAGCTTGCGGCCGCAGCAGGCGCAAACTCCACCAGGACCCACCACCCGCGATGACAAAGAGAGCACCAGCTTCAGCAGCTCCTCAAAGAATACGCGCGGCGAGCTGGGCAAGAGCGAGAGCGCCTGGTCAGCCAAGGGCCCGTCCCTGAAGGCGACCCCAGTGCTAGTCAGCAGTGCTACAACGGCGGCAACAATTGCTGGCAATCGCAAGGATACAGAGGCAGAGCCCGAAACTCTGGACTTTGACAAGTGCATGACGCCCGTGAATCTCACCCAGAAATCGCAGCTGGAAACATCGGCGGGAGACAAAAAGCCGAAGAATGCAGCCAGCAATAGTGCGAAGGCAGCTGCAACGCAGCCTGCTGCAGCAGCCGCTGGAGCGGGCAGCAAACGAAGCGCCACTGCCACGCCCACGCCCAGTGCAACGCCCACGCCGCCACCGCCGCCGCCCAGTAAACAGAAAGCAGCTAATAAAAAGCAGACAAATGCCGCCGCAGCGGCAGCAGCAGCAGCTGCTGCAAAACAAACAACGCCACCGCCCAGTCCGAGCAACACTAAAGCAGGAGCGTCAACGCCAGCCACGCCTACCAAGCGAACGCCTGTTTACCAGAGCCAGAGCAAGGCCAAGGCCCAAGCGCAGGCAGAAAGCAAGCAGCAGCAGCAGTCGACCAAAGTTGCCGAAAAAACTTCTATTTATGCCTTTGGCAAGGAGGAGGATTCAGCAGCAGCTGGAGCAGGTGGGGCTGCAGCAACAACTGTTGCAGCGGGCAAAGCAACTAATCGTCGTCGCAATGCAGACAATGATACAGCAGCGCCGCCGCCGGCGCTCAGCGAGCGCTCCCCGACGAAAAAACGCGCAGCTGCAGCGGCGGCAGCAACGGCAGTGCAGTTGACGCTCAGTCCCACTGATAAGCTGGAGAAGCCCAATAAAGCAGCAACAGCATCAGCAGCAGCGCGAAAGAAACAACAGCAACAACAACAACACCAGCAGCAGCAACAGCAGCAACAAGCAACAGCAGCTCCGGCAGCCAGCACAGGTGGAGATTCTGATGCTGAAGGCGCCACCTTCTATATACCACTGCTGCAGGGTGCAAGCGGTGGTGGTGAGGGCGGCATACAAGGCGTGGCCGTCAAGCTGGGACGCGAAGGTCCTGACGGGCCCAATCAGAAGGTCGTGATGCAGGCAACGCTCGTAACTAAAGCGCAAATGGACACCAATTCCTCGAAGCCGCTGCCGGACAATGAGCTGGTGAAAACGCTGCTCAATGCCGCCAATACAAGCAGCGATGCCGTTGCCGCCGTCATAGCAGCCACCAACAGCCTGAAGGCCAGCACATCATCTGCAGCAGCAACAGCAGCGACAGCGGCGGGCGCTGCAGCAACGGGCCTGGTTCGCGTCAATTCGAATTCTTCGCTCTTCTCCGGCTCTGGCAAGTCGCGCACTGCTGCAGTGACGGCCGCCTCGACAGCCCTGGCCAAGAAGTACAAGGATGATACGCCCATTAAGATGGCCAATAATACGGCATTCCCGCGACACGATGACCCCACCCAGATGGTCGAGGCGCCTATATTTAAGCCCACCGAGAAGGAGTTCGCCGATCCCATTGAATTCATTGAGCGCATCACACCGATCGCTGCCCGCTTCGGCATCTGCAAGATCATACCGCCGGCCAGCTTCAAGCCCGAGTGTCGCATCTCGGATGAGATGCGCTTCACGGCGTACAATCAGTATGTGCACAAGATGCTGCACCGCTGGGGGCCCAGTGCCAAGGAGCTGAGCGCGATCAAAAAGTACTTGGCCACCCAGAGCATTGTGATGAATCATGCGCCCTGGATTGGTGGCATGGAGGTGGATCTGCCGCGTCTATATCACACCGTGCAGGAGCTGGGCGGCCTCAAGGAGGTCATCGAGAAAAAGAAATGGGCCCGCGTGGCCGAAGAGATGTGCATACCGAAGCTCGCTCAGGATCGTGTGACCAAGCTGGACGACATCTACTGCAAGTACTTGTTGCCCTACGACACCCTCTCACCGGCAGAGCGGCAGAAGCTCTTCGATGAGGTCGAGGCGGATTGGGCGAAGCGAGAGGCACGCGCTCGACGCAATGCGGATCGTTTTGTGAATAGTACCGAGAGCGTTTCAAACGAGGAGGACGATGTATCCACGGACGAGGACGAGGAGTCGGAGGAAGAGATCGATGGCGTTTCGATGGAGTGCATTGTCAAGGGCCGCAGCATGGCGCTCAGTCAATTCTATCGGATAGCGCGCAACACCATGGCCCTGTGGTTCAAGAGCACCGATCCGACGGTCAACGAAGTGGAGGCTGAGTTCTGGCGCCATGTAGCCGTGCGCGACAGTCATGTGTGCGTGCATTCGGGCTCCATTGATAGCTCGGGCTGGGGCTACGGTTTTCCTAGTCCGGGTCCCAAGGGCAAGGGCTCAAACTATGGGCGTCATCCGTGGAATCTCAAGGTTTTGACCAATAATGCGGGCTCCGTGCTGCGCTCACTTGGACCTGTAATGGGTGTCACAGTGCCCACGCTCCATGTGGGCATGCTCTTCTCCGCCTGTTGCTGGTATCGTGATCCCCATGGGCTGTCCTGGATAGAGTATCTGCATACAGGTGCCTCCAAGCTGTGGTACGGCATACCCGACGACCAGAGCGCCAATTTCCGTTCGGCGTTGACGTCGCTGATACCGACGCACTGTCAGAATAAGACGATTTGGCTACCCTGTGATACGGTGATGGTACCTCCCCATATGCTCACCGATCGCGGCGTCTCGCTGTGCCGCATCGAGCAGAAGCCGGGCGAGTTCATTGTAGTTTTCCCGCGCGCCTATACCTCCAGCCTTGCCACGGGCTATGTGGTCTCTGAGAGCGTCTATTTCGCAACTATGTCGTGGCTTGACTTAGCCAAGGATGATTTCAGGGTAAACCTCGAATATAGCTTGCATATTAAACTAAATTAAACCATTTAATATATGTTTTGCCGTTGCAGGACATTCATGAGAGCTGTGAACCGGCAATGTTCTCCCTGGAGCAATTGCTCTTCGCTCTAGGCTACGATCAGCGCGTCAATTCGGATACACTGCAGCAAATGCTGCCCATGCTAAACGAGGTCTGCGAGAAGGAATCTGCGGCACGCGAGCAGCTCAGGGTATGACATCATTAAAATGGACAAGAAAAATAATTGATAATTGAAAATTCGCATTTATTTTTAGGCCGCTGGCGTCACATCCACCGAAAAAGTGCAGGCGGAGAAGGGTCAAAAGGCCAAGAAGCAACAGCAACCGCCGCACAAATCAATTGAGAGCGAATGCGATCTATGTCGGGCCAATCTGTATATATCGATGGTGCGCACCGAGGAGGGCAACGTCTACTGTTTGCAGCATGCGCTCAAAAATCTCAACAACGGCAACATTCAGGCCAAGCAATGTAAACTAATCTATGCGTACAATGTCGACGATATTCAACAGCTGATACGGCAGCTCCAGGAGAAGATTCAGCACAAGGCAGCCGTTAAGAAAAAGTAGCAACGTCGGCGACGCTACTAAATGAGCGCAATTATGATATAAACGATCTAAAACGATTTAAACAGCAGTGTTTAAGTATCTTTGTATATAGGAAATAGCATATATGCATAAATGTATTTATAAATCTTGTAGCATATAGATTATATATAGATTTATACATATATGTGTGTGTAGGGTTTTCATCGTGGCAATGCTTGCAATTTGACTAGTTTATACAAACATAAATATATATATATATATATACATATACGTGTATAGATATATATTTATAGGAATGCATCAACAATAGGTGTATATAGCAACTAATAATGTTTAAGTAACGCGTTTGCAATGATTTTGTTTTCCATTTTCTTTTGTTATTACTGAGTATATATATATAGATTTATCCTGTGTGTTATTGATTGTATATGTATATATACTTATACTGAAAGAATCAACTTAGGAATTAGTTAGCTTACAATTAAGTCAAGAGCTTGCGCTCGCCGTCAGTTAATACAAAGATTTAAGCACACTGCTAACGAGTGGCAATTTCTACTACCTTTTTTACACTAAAATATGTACGATTAACAATTACTATAAGCAACATATAGACATCTGATATGAATGGGAGACGTACTCTTAGATAGCAATAGCAATAGAAATAGAAATAGCAGTTGGCCCAGCGCGCTATAACCAAACTAATCTAATGCAAGAATAACTTCCTAAACTCCTGGCAAATCTTGCAGCTGATATAGCGTTACATTTTATAGATGTTCCAGTTTGATGTAATGTACTTTTTAAATATACATGTATGCATTATTTATCAAATACCAGTGCTATATATAGTAAATGGATAAGCACACACGCAATCACACAACTCTTGACAAAGCAAACCCAAAATAGTAATGAAAAGTAACTAGACAACAGTCCATATTTCAAGTCAAATGAGGTATGAATGGGAAGTTTAATATAGATGTTCTATGTATTTATATAGTTGTAAAAGTGTAATACAATATTTAATTAACAAGTGCAACAATAAATCTTAACTCGAAATATTACAAGTTGCACGGTAAACTTTTCACTTTCGCCTGATTATTGCTATATAGTACACCTATGTATTTAATCCGTATCCTAATTGCCGGCAGCAGCTTTATGGAGACTACGTTATCTTACCACACGATCACATCCATTTACATTCATGTATATAGTATTCGAAAGTACAGTGCTTAACCTACGGCCACATCTTAAGTACGATCTTTACAGCCTACATAAGGCAGCACTAAGCCTTCGGTTTCTTGGTCGGTTTCAAACAATCGGTAGTCTTTGCTGAGCGCTTTAGAGCGCCACTTGCAACATTTGGTTGGGTCTCCATGGGCTTGCCTTTGGCCATGACATCCTCGAGTTGACGTTTGAGTTCGAACACTTGGGTTGCCAGTTCTGTAATGCTGCCCATCGCTTCCTGCAGGCGTCGGTCCTGCGCTCTTCGTGAATTTTCTAGAAGGCGCACTTTCATCGTCAGCATCTTTTGTGTTTGCAATTGGCGCTGCAGCTGTTTCGCTTGATAGTTATATTTGCAATGACATTCAGTGGCATTTTTAACATTATCGGTGGTGGGCAGTGATTTGGCCAATTGCAATGCTTGCAGCAATGCATTATTTTTGTCGTTCATACAATGCATATTGTGACATCGGGCTGGCGGAAGCAACGGTTCCTGGTGCGCCAGTGGCTGCTGGATCATCGGTTGCTGCTGGTGAATCTTCTTTAAAGCACTGACCTTGACGCCATTGAAGCTGATGTCACCCAGGGCGCCACAGACAACAACGCGTGCGTTGGAGGACTCGTTCATTTTCAAGGCTGTCTTAAAGTTTATAGCAATTTTCTCATCAAAGTGCTCAATTGCCATTGAGGAGATGTCGCGCAGTTCCTGCAGCACTTCATGCGGACGTAACGGCTTGGTTGTGCCTCCCAACAGTTTCAATATATTATTAATTTCATCCAGGACGCGACCGGGTATAAAGCAGCATATCTTCAAATCGATAAACTTGGAGTACGTCATTGTGAGCATTGAAATACGTGTCTCGATGGAAGTCAGGATATCCGAGTGACGTGCCAGCATATGATTGCTGAATAATAGAGATATTTTATCAAATTCCACAATCAGTTTAATATTGTATGACCTACCGACGCTCTGACTCGCGACGTGGTAGTAGTGATTTAATCCTTTTGAAATTCTTGGCATGCTCCTGTACAACTTTATTGAATCCCGTGTTCAATACCTGTTGGCAAATATAGTTGAAGCGAGTGCAAACCTAGAACATCGCAGAAGTTTATGGAAGCGTCTAGGAGTTAGTTACGAATCACGAGTTGCGCTTTATTACATACCTCGCGTTTTCTGGCTACCTCATCGTATGAGAGTTGCTCGAAAATGTCCATTAACACCGTATCCGGTAGATCTAAGATATGCATTATTCAGTTTTACTTCGATGCGACTTCAGTTAAAGATTAAATATAACACCCAAACGATTCGGTACCAAACACAGCAAATGGCAGACGAAAACAAACTAAGGAAAAGAAAAATTATAGGCGTTGCCAGACTGTCTGTTGCTTGCGAGCAAATGCTGAATGATGTGACACGAATGGAGTAACTGTAACGGCAGCTTTGGTTTTGTTTTCTTTAAATGGTGGTAATTTGAAAAAAAAAGGATTTTATTCAACAAATTTGTTAAGCAATGATTACGTCGACTGAAATAATAAACATTAGTCCAGCTACTACACATTGCTCGGAGCTTGAATACTTGATAGCATTACAATCAGAGGAGGCGGGTTCGCAGCTGCGTCGCTCCCAACGTTTACGTGAGAAAAATTCTACTAAGGATGCTCTCGAATGTGCTACAGTTGCATCAGCTGAAGATAGAGCTGGCTCGCCTCAGCTCTTTGAGGAAATAGATGAAGAATGTAGCCAACTGGCTCAAATTCCACCCAACCATATAGACACACCAAAAATTTCTAGCAAAGGAGCGCCAGAAAAAACTCTGGAATCAGAATTAATGAATAATGGATTAGAAAAAACTTCCTTTGGCCGCATTCGCTCAGCATCGAGAAAAAGGGAAAGGCGTCCGAAAAAGCGGACTGAGACAGCTCAAGCGGTTACAACACAGATTGATCTGGTTCCAGCGTCGGTCAAAAGACGTGGACGCTCTCAAAGGAAGACTAAGGTAGCTCAGACGCTTACAGCACCGCTGTCTGAGCCGGTGCCAGAAATACTGCCTCTGGACCGCTTTCAACTAAGCTCCCAGCAGCAGATAGCAATATCAATGCCAGGCAAATCCAAGTCTAAATCCGGGACTAATCGAAAGCATTCTAAAAGCCAAATAAAGCCTGTGCAAAGCCTTCAACTCGAACAACAACCAATTATGACTTCTAACGCCGGCAAAGAGAGAGATTCAGCAGGGATTTTGCAGTCCACGACCACTAATCCATTGGCAGCTGTAGCCCCACGCAAGGTTTCCACAGTGGCTACCAATTCGACTCAATCTTATTCATATCAGTGTATGAATTTGACTCAGACTCTCTTGCCGGAGCGTTACCCAGCTCATTTTATCCATCAGCTACCATCGGCACCGAAATATGCGACTGGAACCATTCTTTCGGGTGAATTACAACGTGTCAGCTCCGCAACAATGGTCGATGAATCAAATAAAATGTCTGATTCGATATCTGCTGATAGCGAAAAGCTTTCACCATCCCCACCGAATGTTGAATCGTGGGGCTCAACGACGCCATCTTTAAGTGAATCACTAACCGAGGTGTTTGGTACTAGGAAAATTCGAGATGCGTTGAATATAGCATTGCCACGCCAGTATCGAGTGCAGGAATCTCAGCTGCCCGACATTGCATTCATGCTGGGCGTTAAAGTCGAGCGCCTGCGCAACGTCTTGGAGTTAACTGAGCGCTTGACTCTGGATGAACTGCAGCAATCGCGATATGAATCGTATGACTTGTCTAGCGAAGAGGAGGTGGAGTTAGTAGGAAAGCCAAGTCCATATAAACTTACAACAAAATCTTATAAAATTGTAGGTTAATTTGTATATTATTTTGTCATTTATCATGTGGAGCATCAGTGACGCATCCCCAAACGACGTCTTTAGGCTTAATTTAAATAATCAAATATGAAAGCATCATCTAAATCCTGATTCACATCGAGTGGCAAATCTAAAACTGATATCGATTACAATTAATTTCGTCAATCGAGCATCGAAAGTGGGCAACGTCACTGCGCGCCCATTTTTGAAACTGAACTGATTGTTTTCTTTGAATTTGCATTTGGTTTTCTTGATTTGATTTTTAACTTAAGCGATCATTTAAATTGTTGTATTTTGTATAATTTAGTTGGTAATTGGTATATAATGTATATTATTTTTGTTTGTTGCCTAAGACTTTCAGAGTGCACAGAGACAGAGAGAATTGTTTAAACCTTCTTCATCTTATTTTTTGTTTTTGTTATAAATATCCTAAATCTAATCGTTATCTAAACTTCAATATAATTCATAATTGTTTTTTTTTTCTCCTTCAAATATGTATGTATTAATTATGTAATTATATACAAGCGCTCAGACTTGGAGACATTTTTTAGTAGTCGCTGTCGTAGCTAACATCCTGCTGCGCCTGCGTTGAGTCGTCGGAACGCTCCGATGTTGGTTCAAAGTCAACATCAAGAGCATTGTCATTAGCTGGGCAGCAATTGGGATGCGCCATTGAATCGAAGGCATCTTTGATTTGATTGTTGGCCCCCTTGGGATCCAGATCGGTGGCCCAGCTGAAATGCATCAGTGCCAAATCCATGTTGCCCAGCGTCTTGTGTATTTTACCAATTAGATAAAATACAACTGACTCCTTTGGCACAATTTCCTTCAGCTCCTCCAGCTCACGCAATGCCTCTTGATATTTGCCCAATGAGAAATATATTGAGCCGCGATGGAATCGGGCCAAAGGATTTTTCGGATCTATCGTAGCTGCCGTATTCAGCGTCTGCAGTGCCAAATCCTTCTTCTGCATAAAGAACTGCATCGCTCCAATGTGCACCAGAATGACCGAGTTCTGCGTATTGATCTTGAGTGCCTTGAGATAGTGCAGCTCGGCCAGTTCGTATTTCTCCTGCTTGGAGTAGATGGTGCCTATGCCAAACCAGGCATTATAATGCCGCGGATCGCGTACAACTGCTGCTCTAAAATAGTCCATGGCCTTGTCAAATTCCTCGGTAAGTACCAGTTCGTGGCCCAGGAGCGTGTAACTGTAAACGAAGTCGGGATCCACTTGCACCGCACGCTTAAAGAATTTGATGGCCGTCTCATGCTCCTTGTGCAGTGAAAAACAATTGCCAGCCACACACCACGTAACCGGACTGCGCTTATCCTGTGCAATCAGGTCCTGCGCCAGGGCCGACAACGCCACCTCCTTTTGCAAGTGCCATAGGGATGTGGAATAGATTTCCATGTACTCCAGGCGACGTGGCTCCATTTCGTGTATCCGCTTGAATATGACCACAGCAGCTTCGTATTCACGCAGCTCATAGCGACACAAGCCAATCAGCGATTGCACCCAACTCGAGTTCAGATGATGCTTTGGTATAGTTGCCTCCAGATGCATAATAGCCGCCTTGCATTGAAACGATGACAGTAGTTTGTAGCCCTCGGCAAGGTCCCGGAGAAGCAGCATTAGACCGTCTGCCGATTGCTTTTTCATGGTTAGCAGCTGATGCGCCAGTGTTTGGGCATTATTCAGGCTATTGTTTAGCAGGACTTTGGCGTCGTCGGCGCTGCGATTGTTTACTCCTGTTTGATTGTTGCCGCCGGCTGTCGCAGCCGATGTGATTGTTTCCACTTTTTCTTTCTCCTTGCGTGATTGCTTTTCGCTCAGCTTCTCGGCGAGATGGTGATGCGACTTCTCATCAATGAGCTCGTTGCTTAAACAGATTTTCGTCATGCGTGACGATTTGGTTTTACGTGGCGGCGATCGCGGCTGAACAAATTTATTGTTATTCGTGATGTTGGGCGATTTGTTGTTCTCCTTGACCGAGTATGCCGAATTGCTGAATAACCGCGAGCTGCGACGCACCGCCGCATTAGGATTGGGTGGACCATTGCCCACCACATTGTTTGGTGTACGAGGCGTTATATTGCCAGCCTGCGTAAAAACGGCGGGTTTACTCTTGTCCTGACGATTGATGAGGCCACCAACATGCGCCTTAAATTTCTTTCCCATCATTTTTGGCTCTTGATTAACCTCCACAAGCATTTGGGGCAATGGCGAATACGCAGACACACTCAAATTTGCTTGCAATACAGCTGAGCCGCCATCGGAGGGACTAGTCAGCGGCATAACGCCAAAGCTGGGAGTTAACGGTGATATTGCAGACAAATATTTGAATTGCTTCCGAAACGGTGTGCCGCTGTTGGCATCATACAATTGCTGCGGGTGCTGTTGATGCAGTTGTGTGGGAGCATCATGCGTTGCATAACCCATAGGCGTGTCCTCGAGCAGCATCATACTTGAATTGGTGTTCTGCTGCTGTTGAACGCCACCGCCGCCACCACCTCGCAGCATGGTAATAGAGCTGTTGAGATTGTTATTGTTGTTGTTGTTAATGTTGTTGTTTGGTGTCATCAGATTCTGTAGGGTGGCCAAGCTGCTGCCGTTGTTGTTCTGCTGCTGTTGCTGCTGCTGCTGCTGATTGTGGTCCACTGGGGTATTTAGTATATAATGTGAATTATTGCTTATATTGTTTAGCAAAATATTTTCTAGCTGCTGTTGCTGCTCGTTAGCAGAGCTGCCGCTGAACAGCACCATCGAATTGGCGTTGGCGCTGCTGCCTTGGCAAGTGTTGAACACATCAGTGCTTTGAATTTGGAATATTGCCGCGGTATCCGTGTCCTGACCCAGCAGGCACAGATCGGCAAACGCATGCCACATGAAAGGGTTCAGTTTGAGCGCTCGTCGTAGTGCATTCACTGCCAGCTTCTGGCGCTCTGTGCGCATACAAATCTGCGCCACCAATTGATAAGCGAAACAGGCAATATCCCCAAACTCACGCTGCAGCTCATCGAAATGTTTGCTATCCGCAAATCCACTCGAAACCAGAGCACTTTCCGCCTCTGCGTACTTTTTCAGCTCGTAGGCGCATTTGGCCTGCAAGTAGCGGCATTGGGGGGAGCGTCGCGACTTCTCTTGTAGCAGCCAATAAGCTTGATCCAATTGATTTGAACGATAATAGCTGGTGGCTAACAAATATATTGTCTCATCACTTTCCACTGCAAGAACAAAGCACATCAACCATACATTTTTTTATATGTAAGTATAACAAGTGAAGGTTTTACTAACCTTCTGAGCAGAGGCGTTCCGCCAGGAAAACTGCATCCCTATTATCGTAGTGGTTCAGACAGTGCCATATGGCGGCCTATTCAAAGCAGATTGAAAATAAATATAGAAAAAATGTATGATTTTTTTTACTGTAATCGTTTGCTATCGATTTACCTGTACAGGCTCTTGTATCATCATGATTTTTGAATTTAATGTCTAACTATTTGTAGAAACTCTGTATCCGCTCCGACGCCACGACGCCACGAGCTTTTCTCTTAGCTAGGCGCCCTAGTTACACTTTTAATCCGGTTTCGGTAACAGTATCAGTTTTCTAGGGGCCTTTTTATGCTTTACATACGTAAACTAGATACACGCAATGGATCATGCTGCAGTCAATCCGCACGATGTGCAATTTTCCAGAAATTTAATGGAAAAATAGTGTCGTGTGTGTGTAACTTTAATGCGGGGTGTGCTGCGGTTCTGCTGCTTCTACTGCTGCTGTTCCCTGACCACCACCTCTAATATTGCGCTGGCGAGGCTTCTCTTCTTCTTAAAGCACGTACCTCACCACTCCGTACGTCGTCAGTCAGTTTTTCGTAACAATTTTCAAGGCCTTTGCATTAGCTATACCGCAAACACACACACTCACACATTACAGAATAGACTTGTTTTATTGTAAACCGAGTTATATATCATATACAGGCAAAATTTAAAGCCTTTCTGGTTCCATTAAAAAACTAAAATTTGTCGAATTATTTCCGTGTGATTGGCGATGCCAGCAAATTAATTGCCATTCTCTCGCGTAACGATGTGTGAATGTCGATAACTACGCGAACACCAAAAGTCGCCATCGATATCGCGAAAGGATAATTTTTAAATAAATGTTTACCTATGTAGACATTTACATATATAAATATTTTTGTTTTTTAATATTACGTATATATATATAACTATCTTAATTGCTACACTATTACTATTTGTGCATCTATTGCGAATCACTTGAGCTAGAACTTGAGCTGTCTGTGGACATGACCTCAACATCATCCTGAGCTGAAGATTCTTTGTGTGCACGTGTTTCTAGAGCTACAGAGTTGCCAGATGCTCCCATCATATGCAGTTCACCAAGATTCCAACTGAATTGATTTTGGAATGCGTTTGGTACTTCGTTTCCACTGCCCGCACTGCTGCCTCCAGTACCACTCAAATTGCGCTGGGCATCTGACTGAATAGCGCTATTTTGATGCGTGACAAGTCCGCCGTTTATGTTCTGTTCAGATTTACCCAAGAGTCCATTCCGCATTTCAATGTCTGTAGGATATGGCCTTCGAAGATCCCCAATGCACCAAGTCAATGGAGCGCTCACTGCATTTGCTGAACTAATGCGGTGTGCGTATTTTATGAGTTCCTCAGATGACACCGGGCGCTTATTCGCCTGATTAATGCTAGCCAGCTTTTGGCGTGCCTGAAATATGGCTGTGGAGAGTATAAGCTCTGCGTCTTTCAGTGATTTTTGTAGTTTTTGTATTTCACGATCCTAAAATGAAAATTTTGTTTTAGATCAGATATATATCAGTTGTAACAATTAGACCACTGACCAGAGAACAGTGATTAGACTTACATGTATTTCGACTTTAGCACGCAATTTGTCCATTGCTTCCTCCACTTTAGCCTGCTCCTCTGCCAACTCCAACATTTTTCTAAACTCCTCATCTTTGGAAACCAACAAGTCGAGCAAATCCGCCAATTCGGTGCTGGATATTTTTTGATGCGCTTGTTCTATTAGTTCCTTAGATATCATTTCAATATCATCAATTAGCAGCAATAATCGCTCTTTAGTACTTAAATGAAACGACATGTTTTGCTGACTCGAGTAATAATTTTCTTATTATTGTTTTTATGTTCTCTACTTTTACATGAAAATGCCGAAAGTATTTGCAAGACCAACTAAGGCATCGATGCCATAAACAAGCTTGGGCGATAGCTTGTTATCGATATAGTTACATATTGTGCCAAATCTTTCCGCTAAATATATTACTTGGTCACACACAAAGTGACATAAACATAAACAGCTGTTTGTTGGGCTAAATCTGCCCAAGCAACAGACGCTAAAATTGGAAGAGCGAAAACGAACACAAATTAGTTTATCAAAATTTAAGCGATATATTAGTTACATTTAGATTAGCCTATTAAATATTATGGGCGTGCAATAATATTTAAATTGTGAAAATGTTACAGTTACTAATAGTTGTTTTACTTATTTTTCTCTTTATTTACTGGTAAGTGCAACCGCACCGATGGAAACTCAAAAACAGCTTTAAGTTTATGGTTTTTCTTATTATCTAATTAGGATTTTACCCACGGGTATAAGTTGGTATTTAATAAAACGTTTTCGGGTTAAAGTTCGTATTGGTCGCATTTCGCTTCCCTATTTGTCGCTTAAAAATGTCCACATCAGCAAAAGCGGTTTCTCAGTCGTAAGTGCGAGTTAATTACACCGTAATGAAACGCCCCTATAATATGAAATTGCTCATGCTTTCAGCAAGTCGAGGAGGTTTGCCTGCGCAGTCGATTCTTTACCACTGAGGTGACAAAGCTGGTGTCGATTTATGTGCGCGACATACGTATCAATAAAGATATACACAGCAATCGGCAGGATGACGTCAGTGATGGCTTCTATTACGAGCCGCGTAAACAGAAGGCCGAGGGCAGGACTGTACCCGACTTCCGCGAAAGCAAGGTGCCCGCCAGCATTATAACATTTGCACAATTTATGGCTGTGCATGTGAATAACATATCAGTGGTGTTAATGAATAATGACTTCGATCCGGGTTGGTTTATACATGCCACAGCCAAGGAGCTGCATCTGGATGGAAGCATTGTGCAAAATGCGAGAGTTCTGCTCGTCAATGCAGCGCTGTCTGAGGCCCAGGCTAAGATGTTGAGGCATTGCAATGCTAGGCGACAGTCCTTGGAGAATCTGAATAAAATTCGACCCTGCTTGGGTGAAGTTAGCTTCGATGTAGCACTTGATGCTTCTCTCTTTGCCCACGGACCACTCTCAATGGACGTAAGTGGTGACTGGTATTAAATAAATATGCATTTATATCGACTAATGTACTCTCCTTTTATAGACTCTCAGCTTGGTCATTAACAATTGCAAGTCAGTGATACATGGCGGTCTCTACGAGTTCCTTACCGAGGCCAAGCAGCGCACCAATCCTGGTCAAAAGTCGAAAACTTTACAGCAGGCATTTACACCCAGTGCAAGCAGTTATGACAACGACAATTATGAGAGGCTGGCGCCTATTATTCCAAAGAACTTTAACTTCAGCGTTAAGGCAGCAACGTTTTCCGCCGTGAAGGAAAACTCACAAAATGATTTTAGTGCTAAATTACAGCTTTTTACCGTAGGCCAAATTGCCAATTGCGTTAAATAAGACTGATAACAACTGTTTTTATTATTTAGATAACGGGCAAATTCAACTCAAAGATTGTGGATGAAAAGACTCTACTGCCCTCGATGTTGGCCAAGTTGGTTTTTCAGCATCTGGACATTGATACCAAATACGAAAAGCTGCTCTTCGTGGAGCAATTTACTATAGACTCAGTGGTTAGTTAGCTACATATTACATATTGCTTACTGCATCCTATACACTATTTTCTCTTTTTCAGCTGGAAAAGGACATATTTAATCTATATGTGAAGCTCAAGACATTCCAAATTATTTACAATCATAGCGAGATCTATGATTTTGTAAACAATAATTTTCTGGCTCGACAGCGAGCAAGCAGCAGTCATCAGTTACTGCAGTTGGGCCATAAACAAATGTCCCTGCCGGATCATTTATGTTTGGACGCACTCACTCCTCTAACATCGCCAGCCAAACAGCGTCGTGATGGAGGCATTCTGGAGTGGATAATGCAGCGCATTGTGGTCAAAGGCTGTGCCGAGCTATGGAACGTTTCGCTGCTCATGAAACTGGAAGATGAACACATCGCCATGAGCGTTAGTCACACTCGTTTTCTGCTCGAGCAGATCGAGGAAAAACGTAGTTCTCTATATCGCAATAAGTTTCTTAATTTGTTGCTCAATCAGCGGCAATGGAGCATGGAGCTAATGGTGGAAACGCTGTGGTCTAATCTGGGCAACTCCAACAACGACACAAACAATCTAAAGAAGACGCATTCACCGGGCTCTCCATTCTTCCTGGGCGTCAGCCTAGTCAAGTTGTGCTCCTATGCAAATACCACAAAACTGGACATCTCCGTGCACACGTTCCGCACCGAGTACAGCATGCAATTGGCTGAATTCATTGTCAAGTCGATGTGGTGTGTTAAGCAGTATGGAGGACTAGGCACAAAGCGCGCCAAGCAATCGCAAAGTCGACCTAACAGTGAAGCTCGAGAGCAGCACAATGGCACGGCGCTGCGTGTATCTGTTAAAGTTAAGGATATTACGGCATATTTTGTCAACCATCACAATGTTTACATGCTGCTGAGCTTCTCAGAGATTAATCTGACTCGTGCCCATAATTTCGCAACTCTTAAGCTGGAGGAGTTCCAAATGGCCATCATGCGTTCGATGACTGCGTCCTCGCTGTGTCTCACGGACTTTTCAGATGTGTTTGCCAGTTGCAAGATGATACGGCTGGAGCATCAACCAGCGTTTGAGTGTACACCCGGCAAGCTGTCCATTTATATACCTGGCAACACCGAGGCCATGTGGAGCTCCAATTTGCACATGCATCTGTTAACTCTTGTGCGGGATATGAAAGACCTCAAGGCAGAGCTAGCCATGCCGCCATCCAGTAGCACAGACAACCAGAAGCCGAAACGTTCCCTGATCATTGAGCTGTCCGCGGAGCGTAGCACTATTTTTGAGTTGAAGCTATCGGAGCGTCATTCAATACAGCTATACGTAGAGAATCTCTTCTTTAGCCACAAGGAGCGCAATATTATCTACGCGGAGAAGGTCTTTGTCAGAATCGATGACCAACATATCTGTACGGTCAAGGAACTGGACATGCAGTCCCTGTCGCATCTGGAAACGCTTAGCCATGAACGGCTCAACTTTCCAGGGTTTGTGCTGCCCACCAACAAGGTGTGGGTGACCACCATTGGCTCCTTCAAGGCGATTTTCCCATATGATCATGATTTTTATGATGCCATCAACAATGAGTGTGTCACCCACTTCAAATGGCTGAAGCTGGTGCACAACTACAAGAAGAAACCGTTTACAGTGAATTCTCCTCTTCCCAGCGATTGGGTGATAAAGATAAAAGAGTTTCTCCTAGAGATCAGTGACGATCCGTTCGAAGTAAAGCTCCGTGATAACTATGTGCTCTTGGTCGACGAATATCTCGAGAGTCTGAAGCGGAAGTCCTTGTTTGACATGAAGATTGCTGAATTGTGCTCGGAACGGTTGCTGGTGCCCGCAGGCACCATCGAAAGTCTCTACGCGAATCTGGTCAAGAAGAACTCAGAGATCTACATACAACGCTCTAAGAAAATACGGGAAAGTGGGCCAGTGCGCACACGCTTGCTCGCTTGGATCATGACCGATGTGGAAATCTTGGCCATGGCGGATACCTCAATACACGGCTACGACAATGTGACGCGTACAATGCGCGAGATCGACTCGGAAAGTCCGTGGCCAGAGGAGGGACTGCAATTTTCCACGCTGTGGTGCCGTGGCGTAAACATCAGCTGCTCCGAATGGAAGTTTATGCTGCGGTAAGTTTGGATAGCTATATAAAATCAACCGGTTAAATATATATTTATCGCACGCAGAGACTTCCCTCAACCCATGTTCTATGTGAAGAGCATGCGGCTCTATGGCAACCTTTGCGGAGCAGAGCAGATGCCCTCAAAGCGTGCAAAGCGAGACGTCTTCGTCGAGGTGGGCGAGCCCTTCCAAACGGATGTGGTGCAACGTAGCATGCCAACGATTAAATTCTATCACGACTTCGACTGCGAGCTGGAGAGCTGTAGCTATGCTTTCGGCCCCTGCTGGGAACCCGTGATGGCCCAATGTAATTTGAGCTTTGAGAAGATTTCAGCACCATCCAAGGATCCTAGTCCACCTCTTCCGTTTTGGGATAAGATGCGTTTACTGCTTCATGGTCGCCTAACCCTGATTGCCAAACAGTTCACGGTGCTTCTGCACGCTTCGCTCGATCCTTACAACACAACTGAGGAAATGGAGCTGACATGGAACAATTGTGGTATTGTCTGGACAAATGCAAAGATTATGTTCAAGGGCGAGCTCAATGTAAGTGTGTGGATGGAGTCTTTTAGAGAGTCCTATAAGACCAATTCTCTTAGGTGACGGTGCGAACTGCGTCTCGCTATGACGATTGTCGACTGCTGCATTTTCCTAACCTGAAGCTGACTTTCAAGCTGAACTGGGTTTGTCTGGCCAATCCCAACGATCATCATGCTGTCATGCCCTGTGCACCCGACAAGCTACCGGAATATTCCAGCAACCAGGTGCATGATTCATTTCGGGCTTTTCGCTCGCTCAACCTTAATATCTGGGCATCGTTCGAGACGAAGCCCAAGGTGGCTGAGGAAATGGAAATCGATATACCCAGCTTGGTGCTGTACGGTAGCACGCTGCGCTGGTTTGAGAGTCTGAAGCTCATTCTGTCAGGCGTCACGCGGCCCACACGACGTGGTCCAGTCTTTAACAATGTGCGCCCACGCAAGAAGCAGCTAAGCCGGCACTACAAGAAGGCCAATCTGCAGATGTGTCTGCATAAGTTCCAGGTGCTCTACTGGATGTCCCATGCCCTGCACAAGGGCTTCCAGCTGAACGGACGTCGTGTATCCTTCAGCTCCGAGTACTGTCTGACGTTGAATTCCATTGATGATGGCCTGATACATAGGCCACGCGCAGATTGGTCCACGGTGTATATGAACTGTGAACTGAATGATGCGGAGATCTGGCTGAAGAGCATAGTTACTGAAAAGATGGACAGCAGCTCTGAGAATTTGGCCAGTGCTGCCGATGCCTTTAAGATTGTGCGTTTCTACTTTTTGAGCGTAGCCAAGGTGTCCTATGGCAGGGAGGCACTGATGCCCATAGCGGCCAGCAATGCGGAAGAAGACGCAAAAGCCAAGAGCACAACGCCCACACATAAGCTGGTGGTGTACGATCTAAAGGGAGCTTGGACCAAAAGCAATCGGGATGTGGCATTCGCCCTATTTGACTCCTTTATGAAATCGCAAAAGCTGAAGAACAATTTATCCACAGAGGCTGTCAAAAGCTATCGCAAGGAGGCGGCCAATTCGGCTATGTTGAAGCACAAGCGAAGCGATAGCACCATCACTCTGGCCAGCACTAGCACCGAGGTGTTGCCAAGTAGGTTTCCAAGTGATTTCCATGAAAGTCTGTTAATGTATATCCTTTCTTTGCAGTTGCCAATGCGAATACTGCGCTGAAAAAGGCACCGGGTCAGATTCATGCCACCGCCATGCTGCAACAGCTTATCGCGGAGGCGGATCACAAGTTCAATGTGTACAGCGATGATCACAGTACACAATCGAGGGAACTGCAGCTGCAGGGATTGCAGGCCTGTTCCGCGCAGGATATTATACATGAAAACTGGTCCATCAGTCTAGTCAACTCTCAGGTATTACTTAAAGGCTGTGAGACATCAGGATATGTGATCATCAGTGCTGCCAAGGCAGAAATATTGCAACGCGAGCATCGACCTGTGTGGCGGGATCGTTCGCTCATCTCGAAGACGACGTGGAAGGGATTGCTAGAGTGCATGCAGTACTATGCAACAGTCAGTGCCGGCGACAACGACTCGCTATTGGAGAAGGAGATCATGTGGCTTACCGTCGACAATATACAGGACAAAGATGAGACGGTGATTAATAATCACCTGCCCGAGGACATCTCGCATCTGGTGGGCAGTGGACGTAGTGTGGGTGGCGTTGTTTCCGAAACCGTGGGTGCCTTCCTTAGCGACAACTCTGGGCAGGCGCAGCCGGTGCAGCTGCAGCGCATCGTGTCCAAATGTAAATGCGAATTCTTCTACGTAAGCTACGGCGATGCCATCGATCCGAATAACATTATTGAAGTGCCGCCGCCACCATCAGAGGAAACCTTGTCACCGTGGGAGAAGCAGGATGATCCCGTGGATGCCTTTACACTGATGCATCATGACCTGGACGTGTGCACCAATTCCCTACAGTACGCTATGATCTTGGATATAGTCAACAATTTACTGCTCTACGTGGAGCCGCAGCGCAAGCAGGCGGCTGAGAAGCTAACCCGCATGCGCTTCCAGCTGCAGCTGCACTCCACGGAGGATCAGAAACGGCCCATCCAGCAGAAGCAGACAGTGATACGCAGCTTGCTGATGAAGATACGCTCACTGGAGAAGGACATACATCTAATCAGCAAGGAGCGCATCGAGGAGGGCGACACGCTAGAGCTACGCGCCGAGTTTGAGCGAGTGCAGAAGCAGATTCGCGAGAGCAAGGAGGAGTTGAACACTTTCAGCGAGGAGCTGGACATGATGCTGCTGTGCTACAAGGAGACCCAGCTGTCCCAGCTCAGCAAAATCTCCAACGTGCGCTCGGACAAGTCAGTGACAATGGTGCGAGCCAACGAGATCTGCTTTAAGCGTGCCCAGTGGCGACTTACCGAAACCGATGGCCAGATTGGCATTGCAGATTTGGTGCTGAGTGCTTTCCTTTATACGAAAAAATCCAAGAGCGATGATTCCGTCGAGCATCTGCTGGAGCTAGGAAATATCCGAATGGAGAATCTGCTGCCGCGTGAAATATATCGTGACGTTCTGCTGGCCACGGAGATACAGAAAGACATGCCCGTGGATACGCATAAGCGTGTGCTACGCATCTTTTGCCGCGAGAAGCCGCCGGTTGGCGGCATTTCCGTAAAGGACCACTTTGAGATCAATGTGGCGCCCATTACCATAGCGATCACCAAGAAGTTCTATAGCACCATGTTGAAGTTCTGTTTCCCGGATCGCGATGCTTCCGAAACGGAGGTCAGCGATGAGCTGGATGACAATGCGTCCACCAGTTCAGCATCTACAACGAATTTACAGTCCAAGTCTGCATTATCGTCCAAACGTGTTGCCAAGAGCAAGAAGAGTGCCAAGGACTCCGAGTTCTATGTGAAAATCGAGAAGGACGATGTCGAAAAGATGAAGGAGCGCGCAGAGAAAAACAAACTCTTCATATATATCAAGATACCCGAGGTGCCGGTGCGTGTCAGCTACAAGGGCAACAAGGAAAAGAATCTGGAGGACATTACCGACTATTCGCTAGTGATACCCACGCTGGAGTATCACAATGTCACCTGGACCTGGCTGGATCTCTTGCTGGCCATGAAGTCCGTCAGCAGGCGCGTCATTCTCTCGCAAGCAATCAAGCAGAAGCTGCAAATCCATCGACGCCAGCCGGTGCTGTCGGCAGGTGAGCGTGCCACGCCCCAAGAAGAGGATAAAGCCAAAATGCTATTTGGCAATCGTTTGCTGGTAACTTGACATTAGCTGAAAACTAGAAATCGTTAACTGATATTAATCCATGTTTATTTTGCAGAGCGAGAATCGAAACCAAAGAAAAAGCGGCGGCGTTTTCAAATTTCAATCAAGCGGCAAGAGAACAGATTAATGCCTTTATTCAAATCATATTTATTTATACATATATATATATATATATATATTGATATATATCTAAATATGTATGTATATGCATATCGTATTACGTTTGGGAGACCCAATGCAGGCCCGGCCAGGCCAAGCTAGGCCAGGGCACTTGTAATCAAAATATAGCGAGCCCTTTCAATTTATTTTTACAAACATACACACACATACACTACAAATACAATCACAAGACACACATGCACACACCCGCAGCAGAAGTATTACGCTATATAAATCTATAAATATAAATAATGCATGTGTGTTGTCTGTCTGTCTGCCTGTTTAACTATTATAATTAATTTTGTTGTATACTTCTTTTGTTTAACTTTAGCAAATAAACAAAGAGAAAATCTAGAATTAATTGAATTTTTAGTTTCGTTTTTTACATACCACAATGATATAGTAATAGAGGACTTTAAAACACTTAAATTAGCTAAATATGCACAGGATAACATTTACTTGGTCAGCTGCTTCAGCGGTGGCTGAAATGAAATTCAAGTTCGTGTTAAGACCAAGGTTTTCGGATGACTATATATTCATATATAGGGTTTACTTACCAGCACAAAGACGCGCTTGGGTAGAGCTCGTTGCACCAGCTCGTCGAGCAGCGCATTTTCGCTGTCATGCTTTTGAGGATCAGCCTTGGTGTTGTACTCCAGCGTGAGGACGGGCAGCTCCTGCCAGGCCACCTGCAGCGGATACAGATTGTAGACCAGCTCCTTCTCATCATACGCCATTATCGAGACATCCAGCTGTGGTAGAAATCACATTGAATACCCTTACAGAAATGTGAAGTGGACTGTGTTGCTAACCCACCTGCTTGTGGCCGGAGCATATAAAGTTATCAGATTTGCTAATGGACAACGTGGCTATCAGATGCAGGACGTGCATTGTTGGGTTCTTGAGCACCACCTTGAAGGCCATCGGCATTTTGACAAACATCTTCTCCTCGATGGTGCAGTATATGTTCAACGGCGGCTCCGCTATATCAAGGCCACTTATGATAAATTTAGATTCGTTCTCCTCCTTGCCGCCTGCTCGACGCCAGCGTATGCAGAAGACGCCAAAGCGAGGTATCGTTGGTACTCCTGCTCCAGCATCCAAGGTATAGACGCCTTTGATGAAGCCGCGACAATGACCCGTAGCCTGCACCGCTTCCAGTGCCTTGTTGTACACGACGCGCATGCTCTTGTGCGCCTCCTGCCCACTGGCAGGCAGCGTAGTGCCTTCGTCCGTGCCCGCCACGATTAGCTTGCCATCATCGGAATGCAGGGAGTTGCTCAGGGCGCCCACTGTGGATAGCTGCAGAGCATTGGGGTTATTATTGATGATGGTCATCGATGTGGGTATCTTGCCCAGGAGACTCTTGCTCATAAAATTACTCTGGGCAACATTTGGCGCCTGGGGCGGCGCATCTCCAGCTTGACCCGCTGCAAGCTGTGTCTTCTGCTGGCGACTCACAAACTTATTGCTCACACTCTCCTCGGACTTGGAGCGCTCCAAATCCCGTGCAGTCGTCCAATCCTGCAGCGTGGCATTCGTGCGCAGCACGATGACGCTCTCCAGCTGATCCCCAGCCCTGTATTTGTTGGTATACTTCTTCCGCTTAAAACTGTAGTTCGATTGCACTAAATTGTGATCCTGCAGAGAAAAGTTAACATGCTGCAACACTCTTTGGGGCTTGTGCACTTACACATATAAAGAAGCTGTCCAATATCTCCACCTCGTCCACGGCAACTACCTCCGTATTGGCGCGCAGCAAAAAGTTCTCCCCCCGATAGACCTGACTCAATGGACGGCGATTGAGTGTGTAGAACCGGGCATTGAACTTAAAGTCGCCGGCACAGCGCACGGTCAGGGTATCCTCCCGGGACTTGCGCAGCCTCGTCTCGTCCAGATACTCGATTTGCACGGGCGATATGACCGCCAGGCTGTTGGTGACCAGCTGGTTCACATGCTCGGGCGTTGTATCCGTGCTGGTGGGCGTGGTGCTGTGACCAGCTCCGCCACCACTTGCACTGCGATCCACATCCAGCGTATAGCTGAGTCTCTGCTGCAGCTTGATCTCTGCCTCCACCAGGCTGAATATGTAGTAAGTGGCGGTGTTGCTGCCATGGGCAGACAGTTCACCCACATCCACCTGGATCTGGGTGTGCAGCTTTTGCCGATTCGATGAAACATCCGTGGTGAGGAAGACTGTAAGAAAAGAAGAAGAAGATTAAAATTACAGGAAACCCCTTACTTGAATGAATTGGTAATCGAAATATATAAATAAAATAAAAATCAATATTTAATAGTTAATAAAAAAAATATAGTAAATATTAAAGAAAAAAAATCAATAATAAATAATAATAGACAATTTTTATTTAATTTATAGATAAACAGTATACCCTTTTAGCAATTTTTCAATGGGTACATAAAACTCAATAGTCGATGGTGTGGCTGGCCAAGTTCAATGGTGTTGTATGTAAACAGCGGGCACAGGTGTTTTACCTGCAGCTGTAATGTGAACACGATGTTGGGTAAGGTAAGTAACGCTGCCTCTCGACCTTTTCATATGGTTTTCCCAACCACACCAGTCCATATAAAGGGCGGATAGGTGCGTCGCGTGCGACAGTTGATTCATAGCCTTCGTTACAAGCTGAAGATGCATATTGTCTTGGTGCTGCTTCTATTGGAGAGCTGCTGGGCTCTTAGGCCGTCGGCAGCAGAGCGCAGGCGTATACCACGCGTGGTGGGCGGGCAACGCATCGAGGTGAATTCGCAGCCGCATATGGTGAATATCAGACATCGTGGTGGCTTTCAGTGCGGTGGATCTTTGGTGACTCCACGCTGCGTCTTGACCGCCGCCCACTGCCTGCAGTCGAAGCAGCAGAGACCGTCGGATTACGTGGTGCGTGGTGGCGTGACCTATTTGACAGATATGAGCAATGGACGCGCCGTGAATCGCATTCTGATGCCCAGTGGCTATAATTTAACCACTTTTGACCAGGATGTGGCACTGCTGCAGCTGCAGAATCCGCTGCACGGTGAGCACATTGAGCCCATCCAGCTGGCCAGGCAGCCGCCGCGCCCGGGCAGTTACGTGCGTGTCTCGGGCTGGGGACTGACCGATGAGCGTTCACTCCAGCTGCCCAATCAGCTGCACAGTGTGCAGGTGAAGGTGCTGCCCCGCCTCAAGTGCCAGCAGCTCTATCAGGGCTACAGGAATATAACGGACAGCATGTTCTGCGCCTCGGTGGCTGGCTATAAGGACGCCTGCAATGCGGACTCCGGCGGACCGGCGGTCGACATGGATGGCCAGCTGGCGGGCATCGTGTCCTGGGGCAAGGCCAATCGCTGTGCCCACGAGGACAGTCCAGGTGTGTACACGAGCGTGGCGCACCTGCACGACTGGATAGTCCACAATATGCTCAGATATTGCCACTGATATCTGTTCGAGTCTTAGGATTACGCCTTTAAGTATTACAACTAATGAGTATAAAAATAAACTAGAAGCTTTGCAGCCAACAGCCCTGATTGTTTTACTTTTATATGTTGTTGTTTTCAACATAGGACATTGTGTTAGTTTAGCGGATCGCGTCATCGTGCGCGCAAGACACAAGGCCCATCTGGCTCAATCAACCCATTGCAAAGCCAAACTCTCTTTTCTTATCCAACTATTTACACAGTTGTACGGCCCGTTTGGCGTGTGCTGTTGGCCAGGGCATAAAAGACGGGCCAAGGTAAATTCGCGTACATTTCACATCGAGATGCGGTTGCGCTGGTTATACTTGGTCTTTATTCTGCTGCTGCTGGATCGACTAGCGGCGGCACAACGTCGTAGCCGCAATCAGAGAAACCGTAATACAGGGCTTGCCCGTGCCAGGAATCAGATCGAGCCTCGAATCGCCAGTAATACGGACACTACATCCATTAGACGTAACCGTCTTCAGCCTCGCATCGTCAACAACAGCAATGACAGCGGCAACGGCAATTGGAATCCCCTCAACAATCGCCGAAGGAGAGCGAACCGCTGGAGAAGATTTAACAATCGCAATAGAAATGGAAGGAATCGTTTGAGCAGAAGGAACCGTGCAAACCGAAGGAACCGGGCAAACAGAAGGAATCGGAATAGAGCTTCAGCTCGCATTGTTGGCGGTGGCAGGGCGCGGATTTTAGGTGGCCCCACTGCATCCATAGCCACGATGCCATATCTGGTGCAAATACATCGTGGGGAAAGCTTGTGTGGCGGCTCATTGATTAGGCCCGAATGGGTCCTGACTGCCGCCCACTGCGTATCGGGCATTGATGCCTCCGAATTTTATGTAGTCGGCGGCACATCCACGCTGAATGGAACGGATGGCGTAGGACGCACTGTCACCTTCACCAGCGTGGCGCCCCTCTACACCAGAAAAGGCTTGAATATGGATGCCGCACTGATGAAGCTAAACGAGACGATGACGGGCACGAATATTGGAACCATTGCATTGGGTCAGCGAGTGCCACGACCGGGCACAAGGGTGAGAATCGGTGGATGGGGCGCCACCAGGGAGGGCGGCACTTCGGTCACACAACTAAGATCGGTTCAACTGATAGTGGTCAAGCAGAGCGCTTGCCGACTGGCCTATCAAGGAGCGACGACCACCATAACTAATAGGATGTTCTGTGCACAGGCCAGGGGCAGAGATTCCTGCAGCGGTGACTCGGGCGGTGGTGCCGTGCAAAACAATAGGCTGATGGGCATTGTCTCCTTCGGCACGGGCTGTGCCAGACCTGAATATCCCGGTGTCTATACCCGAGTGGGCAACTTGCGTAGATGGATTAACAGAATCATTTCCAGTAATTAAATTGAACAAGGAAATATATCTGTACATACAGACGGTTTTCAATCTTTAAGCCAAATCGATGAGTTAGCAGTATTACGTAGTAGTATTTTGAGATAACTTTTCCATTAAGTTTCCTCACTTTGTACAGTTTCCGTCTTTAAGAGTAATAGAGAGAGAGAGAGAGAGAGTATAGAGTCTAAAATGTTGTTAGCTCTTCGAATAGAGAACACTCAACACTCTTAAGTAATCAACTCTACAGCTAATAATATTATTTAAAGTCAACAATGAGCAGCCGCCCTATGGGTGGAAACAATTGTGCAAATGTTGATATATGTTTCAGATTTCTGATTCCAGATTTGTTGATAGCGCAGCCCAAAAGGTATAAAAGCACTTGGCCCACTGCCTCAAATGTAGTTGGTTAGTTCCTCCTTATATAGAACATGATTGGATCACAGCTTTTGCCACTGCTCTTGGCCAGTGTTTGGTCGCTCGAAGCAAATCAGACATCATCAGACATCCAGCCTCGCATCATTGGCGGCTACGTCTCAGACATAAGGGATCTCAAGTATCTGGTGCAAGTGTCGTCGGCTAAAGAGATTTGTGGTGGTTCGCTGATCACCACACGATGGGTCATCACTGCTGCTCATTGTGTGGACAGAGTGCGCATAGCTGAGTTACGAGTCTATGGCGGCACATCGGTGCAGGGTGCTCAAAACGCCATTCAGCGCTTGATCGATCTAATCGTGATACACCCGAAATTTAACAGTAAGACAATGAACATGGACGTGGCCGCCCTGTATCTCAACGAGGATATGAGTGGTGGGCAAGTGGACACGATTGCATTGGCCACTCGGCCAGTGCCACCAGGCCGCCTGGTCAAAGTCTCCGGCTGGGGTGCGGTCAATCCCAAATCCTCGGAAACGGCACGCCATGTACACAGTGTCATCATACCCGTCTGGCCGCGTAGAGCCTGCCAAGCGGTCTACCGTGGCAAGCAATTCATCAGCAGTAACATGATCTGCGCAGCGAAGCCTTATGAAAGGGACTCCTGTGACGGTGACTCCGGCGGCCCGATGGTCTATCAAGGTGAGCTGGTTGGCATAGTCTCCTTTGGTTTCCAATGCGCCAGCCGCTTGCCTGGCGTCTACACCAACGTACCAACGATAAGAAGATGGTTTATGGCCACCATGGCAGAGTATTCCTAACTTGTAGCTGGTTGCATTCTAGACATAATAAATTAGTTCAAGATTACGCTTATCACCAGTCAATTAGCTGGGGAATGTCTGTCTATTGGCTATATAAGCGCTCAATTCGTGCGTGCTTTAGGAAAATGTGGCTGAAACTCGTAACCTGGCTAACGTTGCTCCAGCTGCTAGCTGGCGCGCCTAGCCAGCAGGACAAAATCTTTGGTGGACAAACGGAGACGATTCGGAATTATCCATTTATGGTGAATTTGCGACGAGGTCCGTATTTTAGATGTGGCGGCGCTCTCATTGCGCCTAGCTGTGTGGTCACAGCCGCTCATTGTCTGGAGGGTCATCCGCAATATGTCGAGGACTTATACGTGCATGCCCAGCAAGACTGCCTAAGTGATTCAAGTCCAGAAGCGCATGTCCGTCAAGCCTGGTTTGCTTGTGTAGCTCCACAGTATAATGGATATACATTCGATGCGGATGTGGCAATCATCAAGCTGCGTCAGCCGTTCTACACAGCGGGCAATGTGAGCACCGTTCCCATTGACTTCAACGACCTGCCGGAAGGGGCGGATCTAAGGATTCTTGGCTGGGGCATGACCGGTAGTGGGGGTCAGAATTGGGGGCAATGCCTGCAAACAGCCAACGTCAGCCTGGTGAGGCGAGATCAATGTCAACGCCAGATGAACTCGTATGGCCCAATAACGAATAATATGCTCTGTGCTCTGGGTCCAAATGCTACCGATGCCTGCCAAGGCGATTCCGGAAGTCCCATTCTGTATGCTGGTCGCCCTGTGGGTGTAGTATCCTGGGGTGAGGGATGTGGCAGCGGGCTACCTGGCGTCTACACACGCTTTGGCAGCTCAGCAATGTCGTGGTTCCTTAAAAGGTTCATGGATACACACTGCTAGTATAAGATCTGATCTATCGAAATAATTTACATTAAAAACTACTTTTTTCTAGCTTTGAGTTTCCACTTCAATTGAGTTAGGCGAGAACTTCTATTGCGATTGCAATCGTAATTATCTATTGTAAAGATCGCACAAAAAGATTGCATTATCTAGATGGAATCCATTGACTGGAGCAAAAATCCCTATAGTCCATCATCTGGCCCGCTTTCGCATGACAACTGCAACAAGTGTTCAAAGAACCGTGATCAAAGTTTTTATACCCGCAGCCTTTGCCCAACCATGGTCTGCAGCTGCGAAGGCAATTCGGGTGACCCAGCCGTCTATGAACTATCCTGGCGTTTAAACAAGTGTCAAAACTTTTAGGATTTAGGTTTAAGAAAATTTTCAAAAAATAATAATAAAAAAAAAAAAAAAAAATTCGCAATGTGGATGACAATTGTCCATTTAGTGTGTGATTTTGGAATATGTGGCTAAAACTCATAACATGGCTAACGTTGCTCCAGCTATTAGCTGGCGCACTTAGCCAGGAGCTCAAAATCTTTGGTGGAATAACGGAGCCTGTTCGGAACTACCCATTTCTGGTGAATTTGCGACGAGGTCCAACATTTAAATGCGGCGGCGCTCTCATTGCGCCCAGCTGTGTGGTCACAGCCGCACATTGTCTGGAAAATGATGTGCAAAATGTCGATAACTTATATGTAAATGCCCAACAAGACTGCCTAAATGATTCAATTCCAGATTCGAATGTACGTCAGGCCTGGTATGCTTGTATATCTCCACAATATAAACCAATAAATTTAGATGCGGATCTGGCAGTCATCAAGCTGCGTCAGCCATTTTACACGTCGGATATTATAAACACCGTTGCCGTCGATTTCAACGATCCGCCGGAAGATGCACGTATGAGAATTGTTGGCTGGGGCATGACCAATGAAGAGGGTCTAGATTGGGGGCAATGCTTGCAATCAGCCGATGTCAGTCTGGTGCGCCGAGATCAATGCAATCGCCAGATGAGCTTAATAACTCCAATAACAAAGAATATGTTCTGTGCTTTGGGTGAAAATAAGATTGATGCCTGCCAAGGCGATTCCGGAAGTCCCATTCTGTATGGAGGTCGTGTTGTGGGTGTAGTATCCTGGGGCAAAGACTGTGGCAGTGGGCTACCTGGCGTCTACACACGCTTTAGCAGTTCATCAATGATGTGGTTCCTTCAAAGCTTCATAGAGACAAACTGCTTGGACTAGATCTGAATTTTTAAAGTATTTTACATTAAAAACTATTATTTTGAGTTTGCCTATTGAATTGATTTAAGCGAGAACTTCTATTGCTATTGCAATCGTAATTATCTCATTGTAAAGAGCGCACAATAAGTTGGCATTGTCCAGGTGGAATCCATTGCAAAATTTCGACGCATATCAATTTATATTGTTATGGTGTATTCAATAGAATGATCTGAAAATGAAGTAGTGCACTCCGCACACACTGTTCAGTTGATGTCTGAGTCTGGACACGCCATGTGTTGGCTAGAGTTATGTTGGTTGTTCTGGTTGCTGCACGCTGCCGATGGACAAAGGATTATTGGTGGCCAGGAGACAAGCATCAGCCAGGTGCCGTATTTGGTGTATATGCGGCAAGGCGGCAGCTTTATCTGTGGTGGTTCCCTGCTCACGCCAAGCTTTGTACTAAGTGCTGCACATTGTGTCTATGGCGCCAGGGAGCAGGATTACACTGTACATGCGGGCGCCAGTCGACTGGCGCAGAAGGCGCCCGTGATCCGTAATGTTGCTCGATTTCACATTGCTCCAACCTACTCCCCTAGCAACTTCGATATGGATGTGGCTATGCTGCAGCTGGAGCTGCCTGTGCCGCTCACAGCTGGTCAAGTGGCCACGATTACACCCTGTCAATCAGCAGCGGCCGCTAATAGCTACGTGCGGATTAGCGGCTGGGGTGTGGAATATGAGAGCAGTCGCAAGCCAGCGGCCCAGTTGCGCACAGCTGTCATCCGTGTACTTCCCTATGCGGAGTGCCAACAGGCTTACGCTGGCCAGGCACAGATCACTGATTCCATGATTTGTGCCGCTGTGCGTGGCATAAAGGACTCCTGCTCCGGTGACTCGGGTGGTCCATTGGTCTATCGCGGTGAGGTCTGCGGCATTGTTTCCTGGGGATTCGGTTGTGGGCGCGCTGCCTATCCGGGCGTCTACACCAATGTGGCCAGCACGCGTGTAAAACGTTTTATAGATCAAACACTGAGAAAGCTTTAGATTTAAAGCCAGTCCCGATAAGATTTTAACGATCCGAGACGGATCTACATAAATATTTCAATGATCACACTTATCACTGGAGAATTATTAACCAATTTTCGAACTGCTCTTATTAAGCTTATTGAAAACATATATGTATGTCAACTATGGTAATTTTAATAATTTTAAAATAGTAAAAATTATTTTTAAAAAAATAATCAGTAATCGTCATTATGCGATGTTTTGGCTGAATGGTGATCCAAAATAAGAAATATCTATAATTGAGTAGAGTTAACTAATTTACAGAGTGCAATGAAATATATAATTATACCAAGGTCAAAAACAATTTGAACAATAAAACATATGTACATTCAAAAATATATGAAACCCATTTAGATACGTTTATCTGACTAGATATTTAATGGCTTTGTTACACTTTCGATGGGCTGCGCATGATAGAACAACAAAATGGTTTATTAAAAATAATTATTATTTGAACAATAAAACAATGTTACAATTATATTTCCTCAAAAAGCGCCCGTATATAACATGGCATGCAAACAAACGCGCGAGCCGACTCGGATCTGGAAACAGTTAGTGCTCAGCTCTTACTCTTTCGACTCTATTTGAACAAGTGATCTGCTGGCAAATATTTACGCTATGAGCGTAGACGACTGTTCTTGCTGAGAAACCAATGCGACTGCTGTCGCTGCGGCTGCCACTGCCACTGCCACTGCTGTTCCTGCTCCTGCCCATGTTCCTGCTTCGGATAGCCACTGGCAGGGCCGCCAATGATGTTGGCGCACGCATTGTGGGCGGCATCCCAGTGGATATAAGGAGTGTGCCCTACCTGATCAATCTGCGCATTTCTGGCAATTTCATTTGTGGCGGCGCTTTGGTTACGCCCACTCATGTGGTGACGGCAGCACACTGTGTAAAAGGCGTGTCTGCGAGCAGGCTGCAAGTGGTGGGCGGTGCGACACTGTTGACGGATGCAACAGGTGTGCGAAGGAGCGTGGCCAAAGTTTTTACACCCAAAGCCTTTAATACACGCACCCTGCACTCGGATGTGGCTGTACTAAAGCTGAAATCACCGCTGGAAGGCAACAACATTGCGACCATTCCATTATGCAACTCCAGCTGGCAACCAGGTGAACTGATAAAGGTCTCCGGCTGGGGTAAAACGACCGAGGGCAGTAAACGAGTCTCCCAGCACGTCCGCAGCGTGGACGTGCCACTAGTCTCACGGAAGAGCTGCATCAGCCAATACAAAATGCGAGGCACCATCAGCTCAACCATGTTCTGCGCCTCACTGCCGGGCATTAAGGATGCCTGTGAAGGCGACTCTGGCGGCCCGGCAGTCTATCAGAATCAACTGTGTGGCATTGTCTCTTGGGGCATGGGCTGTGGCAGACGCAACTTTCCTGGCGTTTATACAAGTGTCAAAAGTGTTAGGAGTTTTATCGACAAGGCTTTAAGCAAATAGGCTAACCAAAAAAATTAAACTAAACAATAAATGTGAATGATCAAACGAATAACCAACTATGCCAATCTATATCGACTTAGCAAAAGCAAAAACATAGCAGACAATTACGCAATAATTTAATTCATGTTCCACTTACCGCTATTGCGCAGCTCCTGTGGAACGCTAATGTGCACGCCCACATTTTGTAGATAAACATTATAGGGATTGCTAATGGTAGTCACCACTGGATAGTATTCATTGACCAGCATTGTTGTCGTGGCCGGAGCATCGCTCAATACATGGCCAAGGTTTGTTTGAGTGCTCAAATGGAAGCTGCAATGGAAGTTCAACAGAGCGTTAAATGAAGGCTGCATACAAATGCTTATGGCTTCCGGTTTTTGTGACCTACGTGGGCGCAATATAGCAAATAGTGTTTATCGTCATATTGTCATCCAGATCGCGACTGCGCGTGTGATGCCGGAATGGTTTGCGTGCATAGCTTGCGCTGCACGTGAGCAATGCGCCAATTTGTTCGGTGCCCATAAGCGCTTCCAGTCGCGCGATGCGCAGTTGTGTATTCTCATTAAACTGATGCGCCTCCGTGCTGCAAATGAGCTGGTAATAATAGCCTGGCTCTAATCGCATATTCTTCTCAAATGTCTTTGGCTCTATGTGCTCCGATTCGAGAGGCTGCTGATGGGTACGCAACTGCAGCAGACTGGGAAAGCATAAATACTTTAGCGCTTCCAGTTTGTAGCTTATTTGAGGATTACTGGCATCGGCAAGCAGAACTTGAAAGCTGCGTATGCGCAACGGCACGTCGGTAAGAACGCTGCGAAAAAAAAGGTAATACAATCAGCATATTTTTATGAATATATAATCTTTTTAACTGACCGCACTATTAGATTTAGCTGCAGCACATCGCTATTGTTTAGTTGAACCTGTTGGAATGTAGCGCAGAGCTCCAGCACACCACTGACTTTATCTAAATCAATTTGAATCGGTGATTTCACGCTTGCCAGCGCGTTACTCCACAGCGCTTGCACTTCAGGCGTCATTTGAGTTTGTGGTATAGGCGGCACACTTTGAAACACTTGCCAAAGATTCTCTAGCAGCAGTACGCGCTCTTTCTGCTCACCATGATGGCGCAGAGACAGTGCTTCAATGCTGCAAGAAATGTAATCGGCCACTGAGGCGGAGAGCAGAGCACAGCGTAGAGTCTTTAGCAGCACATCACTAAAAATGGTCGTCCATTTCTCCTGACGGTAGTCGGGCAACATAAGAGAGTACAGACTGAAAGTGAAATAGTATCATGGGTTAAACTTAACTTTTAATAAATGTATTAGGAAGTCACTTACGTTAATGCCTTGGCGTGATCGCCACTGCGTAGATACTCTTCGGCCATGTCAATGGCCAGTTTCTTACGGAATCTCAAGCACTTGTAGATCTTGAACTGCGCCATTGCCTGACTGAGAAGCGATATGATTGCCGATGAATGATTAAAGTTGCGCTCCTGCTCCACGAGTTGCATATTTGCCTGCTGTTCGGCAACAGGATCACCCGTCTTAATTGCACGTGTACCAAAGAACTCGGTGTACAAGCTCTGATTTGGCGTCACATTCGTTGTGCTCGATCCTAAGAGCGTGGCACTGGCCTGTTGAGCGGCTTCACGTCGCTTTATCACATATTCGGCGGCCTTCTGGTAATAAATACCTGGATGCTGCGTCTGCAACGCAGGCAAACCATTCTTGATTGCCTCACAGAAGAGCTCCGCGAAGACTGAATGTCTGTAAAAGGATTTGGATAGCAAATTATGTCTTCATCCTTAAGCTAATATATATATGCCCAGCTTACTGCGTACTTAGCCAGGCGTGATGCTCAAAGGCTAAATCCTTGAAACCCAAACAGTTTTTATACTTATCAACGTGAATAATAAACTGATTGATGGAATCCCTTGGTGTTTTTAACTTAAACATAAGCCGGCACATTTTATAGTTGAGAAAGCCAGCAATTGTTTTGATCTCCATGCAATTAGTATCTGTGATCCGTATTTCATCTAAGTTACCGTAAGCCTGAAAATAGTGTCTATAACCACAGTAATTGTTATTGACTGGATATTAGTATTTAAGCATTTTTAACTTACTTTTGTGCCGTGCTAAAGTCCTGACGCATCTCAGCCACAAAACCCAGCTTAAATTGATGGCGTATCTTGAGTGTTGTATGGGCAGCAGAAAGCTGATCGCGATGAGTACGTATACGTTTCGACATGAGTGCATAATAGGACTGAGCCATATCCAAGAACGCGGACTCCAGGCGCATCGTGTATCCCATTAGATGCTCCGTGTGGGGCAATATGAACAGCATTTTGCTCGTAATTCCGCACGCGGTAGTTAGACTAGCGGCACGCTCAGCTGCCAGCATATCCTCGCCTGCCGGCAGTGGCGCTGATTTCTGGAGCAACACCAAGCACAGCCTTGTATTACGTTCTTGCAAAGCATTTTTAAGGCCCTGAACAATAGCTGCACACTGCACTTGCTTCTCTGTCCATTGGCTGTCGTTCCATTCGATGTCTTGGAAGAGCACCACCACGGATGGCAATACATGCAAATGCTTCAACATCCAGTTACGCTTAAGTATTCCTTTCGGATGGTACCACTCGTATGAGGCGCGCTTTGGCTTAGCAACCGGAAACTCATAGTTGGGAGGTAGTAGTTTATATTGTACGGCAGCCCGATCCCTGTCCCGATCCGCTGGCTTCCGTTGAAGAGTTCCGCTGAATGCATCCCAAATTGATTTGTGAACGCTTTGGTTCGCGATATCCAATCCACAGAAACCTATTAGCGGTTGTGGTATTACGAGCAGCTCTGAAGGCAGAGTTGTGCCATCAATCGTCATAGTTTAGTATGTGTAATAGATATAATTTGCTTCCCCGCACACTGCTGGCAAACTCTGTTTCAAGGCCTATCGTTGGTTGTTAACTGGGAGTAAATTTTGCGTATTCAATGCCTTCGCCGCATTAGGCACACGCAATAAAACAATTTGTGCGTACAACAAAGCTGTTTTGGCCAAAAATTCCAGCAAATTTTACGGTATTAAATGTAAATAAACGCCGCCCCAGAAAATGCAGTTTTCAATCAGCTGTAGTTGTACGTAAGCTTATAATCGATATCGAGCATCGATAATTACTAGCATATGCATCCCTGAGCCTAGCTGTCAGATTCGCACGAACTGTCAGTGAGCTGTCTTCGGCTTTGTTATACGTGTCGCACTACGTACTTTCACATTCGTTTTGTTATTTTCGCTCTAACCACAGGTAATGCTCGCGTGCGCTTGGTAAATTAATAGTAGTCAAATCTTATTATATTTTTTCATTTTAAAATTTTAGTGTTAAAACGCTACAACAACCTTTAAAATGGCCCCACCACAGAGAATGCGCGTCGCCAACGAGAAGGCCAGCAAATATGTGACAATGCGTGGCAATGTACCCAAATCCTCGGTAGGTGTTAAAATCTTGAACTAAATTTTCTGTTTTTTGATGCAGTTGTAAATCTAATCACTGCCTCAACTGCAAAGGAACAGCAAGAGATAATGACACCTGCATGGGTCTCATAAAAACAAATCCAATAGGAAAAAGTGCCACGCCGTCATTGATTTTGTTGCAGTGCTGATATGTGTATTTGTATGCGTGTGTGAGAGTTGAATCGAGTTATCGCTGCTTCTAGATTTTCCTAGCTGTTGCTTCAGCTATCTTCTGATTAATGTTATTTTACTAATCCGTTTCTCGTTTTTCGTTTATTTCAGAAAACGAAAGAGGGACAATACCCGGTTGGGCCCTGGCTTTTGGCATTATTTATCTTTGTCGTGTGCGGATCAGCAATTTTCCAAATCATTCAGTCCATTCGAGCTGCGTAAACCTGTACAGATATAAATACAAAATTTTTAAATATTATGCTAAGCTCAGAACACAAACAAACACACACACAACCACTCTGACGTCTTCTCTCAAAAACTTTCGTAGCAGAACCTTCCCGACATTATGTGCAACGTCTATAGAGATAAAGCTCGAACGACAACCAGGCTTTTTAGTTAACTCAATTTTTAATGAAAAATGTATTTCTATGTGCATGCAAAATTTAAGTTCATATTTTGTATACTTTATATATAATTAAGCGTTAAACCCGAACTGTCTGTAAAAGCATTCCCGCACACTTATACATTTCTTATACATATGCTGATTGTGCTAAAGTGGAATGAACAAGTTGCAAAAACATTATTTTAAAATGTTTTTGCAGCTATTTAAATAGTTCAAGTTTAAAAGTTGTTTTCGGCAACGAGGACGATTAGAAGAAAATACCTATGAGTAAATACAATTATGAATATATGATAATTTTTTACCTAAAACAACTTAAACTTGTGTTTTCACTTTACTGTTAAAGTAAAACCAACAAAACAAAACACTGATGTGAATGCTGTTTAATTTGTGTAGCCCTGGTAGATTTCTCTCGAATGTCCCCGAAACGCTACGATAGAATGAACGGCAATACATTTGTCAAACTTCTTAAATCCAATAAGTTAAATCGATAATAAAGTAAAATTTAATAAATTGAAGAAGCAACTGATTTTTTTATGCGAGCAATTAAGTAATTTTTGATCTGATTACAAATAAAAATAAATAAATAAATTAACCAACAGCGTCATGCAATTGTAGCGTGTTTGGACCTCATAGCAGTTAAACAGTTGCTTTGGCCGCAAGTGTTAGCAGTAAACAAAAACATAAAATCTTTTTAAAATGAATCTATAAATCTATGTATAAAGTTAAAAAAACCTAATGCGACGCATTTATACAGCGGCCTACGTACACATCATGTCGAAGAACAAGGGAAAAGGTAAAGCAACGAGCAAAGCCGGCGAGGCGACCACACCACCAGTCTCCAATACGCCGGTCACACTGGACAAGAGTGGCAACATTGCTATCAAAATTCTAGCCAAGCCTGGCGCCAAACAGAATGGCATCACAGACATTGGACTAGAAGGCGTTGGTGTACAAATCGCAGCACCCCCCAGCGAAGGAGAAGCCAATGCCGAACTGGTGAAATTTCTTTCCAAAGTGTTGGGACTTCGCAAGAGCGATGTATCGCTCGACAAGGGCTCCCGTTCCCGCAATAAAATAATACTCGTTTGCAAAGGCGTCACCACCGTGGAGGCTATAGAGCAATCATTGCGAAAAGAATGTGAATCATAACCACACTTCGTAAATAAATGACCAGAAAAATACTTTTTTATGCTTTATTATCGATGCGATCATCCAATCTTATTACATATTCCATTAATAGCTAACGCATATGTAGTCTTTGTGTTTTTTTTTCATTACATAAATTACTTGGATTCTAAATTAGGAATTTCTTAACGACAACTGCTCTTACGTAGTGAAAGTGTAAATCCTATTATTACATATTTCTTGAATATTTTTTTGAATGAGTTAAGCGTATTACTGTCGCATATAACGCGACACAACGTAAATACAAATTACAAATGTCAACGAAACATTAAATAACTCTGCTGTCAAGTCTAACATAAGAGGTTCCGACAATGGAAATGAAATGTTTTTAACTTAAGTAATTTTGTATCAAATGGTGTGAAGAAATGGTTCTGGTGGGGGTGGATGAGTAGTTTTTGGTTGAACGGTTGTTTTTAATCGACCTCCTCCATGTGGGATGCATCCTCGGTGTCCTCAACCAGAGATGGAGCATCACCAGCGCTTTGGGCATCCTCTGTGGTCATGGGTTCATCCTCGTCGATGCCAAGACCCAGCTTGATCATGCGATAGATGCGGCTGGCATGCACTTGTGGGCTGTCCAGCGAGAATCCAGATGACAAAAGTGATGTCTCGAACAGCAGAATGACCAGATCTTTGACGGCCTTGTCATTCTTATCGGCCTCGGCCTTCTGACGCAAGGTCTCCACAATGGGATGGTCGGGATTGATTTCCAAGTGTTTCTTGCCGGCCATGTAGCCCATGGTCGAGGTATCACGCAATGCCTGAGCCTTCATGATGCGCTCCATGTTGGCGGACCAACCGAACTGCGAAGTGACAATGCAGCAAGGTGAATCGACCAGACGGTTGGACACGACAACCTTCTCCACTTTGTTGTCCAAGATTGATTTCATCAACTTGCACAAGCTCTCGAATTTGGCCTTATCCTCCTCGCGCTTCTTCTTCTCAGCCTCATCCTCGGGCAACTCCAGACCCTCCTTGGTAACAGAGACGAGCTGTTTGCCCTTGTATTCCTTCAGGTGCTGGATGACGTATTCATCAATGGGTTCAGTCATGTAGACCACTTCGAAGCCACGAGCCTTGACACGCTCAACGAAGGCCGAGTTGCTGACCTGATCCTTGGACTCGCCAGTGATGAAGTAGATGTGCTTCTGGTTCTCCTTCATCCTCGACACGTAGTCGGCCAATGAACAGAAATCATCGCCGGAGGCGGAAGTATGGAAGCGCAAGAAATCGGCCAACTTAGCGCGGTTGTTGCTGTCCTCATGGACACCCAACTTCAAGTTCTTGCTGAACTGGTCGTAGAACTTCTTGTAGTTCTCCTTGTCCTCTGTAAGCTCCTCAATCAGCTCCATGGTCTTCTTGACTAGATTTTTACGGATAACTTTCAGCACCTTGTTTTGCTGCAACATCTCACGGGAAATATTGAGTGGCAAATCCTCGGAGTCAACCACACCCTTGATGAAGTTCAAGTACTCGGGAATCAGATCTTCACAGTTGTCCATGATGAAGACACGGCGCACGTAGAGTTTAATGTTGTTGCGCTTCTTCTGGTTCTCGAATAGATCGAAAGGTGTGCGACGTGGAATGAATAGCAGAGCACGGAACTCCAACTGACCCTCAACAGAGAAGTGCTTAACAGCCAAATGATCCTCCCAATCGTTGGTCAACGACTTGTAGAACTCGCCGTATTCCTCCTGGGAAATATCATCGGGATTGCGTGTCCAGATGGGCTTTGTCTTGTTCAGCTCCTCGTCTTCGGTGTACTTCTCCTTGATGGTCTTCTTCTTCTTGCCATCCTTCTCTTTCTTGTCGGCATCTTCATCCTCGCCAACATCCTCAATCTTGGGCTCATCAGTATCCATATCCTTCTTCTCATCACCCTCCTTCTTCTCGTCATCAGCCTCATCATCGCTGACCTCCTTCTCACGCTCCTTCTCTACCAGCAATTTGATGGGGTAGCCAATGAACTGGGAGTGCTTGTTGACAATCTCCTTGATCTTGGCTTCCTCAAGGTAGTCGGTCTGATCCTCCTTGATGTACAGCACAATCTTGGTACCACGGCCCAATGGCTCGGAGTTATCAGCGCGAACGGTGAAGGAGCCACCGGCAGACGATTCCCAGATGTACTGTTCATCATCATTGTTCTTCGAGGTCACTGTAACCTTATCAGCCACTAGATATGCCGAATAGAAGCCAACACCAAACTGGCCAATCATGGAAATGTCGGCACCAGCCTGCAATGCCTCCATGAACGCCTTAGTGCCCGACTTGGCAATTGTGCCCAAGTTGTTGACCAAATCGGACTTAGTCATACCAATACCGGTATCAATGATAGTCAGTGTACCAGCTGTCTTGTTTGGTATGAGCTTGATGTATAGCTCCTTGCCGGAGTCAAGTTTGCTGGGATCCGTCAGCGATTCATAGCGGATCTTGTCGAGTGCATCAGACGCATTGGAAATCAATTCACGCAAGAAGATTTCTTTGTTTGAGTAGAATGTGTTAATGATCAACGACATAAGCTGAGCAATCTCAGCCTGGAATGCAAAAGTCTCCGCTTCTTCAGGCATCTGCAATAGAAAACAATATTTTATTTAAAATATGTCACCTCTGAAAAAATTTATTTTACTTTTCATTTAATATTTCACGGTCACTTATTCTACCCCCAAGAGAGCATCTCAGTTGCTTGCTCCCTCACTCCGTTGATGACAAGCGTGTACATAAGCTATGTACACCTATGTACGCATGTATGTGTATGTACATACACATTAGTAAATTCGAGAAGCGTCAGTCTTGCCATGATAGAAAATTGCCGAAATGTTCTAGAAAAACTCCCTTAAATATAACAATACATATGTATATGTATGTATGCCATGTATATATATGTATTACATACATATTGGATTATGTAGATGCATTGTATTTTTTCACGAAGACGCTTTCTAGAACAATTCTGGGTCATACATATACATACACACATATCTTTCGAGAATGAAAGAAAAATTTGCAAACACGTGCAATTATAATATGTACTTAATCGTAAGCATCATTATTTGCATTTAAATGGATTTTTTTTTTACATATTAAATAGATTTTTACATATTAATATATAACTGACGTATTCTCTAGTAGACTGTCTCCAGAAGTTTCGGCAATTTTACATTGCCGGCATATTTTGCGACAGTGACTCAACTTAATAGCGTGCTCATAGAATTTGATTGTCTTGCTGGTAAGCAAGTCGAACTTTGCTGCTCTTGAACATTTCTCTAATTATAAATGAAAATGTAGTTAGTTGGTCGCAATTTCTAGATCCTTCTGCAACCAATACAGCATTAATCGTGTCAAGAGTTTTTCCGTTGCACATACACACATACTTTCGCTTTAATTCATTAACCGAAATGCAATTGGTTTGGCACAGCTGCCCCCTTTTTTGGCAATAGAAATGTATTTTATATTAAATATGCTTACCTTGTATTATTTTATTTCACTGAACTAACTTCAAATATGATATACTTTTTCACTTTTAGCGCAGAAAATGAAATTTTCCTTTTTTTTTTGTTTTTGCTTTGCCTCAGGGCAGACTCTTTTTATGCTCACCGCACGAATTTTGTTTCAATACTGACAAGCCGGCGTCTGCTTGCTACTGCTTTTATAGGGGTTGAACAAAATTCTACGAAGCTTCTAGATTTTTCGAGAAACATCTAGTCGTCAGGGCTACCTCTTCCGGTTTTCAACGCAGTGTTGCATTGAGCCAACTGACATTAGTGTGAGTCGATGTTTCTGTAATGTTCTAGAAACTATGTTCAAATAAATTTATATTCCACTAATATTGAACCATGTTAATGTTATTATTAAATACTTTTATTGTTTATTTTGACATCACTCTTGAGTATTTAGTTCAATAATAATAATTTGGATAGTATAAACAAATAAACAACCTTTAATTTTTCTTCAGTATTTTCATAATGTCATAATTTTAATCAAATTTGAACTTTTCAGTATATTTTTTGACCTGCCGTAATTTTGGGTGACCAAACTTGGTAAAAATAAAAAGTGTGCCCAGATTGCGTTAGCCTATAATTTAGTACCAAACTTAATAGCATTTTGTTTATGTTGTGTTTAAAATAATAAGAGCAAATTAGAGAATCTTATGATAAAATGGGTGGCACGCGATGCGTATTTCGTGACTGCCAAGTCTCAACACAACGCAATCCCAAAATGCATTTTTTCAAACTGCCAGTTCGTGATCCAGTTCGCCTGGAAACTTGGCTTAAGAATTGCGGCAACGCTGACATTTTAAATGTTGCCAAGGAGAAATTATCCAATCGCGCTGTTTGCGCGCGTCACTTTCGCTACGAATGCTTTATGAACTATAAATTAGATCGACTAATACCAAATCAGACGCCCACTTTGGTGCGCGTCAGTAAGGATTTGGCCTGGGACATGGAGCACCTCGACGAGAATGGTGAGGCAACAATGGTGAAGCTTTCCATGCCCACATTGGAGCATTTAATACCTCCCCCAAATTTCGAATGTCCACTTGGTTTCACCGATGACGCACGATTTGGACGAAAATACGTAGCGAGAAGACGAACGCCACCCAAGCCCCTGATCCTCGAGCCAAATAAAAGACAAAAACTTGTGCATGAGCAAGGGAATACAACTGAAACATCCTTAATCGTTGACACGGGTAAAGAACAGCCGCTGAGTGGAAAAGACATTGATATGGGGCCTCTGACAGACTCAAATGTAACAGAAGAGATGCACGAAGACTATCAGCTTAAATATGAGCAATTGAGAACAAACTTTGAGCAACTCTCTAAAGAGAATGCCGATTTAAAGCAAACAATCGAGAGACTAGAAGCTCAAGCTGAAGTATTAAAGAGCTCCTCTTCCACCTCTGTGGCACCACAATTGACCAAGTCACAGCTGTACAACGGCATTAAAAAGTATCTGGGTGCAACAATGGCTGCACTCGTGCGCATGGAAATGTTCGGCGGCGCAGAGCGTCCATGGAAAGAGGATGAACGGGATTTTTCCAAGGAGCTGTTACAGTTGGGCGAGCACGTCTACACACACTGCTGTGATGAATGGCGATTTCGGTTGCCCTCATTGCGTATGGCACGCAGTTGGCTGGAAGATAAACATACCGAAGAAAACGAAGGAGAACAGTTATAAAAGCTAGATAATCATATTTTCATATGACTAAGTTAACAGCAGCAAATGTGCCTTTCGCTTCTTATATTGGCAACTATCTTAATTAGATATATATAAAAACTTACTCTTATACGACTGTCTTACTTAGTTTTGGCATCAAGGCCAAACATTCAAATTGTGACAAAGGTTCTGAAGAATTTGAATTTATGTACCTTCAGCAATCTTTATTACTTTTTTAATCTGTGCACAAGGTCTTCACGTAAATCATAATTGCTCGTATTATTAAAATGCGATTCGGAATTAAGGCATATCAAAGCAATTTCGGTCTCCTTACTGAGCAGACATACCAACGAAAGCCTCAAGATGAAGTCGTCTTTACAAAATGTTCTTGTAAGTAAAGACACCATGTGGTTATTATTTTATTTTTAACCTTTAAATTGTTACAGCTACTAATGTTCTTTGTAACATTTCCAACGTTGCATTGTCAAACGTGCTCGGATTGTTCATTGACCGACGGAGTATATGCATGTGTGGATGAGTTTTCTTACGGCATATGTTTCAATCTTGGAGCCGTTGATACTAACACAATTCGATCATGTGGAGATGGCTATTACTGCAATGTTGACGGCTCATTTTGTTCTCCACAGGAATCCTCTACCGTTAGTTTACCTCAAATCTTCATTATTTAACATTTTAACATAGTTCTGTTGCAGCCATCATGTGAAACTTCTTCTTCAACTGCAGCTGTGTCCACCTGTTCAGATTGTTCGCTGACCGATGGTGTCTATGCCTGCATGGATGAATTTAGCTATGGAGTCTGTTACAATCTCGGCTTTGTCGATCCAAACGCCATTCGATCATGTGATGATGGCTTTTACTGCAATGTGGATGGCACATTTTGCTCACCCCGCGATACGTCTTCCGTAAATTTGATTGAAATTTCTTGTGTTTACATATTTTCATTTGCTGTCTTTTATTACAGCCATCATGTGTATCGTCAACAACTCCAGAACCTACTACAGTATCGACAACAGGTAAACCTACTGGATCGACTACAGTTTTACCACCTGCTTCTACGATCACACAGTCTCCAGAATCTTCAACAGAATCTACAACTCTTTCGCCCCCTGATTCTTCGACTGCGCAGTCACCAGAACTTACAACCACAGTATCTCCCCCTGAATCCTCGACCGCGCAGTCTCCAGAACCTTCAACTACCGTTTCACCTCCTGAGCCTTCCACTGCGCAGTCTCCAGAACCTTCAACTACAGTATCTCCCCCTGAGTCTTCCACTGCGCAGTCTCCAGAGCCGTCAACTACAGTTTCACCCCCTGAGTCTTCCACTGCGCAGTCTCCAGAACCGTCAACTACAGTTTCACCCCCTGAGTCTTCCACTGCACAGTCTCCAGAACCTTCAACTACAGTTTCACCCCCTGAGTCTTCCACTGCGCAGTCTCCAGAACCGTCAACTACAGTTTCACCCCCTAAGTCTTCCACTGCGCAGTCTCCAGAACCGACAACTACAGTTTCACCCCCTGAATCCTCAACCGATCAGTCTCCAGAACCCTCAACTACAGTTTCACCCCCTGAGGCTTCCACTGCGCAGTCTCCAGAACCGACAACTACAGTTTCACCCCCTGAGTCTTCCACTGCGCAGTCTCCAGAACCGACAACTACAGTTTCACCCCCTGAGTCTTCCACTGCGCAGTCTCCAGAACTTTCAACTACAGTATCTCCCCCTGAATCCTCAACCGATCAGTCTCCAGAACCCTCAACTACAGTTTCACCCCCTGAGGCTTCCACTGCGCAGTCTCCAGCACCGTCAACTACAGTTTCACCCCCTGAGTCTTCCACTGCGCTGTCTCCAGAACTGACAACTACAGTATCTCCCCCTGAATCCTCAACCGATCAGTCTCCAGAACCCTCAACCACAGTTTCACCCCCTGAGTCTTCCACTGCACAGTCTCCAGAACCTTCAACTACAGTTTCACCCCCTGAGTCTTCCACTGCGCAGTCTCCAGAACCTTCAACTACAGTTTCACCCCCTGAGTCTTCCACTGCGCAGTCTCCAGAACCGACAACTACAGTTTCACCCCCTGAATCCTCAACCGATCAGTCTCTAGAACCCTCAACTACAGTTTCACCCCCTGAGGCTTCCACTGCGCAGTCTCCAGAACCGACAACTACAGTTTCACCCCCTGAGTCTTCCACTGCGCAGTCTCCAGAACTTTCAACTACAGTATCTCCCCCTGAATCCTCAACCGATCAGTCTCCAGAACCCTCAACTACAGTTTCACCCCCTGAGGCTTCCACTGCGCAGTCTCCAGAACCGTCCACTACAGTTTCACCCCCTGAGTCTTCCACTTCGCAGTCTCCAGAACCGTCAACTACAGTTTCACCTCCTGAGTCTTCAACTGCGCAGTCTCCAGAACCTTCAACTACAGTATCTCCCCCTGAATCCTCAACCGATCAGTCTCCAGAACCCTCAACTACAGTTTCACCTCCAGATTCTTCCACTGCGCCGTCTCCAGAACCTTCAACCACAGTTTCTCCCCTTGAATCCTCGACCGCGCAGTCTCCAGAACCTTCAACAACAATTTCGCCGCCTGATTCGTCGACTGCAAAATCTCCAGACCCTTCAACAACAGTTTCACACCCCGATTCCTCGACAGCACCGTCTTCCGTGTCCACGCAGGAGTCGAGCTCAGAACCCACAAGTACAGAGGTGCCAGAATTCAATGCCGATGCATACTGTTTGAGTCTCAACAAAGAAGGATATTTTAGGGTCCCGAGTGATCCCACCTGCAAAGAGTAAGATGCGTGTCTCGTGGTGCATATTGCTGACTATATTTATTTATTTACGTCTTACAGTTATGTGAACTGTTACAAATTGTCGGGAGATACCCTAGGTTGGCTCTTTCATTGCAACACTGACGAATATTTTAACTCGGAGACAAGTCAGTGTGAAACTGAGCGACCTGCTGACTGCTGATAAACTGAATTTTATTTAACTTTCGCAAGGATGAGTAGAAACATGTTATAAAAAAAATATATATTTATATATATATAATATTGTATAATAAGAAGGATTTATTTAAGTATATTGCTTACAGTTTTGTATTCTTTTATTGGTACGATTAGTATTATTATTATTATTATTATTATATATTTTTATAAATGATCGAAACAACCAGAATTTCTCTTTTATTTCTATATTTATTTATATGAATGCTCAAAAAGGATATATTGACGTTAACAAACCCTCAAATATAGGTTAAGAATATAGTATATTCAAAATTTTGATATGCATGTAAATTGCTTAAGTGCAAAGGTCTGGTTTAGGGGACGTACAGAACTTGCCGTTAAACCACGTCTCTGATGGGCATTTCAGTTCACGACCCCTCCAGACTCCATTAATGGACGCGCATTGGATATACCTATAAAAAATATAATACATATATATATTCAATATATCGATACAAATCGGTCACTTTACGTAGCACATGTGGGGTCCAATTCATTTGTCAATTGGTTAGTTGTTTGGGTCTCTTGACAGAGAGTGTCTGGATCCCGAGGGGTGTTATTAGGAACACAATTCGCCTCACCAGTCGATTTCGGATAGCATATATATTTACCGCCAGTGCAATGATAGTCTTTGGGACATTCTATATAATCCTTAGATGGAGCGCCTGAACAATGAGTATACTATTAATTGGTGTATTTGTAGATAATATATATATATATATATATATATATATATATATATATATGTGAATACCATTTATGCAAATCGAAAATGTGGTTTCACTATGGCAAGCAGCTCGAACTTCAGTCTGGCAGACATCACACTGAGCTAGCAAATTCTGGGGCAGTGCTAAGGAAACTAGAAGAAAAGCTGCCTAAAAAATATACAGGAATTATTAGTACATTTTGTGTATCAGATACACGGTTTAACAATACTAACGATCTTTGACAATTGAAACATTTTTGGAGCATGTGCAGTGGAGCAGCAAATTTGTAAAACTGGCCAAAATTGATGGAACGCTTGATTTATATGCACATCTATAAGCATAGATAAGTCGTATTACCTTGGGTTAGATAACATAAAGAAATTGTTGACTGCAGTAAACCTTGACAGAATCATAAACCAAAGGGGATGACAAATATTTTATTTAATCTGAGATAAAGAAAATTCGGAGAAATAACAATCTTTATTGGCATATTTTTTTTGATTTTATTAAAAACAAGATTGGTAAAATTATGTACAGGAATCTGGTTTCACGGCATCGCATTCAACTCCATTGAAATAGGGTTTGTTTGGGTTTGAACACTGGTATATTCGTCCTAGTAGTTGACCAGTAGAACCATTTTCGTAACAATAAATAAAACTAAAGGAAAATACATTATAGATTTCATTACTGCGCTTGATGCTGCTGCTCACCTTTTGCAGGTGGGATCATCCTTGTTTTCATAGCTGGTTGCCTTTCCGATAGCATTGCAATATGCATTCAGATCGACTACAGGTTTACAAATGGGATCATTGTGGCTTTCCGGATAACATATATATTTTCCTCCCGTACAAACGTAATTGGTTGGACAGGTAATAACTTTTTTTGATGCCTCACCTTCGATCAGAACGGGTTTTGTGAGCCATTCGATAAATAGTTATGTCATATGCATAATTACCATTGATGCAGATCGAATAAGTATTCTGGGAATGACAGGCAGCCCTGTTTGTCTGACAAACATCGCACTCGGCATTCAGATATTGCACCAATATCTATTGAGAAATGACTTATACATAACTATCTTTCTTTAAATAGGTTTAGCTAGCAGCTCTAGTTACCAGTGATATAAGTATTCGTAGCCACATCTTGTGTTTATCGCTCACAATTCACAATTCGAACTGAACTATTCCTTGCAAAATTTGGACACTTTATAAACATTGTTTATCACTGATAATCTTATATCTTATCTCTGGCTGGTTTATGAACTATTCACGTCTGCTTTTTATTATACCCTGAACTTCAGGATAAAGTGTCCAATATACAAATTCGGTTTTTGTTAAAATTTACGCCCACCCCTAAATTCACCCCCTCACCCACACTTTTGTAAAAAGCGTATTTCAAATACTAGAGACTTGTGCTTTGGCAAATACATACATGCATATTCATGTTATAATCATAATCTGAAAGTTTCATGAAGATCGTATGTCCACAAAAAAAGTTATTAAGCAATTAAGTTCTCATTGTAAGCGCTCACTGCCACCCATGCGTGTTTATGCTTGTGTGTGTATGTGTGTGTGTGTGTATGTATGCCTGTGTGTGTGTGTGTGCGTGTTTCTTGTGTAAGCTGAAAGACGCGAAAAATTATTGAAATAGCTATTACTCCAAGGGTTCAGGGGATCCCGTAGTCGAGCAGTCTCGACTAGAGCTTTCTTACTTGTGTAGACTCTTCTAATATTACATCTAATATTCATAAAAATAACAGATTTTTTTAAGTTAAAAATTATTTTATATAGACAGAGCTTTCTCTTCTTCTCACATCAGATGAAACTATAAATAATAAATAAACAGATTTCGAACAGGGTCTCCATTTGGTATATTGCCTTTTTATATGTTGCAGTATATAACTGGGTATTCAATGTGAGCTTTATTTTTTGCATTATTTCTAAAATCTTTGAAATAATCTGATTGTGCAGAACGTATATCTATAAAGAATATATTTTTAATAGTATTTGATTGTTGGAATGATTAATACATATTTGAAGATACCACAGTTCGGAATAGCCTTCTTCCACAGTTACGATCACACCTCTGCCAAATGGAATCTTAAACTAAAATGCTGAGCAGAAAAAATAATCTTAATTTATCGTACAGAGACTCAAAACACTTCAATTATGTATAACTTTATGTTTGTGGTTTATTGCGTATTTAGGTATTTGTCAATAAATTAAAGAATTATAGCTTTAACTGTGTGTTTAGTTATTACCGCTTAAACTACTTTTAGTCTTACAAAAATATATATTTATATATATATGTGTGTATTCACAAATTAAAGGCGCATTCGTTAGCTGTTAGCTGTATAGTATACAAAATGTGTAGGAATATATTCGAGTGTTTGAGTTTTTAATGTATGAAATGCATAATAAATACAATAATAGTTCATCTTGTGGACGTAATATGGACTTACATTTCGGTATTGGTATACACATACATATAAGTACATGGATAAATGTGGGTGTGTATAATTTATGCTAAAAAATAGTTTTGAATTCGCACAGTTGCCGTTTAGTCTTCGTATAGTTATATATATATTTATATATATATACGTATAAATTGTATAACTATTATCTAAACTATGTCTAAATGTAAAACACAACATATATATAATATAGATGCTACGTATTAAATTGCAGACCTTTTTGTATGTAGCTTAAGGCAAATCATAGCATTATAAGAACCACTTAGTAAATTTCTCTTCTGTTAAGCTAAGGCATAAATTCGTTACTTTCTAAAACGAAATAATACTTCGTCGTCAGCAAATGCAGTTTGTTTTTGTTTGTCTGTATGTTTCATTGTGTGTTTGTGTTCGAGAAGCTCTAAACGCAGCCGTATTCATACCAAATGCTATTGCTTTTATCTTCGTTTCGTTTGCGCAGTGTTTTATCGTCCTGATTGGTGCTGCCGGCGACGCTGCCGCCGCTGCCCGAGGCCTGTAAGAGTGGGCTCTGGTCGTTGGTCGTCCCAATGGTTGTATTGATGCGATTGTACATGAGAAACGTGGCTGGCTGATTGTCGTTCTTCAGTGGTGTTTGCGGCTCAGCGCCAGTGGTGGCGGTGGCGGCTGCTGTAGCATTGTTGTTTGGCGTAGGCGTTGAACTTGCCTGCGGCTGTTGTGCCGCGGCGCTGGAGCCATCGGGCAGCTTCTCATCGATCAAATAAACGGTGCGTCGCGAGCCAGCGGTACCCAGGGTTAAGCTGCTGCCAGTTACGTCGGGCGGTTCAAGTCTGCTGAAAGCAAAAATGAATTAGTAACCAGAAATACCCAGCAAATTGAAAGTAAAAGGGGAGGTATCCACAAAACACAAACAAATATTGGCATAGCTTTACATTTAAGGATTTGGGAAGGTGGGATACATTTTTTATTGGGAATTTCTTGTATGTTAAACATTTAAAAGCGCATACCCGTGCACGCTATTTCTACGTGAATTACTCAAATCCGTACGTTTCTGTGCCTGCAGGCTACTTCGCACAGTGCCACCGCGTTGTATGGAGCTATCCAGCAAATCCCTATAGAGTACATGTACAGCGCATACATAAACAGTGTGTGCGAGTGTGTGTGCAAAGTTGATGGTATTGTTGATGTTGTTGTTGTGTATATACATGTAAATAAAACAAGAACCATAAACCAAAACTAAATACATCATTTAACCATTAAAGCAAATGCATTCGGCCAGACAAAGCTGAAATAAGATTATCTTCCATTTTGCAATTATTTGGTAAAGTATAGCATAAATAATTTAGTACTTTCTCTACTCTAGCAAATTTAAATGAAATCTTCCACAGATTTAACATTAGCCCATAGTCCGAATAATATTTGACTTACCGCTGTAGACTCTGACGCAGTGGTATGTTACGCTGTAACAGATGCGTATCGGACGCAATGGATAGTGGCTCCTCATTGCTATTATCCGATTCATTGCCACCCGATTCAGAGCCAATGACAAACTGAGAATTGGTGCGAGCATCATCAACCCACGAACGACGATTCTGCAATAAATCAATATTTAGCTAAGCGCTCAAGCTATGCAAAGAATTACTTTACTCTTACCCGACTTGGCACCTTGTTCATCAAATCGGAACTGGCCTTCTTCACACGTCTAACGAGACTGCTGGCAAATGGTTTTCTGTGGAATATTTGGAATTAGAAATGCCCCGCTTAGATTTATTATCTTGTGACATACTTCTTTTGCACTGTGGTCTCCGATTTCTTATAGTGCTCCATTATCTTCTCCTCCAGTTTTTCCTTTTGACGCTTTAGGCTGTGCACTCGTTCTGTGTAGTTCTTTTCCTCTTCGTGGAAGTGCTTCTTGTCCTCCAATGAAATGGCCAGCAATTCTTGGTATTGCGACAGCAGCTGTGATACATTGTCCATTAAGGCCTTGCGCTCCGAGTCCAGGTCCGCATTGTTTTGTATAAGCATCTGGTAGATGGAATGCATCGATTAGTCGAATGTAAAATGGGGTAAAACAAAAATAACAACTCACCTCGCAACGCTGCTGAACCTTTGAGTATTCGATCTGCAGTAGACGTACCTGATCCTGTTTGGCATTCAGCTCGCCAGTCAACTCGGTATTTTGCAATTTAAGACTACTGTGCTCCACGCGAATCATTTTGTATTGTTCCTGAATGTTCTTGTATTCGTTCTTGAATCGATCGCTAGTGGCGAAGAGATTGCGGAAGTCATCAGTCAACTTGGAGTGCTCAGTGCGCAGTATGGCAAGATCTTCATGGCAGGATTTCATGCTATTGGTCTGTGCGACCAGTTCCTCGATGCGCTGCTCCTGCGATTGGATTGTCTCGCGCGCATCACGCGTCTCTTGGCGCAGATCACGCACAGCCGCCTTTAACTGTTCCTTGTCCTTGTTGAGCGATTCATATTCAGCAGAGAGCTGATCGTGCAGGCACTGCAATGTCACCTGATCTTGCAGCGCGTGCTTGTGCTCCTGCTGTAGCGCATCAATTTCCTTCAACAACGTATCCTTTTCAGCGGCCAGCTGCGAATTAGCCAATTGCAGTGCCACATGCTGAGTATTGAGTGAAGTGATTTGTGAGCCCAATGCTGCCACGTCTACACTTAATCGCGCATTCTCCGTTTGTAACTGCGTATTACTGTCCTGCAAACGTGCCAATTCCGCTGAATCACGTGACGGCCTAAGATGCAGTTTGTGCTCGAAGCGCAACTCCTGCGCTGTGGGCACTTTAGGCGTTGCTGACAGCTCGATATTCTTTTCCACGGTAAAGATTTCCTGGCGATGACATAGTACACACATGTCCGACTTGACGCCCGCCTCCTGCTGCTGCTCACGATTGACATTCAGCATAATTTCGCGCACAGTCTTAAAGGTTTCTGGATTGCGTACCAGCTTCTCCACCACATGCTCTACATTTAGTTCAGATGGTTCACCGTCGACCTCGTTGACATCCAGTCCGAGTTTTTCCAGATTGTGGCGCACCTTCTTGGTGACTAGCGTTCCATTAACCAGATCGTTGCGTAGCGTGCTTATCATTTCTTGATCAATGTTGCGCTGCGAGCATAGCTCTTGATTCTGTTTTTCCAGTTCGACAAGCTTTTGCTGCACTAGCTCCGCCTCCTCCTGTACTTTGGCGAGCCTCATTATATCTTTGGCTTGGGTGTCCAGCCTGTTGATGCTCTCGTCCAGTTGTACAGACTTTTGTTCACTGCTCTCCTTAAGTTTTGTCACTTCTTTCAGCAAGCTGGCATTCTCGCGCTCGTACGTACATACCTTCGCCTCAATCTCGTAAAGTTTCTGTTTGGTCTGCTCGAACTGTTGGGTTTTTTCTATATACTGTTCCAGCTCCTTTGTCTTGGCTTCTGCGAGGCGTTCCAAATCATCGGCTCGACGCTGAATGCTCTCATTGAGAGTTTGAATGCGCTGCTTCTCTTTATTTAGTGTTTCTACATACTGTTCGGCATCCGCGAGTTTTTGACGATCTGCCTCACGCTCTAGACTCTGGCGATCGTAGCTCTTCTGACGACTATCGACGGCATCCTGCAGCTTTTTGTTCTCTTCTAAAGCGTTCTTAAACACGCTCTCCAATTCCACATTTTGTTGCGTCAATCTTTGTATGTTCTCTTGCATCTGTTCAATTTTCAGCGACAATTTCTTCTTCTCTTTTTCAAGTTCTAGCATTTTGCTCGTTGATTCATGGAAGCTGTTCTCTTTCAACTGCTCCAGAGCAGCAGTCAGTCGACGATTCTCTAGCTCTAGCTTAAGAGCACGTGTTTGTGCATTGTTCGTAAGTTGCTCGGACAAACTATTGTCACCTGAATTGCACTCGTCCTCATTGTCGGAGAATGATTTGTCGACTTCCTGCGTGCAATTGAGATTCTTTGCTACCAGCTGCAGTTGAGCATTCTCTTCGAGAAGCTCTTCTAGCTTGGCTCGATCCACATCACGCTCGAGCGCCATGTCATTCAATTTCTGCTTGTACTTGATGATTTCCGACTCCAAGGTGATGGCATGTTCCGAACGTTTACGTGAACGTTGTAGCTGCTCCTCCAGCATTTCTCTGTTAAATTGATTCATATGTAAGTAAAGTTAATTTATTTTATGTATTGTGCTGCATATACTTAGATTCAAGCAGTACACGATTATCCTCGCGCAGCTCTTCCACGCGCGACTTATAAAAGTCTGAATCCCCAAGTTTTTCCCGATATTTCTGCACCTCAATCTCTAGACGATCGGCACGTTCCGCACGCTCACGCAATATATCAACTTCATCCCGATAGGCAGAGGCGCGTTTTGCCTCAGTAAACCATTCTTGGCTCTGTAATAGAAACAAAGAGCATATTAGTTAGTTTAGACTAAGCAATTGAAAGCAACTTACTTCCTGGCGCAGCTTTTCAAAACGCTGCTTTTTGTCATCCAGCTCTTCACGTAGCTCCAGCAGAGTCTCCGACTTCTCCTCACTGTAAACGGAAAACAATTTAGCTATTAGGGTTTTCATAATTGGATTGAGTCACTTACAGTTCTTGACGCAATTTACGATTCTTAGATCTAAGATCTGCGCACTCCACCGCCAAATGATTGCTTTCTGAATTGGAAGATGAAGAGGTTGTCGAGGTGGCTGTACCACTGGAAGGTGAACGGGGAACACTAACACCTTGTCCGCATTCGACTCCATCAGTTGCACTAAGCTCTGGCTCCACGCACACTGTTTCGATCCACTTCAAGTACATTTGATCACGCTCCTTGGTTAGGCGGATTATGTGTCCATACATATTCTCGGCCGACAGACGTTCTATTGAATCCTCGGTGAGCACCAGGCTGTGGCTATCCGTCACCTGTTTGATGAGCGCCACAATGCCATGCTGAGTCTCCAGATCCAGTTCCTTAATGCGCGCTATGAAAAGCTCTTTGTTGGGGCATTGCACCGCTGCGCCCAGCAACAGTGTTAGCAGGGTTTTCATCTGTTCTAAGCCCTGCTTGCTCTCCGGATAATAGCCCAGTATATAGGCATCAGGCAGCACCAGTATAGTCTGTCCCAGCTCCTCTTCGAAAAGTGCTTTTAGGTTACGTACTATGCACTCAAAGTTTTTGGCTCGCGCAATGCTCAACGACTTGCCGCTTAGTTCACTGAGCAGTTCGCTGGGATTGTTCTGTGGTTCCGGATCGATTTGTAACCAAACGCTGTGTATTATGTGGCCATCCAGCAGCGAGGTATAACCAGCGAGCAGCTCGGCACGAGGTAAGCATGATTCCAACTGAAAGTGAAAGATCGTACAAGATTAGGTTGCTATTAACTGTAAGTATAGCCCTAACGATAATTAAGTTTAATATATTTACAAGTATACGTAGTACCAATTGGCAAATTAATTTTCTCATTTAGGAAAAGAGAGTATTCTCAACATTAAGTACACATCATTATTCAACATACATTTACATATAAGAATATAGAATTTACATATAAGAATAATAAATACAGAATATACTAATATTCCCTCTTTTAGCATGCAAATTTGTCAAGGGTATAAAAGCCGGTCGAGCAAAACTCAGAGTTCTCGTAATTGACAAACAAAGGCCTGCCGACGGGCCGCTGCTAATGACAGCATTAAAAAAGTTGTTTTTTGTTTTTGTACCGTAAACGGTAGCAATAGCCAAAGCCACAGTTACAATGACCTTGGGGCTAAGAGTCGGAAATCTCTGTGGCTATAAATATGTGTGTACGCATGTATGCTTCTATGTATTTTCATACATACCCGTATGTGCGGGCGCATGTAAATTGAATACTTGAATATTTATGTATGCCAATCACGTTTTTATTCAGCTGCCCTCTTATGAGCATGTCGAGCATGTTTATCCACTCACTCACCCAAGAGACGAGCGCTCCATTTATGAATTCGTCAATTTCCATCGGTGTTGCGGTTGCCGTGCCAGCCATTCTTGTTGTTGCTGCTGTTTTTCCAGTGCACGCGTGTGTGTGTGAGTGTGCCTGCGTGCGTGTGCTTATGGGGCTACACCTGCACCTGCCGTCAATGCAATAATTGTAGCGGCGACACCAACGACAGTGGCGGCTGTGTCTTTGTTTCTAATTTAATTGCCGCCGTGACAGCTTCACAGCTTCCAAATCATTTTATATGCAAACACACACACTCACACACGCGTGGATAGAAACTGTTTGCCAATAACAATAACAGAAAACTTGAGAAGATCTTATATATTTGTTCTTAATTTTAAATATGAACTGCGGACAAGCGACCAGGTTGGTTTATCTAACATTAACAATTAACAATCTAAAGTTTTTTATTTTTATTTTTTATTTTTGGCGAAACACCTGCGCTGCGCTTGTTGTAAATTTGGGATGTAAGAAATAAACATCTAGAGATGTGCTTAATATATCGATACAGTTCATTTTATATCGATAGAAGTAAATTTTAAAATTATATATTGTCGTAAATTTATGAATTTGATTAGGTAAATAAATCGAATTCTACAATATTTAAAAAATTTATTTGCCTCTATGTCCTTAGACTCAATATTGGTTTCTTATCGGAACAGTAATAGTATCGATCTGTAGGCAGCTGTTTACTATTTTGCCACTACTGGCAACGCTGCAAGTTAGTTGCCGTTGACATTTCTTAGCGCCCAAAGCTTACTTGTGTGCGGGAATGCCTGGCTATACTGGCGAACGGATTATTTAACGCGTCCGTAAAGATGGCTTCGATTGCGCATCCAAAATTGCAAATTACGAAAATTGCACTGTTAAATTAGTTAGTTATATGAAAATAAACGGATTCGAAACGCATTGAAAACGAAAATATATTTAAAAAAAAAAAACGACCCGAAGAGTGCGTGAAGTTAAAAGCGGCTTGCCTATATATAGATAATTCTATATATATGCACATTTTGTTGCAAATAGGTTAATATATTTAAATATACGATATGGGCAACCAACCGGGTAAACTGCAGACGCCACAGAGTGGACGGCCCAAAAAGAATGTGCATTGGAAATCTGCAGGCAAGTTAAACGGAAAAGCCCGTTCTAAATTCCATTAAAATTCAAGTAAAATTCAAAAATATATTCCCGAATTTCCACACACTGAAAATCTTCTCTAATTGGCTGTGAGAGCTCGCACATACATAGTAGTAGCAGTCCACATAGTTGGTGGGAGCGCTAGAAATATTCCTATTTTTAGCCACTCGCACATTCAAGTGGTTGCCGCGGCCGTCCATTGACGCGACGCCGTCCGTCGGCCCGTTTTTCTGTTTTGTATACCCATTGAAGATCGGTCAAAAAATGAGTATGATAATTGACTGAAGAATTTGTAACAACTCTTATCTATTTCTTCCTGATCTTTTTTGTCTAATTAAAAAAGTTAGTCTCACATGATTTTACTTGTAAATAAATATGCGAGCTTTAAAAGTTTACAGGGTATCATTTCATGTCTAGCAGCTAAAATATTACCTAGAGTATATCTTATGAAGTACAATAGCAGTCGAGTACTGCATTTTGTAGATTAGAGTATGGCAAATGCAAAATTAAGATCAAATTATATATGTATATTACTTACGATTAAATATTTTCCTACAGGGCATTTGACAGTCGGTGCCTTGCGACTCTAGTAATCTTGTTTCTTCTGTTTTTCTTGAATCTTTGGCCTAAAATTTGAAAGAACTACAAAGTAATGTTTTCGAAATAGTCTATTTTGAATACTGCGCAAGCGCTTGAGTTTCGAGATTTTAGAATGTATTTTGTGCATTATTTACCTGTGATTAATTTGATCTCTCTATTTGATAGAACGGCCCTCTCCGCCGGGTCGTCCCATATTGACGCCGCTGGCGCTCTCCGAGCAGCAGCCCGATGTGGTTAATCTGCGCTGGGAACGCCCGCTGCTGGACGGTGGCTCGCCTATTATCGGCTATACGGTGGAGCAGCGACGTGTGGGCTCGCCCCACTGGGTGCGTGCCACACCCACGCCCATCTCCGGTTGCGAAATTCAGATCAGTGGCCTGGAGCCGGGCTGGCGCTACGAATTTCGATGCTTTGCCGAGAACATTGTGGGTCGCTCGAATGCCAGCGAGTTGTCCGATCCGCTGACTGTGACCTTGCAGAGGAACGCAATCAGTGTGCCCCGCTTTGTGGAAGAGCTGACGGACATGGATGCCGTCGAGGATGAGCGGATCGAGTTCCGCGTGCGAGTTCTGGGCGAACCGCCGCCAGAGATCAATTGGTTCAAGGATGGCTACGAGATCTTCAGCAGTCGTCGCACCAAAATTGTCAATGAGCTCGATTGTAGTGTGCTGATTATACACCAGGTGGCGCTGACCGACGAGGGCGAGATCAAGTGCTCGGCCACGAATCGTGCGGGTCATGTGGTCACCAAGTGTCGCCTGAAGGTGCAGGCACCGCCCAAGATTCGTCTGCCGCGCACCTACGAGGATGGCCTCATCGTGGAGGCGGAGGAAGTGCTACGTTTAAAGGTGGGCGTGGCGGGACAGCCAGCCCCAGCCATCACCTGGCTGCACGAGGGCGAGGTCATAGTACCGGGCAGTCGTTTCGAGGTCACCAACACGGAGAAGAACTCGCTGCTGAAGATCGACAACGTGCAGCGCGCAGATCGGGGCGAGTATATGGTGCGAGCTTGGAATAAGCTGGGCGAGGATATCGCCTCCTTCCTGGTCACCGTGACGGCCAGGCCGAATCCGCCAGGTGCTCCACGCCTCAACATGTCCTTTGGCAAGTCGGCCACGTTGTCGTGGACAGCTCCGCTGGACGATGGCGGCTGCAAGATCGGCAACTATATCGTGGAGTACTTTCGTATTGGCTGGAACGTTTGGCTAAAGGCAGCCACCACACGGGCGCTGAGCACCACATTGCACGATCTGATTGAGGGCTCCGAGTACAAGTTTCGCGTAAAGGCGGAGAATCCATACGGCTTGAGTGAGCCATCGGAGGAGTCGGAGTTGCTCTTCATACCCGATCCGAAGCGTGGCATCACCAAGCCCAAGTCGGCCACCAAAATTGCTGGCGATGAACGCAATGACGCTGGGCATAAGGAGAAGGACAAGGACATATCGAAGCCTGTGCCGCCGCGCCGCAAGACGCTGTCGCCGCCACGCCCACAAACGGATGCGGCGACCAGCATGTCCGCTTCGCCCAAGCAATCGCCGCGTGGCTCGCGCAAGCCCACTCCACAGCTGGTGGACAGCGAGCAGCTGCGCCACGAGATGTCCTACGGCACCTCCGACCAGGCGCTGAAAATGAGCGTGCGCAAGAGCCCATCGCTGAGCAGCGCCGACTCGGCTGCAGTGCAAACCAAAACCACCAAGCCCGACTCCAATCCCAAGCTCAATTTGTCGCTGATAACAACAACAGCGCTGGCGGACAAGCCGGAGCCACAGTCCAAGCCACCCAAATCACCCCCAGCTGCAGTGCCGCTGAAGCTCTTCAATGTCAAGCCGATGACTACCGCCAAGGACAAGTCACCTGGTCGCCCAGCACAGAAGTCGAAGCCGCAGACGCAGCCGCAGCCACTGCCGCAGCCTCCGATAGCAGCACTGGAGCCTGCCTTGGATTCGTCTCAGCGTCAGCCTGCTCCACTGCGAAAGAGTCCAACGCCGCCGCAGCCCATCAAATCGACGCCCGCCCTGCAGCGCAGCGCTGAGCCCGTCCAGCTGGGCGTCAATCAGAATGTGAGACGCTTCTCTGGTCACTCTCTGAGCCCGGCCAAGAATGTGCCGGCTCTGGCAATTGCCATAGCCACCAGTGCCCACATTGGTGAACCGCTGCCTACCATAGAGATCAGTGCCCCGCCTCCTGCCCAGCCTGAGCCACTTGTGCCGGCGACTCCCACATCGGAGCCGACGCCACCAGTGATAAAGGTGCGTCCACCGAAGCCAGCGGATAAACACGACGAAGTCCATACGAGCAATGAGTTCATGCTAGTGGTCTTCGACAAGAACAGCAAGGTCAAGGATAAGGACAGTAAGTAGTTGAGTAATTCCAAAAACTCCCATTGATATTGTTTTGCCTCGTCCAGAGCAAGATTCCTTTGAGCTGGAACTGGAGGACGCTATACAGCCACCGCCGATCTCCATCTCTGCACCGGATTTGGCCTTCTTGGAGTTCACCAACTTGCACACGACTTTCCCGCTGCGCCGCTCGGTCAGCTCCACGGAGCTCCTCTACGAACGTGCCATGGCGCGTTTCTACGAAGCCGTGGAATTGGAGCAAGCCTCCAAATCAAAGGCGAAGACTGCAAAGGCCCAGGAGCCGGCAGCCATAGCCGTGACCGCTCCGACCACGTTCCGCAAGCGCCTGGGCTCTATGACGGAGGCGGAGCGTGCTTCCTTCGAGCGCCGCAGCGAGCTGAGACGTCAGTCGGCTGACATGGTGCCCATGGGACGTAAATGGGATTCACGGGAAAACGTAAACCTCGTTGATTTAAAGAATCTGACACGTGCCAACACGGAACAGCTGCTCAATCTGCAGGCAAGAAACACTGATAGTCGTGAACAGGATCTGGAGGATTACGACGAGGATCGCACGGAGAGCACAGCCGATGACAGTGAGGACTTGGACATGGACGAGGAGCATCAGCAGCAGCAGCAGGGCTTCGACCTGGGCACTGATTATACCGAGAGCACCGCCACCTCCGACCAGGACTCCATTGAGAAATTCAAAATGCAGCTGATGGCGCGAACTCACTCACCCAGTCCACGTGATCTGGAGACGTATCATCCGCGCAACATGGGCGCTGGCACCTTCACCCCCTATCGTGCACCCACACCGGAGCAGGCAGCTGTGGTGCTCAATCGACCAATGCCTCTGCCCAGTCCGGACTTTGTGCCAAAGCCCATATTGAAACGGTCATCCAATGAGCACGTGGAGCTCACCCTTAGCCAGCCTAGCAGCCCGGATGCACAGCAGCAGGAGCTGGGCAATGGCGCTGTCAGCAGCCCTTCCACTCCTGCTGCAGCACCCAGTAATTTGAAACTGGATCTGGCCAAGGGCATCAAGTCGTTTTTCAGCCGGGACAAGCGCTCGGCCACCGAGAAGAACACCGAGGCCAACGAGGAGATCTCGAATCCGCTGGAGAAGACCAACGCTGCTGTCATCGCTGCGGAGCTGGAGACGAAACGCAAAATAAAAGAGGAGGAGGAGCTGCGGCGCCAGGAGCAGGAACGACTGATGCAGGAGGAGGCCCACGCAGCCGTGGATCACTACAGCGACCTGGTGCGCCAGGTGAGCAGCACCCACAAGTACCACACGCCGCTCTACCTCGACCGAGATGAACTGAAGCGAGCCGCTGCCCAAGCGGGGGAGGACGACGACGACGACGATGGTGCCGCAGCGGAGCATCAGCAGCGTCGAGCACGCAGTCCCGATCAGGATGAGCTGCTGCTGGCTCCGCCTACCGTCAGTCGGGAGCGACGTCTGTCCATTTCAGAGCGGGAGCAGCTTGTGCATGTGCGTGATGCAGCCAGCAGACATGCCATGCACAAGGCGCCCGAAACACCTGCACATGAGGATCAGCGGCGGGAGGAGGAGCCGGAGTTTCCCACTGTGCTGGTGGTGCCGCCACCCAAGTCCAAGAACAAAAAAGACGCCGAGGAGTGCGCCGAGAGCGTGATGAGCGAAATAGTCGAGGCGCGTCCCGATGCTCGTGGACGCACGCGTCTGGTGAAGGTCAAGCGTGTGATCAAGCGCCGTGTGCCGTCCCGCACGCGCTCTCGCGACGTCTCGCTCAGCAGGCCACAGCAGCCGCTTGCTACCGGAGGTAGCTCGTTGTCCCAGGAACACAGCTCCCAAGCGGCATTGCTGCTGTCTGCCGCGGATCGTGAGCTGCTGGAGAAGGCAGCCAGCTTGGCGCTGCTGCAGTCCTGCTCCGAGGAGCAGGCGCATGAGAAGGTGCGCTCCGCCTTGAGTTACTCCACGGATCTGGTGCTCTTCCTCGTAGCCTGCTATGTCTATCTGTTCAAGGACGCACGCCTCGTCCTGCCCATTTTGGCGCTGATGATCTATCGCCAGCTGGGCGAGGCCGTGCGTGGCTACATCCCCAGCTGGCTGCGACGCAAAGGCAACGATGGCGGTGCCTGAGTCAGCCGAATCTCCAGCTGCCCCCAGTTCATCATGCGTTTATCAGTTAAGTTAGCTCTTATCAATCTATCGACTTGTATTTTAAGCTTAAGTCCCCCAAAAACTTCGGATCTACTACGAATTTCTTATGGATAACCCTGTATACGTATACGTTTACTTATATTATATAGTTAACCGATCTTAGACTTGTTGCAGTTTGGTATAGTTTTTGATTATGTGAAATCGTCAATGTCGTATTTGTCCGATTGAAAAGCTCTGTTAGCATTAGAGGCTGGAATTTGTGGTTCATTTCTCTTGTGTCATATCATCGTATTGAGTAAACTAACTGTCTCATGGAAATATTTATAAATATATATATTTAATAATATGCTTGTCTGATCGTCTGATTTGCTTCCTAGCTCTCTTCCTATTCCACTCTTATCATAGCTTTCAGAGAGCTCAAACTTACTAAAAATATAGAGCTACAAAGCTCGTCATGAGATTCTTTATCCTGGCACCTAGACTACTTCTTTATACAAACTAGATCTTGGACATATTCTCTATCGCTTCTTACATGATGTTTCCAGTTAAATTGTTAAAATGCAATTTGTATAATATATTTATAATTTTCATATTATTCATATTTGACCTCTATTTTATAGTCAGATTATAGCTAGCTGCTCGCCAAGCATCGGTTTACTATATCTATTAAAATCACTCTACTTAGGCTGACTTTGTTATGTGTTGTGGTACTCTCCCTCTCACTCAGTGCTCGCTGTTTAGGCCTAATAGATTATATTTTGTGTTTGTTTACGACTTATTTAGTCGGTCTTTTCTGGATTGTTGGTCAATTATTTATTTGAGAAATAAAGCACACAAAAACAAGAATCTAGTCAAGTTCCGGTGAGACGTCAGCGCGATATCCAACTATAAACAGATCGAATCGGGTGACTTTCCTTATCGTTCGGTATGTCAACAGCAGCAGCAGCCGGTGCTGCGACAAATTTCATGGAATATTCTTTGGGCTTATCTGATCTATGTAAATACATATTTGGCATAAAAGGGAGATGCTGAATTGGCCAGAAGCACATTCCATCCTCTATATTCCCAGCATGTCTGCCACATACGCCTGGACTTTCGTGCTCTGCTTGGGCTTTGCTCTGGGCAACGCTGCTATAATACAAGGTCAGGAGGCTGCGGTCGGACCACCGCCAAATCTGGCCCAGGATCTAACGGATATCTATGGCCAAATACAGTTTAAGCCCATGCAGAAGCTGTTTGTGCGCTACCTGCTGAACGATGGACAGTTCCAGGCCTTCGTGCGCATCTTGAACAGCAATGCGGGCTTCACGGCCTACTGGCGCCTGCTCGCCCAGCCGGAGGTGCTGCTGTTCCGGCAGTGGGTGGATCAACAGCTGTTGGCTTCCTCGGGCCAGTTCGAGCTGGAACCAGTGGAAGTATGCACCTCACTGCTGAATCGCTATCCGTACCTATCGGGCACTGTCTTCGGCTGGCAGGGATTCCTCAATGAGCTGGAGATGTATTTCCCACTTTATGCCATCAACGCCCAAGTGCAGCTTAAGGTGCAGCAAGGCGGCATCTTTGCGCAGTTCTATCAGCGTTTGAGCGCCCTGAAGGTCGTCTACGAGCGCTGGCTGGCCACGCCCAGCACCCAGACGGTGTTTAACCAGCTCCAAGCAGAGGGCATTGACACTGTCCAGCTGGACACGATTGTGCGGGATCTATTTGGCTGGCAGGTAACCAATACAACGGCCGTAACACTCACGCCTACGCCCACTGTTCCAGATGGTGCTGTGATGATGCCTGGAGCTCCACTAGTCCTTTAATGCCTAGTATAGAGGCTTAACCCCTGCTCGGGTCGAGCTTGGCTAAATATGGTGTATGGTGTACTTATTTATATATAAATATACATATATGAGCAAATATTTATCAGTTGAATCTTTTATTTATCTAAATTGGATGCCAACGAAAATATTCTAAACAATAATTCTCTAATAGGTAGAAATAAGTGAAGTCAGTTAGAGTGACTGTAAGTTCAATAAGAAAAGAAGAGTAAACGGATAGACTAAGTTAAGCTTCTTATGAGTCCAATTAGAGAGACTTACATATCAATTCAAGAGCATTTTACAGTAGCTAGAATTGTAGATTAAATACAATCGCAACTTATCTAGGTGCTATAAAAACGGCTTCTATAAAAATTGCAATGCTAACTTGACTTGCTAGGATTCATATGGGACAAAATATCCAATACGTTTTCTCAATATAAATTCGAACTCAATTATAGAACATGCAGCTGAACAGTCTGAACGAACAGTTTTATATATATTTATATATATATATATATATATATATATGTACATAGATATATGTGTATAATCCTTTGAACTAATATTATTAACAAATCGCATTGATTGACTTGAATGCTATTTTAGAACTTTAGCTTGCCCAGCGTATCGGAGACTTTGCTGGCATTGCCTGCGGGTTTCTTTTTGTTTTTGATGGGCGTGGCAGCCGGTTTGGGCTTCTTAACGACCATATCCTTGTGGAGCACCTTCAGTGTTTCGTCCACCTTCTCCTGCTTGGCCTTGACAGTCTCCTTGAGCTGAGAAAATTTAGGTAGTTTAATGTCTGGGAATCATGGTAGATCTGGATGATTCGCTTGGCTCACCTGCTTGAGCTTGCCCTTCACTTCCTTGGGCTTCTTTTTGCCCTTGTTGTTGGCCACCTTGAAGACGTTTTTGGCCTTCTTGGATTTATTCAAAGCAGGCTTGGCATTTGCTTTGCCAGCAGCTGCACTTCCGCCTGCTCCCGCTCCCTTCTTGGCATTGGCCTTGTTGCGACCCATGACGACGTGGCTGTAAATACAACAGAAGAGACACGAATTCATTTTTTATAGAAACTTCATAAACTTTATTTTTAGCTTAGTCAAACACATTTAACTTTAGTGGCAGCAACAGCCTGCTCCTCCTCTGTTTCCCCTGTGGAACAGGGGCGCTTGCCCAGCAGCTGCTTGGGCGTGGTTAAGAGCGTTCGGGTTAGCCTAAAGGAAACTCTATACATGTCCTTGTTGGGCGCTACATTCCGAACAAAGCTTATCCCCTGCAGCTCGTCACCCAGTGCTGCGTCTAGATTACTTTCCACCAGCTGCTGCACCAGCCCCTTGGTATTCTCTCCCTTGGCAAAGGAATAGACATGTACTAGTGGATAGCGGGGTTCCTCTGGCAGCTCCTCCGGCGTATATAAGCCACGAAATGCGTCCAGGAATTCCACAGCCATTGCTGGTAGATTCATGGTTATATGAATGTTATAAGGCTCAGCTGCAGCTGATGTGCGCCAACGCTCTAGCAAATCCTCCCGCAAGTCCTTTAGGATAAACTCTCGGCCATCCTTATTAAACATTTTGATATGTGTCAAGCACTTGTTGCGCTTGGCATTGTGCTGCAGCCACTGATAGCTGACGGGATTCAGGTCATTGGCCAGCACCTTGCAACGCTTCTTGGCCGCCGGCACACTGAAGGGACCAACGCCAGCGAACACGTCGTAGAGCACATCATTAGGCTTTAGTATGTTAACAATCCTCTCGTGCTCTGTTGACAGACGTGGATTCCAATAGACCTTGGAGAAGTCAAATTCAAAGGGCACGCCGTTCTCTTTGGTCTCCACCTGGTAGTCTGGCTCACCGCAAATCAGCTCCAGCTGAAAATTGCGATAGGTATTGTCAATGGAGGCCGCCTTGTTGACCACGGTGCGACAATTGGGCAGCTTATCGCGCAGCACCTCGCCGATGAGCTGTTTGTAAGGAAGCAGGTGATCACGCAGATTTAAGTGGACTATGTGGCCAATGCGCGAGAAGGAGGAGAGTCCCTCCTCGTTCTCTGGCAGCACACTCTTCAATATCTCATTGGCGCTCCAGTTCTCGTAGGTTAACTCGAGATCTGCATGGCTGAAATTCTCTTGCGTCACCTGCTGCTGCTCCAGCTCGGCGGTGGGTAGTGACTCCCAATTCTTAACAGGTATTGGATGCAATAGTATTTCACGTTGATTCTCCACGGCCCTTACTGGGTGCAGATGTTCCATTTTGAGTAGCAGCTTCTTTACCAACGGGATCACACGCTGCACCTGAGATTCGGGCACTCGTAGTCGGGGGATTTGCACATGTTTTTGAAACTCCGCGCGCTGCAGCTCACGCATGCCACGTACTGAGGCAGGTGGCGACAGCACTGTGCTCTCCATGTTGCGGTAATAGTGGCGTAAACGTTTGCTTACTAACAGCAAATTTACGATTTTGGTAAGGGGTGGGGGCCTGGTGACCGCGGAAAACATTAACAAAAAAACGTGCATGCAATCAATGCAGTCTTTTAGAATTGGTTTTACACGTTTTAAAATTGTTATGGCAGTCAGCACCAATTAACCAATACAGCTTTAGTAAACACAAATAAACATTCAGTTTATGTAAAAAACACAATTATCTTCGGAAATTACCCTATTTCTCAGATATTATAAAGCCAGCGAAAATAAATGAGCTGGATGTTCGCTCCACGATGAACTCGTTCCACATTTACTTTTGCAATTGGTCTGGCAACGCCGCAGTTAACAGCTGTTTGTGGCTACGAAAATGAGCGGCGCGCAAGAAAACGCAATTGAAATTTATCCTAAAACTCAATATTTAAGGTGAGTACTGAATGAAATATAAAAGAACTACATAATAAAAATGTTTATAGTGCTTCAGAACTTGTAGCACAACGGCATCCTGAAGTTGAATCACCAAGAAACGGGCTTAAGCGCACCAGCTTTGAAGGCAGTGCAGAGGAAAATGTGGAGTTAAAAAATACCTATGGTGAATTTGGTTTTTAGTTTAGTATATAAAATGAATAAAATAAACATTTGGTTTTGTTATTACAGCAAATTTGCGCCTACAATTATCTGCTAGACGTATTGAGCGCCAGGCAGGTCGCGCTATAGCCATATGGAGCGACGATCAACAGGCTGCTGAAGTCGTGCGTAAAGATGGAAAGTTTGAGAGCTTTGGCTACAGTCAACAAGGGAAACTCTATTTGGAATATTACGAGGCTTTATTTCTGCTGGAACTAGTGTGTATACTTTTATCATATTAAATGATAATATTTGCTAAACATATTGTCTATTTTCACAACAGAATCGCCTTCAATTAGAGTACTGTGGATTGATTGTATCCATCGAACAGGCCTACGTCTTGCTGCTTGGTGAGGAGGCTAGTGAAAAGTATAACAATTATTTTGTCTACTCGGCTTTGTCACGCGCTGGTTATATAGTTGTCAGGCATCAGGAAGGGTATCGAACAGCCTCCAGCGACGTGGTCACAAAAGATGACTGCATTTGGGCTCTGTTGGATGCTTCTCTAAGTAATAAGCCTGTTCCCCTGCACATCAAAGTCTCCCAATTTTACAACGCTACGTTCGAGCGAATGGTGCAGCTCAAGCAGCAAATAAAAAATCAATGCTCAGAAGCAAGCACAGACGAGATCAGCATAAATAATGAGCCTAACGCCTTCAAGTTTGACACACGTAAGCGTAGAGCGCAATCAGAGCCAGAAGAGGAGCTAGCTAGCAAAAGGGCAAGCACAACAGGGAGAAGCCTTATAGATGACTTAAAAGATGAGGCAAGCTACAGGAAATTTCAACAAACTTTCGAAAAATTGGATATAGTGCGGCTGCAAAGCGAGGACTACGACTGCGATGTAGACTCAACGATCCGTACCTTTAAGATCACCTTTGATTTGCATCTTCATAACGACGGCTTCCGGCGAAGTGCACCGAAGACACCCACCTTCAGCGTGATTATTCTACAGCACGACGAACCATTTCCCACCCACATCGAGATGCTCCACTGCCAACGGCAGCAGATGCGAGCAGAAGAGCGAGCACCGCTGCTCGTCATATCCGTAAGCGAATCGAAACACATACAAGCGTTTCTTTATTATATCAGTTAATAACTGCTCCGGTAGATGTATTTTGTATAACCATATAGAAAATAATTATTGCTATTTTATATGCGTGTCCATAAAAAGCTCTTTAATTATTTGGTTGACTTGCGTAGCTAAAAGCTATTCAATCAAAAAATTGTCATCATTGTTTAGGCATTTTTAAAATTGTTAAAATTGTTTCTAAAAAATACGGAAATTATTTTTTTTTTTAAATATGGTAGAGTTTTTATTAAGCTGTAATTAGACCACTAATTAATATTTGAATACACAGAATGTGCCAATTGTTTGGGTTATGGGTGGACCCAGCAGTGGTAAGACTACGCTCGCTCAAAGTATAGTAGAGAAGTACGGATATAAGCACGTGGATATCAATGCCATTATAGACCATGAGGCAAGTGCTAAAAGCAATCGATAATCTGTACTTAACATAGAATCTGTCGCAGATTGAGACCGACACGCCTAAGGGTAAACAATTCGCTGAGGTAGTCAATAATGGTCAATTGGTGCCGTTAGCTGAGGTCATGCCGTTAGTGGAACAGGAACTAATGAGTAATAAATCGGGACTTCGCGGCTTTGTCATAGATGGGTAACTATGCAGTAGACAGCGTAGCCAGTTGTCCTATACAGCCTGCGAAAATTCCACAGCTATCCTACAAACCAAGCCGATGCTGCTGTTTTGGAGCAGCAGGTTGGCACTCCAGATTTGGTAATTGCTCTGAGTGTGGGGCAGGAGACGATAGACACGCGCCGATCCTCACTGAATGCACGAACTAGCATTACGGCCCAGGCATATATGAAAAATGTGAAGCCAGTGCTGGATCAGTATGCCGCCAAGACGATGCAGATCGATGGCGATCGCGATGCTAATGCTGTCTTTGAGGATGTGAAGCCCAACATGGAGATAATCAACAAAAACCATGGCCCAAAAATCTCAATTGGCCGTTAAGTGATGTAGAAATTATAGCGCTGACAAATTAATCAAAAATTATAGTTTGAAATTAAAAAGTTAAGTATAACAGATTTTCTTTGTTACTTTTCATATACATACATATGTATATGTATGCACCATAGTGCGCGATAAGCAGAACTAAAAAAAACTAAAAGCTCGTATAGCAAAGCTGCATGGCATTAGCTTGTCGAAACCGTTAGCGAAAGCTTTGCGCTCAGTCGCTCCCGACACACGCTGCATTAAGGGTGGAAATTCGACATAACGGAAAAGACGCGACCAAGCGAATCAAGAAAAAGCAATAGCAAAACAAAATCTGTGCGAATTAGCAACAACAACACGCCGAAGCAGCGCGACTCTTTAACGAAAAGCATTTCGCGATTAATTTAACAACAACAACAGCACAAGGCCCACAGCAGCGTCGCATATACCTCATATACATCGTCATGGTAAGTCGGTGTGTGTGCGTGCGAGTGTGTGTGTGTATGTGTGTGTACTAGTTTACTTCTCTAAAAACAATTTATGGCTTTCCCAATTGTGTGCGATTTGCGATACCAGAAGCAAAACAAATGCAGGCGAATTGTTGCTAGAGAGATTGGTGCAGTGCAATCCTCGGCTCGATTGACCTTCGCACCTTCCACTCAAAGCTCTGACTGCATTCCCACACACTTGACCTTGTGCTCACATACACATGCACGTACAGTGAGCCAATTGCAAACAAACATTTTCAAGCAAATCAACTTTCCTATGCACCGACTTTTTTCCCCATTTTTGTTTGGGCTTGCGCGTCAGCTGTTCGGCTATAAATAACAGAGCCGAGCACAACAAAACAGATGAATACCGGTAACCAGAGTGCCTGTGAAATTCCCACAACAACAACTGTACAAGAAACAGTCGTAAAACAAACAAGAATTAAACAGTTAGACAAAGAGCGAACCGAAGTCTGAATACTCTTGTGGCTAGAGCGAGATAGACAGAGGTTTTTATTATAGCAGAATGATATTAAAATAATTGTATATACATAAATGTGTATGATATAAAAATTTAGACGTATGGCTAGGTGAAATGTTATATTCAAATCATTTTTTTAAATAAAATATAGTATATAGAGGAACTATATTTATAAACTATTAGGTCTGCGCGATCTATATAATGATGCGATGCGCTGTGATCGACGTGACGCACCTATGAAAAGTTTTAGCATGATTATAGCTTGAAATCTGACAGACTGAGGATAGGCATTCCAATATGAGCTCGATTGATACAGCTGAATAGCATATACAAACATATATAAATAACATTATTAATAACAAAATCAAACGATCGCCACTGTCGGTTAGGGCATTCAAATAACTGAGCCACAAATTAACGTCTCAAATGACAATAAAAGAAGAAGAAGCAGCAGAAGAAACAAAACACAATTTCACATTCCAAGCCAAGTCAAGTTTCATGACGTCAAAGTCAATAAATTTGCATAAATCGCACGACAGGTGGAGCTGGTCCCAGGAATTTCTGGCTGGGCTTGATTCATTAGCGAGCGCTTTGCCTCGAAGTGTGTTTATTGAAGAACTACGATTGAATTAGTCGAGTCATCTGGGCTTTTATGAGTCGATCGATGGCGACTCTATGCCGGACTCTTGGCATTAGTTTGATAGCAAAGCTGGCTTTGATTTTAAATATTGTTTAAGCATCGGCGACGACACAAAGTCGCGACGCATGGAATTTTTGCAAGCAAAACAAAAACAAACTTAGTGGAGCCATAATAAAAATTCCTTCAGTTCCGTTTTGGAGCTATAAAAAAAGTAAAAGGTTAAATAGTTGAGAACCTGAACAACTGTTTCATCAAAAATTTACAATGCATCGCGTGCCAAAGAAAACGTTCGATATATCCTTGCAAATGTCATTCATAGGTCACTGAACCAAATCCAAATCGGAATCTGAACGAGTTACGTAAATGCCGTGCCATTGAAAAATCATCATTATCATCATCATTATGATTTTCCCACACCTAACTGAAAAAAGAAATATGTGAAATGATGTGAAAAGACGTGAAAAGAACTCGTGCGAGCTTAAGAGAGCGAGGTCCAAATTTATGCGCCGCAAAATACAAAAGTTGAAATATTTATATTTATGAGGAAAAACAACCTGCACATTATCAACTAGAGCAAGAAGAACTTGAAATTCATTCATATTGTTGTTTTCATTTATATATATTATATATAAAATTTTGTTAAATTCTAAAAGAAATTTGTTCAAAAGGTGCGACAATGCGGAACATTCGAAGCAATAACCAAGGGGAGGTTATTCTATATTATTTGTGATATATACAGAAAACAGAGCAGCAGCAATGATATATATAAATATATATACCGGCTATACACCCACATAAAACTACATAAACAGTGGCAGCAGTAAAACTTAATTATATTTGTTTATCAATTTTGATTTGTTTGGTTTAATCTGAACAATAAACGGATATATAAAACAAGTGCTATATAAAGTCGATGAGTTATACGCTCTATGGGGCGCTAATTGAACCGTTAACTAGGTGGTATACATACATACATATATACATATATAAATATAATAGATCCAAACTCGCACAGCATCCAACAATCTCCAACCCTCTCACTCTTACTCAATTATACAGTTATGTGCGTTCAAGATCAATGTCAATTTGTAAACACACGCAATATACATAATATATATATTCTATATATATGTACAACTATAATATATATATATAGAAAGAGAGAATAATTGTATATATAGCGCATTTTGAAGGCTGTACTAATTGTGTATATTTCAAAGTTGGCGTCAAACAATTTTGTTTGATTATGCTCGCTCAACGTGCTGACTGGGGTATATCGGTTTTGTAAACTTTTTATTTTATTTTAAATATACCTACATACATCTCTCTCTCTAGATAAAGATCTTTAAATATCTTCTTTTTTTTTAAAAAAAATTTAGCGAGTATTATGCAGTTGTTTGTGGTTGGCCATTGGCGCTTTGCCAATATAATTAATAACTATATTTTAACAATAGCTCTGACTTAATAACACTCAAGTAGATGCAATATATATTCTGTTTGCACCATATAATAAATGAGATAAGTTTTATCACTAGCCATATAACACACTATCATTTGTTCCACATGTCCACTCTATATGGTTAGTGATTTTATCGACTTCCATATAATTTATTATGTAGCTTAAATAGTATACATTGCATTTGCTTTATACATTGTCATCATAGTTATTTAGTATTGATTCATGGGCCATAGTCTGCTAGATTTACAAAGTAAAATATATTAAGTTAAAATTTTAGAAATAAATTTAAAAAAAGTCGTTTGTATTTAGAATTTTCGTACTAAATTCATAATAGATGTATTTGTTTAAATAATAAATAAGTAAAACAAAAAATAAATGTAATAATATTCCAAATTTTCAATAGACTCCCACAATATTCAGTTTAGGTTTAGCTTTCTATAACTTTCTCAAATTAGATTTTCCTAATCAAAATTTCCTTATATATTTAAAAATATCGTAATTGCAAATATTTAAATTGCAAAATGAAAGTTGTAAGATTCCAATTTGTCATTGGCAACGTAAGAGAATAAATAGAATAACAAATGCATTTGATTACGTATACGCAACATGTGCCCCTTTTCTCACATTACCTATTCGTGTGTAGTTGTTTATGTGTCACCAAATGGCCATGAAGAAGGAGGCCCAAGACAAACAGAAAGCGGAGCAACGCCGTAAGGCCCAATCCGTCGTAAGTAGCCCCACAACATATAGACGCCAATTATATATGTATATTACGATATCTATATTGATGTATATCGCATGCGATGTGGCGGCTGATCAAAAAGAGATTAAAAACTAAAATAAAAAAAAAAAAAAAATAAAAAAAAAATGAGAACCAATTCTAAATCAAAGATAATGTTCTTGAAACTCTGCTCGAACTAACTCGACTAAGGCTTTCGTCCGACCAGTGTACACTAACTTGGCTAATTGCAATTGCTCGCCGTTGGCTCTTTGTGTCCTACTAATCAATCCCGCTTTTGCTGCTCTCTTACAGTCTGATATACCCATCATTTGGATTCTGGGCGGCCCCGGCTGCGGCAAGGGCACCCAATGCGCCAAGATCGTGGAGAAATACGGTTTCACACACTTGAGCAGCGGCGATTTGCTCAGGGATGAGGTGAGTTGAGACAGCCTGGGACAGCCTGGGATTGCTATGCCTGCTAATAACTCTCTCTCCTCTCAACTTGCTCTGCCAGGTCGCCTCTGGCTCCGACAAGGGACGCGAGCTGCAGGAGCTGATGGTCAGCGGCGCTTTGGTGCCCAATGCGGAGGTCCTTTCGCTGCTGAATGCAGCCATTACCCGGGCCAAGGGCGCCTCGAAGGGCTTCTTGATCGATGGCTATCCGCGCGAGAAGAATCAGGGCATTGAATTCGAGGCACAAATCGCGCCCGCCGATCTGGCCATCTACTTCGACTGCTCGGAGGAAACGATGCTCAAGCGCATCCTGGCACGCGCCGCCGCTGCCACAGTGAAGCGCGCCGACGACAACGAGGCGACCATCCGCTCCCGCTTGCAGACCTTCAAGCGCAACACGAGCGACATCCTCGCACTCTATGAGGAGAAGACGCTGACGGTAAGCAGATCACCCTCTGACTGTATATACATACATACATACATTCCCTCTATATATTCTGTTCCGCTCCAGATCAATGCTGAGCGCGATGTGGAGGACATTTTCATGGAGGTCGTCGAGGCCATTGACTGTGTGCTGCAGAAGAAGGAGCGAGAGTCCAAAATTTGTTAACCCAGTGCACAAGAGCAACTTTTCTAGCACAGCACAGTTTGCACCAATGAGAGCTACGCACCAGAATATATTTATATACACAGATATATATGTATATATATCGATTTGTTACCTGCTTATGCCAGGCAAAGAGCTTTAACCGCTTTAAACTATGATAAATACCAAAAACAAACCAAAAGCAATCCAAATTCTAAGTACTTTACACAATAAAAATTATATGTAAAAAAAAAAAATAAATAAATAAAAATAAAAAAAAAAATAAAAAAATGAAAACAAATTTGAAAGTATTTCTCATTTAACTCAACTCTTATTAAACAATTGAATTTTTTATTATCATTAATTAATAAAATGCAAATGTGTTTTGTTTCTTTTCTTTTTTAAGTTCGAATCACGTTTTTACTAATTAGCTAGTTATATGTAAGTTTTAATAGAGAACTCAAGGGCACACTCGATATACATATGCATCTGTAGTAGAAAACATCACAATTCAATTACCTTGACTTGTGAACAGTTCTCCACGTGCTACTTGGCAAACATCAAGAAAATAACCTGTTTTTTAATAACTGAAACTAAAACTAAAACTAAATTTATATAATTTATAAATGTTGAGTTGTACCTGTTCAAGTTGAGCTCTTAAAGGATATGACACAAATGACTAATCAGCTCGAGTTAAGCTGGCAGCAGATTGACATCAATTGATAAATCAATGAGTACGTCATCTCCAAAATAAATCCCGATACAGTTCTAGCATGGAATTCGATTGGCATAATTTATGACAGCGCACATAAATAAATTCATATATAAACAAAACTGAAAGTCCGTTTGAGTTTGTTATTCTCGGCCAGCGGAATGGAATGGAATCATCATCATCCGGCTGTTTTATCACGGAACTGCGTCATCTCTGCGTTGAAGTGGGCACAACTGGAGTGGACTTTGAAGTTCTGGCTGATGATCTTTCAATGAACAACTCGACTGTCAAGTGCTAGGCAAATAAACGAACTCTATGTAAAACAGTGTGTGTCAAACGCCACATAAAAATAAAACATTATGTAAAGCTCGCGCGATTTAAACAGTTAGCTGGAGAAATTATCGTATCGGCAACGTAAAAGCTTATTTTCTTCTTATCTCTAGCGATCGCTGATCTTGCGGGAATTCCGTTTGCTTCAAATCACCATGACGAAAATAAACAAGCAAGAGTTTGCTGCTTGGGTATACCTGACTTCAAAATACGCTAAGCTTAGTTGATATGAATTTGATCAGTATTATAATTACTTTCACTGCGACTGCGACTGCGATTGCGACTTACCATAATCAGTAACGTTATTGTGATGCTCACCGAGCCCTGCTACACATCTGCTCTGCAACGAATTAAGAACTCAACTAACGCACCACAGCTGCAGGCTTGCACTTTTATAGCTGATCAAATGGCTTGCAATGCCACTCAAGTGCCCGTTGCAATTTCGTATGCTCACCACAAGGCTCTCACTTTTATAACTGATGTCGTTCAAGCGCCCTTTGCTAATTTAGTTCTTCTGCTCATCTACAAGCTCTCACTTTTATAGCATACGAAATCCCTGTTATGCTCACCAACACGCTCGTCGTTTTATAGCTAATACAAAGTTACTCAAGCAGGCTCGCCGTTTTATAGCGGTCTTCGTTTCGCTCTTTTATAGCTAAAGAGGCTCGCCATTTTAAAGCTAGTAAAATGTCACTCAAGCACGCTCTGTTATGTTAGTTCTGCTCTATTGAAAGTAAGTGAGCATATTTGGAGTAATTGGAGTGAGGAGAACAGAATGCATTGAATATGTATTTGCTCAGTATATGCATAGAGTAATTCATTGAGTTGATTCGACATTTAAACTGAGTAATTGGAATTCAGAGAGAAGAAAGAAATTATGTAAATTTAATTTAGTCTTTATGTGAAATGTGTCTCTTCTGCTTGTTACATTATATTGCACAAAACCAATATACCCTCTTCGACGTTAAACGGGTAAAAATAATACAAAAATGGGATTTTTTTTGTTATTGTTGTTTAAAATGTTTTCAACCTTTTTTATTTTTATAGCAACTTTTGGTTTGTTGCTTTCTTTTTGTAGAGGGAAGTTCGCGCTGATCGCAGATCGACGACTTTTGACTTATAATTAGAATAAATAATAGATATTTAAATAGTTATATACTAAAACAAATTCATGCCACAATTTGGAAATTAGCTAAGTGAGAGTTGGAGTATTTACAAAATATCACACGTTCTATAAAGCTAGACGATTCAGTCAAAGTTCTGCTCTTCACTGGCCATAGGGTACAGAGCTCTAGACGAGATTGTCATCCCGATAGATGTGATACTGCTGCTGTGAATGCTGCTGCTGCTTCTGCTGCTGTTGCTGCTGCTTCTGCTGCTGTTGCTGCTGCTGTTGATGTTTGTGACTGCCAATTTTGCTCTCAATCCAGTCCAGGTAGTAGGTGACCCGCGTGAAGCCGCCGGGCACGGTGGTTCGCTCGCAGCCGCCGCCAGCCTCGCCGTCAGCTGGGCCAAAGCTCGTGATGCCCACCAGCGTGTGGGTGCCCTTGAGGACCAGTGGGCCACCCGAGTCGCCGGTGCAGACCGTCTCGTCCTTCAATCCCTTCGCACAGAGCACTCCCGAGGTGACGACGTCGTACTCCTCGGCACACTCCGCATTGGAGATCACCTTCAGCTCGGTGTACTGCATGGCATCCGAGTTGGTCATCTCGACTATGGCACCCCAGCCGCTGGCCACCACGCTCCTGCCCGTGAACTGATCCGCATGCTGTCTGCTGGGCAGAGCAGCGGGTCGAATGCGTGATGTGAAGACCACATCCTGTGGCAGCTTGACCAGGGCTATGTCATTGGCCGCTGTCTCCGGATTGAAGCGCTCATGGACGATAAATTTATTCGTGCGCAGCACGAGGCCATTCAACTGCTCGGTGGCCTCCACGCTGCGGGTGCCCAGGTACACGTCGAAGTGGGTGACGCCCATGGTGCAGTGGCCGGCCGTGAGGACCCAGCGGTTGTCCAGCAGAGTGCCGCCGCAGAGGATGCGCTTGCGCCACAGCTGCTTGCCGATGAGCATCACTTGGTAGGGAAACTTTTCGATTTTGCCGAACTTGGCCTGGCCAATGGCATAGCCGGAGCTGCTGTCCAGCTGGCACATGATAAACAGGCCGACAATCAGCGCACTCACACTCAATGTTTCTTTGCTCAATTCCATTTTACTGTTGTCTCACTTTGTTGTTATTTGTTGCTTTTGTTGTTGTTCTTTCTGTTCTTTTTATTGTCACTAGCACGCGTCGTATACGTAATATGATTCACGATTTGCTTCTGCACGCTTCCAACGTTCGTCTCAGTTTGAATTCATTCTGACGATGTCGTGATATTTTATATGTGATATTAGAAGACAACAACAACAGCAAAATCAGCTTGTTTTTATCGCCTTTTTGTGTTTTTGCTTTTTGTTATTTTGTTTTTGCCGGTTAACTGTCTGAGCCGCTCTTTGCGCCGCTGACTGATCAGATCACAGCTGAAATCGGTGCTCTCATCTCTGCTCTCTCTCTCTCGCACTCTCTCTTTCCCATGCTTGTATAATCGTGATGACGTTGTCGTCCTCTGCAAAGCGGTAGCTGCTTGTTATGACAACAAACAAGTTGTCAGAATCTTGTTTTCTTTTTAAATCGTCATATCAGAGAAGAGCTCTTATCTCTTAGCCCTAGGTTCAAGTATTTTCCTGTTTGAATCAAATCCCAACGGGGGTTTGGCTAAAGACATGCGTAAGCTTCCAGGAAAATATACATGTAAAGAAGACAGAGATAGAGAGTGAGTAAGGAAGAGCAAGAGAGGAAGAGAGAGAGCTAGAGGCTAGACAACGAAACAGGTCTTACAGCTGTTGCCAGCCTAACCACAGCATTTCGTGACAAATTTGGCTTTAATTATGCGAAATTTGGAATTCTTTAAAAAAGATTTTATACACAGAAATATGACAGTTCGGTTTGTTTTTGTTTTGAATACGTCTCTCTCTCTCTCTCTTTTTCTCTTTCTCTCTTTCTGCTGTTGCGCATTTTTTTCTTGATAAAAAAGCCATGGGGACTCCGTTTAATATTATTAATTTTTGTTCAGTTTTTTTTTATTATTATTAATTTACGTCTCAGGCTGAGTCGAAGTTAATTTCGTTTGCAACTTTCATACGAATTTAAGTGGAATTCGAAGATGAATCAATATTTGGTTTTATAAACAAATAAATACGTATGTAAATTAAGTTCTAGTTTTTTCTTTTTTTTTGCTTTGTGTTTTCTGTGATTTTTGAGTTTTCCAGTTTGTTGCTTAGCTGCGCAGATTGATAAAAAAATAAATAAATAAATAAAAATATATAACAACAAAAATAAACAATAAAGACTAAATGCAATAATTAAACTGAAATGGAAGTTAATTAATTTGGCGCCGACTTGGAATGTTGTTAATGAAAGGCGTCGACGTCTATCGCATTAATTAAATGTACTAAATAAACAAATAATATATATAAAAAATAAATAAACAAATGCTATACAAAAATGTAACTGGCATTTTTCGTATGTACGAAAAGCCCCTTCAATTAATTCACACTTCAACTAAACAGGTGAGAGAGAGCTAAATGCCAACTATTATATTATGTATTTTAAAAATACATATCTTAAAATTATTATCTTATATATATTTAAGATTATTAATACATAGTTGAGAGCACCTTGTCCGTAGTTTTAACAATTTAATTCTAAATAGTTCCCGTCAATATATGTATTTAAATATTTACATATTAGCATCTACTTAGAAAAGTTTATAGCTAATAATAAAAACGTTCCCATTAAGCTTTAACAGTTTGCTTCATGCACGCACACACTCATGCTAGCAAAGGAGTCTATTCTAATTGGAATTCTATACAAAATATCCATTTGCAATTGTATTTAAGATGTATTGATCTAGTGTCCTTTTTTTTTTAGAGAGAAATAGTCTTTTTTGGGTACTCTTGATTATTATATGTGAGAATATAAAACAGTCCGACAAGCTTTAGAGGCTATCTGCGCGTCGAGCACTTCCCACATGAGCACTCTGAATTGTTTTATTTTATTAAATTTGCATAAAATTGTTTGACGATGCGAGCATTAATAAACATTCAAAGTAAATACTAAGAAACAAATTAGAAAATATGCAAAATACTCTTGGTCTAGCTCTGGCTCTAGCCTAGAATCCAGTATTTAACATTTCACTTCCCGTTCTTTAGAAACAGCCGCCAATTTGTTTTATTGGCACATCATAAAAGTTTGAGCACATATATACATATCTCCTAATATATATCTTTTGATTCGGAGACATTATTCATTTTCGGCGCATTAAACTGGTTGATCGAGCTGCAATAAAAAATATTTACATTCAGATCTTAACGAATTAAACCAATTTAAATGCCTTAACTGATGCAAAATTCCACAGACAGAAGCCAAAAAGATTTATTCGAAATGTCGCTTTTAAATTGTATGTAAATATATGCAAATCTCTTACCAGGGAAACACCCAACTGAAATTTGTTTACAGTTTCTTTTTTATTTGATTATTATGTATTTATTGCTGTACTTTTGTTGTTGTCAACGGTCGATGGCTGGCGCCTTACATGTTGTTTACCTTGCCGGAGAAAGCAGTTGGCCTTGACAGCCAACATTTTTTGGAAATACCAAAACATGGCTTAGATAAGGTAGATGCACCCGAAAATTCCTGGCTCCCAACTCTCTCGGACTAAGCGCAGAACTCTAATGGCATTGAAGGTGTATTCACCCCGTGGCTTCGATTGCAATTAATTTGCCAGCCAGCCACGCCCACAACAAATGAGCAGAACTAATCGAATGTTGACGTCAGCCCAAAGTCACTGATTTAATATTTGATATAAGCTAACTAATTAATGAAATGAATATGTACAAATGTGAATGCGTAGAACCAGTAGTCAGCAGTGATAGCAATTTAGCTCAGCGCTGTTCAATGCTCGATGTTCGCCCGCTTAAATGCTTTCTAGAAGAAACAAAAGACAAGCAACAAATTAGAATGCTTAAACTCAAACTAGATCCGGTTGGATTAGTTTCAGTTCATACTCGAAACTAACGATTCTAAACAAAACAACAACAAAATAGAGAGAAAAATGTAGAGAAAGAAGAAAGAAAGAGCAACAAACAAGGCGAAAGAAATCTAAACAGCTTGGGAATTCCCATAACACAAAACCATATTATTAATAACAAACAAAAAAGTAAAATACTGGGCCAATAGCCAATAAGAAACTCCCATGACGATCCGCTTTACAAACAGATTATTGACTTTATCATTAGTCAAAGCTGATCGGGCCTCAAGGCAAAGAAATTGATTGGCGCCAGACAGCTGCATTTTTTTTTTTTTTTTTGCTTCGCTCTTTTTTGTTTAGCGTCTGGTATTTCCCAAGACGTGCGAATTCGCTTCTCTTTTTTTTTTTAAAGAAAGTCGTTAAAAAAATAATTTTAATTAATTTGCTAGACGATTTCAATTTTGATTTAAGTTCTCGAGTAAATTTGATTTAAATGCGTAAAAACTTGTTTATTATTATTATTATTTTTTTTTTTTAATTCTAGAAAACCGCATTTACGCTTGAATAACGCACAAATTTTAATAGTTTATTTACGCCTTTTGTGGAATGTTTTGTGTAATCTTTTTGTTCTTGTTTATTTGATTTTTGTGACGACGTCGGCAATTTGGCGCCACTTAAATTGACATCGATAATTAATTATTGAGCGCAATGAATATGTAAATTCAAATTTGCATTTAAATTAGAGCTGTCAAAATACTAGAGTCGTCAGCCGACTTTGGATGAAAACAACAGCACAATTAGTGGGCTCTAAAACCAAAAATTAGGCGATTAAATTATTCAGTTTGTAAACAAAACCAGATGAGGAAAATTCTGAACAATCAAATTAAAATAAAAGACATGAGCGTTCATTAAATCATTAGCAAAAACGTCTTGCCCATGTCTTGTTTACAAATCAATACTTATAATGTAAAATAAAGAAACTTCCTCCAGCAGTGGCTACAACGTCATCAGCAGCAGCTCACCTTTGCTCAGGTTTCGAATGTCACTGAACTTCGCTTAAAACAAAAACGCATTTTTTCGGAAACTGGATTTTGAAATTTATGGTAAAAAAAGAAAAACAAAAATCATACTGTAAATGCAAAAATTGTGAACATATCCTGTAGATTTAATATTTATTGGTTGTCAAGTGCAATGACATGCAAGAAGCACTTATTGTTATTAAACTTAAAATATTCATTTAAATTGACTACCAAAAATTATCCAAGGCTGCCACCTTGTTGATATTATCAATATATCGATTGGCAAAACCATGCTAGCTATCGATACGGGTGTATTCGATTATAAGGAACAGCCGGCGTAAACAACGCGTCTTGGATTGTATTGTTAGGAATATATCAACAAAAATGAAGGAAACAGATTTAAAACGTGCATATAATAATGTTTTGGCTCAAGCTATATCGACGTCACAGAAGTTCCTGTTTGCTGGCAACCTGTTTGGCGACATTTTTGTTCTAAGGTAAATTGTTTGAGATTAAATCATTTTTCTGGGACTAAAGTAATTTGTTTGCAGTTTAAATGAATTGAATAAAACAAATGAAGAGCCGCCGAAAAAGCTGAAGGTATTTCCGCAGGGCTGCGATGTGGACATCAACTGTCTTGCCTTTCATCGCGATTTTCTAATCGTTGGCGCCATTGGACTCATTTATGGAATCCAGTGGAATGAGGAAGAGGAAACATTGAGCACTAAACGTGCCTGGGAGATCAAAATACCCATGCAAGTGGATGCTGTAGAGGTGCCAGATGTCAACTCTTTTTGGCTATGCACTGAAACGGATTCATTGTATGCTGGCTGCGGTGACGGCGTCGTCTATAAAATCGATCTGGAAGACGGACGCATTCAGCGCGAATATCGCGGACACACGGACTATGTGCACTGCGTTGTCGGCCACCCTGATGGGCGGATCTACTCGAGTGGCGAGGACGGCACTGTGCATTTCTGGTCGGATAAGCAAAAGGAGCCAACCGCAATTTTAGAGCCGCACAAGAATGCGCAACTACTCCGTCCAGATTGGGGCAAATGGATTGGCGCTGTGTCCGTCAATAATGACTGGCTGGTCTGTGGTGGTGGTCCACGTCCAGCCATCTGGCATTTGCGTTCAATGGAATGCACACGCACATTTGATTACCCTGGTCGCGTCCATGTCTGTGAGTTTGTAGATGACTCGGTGCTCATCGGTGGAGAGCACAATCACGTGCAGTTTTATACGCTCAATGGAGCGTTGCAGGCCAACATTCCTGTGGAGCACACAGCCAGTTATTCGGCCGTGTGGCAAACGAGTCCCTTCAACTTCATGTCCATTGCTGGGTTCAGCAACAAGTTGCACATACTGAAGGACTTTCGCTTTCTGGACAGTAAAATTGAAATGTACGGCAATGTGCAGGGCGACGAGGTGGAGAACGAAGAGCAAGATGATAATGATGACGACGATGATGGCGAGGATGATTCGTTTTAGCTAAATACCTTGAACATCGCTCTAAGTGTATAAAATATATTTAAAATAGACACATTTTCTGTTTTGTGACTGATAAATGCCACATTCAGATTTTTTCTTTTGAATATAGCGTGAACTTTATTGGATTTGTTTTTGAACCTATGAACTAAGGAAATTAAAACTTATGCCAACTACTTAATTATATACTTAAAAGAATTAATTTGTACCTGAAACAGTTGTCCAAGGCAGTCATCTGGTTCACTGCTCGCTGCCACCCAAGGGTATAAATGCGGGCAGTTGGCCCAGTTTCGGCCTTTGACGCAATCCACTGCTGCTGGGCGAGGCCTCTTCATCTAATTCAGCCTCATCTTCCTGCTCGTCATCCTTCTTCTGACTGTCTGCCTCTACCTGAAACTTATCATTTTCGCACACAAAATAGCGAGAGCTACCGGGCAATTCCTCTACGGCAGCCTCAGCAATAGCTGGAACGGATTGTACTTTAGATTTGGGTTTAGGTTTAGTTTTGGATTTAGGTGTAGATCGCACTGCAGATAATCTTGTTTGCTGTTTCATTTGCTTGCAGTAGATGCAGTTGGTCAGTTCGCACTTGCCGCGGCGGGCATATTCCGGACAGACAAATTCATGTCGCATATTGCACTTGAAAATTGAGAGGAGTTAATAAGAATCGATTGGAAAATGGAGCAAAACTTACATCAGCGGCACGCGCGCAATAGCCACGCAGAAAGTCAATGCATATCTCGGCCTTACGGCTCAGTTTCTTATGCAGATATGGACAATCCTCACGCACACAGACGCCTCGTAAGAAGTAACGACACACAGGCATCTTCTCCAGCGTCACGTTATGTGAGAGCAGGCAATCCTTCTTGGTGCACTCACCTCGCAGAAAGCTGCAAGAAAACCATGAGCAGGAGTTCAAGTCCACGTCTAGAGAGCTAATTGTACTTACCTTGGACAGATGGCAACCTGTCGCTTGTCGTGCAGTCGTCGACACTTGCCTCGACTGTGAGCCGCACACTTGCCCAGTCTTTGATAGATAGCACATGGTACATTTGTCTTCACAAGCGAGCGATTCAGCACCTGAAGACTACGCTGCTTGGCTGTCATCAAATGGGCACGGGACACATGATTTGTGGTGCGTATGAAAACATTTTGTGCCTTCGGCGAGGAGACATAAGTCAAGCCCCCAATGTCGATGCGCCGACGCAAGCTCTTATTAACGATCAATGGCGAGCTGTGAGCAGGCACGCGGGTCAATCGGCAGCCAGAGGGATCCAGGACGAATTTGGTGCCACGCACAAATAACGTGCGACCAATCGAGCCATTTGCCTTCCGCTGCTGAGCTGGCGCAGACTTTTTCGCTGAGACATTGGGATCCAGTTTGGTCAGCTTATTCTTGGCTGTCTTCTTGTACATGACGCCATGTATGCTCACCATGCTTAGCGATTTGTTTACGCTGGGTTTGAGAATGTTTGATTTCTTTAAGCTGCAATAGAGTTGGTTAGCAGAACTATTTCAGGAGACTGATGAAGCTATGTTAGAGACTTACCTCAATTTTTTGCCAGCGATTGCATCATTTGTGCGTCTCAGTGCGTAGCGAGCCACAAATTCTTTAGTTCTACGTTTCTTCACCAAGGGCGTGCTGCTGTGTGCGGTTAGGGATATGGCGCGCACTAGCTTGTATTTGGTTCGCTTGGCGGTAGTTACAGCTGTAGTTGTGGGCTTGGCAGTTGTAGCCACAGCTGGTTTTACTATGAGTGCACTTTGTCTGACGAGTTTTCGCTTGGTTATGCTAACTAGAGGAGGTTGTACACATCGCTGAATGGGTGGGGCTGCTTGCTGCTTGCGTACCAAGCAAGTGCTTGCTTTGCTTATGATTTTCGCGGGAGGAGGCGGCGTCAATGCAGCAGCAACAGTTTGCTGCTGATAATACGTAACATGCTGTTGTTGTTGTTGTAGCATCTGTTGCTGTTGCTGCTGTTGTTGTTGTTGTAGCATCTGTTGCTGCTGCTGCTGTTGTGGTATTTGTTGCTGATGCAGTTGTTCTTGTTGAAGCTGTTGCATTTGCTGTAACTGATATTCACGCTGCCGCTGCAGAAAATACGGATTTATATGTATGGCTGGTCGTTCCCATGCTTCAAGCGCATGACTCTGTCGGCCTTGAGGCTGCAGCGCACTCGTCACTTGACTATGAAAATTCGGATTTATATACACTCTTCGTCCCACGGGTGGAATGTTCTCTTCGGCACTTATGTGTGGCAGCATATTAGGGTGTTTTTGTTATCACAATTTGTTAGCAAGTTCTATTTTTGTTTTTAAGATGACTTTAATTGCGTGGCTGAGTGTAAATATGTTTTTGTATTATCTTTTCATCAACTTTTGTTACACAGACATTGTAATCGCAGCTACGTAACTATCGCTACGCCTCGATTACAGCTACGTACTTATGTGAATGGCTAAAATCATCGAAACGCGGGTATGAGCATTTATCGATATTGTCAAAGAATAAGAGCACCAAGAAACGTTTGTACAAATTAAAAATGGGTAAAGAACGTGGACGAGGACGAGGACGAGGACGTCGGAATTTCCAATCCAAACCGTATAACAAGCAAAATTGGCGTGGACAAAAGAAAGAGCACTCAAAACATAACAATGACCAATCACAATCAGTCAACAGGTGAAGTTTTATATTTCTAAGATTTCAAAGAACTCACCGGCTTTCCTTGCAGAGTACCACAGCAGAAGTGCACACTGCTTGAGACTCAGGTGGGCATTACGGAATTCACAAATGCAGATATTGCAGGCTTTACGGGCATTCTAAAATCTCGTTTCTCCGATTTCCATGTGAACGAAATCGACACTGACGGACACGTGCTACAGCTGAATGATTTAAACGTGCCAAAAGCGGAAATTGAAGGTTTGTAGCTGCGGTTAAGGAAAATTGGTTTGAAATTTTAACTGTTTATTATTTGCAGCCGTGGATCCCACTGTATTGGACGAATGGCGCGATAAGCTGGCCCCAATCATTGACAAAGAAGTGTGGCAGCAAATAGCCGACTTGTCCGCACTCAAATATGATAATAAGAGTGAACAGAAAGTGGATATAAACGTTAGCAGCCTCACTAAGGAGGAACGTACTCTAATCCATCATCTTGTGAAACAGCTCTACAGGAACAAATTGGTATCCAAAACAATTGACCAGCCGGCAGATCAACAGGTGGAAGAGCAGAAAATAATACGCATAGCAAAGCCCAAGCCAGGCCGCTGTAAGTTATTTCTCCAAGGCATTAATCAAATCTTAACTTTTTCGTATTTTACCTGTAGCTGATAGCCGCTGGAATTTTCCACATGACTTTGTTAGCTTTCTGGTGCACAAAGTCAATATGGATACGAGTGAGGTGGCTTCAACAATAGCAAATCGCTTGAAGTGAGTTCCGACATATTATTCTAAGTGCGTTTCAGATCAATATCAGATAATTTCCACATATTTATCAACAGTCTGCATCCATCGCAGGTGAACTATTGTGGAACCAAAGATAAACGCGCAAAAACCACGCAACGCTTTTGCATTAAACGCCGTACTCCCGAGGCCATCGCAAATGCTGCGCGAGGCATAGGCAATGTTCACATTGGTAACTTTTCCTTCCGGCCTGAAACGTTGAAGTTGGGCGATCTTAAAGGCAATCGCTTCCGTATTGCACTACGCCACATTACACATCCTCGAGAGCACATCGAGCAGGCATTGGAGTCACTAAAAGAGCGCGGATTTATCAACTATTATGGCCTGCAGCGGTTTGGCAATAGCGCCAGTGTACCCACTCATGAGGTAGGCGTGGCGTTGCTCAAACGCGACTACAAACTGGCCTGTGAGTTGATATTAAAGCCACGCGACAATGATGTGGAGTTTATGCGCGCTATACGTGAAGCTTGGTGGGAGAATCGGGATTCAGCTGCGGCTGCAGCCAAGTTCCATGGAAATAAGTTTATTGAAAAGAAACTCTTGGACGGCTTGGCCACATATGGCGAGAATGATTACGCTGCAGCTCTGCGTCGCATTCCACGTAATATGCTACTCCTATACCCTCATGCTTATCAGAGTCTGATCTTCAATCGCATCGCTTCGCGACGTATAAAAGAGTTTGGCTTAAAGCTGATTCCTGGAGACTTAGTTTACGTCGAGGAAGAGAATGATCAGCAGGTTAAAGCTCCAGAGGAGTCTGTGCCTCCAGCTGAAACCGACGAAATCATGGAGGATGTGTTGGAAGGTGAAGGTGACAATCCGCTGGAAGAGGAGTCGATCTTCAAACGTAAAGTTCGGCCACTTACAGATGAGGACATAGCCGGAGGCAAATATAAATTATCAGATGTTGTACTCCCACTGCCTGGTTACGATATAACATATCCGAGCAATGAGTGTGGCGCTTGGTATGACGAGATGCTCGCGGAGGTAGGGTTAACGTCAGAGCAATTACGACACAAGGAGAAAACCTATGCGCTTGGTGGTGCCTATCGTAAACTGCTTATAAAAACGGACGACTTGAAATGGAGTTTTCGTCGGTACAGCACATACGAGGACACACTGATAGCCTCTGACTGGGAGCAGTTGAAAAACATTGAGATTACACCTGAGCCCCCTGAGTCTGATAACTGCTATACGGCTCTACTGTTGGAGTTTACTTTGCCAACAGCTGTTTATGCGACTATGCTTCTGCGCGAGCTATTTAAACAGGATACCTCAACGGCCACACAAATGCAGCTGGAAAAAGAGGAGATCATTAAGAAGCTCGCACAAGAAGTTCCCATAATTGAAGCCGAAGCGCAGCCGCAGCCAATTTGAAAAAAAAGCAGCTACTAAAACAACAAATCGATAAGAAAAATCAATTTACGCGCCTTCTATATTAGTGTTTGTGTGTGTGAGTGTGTGTGTGTTACTTCAAACCAACCACAACAATAACAATGCGCACGTGAGTGCACGGTACGCTCTCTTATGCTCACGTTCTCTCGCTGTTGCTCTCTTCGGTCTTTTGTCTGACGCTTTGAGTGAGTGTGTGTGCGTCCGGCCAGGACTAAACTTAAAGTCCTATTCTCTGGCCATTAGTACGCTGACAAGCGAGAGCTTTGGACGCGCTGCGCAACATATAACGTCGCCGTGTTTGTGCGTGTGCCTACCATTAATGTTGTAAAAGAAGAGTAACAATAACAAATAAGATACGAAGCTAATCAGAAAGTAACTGTAAATTTGTTTTGACCGTTACAAGTAATCGGAACAAAAGGAAAGAATAAGGTGAATCATACATGAATCATATACACATATTAAATATACTCACCCGAACGCACACATACACATTGAAATTTAGGCGCGTATTTTTAAACAGAAGTCCTTTATTAACAATGAATAAAAGAGTCTATAATTTTGCAGTAATTAACAGTATTGAAAAGTATTTAAATAATTGAACTATATTTATATATATATACATTACTTTGCATTGGCTTTGCATGCTTATCGATTTTTGTGCGTGCCTTTGCCCAAATCAATCGATAATGTGGTGTTAATGCGCTACAGCTACTACACACACATCAACTTTAGAAAGGTGGGCGACGACGGGCATGATGCATGAAGTATTAGTGGTTCATATTAGCTGATAGAGCGGCAGTTAGTGGGGTGTTGTGAGGGATTGGGGTGGGCCTGGTGCACTGCGTTGCCCTTAAGTGTAACCATGCAGGACAGTGTCATCGAAATTAATAAACTAAATGCTTGTTTGGCGTCGTCTATTCACACACCCAAACACCAACCCACCCACCCAAACCAGCCAGACATGGTTATTGGACATGTTATTGCTTGCGCGCGCACTCTTTGACCAGCAGTGAGACGAAACGTTTCAACCAACTGCGTCATAGTTGGAGTTGCTTTGCGACTTCGATTTTTGCGCCCAACACCTAAGTGAAATAAAATACTTACAATTTGACTTATATACTCAAGACTTATTTAAATAAATATATCATCGATTTGCTCGTCGTTGAGAGCACGGAGATTGCATTTGCACAAATAGGCCAAAATCTTTTTCTCAGCCTTACTACGATTGGCGCCCAAGCCCTGCAGCAGAGCCTCAATGCGTTTCATGGCGCCGTCACTGAACGATGTGTCCGGCGGTGGTGGTGCTGGTGTTGCTAGCGGTGGTTGCACATTAACTGTGGATGCATGCTGTTCGTCCATTGCCTCCTGCAGCGCATCTTCCTCATCGTTTTCGATGAGCTCCTCGGTGCCTTGCGAATGCCAATTAGCAGTTAGAGGTGCCGTTATATTAACAACTTGTCGTTCACCACTGTGATGGCCGTTGTTGCTGCTGCTGTGGTGTTTGTGTTGTGCAATGAACTGTAGCTTTGGCAAAAAGTCCCAATCGGAGTGATCCTTCAGCAGTTCTCTGCGGAACTTTTCGCGAATGAAATTCCATCGTCCTATGCAGGTGTTAACTAACAATTTGAAAATGTTTTAATATATAATCTCATAAAAATTACATAGAACATCACTAACCATCAGTTTTTAAGGATGTTGCTATGCTGCACCACAATTCAGTTTTCTTTTTCTTACTGGAATCATATGGTGATTTACGAACTTCGCGTTCATATAAACTGGGATTGGAACGCACCAGTTCTATAAGACGATTGTCAAATTCAGAACACGTGGACATTGTAAACAAAAAATATAAACAAAATTTTCCCAACTACTCGCACAGAGTGCATCAAAACAAATACAATTTGATAGCTCGATAGGCGTTTCGATAGCAACGCATTTGCAGTGTTGCGCAACGTTCACTAGTTATTTCATTTTTGCGCGCCACTTATCGATTTTATTATTGATTTTGTATTTCTATTTTTTTTTTATTGTACTCGACAAATAGTAGACAACAGTTGCGTTCAACTAACGCTTAACGGCCGCGAAAATGGCCGCCGAGAATTATCATCTGAAATGGGACTCGCATTTGTCCTATTTGAACACTTCCATAGCGACGCTCTACAAGTAAGTACACATTAATTGAGAGAAAGTAGTTGAGCTAATCAAGTTCCTTTATCAACTCGCAGAAATGAGAAGTTTGCCGACGTTATGCTATACAGTTCGTATAGCAACAGTGGCATCAATTCAGATATACCCACAGTGGGCATATCAGCGCACAAATTTATTTTGAGCTCCTGCAGCCAGTTCTTTGCCACCATGTTTGAGACGGCGCCAATTACAGCGCCCAATGGCGTTCTCTATATAGTGCTTCCGCCTGATCTGAGTCATCGTGCCATACAAATCCTTGTGCAGTATATGTACAGTGGCGAAGCAACGGTCTCCAATGATATATTAAATGAAGTGCTGCGCGGGGGAGAAATCCTGAAGATACGTGGCCTTTGCCGGACGAGCACCTCAAGCGGTGCTAGCGGCACTGGACACCACCTGCATCATCAGCGTGAGCCCAGTGCTTTGTATGTTTCAAATGGCACACGTTCTTCACTGGCGCCGCCTCCGCCACCACCGCCCATGTCGTCCGCACAGCTTCCCGGTGATATGTACAGCAACAAGCCCAGCAGCAGTAGCAGCAGCAGCAGCTCTGCTCGTTACTCTCTGGATCATCTGCATACGCATCCACATTCACATACGCATCCGCATCAGCATCATCATCATCAACAGCAGCATCAACAATTTCGCGGCTTGGGTGCTTCCGTAATGCCAAAGGACAGTCCGGTGATTGTGAAGTCACCCAAAATGGCCAGCCACACGGGTTTGCTCAGCGTGGCGAGCAGCAGCAAGCTGATTGCCGGCGGCATCTCTGTCAACAAGGAAGTGGCCATTGACCCGGAGGACAAGTGCTGCTATGCAGCAGCGAGCCAAGTCGAAAGTCTACCACAGTCAGCGACAGCAGTTACAACCACAGTGGCTGCACCACCACCACCACAAATGTCCATTTGCACAGAAGTCGGCTGCAACAGCTGTCCACTGGCTGCGCCGGCCACCGAACCAGCGGACTCCACATTACGCCGTTCGGACTATGCAGAACGGGAACGTCTGGTGGAGGAGCCACTGTGCGAGCGAGAAAGAGACGATGTGGGCATGGTCTACGAGAGACGTCTGCGCCGCGAGCGATCCTGTGAGCGAGGTAAAACTTTGGTTCTTTGAAAGAAAAATACTTGTATAATCAGATTTTTATCGATTTGTAGCCCCACCCCACGAATACTTTGGCCACGATGCCCCGCACTATGAGCATGTGGTCAAGTCTTATGAAGTAACGACTGCACCACGCCTGGCCACGCCCCCACATCCACATAGTTTTCTGACCATTAAGCAGGAACCAACCGATTGGTCAACGGGCAATCAATCAGGAGCGCTGCCAAACGACAACCACGAGCTGAGCCAGGAGGCGCAGCTGTCGCCCAAGCAGCCGCTGGACTTTAAGATGAATGCTGTCAAGCTGGAAGCGAATTCGGCGCCACAGGACGATTCCGAGGAGCATACGTTGCGTGATTACAACAATTTCAAGCTGCTCGTTTGTGAGATCTGCCAGAAGTCGTTTGAAGATACCAAAATGCTTGTGCGTCACCTGGGCACCCATGCCGCCGAGCCAACGGGCAATGTGATGGGCAGCAGTGTGAGCGGCACGGGCAGCAGCAGCAGCTCCACAGCCAATAGCAATCTGGCGCTGAGAGCATTGAAGACCTATGTGCCAAAGAAGCGACGCAGAGTGTCGGTGAGTGCCGTTGGATCCATTGGTGTATTGGACAAGCCCTTAACTCTTCCCATCCCTCATTCGCATGTACAACAGCAACAGGAGAACAACATGGATCATGTGACACTGCTCTGCGATCTCTGCTCCACGTAAGATCGAATGGCAATCCAAACTAAATGTCAATATATATAGTTTCGTTTCATTGCAGTTCCTTTGAAACGCCCGCGGAGTGGGTGCGTCATATGAATAGCCAACACACGGAAATCGAGCTGGCCATGTTCAATAGCAAAAAGGATGGCGAACAGAAGGGGTGTGTGTGATAAAGCCCTGCTTAATCGAGCATTTGTTGAACTCTCTGTTCACTCTGTTCACAGCAGCAGCAGCAACAACAACAACAACAACAACAATTCTTCTTCTGCCTCCGTTAGCCAAATGCAGCACACAGTCGTCAGCTCGGCAGTCGCCAACTCTCCAGGAGCGGCAGCAGCAGCAGCAGCTGTGGTGCATAAAAAGTACTTGACTGCCAGCCGGCTGGGTGGTGGACAAGGACAAGGCCTTAGCAACAGGGGAAATGGCGCTACGACCGCATCACCGGGGCTGGCCAACAGCTCAACCGCATGAGCCCAGGCAGAAGCACAACTCCAAAGACAAAAACAACAACAACAACTAGAGCAACAAAAAGACCACCAGCAGTCAGGCCACGAGTGAGAGAAGCAATAAGATGAACATTTTTTGAACAAAATCAAGTCGTTCCAGAAATCAAAAACAAAAAACAAATTATAAAGAAAAATTATTTATACGAAACAGCAAGAACCGTGATCAAAATGCAGCAAACACAGCATATTTTATAGAGCAAAAAAAAAAAAAAAAAGAGTTGAAATTAACTAAAACAAAAAACTATAACTTAAAACGAAACTGTAAACGAAACTTAGGATCGGAATCGTCAGGCAACGATGCAAAACAAAAACAACCAAAAAACATACGATTAATACTTTAACTCTGTAGTATTTTAAAATCTATTGTAGTTTTAAACTTTATTCCCCACTCGCGAACCGCAAAAGGCGCAAATATAACGAATCCCAAATATTTGAAACAATTTACAAAAAAAAAAAAAAAAAAGGCGTTTATATCAAATGTAATATTCGAGGCAAACATTTTCATTTAGTGATAGAACTAAAAACTTTAACAATTATCTGACTAATTTTGATGGAATTATTATTAGAGATCTTTTGAGTCCAATGAATGTTTTTTCAATTTTAAACTGAAAAGCAGCTTTCAATTATTTTTGAATTAAAATAATAATAGCTTAAAGTCATTTGAATATTGTATTTTATAGGTATCACATACTTTGTGTTTTTTGCTGCATATATATTTTTCTATTTTTATAAACACTTCTTTGGGTAGAGTTTTTAAACATTTTGTAAATAGGATAAGTTAATTTTTTTGAAGCCGCCGAAGCGAACATTTTTGAAAAATTACAACAAAAAAAAAAAAAAAAACTACTTATGTATCTAAATGTGTGTACTTAGTAGTTGACAATTCAATTAAAATCTAAAAGTTGTAAAGCGGAATTTTCCCTAATATACAAACATTAATATATATACATATATACAAAGCAACATACATAAATATGTATTTGCAAATCATCGTGATTCTTAACTAAGTGAATGGATGCGCGTATGTGTATGCGAAAACAAACACAAACACAAACACAAATACAAATACACCTACATACTTAAATACGAAAATGGTGTACAACTAAAATCGAATATGTAGCAAACGCGTTTTATTCGCATAATAAACAACAAGAAATCGTTTTTAAATAAGCACAAAGCAGCGTAACAATTTAAGAGAGACTGAGTGAGGGAGAGAGAGAGAGTTCGCAAATATGGAATGTGAAGAACGTAACAGTTGGAGCGCGCCATGTTTGATATTAAGCGCAAAGAGCAGCCGCTACGCTCACGAGTTTCATAACGAACGGTTGTTTGCCGCTCACTATCGCTTACTTTTCGCATTTGCCTGAACGGCCTTAACTAAAAGGAATATGACATATGCCAGCTATGGCAACTGAGAGCAAAAGTTCGACTCTTAACATTTTTACAATCAATGTCATTTAAGTAAGAGCAACAGACGCTTTCTTATTTAGTTGCCTTTAACATTCGGAAGCAAACGAATCAATTGCTGGACAAGGAATTAATTAATTTTTTTTTGCAAAACGTCTTTCTTTGGCCGCATCAAACTTCAAGCATTAATTATGAGTGCTGGCAAGCATTTGACGAAAGGTACGTCACTTATTAGATGGAATTATCACTCATTGTCTGCGTGTTTTGTGGAGAGAAACAAGTTTGAAGTATCCAGAAATATTGCGAGACATTCTTATCGGTATTTTATTTTTATATTTATAGAATGACTAATCACAATTGAAATGCTAATGTTGTAGGTTCTCCACGGCCGGCGTTGCCTGATGATGGTGTGCCACGGCTATATTCAATGCGCTTTTGCCCATATGCCCAGCGGGCTCATTTGGCACTGAATGCCAAAAAGGTGCCTCACCACATCATTTACATTAATCTAACCGAGAAGCCCGAGTGGCTGGTTGACTACAGTCCTCTGCTGAAGGTGCCGGCACTGCATTTGGTTGGCGAACGCAATCAGCCATCTCTGATTGAGTCGCTCATCATTGTGGAATATCTGGATGAGAAGTATCCGGAGAATCCATTGCTCCCCAAGGATCCACTGCAGCGTGCCCAGGACAAGATCTTGGTTGAGCGCTTTGGCGCAGTGACCAGCAACTTTATGAAGATTATTGTGCATAATGCAGAGCCTGATGAGCTCTGGACTGCTTTCGATGTATTTGATGAGGAGCTGGGCAAGCGTGGCTCGGCCTATTTCTCTGGCAGCAAGCCAGGCTTCGTGGACTACATGATCTGGCCCTGGTTTGAGCGTCTGCCTGTGATCAAATTTGTACTCGAGGATCGCTATAACTTTGATGTCAAACGCTTCGCCAAGCTCAATGCCTGGATTGAGCTCATGCTGAAGGATGAGTGGGTTAAATCCTTCTATGTCACGCCTGAGCAGCACGTGGAGTTCTGGCGCACCCGCAAAGCCGGCAATGCCAACTACGATATGCTTGCTTGAGCCATAATTACAGATTTTTCTTGTTGTTCATGTTATCGGAGTTAATGTAAAACATTTTATTTTGTTTAATTCAAATTTTATCTTAATCCGGGTTGAGTTTATACAAATAAAGAGTGGAATATTTTAACTATTGTCTACATGTCTAGTTATAGTAACTTAGTCAGGCTTCACTGTACCGGTTTTATGTGTGTCACACGCCGCAATGCACCCCCAAAGGTTCACACACAGCCCACCAAGTTCAGCCGCGGTAATGCACACCTTTCGGCGAAGGGCACCTCAATTGAAAACCTTATAAAGGTGCTGATTAAGTGAACTCCAAGCACCAGTTGCGTCTCGCATCAAGCAACACACATCATGAGCAGCGGCAGACACTTGGCAAAAGGTAAGCAGCTCCGCAGTCGGTCCTAGTTGCTCAAAAAATCTAATCTGCAGGCTCTGGGACGCCCGATGTGCCTGAGGATGGCATCTTAAGGCTCTACTCCATGCGCTTCTGCCCCTTTGCCCAGCGCGTGCATCTGGTGTTAGATGCCAAACAGATACCCTATCACAGCATTTATATAAACCTCACAGATAAGCCAGATTGGCTGTTCGAAAAGAATCCCGAGGGCAAGGTTCCAGCGCTGGAGCTAGTGCGCGAGCCAGGTCCGCCCGTCCTTACCGAGTCGCTGCTCATATGCGAGTACCTGGACGAGCAGTATCCACTGCGTCCGCTCTACCCACGTGATCCGCTGAAAAAGGTGCAGGAGAAGCTGCTCATCGAACGCTTTGGTCCCGTTCTCGGCGCCTTCTTCAAGGCCTCTGATGGCGGCGACCTGGAACCGTTCTGGAGTGGCCTCGACATATACGAGCGAGAACTGAGCAGGCGTGGCACACTCTTCTTTGGCGGCGAACAGACGGGCATATTGGATTACATGATCTGGCCCTGGTGTGAGCGACTAGAGCTGCTACAGCTACAGCGTGGCGACGACTACAACTATGACGAAAAACGTTTTCCAAAGCTGGTGAGTGTTTAAGTCTGTCAACTGGCGCTCTCAAATCTCATCGTTGCGTTGCAGACGGAATGGCGAGAGCGGATGAAACGTGATCCTGCTGTGATGGCCTTCTATATGGAAGCCGAGGTGCAGGCCGAGTTCTTGCGCACGCGCAGCGCCGGCAAACCCAACTACAATCTTTTGGTCAAGGATGCCTAAACTGTGTCCATGTTTAAGGGAGCAATAAATATGTTTGAGCTAATCTAGAAGAGCACGACTATAATTGGGTTTCCTTAACAGATTTTGTCTTTGGCCAAGGCAATATCAATGATATTGAGGCACATTATAGCCAAGACACATACAATCACATTTCAAGAGTAATTTATTATTGGGCCTGTATTATTCCATAACTTCATTTGTACAATCTCATTCTTCTGCAGCAACTGGGAAAGCCATATCATAGTTGGGCTGGCCTTCCTGGCGCGTGACCATGAATTGGGCATGGGTCTCGCTATCCAGCGCTATTTCCTTGATGGCCTCATCCTTGGCCATTAGATCGACCCAATCTAGCAGTTTAGCATAGCGAGCTCTGTCCAGTTCATATTCCCCGGGCACTACATGCTTGAGTGCTGGGAATCGTTCGAACCATGGCCAGATCATGTAGTCCACCATTCCAATTTGGGCGCCACCAAAGTAGGGCGTTGCACGGCGGGTCAGCTCCTGCTCGAACACATCCAAAGCATTCTCGAAATTGGGCAATGCATCCCCTGGTGGATCTTTGGTGAACAGCACGGGATACACGGCATCGATAGCTGGTGACAGGCGCTGAATGAGTATTTTATCTTGAGCCTTCTGCAAGGGATCTTCGGGTAGCAGTTGACGCACCGGGTACAGCTCATCGAGATACTCGGCGATGACTAGAGATTCCACAAGAGCCGGTTGGCCAGGCACAGCGGTTAACTGAAGAGCGGGCACCTTGCCCAGGGGACTGAAGTCGGTGTACCACTCGGGCTTCTCGGTCAGATCAATGTAGATCTTATGATGTGGAATATGCTTGGCAGCCAGCACCAACGAAGCGCGCTGTGAGTAGGGGCAGAACCGCATGAGGTAGAGGCGTAAGATTCCATCATTGGGCAGCTCCGGTTTGGGCGAACCTGTTGGTGACGCATGCACAAGGCAGATCAGATAGGTGAATGGTCTGTGATGTGTGTCATGGGAAACTACGTTTTGTAACTGTCTCAAAAATATGGGTAACGCGAAGCCGGCGTATTTATATTTTTGGGTGACATTGAAACGTACCTTTCTTAAAGTGCTTCAGCACATCCATGATGTCAATGATATCGTAGCGCTCACTTTCGTGCTCAGCTGCTATTTGATAACAAACTTTGAGTTTGTAAACAATTTATAATCTACATACGAATTTTTTCTCTCTGGTTTTGTTACCGAACGAAGCTTTTATACCTAACAGCTGAGTGCTAAGTCAGTTGACTGTTAGCTTACAGTCTGTTAACTTGAGCAACATGCACGAGCTATCGATATAACTGCATTACCGATAAGCTTACCAGCAAGCTCAAATTCAAATGCCAAACAATCGTTACACTTTAGACATAATTTATATTTCCATTAATTTCTTTTCGTACTTCTTTTATATGACAAACTTATACATTTATTTTGAATTTTAACTAAAATTTAACTACCACAGATAGGTTGCAACTATATATTAAATGTATATATAATATAATTTGATACATACATAAAAACATACATATATTTATATAGATTTTCGTATTGTGTGTATATGTATATAATAAATGTTTTACTTGTAAATTATGGTCGCTGATATAATTATATTAGATGTAACTCTAAACAGATGTAGTTTGACAATTTCTACATTTCTATAACGTTGAGATTTACATGAATAATTGGTTTATATATATAATTGTATGTTATAAGCATGTACGTACGTATTTTATGTATGAGCGTATTTATAATTTTAATTGAGGTCCAGACATGACCGCTTAACTAAATACATAACTCTTGCACTAGGCTAAAAAACTAGACAAAATGATAACTAATTAACAATTAAGGTAAACATTTATTGGAAATCTTGCAATGTGTGTGTGTGTGTGTGTGTGTGTGTGTGGATGTGGGTTCTGTTTTGTTGTTTCCCTTTTTCGTATTTGCACGACTCAGACCGTCGTATCCGGTGGCGGTGCAATGGGTTGCTTAGACTCGGAAACATCCAAACGTGTAGCTGTCGCATTCGTTGTGCCGTCCTGCTGGTCCGGCGCAATATCAATGCGATGCGCCTTCCGCCAAACGACCAAATCCATGAGGAACGCCAAAAACATAATGCCAGCCGTAATGCCTGCCGTAGACAGAGAATTGCAGTCACTGTTACCCTTTGGTAGAGCTTCGGCACTTACCCAAAAAGTATTGCCGGAAGGTGTCCGCATCGTAGAGCGAACAGGCGCCATGTTTGCCACAAACCGATTTCCAGATGAGACAGGCCGAGTCCACCACAGCGCCATAGATAATCGGGCAAGGAACATTACCAAACAGGCCGATGGCTGACTGGATGACGCCCATGGCCATGGCTTTATCTAGTTGGGTAAAGTAAAGTTCATGAGATTTGAGATTCTACGCCTGGTGGATATTTGATAGCTGAGCTTGGACTTACCTTTAGGATGTGTACAGCGCATGACGAGCAGCATGCTGCCCACCTCAGAGGTGGAATGCATAAATACGCAAATGGCAAAAATCGCTATAAAGTAGATGAAGTTCTTGCAGTTATTATCACAGTAACCAGTGACTGCCTCAGCAACTGAAATGTGACAAAAATTGAAAGTGAGTGTGAGGCAAATGGTTCGCATGTCAAAGTTTACCATTTGGAATGCAAGCACAATCGGTGTAGAGTGTGCGATTGTCGCTGAAACGCAGCTGGGAGCTGCTGCAGCCGGCATGGCAGGCCGAGATGTACATTTTGCCATCGGTGCCGCAAATGGGCGCGAAGTTCTCCTTATCACAGGTACAGTTGAGCACGGCGCTGCAGGCGGGCTCAATCATGGCGGGGCTACAAAAGAGAAGGGAATATCATGAGTCACCGTTCCAAGATTCACTGATCGTGAGCTGCTACTCCCACCTGTTGGCATCGCCCGGCTTGTAGCCAGCAAAATCGTTGGTGCTGCAGCCGATGAACATGAGTATAATCATTCCGGCGGAGTAGACGAGCGCTGTGAAGGCGATCCAGGCGGCAACGCCGCGAGCCGTTGGCTTGCGCTTCAATATGAATAGACCTGAGATGACAATGCCAATGCCCATGACGAGGATGCCGCAGAAGGCGGCGATCATGTTCGCATCGTAGGTGGCCAGCCGGAATTGCGTCTCCAGATACTTGGGCAGAAATGTGTAGAGTCCCGCAATGGGCAGCAGGTGAAAGACGCACGAGGCTGTGCGAAACATGAGTATATCGTTGCTCAGCTGGCGGCGCACAGTCTTGGGGAAGTCTACAGAGGATTACATACATTACTACAGTTTTATATCAATCGTAGCTTGGCTTACCCTTCAGCTTGGGTTTCTCCTCCGGCTCGGGTGCAGCGGCGGCAATGGCGGCAGCTGCCTGCGTCTGCTGCTTGCCGGTCAGCTGCTTGGGAAACGAGAACATGGCAATGGAGGCGAGCAGCATGAGGCTGCCGATGGCAACGGGTCCCAGCCACCAGGCGCCGATCCAGCGCGGATCGCTGGCATCGAAGCCCGGATTGGCAAAGTTCACATACCAGCGCGTGCAGAAGCTGCCCACAATGAAGCCGGAGGCGGGGCCCAGGATACGCATGCCGATCGTAACGGCCATATACATGGGCGACTGCTTGCTGCCCACGTTGTCATCGATATAGGGTATGCCCAGGGTGGCCACAGCCGTCTGCCCGATGCCCGAGCTGAGCAGGCTGCCAAAGAAGATGCAGAGCACGATGACCGTGATCTTGGAGTGCGAGGCTTGCTCCAGCTGGCGCTGCTCATTGCATTCGCTGCCAGCCAGTGTGCCGTTCCCGCCCAGCGTGCAGAGATTCGGATCTGTGGCATTGCTCCACAGGGGGGACGAGACGGCGCTAACGGCCGGCGTCTGTGGCTGCAGGAACACGCTCGACTGCATCAGCTGCTCGCCGAAAATGAAGTGGGGCAGGGCACAGGCGAAGGCCGCGATGGAGAACAACACCATGCCGCAGGCGATCCAGCGTGGTCGGTGGCCACGCCCCGCAAAATAGGTGAGCAGCATCGCAGTGCTGATCTGGCCCATCTCGCTGGCGCTGAGCAGAAAGCCCGTTGTCTTCGACTTGATCTGGAAGAGCTTCTCGATGGTGGTGATCACGGAGACGAAGTACGTCATGTACATGCCCTGCAGTATGTAGGCCAGCAGGAACACCACCATGAACACGTGCGTCGAGGCAAAGCGACGCGCCCAGCGTGGCCGACAGCCAAAGAGTCCGCAATTGGAGCCCTCATCGCCGCCGCCATTCAGATCCGAATCGAAGTCGGATTCCTCGGACTCACTGCCGCGTGCCCCACCACCGGCACCGCCGCCAGGTGGCAGCTTGTAGCCGCCAGTCAGTGGTGCCTGCTCGTGCGCATACTTTTCGCGCAGACTGTGCCCGTTGCCATTGTTGTTGCTCAGCAGCCCGTTCTTCAGATTGTTGATGTCCTCCGACGCCTTCCACTCGTTGTTGTTGCTCGGCGTGCTCTCGTACAGCATTGTCGTTGGCGCTGTGGGCGTGGCGGTGCTCCCGTCGCCCCCATTTGTGCTGTTGTGCTGTGCGAGCAGCGGCGTGAAGGCCTGCGTCGAGTCACGCCTGCCGCCCCCGTTCTGATGGTAGCCATTGCCATTCGTCTGCTGCTGTTGCTGCTGGTGGGCGTGGCCATTGCTGGGCCTCGACTGCTTCTGTTGTCCATTGGCTGCAGCTGCTGCTCCCACCACAGGCGGCGCCTCAACATCGCCTTGACTCTTGCTCATGCTGCACGTTGCGTATACGTAATGTGGAACGCGCTCACTAACTGCTGCTGCTGTTGCTACAACTGATCGTTAATTAGAGCACTCTCTTTGCTTGCAGTTCCTTATCTGCTGCTTCCTATTTTGTGTGATTTTTAGTGACTCTGGGATATTTGTGGTTCCATTTTACCTAAGCAAGTGGCGGCTGCAACTACATTAGAAATGCATCAACTGAAATCTCTCAAAGGCAATCCTTCTGCAATCCTATGGGGTGTGAGTTGAGTGTGTGCGCTTTATTGTTGTGCCTGGCCAGCAACGAGGTAGTTTTGGTTGTTGTTCGCGTTGTTTGTTGTCAGTTACTTCAGTGTTGCAATATGGCAGTGTTATCTAAGGGAGGAAAACAGATCAGAAGAAAAAGAAATAAATAATTAAAATAAAATGATTATTTTTAGAAAAATTAAATATAATATAAATAATATATATTTTTAGAAATATAAATTGCTTATATCAACCAACATCAGTCGATTTCTACACACGCCACACGTGAGAATTGCATAGAAAGGTCTTTTGCACACTCGCGCCTTTTGGCTAGGCAACATAATATTTAACGTCAGATATATTTACATACAAACATAACTTAAATGCTTTATCTATCTGTCTATATTTACTCTAATACACTCAGATAATCACAATTCAATTTTATACTGTGTAATTACAATGTATTCGGTAATCGATTATAAATCATTCAATTTCAAATTCACTAAACGGCAAATCTCGCACGTTCGCTATGGGGCGTTAAAAATCAAACTAAGCGAACGGAGCTCAAACGCAGACTGCAAAAAGCGCAACGGGGGAAAAATATAAATATATATAAATAAAAAAAAAATTGTAGCACAAAAAACCAATTAAAAGCGCGTTCAAAGTAAATACTGGAAGACGGCATCAGCAGCAGCAGTCGCAGTCGCTGTGACTGAGACAGCGACTTATCAGCTCATGCACACACACACACACATAGACATACATATTCACAGTGCGTCAACAAAACGCAGCGCATAGCTACAAATACAGATACAGCTATATATGTGCATATATAGTAACACAATTCGTACAGTCCATATCAAAAATAAGAAACAAAAAAAGTAAAAGCAAAAGTTGCAATACAAATTTTTTTTTGCCGAAAAAAACGTTTTTTTGTGATAAGCTTTCAAGGTTAATTGATTAGAAACTTTTGTTTATGGCTTCTAATAATAACACATAGTATATTGCAAAGGAATTCCCAATTGAAATTATTGCAATTTTGGAGAATGAGAGATGCCTGAAGAGAAGTCATCCAATCGCTATGAATATATAATATAATGATATAATGCATTAATTTTAAGAACATTTTAAAGCACTAGAAACAGTTTCCAGTATATAAAAATATATACAAAAAGCAAAGATTAGATCATTAATCAAGATTGGCACATTTGAATGCTGAACTATATATAATATAGGTATAATCATTTTATAAATTTCATTAACTGCTTGCAAAAGCAAATATTAACACAGTTTGTATAAATCGCATTTGGTTCGTATCTCTCGCTGACATTTATTTTATTTGATTTCTTTTGCTTTTTGTCTCTTTTTTTTGTTTGTTGTCAACAATTTCAATGTCAGCCAAAAAAAAAAAATATATTTGCAGCTATTTTAGAGAGTCTCAACTTTTTTTATGGCCCCACTTCTATGCGGCATGTGCATATAGCATGTGGAATAGCTATTATAATATGTATAAAAAGCTATGACACAATAAAGTTCTGCTACGCCTCGCTCCTCTATCATCCTCTTGCCTATCTTTCATATACTTTCGCTGCCTTTCTCTGCAAACGCAGTTGCTGCAGTCCAAATCTTATCGAAATAACTGAGCTGATAATGAAAGTGAAACTTGCTCAGGTGCGAAAGAGATGGCAGCTAGATGAAATGCAATCATAAATGGAATGTACAGATACAAATGCTTTATGCTACATAATATACTCGTAATATCTAGAGAGCTCATTATATACATACATATAGTACGTGCAGGCCATGCTGTTAGAATTTGATATCTTTTTGGCAGCTATAGGGTATAGGTTAAGTCGTTCTGCTGAGAGTTTTAAAGCAATTGCGCATTTTACGCAAATTTATTTTGCGTTCTTCGAATTTGAACATTTGCTAAAGAGATTTTAGCTTTTGCTGTGCATAATTAGAATTTGTTAAGACTTAACAGTTTTTTTCTATGTTAAGCCTATTGATTTATAACATAGATTCCAATGTTAACATTAACAGCGCAGTCACTGCAATCGCAAGCAGACCAAGATTTGACTGTTAAAATGTTTCATTCAACTAGATTCATCTAGAACTAAAGTTCGTTTGCTTAATTTATGTTCTGTTTGAGCTGTAAGCTAAGCCTCTAACTGCAATTTGCTGATTACACTTGATAGCAAACATTTAAAGTGATATGAATGCCCCATTCGCTGCAGTTGCAGTTGCAATTGCAGTTGGCAAATATGCAAAGAAGATTGCGTTGCCTCTGCTGCAGTTGGCCTATGCACTTGGCCAAGAAGGGCTGACTGGTTGGCTACTTGGCTGGTTGGTTGGTTGGTTGGTTGGCTGCCCAGCTACCAGTTCCACACAGTTGAGAGGAGAGAATGCTGCCCAAGTACCTGACCATTGAGGACAGGTAAAGCACATTGAACTCATCCTGGTCACTGAACGAGCCGCAAGCTGCCCGTGCTGCACGCTTTAAGCAACCCATACATGAGTGTGTATATGTGTGTGTGTGTGTGTATGTGTTTGTCTATTATTATTTTAAATTTGGTTTAATTTGTTGGTTAATTGCTGCTCAATTTGTATTGCTGCTTACATAAATGTGACACTTGATATAGATACTAGATGGGTTTGATTTGCTGCTGATTTGCGCATGTCAATCATAATCAATGCAATTAAAGCCGTTTACGAAACCAAGTCACAGTCACTCACATACCCTGGGTTTCCATTTCAATTGAGCTGGGTGATAAATATTGATGGCTAGAATCGATATATCGATGGGAAATACGTTAACCGGCGTGCTGCAGTTGAAGGCGGTTGACGACGTCGGGGGCGACGACGACGGCGTCTCAGTGCTTGCCACACTCAGTGCGTGTCGTTTTTCCGGTTTTTGTGGCCACGCCAGCTGCTCAGGTGGCAGAGGCGGAGCAGAGGCAGTTGGGGGCAGCAGCCAAGTGCTTGCCACATCTTCCGTCTTCCGTCTTGGCCAAGACGACGTAACTGCTGCGGCTGCTGCTGCTGCTGTTGTTGCTGACTAAGTTATTACGCGATCTTGTTTGGCTCTGGTGTGTGTGTGTGTGTGTGTGTGTGTATGTGTGCGTGTGTGTCTGTGTGTGCATTTGAATTGCGCAAGCGCAACTATTGCATGCCAACATGCAACAAACCAGACACACAGGCAACACCGACAACAGCGACAACAGTTGCTGACAAGCGGCAACAAGTGCCAGCCAACAAAAGCCACAGTAGAAAGCTACAACAACAATTGTTGTTGCCGCTTAGAAGCAGCATTGAAAGTAAATTGCAGACTAGCATAAAGCAAAAGCCACAACAGAGTCAAAGTCGAAGTCAAACTAAGAATTGTTGTTGGCAGCCCCAGCCCCAGCCCCAGCCCCAGCCCCAGCTCTAGCCCCAGCCCAAGTCGGAGTCGGAGTCAGAGTCGTGGTTGGAGTCCCAGCGCCGTCCATTATCATGCTACCATCTTCATAATGAGCTAAGTTGAAAAAAAAGTGGTTTAGCCACATTTCACTTTTAGCATAGAAATCATTTAGAACTTGTCTGCAACTCTTGCTTTATGTGGCCATTTATTATTTGTCGAGAAGCTCACCAAGTTTTTTCTATTTTCTATTTTGTTGAAAATGACTGTGGAAATGTATTCTATCTTAGAAATTGAAATGGGCAGATGGCTTGAGAATATGCCCAACATTTTGGGTATATGAGAGAATATTAAAGAAAATCAAATTTTTCTGCGGCGTATAATATAAGACGACGACTGACCCGGAGCTAAGCAGTACAAAGCAGTAATAGTTCAATCTATAGAAAAACTTTGATCAAAGCTTTGTCCTCTAACTATATGCAACACACTATTATATATGTAGATTGTATAATATTTCCAAGGTTTAGTAGTCTGATCCCACTAAATGTGACGATTTAAGGCATAATGGTTTTGCTAAAATATATATAGAAGTAAAGATGATATATCATATCCTTTATTATATTATTATTATATAAATTATATTTAGCACTTTTCGTCAGTTCATCGTATCGAACTCAGAGCTAAGAGCTAATTTATGGAATACAATTAAAAACCAAATAGATCAGCGCTCTTTTCACAAAAGTCTATTATAAGAATCAATATATAATTAATTATAATAATTTTTTTTTTTTTACCATAATGACTAAGAACAAGACTAAGGAACAGCTTTCAAAAGCATGATACGTTCATATATACATATATAGATATTATTTTTCAATTAGTTAAAATTATAAACAGCTTGAATCACCTGCAGCGTAAGCAATATATATACATATACATACATACATATTTATAACTATAGTAGGTAATAGGATAGTCATAGGGCAAAGTAGCTCCTTAAATGCGTCGCATTCCCTGCTCAACTTCATATTTGAGTGGCTATCAGCAGTTTTGTTGCTTTTGTTGTAGTTGTTGTTATTGTTGATATTATTATCTTTTTTTTTCTCTGGCTTTGTCGCCTTGACTTTGACCTTCACACCGAAAGCCGAAAACCGAAATTAAAACCAATTCAACACACAACAACAAAGTTGAGCGGTTTATTTTGTTGCGAATTTATTTCGCTTATTTATTTATTTTCATTTTGAACAAAACTTTAGACCGACGCGTCGGAAGCAAGAGAATGCCCAAAAAAAAAAAAAAAATTAAAATAAAGTCTCAAACAAAATTTGTTTATCACATTTACATATGTATATAAGCGACATTTATACATTTTATACACATACATAAATTTATATATGTATATTATTATAATTGAAGCCGCATTTTATATGTTTATTATGACAGGTTTATACACTATATATGCATAGAGCATAATCTTGATCGGGCTGAAGACTTGAGTCGATTGTTGGGTCTCTGTACGCTTGCTCTTAATATTTTGTCTATAATATTTTCATACTCTACGTTTGCTTACTCCTTACTCAAAGTAAATACAGAAATCGACTCAGTTCACAATTGAGCAGAAAATTCAAACAGACTCAGAGAAGGGCTCTTGAGCTTTTCCTCTATTTTGAGTGACGTTGGCTGATATATAAGAGGCTAGCCTGGGGCCGAGCTCCTTTAGTCGCCTTCCGGAACTCCTGGTGATCAGTGGCTGTGCAAGGTGTATTTTTTTTTTTTTTTTTAATATTGAATATTTTTTCTATTTTTTATGAATAAAATAATTCATATATTTTAATTTGTATATGTAATTTTTTTATATATTTAATATTGTTATTTATTTAAATATTAAATCAAATTTGTAAAATTATTTAAGAACTGTGATTTATTTATGTTATTTATATATTTAATATAATATAATTTTTATATTACTCATAATGATTATGATAATAATATTGAGAGCTATCATAATCATGCTATCTATTTTAAATGACAATTAAATGTTGATTATTATTATGATGATGTTTATTTTTATGATAATGCATAATACATATTTAAGTATTTAAGGCGATATTTTCTTTAATAATTAATGATGATCATCAGCTAGAGTCTCAGTATATCTCCTAGTCAATGACACCCGGCAAACGCCCTCTTATTGCTGTCAAGCGTAAAGTGTCAAAAAATAATAATTGGATCTCTCTTTATTTAACAAAATTTAATTTGAGTTTTATTATAGCTTTATTTTTCGGAGAATGATTCATGGGCTTTACATATTTTTTTATGGGATTGTAATCCTATTATGGCAAAACATAAAAATATGACCAAAATCCAGAAAAAAAAGAAACAAAAACTCGGATTATAAAACAATTATTTTTATTGTTATTCGAGCTGTTTGGAAATGTACGATCACGATTAACTGACTTACCTATATGTACATTTGGTTTTTAAAGTGGAACACGCATGTTCCGACTCAAATGTATATATCTGTGTATATGCATATATGATTCATGGTACGATGACAAAAGGTGCGGCAACAAGAATTGAGAAGAACAACAACAAATGGAACAACAACAACAACTACAATATAAACATGCATGCGAATTATTTAAATTTCAATGCAAACGAAATTTGTATACACTTTAATATATACTCACAGATGTATAAATATATGTATATATGTGTAAATACAATTTAAATATATTTTATTTGCCTTTTCGAGAACGAGTTTTTAATTATTTACTCAAATAAATTCTAAACCAGTTTCCATATAAGAAGTGTATATTTTAGTGATATTCTAGAAAATGCAGCAAAACACATATCTGAGTCAATATTCCTCGCTCTATAGGGCAGACATAAAACAAAACAACAAAAACAAATTCAAATATATACAAAAAGAAAAAGAAGAAAAAAAAAAAAACAAACAGAAAAAAGTTTTTGCACATGGCTTTAGTTTATATATTTTATTTATTTTGTGCGCAGCAGTTGCTTTTCTTTATGCGTACTTTTAACAACAACAAAAACAGAGAGAAAACAAAAACAAGCAAGCCACAGTGAAGCAATGAACGACTGGCAGACACCCCGCAGCTCACTTGTGGTTTAGTGAGACTGATTAGAGCAGAAAAATCATACATTAAATAAGGCACTATTTAAAATTAAAATATATTCAATAATGACAATAAATAAATTTTGTTCATTTTTTGATGGAAATAAGAGGTCAATCAAGCATTTCTAATACTCCTTTTAATGAGTATTAAGTATACCCCATTATAAGAATTCGAGCAATACAGTTGTCAACTCACATTTATTACTTAAATTGGCAGTATACCCCATTGTAGGCATTGCCAATTTGTACAGGGTATATAAAGAATAAATGAGAAAAAACAAACTTCCTTTTTGGCGGCGCTTGTTAAAAATGCAAAAAAAAAGCCAAAAATGAGACGAAAGAACAGCAGCCGCAAAACGAAAGCTAAAAAAAATAAAAAGAGTATATATGTATATATATCGGAATATATATAAATACATATAAATAAGAAGTGTACAAAAAGGCGAAAAAAAATTAACAACCTCAAAATGGCAGCGAAGTGTGCATAAATTTTTGAAATGACCGAAAGAGCCGAAAAAAAATTAAATAAATAAAGATACAAAAATGAAGAGAGACAGAGAGAGAGAAAGAGGCAGGGAGAGATGGTGAGTAAGAGAGGGGTAGATATAGAAAACGAACGAACCTAATGAAATGCAATCAAAAATGCATTTTAAGAGAAGTCTGCATTAAGTCGGGAGCTGCTGCTACATGGCACCAGGTATATATATAAATATAAATATATATACATATATATATACCTGGCCGTATCTGGCGCGCAGATCAGACGAAAAAGAAGCTGAAGAAGATGGGAAAGAAGCAGAACCACAAGCAGCAGCAGCAGCAGCAGAAGAAGTTGTTCAAATTTATTTAAGCATATTGCCGACAAAAATAAAATAAATTCAAGCGTTTGCCTTTTGCTTGCCCGCCACAATTTACATTTGTCATTTCGATGCACAGTGGTACGAAATTGACTTTTTTAGAGAAATACATTAATTTAGAATTTCAAATATTTGAAAACTTAGAAACCAGGGCAACCAAAAGAAGCAGTTAAATCAATACGATATGTGTGGTCGATATGTGTGACCAGGGCTGCAAAATGTAACAATACGAACTAAACATTTGTTCAGCTCCAGCTCAGGCGAACTATAAACTTATCGAAGCTATCATAGTTCACAATTTAAAAACAAAAAACGAGCTGCAGCTTATCGAATTTTTAATTCACAATTCATTTCAAATCAAGCCATAGGAATCAAGTGATTTTTCATATTTGACATCAATACTCAAGCTTAAGTTCAAAAATTGATGTTTTGTATACAAAAATCAATAATTCTGAACCACTGTGCTGTCAACGCTGTCTTCGTCAAAAGGAAAAACGAAGGAACGAAGCTCAAGCTCAAATATTTGTTCTTAATTTAAAGAGAACCTTTATTCTTCTGATTGATTGAACTGCTGATTTAAGCGGCTTTTTCTTCTTAGGTTCAGGTCCTGTTCAAGGGGCCCGGTGAGTGCACAAGGTGCGTTGAGGTGTTAACTTGACTTAAATGTCGGTACCGTTATAATGCTAATTGAAGTCTTATAAATTGTTCAACATTTTCTTTTGGCTGCTTCCTTCTTTCTTTTGCTTTTTTAATTTCGCAAAAGAGTCGTCAGTTTTTTTTTTATTTTTTTGTATGTGCATTGATTTTTGCAATTAACGCCTAATTAGCTGCCAGCGTACACAGACACTCCAAATACTCTGAGTTTCGCATAATATTTAGTAGTTGGCAGTCCATGAAATCCATTCGCATCGCCACTCAAAGTGTCAAGTGCGTTTGCCTAGGGACATGGACTGAAGTTACGATTTCCCACATAGAACTAGTCGACACTCTGTGGCTCTGTTTGAGTAGGTCTCTTATTCATCATCATCATTATCATTATTTGTTTATGAACGTACTTAACAGTTTTTGCGACGCACTTTTTTGACTACCTGGCCCAACTCTCTTTCTCTTTCACTCCTTTTGGCCACACACTTACTTCAACAATATTTTCAATTGTTTAAAAATTCTGCGTGCGTGAGTTGGTTTTTTTTTTTTTTTTTTTTTACTTTGCATTGTTGTATTTTTTGGGTTATTGCTTTTTTGTATGAATTTTTAACTGCCTTTTTTTAGCGTTACATTTTACATTAAGTGTTTATTTAAGGCTGGGTCCCAATAGCGAATTGTATTGTTTACTTACTTATTGTTTACTTTAGTTGAAGTTGGCATTTGTTGGATTGTTAGCTGCAAAATAAGCGAAGGGTTTCAGACGATTAGAGAAATGGATGAGTAATATACTCTAATAGAAAACATATATAATTTTGTGTAATATAGTGTATAGTTAATAAAATATGTAAATATGTCAAGAAAGTTCATGAGTTTTGAAAAGTAAATAGACTTATTGATTCTGTAGAGCTATGATTAAGCTAAGAATTATTTTTGTTTGGATTCGTTGGCCTAGTGCTAAATAAATTTTCTAAGAACTCAAAATGAAATTTATAATTTTTTGTGCTTTCCGGCTTTTGACCTTCTATGGAATCATAGTTTCAAGAGTTTAAATTATTTATTTCTGCACTTGCTGCCCTCATTTAAATGAGACCATAGATATACAAAATACTTAAGTGCCCTGTTAAATAGTTTACGTTTGCTTTTCCAGCCCTGGCATTAAATGAATTCAATTTGAATCGCTAGGGCTTGCAGCCCTGCTTTCTAATTGAACATTGAATCCTTAGCTAGGCTTTTACGTAATTTTCCTTGTTAAAGGCAGCCCTGGCTCTAAATAAATTTATTTAAGAAACTCCTTTAACAACAACAGCAAACTCAATTTAAATAGTTAGCTATATTAAGAGCAACTTATTTTTAGGGCTTCTTCAGATTTCTAAATATGTAGTGCATATATGTATGTATGTATGAATGTATGGTCCCTCCATCTTAATTAACTGCTTGTTTCGTAGAGCAGCGTCATTTAAATGCAAAATGCTGGCCATAAAAATAAAAAACACCAACAGCAACACCAACAACAACAACAACAGTAAAAAGCACTACAAACTGCACGTTTAGTTGGCTCATAACAATTACAGCAAAAGTGATTAACAGCTATAAAAAGCCAACGACAAGAAGAATCAGAGCAACAACAACAATAACAATAACAACAGCAACAACAACAACAACAACAAGTTGAGCTGATCAGCAAAACAAGTTCGTCGCTTGCATTGCGTGTGAAAACAATTTATGAACGAGCATTTAAACAATTTTTTGCATTGCAACAAAAATAATATTGCAATAAAGAACGCATTACAAGGGGGCAAAGTGTACAATGAATGCAAATGTTGTCTACATCAGCAGCAGCAACCACAACTGAAATCGATGTGCACGAGCAACAACAATGGCTGCACGCCAGCAGCAACTACAAATGACGACAACAGCTACAACTACTATAACAACAACAACAACAACAATAAGCTATATGAAAATAAAAGATAAATGAGCGCAAATGTCTGTCAGTTTGTCTGTTCGTCTGTTTCTCTCGCTCTGCCATATGCGTGTGAGCAGTGTGTGTGTGTGTGAGAGTGAGTGAGTGAGTGTGCTTGTGTCTGTAACAAAAGCAAGAGCACAACTCGCATTGCATTGAGATAGGTCAGTCACATACAAAAACACACACACACATATACACACACGAAGAGTCTCACAAATGCAACGGTGCACTCGCTGCCAAAGCTTTACACATGCAGTTAATGCAGCAGCGCTGCCGTAGCGACGCCGACGTCAGCGCCAACGGCAACGTCAACTGCTCTAATTACTCTGGTCGTAAATCGTTGCTAGGGGTGGCCCAGCTGCATCGTTCTCTGCCTCCTGCTGCTGCTCTGTTGCCAAGCGTTGCATCAACAACAACAACAATAAACACAGCCGTAACAACAACAACTAACTTAACATAAAACAAGTTTTTGAGTTAATCTCAGTCTCAATTTCAGTTTCAGACGCAGACGCTGCGGCCGCTGGCTCAGCCTCAGTCGCTGCCGCTGCTGCTGTTGCCTCAATGTAAAAACTTACACAATCGCCGCATAGCGCACGCACACCAATGCAAAAGCATCTGTGACTCTGAGCTTCCCGCTCAACGATTCACTTTTCTTTGTGCAATTCCAATAATTTAGCCAGGGAGAGCATCAGCAAGAGAGGATGAGAGTGAGAGAGAGAGTGACTACGCACGCAGCAGCAGCGCGAAGAGAGCGTGAGCATAAGAAATCCAAAAAAAGCTTCAATGCTGTCACCGAGAGCAGCGCAGTCGCCAACTTGCACTTTCTGCTGCACTTTTCGTCTGTTGGCGAAGCAAACACAGAAATAGTAGTAGATTTTTCAAGTCAGCCAAAATGAAATAACAGAAATCGAGACATGCGTAGAAAATGCTGATAATACACTCTGAAAAAGCTTTTGCCTCTGTCAGCTAGGTGCGGTGCCTAGTCAAGTTCTGTTTTATTTTTTTCGCCTGGGACCTACGACAACAAAATAAATAGTGCGCCGAAAAGCTAACGACGCAATTAAAGCGGTAAAGACCCTACACAGCTTTGCAACCCCCTAAAAAAGCTTGAAAGCTTGTGCTATCTCACGCACACATACATACAGGAGAAAAGAGGGCGTCACATTACATGATACACAACGTAAGGAATATTGCGCAATTGCCAAAAATACAAAATACCAGACAATTGTCTAGACAGCGCCACAGCAGGTGGTCTAAGCGGGAGAGACAGGCAGACAGAGAGACAGCGAGGGAGAGCGAGTGAGGCAGATGAGTTGTAGACGGGCTTGGCATTATGAGCTCTTGCTCTTGCACTCAATAAACGTTAATGATCATTAAGGCGCTTGGCCATTTGCTTTTATTGTGACATAATTAGTGAAAGTGAAATTGATCAGCAAAATGCAGCAGTTGCGCCGTGCTGCGCTGCGACTGCGACTGCGGCGCTGTGCATAGACGCAAAAGCAGCGCAGCGTGACGCCGGCGCCAGCGTCGACGTTAGCGCATTGAGAGAGTGCGCCGCAGCGAAATGAAAACGAAATTAAAATTCAAAATGAAAATGAAAATATTGCAAAACTTAACACGCACACACACACACACACACACACAGATACACACGCATAGGCAGGCAACAGGCTCGACTAATGCAATTGTGTGTGAAAGTGCATTGACTTGGGACGAGCCTACCTTGACAACGTGTGTGTGTGTGTGATTGATTGAATGGGTGTCTGTGTGTGTGTGGCTAACAACCCACATTTACAGTGAGGCCAATTTGTATGATTTCAAATGCTGCATTTTGTTGCTGTTTATTCATTGTTGAGCGCAAATGGCAAAAGTGCTTTAAATAATGCTTGCTATATATAGACAGCTATGGAATATATATACATACACACATATATAGTTATTTATAGCTTGGCTATGCACATATGCGTTTCACATTTCACATAATAAATTTTGGCTGTTATTAAATATGCATAAAAGTTAAATTTTATATGGAAATGCTGGGTTTCGTTGTTTGCTTCTCTTGAAATACGATTTAAGTACTATAGCTGTATATAGCTGTATAGCTGTAGCTGTAATTTATATGGCGTGCCAGCCGCACCCCCGTACGTATATACATATATAATTAGATGGGCGTCTGCCAACTTGGCGTATGCGCAATATTTGTCCAAATCACGTATACGCCACTTGTGCCGCATGCAATTGGCATAATTTGCGAGCAACTACTACATGAATATTAGCAAATAATGCAAGTAAAACACATGCATGCGCTTGATTTGCGGCTCATTGTGCCGCTGCAACAATGTGGCAAGCGCAAATTGTGGCAAATTGTCAACGAGACAAGAATATGCACTCAACCGCAAAAACTAGTTTAGTAGGAATTATTCTTATATATATCTCCTTTATATCGGGTTACGTGGCAGTCAATTGAATAAATGGCGAGTGGGCGGTGGGTGGTGGGTGAAGGATGTACGGGTGACTGCAATGGGGTTTACTTGTGCAAAATGTGTGTTAAATTGATTGAGCGTCGTTGAGCGATTTACGAGCTTAAGCAGCAATCGCAGCCGCAGCAGCATCAGCAACATCAAAATGCCATAAATTAATGCACAAACATAAAACAAGTCTACTTAAAAATTGCATTTCGTATATAATTTTCACAAAAAAAAAAAAAAAAAAAAAAAAAAAAAAAAAACAAAATAAAACAACAACAAAAATGAAACAAGACGATTCCGCACCAGATACAAAGACGAGCCCCGTCTTTTCGCCTCTTCGACTGCCTGGCTGCCTGGCTGAGTATGAAAAGCGAAAACTGGGTCAACCTGATGCAGCTGCCTACGCAGCGTCGTCGCCATTGCCGTCTTCGCCGCTGCTGCTGCTGCTCTCTGTCGCTGTCTATCCGGCAGACGCAGACGCTACAAATATGTAACTCAAGAGATATGCAAGCCAAAATTGTATCTGTATTTGCAAAATACAAAAATCCGTCCAAAAACAAATCAACTAAAGGTGCAAGGAGTATTCGCAACGAAAAGATACCCTATAAAATGTATGCAATTATTGTGCTACCTCGCTTAGGCATTAGCTAGAGGTACGTAAAAGACTTTCCAGCTCTTATATTTTATTCTGATACTGTTAAGGCCGGCTGGTTATACCTTCTCAAATACACTTTCCAGGGTATTACTGCTTAAAAAAACGAAAATTCGCATACAAAAATATATTATAAATCATTTGTAGACGCGTTGGAAAAGTAAAAACAGCAGCAGCAAATGCGATGCCAAAAATCATATATGTATCTCGTATCTCTTGGATTTCACCCACGCTGCTGTTGATTCAACAACAACAACAACAGCAGCAGCAGTAACAACCCACAGTGTAGCAACAACAACGTGGGTCAAGTTACAACTTGTTTTTTGATTCGGTTTTTCGTGCGGAATGCATTCGCCATTGCGTTTTAGTAATCGCATTCAATGGCTTATCAGCAGAAGACACGCGACAATAACAACAACAACAACAACGACAACAACAACATTGTGTGCAAATGATAACAACAAATCACGACAATGCTTGCCTGCCTATTTGCATTTGCCCCACTGTGCGAGTCTGCCAAGTCGTGATGCCGATTCCGATTCCTCCTCGCACAAACGTTCACTTTCAAAATCAGTGAAATGTAACCGACGTACAAGCAAAAGGTAGTGAATTAATGTTGCATTGTTGCTGCTGTTGTTGTTGTTGCTGTTGTTCTCTCACTGTTTTTTTTATGCTTTAGCTATGCACATAATTCATTTTGGCTTACAAATAGAGGTTAACTTATAGGGATGCAATTATAATTAAGTGTGACAAAAGCTGCAACTTTTAAAAATACTTGACTAGGGATGGGACATAGTTAAATACTTATGTTATTTTATGCCCACAGCCATCGATAAATGACATTTTGTGAACTTTGGTATTGGCGCTGCCACCTGGTTCGACAGCTTAGCGATGTTCTAAATGATTAGAGATGTGATCGATACACAGGAACTAGTTCCTTGGCTCTCAGTAGTTAAGCAGCTGCACGAATTGTTAGAGGCAAAAACTTGTGTGATTTAAACAAGTTTTGCTTCAATAACTAAGTTGCTAGAATGTGCAATTTAAAACGAAGAGCTTTATTGTCTTTAGCCCTACCGCAATGCGAATAAACAGCAGCAGCAGCGGCAGCTCTCAATGTCAGGCATGTTATTGAACCAATAACACAGAGATCCCATTCACATGTAGATACATAACTACATATGTATGTATCTACATATATATGTGTGCATATGTGTCTGTGCAATATCAATAAATACTTGCATGTATCTTTGTGTTGTATGCAGCAGATAAAAACTTCAAGTGCAGAGAAAACTGCAAGCGGCCTTCAATGCTGATCTGACATTGAAGTGCTTCTGCATGGCGTATGCATAAAGATACATTTGTATCTTTGTAGCTGTGTGGGTGCTGCTGCCGATGCTGCTGTTGCTGCTTGGCGTTGACATAATTCATCAATGTGTATGCAAATCGGCAGGCAAACGCTTTTCTTGCCAATTAACGTTAAATGCCAAATAAGTCAGCGACTGCGGCAGTCGATGACGCGCTTGCGCTTGTTGCGCTTACATTCCGCGCAAGTTTCTTACCATAAGTAGCAGTTGTAGTCGTATGTGCTAGTGTGCGTGTATGTGTGTGTGTGTGTGTGCTTGGAGTGCGTGTCTGTGGCACTTCATGCTGCAACAAACGGCAAGCTGCACTTGACTTACTTGCCACAGTCAAGCTATCTCACTCGCTCCCCCACTCTCTCTAGCACTATCTCTTTCTCCTTCTCTATCACTGTCACTATCTCTCTCTCTCACTCTGTCTTTCTTTCTCTGTATATGTGTGTACTATCTGGTAACTGGCATCGCGCTGCCATCTGCGCAATGCATTTCACTTTCATTATGATGCAGTCGCCGCGTTTTTGCCACTAAAAATGGCAACGAGCGTTGGTTTTTCCAAGCCCAAAATGAAAACCAGTTAACGGCACACGGATTTTCCCATTTGCCATCTCTCTCGCTCTCACTTTGCCTCTTGGCTGCCTTGTCTGATTGGCCTCAGCTGACAGCTGCGCCCCGGCTGCTCACCTGGCTGCTCACCTGGCTGTCTCACCTGGTGTGTAGGAGGCGTCTCTGCCTTTGTCTTCTCATTGTGTTTTGTTAGTTGTTTTTACTTTCTTCTAATAGATCGTTAGCTTTGCTTTGAACTTGCAGCCCGAGTCGCATTTGTTGCTGTTGTTGTTGTTATTGTTGTTGTTATTTGCAATTGATTGCTTATTGTTAAATGAAAATGGAAAGTCATTTGCTTGCAGCTGCCTCCTTTTCGTATACACCCTCCGCTTGGCTCAGTCCGGCCCTGCCCCTGCCCCTGACTTTTCTTCCCCTCCACCAACTACACTTTCCCGAAAATAATTCACGGAATTTGTGTCTCAATTGTAAATTAGAGAGCGGGGTCAAGCATTTGGGCATTTCATTGCTTCAAATTCTTGAATGAGGCTCGTTTTTTCTTTTATTGATCAGCCAGCTGAGCAAACGGAACGCGAAAGTAATTACTGTTAGTCATGCAATCATCAAGAACCCCGCTCCAACCCCCTATATTTGTGCATGCGAGCATTCAATGTGCGCCGTTTCTTTCTAGATAAGTTCCCATTCAGTGTTTGTCTATGTGCGTGTGTGTGTGAGCAATAAAACCGAATGCAACCCCAAAGTGCAGTCCAGACTTTCTCACAGTGTATTTGTTGTAGCTGCCCCTGTAAGTCGCCCCCGCCCGCACGCAACAACAGAATCAATTTTTATTGGTTACACAACGACGTCAGCGCCAGTGGCGAGTGCATTGAACCCAACGACTCATGACTTTTAGTACTTCTTCGTATACTCTAAAAGTGTCAGCTGCCGTTGGGCATATTAGTTCAGTGTAAGCGATTCTTATAGGGAAATCTAGCTCATCTCTGAATAGAATCTCCATAGCCAATTTTACAGCACAGCCAACTTAATAAGTGACAGTGCTGCCAGACTGTGCAGAGTTCCTTACGAACTTTGCTTTATAGATTTTCAGTAGCGTTGCCAGACTGTGCCAAGCCATATAGCTTCACTTCAGTAAAAAACTCCTGCCATGCTTTTCATACAAATGAGATGTACTTTAAAGAGTATTTAAAAGTCTGCATGCCTAGTTGACATATTCAGTCTTCCCTTTTTTATGTTTCCCCTTTTTTATTATTTTTTCCCTATAAGCTGCTTTGTTTTTGTTGCTCTAAGTAAATAGCCAATGTATTTTATTGATATGTTTCAACATAGGCGTCTCTCTGTATAGACATTGGGGATATTCTATAGACAGACGCATTAAGACTTCTTCAGGTTTGAGCCTTAGGTCTACATTGAAAGTGTTTCAATTGGAGCAACAACAACTTTTCTGTCTATCTGTGTCTTATCTGCCAAACACAATATATTATATAGGCATATATTCCATTTATTTTATGTTCCATGCATCTCAGACTTTCTTATCAGAGGAATGGCCTCAGAGAGACCTCACAGCATAATCTGTGGACTTTTTCGAAATCAGAAATTAGCAGTTGGAACATAAATCACGATTCACAATTCCACAATTCCGATTTAAGTAAATGGTCACGGCTCTTCTATATCTATTTGCACTTTATTATTATCGTCGAGCATATGAATTCGTTGAATTTCGTTTATTAGAAACGCCAGCTGCCTTGTACGCCGCCACCGAAATTATTGCGATTCTGGTCGAAATTTCTATTGGCATTGGCGTAGGCATCGATGCTGCCACGCCCATCTCGACTGGTATAGAGATTGTGATTGTATTGAACGCCCGCCTGGCGGCCTGCCTAATCCTTGCTAGCCGTTACCACCACCGAGCCATGTTGGGGCGAACGCTCAGCTCGAATTATCCGGACATTTGGAGAGCCGGGTCCTGCTTCGGGAAAGTCCACTCGAGCAGTCACCAGAGCTGCCAGGCAACTGACCAGCAGCAGCAGAGCCAAACACCTCTTAAAAGTCATCTTCTCTGATGTGGAGAATACTTTGAATTGCAGAATTCAACTGTGCCCAGATGTGGCCAGAGATGGGTCTTTTATAGTCCAGCGTCGAGAAGTGGGATTCACTTTTGACTGAACTGTTGTTCTCGCTTGACCTACGAGCGGTACTTTTTTCTGAGACCATGTAGATTCCCGTCTATGTTCTTATCAACAACTGAGTAGGATTGGAATATATATTGTGTATATATATTATAATTTAATTTCAGATGATTTAAGGACAGGAATATTTCTGCTCTAGATTGGTCTTTTTTCTTTATTTTTTCGATATTCATAATTTCTGGTATTTATATAAAATTTTTAAATATATCACAATTTTTAAAATTTGTTATTTATCCATATTTATTTCAAACTAAAAATTTAGTATTTACATTAAATTTTTATAGCTTCCTCGACCACACACGCCTCTTCCAATAACATCTAACACTTTCTGACACATTTACAGTGCTTGTGCGACCTCTTGACCCCATTTCACAATCAAATCTGAACGCTATCAGCGCAATTAAATAGATTTTAAAAGCACTTTTCAGTTATAGGCGAATTTGTCATAACTTTTCTTTTCTAAACGCATTCCCGCATGGCCTACGCAACATTGCCATTGCGATAAGGCACGCACAAAAAAAAAAGATAGAAATAGAAATAGAAATGAAAATAAACGAAAATTAAATGGGTCTAAAACAAAGAGCCAATAAAACTAGCAGCATAAAAAAAAAAGAATTTAGTTCAGTCGAGTTCATTGACACACAAAAAGAAATCAAAATATTATGGACGGTGAGCGCCCACACAATCTTGCCTGCCCGCTCCGCCCCTCCCCCCTGCACACGCACTTTTCGGAGAGACTGTGCAGAAAGAGAACTTTTACTTATCGATGTCTAATGATGATAGAAAACGTCATAGATATGTGGGTGCGTGAGTGTGTGTGCGTATGCGTGTGCATAGGATGTTGCCCTGAACTTGAATTTGGCTTTTGTGAAAGTAAACTGCAAGTTCTTATGGACGAGCGCGGATTTCTAATCAGTTTGATTTCATTGTAGTTTATTTTTGGGGCTTTTTCCATTTTCCATTTTCCATTTGTGAGCGCAATTAGATGTGCGTACTTGAAGGCATTTGGCTACTGGCTTCATCGATTTGAATGCGAAAGTCTTTGACTTTTGTGTTCATAGATCATTTGCGGGTGAAAGTTTTTATTTCAGCTCACGAGCACACAGATACACTCACACACAGAGCCACACACTCACACACACAGCCACACACTCACACTTTTAGCTGAGTGGGTTTCATTTACTTTTATTATACGAGCTCTGGATCAGCTTATCTATTGAATATCAAGTTATGCATTTGAATATCGTTTTGTCACCTGTGGCTATTTATCTTCGCGCTGCGTGCGCTTTGTATTTTGATTTTTGTTTCTTTAATTCTTTTTTATAAGCCCACGGGGCGTATACTTTACAGAGAGAGAGAGAGAAAGGGAGAGGGAGGGAGAGCTTCACAATACCTGTCTATGTATTTCTCATCGAGCTGCCAACGAACCTATCGAAATAGAAAATCGACACGTGTTGCCAAGTTTGCCGAGTCATAATTGAATTTTTATAAGCCTGCTCAAGCTGGAGGCGCGCTCCACACGGGGCAACCTTTTCTTAAAGCCCATTCACACACACACACAGAAGCACAAACACAGCCACATTCATTGACGCGCACTGAATGAAATGCTCGCTACTTGGGTGCTGAACCGTGTCTATATATATTTATATATATATATATATATCTATATCCACCTATATCTATATCTTTATAGCTATATACATGCTTTGATGTCTGATCCATGAAAAATGCGTGGCGCACGCATGCCTTCAATATAAATTATATATATTACAGTCATCTACGTGTCGCTAGCTACATTTTGTCTTTATATTGCTGAAGATTTATTTTTTGGCAAAAATAATATGACGACAAAAAATTATTTCGTTATTGTTTAAAAGTCGTGAATAAAGCAGCCACGCCTCTGTTCTCTCGGTCTCTCTCTCTCTGTCTCAGTATTTGTCTCTCTTTCACTCACTATCGCTCACCCTTTCTTTTGCACTCTTTCTCTCTCTCTCTCTCTCTCTGTATAGCACTCTTTGGCTGTCTTTATTATTTGCTTTTCAAGTTCGTCAACTAATAGCAAAACATGAAAATGCAAAAACGAGCGACTAAAAAATAAATTCAGACAGACATTGAATGCTCTTTCTTAAGTGTTCTAGATGCGTATTGCATAAAAGATCTTAGTTAAATTTATATCGAGAATACATATAAGAAAATTTAAGTAGAGGGTCTTTAAAGACTCTAAATGGATAAATGTGGATAAGATATAATAAATATAAAATATTTCCAAATAAATATTTTTTTTAATAATATATATGAAAGAGTTAGCTCATAGCTCATATGCCTATCCTTAGAGTATCTGGAAAAAAACCCGCCAAGTCGTTTGAATACGTATAAATTAAGAATAAGAAAAAGAAATACCAAAAACAACAACAACAATGAGAGAGCATAGCGCACGCACAAATAACAAAAAATGTTGTTATTCTTTATTTTTTTAGCACGAAAGTTTTTGTTTTTATTTTTTTAATAGATCGTAGAATTTCATGGAAGTCAGAAAGAAACAGCAAGAGCTTTTGACATTTGCCAGAGAGTTCTGCGAGCAGCAGTTGGAGCTGGGAGCTGGGAACTGGGAGCTGGAGCTGGAAATGGAGATGAAGACGATGGAGCATGAAACAGCAGCCGGATCAAGAGGGAGGCTGTGGGGCACATTGAAATGCCGGTTGTTGCAGATGTTGTTGTTGTTGTTGCTGTTGTGTTTGCCTTTAAGTCAAGTTCAAGGACTGTCAATTAAATTGAAATCACTTGCTAAAGACGCGATGCGAGCAAAACAAGATACAGATGCGTGTGACTGTGAGCAGACGAGTGGCAGAAAGAGAGAGGGAGCGAGAGAAAGAGAGAGAGAGGGAGAGAGGGGCAATTGTGGCTGTGGAGGGTGTGGCAGTTATCGATGGGCTGCCGAGCTGCTCGTCTTGTGGCATATTTTGAAATCACTTAGAGCACGCAATACACACATAAACAAGTGTGTGTGTGTGTGTGTTCCTTTAGCACGCAGCCTCATCCATACATTGTTGCTATCTTAGCTGATGCCGACAAGTGCTGCGTAGTTTCAGCTTTGCAATTGCCATGAAATTAACCAGGGCTGCAAAACTATGTGGAAATGAAACGAACTGAAAATGGATCAACATAGACAATAATGTGACAAGCCTGGGAATCGAAGCTGTTCTGATAAGTGGATGAGTGAGTCCGAAACATAAATAAACACTTCAAGTGTTATGGCTTTGTTGTCAAGTGCTTAAATGTAACTTTTACAGATCTTTCATATTAATATTATGGTATATAACTCTCAATTTCCCTCAATAGCTTTTCTTGTAACAAAACACGCCCCACGAGCTTAGAAAAAAACTGAACAACAACAACAACAAGCAGCAGCATAAAAAGCATCGAATTGGAAGCGTGTTTCGGGGCCAACTTTCAATTTTCAAATCGAATCGAGGTTTTTGCATACATCGCATCGGTCTCTGTGAGACGATAAAGTTTGGTCATAGCTTGCGGCATTCTGATACGCTTTTAAACAAATGCATAATTAATGCCGCATTTTAAGATCTCCGCTTTGGTGTTTTTATTCACAAATTAACATATTACCACGACATCATGCATAATTTAGTTTGTTTCATTTCCATTTTTGGGGGCTGCCGCTGCTGCTGCCCCTGCCACTGCCTCTGCCCCTGCCGCAGGGCCCACAGAGTTTTCAATGCACGTGCTCGCTAAACACTCAACTAAAATTTAGTTTTATTTATTTTCCATTATAAATTGAGACAAAATGTTTTTTAATGTTGTCGAGTAAAATGTCTTAAATAGTTTATAAATAGCAAGTGGAAAGGAAGCGGCCGGCTAGCCAAGCGGAAATTCGCAGCATTTGTCACGCACAAATACAGAAAGAAATGGAGAACAGAGAGAGAGGGAGAGTACTCTATCTCTTTCTCTCTTTCTCTCTTTCTCTCTGGCGCTCTATAAGGGCCAGTTAATATGTTTTGCCAATAAAGCCATTTCGCTGCGTTTCCAAACTCAATTTAAAGTTGTTGTTGGCTTTGTTCGCGTTGTTGTCGTTGTTGTCGCTTTTGTTTCTTTTTATTTATTTAGAATTTTGTTTTTGTATGCCAAGAATTTAAATTAGTAGTAAATCTGGTTTTTATTCATTCGATTTCGTGTTTCGCGTCTGCTGCTCAATTCTCGATTTTGTTGCTTTAGCTCTTTTCTGCGACGTTATTACAGGTGGAATTTCGGGGCTCAAATGTTGTTGTTGCTCTTGCCTGGCTCTCAGCAAACGCCAAGTCGACGCTGGCTGGCAATGGCCAAAAAACAAAAGTAATTTAATTTATATAAAAGTAATTTCTAGTTTGTGTGCTGGGCAAATGCCGGTTTATATTATTTATGCTAGACATCAGCTAGACTGAAATATTGCAGCAGCCTGAAGACTACAAAAATTTCTCTATTTAAAAAAAAAATATATATAAAAAAAATGGCCATATAATAATGAGATAGATTTGTATGCAGCGTATATGTTCCATAAACAATTACGTTTACTTTCTCCCAAAAGAAAAAAAAAAATAATAATAATAATAATGTTAAAAAAAATAAATTAATAAAATTAAATTAAAAATATTAAATAGATAAATTTATATATAGATATATAAGTATAAAAAAAATATATTAATACAAAAATAAAATTCTAAAGATTTTAATTTTCCTTATCAAGATAAAAATGATTCTTTATCTATTTAAGCATTTGCATTATGTACTTATATCTTCCTGCAATTGAAATCTTTAATCTTTAAACAAATTAATGATAATGTCCTCGATGTGGGTCATATTTGTGCAGAACCAACATGTAAGCGTTTAATCTCTGGCTTTCTTTTTATTAAAATCTCATTTCTTTCTTCTTATTTTTTGGGCAAATTGCTAAAAAGTGAAATTTACTCAGAGTCAAACAACAATATGGCGAAAAAAAAAATACAGTAAAACATTTCACAGAGTTGTAATATAAACATTTACATTAATTTAAATGGAATTTTTATTGATTTTCGACTGGTTGCATTTTTATGCATGCTGCACTTAAGAATTTATTTATGCACTTTTTCTTTTACTGTTTTCTCTCTCTCTCTCTCTCTCTCTCTGTTTGTCCGTGTGTGCGCTTTATTTCGCCTTTGTCTTGTTTTATGCGTATATAAATATTTGCATCCTGTAGCTGTGGCTTTACATGTATGTATTTGTATGTTGTATCTGTATGTTTATCTCTGTATCTGTATCTGTATCTGTATCTGTATCTGTATCTGTATCTGTATCTGTATCTGTATCTGTATCTGTATCTGTATCTGTATCTGTATCTGTATCTGTATCTGTATCTGTATCTGTATCTGTATCTGTATCTGTATCTGTATCTGTATCTGTATCTGTATCTGTATCTGTATCTGTATCTGTATCTGTATCTGTATCTGTATCTGTATCTGTATCTGTATCTGTATCTGTATCTGTATCTGTATCTGTATCTGTATCTGTATCTGTATCTGTATCTGTATCTGTATCTGTATCTGTATCTGTATCTGTATCTGTATCTGTATCTGTATCTGTATCTGTATCTGTATCTGTATCTGTATCTGTATCTGTATCTGTATCTGTATCTGTATCTGTATCTGTATCTATGCCTGTATCTTTGCCTCTGTATATTAATATCTTTTTGTATATGTATCTGTTACCCTATCTTTGTACCTGTATCTATAACGTTAACAGTTTCTGCAAATGCGTATCTATATCTGTGTATCTTCATATCTATTGTTGCATTTGTATCCGTTCATTTATAGATATATATGTATCTGCATGTGCATCCGTAGATAAATCTGTAGTTATATCTGAAATTATATTTGAATATGCATATCGCAGATATATCTTTATCTGTATAGTTTAACTAAATTTCGATGTGTATCTATAGATTCATTTGTAGATGTATCTCCGCATAGTTTTGCCAATAACAGTAACCTGTCTTTTAAACTATATCAGTTTCAAAATGAATCATTATCTGAATAAAGTATACGTATCTGGATTCAGTATCTTTATCTGTATCCTCATATATTATATTTGTTTGCACACATATGTAGTATCTGTAGCTGCATCCGTGTATTTGTATCTTTATCTGTGCGTATTTATTTTGCCTTTTACACGTTATTTTTGTAGCTTCTGCCTGCGCCGGCTTGTAATTACAATAAAAAACAACAAAAGAAACAACAAAACGAGACAAGAAAACGAAAATGGAATGTTTTTGATGTTCTGTGCCTGCTTGGCTTTGCTTTACATTGCTTTTCGAATTGCTGTGCATATATAAATTGTTGTGTCTTTATTTTTCTTATCGGCTGTACGAAAAAAGGGACAGTCGCGCGATTAAGAAAAAATTTCTTAACTCATTACGATTTCACTCAATACGGCGTATAATTTTTGGTTGTGGACCGACGGCATCTGCGTTCCATACAAACATATACACACATACACGTATATATACACATATAATACACACACTCTTTCAAAACTACATGTTTCACTTTCTCTGGCGCCTGGGAAGACAAATAAAATCAAAACACCAAATTTCCATTCAGCATAATATCTACGAGATGCGCTTGTTCAGAGTTCTTTAAACTATTTGGTAACAGTCTATAAAATTTTATAAATTGTTTAGAAAACAATATGATGGTAAAGTAGTGCTAAATATGTATTTCAATTCATCCATTGAAAATAATGTTCAACTCTATTTTGATAAGTGAAAAACGAGGCTAAAATGTTTTTGTTTCATGAACATTTGGTTTCATAGAGTTCACAAGTTTAGTAATATTTTTTTTAGTAATTTTTATTATTTTTAAATTTTTATAGAACTTTTCTTTTTCACTTTTACCATCTATGTATCCATTAGAATTTATAAATTTATATTTACCAGATATAAACTATAATAAATTTTTAATTCATGCCTTTGCACGCACAGAAACCAGTTTAAGTTAATTTCTATGCCATAAAGCTACGCTAATTCGATGATACTAAATGTACAAATATTTATACATATATATGTGAATGTGTATGCGTGTATATATACTATGTATATTAATGTTTGATATCTGTATGCCTATTGCTTATATACATTTTCAGCTGTACTTACATTTATCGCCTGTGGCTCGGTCCGCCCGTATGACTCGATTTTTTCATTCAGAACTTTTGCTACGCAATATATGCGTGTAATTTCTCTCTCTCTCTCTCTCTCTTTCTCCTATCTCGTTCTCTCTTGCTCACTTCCTCTTTCTCTCTCTCTGACTGCCCACAATATTGTACGATCTGTTGCTGTTGTTGTTGTTGTTGTTTTTTATTCACACAATTTAATTTGTTTTTTCGTATTTTGTTGTTGATTATAATTTATTTAGTAATTGCACATATAATGGGGGAAACAAAAAAATTTAAATTCTGCTGCTGAGGGATTGAAATTTTTTATTATTATTTAATTTTTTTTTTCGTATTTCACTTTAATTTGTTTAACATATTTTATCGTGTTTTTATTTGTATTTTTTTTTTATTTTGATTCTTTTTTATAAAAATCGTAAATTTCCAACAGATTTAATGAATTCTCAAATATTTATTTCATTTTCTGGGGGAAACTCTCAGTTCAACGTATATTTCGTATTTCGTTCTAAAAATAAAACAATTTTTCGCTTTGAAATATTTTTTGTGCTGGGTGTTTTCTGTGTTGCACTTGTATCTTTCAGCTACGTACATATATATTTCAGATACATTTTATTTTTCATTGAAGGAATTGCTTACTTTTTAGCGTTTCATGATTTTGCTTCTTTTTTATTTTATTTTGTTTTATATGGCCAATACAGTTTCGAAAGTACTATATGTTCTTTGTATTTTGTTATTTTCTTTTTTGTTTTTGATAAAACGCGACGCGTTCGCTGCGCAGCGCTTGCAGTTACAACGACGACGTCTGAGCGGCAAAAACTCGAGAATAAGCAAAGTGCGGCTCAATTTATACGACAAACAGACAACAAGAAGATACACACGAATGCGGCGCTGCCGCTGTTGCTGGCTCGCATTGGTATTGGTGTAGCCGTCTCTGTAGCTGTTGGTGTTGGTGTTACTGTTGCTGTTGGTATATCTTAAAGATACACACGATCGTCAGCCAGCTACAGATAACAGCGCCGTCGCCGCAAACAGCAACAGCGACGCGCACGCAATTAGAACGCTGCCAAACGGTCGCTGCCACTGCCACAGCCGCTGCCGCAGCTGGCTGCACCTAAAATGAGAGCGTTCGCCGGCTGCGAGCAGCGCAGCGAGAGTGAATTTTTTGGGTATTTCACGTTTTTCGCTCTCTTCGGGGGTGGCGGCGGCGGCGCTGTTGCTGTTATCGCAGCCGTAGGCGCTATGCGTCGGCGTTTCAGTCTCTATTCGCTCGAGTGTGTGTGTGAATGTTTGTGTTTTGTATTTATTATTATAAAATAGTAGTAGATGGGGCCACAAGAAAAAAAACGTAGTAGCTTTTGGTGCTAGCGCTCGCCTGTTTCAATACGTCTGTTTTATTTGCATATATTCAATATGCACGACCTACATTGTTGTTTTTCGACGAGCGACAGACAAACAAAAACGAAAATAAGTATTAAGCTACATACAAACATATATGCATAGATACAGACGCACAAAATATACAAAACAGCGCACAGCACACACCGCAGAGCGCCGTTGAGCAGGCGAAGCCGCATATAAATAAAAACACATCAAGTGTAAATATGTAAGTAAGTATTACCGCTGTCGCTGTCTCTGCCGCTGTCGCCGTCGCCGTCGCAGTCGCTGCGGGTACCCCACACACACACACACACACGCAGAGAGTGGCGCCCGCACTCATGCAAGAGATAAACGTAGGGGAGACAAACGCACAGGCACACGCACTCACACACACAGACAGAGAGACACTGCACAGAGTGTCAGTGGAAGCCGACAAAACAACAACTCGCTGGCATCGCCGTCCGCACGCGGTCAAAGGCAAGTCCAAACTGAACCGAAGTGCTCGAAAAAAACTTTTTCGCTTGGCCCCAAACAGCTGCTGCCGCTGCCACAGTCGACGTCGCAGCTCGCAGTCAGCTGCGACAGCGCAGCGACTTTGGCGCTCTTTGCATTTGCACCGACTGTTACAGCTTAACAGCGCTCTGTTAAAGCTCTCGCCTCTCTGTTATGGGTGTGGGCGACCGTCCAGGCTCGGCCCAGTTGTTCTTTAGGCATTTGTTTACTTTGCATACATACATTTTATTATTTTCTTTTTATCTATTTTTATTATTATCTGCGTATCTCTGACAGCTGTTGAGCTTATTAATTTTCCTAATTGGGCTACTAGTAAGCTTTGGCCCAGCGAAAAGCTTGCAATGTGCAGCTTTTGCTTTCAACACTGACGTCATCGTCACATTAAGAAATTCCCTTGGCTAGGGCAGCCGATCATTAAGATATATCAGCGCTCAAAAGCAATGCGTCCTTTTTTCAACACTAGTAGCCTGATGAGCTTTTGATGATGGATGATGGAATCCACATGTTGAAGACCCGCAACAAAGTCTCACACATCAATCTAAATGCTCGGCCATTAGTTTAAATTTGACTGAAGAAGGCAAAACCGAAACCAAAACGGGAAAAACAAAGAAATAAGCGGCAAAAATAAAAGACCACAGCGAAACAAGATTTTAGAATTTCGTTTATGGCTTAATACAGATAAGATAGATGTTAATTTCATAAAAGATATTACAATTAATTTGAACTGAATACTTTTTTGGATTATTTGCGTATGAAGTTTAAGCCAACGAGTTGGCCAAACAGATTTAGGGTGGATTACGACTAAATATATTGATGAAAATTCGTTTATGGAAATCTGAAGAGATAAGCTTTCTAGCTAAATATATATAAGGCTGTAATTTACTTCTTCTGTGATTTACTTCTTCAGAGTGTTTTTCCTTTAAGCCAAAACAATATACTCAAAATTTGCTTTCTACATATTTTCTTTTTTTTATGTTATTTAACATATGTAGATATAGATAGCAACATATTCATTTATGTATATGTAAAAGCTTGCATATCAATTACACATTGAGCGCAAGGCCGACCAGAAGGCAGATAGACAGGCAGACAGACAGATAGACATTTGGACGTTCATGAGTGTATTTGAGTGCATTTAATGAATGATCAAAGTGAATTGAAACCAAGGCAATAATCATGCGACGCTACTCCATATGTAAACGTATATATGATATAGTACAGTATAGTATAGTATAGTTAGGAGTAGTTTCTCTATATGTATAGCTATATATGTCTAACACTAACTTATTGGCAGACTGGGCACAGTTAATTACGTGACATGTCAGAGCCGCAAACGAGTTAAACACGCTTCGATCGATGCATTGCAATTGCAATTGCATTCACCTCGAAGTGTTCATTGAACTCTTACAACAACAACAACAACCAAATAACAACAACCAATTGAAAATAACATTCAATTTGCTATAATTGATGAGTCTAAGCTCTATTTAGATTGGATTCCGATTAAAATATAAAAACAACATCGCACCCTTCTTCTGCCAGTAGATATAACGGTAAGTGTAGGTAGTGTATCAGTATCTGTTTCTGTAAGTGTAACTGTATTTGTATCTGTATCTGTATCTGTGTGTATGTGCGTGCGTATTTGTGTAACTGTTTCAGCTTGTCAACAAACGGCAAGCAAATAATACAAGAAATTTTCAATAAAAATTTATGTTTGCTGTATTGACGACCATGGCTGGGCTTATCTGCAGTTCACTTCATTTTTTTTGTATTTTGTTTGATGTGTAAACGTTAACATATTTCGGAATATTCGAAAGATACTTTTTTTTCCTCATTCAGCTGATCAGAATTCCCAAATTTCTCACGTAGGCCAAGCGAGCGCAACTCGCGGAACCAGAGAGCTACAGACTTTATATGTATCCAAAACTTTTATTAACTAGTGGCAGAGAGAGTGAGAGAGAGTAGCATAGAGTATGTACGAGAGAGAGCGAGAGAGTGGGCGTGACTGAGTGCCTGCTGAAGCTGTGTCTTCTTATCTGCTCGCCCACAATGTATGTCATTCCTGATAAGGCAGCATTTAGAATTGCCTTTCTATATATGCAACTGTTATAAACATACACAAACATACATACATAAATAAGCATATGTGTATATGTATATTTCAACTCCTGCTAACTTTCATATACATATGTCTGCCTATATATACATACAAGCGCTGCCATGACTAATTAAGCAAAACTCAATTTCTCAGCATAAAAATTTGCCGACAACTTTGTAAAAGGATTGCTGAAAAAGTTTGTTGCGCATCTCTTGGTTATGTGGGCAGAGCAGGCCATGGGGTATATTAGCTGGCACAGACAATTTGTAGAGTGGCGTGTGTGAAATATTGATGAAATGGTATTATATATGGCATGTACTTGAATTATTATTCGTTTAGCTAATTCGGAAGGCCGCATGAAATTCAAAGAATTCCGAAAAATAATTGATTAAAGTTTAATATTTGCCATATTCGCATATACATATATTGTAATATTTATATTTTTTTTAAATTTATGTATATATTCTTTAATTTACTTAAGTTTCTTTTTTACAAATCTATAAATAAGTCCCTAAAATTAATTTTTATTTTCAATCGATTTACTCCCTGCAAGGATATTCATTCGTTCACATATATATTTTTTGATCAGCTCCAGTTGTTGCTTTGTTGTTGTTATTGTTTTTTATCTTTACTGCTCTTCGTTTTTCGATTTCGGTGCTCTTTGGCCGTGTGAATCATAAGCATTAAGCATAAAACCGACATTTAGCTGATTGATCTTAATAAGAATTCCAGGCTCGGGTGGAGTTGCGTTTTTTGGCTGCGTTCGCTAACGGATTCATGCGGCGGGTCAATAACATTTTGCTGCCAGTGTGTCCATACCAAAGCCCACCAGGCCCCCACTACCTCTGCCCCGCCCCCTTTTTGCAGTCATTGAGGGCGTTACTTGGGCTGCGCCTTGCGCAACATAACAAACTTTGTGTTTGTTTGTCTTAATACCCGTTTGCGATGTGAATACGGGTATATTGATTTGTTTGTAAAGTGCTGGTCAATCTGGGCGTAGCAACAAGAACTGACACTTGGGTCTGATCTCCTGCAATCCATAAGTTTGGTGTTTTCCATGGACAAGTATTAAACTCTCGATTATGCTCGACTACAGCTTACATACATGTTTATTCTTGTTTCCATGCATTCTCATTGTTCACTTTTAATAAGTCCCCCCGCCAATCTTCTCTCAGAGAGCGAGAGCGAGAGAGTGAGAGAAGGAGTGGGCCTGTTGGAAATTGAAGTTTGCTTTTATTTTTTTAAAGTTCTGTTTCATTTGGCTGCATTTGGAAGTCTGTCTACACAAATATCAGAAATAATTGGATTGCTCTGTTCATATATGTATATAGAAACATATATTGGGATCAGAGCGTTTGGAATTCGCAAATGTTGTGCTGTGGAGCGGATGTCTGTTGCCCAATTCATGATTGAAAAGCGTCGCCAAAAGTGCAAAATTTGCAAAGCTAATGTCAAGAGACCTGAGAGAGAGAGAGAGAGAGAGAGAGAGAGAGAGAGCAAGGGGGTGGCGAGGTCTTTACCCCCATTTCGTGGAGTCTGGGGCATTCTAAGAACTGTTGCATATTTCATTCCCTTACATAAAAACAAAAAATCAATTTTAAAGTCAATTTGATGTAGATGTTGTGTAGATGAATTACTTGTTGCGTACCAGTGTGCACACTGGGTGTCTCCTACATACATATATGTACATATGTATGTATGTATATGTTCACACTCGCACATGTATTTTGTCAAACCATTTCTTAACTAATATTTATTTCGAAGCATTTAGCAAATGGCAACGACAACCTGTTTAATGAAATCCAATCAAATATGTCTGACACGCAAATTGCATTTTTTTTTCCTAATTTCGTAGTAGAAAGATACACTGTTTAGACTCTGTAAAGGGGTGTATTGGCTGTGTGTGCAGTATGTTGGTAGCTCTAGCTATAAGCATACTACTTTTTCGAATACTACTACTGCTATTATGCTAGTAAATAATACTAAAACTACTACTATTACTGGTAATACCACTGTGTACTCCCACTTCTACTGCTAGTATATATATTATTCATTACTACTACTATTTGCAAAATATTACTACTATTATACTACTATATACTACTATAACTGTTGCTAATGCTTCACCTCTTTTAATTTACTACTATTATCTATTACTACTATTTTAATTTCCTACTACTATCTACCATTTCAAGTTTAGTTTACTCTATTATCAGCTAATGCTATTTTAAATTACTTTTACTATCACTACTATTACTACAAACCTCACAATTTCTACAACTACTACAGCCACTGCTATTTTTTTAATTTACTTTTACTATCACTACTAACTCCACAATTCCTACTATTACTACTACCTCGTCAATTCATACAATATGGCCCTACTTCTACTATCAAATTAATTAAGTCAATCTACTACTTGTTTTTAGACAATATACTCAATTTTTATTTATTTATTAAATAGAATTTCAGATAATTGTAGAGTATTCTGCGGTGCCTTACCGCTGCTTGCCAAATTACTAAGCATTGCGCACTGCAAAGCCCCAAACATTGGCGACACTTGCGACATTTTTGTTTCGTAATGTCTGGTGTCTAGCAATCGAATTAAATCAAATGCAATCGACTCTCACAGCAATTATGAAATATATATGTATATGTGTATATAGGTATAAACACCATATCAAAGTCTTGTCTGCAGCTCAAATGAAACACAATTTGCGTAAAATTGAAGTGCTTCTGCTTCCACAGCCTTTTACTACTAAGTAGCGCACTTGATCAGATGCCACGCCCTCTGTCTCTCAACAAGCTAACACAGCCTTCACTCTGCTGCCCTTTATTATGCTTTTGTTTGTTGTTTTTGGTTTGGTTTGTTGTTGTTGTTGTTGTTTTGCTTCTTTTTTTCTGTGTGCAAACAAAAGGCGTCTAGATTACGTCTACGTCGTCAACAGACCCAAAAACCCAGACAGACGCTGCCTCAAGCTTTCAGCTGTCTCTGTCCCTCTCTCCATATCCATATCCATATCCATCTCTGTCTCTGTCTCTGTCTCGCCCTCTTCCTTGTTTCTGGTTGCTCGTCTCTGTCTGGAAATTGGGTTCGCCTTGTCTGCTTTTTGTCTGCGGCTGCGTCCTTAGCCATTCTTTCGTCTTATTCCCCGTCTTCTTCTTCTTCTTCCTTCTGTAGATGTTAGTCAAGTTTTTATTATTATTTTTTTCTGCTTAGGTTTATTGTTTGGATTTTGCATTTGATATCAGTTTTCGGCACATGGCTCGTCTGCCCTGTCGTCGGCTGGGCCCAAGCGAAATCAAAAGTGCTTCAAGTCGTGTGAATTTCGAATAGACTTTCTGATGACTCTAGATGACTTCCAAATTGCAGTATGTTGAAAAGAGTATAAATTTATAGAAATAATGGGTGAGAACTTGGCTTTCTATTAGTTTATCACTTTTTTTTTTAATTTTATTTTAATACAAAAGTTTAGTAAAATATTTGCTAAATATATATTATGGAATTTCTCATTAAGTTTTTAAATTGTTTATATATATTTCTATTAAAATAAAAAAAAATTAACGTACATCTCTCTAAATATTCATCTCTCATTATTTATTAAGTAGTTAAAATCAATATATATTAATAACATAGTTTTGAATTTTCTTTTAAGAAACTTTAGTAATTCTAATTTTCAATTCTCAAATAATTTAGAAAATATTTTGGAAATGTTTTTTAATCTTTTGCCTCTCTATATTATGCACAGTTGAATTTTGCCACACAATCTGACACACAACTTGCCAAAAAAAAAAAAAAAACGATAGACAGGCACACACACAAAGATACACACACAGACAGACATTCGCACACACACACGTATGCATATCACACAAATCATGTCTGGATCTTTATTGTGCGACTGACCTTGAATTTATGCAAATTGCTCAAGTGGGAAACAAAGTTTTTTGTCAAATTGAGAAATCAAGCAAAATAAAAAGAAGAGAAAAAAAAAAAAACAAGCCGCATTTGATTCAGAAAGACCTTGACATTGAGCTCGAAAGGGCTCGCCTCATATTAAATTATGTGATATCATCGCAGTTAGGCAGAATTTGCTTTCCAAATGAAATATGAATGCATTATAAACATACATAGATATTTGTATAAATGGTAAATAACTGGCTTATGTCATTTGATTTACTTTTTACTTAACGCCCAGTGCAATCGGATGTTCTCAATGCTATTCTCATCTCTCTTTAAAAGGCAGGCGAACATACTTATGTCATAAAGCCTTTATATATCCTTATATGTGTACATGTGCCACAATAAGCAGCATCGCAAATTAATTACAGCTTTAAAGACAATTTGAAAATGATTCTCTCTTGGGAAGTAAACAACTTGAAGATACCCTGCATTGCTTGCATAAAGAAGTTAATTATGGGCTCTCTAAAATACTTAATTTCTCCATACTAAAGAGTTTCCGAAAGACATGTAACTCGCTTCACCCTTCATGAGAATCGCACAGAAGTCCCATTGCCATCCAGCTAAAGATGAATCCTGCGATAGCCATTTAATGCAAGCAAATGCTTAAAGGGTATTAAAAATCACCAAAAAAAAAAAAACACATAATAAGCATCTGGGTACGGTCCGGCGGACAGCGTATCGATAACCCTTATCAAATGTGCGGCATCTCGAGGCGAAAAATACAAATTATGCTTACAAACAAAAAAACGAAACATCGAAATGCCAAAAGTACACAAAATGCAACAGTGTGTGTGTGTGTGTGTTTATGTATTTGCTTTGCCATTGGAACTCGACTGAACGTTTTCGCCTTGGGGCCCACCATCAGAGCTATGGGCGTGGCACGCTTAAATCCCAAACGCCCCGCACTAAAAGCCTAAAAGAGAACAACAAACCCAAAACTCTGAGATGCAAATTATGCGATATGGAAAAGTTCGATCAAATTGCAGTAATTTGCCCCGATGAGTGCTACCCGAAGAAGTTGCAAAGTAAAGCTCAAGCGATTGAGCTGAACAACAAATTTAGGTAGCCGTCTATATAAATGGCTTTTGAGAGACTTTATTTACTTATAATAAGCGGACACGTGCTAAGTGAACATACATATATTTTATAAAAGATATTTCCATATTATCGTAAAAAAAAAACAACGGAAAGATTTTTTATAAGTAGAGCTGCGAATGAGTAGAGCTTATGAAATGCATTTATCATTTGCTATGCGAGGTTCGGCAGATATTTCTCTTTAAAGCCGGTTCGCTAGGTCATGAGAACTGCAAAGAAAATTCAATGGGATTTTAGAAATAAGAGAGACCCTTCTATAGACAATATATACTCTCCAAACCACGTACCTAATCTATGCATTTTGAATGAGTAATATATATCATATCAAATATTTTTCAAATTAAACATAATTTGGAAATTTGTCTTGCCTTTCGTTTCAAATTCTTAACTTTTCTAAGCTTAATAACTCAAATTTATGATTCTGAAAAGGTCTATACCAAATTCTCAAAAGTGCGAGCAAAATTTTGTTAAACAAATTTGTGTGTTGTCCACCACTTTATAGAGTAGAATATCCACGAAAATGGCCAAGTGTTCCCGGTTGCAACAGGAGATTCAGCTATTGCGAAATGAGTTGGCGATGGTACGGGGGGAGCGGGATGAGCTCTGGCGGAAGCATGATTCTCACTTCCAGCTGTGCAGCGGTTGTGCGGATAGCTCGGTAAAAAATGGGAATAATCCGAGCAGCAGAAGCGAAAGGCCCATCACTCCCAATCAAGATTTATATATTGCATATTTGGAAGAACAGATACAGCGGACGCGATTCAAATACAAGAAACAAATGGGCGAAGTGAAGAGTAGCGCAGGTCTATTGGAGACTAAGCTACAGAACGTCCGGATGGAAATGAACTACATCAGTGCCAAGGCCCAGAAGGTGGACAAGCTACAGAGGAGCATTAATGAACTTAAGTCAAAGCTCAGTCGTCGGGATATGATCATATCTCGCTATAACGAACAGCATGCTGCCTTTCTTGAGTTGATTAACAATTTGGATAAGGAGCCAAATGCCCTGCGTGATGCGCCACAGCAACTTCAAAAGATTGTTTCAAAGAACGTTGATGGCTGTGAAGAAAAGAGAAAGGATTCGGTAATTCGATCTAGATGCAAACCTAACGAATTATTGAACTTTTCATGTTTGAGCACAGCACTAAAAAACAAGCTGGCGCGCAAATAATTTCATCTGTCTTTTTGTTTTTCTTTAATCTTGAAAGCTGTGTAAAAAATTCATATTTATTATTGTTTGATGTTTGTAAATTTTCTATGTTCAGATTGGATATATCGAAAGTATTAAAGTGAAGTGCTTCTAGTTTATGTAATTCTCTTTGTGGGGGCTATCATTCATTAATACTCCGCTCAGAGCGGAACTTCGGTCAGCAATTCGTTGGCTGGAATTTCGTAGAATTTACCTTACTCCAAGTTCAGTGACAATGTTGCCTAGGTTATTGCACTGAATTCACGAAAATATATATTGTATAATCAGACTCTGGGGCGATGTAATTGAAGACAAATTATACTTGTTTTATTATTATGTACTTAACTGCTTCCTATTTCATCAAAATGTATTAATTCATTCATTAATTTACTAATTCATTATAAAATATGTATATACATGTCTTTTATACATATATTTCAATCTGATGAAAAATAAACTGTTCATGTGTTCATGTAGAGCATCAAATTAGGTATTCAATATTTTCATTAAATTCACAACAATTTCATCTTATTCTGCAGCTGAGCAAATGGTAAAAATGTCACGTTTTGGTCTTTTGATTGGACTTTCTTGACAGCAATAAGTAAGACTTGCTAGCGTTTACGTTTACTTTGTTCGTCGCTGCAGTCGGTGTATCCTAATGCGAAATTTGTGCCAATAAGCACGTAGCATATTTCCCATAAATACTGCCAGCACCTAGTCCAAAAATGACGTAGGTCACGCCTCGGAACGTCTATTGAATTCTAATGGGCAATGCAGCGATTGCACCAGGAAGTGCGTGCAGCAAGCAGCAAGCGATCGTTGGCCAATTGAAGTTATTTGTGGCAAACGTAAACCAAATGCAAATTGAAATTGATTGAGCGTAGTTGACAGTGATGAGAATATTAAGAAAACAAAAAGAACTAGGTCAAAAGTTCAGAGTCTCCAATATAACTATTAATAGATAATTAGTTAATTGCATGACAACTTCCACTTGATGTACAATCTTATCTTTGAGTCTAGCGTGATTCAAAAACTTGTTATGAAATTGACCGTTACGCATTAATTTAAAAAGCGCTAAACAATTTCAATCGGCCTTCATTTACAATTAGTATGCATTATATTTGCCTTAAAATTTAGGTTTGTATATGGCATAGAGGTATACGATGACCCTGAGCCGTTTTAACGTAACGTGTTTGTTTCTTTCGTCGCTAGCCTAGCCAACGAGTGTGACGTCACTGCCAACGGGCTCCATTCTAAGAATAAGAACAAAATAAAAATACTGTTTTACATTTTCTGTTCAATTATTATTATTAATGCTTAGCTAAATTGTGTACATTACATTATTACATTAATTAGCGACTAAGTTCGGCAGTGGCAATTTGGTGTATCTTTTTCTTATGTGCCCGAGAAGCTTCTAAAATTATTTTTCAGCAACAACACAACAAAGAATATGCCCACAGCGATGGTAAATAACTGGACGTTGATTACTTTCGAGTCGACTAAGGCTTGCAGCATATTGTAGATGCTTTCGCTGCGTACTTCGCCTCCACAGCAGTCCATATGTATATAACTAATATTAAGTACGTTGGTCGATATTTAAAAACTACAGCTATCCTCGCGTTATATGTGTCCAAAATCAAGTCTTCTTCTATTTTTTTTTTGTATGGGAAAACAGCTGTTCCAACTGAGTGTTTACTAAAGCAGTGTTGACGAATGTGCGATAGCTCGTTGGATATATGGCAACGCTGCCAACAGCTGTTAACTTCAATTAATTGTGTATATCCAACATTTACTATTTAAATAACATTAGCTTAAAAGTATTTAAATATGCATCCAGTGCAAAGAAAATCTTGCTATGAAATATATCTCAACTATACCTCCAATTTAAATGCATTCCACCCACATACTCCACAGGAGTCGAAACAAAACTCAAAATCAAATAGCATCTCATGAACTGTGGGTTTTGTTTTATTATTTAGCTTAACATCACTATTCGCTAATGTACGCCGACTAGGAGGACAGTTCGTTTATTCGTCATTCTCATAATCAGCAGGATTCTTACGCAGCAAAGCTGTATGCTTGCGCTCGGTCAAGTCGAAGATCAAATAGCCCACAATGAAGGCTGCAAGGGAACGAATCATTAGATCAAGAAAGTAATGAAATTAACTGAGAAACGTACGTGGCACCACACGGAAGATGTTAGAGCGGATGCGGCGCATAAAGTTGGGTACACCATGGCTGATCGCACCGGCAAAGGCGCGCTGTTCGAAGGGCGACAGTTTATAGGTGACAATGCCGTGAACCTTGGCGAGGTTGCCGAAATGGGCGCCGTTCAGGATCGAAGATACACGCATGGTTCAAGCTGTGGACATGTTGAGGAGAGAGGGTTATTGGTATTGAGTTTACAAACCACATATAAAGCCAACAAGGATTTGGATAAAAACACAAATAGTTATTATAAACATTCTGCACTTAGCCTCAAAGAGGTTATGTAATTTTTGCACTGCGAACGTCTGCAACAGCGGATAGTTGCCTGCACTTATGCTAGCCAATAATGGGTCATATTTATAGTGCCCAGCACTTGGCAAATTTTTTGGCAATTATTACGTTAATTATTTACCTTGACAAATCAGAATTTGTGCCTTAAATTAGAATAAACGCTCGGATGACGTCTGTTTGCTTCAGCTGCTGCTTCTGACAGTGCTATATAACATCTGTTAAATTGACATGAAACTGTTAGCATTTCGATAAAACTAAAACAGTTGTCGACAGGCCACCACAATACCAGGCTACTTTTCAGCTCGAACAACAATCCAAGTTGCAAACGCCAACTGTTTATAAAAACATTAATTTATTAAAGAAAACCTTATAAAATTGAATCGAAATGGCCGCTAAAGTAGCTAGCAGCACAAGCAAGGTGTTTCAAAATGTAAGTATACGATTGGCAGCTGTCGGCATACCAGAGTAACCTCACTTTGCTCTCTTACCTGCTGAGCACATTCGAGGCGTTGACTAATCGCATTTGTTTCTGTTTTATATATAGCACGACGATGTGCATATTTCCTTCGAGGATCAACAGCGTATCAATCGCTTTGCCAAGCACAATGTGCGCATGGATAACTTGAAAATGGAGCTGGAGATGAAGAAGAACGATCTCAAATGCGTGGAAGAGGCATTGGAAGAAATTGAGCTATTCGATGAGGATGAAGATATTCCCATTCTGATTGGCGAAGTATTTCTCTCGCACAAACTGAACAAAACACAACAACTGCTCGCTGAGACGAAAGAAGAAGCCATTAAAGAAATTGCCAGCATTGAGGCCAAGGCAAAGGTCATCAAGGCAGAGATGGATGAGCTCAAAGCACATCTCTACCAACGTTTCGGCAGCAACATCTCCCTGGAAAACTAGGACTAAGCAAAGGATAACAAGTGAAACATTTTCAATCAAATATATATACTAAATTTAATTTAAATTCCGATCATGATATATTCATTCGTTTGACTACAGCACTAAATAATATATTATCAGTCCAATTATCAGCAATGTAACCACCATGCCACCTAGAAAGATACGCCGATCCTCCACCAACCTCCGCTCGATCAACTTCATTGTGTGATTTGATAATCCCAGTGTGCTGCCAATAGCCTGTATACGTTTATGGGCACCGCTTAGCGTCATTCGCTGTGATATAAGACTTTCCAGTATGCCACTGCCAGATGCAATCATGTCGTCCACACCCCGATGGGCGTTGCCCATCTGTGTGTGATGTTGCAACTCGTAATCCAGTTGGAGGCACGTCTCCGATGGAGCCGTGCTGTTTGCAGCAAATCTATGGTTAAGCAGCTGCTCCCGCTCACTTATTTCCTGAAGCCGACGCTGGCGACGATCCCGCGCGTGCTGCAGTGATGTTTGCAAATGCCTCAAATCATATTTAAGCTGATCTATCCGCAGCTTTGAGCTCTGTCGCTGTGAGGGCGGCACCTTGAAAAGCAACACATCAAGCCGGTCGCAGTTGCTATAAAAATTTAACATATTTAATCAGCTGTTAGGGATACGCACAAAGGTGACTCACGAGTTAGCTTGGGTAATTTTAACTTGTATTGCATTCTCCACGTCAAGCGCTTCTTGTGGTGTGATTTGGCCAAGTCGCTGAAAGCATTGCTCAATTTCCTTGACCGTGTTATTTGTTTGGTGGTACAGTGTTTCCATTGTCTGGTAGGCAGCAGGGTAGTCGTCTAGATAGACCTCTAATTACTGAATTATCTGAGAAATTAACACGTAAAAATTGATTCGTTTCAAAAAGCTGACGCGTTGCATATAGTCCAATTGGTTAAGTGCGTTGTTATCGTACTAGCCTATCGGTAATCGACATTTCGTGTCACCTGCCGTCTATATGTGTGGCAACGCTTTTCTAAGAAAATGTGCTAATTAAAACCATACCTAAGTGTGCGATCAAAGAATACGCTAAAATAAGCCAAAACACACACACACTCTAGGATAAACCACAATGGCGCATACATCTAGTACCGGCGTTGGTAAGAATTTTATTTGTAAAATTAACAATTTGGCAACGAAATTGATTGAAAAACACGTGCCCGCGAGTACAGCCAAGATGTTGGCAGTATTTTGCCATGAAAAAGTGCGAAAGTTCGGCGTAAAACGAGTGCGCAAAACGTCTCTTTATTGAACGATGACGGGCCGCTGCCGCAGCGCTTCCACTGCCCCGCTCTATGTGAAAATGAAAAGAAAGCAAAAGGCAAAAAAGTCCGATAAAACGCGAGCTCACATTAAATTCATATTGGAAAATAAGCAAACGAACCATTGTCTATTGCGTTTGTCTCTCAGCAAGTTCCAATTGCAGTTGCCGTCGCTATGCAGCAATTTTTCTTCGTGACTTGACAATTTCGGTGGGGCCCGCACCCCACACACACATACACGCACACCCCCTTTGCCGTTCGATGTGTCCCTTTTCAATTGTTGTATGTGTGTGTTTTTTTTGCTCGTTTGCTCAGCCACTTGGTTTTATGCTCGTTGCCTTTGCTGTTAACCAAAGTGCTTCTTTAATTTCTAATTAAATTAGTTAGCCTGCTGCGTCTAAGAGTGTGGCTGCAAATTTCGCATATTGCGCATAATATCTTTAGCGCTTGCCTGCAAATTATGTCGTGTGTGCAAATGGACATGAGTCGGGGGAGCGCAGTGGACTGTTGGAGCTAACCAGGCAACCAAGCAACTAACCAACCAATACCACACCCTACGTCCGTCCGGTATTCGTATTTAATTTTTTATTCTACTTACGAAAATGAGTGCAAAGCAAAGGAAGAACAACGCAAGACACACTGGCCAATAACAACAATAGCAGCGACAGCAACAACAACAATATGAGTTTTGAGCAAAAGAAGAGCGCGAAGAGAACGTCTACTAAGAAACACATGACCCCCTCGCGCTAAATACACGATTTATGCCTTAATTACAACCTTCGGCCCATGCAAAGTTAAATGGAAATTTATAGTTGCCTAAATTTTGTTGATTTTCAGTGGTGCCACGAAATTTCCGCTTACTGGAGGAGCTGGATCAGGGCCAGAAGGGTGTAGGCGATGGCACCATATCATGGGGTCTGGAAAACGATGATGATATGACACTTACCTATTGGATTGGCATGATTATCGGCCCCCCTAGAGTAAGTGTACCCAACTAACTGATGAATGCAAGCGTCATCACATTCATCTACGTCACGTATAAATAGACTGCGTAACGAATGGGTTTCTTATCGGTCGAGATTATTGTTATGAAAGATATTGTATAGATATAGATATTGGTGATGTTAGATATAATCGATTGCGTAAACTCAAATTATGTCCGTGTGAAAAATATGCAAATGGCCATTAAATTTGATTAACCAACATGCGAACTGGCTGGAAACATGTTTTTGAAGATTAATACGATTCCCAAATAAGTCAAAAACTAATAAAGGCACTTTACTCTAACCATATATTAATATGTAAGAGTTAGGGGACAAAAAAGAAAAAGAGATTGTAATCAAAATTCAATTGAAATTAGCTTAAGATGTAAATTAAGAAAAGCCAAAAAACTTATCAAGCCAAAATGTAACCAGACTTATAGCCTCATTTCATTTGTGTTATATAAAATAGATTAAAACATCCTATTAGAACAGTTGATAACAAAAATTAAGAGATAAGCTCTATGCAACGAATCATTTTGGGCGACAACAAGAAATTTGAAATTCTTTTAGAAATATTTAAGCTATTTAAATAGGCACTGAGTCTGGTATGAATCACGAAATGTTGCAGTGGCAGCACACGCTGACTCATCGATAGAGCATGAGAGCCTGTCCGGGTAATAATTGCTAGTTGATGGTAGGAGTGAAGGGAGATACAGACGTGCATTGTGTATAATCGCTAGTCATTAAATGCATATTTCTAATACATATTCACTGATTCGCATGACTTTGTCTTTTTCTCTTCTAGACACCATTCGAGAATCGAATGTATTCACTAAAGATCGAGTGCGGCGAACGTTATCCGGATGAGCCACCAACGCTCAGGTTTTTAACAAAAGTTAATATAAATTGCATTAATCAGAATAATGGTGTGGTAAGTGGAGCATCGATCACTACGCTTATATATTGATAATCTAAACCAAATGTGTTCTGTGTAACAGGTTGATCATAGATCAGTGCCCATGTTGTCCAGGTGGAGTCGGGAGTATACCATTAAAACGATGCTTCAGGAAATACGTAGGATTATGACCATGAAAGAGAACTTGAAGTTGGCACAACCGCCAGAAGGTAGCTGTTTTTAGTTGGCAACAACGATAAAAACAAAATCAACAGCAACAGCAACAACAACAACAACCTACAACCACAACAGCAACAACAACAACAACAAACTGCAGCAGCATCAACAACCACAACAGCATTACACACAACTGCCACTGCAACAGAAACAGCAACAACAACAGCAACAGCTACACTCGGCTGATTGTGCATGAGTGTTAAGAGGCGCGTGCCGGCCATTGGTAAGTCGCCTCGATCCTCTACAGAGTTGTGTGTAATGTGAAAGAGAGACGGGAGAGAGATAGAGAGAGAGAGAGAGAAAGAGGGGGCGGCCGTTAGAGAGGCGGAGCCAAGTAGCTGCATTATTGTTTTTGTTGTCTGTTGTACTTCTTGAATGTGTGTGTGTGTTCAGCAGCAGCAAGAACTAAAGCAAAATATCTATACTATAAGTGTAAACAACAGCAACTGCAACAAGAAGAAGCAGGAGAAGAACAGCCAGAGCAAACGTCACTATTATATAATAAATGGTCGTCATCCCTTCCGTCATCGATCGTCGTACGAATGTCATCATGTTTGGTTACAAAACCCATTCTTAACTAAGAAATAAAACAACTCAATGTAAAAGAATGATTAAGAAAGGAAAAACAACAAACACACACACCTACACCCTTGCTAAAGAAAAAAGGAGACATTTATAATTTTAATCAAGCAATTTACAAAAAAAAAAAAAAAAAAAAAAAAAAATTATAAAAAAAAAGTTAAAAAGCAAATCCGTATAAGATAAAGAAATTCAGCGAGTTCTGTTTTCGTTGCATCGAAGAAGACGAAACGTAATTATTGTTTTGCATAACTAAAAAATTTATTAATTATATATATATATATACAAATTTAAGCGAATTTTTTGTAGTAAAAACAAAAACAAAAGCAAAAAAAAAAAAAAATAATGAACCGAACCGAGGCGATTATAATAATTTAATTAGTTTTCCTTCTTCAAATGGGACGTGAGACACGATTTATATCCTCGAAACATTGCGGTAAATATATTAAATACAAACTTTTAAAACAAACAAATAAACACACACACACACATCCATACACACTAAACTGATGAAGAAGTCGAACGGGCAGAACGATGAAAAAGAAAATGATTAAAATAATATTTTAATTTAAGCTTCTAAATAAAACAATTAATAATCCAATAAAAAAAAAAAGAAAAGCCAAAACGCATTTGAAGTGCGCATCAGTCGTAATAGGTTGAACATTCAATTCGAAATTTGTATACAAGCAATATATGTTTAGATCTTCAAAATTCTAAAACCAATCTCGACTGATCCACCTGAGTATATTCTTTACTTATGTACATATTATTGAACAGTTGATCGAAGAGATCTATATATATATATTTACAGCAGATCTCTATATAAAATAGATCACGTTTTCACTTCGTTAATCTACTCTTACAGACCTGTTCCATAAGTAATAGCAATTTCTCAGCAAACTAAAACTAAATCACATTCGGGTTTTATGTTTTCAATTGTTTATTTAAATACATAATTTGAATTTAAGATTTATACACAATACATGTAATAGTTTCCATGATTCATTTTGTCTAGGCTCTTTGCTTTCGTTGAACTTCCCGCATTATCTTTGATGTCCTTTGATCTTCATCCATTCGTTATTCTAGGAATTTTGGTATTTGTTTACTCTGTTCTGGCATGTTTTTTTTTTATTGTTAGCTGTTACTATAATTTCTTTAATTGAACTTTGTGTTTGTGTTTTCTGTGTGTGTGTGTGTGTGTGAACGGACATATTTTTTTGGGTTTATGCTTAAACTTGATTTATTTTTTATTAGTCGATAAAGTCGCATTAACACTGCAGTTCTTCACGCCAAATCAAATTCAAACAATTCTCTACTTCTCCTTGGGCACAAAGACGATCTTTCGGGACTTGAGCGCGGACCACTTGTGCCGCTTAATGTAATACGAGATGGCAGTCAGGAAGCCAAGAATGCCAATCACCTTAATCAGCAGCTGCTTGCGCTCATCATGCTCCGGCTCCGATGTCCACTTGAGGAACGTGGCCACATCCTTGGCCAATTGACTTTGTGTTGGTGGTGTGCCATCCTCATACTCAATTACCTGTTCGGCAAATAATTCAAATTATTAATCGAATTGAAACCACGTTGGTTAGATCTGTGCTCACCTCATTGTACAAGACCTGGGCCATGGATATGGCACCGCCAGGGAAGTACGGATTGAAGTACTGACCCTCGCGTAGCACGACGCCAGCTGGCGCATCATGGTAGCCAGTCAGTAGCGAAAAGATGTAATCCTCGCCACCCTTGCGCGCCGAAACGATGTAGCTCAAATCTGGTGGATAAGCACCGTTGTTGGCAGCACGGGCCGCTTCCTCATTGGGATACGGCGATGGGAAGTAGTCCGACAGCTTGCCGGGACGGTCAAAGTAGTTGCCGGTATCATCGGGACCGTCTCTCACCTGGATCAATTCAGACGTAAATACAAATTTCTGTCGAAAAGTAATGAATTCTCACCGTGATCTGCTCTGCCTCGGCCTTGGCCTGTTCTTCGGTATGGCTGACGCCAACCAGATTGCGGTAGGCAATATATTGCATCGAGTGGCAAGCAGAGCACACCTGCTTGTACACCTCATAGCCGCGACGAATGCTGCAGATCGTAACCAATCAATTGATCTATGCACTTACACTTTAGCTATATTTGAATTACGCACCTCTGGTGATCCAGCGAGGAGAACAGACCCCTATGGGACCAGGGCTGAGCGGGTGCGTGCACTTCAGTGCCAGAAGCCTCCACCGATTGCTCCAGAGCAAACAACAGAGCACCAACGCCGCCGGTAACAGCGCCGATGGCACCGATCAGCTGTTCGCGACACGCACACAACAAACATCGAGCGTCGAGCGTTGATCGTTGGTTGAAATGAAAAAAATAAGTAAGCGCAAATTTGAGGTTAGGTCCGTTCGGGTATTATGAAATGCTCAGTGTCCATTTGGTGACTTGTGATTACCTTTTTGTTGTTGCTTGCCCAGCTTGAAGCGGAGGACAGGTTCTTGGCCTGTGAAAAAAGAGAGTATTGATTAGATTTAACAGCTCTGCAAAAAACTGCACGTATGGGTTTTTGCACGGAGTTACATAATTGTGGGTCGAGTGTAATCTACCGTCTCAATAGAGGTAACAATAGTTAAGTCATCACAGATGATGCACAGTTTTTGGGCCAATCAATACCATACACTTTGATATAGACATTGGATGCAAAATTAATGTTGTAATGATAGTGAGCTGGATAGATTGTTTAGCGCGTTACGGAAAATTTTCTTTCGTGATGCTTATTGGATGGGCGGGTGGCCGAGTGTTTTACCTGTTGCAGATTCAAAGCTGGCGTAGATTTTAGCAATCTCAAGCCATTGAATCTTCGCAATGTCGCTGCCATTCTGGCCGGAGTTCAATTTTATGCGTCTGGTCGTGTAAGGAAACTTAAAGGGCAGCGCGAATCTATCTATTCCACTGGCACGGAGTCGCTCGCTTCTCGCTGGCAGATGTTTACTCGCTGCTGCTCAGTCGTTGAATTTAACAGAAATTACTCCTCTTCAGGTAAAAATGTGCTCCTCCGTGTATGCACCCACGCAGGTTACAGCTTTGCTCCACATTTAACATAAGTAAATCTGTAGCTAACACACAATTTGTGGGATTTACCTATTGATAACTCTGTTATTGCTCATCTCTTAACAGTAGCTGCTCCACGGTTAACATAGCGTACCTTTGACCTAAAGTATATTCGTTGATATTTAACAGAAACTGTACTGGCTGCTCGTCACATGACAACAACCACTAGTATTAACATAAGGAACATTTGCCCTAAGAAACATTTAAGATATTTAACATACATGATTACCCTGCTAACATGAATTACGTTTAACAGAATTTACTCCTCATTTACTATAACAGGTTGAACGCCCCCGCAACTCCACACACAGCCTCACAAACTGCGGCCACACTGTCTACATTTTGCAATTATTATTAGCAGACGACTCATAGCAACGGTGCATAAACAAATGTGAAGAAAAACGCTTTTCATTGATTTCCCATAAGCGAGTATTTAGCAGAACATTTTGAATTGTTGTTAGCCGTTAAGCAAAAGTGTAAAAAATGCCGCAAGAGCAGCCAACGGCGACTACGTCGCAGCAGCTCGATGACGAAATCGAAAATGTTCGCGTTGTTGTTCGATCCAGGCCGATGGACAAGAATGAGCTCGCCTCGGGTGCGGTGAGCGCCATCCAGGTGGATAATATCAATCGTGCAATAACCGTTATCAAGCCGAACGCCACAGCCAACGAGCCACCGAAGACATATTACTTTGACAATGTCTTCGATGGTAACTCTAATCAGCTGGATTTGTATGTGGATACGGCTCGTCCGATTGTCGACAAGGTGCTGGAGGGCTACAATGGCACCATCTTGGCTTATGGGCAGACGGGCACTGGAAAGACATACACCATGTCCGGTAATCCGGATTCGCCACAGACCAAGGGAATCATTCCGAATGCATTCGCCCACATCTTTGGGCACATTGCCAAGGCTCAAGATAATCAAAAGTTTCTGGTGCGCGTCAGCTACATGGAGATCTACAATGAGGAGGTGCGCGATCTGCTCGGCAAAGATGTGAGCAAGAGCCTCGAAGTTAAAGAGCGTCCGGACATTGGCGTCTTCGTCAAAGATCTCAGCGGTTATGTGGTGCACAATGCGGATGATCTGGAGAACATTATGCGGCTGGGCAACAAGAATCGCGCTGTTGGCGCGACAAAAATGAATCAGGAGTCTTCGCGCTCGCACGCCATCTTCTCCATCACCGTGGAGAGCAGCGAACTGGTCGAAGGAGGCATGCAGCATGTTCGAATGGGCAAGTTGCAACTGGTGGATTTGGCTGGCTCCGAGCGTCAGTCAAAGACGCAGGCGAGTGGCCAACGGCTGAAGGAGGCCACCAAGATCAATCTGTCGCTCTCGGTGCTGGGCAATGTGATCAGCGCTTTGGTCGATGGCAAGAGTACACACATTCCCTATCGCAACTCGAAGTTGACTCGGCTGCTCCAGGACTCACTTGGAGGCAACTCGAAGACAGTGATGTGCGCCACGATTAGCCCAGCGGATTGCAATTATGTGGAAACAATTTCCACGCTTCGCTATGCTAGTCGAGCTAAGAACATACAGAATCGCATGCACATCAATGAGGAGCCGAAGGATGCGTTGCTGCGGCACTTCCAGGAGGAAATTGCACGACTGCGCAAGCAGCTAGAGGAGGGTAATTTCGAGGAGGAACTGCTGCCCAGTGGCGAGGGCGAGGACGAGGAGGACACCTGTGACGATGAGCTTGAGGCGCCTTTAGAGATTGAACTGGAGTCTGCGGCTTCAGCTGCAACCAGTCCCACTGGCAAGAAGATACGAAAGAAGCGCGAAAAGTCCGACAAGGAGAAGGAAGAGCTGGCCATGCGCAAGAGCCAGCATTTGCGTGAAATCGAGCATGCCAAGACGGAGCAGGAGCTGTTGCGTAACAAGCTCGTCTCGCTGGAAGGCAAAATTCTGGTGGGTGGCGAGAATCTGCTAGAGAAAGCGCAAACTCAAGAGAAGCTGCTGGAGCAGTCCATTGCGGAACTGGAGGAGCGCGAGAAATCTGAGCAAGCATTACGGCAAACACTTGAGCAGAAGGCCACCGAGCGCATTGACATCGAGGAGCGCTACTCCACGCTGCAGGATGCCAGCACTGGGATCACCAAGAAGATCCATCGGGTCATGCAAATGCTGATGGGCGTTAAGTCGGAGCTGGCTGATCAGCAGCAGGAGCATCAGCGCGAGAAGGAAGGAATCTATGAGAACATACGTAGCCTTTCTCGGGAGTTGGCGCTTTGTGAGCTGGTGCTCAACTCGTATGTGCCCAAGGAGTACCAGTCCATGATAAATCAGTATACGCACTGGAACGAAGACATTGGCGAGTGGCAGCTCAAGTGCGTCGCTTACACTGGGAACAACATGCGCAAGCACATCGAACACAAGAACAGCGGCAAGGAGCCCGAATATGTTGATCTCTCTCACGTCTATCTCAGCTATAATACGGAAGGTGTATCCAATTCTATGGGCACCAAGTCGGCACGTCCACGCACCTCGGGTGTGCCGCGTCCCACAACGGCGCGTCGCTATTGAAGCCATCAGTCTCTAGTCCAGATGCAGGACCAGCTCCCGCGTGTCCATTATCTGTTCGGATTTCGTGCACAATTTTGGTTTCTTTTGTTTCTGCTTTTGCTTTTTTATGCTTTGAAGTTCATTGCTCAGCGATTATCTGCTCTCAACTGTATTATATAATTTATTGTTAATTTATTTCATTATAGGTGTCTGCAGTAGTTACTATTCATATATTTTAGGTTGAACAACGGTGCAATATGTTTAATTTGTATGTAATTTTAATTTATTGTATCTCACTTAGCAATAAATTTTTAAATAGTCACAGATGGCATAAGATAAAAAGTGTGCTTTTGGCTTTTTAAATAAATTGATTTAGTACTCAAGTATTTTATTAATAAATGTACTTCTGCGTTTGGAATAAATAAAAAGTCTGGACGTGCTGAAAAGTGTGCTGTGGTTTTCGTTCTTTTCGAATTGTGGAAGAAAACTGAAATTTGGCTCGACGCACATTAACTGGTTCCATAGTGTAGCGGTTATCACGTCTGCTTTACACGCAGAAGGTCTCCGGTTCGATCCCGGATGGAACCATGTTGTTTTTTTTTTTATTTTTTTAATTGAACATTTTTAAAAGCATAGCCATTGTTAGAAGCTTTCTAACAGAAAGCAAAAAAAATGAATAAGCAACTATTTAATTTAGTATATAATTCAATTAAACAACTTTTTATTATATTTGTATCTATTAATATATTTTCTGAATATTTAAAAAAACTATTGGAATTTCTTTTATAAATTACAATAGAAAAAAAAAAGAATGAAAATTTAAAAAAAAAAACCCACATGGTTCCATCCGGGATCGAACCGGAGACCTTCTGCGTGTAAAGCAGACGTGATAACCGCTACACTATGGAACCAGTTGCAAAACGTTTGCTTATTTGATAATTTCAGATTCTGGAACGAGTTTTTGTTTATTTTCAAGGGATTATTTTCAAAATGTATATTAAGGAAGTTTGCACACAATTAAATTTACAAAAAAAAAAAAAAAAAAAAAAAACAAACAAACAATTACAAAACTTAATTTATGGCGGGCTCACTGTCATAATTTCCACATGTAATTATCTTTTATTTATAAAACACAGGGGAGAAAAGTATAAAGAGATAGCTTTGATAAGTGATTATATACTGTGCTACGGTTATACAACTTCCGTTGATATAACTTCATGAATCTTGATGCTATTTTTGTAATGAATGGCTCATCGTAGCTGTCTGTGTTTCGCAATGCAGGTAAATGAACGCGCTGCTACCTGCGCCTAGCTGATAACATCCAACTGTACTTTTCCGACATTATATGGTATTATAAATTACAAACCAACTTTATCTTTTGTACTTCCCAAAGCCAATTATCGTGGCGCGCTTTATTTGCACATGTCGGGGTTTGGGGGAAATATAATTTGTATTTGCTGCTGTCAAAATCAAAGGGGGCGTATCCATATGGCCGTATGTTCCACTCAATTTATTCCCTCTCACTAGCTCTGTTTCAGTCAGTGTCCAGTGTGTTATCAGTTTGTGACGTGACGTCACGATTAACAGTTCATCATACACACTCAATTGATTGGAAACTGTGAAATTGTAAGACTGGGAGAGCAGCTCTCTGTTGCTATGTCAATGATCGTCCAATGACTCTCTGCTCTCTCTCTTATTTCTCTATAGCGGTACAGGGCTGGAGCGACGAATGCGTTGCTCAGTGGGAAGCAAATGGAGCGTGGCAAGAGTGCTATTACACTGCACAGCATAAGTAAGGCATATAACGAATTGAAAACGGATATATAAATATTTGAATAAAGCGAGATTCATTGTGCATTAAATCTTACATTAAAAAAAAAAATATAATTATTAAAATAATGAAATAAAAGACAAAATATATACATTAAATGCTCTGGATGCAATGTAAGAATAAATAAAGTGAAGTACTTTATTATACTATTGATATACATAAGATTTATTTTGTAATTCTATATGTTTTCTGATATTTTTGTTAACTTTTCCGTCTGCAAAAATCAAACTTCAGTCATGTAGTCGAGTGTAATTGAGCGGATCGGCTCTCGCCGTGCCAGTGAGATATGCAACACTTTTGTTGGATTCGTTTGAGAGATCTGGTGGTTGATTTGCTTTGGTTGGGCTCGGTTGGCGCTGTGCCGGACTCAGTTGCTCAGTACTCAGTTGATATTCGTTAAAGGTGATCGTCGGACGTGATATTGTCGTCCAAGGCAAATATATCGTAGTCTTTCTTTTATTATTCGTAAACTGTAAATCGTGTTCATTGTCTGTCGATTTCACATTGATGTGCAATTCTTGTTTAACTAAAAGTTAATGCATTAAACCAAAAGTGTTGCAGTCTTAAGAGCTACAGAGTTGATAAAAAGAAAATATAAATAAAAGAGAAACGCCACGTTCTCTTGCTCTACAAATACATACGGGTGATACATACTTATATATTTTATGTGCAATACATACAAACACAGTGCAGAGCTTATAATTAGCTAGTTGCCTCACATAGCAACAATCGGATTTTTTCACAACTATCAAAAGTCTTTACACACTTTCTTTAAATATACTATAGTACAAATCATTTCCACAAGCGTTGCGGAAAATTTGTTAAGGGAGTTGAAAGTGAAAAGCAAGAAACAAAATCACCCAGTGCGGTTCCAATGTAGCCCTTCATGGTTAATTAACACGAGCTCGTTGTGTGACTATATCGCTGTTTCGTGTTAAAACTATATCTATAAAGGTGTCAGATCGTAGAAAATCGAAAAATAGACTAAATACAATTCACATAAATACCATTAGTCAACAAATACCAAACAATTAACAGCGCAGACTTTGCGTGACTCAGCAACCAATCAAATTTTCCGGTGAGTAGATCATAGCATATTTCGATCAGCTGCTGACATAACTATGGGTAGTATCTAGAAGCAACTTAGTATACGTTCTCAAAGTGTTTCAGGGGCTTGTCAACACGCGCGCTCGTGCACTTAAACAAATATTGCTAACCTGACGAGTAGGAAACGTGGGTAACTGCCGACTCATTCCATTACTATGTATATAACTAGGCTATCTGGAATCAGGTCAATATTTTCATAAATAATTCGCACTTCTATTTGTTCTGTTTAATTCAGTTTATATATATATATATATTAATTTTCGTTGTGTATTCTTAAACGTTTTTGTCCGACGGGGAATGCAAATGCGCATATTCAACGGGATGAGATTACAGATCAAGGGTTTTCACTTTCTACTAACGCACAACAGCAGACATGACTAAACAGTTTTGGGGGTTGCTCGACGAGTGTGACCTGTAGCTCGAGCTCAATGGGATTTTCTACTGTTTTTCTAGTCTAATGAAATGAATTGACAATGTTGAGATAACGGCGGATTGGAAAAACTAGGAGATTTTAGATTGGGAGGCTTTTAATGCAAATAACAGACGAGGCGAATCTGTTTTGTAAGGGCTCGTCTAAGCATTAAGTAATGCTGTTATATAAAAATATATGTCCTCTATAAATTATTTTGATCTCATGTAGAGCTTATTAACAGATCAGAAAGGTGGCGGTAATCTAAATATAATCTAGAGTTAGTCAAAAGATAATCTAGACATTATCTGGAGCTCATTTAAGGCTCATCGGGAACTCATCTAGTTTTTTTCATCTTACTCAAAAGACCACATGTAGAGCTCTTGTTCCATTAATTTATAACATTCTTTAGAACTCAGAACTTCATTACGCTCAGCTTTATCTATATATCTGTTGAGAACATTCCACTATTTTCTACAGCTCTACGTTGCAAGCCTCCTAGCTTATCTCTGCCGATCGGCAAAGCTATTTCGATTATCTATATTATTTGTTTGCTAATTTTAGTCTACACTGATAGGCCAACACGGCAACTCGAACTGAGTCAAGTGCAATTAGCTGAAGGCCTAATTGCCGTGTGTTTGAATCCAATTTGAATTGGAATTCGCAGTCGGAAGTATGATAAAAATGAGCAAATGCACAATGAATATGTGTCATCGATAGACCTTCAGGCGTTATTTAACGTGTTAGCAGACTGAGACAGGTGAATAGGGTCACATGAGCGAGCGTGACAGAGCGACAGATAGCGAGACAGATCTCAGTGCAGGGCGAAGCAGCGCGGCGCTTATCATTGCAAATATTTTTACAAAGCGGCAGCTCCTCAAAAGCATCCAAAAATAAATGAAGTATTTACGCAGACAGCTGTTTGCTACTCCTGTTGCTGTTGTTGTTGTTGCTGCTGATGATGCTGTTTGAGTAGATAAGTGATGCTTTGAGTAGATAAGATTCTTACAGAGCACCTGCTTGACGGAAAAACAAAATCTCAGAAGATGTAAATTTAGTTGAGATTCCACAACGAAGCTGCGAAGTATAGATCGAGTATCAAGCTGTGAAAATTATAGAAGTGTTTCATTATGGCAAATCTTAAGTTTGGGTAAAGCAACTGAATATTACTTAAAAGATATTGGTAAAAGATTATTGGTATACAGCAAAAGTAAAAGTCAAAGGCAATGACCTAGAATATAAAGCGAAAGACCCGACAATAAATCGCAAATAAGTCTCAAATTACCTCGAATACGAACAAGTCTGCATGGATACCTAAGGCTGCCTGGCAACAGAGGGTTCAAGACGGTTAACTACAGTTCTTAAGAGACGTATACCTCAAGATGCTGTTGTTGTTGTTGTAGAATTGTCTGTGATCAAGGAAAAATAAATAAAAGACAATTATAAAGAACTACTACAAAGGCAAGCCGTGAGCCAAAGCCAGGAATAGCAGGGCAAGGAGAGAGACAGGGGTAGACAACAAGAGCGAACTAGAGTGAGAAAGAGAACGACAACAAGACCGAGCGAGGTTGTGGGGGAGAGAGAGAGTCAGTGGCATGACAACAGCTTCTATCACATGCGCACTCAGGCAGGTCTTTTCAAAGAACTTGCCAGGCGGCTTAAGCAGACACAGGCAGACGAGCGCAGACGGAGAGACAAACCGACGGACGGACAACGGCAGACAGCGTGATCATTGGGGGCAGCTATTGTGTCTTACAAATACGCAGACAAGAAATGAGGTCAAAATCCTTGAGGTTCTTGTCCCTCAGCATGAGATGAACTGCAGTTGAGACTCACTTAAGAGTCGAGAACAGAGCTTAAGGGTTAGAGCTGCCAATTTAGCTGTTAAGACTCTGATATAGAGCCATTAAGTGGATATATCATACAATAATTTATAGTATATATACACATATCATATGATCATTCATTGTTGCATACAATTCATTTAGAGTTATGTAAATGCCTGGAGAATTCATCAACAAGCCGCCTCTAATTAGTTGTTTATTGAAGCTGGCAGCCAGACAGAGAGTCAGCCATTCAGGCCCTCAAGAGAAAATTTCACGTCAATTAAAAGGTCTCATGATTGACCCCAACAAAAATGTCAAAGACAATTTATTGTAGATGGTAGAAAGTTTTGCTGGGAAAACAAATACGTAACAAATAATTTTCCTATACTTTAATTGCGCATTCAACTGAATGCCAATTTCCAGCTATGCGGAACGCTCCAGACTCGATTCAATTCAAAGTCAATTGAGGAGCTGATGCTAAATGACGCTGTGCATAATGAAACCTAATGGAAATGCGAAACGCAAACGATTCACTAAAAATCATCATTAACAGCTTTGACTGTTCTATTACGGGTTGAGGCAACTGCTTTTAGCCATATGCCCTAACGTTTAGATAGATTTGTTAGCGTCTTCATGGCGAACCGGTTGCAAATTGTAGACTCAAACTGATATTTAAATATAGCTTAAATTGTTAACTCAATTAAATTGTATTTTTAATATTATAATGATATAATTTAGTTCGTTTTTGAGCAGTGAAAAAATGTGCTACCAAAACTGGTTAAGTATTAATTAGTTGAAGCTAAATTTGTGTTGTTATGGCAGAGCTCGTATATGTGTAATTTAAGAATGACTTACAGGGATGTTCATAGTATGATCTGCATTATGATCTAGATTCCATTTCAATAGCTAAAACTTGGCTTTAGTCATAGCCAAAATTTAATGAAATTATAGAACAGATAACAGCTACTTGTTAGCTGCCTTATAGCCTCTTCAATAAGTATTGATCAAACCAAATTTTATGAGTATTAGGTCTGCAGATCATCTATAACTTATCTTCCATTTCCCAAAGATCTTAAGATTCCAAAATTTCTAGATTGATCCCCCATTTCCTACTATTAATTAAACATAATGACTGCTCTCAGCTAATATACTTTTGCTTGCTTCTGCTGTACAGGGTATTTAGCTGAATGCTCCATTAAAAATGCGCTGTGGCATAAAAATGCGAATTCTCGACAGTTGGCAGATGGTCACGTGCGCTGGTTAGCCTCGGTGCAAGTCGCCATTGATAAATGCATAGCTCGTCATATTAATGCGCTTTGAAGATATGTCAAGAGTGCATTAGCTCATAGCTGGAGATAGCTACACCTGCCACGTGCTCAAACGTTGGCTATGGCGCACCACCTGACGGCTGTACGGGATGGATCACTCGCTCGAGGGTCGAAGACAGAAGCGGCCAAGTTCAATAGAACAACGTTGCTCTGCACAATTTCAATTCAAATCGTTTGTCGGATTTTCCGCTCGTTTCGCTCGCCAAAAAATTTCGAACGCTGTCAGTTTTGGTGGGAGCGTCAAGGCAATCGGTTGAGATCGCGCGAAAATTCGTTTTCACAAAAATTTTCTTGCGCATTGACGTCGTAATTATCTTAGAAGAAGCGAGATTACATGCAATATATATAATCTTTTGACATAGGCGGATCTTTCCGGTTCTTGCGAGCTGATCTATTTACGTGTTGGAATAACCAAGAATAAAATTTAAAAAATATATTTTTACATAAATCATAATTGATAAATATTTGTTGGTGTGTGTACAGCAGCTGAGTGTATCTGATAAAGGTAAATGAACTACGACGACTCATCTGGAGGAATTTTGCTGGGTTTTTCAGAAATGTTATTATTGACTAAGCACTGAAAACAGCTGCAGAAGGAAATCTATAATCTAATATTTTTTCCATATTTCTAGTGAAAAATTTATAGAAATATTATTAGCCGAAACAGCTTTGACTAGACAAAGAAAATAATTTAAATGGTATATTTCAATGGAACTATTGAATATTTATGAATTAAAATTGCTATATAATTTTATCTATATAAAAAATCTTTCGTTCATCAAAATGCCTTCAAAAAAGTCAAAGTCGATTGTTCTTTGATGAACCTTTTGCTTATAGACAAGCTGATTAGCATTTCATCATCAATCGTATCTCAGTCGAGATCTGTTAATTGCGTGCTTCAATCACACCGCATACGTATAGAGTATAACTTGTTAATCACGCGACTAAAGCTGTCAGCGCATGCGATCTGCAAATGCTTGCCAAATGGCTGGGAGCTCAGTGATATTGCCAGTGTTGAATAACGGTTTTGCCACGTGTGTCAACACAGCAGTCGTCGCGACGTCTGGACTTTTTTCTTAACAATAATGTCGACTAGTCTGATATAAGCTGAGACAGTAATCAGTTGTCGTTGCAATTCTCGCTCAAATTGTATTTGCAGTAGCAGTTTCTGATTACACTTCTGATACCCTAGGTCTGCTGAGTATGTCTAAAATAGGGTATGCTTTAATGATCATAGGTTTGTAGCAGGCAAATAGGAGATGTACCTGGTGTCATTAGGTATATTTATTATTTATTAGGATTAATAAGTTATGGGTAAGGAGAGCTCTGTGCTTCTTCTTTTTACTTGCTGGCTTGCCTTTTCGATTCTCTTTCTTTCTTTTCTCGAGGTTTACTATGCCTTAAAGCTTTATACATATATTATATATACATAATTCCTTCGATTTCTATGAAACCAACTAAAATCGTTATTAAATTTTACTCATTTGAGTATATATATGGATCGTTTCAAGATCTAGATCAACAAGATATATAAATTGATTCACTTTAGTTCTATCAAAATAAGAAGCACTCCGTCTCTATATTTTCACACTTTCCTCCAATGCATTGCAATGCACTGGCAGGGTATCTACCTAGTCGTTCACTTAAACCTACTCGTTATTCCTTTTTTAGCTGGCTTAGCTGTCTGCTGTAAGTTTACAATTTCGTTGAGTTTATCAACGGACGGCGCGTGGCAGCGGCTCAGCTCAGCGGACTTTTCCCCCCATTGCATTGGATCGAGTGGCCGAGCGTAATTGATTGACCGATATGAAGCGATGTCTGGATTACAATATTTTGCATGGGTTTGCATATTTATGCTCGCTTAGCTCTTTACATTCAGCATAGATTGAGGTTCCCACATCAGCGACAGGTTGCCTCAAATACTCTGGGAGTTGGAGCTGTTGCTAAGTGAGTGGCCGATGTTGAATTATTTATGAGACGCGTTAGCAGATGATCTGCTGTCTGCCTGAGGTTCCTATCACGTTTTGGATACATGAACTGCCTTGAAATGCTTTGCCCATTGAACAATTTGAATACATTTGCTTTTATTTACATAGCTAAATAAGTGGGCTGCTCTTTGCTTTTTTTTTAAGTACCGTAATTAGTTAAAAGTTATTTGTTGGTACATGATTTTTATTGGTAGGAAAATTTGAAAAATTTTATGATTATTTTCATATATGTTTTCCTTTGTTTCAGATCTGTATACGTAATTAATTTATTGCTATTATTGTTTATGAAAAGGCGAGCATATCGAACTTGATTTGTGGATAGAACCATTTAGCATAACAGTGAATTATTTGACTGCTCTACTAATAGGTACAGTTAGCACAAAAGCTCAACATTTTGAATAGGCCCATAAATCATAGACATTGATATTGCTTATGTGAGGAAAGTTCTAGGTAAACATTTATTAAATCGACCCGCATGGAATGTTCGCCACTGTCAGTTGATTCAAGACTGTCTAGACTGACAAGAGCATATCTAAATATTTGCACAGCATGTGTATGTAATCTTATCAATGTTTCAATATGTATGCATATAGAATTTCAGTTTCAGTTCAGGAAATAGCGTAGCTTCTATCTGGACATATTTGGAGTACTTTGCTATCGACTAAGTCAATTATTTACAGTCGACTTAAATGATTGATTGGGCTGGAAAGAATGAAAATGTGCTGCGGTTGCCAAGGCATATTACATGATAGTATCTATATCTATATATACCTAGATAATATCCACATAATATCTGGTTGCTGCATTGCGCACATTGAACTCTATAAATCAGCCATGTAGGCTGTTCACATCTAAGCAAAAATTATACAATAAAGGGGAAAAAAAAAAAACAAGAGCAACTTTGTGTGCTGCACAAACAAGAGATGATAACGATAATAAAACTTAATTAACTTCAGTTAGCTTTCTTGGAAAAAATACGCAAAATAGACGTCAAACATTTGGCTAAGCTTATAGACATTAGAAGGCTACCTTAGCTCACATGCCATTGACGTCATTGGAGGGTTTATACTTGGCTAGAACTTTGTCTAGTTCAACGTGCAATTGGCAGCGCGTGAGCAACTGCATGATTGACAGATTCTTCTGGCCTTGACGCTGTTCACTTTATCTTTCGTTTACAATGCAAATCAATTTGGTCAGAGAAATATATAAAAACAATTAAAAGCCTGCTTGGCGGGTATGCCTGACTAGGTAATGACTGGGCAGCAGCTGATGCTAATTATGGTTAATATATATTTTAAATTGAATCTTGAACGATCCTCAAACAAGTAGATATTTATCGATATTACAAAACTGAAATGAATGATCATATAGAGATATCTATAGCTCACTTTACCCCATACACTCATTTTAGCCAGGGTATTCGAAACATTGATGTATATAGACAGCATTCAGAAACAACTTTATCGGACCGGCACGGTTTTCCACTGGCTGCAGCTGCTTTTCACTTGTTTATTTTCACAAGTGAAGCGAAAATGAAATGAATTTCATATCGGCTAAATGCAAAAAGCAAACAATCGGTGCGAACTACAGTCCACAGTGTGATTCAGGGAAAGTCGCATAAAAAAGCAGTTATAAATATTTTAAATGTGTTCAGTAATCATCGTTCGTAATGACTGCAAGCGAAATGAATTGCCAAGATCCAGTAAGCCATAACTCGTTCATAAATATTTGAATATATATACATATATTTTAATAACTGGTCAGCTGATCAATTTTGTGACAGGCTCAGCGAAGTAAAGTGCAAACAGGCAATTAATTTAAATGGGGACTGCCCAGCACTTGACATAGTGAATGCAATTAATCATATGCAAAAGCAGTTAAAGAGCTCAATTTAGTTCAAGTCGTTAAGAAAACAATTTTAGATTCTGTTGTAAACCCCATTCCACTTTATTTATAGTCGAAGTAATATAATATATTGCAACTGTTTACTGATTACTTTCGCTGCGATTACCAACTCTTAGCTCAGGCAGGTGAATTTGTCTAGCAGTCGATAGACCCTCAACAGGCAGCAGCTGCTGGTTTGATTCGTTGCCATTCAAGCCAATTGAGCTTTAACATCACAAGACATCAATTCAAGTGGCCTGTGCTCCAATTCAAATGTCGCCAAGTTGCCGAGCTCACTTAGCTGCCGGGGACCACCAATCAACTGGCCGCGACTCATATTTCATCTCAATAAACAAATAAATAAATATGCACAATTCGTTGAACTTGTGCGCGTGCGCAACGTTTTCATAAGCGTTTTGCATAAACAAAGTCTGGGCGTCCAGAAAGCTGGCTCTGTGGATTGGAATGAGAAAACAAACTCAACAAGTAAGAAGGCTCTAGTCGAGACTGCTCGACTAGGAGATACCCTGAACCCTCTAAGCTGATATTCTAATCAATCTGCACTTTTATGCACACACACATACACATGCATCCACACGCACGCATAAGCCTGCGCTCTGCTAACTGCGCAGTAAGCAGCGACTGCGCTTGGGCTGCGCTGCAGTGTGGGCAATATTATGAGAATTTATTTGTTGAATAATTTCTTTTGTAGACATAAGATCTTAATGAAACTTTCAGAGCGTAATTATATGGTGAATACGTGTGTACATTCCAAAGCACAAGTCTCTAGTACTTGAAATGCGTTTTTTACAAATTGGGGGCGAAGGGGGCGTGGTATCCAAAATCTGTTAATTACAAAATCTTTATATCCATTAACTTTATATACAACCCAAATTTGAAGACTCCAGGTCTAAAAATGTTCAAATTAGGCTGAAAAAACAAAATCAATTTTTCGATTATTCTCGATAAAAAAGTTATCGGACGATTTATCGAAAAAATAAAGCAAACTCGTACTGCGTATGGTACTCACGAGTATGCATGCCAAATTTCAGCTCTCTAGCTCTTATAACTTCTGAGATCGACGCACTCATACGGACGGACGGACGGACGGACGGACGGACGGACGGACGGACGGACGGACGGACGGACGGACGGACGGACAGACGGACAGGGCTATATCGACTCAGCTCGTCGCGCTGATCAAGAATATATATACTTTGTGGGGTCTGCCACGCCTCCTTCTACCCGTTACATACTTTTTCACAAAACCATTATACCCTGATTTCCCATTTTCAATGGGTTCAGGGTATAAAAATGATGATCTATTGATTTACATGTCTAGAGGCGCAGCCGCTTAAGATTTACTCAGACTAGACTAAACATGAGATTTATTTGATTAACTTTATTTTTATTTGTCTTTCTCTTTGCAGTACTTCAAATGGGTTGACTTGGGATATTTAAGCTTCCTGGACCCGGGAAACAAAAAAGGTAAGCAAAAACTAAGCATTAAGAAGTAAGGACTAAGCATTAAGAAGTAAGAACTGAGAGCTGAGGTAGAAACACTAAAAATTATGAACTATAAAGAACTAAGATATCAGAGCTAAAAACCGAGAGCTTTAAATATATTTGATAACTAGATTTAAAAGGGAAGAACTAAGAGCCTAAAATTAGGAAATGAGAACTAAGAACTAAGCACTAAGAACTAAAATACAAATACACATTCATTGCTATATTTATTGCTATATATACACTATATATATTTCCCTTTTGATGATATACTAGAAAACCCAAATATTTTCATTTTATTAATAGAGCTTCGATTTCGTTTGAATTCCTGATTGATTGTTGCTTAGTTCTGCAAAATATTTGGCATTTCAAAGCTGACAAAAAAAAGGAAAATCTTCGTATAAACACTCAATATATGTAGAGGGAAAATAGCTACAAAGACGTGTGAATTAATTTGCTTACATGATTTTCATATCAACTAATTCTACGTGCCCGACAATTCCCAAACTGTCGAAAATAGAACGAGCAATGGGGCGTATGCGCAATTTGTTTATCTTTGTTAAACAGTTGCACAAGTTGCTTTCGATTCGATTCAAAATTCTAATTACAAACGATTATAGTTTGCCTTTACAAGGCCTTGATATTATTGAAAGTGAGGCAAATACTTTTGCAATTCTTGAGCTGGACTTCTTTCTCTATGCATTAAGCTATTATTTATGATATCATGTGCTTTAGATAATTAAGTATACGTCCAGCTGGAACAGGTGGGTGAATGTTTATCGAGCTGTGAGTGCCATAAAACTTAGCCACATCAAGATCCACTCGGATCATAAAACAAATATATACAATATATATAAATAAATTCAACTACTAAAATGTTTATCCAAGAGAGAAATAGGAAATGTTGCCAAAGTTCAGATTCGGTTGGACAAATTGAGGTATTTTGATGGGCATCTCTTGACTGAATATGAATTACAGTTAGCGATTCGAGCCAAAAAATCGAATTGAGACGTATTACAAACTGAATGGAAATAAAAGCGAATTGTTTATTATTATTGAGCAGCAAATGCGCATTGTATAAATATTTAGAGTGAGCGAATAATAATGGGCGTTCTTTTCATTTAAATACACGCGCCGACGTCATAGAGAAATGCCTTTCATATGAGCTTATATGGGCTAGATCTCTTTTATAAATGGCATCAATTAAATTGACTTAATATTTCCTTTTCGCATCTATTTTGCTAGGGATAAACTTTGAACTTCAGTAAATTGAAATAGTTTGGACGCTCAATAGATACATAAACCGCATCTGCTGCTACTGGACATAGCAGCGAGAAGGCAATAGCAACCACATACATAAGCAACCACCTGTAACACACGCACACACGCACACACATCAGGCATTAGCATTCGTTTTTGGGAAGTATTCACTTTTCGATTAATCACCGTTTGAGCCACTGCCCAAGAGCAGCGACAACCCCGATGAACCAAAAGGCCGATTCGCTTGACAGCGCGGCCACCGTGAAGAACAGCAGCAGCAGCAGCAGCAGGAGCTGCAGCAGGAGACAGGACTCGCATCCTGGCGCTATTGGCCAAGTGATTGCCATCAAACTGGGCCACTCCTACGCGGCACGCGCCGATCTCAACTATTGCCGAGCCGAGTGAACTCCACACAGACAGATTCGCCCAGAGAGTAGAGTTGACCAGGAATAAGTCTGCATAGACCATATACATCTATACATACATATATATTCTGGAGTAGTGATTTGAAAGCGGCTTCAAGACGGACGGCACAATGCTGAAAGTTGTCGGTGCATCATGGCAGAAGACGCGTATAGGGACGTATATACTGATCGGCGCCGGCTTGCTGGTGATCGGCGCCTTCTTTGTCGGCTATATGGATCGGCCCGAGTACGACGGGACCTACTGTGCCACCGCCTTCTGGACGAAGAAGGTGGGCTTTCAAATCGAGAACTGGAAGCAGCAAAACGACCTGGTTAACATACCCAAGGGTGTGGCTAGGATATGCTACAAGGACTCTGTCTATGAGAATGGGTAAGTTTTGATCTACACTCTCAGTCGGGTACACTTTGGCTAAATGATATGCATCTCCTGCAGTTGGGCACAAATCGAGGTGGAAACGCAGCGCAGTTACCCGGATTGGGTGCAGGCCTATGCTGCTGGCATACTGGAGGGCTCGCTGACCTGGAAGAACATCTACAATCAGTGGACCAAGTAAGTGTGACAGCCACCACATCATATGCCTACAGCTGCTCAATGCCTCCTCTCTCTCTCTCTCTCTCTCTCTCAGCACAATCTCGTCGTCTTGTGAACGCGATGAGAGCTCGGAAAAGTTCTGCGAGTGGCTGCGCAACCTGGTGACCCGCAACTACGAGCATCTGAAGCAGCAGGCGGCGACCAAGGCCGAGCACGATCATTACTGGCATCAGGTGCATTTGGTGCTCAATCAGCTGGAGGGCATGGAGACGGGCTATATACGTGGAGCCACACGTGCACGCTCCGACCTGGAGGAGGAGATTCCGTTGTCCGACTTTCTGCTGATGAATGCTGCAGCTGATATCCAGGATCTGAAGATCTACTACGAGAACTATGTGCTGGCCAGTGGCAATGGCACCGTGGAGGCGGGCAGCAAGAATTTCTTCCTGCCCAGCGCATCGATGCTGACGAAGCTGCTGCGCCAGGAGGAGTCGCCGCAGATGCTGCAGCTGCTGTTCGGCCACAGCACGGCGGGTAGCTATTCGTCCATGCTGCGCATCCAGAAGCGCTACAAGTTCCACTATCACTTCTCGCCCGACACGCGCAGCAATACGGTGCCCGGGGTGGACATCACATTCACTGGCTACCCGGGCATCGTGGGCTCCACGGATGACTTCTATGTGGTCAAGGGACGGCAGGTGCAGTCCATTGTGGGCGGCGTTGGCATCAAGAACGAGAACCTGACCATGTGGCAGACAGTGGACGTGGAGAACATGGTGCCGCTTGTGGCGCGCGTCATGGCCGCCAATCGCATTGCCCAGAACCGACGCACCTGGGCGCGTGCCATGTCCCGGCATCCGATAACGGGCGCCAAGCAATGGATCACCGTCGACCTGAACAAGCTGGGCACCCAGGACAACCTGTACCATGCGCTGGACGCGGACGAGAAGCACGACGATGCGCCGGTGGCCGTGAATGAGAAGGACAATGCCGCCATCAGCGAGCGCCACGATCAGCTGAAGAATATGGTCTGGATAGCGGAACAGCTGCCGGGCCTGATGTACAGCAAGGATGTCACGGAGCACTTCCTGCTGGCCGGCAACTCCACCTGGCTGGCCAACGGCGTGCCCTACTTCGATGAGATCCTGAAGGCCAGCGGCGGCTCGCGCGAGAACCACAGTGAGGATCACACAATGACGGCCGCTGAAGACGCCGAGCTGACCAATCTGGAGGCGGTCGATAAGTATTTGCGCAATCACGGCTTTCGCGGCGATCTGCTGGGAGATGAGTCCATTGCCTATGGCAACATAGACCTCAAGCTCTTCTCCTACAATGCGCGGCTCGGCATGAGCGACTATCACGCCTTTGCCGGGCCCATTTTCCTGAGGCTGCAGCATGCGCACGCCCGTTCGCTGGAGGAGCCCCACGTCCAGGTGACGGCTGATCAGGCGGAGCGGGCGGATCAGGCAGCGCCCGCTGCCATGGGCGACGAGCGTCTCAGTGTGACCATAGACGATGCGGCGGCTCTGGCGGAGCTGGAGCTGATCACGGAGCGGCGGCCGGTGCGGAACGATATGAGGGCCATTGCGATGCGAAGGATTGGCAGCGGCCCGTTCAAATGGTCGGAGATGAGCGGCGTGGACGATGGCAACAATCATGAGGGCCATCCCGACGAGTGGAACTTTGACAAGGTGTCGCCCAAGTGGGCGTGGTAGCCTGCCAAAGCTGAATTAATCAAACAAATAGCAATAGAACGTATTCCCAATCGAATTTCACGAGCGACCCCAACTGCGAAGCAATAATTGTACCTAATTATGTAATCTTAGAATCGTCCCCTGTGTGTTCCTAGCTATTAAATCATCCTCTAATTCTGTGTTGCGTCCATAGTCGTAAATTGTAGTTGTGCCCACGTAACATATCAATGTCAATTATTGTCTTCCAGTTGATATTTGTTTAATTATTTTCAAATATTGTAACGCCTATAGTCTCAAATTTTAGCTAATAGTAGTCACTTTTATACATATAAACTGAAGCGAAATTGCCAACAACAAAACAAAACATGTGTATTCATTTAATTTTGGGAAACCAAATTTCGAAATCAATCGAAATTTCAGTTTGGCTTGCTTTAGTGAAGACCAGAACCATGATGAGCAGCGCCATCTAGCGTTAGCAATAGAACAGTGAAACTGGCTGAGTGTGGAGCCTGGACTTTGTGGATTGCATGTGATTTGAATGGACTGTTGAATTTAAATGAGATTAGAGCAGGCGTCTTGGGTATATAATATAAATTGATATTATTTTATATTTATATATGTGTGATATGCCGTTTAATCAGTGGAATTCTGATTGGCATATATTTTAAATTGGATGTTTTATAAAAAGGGGAAAAAACGTTCGATTCACAGAATGTGACGCCTTCTTATCAATTATTTAGAGATAAGCTTTGCTTCCAGCATAGATTTTTTTTCAATATAAATATTAAGAATCTTTCTACTGCACAGCTTCACTCCTCCTCCTCCCCTCCTCAACATCCCTTATGTCTCCCTCAGCAATATCTTTCTTTAACTCCAACTATACATCGATTATGACTTTGGCAAAGTTCTTATGGTTTTTGAGATATCTCAAGTATAACAACTCGCCCCATTTGTCTGGCCAAGTGCTCTGCTGAGATGCGCATTCATTATTCACATTTCGATATAGATTGCCACGCATTGCATTCAGTTAGCCAATAACCGCAACGCGCGAAACTTTTTGGGAAACAATTCGTGAAATGTTCGCATCAATTGCTATGCCATCGGGTATATTGATTTCAAAATTGAATTTGCAAGTTTTTCATTTCATTTTTTTTTTGTGTTAGACAGACGACAAACGAGGCCAATTACTTGGAGATATTTGTGTCGAAAACTTTGGGTGAAACTTTACAAAATTTCCCTTTGTCTAACAGCGACAACAAGACAATTGTGAATGCAACATGCAGAGAGAGAGAGAGAGAGAGAGAGAGAGAAAGAGAGAGAGAGAGACAGGGAGAGTGATAGAGTATGGCATCTGTAGAAAGCAAGAAAAATCCCCTTTTATGCTTTGATTATGGTAATTTTGCGATTTGTTTTCATTGCAGTGAAATATGCAATTTTCCTATATGTATGGGAGAAGAGCAAACTTCGAGCTGTTCCCACACAGAAATATGTATTGGACTAGGGCTCTTTACAGATGTATGTATATATCTATATATATCTCTTTCTATATATATATATATATATATATATTGTATAATATGCATTGCGCCGTAAAAGCAACTGCTTTGCTTACGCCCCCAAACTCCGAGTCCGGCATTTGCATAAGTTGTGCAGCGAGCGAGCGAGCGAGCAAAAGGAATTACGGCCAAGTATTTTGCATACATTGGGCCCAAAGCACATTCAAACTGACTTTGGCCAGCGGCAAAGACGCCTTGCACTGCCTTTTATATAAATTACAATTTATATATATATATATATATATATAGCGCTGCTTGGCCAATTGCTGAGTTATGGCCAGTTGGCTAGTTGGCCGAGTGGGCGGTTGGCCCGCGGCTAATATCAATATACGTAAATTTACTTTGATGCTAATGATTCGGTTGATGGCGTTTGTCAGTCGAATGCATTTAAATACTTGCCACGCTTAATGCCGTTATTGATATTGATCAATCCGTCAATATGCCAGAGTGGCTAAATTAGTGCGTCAGCGCAGGTCAAGCGGCGTTTTAGCCACGCCCACTCACTGATTTATAATTGTAAATTTGCTGTTGTACTTGTTGTTTTTTTCTTATTTTTGTTTTTTGTTTTTTTGTTTTTGTTTTTTGTTTTAACCAACAGTTGCTGCTGCTGCAGCTGCAGGTGTTCGCATTGTATTGGCTTTACCTATTTGATTTATGGCCCAAAGCGCGACCAAAGCAACCAGCAGCACATTTTATGACGTCACACGCCCCGCGTTTACGCAACGCACTGGTCCACGCGGCGTATGCTTGATTTAATTATGTGCGTGCGCGTGAATGGCTGAAATGCTCTAACTGAATGCGAGTTGCTTAGAAATGTTGATTGTTACGATTTTTGCATGTATAAGCATATATATGGAATCAATTGTGATTTACCAGCTGTAGTTTACTTTAATTCACGCTGGCATACATAAATAATTGCAAATCACAAATGATTCTCTATTCCCGAAATCAAACTCAAAATATTATATCGTTCGCTCACTCTCGCTCCGAGCGGAACACTTCGGTTGCTTTCGTTTTTCTTCGCTGTTGATTGGCTTAAGTTGAGCTACTCGTGTGGTGCTCTTTCCACGAACATCGTTTACCGAGAGATACGATTGACGATCGCGCAATGAGGCTCATGAACTGAGTCAATGCAATCGGACTTCACTTTCACATTCACACTCTCACATACACACACTCTCCATTCACGAACGCAATTGATATGCTAAGCAGACTAGCCGATCGTGAACGGAGCGAAGCCGAGCTGTGCCGATTGCTTTCTGAGTTATTTCTCAGAGTGCGTATAACATACAGTGAGAAACGTTCAAACTTCATAGGTCGATTATAACTGTTGAAAGTTTCTCACTAATTTTTACACGCACTCTGAGAAATAGCTCAGAACGCAATCAGCACAGCTCGTATTTACTTTAATCAAAATTTTAACAGTTTTACTCAGAATTTGCGTCTTGTATATTTCAGAGCAGAGTCTTAAGACTTTACTTAGCCTTTTGCTCGCAACAGCTAGCATTACTTTTATTATGAGTTATGCTCATGGAATTGGTTATATGTATACCTCTGTTACATTTATTATTCTGCTAATGGTCAAAATTAGTTATTTGTTAAAGCATACGAAGAGACTCCAATAGGATATAGGAAACTTTTCTCATTCAACCATAATTAATAACTTCAATATATAAATTTAATAGTTTATTTTTTAATACTTTATTTCTATTTTTTCTGTGGCTGTTATTATTTAACCATAATTAATAATTTAGATATATCAATTTAATATTTTATTTTTAAATACATATTTTCTATTTTTTAAATGAAACCTAATATTTTATATATTTATTTATGTCAATAATTATGCTTCTTTAACTTGCATTATCTCCCTTTCCCTTTTCAATATTTTTACATAAATTTATTAATTTTCTTAGCGCATTTGTGGTTCGTCATTCAGTTGCAGTCTCCGCTTTGCAGTGGGCATCAAAGTGCAAATTGATTTATTATGAGCCGTAAATATTTGATGAAATTAGTTTTCGATATTTGTGCGCTGTTGGGGCTTATGAGCAAATTGTTAGAGCCCGGGCAGCCCCAAACCGGCCCCAACTCAGCCCAGCCAAGCGCTGATTCGAGCATATAAACATATGTCTGACAGCTATTTCTGTCTCACTCACCATCTGTCTGTCCCTTTCTCTCTTCCATTTAGCCGAAAAACACACAAAGGATGAAACTCATTTTATATATTTGCTCGTTTATTTGGCCCAATTTTTTTGCTCCTGAAGGCAACAGACCAAGACACCAGGAGACCACGACACCAGGAGACCAGGAGACCAGGAGACCTGGAGGCCGAGAGACCAAAAACCGACGTTTGGTTAAACATCTTAATAAAGAATTTGTAAGGCTTAGGGCTGCAACAACAATGATAAGAGCGGCCGAGCGGCCGAGCGGCCGAGCGGACTGTGAGCCGCTCTACCTACCTCTACCGCTCGGCCAGCCGTTGATAAGCACGCGTTGACTTTAAAGAATTTGCCCAAATAAATACTCAGAGACATCTTTACCCAAGTGCCAAACAATGGCCAGACAATGCCCTGCCGCTGGCCTTCACTCGATTGCACATTATTTTCGTTTTCATTTTCTCTCCCTCCGCCCTCACCATATTTTTTGTGCTGCTGAGGTCATGAGGTCATCAATTTTGTGAAAATAAGAAGAAGCAGAAAAAAACTGTGTGTGACGCAGCTTGCGCTGCCGGCACAATTGTGAATTAATAAAAAAAAAAACGTGCCTCGAAGCTGGCAGCTGCGGGCAGCATCAAAGCGTGATTTGAACCCATTTTAATTGTCGTTTATTAATGGACATTTTCGGCATTTCTCGCTAACTTTTTTGTACTTTTTTAAAGCCAGCAAAAAGCTGCGTTTGAGTGGGAAAAGAGAGCGTATTGGCTGTGAGAGAATTTATTTTATTTGTGCATTTTGAATTTCTTACTCGTTTGCCTGCTAGAGCAGCGATTGAAGCTACGAATTTGGAAATAATAATAATAATAATAATAATAATAATAATAATAATAATAATAATAATAATAATGATAATAATACAATTTAATAGTGTACTTGTAAAGTAGTGATAATATTGTAATATTTACTAAAATTTATTAATAATAATTAATACAATAAAAATATTTATACATATATAATTTTATTATATGTACATATATTCGTGAATAGAATAGAATAAGTACGACTGAAGCGTGGCCCAGATGAGAAATTTAATATTTACTTGACAAATTAACAGCTAGGAACTTTGAATATTATATATATAGAACATATTATATAATCCTATACAACATCACATACTCTCTATGAACTCTATAAAATTATATAAAAACTATAACATGTCTTTATAAAAAAAACTCTCCCAGTCTTAAAGCAAAGAAGACCTCACTCTCTGCTCTTCACTTGCCCCACAAAGATTTATTATTTATTTATTTTTATTAACGAGCTTACTCATTATTATTTAAAGCACCAACGAGTATCACGCAGTCAGCTACGCCCGCTTGAACGAGTTTTTAGAAAAATGACAAAATAGTTGCTCGTGATAAATGACTTTTGAGTGCAGTCAAATTGAAGAGGACAAAATTAAATTTGAGCTGTTATTTATGTGCGGAAATTAATCAATAAATTAAAAGAGTCGCAGCAGCAGGAGTAGCGCCCGGTTATGGCATATTAACAATTATATTAGCCTTATATTTTCAGGTAACAAGAAAAACAAGTTAATAGCTGACTCAATAAACTGCAATAAACTGTGGCATCGACAAACCCAAAAGTCAGCCAAAAGTCGAGAGCTGAGCTAAATGCATACAAGCCAAGGCAAGACCTAAGCCACTTCAGGTCTTATGAGCTGCAGCAGCAAAACAATAAACATGTCGATGCCACTCAAACCCACTCAGCCCGCCCAGATTGGCGACTGTCATAGAGATGCATAAAAAAGAAGAAGACGAAGAAAATATATATTGAGTAGATGATTTGAGTGACACAGAGAGAGAGAGAGAGAGAGAGAGAGAGGGAGAAAGGGGGAGAGGGGAGAGGGAGAGAGGGAGAGAGACAACTGTGACAAACCAAGATGACAGGCAACATGGTGCATGGAACAAGCACTTAAAAACAAAATCATCAACGCAATTGAAGTTGTTAACAACTGCATGCAGCGTGCACAACGGGGCGAGTTGAGGGGGCGTGGCAAATGAAAAAATATACATATATAAAAAGTAAGCTCAAGCAGCAAGACTAAAGCATTGACAAGGCAACATGTTTTGCATTTTTGAAGTATCTATGCATGACTGAGACTCTGTGTGTGTGTATGGGTGAGTGTTAGTGTGTGTGTGTTTTGGTGTGTGTGGCAGTTTATGATTAAAGTAAAAGCCTGAATATCGAATACTTGGCATGACAGGGCGTCATACCGCCAGGCTTGCATCCTGCTACACGGCGCACGCTTCTGCAACTTCATCATTGTGATAAATGAGCTTTGGATGTTGTGCGCCGGGAGCGACAATAGCAAACAGCAACAACAACAACAACAGCAACAGCAACATTGCTATCGACAACAATAACAACCCAAATGGCTGAACATTTTTCGAAAATATATGAATGTATATAGAGAGGAGGCAGAGAGAGAGAGAGATAGAGAGAGAGAGAGTGTAAGTGAGAGACAGAGTATAAGCAGAGCTGTAGAAAAATAGGAAAAAATTGTAAAAAAGTTTCGCCGCTCGAATTGTTATTAACAAGTTTTAAACAAAAAAGTTCAAAGCTGAAGGATTTATGCCACAGCCCACACACATACATATGCACACACACACACACAAGCCACCCACTCGACCAATAGCAAGCAAACGAGTCGAACACTAACTAAAAAGCAAAACTTTAAACATTTTCATGCGTTTTGATGACTCCCAACAACAACAACAGCAGCAGCAACAACAACAGCAGCAACAACAATCGCGGCCAAAGGGCGCAAACAGATCAGCCAAATCAACTGCTCACCCATCCACAGCTCAGCTCAGAGCAATGCAAATGTTTGACACAAATTTTATAGCACGCAAATGGGGCGTGTGCGACGAGCAGTTACCCAGTACAAGGCATTTGGGTATATAAACTATATTGACTATATATTGTTTGGTAAGTGAAATTTGTAGTAGTACTTGGATTTAGATTGGGTATATTAGTCATTTATTTAATAGAAGAATTTACTGGATTTTTATTCATAGGCTAATTAGTCGAAATGTAACCAGGCATGAGCTCAGTAATAAATCATATCTCTCTACATTCATTCATTCGTTCTCAACCGATTATCCTACATGTTTTAAGACTAAAAACAGAGTTCAAAGGGATCAATCAGATAAGATCAGAGTAACATTTTTATTTGAGTGACTTTATGACACTCCTCCCTCTCATCACGATGTGCTTATTTAAAAGCGATCGACTTACGGAGTGAGGCTGCAAGATTGGCGAGTTAAGCTACAAGGCTTGCTTAGACATGGGGTATCTATAGATCACCTCAACTAAGCAACTAAGCAACCCTATAGCGCTACCATTTGATGCCCTGTTGCTCCATAGATTTTCTGTTTATCAAGAGACTATGAATGTTTCGACTTGTTATTAGTAACCGATTACAAAATCTTACAGAAATCTCCCACACCTCTCTGCCATAAACTTGCCCATATCCAGGGTATACTAAGACTGACAAAAAAAATTGCAAATTTTAGTTAACTGGTAAAGAATGCGTTCTATGTGGGTGGGTGTGTGTGTGCGTGTGTGTGTATGCTGCTTTGGCAAACGACTTTGCCACTTTGCCTCAATTTTTGGCACGTGCCGTTGCTGCTGCGACTCCTGCCACGGCTGCTGACTCTAGCAGACTCCTGCCGCAGCAGCAGCCTTGGCTGGCAGCTGCCACAACATTTGGACAGGCAACCGCCAGCCGTCAGCCGCCGCAACCTTTAGCCTTTAGCCTTCAGTCAGAGCTGGTGGAAAACTTAGTTAGTTTGATTTTGAATGGTTTGTTGGTTTGGCTGCTTTGCTCAGCGCCGTTTGAGTGCTGTTTGCGTGGCTCCTCATTGTTATCAACCAATTTGCCATGCGATAGTGCGTTTCCCCATCCGCAGCACGAGGCAGGCACGGGGCCAAGGGCAACCCAGCTGCATAGTCAACTTGGCAACTAAAAGCGCGTTGGCGGTTCGTCTTTTTTGGTTGCATTTGCAAACAGCATTTTGAGCGATTGCCAAGAGCATTACGAGCTCAGCTCAATGTGTGTGTGTGTGCGTGTACGTATGTAACTATTGAAACGTCGTCTAAATGGCTTACTAAGTTGGTGGTATTTCAGGAATGCGAACTATGCTTTTGTCACAAACTTATTTCAACTGCAATCAAATGGCAAAGCTGCTGCAATTTTCTTCAATTTGAGTTTAAGGTTTTCTTTTGCCTTTTCCAGATATTTAAAGCTAAAGCAATTAATTAAATTAAGCCCATTGACTAAACGTCTAGCCTGCTTGTTGAAAAGTATTTTTATTAGATTTATGCGTCAAATAATTCATTTAATTTCTTTAAATAGAATTCAGAGTTTTTTTTTTTTCCTTTTTCTTTTCTCTTTTTAATTTAAGCCTGTGGCCCAAGTGTCAATGTAATCTTGGGTAATGTGATGAAAATCTAACAAAAAGTCAACGCAAATTGCTGCAGGTGGAAAAACTTGGAAAATATGTCCATAGACGTTGGCGCGGTCACAGCTCTTCAAAAATTATGGTCCGACCGCAAGGTAATTAAATTCCTCAACGCAAGTACACTTGCAAACATGGGCTGCCAGCTGTGACCACGCCCCATACCACAGCCAGCCTGCACAGCCATGCTCCCTCCCCCTCCCCCTCTCCCTCCCCCTCTACCAACTGTCTTCACTCCATTCACATTGGTCTCCATTTCCGCCTGGGGTCGCCGTCGTCCTTGATGCCAGCCGAGCCGCCCGAAAACGCACAATGAATGTCTCTGTGGTGGCATCTTAACTCGCTGTATGTGTGTGTGTGTGTGTGTGTGTGTTTTGTGTGTGTCCGTGTGATACTGACAGCGGCAACGTTGTAGATTTCGTGGTTAGCACTTGAGCATTTAATTGAATTTTTTGTGCGCGCTTCCGACGACATCCGACGGCATCTTGTGCGTGTCCTGTGTCCAACCCGCTGGCTACCCCCGCTCAGAGCTGAGCACTCAAACACCCACCCCCTCCCCAAGGACTGTGCTTTACATAGTTTTCCAGCAGCGTCGCACACACAAAACGTCATAAATTATCAAATAAAAGTTTTTATTTTAACGAGCGCAATTTTTACACTACAAAAATTTTTAATTACTTTCATAGCAGCCCACAAAAAAGCACACAAAAACAAACAAACCGAATTTACTGTCAATTTCTCCAACTGTCATTCGCTCAATATTAATTGAATAAGTTGCAATTGGTCAAGCCAAATAATCAACAAGCAACCACAACTTGCATTTGCAATCTCTGGTGGCACTTGGCAAAGGACAACCAAAAATGTCCTTTGCAGCGTGAAGCCTGTTGCAGCCAGCTCTTGTCTTTAAATATCTCTTAAAGCATTTCTTGTTCCGAGAGTAGAGCTGAAGTTGAGCCAAGCGGGCGCTAATTGGTTTTATGACCTAAGGACCTTACTGAGAATTGTAATTTTAATTGGCGTCGCATATGAGGGAGAGTGTAAAAAAAACGAGGGCTTATATATAAATATTTATATGGGCAGTATTTATAAATATATATGAAATTGGCTTGAGAAGCGCTGTGGCATTCTGGTTATAAGAATTAAGCAGGACGGCAATGTCAATACAGAGTAGGAATTTGAGTAGAACTTTGATAGAGGCAAGACGTATAAGCTGGTGGTTTAATGTAGTATAAGTAGTCACAGTCTAAAGTTGTCTAAAATTGTTTAAGTTGAAGTCTCAATACTCTGCTTAATATCATTAAACTCCGAATTATTTACATAATAATATAATTCAATATTTATCTTACGTATAAAAAATATAAATTCATGCCCACATACTGGCTTTAATTCAAAAGTAAGCAACGGCCAGAATTCAATTGGAATTTAAATTAGATTCGAGTGCTAACTTAATAGTCGAGTTCTTATCAGACAGTCGTTGCATTTGCTCTACTTTGTCTTCGTCCTGCGTATAAACTACAAAGAGCTGTTCATGAACTTTCTTTAATTGATGGGACGCACTCGCAAACACAAACACACACACACACACACACACACACACACTCTCATCCAGACTCCTGTTGATCCCATTGTCTGTTGCAGTGAGTCTCATGCCACCTGCCCTATGCGAAAGCTCTTTGAAATGTCAAGCACCTCTCGCCATACGCATTTTCTTTTCTTTTCACAGTTGTTGTTGTTGTTGTTTTTTTTTTCGTTTCTCTTGTTTTCTCCAGCTTCTTCTTCATCGCTAACGAGAAGAATTCATAAGAGAAACGATTTTGCTGTTGCTTGAAAGACAGGCATAAAGCGCGCTGCACAAACACAAGAAAAATGGAAAAGATGGCAAATGGAAAAGCAGAGCGAGAGAAGCATGTAATCCAATTGCAGAAGTACAAGCAGGCAGCGTAGCAGCATTTAATTTTGAAGGCGTGGCACACACATATGCACACTGGCGTTTTTTAGTGCAAAATGTGTTAAATAAATATGAGCGGAAAAAAAAGTTAAAGAAATTTACATGGCTGCCTTTGCTTTGCTTTTAAGTGGTTTCCCTTGTTGCCATTTGGGTGTGGCTGTGTGTGTGTGTGTGTGGTCGTACTTTTTGGCTCAACTCGTTGCGCAGCATTTGTTGTTGTTAGGGGCTTTGAAGTAAGTGCATTTAACTTTGTTTCCAGTGCCTCACAAAGTGCTAAGTGCGCTCAGCATTCGCCTTGGCGCCCTGCCACGCCCCCTTTTCCGCGCTGCCCGCCTGGCTGCCATTGTTTATGCTGTTGACTTTTGTGTGCAAGTGTTAATGTTTTTACGCCCATATTCTTGAATCGTAATTATAATACAGTTAAACACACACAAAGAGTGAGAGAGAGAGAGAGAGAGAGAGAGAGAGATAGAGAGAGAGGGGTGGTGAGTGGGTTGAAATGCATATTTATTATGCAAATTCCATGAGTTGACCCATTGGCCTCGGCTTAAATGTCAATTTGATTTAACGTCAGCTCGGCTGGAAGTTTTCTTAACTTTTAGCCTTCTGCCTTTATATTTAAATGTAAATACAATTCATATTTGATGGCAGGAAGCGTGTCAGGCTGCTTGACAATCGGAACACGTTGCTTTTAACTCGGGATTTCAGCTGACCAGAGAGAAAGAGGGAGTGAGTGAGAGCGAGAGAGACGCAGAGCGGGCAAAGGTCAGTCAGCCATCAGAGATTTCGCATTTGTATTGCATTTAAATGAAATTATGCAAATTACAACTTGATTTTACCCATATGAAAAGCCAAGGCAACACAATTTGCCAAATTACCTTCTTTTTTTGGTTATGCTGGCCAAATTAAATTCTGTTGTAAATGTTGTCCGGACTTGATTTACAAAATGTGGAAGGTGATTAGCATGTAATTTGTGTCAAGCTGTTGTTATTTGCTTTTGGAACTCATTTGCATTTTGCTGACATCTCTGAAATGACCACAGATCTGACTAGCTCACTCGAGTGGACACAGAATATTAAGGGCTTGCTGGAACTTTAAGCATATTTAGACAGATTATATACTAAAAATATATATTAATATATAAATATATATGTATATAGTATGGAGTAAAAATTATATATTGTGTGCTTAGTTGTGAAACATAAAAATCTGTTAAATTTTAATATATTCATGGCTTAACTCAATGGCAAATCAATTATGATTTAAGTAATTGTGAAATTATATATATTAGTTCAATGTTAGTTTCTACATGTGAAACATTTGCATCCTTCTCTAAAAGTACTTATTTTTTATATATATTTTTGAAAGTATTTTTTCAGATTTCATTTTTTTTTTTTTTTTTTTTTTTTAAATTATTGTTTAATTGTTTATTTATTTATTTATTTTTTGTGTATAAAATCTGTAGAGTTTATAATTTTACTATTTTGACGGAGAACTTTCAGTGATATTATATATATTACATTTATTTTACTTATTATTGTCATTTTTGGCACTGCAGCTAAATTTTAAGGAATATAAAAATAACAATTTTTTGCTTATAATATAAAGTATTTTGTAAATTAATTGCAAATTTATTCCTGACGAATTTGGGCGAATAATAATATTGCATATTTAGTTAGGCGAACAGCGAACGACTCCTGCAAGTTGTTGCACAACTCTTTAAAAGAGGACCACTGCCAGTGGGCGTGGCATAATTTTGGCGAGCACAGTAGTTGTAGCTGTTGTTGTTGCGGGCATTAGCAGCTGCCATTGCTGTTAAATGTTAACAAATTAGTGCCGGCGGTTTAAGCCAACAGCGCGCGTATGTGTGATTGAATGGTTTGGGTGGCTTTGGGTGGCTCGAATGCGTTTGGCCACTTGGTCAATGCTGCGGTTGTCGCTTGTCGTATGTTGGTTGTCACGGATTTAGAAGCACACACACACGCACACACACACACAGCATGGGCAGCTGTCAGTGCTTGATTAGTTGCAGTTGGATTGGAACAAAGCTCTGCAGCTAATTATAGTGAACATTTGTTATTATTGCCAGGGCCATTGTTATGGCCGTGTGCTCATTTCAGCCAATTTGAGCCATTAAAATGGCTAAAGCAACTGAAAGAGAAAAAGACGCGCAGAAGCGAAAAAAAGGCAAACACATCTCGTTGCGACTTTTTAACAAGTTTTAAAGAAGCACAACTAAAATGTTTCGCATTGCGAGTCAAGTTCCCATTGTGCGTAGCAGCTCATCCTGTTCATTGCCATTGTATCCTTTCGCTGCTCAATGCAATTGTAATCCTTTAAGCATCTTGTCGAACAGCAGCAGCAGCAGCAGTATCAAGAGATAGCAAGAGAGAGAGAGAGAGCGAGATGGAGAGAGAAAGCTGAAAAGAGTAAGAAAATAAATGCATTGCGCTTCATTTAAAATTTCCTTTTTAAGAGCCAACATCTTATGCAATCTACAGTACGTTTTGTTGCTTGTTAATGCAGGTTATTCTTGTTATTCTTCTTCTTCTTGATGTTGTTCTTGTTGTTGTTGTTGTTAAATTCCTTCTTCTTTTTTATTTTTTTGTTATACGGACTGTCGGTTGTTTTTTATGGCCCACTCGGGCAGCTGTAGCTGTAGCTGATTGTTGTTATCACAATTGACTCAGATTACGTTTATAGTGCACCATAAAAAGGTCACTTAGTTTAGTTAAAGTTGCGCGAGTTTCGTTTGAGTGGCTTTTTTTTATGCTCTTAATGTCACTCGAGTTCCTCTTATTTATTGCTACGTTTTTTATTTGCTGCTGTTTACACACGCTCATTAAGGGAAAAGGAGTATATTGGTTTGCTTGGGTCCGGCTCACCTGGCGAACGGTCGGCTCTGTCTGTCTGTGCTGGAAGCTTGAAATATATGCTTGGGGCTCGCCCATTTAGCTGAATTGCTGACATTATTTAAATAAAATAAGCTGACCCACTGGGCGTGGTAAAACGGGAAAGACTATATCTGCTTGAGATGCAGAATATGTTTAATCATCATCTTTTATTTTATATTTTATTTTTATGTATATAGAGGTATTATTTATTTAAGCATATATATCACTCCCATACTTTAGCAGCTTCCAGTTGGATATTTACTTGGTTAATCATATAGTTAAAGTCGAGATCTTGAAGTCTTGGTAAGTCAGCCTTAAAGCCAAAACTTTGAAGCTGTACAGGTTCACTAAGGATCTATAGCTATAGCTGGCAAAATCCACCTCAGCCTTTCAGCCAAAAATTTCCGAAAATTTGTTAGCAAACAGCTGTTGATTTTTATAGAGTCTTTAAATGTAATAAAGGATAAAAGTTGTTAAATCAAATGTTGAATTTTAGGGCTGAGCTGAGCCGGGTAGAGTTTGTTTGCTATATTCCTTATATATCAGTAAAGACTCGAAACCTTAATCACAAATCGAGTCAAGCACAATCAACTTCAGTTTCTCTTCTATCTCTCTCTCTAGCTCTCTGTCTTTCTCTCTCTCTAGCTTTAACCCACAAAATTCGGATTCATAAATGTTAAAAATCGTCTGCTGGCCGTAGGAGTAACATTGCTGAAACTGGCAAAAATTTGTATGCGCTTTGCAGTCATGTTGAATGCAACTTGTGTTCGTCCAGAAGAACAACGTGCAACAGGATTTTCTTGAAACTTCATGTGCTCGTTGGCTGTATGCAGCCTTTATGCAGCTCGTTGAATTATTTATGGGCAAAAAGTTGTTTCATTTAATTGAAAAGCATGCAAAACTATTTGAAAAACATTTTAATACATGTTTTCATAACCCTTTCATATAAATTCCAATATATGTGCATATATGTTTGTTTATTTGTGTGTGTGTGTGTGTATTTGGTATGCGCATAACAAATAGCAGCTGCAACAAGTTGTGCTTGTGTGTGTGCAGCATCTAAATTATGTACATACACATACATACATACATGTATGTATCTCAATTGCAATTTGTGTCGTTTGTGCCCACAATTTTTGTCTTAATTCATTTATGCTGTGAATGGCCAAGCGAGTATTGCATTATTCATTGAGCAATTGCTGTGCGATTATTTGGACTCCATTCGGTCATTTCCAGCTGCATTTCGAATTCGAATTCAACTATTAATTTCGCTTAGCTTATTAAAAATGGAGCCACCATATTTCGGCAGCTCCCTGCCATAAATCAAATCGAGAGTTATAGACTGAGCAACCGCAGACCACCCACACTATGATGTGCTTTGACACATAACCATTTGATTTATGGCGTCAATGCAATTCCTTTTCTTCTCTTTGAGTGGTTTTCGCAAGTGCACTTTTGGCCCGGCCCGAAACAGAGACTGGTCAGGGCAGGGCAGGGCAGGGCAGGGCAGGGCAGAGCAGGGCTGGGCTGGGCAGGGCTGGATCTGCTATTTGGAGCACTTCATAGATTTGCGATATTTTATCGTGGACGACGTTGACCATGTGGCCAAAAGTGCGCAGTTTGGCCAATGCCAATTGCCAATTGCCAATCGCCATGTTGAGTTGGCCAACTGCAGACTTCAGCCTGAGCTAGAGTTTAAGACTGCGCCAGCAACTTGAGCTGGGGGTAAGCGAAGAAGAGTTCATACCGTAAAAGCCAAATGCCCCACTTACTTACCTTGAATATAAGTTAAAGTGAGTAAGGTGAAATCTGCCTCAGCTCGCTTCACTTGCTCGTCTCTATAGCAAATATATTTTCATTTGAAATTCTTAAATCATATTTTGCTGCTGCACAGCTATTGAGGCAAGAGTGCCAAGTGTCTTGGAAAATAAAGCTCAACTCTATGAATGTTCATAACTCTCTGCATTAAAATTTATTCATGTTGAGGCGAAGTTTAACGTAGATACTGGAGTTTAATAAAAGGCATAGTCCATGCGTCATATATGTCATCTGCCCTGCATGTTGCACTCACTTAGCTGGAATTTAATTTGAATTTATATATCATACGCCCTGTATGACCCACTGCTCACCTTGACTATAATTCAAATTTAATAAGGCAGAGCTCAACTAGACACCTCAGCTATTGGCTGATTTGATTGTATTGATTAAGCGTTAATTTATATATTTTATTTATATTTTTTTATTATTTTTATTATTTAATTTTTTGTATATGTTAAATATGATTTGTATATTATAATAAATTTTATTTTATTTATTTTGTTTACTGCGTAATGTTTTACATTTCTTTATTTATTTTTCTATGTGTATTTTTAAATTTTTATTTTATTTTTTTTATATTTATTATTTGTATAGATATATGTTTATATTTTTATTTATATTTGTTATTTATATATATATATATATATATATATGTATATATAAATATATATATATATATTTTTTTTTTAAATATATATCATAATTCAATAGTTAAGTATCTAGAATATTTATTTTTGCAGCCAATTTTTTTTTTTTTAATTTTCTATAGTGTTTAAAATATTTTTATTTTATTTTTTTTTACTTATATATTTATTTTATTGTGTTTTATTCCTCGTGAATTTTTCGTTTTCAGCAATCACATTATTTATTTATTTGTGCAATCACTTAAATCTTAATTACGAGCTTTCTTTTCGACGTTAATTTCCTGTTTCATAAATACAATTTTTAACAAGCTTGCTTCATGTAAGTTCAAGCTGCTAAATGAGTTTAATTTAAGGAGAATTAGGTTTGAGGCACACTTCAGTTTATCTACTGTAAGCTCGACTACTTATGTGAAGCACAGACTTTACAGTTACTTTTTTTCTTAGCTTGTTGGCTTCATTATGGCACATTTGCAGAACAGAAAACAAAACTAAAAAAAAACACGAATAGAAAATAGAAACTGTCTGACCAACTGGGCCGCTTGACTGGTTGGCGAGCAGCCGCTCGATTTGGTTCCTGGTGCGGATTTTTGTTAGTTGCTGCCGCTGTTTAGTTGTTTGGCATTTGGCCAAGCGTCATAATTCGATGATGCCGTTGTTGTCAAGCGATTCACTTTAAATACATTGATGAAGGATACTTTAACTATGGCATTACGTGTGTAGAGTGTAATTTAATAGACTCTAGTTGTATATGGCAATAGGTTCGAAGCTTTAAAGACTGATATTTTATATATCATATTCTATATATTTTGCTTCAAATTTAACATTTTATATTCAGTGTATTTTATAATTTTTTTTTTTATTTTATTTTTTTTACATTTTTTTTACAATAGTACTTCCATGGAATTAAGTAGCCCGAAGTCAGGTTAATTAATTTTTAATAATAATATTTGTAATTATATATTTATTTTAATAATATTTTTATATTTTTCCATCTTTCTTTTTGACGTACTTATATTTCTTTCATAATAGAATTCTATATATATATTCTATATTTCTATAATGCTATCCAAGAATCTAAATGGAAATCCTCAGGCACCAATTCCACCCAAAATATCGGAAAAATCATGTTAGTTTAAGCCATAATTCCAAACAATTTGACATCTATAAACCTCAAGCTCACGTCGAACCATATTTCCTAGCTTATTTCATAAAAGGCTATTGAAAATTCGGTCTGCTGTTGTTGGCCGTGTGTGTCGTTTTTTATTTTGGCCATCTTTCGCTTGACTTTGGCCAGAATCAACGTTGCCGATAGCCGAACTTAATTGCAATTGAGTGAATTTTTATGGCCAGTGCCCATTGTGAGCTTTTTGTGGCTCGCGTGTTTGTGGCATATTTCACTGGAATGGATTGGCTCAACTGAAATTGAATTGAATGCACATAAATTTTGTATGTGTATTGTTTGGCTGTTCGGTTGTTCGGTTGTTCCGTTGTTGTATTTGTTAGATGCGCTCCATTTGGCCAACGTTATGGCGTACGGCCTGTCTATTTGGCTGGCCAATAGTCCTTCATAGCTAATTAACTGCACTTTTGCGCATGTCATGCAAAAAGGATGCGAAGGCGATGCCATTGGCGACTTGTCGCATACAATTTTGAGTGTAATTAAGGTCAGCAGAAGTCAACTAGCAACTTGATGTTGCCAACGCCCCCCTCTCTAACCTCCGCCCACCGCCCACCATCCCCTGCAATGCCATTTAAAAGTGTCAAGCGTTGGGTCCAGCTCTTCTGCTCCAACATCTCTGTGGACCCCGATGGCTTTTGGCAATTGGGCCAACGCTGCAGACCACAGACAATTTCTGTGCACACATATCGGTCTCTCTCTCACTGTGTGTGTGTGTGTGTTTGTGTGTAGTTCGTTATCTCGCTGTGTCGCATACTTTGCACTTTTCGAGATGACAAAGATTTCACTTGCGCTAATAGTCATGGCCACCCTCTTGCTCATGGTCTCATGGTCTGCCCCCCCCGCCTCCTGCCGCCTTATATCTCTCCAGCAGCAGCCCTCACTGATTTGCGCTTTTGCTCAACATAATTGCCCGTTTTTATGAGGCCACAAATAATTTGTCATTGCAGCTGCAAGTTGTTCCTTATCGGCGCGACTTGCAACCAGCAACCAGCAACCAGCAACTTGCAACTAAATGTGGCAACGCCTTGTAGTTGAATGAACGATAACGCTAATTATCTGTAAGCAAACAGCAGCTTAGCAGCTACTTAACGACAACTCGAGAGCTGCTAGAAAAGCTGACTTTAGCTCTTTATATATATATGATGATATATATATGAGTTCAATTTTTTAAGAATTTTATTTTCACTTGAGTTAAAGCTTTGAGTGTAGGTAAAGTGTGTTCGATTGAAGATTATTAATATTAAGAGTTTTTTTTTATATTTAAGAAATATTTATGTGAAAGTAAAAGTAGGTAAAGTTTAAGTTAGTTAAAGGTTAATTTTGAAGGCTTTGAGTAGCGTTGTAATTGCACTTCATATATCAATATCATCATGTAGTAGTGCAGGCTTGGAGAGGACACTCTTTAAATGCCAGACGAACAAAGCAGAGCTGTGAAGCTCAAATTTGGCGACTCAGTCTACTCATAATAATGCGCTTTGATATCCCACTAAAACTTCGTTAAAGTTAGAGAGTAAAAGATGGATGAGTATATCCCAAGGTCCGATTTTATTCCCCTAATAATTCTAAAAATCTCTATGGCACACACATTCATATACATTCAAATATTGCCATATCAAATCAAGTCAAGTCGCGAGTCTTGCGTGCTTCAGTATGATTGCCATACTGATTATGGCTGCTATCAAAAGAAAAAGCTATGGGAATTCGTTACAACTCTATTGAATTTTTGTGGGTTCTTCGCTCTTAGCGATTATTTCGTGTTATCGATATAATCTTAATCAACCATCAAATATTCGGCTGCGTTTATAACCATCTCTTATCTCATCAAAAATTATTATAGTGTATCTTCACGAATTTGCCATAAAAAAACTGTGCTTCAATATAATTTGCAGTTTCTCATTTTGGGGTTTTTCTTTTTTGTTTTTATTGGCGAAGAGCCTCCAGCTATGTACACCCATTCTTTCTTGTTTCTGTTTCCGTTTCAGCATTGGTTGAGCAGGAGCAGCAGGAGGTGTGGCAGAAGGAGTTACTGTTTCGGGGTTATTACTTAGTTTTAATCATAAATTTGTGCGCTGTAATACCGCCGAAAGATAAACAGGAAAGTTAGCATCCGTTTTACGATCAGCTTAAGGTCGTCTTATCCAGCATTGCATTGCACTTAACGTGGCTTGTTTATGGGATTTTTGGCATTTAATATGCAATATTAAACGTCGTTTGCCAGCATTCAATCAGTGTTGGGCAGCCAGACGGACAGACAGAGGGACCGACAGAGGGAGAGACAGTCACTCAGTCAATCAGTTAGTCAGTCTCGCGTCTCATAAATTTGCTTAATAAAGTTTTCATATTTGCAATTAATTTCATTTCATTTTGTATGAATAGAAGCCGTCGACGATTCAGACTTTTGGTTGACTGCTCTGCTCGCTCCGTCTGCAATTTGTGCGCCATTCAATATAATCAGGAGTGCACCGGGCAGCTGAAACGTGGCAAAAAAGAAAAAAAAAAAAAAAAAAACAGAATAAATATTGCATTACACCATGGCGTATGCGTAATACGCATTTTGAATGAAGCTACCAGACTGTTGCGTATTAACGAGTTTCCAGATACGGCCTTCTCTTCTCTCTCCCTCTCTCTCTTACTGTCTCACTCTCCCTGTTTTTATCTCTTAAACATTTAATTATTTAGCCGGACTCGAACTGGAACTGGAAACTCGGCTGCATTCGCTTAACGTGTGCAATTGCCGATAAATTAAAATCGTTTAATTAAAATATGCATGCGCTGGGCGTGACGGCGCGTCCTGTCGTGTCTAGAAATCACTATTTAGCTGCTTAACTATTTACATCCAGCAAAATGTTGCCTTCTGTTTGACTTGTCATTAAATTGCTTGCCTACAGATACACACATCAATCTCCATATCGCTCTATCTCTCTCTCTCTCTCTCTCCCTGTGTGACTGTTGTAATTATGGCGCATAAATCGTGGCATCGTCGGTCTCTTTCCCTCATCTCCCCTCTCTCTCTCTCTCTCTCTCTTTCTCTCTGTCGTTGCCAGCTAAATTGCTATTTAAACATTTTAAGTGCTTTTGGTGTTAATAACACATCAGCGCATGTTTCATTTGCCTGAGTCAACAGTTTAATTAGAGTTTGTGCATAAATCATCATCATTCGGATCATCATCATCATTCGCTTCATGCTGCTGCCACAGATACATTTCCATCTGCAATTTGAAGATGGCAGATTTTGGTTTCCTATTCGGTCCACTCATTGGGCCACTTTGCATTGAGTGCCTCCCGACGGATTTGTTTGCTCCCAAATATGTCAAATAGATATGAAGATGTTCAGCGTGTGAAGAAGTTCCATTTAATTTATTATTCTGTGGCCTTTCACAGAAATATTTGCCAAGCAATGAATCGATGTAGAAATGGCAAATCGTGCTCGAAACGCTTCCAAGAAATTGCGATTATTTGCAGGAAATATTTATATGTTTCAAGTGTGACTGAACGATGTTGCCTGCTTGATTAGCTAAGTCGTTGATAGACATACAAAGTTTACCACAAAAGTGGAAAAGAATATATATAGTTGTATTAATTAGCTACAGCGTAATTTAATTAACTAAAATCTATGGGCAACAAGTTAGTTATATTGGCCAAAGAGCACTTGACTATTATTACAAATATATTTGATTATGTGCAGCGCTGTTAGAGTGTTTCAAATAATATAAAATATGAGAAAATACCTAAAATAAAATATAAATTCAAAATCTATACAAAATCAATTTTATGGAAATAAAAACCGGTACAAATTATAAAAAATTCCGAATATAAAATTAATTCCAATTATAAATTTCCTAGTCATAAAACGTATTCGAGTTGCTCACATTAAATGGTTCTAAAAGCCTGTGCATTTCCCAACTTGCACGCTGTAACAGCAACAACAACAAAACGCTAAACGCCTTTGTGTGATTGCGTGTGTGCGTGTACGTGTGTGTGTGTGAGTGTGTATTAATGGACCATGGCAAGCAGTGGCCGTGGCAAGTGACAGTGCTAAAATTAATAGAGCACCTCGACTTTAGTACGCTGCCAGTGGCTCTTCAGTTGGCCACGTGGCGTATGCGTGATTTATGCCATGGCAACCGCATTTAATTGAAATTGAGCTGAATCGTGTCGGTGTGCATGTGTCTATGTCCATGTGTGTGTGTGTGTGTGTGTGTGCTAATAGCTGTAGTCGCGGCGTGCTGCCATCATCAAGCTTGCAGTTCTATGATATATATGTTTGTATCTGTGCCACATGTAAGCCGGGCCTGGCACGGCTTCTCGATTTTGATTTGTCCAATGCCAAAGCCATGAATAGACAAATATTGCGACTGGCTTATTAATGGTAGCTCGAATTACGATAATGGCGCACACACGCACAGCGGGCAGCCTAGCGCACCGACGGGCCTGTCGGCCAGTCGCTCGTCAGACTCGGCCGTGGCTAATTAAAGAAAGCCGTGGCAGCCACCATAGCAGCAGCAGCAGCAGCAACAGCAGCAACTCTTGACGTCACGGACGACAAAGACGTACAGGCAACAGCTGTTCAAAATGCAGTCCCGCCCAGCACACAGAGTCCAGCGACGTCTCTGCTTGGCAGACGCCTCCGCCACCCACGCTGCGTGTGTGCATGTATACGCATTTCAGTTGTTGAGCCTCGGCGTAGCAGCCAAACAACTCCCGAACGGACTCCCGGCATGAGGCGGAGCGCAGGCGCCTCAAGTCGCCCACAGCCGTTGCTCTCCGACGCAGGCGTCTGCCAGCTTAGCTTCCACAAATGCTGCGCTGCATCTGCAAAGTGAGAGCGAGATTGAGCGAGAGAGAGCGAGAGAGCGAGCAGGAGAAGATTGACACAGAGAGGGGCTGAGAGAGTGAGCAAGTTAGCAGCTCTCTTGCCGGCTTTTGGACGTACTCAAACAGCATTCATATTTAATATACGAAACATATATACATACATACATACACACATACATATCTATATATATGTATAGCAAGAGTGAGAGAAAGATGTGGTGATTTTGTTTTTTTTTTTTTTTATAAGTTGGACTGTTGCTGGCGCTGCACAGTGGCGCCATCTGGCGCCTCCGCCCACTGCTTTGTGGGCCAGAGCCGGCATCAAAAGTTAATTAAAACGCATACTTAATGCGCGGCCTGCGTTTGCCTTAGTCGGGGCTTTTGGGTTTGCTTCATGGCACATGACCAGGCGACAGAGGCCCAAAAACAATCCGAAACCAAAAACCCAAACGCGACTCTCCCAAATGGTTCCCAATGCACACATTCCCAGCGATATGTGCTTTGCTTTCTCTCTCAATGTGTGTGTGTGTGGCCGCATACTACTTGCAGACACTGTTTGGCGTTTTGGGTTTTGATTAATTGGAGTGCCGCTTGAGTTCTGCTCGCTGCTGCGGGCTTTAATGCGCTGCAAAGTGCTCAAAGTGTTGAGCCGTATGAAATTAAAGGTGTACCCAGAGGCGGGCTCAGCGGCTGGGCGGCTGGGCGTGCGGGCGTCTTTTCATTGTAATGGGGCTTAAAAGCGCTGGGGTTTGTTTGCTAAATTAATGGTTGATTAAAACATGATTTGTAAAGCAGATCAGTTGGCTGAAGTGAATGAAGATTAGATGAAAGCAAAGTCAGCTCAAATGTAATAAGCTTTGCAGATAGATTACTCTATAATCATGTTAAGCTAACTCGGTTAACTTTTTGGAAAGTTGTTGCTGCCATAAACCAAACTCCGTTTTTAGATTCGGGCAATTCCCAAAATAGCCAAATAGCTCGGGGAATTCACCTTTTGCATCATAAAATCCAAAACGATTTCTATGCTAACGAGCCGAGTGCTGCCCTGAGTAGGGATCTCACGGTCCGGTCCATTGGTCCAGTGCTGCTCCAGTTCCGTTTGCTATCGCCACATTTCCATTGCCCATAACGGTATACATTTTTTAAAATCGCCCAAGAGACTATTAAAACTATTATCTGAGTGTGTGCGGAGGAGGGCCGGGGAGTTGAGCGCAGTCCGAGCCATCTCCCTTGGCGCCCGTTGCCCGGCTCTCTGCTGACATACGTTCCTTCGTGCTGTCCGCTTTCTAGCGCCTTTCTCTAGTTTATTTTTTTCCGCTCTTGCGCTTTTTGCCAGGCGAAATTAGCCAAGTGCGCAAAATTTAAATTAATTTCATGCTTCTGCAAGTCGAGCAACTAAAACTGGCCAACACAAACGTCTAGCAGTGCGAAGCGACACATCACACAAACACACACACACACACACACACACATGCACTCTCTCACACTCACTCACATACATATACTAAAATTTTTACCGCAAACATTAGCAATTCTAATTTCTCGTGCAACGCTTTGCTCCCTCATCGTCCACATTTTGTCCAGCGGTTTCGCCTGGGTCAGTCATAAAAAGGTTAAGGGAAAGCACACACACAGACAGACACACACAGCCACATACATAGTAGCGCGCAGAAATTCATTGTTTAAAATGAAACCACAGCATATACACACATCCGGTTTCACGGGAAACATTTAGCTGTCTACTCCAAGCCGATATACGGCCTTATTATATGATATGAAATTTGTTAGTAGCCGAAAAAAAAAACAGATTTTTTTTATTAAGCATGCTATATAAAGATATACAGAATAAAAAATTAAGAAATGATCATACTTTAAATATTAAATATAAAAAAAAGTACATACAATATAATATATTTTATATTTATATTTTAACATTTCGTTCAGCTCAGAAATCTCCAGGATTTTTATGAATTAAAATGAAATATATAGGATTTTATAGAATAGTATTTTGTATTTTATATAAGAATATAATATATAATACATTTTAATATAGTAAGTAAATTATCAGCAATTAGCTCTAAAACTAAATTTATATTATTATTTTTTTAGAGTGTTTAATGTATAATAAATAATAAATAAATTAATTTATTATAATTCCTAGCGTTTTAACTCTTTTAACTTATTCGTATAAGGCAGATTCGGCTAGATCGTGAAGCTTTGATAAATCTCTTACAATGTACAATTTTACCCAGTCCTTCACTCTCCCTCTGTCTCTCGCTCTCTCTCTCTCTCTCTCTCTCTCTCCCACTCTCTCTCCGTCTATCGAATACCCCCATCTTTTATATTTATAGCTATTTATGTTTGTAGCTCTTAAAATATTGGTATAATAATTTTGGTTGTTTGGTTTTTGGCCACATTACGCATACGTCCAGTGCTGGCCCGCCCGGCCATTGTAATTGGCCTCGTCGCAGCGACGGGCGAGCGGACAAAGTTTGACCAGGGAGCGGAAGACAAGAGCCAAAAGTGGACAAAACTGCGTCAGCTGCAGCCGAGGCAGAGATGCGGCTGCTTAATTGCCATTGACTTTTGGCTAAGATTGCATGGGGAATGCACAAAAAACAGCGCAGTCAAAGGCAAACAATGCAATGCCAGACTATGAAGGACGTGGGATGGGAGAAGGGCGAAGGGGGACGGGAGACGTTGGCCGGTAGGTCGCCGGGTCGAGGGAGTGGCTGAGTTTGGGCGACGACATCCTTTTGGAGATATTTCACAGCCCTCGGACATGAATGAAGGATGGCAGCGAAAGCAAAGTAATGCAGTCAAATGGTCGCGCCATTTTTAGTAAGACCCAAATGGCTCAGCCAGAGAGGCAGAGAGGCAGAGAGAGGCAGACGAGGTGTATGGGGCGGCATAGAGTGAGTTTTGGCTTACATTTCCATTTGAGAGCGAAATTTATTTGACTGCGGCACAAGGCAGCAGAAGAAAAGTTTGAAGCAGCCTCCCCGAAAGCGGAAACGCTGCAACGGAAGTGCAGCCAGCTCTGTCGCTGCCTCTGCCACAGTCACTGCTGCTGCTGCTGCTGCTGCCGCTGCCGCTGCTGCTGCTGATGCTACGGCTCTTCTTGTTCTTCTACTTTATGCCATCTTCTTTGTTGGCCCGCTTTTTGCCCACATTTTGGCGGCTGCTTTATTTGCTGTTTGTCTGTCTGCAGCGACTTCGCCTCGTCGTGGAGCGAGCAGCGAGTGTGCAGTTCGTTTTGGCCATTTTAAAGAAATGTGACTTTTACTGCGACAATTTGTGTATCCGCAAATTGTGATTAATTACCCGTCCGTTCTTCGTGGGGGGGAGGGTGGAGGCGAGGGCTGCTATTGTGGGCAGGCGGACAGACAGCCGGACAGTAGTGACCAACGGTTTTTGGGGCTAATGTATCCTTCGGCGCTTATCCTTGTCATCGCTGCTGTTTGGCTGGCTTTATGGCCATTAGCCCGCTGTCAGAAATTATTTTGCAAGCCAAAGAACTGTCTGGGACAAGAAAAATAAAACGGAAAATTGCTTTTCTGCATGCACAACAAAATCAATAGAAATTTAATTAAGTTTATAAATTTTACTTGATTTTTGAAATAAATTGATTTATTTATTGACTTTGATCGATCTGCACAGAATATGCTTCATTTAAATCTATTTATTCATAATTTCTGAAACTTGTTTCTACGTTTCTCTACTTCCTAAATAGTTTGTGGCGAAATCAGAGCTCTGCTGGTGCCCAAGCTAGTTATTTCAATTATTTGTGACAGCTTGAGTATGTGATAAGGTTCTAAACAAATTCATTATTGTCATATTAAATTCACTTTCAACTCCCACTGTGCGCAGTGGCCTTCGCTTTGAGCGCACACACGCACACACATACATATACATATCTGGCTGACTGAGGAAAATAATACAATTGTGCTCTTTCGAGATGCGCTCGTGTGTAGAGATATGAAGCCGCAGCTGCGGCTGTCGCAGCCAAGAATGTTGGGCATTAAAAGCTTAAAGACTTAAAACATTAACACACACACACACACAGTCACACACAGTCACATGCACACCCACAAGCATTCCAGGACATGGCCAAAGAAAACTATTTACTGCAGAGACACAAAAACCCAGCTGAGCAGAACGGGCACGACCGTGGGGGCCTTCATGATAAAATTTAAATCCGTCAGGTGTTTTTAGATATATTTCTCGGTTTGGCAGTCGCACACAAGCACGCACACACACACGCACACACACACACACACTCAGTTGAGACAGTTGACAGACATGTGTGTGCGCCCTGGCGTAATTTATTATGCGCCAAATCATGGCAAATGCATTAAAATTTCGTCTACACCGTCACAATGTGGCCAAAAAGTATCTGAACTGAGTTGGGTCTGCTCTGTGGAGTCGGCTGCCGGATGGAGGAGCAGCAAGCAATGGGTAGCGGACCGTGGGCTGGGGGGAAACGGCTTCCAGGTTGCGGGTTTTGCAACTACGTTGGCTTCAGCCACTGTTTGTCAAATTTCTTTGCGTGCATGAAAATTATGCGGAAATAAGTTTGAGGTGGAAAAGCAGCAATAACAAAAACCATAAAGATGGAATATGGAGAGGGAAAGACAGTGACAGACACAGTGCAGTGGTGCAGAGAGAGAGAGAGACGGAGGCAGTGGGGGACTCTTGGTTCTGTTGGACTATGAACTGCCCTCTAAAACTCTAGAATAAGTGAATTCTTTATGATGAATTTATAAATATATTTCTTAAGTGCGGAAAATGCTAGATATAAAGCGTAAATCTCAGCAGGTTGGGTACTCATGATAAGTTTTGGCTGCCTTATAAAGTAGATTATAGATTAGACGAAAGGCAACACTCTGAAGAGTTGACTTTTCTTTTATACTGTCAGACAGTAAGCTACTTAATATTGTATATAAAATATATATATTCTCGCTCAGCATCTTTAGCCTCTCTTCCATGACTTCAACTCAAAGTTTCTTTGGTTAATTCTTTTTTTTTCCCATTTCTACTGCAGTCTGCGAATATTCATGCATGTCTTGTATCACATAAGCCTGTAATACCCTCTCTTATAGAGCATTTACGCTTCGTTGTGAAGCGCATTGTATTTCTTACTTGTTTTGACTATTTTTGGGGCACAAAGTATAAACAAGAACCCTCAGCTCAGCAACAGACGCCAAAGCAACCGAAACCGTGTTGGGTTTTCTATATGTGCATATGTGTGTGTGTGGGCGTGCGTATGTGCTAGTGTGTGTGTGTGTCTGTGTGTGGGCAGAGTTTGGTTGCATATTGTGGGTGGCTCGGCTGACAGTTTGGGTCTGTTGCTGTTTGTGTGCGGGCACAAATGTCAACAGCCAGATTATGACCATATACACATAGTTGCCGTTGTTGTTGCTGTTGTTGTTGTTGCTGTTGTTGTTGTTGTTGTTTCTGGTTAGCCAGCAGCTTAAGCATAAAAAGTTTGCTCTGCACTGCCCAAGCAAGCGTCTAGCTGGACATCCTTATATACTCCCAGCTACACACATATAGGCTATGCAGTCACGTATACGTAATCCATCAATTAATAGTCCCGACAAGCGTCTAATTAAATATGTCCGGCCAGCTGAGACGCATTTCTCATGCGAGTAGGCCACAACACAAAAAACAAAAAAACCAGCTACAAATTAAGACGACGCAAAGGATTTCCTTGCGAAAAAGAAGAAAAACTGCGAATCTGCCGTCTGCCGTCTGCAAGTGTGAGATTTGTTCGGAATTCATCAATAGCTGAAGGACTTTATCTCCGGGTTAAAGTTAACTCTGCGCCGGGCATCGGGCAAAAAATATTTAATGCCTGTTGTCAGAATGCCAAAGGCAGCATTTCGAAATGCTCGTTTGTCATGTATATTGACACCAAGAGGGATTGGTAAATGCTAAAAGGAGCCAACGACAACAACAACAACGCGATCAACCTTATGGTCATTTAGTGTCTAACACTCTATGGTATGCGAGGGTAGTCTACATATTTTATGGGATTTGCCAACTTGGCATATAAGGAGGAAATATATGAAATTAGTCTGGAGGATGAGTTTGTGATATTTTAGCAGATAAAGTTTTCAGAAGAAGATTTGAATAGTTGGTAAAGAACTTTGGGCATTAGTTAAAGATTTAGTTAATATAGCATTGAGTGGAGAATATTGATGATTTATTGATGCGATAAATATTTGTTTATATACATATATACTGAATACACTCAATATGTGAAATCAGGGTTAATGGCTTAGCTATACTATTAATATTATAAACAAAAATGAATAAATAGTTCAATTTCTATTTCCACTTTGGAGCATTTTAGTTTTTAGTTACTGAAAATAATTTTTAAATAATTGCAGTAAAATAATAAGAAATTTTTTAAACAATGTGAAATGATGTTTGGTAATTATCCAATGATTATCTAATTTAAGTTTTAGTCAAGTTTTATCCAGCCGTCAATCAGAATACATTCTCTCTCTCTCTCTCTCTCTCTCTCTTTATTGCTCTCTTTAATATCTTTTTTTTCCAGATTCTTAACAAAGTAGAACAATTAAATAATAAGTATTCCCATAATCTTTTTGTTTCCCATCTTCTTTTTTATTGTTACCTCATATATTTATATAATTTTAAACAATCTTCCTCTTTCTCTCTCTCTCTTTCTCTCTTTGTCACTCCCTTTTAAATCTTATCATCCACAATAAATATATGATTTTCTTCATTTAATTCAGGGCGTATTACAAGCGAATTTACTTTTATAATAATTCTCTTTCTTGTCTTGTCGCTTATAGCTGAGGCATTCAGGACTTGGCCTGCGACTGCTGTCTGATGTCTGCTGTCCTGGAACGCATTTCGTTGCTCTTAATCCTTTATGCACACTCTCTTTCACACACACACACATACAGGCATGCAGTCAAACAAAAAACCTTGATAATGGCACACACAGCCACACACACACGCGTACAGTGTCTGTCATACATATATGGGCAGCGTTATATCCGTTTGCGCATATATGCCAAGGATTAGTGAACATGAATGTTGATAGGCGGCGTTTCAGTGTTTGACAGATGAGTTTTATGGGTTTTGCGCTGCCTCGGTCTCTCTCTATATATGTATGTGTGTATATTCATATATATTTGTATACGTGTGCGCGTGTGTGTGCGTCTGTCGTGAGTCGTCTTCATCGGCGCCATAATAGCGCCCAAATTGAAAGCATAAAACTCAATTAAAGCAACTTTATGTGCAGTCATTTCTCCGGTTTATGTTGCAGTAAGCCCCGCGACATGTCTGCTGACAAGCTGTGCACCTGTCATAGCCTTGCCCCAAGCCCACTCCCCTGTTGGCCGCTTCTGCCACCTAAGCTACACTCCATTTTTCTGTCTCTCTCGCTCTCGGTCTTCCTCTCCCTCTCCCTCTCGTTGCAGCAGAGCCGCACAGACATTTCCTAATTGCGCGCAACCAGCTACAACGGCAACATCAACGGATATTGAAAGTGCACACACCCGAGCACCAACACACACACACACTTGTGCTGTACAAAATTGAAACTGCAAACAACTTCATTTGATGCCCAACAGTTTGCTAACTATCAAACCCGCCAAATATTTGCAACTACAGTTCGCCTCTCTCTCTCTCTGCCTCTCTCTCTCTACTCTCTCAGCTCCCTCGCTGCTCACACGCCCTCTTTTGTCTAGTTGTTGGCTCAAATCTCGTCGCGCATACCTTTGGCCCTGTTTAAAGCAGCTTTTGGCATTCTTGCGTAATTTGTTGTAACTGCATCATTTAACATTTGAAAGACGACTGCTTGCAGCTAGTCCTGCCTGTCTGTCTGCCCGTCTGCCCGCCTGCCTGCCTGCCTGCTGCCTGCCTGGCTGTCCTGTTCCGTCTGTCCTGCGAGTCTTTCATGGCACTTCGTACGGCTGCCTTGACTGCTGCTGCTTGGCATTTTAGTTGCCATTTGGCCAACGACAGCTACAACCGTTTGAGAGCAGCTGAGCAGCACTGCAAAAGCGAGCGAGACATGCCACCGATTGCGCCGCGTTGGCCCGTCTCACTGCAATTGGTTGCAAGTTTGGCTCTAATGGCAACAGACAGCAGTTAATGGTGCGAGTAAAAAAAATCTGTAGGAAAAGTGTGAAAAAAGAATGCCCCATGTTGCTGCGTTTTTCCTTTCCTTTACAGTACACGGCCAACAACAGAAAGGACAACGACGAGGATGAGGACGAGGACGAGGACGAGTGCAAGGAAAATGCTGTAGGAATTTAATTAGATCTTAGTTGGGTTCACCTGAGCTAAATAGCTGCGGCTTAAAGCAGCCTAGATAATTATGTTTGCCAGCCATTAAATATAAATCAAGTAATTTCAAGTAAGCCCTAGACTCGGCCAGAGTTTTAGTGAAAATAAAGAAATATATATACTTATTTAACGGACTGTAAATCTGCCTGCCACAGTGAAGTGCTGCTTTGTTAAACTGTTGAAACATATATCAAACGAGTTGTTTGCCTTTCCGCTTAGCAAATAGTTAAAGGCAAATCCGGTAATGCATGTGGCCAAGTTTCATGACATTCATTACGAACCGTTGGTAATATTCAATTAAAATTGTATCTCTATGCCGGGGCAGCAAGACAAACAAGCGGGCAAACTAACATATACATATATACAAATACATGCATACACATACAGATCCATGGACGACCCTTCGGCGTGTGGGCTGAACGCATGCAGCATGAAAGTTCTTACAACTTATTAAATCTCTCAGAAGTTGGCATACAAATCATTTGCGTCGCTTCCAAACAAAACTCGTAACTCGGGCACAGCTCGACAACAAAATAAGTTTAAGTACAGTTAACTTTGTGTGACAGATACGGGGAGCAGCAGTAGACACAGATACCAAATTTTGAGATACAGTTGGGGTGGGTGTGGCACGCCTACGTCACGCCAACACCCAGTTCCCCCTCTCTCTCTCTCTCTCTGTCTCGCTCATGTGACGACAAGTTCTTAAGTAGTCATTAAAAATCAAGCAAAAGTTGATGGGCGCTGGCGAGGGAGGCGTGGCAGGGCGTGCTGCACTCACTGCAACTTTGCGCAATTGCATTACAGATCTATTTTGCCTCCATTAGAGCCCATAGGAAATGCAAGGGGGGGAGGGAGGGGTTACACAACCGCGACATGCCCAACTTTTCGCATTGATATTAATTAAAAGTAAGTTATCAACAAGACAATTAACATACATCTGTATATCTGTACATACATCAACAGTCAGGCAAGCGGCAAAAACTTGACTATTTATTGGCCACGCTCAAGTTGCAGGCAGGTAACATTCATCAAATTAGTGAGCAGGTGAAAAATCAACTTGGCAAAAGTTACGCCAAATGCAGGCTAACAGATAAAACAAGAAAATGGTTAATGTAACTAATTAAAGCGGTTGCTTCATAGATGGACGCACAAATCAGAACTGAATGCCATATGACAGTGGTTGGATGGTTGGGTAGCTCGATGACGGCCTTAATTAGGGTGTTACAGTAATTTGTCACATTTCGCTTTGGTTGTCGTGGCTGCTTGTTGGGGTCTGAAGTTATTAAGTGAGTGAAACTATTAATAAGAATATTTCTATGCGGGTATTGAGACATCAAACTGATAGAAATAAGCGAGAAAACCAGGTAGGACTGTTGCACAGTGAAAGAGTTTGTGGAGAGAGAGAGAGAGAGAGAGAGAGAGAGAGAGAGAGAGAGAGAGAGAGAGAGAGAGAGAGAGAGAGAGAGAGAGAGAGAGAGAGGGAGAGCGAGAATGAGAGATAGAGAGCGAATGTGAGAGAGAGAGAGAGAGAGAGACATAGACGGATAGACATAGCAAGAGAGAGAGAGAGTTACTGGAATTTAAATAATTTCTACACTCTAGAGTCTTTACATAATTCAATATGGAATACCATTTAGCTGAGCGCTGGGAGCTCCAATATCTTACATAAGGGAATACGTTTACTATAGATTCTTGAGGCATTTTTGTTTTTTTTTTTTTAGCATAATCTGTATTGCTGCATTTATACTCTGTTCACTCTTTGGCAAGACGGAAGCTTTAATTTGTAAAAAAAATATATATATGTATATGTCATCAACCGGCTCACTCTAGATTGAGCTCAACTTCTACCTTTAGACTGATATCGTCGCATTATTAAAATTCAACCAAAGGCAACATCTGATCTGCTCTCATCACATTTCATTTTAGTTATGCATCCATTATTTTCATATAAATTCCCCAGGAACTTTGTGAACATCAGTTGCAACTAACTTGGCTTTTTTTAATTGGCCCACTGCATGCTCTGCCACACCGTATGCCCGTATGCAGGCTTATTAGTATGCAAAGCAGTTGAGAATTGTTGCTGCTCGCAGCCTGGCAATTATCTATGGCCACTTTATCAAATGGCAAACAGACGCCATATGCTGGGAGGAGTGGGCCGAGGAACAGTGCTCGGAGGTTGTTCGAGGGAGTCAAGAAATCCGCTTACAACTAAACTGAGTGAACATTTTTGTGAGCGTATCATATAAATCAGCTTATAAAACTTTCATCGTATATCAACACACTAATTATGGTAATTTTATAATTTTCTAAAAACTGAGCCACTGAAAGCAGACCAACAGGCTGTCATGGCCTCCCATACCCGCCCTAAAGGCGTTTGTTGTTGATGTTTAATAAGCCAAGGCACACTCACACACACACACACACATGCTTTTGACTGGCAAACATTTAGGAAAACCTCCAAAGGCAGGAAAACAAGTTCTTTTCATGAAATTTGAACATAAATTCCAATGAACGAAACAAGACCAAAGTGCAAAGCCTGGCAAACAACAACAACAACAACAGCAGCAACATATACCCTATAGTCGACTCTACACTTTAGCCAGCCAGCAGAGCCCCTTGCATGCAGTTTAGTGTTACCAGACCCTGAGGGATTGGCATAGGCGTAGGGCGAAAAAACTGCCCAGTTGCCCGGCAAGAAAACGCCAACTATATAAAATAAAATAGCAAAACGAAAAAAGAAAAAAAAGAAAAGAGTGAAGAACAGACATAAAACCAAGAGCAAGACTACGCCAGCAGGCAGACCAGCAGCAGCAGCGGCAGCAGCAGGAGCAGGAGCAGGAGCTGTGGCACATAAACTTTGTGCAGGACGCTGGCAGGACGAGGCGACGACCACTGGCAAATCAACTTTGCAACTTGAGACTGTTGCAGTCTATTAAAATTACGCCGCCGGCAAGTGGCTCTCTCGCTATATATATATATGTGTGTGTGTGTGTGGGCGTGTCAAGCGCAAGCACTGCTCGTAGGCGGTTTGGGGGCGGTGGTTTGGTAAATTAAAGGCAAGGCGCCAGCTTCTTCTAGTGCTGCGGCTGTTTCTTCAGCAACTGCTGTTGTTGCTGCTGCTACTGCTGCTTCTTCTTCTTCATGCAGTGCCCTGTTTCCGGCCGCCGCTGGCAGTTAGCAAATGTATCTTCGCTCTATACCCCACTCTCTGCGCCTCCTGCCGGCCTCAGCGCCATTTCCTGCTGCAGCACTCTCAGATACGCTTCGGCTGGCCTCTGATTCAGTTTCTGTTTCTGTTTTGATATTTGGGCTTTTCTTTTCTTTTCCTTGCCGTTTCTTGCCTTGCGTTTCGTTTCGTTTCGTTCCCTTGGAAATGTTTGGGTCTGCTCGCTTTTTGGGGGTCGACCGTAGCGCATCGTAAATTTAAAGGCTATGCAGGCCACTTGAAAAGTTTTGCTGCAAGGCGCTGCCACGTAGTTTACGGCAAACAGCAATAAGTATACGACTAGGTGGCCCATCATTTTCATATCTTATGACGTATATGAACGAAGGGGCTGACTGACTGGCTGACTGGCTCGCTACATTTTTGCATACTTTGCCACACTGATTGAGCAATCTCTGTTGATGCTGATGCTGACGATGATGGCGATGGCGATGGCGATGGCGATGGCGATGATGGGGATCTGTGCAACAACATTGCGTTTGCCCCATGTGGCGCCATCATCAGCTTTATTATTATTGAAAGGCATCAGTGCGGCTGCTGATGATGGGGTTGCGGTTGCGGCTGCCCAAAAGATTTGTTGGGCCCATTCAACGCCATCTCATCTTAGCATCACCGCACCACCAGCACTGCAACATCATTGACTACACTTTATGGTGCATTGTTCAAACATAAAATTGATATTTTTATGGCTTTTCGTTGGCAGCTTCTTCCGTTTGGCTGCCTTAATGAGCGCAACTTGCTAAGGATTTTTCATTTTCAATGCACATATTTGTTGTTGTTGTTGTTGTGGGTGTTGTTGTTGCTGTACTGAAACTTTGCCACTGATGAGCAGCAAATAAAGAGTTGATAGAAAGCGCGAGATGGGGGGAAATATGTTGCATAATATTTTCATTAAAATCGAATCATTTAAATTTACAAAAATTTAATTTACATAGTTTAATTTGGTTTCTATATTGCAAATGAGCTTAACTTAGAGCACGAAAAAAGAAAGCTAATTGCAGTTAAATGGAAATATTGCAGGTGGTAGCTGTGAAGGTAGTTTTCCCGTTTATAGGTGAGCTTTAAATATCTGAGAAAATTCTTGAATATCATGATTGTGTGCTGCAGCAGTTAGATAGTTATAGTAGGAATCATAAAATGAGAAATGCTATAAATAAAATCCAAGAATTGTAAGTATGACTCTGAGAGGATTATAGACTGAGGCAAATTTTATATGGGAATATATTTAATATATCAGTAGAATTGGTGAAAGTTTGGAATATTTGTAATATCATGAGCAATGGATGAAGCACTGCTCCTGAGACAATGTAGAAAATATGGCTCAATACATTTCAAGTAAATGTTAGAGAGAAAAGAATGAAAATCGAAATAATAGTCAGCTTAAAGAAGATTTAATACTCGTGTTAACACATACTAGCACGCACACACGCACAGCCATTTCCACTGTCTTACACACTGCATTACACACATACACACACGCACACACAGATATTCACACACGAACACACTCAAGTAATAAAAACCTAATTAAATGGTGCTCATGCTGCAGTTTCTCCTCAAGATCTCTCTTTATTTTGGAGCAGTCCAAATCAAGTATGCCACGAACATGCACTTTCCTCGTTCACTTTCTCAGCTGACCACGATACATGAAATTCAATTGGGCCAACGATTTGTGCTTTGGCATTCGCATCGAGACTTCGTTTTTAACACTTCATTCTAATTCGTTAACTTTTTGGCATTTGCCAAAAGGCAGCTACATACCCATATGGGTTACCTATTGACTATTGCAGTGTGGTCATCCATTTACTTAGCCCACACACACACACACACAGAGAGATGTGCACCCACACGAGCAAACATAAAGGCCATAGCTGAACTGCCCACACACTCGCTCGCAGACACACGCATGAGCAAACTTCCACCCACACTCACACACACACACGCACACACACTTACACAAATTTGCTGCGGACACTGATATAACCTTCTCAATGACCTTTTATTGACCTTCTGCACAGACAACAGCATCGGCAGCTACAGCAACAATGCGAACATAAACGCCAACACATAAAAGTAAACATATTTCATGCACTTTTTATTCGATTGGCCAGCAACTGAACTTGGACTCGCGCCTCAGTCGAAGTCTCGCTCACTCTCTCTCTCTCTCTCTCCCTCATTCTCTCTCTCTCACTAGCTGTGCCGCTTTGGGCACATTTTACGAATTTCAGTTACATTTTTGCATATGCAATTCTGATCTCCGTTTTGCGGTTTGCAGCTCCTGATGTCCGCTGCCTGCGGTTATTTTGGCCGCTGTTGCTGCTGTTGTTGTTGTTGTTGTTGCAATTGTTGCACTTGTAAATGACAAGAACAGCAATAGCAACAGCAACAACAGCAACAGCAGCAGCATTGCAGGCTGCTGTGCAGCTAGTACTCTAGTAATATCCTTTTGAATAAACGCGTGGCCAGCAGCCACTTTGGCCATTGCCTTGCCAAATGATTCGTGGTTTCGCTGTTATACTCTAACAACAGATTTGAACTGGGAAAAGCTGCAATTTGTTGAAGGATTGCATTTATTATGGTGCATGCTATAGACATATAATAATATAATGTTTATATATATTTTATTTTTTATACATTTTACCCCTCATAAAAAGAAAAAGTATCCATGTAAAGGATTAAAATTTCTTAAATACCTCAAATTATTTCTAATAAAATGTAACACATAAGATAAATATATATACATTAAATATATAAAATATATTTAATATTTTTGACTAACAAAAAGTTTTTTGACAATTAAATATTTTTAATATTCTAGACTAACAAAGAGATTTACTCTATGTCGTCTACATGAAGCTATATGTAAAATAAGTATATACACTAGATATTTAAAATATATTTAATATTTTAGACTAACAAAGAGTTGAGCTCTATGGGTGATTAAACATTTTTGCAACAATAAGGATAAATCTTTTAAATTATATTTAATATTCTAGACTAACAAAGAGTCCACTCTATGTGGTCTAAAGTAACGTAGAGTTTATCTATAATGTAAATACATACACATATATATACTTATATAAATTTTACTTTTGTTTAACATATTGATCTTCAAAGTTAGCGCATCGAGTAGTCGTTGCTCGGAGCAGCTGCAGTCCATTGCCTTTTTACAGTTGCAAAAACTGTAGTGCAGCGTAATGTATGTGCCAGGCCAACGCACACACAACCACCTACACGCACACACACACACATTAAAGTATATATATAGACATATCGTACTTGCCCGCCCATATCCTGTTTGTTTTTGTTCGTTGCTCGCCACTGTTGCTGCTGTTGTTGTTGTTGTGACTTTCTGTGCTGCTTGTTAGCCAAAAGCGACGGCGTTGGCGTCTAACACGTAACGCATTTGTAGTTGCTGCTGCAACTGTTGTTGTTGTTGTTGCTGTTGCCGTTGTTATCAAGTGCAGCATTTAACTGCAGCAATTTTTACAGTTGAATTTGTAGCTGCCCCTGTTGGTATGCAATGCAATTTAGATTTCAATCGAAGCGTATGCTATGCGTATATGTGTGAGTGTGTATGTGTAGTGAATAGCTCAAACATTGAAATTTATGCATTTTAATGTAACAGAAAGAGACAGACAGACAGAGAGAGAGAGAGAGATACAGAGTGTCTACTAATCATGACTGACTGACTGGACACAGCGAGTGGCATATCTTCGCTACCTTATGCAATGCACCTCCATCTATCCCACTATCCATATATATGTATATATAGGTAGCGATAGCATGACAGAGCTGAACATTAAAATATAGTTATCAGTTTTGGCGTCGCAAGCTCGTCAATCATGTTAATTATAACAAATCTGTCACGTAGCGAACATTTACTACAAAAGACCAGACAAAGAAGCAAAAGGTACAAGGAAAAACAGCAAACAGCGCTTGTGAGCCAACGACTATCAGATACCCTTTATCTGGAGTTGTGTTTATTGTGTAGAGCGATTGATGGTAAAAACTTCTACCAAACTCTTCCATCTTTTAAGGCCTTTTATCTTGAGTTGCCTAAATAAATACTTTTGGCTTAACTCAAACGCTTGTATTATCTTTGAGAATAGTGTATACCAAAGAGCTGAAGTGCTACCAGAAATGGCAAAGCGCATAAAACACACGAAGCGTCAGGTAGAAAGACTGCTTCAGCTGCTCCAACACCAAATGCTGCTGCTGCTACTCCTGCTACTCCTGCGGCTCCTGCGGCTGCTGCAGCTTCTATGGCTTCAGTTGCTGCTCCGACTCTTTGCTGCTTCCACTACTACTGCTGCTGCTGATGATGATGATGCTTGATTTTATGACAGTGGCGTGGCCGTAAGCGATTTTTAAATTGCTGCTCTGCATAAAGAGAACTAGTGAGAGCGAGATAGAGACAGAGAAAGAGGAAGAGAGTGAGAGAGAGAGCGAGAGAATTAGGCAAAAGGTCTGGCAGAATGGCACGCGGCGCCGTTGTTGCAACACGAGTTCCGTTCGTAGCCCTTCTTGGCCTGGCCAGAACGACTGCACCTAGCCGGACTGAGCAATCGTGGGGTCACAGGGTTCGGGGGCAAGTGTAACGTGGTACGTGTTGCACTGCACTATGGGGAAAAATCCAAATTATCGGGTATTAATTAATAACTTAAAAACTAAGCCAGATTTTTTGATCCGGTTTCTGTATTATTAATATGTATACCATCAGAAATATATTTTAGAAAAATGGGCGTGTCACCGCCCACCCAAAAAAAATTTATTAAAATTTTGTATTAAAATTTTTTTTTTTTTTTTAAGAATTTTGCTTGTTCATACTTTAAAATAATAATTTTAATTGAAAACAATCGAACTTTCATAAAATCGAAATTAGTTTTCTTCAGTTTCGAGTTCCAAATCAGCCAGAAATATTGATCCGCTAAAAAAATTCGGGTTCTTCAACTGATTTAATTGTGCCTTCAACTTTACATAATACAATACGTACAACTTCATTAGACAGCGACCTTTATGCTTTCAAACTCTTTTCTAAAGATTTGCCGAAGAAATAATCTGATCAGATGTATCCATTTTTAAAAACCATCAGCGAAATTATGGATTCTGCTCTCATGCTCTCATGCATGATGAAATTAGTCTGATTTATAGACCTGGTTGGGCAAATCAGACGCTTCCCTTACCAAAAAAGCCTACAGGATGAACAGTACTTTCCATAATCTGCCTCAAATGAACAATTATTTTTATAAACATTTGCTGTCATAGGCAGTCATTCATAGTTGTCAGCTAGTTTTTGTTCCTGCTGCATTTCTTCCATTTGTAATTTATATTTTGGCAAAAAAAGCGGCTTTTGCTTTTTTAATATCATTTATAAGTTGAATCAATATTAGTCTTATTTAGTTTCAAAATCACAATTACTATTTCTTGGTTAGAGTTGCCTTTTTCATTGAGCCAAATATCACACAGGTCAGCTCATAGTCACCTGCTAAAAATTGATTTGCGCCGGTTGTGCGCAAAAGTGCACATTGAGACAAAGGCACTAAGATCCCAATTGATTACTCTATAACATGCAATTGGAATTACACTGGTGCGCCCTGGTGGCTGTTTTATATGTCTTTGCAAAGTTTAATTTTATTTACAAGAAATGAAATTTGACAACATTTGCTAATTATACAATAAATGATTAAAATAAGTTCAAACATCAATTGGTTTTTAAGCCAACGCATAGTAGAAGCCCTAAAAATTCATATCCTTTTTAAATTTCTCAAAAATAATGTCTGGTCATTGAATAACGATGATTTGAAAATCGGCTAACACAAATTGTAAGCTGAAGGCAAATGCTTTTCGAAGATAACAGCTGACTTTAACAGCTGTTAGGCTTAACAGTGGACTGTTATTCAACATTTTGGGTACAGTACCTTAAAGTTTGGAGTTTTATTAAGATGTTAACATAAAAAAATTATAAATTTTCATACTTCGCAAAAATGACTAAATACCCGAAAAACGGCAAAATTCCCCATAGTGCACTGGTCAGAGACGATAAACCGTTAGACGTAAAGCATATCCTTAAACCGTGCGCTCTTGCCCATTGTTCCGAGCGGAGCGCTCGAAATTGTTCACAAATTGAGTTTGTTAATAGGGCCAAATGCTTCGAGCTGTACCTAAAAAATGCGCCATTAGAAGTTTTATGCAGCGAGCGAGAGCGAGACGGAAGGAGTGCGAACGAGCCAGAGCCATGGCTAAAGAGTCGGACATGGCTGGGATTGTAGAGGCCACGTTCAAGTTGCCAAATACGCAGTCAACTTTTGTTGCCAAATCCTGACTAAGTGTGCACGTGTGTGTGTGCGTGTGTGTGTGCGTGTGTGTGTGTGTGTGTGACAGCATGTGCGTGTTTAGCTCGTTCGAGTGAGACGCAGACATACACACACACACACACACGTAGAGTAAACTACAAACAGCTATAGAAATAAAACTCGAATGCATTCAAACGGAAATGCAAATAAATCTTAGTCACCGAAAGGCAATTGGCTTTGGTCAGCGGCAAAACCACTTGAAAATGGCAGCAATGCGACTATTTCATATACAAAAAAAAAAAAAAAATATATATAACAGATATATATATGTATGTGCGACACTTTATAGCAGAGCCACAAAATATATAGCAAACAGTTGACTTATGAGCTGCACGCTTGACTATTTATTAAGATTGCATTTTGTTTAATTTTACTGAGGTTATTTAGCAACAGCAGCAAGATATCGTCTATTACAGTGCCAGATCATAAACAAGCTGAATCACAGCTATCGATGTATGCTAAACAAAGTGCCATGAAGAACTAATAAATTTTGAAATATATTTCATTTCCTTTGCAATTCAAGGCCAGAAAATTCAAGGTAAAGCAACTGCTAGAGAAAGAACGTGAGAGAGAGAGACAAGAGAGAGAGAGACAAGCTTTGAGTTCCTTCCAAAGTATTTTGTATGCACAAATGTCCTTTTATGCACATTCCTCATATATCACATTGATTCATAAATTTGGGTAAGCCACAAATGATTTTTGCCATAAACAAATAGTTTTCATAAACACATTTACTTTTATGTAGAAACCCCAAAATAATTGTTAAATTCTTGAATATATTTTCTAATTTGAAACTCGAAATTCGTTGACAATATTTTATGGATTTAGGCCAAAATTGAATCATCGGCACGCCCCAATCAAATATTTCGGCAGCTCCTTTTTAAAACATTATTGCCCAAGAAATTTGTCCATTTAAATCAATTGATATTAAGTGAAATGCCACAGTTTGTGTGTGCCACACACACTCATACACATACACACACGCTGCGCTAGTGCTCTTGGTAAAATCACAAAAGATTTGCCATCAAATGAATTTCAATGCAGTCAGTAAAACAATTTCGAAAGATTTGTTACGGATTTGCACCCAACTCAACGAGAGGCGTGGCTGTGGGACGTGCCAGTTTTCGGTAGCAGAGACTAGTTGAAGCGAATACAACAAATAGAAAAAATACAATTTAACCTAATGCTAATAATGTGCAAATTTTGCCATAGAATTCGTTTTGCTTACCCCCCCAAGGCACAATTGAGGATGTGTGTGTGTGTGTGTGTGTGTGTGTGCTGGGGAGACACTGTGCATGTGTGTGAGCTTCTCTCAGAGGGCTTAGATGTATAGCTACAAAACAAGCGCAGGCATTAGCTATAGTCTTTAGACTTCACTCAAGCTCACTCACTCTCCCTCTCCCACTCTCTCTGATTCTCTCTTTCCAGCTGCTTGCTAGCCAGTGCATATTTTGACCAGTTTGGTTTTAGCCATATTCGTGTTTGTCTTAACCTTTTTGTTGTCGCACAACCTTTGCCTGATCTGCATATTTAAAATGGATAAAGTGTACGCATGGCCAGCATATGTTGCTCTCAATCCAGCACGCCACCTGCCGGCCTGTCTGTCCATCCATCTGTCTCTCTCGCTCACTCTCCCTCACTCTGTGTGTGTGTGCGGTCAATGCAATGTGTCCAGTGTCCCAGTGGCCATTGCCCAATGGCCTGCTTGTCTGGCCGTCTGGCCGTCTAGCAGTTTGGCATGCATAAATGCATACGGACATGCCGTTTACTCGGCCCTCGGGCTTTATTTTCACAAATACCAAATACACACAATACACACACACACAGGCACACACACATGCACACTCTCGCACATCCACATGGCTGAGTATTAAGTATATATCTTACTGGAGGGTCTCAGATCTTGTGCATATTTTGCTTATAAATATTTTGCCATTTTCAACAATAAATATTTTAAAATATTTAAATGCGCAACCACAGAAACAAATTTGCGCCAATGTCCTGGCCATGTCCTGGGCGCTGGACGAGACTCGCCTGCTAGCTGTGGCTGCTTCCTCCTGTTCCCCTTTTGTTTATTATCTCTATCGCCAGTGCTGTGATTTTCAACAATGTAGTTTAATTTTATCAACACATAAGCTCACACACACACGCACACACACACACACACAAGTGCAAGGACTAGTACATTGTTTTGTTGCCAGCTCTTGCGGACTTTGCCTTTTGTTGTTGCCATTTGCTGATAAAGTTAGCTCAATTCTCAATTCTCTTTATAAAATTGCCACAAAATACTTGTTGTCAATAAGTGCAGCTTTGATGCCCATTAATTTTCTATTGATTTCAATAAATGACCATATCTCAGTATCGATATGGGGCTTATTTGATGAAATTCTAAGGAATTCATTCAAGCTCTAGGCTATTGATGCTCTTTCTTATAGCTCTTTTTGGAATATGTATAGATCATAAAATTATCAATATTAAATAATGTTTTACTCTGTTGTATATTTGTTACATAATCTAGGTAAAGTGCTCGAATTTACCGTTTTGAAATTGGCATATATGAATATATATTGAAATTGATTGCCTTGAGCATAAACAACGTATGATATTAAATTATATAAATATTAAATGATTTATGAATATGATAAATGACGTGAATTTAGCTTATATAATACTAAGAGGCTTATTTTATTTAATGAATGATTTTTAAATATATGTATATTAATTGTGGAAAGTGAGAGTAATTTAATTCAATTCAACTGAATTCAATTAAGATATTAGTTTAAGGATTCAATTAAAAATATATTTTTAATTATATCAACTATTTGTAAATAATAATAAAATGTAAATATGTGGACTAATTGTCATTAAGTTTTAGCATGATCTTCATTAAAATATATGCATAACCAAACGTTAATGGTCATTAATATTTTTTTATTTTTATTTTTTTATTTATTTATTATTATTAATTTATATATTTATATATATATGTTTACTTATTTATGCGTATCACATTTTTATTTAATTTCTTAGATTTCCTGAATATACAATTAGCTAAATTAAATATCTATTTTAATATACATATATCCTACACAGACAGAAATTGCAAAAGCTTCAGTTTTCTATATACCAAATTGTCCATTTTCTATACACCACTCAATGTGCTCCTCAATTGGTTAGTGTATTTGAGATTCGATATTTTTATTTTTACACTAAGTCTGCTGTCTTTTAGTTTTTTGGTTTGCTTAATTCCTTCAGCTTCGCCCTGGCAATTAGATATTTGTGCTAATTGGCTTAACAATGTTTGTGCACAAAATGCAATGTGAATTGTTTTGTATTCAATTTCATGGTGATTGCTATCATTGTTGTTGTTGTGGTCTATTTAGTAGTTGAATTCAATTAGCAAGTTTTGCTCTCCTGTGGCGATTCCATTAATTTGTGCTCTAATATGCTAATCTGTAAAATTCACTAAACTCTAATGCGAATCGTAAAGCATTTGCATTTACTATGACAAATATATACATATAAATGTCTATATATTTATGCGTAAAGGAGAGAGAGAGAGAGAGAGAGAGAAATAGCGTTTAAATATTTCATTTTGGCTGCTGCGACAATTTGCAGTCCATTCATATGGTTTTTTGTGCTGGTCTACCCTTTCTTTGAGCAGATTTTCTGCTCTCTTTTTCAGTTTTTTTTGTTTTTCTTTTTTTTTTATATTTGGCGTAATTTTTACATTTACGAGCCATTAAAAATATTTTATTGCATTTATATTTCGCTGGCTGCTTTATGGCTGCTCTGCAGGAGATTCTCTTGCGTATGTCCTGATACTTTGTTGCCCTCTGCTTGGTGCCGATGTCCTCCTCGTCCTGTTGGCTCAGGACGCACTCATGTGAGCCCCGCTGTTGCTGCTGCTGCTGCGGCTGATGATGATGATGATGATGACGTTGATTTATTTGACTTTTGTTTATGGTATGCACTCCACACACACTCACACACTCGCATGCCCTCACACACACACACACACTCGCACAAAGTTGTGTTAACAAATTTCTGAGCCAAATATGCAGCTGGGCAAATATTTTTTTCCAGGTATTTTATTCGTTCAATGTATTCAATTCCCGCTGCGAATTTGCCATGCAAATTGCAAATGACTTTTGCGGGAGATTAGAATATTGTAAATTATTATTAATAGGTCTGACAATATAAAAAAACGAATAGCTTCTGGCTTAAATTCAAGGTTTAAATATTTGGCATATTAAAAAAAATAAAAATAAAATATACTTTTCCAGTTTCCATTTTCACCAACATAGACAAAGGCAAACTCATATTAAATTTATATGCACACACACACGCACACTTTAGACCTGGCTAACAAATTAAGGCTCGCATTGCCAACTGGAAGTAATTTTAGAAAATTATTTGTATTAAAATTGTTGAAAAACACGCGGCTCACCTCGCACCAGAAAGCGAAACAAAATTGTGTTCCCACACACACTCACACACACACACACATGCATACAGCTGGGATGTCTGGGTGTGTGTATGTGGCTTACTTGTTTATGGGTATTTGGGTTAGAAGCTCAAGTGTTTTGTTATTGAGTAAACATGTCATAAATACCGTTATACAAAATACGTGTTCGTGTTCGTGCGAGCGAACGAACGAGCGAGCGAGTGAGCGCGTCTGTGTTTGCATAGAAAAATACGACTAACCGCGCACGGTGTTGAAAATCCTTTTACTAAATACAAACTACATACCAAAACGCACACACGCACACACACACACACGCATACGCACAGCAACACGTAAAGCCGTTAACACACATAAACACACGAAAACACGCGTCTCATTTTCAGCCTCATAAAAAAGCATAAAGGCGAAAGTTGTGAATGGGTGGGTGCATGAGTGTGTGTGTGTGTGCGTGCGTGAGTGTGTATATGTGTGTGTTTGCGTGTGTGGTAGATGTTAACGCATTGGCAAAACCTCCGACGCTGTTGCTGCCACAGCATAGTACCGTTACACATCCAGGCATTCTGTTTGCCTTCTTGCCGTATTTAAAAATGCCCGAAAGGCACAAGGCGAGAGTTATTTGAAATGGGTTCTATTTGTGCAAGCTGTAGGTGTATATAGCCTCAGACGCGGGGAAAACGAGAGGCGTGGCCAGCTTTGGTGTTAAGCTCGCACAACGTTTACACAACTTTTTCAAAGTTAAGTTTCCAAGGATAAGCCAAAAAAAACAAAAATATATATAATTTAAAGCGGCTTAAAGTACAATTTCCATGCAATATATTCAGCAAATTTAATCTAACAAATCTCTAGTTAATTTATTTAATTGGTCGTGAAAATGCTGCATAGATATACAATTTTTTCAATGCTCATAAATATTTAATAGTTGTCAATGCTAAAAATGTTTATTTGTTATTTTCATAAATTTCTCTTACAATTCCATTTGTTTGCTTTTCTCTCTCTATTTTTTTTTTTTTTTTTTTTTTTTTGTGTTGCTCTAAACAGTTTTGCAATCTGTTAAAATGCGTTTTAATTACAGTTAGCAAACTAGTAAATTTATTAGTAACATAGACAGACAAAAATATTGACAAACAGCGCGGCGGGTGCGTGCCATTGTTTGCTTAAAGGCCAGGCGCATAAATTAATTATGCGCAAAATTTATTAATTGTCAGAAACAATTGAACGTGCGACCCAATAATGACGACGGCAACAACAATGGCAGCCGAAAACAACGCCAGTAACAACAATTATAATGACAGCCGTAAAACAATACAAGTAAACAGACACGCACTCACACACATTGAAGTAAAGGCAAAATCAAATGAAATCAATTATGCACAAAGTTAATTTCAGCTAAATGACAAATTGAATTTAATTGCCAGTACATGTGGCGTATTGTCAACTATATGAGTTTGTGTGTGTCTTGCGTGCGTGTTTCTCATTGATTATACCATTTGTTACACCTACACAAACATTTTAAAGTAAATTTTGTATATGTCGCCTGAAGGTATGCAACACTTTTTATTCGATTCGTTTTTTCAACTGTTTGCATATGATTAATGATAAATAAACATGTAAAAAGAGTGAATTTACTTAGCATATTTAAATTTGTTTAGTTTATATTTAGCAACTAACAACTTGCCCACAATTACAGTTTAGCTGGCATCATTATAAGGCCTGGTATTCCAATATAAATACATTGAATATTCCCATTTCACTCTGTTCGCTTATTCATTAGTCAACTGGCCCTGCTCTGTCTCAATTATCATATTTACCTAGACTACACAACAAATACGCTCAGCTAAGACAGTTCTACACGCCTATTTCAGTGTTCATTTTCCTTTTGTTAACATTCAATTAACATTCCCCACATCAGCACTTCACTAGGGTATTCATTTGTCGACCCAGCCCAGCCTTCACTCTGCTGCTGTGTTATCTTTTGCGACTTGGCCTGAAACACAATTACAGCAATTTTCTGGCCTTAAATGGTGTTTGCACTTAGGGCCCCTGCGCCGGCAACATATTTGACAATGACTCGATGTCCGGTTTTTGGCGTCGATTATATTATTTTTTTCTCTCTCTCTCTCTCTCTCTTTTTCAGCTCTTCTTCTGCGGCAGCTCTGGCTATAGGGTTTGTAAAAAGCGCAGCACTCAGCTTAAAAATATTTGTCGTTTAGGCACTCACACACTGCAACAGGAACAACAAGAGCTGCCGTTGGAGCAGCAAGAGCCATGTAGACACTGTCCTGCATGGTGCTAGGTCGTATCTCTCATATGGCATCACGATACGAGAATGACGTCCATGCCATGCCATGCCATGCCATGGGCAAGGACCAAGTGCTAAGAGCTGAATGTGAATGGCAAGGCGGAAAGAGAGGAAGGGGGCGCAAAGGGAGGGAGGCAGATGGACCGGTCGTCGCCAAGCAAACTCATCAACATTCAACGTTATTGTCACTGAAAAATACACACAATTATCGTTACAAATTGCTGTTAACTCTCACTCGCATTCGGTTGCTTTCAGTTTGCGCCGTCACCAGGATCAGCAGGACGAGCGAACGGCAGCGCATGGAACAGGCCGAGAGATGTTGTCGTTACCATTTTTGCTCGCTTTGTCTGTGGGCGAGCGGGGTGTCAGGGGCGGTAGAAGGAGGGCAGCAGAGCTCGGTTTTGGTGTCAATGGAAAGTGCTATTGAAAGTGTGACGGTGTGTGGACGAACCATTCACACACACACACACACACACACACTGATAGGTATATACACATGCAAACAAAGCAAAAAATAAATAAGTGTGTCGGAAGTTGCCTTCAAGGCATGCGGATTGCACATTGTTGCTGCTGCTATTCCCAAGGATGATGCTGCAGTGGCTTTGACAATTGAAAAGCATAAAGAAAGAGAGAGAGAGAGAGAGAGAACTAGATATGATATAGAAAGAATGAGAGAGAGGGAGAGCGAGCGAGAGCGAGAGTGCGAGCGAGTGGGGCCGGCTTGACAGATGTGGTATAAGTAGTGCTTAAAAATGGCTGTCCATCAGTTTGACTGTGCCACATTTCCTCAGCAGAGCCCTTGTTCTCTCTCACTCTCTCACTCTCGCTCTCTCTGCCACGCTGTTGCTGTCTCTGTCTTACGCTGTTTCTCATTCTTATGACTAGTGCATTAGCATTATACTGCAACAAGCACTCAATAGCAGCCAATTATTCAGAGTGATTTGCAGCGGTCACACACAGACACGCACACACACACTTACACACACTTACACACATACACACGCACACCAGTTTACCACTCCCTCAAATGTGCCGCCCTAATGAGTTCATTCGAGTTTATGAACAGCTGCAATAACAGTGTGGCAGACGCCGCGTGTTCTGCACCTGCCCCCGCCTCTTCCTCTCTCACTCTCCCACACTTGCCACTTGCCATGCGGCAACTAATTTGCATTTCATTATTTGCTCGCTTTCACGTGCGTGGTGCCGAGTGCAATAAACGTGGCCTTAAGACTCTGTTGAATCGTAAAAAGTAAATGTTTAGCAGTGCAATCGAGTTGAATCGACGAAATAATGCTCTACTGGGCTAAGCTCTAGATTAAACTGTACTGTAAATGGGATTTGAAAGAGAGTCGATAAGAAGTAGTTTTTAAAATGTTTGAGCTGGAGAGAGTTGCTAGATTGATATTGCATTTAGTTTAATTCAGACTATAAAATCCTTGAGCTCTTAGAGCTAATGATTATTGCCTGAAGCCCTAATTTCTGTCTTAAAAACTGAGCTCTATATATTTTTACTTTGATATCCAGTCAAAACAGGGTCTGAGTAATCATATTATATATGTACATATATGGTTCTATGATATTAAAATCAGTTTTCCATTTTCTCCTTACATATTAATTATAACTGAAACAATTCATAACAAAAAAATAAATAAATAAAAAAATAATTAAATAAAATAAAATAAAAATATTAAAAATGCATTTTAATTATTATTCGGCATATATTATTACTTAATTCTAATTCTTTCAATATATATTTTAACTGATAGCTAATATCAACTGGTCAAACTCTTACTCAAATCAAATCCTTCGATTTATCTGCAAACATTTTTAATTTTTACATATTAATATATGTCAATAATTTCCAGCTAGGCTGAGTATTATATATCCTAGATCTATCCATAATAAAAGGCCCCACACGCACAGCACAGCCAATATACCCTCTCTACTCACACTGCAGAGTCGCTATAAAAATTAACAACGATAATGATGAAAATAAGTGGAGCTCTTAGCTGCTTCGCTTGCCACTTTGGCACCTCAGATAGCTGAGTTCCTTTTCAATGCTTTGCAGCTCTGAGCGAAACTAACTACGGCTGCTCAATCACCGCAATTTACTGCGCTCTAATATTAATTTGCACTCAAGCTTTAAAGCTGCAAATGCAGATTTAATTGTGGAGACAAGAGCTATTTATTTGATATTCAACATATGTAGATTTAAGCATTTTACCTTATTTGCATAGCTGACCCACATGCTGAATTTAATCAATAAATTTTCCACACCATCAATTGATTTATTTACGTTTCTTTTTTTTTTTTTTTTTTTTTTTTTTTGCCAGGCACTTTTTATCTTTGGCATATGAAAATGAATTAACATTTTTATTTATTTAAAAATGCATTTATTTAGCACTATCGTGTTGACAAAATTCATTTGCTTTGTGGCATTTGCAATTTCCAGCACCTGTGGCATCAACGCTCGTCCCGCCCTTGCCCCCGATATGCATACATTACACATACGCCCCGTTTGTCGCATGATTGAAATTAAGAGAAAACATTGCTGCAAAAATAATATTTGCTGAATGTTGAAAACTAGCTGTGAGCCAGTGGAAACATTTGTTAATTCTATAAAATGCAGAGGACCTTATTACATTTTTTTTTTGTAATATTTATGATATTTGCATAAGATAATGCGAGGCACGAGCTCGTCCATCTACCATGTAGGCGGTACCTGCTGTCTTCATATATCTTTCTCTCTCTCTCTCTCTCTGTTTGTTCTGTCTGCCAGCTGCTGCCAGCACATGTCGAGTCCTTTGCATACACAGTGTGGGAGAGGGAGAGAGGGGTAGAGAGAGGGAGTGCAGTGCTGTGGCAGCTTTTGTCAAAATATATGATGCTCATATGTTAGCTGTAGCCGGGCACTCAACGTGTGCCGCATTATTCACTCATCAACAGCCCCAGCCCTCAGGATGCCCATCATCATTATCATTGTACTTCTTGCACTTCGTTGTTTCTACTTGTTTGTCTGTCTGCATGCGCCTGTCCGACTGCCCGCCTCTGTCTCTCTGTCTGTTCGCCTCTTGTCCCTTTTTTTTTTTTTTTTTTTTTTTTTTTGTCATTCACATGCCTCGAAAAGTGTTTTAAAGTAGACTTTGCTTTGTTGCGGCTAGGCAGCTGTGCTTTTTCATGTACATGTGTATATGCACATATATATATATATATATAAATGTATGTGTATGTTAATATCATATTGTACACAGTGAGAGCCTCATTTGAGGCCTAAAAACTTCATTTGACAAACTCGCTTGGCAAGCAGGTCATCCGACTATGAATAAGATAACATTTATTATTTCAGCTATGCCTTTTTAAGCAGCATTACGAGCATTTTCAACACGGTAAGCTGGGGAGTAGCTACTGCTAGAAGTAACTCCAATGTAGTTTTAATAGTATATGCAGAAGTATATGCGGTTTTAGTTTGATATTGTGCAGACAGAAGAAGGAGCAGGCCTCTTTGAAATATCGAAGTCTAGTAAGACCAAGCCTAGCTGCTCTTTTTATACCCTGAACCCATTGAAAATGGGAAATCAGGGTATAATGGTTTTGTGAAAAGTATGTAACAGGCAGAAGGAATCATCTCAGACCCCATAAAGTATATATATTCTTGATCAGGACGACGAGCTGAGTCGATATAGCCCTGTCCGTCTGTCCGTCCGTCCGTCCGTCCGTCCGTCCGTCCCTCCGTCCGTCCGTCCGTATGAGCAAAAGGATCTCAGAAGTTATAAGAGCTAGAGAGCTGAAATTTGGCATGCATACTCGTGTATACTATAGGCAGTACGAGTTTGCTTTATTTTTTCGATAACTCATCCGATAACTTTTTTATCGAGAATAATCGAAAAATCGACTTGGTTTTTTCAGCCTAGTTTGAACACTTTTAAACCTGGAGACTTCAAATTTGCGTTGTATATAGAGTTAATGGACACAAAGATTTTGTAATTTACAGATTTTGGATACCACGCCCCCTTCGCCCCAAATTTGTAAAAAACGCATTTCAAGTACTAGAGACTTGTGCTTTGGAATGTACACACATTTTAACCATATGCTTACGCTCTGAAAGTTTCATTAAGATTGTATGTCTACAAAAGAAATTATTCAACAAATAAATTGTCATAATGTTGCTCACATTGCAGCGCAGCCCAAGCGCTGCCGCTGCTAACTGCGCAGTACGCAGAGCGCGTGCCTTTAAGTGCATGTGTATGTATGTGTGCATAAAAGAAGTCCAGACTGATTAGAATATCGGCTTGGAGGGTTCAGGGTATCTCCTAGTCGAGCAGTCTCGACTAGAGCCTTCTTACTTGTTTTTACCTCAATTTCAATTCAATTCTGATGTCACATTCTCCTTTCACAATAGTTTTGTGTATATATAGTACTTATTCCATCAGTCAGAGTATTAGTTATATGTATAACTGCTTTGGATTATGTGTTTAACTCTTATTCTATGATAGATAACGCATTTATTTATCGCTCTGCGTTCTGCCTATGCCAATGCACAGCTCACAAATAACTGTTGATCTTTAATCGACATCTATAAATAAGTGTATTTTACTCACACTCTGGATAAAAACTCTGAGATCAACCGATCGCTTCGGTTCTTTAACGATCTCATTCGGGCGTTCGGCGAGCAGCCGTTTCATAAGCTTTTTGTATATGTATTGGTCGGTTCGCTACACATGTGCGTGTGTATGCGTGTATGAAGACCTGCCTGTGTGAATATCAATCGTATTCATTGAGAGAGCATAACACGAATACTTCAGCTCAAGGCGCTCCATAGAAAACTGAAACGAAAAGAACCGAAGGCGCTAGCTCAGAGCGAGACCGAGTGAGTTCGATATATTCGTATTGATTTCAGCGAAACGCTCAGCTTTTATTGCTCAGCTATAGTCAGCATACATATATATTCTAAAAGTGAGCATATATTATTCTGTTATATTACGCCTCAACTCTAACATCCCTCAGTAAACTCAGTCAACTCCATCTCTGTTCAATCTCCAAGTTCTGTGAACGATAGTTTTCAGCTGCCTTTTCTCATTTGCCCACATCAACAGCTCCTATTTAGCAGCTCTTAGCAAACGAGTCGAGGCACTCTCTATATCATATTGCACTCTACAGATCCACCCATCCAACCTGTTGTAGCCACATCTCAGCACCAAGTTCGATGTGTTTGCTCTCAATAGCAAATCATTTCGATGGGCTGCAGAAATCGTTTTCTAATCACAATCCATCCATGCAGCTGTCAGCTAATTATATTACTTACCAGCAACTACGCGTTGGCCATCTTCAGATGTCATCTTTTAATTAGAGTCCTATGCGAGGACAGGGCAGCCTCAGAGTCAGGCCGGGCGATGCGCTGCAAGGCTGTCTTTTGAAAGGAATTTTATTTTATTTTTTTATTTCTATTTTGCCGCCTTTTCGTTTCATAATTTGCTGAGCTGTGTGCGCTTTTTTCCTGTTATTTGTTATGCCCGACTGCAGGCACTTGTTGGGGCCCCCCTCCCTACCCGACTCTAGAAGTTCTTTCCATCTATTTCAGGCACTCAAAAGGCAAAACTAATTTCTGTTGCTGACAACCATTTAAATTCAATTTGTTTGCTTGCCGTGCAACAATGGAAAGCGCAATCCCCACAATCTCCGGCAGGCCGCTGAAATAGTGGGCGTGGGCAGCTGCACGGAGTCGTCGATTATCTCTCTCTGTATCTGTGTGTATGTGTGTGTGTGTGTGTGTGTGCGTGGCATGCCTGATTATCCAGCGTCTTATTTATGCTGGCTTGCCATTTTGGCCACCTTTTCTTCTTTATTTTTACATCTGCTCTTCTCTCTCTCTCTCTTCTCTTCAGCTTTTATTTTATTTCCTACCTATTTTCTGCTTCTTTCGGCAGCAGCAGCAGCAGCAGCAGCAGCTGTTGAGCGTCCTTTTTTTCCGCGTGTGTGGCAACATTATTAAAAACTACTTAAAAAAGGCTTATGGTTTGGTTGCCATGCGGCATGCGGCATGTGGCATGTGGCAAGAGGAATGCGGCCAACGCGTTCGCTCACTCGTATGTATTTTGGCAGCCAAAGAAGAACTAGAAAATGAAAAACAAACACATTTTCTTTATCGCTCTGATGCTGTTTAAAACATCAACAACAACAACAACAGCAACGAGTGGAAGAACAAAGGGTATTATTCGTTCAGCTCAAAACAGCTGGCGTCAATGTTTGAATGACAACATGAATGATTGAACGAATGACTGGCCGCCTAGCTGCTGCCACTGCTGCCACTGCTGCCCCTGCTGCCACTGCTGCCCCTGCTGCCATTTCTGCCCCTGCTGTTAGCCAGGGTCTGGCCATTTTGGGCTCTTTGGCCAAATTGCGATGTGGATGATGATGCTGTGCTGCTGCTGCTGCTGCCGCTGCTGCTGCTGTCGCTGCTCGAACGCAGATGGCCTTATTTATGCTTGCCGGTCGCAAAATGAGCCAAAAACTGCGGGTTGGCGGCCATATTTGCTTAAAGCAACAACAACAAAACCAACAACCGCTACAACAACTACTATAACTGCTACTACTACTACACTTACAGCAAATGCTTTCACTGTGTGTGTGTGTCTATGCTCTGAGCTGCCTGCCCTCTCCAATTGTTGCTCCCAAGTACACATGAAAAATATTTACACAATGTCCGTTTCATTTTTTTTTTTTGTGTTTGTTGTTGCTTGTTCAGCAAATCAAAAAGAGCATATCGGCTGTGTGGCAGGTTTGTATACTTGCTCGTTCAATTCTCTGAAGTTAGTGATTTGAGATCTTAGAATATATAATCATGTGTAAATTTGTTTAATAAAGTGATTGGATTGGATTGGTTTAATAATAAGGAAAAGAAATAACTCTATTTTATTTACAGCATAAATTATAATATAGTTTCTTGAAGCTAACATCTTAATATTTGATATGTTTGTATATTTGTATATACGTATCTGCCTATCTATGGAAATCAGAATCATCAAGACCGTCAACAGTTTTGGTCTCATTTTTTAGTTTTTAAACATTATTAAATATTGGAAAATATTTTAAAAATAATTTAATTAATTTTGTATTAGTTTAAACATCATACTAGCAACCTGCGCTTAAATTTTTTTATATCCCCAATAGTTTAGATTTTATAGACCAACAAACTTTTTTCGAGGTGCTGGTTGAAATAGGCTGTGAGCCACTGTAGCTAGCCCATGCAAAGCCAAACAGTTGATCAGTTATCAAAAGTTGAACGAGTTATATACAGTCGTTTATGCCCGACTGACATGCTCTTTCGACTTTTTTGTATATACACATATATATATATATATATATTTTTTTTTTTTTGTTTTTGTTTCAGCTGGCAAACAATTCGGCGCCATTAGGAGGCGGCGTTCGCACTGTGTTGAGCTGTGGAGCTGTGGAGTGCTTGGAGGCAGTGCTGGGAAAAAGATCGATCTAGCAAACGATATATCGATGTTTCATATCCATCGAAAATATCGATGTAGAAAACTTCGATACTTGATATATCGCCATCACTATACCATTAATTCCCCATCACTTGAATTAAAAGCGTGGGATAAGACTGTCAGGTAATTTGCAAATTATTTTAACAATATAATTCAAATACTAACGTAACCCACTTTTCATTTAGGATTTTGGTGTTGGTAGTGTTGTAGAGAAATGGATAAGTTTTTAAACAGCAAGGACAATGGCGAAGGTAAATATTATTTTACTGCTTATGTCAGCCACACACGTGGTCTGCAGCTTTTGCGTTTTAAAATAATGTAACAAACACGCATTTGTTTGTAGATTGCGACGCGGATAAGGAAAATGGAGAGGCTTGTCTCAAGCCGCAGCAAGTAGATATGCTGCTCTTCATAAACAAAAATGATTGGACGAAGTAAATGATCTTATTAAATAATATAATCTTTGTTACATAGTTTAGTTTAGTTTATATGAAACGTTTTTTAATTTTAATAAGAAATTCATCTTTTGTTTTTTATATGAAAACTTTTTTTTTAATTTTGGGAGCTAAAATATGTTTATGAAAATATCGATACATCGATCTGAGACCCATACATAATATCGAAATATCGATCTACGTAAAGATCGATCTTTTCCCAGCACTACTTGGAGGGCCAAACAAAAAGGGACAAATTGCGGGGCGCATTTCAAAGTTTAACACGTTTTGGTAATTTCATCAAGGACATGTGCATAATATATATGTATATACATAATCATATATATAAATATATATGTATGTCTAAGGCAAACAGTCGGGCGTGAGAGCTAACAAAAATTCTGTAACTAAATAGTAATTAGCGTGAAAAGAGGGTTTGTAATTAACATTTGCTGCAGAGCCAAAGGAGAGGGGAAAAAGCTTAATTGATCACAATAATAATTAGAGACAAATTTGACGAAGAGTTTGAAGGACGCAAATAGATTAAAGCTTGGCAAAGGCCAAGGATCAACTAGCTTACAGTTCAATAACTCAATTTCGTATCGTCCATTTCTATATCTATGCATGGGTAGCTAAATGTTTACTTTCTCTGCTACAAAAATTTGGCTCAATTTAAGTGAAATTAGCAACGCTTCTGGCTGAGAGCTCTGCTGCTAATTGTCAGTTATGAGCTGAGCTCGTTATGCAGCTGCAACGGCTTCGAAAATAAATAAAAGACGACAGATGGTCGCACAATTTGGCCATTACACCAATTAGATTTGGCTCAGTTTGAGTGCTGCATCCGTCAGTGGCTCAAACTCAATTTCCTACCAATAACGGAAACGTTCATCAATGACCATTTGGCACTTTCGGTTTCAAGTCCAAAAGGCCAATGGGTACGATTTTCGAGTTGGTTGAAGCCAAATCAACTGCTGCGTCGACAGCTGGACAAACGGACGGACGGATAGACAGACAGACGAACAACTCGAACGGATAGACAAATGCCAGTCGCATCGAGTCGAGCCAGTTGAGAGTGAAGCTGAGGATGAGCAGAGGCGAGGCAAGCAGAGCGGAGGCAAGTCGAGTCGAGTCGAGTCGACTCTAGCAAATGCAGTGCGGAAGTACAACTGGAAAATTTAATTATCACACACATGCATGCACGCACACACACACACAAAGGCTTGGCCTGTATTCGTGTTCTTGTGAATTGTCAATGTCAGTTTTGGGGTCGATTGTTGGTTTTGTTGGCCATGCAAGCGGATTGAAGCTGAAGCCGAAGCCGAAGCCGAAGCCGAAATCCTTGATGTGTCGACTGCCTCTGCTGGCTGTGTATTGCACTCAGCACTGGACTTTCGGTTAGCCCAGAGTCGCGTGCGGTTTTACCCTGCCCCACCCCCAGCCAGTACCAAGCCAGGCAAGCAAAACTAACCAAACTGCAGTTCGCCTTCGCCATTACGGCTTTCATTTCTTTGGCCATAATGTCAACTTTCTGACAGCAGCTGGGCCCACAAAAAAAAAAAAGCACGAAGAAATATATACACAGTTGCATATGCATTGCAATTAAAGCCATGCGTGTCCATTCAACTGGCCAAAAACTTTGAATATAATTTTAATTAAAATGCAGCAAAATCGCTTTATGACATAACATTCGTGCCACATGGCGTATGCTGGCAGCTGCCCAAAAGTAAAGAAAGCCAAATCTAATCACAAGAAATGCTCTTGGCTGGCAATTAAAAGCAGCTTTACCTTGATCAACAGCTTAGATATCTGAAGTTTTTCGGGCTTTACGGGCTTCAAGACTCGAAGACTGTCATTTATAATTATTTTAGCTGCGCCTGGCCACATTTAACACGTTGAACAGGCCAGCGCAAAACTTTGCCCATAATTAAAACTAAAAAGCGAAATGTGCTTTTTATTCCAGGCGATGGCGTGGGCTAGGAAGAGGGAGAGGGAGAGAGAGGACACAAAAGAAAAGGGCCCGCTAAGTGCAGCTGACAACAATTGCACTGAGGCTCGCTCTCGGCTCGGCTAAAACAAAAGATGCCGAAATTATTCAACAAGCGGTGACGCCTGCTGCCAGGACGACGGACGCACGGACGGACGGACGGACGGACAGCCATTACAACTGGCAGGACGACTGCCATTTTTAGACAGACGCCGCACCGCTCAGCTCGCCTTATTGTGCCCGCGACTCTTTTGTGTGTTTTAATAAGTTTTGCTCTGTGCACAACAAACTGCCGCAGAAAGCACAACTTTAAACACTCAGCCATACCCCCTCCCCCGTCTCCGCCCATCACGTCTCGCACGCCTCTTTCTGCGGCTGTTGTCAGGCATTTAGCTTAGCTGAAACCAATAATTAATACCAAGACCATTGTCATTTATTATCCCCAACGCTTACCTCTATATTCAGTTTAGTTTTCCTTTACTTTTTTCTTTCATTCTTCTTTTTTGTAAGCTTCTCTCTTTCATAGCTTTCTCAATTTTCTGCTTGCCATTTGAAGCTGCTGCTGCTGCTTCTGCTGCTGCTGTGGCTGCAGCTTCGTTAGTTTCATGTTCACATAATACCCAGCACACACACAAACACACACACACACTCGCAATACACACTCATGTGCACTCGAATGCCCTCTCTTCAGTCATGCAGCTCTATTGCCGCCGCTTTAGCCATGCGCCATGTATCTTCAATTCTTTTGCGTTGCTCTTTCTTTTATATCTCTATTTTTTTCTTCTCTCTACTTTTGCCATTTTACTTGTTGTTTCTTCGTTGCTTTTTGTGTGTATCATTACCTATTTTGTGAGGTATATTCGCTATGGGATATTACTTGCAGCAAGAAAGCAAGCGTAAATAGTAATCAAAAATCCATATTTTAACCATATTTTATTTTAAATACAATTTATTCAGTTGCCTAAAACTCCAGCTAGATATGTCTATATTTCTATATATATTCCGCATTCATTTATAATTATATATACAATATTTATATTATATTCACATATTTATGTATTCAGGATTCGATTTACAAATCTATATTCCATTCATCAGTCTCTCTATAAGACATCTATATTCTTCATATATGTATATCCATCTCCACATATTAATATCCATTTACAATAACTAATGGGGATGGCTGTATTCGATCTTATTTTCAATCCTTCTATTTTTTATTTCTATTCATCTTGGGCATTTTCATTGACTATCGATGACATTAGAGTTAAGTATCGATAGTTTGTAGCATTCATAATCCTTTTGGCCTACTACACTATCTATGAGTCCTTCCTATTCATATTTATATTCTCTTTAACCTACTACACTATCTAAAAGTCTGTCCATATTTCTATCCATATATTCGCATTCCACCTACAAATATTCCTATTTATTTTTATCAATCACATTCGTCCCCTTTTCATTGGACAATCAAGCATATTCGGCATTCGTTCATCCAATTTAAGCCGTTTTTTGTTAGCGGCTTGAATTCTTTCTATTTTTATTTATTTTTATCCTCTATTTTTTTTTTTTTTTTCTGTGGCTACTGCTGCTGTTGATAACTTTGTTTTATAGACTTTTGTTCTCGCTGTTGTTACCTAGCGACCCAAATACCCCGTTCAATAGTTTGTACCATTTTTACAATTTTTTTTTTTCTTTTTCTCTCTGACCAGCATCGTTGCCTCTTTTTTTTTAAGTTTTTTTTATGGCTTAGCTTGTTGTGCGTGTGTGCTGCTGCAGGTTTTGGTTGTTTCTTCACATTTTCACAATTTTTTTTTGACTGGCTTGCAGGGCCTAACATTTGCAAATCTTGTGTTAGTTTTTCCAACAAGGTTTTTCGTTCTGCATGCACGCTTAAAACATCAGAGCCCGAAGAGAACAATTAAGCGGAGAAAAACAAAAGACGACAAATGAATGTACAAATGAAATCGTAACGGATCCGCATGCCCTTTGGCCACACATTAAAGAACTTCAATTATATTTGAGGGTTTCAATGCATGCGAGATGAATGCTCCATTTGCCAAGTGGGATGGGGGAGGGGCAGTTCAATTTAAAGCTCTTAAAAGGATTTTCAAATGCTCGCCTAAGCTCTTGATGGACTTTTACTTGGCATTGATTTACAATTGTGCAGCAGCTGCCTCAACCTCAGCCTCAGCCTCAGCCATTCATATGTCAGGGCTTGGAGTTTGGAGATTCGGGCGCTTGAATTCTAATCGCAAAAAGGCGCTTATCAGCAACGGCACCTGGAATGCCAGACGAGGGGACTTGGCTGGGGCGAGAGATGTCAGGGCACTTCTACGATTTGGCAGGTCAGCACTTGTGGCATCAATCGCTGCTCAATAAATCACTAAATCGCTGCAAAGTTCAGGAATCTGTCAGTCTGTCTGTATGTCTGTCTGACTGGCTGTTGGGCTGTTGGCTGTTGGCTGTTTGTGCTACACATCCATTTTCCTGGCCAAAACACGAGGCCAACACGCAAATTGAGCTAGACGCCAGGCTGCCAGCAAAAATCGCTCCGGGGCCTGAAGGAGGCACATCCTTGTGCTTCTTCTTCTGCTTATTTTTTCTCCGTGCTGCGTGCCTCGAGTGCTGGCGGCATAGTTTTGCTTTATTGCGGTGCCAAAGGCAACAACAACGAAAATCCATAATGGAAACTAGCGCCTCGATAAGCAACTGTAACTGAGATTGACACTCAGCAGTGGAAAGAGATGGCGAGAGGCAGATAAAGAGAGAACGAGGGAGAGGGAGAGAGTGTTGAAGTAGATGAAAGGCAAAGAGAACTTTACACAATATTGCACTTAAGATAGGTTTTTTGCCTTCGCTCTGATTGCTGCTTATCAAGAGCTGTGAATATTTTTATCTCTATTTGCTATTCTCTATTTTCTATATTCTATTTTTATTATTTGTATTTTTATTGTGCTTTCGACTTTTTTTATAAGCGAAATTAACTGTGACAAATTTCAATTTCTAAATATTTTTGTTGATTTAGCAGCAAAAAAAAAAGAAATACTTAGCCTGCGGTCGCATGAAAAGGGAAATGAAATATGACAGGAAGCGAGAGAGAGAGAGAGACAACAAAATAATATAATATCATATATTTTCCTAAATTTATATAAAATGTTTGTGAATTATATGCCAACGTTACTTATTGATATTTAAGTTTCTTTCATTAAGTCTGAAAAGCTCTTAACTTATCAAAGGTTTTTTGCCATCACAAATATTTACTTAATAAATAACTTGAAAAGCAGCTCAATGATGACTCCTTCTCCTCCTGCTGCTCCTCCTCCTTCTCTGCTCTACAACTCTCCCAAGTAATTCATAATTATATTGAACTCAACTGAAAACTAAAGACATCTGCAGGGCATTTCCTTGTTTATAATGCACTTTGGCGCCTTGCCAACAGTCGGCGAACTGTTGTGGATGTTGAGGATGTTGAGGATGTGAAGGATGTGAAGGATGTTTGGGGGTCGCTCATAAAGTTTAAAGCAACCAACTAGCAGCTATCAAATATTTGCAAAGGCAAACCCCAAAGCCTGTTTCTAATTTGAAATACGAATACATACACATGGAGGAGCTAGGAGTCTAGGTTCTAGGCACTCGCTCCGTTTTATTTGCCAACTAAATATTTAACTTGTGAATTTCAAAGCAACGGCCCGACAACTGCTCGAATCAAGGCAGACACACAAAAACACCTGACGGTCGCATATCGGCGAGCAAGCATATAGAGAGAGAGAGACAAATATATTTATATATAACTGTGTGTGTATACATATATACTACATATATTAATTTAATATTTTGTGGGGGCAGCGTCTATGCCGTATATTTGTCGTGCCACGCTCAAAGCAAATGGCGATTTTTAAATGCAGTGTAAGCGACTGCCTAATGCTCGCTCAAGGCATAGATTATAATGGAAGGGAAGTTAGAGACTGCTGACAGCTTGGTTATGGCTTGTGAATCACAAGCTTGATAGGAGGTATTCTAAGCAAACATAAGCTGCAGCCATTTTTTATATATTTAATAATTTTAATATATTTTCGAATTTTGTAAATATTTATTATATTTATATATTATATTAATAACACAATAAACAAAAGTTTATGACTTGCTTTTAATCTAAAAATCATAAATAGATTTAGAGTATTCAATTGAGACTAATTTTTATATATTTTTCATTTTTTAAATATTTATTATATTTAAAAATTATATTAATAATATAATAAACAACAGTTTGATCTAAAAGTTGCTTTAGAACTAAAAATCATAAATAGATTTAGCGATATTCAAGTGAGACTTCAGCGACTTTCCAACACTGATTTATAGTTGTGCATAGAATAATTAATAAAAAAAATATATCAAATACATATGGAAGTCGAGCTTAAACGAGTTTTAAATACTCGTTGTGGCTGTCTCTTAATAATAATATATTGGCTAATATATTGACTTAAGTTGCAGAAGAGTTATTAAAGAAGAATATAAGCAGCATTAGATTAAGGGTTAAGACCAAATTAAAAAATTTACAACTGAATAATAAATTATATACTTGGCATACTTAGAAGATATTGAGCAATAAATTGCAGTTAAAATTTCCGTACTCAACACACAAATACTCCCCTCTCACATACTCCGCAGCGAGCATTGGAAAAGGAAAAGAAATGAAAAAAACATTTGGCCTGGTCGCTCATGTGTTGCCACCGCAATTTGTTTACTTTGTCGGGTTTTTGTGCACGCAGCCGAGTGTCCAAAATTGAATTTTAACTTGGTTAACAGCACTGCAAGCTACGCCCACACAGACAAACTCACACAATTACGCACACACTCACACACACACTGATACATAATATCAGTTCGAGTCCCTGACTCTTGTGCGCCTATCAACATGTGAGCAGGGCCAACTCGCATTTCTCTCTCCCTCTCTCTCCCTCTCTCTCTCCCTCTGTCTCTCTGTGTCCCAAGCGTCGCGATGGCGTTGATAACGTTATCCATTAGCCGGCTACGACTAGGACTACGTCTACTTCTATTTCTATGGCTCTTCAGTTCGCTGTTCGCCGCATGGGCGTGGCTGGCTGCGGGCTGAACACAAAAACAAAAAATAGATGAAAAACGAAAAGTTAGTTAGTTTTGAAGCAAAGTGCTCGACGGCTGGTCATGTTTGGTTTTGGTTTCATTTCGGGTTTTAGGTCTTTCGCTTCTGACCCTCCCCCCTCCCCCTTTCTCTAGTAGTTTTTATTTAGCCGTGAAGCGATTTTTAAATGCAATCTTTTAAGTGCTTTTTGGTTGAGCGCGACTTTTAATAGCATTCGGCTTGGCCTCAATTAACAGCGCCGCCAGCTCAGCCCCGCTGAAAACCAATGCCAAAGCCTGCACTTAAAATCCCAATTTAATTGCAAAATAAAATTATATTGAATAATTTTAAATATATTTAAATAATATATTATTAGTCCCAGCTCACTATGAAAAATAAAATTTATGTATTGGCAAACAACACTAAACTAAATATTTGTAAAGGTAACATAATGTGCTTAGCCTAGCATTAAAAAAAAAAAAAACATAAATAATTCAAATTAATCATTTTTATACAAATTTATATAGTACAATAATAATCCAAGCTCGCATTGAAAAACAAAATTTATTATAACAAATAAGAATTATAAAATGAAATTAAAGCTCTAAAAGTATACGAAATTGAATTGTAAAAATATATCAATAATATAAATAAAATATTATTTAATTACAAAAACGAAATCTAGGGGAAACAAATTAAATTAAATATTATAAAATATATTTTTATTGTTCCAAACTCACATTTAATATCAAAATTTAATTGCAAACAAATATAAACATATTTTTTTAAAATATATTTGTATATAAATTAATGCCCAAGCCAACCTCCCTCCTCCCGCCCTCGCTTCAGTTTACATAGCAGCAAAACTTCAAATAAAGAAATGTAATAAATACAATTTTATAGCACAAATTTTTGGTTTTTTGTTTGTTGCAGCTGCAACTTGCAACTCGCAACTTGCAACAACAACAACAACAGCAAGCTGTAGCACATTCAATGAATTTTCAGCAAATAATAAATTTTGTTAGCTGCCTTCGCAGTTTTCGCCATTTTCGCCGTTTTCGCCATGTTCACTGCCTTTATCGTAGCCGCCACGCCCATTCGCGGCCTTCACTTGAATTTATTTATATTGTTTGGCAACATGTTCCTTAAATATAATAAATTTTTACTCACATCTTTCTGTGGGCAATTCGTTTTGTAATTTGTGTTTAATTTATGAAAACAGTTTTGCTGCCAATAAAAGAGCAAAAAAAAAAAAAATAAATAAAAAAATATTTACGTTAATTTCGAGTTGGTCGAGGCGATGATAGGCAGAGCTTCTTGATGTTAAGAAAATGCCTAGAATTTATTATTTATTTTATTTTGTTATTCTATAAAATATATTTAAATATATAGAATAACTTGTTTAATATTAATTGTAGAAGTGTTAGTCTAAGCTCAGCTAAGCTCTTTTTTTTTTCAACATAAAATAAGAAAATTCAAAGTTTATCAAATTCAACTCTATTCCACTTCATTAACTCAAAGCTTATTTATGTTAAATAATAACAGAATATATTTTCAAGCTTGATCGCATTTTGAGCTTTTGTTCTCTCGCCTCTAGACCGAATAGCTTAGAGTTAATTGACTTTGGAAATTTGTAGCTTGTACGCAATTGAGCTCTGGTCGAGGCTCAATTAGACAACTTTCACGGCGCAAGAGTCACTCAAATTTGATTAGCAGCCAATTGGCCTTGGCAGCAGCACTTGAGCCGCTTCATTGGCCCGTTTTTATGTGCCACTTTAGTGGGTGAATGAGAGAGTGGGAGAGAGAGAGAGAGAGAGAGAGAGAGGGAGCGAGAGAGACTGGACCAGGACTTCGGTTGCCAAGGCCTTTTTATGATAATTAGCTTGTATATTAGCTAGATGCGCAGATTATTGTTTTGAGCTCTTGAACCCTTTTGATTAGCGCATAAACTTGATGAAAATGCGCAAAAATTAAGCTGAAATTTCGGGCTAGCAACAAGAGATTTGTGCACACCAAATTTTTTGAGGGGCATTTATGAAATATTGAAATATTGGCGAAAAGAGGAAAGAAAAAAACGAACAAAAAAAAAAACATTTTGGTTACTGGGAAAACTGAATTTTGTGTTGGTTCGCTCAAGTGCCTGCCAATAATAATGAGCAAAGATTTCTGACGCCGACAACAATATCAAAAATTATGCAGCCAAAGTGTGAGAAAGTCGTAGATATACAGAGACAGAAAAAGAGAGAGAGAGAGTGACAGAGAGAGAGAGAGTGACAGAGAGAGAGGGAGGTAGTGAGCGACTCAACTGAGCTGGCGAGTTTGAGCAAACGTATTTGTTTTTGGCTTGTATGTTTTAGGCCATGCCGGATGTGTGTGGAATATATTACAAGCATGAGTGCGTGTGTGTGTGTGTGTGTGTCTGTGTGAGGGGTTGTTTGCAAGGGTTTGCGGGCGTTCGCTTCCATGGACGCCATCGTGCAGTTCATTGTTACAATTTCATTTCAGGCATATTGGGTTTCAGCCATCGTCGACATCCTCCTTCGTATCTGTGTGAGTTACATTCCATAAAAGAATTTAGCGCAAAGGTCACGTACATTTAAGGCCAGAGGCGGTTGGGGCCAGTGGGGTCATTTGCCTGTGTATGTGTGTGTGTGTGTGTGATTTCATCGGCAAGAAAGTCTTTGCCTGGCAACAGCTAACAGACAGACAGACAGAGAGAGAGACAAATGGAGCTGTCGCTAGACTTTAAGTCTCATTTAAAGCTCTGTGTGTGCTAATCGCTTATGCTAAAACTCTTTTCCACATTTTTCATAGTTTTTGGGCGCAGACTGTTCGACGCCGGCTAGCGGCGCGGTCAGCATTGTTTTTTAGCACCAGAGCTAAGCTTTGTGGTGTGTGTATGTGTGTGTGTGTGTGTGTTTTATGCTGCCAGCTGCCAATATTTTCATGTTTAGTCTTCGCTAATCCGTCGCGTAAACAATGCCAGTAAATGCAGTCGCAGTGGCAGTTGCAGAATATATGCAGCGTCTGCCTCTATGTGTGTGTGTGTGTGTGTGAGCGTCTCTCTGCCTGTGTGTGTGTGTGTGTACTTGGGCCACAGGGCTGCCATTGTGCCGACTCCTTTTGTTTAACTAAAGGATTTAAAGTTTTTGTTTTGCTTTTTCATTCATTTCGTCATTCATTGTGTCTGTGTGTGTGTATTTATGTGTGTGTGTGTGTGTGTGTGTGAGCTGCCATATTAAAATCAATGTTGGGGGCGCTTCGCGTTTGCATTGTTCGCATATTTTTATTAATAGTCGCGCGTTGTCTGCAATTTTCCAGTCTTTGCCGCCTATGCGCAGCCTCCTTTTTAAGCCGCACCACCTGCTGCCGCATTCAGTCCAAAACGGCAAATAAAAAGAAAAAAATGAGAAAAATGAGAAAAAACTTTCGTCATGGATTGAGAATCCGTTGGGTTTATGAATTGCAAATGGTTTTTGCTTTTCGCCTTTTGCGCTTAGCAATCATTTAATATGCCAGCGTGCCGCAGAAAGCAAGTTGGCATGCCGCAAAGCAATTGTGAATGCCAAGCTGGCAGATGCCCTGTAAGTGAGTTGCAAATGCAAAGAGTTGACTAGGCTGGCAGTGGAAGCTGTTTGTGTAGTTGTGTGCAGGGAGTATATGTCATGGAAATACTCTCTCTTTCTGCTTGGGCACTCATTTAGGTCTCTAAGTTGGGGTATGCTCTGAAGTGAGGTATGCTTCCTAATAGAAAGTTTTTGCTTCTGCTCTTGTCTAAGAACTCACTCTACAGTCTAAGTCTATGCAAGTAGAATACCCTTAAGAGGTAAGTTCTTCCTCTACTTTGTCGATCTTTATTCTATTTCGACTACTACCCTCAGCTCAGTATTTGCTCTGAGTGTATTCTATATAATTATAGCTAAAATACAATAATTTTTCTCTTTCTGCTTTGCAAGTTCATACTTCTAACTTTGCTTAACCCATAACTCCAAAAGCCGTCCGATAGCAAATCTCTTGTCTCAGTCTAATCTAGGCCTATCAGCTTCCTCTACTCTCTGCTTTCATTTTTGTCAAACAGCTCACTCTACTTTGAGCATACCCTACATAGCTCACATATATCACAAAACTTCCTCTCTTTCTGCTGACGAGGTCACGCTGCTACCTGAGCTGTACGCTTACTTATAAGAGATGAGAGATATCTTCTTCTCCCTGAGCATACCCTATACATATAGAGATATATATACTATATATATATACTCCCACACTTCTAGCAGCAAACTTGCTCTATCTCTTCCCACCTTCCTCCTTACTCTGCTCCGCCTTCAGCAACTCATTCTTCCCTCTGAGCATACCCCACTTACATCAACTGCCTACAGCGCATAATGAGTTGTTTATCAAGCGGCTGCAATGCTTTCATATTTATTGCTATTGATATTGAAGCTGTGCCACATTGACAAACGGATGAACTGGCGAACTGGCGAACTGACTGACTGAGCAGCCAGCAGGTCAATATATAAGCCGCTCGCTTATTTATTCATTATGCATTATGTTTCATTTCGATGTTAGTCAGTAAGCTTTTAAGTGCTAAATTGATAGCGACAGTTCATAATAGAACGACGTGTAATAAAAGAACATGTTTTAATAAAATATAGAAATACTATTCAAATAAATAAAGAATGACAGTGTTAATTCATTCGACTCTAATTGAGCTCAGCTGCTGATTTAAATGCTGCCAGAAAACTACATTCAAAATTTGCATTTGCTTTAATTTAATTTTCTTTCTGGAATTTTACGCTTACTTCAACTGTGTCTCGCTCTCTCCCTCTCTCTCTCTCTCTCTCTTTCTCTCTCTCTCTTTCTATTTCAATTTTGTATAACTTTTGTGAACTTCCACTCAACTAAGCTTTAATTAAAGCCTTCCCAATAAGTACTCAGCACTCATAAACAGTCTAAAACTTTTGGTCAAAAATTATTATGCACCAGAAAAAGAACGTTCATGCCCAGAACCCACCTCCTGCTCCTGCTCCTGCCCCGCCCCCTGTCTCTTTTGCTTACCCGCTGCCTGCGCTTGCACGTCCCATCTAGACTTCAATTTCACACGTTAATTTGCAGTTGCCCGAGGCAGAAATGTTAATGGCAAAGGCAGCCGCGGCAACAACAACAATTATAACAACAACAACAGCAACAACGACAACAACAATAACAATGCCAAGCTGAACGCACTTTTTCCTACAAGTGAGGGAAGCCCTAAGCGTGGAAGGGGGGCGGGGTCGAGCAGCCTGACGAATTTTGTGCGTTGGCGCGTCTTTGGCTGACGCACGAAAGTATGCAATGAAAATTTTACAATTTGCGCGTGGAAAAGTTTATGAACGCGTCTCGGGGCGACATTAAATGTGACCGACTAGCGGGCCGGGGCAGGAGTCGGTGCCGAGGCTGCGCCTTCTGACGAACTGTGCCGTTTGAAGAGGCGCAGCAACGTTGACAATGACAAGCAATTAATGTTGCGGAAAATTGTTGCGAAAAATCGCCAAGCAACCGGAACACTCAGTTGCTGAGAAAATGTTTGTCTGCGAGAGAGAAAGCGCGAACGAGTGAGTGGGAGGGCGTGTGAATGAATGGAAAAGAGATTAGGGTATTAGTATTACAAAGACAGATATAGATAGATTAAATAAAAGATATGTAAGATGAAAGCAAAGCAGAACTGATGAAAAAGATGCAGAGGAGATGAAGTGAGTTAAGAGATATACAAAAGAAAGAAGCTTTATTAATGGAGTTAAGCAAAGCTGAATGGGTAGAGAATATAGAATATGGAGGCAAGGTGGGGATATTTAGAGAGCAAGATAATGAGAAATGGCAAAAGAGAAGCATTCAGAGGGAGAGAGAGAGAGAGAGGGAATTCAAAGGAGAAGCTTGTGAGTGAAGTCAGGAGAGAACTATGGGAAGCAGCTGCAGCAAAGATTTTCAGAGATAAGAAGTAAATGTTAGAAAGAATAAAATAATAATAATCTACATATGATCTACATAAGAGGGTAAGCAGAGCTCATAAATAACTATCAATCGTTTCTTTTACTCACACTCTAAGAAAACTATCAGAGAGCATTCGATTGCATCGCCTTATACAAATTCGTTCACGATCTGATACGAATAGTTCAATTGGAAGGCGCTCAACAGAAAAGAGGAACGGAAAGAACCGAAGTCTTCTGCTCCGAGAGAAGATGAAGAAATGAGCTGTGATTATAGGAACTGAGAACACTAATGCGATCACTGAGACGGCGAGTCTAACAAGAGAAGTGAGGAAAGAGATGAATGGCATTAGATATAATATTCAAATGCATATATGCAAAGCAAGTAGTTTAAGCTAGACCTTTAAGTATAAGTATATAGTTTAAGAAAACGTGTTACAGAGAAAGAGAGAGAGACGGCGAGAGGCAGTGCGAGACACACGATATGCAATTCAAAATAATAAAACAGTTTGAAAAGTTTTGCATAACGGCCCAAAGCAAAAAACAACTTTAGCAGCAAGCACACACACACACACACATAAGCACACCCGCCCACACCAACACACACACACACAGGTATAATCATACGTATAGGTGTGTTTGTACAGGTGTTTTGCCGCAATTTATTATGCCGCTGCGTCAAAATCTTTGGCAAAACGCATCAAAAGCAGCAGCAGCAACAACAATAAAACAAGCAACAGCAACAACAACAACGGCGAAAAAACACGTGAAACCGAAGAAGAAGAAGAAGAAGTTTCAGGTAAAACTTGTGAAAATATTTTTGCTGGGATTTGAAGGCGATGGAGTGAGAAAGGGAGAGGTTAAGAGTGGGAGAGCGAGTGGGAGACAGTCACAAAAAAAAAGGATACATGAGAAATAAAACGCAAGTGGGTAAAAATATTTTAAGTAAAGTAAGTAAGTAGCTAAAACGACAACAGCAACAACAACAACAACAAGGACAGCCACGACGAGTGGAAAATGTCACTTTAGCAGGCATAAGTAAGTTGATGTGGGCTTCACGGAAAAAGCCTTGCGGATGCTGACGAGGGTGCGACTCGGGCGAGGGTATACGTATATCTCTTCGTGTAGTAGAGTCTGGGCTAGTGGCAAAGAGAAGCTGGTGGGCGGGCGGAGGCGAGTGTGTAGGGGGAGGGGGGTGATACTACTCTGTCACCATTGCCGTCGTCTGCAGTGATGAGAAATGAGAAATAGTTGCAGCTGCTGTGACATACGCGTTGCAAGCATTAAAGGATTACCCGCTGCCATGAGCAGGGGCAAAAGCGTGGGGGCGTGGCTAGGGACACATACATATATGCTCGTAGCTGATGCTGTTGTTGTTGTTGTTGCATTGGCAACTTCTTTGAAAGTTAAGTTTTTAATCATTTTTTAGTCAAAGCAAAAAAAACATACACACACACACACACACAGAGTTTTCGACTACTTTCGCCTTGACTTGTGTGTGTGTGTGTATGTGTGTGTGCTTTGGCATAATACTTTTGAAGATTAATCATGCACAGCGCATCAAATAAGTTGAATAACATGTGTGTGTGTGTGTGTGTGTGTGTGTGTGTGTGTGTTTTTTGGGGGAACACAGCAAAACGTTCGCTGCTTTAGACTTTGAGCATAAATGTAAATTGTTTTCTTGTTTATTGGTTTTCTCGGTTAGTGAACACAAAGAATATTGCATATTATTTATAAGTCCAAACAAGTCAATCAATAAGAGCTATATTTATGCTGGAAATTGTAACACTGAACTACTTGAAGGGGTAGGAAGTGCACTAGGCAAGCAGTTGCTGAAAGAGAAAGCTTTCTCTTGGATAGTTATCTTGAAACTGAGCTCAATAACAGTTTTGAGAATAGATTGGATATTTCTTATATAATTTCATTTAGGATATACATATATCATTCGTCTGATGTTTCTATAAATCAATATTTGATATATCAACTTTTCATACAGAGTGATTCCTTTTTGATGGCAAACTGTCCTGATCGAAAGGTTCTTAAGAAAGGTTCTTTGGAAGGCTAGTTGCTGCAAGCACACAAAATGCTACAATAGATAGAAGACTATGGATGACCAGTAGACTGATATAAGAATGCTTGAAAAACCCTATTTATATAGAAACGCCTCAATCGCAAAATTAATTAATTTCCTGGAAAACTACACCATGCAGGATCAAGTTTAAAAATTTCAATAAATTTATTTATTTATTTTGTATTATTTATTATCAAAAATAAAATAAAAAAAAAATGCCAAAAAATTAATTAATTTAATTTAATTTATTTCTTTGAATTTGCATATGCTTGACGACACGTTTAACCAAAACCCTATTAAATATTTTTCTTCATTTCTAAAAATTAAATAAAATAAATAATTAATTTTTATTTAATTAATTTTTATTTAATTTAATAAAAATTATTTATTTTTACAAATTTACTTGATTTATCTTGTTTTGATTTCAAGTTATAAATAAACTAAACTTTCATTCAGTCAATTCATGCAACTCCAAATATTTTACTATTTACACGAAATACTAAAATTCAGAAATACGCGAAATTCCAATTCGATTTCAGATATTTCATCCCTGGCGCACATTCATTCCCTTCAAATTGTCTCAATATTTTGTCATTTTTCGAAAAATGATTTTCTCGCTTTGTTCGCATTTGTGTAAATAGCCGAAATGGCTGGGCCATTAACTTTTCTGTTTTCATTTTTTTGGTAGTGGGCGTAGCAGCGGCGCCCAGTTTTTGGCACATGTTCGCTATATATGGAATGGAAAATTTTAATCGCGCTCTGCGCCAATTTCAATTTCCCCTCGTTGGCCATAAATAGATCAGAGTGAATGTCTGTCTGCGAATGCCAAAAGGCTCGCACAATGCGCATTAATATCCGCCTACAACGAGAGTCGACCCCATAGACCCCTGCAGCTCCCCCTCCCCCTCCCCCTTGGGCCACTTCTCTTGAGAGTTGGCCCATAAATTGCCAGTTGGCGTTCACAATAAATAAAATTCCATGCGTTGACCTATTTAAAATGTTATCCGAAAACATTTGCCGAGCAGCCACGCCCACGCGGCAGCTAATTACAAAGGGCTTGTTTGGTCGGCTCATTGAAACAAATGGCATGTGTTGACCTTTTCAAAATGACCCCGAAATAGATTATGCAGTGGCAGCAGCAGTAGCAGCAGCAGGAGCAGCAGCAGCAGGAGGAGGAGCAGCAGCAGCAGGAGGAGGAGCAGCAGCAGCAGGAGTAGTGGCTGCAAATCCGCTGCCAGCTCAAAATGTGCAACATGGCGCCTACGATGCGATGAGCATAAATTGCAGTTCCAATTTCCGGTTTCTGTTTCAAATGTCGCCCACGTATCCAAACTCCTCTCTCTCCCATTCTCTCTCTCTCTCTCTCGCTCTCTATCTCACTCCCGCTTCCGCCCACACTCTTTTGGGTTCTGATGTCGCTTCTTTGGCTCGATTTCGACGACATCGCTTCAAATCAGCTGCCACAGCCGCGCAACGTTGCACAAAATTGTGCAATTCATTTAATATATAAATTTTTGGCTGCCATTGAGTGGGCGGCAGGAGGCGGGCCAGAGTGCAGCCGAGGGCAAAGGAGCACACTATGCTGCGAGTAACGAATGTGCAGCGTTCTCTTAAGTAGGAAAAGTTTCAATTTGTTTGGCCTCGTGCACAAAATGTTGTTGCGCTTCTTGTATCGCTTGTCATGACCTATAAATGCGGATTGATGGGGTATGATAAGGGTTTCACATTACAAGTGTGTGAGTTTCATTATGTGGAGAGCTGTATATGTGATAAGCTGTATGTTAATAGTTTAACAGACTAACATGGTAGACCGAACATAGTTAACAGTAGCCAAAAAAGAGAAAATTGTATTGAAATGTTATATATTTTATGTTTTGCGAAATTATAATAAAATAAAAAAATAATCTAATATGAATTCAAGTAATTGTTAAGAAGCAAATTCTCCCAACTTAATTTTTATATATTACAAAAAAATATAAATGTTGGTACTTTTATTTACTATTAATATTATTAAAATTTATATTATAGTATAAGAAATTACTATTATTACTATTATTACTATTATAAAAATATTAATTATAGTATTATTATATATTTTTATATAGTAGAAATATAGTATTATTATATAGTAGAAATATACAAATTTGTACTTTTTTTTATTAATATTATTAAAATTTATATTATAGTATAAGAAATTACTATTATTACTGTTATTATTAAAATATTAATTTTAGTATTATTATTGGCAGAAATATAAAAATTTGTACTTTTTTTTTTATTAATATTATAAAAATTTATATTATAGTATAAGAAATTACTATTATTATTAAAATATTAATTTTAGTATAATTATTATTATTATAAAAATATTTATATTATTACTAATAAATATATTTTTATAATTATTAATATAATTTTTAAATTCGGTTTAATTGTTTTCAAGCCAAATCCAAATAATATTAATATTATTATTAAATTTATTTTAATTATTTATAAGCCAAAAGCCTTTATTTAGAGAGGTGAAGTTTTTTAGAGGTATCTCTATATATTTTGACATACTTTGGCTAATTGCAAATCTAAATCTCTCCAGCATATCTGCTAGTCTGGCATGCCATATTTGTCAACCATTGCTACTATTGTTGTTGCTGTTGTTGTTGCAATTGCAGTTCATATATATATGTATATATATTTAACCGCCTAAATACTGTTTGCCCGTTGCAGTTGTTATCGGCAGCAACCAAATGGCGGAAAATGCAGCCAACAACTGTAAAATGAAACTCAACTAAACGACGTCAACTAACGCTGCCGGCGCTGGCAGCGGCGTCGGCGTCGACAACATGCAATGACTATTTGTTGTTGTTGCTGTTGCTGCAATTGCAATTGTTATCGAACGAAATTTCAGTTTTTGGCTGAATTACGAGCAAACGTTTTGTTGTCCTTGTTTCAGTTGTTTTTGTTTTTGTTTTTGCTTTTGCTTTTTTGTTTGTTTGTTTCTTGGCCATGTTGCATCATTTATTTCATTTGCTGCTGCTGCTGCTGCAGCTGGTGGTGTTGTTGCTGTTCTCATTGTTGTTGCCGCCTGCCTGACTATTTAATATTTCATCATTAATTGTTTTCCCTTTTCACTCCCCTCCTGCCACCCTTGTTCTGTTGCTAATTGCGAGTGTTTTGTGCTCCGCTAACGTGTTGATAAGTGCCTGAGAAAATGTACAAAATTTATTACTCCATACTGTTGGGGGGAGGCGAAAAAACGTTACACCGCCGCGCCAGGTAAGAGCCAACCAAACAAGGCGTAATGGTAACTGACTTAATTGTAAAATATATATATATGTAAACACTTATATTTACAATCAGATTTCATGTTTCAAGCAGACGCAAATGGCTGCAGCACAGCTACAGAGCTGCAGAGCTGCACAGCTGAGGCCAGCGCTGGGGGAGTTGGGGCGGGGCATTAAGCGAACTCTTGCGCTGATTGACTGGATCGATATTCTACTTAGCTGGCAAGACAATCAAATTGCAGTTGCTACAGGAATACATAAAATCGTTCAAGCTTCAGCTTGAAGCTCACTAAATGAGGCATTTATGCATTATTTCGCTTGTTGTGCATTGCAGAAGGATTACACAGTTCGTGGAATAGATTTAACATGTTTAAGTGAAACATTTTAGTGAATTTCAAATTATCTCTGATTTTGTATTAGAGTAGTTAAATATGTAAATGGAAGAAGTCCTTTGTCTACAACATAATGTTTTTATGAAAGATTTTTAGACAATTTGAAAGGATTTTTTACAATATGATGTTAAAGCTTAATGTTAAAAGACATTTACACAATTCGAGATTTTTAAATAATTATCAAAGTTTTCTTTACCAGGTAGACAAGCTGTAATGATTTACAGAGAGATGGCAGAGATTGTAAAATACAGTAGTAGTATAAGTATTTTTTTTTTTTTTTTTTTTTTTTTTTTCGATTTACACAGAAATTCCAACTATCGATAATTATTGAGAACGAATTTCTTTCAAGCGCATAGAATTTTTTCGATTTATCGCCATTTTTGATTTAGTGGAGTACAAATTATAGAGACTTGACTGTATCTTGACTGAATTTATCTTAAGACTGTATTTAAGAATTTGCTTATGGGTAACTTTTGTAGCTAATATACTAAGACAAATCAGAAAATCTTTCAAGATGAGACTCCAATTGGAACTTTCAGTTCATCGCCTATTACAATATGACGACATAAGACTCAAGCTTTAGTTTTCACTCAGTAAATCGACACACAAGAGCAAAATAAGATATCAAGTACTATAATACTACTCTTTGGACTTTCAAGAGAGAAATAAGGTTTAGTTTGCTTATTCATTGGTAAATTCTATAAAAATTCTAACTGAAAATCCCTTTCACTCTAAATCAAATTAAATTCACTTCACACTAAACTAAATCCCTGCCTGCCAATGACAGAAGCATTCCACAACAACTTAACTACTTACTACGAAACACCTCAATGCCAATGCCAATGCGAATGCAAATGCTCGCAGCTAGTAATAGAAAATAATTGAGATGCTGTTGACGCGTAAATTATATCATTTGAAAAAAGTTAGTTGAGCAAGCTTAAGCAAGCGCTGCTCTTCAATTAGCGTCGTCCAATTAGTTGGACTTTAAATCAGATTTGCTTCAACTCAATATTGAATTCCATCCTAACTAAAGGCGAACATCATGATGATGATGATGATGATGATAATGATGATGGCGCTGCTGTCACAGAAGGCATTGGCATTGCGTTAAGCACTGACAAAGCCGACAACTAAATGGTTAGGGAATACATAACAGAGCAGAGCTTATAGTTGATGTTGTTGTTGCAGTTGTTGTTGGGGCTTTGAGTTACACGAATGTGCTGTCAAAAATGCTTAACACCCAAAATTTTGTTAGCCGCTATGTGGTCCTGTGGGATAGCGTCGAGCTTGTAAATGACAGCTCTCTCGAAATGGACCGAAAGACAAAGATGTCCATGACAAAGGCCCAAACTTGAACCACTTGAACTTGGTTTAGTTTCAGTATTTTTTCGTTGTTGTTGCTGTTGTTGTTGCTCTGGACTGGCTTTAAACTGTCATTATTTATAATGCCACCGATATTTGTGGAGAGAGTAAGGGGTATAGGCGCGCATTGATAGCGCCAGCCGTCCGCTCGTCGGCCACATTATTATGTGAAGCGTTTTACGGGCATGCCACATTTGCTGTGCAGCCAAGCGAACGTCTTTGGGGAGAAACGGGACGATGGGACAACTCGACGTCCGCCAAGGTGAATGGGCAATGTCCTGTGGTGCGTGATAAACGCAGTTGGCTTTAAATATGCCTCGCCCAGCTCGCCAATTCCCATAGCTAAGTGGCTGCGCCTGCCAGCAACTTTCTGCTCCTTTTCCTACAGTTGCTTCCTCTTTTTTTTTTTTTTTTTTTTTTTGTTTTTTGATAAATTTAATAAATCAAGCGATCAAGCGGCCTGGACTGGGCTGAAATGCAATCGCTTGTGTATAATAGATGGCATTTTATTTATGTGCGAGCCGGCCTAATGAATGCTTATTAATAATGCGATTAAGTTCAAGCAGCTCGGGCTAATCGAAGGCCCGCATAAGTATGCTACGATTTATGGTATCGGAAATCAAAGCGTCTGCAAGTATAATTCAATTTCAGTAACTGCTTGTAAAACACACACACACACACACACACACACACACACATAAAATGCACACAAAATGAGAAAGGACAACTGTAGACACTTGAGTACTTGCTGTTGGCTCCGTATTTACTTTTGCGCAAGAAAAGGGTTTTATATGACCGTGCTTATCTGAACGGACACAGCCTAGGACTCTCTGGCAACAACAACAACAGCAACAAAATAAAAAGAAAGAAAGGGTAAAGTAAAGGACAATGGCGGCCTTTGTTCGCACAGCTGTTGGCGCGGTTTAAAGCTCGTTAGCCAGCAGCTCCTGTTGCGGTCGAGCGCTGTAGCAACATTTTGGGCAGAGCTCGGCTCGACTCGACTCTGCTGCGCCAATTTCAAAGTCGTTCTCGAACTCAACAAAGATAATAGAAATACGACCGCAAATATGGCCCAGCGAATGGCTGGAGTGGGCGAAGCGAATGATTGCGGCTTGCGGTGGCTGTGGCAACGCCGATGGCAGCGGCAACAACAACAACTTCTGCTGCTGCTGCTGCTGCTGCTGCTGCTGTTGTGGCCAAGGATTAATACCAAAGCTGATTAGATTGTCAAATGCGACAGCTTGGCCGTTGAGCTTGGGCCTTTAACTTACGAATGCATATTGTAGCAGGCAGAGGGCGAGTCTCAGCAGCAGCAGCAGCGGCAGAAGCAGCAACAGATACAGCAAAGCCAGTTGAGACTATAACATAATCAGAATTCGAACAGTTTCAGCTGCAGCACAATGCAAAACGTGAGCTGCAAACTGAGCAGCTGCAAATGCAGATGACTGATTGCTCTTACAAATTGTAAAAGGATTTACTTAGGGAATTTTTCAATGGATTTCTAAGAAAAATGATTGAAGATTGCATATGAGGTACTGCTTATGCTAGTGCCTAAAATTGGGAAACCCATTTAAATTCAAACTTAAAACTAAATTAATCCGGGCTGTATATAAAGCAACAACAAAAATATAAAATATAAAATATAAAATATAAAATATAAAATATAAAATGTAAAATATAAAATATAAAATATAAAATATAAAATATAAAATATAAAATATAAAATATAAAATATAAAATATAAAATATAAAATATAAAATATAAAATATAAAATATAAAATATAAAATATAAAATATAAAATATAAAATATAAAATATAAAATATAAAATATAAAATATAAAATATAAAATATAAAATATAAAATATAAAATATAAAATATAAAATATAAAATATAAAATATAAAATATAAAATATAAAATATAAAATATAAAATATAAAATATAAAATATAAAATATAAAATATAAAATATAAAATATAAAACATAAAATATAAAACACAAAATATAAAATATGAAAAATAAAATATAAAATATAAAACATAAAACATAAAACATAAAATATAAATATAAAATATAAAGCAAGAAATAAATTAGTTTATTTAATATATTGTCATATAATTAAAAATTAATTTCATATTACGTATACGCACCGGGTCCCTACATTGACATATTTCGAATCAGAAAACAAATAAAAAATTAAGTATAAGCAACATAATTCCCGCTAAATAATTTTGCTCAGCTTAAAAAGCCCTTGACAAAGTTAATAAACGGATTTAAATACCCCGAGAAAAGGGCAACCGTAAGTACAGCGCTTATAAGCGGCTTTGCATGTGATTCAGTGAGGAATTAGAACGCTTAATTAAAATGTGGAAACAAGAGGCCGTTGGCTTATAGCTACAGCTGATGACGACAGATGGAATATGGTTGAGAAACAGCTTTTAGTAGCTCACTATAAAATCTAACCGCTTGCCATCTCTTGCCTTATATCTCCATTCGGATTGGCTTGCCCTGACGGCGAATCCTAATCCTAAAGTAACCTAATCAAAGTCCTGTCTATGCAAAAACGCGCCGTTATTATATTTAGACACATTTTTTCGTTGAATGATCGATGTTCATACAAATTCGTGTTGAAATTTAATGAAATCTGCAGTCAAATTGAATCAAATATGCAAAAGTCCGTCAACTTGTTGGCCTTTAGTAACAGAGTGAAGTACTCGCTCTCTCTCTCTCTTTCTCTCTCTCTCTCTCTCTCTCTCTCTCTCTCTCTTCCAACAGCTACTCAATTACTTGTGAATGTAGCTCATAGCTTTTTCTGCTTTCTTCTTCTTCGTGCTCAGTTATTATATCATGCTGCTCCTGCCTAGACCAATCAGTCACTCGAGGCTTTGATTTTTTGGGTCGAAACTTTCGTTCAAGCAACAGCAAGCGAAATTTCTTGGCCCATCCGAGTTATGGCCAAAAGGAAAGCAGCAGCAACAGCGGCAACAGCAGCTAGTTGTTTATTTTGGCTTTGCACTTTTGTTGTGGCAACATTTGTGCAGAGTTTCGAGCTCCAGGTTCGCCCACACCCCTTTGGCTCAACCCGTCAGCCATCAATCAAAGCCCGGCTAAAAACTTGCCCGAAAAATGAAAGAAAAAAACGCAACAGTTCGTTGAATTTAATATTGCCAAAGATGCGAGGCAATCAGCTGGAAATCTCTTTACCCGCTGACCACGCCCACTGGCCATACAGATATACAATTGTGTACATGTACATATGTATGTGTGCATGTTTCATAATCGTCAACTTGAGGCTTTAATAAAACCAAATTGTGATCAGTCGTCGCAGAGCTGGCCAAAAATTGTATTCCTAATGGATAATTATGTGCGGTGGCTGTGTGAGCGTGGGTGGTGGCTGGAGAGGCTGTTAAGAAACCACACCAGCTGGCACACATATGTGTGTGTGTGTGCGTGTGTGTGTGGGTGTGTGGCTTAAGAGTCTGTTGGTTTTGCACTTGCGAGTTAATTCCCTTTACTTGGTCGTAAACTTTACGCATTCACTGTAATCAAATTTTATGAAAATGCTCTGTGGATGGCTCTTTCACCCCAAACCCGCCGCGGCACATTGTTCTTGTTCTTTGTTATTGTTGTTGGTATTGTTGTTGTTGTCTGTGGGTTGAGTTATCGCTATTCGGATTTCTGTGGCGCTGTGAATGAAAATTTTGCGGCATAGATAATTAAATAATAAATTGTTGTAATGTCTACATTTCGCACACTCTCTCCCCACCACACCCCCTCTGTCAGCGAGTTTCCCTGCCTCTGGTGCTGCTTTCTGCGTGTCTGCATCGCATGAAAAGGCCATAAATGATTTATATGCACATTGAATGCGCCGACAATAGATTTAATTTAACGATGTCTTGGCGTCGACGCCATTTTGGCTTTCGTTCCGCTTGCCAAATGCTTCCAAGTCCTGTTGCTGCTTCGCCTGCAGCTTCTGTCTCACTCTCTCTCTCTCTCTCTCTCTATCTTTCACTACTGCTCTTTCCTTCTCTTACAGTTGCTGCTGTTTGAGGTAATTACGCGTGAATGCGCGACGGGGGAAATGTTGCGGAAGCCATTGGCATATGAAACATCAACATCAATATGACCCACACACACAGACACCCACACACACACACATGCAATTTTAGATCTAACTCATATTCCATATGAGCAAATTAATTTTACACTAACACTCAACAGTTATATGTGAGTAATGCATGGGAATTAGCTGGCAGAATTATGCATAGAAGGAACTCAACTGCATTAGTCGAATGTGTGTGCGTATAATTACAACACATTCATGTTTGATCTAGCTCCGATGGCTTAATTGTCTAGTTTATTTGCAAGTGCCTAGAGTAATTTACAGTATTGCATTCAGGCTATTAAGTATTTAAGTAGCCTGCCTGCCAAATATCATGGCTACTGAGCTCAGTGAGAGCAAATGGAAGACAAGATTCAAGATATTATGCTTGACTGAAATACACTCTTCTATTTCGCTTACATTAACGATTTATAAATATTATTCTACCTTTGCTATTAGTTAAAAATAACAAAATTCTCTCTCTCTCTCTCTCTCTCTCTCTCTTACATTTTATGTCTTTATTGCCTTTCGGCAGCAACGGCAACAAAAATATCGCTGCATTTGCACTTTAATCGTTTTATGCGCCATTTTGCACATTAAACGAGTTTGTCAGGTAAGTGATGGAGTTCTCTCCCGCTCTCGTCGTCGCTCCCTCTCACTCTACTGTATAGGCTTTCAGCTGAGCAGGCACTATTTTATTTTCTCATATACACCAGCCGTCCCACTCGCACACTCTCAGCTGAGCATGGCATGGCAGTGCCATAAATTGTAGTTGGATCACGCGCCATCAAGCTCGCCGTTGTCCGCTTGGACACTGCATTCCGGCCGTGTGCATTCCGTTGTTTAGAAAACTATTTTTGTAACTAGCTGGCATTCCTTGCCTCAGAGCTTCTACTTCTACTTCGTCGCGGAAGATGATGGAAAGGCGATGCTGTAAAACAGCTGACATTTCACTTTTCTGATGCGATTACGCAGTGGCCGCTAGTTCAGTTTGTGTGTGTGAAGCGGTTGTGGGAGAGGGAGACGGACAGAGGGCTAGGCAGTTGCCTGCTACAACACTGTAAATTGCTTACGGTCACGTACCAAGCTGCCTGCTGTCTCTCAGCGCGACAAGAATGTGCAAGGAGGAAAGAGAACAGAGCACCAAAAAGATGGCAAGAGGACAGCAACAACAACAACAAAAAAGGAACAAAAAAAAAATGGTGCCAAACTTAATGAAAATGCCAACGCGTCGCCATTTTGGCCGCAGAGTCGCAGTTACGCAGTTCCCCCTCAACCGCTCCGCCCGCGAGGCTCAAGGCCTTTCCATAATATGTTATTTTACATGCGTTTTAGCGAAAGTGTTTCCACTGTATGCGCGTAAGACTGTGTCTGTGACAATCTATTTGTGTGTCTGTGAGTGTGTGTGTGTTGGTGAGTGTATTGGCATTTTTGATTTCTTGCTCCATTTTTTCTATTCTTGGTACGCCATTTTTCTTCTATTTTGCTGCCGTTTGGCATTTGCATATCAAGATAGTGTCATTAAATTTGCATATTTTGGATAAATTTAAATTCTTTGCATGTCTCTCTGCTCTGTTCCATTCCCCTCCCTTTCACCTTCTACTTCATCTGCTGCTGCTGCTGTTTGCTCATTTTGCTCATTCTTCAAATTTCGCTTGACTTTGTTGCTGCCATTGTTGTTGTAATTTATTGTTGTAGGCATATGCAGAGAGCATTGTTTACACACTGTACGTGTGTGTGCATGTGTGTGAGTGTGACTGAGAGTGTGAGAGGCATAGAGAGAGTGGGTGTCACTTGTTCTGCTTGTTGTCGTCATGCATCATTTGTTTAGTCCTTTAGTCCTTTGTTATGTGCCAATGTCGTAGAAGCTGGAGGGGTGATATGCGGGCCGGGGATAGGAGGCGTAGACCGGGATAATGCTCATGTGTGGGTGTCGCACTTTTATGTTGCGCACTTGTTGAGAATATTAATTTTATTTAAATATTTCAAAATGTCACCGAGCTGCTGGCTCAACAGTTTCTGGCGAAATTGTGCCGAGAGCTTTGCCCTCCATTTTATTGCGGACTATATTTACGTAATGGGCAATACGAATCTTTTCTACAAAACAATGGAAGTCAAATGAGAAAAGGCCTCAGCCCAATTACAGCTGCAGATGACTGACAGTGATTTCCTTAATGAAACGCAATCAGTTCAGAATCTGAAATTGCTACGCAGCACACATTTTATAAATAAAGTAACATTAAATATTTTTATAAGCTTTTGATTTTCATTTTAATCAAAAAAATGCATTGAATGCGCAGATCCTATTTTAAATATGCCGCCAAAGGCCCCAGTCAAAAGCTCGGTGATATGTCACCCCATATTGCACAGCAGCTGCTGTATACAGCATGAGTAGAGCCATGCATATTTATATGCACTCATACATAAGCGTTGTATATACAAGCATACACATTTAATCAGCTCAGCGCAGCTAGTTTCTATTTCTATTTGTTGAATTATTTAAATTTCTATTTGCGCCGATTGCCTTTTCAAAACAGCAACAACAACAAGTGCACAACGACAAAAGCAAAACTTCTGCTTTTGCCGGCTGCCGGCCCCACAGCTGTAGCAACCGATACAGAGAGGGAGAGAGAGAGAATGAGCGTGTACAAAGAGCGCAAGCAAACAAGCAGCAGCTGAGCAAGTGAGTGAGCACGCAAACACAATTTTGTCTTTGTTTGAGCTCACTCACATTGCTCAACGCTCAGTTTGGGTCTCTCTCTCATTTGCCGCGACTGTTTTTGCTTTTGCCGTTTCTCATCCACCACCTTTTCGCATACATTTCGTTTCGCTGTCGCCGCTGTCGGTTTGTGTGTGTTGCGCTTTTTTCGCTCGCTCGCTGCGCAAGGTATTTTGTCGTTGTAAATTTTTGCATAAATAAAAATTCATTACGCACCCGCACCGAAAAAACAAAACAAACAATTTGTAGCACCAAGAGCAACAACAATAACAACAATCAACAAGCAGCAACAGCTCGGAGTCAAGTGCGAAGTGCGGTCGAGTCGATTTCTCAGTTTCTGTGTGAGTGGGCGCGCGCGAGTGCCTTCTGTGCGGGTGTGTGTGTGAGCAAGCCTCAATCTCGTAATCGTAATCAACTTATAACGTGCAACAAGAGCAGCGCACAGCTGACATTCAATAGTAAGCATACACCAAACCAATCCCACCCACCATTAATGCAGTCGTCGTCGTCGTTGCCGTTGCAGTCGACGTCGCTGTCGTAACAATTTCGCCGCGGCTAAACAAATTAACAATTTTCAGCTAATTGAAAGCGAATTCGAATTTGTTTCTGTTTTTGTTATCGCATGTCATTGCACTCGATAGCAAATAGTTTAGGTATTGAACATTGCATAAAATTACAAAATAAGCAGCACAAAGCAACCGAGAATAACAGACAGGAAAACAAACGAAAAGCCAACAACAAATAACAGAGGGGCAGTGGCACTCTCCAACTGCTTGACAGTCATGCAAAATTAGTGTCTGTGTGTAGGTGTGTGTCTATGTTTGTGCATATTTCTAAAATGTTTGAAGCACACTACCTGAAAGAAAAACATAAATGTGTTTGGCTATATTTAGCAAAGCAATCTAATCAAATAAACCATTGAGCAAAATCAAGCGTGTGTTTCACTTGTTGTGCGTGCTTTGCTTTGTGTTGCTTTACTATTTCTTTTTGTTTTGTTTCATTTTGCTTTTGCCGGCATACGCTCTCGGCTCATTGTCGTCTCTCATTCTCTTTTACGCTCTCTCGTTCAGTTCGGACTGCAGCTGTCAGCAAGCAACAGCAAGCAAACAGCATACGCTTACGCTCTTAAACATTCTATCTCGCTCTTGCTCGCTGTCATTGTCCTTTTGGCGCACTGTAATTCGTATTTTTAATAAGCAACAATAATAATAAGCGTAAGCAACAAATTAATGAAAGTGCCAACAGAATATAGGCAACGCGCATAGCCAAAGTCATTATTGTTGCTGAATTTTGCCGGTCAACGTCTGGGCCATTTGTTTACATGTGTGTCTGTGTGTGTGTATGTGTGTGTGTTTGGTCATTCGTCTGGCCCCATAAAAATGCAAAATTCTTGGCTGTGAGCTATTTTTAAGCCACACCATTGGTCACTCAGCCGTGTGTGCTATGTAAAAATAAAATAAAAAGAAAATGATATGCATTATAAAATTCTAAACATGCTGCATGGTATAGCAACATAGTTGCCGCCTTCGAAGCATAAATCGGCTGCAATTAATTACAAATTAGACAGAGAGCAAATGATCTGGACAGTGGCTCTCGCTCTTACTAAGTGATGCATGGCGCCGCAATCAGAAGAGCGTGTAAAGCGAAATAAAATATAACAGCTAGCCCAAACAGCTTGAAGCTAAATGCAGTGTTGCCGATGTGCTTGCAGAAATGCTACTAAACGCAAAGCGTAGTGTGAATATTAAATAAAGCAGGCAATAAAAATATAAAATTAGATAAATAAATAAATGCATTGGCATTGGCATGTATATACCATGTATGTTTGTAGTGGTTTGTTTTGCTAGCACATTTCAGTGCCAGTGTTGCAGTCGTGCTCTTGCATTTAGTACTAAATCATTGACACCGGTCCGACATAAGGTGTCATAATTATCATATCGTTTGCTTTAAACTGTTATACGTTGCTATTGTTGCGTTTGCCTATTTGCTTCGCCTATCTCACTTTCCCAATCATCAATATTGCTTATCAGTTACGTTTAATGTGCCATTTGCTTTGCAGTCGCATTCGTCGCGCGTGAATTTGATTGAGGAAGCAGCAGCAGCAGCATTTGCAATGCATCCACGCTATAGCCCCGCGCCGCCGCTGCACCAACAACACCAACAGCAACAGCAGCCGCAGCATCAACAGCCAATGGGCGGGCCCCACCACCAGCACCAGCAGCATCAGCAGCAGCAGCAGGTGGTAGGGGGCGGAAACGGACATGGCGGCGGCGCACCTGTGCACATGAGGGCGCCACCGAACTCACAGCAATTGCCGCCGCAGATGCCACGATCACAGAATTATGCAAATGTAAGTGCTTAAAGTTTTTTTTTTTTTTCTATAGAAATTAGTGTGCCTTTGTTATCGATAAATTTGACGACAGATTGATTTTTAATTTGACTACGTAATTATTTTTATGATTTATGATTTTCCGTTTATATACAAAGTTGTTAAGAGTTGATATCGATACTGTTATCGATATATCAAACTTGTTTTTCTATTTGGGGTTTGTGTGAAATTAATTGATTGTGGTTAATTGAGCTTTCGAAGAGTGAAAGGTTAACTGTATATATTTATGGATATTCTATGTTATCCCCATTTTCCCCCTTTTCTCTGCCTGTAAATAATCGTAAAAATAAAATAAATATTGGTTTCCTCCTTATGGCTTAAATAGTCGCTTGTACGCAATCAGCTCCACAATGAATCAATCACTCGATCAATCAAATGCATCACTGCATCAATCAAGCAATCAAGCTGGCAACCGCGCAGTCACTCATTCATTCACTCGCAAAACTCATTCATTCAAAACGGTTGGCGTTAACCCCTCTGCCCCTTTGCCCCTTTGTCGCATTGCCTTTAGCCTCTTTAACTGATTTCAGACTTCTGATAGGGCACGATAGTCTCGCTTTTGGCCGCAAGGGGGCGCCACACACACACACACACACAAACAAACACCCACAGTGCAATCGACATGTGTCATACGCAGCGTTGGCCCATTTGAGTGGAAAATTGCTGCTGCTGCTGCCGCCGCTGCTGTTGCCTTGCGACGGCAATGATACGGATTTCTATACTGCTGCCACACTGACACACACACGCAAACCCACACACACAGTCACCCATAGTCAGCCAGCATATCAATTTCCGACACTTGCAGGCCACACAGCTTGCCTAATCTTAGCCAGCTGCCAGCTTACCTGCAATCATTACTCAAATAAATCTAAAAAATGGCTCAGCTCTTCTTTTTTCCTCTCTCTCTCTCTCTTTCTATCTATTATTATTTCTTTTTCCCTCTCTTCTTTTTGCTGTTTTGCCTAATTTGTGTGTAGATTTCATTGCATAATGCTCGGGCATATTTTATGCATCTGCAAATGGCTAAAAAATACGCACAAAGGCCGTTTTACATTCTGTAAGCTGTTCGGCCCAACTTCTCTCAGCTCTACTACCTCCATGTATATATGTATATATATATGTATATATAGTTATATATATCTTTGTATTATAAACTATTCAGTAATGTTGCCGCACAATGCGGCGGGCAACTCTCTGGCTGCGTTTTAGGCATTGCCATGGTCCCTGCCATCCCACCCAGCCGTCGCCTCCTGCGCCACCTGCGTGTCCTGCTGAGGCTCTGACTGCTTGCCTCGCTTTGCTTTGTGGCGACGTCTATTTGGCATCCTCTAATGGCCGCATGGCGTTGCTTTTGCTTTTCACGAGCGTTCCATTTAAATAGCTTTCAGCAACAACAACAACAACAACAACAATGCCGACCACATCAAAATAAAAATGTAAAACTGCAAAAAGAAGAAGTAGAATAAAGAAGGGAATATAATATACAAAATTGTAAACATTCCCGCTTAGTCAGCGCTGAAGTTTTCACCTAGCCAAAACAGTCTCCATATATATATATCATACTCTTTTTTCTATATTTATATATCATTCTGTTCTTTATATGTATATATATATCATTCTGATTGTGAGAAAACTTAAAGCATTGGACTTTCAATTGTCTATAGCTTATAATATTTGAACTTAGCTTTAGAGTAGTGTAAAGTGTAGAGTGTAGAGTGTAGAGTGTAGAGTGTAGAGTAAAGTAAAGTAGTTGTGAATAACTGTAAAAAAATCATAAACAATGGACATTCAATATTCCGATCGAGTTTTCTCAGTCTGCGCTCTTTTAAGGCAGATTTCATAATCGATAAATAAAATTCGTTAGTTATTGCTATTAAGACTCCTGCTTGATTTATCATTCCATATCCCATATCTGTTTCGGAGATAAACGGAAAAAATCGTACACACTCGCTCTCTCTCTCACACTCTGAGCAAGAACATTCGTGTTCTTTCCGTTTTCGTCTTTAAAGAGCGTCGTTTCGGGATTGATCCGATTAATGCTCGCTCAATGAGGAGCAGTAAGTAGAGGATACCGGAGAAGTGTTTGCAAACATCTTCCCTTTCTTATACACATGCACAAATTCACACTTACGTACGCTATTATGTCTAGCGAGCTCTGCTCGAGCTCTCCTAGCTCACATACCAACACATACACACAGAAAAACCCGAAAAAACGAAACGATTTCGTCTCAGAGCGATCGTTCTCGTTGAAGGTCAATTCAAATCGTCGCACTCAGACTTTTTTCTCAGTGTTTCTCAGTCTTATATGCGGAGTCTGAGAAGCATTTAACGCATACCTGCCAACTCTTATTTGATCTCATTTTTATGGTCTGTATGTATTTCTGAAATGATCCAAACAGCACAAATTCTCTTTCATAAACTCTTCGTATAGTCTCTATAGGCAATTTACTTAAATTTTAACGAAGACTTCGAATTGCTTATATTTCTTTCTCTTAGTCATATAATACCTTATATAATGGTATGAGCTTGTATGAAATATACAGAAACAGAAGATCTATCTAACTAGTCTTCAACCTAATAATAATAACAATATATCATAAAATATCTATACATATTTACTATCATCAACTATTCAAACTATTTATCATTCGATTACGCTCGCTTCTATCTTCTCTCCCAACAATTCCAAACTAAAACTGACCAAGCAGCTCTTCGCAGTTTTCTTCATGTTGTTGTTGTTGTTGTTGTTATTCTTGGCAACTCTCTTCACCTTGTTGCATGCCGTGCTTTCTTTTACTCCCGCTTGCCGCATTTTCGATGCGCCAGCTCATGTTTAAGTTTGGCCACCGAAAATTTGAGTTTGCTGCTCAAACTTCAGAGTGAGTGAAGGATATTTGAGTTTGAGCAAGTTGTTCAAGAATAAATATATACACGAATATATATACAATTATATTTGATTGGGGCAGCTGAACGGAACTGGGCAGTAGTTAGGCTATGAATGGGAGAGCACGTCGTAATTTCTGATTAAATTCAATGTTGACAATTACCAAACGCAAAGTTGTTAAGGTAATTGCGGCTCGCGTAGGCCGAGATGCATTTCAATTGGTTACGCCTCGGCATTGGGCTCGACGCGAACGTAAAGGAAACCAAAAACGTGTTGCCTGAACTCGACTATGCCCTAACTCACTCGCTCCCTCTCTCTCTCTCTCTCCCTCTCTCTCTCTCTCTCTCTCTCTCCATCTGTCTCTCTCTCTGTACTGTTGGCTCCCACACACATGCTCGCTCGTTGCATGCGTCGCTAAGGACGCCGTCGCTTGTGCAGCCCGCTGAATGTAGCCGGCGGGGAGTCGTGCAACACACACGCCTAGTGCGTGCAACGCATGCGCCGGCTTGTGGATTCTGCAAAGTCCTGCGAAACGGCTTTTGCCGGCTTACACGAGCGCCACATCGGGCGGAGCCGAACGCTGGCGCCGACTGGCTGCCAAACGGCTGGGCACAAGTTGAACATGCAACCTTACTCAATGAGAAATTCAGAATCCATTCGACGATTGTCAAGTTAAGTTAAACGCCTTTTCCTCATTTTCGCAAAACGGAAAGCGAACTGTAAGCCAGCCAGCCAGTCAGTCAGCCAGTCAGTCAGCCAGCAAGCCAGCAAGCGAGCCGCCAAAGCCAAGCAAAGCCGAGCCGAAGCTGAAGCCAAAGCCAAAGCCAAAGCCTAGTCAAAGCCAAAGCCAAAAGCCAGTCAAGTTAAGCCAAGCCAAGCAGAGCCAGTTGATCCAGCAGTCAAGTTCCGACAAGTAGTCGCCATTTTGTGTTTGCGCCTCCCAAAAAAAAATAAAGCAAATAAAAATATTTTAAAATATTAAATAAAATCAAAATTAAATATTAATTTAATTTCAAAAATTAATTAATTAATTTCGTGGCGTATACGTAATATTCATATTGTGAGTACATTCTGTCCATAGTCGATGCGAAAAGTGAATGCACTGTGAACTGAGTGTGTTTTGAACGTTGTCCGGGCAATCCGCAAAGAATCGTAAATCAACAAATCACCAGTATTATTTACAACAACAACAACAACAACAATTGCTCAACGCTAGCAACACGAAATATTGGCTAAAGGTCTAAAGTCCCTAGAATTGTATTTCAAATACAAAATCGTGAGTGTTTAATAAAAGCGCAAATTTTGAAAATAAATTAAATAAAAAGAAACGAGTTTTAAACTCCAAAATAAAAACATAAAAGTTGAAAAATATTTCCTTAAAAAACTTTTTAAAAATTATTTAACAAAAAAACTACAGTATTATTTTAATAAAAAATATTTCAATTACAAGTTTTTAATTAAAAACAACTTTTCCTAAAATAAATCAAAATTTATTAAAGACTTAAGTGTTTTAAATATTTTGTGCATTAACAAAAGACAATAAAAAAATTGACTAAAAAAATTAATTAAAAAGAATAATAAAAAAAACTAGCGCAAATTGTGAGTGAAAAACTAACTGAAAAATAAAGAAAATATATTTAAAAATAAATTAAAAATTAAAGCTTAAACTAGAAAATAAAGAAAAAAAAACAATAGTGAATTACTAAAAAAAAAAAAAAATAATTAAATTAGCGCAAAACTACAAGCTTAGCTTAAAAAATATATTGAATTAAAAATTTGCATATTTTAGTCTCTGTGTGCTTTAGTAATTATAAATGTTAAACATTTCAACCTAAAAAAAAAAAAAAAAAAAAAAAAAACTCTTCAGTGTTCAGTGTTAGAAAAATAAAAACAAAAAATATAATTAGTGAATGTTTTTAAAACAAAAAAATAAAAAACTTAAACGTTTAAAGAAAATCTTAGCGCAAATTTAATTCGAATTTGTTCGTTGTAATTAAAGCAAATAAACAGCAAACAGAAGAAGAAGAAGAAAAAGAAGCAAAAAGCAAGCAACCAAATTAAATACTTGAGGCTAAAGGCTATAGCAACAACAGGCGCCAAACAAACAGCAAAATCAAGACAAAAACCGAGCGAAGAACAGAGATAGAGAGATAGCGAGCGAGAGAGAGGGAAGGCAGCGAAAAGTGGAAATTAATTCACAATCAACGTGCACATCAATAGCCATTAAAATTGCGTCAATCAAGAGAAAAACCTCACCGCTGCCCACAACAACATTGACGCTAACTAATTTCAATCAGCCAGAGCAGCTACAGGAGCAGCAGCAGCAACAGCAGCAGCAACAACAACAACAGCAGCAGCAGAGCGAGGCAACAGCTGCAGGTCAACAGTTGGCAACAGTTGTGCAAACAGAGCAGCAGCAAGAAGCCACAGCAGCAGCAGCAGCAGTAGCAGCAGCAACAACAACAGCAGCAGCGGCAGCAACAACAGCACCAACAACACCAACAACTACAACAGCAGCAGCAGCAGCGGCAACAACAGCAGCAACAGCAACAGAAAGTTTGTTAACAAATTCTAAGGCTAACGCCTCGGTCAGCGTAGACAACAGCAGCAGCAACAGCAACAACAACAACAACAGCAGCAGCAGCAACTCCTCCTTGACCCTAGCAGCTTTGCCGCCACCGCCACCGCCGCCCACAAGCGAAGCCACAGCAACAGCAGCAGCAACAAGCCAAGTTGCCAAGCCAAAGCAAACAACAGCAACAGCAACAACAACAGCAACAGCAACAAGCTTAAGAGGCGCCACTGTTAACGCCGCCACGACGTCGTCCACATCGACGCTGTACACGTGCTCGAGCGCCTCATCCTCGCTGATTGCCCAGCCGCCGCCAACAAAGATATTTAAAACGGATCATCTGTGCGTAAACGCCGCCGCCTACGGTCTGCCAACTGTCGCTGCCGCCGCTGCTGTTGGCCATCCCTGTGTCTACTGTGTGATACCCGTGCCAGTGGTAAGTCGCATCTGCCCAATCTTGTCCAGCACCCAGGCCCAGGCCCCAATTATCGCTCCCGCCATCTCCATCCATCCGCGTTTGCTTGTCCACTCATTTGCATAAGCACTCATCGCGCGCCGATTTTCGTTTTCGTTTTCTATTTCTTTTGATTTTTCACAGTCATTAAATATTAAAATAATTACGCGTATCCTGGCCCATTGTCCTGGACTCTACTCCTGCTCCTCCCGCCTGCCGCCTGCCGAACATTTCCTGTAAAATGTCTATAAATATTCTTGCATCTGGGTCGTCGCTAGACTCATTATCATTTATTATCCATTGTTAAGGTGTTGGATTTTATTTGGCTTTTTGATTGTCGTCGCACGGGGTGGAAAATAAGTGGAATTAGAAATAATCTTTTTCAGAATTTATTATGAGCTGTGGAGCTGTTGGAGTTTTTTAGAGTTTTTCGGAATAGGAATGAAATGGGAAAAAGAAACAATGGAGAAAAAGTTGAGGAATTTATAAATTGAAGTAGGTCTTGCTAGTTGAATGAGGAAATAAGAATAATATATTATATTTATATATTTTTTAAGGATAAATAAAAAATATAGCTATCGATAAATTTATCGATAACACAAAGCACAACTTTTTAAATATTTTTAAATTGTATTTAATGTCAATCAATTCTTTTGTTAAGGCACTCAAACTTATTTAACTTTCTTATACTGTTCCATATTGTTTTTATAGAAAATGCTTAAACCTATTTTATATTTATTAATTTTTAATTATTTAATTTTTTATTTTTATTTATTTTTTATTATTATAATGATTATAATTGTATTAATATTATATTAGTATTATTATTATTATATTATTATGATTTTTATTTTATAAAATTAAAAATTTTTAAAGCTCTTCGAGTAAATTTTGACCTACCCAACCCACTCACTCTCGCACGTTTCATGCTTTTGAGGTGTTGCATGCCAGCATATTAGGAGCCACATGCTCCCCCCTCCAACATCCACGATCCGAAATTTCTATTGCCTCCTCATTCGCTTGCTCATTAAAAATGCCGCACAAGAAACAATTTGCATTCATTTGCCGTCGAGCCAAACAAATTATATAGCACGCGAGCCAAAGCGAACCCAAAGCAATCCAAAGCAGGCCAAGCCAAGTCGAGAAATGTCAGCCGCAATCTAATATCCTGGACGGCAATAGTCCAGAGCTCGGCTCTCGTGCAACTCCCTCCTGCAGTGCCTCAGCTGTCATTAGCAGCGTCAGCTGTTTGCCCACTTAAAGATTGTCCAGATAATCGCCGCAACAAATGTGCCTAATGTCAATGACAATAAAGACAAATTATATACAAATATTGGGGCAGACGTTGATAATGACACGCTGTCAAGCCAGAAGGAGAGAGAGAGAGAGGAAGAGGAAGAGATATATATATATGTATATATATATATATATATATTTATTCATTGTACACAACAATAACAAGAGCTATGTGCACTGATTCACAGCACCTTAGCTCAGCTTTATCTCTGTCTCAGTCTTAGTTTCAGCTTGAGTCTCAGCTGCAGCAAATTTGAGTAATTACATAGATATTTTAGCTATGATAGCGAAACGCAATGACTACAATGATTGTGTGGGGGCTGAAGAAGAAGAAGAAGAAGAAGAAGAAGACGAAGCAACAGCAGCACCAGCAATATAAACAAATGAGCAGCTGAGCAATTTAATAAAGTATTCATTCATTTTCATTGCTTTCTGCAGGCTTTTATTTATTTTTAAATTTTTTGTTTTTATCCAGAATCTCCTGAGCTTTTTTTAAACTGAACAATTGCACTTGACTATACTCGTTCGCAAAGTGAGAAGAGTGTATATTAGTTTTCTACAATGTCCTGCAGGTTGGCTGATTTTGGGCTTATGCTTGTCTTTAATGTCGTCTAAGACAAGACGATTTAAGATTACGATTTTTAGAATATCAAAAGGTAATTAGACTGAGATATAGACCTGGAAATTCATATATAGTGATATGAATATTATACATTTCTCTTATGATTCCTAATAGCAGAAAAAGAAAGTTAAATAATCTATAATCAGAATCCTGAACTCTAGCGAATAAAAACACTTACATATTAAAGAAACCTAACTAATTTCGTATACTGCAGTTAGTTGTGCCCAACTACAATCTTTTTGCTTGTTTACTTACCTGTGTGCATTTCGATTTCTCACAGTGTATGCGCTTAATTTGGCCATTTCAGGCGCACTGAGATTTATGTAGGAAAGCGTTCGCCCTTTTGGCTCTGTCTGTTTCTCTTCCTCTCTGTCACTCACTCTTCCTCCCTCGCGCTGCTATATATTTTCTCGTTTTCCTTTGCGCCCTATGCTCATTTTGTTGATTTCTAATTAATTTTACTCGAAGCGAAAATGAATTGGCAAAATGCCCCAATACAAATAAGCACAAAGATCCAAAATGAACAACAACAACAAAAGCAACGAGAAAGCAAGTAAGAAATAAAACCCAACAGGAAAAAAAAAAACTAAACGACTCATATAAACATTTTTCTCTTCGTTTTGTTCTTTCACTTGTTTATTTTTCACATACTTGAAGCCGAACTGCAGTTGTGTGTTAATTTATGCTGATTGTTAGTTGTACTCTTAGGATAATTAAAAACTACGAAAAAAAAAAATAACAAAACAAAACACAGAGAATTTGAAATAAAGGCCAAAACAGTTATTGATAGTTACGGTCGAGTGAGCTTAATAAATGAAGATTGAAGATTTGAGCGAATGTTGTGAGATGGTAAAATAGCAGAAAGAATATTTAATGGTGTCTGGGTTGCTGTAAGAGAAACGAATTACATAGATGAGAGAGATATTTAATGAGCTTGTAGTTAATGTATAGTTGGTATAGATTGGATCAGCTCAGATCGAATTGCTGAGCACAGAAATGATAGAATCCATATAAGCTAAGTATTTGTGCACTTATAATATGAAGTGCTTGAGCTATAGCGAATTCTAAAAGTGTAATGTGTGCTTCATTGGTCTCTGAGTATTTTAGGGGTATATTCCCAGTAGTTCGGGTCACCAGATTAGAGATTAGCGAGCTGCTATGCTGCGCTGATCATTGAAATGTGACGCATGAGGTCATTCGATGTATGCTGAAATGCTCTCTGAGTATTGGTGGGCCATTCGAAGGTTCGAAGTTAAATGCTATACATATAGATCTATGATGAACTTAGACTAAGACTCTTTAAATTTAAAATATTAATAATTAATTTAGAAATATTTTATCCCTTGCAACATATATAGCAAAGCCAAATATAAATATTTATAAAATGTCAAAAAGCCAAGAGAATTTTAATTTAGTTATAATATATTAAAAATTAATAAAAACAAAAACTTATAAAATGTTTCATCTCACTATTTCTCTCACTTTTCCATTCACCTCCACTGATTGTTTCCATTCCCATAATATAAGTCGTGCCCTCTAAATTTATTTCAAACTACTTTTTGACCTTTGCTTAACAACAAATTTCTCTCAATTATGCCCCCCCCTAGTCCATATGCTAAATATAACTATCCACACTTATTTAAGTGCCTCTATCTATCTAGCAAATCTCTGTTAATTATTTTACTACAGCCAATCTGAATAATAAAACACTTTTTAATTTTGTATTGTGCCAAGTAAGAGTAAATAGCTGCTTACACTGTGCGATCGTCGCGCAATCGCCGTCGGTTGATCTTGTGCACAAAACATGCATTAATAAAGTTGTTGATGGTGACATGAAACGCAAGGGTTAGCATTAGCTTTTGGGGGGGTCTGGCGCAGTTGGTGTGGTAGCTAAGGTAAGCTACGCACTCACTCCACACACACACACAGATTTGCCCCACTCTGGCAGCGTTTCAAGGACTTTTTCAAGTGAAAGAGCGTGTCGCGGCTCACGTGGCGTATGCGTGACATGGTCGCATAGCGTTCACACTACTTTTTTTTTCCATTTTTTTCTGTATATTATTTTGCGGCCATCACGTGTCGCACTCTCTCTCACACACACACACACACACACACACAGCTGCACGCACACCTCTGGCTGAGCCATGAATATGCATTATTATTATTTTTTTTAGCTCCTGCTGCTGTGGCCTGCTGAAGTGCGGCTAATTAACAGCTGACATACATTTGGGCACCTCAATGGCTGCTGCTGTGGCTGCTGCTGTTGCTGTTGACGAGGTTAAGTGGCCCAATCCAACAGCCAGCTGATAGCCAAGTGCTGCATTTAAAGCCACTCGAGTGAGCGTTAAGTTCAAAGTTCAGCAGCAAATTGTGCGGAAAAATTCCAGTTGAAAGTTTTGATGTGCTGCTTGCGCTGTGTTTTCTTCTCACAATTTTGCATAACAAATGAGATGAGAGTGGGAGAGTGCGTGAGAGAGCGAGAGAGAGCTGCGCTGGTAATTGTTATTGATGCAGAAATATGGCGATTAGTGTAGGCTAGCCTATAAAACCAATTCGCTTTATGCCTGCCGGCCAATGCGCTCCCCATCCCCGCTCTATTCCATGCCATCGCAAAAGTTTTGGTCCAACTAAAAAGTGAAAATTTACGCCTGGCACATTTGTTCGAGTGGGCCGCTTGGCTGGCCTGACCGGGCCGAGTCGAGCTGGCAGGAAACGTGTACGACGCCATATTGGCTAACATAAAATGGCGTTTATGATGGGCAAAGTTTCATCATTTGCAATTTACTGTGTGACCCCAAGTAGATCTCTCTCTCTCTCTTCCCCTCTCTCCTCTGTCTATCTCTTCAGCTGTCTGTCCAGTTTCCAGCAAATTTAACAGCATAAAAACTCTTGAATCCCAGCCGCCTTTCCATATCTCCCCCCCTAAAACAAAGTGCAAACTGTTTTCACAAATGTTTTTCGGCTTAGCTAACATTTTGTGAATATATATACATATATACATATTTAGTAAATCTCTTATATTAAATAATGTAATGTAACATTTGCTATGATTTGGATTGGCCGTGCGTCATCTGGTTTTAGGGAGTGTTGGACCTGGACCCTGTTGAGCCAGCCAGCCAGCCATATATAAAGCTGGTCTGTGCCCTGAATTTGCTAGCTGATAACTAATTCCATGCATGTTCACAATCGTGCAATTTAATGCCAGCGAACATTTAATTAATTTTCCAACGAAAAGAAAAAAAGTTGCAACTGCTGGACACACACACACACACATATAAGGCCACCCACATACGAGGGCGACAAAGTTTTCGCTTTTTTTGTGCCTCTCTGTGAGTTACAAAATGAGTATATGGGTTTAGCTAAATCAAAGTCGAAATATATACATTTTTATAATCGAAATATATATCTTATCGAAATTAGAAATAATAAATAAAGAATAAATTTATATATTAAATAAAGTATTTGCTCTTATTTCACATAATATAAAAAATTATATGATTATAAAAATTTTATTATGTACATCTATATTAAATAATACACTTGCAGAAAAATTGCACTTGAAAAAAAAATGGATTATTCTCGATACCTTTAATAAAAAAAAATAATAAGTTTTTCTTTTATAAATCTTCTATATATCTCCTTATATATTACTCTTTTACTCTCTTTGCAAACTTTCTTTGAACTTTGAGCGTGCAGCATGCACTCGGTTATACCCCATTTACAACAATATTTTTGCTTGTTTTCCCAGTTTTTTTTTGTTTTTGTTGGGCTCAGAGAAAAATGCTGTAAAAAGTTGTGCTAGCAATTGCATGAAATGGCATTTCATTCAATTCAATTTCATGCTCGGTAATTATTTTATGCGATTTGAGGCTGAACAAATGTTCAAATAACTAATCAAGATGCCCACAAAAAAAGGAAAGAAAAATAAAAGTTTAGTTATATATAAGTAAAGCAGTTCCCTCAGTTGTCTTATCCATAATATAAATAAACTGTGTCTTAGATGAGAGTAGAATTTTCTGTGATTGAAGCTACCATTAATTTATTTTCATTGAATATTTTATTATCTAATGTATTTATAAATTCCATTTGCCTAAAGAGTTCATTTCAATTGCTTAGACAATTTAGTTAGCTGGCATAAACATTATATAAATGTATATATACACATATGCATAAATATTATTTCATTTGCTTTTCCTTTAATTTATTAATCATTTAAGTGTAATTGAAAATGTTTTACTCTAATATGTTGAACTGGTTTAATTGCATTACACAATAGTGCTGCATGTATTTTTGCTGCAAAATTGGGAGCATAGTGTAAACCTGCATCATGTTAATTAGTGTGTGAAAAATTATTTGTCTGTGCTACATTTTGTTGCATTTGGTGCGCGGGCTACTTAGCGAGCAGTTGGAGGTCTTTTGAGTGACTTTCAAAGGTAAAATGGCGTAACTTTGAAAGGGTATTCATAATATGAGAATACATTTGACTTGAGCCCAAAAAAAAAAAAAAAAAAATAAATAAATAAAATTACAAAAATTACATAAATATTTGATTATAAGCTAAAGATAAGGAAGGCTTAAAGCAACTGGGATATAAACGGATGCAAGAATTTATAATTATAGCTAATTGAAGAGTATATAAAATCAATATCACAAATGATAAAATAAATATATATCAAATAAATAACAGAATATACAAATTGTTTGCTGTATAAAAATCATAATTATATAAATAATAATATTAATAATAAATATAATCTATTATATATTCTAATATAAAAAAAAAAATATATATATATAAATATAATACAAATTAAAAAATAATAAATTATTGAATTTTAGAATAAAAAATAAATATAATTTCTAAATAAAAATATAACTTATAAAATTAAATAAATACAAATTATAATATAAAAATAAAAATATAATTTATAAAATTATAATATTAAAAAAATATATATAATAATATTATATAATATACAAATAAAAATATAATTTATAAAATTATAATATGAAAAAAAAAAAAATAAATAAATATATTTTATTTTCCTTCTAAGTTAATTCGCTCAAATTTGGTTTAAACTTAGCTTTTTGCACAAATTTCTTTAAGCCACTTCGCGCAGTGCCTGAGCCTGAGCCTAAACACAGCCTCATTTTGGTGCAGTGTATGCTCGTTTCGTTGTGCTCCAATTGCATATCACGTTTTGGCTTTATTCGCATTATTTTTGGCATCAAGCCGCCTTTTGAGATTCGCTACGCTGTGACGCCTCAGCCTCAGTCTCCGTCTCAGCTTGTTTACCTTAGCCAGCCTTACCAAGTTGAAGCGCTTGGCTCCTGCTGTGCCGCAGCTTCTATGTGTGTGTGTGTGTGTGTGTGTGTGTTTATTGTTGCTGTCATGGCTCACATGACGCGTTGGCTGCCTGCCTGCCTGCCTGCCTGTTTGCCTCTTGGCTTAAGTATTTTAACCTAAAATTGTAAAAATAGCGCAGCGTCGAGAAATGCCTGCCATGCCGTTGACGAGACTTCAAACTGAAGTGTATGCCCCAGAGAAAAGTGCGTGTGTCTGTGTACGTGTGTGTGTGTGTGAGGTCACGTTGTGACAGCGCATCAGGACATGAACATTTTGCACACACTGCTGCACATATTTCTGCAAACAGAACGAAATTGCGTAGCCTTAAAGTAACATTCAGTGTTCTGTCGTACGCTGCGTATGCGTAATGCGTTATTTATTTATTCAATTTGGTCATCGTCGACTGTTGTCCATTATGTGTGTGTGTGTGTGTGTGCGTGTGGGGCATATAATATATGTTCAGCAATTTGTCAACAGGCCGCATACAAAGTTACAAATCTGCCACGCCCACCTGCCACACCAGCAGCCCGCACACACACAGAGCAAAGCTCGACACTCGACATTTGTGCGTTTGTAATGAAAAGTCATTAACATTAAAACAAGTTTCAACACTTTGCTAGCCGCCATTTGTTGACATTTCATGCACAGTCTGTGTGCGTGTGTGTGTGTGTGTATGACAAATCTTTGGGCAACGGCCCAGCGATATTCCTTATAGGACCTATATATGTCCTGCCGTCAACTTTTGCTCAATTTTGTTTTGTTAATGAAAAAAGTTTTTGTGTTCACTTTGAATTGCTTCCAATTTTTTGTGATTTTGTTATGCCGGCAACGCCTTTGACAGGGCCATCAACTTTTCATTAATTTATTACACGCTCAGCCACGTACAGCCCCCTTGGCCGCCTTCAGCCCCACATTGGGCACGCCTACATCACTCACCTCCTCGAGCTTGTCACATTGTTCTGCTCGGCTGCTGCTGCTGCTGCTGCCGTTGATAATCATAGTTCTACTTTTTTTTTTTCTTTCCATGCTTTGCTCTTTGTCGCACAGATTCCTCATTTTCATTTTCGATTTGCCTTGCTTCTGTTCTTTTTGTGTATGTTTGTTTGTGTGTGTGTGTGTTTTTTCTGCCTGGCTGTTGCCCTTTTTGTCGCTGGCTCCAATCAATGTTTATTAAAAAGTTTCCTTTGCTCGATGAACTTTGACATTTTGACAAATATTTTTGTGTCAAGCTCGTGCTCTCTCTCACTCTTCCTCTCTCTTTCTTTCTCTTGCTGTGGCAAGTTTGTGGGCATGTCATTAAGCGTAGTACATTTATATTCCATTGCATACTTTTGGGCCTGCTTACTTGAGCTTCTATTTGAGCAATCTGTCTCACATTAACAATTCAGATGCGTCCATCAGGCAAGCACAGCTGTGTAACAAAGTTCAGTCCAGGGTATTTAGCTGGCAGCTTACACCAGCGCTCACTCTGTCTGTCTGTCGAATTGCATGTGCACATCATTAGCTTTGTCCGAAAATTGTCACGTTCGCTACACGTGTGTGTGCGTGTGTGCTTGTACGTGTGTGAGTGGGCGTGAGGGTAATGCTGCATAATCCTAGCATGGCCACAGGCTGAGTTCAAGCGAACGAGTGCCGACAACCGAAAGGCATACCATTGCGTAGACAGACGGACGGACAGACAGACATTCGGTTCCATTTGGCTCCCTTGTGCCATAACCTGGCATAGTGGTTTTTCGGCGAGGTCTTCTCGGTTGGGCGTGCAAACCGCCAAACGTAAACCGCTAAGTGCTTTGCCTTTGTTGCATTCCCCAGTTCGCTGGTCGCTGGCAAACGGAAGTTTGCTATTATTGCATTTGGCGTTTAACAACACTGTTGTCGGTGTTGTTAAACTCGAGCTGATTTTCTTGAGTGTAACGTGCTGACGACTTTCACATGAAACGTGCTCCGCATAAATCTTTCCAGCATAGGGGCGGAGTAAAAAAAGAAATAATATATATATGTATATATATATATAAACATATATATTGACCTCCATCTAACGCACAATGCTGACACACACACACAGAGAGAGAGAGAGAGAGAAGCCAACACACCCACGCAATTTAGAAGATTTCACAGTTTGTTATTGCCTCATGTTTTGGTCGCATTAGATGGTTATTGTATATGGCTCTAAAAGTATTTTCTGTATTGTCACGGCATTACGCTTGAGGATTTAGCAAAAAGGAGTAAAGCTATGAATGTATTTTTATCACATATTCATGCGGTAAAATGTCTAGCAGCTTTCACATACTTTTGGAGCTAAGTGTAAGTAAAATTCCACATTTAAAGCTGGACGTGGAAATGGGAATGCAATGCAATGTTGGAAATATAATGTGTGAAAGTATAAATGGACATAAATACATATATAATTTGTAATGTATATATGGATTATGTATATATGTGAAATCAGATAGATCATGATATAGGTAAAATATAGATATTCGATATGCTTTCTTTGTGAAAGTGCCTTATAAATATTTATAACTGCCTTATATTTTGTACACCACATATTAACATAGCCTATTAATATAGCCTAACACTCTTATAAACTTTATTAACCAGCACATCTCGTTTTTCAACACTGACCAGTTTTTATTTTCACGCTCAAACTCTCTCTCTCTATATATTATATCGATAATATATATGCATGTGCAAAATATATTAAAATATTTCTCTTACCCTGATTCACTCTCTGTTCAAGAAATGTTTATTATCCAACACAACATTCCATTGAGTACCAGCTCGTTGTTCAACACTGTCGCCTTAGTTTGCCTGGCGAAACACTTCGAATCCTTTGTTCTACCATATGCAGAACTCTCTGATGCTCTGGCACTCTGGCTTTATTTTATTGTTCGTCCCTTGGTGCTCTCTGGCAGACTTAAAGTATTTGCTATCGCAACTATTTGTGCTGGAATTTTGTTTTAGCATTTTGCTTCGGCAGTTACATTAAAAATTCCTAGCATACGCTCACGTAGTTGAGAGCCCAGCAGCTGCAATTTTTCTGCTTTTGATTTTGTATTGGAATTTTCTATTTGGCAATGCATCAACTAAAGCTACCCAGCGAGCGAGCGAGCGCAGCCAAACAGTGTGAGTCATAATCAGTATTCAAGAGATGGGCCAAAGATAGAGATAGTCAGAGATGAAGAGGGAGAGGGAGTGGGAGAGGGAAAGGGAGGATAGAGATAGACAGAGCTACTCAGCTGCATTTGATTTTTGCGCAAAACAAAAACTGCAACAGCAGGGGGAGGGGGATGGGTCATGGGGAGTTTTGTCTGCCAGCTAGCGAGATGTCAAAGTGGAATTCACAAGCTGACTGTCACGCCCCCTGCTCTATCGATTTATATAGAAATATATAGTATTTGTATATATACATATATATAGCCATGTATATTTATGTATTTGTAGTATATTATTAACTCTCAGCAAAGTTTTTGACACATCCATTGATATGCACATTTGTGACTTGTCGCTGCATCGAGCACTCACAGCACTGGCAGCTCCTTCACATTGATAGTGTTGTAAAATGCATACAAAAAGGAGTGCTTAGCATATTAAAAACATAGCCAAGTGCAGCTGTGACTTTTACGCAAGATGTACGTACGTACGTGCCACAGTCAAGACACACACACACACACACACAAACACACATGCACATGCACATGCACAGACCACTCGCTTTTTGTATCTCCAAGTCTCTTCGCGTGCTCCTGCTGCTCCTCCGCCGCATCCGTCTGCTCCACTCGTGTTATCTTTGGCGCTGTGCTTCTTTCTTGGTCAGAAAATGGACGAGCGCATTTTCCACATTTGCAACATTTGATTTATTCGCATCTCACACACACACACACACACAAACGCAAGTCCTCACACACTGCTGCACTTTTCCTAATGCATATGCGCCATTTTGCATACGTTTCTAATAATTCATCTTCTACTCTTTCGCTTTGCTTTGCTTTGCTTTGCCGTGCTACAACTCGGTCCTCGCCTGCGCCGCCCCCCTCCCCCCGCGGCTGCATTTTGGCGCAACTTTTGCTGGCTCAGCTGCCATTACAAATTTCCAATAGTTTTTTTTCCCCCCCGTCCTTCTTTCTTTCGTTGTCTCATATCTGTGTTTGTGCAGCTTGCAACTTCTTTTACCTCATGTGCAACTGTGCTTTGGCTACATACACTTTTCTTTTTTTTTTTCCTCTTGTTGCCCGAAATTGGAAAATAGTTTTTCCGTTTGCTTCCTTTATCGACTTATTGTGTTTGACGGAAATATGCTTAGTCTTTGTCGCTCCCGCGCACACTGCCCACCCCTCTCGCCCCCTCGCTGACTTTATCACTGGCTCTGTCTCTGTTCCAGTTGATAGGGCCAGACATTATTCGCTGTCGCTAACGTTGCGCTTTGTTAGCTGAATGGCTTTGAAGTTGCGACTGTGATAAGTAACTCGCAGCTGGATGATCGTATAAAGAGATGTCAGACGTCTCTCCGTTGGCTGCTTAAGAACTTGATTTACTTGAAATGGAAACTCGAAAATATATCTATAAGTATTTAGCACTCACTCTCTCTCTCTCTCTCTATCCCTCTCTTTCTCTCTCTATTTAAATCATACTCTTTTGTCATTTCGGATTTTGTGGTGTTTCAATGCTTTGTTTATGGCCAAAACTCTTTGCATTGCAGCTTTGCTTTGCGAAATAGCGCTAATAAATTGCTGACAAAGACAGGGAGAGAAAGAGAGAGAGAGATAGTGAGAGTGAGATATAGTGAGTCGCTGCAGCTGCTGCTTTCATTGCTTTATGGCCAGCTCGCTACTCTAAATAGTCGCATTTGGCCAGCATATACACAATCATAACTCTTATTTTAGCTGGGCCCTGGGCGTGGCAGTCGAATGCTACTTGAACAATTTTCTTTATTTCCCCCGACTTCCTCATCTTTAGCCATGTTTCGATATTTCCTGCGCGCCTCGTCCCCCTCAGCCAGTGCACTCGAGTGCACTTGAAAGCGTCGTCCTCATCCTCATCCTCATCCTCATCATCCTCATCCAGAGCGTCGTCAGAGTCGGCGCCGGCAGCTGCTCCTTTGGCTGTTTCCGACTTTGGCGCATCATCTGGCCACATTTCATATTCGACATTCCTGGCACTCTTGTTGTCAGCTGCTCGTTTCCTTTTGGTCCGCCCTCTGGCATCTCGGCATGTCATGTCCCTTTGCATATGCCAACTTCTGTCGCGGCATGCCCTTAAGTAGTTTTAGCCCACTGGCATTTTACTACCATCGATGCATCGTGGTATTTGCTTTTAAGGATCTGCGGACAGGAGTTCGTTCGTTCGCTCGCTCGCTGACTGCCTGCCAAGCTGCTTGCAGCTAGTTGCTTGTTGGCAGCTGTCTGCCAGCCAGCCAGCCAGCCAGCCTGCCAGCCGAGCTTAACCCCACTCGAAACGCATAGCCGCAGCAGCATTTGAAACTCCTCGCAATCTCGAGACATCGAAAAGTATTTACGGTTAAATTGAACTCTCTAGTGCTGTGCAGCATTCGTGACGTCATCTGGCTGCAATTCCCTGATTTTCGTTTACTCTAATGTCGAGTGTCGACATTCCAGCTATGCCGAGCTATTTTTATTAGAATTCCAGAGAGTGAACGCTTCAAGCTTTAAGTTCTATATGCTGGCTGGCTGCTGCTGTTGCTGCTGCTGCGGCAAAATAATTAAAAGCCAAATAATAAAATTATAAATGTGCATTTTACCAAAGAATAAAAAAATAAATAAATAAAACAACAACAGCAACAACAACAACTATAACAAGAGGAATGGGGCAAATTGTTGTTTTGCTTTGGCCTCTGACCGCATTCCTGTGCAAATTAAAAGCCAGACTAAAGGCAAAGGCTACAGCTCGAATAGCCAGCCTCACTTTGCACTCTGACGCGGGTCCTGTTGTCGTCCTCAGTGTTGCTTTTAATTTGGCAAATGCTTAGAAAATGCAACAAAAATTAATTCAACATAAATGTGCTCTGGCCCAGCAGCAGCACCGGCAGCAGCAGCCCAAGAGGACCTCAGAGCGAGGTTAATGTTGTGAAAACGACGAACGCAGGACCAGCTGAAGCAAGAGTGCTCAGCGGAGAAAAAATAGATTAGATAAATTCTGTTAAAGCTTGACAGGAAAAAACAAGTAGAAACAGGAAAACATGATGCGAATTGCAATTGCATTAAATTTTAGTTTAAGATAATAAAAAAAGAACTTTACAATGAACGATGAAGAGATAAGTAATAGCAAAAAAGAAATCTAATATTAAATTCAATAAATTAAGAAAAATTAAAAAGAAAACATCAATTTTGCATATTTATTTAAAATAAATTATATTGATAAAATTTTCATAATTTTTGTATGATATTAATATTGTATTTTTCATATTTTATTATATAGTTTTGCAATATACAATATTTTCCACTTTTTAACCCTTTCGATTGACCATAAACATTCTTGAATTTTTCTTCTTTAAAGCTAAATGTTAAGAATTCTAGCTAGGTGGCAAAACGCTTGAGATTTATTTTTTATTTTTTGAGGGTCAGATGTGGTGGAGGAAGCGTATACTTAATATATGTATGTTGAATGTCCTTTAAGGATGAGCAGAAAATCTAAAAAAATGAACAACAGTTAAATTGGGCATAACCAACGGCGGCATACCCGTTCCGTAAAAAAACTAGACTAACAAACGAAACTGACATATCCCATTTAAATAGAATTATCTCTAGAAGACTTCAGCAGAGATTCAATAGTTTTCTCTCTTAACTCTGAAACTTGATGAAATAGCTCTCCCTTGGTAGACGTTGCCCGGAAATCAGCAAAAGGCAGTTGATATAGGTATATATTCCCCATTTCCAGTCTCAGGATGAGCTCTGTATAAATCCAATATTCTCTCGCTTACTTTACTCAGCGAACGAGTATGAAAAGTGGCACATAAAGCAGAGCTCGAAGCAAGCAGAGCGAGAAGATAAAATATAAAACATAAGTAGATAGATGAGTGGCTCTGTTTAGCTAAAGGGGGGGAAGGGTAACGCAGGGCATGGCAAAGGGGGGCGGGCGACTGCAGCCGACCAAGCCGGAAATGAAAAGTGGCATGTGTAAGGGTGCAGCATTAGGGAGGCGGCTATGGTCATGTGGGCGTGGCTATTTGTAAAAGCGCAGCTGTGGCAACACTTTTCAAGTGTTCTGTCAGGCAAATGTGAGTGTGTGTGCGAGTGTGTGTGTATGCATGTGCATGTGTGTGTTTGTCTATGTAATGAGGGCAATTTAAGGGCACTTGAAGCAATTCAATTCTCACACACACTCAACGGCCCTGCATAAAAGTGTACGGCTCGTGGCGCGTCCGTTCCACTGTCCCGTCTGTCCCGTCTGTCCGGCTGCCCGGTCTGCTCCACTGTCTGAGTGGGCGCTGCTGCTGCTGCTGCTGCTGTTGCTGCTGTAGTTTTTAGTGTTATTAATATGCATGCAATGCATATGCTCAATGCTCAACTTGGCTGCTGCCATCGTTCTGGCTTCGTGCATCATGTGGCAGCCGCCATTTTGCATTTGCCGCCATTGCAGTTGCCCTCTATGTCTCGCTCTCTCGTTCTCCCGCTCTCTCTCTCTCTCTCCCGCTCTGTCGCTGTCTAAATGGCAACGGCAGCAGCTGCATCGAGTGCTGCTAGTAATATTAAGTACCGACTTTAGGCTGCAGCCTCATCTCATTCCGCAGCCTCTACAACACCTTCTCCTGCTCCTGCTCCTGCTGCCTCTGTTGCTGTTGCTGGTGCTGCTGCTGCTGCAGTCCGTCGGGTTATTAACCCATAACTGGAATACATGTGCTTAATTTTTTATTGCGCTTCTAACTGCACAAGAGGCGGCGGCTATGCAACTCAGTCACAACTGAAATTAAAATAAGTAGAGGCTGCTCTAGCTAAGCAGTAATCGTCTTAGAAATACCCTATGCGAGTTACCTTTACTTTTCTATATGCCTTTGTCATTCGAGTCAGAAGATTTAACAAACATGAATAGACAAGAGAAGTGAATAATTAATAGAATAATAGAGAATTAATTACACATTTCCTTCCCATCTATTCTAATTTATTGATGTTCAGCTTCAATGCTAAAAATTTCAAACATGTTTACTTGTACTAAGGGCCATAAACAGAACTATACCTAACTAGGATATGCCCTGTTTAGACATGTATTTAGAAAAAAGAAGGGAAATAAAAGAATGGAATTGGTAAGAGAAGAAAGAGAGTATTGTAGAATTTCCACATATTTAACAAAATTCCATTGATTAACGAAATTTGCCATTATCTTTATACCCTATACCCTATATACCCTATTCATTCTTAATGATAATATTTTATATGAAAAGCATTTTCTCATTATTTTTTGCGCTGGTTGTGTAAAACATTTTGCTTAAATATCATATTTATGGAACTCTCAAATGAATTCTTTCCCAACTATTGACGCAGCTCACTCTGATTTCCTGGTTTGTCTCTTACTTTATATAAAATTTTACTTTCTCTTCATATTGCATTTAAGTAATTCCCTAATGAGTACATGCTGAGCTATCAACACAGCTCACTCTAATTGCCAGCTGTGTCGTTCTTTACATAACTTTTTCGTCAACATGTTATTGATCTATTTTAGTCTCTACTTCTATTGCTCTAAAATACCCAGTGCAACTATATCCTGTTACATGGCATGCCCCAAACACATAATATTCCTTTTCACACACTCACCCCTGAGTTAAGGGCTTAACTAAAAGCGGTATTAAAAGTAGCAGCAGCAGCAGCAGCAAAAAAAAAAGAAGAAATGGCTGAAAAATGAAAATACGCAGCTGAATTGCCTGGATTAGAAGCATTAATGGATTATTTGGTGTGTTGCTGTTGTTTGTTCGGGTTGTTCGCAGCTGAGCGCTTGTTTTTGTTTTTATTTGTATTTGTATTTGTGTTTGTATTTCAATGCTGTTGTTGGGTGTTTTTAACTTGACTTAAATTATGCACATGAGTCGACAGCAGCAGGAGCAGCAGGAGCATCAGCAGCAGCAGCAGCAGTTGATTATGCGAGTAATGAAAGTTGGTTGCGCACTTGAAATTAAAGCAAATAACTGCAAATTGCATGCCACATGCAATTGTTATTTAAATAGCAGCAAAACAGTTAACAACTTTTCACTGAAAGTTTCATTTGCTGAAATGTTGCTCGAGTTTAATTCAAGGCAAACACTAAAACTATCTAGACTAGCTCACTAGATAACATCTCTGACGATTTTCTGAACTTTAGTATTTCGCTCTGTTCTCTTATCACTTTCTCAGTAATGAGAAAAAGCAGCTTTCTTTATATAATTTTCACTTATTTTATTCATTAGGTGTTCTTTTCTTTTCTTTTTTTGGGGTTGAGGAAAGGCCGTGCGCTCGTCTTGAAAATTGTTCATTTCTTTTACAAATTACCTCATACTTCAATCCAATGAATAATGCTTGTCATGTTCCATTTTCATTTCGTTCTCCCCGTTCGCACCGTTTCGCCCCTGCCACAATTCATGCTCACTAGAGCAAATATCAACCGAAAATGTAATGAATTCTTGTTAGGCGCTGCCCAAAAAGAATAAAAATATGAAAGGCGGCAACAAAAGCTGAAGCAGTAGCAGCAGCAGCAGCAGCAGCAGCAGCAGAAAAAGGCAGTGCTTGCCATTTCCGGTTCACAAAATATCCTTAAAAAGCACCAGAGAAGAAGAAAATGAAGATGAAGATGAAGAGGCTGTGACAGCGGGACTGAGCAACTGAGCGACTGAGAGAGAGAGAGAGAGAGAGAGAGAGGCCGAGGCAGAGACTGAGGCGGCAGCCAAGCAGAGCGACAAAGAAACCTTTTTACTTTCGGCATGTAAAATGGAAGCGCGTCGTTTATAACACGGCGCACAAATACAATTAAAAATTATGCTGCCAGACGCAGAAAAGGCACTGCGGGTGTGAATGTGTGTGTGTGAATGTGCGTGTGTGTGTGTGTGTGTGGCTGTGTTTGTCAATTACTGTCAAAAACTAAAATTGCGAGGGTCTCTCAAAGTAATTTACACTAAATTACATACGCACAACTGAGGCACAGGGCTTTCTGAGTATGTGTGTGTGCGTGTGTTACAAAGGGCAACGGAAACAAAATAATGAAGCGAGCTTTTGTGCGCGCACACGGCAAAGCCTGCCAATCCTGTCAGCTGCTCCACTTCAGGTCTCAGCTTCACGACTTTTTGTGTGCATTTAGATGTTGTTGTTCTTGCTGTTGTTGTTGTTGTTGTTGTTGTTGTTGCCACATGTTGTCATCTTTGCTACTCGACTTTGCACCGCTTTTCATTTGCTGTTGTTTTTCATGTTGTTGTTTTTTTCTCAGCTTGTCTGGCAAGCTTTTTAGCCCTCAAGGGGCAACTGTGTCGCAGCGATGGCAGCAGCAAGTTTTTGTAAATTTACTTTTCATTCAACTACAACTTGATGCGTATCAGCTGTCTGAAGCGCCCCTCGCACGCGTGCTGCTGGTAAACAGAGTATATATACAAATATATATCTTTGTAGTTGTTAATGAAATGCAAATTTGTGTGAAAATTAATGTCGAAAAGAAAGAAAAAGGAAAATCCAAAAGAATTCGCGACCCTCAAGCTGAAAAAGCATAGAGCAGCCATGGAATGAACAGTGCTTCTTCACTTAATAAATTGACAATGAAATTCCAATGAATGTATACAAAAGTGAAAATAATAATATTGAGAGAGTAGCTTGAACAATGCATAATTAAATATGTTAAATTAATCGAATTAACAACAAATTGAATTATGACAATGGCAAAGCTAAGAGGCAGAGCAACAAGCGAAGAGACCTTTAAAGAAATAAACTTCGCTTTTATAGCAATTGTGCAGAAATATACTCAATCAGAGAGAGAGAGACAGATAGTGAGAGAGAGAGAGTATGATAGGGTCTATTGTTTATGAGACAGCTATGGAATTTGGAAATGGAATCAGCAAGTGTCGAAATGGAAATGGAATGAGATCAATGAAAGCTTATGAGCTAACTCAGCTGTGAACTGAGGTAATGAAACATTAAATAAAGAATGATTAAATAGCAAAGCTCATATATGTACAATATATACAATCGAGGGAGTCAAAGTCAGTCGCTCTCGCTCTAAGCAACCGACTTTGGCTTTCGTTTTTATTATCTAAGTCGAACAAGCCAACATAATCAACATCTGCAACAGCTTGAAAGCAGCAGCTATGATAGTTGATGCTCTCAAAGATGCTTTTAAATGATCATCAATGATATATATTAAGAAGAAAGATAGCTTAAAGCAAGATATAGACTACAAAGAAAGATTAAAAGAAAGATATATAGATTACAATATCTAGCTGCATACGCCTGTCAATCCCTATAACTAACACTGAGCATGTATTACTCAGTCGCTGAGACTCTTCACTTAACTTTACCTTTAGCCTCAGCTCTCAGCTTATTATGCTTCAGAGGCTCTTATTAATTGAATCAGCTGAGGTTGCTGTTGCTGTTGCTGTTGCTCCAGGTTGTTCTGGTCAAGTGGAAGTTCTGGTTGCTCAGGTCGTTCAGGCTGCGAAAAGTCACACAAATTACGCATTGACCCTTGACCCGAAGACCTTTTCAATCAGTCCGCCGCAAACCTGGTCGACCGCTCATTTGTCACAAGCTGCTTTGCTTTTACCCTTTTTATTTTGTTTCGCTGAACTCTAGAATCGCATTGGCCATTTGGTTGTTGTTTTTGTGTTTTTCTTCACTTATTTGCCAGCTCGTTGACAAGATTTTCCTTTTTTGTTTTCCTTCTTTTTTTTTTTGGCCTGGTTGTTTTAAAGCCGATTGCGTGCGCAGCTTTTTGCCTTTTTAAATAAACGTTAATTTTTAATGACAATGCCGTTTTAATATTGAACGTCCGGTGAATTGTTCGCTCGTTGTTTTTTTGTTTTTTTTTGGCCAGAGCCAAAGCCCAAAACCCGATTTTAATATGACATATTTCACTGCTTCATTTCTCGCCCCATCTTGCTCTTCTTCTTTTTATCGGTATTTTTACTGCCTTGTGGCTCATCAAACGCAGCTGCTGTCGCTGTTTGGCTTGTGACAGCTTGTTTTTTTTTTTTTTTTTTTTTTTTTGTCCACTTTTATATCTTATTTGATTTTGTTTTTGCTGCCACTGCCGCTGCCGCTGTCGCTAAGCAATTCATAAAAATGCTGAATTATTTAATCAGCTTGCAAAAAAAAATTCTTGGAAATTTTTGTGGAAATTCTTTGTCATTCAGATTATATATATAGACATTTGTGAAGGACTCTTAGAGGTGTGTGGAAAATGTGTGGGCTTTAAGTAGATAATGTGCATTTCTCCTCTCATAAGAGCGAAAAGTTTTGTGTTCAAGCTTTGCAGTAAACCATGAAAGTTTGCCGGAAAATTCTCAGAAGTCTAAATACGTAAAAACCACATGCCAAACGATATACAATATGCAATAAGCAAGTTGTCGTGCAAATTTGTTGCTTTTCATTTCTGAGCAGGGGAAATTATTTTTATCATTTTCTATAAAGTTTCTAAATAAAACTCGCAATAAAGCTCAACTTATATAAATCAAAAATTGATGAAAAATTATATGATTTTCACTGCAGTGGCTGTAAGTAAGGGTATTCCCTTCACTTGCAATGCTAGTGATTATCGATAACTATTAAATATTGATCAGAACAAACTTTTGCTTACATTTTGATTGCAATTATTTGTTTGTGGAAAATTTGTGCAAAATTCCAGCATTTGCTTTTATAAATTCATTGCACACCTGTGCAAACATGCAGACCTTCAGGGCATGTCAAAAAATAATTGCACAGCTGCAACTAGCTCTCACTCTCTCCCTCTCTCTCTGTCTCTCTATCTTTCTCTCTCTGGCTGTAGTCAATCTGTCTTTGGGCTTGCCATTAGCCAGATTTGCAGAGGTAACCAGCGTCTGGCCAGCCATGCATTATCCTGGTCTCTGCTATTCAAATATTGTTAGCTTAACCGAGTTGTCAATTCCGAGCCAATGCATTTGCCAACGTACAGCACGAAAAACAAACAGCGCCAAGCCCCCCGAACCCCTCTTTCTCCTTGTGTATGTGTGTGTAATTTGAGCGTGTTTGTTATTTTTTTTTTTTCCACCTATTTTTACTGTAGTAGTAGTACGATTTTTTACTGTACTTTTGTACTTTGACAATGTTTATACAGGAGAACAGGTTTCCAGCTGGTTACCGACCGCCGGAGCTGCAGTTGCATACGGAACGATTCTGTTTGTAATGCGGCCAGCCAGCTGACGCCTGGGCACAAAAGCAAAGTCAGACGAAGGCGTAACTAGAAATTTTAGAAGCCAAAGCTGAAAACACACACAGAACAAACAGTATTTCAATTGAATAATTTCAAGCTCTTTTCTTTTTTCATTCGTTGAGCATTAGAGAGAGAGAGAGAGTGGGCGGGAAGAGGCAGGGGAAAGGTCTGTGCACAAAGCTAACAATCAGCGATGACATCCTCAGTGTCATCATCATCAGGAAAGCAGGCAGTCAGTCAGCCAGGCAGTCAGGCAGGCATAAAGTGCAAGAAGTGCATAAAGTTTACAGCTCTTTGTGACTCACATGTCATTTGTTGATAAGAAGGCGTACAACTATGTGTAGGTATATGGCTAGGTAAGATGGTATGGCCAACGGATGTTAGACCTATGTATATGGCAAAGCCTGGCTGCTAACGGTAATTGTATAATAACATTAAAACTTGATGAGTTTCTTTTGGGGCACAGTCGAAAGCTGATTATGAAGTGTCACTATAAAAGTGGCTCTCGATGTGTGTGTGTGTGTGTGTGTGTGTGTGTGTGCGTGTGTGCAACACCTTTGTCCTGGTCATTCGATCAGCTCGGCTGCCGTCGCTGTTTATCCTGTCATCCTGTCGACCATTTTGTGCCGGATACATTTGCTCGTGTCATGTCATATATGGTCTTTCGCTCAATTCCATTTTCTTTTCATCTTTTTGCCTTTTTCTATTGCGCACACTTTTTCCTCTCGCCCTCTCCTCTCTCTCTCTCTAGCTCCTCTTTTTTGGCTGCCTTTGTGACTCTTTTATCAACACTTCCGTCATTTGGTGCGATTGCCGCTGCAGTCCAGCGACTTGGTTTGTTGATTTTTCGTGTGCCAGCTGGCACAGCATTCAAACCCCCAGTTGCTACAGCTGCCTCCCCTCTCTCTCTCTCTCCTTCTCTCTCTATCTCTCCATCTGTGTGTGTGCGGCATTTGGAGCTACGCTTCGCAGCTTCACTTGTTTGGCAGCCGCTGCATTATCAATTGTATTTCTGCGAACAGCTAATGGAATTGAAATTGAAATTGCAACAGCAAAGAGTTTTTTTTTTTTTTTATATATTATACGTTTATATTTGATACCTTTTGTATTATATTATCTTAACAAAGTCTCGATGGGTTTGTTTTTATTTTGTTTGCTAAAATTATTCCTTAATAGAATATTCCTGAAGCCTTTGCAAAACTAACTTTAGCATCAGTTCTTTGATGCAAATCTAAATTAAATGCTTTTCAAAGTATCGATAATTATTAATATTATAATGTTTATTGTCAATGAAGTTTTATTCAGTGGAATTCTAATATTCAAACAAATAAATAAATACTAGTCTGCCTTTGTCTGTCAAATCTGTCAGAAAATTTTGCTGCAGGTGCCTCAGCTTATTTATTATTAATATTACTATATTATATTATAGATTTATTATTATTATTATTATTATTAGATACTCCAAGAATTATACTATATATCTTGCCACAATCATTTTTTTTTTTTTTTTTTTTACAATCACATTTTTTTTTTATTTGAAAAATAAATCATAGTTAAATAAAAATTATCCTCCACTTAAACTTTAGCTCGAATTGTATATAAAATATCGGAAAATATGAATAATGCGCCAAGGCCATTTCAGAGCTGGCTTAAGTGAGGCTTTAAAACTTTTTATTTGAATATAAGCATATATAAAGCTGAAATAGCTCTCGGAACTGCTTTGATGCATATCATTTATCCAATGGCCGCCCTCGTGAGTGCGTGCGCGGCATTCATTGTAATAAAATTGCATTTAATGCGCGCAGCTGCAATGCGTTGCAATTGCATTTCCATGCATTAAGTCTTCCATTGACAATTGTGGTTAATCAAATTGACACGCTCAAAGGCGAGAAACTTTTCATCGACCACTGCTGATGAGTCTGACACCGCCCCCCAGCAGTGTGGGCGGTGTCATGTGTGCCTGTGCTTGGCCGTGGTCAGCAAAGTGCTGAGAAGCTATTAAAAATGCAGTTAGCAATGCGTTAAACTTTCTCAAGCCTGTTGCTCTAGTGTGAGAGTATGAGTGTGTCAGTGTGTGTGTGTGTGCTTTAGCTGAGTGTTAAATGCGTTGCATACTTTTGGGGCGTGGCACAAAAGTTTTTGGTGCAAAATCAATTAAAAATGGGTTTTTCGCCTGGCAATTTTGTTGCTGTCGCAGGCGTTTGGCATAAATTGCATGGCAAAAGTTTGCCTTTAAAGTCCGTGCGCTGGGCAAAAGTTTCTAACGAGCTGCTGTCGAAGGACAGCCAGCCCAGCCGCACACACAGGACACACACCAGACACGTGCTGACAGTTAGAGCGACACACCCACATTTCATGTTTGACTGGGCGTGTATGTGTGTGTGTGTTGTGTGTGTGTGTGCTCGTAAAATCCGCAAATGCTGTAAGACACTGGGCGCCAGTCGAGTCGTAAAAATGTGCGCCTTTTTCAAATGCGTCGTCAACTCAATTCACATTTGTATCTGTAGCTGTTGCCTGTATCCGTATCTCTGGCTGTATCTCTTGGCCATATCTTTGGACTTGTGCTCATCTCTGTGGCTCTCGCTCTCGCTCTGCCGGTGGCTGTGGGCCACTTTGTTATACTTCGATTGGCATTTTTACATGAGCAGACCTTAAGCCAGCCCGTCAGACCATCAGCCCTTTAGCCCTCTGGCCCTCCAGCCCATTGCGTTTCCCTTTTCCATTATGTCTTGTGTCAACCCTAGCCCTAGTCTCAAGCTGCTTTGCTGAGTTATACAGCAATTGGCAATTGCTTTCCATTTGCCTGCCGCATTGCTACATAAACTTGTACATATATGAGACGCACACACGCACACCCACACACATACATTTATATATCCTACACTTTTTCTACATTCTCACATCTCATATGGCTGCTTGTAAAACCAGATGAGCTCTTGGCCATGAAAGTTTAATGAGTCCAAGAGCTGCTGCTACTGCTACTGCTACGGCTGTTGTTTTTCAGCGAAAGACTCTTGGACACTTTGTGGTCTCCCACATGCATAATGTTATCAGTGTGCATATGTGTGCGTGCGTTGTCTTTGCTCTTTTAATGTCATCGCTTATGACACAAAATTGTTGCTGATTCGTTTCGTTTTTTATGCGTAATGTCTTCTTTCTTGAAATTTCGCTCCCATTTTGAGTTCCCAAATGCATGGAAAGAGATTTTCCCTTAGCAACGGCTAGCCTTAAATATTAAAGCTAACTCTGCACAATCCAACATTTTATCTGTTCTTAAATTTATAATCAAGCTTACTTATGCATATAACTTTTCTCTCTTTCGTTTCAGGTAAGTTTTGACGCTGATACATTACACAAGTTCGGGCAAAAGGTAGAGTATATAATATAGAATGTGGAACTCAATTTGAGCTGAGGGCTAACTGCAGAAGGGTTGCCTGTAGAAGAAGAAGTAAAAGAACTTTTTCTTCTGCAAGCGAAATCAAAAATGATTAGCATTAAACGAATTGAGGTATAAATAGTGTGTAAGAGAGAGAGAGGTTGAACGATTGAATGGTGAGATTAAATGAGGGAGATGTTGATAGAGAGATTGATATTGAGAGCGATGGTGGAATGAGAGATATTGATGGAAAGGAGATTGATAGAGGTAGATTGATAGAGATTCTTGATTCTTTACGTTCGGCTCACGAAATCAACCGAGCAAATCATTTTTACTCATCCTCGCTCTGAGCAAGAGGCTTCGGTTCTTTTCGTTTTTGATTTCTGCTATTCGTGTGATGCTCTTTTAGCGAACATCGTCTAGAGAGCCATACGATTGACGTTCACTTACTCACATCCACATCCACATGTTCGATCTCAGTTCACAAATGCAATTGATATATTTAACGTGCGCAACACTCTCACGTACACCAATACACTTGTTACTTTTTCGGAAAAAGCAGAGAGATCGTGAGTGAACTCGTTGAGGACCCGAACCAATCGGCTGTTAGAGTGAGTGTGAGAGAGAGAGTAAGGAAAAGATGTATTCTGATATACATAGAGCAAAGTCAAGAATGAGATTTATTTATTTATTTAGTAAGGGAAAGGAAGACAGAATGAAATAAAATACAGCTATTGCCTTTAAAATTTTATCTACACACTTGATATACCATTTAAGGAATCTTTTCAATATCTAATATTCATATGAATTGCTCTAAACTTGGCTCAAGTTACCTTGGTAGCAATCAAGTTAATAGCTTTGAAATGCCATACACCAGCTTAAGCATTGCAACACTTCATATGCTGAAAACAATGTGCAAAAGCTGCTTTACACACACACAAGGAAAGAGAGTGAGCGAGAGAGAGAGTGAAGTACATCAATTGCCATTCATCTTTTTCATTTGGCTTATAAATATTTTGGGAACTGGCTTAAACAGAAATAGCTCTGTCCGATGCAATATTTAAAGCATAAAACTTACACTCACAATGTGCGTGAGTGTGTGTGGGTGAGTGGCTTTTGGGTAATGGGTTTGAGTATGCAAAACAAATGCTCTCGAATATCCATGTCCAGGTCCATTATCCATTAAACCGAATGCCAACCGCACATTTGTCAAAGCTAATTGCCAAGGCACCCTTCGGGGCCGACACGCTGCCCCACACCGGCAACAACAATTTGACTGAGAGAGCAGACACACACACACATACACGTATACGTACGCAGCAGGGTACGCACTCAGAGACAGATGCACTTCAGCAACAACAGCAAAAAAAAAAAAAAAAAAAAATGGCATGCTTGGATTTTTAATGGGCGTGGGCTGTGCGTCCTTCCTTAGCCAATTGGATCAAGTATTTTGGGCACACACACAAGCACATTTTTGCTTTTGTATTGAAATTGCGCTTATAACTTGGCAAAAATCGATGCTGCTCTCTGTTCCTCTCTCTGTCTCTCTCTCTCTCTCTGTTCGGCTGTCTGTCTGAGCCTGCATGTAATTTCATGCATTTTTAATGCAAGCCATGAAAATATATCAAGAAAACTTTTCTGTACGCGCTGATGGCATTAATCATGTTTAAAGTTTCGCTTTGCCTAGCAACAACAACAACAACAACACACACACACCTGCATGTTTAGGGCAGCCGAAATCCATTTATTAGAGGCAACTAGTGCGCCTTGAGGCAAATATATACACATATTATTATGTATACACACACACACACACACACACACACACACACACACACACACGCACACTATAATAGTTTCACGTATGTGCTCAAGCTAAATCCTTTTGAGTCCTGCATATTTTGGCTTTGCTTGTTGATATTTTTCATTGGCCACTTGAAGCCGTTGCCGTTGTGGCCTGCAGGCTTTTGTTTTGGCCAACAACGTTGATGTTGATGATGACATTGGACGCTGCAACGGAGGCATTTTGTTGCTGGTGTGTCTGCCACATGGCTGAGCATGATTGAGCGTGCCAGGCATGCCAGAGGCCCGTTTCAACTCCCCCTCTCTCGCTCTCAAAGGCTGTCTCAACTTTGCCGTCAGCGTTCAACAATGTCGCCATTTTTGGTGTTGCAGCAACATGGCTGCGTCTTGCTGCTGACCCGCTGCCTCCTGCCCGCTGCTCGCTGCTTGCTGCAGCTGGTAAGCAAAAACCACTAAACATGAAAATTAGAAAAGGTGAAATTGCACGAAATGAGTTTATGTGCGTAGCAAAGCCTATTTACATGACCCTTAGATATGCACACACGCATAAGCTGGCTACATACAGGGCGCTCGAGGCTTGAGCCACATTTGCTAAACACAGCAGCGGCTGCTGCTTGTTTATAGTCGGTGGGCAGCTGAAATTTGTGATAGAAATATATATACAGATACATACATACATATGTATGTATTTATATATATATTAGATATATCAAGCAGTTTAACTCATGTTTCTTAGATTGTACTTGAGTTCCACTTAATTTATTTTTCTTGAGTTAAACATAGTTTTTGTTTTAATTTATGCCATATTTATTGTGAAATGTAATATAAAAAAAATAAAATTAATTCACTTATGTAGAAGCTCACAACTAAAATCCTATAAATGCATTCAACTAAAATTACAAAATTAAGTAAATAATGAATCATTCACCAAATTATAAGTATATTACTTATATTTTTTTTGTGCACTATTTTTGTATTTAATTTTATTTATCTATTTTTTTTATTTTATTTATTATTATTATTATTTTTTTTTTATTAATTTTTTATGACTTCTTTATATACATTTTCATAAAATATTAATTATATTTTTAATTTTATATATTTTTATAAATATTATTATTTATATTTTTTTTTGTGCTCTATTTTTGTATTAAATTTTATTTATCTCTTTTTTGATTTTATTTATTATTATTATTATTTTTTTTTTATGACATCTTTTCATAAAATAATAATTATATTTTTATACATATTATTTAACAACTTTGTATTTATTTGAATATTTAATTGAAAATATATTTTGAATATTTATATTTAAATTTTACTAGATTGCTTTCATCAGTTATTTTCCACTCGGCTGTTATTCTTTTGCTCTGAGCTCTTAGCCAACTCAAAGAGATTTAGTCAAAATCAAGCATTCGGTTAAATGTGTCATTGCTGTTCATATTCGTTTTTTTTTTTTTTTTTTTTTTTCATTTATCAAATCTTCAATGGCTCAAAGATTATTTAATCATTTATCACACAAGATTTGAAAAGTTAAGCAAAATAATGCATAAGAGAGTTTCAAAAAACTTTGCGAAGGCGCAAACCCCCAGCTAAACTAAGCCACTGGCTTACGCTGAAGAAGCAAGTGCCACCTCCGGACGTAATAACAACGCACGTGTGTGTGCGTCAATATATGTGTGTGAGTGTGTGTGTGTGTGTAAGTGTGTAAGTGTGGTAACCTTGATGTTAGGTAGGCTCATAAAACGCGTTGCTTGATGCTTCTCAGCGCTGTAGGCGCTTGCCAGCCAACGGCCCATGTGGATTAGGCCGCCAACTTTAGTGGCAATGTGGGCGGTGTGGGCGTGACGTGGCGTGGCATAGTGGGAAAGACAGGCAAACGGAAGGGAAAGAGCAGAAACGCCGTTGCCGCTGGCAAAACGTCAGCAATTGCTTTGAGGCCGCCTTTTAGATGTCTCTGTGGTTGTGTGCGTGTGTCTGTGTGTGTTGGTGTGCGTTAGTGTGTGTGTGTGTGAAATGAGGGCGCTTTGGCGTTGCTTTTGGGGCTGAGAATTTGCGACGGCAGCTTTTTGGATCTAGCTGATTTACATGAGACTTGCCCGCATGTGTGGCATGTGGCATGTGAGAGCAGCTGACCTAACTGGCCATAAACATTTCCAAAAAGTATCTGCAAAGTGCATAAAATGTATCCATGTGTTAGTGTCTGTATCTGTGCAACGTTAAAAGTTTAGAAATCATAGCGCATAGCATGACACACACACACACACACACACATACGCATATATACTCGCAAAACTGCCAACAGACAAATCCAGATTCCAATTCAGATTCTTGGTTGGGAGAGCTTTCGCCACGCTTCGCCAGTGATGCTGCAAGCTGCATAGACCCTGCTCGCCCGTCCGCCCGTCCGCTTGCCTCCCTTTGTCCGCTTGGCGCTGCTGTGACGCTGCCACTTGTCAAGCAGCATTCCGATTGCTGTTGTTGTTGTTATTGTTGCTGCCGTTGTCGCAGTCAGGTTTTTTTTTTTTGCAGCTAGAAGATACAAATGTATCTCCGTGGCGCTGTGCAAAGAGAGTGATAGCTAGACATAGGGCAGCGGTGTGGTGAGGGGCAGTCGGAAGTTGCGGAGCATGGGGCGCACTTCAAACTATGCGCTCTGGCCATTTCGCAGCGCCTTTACGGTACTTTTGTTAGCTGCCAGCTTGGGAAACGGCCTTCGCTGGCATTTGGCTAAAAAGTTGTTTGCCTTTGCAATACACGACACGACCCTCGGCCCAAACTCTCGGCCCGGCCTGGTCCGGTTCGCTCGTCTCTAAGTTTTCTTTGTTGTGCTTTATTTATTTTATCTACTCGTTAGCTACATTTTCCTTGCATTTGAGTTTTCTTATTCATTTTTCTGCTTCTTCTCTTTTTTTTTTTTTTTGGTGAGCTGCTTTTGGTTTGGTTTTCTGTTTGGCTGCCTTTGTCCTTTGTTTTGGGGCTTCCATTGGTTTTCTTCTCTTTTTTTGGGGAATTAGTTTTTCCTTCAGCAAGTTTGTTTCAACTTGGCTTTTCCTGCCTTCGTTGTTGTTGTTGTTGTTGTTGTTTTTGTGCCTTCGTTTACACGCGCATTAATTTTTGCCTTGATTTTCTTGTGAACGTATGAAAATGAAGCCAGCATAGGACTTTTGTAAGTTGGCGGCTCTGCTGCTGCTGCTCTGCTGCTGCTGCTCTTATCTTACAGCTACTCCACATTGCTGTTGTTGTTTCTCTTACAATTTTGTCAACTTGTTTGCCAACTGCTGTTGACATGTGCGACCTTTGCTCAGGCAAGAGAGGCAAAGGGAGCGCGAGCAGCTAAAGCAACCTCACATTTTACTTCGTTTTTTTTTTCCGCCATTTTCATGCTTAATTAATAATGCACTAAGCGCTGCACTCACGAAAATGTTGCCAACCAACAGGCAAACAAACAAAGTTTTCTACAATTAAACCACAAACTCTTGAAATGCCAAAAGCAATGCAGTAACACCCTCACCTCACCTCAGCCCACTCCACTTCCTTCCACCTGTCTGCCCGCCTCCCCCTTTTCAAACTTTGTTCAGTTTTGGGCCTGTCAACAAGTTTCTCGGCTCTTGTCTTAAATGCTGAACATTTTTATACCCAGCAGCAACAACAACAACAACAACAGCAATCGAAATGTAATCAACTGCTTACAACTGATTTTCGTGGTACTTTACAACACTTATTCTTCTTAGCAGTTGTTAATAACTAATGGCTAAGCGACTGTGATCAAGCCAACAACAACAACAATAGATAAAGCGAAAAACAAAAGTTTTCGTTTTGTCTTCGAGCCACTTGAGTGCCACAATAAAACTCTTGTAAAGGCGTATTCGATATCTGTTTCGTATTCTTCTTCTTCTTCTTCTTATTTTTCGCTAGTCACTTAATTCTTCTGCTTGTTTAGCCCATAAGTTGGCCTGTGGGACTTGTTTTCCAGCTAAGAGGTATCATAAATTTGTCACTTTTTGTTGTTTCTCACTGGAATTGGCAAGCATAGCAAATATTTATGGGCTCTCATAGGACTTTTACTTAATTTTTATTAGATATTTGAGTAGCCATAAATTAAATGAATGCTTGAGTAGTTGATTAACTGTGGATTTACCTGTTCCTTCTAGATCATTCCATCATTATGTCGCCTTTCTATGTAATTCTCATGAAATATGAACGATTCTTTCACTTTTCTATGCGATTCTCATATATTTTAGTGAAGACTTTCAAACTGCAGTGACCATTTTCTGTCTTTAATTTTCTAAAACTAAAGTAAACATGCAGATCTTGAATCTTAGGAGCATAAATGCTAATATAGCTCTCCTAGCTAGGTCTTATAACATGATATTGTGGCTAAGCAACATATTTCCTGTTTACATTTGGCTAACACAGTCGTTGTTCCAAGCTTATGACCACCCCAAAAATTCAATCAAGTATTTTCTAGCCATGTAGAGCATGTAGCAACCGCATTTACCATTTTTTCACTTAAAAAACCTTTGGAGATTGATAATGTTAGGTTCCAGTATGCACTGCGCTTCATATGGAGAAACGCTGCGTGATGCAACCACAATTCAGACAAATACACTCACACTCACATGCCAGTTGTAGTGGCACAAGCGACGATATGGTAACCGCAGAACTTTTCGGAGAGCTTCTCGTAATGCATGCAACTCCGCTGGCTGTCTGTTCCTGGGCCTATCTCAAAGTTTTGCGCTCTGGCAACTTGCAGCGACTACTGTGAAGAAGCAGACAGAACAGATAACTGGCATTTTACAATACGTGTGTGGAGCAATATGACTAACAACACCAGCAACAACAACAACAACAACGACAACACCACTAACAATAACAACATACACGCTTCATAGAGTCAGCAGCGACGTTGGCAGAGCGACTGCGACTGCGACTGAGACTGCAGCCGGCAAAATGAATTTGCACAAGAGCGCCGCAACTTGCATGGCAACTTTGACGCCAGCAGCGACGTCTGCTTTGTCGTCTGGCCAGACACACACACACACACGCACACATGCATACAAACAGTTGTAGGCAAACCTGCTGCCGTTGGAGTTGCAATACAGCCGGAGAGCATTGTAACGTCGCTCCAGCAATAACAGTAAAAAGCTAGCAGAGGCCTCCTCAGTCGCACATGCATTGCCTGCAGGGCACTGAGAGCGACAACGACAACGGCAGCGTCAACGTCAACGTCAGCTGCGACGCCAGACAGCAGCAGCAGCAGACTCGACACAACTTCAGCAGCAGCTTCGTTCAGTTTCAGCCGGCATACCACGTTCGGCAATTAGTTGAACTTCGTTGCTCGTGCCGACGAGACGAACCCAACGAGACGTAAGCCAAACAACAAACTCTACGGGCGCGCAACTTATTTCGGTGCTTTTTATCTCGCTTTGCAACTCCCAGCGCCCCCTTTCGGCAGCAACAGAAACACGTGAGCGAGAGCGAGAGCGCAGTTGCGGCTGGCGCGTAAATTACAAGCTAAAAACAAAAATCAACAACAACAAACATGCAAAAATATTTAAAGAAATATTTACCTATAAAATAAAAAAAAAAAGATAAAAACAATTTGTTTAAAATTTTATGCAGTGCTATGTGAATTGAACTTTTCGCAGCTTTGAACTGTGATTTAATTCAAACTGCATGAGCAACAACAGCAAAATAATAATAACAACAGCAAAGCGAGCAGAAGCAGCTACAACAACAACAGGAACAACAACAGTGAATCAACCGGCAATGTCTAGCAGCACAAAGCGCCCCGCGTGCATTTTGCCTACCGGCGGCGCTGTCAGCGTCGACAAATTTATCGATTTTTTCAGCCGTTCGTTCAGATTTACTGTTGTTGTTGTTGCTGCCGATGTCGACGCGTCGCTGCTGCTGCGGCTGCTAGTTTTGTAGCTTTTCACGTCGTTGTTGCTGTTGTTGTTGTTGCTGTCGTTATTATATTGCAATTTTTGCTCATTTTATTACTACTTTTCTTTTTTTCTTTGCGAGACATTTGAAATCTATAAATAGATACGCCATTGCATTAAAATCAACAACCATAGAAAGAGAGAAACGAAGAAATATTGCAAAAATAAAAACAAAAGATATACAAAGTTTTGCCTTTGCATAAAGCTTAAGAGATTGTTTGTTTGCTGTGCCTGTGCCTGTGTCTGTGTATTTGTGTGTGTGTGCGTTTGTCTGTGTCGTGTTTGAGGTCGTCTGCCAGCCTTGCCACCTATTTATATTTACACATACATATATATGTGTGCCACTCCCAGCGACGCCCGCGCCACAATTTGCAGCAAGTAACCAGTCGGAGAAGACGTCAAGCACATATTTAAGGTAAATATTAAGTTGCGTTATCAGTAGACCCAACAAAAAAAAAAAAAAAAAAAAAGAGAAAGGAGAAAAAAAAAAGAGGAAAACAAGAGAAAAACTTGCATGTTAAAATAAAAAGCAAAAAAGCAAACCAGCTGGCAACGCCAAGCACAAGGCACTGGAGATTCCATCTCCCCAGCCAAGCATCGCCTATTCTCTCGCGTGTTATCTTTCGCTCTCTGTCATCCCCCTGCCCGCTCTGGCTGTCACTTTCGCACTCTTGCACTCTTTGGCTTGTCAACGACATCGTGGGCAACTCTTGGGCTTGCCAGGAAGTTGCGCTAATTTTGTGCGGAAGTTTATTGCCAGCTTCATAATTTGTCTGTCGCGTTAGCTCCAGCCCGCCCTCGACATACCCTGTTGGCATCACAGCTGCAAGGGGTATATAGCTGGCAGAGTAATGAAGGGCATATATGAAATAGGGTATGAGCAACTGAGAAGCTTGCTTGAACTTGTCTGTGAAAACTTAAAGGCTCGACATACCCTGTAAGTAGTCACAGTGCATTGAGTGTATGAGTGATGAATAGAGTGGCATATAGAAAGAGAAAGAGAGAAAGAGATAATGAGCTGAACATAAAAGAGGTACGCCTAACGGATCAAGCCATACTGTCATGTCATACTCTATATTGCTCGTATATCATATGTATACTAGGGTATGTGTATAGCAGATATAAAGAGCAACATTTGATGGGGCATGCTATAGCTCTTGGCCGTTCTCTTTGTTTTATGACTAAAGTACTACATGCCCCCTCTTTACAGCTTATCTTGAGACATGTAGTTAGGGTATATCAGAGTCGTGACTCTGCCACGCTTCTCTCCCTTGAGTTGCTTACGTAGCTGGCTTAATCCCAGGTTCTGGCAGGCAGCGCCTCTGTGGAAGCTCCTAGAGCTCAACGGCTGCCTGTTGTCTAAAATTAAATTTCGCTTTCATAATCGCATTAAATATTTCGTGAATTGCGCTAATTATGCTGTTAATTTAATGTTTGTTAAATTCTTAATTGAATTATTATTTAACGTTTGACGTCCATCAAATGAGTTTCTGGTAACGTCAGCCGTCAGCCGGTTCACCGATTAGCCCACAGCTCTCAGCCCTTGCTTTGCCTCAATTGTCTTTGCCAAGTTAGTTAATTAAAATGAATTACATGTTGAATAAAGTTTTCTGGCTTTACATATAGTTCTTCGACTTCGATATATATATACTATAGATATATTATATATGCCAACTAACATGTCTGTCGCCTCTTGGGAACTGCAGAGCTTTTGATATTTCATTACAAATTCTAAATTTTATTTTTCATTTATTTATAACATGCTTTTTTTTTTTTTTTTTTTTGCTCAGAGACCGCGCATCAAAAGATAAGATAAAAAGTTGCGCGTTGCCAAGCTTCAAAAGTTACAAAAACATAAAAGTTCAGGTTAATTGAAAATGTGGCATAAAAACATCAAACAGCAGGTGTACTTCAATTGGCCAAGCTAAAAGTGGGAGCATGCTAATTAGAAAGTTATATATGTAGGTTAGTCATATCATTTTCTCTATATGTGGCATTCTTGAAATGTAGAACGCTTATAAAAAGACCTATCTTGTATAAAGACCTGATCAAGCAGCATATGCACTCCATTCTAGGTTCTATCATATGAAATTTTTCTCTATTTAATTGATCAATTTCTACTATACATTGAAGGGACTATCCCTATCTTCTCTATATTAATATTTATATTTATATTTATATTTATATTTATATTTATATTTATATTTATATTTATATTTATATTTATATTTATATTTATATTTATATTTATATTTATATTTATATTTATATTTATATTTATATTTATATTTATATTTATATTTATATTTATATTTATATTTATATTTATATTTATATTTATATTTATATTTATATTTATATTTATATTTATATTTATATTTATAAACCGATCTCTATTTGCTCCATCCCAGTCGTAGACCTCTTTTCAAACTCTCTTCTCTTCTCTTCTCTTCACTCTATGTATGCTATCTTTGCTATACCCTAACTTTTACTACAAGCACTTACACATCCTAAGCTTTTATGGCAACAGTCTCACTTTTGAGTAGCCATAATTCTTGCCATAATCACTTCACCCAGTTTTCGTGTAACGACTTTTACAATTTCACTGCCTGAAGCTGACCCAACAACCTCGATTGCCACCCACAAGTGCCCTGCAAAGCTTTAAAAGTAAACAACAAAAAATACAAATTTAAAGAAAATATCAAAAATGAAAAGAAAATATTTCTTGGAAAAACTTGAGCATTCGCTTACGCATCAAATCAAATGAAATTGCCAGGCCGCGCCCAGGAAGCGATTGCCGGCGCATGAAGCGAGCGGGCGTTGCGTGTGCCCCACGCCACCTCCCTGCCCCGCAGAGACAGACAGACATACAGAGCGACGGGGACAGTCGGGCGGACAGACAAGGCTAATGGCACACACTCATACGCCCCGTGGTGCGACAAGGCAGACAACGTTTGGCTGAGTCTGGCGCAGACATTGCAGGCAAACATTACAAACGTCTCGAAAACTTTTTTTTTACATTTTGTTGTCGCTTGATCTTTGCTGCTGTTGCTGTTGTTGTTGTTGTTGTTGTTATTGCTGTTGCTGCTATTATTGTTGTAACTGCCGCTGTTGCCATATCCAAGAGCAAGAGTCGAACATGGCTAATGGCAATTGTTAGGGAATCTTGTTTTGTGGTCTCTGCCCGCAGTTTGGTCAGATGATGATACTCACACACACATACAAACACACACACATTCACACTCTTTCACACACACACAGCTACACCGTTAGCCACAAACGACTTTGGCTCGCTCCATTGGCTTTTGCCTCGCCAGCAGCAGCAGCTCCTTCACAGCTGTAGCTCTCTTGCTCCCTCCCATGCGCTTGCTCTCCCTCTCTATCTCTCTCTGTCTCACTCTCTCTAACTCTAACTCGCTCTAGCTTTACAGTTTGCCACATTTTCACTTTTCTGCATTTCTTAGCGCGCGCTTTTCCAACACCAGCGCGACTTCTTTGCCATTTTTTGTATGGTTACATACATATATACATACATATATGTATATATATATATATATATAGGTTTTTTTTGTTCCGTTTGGCATCGTCAAATGCATCCGCTTAGCCGCCGGGGTCTCTCAGTGCTGGCTTAGCCAGTTAACGCAGTCGAGATTCCCATTTGCTATGCATTTTAGTCTGGCCTTTGTGCCAGTTTTGGCCAGTTGGCCAGACGAACCGACAGCCAGACGGGCAGACGGACGGACAGTCAGTCAATGCACCTGCAGAAATGGACGCGACTTGTGGCACTCCTCTGCAGCAAATTCCCTTGCCGCTATTTTCACTCTCTCTCCCTCTCTCTCTCTCACTCTCTCTGCCTCTTCTTCGCTCTTGTCTGGCATTTAATGGCACTAAGAGCTTTGTTCTTGAGGTTAGTCTGTTTATCGCTCGCTCTCTCGCTCGGCCGCTCTCCAAACTCGTAATCGTTTCAGTTTCCATTATTTCGTTCCTTCTTTTGCTGCTCTCTTTGCAGCTGATTTCCATTTAATTGATTTCACATTCCAAGCGCGTGATTCATTTGGTTGCTTAGCTTTTTAGCTCCGCAAATTGACATAAATGTGGGGGAGTTTTTCTTTCCTGGTTGCTTTGGAAGGAAGTCGCTTATTGCTTATTGGGATATTGCAGTAATTTCGTGTGCTCTTTATGGTGTGCGCTCACTGGCTGAGCCAATTTTGGGCATCAGAAAATTATGTCGCAGACAGGATATGTGGGCGCGCAATCAAGGGATTTCTTTCAGATGTGGGCGTTTAATCATATTGCTATAATAATCCACGCTGACTGTAGAATCTCAGAGAAAGTGAGATAGGTTGTCTATTGGTACTGGTTCTGTGGTGGGCTTAGGAGCTAATTAAGAACTGAATAAAGTCTTGGCAGGCTTGATAAGATTATCGATAAGCAAAATCGATAAACCTATAATATATAAAAGATTAAAAAATGTACTTTAAATGCAATAAATATAATAATAATATTATGTCTAAAAAAAATTCATTATCGATATACGATAATTATTTTATAATGAAAAGGAATTTAACTACCAAGAATAAATGTCTAATATATAAATATTCTCATTTAATGTATATGGATCAAAGTGCATCGATTCAGTGATTCCTGCTCTGCAATGCTTGAGGGCTTGCACTGTCACGCCCCCAGCTCATTGAGCGTAGCAAGTCGACCGCATATGACGCAAATCTTGACACATTAGGCTACTTGCCGAAACCCTCAATCAGTGTGTGCACAATTATGGCCATAATAACGTACATCAATTTCCGTTACAATTGAAAATGCCAGCCACTTTAACCATTGTCACTTGGCTCGTTCGCTCTATAAGTAAATGACTTAGCTGTCCATTCCCTCACCCGCATCCACTCCCTGGTCATGTTTATGCGATGAGCCCTTTTCGAGTCCGGCCAACCATAAATCGCAGCGCGCGTGATCAATGCGAATGCGTGTCCGTCGCATTGACAACAATTACATGCCATAACATTTTGCATGCACAATTTTGCAGTTGCAGCTCAGCCTCACCCACCCCAAGCCCATCCGTAATGCATGCCTGTTAATGGCAGGCAACTCCCCACACTTAGCGCCCCAGCAAACGGAGCTGCAACAGTGAATACAGTTATTTAAGGCCTAAAAAACAATTGCATGGCTCGCTGGCTTTTGGGCCAAATATGCCGAGTGCCTCTGCCTACCTCCCTCCCCTCTCTCTCTCACTCCCTCTCTCTTTCTCTCTCTCTTTCTCTCTCTCTCTCTCTCTCTCTCTCTGTCTGTTTAAATAGACAGTTGTCTGGGTCTGGGCCATGCCTCAATATATTGCAGCCACAGCCACAGCAACAAATGCACTTGAAATGCTTTTTCCAGGCGCATTTTCATTTATTTTATTGCTGACTCTCGTTGTTGTTGTTGTTGTCGAGTTCTCTGCAGCGATATGCAATTTGTTTTATACGCTCATTGCCTGCCACAGCGCACCGCACGCTCCTCCGTCCATCCGTCCGTCCGGCTGTCTGTTTGTCTGTCTGGCTGGCCTATCGAGCGCCTTCTAACTATCTATCTTTTCCTTCGTTTTTTCATATGCCTTGTACCCATTAATAATGTTGGCCAAGTATAGGGTATTATGTGCCTAACAGGCTGATATAGATGCTGGTAATTGATTTGAGTATTTGGTATATAAAAAAATATATATTTAGAGAGAGAGAGAGCTGATCTCTGTTCTGGTCTTTGCAACTTGTCAAAACTGGTCTCCAATCAATCATGCTCGGTGTGTGGACAGGGTATTCGCAATGGCATTCTTAGCTGTTACTTTTGCCATGTTGCATGTTGTTGCTGCTGTTTGCTGCTTGAAGTTCGCAACGTTCATCGTTCTAAATTAAAGCCTGAAGAGGCGACGCGACGCGATTCGACGCGACTTGACTTGACTTGACTGGCCAGAAAACTCGTCTGCAAAAATGAAACTTAACAAGTGGAAAAGTCTAAAGCCGCAATCAAGTGGCAAACAAACCAATGTACACACAGACAGATAGATAGGCATAGGCACACCTAGCTATACACACACATATATACCTAAATATCTATCTATCTATATATATATTTTTAGCTACATTGCATCAGTATTTGTTTTATTTTTAGCAAATTGCCAATCAAACATTGAGCAGTTCTATTGCCTTTTCCAGCATTTCTTTTGCTCTGACTGGCAATACAAGCCACAAGCTCCCCTCTGGCCCCCGGCCAATCTTAACTTGGCCAAGTTGTTTTGTTTTATTTTTTGGTGACTTGTCGCTTGGCTTAGGCAATGCTTTGCCGCACGCATTGTTTTGGCTTCCATTGGCATTCGCATTCTTTAAATACCAATTGCCACGCCCCCCCGTCACCTTGCAAAGTAACGCCCATAAATGTTGTTGGCGGCATTAATTTTTAACTATTATTTGATTAATGCTCGTTGCGCTTAACTCGCATTTCATTTATTACATTTGGGCGCTTCTGGGGGCGTGGCGCATTCATTCGTTTGACTTTTGAATGCGGCCATTAAATATTTGCGAGACATCATTAAAAATTTGCAACATATTTTATGCATATAAATTGCCATTTGGCGTTTTGCGGTCGCAATGCGAAACAATTTTATTTCGCTTTATTGTTGGTTTCATATAAATATATACATATACTATGTCTATATATATATTTTTTTGTATTTTTATTTGTATTTTTGTGCTATACCTTTTTTACATTTGCATATTTTTCATTTAATTTTTGTAATTGGCCGGCAGGAAATGGCGCAAAGTTTTTGGTCATTCATTCATGTGAGCATAAATTATGATATGTATGCATAAAGATTTCATTCTGATATGCGTGGCTAAAAAAGAAAAAAAGCAAACAGAAAATGGTCATACAATCTGCGTGATAGGACTAGACGGGAAATGCGACTTTGCAGTTCCGTTTTGCATTAGACGGCAGCTTGATAAAGCAACGTTTGGTTGTTTTTTATGGAAATGGAAAACATTTAAATGGAGTTGTAAAAGAGTAAAAGTGATAAGTAGAAGGGTACAACTGGGTAAGGGATGGAATAGAAGGGAATTAACTGCGATGAGAAGACTTTAAGCAAATCTACTTTTGTTGAGTCAAAATTCAATTCTCTGAGAGACGAGTGGAAACGACTGTGAAATGGCATGGATCGGAGTGAAGTATAAAAAATATATAAATATATAACTAGAGCGCTAGTAGTAGAGTAGAGTAGAGAGAAGGGTTGGGCACACTTTAAGAGTCTGAAGTCGACTCTGAGAATGTTGATGATGAAGCTAAAGAGCTTTTTCTTGTGAATATACGAAATATCTGCTGCTTAAATATTGATCAAGAATCTATATAGTTTTTAGGGCCAGCAATGCGTCTTCTACAGCTTGTCTAACATATTGACCAATTGCAGCTGAATGCCACATGCACACGAATAATAATAATATAATAATAATAAAACTTATTTGTCATCTATGCAATGCAATTAGTTAAAGAAATATGCAAAAAGCCAAAGGCTAAGAAAAGAAAATTTTTAATGAAAAAATAATACAGTCTTCACCTAAAGAGCTCTAATTATTTTTAGTAAATTTTTAATCTACAAATATATAACTGTATGAATAATGTATAATTAAACACAGCAGCTCTTCAAATGCTATAAAAGCACGTGCTTAAATTCAAACTGATTTGAATCCGCTTTAATCCTATGCAGTCTTTGCATGGCTTTGCCCAACTATAGTCACACATACATACATTTGCATATACATACATACGCCATTCTAAATGCATATAGATATAATCAATTGCCATTTCAAGTGCTTCTCTTCAGCTTTTACACTCTGGCGAACATTCTGGCAATTATTTTTCAATTCAAATGCTATTAAAACAATTGAAAATATATCTTTAATCAATTGAATCAAATTTATTTCGCGTTAATCACTTGTTAAACGTTTGCTAATTTTTTTTTTGTGTGTGGCTTTTTAATTTTTATTTTAAATTTGGTTATATTGCTTCCTTTTTTTTTTTTTTTTTTTGGGCGCAATTAAAAGAGTTTTGTTGCTGTTTAAATGGCAACTTAATTAATTTATACTTTTGTGCAAACATTCAGTGCTGAAATGAGCTCAGGTAAATTCGCGCTTACCTGCACAAATAAATAAACCAAATTTACACAAATACACGCAAAGACAAAGAGACAGACAGGTGAGTCGAGAAGAGCCGCAAATTCTGTGGGATTGTGGGCTGCATTGCGCATACGCCGCGTTGTGCGCGAAATAATATAAAAAGAATGTTAATTAACCGTACTCTTCATGTGCTTTTATTAAATAATCTTAAATAGAATTACGTGACTTTGTTGCGCTTGCCAGGCACTTAATTATATATATTCCACACACACACACACACACACACACGCATATACACATAGAGATACATGTGCACACACCTTGTTGAAGGGAAGGCAGGCGAAAAAACCCGCTTAGCTGTTTTTCTTTTTATTATTTGCTTACGTTTTTCCTTTTCCTTTTTATTTGGCTTACTTTATGTTCATTCCTACTCTCACACTCCCTCTCTCTCTCTCTCTCTCTCTGTCTTCCTCTATCTGCTTGTGTTTGCACATTTCTCATACATATTCAGCGCTTGGCCAGCCCCACCCAGTCGACTCGACTTGCCACTCGTGTTGATTTTTATTTCATTTGCAGCCTTTCTTCTTTGGAGGTTAAGTATCTGTTTACATTTCTTTCTACACCTCATTCATTAAGTGCGTTGTATCTATGTAAGTGTGTGTGTGTGTGTGTGTGTGTGTGTGTCTGTGGCATCAGTGCGTAGCGCCCACATCTGCCACTCATCGAGTCAGCCACAAATGTCGACAAACATCCTTCACTCTCTATACACTACAGCCGTAAATAGTTTAATAGCATTTTCTATGACAGCTTTAAGAGCTGTCCTACATCTACACGAATGCGAAATATAATAGATTATTATAGGCACCTAAATATGTATATAAAAGAAATGTCAAATGTTTATGAAATATGAATCGGATGAGAAGTTTCATATATATTCCATAGGAATATAAAGGTATATTTATTTTCTGCCTTTTTCATATGCATATAAACTCTTTGGGTATGTCGATAACTTCTGCATATATCGATAACTTATCGCGCATATATTATTCTTTCCGCAAACTGATTTATCTACTCTTTCTTGGCTTTTATGATGCGCTTGCAACAATTTGGCTTAATAGAAATTTTTGCTTTATTTCAATGAGTTTTGGTAAATGATTTTGCTTCGAATTGAATTCGATTTTTCTTCGTTTGATTTTTGTTTCTCCCCGTTTGGGGTCAGCGCAGCCCACTCAATGCCACGCCCACTACAATTGGTGGTTGGCAGTTGGCTGAAATTGTTTAGCTTATATTAGCTTCCTCCACCGGTTTTTGGCTTGGTATCATAAAAAGTTCATTCGGTAAATGGCAAATGTGGTTGCTTGCTGACCTAGCGAACCGTCCGCCCAGCCTGCCCCACCACCCACTCCATCCATGTGTTGATGTGAGTGCGCTTGTGTGTGTATGAGTTTTGCGGTTGCCGCTTCAATTTTGTTTATATTTTGGCTTATTTTTATTGGCTGCTCTTTGCTGTGGCTCCTTCAGTTGTTGTTGTTGTTATTGTTGTTGCCTTTGGCATTGTTTAGCTCTAGCTGTTTTCTTTGATTTGCATTTGTTGTTGTTGCTGCTGCTGCTGCTGCTGCTCCTATGGCTCCTGCTGCTCCTCCTGCTACTCCTGCTGCTGCTGCTGTCTGTGTATTGTACAACAAAAATTGCAGATCTTTCGATAATTGAAAATTGTATTTGTTTGCTCGCAGCTGAACTATGCTTACCAAATGAACTCGAAGCTCTCCTTGGGGGAGGGAGCGCATATCGAGCCAATCGCCGAAGCCAGTGCAACAACAGTCGCAGCTTAATAAGCTAGTGGCTGATTTCAAAAGAGAACTGAGAAAAATAAAATAATAGAAGTTAAAAGCAGCATGAAGAGATTTCATATTTAAAGTCTTGTTTTTTTAGTTTATTCAAGTTGCATTCGTAAATTAGTTTGTAACAGTCAAGCAGTGTTGCTTTAGGGTTATAGGTAATATAAACATCTTTCCTCTGAGTATGGGTCATAGCTCTTAAACTTTTTTCTTTACTTCTGTGCCTTTGCCCTCAGCACTTCTTCTCCCTTTTTAACTTCGTTCCACCTTCCGATCTTACCTATCTCGTTTTCAGTCGTTGACTCTGTCTCTCTCATTTTTCTCTGCATTTTCACTCTCTCTCTCTCTCTCTCTCTCTCTCTCTTTTTTCTCTCTCCCTCTCTCTCTCTAGCATTCTTTACTGCGTTTTCTACTCTATATATATTTTTTTCTTTTTCCTATCTCTCACGCTTTCTTTCTGTCTCTCTCCTTTCTCTCTCTATATTTCTCAATCTTGGTTCTTTCGTTGCTTCTCTCACTCAATCTTCGCTCGATCTTCCAAACATTCTCTATCGCCCTGCTCATCTTTAATTCCATTTCGTTTGCTACTTTTCAAACTCTATCTCTCTCTCTCTTAATTTCCTTGAAAGCTCTCCCCTACTTTTAAATCCTGATAATCTTTCAATTCTTTCTTCCGCTTACAATTTCTCTCCGCTTACAATTTCTCTGATATGCACTATTGATCATTTAGAGAACCGTTAAACATTCACAATGACACTCAACTACAATCCGTAATCAGATGCTGTCAGTCGTGGAGTTTTCTGTTCTCTCTCTCTCTGTTCTGTTCAGCTCCGCTCTGCTCTGTTCTGCTCTCTGCTATGTTCATCTGCTCATTTGCATCATTTTGCGGGCATTACAAAGTTAATGACAAAACTTGTCCAACGTCTCCGCTTTCGAGTGCAGCACAGCGAATGATTGACCAAAACCGATGCAGGCAATGAGGACACTCGAACAGCAGCAGCAGCAGCAGCAGCAGCAGCAACAACAACAACTACAACATTGAGGACAACGGCGACGATGACTGTTTGATGAACAGAACAATACAGTGAACACTGAACTGGACAATGGCATGTTCTTCTCGTAAATATATGTGTGTGTGTGTGTGTGTGTGTGTGTTGGTATATATATGTGGAGTCCTGCATATCCTGCTTGCATATGTAACTGTTGGCACATCCGCGCCGCCACGCCCTCGTCTCTCGCTAGCCCCAACTCCAAGTCTGTGCGCTCTGTCCAGCTGAATGACCAAAAGCGGGCGAACGTGAAGTTGCGCTGCGCAAATAGGGAAAAGCAGCTGCAGTTGCCAAGTGGAAAATTTAATTACATGCAAATACCGTTAACTGTTAGAGCGAGCATGTGGCTGTGTAAGTAAGTGTGTGTGTGTGTTTGTGTGTTTTTGGTAGACTCCCTGGTGTCCTGTGCAGAACAATACTCAACTGTTCTGCTATTGTTGTTTCCCTGCTTAGTCGACTTGGCATGCCGCAGTCAGTCTCTTGTTTTGTACAACTGCAGTTGTTGCTGTTGTTGCTGCTGTTGTTTGTATACAAAATTTGCTGTTTTTTTTTTTTTAGCTATTCCCGTAATTGTGCATATAAAAATATGCATTTAAAGCGGACTTCTTTAACAGTTTAATTGTTGTTAATTTTTCTGCACCGGAAGACGGCAAATTCGCTCGCAATGCGCCACAAATTGTTGTTGCTTTTGCTCGTTTAGCTGAGTGCACATCGTTAGCCCTCTGTGCACGCCCCATTCCCAGAGGGGTGGGGCGGCAGCAAGTTTTGTACAAACTTTGATTTTTGTCCCACCGCCCGAAAATCACAAAGTTGTTTATTTGCCAGCCACGAGATGTCCGTTGTGTTGCTGTTTGTCTGTCCTCTATTGTCTCAATGTGGATGGGGATTTGCATTTGCAACTGTTTTGCACATTGTTGTTCCTGTTGTTGTTGTTGTTGTTGTTGTTGTTGTTGTTGTCATTTAGTTTTTGGCCTTCATCATGTTGGCAGCAACAGCAAATTGGATTGCCATTTGAAGTTGCCATAACAAACAAACCAAAATAACTAGACTGTTGGGCGCATATAAATGAGCTTTAACTGGCCGTAGCTCTCTCATGATATATCTATATATATATTTATTTTTAAACAATATAATATCATTGATTTGCCAAATAATTTATTCAGATGTTGCATTTATATTGATTTTTTGCCACTTTAAAGAGCTCAAACCTATTTAAAGCCTTAACGAAAGTTAGTCTGAAATACGCTTTAGATTTTATTTACACAATTCCTAAACTCTTTTGGCTTTCAAGTTTTTCCATTCTGCTAATTAATTCAAGCTTAAGTTCTTATCGAAACGCGTCGCACAAATCATAAATTGCACAACAACTGGCACAGCTTTCGGAATTCGTTTTCCAGTTAAATCCACTGCCAGCACACACACACACACGCTGCGTATGCGTAATATTTTTGTTGAAATCAACTCGCATTTTGGTGTTTGCTGTTGGCTCAGCTGGAAATGAAATTGCAGTTTGCTATCGATTTGCATTTTTAGCTCTTGGCTTGCATTTTACATGCAACAAAGGCAAACATAAGCCAGGCCACGCCCACGCCGTGTATGTGTGTGTGTGTGTGGGGCGTAAGCCGCTCAATCAATTAGTCAAAAGTTCATATTTTACGCCCAAGTGCACTAATTTGACTTTGAGCTGCTTTGGCAGTTGTGCGGGCAGGCAGAGCGAGAAAGAGAGAGATGGAGTGTGAGAGAGAGAGAGATGGTGTGTGCTGGGGTAGCTGGCTTTGGCTGGCATCGTTTCGCTTGTCGTTTGTTTTATTAACATGGCAACTCAAGTTCCATGGCGCGCTCCATGGGCCTGTGCAGAGTCGGCAGAGTCGAGCTAGTTAGCCACTCAAAACTGGCCATTACTCATATGTGGCAGGCGGTAGGGCGATATCGGCTCGAATGCAGGAATATGTGTGGCAGCGGGCAGCAACGTTGGCTGACAATTAATCACTTTGTCATACGCCCACGCCCCCAGGCGCCCCACAAGCGCCCTCGCCCTCGCCCGGCTCACCCCGTCAATCATTAATTTATCATGTGCACTTAGCACGAAAATTGCGCCAACTACAAATTCAGAAACAACGCCCGCTCTACAGTACTCACCCGCTATCATTGTCTGCCTATCTCTGACTCTGTGTGTGTGTGTGTGTGTGTGTGTGTGTGTGTGTGTGTGTGCGTATGTGTGTGTTTGTTTTGTGTAGCAGGTGCAGTGACCAGTGTGCCATGTCCTTTTGTTTGGCTCGACCGTGGCTCGGTCTACTGCTTTTTCTACTACGTTTCATTTACGATGTTGCTGTTGACATGTGACGCCGGCCGGCTGGGCTGTCCGAGCTGTCCGAGCTAGCCTTGTCATGCAATCCATAGCAGCTGCCAAACCAAACCAAACCAAACCAATCAAATTGACATTCTCGTCCTCTGGCCCCACTGTAATTACCGCACAGTGGTCTGCCGCTGTATGCCGCCCGACAGCGCGTGGGCGTGGCCCAGAAATATGCATTTAATACTTAAAAACTACAAATTAATTGCTCCAACACTTTGCCACCATGACGATATTTACACAAAAATTAAAAATTAATAACGCTGAGCGCGGAGCGCAGAGCGCGTGGCTAGAGCGCAGCAAACACGCTCGGAATTCCTTTCATTTCGCTTTATTTTTCAATGTGCTTTTTGATTAAATTTTAATTGTGTACTTTGCATTGCGCAAACACCAAATAATTTATACATACACACACAGGCACGCACACACACACACACATGTTTAAAAGTGCATAATGGAATTTGGATTGCTCGGTTTAAGCGTTTATGGGAAAATTTCTTTGATTTTTCGCTGCATATTTTGTTTATTTATTTTCTTTTGACTTTTAACGCTATTAACTACAACTCTTTTCTCATTTCTGTTTGCCTTTTTTTCTGGTTTCATTGCAGGTAAGTTGAAACGATGTTTTATGCTATGGGTAAGCGATACGACAATTAACCGGGCTTAAAAGCTTTAATGCAAAGCGAACTGGACGTTGGCCGAATGAAACTAGTGAATTGTATGCAAAGTATGAATGTTGGAAACTCTGCATGCTCTATGAGTTCAATTTGTATATGTCTTATATACCTGATTAGCTCAGCATGAGCTCTCTGCATATAGAGATGTCTTAGTGTCCGTCTGAGTTTCTCTCATTTTTTATAACATCTTGCTAGGCCTAAGTGGCTCCAATACACTCGCACTTTCTGATCGAGTGAGCATCAAAGGCTGCTCTCCACCATTCAGAGCGACCTAATTCTGTTCGCCTATAAAACGACAACACTGCAGCCGAGCTCATTTAGTCGTATAGCTGACCTTCTCTTACTCAGTCGAGCAGCAGTGCCAGGCTCTTCTTTCGTAATGGGTAAATATTTAATAAATTTGTTATATTTTAATTTATTTTTTTTATTTTATTTTACTTTTTTTTAAATTTTATTTTATTATATTTTATATGATACATATATACCATATAAATATAAATATATTCAAAATTAAAATTGTTAAACATATTTAAGACGTACTGATCGGTATGATATAGATGAAAGTACTCATTATAATTATTCAAAAAATTATTAATGATGTTCATTATGATTATGGCTCAAATGAAGAAATGAAAGTCCTATTAAAAATGCTGATGAGGTAAATAGCATGATATTCATATAAAAAATAAAAAACAACTTGATCTTGATCTTCTTTAAGTTGGAAGATCAAGATCAAGTTAACAATGTAATTTATAAATATTATAATCAGGATCAAGACTCCCATAATAATTATAATTATGAATTTTATAGTTAGTAGAGCCTAGTAAAACCTCAGCTGTTAAATCAGAAAGAAGACAGCTAAAGTTAATATTTGATGAGTTTGTTGTAATGTAATTTCAATTAGACAAATCTTTGCTCATTATCAAAAATAATGAACAATAATTCTGAATTTAAATTTAAATATTTCCTACTGTTCATTATTGCTATTTAACCGTAAGTAGACTTTAGTCGAACCCAACTTTTCAACAAGCGTGAAATGAAAAAATAATCAACAACAATAATTGGAAGGAGAAAAAACCTTTTTAAATCGTGTCGCGTCAGACGTGTTCGGTGTCATGTCTTTAGCAGCTCCCAAGTTGTCGTCTCTATTATCTAATGCAGGCCATGGCAGGTGAAGCCAGCGCACCGCCGACAAGACCACATTGTCAGAGCTTACACTTGCCACAGTTACACGCACACACAGCCACACACACACACACACACACACACTGAGTCTTACAGTCGCATTTGTTGATGTCGAAAAATGCAATTTTTAAATTTCCATTAATTTCGCGCTGTCGACTTTTGTAAAATGTCACTTGTGAATTCAAAACGTTGCCATTGAAGGCACTCGCACAGCGTATGGGCGTGGCAGAGCATGCTTGTTATTGTTGTGCGGGCTGTGGAAAATGCAAGCGACCAGCAGCAGCAGCAACAGCAACAACAATGCTGCCAACGAGGCGTATAACTTGCCCAGGTGAAGGCTGTAGAAGATGCCCCATCTAAGTGACTGACTGACTGACTGATGTGTGTATCGGTGTGAGTGTGCGTGTGTGTGTGTGTGGAGTGGCTGCTGTGGCACCTGCAACTGCACTTGCCAGGCCCCAGCCAGACAGTCAGCCTCCAGGCAGCATCAACTAACAAACGATTCTTTCTTTCTTTTCCTATTCGCTGTTTTTTTTTTCTGTTCCTTTTTAATGACATACACGAACAAGGCGTGGACTTGAGTCTGCAAGAACACTTATGCACACCCTCAGCAGCCACCGCCCCCCATGGCACGCCCATTTGGTAGCGCTGTTAGGTGGCCATATGATAGGGTCTTCCGTCAAGGAGCGTGGTACTATTTTAGTCGCCTTCACTTGATGCTGAACAAGCGAACTTACACGACGTGACATTTAATTCAAAATGGCTTTGGTGTTTTTTCTCTTGCCTTCACTGCTTGTTAACAGAGAGGGAGAAAAAAAAACTGGTTGAGTGTGCGCAGGGGAAGGGGGGACTTCTTGTGAACAACTGTGATAACTTTCCGCTTAAAACAGGAAAAACAAAACGCATGAGGCATGAATATTTGTGACCTTTGGCATATAAACGGACAGCGAAACCGAACAAATTACCATCTAATGAAATACGTAATCGAACTATCAATTGGATAGTTGCATTATGCAATGCAGCAGCTGCATCAACTATTCGCAATAATTATTTATGGAATAGTAAAAGTAAATGAGATATTGTACATTTCTAAAAAGACGAAACTTGAATTTATTCAACCAAATGTGAAAATGTATAAATAGACTGGAGACAATTCACTGTTATTCGTCGGGTTCGTCATCGTCTTCGCCGCCCTCGCCGGGGCCCGCTTCGCCGCCTTCTTCCTCCTCGACCATCTCCTCGGATGAGCTGACCTCCTCGATGGGCTCGATTTCGGAGGCCAAGTCCTCCTCGTAATCACTGATTGCGGCCAGATCCTCCATGCACTTGTCGTAGTTCTCATCGAAACGTATGGTCTCATTGAGCGAAGCCACCTCCACATCCTGGTCGGGTGGCAACAGCATGGGCGCCGTGCCCGGTGGGCATTCGGTGATATTGCGTATACGCAGCGTGTGTATGTGAAAGATGGCCGAACGATTCGATTCGAGCAGTATCTGGTGGAAGACGCTCAGCAGGCGATCGATGTTGCCAAACATGCGCACCGAGGCACTCTTCGGATCGTCGCCCTCCTCGAGTATGCGGCCGACAATGTGATGGCGATAGGGATCCATTAGATAGATGAAGTCGCCCTTCTTCCACAGCGAATACATCTGATTGTTGATCTGGAAGATGAGGTAATCGTTCTCCTCGATCGCCTTCTCCAGCATCAAATGGAAGTCGTTGTACTTGTACATCGGCACACACTTCCACCAGCCCTCGTACACGTTCGGGGTGAGCATCACCTCGGCCACAAACTGGCCCATGCGCACCTGTCGTGGGAACGTGTCCAGGTCCATTGGCTGATTGATATCCGTGCAGGGCTCCCAGCAGTTCTTGCACATGTTGACGCCATAGCAGAGCACTTTATCATAGTTCTTCATGTCCCACGTGGCCGGATGATCGATCTTGGAAGCCAACGCCGTGGCCACAGCCACGGGCAGGGCGCTGCGATTGCGCAGCGCATCCTTTGGGTTTAGAGTCAAGTGCAGATTCGACTTCAGATAGCCATAGTCGGAGGCAATCACATCGAACTCGCTCATCCGTGGCCCGAACTCGCGCTCCTGGCTACGTCCCTGCGGCCCGGGCGTCACCAGGCGCACCACCAGCATGTCGCGCAGCGTGAACTTGGCCGATCTATCCAGATTGCACTCCTCGCGAATTAGATGCAGGACATTGTCAATGGAGCGCATGGCCAGTATAATTGGAAAGCCGCCGTCCTGGTTTTGTTTCAGCGTATCCTTGTCACGCCCATTCAGATCGAGCACCAACCACACGCCCGCATCCTTCCATATCAGCAGATATGTAGTGCCCGACAAGAAGATGCCGATTTTGTGCTTCTTATAGAATGTAGATAGAATACGTCGGATATTTTTGATTTTACTCTTGAGGCCGTACACCTCGAAGGGTGCATCCAGCTCGACAGCAAACTCAATCTCATTAATTTTGAAGTGCCTTGTGACCATCTGCTCGTTGTTATCATAGACCTCTGGATACCGATTGGCGTTGGGCTCCTCCATGCTCTCCGAGTCGCTGAACAGCACCTGGCCCTCGGCCACGACCTGATCGATCAGTTCCGGTGTCCACTCGTTGCGCCTGGTAAAGTATGTGGCCGTAAATGCTTTCAGAATGCCAGCGTATCGTACTGATTCCGCATTCGGTACGCCGGACTTTGTAGGCACCAGGCCGTACACGATGCCCAATGGGGAGCCCAAGGATTTGTCATGAAACTCACGATTCAGTGCCTTGCACTCCTTGGGATCGAAGGGTCGCACATAGGGCTCATCGTGTATGCCGTAAATGCGACAATGCTCATGGCAGCACGGATCCCGTTCATAGTAACGCACTGATCTCGAGAACCTGAAAGCAGAGGAAGAGATTGTACACGAGACTCGATAGAAAATGGAGTGGTTCCTCCAGTCTTTGCTCACGTCGGCTCACAGCGTATGGGCTTCGGCGGGGGGCAGCAGCAGTCGCCTCCCTTCATTCGCTTTTTACTGCTCATTTCGTAGACTTAACTTTGAAAATTTTATGCTTTTCGCCAATTAGAAAACATCAATAAATTTTTAGCACTATCAGCAGCTTGTGTGAGAACTAAATGAGTGTAAATGAAAAATGTAGAGTAATTCAAAAAGATTTGTAGGTAAAGGCCTAGCTGATGGAATTCTGGAATGAAAAGCATTGATGGTATTATTATTAAATTTTTTTTTTAATTTATTATTCTTATTAATTTTATTTTTTTCTTAAATTAATATTATTAATTTATTATTATTATTATTATATTTTTAAAATGTTTACTATTATTATTATTATTTTATTTTATTATTATTATTTATTAATTCAAAATTTGTATAAAATAATTTTTTAAAATGTTCTTCTACCGTTTAGTAGCAATTGAATCTTGTTTTACATTATAAATGCCGAATTTATTAATCTGAAACTAACAAAAATTTTCAGGAAATTATTAAAGATATATCGAAAAGTTAGTGCATAATTTTGAGTTTTATATTCACATATATATATTTTTTTTATTATATTAAAAATGTAATAAGTAAGTTGCAGCCTTTTGTTTCCCATTTCTAGTTTTTTGTAAAAAAAAAAAACATGTAATTAGTTCAACAGTTAATTAATTGTGCCTGAAACGTCTGACAAAATTGTGCTTACATTCTCTTTGAAAGGATTCGTCAGCCATTTGTGCCACCTGCAGCTGTACGCCCAAAATAAACACCTGTACATACCTATTTGAATGCCTGTGAGCCCGTCATATATTTGTTACTAAAACTCGCCCCTTCGCCCTCGCTCTCGCCCTCAACTTGTTTTCATTACACAAATTGCGCTGAATCACAACCAAAATTTCATTTACCGCATACGTATAGCGAACTTATGATAATTTTTCAGAGAAAGAGAGAATGAGAGGGGGCAGAGTATGATGGAGAATGGGAGAGTGAGCGAGTGAGCGTGTGTCTGGTGAGAAGAATTGTGTGTGCTTTCAGTTTTACGACTGAGCAAAGTTAATTTCTTAGCGCAACAGTGGAGCACAGTGGCAACTAACAGTTAACAGCCAGGCCAGATAACACGAGACAACAGTTAAATGTAATTGGAAAGCTCATCAAGTGCCGTTGTGGCAGCTCCTTATTGTTGGCTGCTGTTACTACTCCTCCTCCTGCTCCTGCTACTGCTCCTCCTGCTGCTGTTGCCACTTCAGCTGCGCACAGAGATATGCAAAAGATTTTGTTGGTGCTTTTGCTTATTTTTGCGGTTTATTGAAAACGAAGCGAGCACGCTGCGTATACGTAACGTGCTGTCAATGGCTAGCAACAGTGCTTAGCTAAGCTGCTTTGCAGCCAACAACGGCAGCAGAGCCACTGAGCTGCTGAGCTGCTGAGCTGACTTCCCTTCATTTACGAGCTGGCACTTTATTGTCCTTTTGTTTTTGGCTGGCAGCCACGTAATTGGCTTAGTCGGTGAGTGTACAGCAGCAGCCAGGCAGGCAGGTGAAGGGCGGGGCAGAGGGCTCCAGCGGGGTGCAGCGTGCAGTCAGCCATTGCTATTAACAATTTCCTGCGAGAGTGTGTGTGTGTGTGTGAGGTTTTTATTTCGTGTCATCCAATCAGCCGCGATACGAGATACTTCAGTCACATGTGCAGATTGATTCCCCGAGCTGCCATCAAAGCCGTTTTCGACTTTATTTTTGTATAGCTTCCGTTTTTGTTTTTTCTAGAATTTTTTTGGTATTTTTTGTTCTATTTTGCTTATGTTTTTTTTTTTTTTTTTTGTTTTTATTCAATTTATTTGCTGCTGGTCTAGCTGTTTTTCTGGCCATTTGCTTAGGCCACTCGACCAGTCGTTTCCTTCCTTCGCATTCAGCAATAAATTTACACAAAATCGTAAATTTTAAACACTTCATTTAACAGCGGCAGCAACACGAAGCGAAATGAAATGAAATGAAATCGCTTAACGATTATCGCCCACGACAAGGCGCTGTCTGTCTGTCTCACAGTATATGTCTGTGTGTGTGTGTGTGTGTGATTTCTTAGTGTGTAACCACCAACTGCTTCAAGTGCTATACTGGCCACTGCCATCAGAGTTTTACCATTTTCTTCACATTTCTCGCTGGGCAATTCCCAAGTGAGTGAACTTTTATTTTATTCTTTTATTTTTGTATTATTTTATTTTATTTTACTTTTTTTTTCGTTGACTGCAACAAGAGTGCACTTCCATTTAGGGCTTTGCCCATGAATTTTCACGAATGTTGCCTGCCAAACCAAGCTCTAAGACCCAACAAGCAAGCAACCAACCTGCCTGCCTGGCTGCACTGCAGTAGTCCAGCCCCTTCTCCGCCTCCTGCTCGCCTGTCTGCCAGTCTGCCTACCTCCCTGTTCGGTTCAGTGCTCAATAATGATTTCCATTGCGAATTATTTGCATTTCCCCGAACTCATTATGTTTGCATTGTGTAAAATTCAGCTACGACTCTCGATTCTCGCTTTGACTTCAACTCGGACTGTGCCGTGTGCCGTAAGCTGGCAACAACTGCTGCTCCTTTTGCACCTGCTACAGCTGCTACACCTGAGCTTGTTTGCCAGTTCTCTGGACAGTTCAAAAGATGCCAAAGTACAATTTTCTTTTGTATAATATTGATTATAGATTAAATATACATTCTTTTCATTATATGTATATATAGCTGTGTATATGTAAGATAAAATATATATGTATAAATATATTTTCAGTTCAATATTCAAACCTTTCAAACATCTCAGACTTTCAATATATATTGCATTTAGTATTCTTTAATATAGAGACTAAAACTTCATATGATCAACATCTCATGCCATATACTCTTTACAAATATTTCACATTTTATAGAGCATTTAAATTTCGGCTCGTTTTCTTCCCCTTTTCTGTTTAATTCCAGTATTATTTGGTTTTATGCTGCAGCTGAAATGCTATTAACATTTCCCTTTCCTCATAAAATAAATACAATTATTTATGCATATTTACGTAAAATCGTGGGGAAATATCATATTAACAGCAAGCAGGCCAAACACCCACTCTTACTCCCCCCCCTCTCTCTCTCTCTCTCTTTCTCTCCAGCTCTGTTGCCGTTGCATTTCCATTTTATTGCGTTTCATTTTGTGTTCGTTGCATTGCGTTTCGTTTCGTTTCGTTTATTACATGTCAAGCGTCAATGAATGTCAGTTTGACAGTTCATAAGACAAATACGACAATGGATGTGGTCTGGTGTGTGGTGCGAGTGTGCCAGGACGTACCTGTTTCCACACACACACACACACACACACATACACATACATACTGCACACACACAGCAGGAGCAGCACGTGGGGCGAGAGTCCTGTGGTTCTGGCTCTTGTGACAGCCAGGTAACATTTGCGGACATTAACGTCAACGTGCAGCGGCATGCCTCATATATGAGAGACGTGCACAGGCCACGCCCCCCACACACACACACTCCCACACACACGCACTCAAGCGCATATCCTGTGGAGCAGACGCCGCTTGCATCTTGAATAATGTGTTAAGTGTGAGGCAGCCGCAGCCGCAGCCGCAGCCACAGCCGAAGATTGCCAATTCTTGAGTACGTGTAAGTGGATGTTGCAGACGCTGCTGTCGCTGCTGCTGCTGCTGCTGCTACGGCAGCTGTTGTCCTGTTTTTGGCAGGACATGTGCGACGTCGCTTTTGCCCGTCAACTTATTTTCTTTGCGCACTTTAAACAATGCTTGAAAATTGAAAATCAGATAAATATGTGAGCAGCTGTCGCTGTCTTTAATAGACGCTGTCAAGGCTGGAGTGTGTGTGTGTCTATGTGTGTGTGTGTGTGGTGTGATGAGTGTGGCTGGCATTGACAGCTAGCTCACAGCACTGGCAGCTACACACTTTGAAAACTTTCAACGCATTGTCATAAATCATTTTGCGGCAAACAAGTTGTATGGAAGTTGGACACGCCCACACACACACACACACACACACATACACACTCACACACAGTCATATTCTTTTGTTAGGCATTTGAAGTGGGACAGCGACTGTTTGAGTTACATGCAGAAATGTCAAAGTTGAGTTCACAAGTTGCTGCTGTTGTTGTTGTTGTTGTTGGTGGTGGTGGTGGCCGCAGCCTGTCATGTCCTGGCTGCTCGTTGCAGGACACAAGTCAGCACAGTACTTAAAGCCATACCTGCTGCAGCTGCTGCGCTTTTTGCCAGCTGCCCCTAGCCAAAGCGCGCTTCAACTTCCATTATCATCAAATTATTTTTATTTTCAATCGGGCAGCTGCTTGAGGTTCTCCAGAGAATAGCATGTCTATTGCCAGCTCAAATTACGTATACGTCCAGCTTTGCTTCCACTTTATATTTTTTCTTATTTATTTTCTGCCTTAATATATTGTTGATTCTAGACCTGGTTATTGTAGTAAGTAAATGTACATCTATTTATATTTACGTTATTTTATTTATTATTATTATTTTTATTTTATTTTATTTTTTTTTTGTGTACTTTAGCTTTATAGTTCTTGTGATTGTGCGCCTGGCGCTTGTTACTTTTTATAGTGAGTGGGCTGTGAGGGTTTACAATTTCTAGCACTCAATTGGGAGCCGGCTGCTGTTGAGTGTTTGGTGGCCGTAGGCGGGGCCTTAGAGAGGCGGCATTGTGTTTGGCAACATGAGATTTTGATGTAAGCGTGACGCTGCCATATGTGCAAAATGTTGTAAGTGTTTCAAATATGGCGAACAGCGTAGGAGGCGACCGGGCGGGCTGTGTTATATTTGTAATATATATATGATATATATATATATATATATGAAATACAGCACATTTGGCCATATATCCATGACTTTAACTAAAAAAAAAAAAAAATATTGCTAAATTGTGAAGTAGTTTTGTTTGACGTGACTCGCCTTTTGAAAGTCACTCGACGCCAGCTGCTGTCCCAATCAAAAATTCACATTTTGCTGTTATTAAATTTTCGAACATGTTTAGGGGGAGATTTTATGAAGGTTTTCTTTCTTTTCTGTTTTCTGCAATCAAACAAAATACGTTTTGAAAAAAAAAAAAAAAAAATGTTTATATGTAACAAAAGAGTATTAAAAATAGCAAAAAATTAAAATAAAGAATACGCTGATGTCTGGGTATACAAATTCAATTATTCATATAATTCTTCGACTCTAGAAAATTTTGTGAAAATGAATTCTAAGCTTATCCTTTTTGCAAAAAATAAAATAAATAAAAAAAACACAAATAAATTCATAAAGATATTAGTATTATTATTATAAATTCGAACTTTTATCAATTATACATAATTTATGTATTTATTCATGTTTTATTTACATCTAATAAAATTTAGTAAAATAGAGAATTATTAAATTATTTATTTAATTATTTAGCAAGGCTGTAAATGGAGAAGATTGAAGAGGAGCATAGCACTCTTCTCTATTTTTAGTTTTTCATCTCTTGCTGCTCATTACTATTTCGCAGCTTCTCTCTTGCTCTTCGCCTAGCGCTCTCCCGCTCTCAATGTCTACCTGTATCCTGCTACATGCAGCACTACCAGACACATATTACTTACCAATTCCGCACTGTTCCGCCTTAGTTAATTAAGCAGCCATTTCTCAATTTCTTTTTGCCACAAAATATGAAGAAGAGGAACAGCGCAGTAAGGGGGCGAAAATGTCTGCCAGTGGCGAGCCAATGTCTGATTACTGGCAACGACTTCCGTTTTTTAATATTTATAATCCACTGTAATTAAGACAAGAGCCAAGCACCACAAGAGTCGCGAGCTGCAGAAGGAACAAAAAAATATATAAAAACCGTAGCAATAATTACCAGCATTTTTATGGCAGAGCCACAGCAGCAACAACAACAACAACAACAACACTAACAATGGCAACGAGAACGGCAACGGCAATAAGGAGCATTATGAAGGATTCATGTTCTGGTTTTACATTTGGATCTAGCGATATATACAGAAATGAAAAAGTAACTGCCATGTTGGAATATAAATGCGTAGCCGAGACGAAATGTGTAATTAGTGGCAGTTAATAACTTTGGCAAACTCTCACGCAGCACCGCCGCACCACCGCACCACCTGCCTGCTGCTGGCAGATACTAAAGTGCCAGGCTGTCCGCCTTGGGTTGCTCGCTTTACAGCGGGTGCGGGTGTGGGTGTGGGTGTGGGTGGTGCTTGGTGTAGGCGTGGCTATGGCATTAACTCAAAACTCAGACTGCAGACGCCGGCACGCACTCTTAATTAAATACAAAAGTGAAAATGACGCAAAGGCGGTTGCGGCGTACCGCGGCAAAAGCATAAGAGAGAGCAAGAAATACAAGAATGAATGAAAGAAAAAAGGTCGAGCTTTGACTATAAATTATGCAGGGCGAAAAACAAGAAACCGAAAAGTATTTTTAGTTGACCTGGAAAACCGCAAGAGCTGTGACAACCGCAGCATCCGAGTCGTCCTCCTCCTCTTTGCTGTGACAAAAAGCAGAGAACGCTGAAAAATGCGTCTTGGATTGAGATAAGTTGGCCAGACCCAAGCACCCCAACCAGCGCAACCAGCCCAACCAGCCCAACCACCCAGCCACCCAACCACTCAACCATCCACCTGCTCCACCCATTTCAGCACTCTATAACGCATTGAGTCTGTGTAATGTCCTTCGTTATTTTTGCACTAATTTGTGGTTTTCCTTTTTGCCTTTTAACGCACAACGAAATTAGCTTCATTATTGTAATTAACTTGGCCCAGTCCCATTGGCAACGCACACACACACACACACACACCTACCTACTCAGACATAGTTGCTGGTTGTGTGGAACGTTGGCAGCGCTTTGTTAAATTTAGCAAATTAGTTCGAGTTCAGCAATCAGACCGTTGATTGACTTGATCAAACAGCAACTGGAAATGGGACTGCGAGCCTGCTGGCATAATTGATGTCTAGCTAGACTAAAATAGAAATAAAATATGTGTGAGTGTGTGGTTGGGTGGACAAGGCGATTAAGCCGAATAGCTAATGCGCTGCTGGAATTAAAAAAAATATATATATATTTTGCTGTGAGAAAATATGATTGATATTGAATGATAAACTAACTGTACTGTATTAGCGAAGCATTTACAGTCGCAGTTCCAGTAGTCACAGTATTCACAGTAGTCATAGTATTCCCAAAAGTCACAGTAATCACAGTAGTCACAGTATTCACATTAGTATCTCACAGTAGTCACAGTATTCACAGTAGTTAAAGTAGTCACAATAGTATATCACAGTAGTCACAGTAGTATATCACAGTAGTCACAGTAGTATATCACAGTAGTCACAGTAGTATATCACAGTAGTCACAGTAGTATATCACAGTAGTCACAGTATTCACAGTAGTATATCACAGTAGTCACAGTTGTTACAGTAATCCCAAAAGTCACAATAGTCACAGTATTCCCAAAAGTCACAGTAATCATAGTAGTCTTAGTAATCACAGTAGTCACAGCAGTCACAGAATTCACAGTAGTGAGTACATAGTAGTCATATAAGTCACAGTAGTCTCAGTAGTCACAGTCATTCTGTCGCAGTCACAATCTTAGCCCCTTCCCATCCTCATTCTTTCATTCACAGTCTCAGTCTCTTTCCCATAGTCTTTGTCATTCCATCACAGTCACTTTTAGTCACAGTCACAGTTCCCATCGCTGTTTTCTGTAGCTCAAAAAAAAAAAAAAAGAAAAAGTTTTGTAACCCTAGCCTCAATTCTTTTTCTTTCCATTTGGTTCTGTTTGTCCATCTGCCTGCCCACTCACAAAACTCATTAAAAGTCTTGTGTTTCCAATCAGACAAATGTTAGCCTCCATAGCAATTTGACATTTGGTAAAAATCAAACCCTGTCCCCGCCCCCACTTGGCCATGTTGCGTTAAACGTTGCTTGACTGTGGCACGGTCAACTTTTTGGGGCATTCAAGCAAAAATATGTCTTTCATTTTGGTTGGGCAATTCGCTTTAATGGCAACCCAAATCAAAATTCAATTCGTGGAATAACCCAAATATACACACATGGACCATATGTGCATGTGTGTGTGGTTGTGTGTGTGTGTATGCGTGTCTGTTTCCGTTTCCGATTTGTGTTGCTAGCGCCACGTGGCTGACATGTTAAAAGCCTAAATAATTGCCCACATTTTATTACAGTGTATGCCAAAGAATAAAATGTGTTTTCAATTCAAAAATACTTCTTCTATATATATATATATATACATATATATGCATAATATGCAAAACGAAAAACGTTCTCAACTTATCTTCTTTCTTTTTAGCCATGTTCTATTAACTCAGTTGAAACCTTTTTCAATTCTAGTCAAGCAAATAGTTTAGCAGCTTATCCCTGGAGCATTTAACTTGGACTTCTGACTGCCCATTGTGAGTGTGTGTGTGTGTGTGTGTGTGGGAGGGTGAGCGTGTGCGTGTATAATATATGTAAATATGTAGAAATTAACAAAGGGACAGCACGCCTGAATTATGGTTTGTTAAGTGGTTTATAAGTTTGACTGTTCCATTGCCTTCAGCATTCACATGCATAATTTAAGATATATAAATGTCTGCTGGACTGTGAAACGTTATGTAATATATTATATTATGCATAAATACTTACTACGAACTTTGATATAATGGCATAATTAGAATATAATGGCATGATTCGAATTTTGTTTACATATATATGAGAGCAGACTGCCTGAACGAAAGGTTAACGATAATTATATCTATAAACAAGACTTGAGTTATGCAAAATGCATTAAAATAGTACGAGGGAACAATAAAAAAAATATTATGTGAATAATTTGAAATGAATATAGGAAATAAGTTTTATTTGATTAATTTTGATAATTAAACAATAAGCTCACAAAAGGGGTTTCTGGAGTACCTCGTATGACTTCAATAAACATTATTAATAATAATTTCAAAGTTAAAAATAAAAACTAAATAAATAAAATGTATTTTATAAGGACAAGTTAACTATAACAAAGGTTAACTTTTTAATATTATTCTAAATTCATCTACTATGTTTCACTTTGTATAATATTAATATAATATTATATATATACATATATATCCTCAAATTCTTCTCCCCGCACCTGCAGCTGTCATGCATATCAATCAATATCAATGGAAATTCCATAGCTGTGCTTCGCTCTTATTTCCCTTCCGACTAGTTATTTACCTGTCTGGCGTCTCAATTGAATTTTCTACATAAACCATCGTAGTTTGCCTCGTATCGTATTGAGGTTCGCTTGTATTAACTGGCGCCAAGTGTTGAGCTTAACTTGTTTCAATTGATGCATAATTGACGCAGCCATTCCGTATCCCATTTCATATGCCGCCAGCTGCCTGGGCGGTGTCTGGTTTACCTGCACCGTTTGTTTAGTCTGTTGCGCTTGTGGCGCGGCTTACCTGAGTCTGTAGTTGGGCGGAATGCTATGGCACAGCAGGCGGTTGGGCACACCGATGCCCTGCCATTTGTCAGTATCCGTTCGACGCTCCAACGCATTGCCACGCGTGTGTTTACAAAAATACAACAAAATTATGATGAACAAAGGCAGCTACAGCAGCAACAGTAGCAACAGCAGCAGCAGCAGCAGCAGCATGAGCAACTATATACGAGAGCGACTGCAGCGCATCTCATTGCTGCGATTGCATTTCAATTTGCATCGCCCGAATGCTGAGCAGCGCAATTACAATCAATTTGGGCACAGCCAGGACTACGATTTGCGACAATACGTGAGTGGACGCAGACAATTGCTATCTGTGTATGTGCGTGTGTGTGTGTGCTTGTGTTGGTTAATTGCCAACAGCAACGACTGGCCAAAAAGTTGCCTCTGCTGTTGCTGACACGAGCCAACAGTAAAAACAAAATTTAACTAAAATCCATATAAAACAGAACTTTAATCACTTTGCATATATTTATTTTGTCAATTTCATTATTGAATTGGTTATAAAATTTATTGCGCTCGAAAGTATGCTACATTTTATTTGTCGCCCAGCATCTTTGCCATTTTCAACGAATTTTCATTGTTATTGACAAACAAGCGACATTTTTGCGGTTGCAATTGTCGTCTGCTTGCTTTCGGTTGCCTCGGGCAGCAGTCAGCCACCGAGCAGGGAGCATAGCGAGCACTCTGCACACTGTCTGCCCTGCCCTGCCCTGCACCCTGCACCCTGCACCCTGTTTTAACTGCCACGCCCTGCATTGGACGTGTTGGGACACCGCTTAATTTCCGGCAATGCGAGTCACGTACGCTTTTCCTGCCTTTATATGCAGTGACATTTTCATTTTGTTTGGCTTTACACAAACACACACACACACACACACACAGACACACATGCAGACATGCACAAACACAGATATTCACACGTAGCAGCCGCATGTCTTACAAAATGAACAAAATGGCGGCTGAGCTTATCTTAAATATATGTGTGCGTGTGCGTGTGCATGTATATGTGTTAGCCTTGCATGCAACGCGCCAAAAAAGTTTTTGTCAACTCATTTTGTTGCAATTTGCGCACAAAACTCGATTATTTTTAATTAAAACAACATTTGCCTGGCTCCACACTCTGAATAAATGAAACGAAGCGCAAGCCAACCTCATGGCCTCAAGTCGAACTGAGAAGCAGAAGCAGCAGCAGCAGCAGCAGGAGCTGAAGCTGAAGCAGGAGCAAAAGAAGAGGCACAAATAAAAGCCAGCTAGGCGCACTTCTCAATCTGGGTCCATGCTTTTAATTATACGCTAACGATGCCGTCAACAAGGTTATTTTTTTTTTTTTTTAAGCCTCAAGTCCGCAATTGAAATACAATTTCTTCAGCTCTTTTACTTATTTTTCAAGCACTGAGGTAGCTTGGCAAAGGCTGGCAAATATGCCAGGACAATGAGAGCTGCGCCCAATTCCGTTTGCCAGCTGTGAAATATGAGTCGAACGGATGCCATATCATAATCTAAACAGTAATCGCAACAGTATCGCATTCGCATTCCGATATGCTTTCTGTTGAAGCTGTTGTTGTTGACTTGAGGTTTTCCTGCACACGAATTTGTTGACATTTAACGACTAAACATTTGTTTAGACACTGCGTGTCCTCGGCTAGAAGAGCCGTTAAACGTGTTTCGCATTTCAACAGACGAAATACAAAAATAAAACGTGTTCAGGCTCCTATTGAATTTCACAAAACAAAAAACCAAAAAAAATAAATAAATAAATGCGACCCTTTACAAATTGTTGGCTAGAATAATTGAAGCGTGTCATTTCGAGGATGTTTAACGATTGATAGAGATCTGCTGGAATTTTAGAAATAAATACCAGGCCAGACACCCACACACACACACACACCCAATGTTAATTAGAGTTCAAAATTGTTAAATCTGGAATGCATAAATACATGCATGCCTTCATGCAGACACCTAGTCAAAGTCTGTCTAGCAACAGTTGCCATAATAACAGAGCAACACAATAGAGACAGTGAGAGAGAGAGAGAGAGAGAGAGAAGCACCCGGAGAGGCAGTCAGGCTACGCCGTAAATTGTACATGGGCCAAAAGGGAGCACGCAATTGTAAAGCAAAACCAAAGAAATTATAATTAAATTTTGTGTTTTGGCATTGGTCTCGAGCGTTGGAGATGCGAGTGGAGTCGCTACGCAAATGTAGCGTTTGCGGCTTGAGCGTTGAGCGTTGAGTCGGTTGAACAAAGAAACCAGCGAAACAAAACACACAAAAAAAAACAAGAAGAAGAAAAAAAGGATAACAAGAAACGAATAAAAAGTGTGGGTAGAGCTGAGCGTAGTAAAAACAAACCCGAACGAGAATGGCTAAAGAAAAGCTGCAGCTGGTTTCCGTTTTGCTTGGGCACAAAGATTTATTGCCTTGCATGGATTACATGGCCAACAAAATGGGCGCCTTGTTACCATAAAGCCGCTTAAAGATTTTAATTTAAGCGTCGCTCGCGCTGACGAATGAACACGCACAGCGAGACCACAGGCGCACGCACACACGCACACACGCACAATCAAACAGACAGATGAGAGAGAGAGAGAGAGAGAGAGAGAGAGAGAGAAAGAGATAGACAGTAAGAGAAGCTGTAAAAATTGCAGTGTCTTGATGTATAATTGGGTTTATGTTCTGCTTGGCCATACCCTGTAAACGCAAGTGTTAAACGCGCCATTTATAATCCCCAGGAGACTTTTTTTTTTTTGTATTTTTTTGTATATACCAAAAAGAATTAACAAGGATTACAGCCAGTCTATACAATTTATGTAAATATCTATATATCAACCTTAATTTGAGCTCATGGACTATGGAAAGGAGAAGGCATGCATATTAACAGTAGTAGGATTTCTTTAGAATCACCTCAGCGATTACCTCCAAAACTGCGTTAAATTTCCTTTGTGATCTAAGTATAAAAAATTTTACACATTTAGGCGCAACGACTAACTTAGCTTAGATAGCTGTTAAAATCAACAAATAATTATATAATTTTTGAAGTACCTTGCATATCTTATTAAATATACTATATAACAAAATTCCTTATTTTTTATTTTACAATTCATTTATATTTGTATATGTATTTACATATTTTTATACCGATTACCCATTCGCTAATCACATAAAAATCATCTGAGTCATGGACTTATTCTAGACAATAATTCGCCTCATCTAATCAACAGCAACCTGCTGTGGCTGTACTAATGAAATTCTGTAAACTTCTTTAAAAGTGAGCACCTCCAGCAGTCGAGCTTAAATGAGTTTTTTAATTAGATTTCAAAACTGCGAGCATAATTAAATAATGCTCAATAATGTTTTTAGTCATTTGCGAATTTAATTGTGATCATAAAAATTCATAGCCTACTTTTCTGGGCACAACTAAATGTAAACTAAATGTGGCTGTAGAGCGATAGAAAGAGACAGAGAGGGAGACAAAGGGACAGACAGCGTGCGCATTAAAAATTCAATAAAAATGTGCAGTTAATATAAATGCGCTGGACGGGGCGTGGCATGGGTGGGAAAATTTACAATTGCAGTGCAGAATTTTCATTAAAACTAAAATTGTAATTTTTGTCGAGCGTTGAATTTATGATGCGCACGTGACTGGCGCAGGAAACGGGCTTAAATGATGGCTTAAATGAGTCGTGCACTTTTGGCCAGCTGCCGACCCATCGCGTCGTTCCCAAAACTGCACTTAGCAGCTGCATTTGAATTTATTAACAAAATAATTTTCAACTACAGCCGAAAAAGTTGGCCCGCAACACAATGGCCAAAAAGGCAAACACAAAAAAAAAGAGTATAGAAAAAAAAAAATGAAACGAAACTGAAATGCAACTGCAGCAGCGCTGAAATGAAATTTTATGCTGTGCCTAAAATAAATACGTGGCATAAATAACAGTAGCCGGCCAGCAAAAATACAGAAACTTGCAAAATTATTTCAATTCTGCTTATATATGTATATAGAAATTTCAAAGAGATGCAAAATTGCATAGAGTATGCTTGGGTAATGTAACTAAAGCGAGGCTAATGGACTGCATAGGAGAGATGGTGGCATATATATTTAGAAATGATCTGTTATGAATTGAAATATGAATATCAAATTTGTTTATTATATATAGTATGTTTAATAAGATATACGGGATACTCCAAAAAACCTTTTGTGATCTTAGTAACAAAATTCTACCCAGTTGGGCGTAATTTTCTTCTCTTCAAGGAATTCCTCAGCATTAGGCACATCTTTTGCATTCTTTGCAGCACTACAGAGATCAAAACAAAACAAAAATAAGAAATCATAACTTTTGCTTTATGCCAATCTAACTTATATTGCTGTAAAATATCTAGCAATATATCAGCCTGGCTCACCCTTAACAAACTTTTTGTTTAGTATCTCTTGTCTCTTTTTCATCTAGAGCTCTTTGCCATTGCTAGCAATAAAAAATTAGCTTAAATTCAGCAGCTGCCAGCAACTCTTAGACTTGCTCATTTCTGCTTTTCACAGCGTATTAGCAATTCGCCTAATCTATTTTACAGCCCTGGCGTTTTTCTTAGCTGATTTCTTACTTTCACGCCTTCGCGCTGTCCAGAACATAAATAACAAGCAGCTGTTTCGCTTCTTTTTTTTCCCTCACTCTCTCTCTCTCTCTCGCTCGTAGTGGAAAATGATTTTAGCAGCAAAGTTTTGACTGCTGCGCCCGGACGACTGCGACTGCGGGGTGTTAAGGGCTTAGAACGCAACCCGTTGCCCAAAAGTTCAATTTCCACGTTAAGCCCGAAACAAGGATTCGCACAGCGATTCGTTTGCTTCTTTTTGAAAATGTAATTTTGTCGTAAATGTCATTTTTTATGTTTGTTTGTGTTTGTGTGTGTGTGTGTGTGTTGCTTTGGCAACACCGTCTGCAATTGTTATTGCTGCTGCTGTTGCCAAAAAAGAAAAATATCTTCAAATCACAGCGACAACGACTGACGCTTAGCCACGCCCCCCACGGCCTCTGGGCTCAGCCTGTGCCTCGGCGACATTTCAACTCGTTCATTTTATTGGATTTCGCTCGTTGTTGTTTTTAGCTGTTACATTTAATGAAAATTTGTTGAATGTCCTCCTGTCAGGCGGAGCAGCCAAAGGCAAAGGCAAACGCAAACGCAACGGCAAAGGCGTGCAAAATTTTAAATTGATTATTGCAGAGACGTGGGCGTGCCACTCACTGCTCGCATGCAGCTGAAGCAAAAAGAGGCCAGAGAGTGCGAGCCGGCTTCTTTGAGGTCTCCAGTAGCGTATCGCAGCATGAGTTTTATCAGCCTCTCGCCCCATGCCCCGTGCCCCTCGCCCCTCGCCAGTGGCTCCGGCTCTGTTTAATGCGCTCAGTACTGTTATATATTATCGTTTATGATGGAAACATAAAACTTGCACGCGTCGTTGCCGCACGCAGATTGTCCTCGCTGCCTTTAAGGTGTGCGTGGCCAAGGACTGCCAACGATTCGTTACGTTTTAGGGACTATATAGTGATGGGGGCTCTGATTCTCTGGCTCTGGTTTGGGTGGGCATCCACTTTTATGCCTCACTTGGCACTCGGTCTAAGACGTGGCCATAAAATAAACGCACTGAGATGAATTGCCCAGCGCAGAGAAAGAGAGTGAGTGCGACAGAGAGAGAGAGATAGAGGAGGAATTTGAGGCAACCGCCGTGCCGCTCTTTTATCTTTGCATAATGGAAATTCGTAGACATTTGAGCCCTTTTTATAGACATTTTAGTTCGGTTGGAAATTTAAGATATCAAATGCTTCCTTCACATAAAACACAATTTTATTGCCACATTTTCAGTTGAGTTTTGTGAAATGAATTATGTGTTATAACATAATGCGCTGAGAGTTTATTTTACGTGGCAAACAAATAGCTCAAATTATGCTAATGAAGCCATCAGCCAATTGGATTAAGGAGGGGCACTAGGATCTGGCTGACTTAATATATGCGTTCTGGTTGACAATAAATTGGGAGGTAAAGAGAAAATGTTGCTCTCTATATACCTAGATACCCTGTAATTCTGTACTACTTACAAGTACTGGCAGCCATACAATATCATATTCAACAAATCCAAAATAGTATTCAAATGCATATTCATATTCAAGCTGAGTGGATGCACACACTAAGACACTCATACATAAACAACAACGAAATACCAACAAGTAGTGCAAACTGAAAATGTAAATAAAATAATTGCAAAAAAAAAAAAAAAAAAAAAAAAAAACACAAGCTGCTTTCCCTTTCTGCCCGTTGGGCACGGCAGAAAAGGTCTATGGAAAATGTTGGAGAAAATATGCAAAATAGGCTGAAAAAGTTGCATATATGCAATCCACACACACTCACACACACACATTGACTCACACACATTGACTCACACACGTGCATTTGCATAGTACAACAAAGGCAAGTGAAGGAAAAAATCTCTCGGCTTTTTTTCTAATGCCTGTTCGCTCATTTTCATTTGTAGCCGCACCTCCTGTCGCGCTTTTGTTTAGCCGATTTTTGTAGTTGCTGCTACTTTTAGACTATGCCACGCCCCCCACTTCGTCCTCATCCTCCATCGTCCTACGATTATTATGTGGCGCATTTTCATGCCCAATACGAACACAATACAAAATTTAATTTACCGCATAGAATTTAAATACGCAAGGCTAAAGCGCCGCAACAATGCCCAAATGGAGCTGACCGACATCTAGATACCCTGTACGACTATTACTACAAATTGCAAGCACTTCAATATGCCCGCTCACTGCGCGCTACTTTTTGCTGTGGGCTAGGCAAATGAAAAATAAAAAAATAAAAAACTGGAAAATTTTGCGCCTGAAAAGAAAAATTCTTTTGTTTCTGCTTTTGCGCCTTTTCCGCTGGGCATATGCAAGGCCCAGCCCAAGCCAGCCCCCCAAGCCCCACATCCATTCCCCAGGCGACTGGCTGCAGCTTTGCCGTCGGTTTTAATTATGGAAAAAGTTTTTGCTTTATTTAGTTTAAACAATAAGTGGTTGGAAAATATGAATTATGCAAAGAGTCACACAGCTTGCCAATGTGTGTGTGAGACTGAGTGTCTGTGTGTGGGGAGGTATGTGTGTGTGCAGACTTTTCTTAGGCAAAATGCAAATATTATGCATTCTACTTTAGCACTGCTCTTGTTTTGGTCTTTGCATTGGCAAGTGAATCACTTGCAGCGCTGCTTTTGCTTTCCTTTTCAACACATTTTGCTTTAAGTAATTACGAAATGATTTTCAGCCTTAATCTCTGAAAACCGTTCAGCGAGTTACGAAAGATAAGAGTGTTGTACCAAACATACATTATATATAATTTGATAAGTACTCAGTTAAGTTCTATATCAAAATTTGATACAGCTAAGACCGACCTAAGCTCTGATGCTGCTCCAAATATTTCTAATGCATTTTATATGCTAGCAACGAGAGCGCTGGAGAGGCATAGACAGAGAATTATTGTATAAAGATCTCAATTGTAATATATATTATTTCAATCCCAAGATAGCCAAGAAATGCTTTGGCCTATATTAATGTTTAATTAATGTAACTTCCATCGAATCTCGTAGCATTCAGCTTTTGTCAGGCAGCTGCCTTCACTCTACCTTTTGCCACATTCACTAAAGGAGTTGGCCCACAGATTCAGAGACATTCATAATTATTTCATTTCATTTACTTTGCGAGCAATTATGATGAATATTTCAAAACGTTACATTGATGCACCTTAATCAAGGTCATAGCATTCAGCTTCTGTCATACAGCTGTCTTAACTCAAGTTTCAAGTTTCGTTTTTGTAACATTCACTGGAAGACATTAGCACATTAGCACAGTTTCATAGTTATTCATAAGGCTATGCTTTCTATTCAGCCAGAAAATATGATCAATATTTCCACAAGTTTTATAAATGTACCATCCATCGAGTGATCCATCATTCAGCTTCTGTCATGCAGTAGCATTTAACTTCTGACATACATTCGCAAGAAGACCTAAACTAAGAGCATTTATATTTATGTCAATCATTTGATTTGTTTTCTATTTCGTGAGCAATGAGGATCAATTTTTCCACAAACTTCATATTCCCTAGTCTTTGACATTTATGTTCCTTCCATCGAGTCTCGTAGCATTCAGCTTTTGTCAGGTAGCTGCCTTCACTAGTTTGTGCCACATTCATTAGGAAAGTTAGCTCACAGTTTCAGAGACATTCATAAGGCTACGTCATTTACTTTGCGAGCAATTATGATGAATATTTCCAAACGTTACAGTGTTTGGCATTGATGCACCTTAATCAAGGTCATAGCATTCAGCTTCTGTCATACAGCTGTCTTAACTCAAGTTTCAAGTTTCGTAATGTAGCATCCATCGAGTGATATATCATTCAGCTTCTGTCATGCAGTAGTATTTAACTTCTGACATACATTCGCAAGAAGACCTAAACTAAGAGCATTTATATTTATGTCAATCATTTGATTTGTTTTCTATTTCGTGAGCAATGAGGATCAATTTTTCCACAAACTTCATATTCCCTAGTCTTTGACATTTATGTTCCTTCCATCGAGTCTCGTAGCAATCAGCTTTTGTCAGGCAGCTGCCTTCACTAGTTTTTGCCACATTCATTGGGAGAGCTAGCTCACAGTTTCAGAGACATTCATGGGGCTATGATTTTTGCTAAACGTTCAAATTATGATCAATAGATCAATATTTCCACAACTTTTATTAATACATCTTCCATCGAGTGTCGTAGCAATCAGCTTTTGTCAGGCAGCTGTCTTCACTAGTTTTTGCCACATTCATTAGGAGAGCTAGTTCACAGTTTCAGAGACATTCATGGGGCTATGATTTTTGCTGAACGTTCAAATTATGATCAACAGATCAATATTTCCACAACTTTTATTAATACACCTTCCATCGAGTCTCGTAGCATTCAGCTTTTGTCAGGCAGCTGCCTTCACTAGTTTTTGCCACATTCATTGGGAGAGCTAGCTCACAGTTTCAGAGACATTCATGGGGCTATGATTTTTGCTGAACGTGCAAATTATGATCTATTGATAGATCAAAATAGATCAATGTTTCCACAACTTTTATTAATACACCTTCCATCGAGTCTCGTAGCATTCAGCTTTTGTCAGGCAGCTGCCTTCACTAGTTCTTGCCACATTCATTAGGAGAGCTAGCTCACAGTTTCAGAGACATTAATGGGGCTATGATTTTTGCTGAACGTTCAAATTATGATCAATATTTCCACAACTTTTATTAATACACCTTCCATCGAGTCTCGTAGCATTCAGCTTTTGTCAGGCAGCTACCTTCACTCTACCTCTTGCCACATTCACAAAGGAGTTGGCCCACAGTTTCAGAGAGATTCATAAGGCTACGTCATTTACTTAGCAATTATGATGAATATTTCCAAACGTTACAGTGTTTGGCATTGACAGACACACCTTAATCAAGTGTCATAGCATTCAGCTTCTGTCATACAGCTGTCTTAACTCAAGTTTCAAGTTTCGTAATGTAGCATCCATCGAGTGATATATCATTCAGCTTCTGTCATGCAGTAGTATTTAACTTCTGACATACATTCGCAAGAAGACCTAAACTAAGTGCATTTATATTTACGTCAATCATTTGATTTGTTTTCTATTTCGTGAGCAATGAGGATCAATTTTTCCACAAACTTTATATTCCCTAGTCTTTGACATTTATGTTCCTTCCATCGAGTCTCGTAGCAATCAGCTTTTGTCAGGCAGCTGCCTTCACTAGTTTTTGCCACATTCATTGGGAGAGCTAGCTCACAGTTTCAGACACATTCATGGGGCTATGATTTTTGCTGAACGTGCAAATTATGATCAATAGATCAATGTTTCCACAACTTTTATTAATACACCTTCCATCGAGTCTCGTAGCATTCAGCTTTTGTCAGGCAGCTACCTTCACTCTACCTCTTGCCACATTCACAAAGGAGTTGGCCCACAGTTTCAGAGAGATTCATAAGGCTACGTCATTTACTTTGCGAGCAATTATGATGAATATTTTCAAACGTTACAGTGTTTGGCATTGACGCACCTTAATCAAGTGCCATAGCATTCAGCTTCTGTCATTCAGCTGTCTTAACTCAAGTTTCAGGTTTCGCTTTTGTAACATTCACTGGAAGACATTAGCACATTAGCACAGTTTCATAGTCATTCATATAGCCTTATGAGGCTATGCTTTCTATTTAGCGAGCAAATATGATCAATATTTTCACAATAAATAGTTATCGAAATCGATAAATAGTTATCGAAATCGATAAAATGTTATCGAACTCGATAAATTGTTATCGAAATCGATAAATACTTATTGAAATCGATAAATTGTTATCGAAATCGATAACTTGTTATCGAAATCGATAAATTGTTATCGAAATCGATACATTGTTATCGAAATCGATAAATTGTTATCGAAATCGATAAATTGTTATCGAACTCGATAAATTGTTATCGAACTCGATAAATAGTTATCGAAATCGATAAATAGTTATCGAAATCGATAAATTGTTATCGAAATCGATAAATGTTATGATTTTTGCTGAACGTGCAAATTATGATCAATAGATCAATGTTTCAATATATCAATATAGATCAATGTTTCCAACTTTTATTAATACACCTTCCATCGAGTCTCGTAGCATTCAGCTTTTGTCAGGCAGCTGCCTTCACTAGTTTTTGCCACATTCATTGGGAGAGCTAGCTCACAGTTTCAGAGACATTCATGGGGCTATGATTTTTGCTGAACGTGCAAATTATGATCTATTGATAGATCAAAATAGATCAATGATAAAAATAGATCAATGTTTCCACAACTTTTATTAATACACCTTCCATCGAGTCTCGTAGCATTCAGCTTTTGTCAGGCAGCTGCCTTCACTAGTTCTTGCCACATTCACAAAGGAGTTGGCCTACATTTTCAGAGACATTCATAAGGTTACGTCATTTACTTTGCGAGCAATTATGATGAATATTTCCAAACGTTACAGTGTTTGGCATTGACGCACCTTAATCAAGTGCCATAGCATTCAGCTTCTGTCATACAGCTGTCTTAACTCAAGTTTCAAGTTTCGCTTTTGTAACATTCACTGGAAAACATTAGCACATTAGCACAGTTTCATAGTCATTCATATAGCCTTATGAGGCTATGCTTTCTATTTAGCGAGCAAATATGATCAATATTTTCACAATAAATAGTTATCGAAATCGATAAAATGTCATCGAAATCGATAAATAGTTATCGAAATCGATAAATTGTTATCGAAATCGATAAATTGTTATCGAAATCGATAAATTGTTATCGAAATCGATAAATTGTTATCGAAATCGATAAATTGTTATCGAAATCGATAAATTGTTATCGAACTCGATAAATGTTATCGATATCGATAAAATGTTATCGAACTCGATAAATTGTTATCGAAATCGATAAATAGTTATCGAAATCGATAAATTGTTATCGAAATCGGTAAATAGTTATCGAAATCGATAAATTGTTATCGAAATCGATAAATTGTTATGATTTTTGCTGAACGTGCAAATTATGATCAATAGATCAATGTTTCCACAACTTTTATTAATACACCTTCCATCGAGTCTCGTAGCATTCAGCTTTTGTCAGGCAGCTGCCTTTACTAGTTCTTGCCACATTCATTAGGAGAGCTAGCTCACAGTTTCAGAGACATTCATGGGGCTATGATTTTTGCTGAACGTTCAAATTATGATCAATAGATCAATATTTCCACAACTTTTATTAATACACCTTCCATCGAGTGTCGTAGCATTCAGCTTTTGTCAGTCAGCTGCCTTCACTAGTTTTTGCCACATTCATTGGGAGAGCTAGCTCACAGTTTCAGAGACATTCATGATGATGATGATGATGATTTTTGCTGAACGTGCAAATTATGATCTATTGATAGATCAAAATAGATCAATGATAAAAATAGATCAATGTTTCCACAACTTTTATTAATACACCTTCCATCGAGTCTCGTAGCATTCAGCTTTTGTCAGCCAGCTTCCTTCGCTTTATCTTTTGCCACATTCACTAAATATCTAATCTAATATCAGATCCTCGAACGGCTTATAGGATGTCGTAATCGAGCAGTCTCGACTAGAGCTTCCTTACTTGTTTTGAATTTCTAATTCATTTATAGACACTGTGAAGGCGTGTATTATATATAAAATTCATTTAAAATAACTCGAATTTTGAAACGCTTTAAACTCACGCGCTTTAGCTGAAATGTTTGTATTTGTGTTTTTGTTTGTAATGTTCATGCGGGCTTGAATGGCTTTTTGGCTTATGCAAACACACGCCATACCCTGCGCTAGCAATTATCCAAGCGCACGTACTCGGCAGAAAAAAAGAGAAGAAGAAGAATGTCATATAGAAAGCGTGATAGAGCGGGGGAGAGAGCGAGAGAGAGAGAAAGAGAGAAAACCGAAACTCGAATTTGCGCATAAATTTGCAAAATGACAATAAAAATGACAATGGCTGTCGAGCGGCGGCAGCAACAACAACAATTGGAGCATTGGCAGCGCTAATCACAAAGCGTTTATCAGTGCCCATGAGTAAGGCGTGACAGCGACACCTCCATACTGTGCCCCTCTCGTACCGGGCTGTGGGCCTCCCCCCTGTCTACCTGTCAGTTCGTAATAAATTATTATCATTAATATTTTGCGCTTGATTTTGGCTGGGGCGCTGTTTGCCTTTGCCAGACAGGCAGACAGGCGGACAGACGGACAGGCAAGACGTGAAACGCTGTCTATAGGCAGCAGCAACAGCAGCAGTGGCAGCCACATTTGTGGGCGTGGCACGTAACGCTCTTTGCATAAAAATGGCGAGCGAAAATATCTAATAGAATAGAACAAAAGCGTCAACAAAAATGTTCAAAACGCGACGAAATTACCAATAATATAACTGAAACGAGCCGAGGGGTGGCAAGCGGAGGAACGAGGCATGCCACGGCAGCTAGAGTCCCTTTTTGCTGTCTGTGTGTGTGTTTGTGTTTGTGTGTGTTTTCGTGTGCCAGCAACTTTATAACACCCTCCACGAAGTGCACGCGATAATGGCTCCCAATTTGATAATTAATCACGTCCTCATTCTGGCAGCCTGACGCCCCCCGCGTGGCTGTCCTGTGCTATCTGCGGCAATGCCACAGCTGCCCCGGCAGGAGGCAGCCGTACCCAACTAGGCGCTGGAGCTTCATATTTTCCATTAGTCGGCCTCTTCTACTTCTACTAAATTTTTGTTTTTTTGCTGCTGCTGCTGCTGCTGCTGTTCGCTTTTATTTTATTTTTCAAGCCGACGTCGAAATTAAGCGAATTTCAACGAACGATAAAATAATTACCTTTATGATTATTTTCGCCACGATGCGGGACGGCGACTGTCGTGAGACGAGCGATAGCAATTGTAAGAGTATATATACTATATGTGTGTGTATGTGTGTGCAAGGCGACGCCCACAATGTGGCAAACGTGTCTAATTTAGCGGCTTAAATTTATTGCATTTGTGCGCTTAAAATGTTTGCCAGTTCGTTTTTATGGCCCAAAATTGAAGCAATTGATGGGAGTTCTGGAAAGTTTGGGTCTATGCGCATAACCGTAAAACTTCTTAGGCAGCTATTTTATAGGAAAATATACAAGCACACACACACATACATGCTTGTATTTGTACGTGGGGGAGGGATTATTGGCAAGGTGCTACAAATTGTTGAAACTGTTTGAAAATTTGATGGGTATCTATGGGAAAGCAAATTTTGAAAATGAAATTTGAAGGCTAAGCTAAATGAGAGCTGAGCCATAATTGAGAAGCGAAGAGGAGGGAGAATGTGGACAGGCAAGTGAGGCAGAAAATAAGTAAATAATAATTATATATTTATATAAGCAGGTTGAGATTTGTTGTGTATATACAGTAAAATCCGGTTATAACGATGCCTCGAACGACCGTCGTTATACCCGGAAGACGCTATAATCGTATAACTTTACTCTGGGAACCTCAATTTTCGTCACTATAATGGACGCTATAAATCGTTATAGCCGGATTCTACTGTATATGTGTCTGTGTGTGTTGGTAAAACTCCTTGTTAGCCGATTGAGCACGACTCGTGTGTGCGTGTAATTTGTAGTCAATTATTAAATTGTATTTGTCAAGCCTTCAATTGCTAGACTAAAGCTGACTTGATTGCCTCCCACTCAGCTGCTACAGTTAGCTGCCTAGATTTGTTGCAACCTGGCGTTGCATGTTTACTTGCGCCAAGAACTTGCCACAAATGGCAGCTCAACTCAAATTGAAAGCGTAGCTGTACTTCTTTCATTCTTTCTTCTATTACCTCTGTCATTTGGCTGCCAAATTAAGGAGAGTGAGAGAGAGAGAGAGAGAGGGAAAGGGAGGAAGCGCGTTCCCATTGGGGGCAGCTTTTCGACAGCGGCGCAACCGCAATCAAATCGCATGCACACGAAAATTAACTGGAAATGCTGAAGTGCTGGGAAACGCAAAACCAAAATCAAACATTTGCAATTGTGAAAATATAAAATCGAGGAAACACGCAATGCAACGGGCACGTTGCGCGTTCCACGTTCCACGTTGCAAGTAGCGCGCTGCAACCTATGCGAATGACTCGCATCCGTTTGAGCCAATCAAGCAAACAAAATGGCGTTTTGTTGTTTCCGCTTTTTGTTTTTGTTTAAGGCAGCAGCAAATTTGTGAGCTGTGGTTGCAATCAAACCCAACAACAACAACAACAACAACAAGAACAGCAAAACTCGCGGGCGGCGGCAGCAACAAGAAATGCGAATTCACAACACGAAATTATTCACCTTGTAAACTGCATGGCAAAAAACAAAGAGGCAGGCGACTGTATGCACAGTTCAGCGCATTCAAATATATCAGTTGATACGCGAAAAAAAAAATGGGTTCACGGTATAAAAACAAAATAGAGAGAAATACCTCGAGTTATTTGTGTTTATAGCCGGGCTGGCAACAAAAAACAAATGGCCCAAAAGCTTCTGGGCGAGCCAAATGCATTTGCAATGCAAAACTGGAGCACAGGAAGCGCGACGAGGCAGCACAAGGACATCACACACACACACACGAGAGAGACTGTCATGCGACTGTTGCATCTGCCTTCACACTCGTTGAATGCTTCGCAAAAATTTATTTATGACCAACGTTTTGTTGTTTACTCTCTGCTTCTTCTTGCTGTTGTTGTTTTTATTTTGATTTTTATTTGTTTATTTATTTTTTTGCGACGAACTAGCGCAACTGGCACTCAATAAAACAAAAATCCTGTAGCCTGCATCTGTATGTGTGTGTGTGTGTCATGGCGGATGTCATGGCGGTTTTTGCTAGCGATAAGCAAAGCTTTGCGAACCGTTAGAGGCAGCTGTGCTGTGCTGCGGTTTCCATTTATGACAACAACAAAAACCTCACCAAAATCCATGCGCAGCATTATTTATGCATGCAACAGTCACACACACACAACTAAATCGTATCCTCTCTCTCTCTCTCCCTCTTTGGACTACTTCCACCTTTGCTCATTTGTTTTTTGTTGTTTTTTTTTTTTCCTGTTTGCAGGGCTCGTCCAGTGCCGCTAGCGTCGCAGCCGCACCGCCAACGCCGCGCAGCGCTTTTCCCGGCGCACCGTTGACCGCCTCAGCCGTCGCACTCAAAGGCGCCATACCACAGCGTCCACCGGCCATGACCAGCCCAGCTGCTGCTGCTGCTGGCGCCGCTCTAGCAGCGGGCGCACCATATCGCGGTGCCACCAGCTGGACACCCCAGGGCTATGCACCGGCTGCTGCCGCCGCCGCCGCTGCGGTCGCCCAGCAGGCCTATCGCTATACGGCCCCATTGCCCCAGCCGGCATATGCGGCCTATACGCCGCATACGGCCACCACACCGGCCACAACCACGGTGAGTACCGGGGCATAACGGAAAACAATATGCACATCAGCATCAGCTGCGAGGGCGTGGCTGATGCGAATTAGTTATAAAACATGAAATAGTTAGCAATCTGTGTGGAGAGATTTTAAATTATTTAAATGAGCAATTTTAGTGTTGATAATGCTTTATGAACCGTGTAAAGGTTTTGGGTATGGAAATTACAGCTATAAATGGATTTTTAGTATTTTAATTAAGTTGAAAGTTTTTAAGATTGATATTTTAATAATATATAATATCAAGGCAAAGACCTAGACAAAGATGAAGACCACGAAGAAAAGCAAGACCAAGATGAAGACCTCGACTAAGACCAAGGCAAATGTTTTTCAGTTTAAGGCCAAAACCTAAATTTATATGAAGACAAACTAGAAGCCCAAGCCCCACTAAGAAGAAGACCAAAGCCAAGACTAAGACCTAGACCCTGATCTTTACCTAGATGAAAACCTAGATCTTTAACTAAATGAAGACCTATACAAGATCAAGGCAAACGTTTTTAAGTCCAAGATCAACAACTAGATGAAGACCAACAGAGAGACCAAGACCACGCAATGAGCAAGACTTAAACCAAAACCAACACCAATTGGTATTCCTCAACCCCTGCGCCTCCTTTGACATTCGCTTGCACATTCTAAATTTAAGCAAACTTCAAGTATTCTCCTACTTAACAAATTTCATAAATGTTTCTAGCCCCTACAAACTCTTAACTATTCAAGTTAATATTTGACATATTCCGCCCAATTTCATTGCACATTTTCCACATTTTCACTTAGAGAAGTTAGGCCAAATCAACTGGCTTTCTAGTCGCACATAAACAAATATTTGGCAAAAGAGCATAAATATAATGCGAAGCAAGTTTCGAGCCAAGTTTCGCAAGTCGAATGTCTGTGGGCTGTGTGTGAGCCCATTTACATCGATGAGTGCTCTTCGTTATGTAATGAACCGCATAATCGCAAATTTATGTGCGCCCATCAAACAGCCAAATGGTTCTCAAGCGTTTTACACTTCAAAAAACTACCTCTATTAACTCGGATAATAGGGGAGCCGCAGTTCGGGTTGCTTGAGCTTTGGCTTATTGATTGTGGACGGGAGAGAGAGAGAGAGAGAGAGAGTGAGATGAGTGCAAGACATGTGCTGTCATTTATTGTAAATTGTTTGAGTGTCAATTTATTTATAGCACGCACCAGGCCGCTCTCTGCGATTCTCAGCGCTGGACACTGATGATGTGATTGGCGTGAAAAGTGCTAATATTAATTTGCTGCGATTGCAATTTGTGTAGGTTGTGTTTTTGTGGGGAAAATTGGAGAGGGTGTGTGGCGGGGGGAGGATCGGCTATGGGCAATCAGAGCGTGGCAGGGGCAATCAATTAGTTTCGTTGTGGCTGTTGCCAGGCGGCATTCATCAAAGTCAGTGGAAAGCTTAACCGACTTGCCGCTGCCCATTCATTTTTGTCATTTTCAATTTGACAGTCAACAGCAACAACAACAACAACAACAACAGCAGCAACAGCTACAACAATGGCATCATTAATAACAAACAATTAAGAAGTTCGTGAATGACAGTCGAGAGTCAGAGCTAAGCTCCGTCTGTCTGTCTGCCTGCCTGAGTCTGCTAGCTAGTCCAGCAGAAGCGCATCATCATCATTCGTAGTAGGAGCAGAGGCAGCCACTGCTTATCCTGACAAAGCCCCAATGTCAGACCCCACGCAAGTTCGCTGCCAATAATCCCAGCCAGTGTGGGAGGGGAGGGGGGTTGATAATAGGGTATGGCTTGATATCTCCCTCTATCTCCATTTAGAAAACCCAATTGAATCGGAATCAGCGCATGAAGCAAAGTCATGACGAATGATGTTTGCTGAATTTGACAAATTTCACGTTGCCACAGCAACAAATTCAGATCCAGCCAGCCACACCCACTCGCCACCAATCTCTCTCACTCTCTCTCTCTCTCTCTCTCTCTTTCTATATATATCTCTCGGGACAGGCTTTTACTCACAGCTACGCAAAGTTCTTATTCCGATGCCACCTCGTTATATGCATCCTTTTATCTGCTCTTTCAGGCAGCATTTTCAAATTTGATTTACAAATGATTTTCAATTCGCCACGAAGCGCCTGACGTTGACAACATGTCAGCGAGTTCAAATTGCCAGGCGCTGGCTGTCGATATTCTGCCTCCCTCTCTCTCACTGTAACACTCTCTTTCTCTGGATTTTCTTTCTTTTATTTTTGGCGTGCGTGTCTAACCTTTTATATATATTTTTTGTCTTTCATATTTTTCTTCTTGCTTAAGCATTTCGTTGCTTAAGCAGCCATTACGCTACGACCAACCGCCTCTCCGCCAGCTCCCTCACCCCCAGCAACGCTTGCTTAAAGCAATCACCTCAGCTTGTTGTTGTTGGTATTATTTTGTTCAATGCTTAGGGCAACAACTTCTAATAAATGCGCCGAAAAGTGCTGAAAATAAACGAGCAAATAAATAACCGAAGCGTGCCTACCCTTATTCCTTAGCCCTGCTGCTGCTGCTACTGATTCTTCTCCTTCTGCTCCTTATTCTTCGTCTTCGTCTTTATTTTATTTTGGTCTGCCCCGCAGGTAAGCGAAACGCTTCTTCTGCCGCTTCTTATGCTTTTGCTTTTATATTTTTTTAGCCGATTGTCGATGCCTTTGCATTGGTTTTCGTGGGCTCTGCGGTTCGAGAGTTGTCGCCACGCCCCCAACCAACCGCCCACCCACCTGCCTGCCTGCCTGCCTGAATGTAGAGCCGCGGGCGCCCTTTGCGTTTTATTGTTATTTGCTAATCGCCCCGCCATCCGTTTCGTTTCGTTCCGTTTCGTTTCTCTGTTTCATTCGCTTGCCTCTTTCACTCAGCCATTCATTCAATGGAGCTCCAACATTTCCACGTCTTTTGTCCTGTGTCCTTCTCAATGTCCTGCCATTTGCCAACGCCACCGCCATCAATAGTAGTTAAATAATCCAAGGAAATGTATTTTTGTGGGCGTCGCCCACTGCCCCCTCCCCAACTGCTGCCACCTGTCTCACAGCGCCTGGGCCTAGCGAGTCACTCATTTTTCCATTACTCGTTACCTTAATTTTTTGTAGCTAGCTGCTCACTTTTTATATACCCTAGAACTTACGTTGGATACTTGAAAATTGTATAAGAAATTCCGTTATATTGAATAAGAAGAGCAATAGATATTGAGGAAAAACTAATTAGAATGGAATAGTAGTTAATTTAATAGTAGTAGTTGTTGAATGGTAGTACGTGACGTAGTAAAATAGTAGTAGATATAGTCATATAGAAGTACAAAATGATGTAGTCGTAAAGTAGTATATAATTGTTGTATGGTAGCAAATCATAGCGAAGCATTAAGATATTATAATACATATATAATCGTAAATTGGTTTGATCATATTAAAATATAAGCAGAGTAGTAGCACTAGATTATTTTAAAGTAAGAGTGGACATAGGAGTAGACAGTTCAGTATTGCACGGAATAGAAATGACAATACTGTAGTAAAGTAACATAGTAAGAGATTGAGAGTGCAGTATTACATAGACAATAAAAGTGTAGTAGTACACTGACTATTAGTAGTAGAAATAGCAGTAGTAGCACACAGTATTAGTAATAATAGAAGCACAATTAGAGAAAAAGTAGTAGATTGAGCAGCAGTTGACAATAATTAAGTAGTAGCTAAAACAAATTTACTGGCCAACAGTATACGAATATATATTGAGCTAAAGAATAGTAGACATAATAGTCTAAAGTAGTTGTATTATAGTATAGGGTATCTGTTAGTCTTACCACCAAGCCATTAACAATATTTGCCAGCCACTTGTCCATTAAAGCTGCATGCGAATGCCACTCATAAATATTAAGTGCGGCTACTTATTTTTGGTTTTTTCTCTCTATTGTATGTTTTTTGCTCCTTTTTCTGATTTTCGTCGTTCCTTTTTTCTGACAGCCTTTTTGCGTCGCGCCTCCCCCTCGGGTCATAGATTATCGCATTTGATTTGAGTGTCGTTAGTATGTAGCCCTGCGGCAGCTAGAAACAACAAAAAAGTACATTTCATATACATCGTAGTGTATATATACATGTATATATTATATTTGGTGTGCGCAGCCCTCGCGCAGCCAGGACGCGCTACGCCCACACTTCACGCCCCTCGACAGCCACGCAAAATGGTTCTCGTGCTGCGTTCTCCCCTGGGCCGCTATCGCGCTTGATAACTCGGACGCTGATAAGGCGAAATGGAATTTGTTTTAATTATAATTGGCTTTTCTTTTGCTTGAAGAGCTCTCTCTCTCTCTCTCTCTCTCTTTCGCTTGACTCTCAACTCTCGTCTCCCGTTGCTCGTCTCTCGTTTCTCGCGTCTCGACTTTGTCGCTGCCACCCCAAGAGCTTAAAAGTGCCTCGCAAATTTGTTTGTCAAGGACGCGTTGATTGCATTTTGTTGCCATTGCTGGAGGTAAAAGCTGCTCGACTTAGTCCCTGATGCTGTGATAGGTCCGTTCAGTTTAGTTTAGCAGCATTATTAATATAATTATAATGTACTTATGTTACTTACATCTCTTACTTGTTAATTAGCTTAAATTAAGTTTAGTTGAAAGCTACAAAAATGATACCGGAGCGTGTCAAAACGTGGCCAGCGATTGCAGAAGACTGAGAGGTAACTCCCACACCCTCAAGCCTCAAGCCAATTGGTTGACTCAACTCGGCTCGTAACGGTATCAAAAGCTAATAATAACATGCAATGCGAACAACGAACGCTTGCTAGTTAACTCTAGCCATGTTCGGCTTGAATGGCATTTCCCTTATCTAACATTTTGCTTATTCAACTGCAATTTCTGGCCAGCAACTCCCATTGCGCACTGCCATCCACTTTGGGAGTCAAGTTCTGTGCCATTATCCAAGACTAATATTAATATTACGATGCTGCTCGCTGCTCGCTGCTCGCTGCTCTCGTATCAGCATGTGAACAAAACGCAAATCCAATTGCCTGCTCAAAAACAATTGCTAGGCAGCTGCTTGGCTTCCTATGCTATCCAATCCCATCTAGGCGACTTGCCTAACGGGCTGCTTGGCTGCATTATGCACTCGTAGTTGCTTTTCAATTGCGGTTGCCTGGACATATTGAAGATAATCATCAGACAGACAGACAGACAGACAATGATTCCTTGCAGCTGCCTCAAGTTGTTAAAATGGAACACTTTGGGGCCCCCGCTTGTTGTTGGCCATTCACTTCCGAGTCGGACTCCTTGCTAACTGTCATGACATTTCAGTTGACATTTCAGCATCAATTGAAGACAAGTTGCCTCATTGCAATTCAATGTGCACTGGCATTTGAGTTCGCCATAGTTTTGCAATAACTATAAGCATTAGTTTAATTTTAAATACGTTTTCTATTCTCTCGAGTGAATCAGTACGCAGCCAACTCAACTTGTTGAATTTGAATTTATTTGTAAAGCGACGAGCAGCAGCAGAGGAACAGGAGCAGAGCAGAGCAGCTGCAGCCGAGTCTTTGGACAAGGATATAAATGTAAATGTTATTCTTGTGCATTTATTCCGTTTTAAATTTTAATTATTTTTAGCAGCAGCACTTGGACATTTCCTTTTGTTTCCAGCTACCAAGAAAATGCTGTTGAAATGAAAGAAAGTGACTGAGAAAGAGCGAGTAAGAGAGAAAGAGAGAGAGAGAGAGATAGCTGAAAGGATGCTTGGCGCTGCACTTGAGTTTGAAAAGCAATTATTGTTGAAATATTATTTACATATTTTGCTCATATATATGTATATATATATCTATATATCTTGCTCCATTCTATCTCTTTGGGCATCTGTGGCGGCTGCCTTAGTGTCTCTGCTGACTGACTTAATGCTCATGGGGCGTATGAGTGTTATGCAAATGTATTGCAGATAATGCAACATAATGTGAACAGTGCAACAATACCACAGAGTGCGCCAGCTCCTGCCCCCATCCATTGGCGAATTATGAAAGCAAATACAAATCTTCAAGGATTCGCTTTTGAGACAAAGGAAATACTTTCCTATGCAAGCGAGATGAGTTAATAAGAATCATAAATAATAGCACAATTTGCATGCTGAAATTGCTCAGCACAAATTGCAAATTTTCCTATTTGCAAATGTGTTGCCTTTGAGTAGGCTATAGATGGGCATTTTAGTGCATCAATTTGTGAATATGCATAATGAAAGTCTAGTCGAATTGGAGCTTAGCTGGGTTCAGTCGGATAGTAAACGATGTTGTGTGCATTCAATTTAATATGTGAATGGAGCAAATGGTGCTCACCCATATGTCGTAGTAAATGATGAACTATTTGCTAAGTTATTAGAAGATTATAGAGTATTAAGTTAGTATTTTTTGTAAGGGCAGCTTTGGAGTTGTAGTTGTAAGGATGAACATAGCGATTTTTCTGTGTTTGTCTCTGCGTGTTTGCTGTCTTCATGCTCTCTCTTTCTCTCTCTATGCTCGCTCTTACTCTTTGAAAATAGTATAAAGGCATTATTATATTGATACTCAAGACGTTTGGTCTTCTGATATCCCTATATCAAAGGAAGAAATCCGCAATGTAGATCACATCAGACATGCGTCCATGTGGAGTCAAGAGACAGTCAACATTAAGTGCACCATATTCAGTTGTTTACTCTGAGAAGGCATAGTTCGAGTGATCTTTCATCTACCAATACACGCACACAACACACAGTCGCCATTCAGTCATAAAAGTAATCCACTTCTCTCAATACAAATCCAATGGCTTATGCTTAGGCTGACTACAGCTGAGAGCTCTGCCTGAGCTAGAAGATATGTAATTTACACAGTAATGGAATATAATTCAGTTGCTCTTGTGAATATTCGCTGTTCGATATATATATATGCCTTCTGTATAAGTATAACCCAATGAGAACGAATAAAGTTCGGTTTGGAAGCCGATTTATACTTTACAACATGTGTGGAAACATTGAAAATATCGAATTGACTCACATGCGCAGTTTTCATTTAAAAAGTCTTCAGAAGCTCAAGAAACGACTGGAATGAAACAGGCCCCTCACGAACTATATCAAGAGACAATAGAATATAGGAATAGTATTCTAAGGCAAAAGTCTCTCAACCTCTCGACATACTCACACATAATCTGCAATACATTAACATGTACTTTAACCTAGCTAACTCTCCTCTCAATCACTTTTTCCTGCCTTGCCACATTCCTTTTGTTCTTATCTCACGTGTGCTCATGTTCAACTTATCAAACACCTTGCATTATATTCAATATTAACGCCAGCTGTTATTCATCTATGCAGCAGCTGCACTCGATGCAAAACCCATTTGAAAATCAACTGATTTTCCACTTCAGCATGTTTACAACGTCGTTATTTGCACGCATATTTGAATGTAAAATGAAAATATGTGCACTTACCTTTAATTATACAGCAAAGTGAGAATATAGTTTTTGTTGCCCCTATTTGGTTAGCATTCGCATATGAATTTCCCTATTTTATTTCAATTGGAATTTCACTTCTTCTGGTTTTTCGTGCCCGCGTTTTTGCATTTTTCAACGACCGCACATAAATTCCTGAACTGCTGCACATAAATCAACAAACGGGCGCTCAATCAAAATTCCCGCTGTACACACGGCAATGGTGGGCGGTGGCTCAGTGGGCGTGGCGTGCACATATATTTATATAGCAGCCACAATAAAATGTGAATACACAAAAGGGCCGCATATTGACGCAATCAATAAAAACACATTAAACTTTGTTTGCCAAAAACGAAAAACGAGTTACAACGATTAAGAGCAGTAAAAGGCGGGCGAGTGGAGTGTGAGGGGGGGAGAGAGAAACAGAGAGAGAGAGAGGGGAACAACTATCTGATGCAGATTAATTAAAAGTGTTGAGCTGGCTGAAAGTGCAGAAAGGCAAACATGCTCGAATGGCAAATACCGAATGCTTCACAGTGAGAGACAGACACAGAGTGAGAGAGAGAGAGAGAGTGTGTGTGTGAGTGAGTGTGTGTCAGTGTGAGTGAGTCTCTGTGTAGCTATATCGAATCCTGTACTCCAGTAACAGCAGCAGTAACAGCAGCAGCAGCAGCAGCTCCCCTCTTTTTTGCTGTCACAAAAGCTGTCCAACAGGGGGCACATAAAGCGATTAACTCAATAAAGCGAAAGCGTAAAAACAAAAGTGACAAAGTGTGCAACAGCAGCAACACAATGCAAACAAACAGCAAAAGCAGCAAAAGCAGCAACAGCAGCAACAAGGGCAACAAAAAGGCGCATTACGTATACGCGACGTTGGCCCAAAAAGCCGCGACATTGTCAGGCGCAGTGGCTTAAACGCAAGTGACCAAAAACATGCGGCTTTAAACTGGCCGTACAGCCAAAAACTACGGCACTCACTGCCAGCCAGTGCAGCAGCAACAGCAACAACAGCAGCAGCTGCTGTTGGTTAATGCGAACAGCAACTGCAAGTGACATGAAGTTGCCATCAAAAGGATGCACATTATGACATTTTGGCGGCCCGCAAGCACTGAACTTAAGCCCATCCACCCAATTTGTTGGCTGACACTTGACATTTGGCCATTGGGCGGTGGGCGGTGGTCGGTGTTCGGTGGGCGTTGTGTGTGAGCTCAAAGTGCAGCAACAGCTGAAGGCAGCTGACAGCCAACGCACTTGCCAGCCAGTCTCTCATATTTCAATAAAAAAAAGGACAGATATATATATATCTATCTATCTATATATATATTTGCAGCTACCGCAACTGCGGGCTCGTAACACTTCCGTCTCAACCTACAGTTCCTGTTCGCCTGCACTGCTCCGGCCGGCCTGCTTAGCCAACAATGGCAGCAGCCAACAAGCAGCGATTCAGTGTCCAGCATTGCGTTTTAATATTATCCACTTTGGGGCCTTCCTGTTGCTGCGTTGCTTCCGTTTGCTGCTGCTGTCGATGCTGCGGCTGCTTGTTGTCCTTCCTCTACTGTTGTTGTTGCTTTTGTTGTCACTGTTGTTGTTGCTGGTGGCAGCATTTCGACGCGCAATAAATTTGATTGCAACCCATTCGCCTGGCAAACAGATCTTGACATGGCACAGTGGAACGCTTAACTAAGTGCAGCAGCTGTAAAATGTGATGAAGATAAAGTAAAATCTTATGGGAACTCTTATATAAGTAATTTTTAGAGGCTAGAGGCTAATTGGGGGTTTTATTAAATCATGTTGAGGCATTTTCAACAGAGACTTGGAGTGTGCATGAAGGCAGTATAGAAAATTTGCAGAACCTCTGGAGAAATAGATGTAGGAAGCTTGTGGAAAGCAAGCATAAGTAAAGTCTCCAGCAGAAATCCAAGTGCTTAAATTATAGTTAAACATTGATTCATAAAATTTGTAAGCTAAGTTGGCTATGAATATAGAATAAAGCCAACAGATCTATGCCAGCCTATGCCTATGAATGAATGAATGAATGAGTTAATATTCATCTAGCTAAATCTTCTTCTGTTCTAATGCAATTTTACCTCCAGTTTAATCGTAGTCTTAACTAACTAGTCTTAACTAATGGTTGATTGCTTGATTCTTGATGATCTGTTAGCATACTCACTCGCTCTCGCTCTGAGCAATAGACTTCGTTTCTTTTCGTTTTCATTTTCTGTTGAGCGCCTTCAGCTGAACTATTCGTGTGATGCTCTATGAACGAACATCGTTTAGGAATTGCTACGATTCACGATTATACAATGAGAGAGCACACAGAGCTGAGTCTTAGCACTCACACACACACGTTCAATTCACATACAAGCATAATAGGCGAGCGTAACCCTCACATAAATACCAATACATAGACAAAAGACCTTTTGCTTCATTTAACACATTGCTCGATCCTGAACAAACTCTTTGAGCAGCCGAAGCAATCGACTGCTCTCTGAGTCTGTTCTGAGAGCGTGATTAAAAATGCTCTAGCTATAGCTAAATCATATTTAAAATTCATTCATTCATATTCCGTTTCAAACCCGAATTCCCAGTTGTTATTGCTCAATTCTTGATCTTAATTTTAGATGAATTCTAATCTTTAGTAAACACATAAATAAGTTCACCTTTAATTTGTATTCGCTTTACAACATTGTTCGCCCACTGTGCCGCCCACTCAACTGGTGGGTGTGCCATATACAACGAGCCAGCGAAATCCAATATTTACAGCATTTATTTGCCTTTTATTTTTAATCGAATACTGAGCAGTCCGTGGTCCAGCTGCCAGCTGCTCTGGTTGCTTTTGGAGCTCTACATCACTTCCTGACCTGCCCTTGTGGATAGCTCCAACTGCTGTTGGCGCTGCTGCTGGTGCTGCTGCTGCCGCTATTGCCTTTGCTGTTATAAATTGTCTGAAAGGCGCTTTACAAGGTTTTTCATATCATATTTTATTATTACGCGGTTTTCACGCCCTTTGCCGCGCCCGATAGGCAGCCCTGAGCAGTAGTTGGGAGTCGCCTTTGCAGTTTGGACACGGACTTACGACTCGCAGCTCGCAGCTCGCAGTTCGCAGTTCGCAGTTCGAACCTCGGTTACCCGTTCCTCTCAGCATTGCTGAGACACCTCGGCACACGCTGCTGCGACTCTGGAGAGAGTTCAACTCGAATGTCGATGCGTTGCGTTAATTTTGCTTTTATATCCCAGCGACAGCAACAAAAGTCTGGGAGCATTTTTTATTTGTTGTTTTCTGTTTTCGTTGTTTTTTGTTGTTTTTTCGTCTTTTCGTTTCGTGTTTTATGGATGCGCGCAGATTTGCCGAGCCAGCCACACAAGAGTTATTGCAAAAGTTTTTACAGCTTAAGTTGCAGCTTGTTGCGAGTTGTTGTTGTTGTTGTTGTTGCTGCTGCTGTTGTTGTTGTTGCCTTTAAAATTTTCTCTAGCGTTTTTCATTGTTAAGTTTTGAAAGTTCGCACGCGCACAGCTGGTCAAGTTCGATGGCGGAGCTGGCGGAAGTGGAGTGCGGTTGGACTTGAGACGGATGTGGCCCGGGCCAAAGACTTGAGGTGTAGCTGAAGCTCGAGGGCCAACCTCCTGCCCCTTTAAATATTTTATGGCACTTTGATGTAAATATGTTATTACGAGAGCTAAGACAGGTTAATGCGACCCGACCTTGTCCTGGGGATTTGCATTGAGCTCAGCAACTGAACTGAGCTGAGAGCTGAAAGCTGAAAGCCGTAAGCTAAAAGCAGTTAGTTGCAAACATAAACAACTAAGAGATGTGCCAAGTTTTAATTGCTTTTCCAATGGATTCACTTGGCACTCGTGTGCGCACAGACACAGTCAACCTTTCACCTTTGGCCAGTGGCCATTGTGGCACAGCTTGAAATGCCACACACACACACACACACACACAATGGCAAATAGCAAGTGGGAAGTGGGGAAGGAGGACGACTAACTAACCGAGTGACTGACCAAGCTACAACCAAAACCCCCAAAACCGAGCGAAAACCCCAAAACGAACCGAGCTAGCAGCCAGCCTGGAGACACCTGACTCGTGTCTTACTTCTCGCATCCCGTGCCCCGTGTCCCCTGCCTGCAGACAATACAACAAAGGTGAGCAGTGTGCCTGAGACAATTGCGACTAGGCGCAGGCCTAATTAAGCTGGCGACGCTCACTCGACTCGACTCGACTCAACTCGACTCAACTCAAGTGCTAACCGCAATGACAACTGAGAGAATATTCCATTGAGAATTGATATAATATATATGCAACATTAATTATGTGTAATTTAAACGCAGCAAAGGCGACGCTTTAATTGCCCGACAACTCGTCCAAGTGTCCGCTGTCAAGACGGAGTAAACAATGCGCACGGGCCAGGCCATAAATCAGGCAGACCAAATGCCCCTTGGCTCAACACCTGAAGGCGAGCAGGCGAGAGGGCGGGCAGGCGGGCGGGCGGGCAGGCGGGCGGGCGGGCAGGAGACGTCTGACATGGCATGAGAGTCGCTCACTTAGGTGTTATAAGCCGAGGTAAATGAGCGGCAGACAGGCTCTGCTGCATGCACATGCAGCCGTGCCAATTGTAGCCAGACAGCAGTCAGTGCGAGCATGGTAGAGCTTTGGCATAGAACATGCCCAAACAGGTGGACGCAGGACAATGGGCACCCGAGCTGGGGACAAACGTGCCGGCGAGCTTGTGGTTTGCATTGTGACATATGAAATTGCTCTGCTGCCGCTATGAGTGTGTGTGTGTGTGTGTGTGTGTGTGTGTGTGTGTGTGTGTGCAATGATTCTATGTGCCTGCGTGTGTTTGTGTGTGTCTGATCATTGTTGCTGTTGTGGTCATTGATTGCCTGCAATTTGCATTTCTAGACATGAACACAACCAAGCAGCCGCACTACCTACGCGCTCGATGCTCATACAAAATGAATGATGAAGCGCCCGACAGGTGCGACAGAGACAACTTACCGCCTGCCGAACGCCGACTGCCGACTGTCTCCTGTTACTCGCCTATGGGCAACGCCCACGCGCGTAATCAGTGACAATTGTTTTTGGCCAAGCCGCACACGGCCTGCTTTAATATGCCAAAGCAATTCAGACGAAATATGAGAGTCAGCGTCAAGGCAAGTGCATATGGAATGAAAAATTCTGCGAAAAAATGTCAATTCTGCGAAAAAGTGCTCGGTAATTGATGTAATTTAACCACTGTACTGGCACTGGCCGTGCTGCACCCATTGCCAGCGTTCACAAAACTTTTGCAGCAGTTGGGCGGAAAATCCGAGTGCTTAACTAACTACATGGTTACAAAAGTGTTGGAAAACGTTGGGATTAGTTCTGATGAAATGAAATGCAGTATGGTTAAATACTCAACAGAATTCTAGATGAAAGTTCAGTTGGATTGTAGCTGGTGTCTGGGCAGGCGGGAAACTTGAAGTTAGATTGAGTTTAAAATAGAAATAAGAATTCCTTAAGTAGGAATATATGGAGGCTTATATTTTAAATGATGTGGATACTTTTACAGGAATAGAAAAACGAAAATTAATCATACGACAGAGACAGAGAGCGAGAGAGAAATAGAGAGTTTAAATAGCTGCTCTTTCATAACATAGTCAAGTTTAAGAGTTGTGACTCGCTTCCGAGTTGTGCTTCCTTCTATCTGTCGTACAGCTTTCCAGATGGAAAGGACAGACTTCCATTTATCTTCTTATTTATTATCTAACATCCATCTTAGAACCTAGCAGAAGTTGAAGAAGAAGAAGTTTTTACAGATATGTATATCCCCCCAAAACCAATGATTGTCCTATCTAATATCTAACGTTACTTACCATGAAAGGAAAACTCAAATTATTTCAACACTTTCCACACTTTAAAAGAGCGATCGATCACAGTTAGCATCTAGTTATATGCAAAGTACGCAGAAATAACAAATATCAATAACAACTAGCTCGCAATTATAAACATAAATGCGTGCAAATTATAATTAAACGAAAATTAATCATACGCCACGTTGGGCCAGCTTGTTCACACGCTCATTTCATTGCATCAGGCATTCAGTCAGTCAGTCCGTCAGTCAGTCAGTCAGTCAGTCAGTCAGCTCGTCCGTCAGTCAGTCATGCATATGACGACGCATTCATTGCAATGGAGAGGCAGCAGCAGCAGCAGCTACCACGTTGCACGGATTGATGGACGAAGCAAAGCGGATGGACGCATTGAATGCATTCAGTTTGCGTTTGCATTTGCGTTCGCATTTGCCGTTTTGCCGCTTTACCATTTTGCCGTTTGTCAGTGCGTTTTTCACATGGCTCTTTCCCCAGTTCTTTTGGTTCCTTTGCCATTTTCATATGGCAATGGCACATTTTGTGCATTCAGAAGGAAATGAACAGCAGCAGCAGCTGCAGCAGCCGCTGCAAAGAGAGTGAAAATTATAAAAATTGCTTCATTGTTGTAAAACAAAAAAAAAAGAAAGAAGAAGAACTTTATATATATATACACGTACACATACGTTGGGTGCATAAAATATGAAAGTGATGGAAAATTAAGGGAAAGAAAAATGGGCAAAAAACGAAATGCAACACAGAAATTAATTTCCGTTAATATGGCATACAGACAGCCAGCCTGAATGGTGGTGTGTGTGTGTCTGTGTGTGGGAGTGTGTCTATGTGTATGTAGCGAGCCGACAAAGGGAAATGCATGTTTCGGAAGTTGAAATTTTCTTAATTGGCATTTTAATTGAAGCCATCGAGTGGCTGCCAATTGGCAAATGAAACAACCAATTAGACAAACTAAGTCGCATTGGGAATTGTCCATTCAAATAGACAACAAAAACAGCAGCAGCAGCAGCAAGAGCAGCAACAACAACAACAACAACTAAACTAAAACACTTAAATTTATATTTAATTTGCGCAATTTTCATAATTTTTCACAATTTGTCAAAATGTTCGCGAATGAATTTCATTTTGTGGCAACATTCCAAATGCAAATTTCGCATGTAAATCACATTTTTCATAACAATTTACAGAGTGAAAGAAAGAGAGAGAGAGGCAGAGAGAGCGAGAGAGAGAAAGAGACAGGCAGTGCTTGGGGGCCTCTTGGTAAATGGCAAACAATCCATTAGATGTGCCAACTACATGCGTGACTGGACACCAGTTTTGCCCCATGGCGCTGGATTCACTAAACAATTTACTTTCCAACTGGGAACGCGTTAGAAATCAAGGAGGATTGTGGGTTTTCGGGGGGCTGTCGGGGGCCGTTGCTGGGAGGCTCTGTCGGCGTTAGAGAGATGCAAACGTAAAGCTAACAAACCAGAAAATCCGTGATTATTTATTAATTTGGCAAATTATTCATGCGACGCGCCAGCGCAAATCTGCTTAGCTAAAAGGTGGCGGACGGAGCGGGGCGGCTGGGCGTGGCATGTTGTTAGCCTGGTGTTAGATGGAGTAACTGCCGTGTAGCCTAAAGGGCACGCTTCGCAATTGTATGTGGGCCATTGTCTCTATGTCTGTCTGTTCATTTGTCGGTTAGTTGGTTTTGTCATGCCCCAAAGTTGTTGTTAGTTTGTTGCACTGCAAATTGTGCGAGCCACAGTGGGGCAAATGGCATTGGCTATTGCTGCCAGTAAAGAATTTTCCCTGATTAAACATACACATATTTATAATCATATAAATTTATTTTTATTTAATATTTTATTTTATTATTTTTTTTTTTTTTAGTTTATGCAAATTTTCTTTTTTTTTTCTTTTATTTTATCATAAACATTCGGCCACAGTGCACAGTGCTGCAATTTAACAAAATTTTACAACAGTCATGCGGGAAAAAGTTTTGATTTTCATGCACGCTCACCAACACACACACTCACCAACACACACCGCAGACTGTGCCTGTTCTCTGTCATAGCCAGAGAACCACACTCTCAGTGCTGCTGTGGGCGTGGCACTCGAGGGTCTTAAAACAAAAAGTTGTGTTGCAACAATTTAACACAAGTTTGTGTCAAAATAAAATGCAACCAATTTGATATAATTTTATAAAAAATGAAATAGCAATATAAAAATGGCAAATGTGTTACTTAATATTAAATCAAAATAAATATTTAAAAAATATATATTTAGATTAAAAAACTAAAATAAAAATACACAAATAAAATGAAAAGCTTAGTACTAAGATTACATAATATTACATATAAATAAACAAATTCAAAATGAAAAAAAAAAAATGTAATAAAAAAATCTTAAATATACAAATAATTAAAAGACAATTAAAATTAAAAATATGAATAAATAAATAAAAAATAAGAAATGAATAGATGCTTAATATTTTAATTATTATTATTTAATTTATTACATATATAAATAAATACTATAATATACAATAATAATAAATTATAGTATTTATTTATATACTATAATTTACTATTATTTAATTATTTTTACAAAATACTAAAAATAAATAAAATAAAGAATTTTTTCTATAGTATTTTAAATAAACTAAAAAATTAAAATAAAATTGAATTATATTAGACAGTAGATCAAGCCAAACTGAAATCCCGCTCTTAAAGCCCAAATCTAGTTGAACTAATTTCAAATCGAATTGTATTACAATAATCAAATTTTATATTTATACATACGAATATGCACAAGTACACTCTATTGTTTATATACTAGTATATTGGATAATGATAATTGCTTTTGATAAATTGTTGCACATTTAAATGCGCCCAAGGGCAATTTAACCAGCTCCAATCGAGTGAGCGCTCGAAATGTATAGTTATTAAAATAATTTTGATACATTTTGGCCTCCATAAATGCATACACATATATGCATGTATTTGTGTATAAGTATATGCAGATATATATCAATGTATTCATGCCATTTGTTTCGATTCGAGGTCGAACGGTCAAATGGCTTCTGCCAAATGCTCTGTTGCATATCTTTGTAGCTCGTTGTGTGGCATTAATGTGCATTACGCATAAATCAATAAACATTCAGTTGGCAATTAAATTGTTGCATACCAGCCACGCCCATCAAAATACTACATGCTGGATGCTGCATGCTGCATGGTGCATGCTGTATGCATCCATGCGGCATGCATAAATCAAACTAAACGTCTGCCATACATAACCAAATAGTGGCTGCCTTCCCTTTTCACAAAATGCAATTGCCAAATGGAATGTATCTAGATACAATTGTATCTTCAGACTGTGCCATGCGTACGTTTAGCAGTTTGTTTAGCTTAAATTTACATGAAATTATTTCGCATAATAAGTACAATTCCACTCTCCAGAGTAGAACTTACATAAGCGCTTTCATACCCGAGGCAAAATGTTGATTATAACCCAGCGCTCAGCTCTTGATTGCAAAGGAATTGTCCCTGAGTCCTTCAGCGCTGATCTAGAGCGAAGTGAAGTGGAGCGTAGCCAAATTTGATTAGCTGCAGCTGCACGCTTAGTCGCTGCCGCCTAACGAAGTTTCAATTGCAGCTGATTGCAAACACAGACGGCGATTAACTATTTGCTTCAACCTCAGCTGCAGCTGCACAAGTGGCCCCAACTAACTAGCTCTGCAGCACTCCATTTGGTTTCGGCTATTCTCGAGGGCGTTGGGGCTGAAGCAGGCTCTAATCAAATTCAGTCGAGCTTAACAAGAGTCGGAAGCTTTCAAATATATCCATTACATATGCATACATACTCTTAAGCAGCATCAGCTGCCCTTTCAATGTTCATTTCAGCGTCAGCTCTAAAAATTACTTCTGGCAACGCCTTTTCTATGTATGCAGTACATATATATAGAAATGAGGACTTTGTATTATAATTTAAGTAAAATAAGTTAGTTTACTGAGATATTAATAATGATTACGATCTATACCTTATCTACACTCTAATTATTATTTCAGATAATAATATTTCAGAGGAATATCATATTTCGATCTGAGCATATTGAATTATTAGTATCATTTTTTTTATAAAATTAAATATATTTTAAAATTTTATAATAAAATAAACTGACCTAGTTTTAATTTATAGTTTATTTTTATTTATTTATTTATTTTTTTTTTATTTTTTTTTTTATATTTATTTTATTTATTTTTTATATTTTTTTTTTTTAATTTTTTTTTTTTCCATTTGAATTGCATTCAATTCATAAAATATGTTGTAGCATACTTTTTGGGGCTCATAGGTTTATAGATTGCAGCGACTTATTTATTGAATATATATTAATAGTGACATAAATAACACGCAAATATATTTATTGCTACGCTAGAATTATTTTTCATATGCCAATTAATTTATTTCCATTTTTTTTTAACTTTTTTCAGGTAAGTCATTGCAATCCCATCCAAAAAGACTGTAGAAAACTGGTAAGCTAACTCTATGGTAAATTTTAATATAAATGACTAAGCTGCAGCTTTACAGCAAATCCATTGCATGTTAAGCTCTATATAAGCTTGCCTTTATACATATATATTTATATATATAAGTAGCCGGGATAAGAGCAAACAGCATTGCGCAAACTTTTTAATTACATCTCGTAATTTAAAAGTTACGCAAAGTCCAATAAGAAAATACAAATCCCTGCGGCATTTAAATCTATTTATGTCGCTGCTGTTGCCGCAACAAACTAGCCACAGTCCGTGCCACTATTTGATGTATATAAGCATTAAATATATAAATAAATATATATTTATGTATAAATAGATTTTTTTTTGTTTTGTAGTTTTTGTTGTTGCCTTGCTTCATATTTTAGCTCCAACTCCAACTTGGCTATTTATAAAGTTATTGTGCTCTACAGCATACACATATATATACCCTAGACCGAGCTATAAGATATACTAGTGTGCAATGAATGGAATATGTAGCAAAGGGAGTTTTGGTTGATGAAGTTTGCTGAAGTCCGAAGTAAATATTAAAAGTTAAGTTCATAATGAAAGAGAAAGTTTAACTATTTCTAGATAGTCATTATCCAGACTTTATGATGTGAAAAATAAGTTCTAGTTACCTTCATAATATCTACATAGTATATACAAGTTGGAGTACATGCATATCAAACTATATATAAGTCAGAGCATAACTCAGAGTATTTATAGCTTAGCCATAGATTTTACAGTCCCAGTTTATTTTACTATTTCTATTCAGTCTTACTCTCTGCTGGGTATTTTGCCTTCGTTCACTCCCTGCAACTTCTTTCAACAACTTCCGCCCATTTGTGGTCCTTTTTTAATTGGCTGACCACAAAGTTCCGCCCGTTCCTGTTGGACTTGTCATAATTGTTGCTGCTGCAGCTTGGCTGCATGGGCGTCTGTTAAGAGGATTTAAAATGCAATCTGCCAATCTTCAATTTAACAACTCTTCATTTGCAGCTGCAGCTGCAGCATGGCAGAAGAAACCCTGCACAATGTTCGTCATTTTATTTGCTTTCTTTTTTTTTTTTTTTGTTTTTTTGTTGTTTTTTTTTTTTTTTTTTTTTTTTTTTTTGTATTTCTTTTTTTTTGTATTTTCTGTTAAGCATTTTTTATGGCTGCTTAATTGAATTTTCAGCTGCAGAAATTAATTGCCGGCATGTTAACCTCGAATATTTTGTTGTTGTACAACACTGCGAGGCAGTTGCAATGCGCTGTCGACCTCGACTGCGACGGCAACGGCGGCAGCGACGTCGCTGCGCGCCTTGTGCGCAGCTGCCAGCGATGTTAAGAGAGCGCGCTTAACGCTCTTAGCTAAGAGCTGCTGTGGCTTTGTGGTTGCTGTGTGGTGCGGTGTGCTGCGGTGTGGTGTGGTGTGGGTGGGTAGAGCTGTCATTTGAAAGATATTGGCATGTAATTTAATTAACAATTTAATTTTATAATTTAATTAAACGACAGCCGTGGCGTCTTAGGAAATGGCGCACAGCAATGCAGCGTCTTAGGCTAAGCCAGCTAATCAACACTGAACCACGCCCACAAGCTGGCAAAGTACTGCTTATTTTTATAGTTATGAATTTTTCACAGCCTTACTTTGTAGCAGGATAGCAGGAGGAGTGTGAGTAGAAGGGGGGCGTAGCTGTGGGCAGACTCGTGTCACGCACCTCCTAGACATGTCAAGTGCAAAGTTCAACGCCAGACAAAGTCGCAGCTGTTGTGGATATTGTTGTACTTGTAGTTGTTATTGTTGCTGTTGTTGTTGTTGTTGTTGTAGAGCAACAACAGCAACTTTTTAGAGGCTACAAAAAGTGTTCGCAAGTATTTCTGTGGCGCACAACTTAATTAAGAATAAGCAATGCCTCAAAACTCGAAATGAAACTGAAACAGGCAAACAACATGGAGCAGCACCACCAAATGTGAGTGAGTGGGTGGTGGGTGGTGGGTGCTGGGTGGCTTGGTGGTACATTAGGTAGCGACTGTGGCAGCCGCTGGAGGACGCGCTTCGAATAACAAAAACGGAAATGAAAGTAATTTAAAGTGGTATTAAGTTGTGGCTGCCACATGAAGATGGCTCCCATTTGCTGTGGCTTGTAGCGGAAGTGCCGCACTTATAGTGCGAAAACACACACACACACAGACACACACAAGCATGTATATGTGTGATATATATGTGTGAGTGTATGTATTTATAGAGTATTGTGTATATACAAGTTTCTTCACATAGCATTTTTTTCACACTTGTTCATCTTCTGCTTCTTCCTCTTCAGTTTTCTTCTTATTTCCTCATTTTTGCACTATATCAAAAGCTGTCAGCTGTTGACTTTATGATGTCTGAAGTTTCATAGCAAACAGTTAGTTAGCTGCGACTTTTTGAAAAGGAAGTGAAATATAAGTTCTGCCATAGAGAGTTTATGGTTTATGCAAGAAACTTTTTGTTGTGAGCACTAGAAATTTGCTTACTTTAAGTTAAATGACGGGAATTACTTGATGCTTTAGTGCACTTTGTGTAAACATGTTGAGAAAAACTGAGGTGAAATTGTTAAAATAGAGCTACCATCTTTGATGGACTTAGAGTATGAAGAAAATAAAACTATTTCTGAGTAAATTTATATTATTTATTTGTATGATATATTATTATTATATTAAATTGCATTATATGTATATTAATTTTCTGAAAATATTTTATTAAAATTGATAACTGTTCTGAATAGTATCATCAATGATTCATAAATCATTTTTACTTTGCCTTGCATAAACAATTTCCATAAATTCCATTTAAAATTCCTCAAAAGAAATTAATTTCTGTGAGACTTGAATCAATTTAAATAAATTTGCTATATTTATGCATTCTTTTTGGATTATAATTCTACTTTATTATTTATATATAATTTGAAGTAGATTATTTTGTATGCTCTGCTTGCCTCAAATCTCTGCTCCACAATTTCTTCGAACTTCATGTTGCATGCAACTTGGTTGTAAGCTGTGGCAGAAGGGCGTGCGGGCAGAGGAGGTATTTCCGTTTATAATATGACCATAAGTAATGCTTGTTGCTAGCTGCTCAAATTCCGTTCGCTTTGCAAATAATAAAGCACTTTAAGTGCCGCGGCACGAGTTTTGATGCAAAGCAAAAGGCGGCACTAAAAGCCCCACATGTGTGTGAGTGTGTGTGCTTGTATGCGTGCTGGCAGTACATAAATAACGGCATGTATAGTATATATGACAGCCACAGCCACAGACTTGAGAGTTGCGAGCTGCGAGCTGCGAGCAGAGTTCTACGCATATGCGCAAGTTTATGACTTTGCCGTATAACTTAAACTACGCCGAATTCAATTAACTCAAAGCACGGCTCCGGACTATGCTAGGATATTTGTAGAGGGCAGGAGAAAGAGCTGGAGCTGGAGCCGGCGTGGGTCGTAGGCGGTACCAACTGGCGGGTGGTCCCGACGCCAACTGTTTCAGTTACGAGTTTTGTGCTTTGCTGTGACAACTTAAGCACATGTGAGAGTGTGTGAGTCTGTGTGAGTGTGTGTGTCTGGTACGCTTGGCTGCTGATTACTCGTGGCTCCTGGCTCCTGGCTGCTGCTACTGTTGCTCCTGGCTGCCTTAATGAGCGACACATTTGCGAGCCGCCTGTCAGATTTTTACTTAACTTTGCCACAATTTGAGTGGCGGCAAAGACGCTTAACGAACCAAATGAAACGCAACGAGACAAAGGCATAAAACTTTGCCGACTATAGCGTTGTTGCTTCTCCTGTTGTTGTTGTTGTTGTTGTTGTTGTTCATGCTGCCAGTGCCACATGTTGCCCCATGTCTGCCACAGCATGGCACAAAACATAACCGCAAAACTGTGTGGGCTCCCTAGTAGCTGCGTGCAACAAGCGAGGCAGCACTCACACACCTACACATATACATATATACACACTTTGCGGCACGCCCCCCGCCCCTGTCTGCCTGCCTGCCTGCCTTTAAATGCCAGCTCAGCAGCATCCTGACAAGCTTCTTGCCTGCTCCTGCTCCTGCTGCTGCTCCTGCTCTTCACTCTTTCACTCTGCTCGTCTCATTTTCGGCTTTCATCATTTTGCGCTGACAGCCGAAAAATATGCAACACGAATGCTAAACGTTTTTAATTTAATTTTCAACTGCCCTCGCTGTGTGTGTGTCTGTGTGTCTGGCCCCGCCTCCGCTCCAGCCTCTAGCCACGCCCCGTTCTAAGCACTACAAACTGTGACTGGAACTCTGACGTGAATTGTCAGGCGATTCTTTACTTTACCCTTTGTTGTTTGTTGCTCGCCTTGTCGACCCTTTTTTTCTAGCCTTTACTGTTATTTGCATTCATTTCTCTTTGTTTTTTTCTACTCTCCATGTTTGGGTTCTATTTCTTTTCGTGTCTTTCCGCTTACCCATTTGATTGATGGCATTTTGTCGCCCCGCTGCGTAGCTCGTGCGTTCTGCGCCTTTCGCCCCCCTTTTTCTCGTTTATAAATAGAAAAACATTTCGCCAATTGTTGTTGACGCTGACGTCAAAAAGCGCAAAACCCCAAATGAAATTTCCAATTGCGATTACGAGCTGAAGTAAAAGCAACAAAACGCACGCTAATTGCTTTAACTTATTTACTGTGAATCAATCGCCAAATGGCAAATGGTTTGCGGCTATCTCTTTGAATTGCCTTTTTATTTCTTATTTTTTGTTAATGTGTATTAAAGAGATTTTAAGTGATTGTAAATGGCATGTGCTTCGGTTTTATAATAGCTGAACCGTTATGCTCGACTCGTATAGAAGGGGTAATTCACTCATCATAAAGAGAAATAGATGTGATGAGCATGAAGTTGGAGTGAAGAACAGGCATAGTTGTTGATGGATTTCTCAATTTAACTATGATTATGACTGGGAGAGACTCAGGAGAGATATCCCACAAGAAGTTAGTGAAAGAGTCAAACGATTGAGGCTTTTCTTTAAATGCATAAAGATATTGATTAAAAGTTTTCTATATACATATATATAGGCTTCTTCAGCCCTATCTTGAAATTGCTTATCTAACCGAAACACAAAGCGTTGAAACAAGTTGCTTTATCTTATAAAATTGTTTACAAAAAATCTAAAAAAATATAGAAATGCATATATTTTTCACTTTTATAGAATTGTTAAATAAAAATCGAAAAAAAAGTATTATAAATAACATAAAAAAATATGAATGCATTTTTTTCCACTTTTGTATCACATGGAGAGATCTCAATATTTTTTTTTTTTTTTAGAATAACTAATTTTCATAATTTTTGGCAGATTCATGTTAATTTATCCCCTTGGTGTATATTCCCATTCTATATTCCATTTATTTGCTATTATTATTATGTTGATTTAGACTGAGTTTAATGCTCTCTAAAAGGCAGCACATTATATGATTAGAATATTCTAGCTGAATTTATCTAGGCATTTTCTTCAGCCCATCTGTCCATCCTACATAAATATAATATTATCATTATAAATAAGTTAATAAAATGTTCACTCGTCGTGTAAATTTCATACGATATTTCCTTTAAAGACTTATTTAAGAAGAACAGGCATATATTGTATTCACAAGAAATTATAATATAGCTAAAGAAAGCTAGATCTAAGTAAGTTCTGCTGCTAAGAGAACAACATCTTTCATACATATAGCCAAAGTATTCTCCTGATTATTCATTTACCAAAACTAACAAAATAATACTTGGACAACTCATCTCTCGAGCGAAGAGCGAATATATACATATTTCTACACCAAATTTTAAACTTGTATAGTACTCGTAAATATAGCAGCTAACGACTCTTATTTCTGTATGCTCAGCTGCGCATACAACTGGCTTCTTCTTCTGCTAATCTAAATCCACTTTTAGTTAGACGCGATTTCAATTGCTGCCGTCTGCTGCTAAATCGTATGCAAATAGTGAGCTACTAGCTAATGCGCAACTGATGCATTGCTAGTCTGCGGCCGCAATTGCCGCCCACTTCCGCTCAATATGGCAACACCCCCCGCCACCCTGCAGACTTAGCTATGCAGCCATTTTGTATTCGGCAGCGCCGCAATGTATGCTACACTATAATTAATTACAGCATTCAATTGCGTTGCTGTTGCTGTTGCTGCTGTCCTTGTGGAAGCTGATGTTTGCATTTGTTGTTGTTGCTATTGTTGCTGATATTGTTGTTGTATCCTTGACATTTAGCAATCGCCTTGCCCCGCCCCGCCTCGCCTCGTCACGCCTCGCTTCGAGTCCCATTCAACCAACCGGAAGCATGTTCTTAGCCCTGGCGCACGAGAAGAGAGCGAGAAGCGAACTGGAACGAGTGCACAACTCTTTGGCTCGCAGCTGATGTTGCTGTGTGCTGCTCTTCAGTTCCATTTCATTTCATTTTGTTTTGTTGGTGGCGACAAAATTGTCGCTGCCGCTGGCGATGTGTTGAGTGGCCATAAGAGAACTTTATTTTGGCAAGAGCGCAAAACTGCTGTGAATTGTGGTTACAGGCAGCGCTCACACACACACACACACAGACAGACACGCACACCCGCACAGTGGTACATTTCTTGCGGTCACAGATGAAATTTGATTTGCCCCAAAAACTAATTTTGCATTTTTGCCTTGACTTTGGCTTCGTCTAAATTATATTTCTGTCTATCTGTCTCCCTCACTCTCTCTCTCTCTGTGTGTGAGTGTGTGCTAATGCGTCGCAGCTGTTGCTGATTGCCTTTTATTGTATTATTTGGCATATGTTTTGGGAATACTAAGCTAATGATAACGACCGCCTTGTTGTCGTCAAGGGAGCGTAGGTTGACAACATTTCTGTCGGCGGCGGCGGCCCGGGCCGGGCGGGAATTTGCAAATGATTTTGTATTACGAGTCTTTTCGTGGTTTTGCATCAGGAGATTATAATTAAATATAAATGTGTGCGCTGTGTGCATGTGTATGCGTGTGTGTGACAAATGTGTGATTGCGAATGCCGTATGCAGCGCGGAAATTACATTTGCTCTCGATGGCAAAGTATTCAAGGGAATTAACTCAAATGATTTATTGAGCAACTTAAGCGCTATACTACCTTAAATATTCTTAATTTACGTGAATGAAATTTAAACGAAAATTACTTAAAAATATGTAAATTTATCAAAATTCCAATAGATTTGCCTTTAGCTGCCTTTTGCTTGACTATATCAAATATTTATGGCATTCTCTCTCAATGCCTGCATAAATATATTCCATCCAGCTATACAGCTTATGCAATTTAGTGAAATATTCAACCATTTCACGTAGAGAACCATAAACCCACGCCTCATCAAAGTTGAGCGAAGTGCGGAGAAGAAAATAAAAGAAATGTAAATGTCGTAAAGTTTAGCACGCCTCTTCATGTTAATTAGGGTACACACACACACACACATACACATTCACTGACAGCTTCGATGACGCATTTGTCGCCCACTCACACACACACACACACACACAAGCAGTCGAGCAATTGAAATGAATGCGTTGACAGAGAGCGAGCCTCAGTAGCAGAAAACAAAATTTATATATATAGAAAAAAGAAGTGAAAACGCCCTTTGGCTGTGCGAGCGCTGAACATTTTATTAATTGACTGTCAGCGGCATATCCGGCACAAAAATGGCACAGCAAAAAAGGAAAAGAAATGAAGAAGAGGAGTAGAGGTTGAGCATGAGGCAGAGGCAGAGGCAGAGGCAGCAGCAGCAGCAGCAGCAGCCGCTAGCAGAAGACGTCGCCAATCTGGAAGTGGACAAGGAGCGCACACCCAAAGGAATATGGCGACAGCTGCTCAGCTCTGCTGCATACTTATGGGCGCACCAATTACAGCCAGCCAGTGAATGGTCTCTGTGTGCGTGTGTGTGTGCGTGTATGCACAGTGCGTGTTCATTCATGCCCGCTTCAGGCAGCCAAGTCCTTTTCAATGACATTGACAACGCCACACAGAAAACAACGAGCGAGCGAGCGAGCGGGCGAGAGAGAGAGATAGAGGGAAAGAGAGAGGGCGAACGCGTGAGTCCTTGGGCTTCTCAACTTGTTGCTCAACAGGTTGGCAGGTCCAGTTGAATATGCGCTTGTTGTTGACTTTCCTGCTCTGCCCCGCCCAGCACGCCCAGCACGGCACGCACAGCAGCTGCAGCAGCTTCAGCTTCAGTTTCAGTTTTCCTTTTTTTTTTGCTGCCTGTTGCCGGCATTCAATCATCAATGCTGGCAGCTGCGCCGCCGTCGCAGTCGCCGTCGCTGTCCTTGCCGCTGTCCTTCTGCTGTTCGCCGACGCTGCGTAGCTTCAGTTAGCCTCTGACAACGTACGAAGCATAATGTGCGTGCGCTAGACTCAACTAACAGTGCGACATAGTGAAGCGAACCCATCAACGAAAAAACAGAAAATAGAAGAGGAAACAGAATCCAATAAACGCTTGCATACGCCATAACTGCGCCAGTGTGTGTGTGTGTGTGTGTGTGTGTGTGCAACAGCTGTTTTGCCAGCAGCTGCAGCGAAAAATAAATAAAGTTGTCAGTGCAACAGCCGCAGGACACGCAACGGCAGCTGTGATTGACATTTAAAACAAAAAAACAAAAAAAACAAAAAAAACAAAAGGAAGAAAGGAAAAGAAAGTGTGACAAATGTTTTACACTTGATTAAAAAACTTTGCCGTGCTGTACTAAATATATACAAATATATATATATACATATATTTATTTATATATAATAACAACAACAACAACAACAACAGCCGTAAGAAAACTTTTTTAATGCGCTTTGGCAACATATGGCATTGGCTTTAGTTCAGCTTTAGTTGTAAAGCGCTCGTCTGTGGGCGCTTAGTACATGTTTTTTTTCTTTTTACGTTTTATTTTATTTTATGTTGTTGCTTTTTTTTTTTTTTAGTTATATCCTGGCACCTGCTGTCCGCTGGCCGCCGCTATCCTTGTCAATATTGATTTTCGTCTGATTGTTATTTATTTTTCATTTTTACAACGCCTCAACAACATGTTGTGCCAGCCAGCCAGCCAGCGTTCGCCTTCATTCAGCTTTCGCTCTTGATCTCTGATATAACTGACATACACATACACATAAACGCATACACGTATGTATATATTTATTTAAAGACATCTATGGCAGCGTGTGCGTAATTTAAAGCTTCAGAACTCTCAGCGCGCCATATGTTCTTTGTGTTTAATTTTTTTTTGTTCGAGCGCCCACGCTTGGGCAGCAGCAGCTGCTTGACATTGAAGCCTCACAGCAATTGGGCGAGGCTGTATATCTGTCTGTGGCTCTGCCGCTCTCTCTTTCTCTCTCTCTTTTTCCCACTCTCTCTTTCTGTTTGTGAATACAATTTTAGCAAGATTCTCAAATACATTTGGGGCCACTGTGAGCAACAACAAAAAAAAAGGTTTCGTTTTTTGCTTTAACATATATTCGTGTCGCTCTATGGGGCGTATGCGTGTTATAAATAACCTTTTTCATTTGCTTGCTGTCCTATTGCGCCTCTGCAATTTATTAAATTATTGCAGCTATCGAATTTGCGTCTCTTAAAGCATTTATTTAAAATTGTTTATAAAATCAGAAATTTGTTTTGCAATATTTAATTCGAGGAAATGCATTTAAAATATATATATATATATATATTTTGTTTTTTTTTTTTTTTTTTGTTCACATTTTAAAAGTCTTGCCTCTTTATAGTAAGGTATACTATTCTATTTAAATTATTTATTTAAAATTGTTTGTAATAGCAAATATTTGTTTTGCAATATTTAATTCGGGGAAATGCATTGAAAATATTGGTTTCTTTTTTCACTGTAAAAATCTTGCCTCTTTATAGTATGATTTACTATTCTCTCTCCCTCTCTCTCTCTCCCTCTCACTCTCTCTCACTCTCTCTCTCTCTCTCTCTCTCTCTCTCTCTCTCTCTCTCACCCTCGTCCTCCCACTCAACTGTCATTTCATAATATTTTCGCCTCCTGTTAATACTCTCAATTTCATATTGCTTTCATTTAAATAACAAATAAAACTTTACTTTTTCTGCCCATTTTCCCCTCTTAAATGCTGTTCAAGGGAACCCGAAAAACTTACAATCTAAATAAAATGGCCCTGAGTTGGGGAAACAAAAAAAGAAAAATGAGTAGAAAACAGCCGAAAGAGTCGAAACAGAAACCGCAAAAGCCAAAAACTTCAAATATCGCAAGAGTCGCCGGCAAATACAATAACAATAACAGCTCAAAAAGAAAAAAGGAAAAATAACAAAAAAAATAATGTAGGCGGAAGCAAAAACCAAAAGTAAAATACAATAGGCACACAGGCTAGCCTGCCCCAGCCCCAAACCCAAGCCCAGCCCCAGCCCCTAAAACGCTTAAGAGGGGTTGAAAAAGTTTTGCCGAGAATCGAACAACAAAACTCGTGAAATTACTTTGCAAATAGTTGCAAATACTCGGGACAACAACAACAACAACAATGAGTCGAGAGAAACAACAAGAATAATGAGCATTCAACGATCAAGCGAAGCACACAAAATAAAAAGGCGACAAGCTGCGTGTGGGCGTGGCAGTCAAATGTACTAAAATGCAAATAGCGCCGCCGCCACAGATAAAACGAAGATTATGTGAGGAGAGCAGAGAAGGGAGGGGAAGCAGGGAGGCTGAGCCCATCCCTAGCGAGCGGGTTAAGCAGGCAGTTCATGAACGACCAAAAAGTTTTCGAAGGGAAGCGGGGGGGTGTGTGTATGAAGGGGTGGCAAGTCGGTTGGCATCTAAGCTCTAGAGGCAAACACGCAACCCACAAGATGCCCCAAAAGGGAGGCAAAGAAACCGCCTTTAACAATTCAGCTGCTGCAACCACAAAATGTAAAGCGCCACACAAACACACGCACAACTAGTTGCCATTGTTGCAGCTCAGAAATTCCAAGAAATAGCTGGAGAATTTTGTTGTTTTTTTTTTCTGGTGGGGGCGGTTGGCTTTCAAGTGCACGCTCTTCAAGTAATTTGCGAGCATTTCCGCAATGATTAAGACATTTGCCACAATTTGCCAGCGGGGGAGGGGCCGAGCAGAGCACGTTGCAAGTGCAGCTTGTTTGTTGCAAGCACAAAACTGAAATTAATTGTCATCATAAAATTATGCAGAGTATCTGTCTGTCTGGCTGTCTGCCACGCCCATTACAGCAAGCATGCAAAAAAATAATAGAGAGCAAAAAAAAAAAAAAAGAACTTGCTGCAGAAAGTTGCATGCAACTTTTGAGTGCGTAATAAATGTTTACGCAAATTGCATATTCTATATAAGGGCAGGTGTTTCTCTCTCCCTCTCTCTCTCTCTCTCTCTCTTACTCTGTATGCTCAGGTGTTGCTTGATGAGGTGCCAAGCATGTCGCACTTCAACTCCTTTCGAACAGTTAACTAGACAAAATAATTGTTGGTAATAGTTAAAAGTTGGCAGTTGCCAGTTTTGCAACTGAAGCAAAAGTTTTTGAAAATGCAGCCGGTCAGAGACCCTAAACAGCTTCGAGTATTATGCATATAAATAGTGGGAGGGGTACAATAGGCAATGGGCGATGTGCGATGTGCAATGTGGGCGGGCAAGTGTGAAAATTAGAAATAATATTCAAAGTTGAGCAACATTTTGCCGACATGGGAAACGGCGCCAGAGAGTTGAGAGCTGAGAGCTGAAAGCCGAGAGCTCCCCTAAGATATGACTGAAAGTTGTGCAATAAAGATTTGCAAATGTCGCCTTTCTGGGCGATTCTCATAAATATTACAAGTTTAAGATTATTGTAATTAAATGTGGGAGAGTCGAAAAGTGAGAGCAGATAAATGAAAAAGAGGTGATGGACTCTAAGTGAAAGATAGAAAGAGTGAAATGGATAATGGGATAAATTAGAAAGAGATAGGTAGAGCTAGGCAAGAGAAAAGCCCAAGAGCCAATCAGTTATGGCATATGAACAGCCTTCTGTATGAATACTGTACATAAAAGTTTGTTTTTAATAAAACAAAAATATATGAGAATCGCAGAGAAAGGCAATAAGCTTTTGAATTTGAGTGACTTGGCTTATAGCTCTCGGTATACGGCAAAAAGTGAATCAGTCATAATAGAAAGTTAGCTCAATGTGTCTAAATTTGTATAAATACGTCTGAGAATCGCATAGAAGAGCAATGCATTAAACAAATATACATATATATCAATTGGTGTTCAATCGGTTGCCCTGATTTTACTATATATAAATAAACAGCTATCGTCCTCTCTATATGCTGTATATTATTTATACAACTATATTTATACAACTTTGAACTGTTAATATTCAATGGAAATTTTTATTTTGATTACCTTTTCACCTGTATTTTATTTCTTCTTGAAATTGCTCGCTAACTTTTGCGTAGCGTTTGAATGGCAAACTTTGTTTATTTTTTTTTTTTTTTTTTCAGTTCTTTCTATATTTTTTATTTCTTGCATACAAAAAATAATTATATAGCTTGTGTATTTTCTGTTAATTTTCATCATTTTCATCCACTTGGAAAACGTCCTCAGCGGGCCAATCAACTTTTCAAACAAACTTCCCGATGGCGGAGCCAAAGCCAAAGCCAAAAGCTTAAATATGTTTGCCAACTTTTTGCGCTAATGCTGAATGCTCTTAGGCGCTGTCTACCTAGACAACCAACACTCCACCGCCCCCGCCCCCGTCTGCTCCCACTGCCCTGTGGCAGCGATTGCTTCATTAACTTTCGGTCTAATAACTCACACGTTTCACTGTAGACGTCTCAGGCCCTGCCTGCCCGCTTCCCTCCCTCCCTTTGCTCGGCAGCTCATTAAAACGCAGCCAAGCGCAAATTTTTGATGCACTTTATTTTATATATTTTACCTTGCTCGCTGCCTCTCCCTCTACATCTCTCTCTTTCTCTCTCTCTCTCTTTTTTAAATATTTTATTTCCGATCTCCTTTTTTGAATTTTTAATATCAAATATAGTTATCAAGCGCAGACAACTTCAGACTTTGGGTGTCTTCAGAGCGCCGTCTCTCTCTCTCTCTCTCTCTCTCTCTCTCTGGACTTCGTCTTCTACTTGGAGTTTGAGTTTGAGTTCGAGTTCGAGCTGGGCTGGGAGTTGTGTTTGAGCCATAATTAAACAGCCATTTGGCACGTACGCTGCCGACTTAATGGTATTTACAACAAAAGCTGCTGACACGTCGTCCTGCCACAGGACTCGCTGCCAAACTCCAGTTGCTCTACGGCTCGCCATCTTCTTTTTTTTTAGGGATACTCGAGGCGTCGGCCGCACAAAAAAATTAAGAAATTCCTGCAGGATAATTGCGTCGCGTGCGCTGCATACGTGCACGGACTAGCTATCTTCCTCTCCCTCCCTCTTCATCTATCGCTCTCTCTCTCTTTTAATTCGTCTCAAATATTTTCGCACATAATATAGAAACTGCGTGCGGAAAGTTTTTGCTACGGCTCCTTAAAGTTGCGCCGTGCCAACTTTTTTGGCACGCCCCGAGGGCAGCTCGGCAAGTTCACAGCACTCTGCTGCTGTTGTTGCAAGCATTTTTTTATGTTTTGGGGCAGGTGCAGCAACAGCCGCTGGGCCAGAACTTCTCCCGTTCGAGCAGAGGTTGCCCGGTTTTTGGGTTTTGTTTTAAGCAAGTTTTCGCTCGTTGGCTCGCTTGGCTGGTTGGCAACACTCTCACACATGCCAGCGCCAGTGTTGCCAACTTGCATGTGGAGAGAAAGGGAGAGAGGGAGTGAGGTTTCTCGTTGGCTGCGGTTGGCCGTGGAACACGATTTTTGAATTAATGCATAAAGTGCAAGTTTCTAGTGCTCATACGTAGTTGGGCTTTATGCCACTCGATTGCCCCCGCCCCATTGTTTCATTGCTTGTTCAGCTTCTTCCGCTTTTATTTTATTTTATTTTATTTCCCTCCTTTTTTTTTTTTTTTTTTTTTGTCTCGTTTTTGTTTTTATGGCTGCTGCGCTGCGAGCCAAATTGAAATTAAATGTTTTGCGCGTTTCAGCTGCCATTGCGAACCGAAGCGGCACACGGGCTAGGGGTATATGGAGGGGCAGAGGCAGGGGCACAAGCTGGAGCTTTGCCGACTTTTGGCAGAGGTGTTGGCAGCTGCAGAAGCGTGTGCCAGAGCCGAGGAAGACATAAATATTTTATACTATGCGAAGCCCTAAATAAAAAACGGCTTACACTTAAATATTGTGTAATCAAAATTTATTTAAATGAAGAGAAAAGACCGTGAAATAAATAATAATATAAAATAAATTTAAATTTATATATTTAAAAAATAATATAAATATTTACAGTATAGATAAAAATTAACTTTATTATAAATAATAAGCAAATTAATAAAATTATTAAATAAATTATTAAACTCAGATTATACACTGAAAGGAAATATTTTATACATGCTCATATTTATTTTATAAATTATAATAAATATTTAAAAAAAAAATAAATAAATATAAAATTAAAATTAAAATAAAAATGAAAAAAAATATAAATATATATAAAAAAAATAATAATATATATTTTTTATTTTTAGTGAAAGGATATTTTATAAAAAAATAATAATATAAAGTGTTTTTTTTTAATATTATAATTTAATAAATAAATTCAATAAATAATAAAAATTAATAATTAATTTTATTTAAAATTTCCTTTATATTCCTTTAATAATTAAAAAAAAATATATATACAAATAAAATCCAAATATAAAAATTCATTAAATTGCAGACTAGCGAAACAAAATTATTATTTATTTATATACTAAAAAATTTGTTACCAAATTAGGCTAAGCAACCTTCAACAAATGAAATGGGTACATATACAAATTTGATAAATCCAATCCACAAACTTACACCGAAACGAACCCGATTAGTGAATTTGATCAAAGTTTAAGCTCAAAACGAAACCCAAACTAAAATCGAAAAGCATAAAAAGTTAACTCAAGTTTCGAGTTTCGAGCTGCGCCAGCTGTAAGGTCTTCTCTCTGTGGCAGTCGCAGCAAAATGCCAAGTTTTAATGAAATTCTCGCATATAGAGTGAGCCCAGGGTCATATTGCAGAATTTTGTGATAGTATTTATTGTAGTGCTGTTGCTATCTGCATGAACGGGTGAACGAACGTCTTTCATTTGTGCCGTTCACACTTTATGAAATGTTATTGAGCTGTATAGGGTCACGTTATAGCTCACAATCAACTGTCAACTATTCCCCAGGCAACATGACTCTGTCTCTCTCTCTCTCTCTCCCTCTCTCTCTCCCTCTCTCTCCCTCTCTCTCTCTCTCTCTCTTTCCCACCCTCTCCCTGTCTCAATCATCTGTCGGTTCATTTTCAATTTTCCTTAATGCCCAAAACGAAACGCTAGCAGAGTCCCAATCGAATTGGCGCTTTTGCACTTTTGCCCAGGCGATGGAAATTCTAAACGGGCTGCATAAAACTCTCGCTCAGGAGACCGTAACGAAGACGCAGACATATTCAATTATGACAATTCCCCGCAGCAGGGCACAGCATAAAGCTATATAGAAGGAAAGGCAGAGAGAGTGGGAGAGGGAGAGTGGGGGAGTCAGACTGAGTGAGTTGCTAGCTAGGAGAGGATAGTTCATCAAACGAAGTGTCAACAAAGTTAAACGAGAAACTCGCTGCAGCGACAACAAGTAAAGGAATACGCTATAATACCCATGTTGCACGCAACGCAGCGAAACTGCCCCCTCCACCCACCACTGCACGCATTCATTCCCATTGCAACGCCCACGCGCTCTTTTTGTTCGCACTTCCGTTTGCTGCTGCCCCTGCTCCCTCGTCTGCCCCTGCTGCTGTTGCTCGTAATTTCAAAACAAATATGAATGTCAAACGTGACTGAAATGCTGAAATCGCAACAGCAACAAAATACAAAAAAAAGTGTGTAAAATTCATGGATGAAAAAAATGCGCTGCACCCACAACCCACGCAAAACCCTCGCATAGACTCGCCGGCCCCCAGCAATTGTCGCTCAGTTTCATTTGTCGGACTATTCTATTTGTTTTTGTTTTCTCTCTCGTTTTCTGTGCATGCAACACCTTTGTCTGTGTCATGCACCGCACCGCCCCGCCCCCGTCCCTGGCAGCACATGTAAAGCGCTTCAATGTATGCAGCAAGGCGTCTCCAGCTTCAGATTTGAGATCCCGGCTCAGGCCTCGATGTTGGCATTGTCTTGTGGCATTGCGTGTCCAAGCGCTGGCCTAGACGATTCGCATTGATTGTTGTTGCATTCAACACCTTTTGAAGGGGGCACACACACAGACACAGAGTAGCTAAACCCAGTATCCACAAAAGTTTCTCATTAATATTCTATGACTTTTGCGTGAGATTTCTCTCTGTTCTCGCTCATTGCGAAGCGAAACGACTTGTCAACCTCCAGCACGTTCTGCTCTGAAACGAAGTCTGACCGGATTGTGCGTCATGAATTGTTAATATTTATGCGACACTATCAATCATCAATCTTAGTGTTTGCCTCGGGCCCAAAGCGCACATCAATCAATATTTGCATTTCTCTCTCACTCTCCCTGCGAATATAGCATATATATATATAGTATGGCATAGACCCTCTTGATGCCGCTGCTCTACACTTTTGTCATATGCCTAAAACTCGAGCATCATCCTCTTCAAATTGAGTCGAGATTTGGCTTCTCTCTCTCACTCTCACTCATTGTCTCTGTTGTTTTTATTTCAGTTTTGTTTTGTTTCCATTTGATGCCTTTTGCTTATTTGTTTGACAAATTGTTATTTCTTTTAATGTTGACCAAAACAAATGAGCAGAGCTCCAGCAGATACAAGAAGAAGAAGAAGAAGAAGAGGAATGGGAAGGTGAGGCACACGTTGGCAGCTTGTCAATTATGGCTAAAAATATTTGATTTTGATAGATGAATTATAATAGATATATTCACAGTGCTCCTGTTCTGTTCTTTGATAAACGAAATGAAAACAATAACTTATTTTCTTAACGGCAAATAGAAAAGCATTTGCCTAAGTGCTTGGCTAGAAGTCGAAATGCGAATGAAAGGTCAACTCAAGTGCAAATCAAATCAATGGACAGCTGGGATAAATCTTGGATTGTAGATATAAAAGCTTATGTAGAGGACTTTAAATTCAATTTTTAGGGCATTAGCAGATCAAGCTGAGGACCGAACTGGCTTTTGATGGAGGTAGGGAGAGTCATACTAGGGAAATTATATATACTTTACCAATAGTGGTATAAGTCAATAACACTCTTGCCTCTCTTTGCGCTTCTCAAATGTTTCTAATGCACTTAAACCTCATGCTTGGCAAATATGATTGTTGGCAAGATGAATCTTGAGTATTTGGTATAAAATATTGAAGAGATAGATTTAATCTGAACGCCTTTCTCTGCTCCTCTCAAGAGGTTTCAGAGATAAAAATTTAGGAAAATTCAGGAAATTTCTAGTAAAAATTACAAATTTTGAGGATTTAAATTACATACCGAATATGAGACGGTGAAAAAAAAGTCAATTACATACCAGCCTTTCTATGCGCTTCTCATGCATAACATTTTAGCTTTAAGCTCTTTACAGCTAACAAACAACTTATCGCAACGCATTTTCCTTCTCTTTTTACTTGCAGGTAAGTTTCACAAGCCATTTGAGTGCAAAGCCAATGCTAGAAAGCGTGTGGGTAAGTACCAAAAAACACTTGGCTAGCCGGCATTATCCGATCCGACCTCGACAATTTGTGATCCCTTTAATCAGCAGTCAAAAGAATAGAAAAGCAGCGAAGATAAAGAATTAAATAAACAACAAACAAAGACTGAGAGAGATAGAGAGGGAAGAGTGAGGGAGAGAGAGAGAGAGAAAAGGCAACATGAAACGCTGCAATTTCGTGCTTAATTATTAAAGGCTCTGGCTACCTTTGCATAACTATTAGCCAAAGGAGCTAATAAAGGCGGCAACCCTGTCGCCCAGCATTGTTTGCCCGCCTCTTAATCGGCTCAAAGTTAACTAGAAAAAGAAGAAGAGAAAGAGAGAGAGAGAGAGAGAGAGAGAGAGAGATGACAAAAAATAACAGGCGGGCTGCATGCCCCAAGCTTGCGGCACGTTTTAATTGGCAATTTTGTCAGAGGACTAAAAAGTAGCTGACAGCCAGCTCCAGCAGTGACAGCAGCTCCTGTATGTCAGTATGTGTAAGTGTGTGTGAGTGTGTGTGTGTGTGTGTTGGTATGTGTGTGTAACACAATAAGCCCCCGACGTTGTCACAGCTCTCGCGACATGGACATGAAACCGAAACCCCTCGAACGCCTCTGCCCTCGGCGCCCGCCTTGAAGTTTCAGCTCTCAGCTCGCAGCTCTCAGTTCCCAGCGGGAGCCGCTGTATTCCTTGTACCTTGCGCCTTTCAGCGCCTTGTTATGCCCGCCGCTGTCCGCCTCATGTGAGCATAAACAAACAGAGCAGCCACTTGTCTGCCGCCCCGCCCCGCCCCGCCCTGCCCAGCCGCCCCAGTTATTCGGAGCACCCACGCGTCGTAAAGCGAAAATTGACACTTTTAACAAGTCGGGCGAACGAGAGAACCAAAAAAATAATAAAAAAAAAAAAGGAGAACGAAAAAAAAAAGAAAATATCCTGTTGTTGGGGCTTAACCCGAAATGGCGGCAGGACGCGTTAAGTGGCGTCCCGGTTAGTCAAAAGCCAAACAAAGGGCTGCCATTTCAATAAGCCCCCGCTCACGCCCAGCCAACCCACTGCAGCACCCGCCCCCGCTCTCGCCTGTCGCCTGTCGCGTACTTTGCCAATTTACGCGTTTGCTCCACATTTTCTACTTTATACAATTCCTTTTTTCGTGCCACTTTTTTGCTGTTGTTGTTGCTGTCGTCGTTATTCACCTTTTTGATTTTTTAAAGCGTGTTTAGAAATTAGAAAAGTTGCGACCAGCAGCAGCAGCAGCAGCAGCGGCAGCGACAGCAGCAACAAAAACTAACGTCAATAATTCAGCAAAGTCCGCGCTCTGCTCTCACACCTTCAGCATGACTAAGCGCATATATTGCGCATACGCCGCGTTATCAGCTTTACTCATTTCCTGCATTTCATTTTGTGAATACCCTGTAAAGCATGGGCCCGATCGTAACTGGCTTGAGTGCTAGGGAGGACATGTGTGTGTAGAGATATATAATAATATAATTGATATATACATAGATGTATAGATATGATAGATTTATGCTACATCTATTATACAAGAAGGATGTGTATATAGAGAGCTACAGATATATGGAAAAATATATAAATATTTATTAGAGATATATAGATATATGTTATAGATGTAGAGATGTTATACATTACTAATAGTAAACTATACAAATTAGCCAACAAAAATTTAATTAAAAAAAAAGAAAGATATATAAATATTTTTTAGAAATTTAGATATCTGTAATAGATGTATAGAAATAATAAATTTTTTTATAAAAAGAAAATTGAAGTATTGGATTTGCGATTATAACAAAAAATTATAAAATATTTGTATGATTAATTTTTATAATCTAATCTAAGCAAACAATTTTTTATTAATTGATTATTTCATTTCCTGAACAAGTAACTTGAACTTAAAATTTTTCTTTCCATTTACTTCTCTTGTACGCATAAATTTTTATTAAAAAAATATATCTAAATTAATAAATATAAATTCTTAATAAATATATAATAAATAGATAATAATAAGGGTACTCGATAGTCGTTAATAGCCTTAAATAGAACTTTCTTGTTTTTTTTTATGTAAAATTAGACAGGCAAAATTAAGCAGTGGGGCGGAGTGGGTCAGGGTGGTGTACAGCGCTGTGCTGTGCTCTGCTGTGGTGCAGTGTGCTGTGTGCTGAGCTGTGGCTCAGTGTGGGCGTTCATAAATCACTTTTTGTGCTCGTCGCCTCTGGCTTTTTAAATTGCGCTTTTAATGTTTGCGCGCTCTGATCAAATTCAGATTTGCTGTCAACCAAAACTGTCCGCCATGTGTGAAATGTTGCCCCAAGTTGAGCGTCAGTCATGCCCAGAGAACCCAGAACGCAGAGCCGAGAAGCCACAGCCCAGACCCAGTTCCCATGTGACCATGTGTGTGTGAGTGTGAGACTGTGTGTGTGTGTGTGTTCGTATCGTTTTACATTGAACTACGCTCTGACTGATGACCACGTATTGGTTACGCTTTTCGCCAACTCTCCATTAACTGCCAGAGCTCGGCTTCTTTGGTCTGCTGCTGCTTCTTCTTAATGCTCATTAAATTTATGAAAATGCAGCGGAAAACTGAAATGATTTATGAGCTGCGCCAACAGCAGCAGGTCAGAACCCCAAACCCAATTTAATGAGCTGCCCAACTGAACTGAATTTAATGGATTTGATTTCATTTCATTTCAGTTTGCATCTCTCTCTCTCTCTCTCTCTCTCTCTCTTTCTCATCTTGTTGCCTTTGCTCTTCTGTATGACAATTGCTCGAGATATATGTCTAGCTTGGCCTCTGCTTGAGTTTTTCTTTTCCTTTCTCTTTCAATTTTTTGTTTTATAATTAACAGCTGTCAATTTCCATTGACAAGTGCTGAAAGAGCTGAAAAGCTGCATGAAGATGTAGAGCAGACATATTGCTCATCTATTTAGAGAAAAGTATTACGCAATATGACTCAGGCTCAGCAATTTCTGCAGCCCAGAGATCGTTGAGCAATTGAGGACAAATCAACCTTCGCTTAGTGAATATTTTCCAAATACTTGCATTGCCTTTCATTTCAGTTAAATCAATTCAATGATAACAAATTAATATAATACATATATTTATATCATAAATCTGCCTTTAAAATCTGTCATCATCCTTATTTGTTTTTAATTGCCTCCCACGCTTACTTCGCTTGTATTCCAGCTGCCTCTCGTCTGGCCTATCGTTACGCCCACAGTCCATTAATTTCCCTGCTCATTAAGATATCAATATTATGCATGCTCACAACTGCTTGACCTACCCTCGCCCATCTCCTCCTCTCGCCACCTTTCAGCATAACGCAGCGCTATCAATTTTCCATAGCTCGTCTTTTGACCTCATTTAAATTATATATTATTACACGAAAAGCTTACGCGCAGGCGTCTTTTAATCTGCATATGAGTGGGCGGATGTATTTGTGTGTGTGTGTGTGTGTGTGTGTGTGTGTCGGCCGAATGTAAGCACAAGCAGGACTTGTCTGACCCCCGCATAACAGACGCTTCGGTTTATCGCTTATTCATGTGTGTGTGTGTGTGTGTGTGTGTGTGTGTGTGTGTGTGTGTGTGTGTGTGTGTGTGTGTGTGTGTGTGTGTGTGTGTGTGTGTGAGCCATTTGATGTTCATTATGTTTGATGTCCATTAATGACCATCTTGTCCAAGCTTATGATATCATTAAAATGGACACACGCACACACACACCCACACACATTATCGTGCTGATTTTAACACTTAAATTGTCTTAGCTAAATTGAAGTTTGATAAGCAACTGGCAGAGATTGAGTTTCCTTGTAGTTTTCCCTTGAGTTTTACATATTGAAGGATGGTTAGACAGAGCACTCTCTCCCTGCCCCGTGCCACCCCCTTCTCAATTTACTAGTTAACTGTCTCAAAATGTTCCATTTACTGAACTAATTTCATCTATGACATAACCTTGAATTCCTTTGCCACATGCCAGGCAAACTGTGTCTCAAGGTGACAGCTCGACAGGATGCCAGGCAGTTGCTACCCCTCCTACACACATACATACACACACACACACGCACACATGGACTGAGATCTGCCACCCTCCAAACGGATGCACTTAATGCAATTCCGCTTATTCCTAGCCGGCAGGCAGCCACGCCTACCTATCCAACTTTTCCCGCATTTGCTACACATATTTCTTGACATTTTCCTGTAGCTGGGGGAAAAAGAAAAAAAGCAGAGAAATACCTTTGCCGCATTTTTCTCCCGCTTACCTTGCGGCATCGCTTGAAAAATGAATTTTCCTTCCAAGTTTACAGTTTTTAATGAGAACTATTTGCGGGTTGGGATCTGAAAAGAAGTTTTAAGTGTCGTTTTAATTAAGTTATTCAAATTAAAACTTGGAATAAGAAGCACTAATTAAGCATATTCATTAAAATGATATTGAAATATATATATAAATAAATAATACATATATATAAACATTTATATTATTATTACCATTTCTCATAATTATATTATATATTTATAGCCATTTATCATTTGCCTTTCAAAAACACAAAATTCCCACATAATTCCAAAATATATTTTGCATATCCTCTGTCTTATCGCAGGGGTAACACCCCGTACTTATAAACATATCGACTGACGTATCGCCACAACCTAATCCAGTTTCCTGTCTTATCGCTAAATACTTTTGCTGTTGATGTATTCTATACTATTGTATACCCTATATACTACCAGATACGACATCAAATTTACTAAAAATAAACTACATTCCGAAAATCGATAAGCCCGTTGCAAATAAAAAAAAAAATAATAAATAAAATAAACGGAAGAACGCCCACAAAATGTGAGTCTGTCTATGTCGCTGATATCAGGGCTATATGGGACCGATAACTACTTAGGTATTTATGTATGCCCCATGCTCTGGCAGCCCGAAACATCGTTTCGATAAACAACTTCACTGATTTCCATATTGTGGCCTCTATTTCTTGCCATATCTGTGCTGGTTCTTCTTCGATTTACTGTTGTTATTCTTTTTTTTTATTTTGGAGTGGGGACTTTGCTAGTCCCGTGAATGATAACGACCTTACACATGTGTATTTATTTTTAGCCAATTGCTTTTTGCTGCTACTTCGCATTCAATGAATGCAAATGTTGAGCGTCGCGACGCGTCAGCGTCAGCGTCAGCTGCGTCGGCCACTGACGTCAGGTGAAAGCGTTAGGAGGGCAGTTCCGTTCCATGGCAAAGTCTAGTGTGCCTCAGATACCCTGTAATGGAAAAATAGAAAAGTACCAGTTGAGATTGAAAATGAAATGAAATGAAATGGAATCAAGTTTTGATAGAGTGCTCTTCTCTGCAATTCTCATTGATTATAAAAATGATCTCTCTAATATATTTGTTTAGCTAAAACTGTTTTTCTAGTTACAGGGTATAGTCATGCACTACCTACATACATTGTTAGTATACATGAGTGAGAAACGTGAAGTGGCGACTTCTTTAATCCTATGAGCTCATGCACAAACGACATCGAAGTAAATATTTCTGATAAAAGGCAGGGGAAAAACAAGGCAGATAAAACAATAAGATTAAATATCCAATATATGTATATAATAATAATGTAGATTATATACACATACACATACATATATCTAAGTATTAACTAAAATGTAATTTTGTGAGGTATTATGAAATCAAATGGCTTTGCCTGATGATTTAATGGTAATCCGTAATTCGAAAAGCTATTGATCCTCATCCCCTTTCCCAAATGGCTTTGACCCAGAAAGAATAACTGGAAAACAACAACAAAGGAAGAAGATGTATACAAACAGGAGATAGATAATAATAAATACAAAAACAAAAAAAATCATAACAAAACATCAAAACATTGCACAAATGTGTTTGTCATTAACAGTTTTATCTGTGAGTCTAATAAAAATCGCTTATTTATACAACAGATACACAGGCACACACAGTCACACACACACATGCTTACTCATTTATTTGGATACACATTTATATTTATTTTCCCTTTTTGCGATAATTTTGCCGTCGAGCCACGACATCGACAACAACAACAACAACAACAATAATGGCTAGAATTTTCGATTGACGATTGACAAGCAACATGCAATAAATGTTTGTTTATACATGTGTGTGTGTGTGTGTGCATTAGTGCCGTTATGTGGGTGGCTGCGGGTCTTGCAGCGGCTAACGCTAAGGCTAACGGTAACAGTGGCAGGGGCGTGGCCAGGGGCAGAGGCAGAGGCAGTTTGTGTTGTGCGCGTTAAGCCAGCAAATGGTCAGCGTAAGTCGCCTTTGGCAAAGAAGCCGCACAAATTGATGAGTCGTCAAAGCATTTGGCGATGCTGGCAGCGCAGTCGACGTCGACGTCGGCATCGACGCTACGAACGTAGCAGAAGGAGTGTGAGAGCGCCCAGAGCCACACCACAGCAAGAGCGCGTGAGAAAGAGAGAGCTATACATATATATATACAGAGCGAACGCACACACAACTGATAAGGAATAGGAATGCTGATGATGACGATGATGAGGATGATGGGGAAACGAAGCAAAAGGAAAGAAAAACTAATAACGAGCATTTAATTTCTTGACAACCTGTAAACGAAATGAAATGGGGCGAAATGAACAAAGTTATGCACATAAGATAAACTGAGAGAATGGAAAAGAATGACACGATGTATGTATGTATGCGTGTGAGCGTGACAGTGAGCGAGAGTGAGTGGGAGTGTGAGTAGAAGTGGGAGAGAAAGAGGAAGAGGGAGAAGGCAGCCTAAGTTGGGCAAACATAAAATTCCAACTGTGCGTTGGGTAGTGCAAAGCAACAGTCCAAGTCCAACAGTCGCTTTGCGTAACAGTTGAATAAATACAGCCAAAGATGCTGCGTTGACGTCGCTGCTTGCGGCGGCTACCAGCAGCTAAGCAAACAGAACAAAGCCCATAACGCAGCGACTGAGGATGATGGTGGTGGTGGCGGCAGCACAGCTGCTGCGTCGGCAGCGATCGCCTGATTATTTTAACGCATTTACACCCTCGCAACAACAGAACAGAACGCTGCTAACTGCGACGTCGACGTTGTCGCACCAGCATGAAAATTGCAAGCAGGCGGCCGATAAGCAGCAAGTGACGTAGGCAGCGCGACGTCGCAATTTTCTGCGTGCAGCACCCTACACTCACACACACATAGCCATACAATACACACATGCTAGTCTCATCCCTTGGCTTGTATATTTACCATATGGGCGCATTTATACGCATTCGTTTTCAATTGAAAATTTTGCGCCCGCAGCCGCGTCCTCTGCGACGTCTCTGCTGTCAGTCGGTCGTTTGTTTTGCTATTATCGTTGCTTTTGCTTTGCCGTTGCTGCTTGTTGTTACCCCAGCTCCTCTATCACTGTCCTTGTCACGCACGCTGTGCGATTGGCTTTGGTGGCTTTGCGTTTGGAATTTATCATTTGTTGTTGTTGTTGCCGTTCTTCTTCGCCTTTTGTTGTTGCTGTTGCTATTGCTGTTGTCTTTTATCAACTGATAAATAAATTCTTTTTTATTTTGCCTTTCGCTTTAGCTTACGCGCACACAAAATGCAAGCCATATAAAATTGTTATTTTCTATTGAAAATTGCTTTTGTCCCTTTTTCTTTATATGTACGATAGTCTGTATATGTATCTACATATATCATTTGTATTTGCATTACTTTTATCTTTATCAAATTTTGCTGATTTTCTTTAGCAATTTTCACATTTTCGCAATTTTCATGTAATGAAATTTCTCATCGATGGATAAGGAAATCTAAAATGTGAATTTTCATTTTAAAGTTCTATGAAACTCGCAGTTTGGGAAAATCACTCGTTAACCACGGTTAACCCAACTGTTATACAGTACAAGATTGTTGTCTATTTATAGCAAACATCAATCACTTAAGCTCAGGTAAACAATCCCAGAGTCAATTTGAGTTATGGGAATTTCTAATAATCGCATCGAAACAGGTTATCGTCTGATCCGTTTAGATTTGCACAGTTCGTCGTGATGTGTTTGTTTGGGTTTCTACTGAAATGGGTCTCAGCTAGGGTCTTGACATTTATTTATAAACAACAAATACGCTTATGACTAAGGAGAACCTTGAAATAAAGTGACAACGAGTTGACATTAACTAGCCAATGCGATAGCTGCATGGCCAAAGATATACGATAGATATCGCAAATGTTCTTATCAACATTAATTATATGAGAGTGGAATAGTCTGTCTCTGAAAAGTGAATCACTGATGTTCTATTACTGTCATATGTCAGTATAACAGTTAATCTGATAGCTACAGAGCATACGATATACGATAGATATCGCATTTACCATTACTAACTGTTCTACGACAGCAGAAACTTGAATCACTGCTGCTCTATTGCCAACTGTTGTATGACAGTATAACAGTTAGTGAGGTGGCAACTCAACTGACAGGCGTTGCAGTTGCTTTTGACTTTTCCATTGCCAAACAATTTTTGGCTTATCTTTATGGCCGATTCGCAGTTGAGCACTACAATAAATTCCATTTAATGATCATGTTGATTGAACACAGCCAAAGGCGGAGACGTCGCGTTGACTGCAACTATTTTTCGTGTCTGTAGCCAAACAAAAATAAATAAAGAAAATAAATAAATAAATAAATAAATGAAACAACAAAGTAGACAGAAATAACGCATTATATTTTATATGATTTATGTTTACGAGCTGTAAACACACAAAAAACTCAAATGGCAAAAAAAAAACTATATAAAAAAAATCAGATTCACACGAAAAATGGCCTGAAAAGTCATCATAGAAAACGGTCAAGTCTCGAAGCGACGCCAACGCCAACGGCAAAGGCAACAGCGTCACTGATGCCGACGCCGACGTCGACGTCAAGCTGCCAGCTGATGCAAAGATAGCTGAATGCCAAATATTTCTGGGGATATGATGCTGACGTCGACAGCGACGACGACAGCGCTGCCAATGGGCTGATGCGCTGCCGAGCGTTCAAATATGTTTCTCACGCGTTCGCCAAATGCCAAAAAACCACTTGTTTTGAGTTTTTTGGCGAACACAATTGGATGACAGCAGCCGCAGTGATGTCTGCGACGGAGGCGTTTGGTTGTTGTAGAAGTGACGCCAGCGGCAGTGGCTGCGCTAAAGTTGACGCCAACGCCGACGGCAATTAACGTCGTTTTACACGCGAACAACAAACGAAAAGTGCCAAAAGCGAACGGCTGAAAAATTGATGAATGAAGTAATAATTGCCTCAATATGCTCGACTTCTGCTCCACTGTGCGAATTTGGGTGGTGGCGCTGCGGTTGAGTCAGACGCCGACGACGGCGTCGTTGACGTCAACGCAGCTCCCTAAAACACACAGTCGCTCTCTCTCTCTCTCTCTCTCTCTGCAAAGCTCTCTGTCTTGCTTTTGTTGGCGCTCTCGGCAATACGAAAAGGGCATAAAAACACCCCCGCCACAATTGCTTTTTTCCGGTGGCAGAGTGAGTTTGTTATTAAAAGCGGGGGTTAGAGAGAGAAAGAGAGTAAGAGAGCGCCTCAAACAGTGAGCGCGCTGCAAATAGTTCCGTTTGCGCCAGAGACATCGCCGCATACCGGCGCTTTTCTATTACTTTTTTGTTGTTCAATTCAGCCGCTTCGCTCTCACTGTCGGCTCTGCCAGACTGCCGCCCATTCATTTATATGAGGCGCACTCACTCGCACTCGATAGGCGCGCGCACTATCTCTCTCTGTCACACGCAGTCGCACTCTCTTTTTGGTTGAGCACTGCGCATGGACTGCTCTCCACCGGTTTCTGGATTGTGTTTGTCGTCGCCTGTCTTTGCCATTGCCATTCAGTTTCATTTTAATTTTTGTCGTGGCCAGTTCGTTGTGCGCGTGGTTCAAAGCGAAGAAATTCAAACAAAATTGAAATCAGCTGGGCTGGACACTGTCACTGTTTGTTCGTTCGTTCGTACGTTCTGTTTGTTCAAAGCTCGCAAAATTTTGCTACGTGTACGCGTCAACGACAACAGCAGCAGCAGCAATAACAACAACAACACAACTTTAGCTAGCTAACTGTGTTTGTGCATACAGTTTCTCGTCTCTATTCGTTTCTGCCTCTCTTTCTCCCTGTGCATGTGAATGTGTGTGTATATTGCGTGTGCTTAACTTAAAGCTGACGTCGTCTCGTCATCATCCTCAACGTCAACAGCAACAACAAAAACAACTCCAATAACAACAAATTCATCAGCCAGAGAGGAGCAACTATTGAAAATATTGCGAAAATAATTAATAACAAATTATAACAATAAGGTAGTGAAATATTATCGTATTTGCGGTTTTTTCATTGTTTCCCTATATTGCCTTCGTCGTCGTCGTAGTTCGTCTCTCAGTCTGTCATTGTATATATGTATGTATGTGAGAGTGTGTGTGTAGTTTGTGAAACGCCATTAAAAATATAAAAATAGCAATAGAAAGTTATTAAAGCATTTCGCAAAAAAAGAAGAAAAGCCGCAGCCACAGCAGCAGTGGGCAAAAGCAAGCAAAAAATACATACATATTTTTTATACACACATCAAAAACAAAACGTAAAGGAAAAAGTAAAATCAAGAAAAATAGTTAAAGCTTACGTTGCCGCCGCTCCGACATCGCAGTCGCAGTCGCCATCGCGGTCTCTCTCGTACACTCTTTGCTTACGTCGCTGCCAGCGTCGACGTTTACGTCTACGTCCACGTCTCGGAGCGCACTTGAAAACGTCGCAAAAGTTTGTAAACAGCAGAAAGCTTTGTGCAGCTGTGTGCGTGCGTACGCTCTTGCGAATTTTTCGTGTGTGTGTGTGCAATAGAAAAGTGAAGAAGCAGCGGCAAAAAGCAAACGCCATCCACGTCTTGTTATCCCCTTCGTCTTCGTCGTCGACGTCGTCATCGCTCTCTAGCCGCAGCAGCAGCTGTCAAACACAAAACAAAGTAAATAAAAGCAATTGCCCAAAGGGCATCATTTTAAATAGACTCTCAAGCTCAATTTTACTCTTTGTCGGCCGCTCTCGCAAGTAATGGGAATAATTAATAACAAATAACCCAACTACATTTTGTGTTATTTTTCTGCGTGCGTGTGTCGCTCTCAATTGTCTATTCCTTTTATTTTTATTTCAATTTTTTGCTGTATTTTTTTGTTTTTCGCTTCGCTCTTGCTGCGAATAGCGCCCACACAGTGAAATTCGTTAAAAAAAAAAATAGCGGAATAATAAAGTTCAATGTCTGCCGCAACAACAGCAACAACAACGAGAAAAGCAACAGCAAAGCAAAGCATTTTTGGCGAATTTCGCTTAAATAAAATTTATTACCCTGATTTTGGCAATGTTGTTGTTCTTGTATTGTTGCTTACTTGTGTGAAAAATTAAATGAGCCACAGCCGTCAGTTTTGGTCTATGTGTGCGTGCTTGTGCGTGTATGTGTTTGCAAAAATTTCGTAGCGGCTTTTTATTAAACTTTTGTGCGATTAATGTTTAACAGCTTTTAGTTGTATTATTTTTAGTAGTTTTAACCGTTGTTCAAATGCCAAGCGTCAAGAATTAGACATGGCGAGTGATAGGCCGGGGAGAAGACAAAGAGAGAGGGAGAGAGAGAGACACATAAAAGAGAGTGAGCAACACACTAACACACGCTTACTCTCGCAATTTAACTGCAAATTTTATAGCGGTTTATTTTAGCTTTAAAATTTAAGTTGAGTGTTTGTAAATCAGCTGATTTAGTGAGTGAGACGTATGCTTGTGTGTGTGCAAGAGTGAGTGTGTATTGATGTATGTGTAAACCGGTCAATTTGAGTGAATTCTTGAGTAAAGAGTATTTAAAGAAAGTAATAAAACAATTCGACTATCACGTATAGCTTGAAGTAGATTAAACAAGTCAACATTTCACATTGTATTCACTTTAATGTACATACATACATATGTATATGTATTTATTTTGCATTTGTCTGTATTTACAATGACGAATGGCGAGCTATTCTTCTTCTTCAACAACAACCCATCTGTGTCTCTCTCATTTGTCTGATATGTACGTACGATTTTGCATTTGTTTCTAGGCTTACCAGTGGGTTAATCAGCTCAGCGTTTTTGAGGTTAGTACAAATTTAATTCCGATTCCAACGACAACAGTAGAAGCAGTTATATGTACATATGTATGTAAATACATACATATGTACTCATGCTCCACACTTATCTTGACTCGCTCTTTATTTTATTTGTATTTTTGCACATTTTATGCAAACGTACATATTTGGGCTTTGCCTCGAATTTTATTTCAGTTGAGTTTTCTGACTTATCACGAGCTGCTTTGTTTTTATTTTTTTTGCGTCGATTAGTCAGCCAGCCACACATTTTGTTTGTTAGTGCCATGCACGAAAGAGTGCAGCAAGCGGATTCCCCGCCCGCTGTCTTGGCGCGCCGCGTGACAGCCAGCGCCTGATTAGCCCTGCCCCTCTCGCTTGCTCGCTCTCCCTCTCTTTGTCTCCCGCTCTAGCCAGCTGAAGTCCAAGGTTAAACCCTTTTGTGAGGGCAATGTATTTGACGCGAATTTTCGGTGTCACGTAGTTGCCCAACCCTACCACTCCCTCCTCTCTCCTTCCTGCTCCCTCCCTGTCTCCTTCTTCATTTCTCTTCTTTTTTTTTTCATTGTATTTTATTTTTAAACATTGTCTGTTCGCAACCCTCGGTAAAATTACTATGCAGAAGCTTTAGAACTGGGTCCAAAAGGGGGGCGCGACAGACCAGCTTCAACGGGACTTTCTCCTTTACACGTACACACACATAGAGACGCATACACTCACACATATACACACGCAGACACTGCCAAACGAACGCTAAAAGTTGCAGTCATTGCACCCTCTTCGACATTGTAGTTGGTACTCTCTCAATTGCCCGCCCGTTCTCACTCTGCTTCCCCAGTGTGCTATCTCGCTCTTGTGCACTTGTCTCACCTAACAGACATCGTTAACCTGCCTGGGCAAATAATAACAACAACAACAACAACAACAACAACAACAGTAACATCCCCTAAGGGCGGCCGCCTTTGTTTTATTTCGGTAACAAAGTAAAAGTTGTAAAAACACAAAACGTGTCCGGGCAGAGGCAGAGGCAGGAGAAGTAAAGCAGAGAACGAGACAGAATATAACCGAAAAAAGAAATATATATCGATATATACGTATGTATGTATATATAATAAAAACTGTTGACGTTCATAGGAGGTTTCTTCTACTGCTGTTCTTCTTCTTGCTGTTCTTCGTCTTTGCTCATCTTTTTTAACGCTTTGACTTTCAGGTTTTATGACCTGGCCGACGCTTTTATGGTTTGTTAGCAATTTTTGATTTACATACTTGCTTTTTCTTTTATTTTATCATTACTTTTTGACAGTCCCACCATCCCCCTCTACTTTCCCCCCAACCTGCCGTACGCGTGCACTTATCGTGCGGCGTCGACAACTTCCTGGACTCTCTGCCAGGATATGAGCACAACACAGCAATTTGTTAGCCAAGTTGACTGACTGTCTACCTTCCCTTCTCTATCAATGTGCCCGCTCCCCCTCTGTCTCTCTCATTGCGCCCGTTGGGGGGTTGCTTTTTGGCGTCAACAATTTGTGTTTGTGTTGTTGTTATTTCGTACGTGCTTGAAAATGCAAATCCAACATAAAATACAAACAGAAAAACAAGGCAAAAAAGAAAACGCAGCGCTCTAATAAAAATAACACAGGAAAATGCTCAAATCACATACGAATCACATATTCACAAAATAAATAAGAAGAAAATATACTTGTACATATATGAAAGAAATAAAGATAAATACAACACTATATGAAAAAGAAAAAGAAGAAAGAAAAGGAAACAAACATGCCTAAAGCAGCAGCTGCCTCTAAAAAACAATTTTCATTAGTTTTATTGAAAACGTTGTCAAAGCTGATTCCTTTTCAGTTATGATCTAAGGCCTACACATGTGTGTGGGTATCTCTACATATGTTCGTATTCCCTATGCCAATGAACTTCTATAAATAGCTTAAGGTTTCGTTCTTCATTTTTTGGTAATTTAATATGTTTAGCCTTATTGAAAAAGCCTAATTGAAAAGGCACATTAGTTAAAATATCAAATTTAAGTCAATAAATTTTGTGAAAAGTATTTGCAAAGGATCCCAAATGTGATTCCTTATTGAATCTAATAGCCACAGTAGAGCCTCGCTTATTTTACATACATATATATATAATACAGTTACTATCTGTTATATAAAAAAACTGTTATAAATGAGAAATACAATACTTAAAATTGGTTATTGGTATAAAATAAAAAAAAACGTTTTTCTTGGGAAAACTTAAACGTACTCAATACCTAATTGTTGTTCTCTATAAACTAAGCCATAAACTAAATAAATAGTTCAATTGTTTCCTCCATAAAGTTATACACTCTTCACATATAATATATACTAATATATGAATCTGTGTGTATAGCTTGTTAAGATTTCATGATGGCATTTGTACTTGGAATTCTGTGAAAACCGCAGGCATTTTAAATGTAATGATGGTGAATTCCCAGAATTCAACTAATATTCGTATACGCATATACACACATACACATATATATATACTTACTTCTTATCAGCAAATTTGTAGCTCCCGTCACGTTCGTTTGGCAACAACAAGAACAAGTTGCAAGACACAAAGTGTACGATAAAATAGTTCCATAAACAAAAGCAAAATGTTGACTGTGTTTCTAGAGCGTTTTCTTATCAGCTTATGGGCGCAAAAAAAAAAGTACAAGGGGCACAAGAACAAGAGAAATTATGTCAACTGTATTTGGCTCCGTCTCTTTCCATTAATTTCGCTTTGTACATTCGTCATCTATATTCGTAATACTATGAGTTGAAACTATATCGTGGATCACGAATCGGTCGGGGGAGGGCTGTGTCATAGAGGCGTCGACTACCAGGCACCGGCATCTCGGTTATACGATCTACGATCGGGTCGATCAAGTGACTAAGGCGTCATTGAATTGAGTTTGATTTTCGCTTTCCGTCCGAGCGGCATGCGGGACGCTGGGCGATGATTCAGCTGTGTGAAACTATAATATGTATTATGTAGTAATATATGATTGATATTGATTAAAAGAATTTGAGCTGCACAGTTAGAAGTTCGTTTTCACATATTTTTTACTGTTGCTGCTGCTGCTGCAATTAAAAAAGTTGCTCATATGATGATGTCAGCAAATTTTTGTTTCTAAACTCGTTTTGCTAGAATAAAAGCGACGAGAAAGCGAGAGAAATCGCTTGCATGTTTATATGCAAAAAAAAAAGAGAATAATTTATAAAAAAATATATATAAATAACTATATATTATTTTTAAATAATTTATAAAAAAAATATATAAATAACTATATATTATTTTTAAATATATTTATTGAGGCTTTGAAATATTTTGCTAACTTATTTATTAAAAAAAAAAAAAAAAAAATTAAATTATTGATTATATTTAATAAATAAAACAATTTATCAAGCTCATAATATATTTGTACTAATTTATATATACCTAAATATTTTCTATTTCTTTGATTAAAAAAAGAAAATGTATATATAGTATAAATATATTTACAGGGTATTGTCCATTCGTTGCTTTCTAGCAAATGCTAGCTTTGTTTAATTGTGATTCACTCAGAGCTGACAAAAAATTTGTGTCGCCTGCTTGTTTTTTTTCTCTTTTCTTTTTTTTTTCCTTGTGCATTTGACATTTTACAGGTGGTTTTTATGGCAATTTATTTTAGTGCACTTAGCGTTGACACGCCTTTACTTTGCCCTCCTCTAGCCGCACCTTTTTGCGAAAATCTCACAAATTAAAACCCAAGAAAATTATGAGACATTGAAGATGCATTATATAAAAATATTAAAGGTCAGTTTTGTGTGTGTGTGTGCAGTTGCTGGATTTTCAAATGAGTCATTTTCAATTACCCACACACACACACACACACAAGCATTTATAGCTTAGATTACACTTGTGACTTCAGTTGTTGTTGTTTTGTTTGCCTTAGCACTGCCCGTTCTCTCAGTCTCTCTCACTCAGTTTCTCCCCCTCTCTCTCTCTGTCTGTCGTTCACTCACTGGGGACGCATTTGTTGCCGTTGCACATGCGGCGTATGAGTGATAAAAACAATTTGTGTGCTTTCCCTTTTAGTCCAATGCGCTATCGCTGACTGCTGCGGCTGCTGCTGCTGCTTGTTGCTGTTGCCATTGTTGTTGTCCATTTGGATATTAGACACTTGCCCAGCCACGTTATGGATACGTTTTATGTGCTCCCAGCTGAGCAGCCAAATAGTCGAATAGCTGAATAGCAGAATAGCAGCTTGTTCGGTTTGTGCAGTGCATTTGGCTAATTGTTTTAATGGCTTTGCATGTTGGACCAAAGTTTCCTGCTGCTGCTGCTGCTGCTGCTCTCAGCGACTTGAATTGATTGAATTGCACAGATGCGGCAACAAATGTCAAGCGGAAAGCATAAAGTTGTTGTTCGAGTATATGTATTGTATATGTATTGGGGAATTTTTAATTGACTATAATATATATTCTTTGTTGTTTCTGTTTTTCTGTGGAAATGGAAACTTGTTTGTGTATAAATGCGAAAATGTGGCAAAAGTTTTATAGAAATTCTGAATCGCTTAAAAATTCTGTGAAAATCTAAGTGATGCATGTTCGCCCATGAGACACAATAGAGACTATTTATATAATCTTAATTTGTGTAAAGTATATGGAGATGATTGTGTCAGTAAAGGCAAAGTAAAGACAGAATCAGTGCATTTCGAATTCAGTTAATTCATTTCAGGTCACATTTACACAATGTTCACGTTAGCCAGGCTTTACTGTGCTTACACTTTGCCATTAGCCAGTTTCATGTTTTACATTTTTGCTTGAGCTTTAGCCTCGCTCTTGCCACGCTTTCAACTTTTCTCTTTGGTTTGGCTATTGCCACTAATTGATGGCTTACCCTTTGACCAAGCGCTATTTCCCTCTCACTCACTCTCGCTGCCTCCCTCTCCTTCTCTCTGTTGGCAGTCTCCCTTTTTGGAGTAACCCCGGGTTGGCTCACTTAACTCGTAACAATTCAATTAAAGTGCGAAGCTTTTAGAGCTTTGGGCAACCACCTGACAAATGTTGTGCCACTAATGCCAATGTTGCACTCAGCAGCACAACAACAGCAACAACAACGACGACAGCGACACCCAGCAGCAACACTAACAACAACAGCAACAACAGCAACAACTACTACTTTAGACATTGACACACTCTAAATACTCATACATACGTTTTAATACAATGGCTCTCTCAATGTGTGTAACATTTCTTGACAGCCCAGGCCCTACCCTAACCCCTAGCCCCTACTCCTACCCCTATCTCATATCCCGTTGCGTTGCGGCTGGCCAAGAAAACCACTTAGAGGGCGAACAGCCAGCAGCAATTCGGTTGGTTTTGTGCTTGACTTGACTTGCTTTCAAATAACTTAGCTAAGAGCGTAGAGCCAGCCAGCTAAATGAGGAGGAAGGGCGGGCATATTGGGTGGTTTAGTGCTGCTACTTCCTGTCCCACACTCACACAGACACACAAACACACTTATCCACACACACACACATATGGTATGTGTCAAGAAAAGCATTTGCTTTCTTTTTTGTCAGCTTGCAAATTAAATTTAAATACCCGCATTTTCATAGCAGTAGCAGAGTGTGGCAGAGAGGGGCTGCTGGGTGCGGTGGAGGGGCAGGGGTGGTTGAGTGTAAGGCGTTGGTATATTGTATTTAAGAGGCTACTGTAACTTTGTGTGTGTTGGTATTCTTATCGTTGTTGTTGTTGTCGCTGCTTTTGTTGTTGTGCACAAAAACGTGTTGTCTTTGTCACTTTGCCAAGCAGGCATTGTGTGTGAATGCGTGTGTGTGTGTGTTGAGTGCCCTACAGTCCTCTCTCCCCTCTACACACACACACACACACACGCCTCACACACACCCCGCCCCCATTTCCATTCTTTAGCTCGTGTGCCCATGCTTTTGAGTTAAGTGTTACTTCCGCTCTGCACGCGTTCACGAGTCATTCATTCGCATCCATTCATTATACAAACATAAAGAATGGCACAGCAAAGAGGAGCGCATAAAAGCCGAATGGGGCATAGATGATGGCACAACAAAAAAAAAAAAAAAAAGAAGTAAATTTGTGAACAGATCGCACACAGGCATTTATCTAGATTTAACTAGATAGATAAATAGTATATATACTTATAGATATTTTAATTTGACCTTAATTAAATTGTTTAATTGGCAAAACTGGTTCTGCGGCATTCGAGCGACGTTTTCAATTTGCCATCCACAAAGCTGCTAACGGTCTAGAGTAGACGTTGCCGTTGCCGTTGCTGCTGCTCCACCACCTGCTGCCGCCCTGGCCCCGCCCACTATTTCAGTTCAGTTCAGTCTGCAGCTTGCCGCGGTTTCCGATCACGTTCTGCAGCTTTATTTGATTTATTTGCAACTGCTTTTCAGCTGTTATGCTATGCTCTCTGTCTGTCACACCAACTCTGCCTTCACCTCTCTCTCTCCCTATTTCTCCCTCTCTCTCTCTCTCTCTCTCACTCTCGCAGTTTTCGTGTGGCTTCTCGAAGTTTTGCACGTTGTCACATAAATTATTCGCACACTGCAGAAATTTTCTCGCCGTGATTAGTGTTCATTGCTAATGTGGCTGCGATGTTAAATATCACGCGCCATATATTATCATCATATAAATATATCAGTATTTATGTCCGTATACAAACGCACACACACACACACACACACACACACACAAATATTTATATACATATTTGTACGTATATATATCAGCAGAGCGTAACGAAATTAAGAAAAAGAGCTATCAAATTGTATATATTGCATATATAATATATTTTTATTTGATAGTATATATTTATATAAATGTATATCAGAAGTATATACAATTAACTGTATATTATATAGAACGATTTTGTATTGCTTTTATAGGCCGAGTTCAATGGGCCTTGAAGTTAAAGCGAAATGAGCTAATAATATAGCTTGATTACCTTATAATAAAACAATGCAGAAATCATTGATTATGTATACTTAAATGTATCTATTTATTTCTATTTAGTACATCACATATGTATATTCTTCAATTAATCAGAATATTATATTTAATGATTTGTAATTAGTTGATAACTATATTAAACAAAAGAACTTTACACATTCTAGCAATATTGCAATATTTCTGTTGATAACTTTATTCACATTAATGCACACATAATAAATATTCTCATAGCTATAATTATGATTATAATTAAGATTGATTGGACTCGCTGTAATTTTGATTGAAATGAAAATGGAATTGGAAATTGAAATTGAAAGGGAATTAGCTTAATGTTTACGTTTATCATCTATCCCTTGGCTAATTATAATACGATTACCTTTGCGCTTTTACAACAGACAGCAACATATATACATATAGATCGATTGCTCAAACTTTTCACACACACACACACACACACACACACTGGTACACTTTGCTAATTGCCTGCCAATCATTCGCTTAACCTTTTATGGGCGAACTACAGAAACGACTTGTTAATTGGACAGTCTCAATTATGGCGGCCATCAGAGACAGGGATTTATACCATTACAGCTAGTTAGGTAGACAGTCAGGTATCTAATAAGGAGACACGCCCGCACGCCGCCCTCCACCTTGCAGTGCAATCGCCTTTTAGCTAATTAATCCAACTCATCAGCTGGGTATTAAACAGAGAAAAATGCAAATGCCAGCAGAGCAAACGCAATCTAAGTGGAACTGAATGAACGAACGAGTGAGTGAGTGAGTGAGTGAGTGAGCGAACGACTTTTGACCTTAACGGTAAGCGGCTCATGCAACAATTCCAGGCCCCTCCACTCTAGCTGCCCTGGCCTGCTCAGTTGCAGTTGGGGCCAGGCCAGGACTTTGTCCAGTTTGCAATTAGAGGCAGCCCAGCTGGGGCTGTGTGCAAGAACAACATTGTCAGGTCGTCAGGTCGTCAGGTCGTCGGCAACTCTTCAGCTTTTTCTATTAATATTCCATTTCCTGCTAAAAGCTTCAATTAAAATCTTATTTACGTGCAGTTGCCAGCCAATTGTTGTTCTTGCACACACACCCACACACACATACAGACAAACAAACAAACACAATCAACAAAAGGCAATACACTTACTAAATTTGGAAAATGTATTTTGCCAGAGCAGAGAAACAATCGAGCAACTTGCATTGCTACCTTTCTCTGTCTCTCCTTTGCTCTCTGTCTGTCTGTGACCCCCTTTTGGCATGCTGAGCTCCCAACTAATCGTGCTAAAATGTTTTTAGTGTTTCATTAACTATAACTGTTTGCTCGCTCGCTCTAGCAACCTCGCCTTATGGCTATCTGCACAAATCACAGATAAATTATTTAACTGATATCAAGTGTGATAGCGCACAAATGGGAAATTTTAGTAGCCAACTGCGATAATTATCGGTGAGTGTGCGATGCCTGTTATATATAAATATATATATAGATATATGCTATGTTTATCGTTTCACAATTAATATTTGTTTGCCCGGGAGCTTAGTCAACCTTGTCTTGGTCTGTTGCTTGTCTGTTCCCTGGCTTCCTCTTGCTAAGGCAGACATAGTCTAGTCTCCGCCCTTCCATTGGGTTCAATAGCTGCTCGTTTTATGTACATTTCCTTTGTGCACTCTTGACTCATCGGTCATTTTATCTAAATGTTTTTCTTTTGCTGCGACGCTCTCATTTTCCCTCTCTCTCTGTCTTTGTCTCCGTCTCGCTCGCTGCCTTGCGCTGGCTGTCAAGTCAAGCCAGTCGCCCACTCAATTGAGTTATCGTCTTTAATTCAATAAAAATTATTGCATTTTATTGTTGCGACAGACGCCAAGTGGCTGCAGCGCCCCCAGACCCTGTCTGCCCCCCCCTCATACATATAAATATTTACATGTATATAAATATATCGGGGTATATATATAGATATATATCCCACATATTTGCGTATCACGACAAGTTCAAGTACTTTGCTGCCCCGCTGCTGCTTCCGTTCGCATCTGCATTTGGCATTAAATTTTGAACTGCTGTCGCTTTTACATCTTTTTAAATGCCAGCCAAGGGGGTTATGTATACCCTACGCTCCACTCTAAACGCCTTACAGCCTCCCACGCTCGCCGTCTGTAACCAGACATGCAAAATGCTTTGCATTACTTTTCTATCTGACAGATTCTTTTGCGTTTGTTCAACTTGCGGTACGGGGAAAGTCATCTGCCATGTGGTTGTCTAAATATATATATAAATATGTATATGCATTTATGACTAACAATGGGGCTTTTATGATTGTGACATTCTTTAAAGATTGTTATCAGGAAAATATCCTGTAAATAGTTATCTCAGTTTCAGTGAGCATTTGCTCGACTATTGATTGAATAGCAAATATAATAAATAATAATCAAATAAATCAATATTAATTTGCCGCTAACCCAAAACCAATTCAGCTGCTCAAAGCCCCATCAAATGCAAACGGCGTACCCTTGGATCCCAATCGGTTGCTAAAAACCTTTTTTCCTCCGTCTCTGTGTTGATTGAAGAGTGCGATGTCTGTTCGTCCCTTTCGGGCCGGGACTTGCTGAAATTTGCTTCTGATTTGGCAACAAAATTTTTTGTATTGCGCTTTGCTCATAAATTATGTAAATTGCTTTTGCCAGGGCCCCAGCTCTAGGGGTCGGTGGGCGTGGCAGGGTTATGGACAAGTGTTAGGGATTAGCAGGCAGCTCACACTTTCGGCTGCTTTTAGCTAACTTTTTCAGAATTGAAAATTCTGCCTACGCCATTGCCACTGCCATTGCCATTGTTATTTATACAAGGTATCTAAATATTACTCAGTTTTTCTGCTTTATTTATGCGCATTTATTATTATTTCAACAGCAAAAGTAAACAAAAATAAATAAATACAAAATTAAAATAAAACCAAAAAAAAAAGCAAAAGTATTTGTGTCAGGGGGAATAAAAAAGTTGCACGTTTAGCACAAAATGAAACACATATAGTAAAAAATTAATATCTCTAAATATATATATATGTATATACATTTATATGAACAAAAGCAGTAAATGTTAAATTGTGCAGAAATAATATAGTAAATTCGCAAATGCAAATTTGTTTAACCTGCAAGCAATAAAAGGGCCAAATCTCTACTGAAACTGCATTATAAAAATCAAACATTATTCAATATTGAATTGAGTTCAAAGGACTATATACACTAGCTGAAATAATTTCATAATATTTATGTGCCGCTTTAAATAGCTGCATTTGCTTTTATAAAGCGAATTGCAAATTTAATATAAAAAGGCTGTCGTCCTTTAGAGCAATCGTTTGTAACAATCGAAATCCTGATAAATATTCAGGTATATATATTATTTTGTGTGTCTGCCCTTATAAATAACAAAAGCTAGAAGCTTTCACTGTGAAATAGATTTTAAGTTTGAAAAGTTTTTTCTCGCAATAAATTCCCACACATTTATTATTTGCATATCTCACAAAACTTCCTCTGTTTCTCCTATACTGAGTGCTTTCGCTGACTAGAATATTACAAATAGTTAGGGTATTTCCCAGTCGAACTTTGCCTACTAACCTGACTCTGACTTGTTTTTATAGCATTTTTACGCACAATTGCGCTCTAAATAGCTAAAACGCTTGTTTGTTGTGTCTGCTTAAATGTTTGGAATTTGACACAATTAAAATTAAAAATACAAAAAATAATATTTAACATAAAAATGGGTTTAATTATTTCAAGCGAAAGCAGCGCGTGGAATGCCTAAGAAATATTTACAAAATAATGAAGAAATACTTACTTCAATGAAATATTTTAATAAAGTATTATAATAAATATTTCATACATATTTATAAATTCCTTATTATTGACGTATTTACTAAATGATTTTATTCTCTTTGTCTCTTTGCAGGTAAGCCTCAATACTGATTAGCATAAATATACTTTGTTCATTAAAGTTAATGTATCGTAAGTATGGCAAATCAGTTGGGAACAGCTGGGATAATCTTCAGGCATTTTGTTGACGTCATTTATAAGTTAATTCACAGAAAAGCATGCAATCTTCCATTGAACCCTAACGATAAGCAATTCGATTAACAAGCTGTACTAAAATAATGCTTATCAAAAATTGGGCGATAGAAAAACTAAAAAATTATTGTATAAAGGCCAATAGAAAAGTTTTCTATGGTCTACTGAAGATAACATATTATATCGATATCAATATCGATATCGATGAGTTTAAGTGACATACATTGTGCATCTTCGATGTATTTGTTTTTATTTTGATTAAATTTCTCTACGACTTTGATGAAATTTTGTTTGATTAAATTATAATACGCCATCGAGAGCAATAAAGATAAATATCAGCAGTGCCAGCAGAATAACCGGCTCAAGGTCAAGTTGAATGAACTCTTCTTTGTTAGCTGCTTTGCGATATATTTATCTGTATAATATACATTTATTTTTGTTGTTTATGGAAAAGTGAAAACTGAAAACTGAAAAGTGAAAAGTGCAAATAAAAACATGGCTCTCCTTGAACTTTTTCGAATGAGTTTCGCTCGGTTGATTAAACCAAATACCGTTTAGTAGTTTACCCCTTAAGCCGAGTAAATAGTTATTTAAATAGAAAGTTGATATTGAATTGAGTTTTAAAGTCAGAGCTTATAATTAATGCGGGATTTACGCTTTTATTTTTATCGATTGCTGACACGCCAGATTCGAGAGTCAAATCATTTTGTGCGGATTATGTTGAATTTGAAAAATTACAACGATTGAGCCCACGCTCCTCTCCCATTCCCCCTCCGCATTCTCCCTTGGTTACCACCTGCCACGTCATGGGCTGATAATCCGAAATTCGCGTTTCATGGCAGGCATTTGAATTATTTGCCAGGCCAGTGTCCTCCACCTCCCTCTCTAGCTCTCTCGCTCTATTTCTCTCTCGCTCTTTCTCTTCCTACCTTTTGCACATGACTTGCGTCAATTATGCGTTTTGCCAATGGCAAACTCAGATCTGGAGGTGGGGCAGATTCGTCCAAGGCTGGGCTGGGGCAGAAGGTTGCCCTAAAAGACATCCTTCTCGACGTATCTGTTAGCTCCGACTTCCAAGGCTTCCTTCCTGTATTGCCCATCTATCAGATACCAGTTTCTCTACCCTTCATATACGCATTTAATTTATAGAAGTCACGTGAGCGGCATTTTTTATGCACACACAGCAGTAGGAGCAGCAACAGCAGCAGCAGCAGCAGCAGCAACAAAATCTCCTTCTCCAGCCATCCACCCGCATTCCTCCATCCTTCATAACTCAACCCCTGGAATCGCAATCAGTGGGAAAGGCAAAGCGTGCCGGAATAAGCTGACTGCTGCTTGATTTGATGACTTTGGCAGTCAGCAAGAGATTTGCTCAGCCTTAAAGCCAACAGCAAGTCTTATATATATACATATATATATGTACATATATCTGCATCTATATATATATATAGTTATATCTCAATCCAGCAACGGGTTGACATTGGGACAAATAATAACTGTCGCCCATCGTGATTGAGTGGATTTATGTTTAAGTTTTTGGCACAAGTGCAATGCGACTGTGCCTTTGATTTATTAGTAGAGACAGACAGATAGAGATGCATACATAAAACGAGCGAAACGGCGAGAGAGAGAGAGAGAGAGGGAGAGAGAGTGAGCAGACAGAGAGTTTCTTTAGAGAACGGACGCTGCTTAAATGAATTATATGGCGCTCATGTCGGCGACATCATAAATCAAAAACGAGTCCATTTGTATTTGGTCCGGTTTTGTTTTGGGTCTCTCAGTCTTGAGGCGCTTTTGGCACGTGACTGACTCGACTCGACTGGAGACCGTGTCCGTTTTTAAAACCAACTCTGCTAGTTGGGTGAAGACAGCAGAAGAGCAGAAAGAATCACTCGATCTTAATGGAATGGCAGTTGTATATGACTTGGCGTGAATGCTTTATGCATTGCTTTAAGTGCGGAACGGGGTGGCAATAAATAAGGCTTAGCTTATGAATTAAGTGTGAGCAATAAGTGAAAAGGGAGAAATTGAAAGAAATTAGTGTTGGTAAACCTCAAACAGCTTTATGTGACGTATGAACACACTGAAATGTGAATACATATCGAAGCATTTGCAAAGTCTTCTCTTAAAAGCTTTTATGAACAATGGATTTACCAGAGTTTGGTCATCCTAAACATCGCTTATTAGGGTTACCAGCTTATTGCTTTTTGCATTGTTTGCTTGCTGAAGTAAAGCTGACTACGTATATCTTAACCTACTTTTCGAATAGTTTACTCATCTATGAGGTTAATATGCAAGCACCTCCTAACTCTTTGTAACCCACACACACACACACACACGTACACACATATGTGTGACTCGTTAAACATGTTCGTTTAACTGCCTTTACCTTTATTACAGTCGAGAGTCTCTGGACTGTTTGCAGTTGCGTGATTGGCATCCGTTTGCTATATCATCAGCATTATCATTATCGTCATTATCAACGTGATTATTAACATTGTTATGTGTGTGTGTCTCTCTGTGGATGGAGGCAATCAAAATGTTTAGCTTATGCCATTAAATTGTATTTTTATCATTATTGCTGCGATTGTCTTTTGTTTCCCTCACTCACTCGCACTGTCGCTGCACCCGTCTCTTTCTCTTTCACTCTGTCGTATAATGTTTGCGCAATATAGCTGACTAAACAAATGAAAGTCACATAAATAATGGCAAAAGGTTAATGTTAACTAAAACTATGAGCAACAACAACAATGCACATAAATAACAATATAAATTACTACAACTATGCACTTAAACATGAACCCAAAGCAGCAGCAGCAGCCACAGAAGAAAAAGAAGAAGAAGAAGAAAATGGCAATGAGTAAGAGGAAGAGTGTAATAAAGTGAGGGAAACACAAAATTAGCTAAAACTCTGCACACGTGTTCGCCAGCGGAAGAGAAGGTAGAGAATAAGACATATATACATATATATATATATTTCCTAATGCCAAAGATAAATTTAACAAAGCGACTGCCAAAAAAAAATAGAGAGAGTAGTAATTGTTATTGTTGTTGTTGTTATTGCTGCTACTATTGTTATTGTTTTTGTTTCCCTCGCTGTTGTTTTTGGTTTTGTTGTTTTCGCTGCTGTGCCTCGAAATATTTTGCAAATGACGCAATTTTGCAAAAAACAAAAAAAGAAAAGAAACTTAATTTTTTATTTGTATTTCTTTTTTTTTTTTTTTTTTTTAATAAAACGGCAGCCAGCTCGACGCTCGCCCATTTTGGGAGTGACACGCATACATAGGCATACACAAATACATATAAGGCATAGAGTGTGCGTATGTGTATGCGTGTGTGTGTATTTGTTTGTTTGTATGTTTATTTTATGCCTTTTGCTGTGCGCATTAAATTATGCGAACGATATAATTTCATTATCAGACAGCAACAAATACAAAAGAAGTTCATTGGCATACGGGGCGTATGAGCATATTACACACATATATACAGAGAGAAAGAGAATGTGTGAGAGAGAGAGAGAGAGTCAGAGTCGTACACACATGCAAATAGTCATCAGACTTGAGACAGCATACAACAAATTTTCAGCAGAATTTATTATTTAATTACAAGAAAGCGAGACACAAGACAAGCGACAAGGGCCCAAAATTATTGTATCTACATAGAGAGAGACAGAGATATGTATAGAGAGAGAGAGCGAGAGTGTGAGAAGTAGTTATGCTTAAGTGTACACACACACACGCACACATATATAGCGTAAGTACTTGTGCTGGCAGAAAAGATAACAAAAGCTGTGCAAAAGAAATGAACTCGCACTTGAACTCACTCTCATCTCATCTCATCTCGTGCCGCCTCGTCTCGTCTCGTCTCGTCTCGTCTCATCTCAGTTCTTTGCATCTTTTCATATGCTGCTCTACTGCTGTTGCTGCTCCGTGTCCCTTTCCAGTTGTATCAAATATTTTATCAGCATTCGCAATATTTGTTTTGTTACATTCGCGCTTCAATGCTTCTCAACACACACACACTGTGAGAAATTGTCAAAAAAAAAAGAGAAGAAAGAGAAGAGGCAAAAGCAAATAAACGGAAGAGGATATTATATAAAAAGCGTGTAGGCGACAGCTTGCTGCAGAGTTGCCTTCTTACCAAGTACAATTCTGTTGCTGCTGCTGCTGCTGCTGCCCCCTCCCCCTGCCACACTTCTGCCCTTTTGGTATTTCGCCTGCTGATAAAGCAAATTTCAGCTGCTTGCCGCCCCTGTCTGCATCACACTTCAAGTGCCAGTTGAGCACTTGAAGCACAGCAAACCAAATCACGCACCATCAGCAGTGGCAACAACAACAACAATAACAACAAGAACATTGTCAATTGTCAATCAAATTCTCACACATGCTTCAAAAGCTGAGCAAGTCGAGGTAGGCAAACAGACAAATAGACAGTTCATTTTATTTAAATATATGTAAGCGATGAAAGGTCGTTCTATGCAATTTTCATGAATTTAAGTGGCGCTTACATATTATTTATATCATTATGATATGCTGAAAACTCTTTCTGTGATGCTGTCACTCTTTGCCTTTCCATATCTGGGGTGTACTTATGCATATTCCATTCTTTATGGCTATACATACATGCTCTTTGTTTCAGTTGCCTAGAGAGATCTGTCTACGCATATCAAATAGAAAACTTTTCAAAAATTTTACCATCTCTGTTTCAGTAAATTCAGCCTACTTTAACTTTCTCTCTCTATATCTCGATTTGTCTCTCTATATATGTCTCTCTATATCTCTCTCTCTATATATCTCTCTCTCTCTATATCTCTCTCTCAGTAAGTTCTACCTTTTTCCTTCTTTTTCTAACTCTCGTCCTCACAGTAAATTCCATCTTCTTTCTCTAACTCTCTCTTTCTATCTCTCTCACTCCCTCTCTCTCTATCTCTCCTAGAGTATCTTCCAGTCTTGCATGTCTTTTAGACTTCATTTCTCTGTATATTATGGGCGTTAACACGTTACGCCCCCAATTTGAATTATTGGGAACTCCAAATGTTTTGCCACATAAAAAATCAACAGCAAAATTGATATAAAAATAAGCCATAAAATGAATTTAATTAATTTTAATTTAGTTGAGTCGTGTTTTCGTTTTGTGGTTGATTTTTATTAATATTAAAATATCAAACTGTGATTTTTCTGTGTACTTTTAATTTTTATATTTTGCTGTTGTTGTTGTTGTTGCTCTTGTGGTATTTAATTGTTTCGCTTATCGCTGCGGTTGCAGCTGCAACAGCGGCTATCCAATCGTATGCCACAAAATGTGGCAACTAACATGACACTAGACATGACATATGATATGCTTTCACAATTAAATTATTGGGCAGTTGCAGTCAGATGTTACCTGTACCTCAACATTGTTCTATTATTTCTCTCTTTCTTGCGCGATTCGCTTGCAACTGAACTCGAGCTGATATTTATTTATGAAAAAGAAAACTTGCATTTGATGCTGACGAGAAAAAAAATGGATATACGCTGCATTTTTATATTTGGCAAATTTCCAAAAATAATAAAAACGAGAAGAAGAAGGCGCACAGAATAAAAGTGAATCAAGTGGAGCTGCAGAGCTGTGGAGCTGTGGAGCTGTTCGTGTGCGCTTTTGTGTGTTACATACAAATTTTATAGATTTTCAACGCCTGGCGTGCAATGCTGCCAAATATCCTGCAGCGCTGTATGAGCACACACACACACATGTACACATGCACACATGCCAATGCACATGCACATGCACATATGCACTTGTACTGTTTTGTGGCATTTTAAGTGAAAAACGCCATCATCACAGTTTGGTCCACATGCCTTTCTGTGTATCCTTTGCCAACTGTACCTCAGCTACACCTAAATATGCATGCTTGTGTTCTGCATTGTATGTGTATGTATGAATGTGTGCGTATGTGTGTGTTTGTATAGCATTGACTCAAGCTGAGCCATTCAATAACTTCGTATGGCTGACTGGAATTTCAATAAAAATACTTTATCTCTGATACACACACACACACACACATATACATATCAACAGACAAAGACAGACAAGGTTGTGAAACAGACATTGGAAATATCGCTTAATATTATCGGAAACGGGATGCAGGGCAGGGCAGGGCGAGGCGGGGGGGCACGCATTGCATATTTCTGTGTGTGCATATTTTGTGGACAGCTTGTTGTCAATCTAACTATAATAATGCACACTCTAAATCCACATATTTTATACTTAACTCATTCTCTCTCTTTTGTGCGTTCTCTTTCTTGACTCTTCAGTACGGCCAGCGTGTGCCAACTGCAGCCTCACCGAGCAACACGAACTCGAGCAGCTCATCGAACACGGGCTCCCAGAGCGGCACACTGAGCACCAGTCTGAGCAACACGACAAACACAAACACCACAATGGGTCCCAACGGCACGGCACAGAATCAAAATCAACAGGGCGGCGAGCAGTTGTCAAAGACAAACCTCTACATACGCGGACTGCAGCAGGGCACAACCGATAAGGATCTGATCAACATGTGTGCACAGTGAGTATCAGTTATGCCAAATAATAAGTTATACATAATTTAATATGTAAGAAAGAAGCCAAAGGAAAAAACGTAGATATAGCCAAAGTCTCAATAGAAACAGAAAAAGTCTACATGAAATTTAAATTTAATAAAGACAGCACATGACTTAAGATCTAGCCAAGTCAGGTGTCTTGGCTGCCAGTTCCCGCCAACTGTTCGGTGTGAATCATAATAAATGTTATATTTATGTCCTGTAAATTGAACGCATTTCCAAACGAGTAGCTCGAAGAGATATAATTATTTTTATTGAAACCAGCTCCGCCTCGCTTGTTAAGCGTAAATCAAAGCAAGCGTCGCATACATGAAATATAGATAATTCAAGCTAAACTGTAGTCGTATCGATTCTATTGAAACTATGCCTGGCCCAGTAACCCCTGGCTGGAGAGAGAATTGTGTTGCGGACATGGCCGAAAGCTTAAACTCAATTCATGCCTCATTCCAGCTGCTAATGAGCAGCTTAGCCTCAGCTCATTCCGCTTCGTTGAGTTTCTACAAAGGCCACACACACACACACACTCATACACACCCGTACACATATATCCAATTCAATAGACCTCTCACTATCCAGTCAGAGGGCAAGCAACCCCCAAAAATTATATACATATATATATATATTTTGTATGCCTCAGCCCCCGCGCTTCGGTCGGACTGGCCGTCTGCCCCCCAGACCGCAGGAAACGAGTTTTAGCAAAACTAAACAAAAATCCACTAATTAGAGCAAACGCTTCATCACGAATATAAAAACAAATAGCAGAACTTCCACTAGAACCACTTGCAAATGATTATGATGTGGTATGTTGTGTACATAACGCATACGCAATGTGGCCCACTCTATGTGGGCCAACAACAAAATAACGAAGAAAAAAAATATAGTATATATATATATATATATATTTATGAAACTATTAAAGGCCATGCACATAAAAATTAATGAAAATAAAAATATCAAACAAGCTTACAGAATGTAGAAGAAGAGGAAGAGAGAAAAACCAAAGCAGCGAGTCAAGAAGGGGGCGTACACGAGTTGCGCCTTAGCTAGAGAGGGGCTAATAATTACAAGTCAACTTATTAAATTGAAGGTGAATTTGGCTCTTTTTTATAGCGTCGCCTGGCTGGACGAGTGTTGGTGGGCCTAAGCCCACCCTTTATTCTATTCTATTATTTTTTTCACTCTGTTTGCAGCTGCTTGACTGCCAGGCAATCAAAATAAGCGGCTTATTTGCTTGGGCAGCTTTAATGTTATTATAGCTACATACATATATACTATATATATATATATATATATATATATATATATGTGTGTGTGTGTGCATAAAAGCATTTATTCATATAGCACTATGCGATGGTGTGTTTGTATTATCGATGTCTGTAACTATGCTGATATCGATTTAATTTGCCGCTGGTCCAAGCTCAAATGAGCAATTTCCAACGAAATATAATTCGTTGCCTACTTTTCAGCGCGCGATATTAATATTGCATTTTAATGACTATTTAATTGCCTTATAGTGCTCGGCTGGTATCCTTTTGGGCCAGCACAGAGTGAAGCGTGTCGTTTAGTTAAAATCAACAATGAAGCAGAAAGGAAATAATAGAAAAAGTCAAGCCAGCGACCACGCACAGCTTATGACAATCAAACAGACATTAAATATAGTCGACTATATTATGAGTCAAACTTAGAAAGCGAGAGGGAGCGAGAGAGAGAAGGAGTGAAAGTGAGAGTGAGAGTGAGAGAAGTTCGTGACATGCAAGAGTCTTGTAATTAGTTTTACGTCTACTTTACATATTTATAGCGTACATATGTCCATTTCGTTGACTAATTCACCGGGTCCACCCGTTTCCCTTCTTTTTCTCTCCCTTACAGATACGGAACAATAATATCAACCAAGGCTATTTTAGATAAAACAACAAACAAATGTAAAGGTATTTTTTTCTTCACCATTCTCATCATTATTTTATTTATGTGTGTTTTTTGTATATGTATTATTAGTATGTGTTATGTAATAAAAAAAAAAAAAGAGAAAAAAAAGTATACAAAATAATAATCGATGATTTCTTTCAAGGATTTTCTTTTCTCTTTTCTCTTTGTTCGTATTTTGTATTAGTTTATAAATATGCGCAGTACTCAAAAGGTCAAAAGGTTAACAAACAAATACTAGATCTAGATATATCTATCTTTTTCCTTAGAGGAGAACTTTTGTTCCTTCTCTATCACTCACTCTCTCAATTCCTTTGAGTACTAGGCATATTTAATATTTGGTACTGTTTGTTTTTGTTTTTTTTACTTCTACTTACGTATATAGTTTTTCCTTTACATATTTTTGCTCGTTCTCATTAATTGTGTCTGGTATTTTGATGTATTTATTATTCAACTAAAAATTAATCAATTGGCAGATAAAATTGTCGATTTTTCTCTTCTTCGGCTTTCATTTGATTAAGTGAAATTATGATTTTATAATTTCGTATAATTCTCATTTTGCAATCGAATCATTCATGCATTCACCTATCTACTACTGCACCCCTACTAAGCCTCCCCGATATGCCCTCTATATATATATATATACTCTATATTACTAATGCTAATGATATTTATATATTGATAATATCCGCTCCTATAAATATATATATAACGTTTGCCAGCAAGCAACAAGCTGTACAAATAATTATGTGCGTGTGTGTGTGTATATGAAAGGCCTACATTACTCAGTAACTTGATTTATTTGATATACATATATACAGATATAAATAAATACCTGTATATATGTATATAAAATTTATATATATATATTTCTTTAATTATTTGTTTAACAATTCCCGTTTGTTGTTCTCTTTATACGTTACAGCTAAAATATGAGAAATTATTAATTTATTTTTACCATTCTCTCTTTCTATTTTTCTTTCTCTTTCTCTCTCTCCCTCTCATTTTTTCAAATGATATATTTTGTTTTTGTTTTGTTTGTTTTTCATCACTTTGAAACTTATTTTGCACGTGCGGAAATAAATTAATCTTGAATCCAATTTTGTTCCTTTTCATCTTTTGTAAAACTGTGTGAACTTTAAAATTAAAAATAATAATAAAAAAAAAAAAAATAAAACGCAATTTAAATACTCTTATTCTACTTATACAAATTATATATATATTTATATATATGTCTTTCAACATGCAATTAAAAAAATTCCACCTCCGCCCCCTGTAAAACAAAATACACAAAACGCAAAAAATAACAACAACGAAAAACGAAAACAAAACAAAAACAAAATATGTTTCTTACAGGTTACGGCTTCGTCGACTTCGAGCAGCCGGCCTACGCTGAGGGGGCCGTCAAGGGACTGCAGGCGAAGGGCGTGCAAGCTCAGATGGCCAAAGTGGGTATCTGGGTGCTTCATAGGCCGGCCATTGTACGTTTGTTTGCATGCAAGTAATACTCACCCCTCACACCGCAAACTATCCTCCTGTACCCCGACCCAGCCCACACCGAGACCCCCCTTAATCCGTAATCCGTAATCCGTGTCTAACCTTGTACTAAAATCCACATTTGACAAGTGCCCAACGTTACCTCCCAACATTACAATTCGTTTACACAGCTGCCTCAAATAGCTTTTGTTTTTAAGTATAATTTTATATTTTATTTTATAAGTGTACGGTATTATTATTATTATTTTTGATTATCGCTGTATATTACTTTTTAAGTAACGAAGCAAAGCAGCTTTCCTTAAACTAAGTTTTCATCTGCTTATGCAGCTCTACTTTATATTTCAATTGGAATACTTTTAAAGTACCATTTCCTCTTTAATCTGCAGTTGGAGCTTAGGGGCTCCCATTTGCATCAGAATATGTGAAATGCCAAATGAGATTCGACTTTAAATTTGATTTTAAAGTTTCCTTGCCCGCCCCACCCGGAATTTGCATTGCATTTCAAGGAAACCCACGCACAGCCCTTAAAGGTCAACTGAGGTATTTCATCATTTCGGGGTGCTCTCTCTCTCTCTGTCTCTGACTCTCTGTGTGCTCTCCTTTCTCGTATCCCTTTTTATTTCATTTCGTTTCGCATTTGCAATTTCAGTTCAGCCACAAAGTCGGTCGCAACTTTCTGTGCGACTCCCACGCAGCATTTGCGTGGGCTAAATAAATTGCCAGCAATTTCGGTTGTTGTTGCTGTTGAATCTCGATTTAGCTTATTATGATTTAAGTTTTTAGTTTCAACACAATCTGAGTCCCCACCTAAAACCCTCTCCAAAACCATAGCCGAAACCCTAGTTTGTAGTGTTGTTAAACTATATATTTCTATATTGAAACATACTTGTATATCGTACTATCTATTCCCCCAATATACTTGATTCCCACATCCAAACACAAATATTCTAGTAATACATATTTAATATCCAATTTAGTAATCCATATATAAATCATATTTAGCGTAGCTTAAACATGTTTTTATTAACATTCATAATTGAAAATTCGGCCATTTATCTAACTACGGCAGAGACTACACAAGAAATTATTTGCATTTATTATCATGAAATATAATCGTAGCTAATATATATATTTTCTCATCAGCGTTCAGCGAGTTTAGCTGCCAAAATGCTAAATATTAAATATGCATTGAAAATGCGTTTCAATTTTAGTGTACATTAAATATTAATTGAAGGCAAATGCATTCATTAATTTATTTGTTTGTACCCCTTTCGCCTCTCGCTCTCCCCCTCTTTGGTATTTATTATAATAATTGTTTTAATTCACGTTCTTAATCCTCCTTTAGCAGAAATAGAAATACGTATTTATTTCAACAATTAAAAATTATAATCGAGAGAAAAAAATATTTAGCGGATTTGTTGGTTAATTAATTGCATTAAAAGCGATTCTTGATTTTCCACAGTTGATTTCCACATTTCCAACATTCGCCAGGTATACGAATTAGTTTTATAACTCTATAAGAAGTAGCACATATATCGTCTAGCTATCATGTATAAAGAGCTAGCTCATAAAAGGTATTATCATAGCAGCAGGTAGTAATTGAATTAACTTCGGCTTACCGCAGTTGATATAGTCTAGCAGATTAGAGAACTACAATGAATTATGATAGAGCACTGAACTGTTCCGAGTTTGAAGTACCTCCGCCATATCATTAAGTAATTTTTACAAAGTCATTTATATTTTTACGTATAATATCCTGATATACAATACATGTGCATATGTTCTCATCTCTGCTAGACTATATGATATATTGTATCAGCTGTTCTCCTGGAACATATGTATATTCATAATTTATAATCCTTTCATTTAGTTAATTGGTTATTAGAATATATATACATTAATATAATTTTATATGATATAAGATCTGTAAGAAAACTGTTCAGGAGAATAATAATATGAGTATAATTTAGCCAAGGATCTTAAGTCCATGAACTTGTATGAGGATCGGAAATACCATCTTCATGCTTAAACAGAGATCATCTTCCCTGAACAGTTATCTTCGTATATTTAGCTATTATTTATTATATATATATTTTTGATTTAAGTAGTTAACTACAACTCGATAATAAAGTATTAAACCTGACGTGGTCCAGTATAGAGAATTCCTAAGCAGAAAAAAACTATAAACCCATATAGCTCTTCGATTTGTATAGCGACAATCATTATAAGTATTTTAGATACATTTTAAAAATTGTTTAGATAGAAATGAAGAAATCAGTAAATATGTAAACTTGTAAACAAATCAAGAAATAAAACTCTATAATCGAATATATATAATTACTATATATATAGCTATAGAAACATTATAGATAGCTGACATTAAGGAGCTCATTAAAACGTTTCGCTTTATTTTCTACGTAACGCATTAAAGTCTAACGTAACGTAACGTAACGTAAAGTAACTAAATTAGCTAGAAATATATTTAGAATTGATGAACCATTTAATCTTCTCTCTCTATATATAGATCGAAATATATAATCAACATAACATGTATCTCTCAAAAAACTGTATAAACTGTAATCGTATATTTGAAGTTATAGCCAGCCATATAATCAACCTACCAAGTTTGTTGTTTGAGTACGCAAAATGCTACAAACCTGCGCCGGCCAAAAACTAACTAAGATATCTATCTATATATATATATTTATTATATAAAATATAAATCAATGAAAACAACAAAGAACAACTAAATTCTAAGTAAACAAAAAAAAAAAAAAAAAAACTTTAAGACATATAAGAGATCAGGTATTTAACTTAATTAAGTGCATAACTAGGCGACTCTACATACATACAATCATCTTACATACAGTACATACATACACGTGCATACATACAGTACAGACATACACGTGCATACATACATACATCCAACATCTAACTGTACCCATACAATTTGTATATAGTTCCGATCTAGGTCTATTAGCGAATTCTCTTTGAATTCGTTATGTGTTTCTCTAGGTATTTATTTAATTAAGCAATCTATTAGGTCTTGGCATTACAGACCCACACACACAGACAACATGCAACATAAAGTCAGGCACACTTAACAGACACACACACGCCAACACTCACTCAACAGACACACTCACAGACACAAAGCCAGTTACCAATAACAGAATTTTGCAAAAAAAAAAAAAAAAAAAAAAAAACTAAATGTACTAAAATTTTTACTAATGACAAAATTTCTACGTTTAAATTTTCTTTCCTCCTCTCTGTCTCTCTCTCTTTGAAAATGCGTCGTCTTTGTCGCTCATTCAAACAAACACAAACACACATTAATTAAACACACACACACACACTCTCGCTCACACACATACAACATACGCTTTTGTTAAAACTGCTTTTGTTTGTGTATGTTAAAATATTTTGTGTGCAAACTTTCAAACACAATGAAACAAAAAACCAACTAAAACTGATACGATTGATCCTCCAACAATAATGAACAACAACAACAACAACAACAACACCATCACAAACAACACCAAACAACACAACACGCTGCTATCCTATGCGTACAACAACTACACAGCAACAGGAACAGGATCCCACAAATTTGTATATAGCAAATTTGCCACCACACTTCAAAGAGACCGATCTGGAGGCAATGCTAGCGAAATTTGGCCAAGTCGTTTCCACTAGAATATTGCGTGATCAGCAGATGAACTCAAAGGGTAAGTGTAGTTGACATTCCAATTGGATTCCATATAATCTCTTCTTATTGGATTGCCTTTGCAGGTGTTGGCTTTGCACGTATGGAGAGCCGCGAGAAGTGCGAACAAATTATACAGATGTTTAACGGTAACACAATAACGGGTGCCAAAGATCCCCTATTGGTGAAATTCGCCGATGGCGGTCCCAAAAAGAAGAATCTCTTCAAGACGCCCGATCCGAATGCGCGCGCGTGGCGCGACGTCTCCGCCGAGGGCATACCCGTTGCCTATGATCCGACTATGCAGCAGAACGGCGTCAGCGTCAATGTGGGCACACCAATTGGTGTACCCTATTCGCGTTTCGGGGCACCACAGGTGGGTGGCTATCCGGTCGCTGGCTCGCAATGGATACCCGGCTATATGATGACACAGCCGATCACTCAGGTAGATGATCAGGTGAGTGACGCGCGCATTCTATCAACTTTGCAACATATGCCCAACATTTATCAGTATTCCTCCTCTGCCCTGCAGTACATGCAAATGGCTGCCGCTCCCCAGTTGGGCGTCACCTCGTACAAACCGCAGGAGGTCAACCAGGTGCCCGCACGCGGCATTTCGATGATGGTCAGTGGCGACACGGCTGTGCCATATGGAACAATGATGCCGCAGTTGGCCACTCTCCAGATTGGAAACTCTGTAAGTGCTCAACGAGCGTCAGCAAATGCAATCTTATAAGATCTACTCAGAGAATACTCAAACACATATTGCATATATGAATGTCAGAGTTAAAGAGCAATCGAATAATCGATATACCATGTTGATGGTGGCCTTAGGGGTGTTCACTGTCAGTTATTGGTTGCCACATTATATATTATAATACAAACTATATGGTTTTCAGAATTTCAAAAAGTGTAAGATATTTATTCTACTATCTGTCTACTTTTCTGCATTGCTCCAATACCTTATCGAATTTGCTTGCCATAAAAATTACCTGAGTCTTATATCTTTTAACCATAGAATTATCAAAGAATATATACATATATGCATATATGTTTGAGTATTATCATATATGACGATTGAGTGGCTCAGTTGAAAACATTGTTGATGAATATGTGTGAATGTGTGTCTCTCTGCGTCAGTGTGTGGGTGTGAGAGAGTTTCGTTGCAATTAAATTCGAATGATGTTTGATATATAATTCGTATTCTATATCTGTTCTTTTATTCCATTGTTTTTTCCGTTCTCTTTTCGGTTCCTTTATAGAATTTTTCTCCATCGTTACAGTATATTAGTCCAACTTATCCATATTATGCACCACCACCAACTATTTTACCAACAATGCCAATGACAGATTCCGAACAGGCTAGCACAGCTGCATCACCCGACGAGGCATACACACAGTATCCACATCAAGCCGCTCCCAAATAGGTCTTCGCGAGGTGAGTGATGTCTCTCTGTCTCTCTCTCTCTCTCTGTTTCTCTGTTACTCTCTATTCATCACTGTCTCTATTTGAACATCTCTTCCGTCTGTTACTTTCTTGAGCCGCGACTTATCTAGTCCGTCTCCCACTCACTCTCTCTCTCTCTCCCTCTCTCTATCTCTTTGTCTGAGCTGTTCTTCATTCATCTGCTTTAGTTGTGCTTTGTTGTTTTGCATTGGACTCTATAGCGGGCTCTCACTGTGTGTGTGCCACCCACTTTGAGCGCTGTACCTTGCTTACGTTTGCCAACACTGTTTTGCATGTGCTGTGTGCTTAAAGTTTAACCATCTCACGACTCTTACACCTGGCTCACTCTCACTCTCACTCTGACTCGCCTCCCATAATTCCACAATCATTGGTGATTTCCTACTTCCCTTACTATCATCTTCTTCCTTTTATACACGCCTCTTTTTTTCTTTTCATTCGTTTTGTGTGCTGCTTGTTGTTGCTTGCCTGTTTGCCTACAAAATCTGTTCTTGTTCCTGACTTTAGAAATGTTTTAACTCTCTCTCATTACTAAACGCAATTCTTTTATTTTCAAATTGATTCCTGCCGTCTCATAACTACAAATACAACTACAACTACAACTACTACTACAACAATTACTCGCATACTTAGTATAGTTACTAAGCAGCCTAAACACTGGTAATACATACTAGGTAAATATCATACATAAAGCTAAAAATCTCAATGAACCAACATAAGTTGATATATATAATTGGATGTAAAGGAAACTTTTTCCTAGATATATGACCTGGTTCCTTGTGGATTTTCCCAGCTACAACAAACCCTATGATTTATTATCATAATTGGTTTCCATTATTTCAGATATAATATTTTAGTACCCAATTTGAGTACTAAGTAATGGACGCAATCGAGGGTTAGCGTTGGGAGCTTTAAGCGCTGGAATAACAACAATAAAACAACAACATCTACAACATCAACAAGAACAACAGGAGAAGAGGAGTATAAGAATAACAGGATGCCACGTCGGAATGGAGGAGGCAGTTTGATAACAGTCGAAAATGCTGTTCCCTAAGAAAAACAAAACATAATGTTAAAAAAAAAATAAAGAAAAGATAGAGAAAGATAATTAAGAGAGTTATGTATAAAAGATGAATGAAGAGCAGGAAAAGCAGCAGCAACAACAAAGGAAAGAAAAATACATACACAATTGAGTTAAGCAGGCGAGCGGAAAAGAGAGCGTAAAAAGTGAAGAAAAGCAAAGACTAAACTTAAATAATAGAAATTAGTTATACACTAAATAGTATGCTTAAACAACAGCAACAAGAAAACGGGCAAGTAGTAGTAGTAGAAAGGGGCCGCAATTTTCATTGAGGGAGAGAGAGAGAGCAGGAAAAACTTACCAGAACGGGGGCAACATTTTCTCGAAAAGAGAAAATTAAAAATAAACCAAACACTTGAAGCAACATCAATTTGCAAACAACAGAAGGAAAAATGAAAAAAATTTAAAGAAAACGCAAAATTCTAGTTAAGTATATCTATATAAGGAAAAGCAAGAAATTGCATTGAAACAGCAAGAGGGAAAAGAATCGCATGTAAAAATGTTAAAATACAGAGAAACCACAAAAGCAAACAACTTTGTGACGAAATAAAGCAAAGTAAATGAAAACCGAAGAACCCAAAAATGTGTGCAATGTATGTTAAACGAAAAACAAAACAAGAAAGAAAATGAACATGAAAACGGAAATGAAATGAATAATAAAAGCTTGACAACAAAATATATATATAAAAAAAAACTATTGAGTCAAGTAAAAGCGAATACATTTATTTTTTATTGTCGTTTATGAAACTGAAGTTGAAGAAAAATTAAGAAATGAGAGAAAAGAAAATTTTGGTTTTCCAAGATTTTTTTATTTTGCTATTTTAATTTGTCTTTGATTCGATTTTAAATGCAGTTTTTAAGAGTCTAAAGTGTTTGAAGCACAAAGCTAAGAGAGCGGCAATTTTACCCTGTCTCTCTCTTTCTCCCACTCTCTCTCTCGCCCGCGAGAGTTGAAATTGTTTTTCGTTTTGTAAAGAGAAAAGAAAATGGGAAAAACATTCTCATTTATGTTAATTGCAAACGTTTCACACATTTTGTTAATTTGAATAACTGCAAAAAACAAAAAATTGAAGCAGAAAGTTGAAAAATAATAAATAAATCTAAAATGAAAAAAAAAAAACAAAAGAATTAGATTTAAGTACTAGCAAAAATGCAGTAAGCAGCCAATTTAGTAGTTTTTAGAGTCTAACAGATGACAGATAAAAAGATGTTGAATGCCGATGAATAAGAAAAACAACATGATAATAATAACAACAAAATGAAGATAAAGAAATAATAAGAAATCTTGTACTAGTTTTTAGCATATTTTTGTGCTCATCAGTCGATTTAATGAATTTTTTGTAGCTGTCTACAGTTTTTTACGTTTAACTGTGTGTGTTTTTTTCTAGCAACTACAACTAAGATATATTCTTGAATTAAGAAGAACAAGACGAAGCAGAGATAGAAGATAGCATAGCGTATTTTTTGTTGTCTGCAGAGCAAAGAGTAAAGATTACGTTTAGGATGTTGGCATAGGAATGGAAAGTGAAGAGTGCAAGGCAAACAATGAGGCATATACAACAAGAAGAAGAAAGAGTTAAACAAAACACTTAAAGCGAATGGAGAAACGGATATGAAAATGTAGCAATGTAGTTTAGTTTCATTGTGACACGTGGAAAAAGTAGTGAATTTGTCAGTGGAAAAGGAAGCGATCTGTTTTTTTTTCTTATAAATGAAATGGAATGCAGGCGGAACAACAGGCGAGAGCATAGAGAAGTTAAAGGCAGACAGCAGTAGCAGAAATGAAAGCAAAAAAACAAAGCAACTTAATGTTAAAAAAGAGTTAAAAAAAAAAAACAAAAAAAAACTATGTTTAGTAAAGTAGCAATAAGAAGAAAAAATAGAAAAAAAAGATAATGCAGCAGCGATTATTTCTTTAGAGTCTAAGTGTAAGTCTTAAAAAAAGAATCAACATAAAAATTGTCGATGGGTTGATAGATCGTTAGATCGAAAGATCACAATAGACAGACAGGCAGTACAGTGTTTGAAATTGAAGCCTAGCGTATTTTTTTTTCTTTTGACAAAAACACACACTTATACAGCCCACACTTACACACACATTGTATTTGTGATTTAACTGAATGAATTCTTAATTTATGAAATACATAAATAACGAGTTGGACTAGCTTTGAGAATCTCAGAGAGAAGCATTTGCAAGGAGAGAGCTAGTCAGAATCTCGAAAGAGAGGCAGAGAGAAAGTTTGAGATTCAGCAAGTTTCCAGCAGGGATTAAACTGTTCATTGTTCACGCACACACATATACACATTACACACAAACATTCCTGAGCAAAGTCTTTGATTTTTCATATGTATGTATGTTAACTATGTTACATATATGATTTGGCATTATATGGATTGCCTATATGCTAACAATCTATATATAATTATATATATATATATAAATACAAAATGAAAACACAACGCCAAAAGTCTTCCTAAGCCTAAACCAAAACAAAAAGTGCAGTGCATGTTTTCCTATCATATAAAAAGAAAAAACAACAACAACAACTATCATAGATATGATTTATATACTCTCTCTTTCTATTTAATTTGTACAATATGTAATTTGCTTTAGACTGAATACCAAAATGGAAAATGAAACAATAAAAGAAAACAAATTGAATTCAAATGAAAATGCAGGATTTACAAACATCACACAGACAGACAAACACACACACTGACACACTATAGTGGCAAGCGTCAAAGTAAAGCAATGCAAAGATCAACGGAAAGAAGAAAGCAAATGGGGCAATGAAATATTTTGCATAAACATTCCAAGAGCAAAGGCAAAAACACAAACTAAGCAATTTTTTGAATATTTTAATAAATGATAAAAACCAAGACGCCACTGCAAATAGGGAAATCCAATCAACAGCAACTGGGTAAACAAGAATCACAAATACAAGAAAAATGTCAAGAGTTTTGGATTTAAGTTTTTCATATGTCTCACATTTGTCTTCTCTCAAACGTCCACCCCCCAAACAAACACACACACACACACACATCCGCCCTTCGACAGCCCCTACTATTAGTTTCTGTATTCCTACACAAAGTGCAATTTTTTATTTCGTTCGATTCTATAATATTTATTTTTGAAATTTTCTTAATTTTGCAAACATTTTTGCGCTGTTTTTAGGCAGATAAAAAAAGAACATTAAAATTTAGGTTATTTATAAACGAATAGAAGATTGTGAGAACAGGAAGGATGAAAATAGACGAAAGTAAAGAGAGAAGAATCTTAGCTGCAAGAGTTTAGAAAACCGTACTTTTTAAGCCAAGTTAACGGGGCAGACTACAAAGTTCCCCGCAAAAGCATAAAACACATGTTGTAGATGATTATAAAAGAAAGAAGTAAACATAAAGGAGGACGATTGTGGCTAAGGATTAAGAGTAGGAGTAGGAGTAGGAGTAGAACTAGTAGGAGAGACAACAGCAACAACAACTTAGTAACTAAGATCAAAGCACTAGAGTTTAAGTTTAGCTGAGCTAAGTATAGATTTGACAAGAGCGTTGCGTTGATTAAGGATAACAAGAAGAAGGAGAAGAAGACGAAGAAAAGGAATGAAAAAACGAGGAGACAGCAGCAGAAGTGAAGTGTAGCTGATGTAGGAAATATGATTTTTAATTGGTAGTAATTAGTTGATTAGCACGAAGAAGAGGACGACGCGTACGATGACGAATGAAAAGAGAAGAGAGGAATAGAAATTTGTAGTTTTTGTGTAGTTAGAGAGGAAAGCGAAGGGTCGTCACGTTCGGATTAGTTTTAATTTTGCATATAGAATCGATTCACAGACCGATCGTCTAATTGGCAAGCGGCAGAGAGAAGTTTATTATAAATACACATATATATTTTTTTTTAATTACAATTTTTTATTCTATTTCTGACAAAAAAAACCAAACTTAATGAAAAAAACTTGTTTGTTTTGCGTCTGTATTTTGTTTTAATTTAATGCGTTTTACTTTAGTTTTTTAACTAATTTTAAGTAGTTAATTTATTATTTGTCGTAAAACAACACGAAAGAGAAGAAGAAGAAATCATTTAAAAATTTGCCTGTTGCTCTCACAACTTGAGTGAAAGTGAAAAAATTAAATTGAAAATTAAATTTGAATTTGAACTTGAAGAATGTGTTGAAAGTAATTTTTAAAGCGAAATGTCTAGTGCGTAAAATTGAAAACTAAACAGCAACAAAAAAACTTTGAATAAAAAACTTAAAAACCAAAAAAAAAAAAAAAAAGAAATAAATAAATAAAAACAAAATTTTAACTGTTTTTCATTTAAGTTTTATGTTTGACATCATTTGCTTCATTGTTTTTCACACATAAATATATTCTGTTATATCCCCCACTCCCTGGACTTTGTTTATAGTTAAATGTTTGCTATATATATGTTAAGGAGAATAAGCTTAATTGAAATAACTCCAAACTAGTTTCCAGTAACAATTATAAATGAATTGAATTGTGTTTTAAACAGAGGGCAACAAGAACAACTTAGTCTTAGCTAAGTCGGCGGCAAAGTGAAATGGAAAATAGAAAAGAATAAATATGAGAGGGAGAAGAAAAAGAAGAAAAAAACATTTTTTAATTAAGCCAATTTAAGGAAATGATGAATATATATATTTTTTTGAAACTTTTTTGAGAAAACCAAAAAAAAAAAAAAAAAAAAAAAAAAAAAGAAACAAAAAACAATGAAATGAGAAAAGAGAGAAACACATTAAACAAATGCATATAAAGAAAGAATCAAGAGGGAGAGATCTAATAAAATGCAGGCAAATAATGGTTAAAACAACAACAACATCATCGTAGTGAAAGGTCAAGAAACAAGCTCATTAAATTTAAAAAGCAAACACGACGACAAAAGCGTAAAAATGTAGTTCTAAGTAAAACTTTAAAGTAAACATTAAAACAAAACAAAAAAGGCTCGCGCAGAGAAGCAGCTAATTAAACTTAGATGAAAAAATGATAGAGAAACTAAAAAAGAAGGAAATAAACAAAACAAAACAAAAAGAAGTTAAGATAAAGAAATGATCAGCGCTCAGCCGGGTGCAAAGTAAAATGTAAATTTCGCTTGTTGCTATTTTTAAGTTTTAAATCAAAGTCTTTTAAAGAACTTTATTCATTTCTCTTGTAAAACGATAAAACGTGAAGCTAACTATATCTCCTCTCTTTGTAACTCTCCACAAAAAAGTATATATAGAAAAAAAAAAATAAAAATGATAACCCCTTTCGAATCTCTGTGTATTTTTTAAGGTATTATTTTTTGCATCAATGTGACGCTTGAAAGCATTTTTTACATGCATATGGAAAAGAATTGTATTTAAACACTAGAAAAAGCAGACAAAAAAAAAATAAAGACAAAGATAGAGATGATAAGCAAACGATGCAAACAACTTTGCTAAAACTTTCAAATTTATAATGCGTACTTTTTGTGCGCTAAAAACTTTAATGCAAAAAATCATACATTAAAACAAAAATAAATTGGAGCTAAGGAGATAAAGTTTAAATGATAAAAAAAAGAAAACACAAAAAAAAATATTAAATGAAAAATTAAAAAAAAAAAAAATTAGTTTAAGCAAAACATTTTGCAGCTTTTGTGCTTATTTCGCTTAAGAAAAGTAAGACTAGTTGAAAAAGAAAAAAATTAAATCTAATTGTAAGTAAAGAAAAAAATGAAAGAACGAGGTAACATTGAGCGCAGGTGCAGCATGCAGGTGCAGAAAAGCATTAAACAGAAAATAGCAAAAGATTAAAAACAAAAACCAGAAGAACATACAAAGTAAAAATGTCTCTTTAAAAACACTAAAGAGCAAATGCTGTCATCCAAAAAAAAAAAAAAAAAAAAAAAAAAAAAAAAAAACACAAAAAAAAAGAAACTGAACTTTTTCTGAATCAATAAAAAACAAATTGATTTTCTGTAAGAAAACAAATGCGATTGATGTTTTTACTTTAAAGCGGGGTTATGTGCTGGAATGGAATGGCATGGGCTTCTCCAGCTTGTTGATGGATCAATATCATGATTTGGGGGTTGCTGCTGAGACACCCTTAGCTATTGAGGTCTGCAAAGTGTGGGCAAATGGCCGCAGGCAACAAGTTTACACACAGCTCCAAGCCTTTCAGACTGGACCCGTAATATCTGCGGTGGTCGGAACTTCCCCTAAAATACGCAACAGTGGGGGGCCACAAAATATGAAAAGCCTACGGCACATCCGTACATACGCACACACATTTATATGCATGTGTATGTGTGCGTTTGTGTGTGTGTGTGTGTTTGTATGCGCGCAAAGCCGTAAGGATGAACCGAAAAATGTTGACAGCAATTCAGCCTACAAGTTTTGCTGCGAACCTGTTCGTTTGACTTGTTTGATGGTTTTATGAGCGTCAAAACTCGACAGCTTAATAGACGTTTTTATGACAGCAATCACATTTTCATTGTTATTGTAATGAGAGACAGGGGTGACTGTAACATGTAAGTCAGTGTATGTGCATGTGTGTGTGTGCCACAAGCCACATGCCACCACACGCACAATTCGCAAGGGATGCTGCAAGAGCCGCCAGCAAAGCTCCCACTACCCTATAAAGCCAGCGCACAACAGCTAGTCATCCATACACACACACACACTAATTTGTTTGTATATATGTATACACACATGCCTAGTCTGTAGGTATGCAAGTTTGTATTTTTACTTATTCTGTTGATACAAACGCAAAACTGGCTGCTGTGAGCCGTCATCAGTGTTGCCAGTTTAGCCAATTTCAGGCCAGATCTAGCCTATTTGAGAGTGGTCTAGCCTATTGATTGTCTCTCTGTCTATCCCACAGTTCTTCTCTTTGTCTGTCTGCTAACAAACGCAAGAGACGTAAAATCACTCAAAATAACAGAAGATCATTACAGTTGTTTATATGTGTGCAGAAGTATTCATTTCGTATTTATATTTGAGTAAAACGAAGTGCGAGCAGCAGAGAGTAAAACGAAGTACGAATACTTGCAGCAGCAGAGAGTGTTCCCATTGGTCGGGCCCATCATTTGAGCGCAACTAAGTGTCTGAATCAAAGTTACCCTATATAAAGGGCAGCAGCTGCAGCAATTCTTCAGTCGCCCAAGCCTGGTGGGGTCAGTCGTTCAGTGCAGTGAATTTAATTGTGTGTGATCGTTTAGCTAAGCAATAAATATTTGGAGAATATACTTATAAGAAATACATTTTAGAAATTTGGCGAAATTTTTTTATTAAATTGTTTGATTTTGTATTTTATTATATAATAATATATTCGTTTATTTTTATATATTTTTGTCCACTTTTTTTGCTATTCCAGCATTTTTTCCTATATTCAGAGCTTAACAGCTGGCAACACTGACCGGCATGAACACCGGAACAAGCGCCAACATCGAGACCGGCATGCGTGTGCCTGTGTGAGTGTGTGAGAGCACCTCTTGCACTCACTCTCTCTGGCTGTGACAAAGCAATGCAAACAACAATAACTACAGCGTGCGCACACACACAGTCGCACGCACGCGTGTATGCCTTGTTGTTTACTTGCTTACCGTTATTTCGTTTGGGTCTCTCGCTTTTGTTGTGGCCGCTGCTGAGCGTTTCTGTTCGCCTGGTCATTTGTTGTTTTTTGTAGTAGTTGTGTGTGACGACGAGACCGACGGCAGTGTTAGAGAAGGCATTGCCATCGTGCGACGTCAGTGCGAACGCAGCGGGACAGGCGGCTGGTTGTGTTACTTAGCTATTCATCAATTTATTTGAATTTTGTGGTAAGCTATAGGTAATAATATTTTCAACCAATATTTTCATTTGTATTTAAAATTTAAAATTATTTTTAGATGTTTAAAGCCAGCCGCGTTACTGAAGTCACATATTTACATAGCATCTGGCAGCTTTGATTAGCGATGTTCACGACCCATAGATGGCGCTACTTAATTTTGAAGAAAAACAACCGAATAAAAATGTATTTTATGCACTTAATGTTGTCCGAATTTATCTGGATTTCTATTTAGTTTTTATTAATTTCATTTCGTACAGACTCTTATGCATGCAATTTTAATTGTTCGTAAGCTATTTTTAAACAATAAAACTTAGCTTAAGATCATGCAAGCGCAGAGCGCAGATTAAATCGTACAAAAAATGAAGACCGCTAACTGTAGGTGTTAACTGTTTTACATCGATTTCATTCACTGTTGCCACATATAATTGTAATTGAATTTGGTTAAACAAGATGTTGCCATGGAAACGATGATAATTGTCGCGCTTGTAAACCGTTAACAAATTAATGCTAAGAACCGAACTATTTAAAACAAAATCATACAAAAATCTTTACACATATGATGGCCCTTCCCGCTTTGTCTCACTTGCCACCAAAGCCTCCCATCAGGTTCCCCAGTCCGCCTAGGCCACCCGCTGCGCCCTGTTGCAGCTGTCGCATCATATTTTGAAGGCCACCAACGCCGCCCATTTGCTGTAGCATGCGGGGATCAATCATCTTGGCCATCTGCTGATTAAGCTTGGCCATTTGCGTGGGATTCACATTTTTAGTCATATCGCCTTGTTTGAAGAGGCCCTTAACGCCACCCATTTTCTTAACGACTGCCGCAAATTTCGTGTAGTGGGCTATCAGCTCCTTGACCTCTCGCTCAATGACTCCTGCGCCATGGGCCACACGGGTGCAACGTGTAGGTTGCTTGCTGAAGAGTTTAGCCCCGTCACGGTTGTCCAGTTCACTGTCGGACATACTGTCCATCATTGTCATCATGCGCTTGATACGCGCCATCGACTCCTGCTCGCCACCCTTGGTCATGAAATCTTGCGAGAATCCGGGTATCATGTTCATAATCTGTGAGAAAGGTCCCATTTTCAAGATATTCTGGAACTGTTCGTACATGTCGCGTATGGTGAAATGGCCATGCTTGATCTTCTCCAGCAACTCTTCGTTGCCGTCTAGTTTCAGTTCATTCACCTGTTCAATACATGAAGTACTAAGTTAATTGATAGGGGAGAGTGCTGTATCATAGTTACCTTGTCTATCAGTCCCTCAATGTCACCCATGCCTAGAAGTTTGCTCACAAAAGGTTTCGTTTTGAACGGCTCCAAGTCGTCAATGTGCTCGCCAGTGCCGATGAATATAATGGGTGACTGAGTGGCAGCCACAGCAGAGAGAGCACCACCACCCTTAGCATGGCCGTCCAACTTTGTGATAATCACGGAACCAATATCCACTTTCTCTTTGAAGGCCTTTGCTTGAGCTTCGCAAGCCTGTCCAATCGTGGCATCCATGACGAAAATGATATTGTCCGGGTTGACCGCATTTGCCACCGCCAACATTTCCTCGAACAGCGACTCTTCCTGCTTATGTCTGCCCGATGTGTCCACAATAATCATTTCGAATCCTTCGCGCTTAAACATGTCCACTCCTTCTTGTGCTATGACCACAGGATCGATTTCTGTGTAGCTGCCATAGAATGGAATGCGCGCCTTGGTCGCATTCTGCTTGATCTGATCGTAGGCACCCGCACGGAATGTATCCGCGCAGACGAGGCACGACTTCCAATTACGTTTCTGGTAGTGATAGGCTAGCTTAGTACATGTGGTTGTTTTGCCGGAGCCCTGCAGGCCCACAAACATGATCACATTGGCCTTGCCTTTTACTGGCTGATATGGCTTGACACCCGGATCCACCAGTTTGATGAGCTCCTTGAACACGGCGGACTGTATCATGCGGCGTTTGTTCAATCCTCCGGCCATTTCATCAAAGTCGATGACTGCTCGTACATTCTCGCGCAGCTGCTTCACCTGCCGTATGTTTACATCGGCCTCTAGCAGCGCAGCGCATATCTCTTTCAGCATAGCACTTAGGGCTTCCTCATTGATGACGGTGGCTTTGCTGAGCGAATGCAGCGCCGTCGTTATTTTTCGTCCTAAATCTGCTAAAACCATCTTGGCGTATTACGTGATACGTTAACTGTATTGCAGCGGCGTGCGTTTTAATTTAGTTGCCTTATATGCAAAACAAAACATGCGAATTGAAAACGAGTTAACTTTTGATTTTCTCTGACACGTCAAATGTCGAACACAAAGAAGAAGTTGAGACTGACAGTCAAATGGACATGTGCAAATGTCAAAACAATGCGAGTCTGAGTATGTGTGAATGTGAATGTCAGATATTTGCCAGTCAGCTGTTTACGTTTACTGTGAATGTCAGTCATGCTGTTGGTTTCTTTTAAAATTAAGGCGCTCAGTTTGTATTTCGTAAATTCATGGGCGTGAAGGAATTATGGAGCATTTTGACACCTTATGCAGATCGCAAACCCATATGCGAACTACGCGGCAAGAAGGTTGCCATAGATCTGGCTGGATGGGTTTGCGAAAGCCTTAATGTTGTCGATTATTTTGTGCATCCGCGGCATCATTTAAAGTAAGTTCTCGAATAATGAATAGTGAATTATATTATGAATTAGTGAATTATTATTATTTATTATGATTTTATTATTTACCACATGTCCTCCACAGAAATCTCTTCTTTCGTACGTGTTACCTCATTTGGGAACAGGTAACGCCAGTGTTTGTATTGGAAGGAGTCGCGCCCAAGCTTAAGAGTCAGGTAATAGCTAAGCGCAATGAGCTGCAATTTCGCGGTGCGCGACCCAAGGATAAGGATAAGGACAAGGATGCAGTGGGGCCCACACAAGCGGTAGCGAAAAGCGATAAAGGACGCACTCGTTTCAATCATGTGCTCAAACAGTGCGAGAATCTACTGCTGTCCATGGGCATACAATGCGTTCAAGGACCGGGAGAGGCTGAAGCCTATTGTGCATTTCTTAATAAGCATGGAGTGAGTTCAGTTGCTTACTTTACATGGTTAAATTAATCATCTATATTTATCTAAGTTAGTGGATGGTGTCATTAGCCAGGACTCCGACTGCTTTGCGTATGGTGCCGTGCGTGTCTACCGAAACTTTTCCGTGTCAACTCAGGGCGCTCAAGCTGCAGCTGGTGGTGCAGTAGATATTTATGATATGCAAGAGATTTGTAATCACATGGATTTCGGACAAAATAAAGTTATTGTTATGGCGTTGCTCTGTGGCTGCGATTATTGCCCGGATGGCATAGGCGGCATAGGAAAGGATGGAGTACTTAAGTTGTTTAACAAGTACAAGGAATCAGATATATTGGATAGGTAAATCATTTTCCACTTTCCATATTACTTTTACAAAAGTTTTCTATTCAGATTACGAAATTGGCGGTCCGAGACGGATAAATACAACGCACTGGAGTTGCGCGTGGACGACAAATCCATTTGTAGCAACTGCGGTCACATTGGACGCACACAAAGCCATACAAAAAGCGGTTGCGGCGTCTGTCGCACACATCGCGGCTGTGATGAAAGCCTATGGAAGTAAGTAAGCTGGTTAGTTGTTTGCCTAATCCTAATATTATATTCTCTTTAGAGAACAACGGCTGTCTATCAAGGCGGAACTGACATTGCGCAAAAAGGCTCTGCTGGATGTAGATTTTCCTAATGAAGAGATCATATCAGAGTTCCTTACTCAGCCTGCAAAACTTCCCAATTTGGTTCTGGACTGGAGGCAGCCTAATATCGTGAAATTCATCAAACAGATTGGACATCTCTTGCAGTGGCCAGAAATTTACTGCTTTCAAAAGTTTTTTCCGTTGCTCACCCGCTGGCAAGTGCAGCAGCCAAACGAAGCCCTTGCCCTAGTCCAGCCACAGGAGATTATCAAGAAGCGCACAGTGAAGGGAATTGCCAGCCTGGAGTTGCGTTGGGAAGACACTCGTGGCTGCTTCGAGGGACTTATACCGCATGACCAAATTGAAGAATTCAAACTGGATCATCCAAAGGGCGTGGAGGAACTTTACTACACTGTTGAGCCATTGGACATGTTACAGGCTGCCTATCCAGATATGGTAGCTGCCTTCATCAAATCCAAGGAGAAGCCACCCAAAAAGACAGCATCGCGTAAGAAGAAAGTAAATTCAGATGCGCCGCTCAGTGCACTTGAGAATCTGTCGGATTTGGCAGCGACAACAGCAGAGATTATCACAAAACCCAAGCGTGGTAAAAAGAAGGTGCCTACTAATCCACCAACGCATGGACAAAAAACAATGCAGCACTTCCTCAAGCAGAAGGAGAATACACCTATTAAGTCCTCTCGCCAGCTGGCGAATCAATGCTCCACGCCTCTTAACAAGCACTTGCCCTCTGATTTGGAGAGCGACGCCGAATTTGATATGTCCGACATTATCAATGGCATTGTTTCCAATCCGCAAGCAGTGCCTGCTGTGACCAAGCACGACGGATACCAGCTCCACTATGAACCGTTGGCGGACGATTTAAGCCTTCGTTTAGCGCAACTGAGCTTGGACAAGCATGATGTGTCACACCAGCAAAGCTTACTGATCGATGATGTAGATTTGCTAGTTCAAAAGCGCCGCGATATCTCCATGAGGACTGAGAATATGCCATTGGCCAAGCGCTACTCGTTAGACGACAGTTTTGATCTATTAGTCAAGGGCGATCTAAAGAAAGTGCCACACCTGGTCAAGACACCCGTGGAGCGTTTCAAACAGCAGCATCGCCTGTCCACGGCGAACGAGTCCAAACAACTGCCGTCTATCAAGCCAGCAGCAAATGTCAGTTACTTCTTTAATCAAAGTGTTGAAGGTGCCGATGCTTTCGAGCAGTTGATGGAGTCAAGTTTGAAGCACTCGGAAGAGGATTTGGTGGTAATCAGTGACAGCGATTAAGTTTTTCTCTTTATGTACATCTAATAGTCTGCAATATATTCCCATTTAACAATAACAAACTTATAGCTTGCGTTTGCTCTGGGGCAAATTAAAACTCCAAATAACGTTTGGCATAGAGTTGAGCATTGCGCATCGCCTGCTCCAATTGCTCCTCGAACTGTGTGTTAACTTTGCGTCCTTTCATGTTACAGACGACTTCGGGATTTTGACCCTTGGGCGTAGCCACTTGGCCATTAAAAGTTTCCGCAAAGGATTGCAGCCAAAGCGAAGCATTAAATTGCTTGCTAATGCAGTTCTGAAAAGATATATATGAGTCAATAAGTTATATAAGAATAAAATGAGTGGATTTACCTGCGGCACACAGCAGCGCGCTTTGACTATATTATCACACATGCTTACAACCAGAATGGGACGATCTGTGCATAATTTCGTGGCCCGTTGCAAGGGAATCTCCTCAACCAGCGCCGAGCTGCTTATAAAGTGTAGGATGTAGGGATGCGTATCAAGCGGCTTTTCGAGTAGTACATTTCGCATTTCCACTTCCACAAATTCTCTGTAAGACAAGACATTAGTTTGTGTCTGAAATGGTAATTTGGTACACCTACTTAAGGGTTGTGCGCGATGTCTCCTTAAGTCTACGTAGCATTTGATTGATGCGATCGAGCGTGTCCATCTTGAAAGCGTAGGGCAGCTTTATGTCCGAGTGCAGCATGTTTTGGCGTATGGTCTGCAGTTCGGTTTCCGTGGCATTTGTTAGCTTGTCTGTTTGAAACTGATTTTCCAGCACGTCCACACGATGACGTAGCAGTGCTGCTGTTTTTAGAACCTATCCGAGAAGGGGAAATATTAGGTCAAGAAGTAGGACAGAATGCTACGATAGCTTACATTCTCTGCAGCCTGTCCAGCTACGGCTGTAAAGGCATAGCGAGCTCTATTGGTTTGCTTGAGATTAACAATGCAGAAGCAGGACATCTCCTTCGTGTTGGTCACATGTGTGCCGCAGCACAGTTCCTTGGAGCTCAGATTTAGCTCAGGGCATTGCACATTGATCAGACGCAGTCCTTGCTCAGGGTAAACTTCACCGGGCACCATAGTGATATCGTTCTGCTGCAGCACATCTGCTGCGCTGAGCTGATGTACTTGGACGGGCGTGGCTGAACAGATTGCGCGGCTTTATACAAAAAGTGGATTAGTTGCATAGAAGTGTGAAATAATAGTAGAGCGTTACTCACTTGATCAGATCCTCAATGTGCTGCACATCGGCTTTGGTTATGCGCTTGCCCAAGAGGCCTAGCTCCAACTTGCACTGCTCACTGCTCACTGCGCTGGAAACCTGATATGTCACTTTATTGAAGAGAGATCGTATGGCGGCATTCAGCAGATGGGTGGCTATTAAAAGGGGCATTAATTTAAACAATCATTTTTCCTGCTCATATATAATACCTACCTGTGTGGTGGCACGTATTCAACTGACGATGCTTGGCATCTACCTCGAGTTGCACCTCATCCCCAACGGCCAGATCGAAGTCGTCGCTGGGTGTGGTCAAGCGGCAAATATGCACCACACATTCATTGAGGTGCTTTACGCCAACAACTTCCAACTGATGAGGCTCTTCTGGCTTCTGTTTGTTGTGCACTAACAGCATTCCAAGATCCGATTGCTGACCACCGGATTCGAAATAGAAATTACTTGCAGCTGTGACAATTGAGAGCGTATTGAGAGACGCTTCTGGGCGAACGCGTGACACTTCCGAGTCGTCTTGCAGAATGCCCAGCACGCAACTTTTCAGCATCGGGATCGCATAGGTTTCGTTTTCTTCATCATAGCTGTATATATACTTGTAACTGTTGTCAGTGGATGCCAGTCGCTTGGTGAGCTGCGCTTGTGCATCTGCGATACGCTGCTGAAGGGCCAGGTCGAAGTCGCCACGGTTATTTTGTGGCTCCTTGGTTTTAAGTTTGGCCAGCGCCAATTCGGCACGATAACGATCCAAATCACAGTTCATGTTTTCCAGCTCAGCTAGCTTTAAGAAACTCTCCTCGGTCAGGCCATAGGTGTCCGTCAGCTTGTATAGAAATTCACCGGGTATCGTATTGTTAGGAAAATTTGAGCGTTGCACTTGAAATTCTCGATAGGCGGGAACAAAACCAGGGCATTCCATTAGATCAATGTCATCCAGCTTGGGAAACTCAGTTAGCACCTCGGCAAAAGCCTTAGATGAACTCTCACGCAGATTTTTGTACACCTCCTGCTCGTGGGCAATCAACTCGATAACAGCCTGCTGTTTGGTCGACATTTCCGGATAAGCCTCACCGAGCGTCTCGACTACAATAGGTACCAGCTGTGACAGAAGTTTATCATGTGCAAACACCTGCTCTGAGATACTCAGCGCCTTTCGTAACACGCGACGCAACTTTTGGCTGTGCATAGAAAAAATATAGTTGTGAAAGAAGTTAATTCCGTAGCACTTCCAACTAACTTTTGATCCGGCAACATGCCATCGGCCAAGCACGCTGTCACCATGCGTGCATGATCGGCAAGTATTCTGTAGCTCGTGTCAAGTAGCGCGGCGTTCTGATCATCGGGAAAGCTGCCGGCATACACGGGTGCCTTGGAGAGCTAATTGTGAAACAAAGGCTAGGTTTGAGCTTGCTTAATAATCCAGTAAATCGGTATAAACTTACACTATGTATGGCATCAAATAACGGTGTGAAGAGATCCGTGTCGTAATTGGAGGATTTGTTCTGTAGCAGAGCAGCCAATCGCTCGAAGCCCATGCCCGTGTCCACGTGCTGAGCGGGCAGTTGTGTTATACTGCCATCTGCATTGCTACACATATCAGGTATTCAATTAAATATTAAATTTCTCATTGCACGGGTTTTACCACTAACCGATTGTATTGTATAAACACCAAATTCCAAAGCTCAGTGAGGTCTGGGCGACCCGCATTCACTAGCTTTGCGCGCTGCTCAATACTAGCTGGACCATCACCAGGTCTGTGATCTATGTGTATTTCAGTACAAGGTCCACACGGACCAGTTGTGCCCATTTCCCAAAAGTTATCCTTGCAGCCAAAGGGCAAGATACGTGCAGCCGGAAAACTGTTTAGTGAAAAGTGATTAAATTTCATTATGCATTATGTAACTAATTATCTCTTACCCCAAACTCCGCCAAATTTCGAAGCACTCCATGTCGGCTGGTATACCAAGCAGTTTATCTCCGGCAAAGTAGGTGACATACAAACGCGAAGGATCAATGTTGTAGGGGCCGCGCAGCAGCTCCAATGCCATTGCACAAGCTTCCCGCTGCAAGAAATTCATAAGTGCAATGCCCGCATACCGATGTAATTGTATTTACCTTGAAGTAATCACCAAAGGACCAGTTGCCTAGCATCTCGAAGAACGTGTGATGGTATCCATCCTGACCCACAACCGATAAGTCATTGTGCTTGCCACCGACTCGTACACATTTCTGGGAATTCACGACGCGTTTGTATGGTGCTGCAGCTGTGCCCAGAAAAATAGACTTGAACTAAAGCAGGACGTCTTATTAGCGCACAATAGATTAATCAAATTAATAATGCTTGGTATTCACCTGGTTCATGCCTGCATTGACGAATGCGACGGTGGGATCGCAGAAGGGTACCACCGGACTGGAGCGCACAAATTTGTGTTCATGGTTGACCGTAAAGTAATCGATGAATGTTTTCCGAATTTCACGTGCTGTGAGCACACGCTGTAGCTTTTTGGCCGAGTTGTACATGCCAAATTAATTGCAGTCTTAATTACATGCGAGAGCAATGTGGACCCAGCAGCTGAGCCGGTAATTAAACAACCGAATCAGATCAGAATCGCACACAGCTGATCAGAATTGGTGTTCGCATGTGAACGTGTTGACATTCGCTTGTGAACGCAGGGACTTGTGTTCTATTTTTTAGCTGAAGCAACAGCTGCATATTTTGACTAAAATATGCAACGAATAAGAATAAGGCAACAACAAAAATATTCTCGTGCTACGTGAAAATAATATGAAAATTTCAATAAAACACATAACACTTTGGACTGATCGACGCAACTAAATTATATCGTATTAAGTATAATGAAATTTGAACTTTGACACTTTCGTTTCAAATCCGCTTTCACTTTTGGCCTAACATATTACCATAACCAAAAACGGCAACAATAAAACGGCGTAGTATAAAATAGCTTGCCAAAGTGCAAATATATTCTACCGGAACGAAGTAAACCAGATTTTCGTGTCAAAATGTCAAAACGGCGTCCTCTACGACCAACAGCTGGGTCTGGTCAGCCTAGCAGTTCAAATATGAACTTTCGGCCTGGTGGTCCTGATATAACTCGAGCCGAAGCGCGGGGCACGCGTCCAACTGCTGCACCCACCAGCATACGTGAAATTTTAGTTATGGGAGTCATACATCTCTGCAAAAAGACAATATTCTTCAATACGGACCTGAAAGTGGCTTTATATTTGGGAAGTTTATTTATTATCTCGCTCATAGGCGACTTCTTGCCGTTTCCCAAGACATATTTTGCCCGCTCTGACAACCTGTTCAACTTGTACTTCGTCAAAGTTGGCTGGGGCTGGACCCTCCTGTTCGCAGTGCCCTTTGCGGTGCTCTCCGCCTACACGATTACCTGCGGCGACATGAAGCGCATGCTGAGGCATCACTTTCCACGTATTGTGATAGCTACGTTCTTCTGGTTCTTCTGGACAAAGCTCTTCAATATTGTAGAAACCTCGTATGGTCGCTGCACTACCAAAGGTAGGTTTTATAATAATACAGAATACACAAATTAACGCAGATCTTATTGCTTGTAGGCTTCCAGAGCAAATCCAGCTGCCTGAAAGCCGGACATTTATGGCAGGGATTTGACATCTCTGGACATGCGTTTATTCTGATACACTCAAGTCTGGTGCTGATAGAGGAGGCGCGACCCATCATCAAGTGGGAGACGATCAAGGAGCATCTGCGCAATGAGCTACACAATCGCAGTGTCTCCGAGAAATCAAGCAGCAATCCCTTGCGCAATCTGAACGATGATCAAATACGTAGTCTACAGTTTCTATATACGCGACTGACGCCCATCATTCGCACCTTGTTCATTGGCATGGCGGGTCTGCAGCTGCTGTGGGACATAATGTTGGTGGGCACCATGCTTTACTATCATCGCATGATCGAGAAAGTCATCAGCGGCATTATTGCAATTCTGACGTGGTACTTCACGTATCGGTTCTGGTATCCCACCAATGGGCTGCTGCCCGAGGCTCCAGGCAATGGTCTTTTCTACTATCAGCGCGAGAACTTTCCCATCAGGCGGCCAACGCATTTACACACCTCCATGCCATCTGGCAGCAGTCAGTCGTCTGCCAGTGGACAGAAAGCAAACCCTAATGGCAGTGGTCAATGGTCAGCCAACAGACTGAGCACTCAGCCGACGCAACAGCAGCAGCAGCAGATACCCACATTCATGGGCATGCCATTGTTTACCAATGCGAAAGCAGCCACTGCAGCTGCCAGTTTGCTGCAAGCGGAAAAGCTCAAGCGGGAACAACAGCAGGCGGGCGTGGACAGCTAAACCCAAGCTTAATGTGACCCAGCTACAGAAAACAGGAATTGAATTATATTGGATAAGGGAGTCATTTTAACCGGTAGTGGCTAGCGAAATCTTTTGTACCAAATAGAACTTAATACCAAATGAAATTTATAAACACGAATGTACAATGTTATCAGTAATTTTGAGGCTCGCACATTACCGTGGTGCGCTGTTCATAGCTCATAGGGGTCTCGACGATCCGCTCTCTCACTCATCTCTCATTCACTGTTTCTGCCTTCCGCATCTTGCTTGCATTGTTACCACGTAGACTTAAGCGTTCTTTTGTTTGTGTTTATATGTGCCCAACTTTAACAATAACAATAAAACGATTGTTAACAAACATCTTGCCGCCTACTTATGCGCAAAGGCTGCGAACATGGCCATACCCAAGAAACCGGCGGTGGCTCCCAGCTTGTAATTGGCAGGCGTCATGCTCCACATCTCCTTCAGTATCTCGAAATTGCTGCTGGGCATCAGTTTGTGGTATGAGGGCCGTTGCTTGAACCGCAAAAAGAATCCCTCCACCAGCGGCAACTTGCCGTAGCCCCAATAATAGTTCTCGAAGCCCAGCTGATAGAGCCGCTGCAGCAGCAGACCCAAGCTGACGTCAGCCTGCGTGAGCTCGTCGCCCGTGAGCCACTCCTTTCGTGGCGTTTGCTTTGAGAGCTCCTGCTCAACGAAGAGCAACACGTTGCGAACGGCATCCAGCACACGCTGAAAGTCTGAACGTGAGGCAACAAGATTTCTGCGACGCACCTGAATATCTAGCTTCTGCTTCAGTGCACTTAAACAGATGGTCGAGTCTGTCTCATCCATGGATCGACGCAGCATATCCATGACCTTGTCATTGTTCTCTGCGAGATAGTGAGACACCAAAGGGATTATTAAATAGACACAGCTCTTTTGCTCATTTATACTGCTCACTCAGGCAGGATTGCCGCACGGGTCCAATGAAGGGAGCCTTGGGCGACAGCTTAAGATCGTCGTGGATAAAGGAGCCCAGACTAAGTGCGCCCACCGGCAGGCGTGTAAAGGCGCGCTCAAATGTGCTCATCTTATCATATTCCAGCGAATCTGGTCTATATGGTTTCAGGGTGGGGTGACGCTCTGCAAATAGTATTTTTTGTTTACATTAACTATACCAATATACCCTGTAGTAAATCAGTTACCTCCTCTAAACTTCGACTCCACATAGTTGATAATCTGCGGCGAGTTGGGTATGATGAACGCGCCATCCTGCAGCACAGGCACATCGCCTTTGGGATTCAGATTTAGGAACCAACTGGAATACTGTTCGCCATTGCACAGGTCGACGACGTAGGGTGTGAAGTCAATGTTTTTCTCATACAGCACCAGCAAAACCTATAAATAAAACAAGAAATATTTAATTAATTTTGGTTGACCGCAAGTCTATGAATAAAATATATCGAATGTATATGTATGTCACATATATATATATGTATGTTTTATATTAATAACTACAGGCTTTCTAATTATTTACTTGTACTATTTGAGCTTTTCTATCATATTTGTTTATTTAACGCTCAGCGTTATTTCATATGCCTCATTAGCACCTGCATCAAGGTAAACAGTTAAATAATATTATTTATTGATACTGTCAAAAGGGAAAAAGAATGAAAAGCCGAATCAATTAAAAGCTATTTGTGCTGAGAGTCAAGCCGATCTTAAATTAGATATTATTCAAACGCCCCCGTCAAGCACGATTGCACTGCTAACAGAGCAGGGGGATGAGTGGGAGAGTTTATAGAGAACTCCAGCCTAGTCACAGCTACATATACACACATATAGCATTGAATAATAAAGACAATTACTACGATTAGTTTTGTAATTTCGCGCCATTTGATAGACAGCCTTCACAATTTGAAGCACACCAATTGCGTGCTCTGTAACGTAATAAATAAATTTTTCTTTCTCTTGAAAATCACATGACTTCAATTGTCAACTAACTTTTTGCGAGTAGAAGTTGTACGGGTGGAAGTAGAGCACGAGTTTGTCATCGTTAAAGACAGGTGCTTTGAAGTCCTGTGGTGCGGGCTCTGCAGGTGCTATTTCATTTGCTTGGTTATTCATCTTTTGCTAATATTGTGAATTCGAAATATTTGGTTATATCACATGCTATGCGAAAACGAAAACCGTTAGCCGCGTGCCGTTGACTGAGTTCCGGAGCTCTGGTAAAAAGCAGTTTGAACAGTAGGAACAACACGGAGCGACTAAACTGCCGAAAGTACGATTTTCGACTGGGGCTGGGTATGGAGTAGCGTAATGAAACAACAACTAAAGCCGCTCCGTCCACCTATTAATTTGCACTTTCAGCTGAGAGTAAACATTTGCATTTGTTGTTGCGATTATTTCTGAATATGATTTGAGATGTTGTGGTGGCGATTATTCGTCAACGATTCTTATTCACTTTCAGTGTGACGGTAAGTACTTGCTTTTTCCCCTCTTCATATTTATCTTTATTTATCATGTTACGAAATCGAGATCATATATAATGCGTGCGGACAGTGTTTATTTAAGTTGTCAAGTTTTTTATTTCAACATTTCTTATCTAAAAATTGAGGTCTACGAACCAAAAGGAGGCATGCATGTTTTTTGGTATATATTACGATATTTTTTAAAGTATTCATATATACAAAATCAGAAATGCAGGTTCTGCGAATGGACAAAAGTATAATTTATAATTTTTGCAGATAAAAGAAAATACGCAATTCAATTACAGCTGCAATTCAAAAAGCGCGCTCAAAAAAGCTTTCGATTTCGTGGTGAATGGCAACAGCCGCAATAAACAAAACAAGTTCCAACTGGAACTGCTTGTCTTGATCGTATAGGAATCGCTGAAAATAAGTAAATTGCGGAAAATCAATTTCGCACACAGTGTCAACTCACATCACATTACGAAATTTTCTAAAAATATGTTGCATCTTGGGAAGCAACTGGCCAATAGGGCGCCAAAGCTCAATTTGACCGCTGCCTCCGTTTTGTCTGGAGGCAAAGTCCAAAATAGCTCGCAAAACGCAACATCGATTAGAAATCTTAATCAACATAATAGCAACAATAACAATAGTAACAAACTCGTTAGCCACAATCTTTGCCACAAGCGGTTATCCAGTGGCAGTGCCAGTCAAAGTACAAACGTCAACAGAATGAAGCGTTTAGCAGGAAAAGTTGCAGTAGTTACCGCCTCCACAGATGGGTAAGCTCCAATAATGTATTACTCTATTATATTTACATATATATATATATTAAATTATTTTCTAGCATCGGCTTTGCAATTGCCAAGCGCTTGGCTGAGGATGGCGCTGCGGTGGTCATCAGCAGCCGCAAGCAAAAGAATGTGGACAATGCCCTTGCCGAGCTGCGCAAACTGAATCTTAATGTGCATGGACTCAAGTGCCACGTGAGCGAAGCGCAAGATCGCAAGCAGCTCTTCGAGGAGACCATCAGCAAATATGGCAAGCTAAACATTTTGGTTAGTAATGCTGCTACTAATCCTGCCGTTGGCGGCGTGCTGGAATGCGATGAGAAAGTGTGGGACAAGATCTTTGATGTGAATGTGAAGAGCTCTTATCTGTTGGCGAAAGAGGCACTGCCTTATCTGCGGAAAGAAAAGGGCTCTAGCATCGTCTTTGTTTCATCTATAGCTGGCTACGATGCATTTGAGGTCAGTGCTTTATCAATATAACAAGGCCTTATCTTCATCTGCGGCCTTATCTACAGCTGCTAGGCGCATACTCTGTGAGCAAGACGGCGTTGATTGGCTTGACCAAGGCAGCGGCCAAGGATTTGGCACCTGAGGGCATTCGTGTCAATTGCTTGGCACCTGGTATCATCCGCACAAAGTTCTCGAAAACGCTCTACGAGAACGAAGCTGCCAATGAAGCTGCGCTTAGCAAAATTCCCATGGGTCGTTTAGGCACCAGCGAGGAAATGGCTGGAGTTGTCTCTTTCCTCGTCTCTGAGGATGCTGGCTATATAACAGGCGAGTCAGTCGTTGCCTCTGGAGGTATGAGTGCTCGACTTTAGTGTGATGCATGTATATATACTTATATTTGTATGTCTTATGGCCTATGAATAACAAATGTGTGTACAAAAAACTTCCAATATAGTTGTGGGAGGGATTAAGCACAGCAAAATTAACATTTTATAGCTAGGAATATCTAGGAAGACCTCAGCTTGGCTAACTGATCTGCAATGTCTTTTTCGGTACGTTTGCCGCTAGTCTCGAACTCGCCAGACCCTGCGGCTGGTATGCTGGCCATCTTTCCAGAGATTTCGATGCCAATTTCGTCGAGCACCTTGTTGACCACATCGTTGGATTCCTCCTCATCACCGGACTCGTTCAGCATGTCGTCCAACGTGTCGTTAATCATTTCGTCTGTCATCTCCATGCGCATATTCGCCTGTTGGAAGTCACGCACTGTGCCTGCTATTGCCTCTGGGCGCATCACCTTGTTCATGGTGGCCATAGTTTTGGCTGTGGTTCCCATTGCCTCGCCCAAGGCTATGTTTGCGCCCATGTTTTTATTCTGGTAGCCTATGGATTGGATTTTTCCGGCAGCGGCATAGCTACGAGATTTTTGTTTGCGAATTTCTATCAGTTGCTTAGCCAGAATACGGCATGCATCATTGTTTCCAGCTGCTGCGTTGCGTTTGATCTCAGCTTCTAGCTTCTTTTCCTCCTCTTCCAGTTTTCGGCGCTCACGCTCTATATCGCGCGTCGCTTTGCGCAGGCTGCGATCATTTTCACGTTGTTGCTCCTTTACGGTAGGTTTTTTACCAAATATATTGTTAAACATTATAATTCTATAATTTTTATGGCCGAAAGGGCAGGGATTTTTAAAAGATGAATCACTATTGAATCTGGTGTTTGATGTGTGTAAATATCAAAACAGAATCAGCTGTTTCTTTGTCAGCTGTTAGCGCTGCCCTGTGAATGGCTAAAATATTAGCGAATGGCAATCAATTTCGGCTGCTGCTAATTGCAATTGTGTTAACCGGTGTTATTTTATTTATTTTTTTGCATTAACCATGGCATTAGAAATACTGAAACAAGGCGCTGAGGGTCGTCTATACCTCGGCGAATTCAAAGGTGAATCGTGTCTGATAAAAGAACGCTTTGTCAAAAAATATCGTCATCCAGATTTAGATACACAAATTACGCGGCAACGAATGAAGGCCGAGGTGAAGGCAGCTGGCCGTTGCCTGGCTGCTGGTATTCTTGCGCCGCGTATTCTCCATTCCGATTTGAATACACACAAACTGTATATGGAGTACTTTGGCAGTGCCCAGACGGCAAAACAATTTATACAGAAAACAGTCGCCGAGTCGACCGAAGAGCAGGCCAAACCGCTGCTGGAGGAGCTGTGCACGCAGATTGGCGGCATCATTGGCAAAATGCATGCCAACAATATAATACATGGCGACCTGACCACATCAAATATTCTAATCAACCCAAATGCGACTGGATATGATGTCATTTTCATAGATTTTGGATTAAGTCATTATAATCAGGCAACAGAAGATAAGGGCGTGGATCTCTATGTGCTGGAGCGAGCTCTCTTGAGCACACACAGCGAGCAACCTTATCTATTCGACTATATCCTGGCAGCATATCGAAAAGAGTGCGGCAAGGACGAGGAAGCCGTGTTGGCCAAGTTTGAGGAAGTGCGTGCTCGCGGGCGCAAACGCACAATGATTGGTTAACATCATCTATATTCAACGAATACTTAAATATTAAAAATGTTAAACTTACATTTAATGACTATTCTATTCTTTTTACTGGATCAGATAGCTGTGGTCCATCCTGCAGCTCATTAATTTTGATTTTCTTAATATATTTGCGTAACTTGGTTTTCCGTTTCACTTGCTCGTGCTTCGCTGGCTCTTGCCCACTGACGGGATCTTCCGTGTATTGTTCGTAGGCACGTGGTTTCAGCTTAGCAATAGCGTCTTCCAGCTTTAAACCGGTTAGGCCATACTCCTCGTAAAACAGGCGGTATTTATCACAGAATTTGGAGTGCCCCTTCTTGAAGCCTTCAGTTTTAGTTGAGGGATGCTGCGAATAGAAAATGTGTATTACGTATACTGTAGTTCGTTTAATAACCGTCAAAAAATTACCCTAGCATCTATGGCTCTGGCACAACCTCTGTGAAAGTTGTACAAATGGCGCAAAAATGATTCGTTTGGTTTTATGCCCTCCTCCAAACACAGTTGCATGATTTCGTTGATGTACGCAAAGGACTTCTGTGCACAGCCTTGTCGCAACATAGCCCCCAGTATGGGCATATTCATACGTATACCCGCTTCCTTCATTTGCTGTAGCAGTTCGCGCGCCTGCTCCTGGGTGCGACAACCAAGTGCTAGAACGCCATAGGTCACAATGTCCGGCTTCAAGCCTGCTGTACGTATCATACTCAGGACCTCGCGGGCGCTCTCGTAATCGAAGCGCATCGAACGCTTCTTGATAAGTATATTGAAGAAGTCAATGTCTGCCTTGAGTCCAATCTTACGCACGAAGCTTAGCACTTGCTTCTCCGCAGCATTGGTAGGTGGAACAACCTCCAACATGGTGGTAAAGAATTCAATATTTGGTGTTACATTGTGCACTTTCATAAGCTCCAAATAGCCAGTGATGCCGCCCAACAGCAGAAAACGTTCATGTGGACGTGTCACTTCAGCCAAGGCAACTACACTGCCTAGCTGTGGGCGTGGCAGCAGCAGATTAGGTAGCTCTAGTTGTTCCGTGGGTTGAGTTGACAATTCGAGCTGATTGACTTCTCCGGATCTGGGTGCAATGGATAAGCTATCAGCAGGAGTCGACTCCAGCTGCTTTTCTTTTCCCGCTGGCAGTTCACCGCTGGCTACACCTGGGGCAATTCGCTCCAGCACCTGTTGCATGGACTCCAGATCGCCAAAACCACAATCCCGGACGCAGCGCAGCATATTATTGAAGCTGTAATAATCTGGACTTATACCACGCTGGAGCATCTTGTGCCAGGTGAGCAAGGCATGTCGAAAACCATTTTTCTCATCGCTCGCACAGGCTTGTAGTAGGAAGTTGAAGCTCTCCGCATTCAACGGTAGCTGACGATCGAGCATCTCATCAGCCAACATGTATGCAGTCTCGATGTCGCCGCAACGACCATACGCTTTAATCATGGCATGGTAGTTCTTCAAGTTTGGTTCGTAGCCCTTCTCCAACATGTTCTCGCGCAGCTGCCTCGCCTTGCTCAAGCCATCAACCTGACTGGGTGCATTGGCACATGCATTGAAGAGGGAAGTGTAGGTTCCACCAGTGACTTTCAGTCCATGTTGACGCATTTTGGTGTACAAACGGAATGCTTTGCGAGTATACCCCGCCTTGGCGCACCCGCTGATTAGCAAATTGTAAATATAGTTCTCTGGCTTCACACGATCCTCCCGCAGCATGCGCACCTCTAGCACAGCAATGGCATCATTAATACGGCGCGCATTTAAGTGCTCCTTTATCATGCGTGCGTATTCTTTGGTTCGAAGTTTTCGTGAGTGTCGCGTGGGTCTGCTAATAAACTCTTCTTCCTGCGCGTCGCCGGGATCTTCTGGTTGTGTACTGCTGATCTTGGCGTCGCCAAATGTATCTGGATCTCCGAAATTGGTCACCGTTTCCTTTTGTTGCTTTCGCTCCACTTTTTCTTGTTTCTCGGTCTCCTTTTCGAAATGATTAGAGTTTTTGAATTTATTTCGGTGAGCGCGCTCAGGGAACTGCCTTCTCGGGTCCTCATCTAAAATTGTATCATGAAATGGATTTGTCGGCCTGTTTGCCTCCCTTTTCGTCTGCAAGCCGGCATCCTGATCCGTAATACGCACGTGTAGCAGAGATATTTGTTCCCACTGCAAAACCGACAATCTTGATTGCAATTGAAGTATGTTCTTTAGTTGTAAGCCATGATTCGGTGTGCGTTGCTGTATGCGGCACATATGCGGTCTCAGCGTTAAACTGAAAAAACGCAATGCCATTTTTAAGTGCGGTAATTTTCTCTGAATTTTATGTAATTTATTAAGTTTTTTAAATGTGCATGCCGCTGAACTGTTACTGCTGAGTGGAAGAACAAGCATTGCCATTCGTTTGCGTACGTTGCATGTGAATGGCATACAGATGTTTTTAATCAATGTGGCAACATCAACATTGCCTTTGCACTGCTAAATAAAATTTCAGTTTTTTCACCTAATCTGATCGACCTGAAAGCATAAAAAATGAATTATTCTGTTGATCCGCGTAGAAAAGAAAAAATCAATCGCTACAAGGCACCGAAGAACCAGGGACAAGGCGGTGGTGCCAATGAGGACATGATGCCGGACTATATGAATATTTTGGGAATGATTTTCTCGATGTGCGGTCTGATGATGAAGGTAATTTCCACGTCTTAATTGACATCAATATAAATTTATATGATGTGCTTCTCCCCTAGCTTAAATGGTGCGCCTGGTTTGCACTCTACTGTTCTTGCATTAGTTTCTCCAGCTCACGCGCCAGCGACGATGCCAAACAGGTGTGTACAAAGACTAGTATTGAGGTCGCTGTATTAATGAGCAATTTGCAGGTGTTATCTTCCTTCATGTTAAGTGTAAGTGCCGTGGTCATGTCATATCTACAGAATCCAGCTGCAATGACGCCGCCTTGGGCCTCGTAATAAAATGTGTATCACCATTTGGTTGCTGCTAGTTAAATGAATGAAACTTTATTATCCAAAAACTCAAAACAATGGCTTGGATGTGTAGAGAGTAAAGTTTTAAATAAATTATCTGCGAAAGTTGGTAAATTGTAAATTTTGCTAAATAATTTTCAAATATAAATAGTTGGCTCTAGCTGCGAAACTCTACGTGGTGAGTATGTAATAAGCAAACAGAATAAAAGCCAAAATATAAATGGTGCCAAAAATCAGTACGTATTAAATTTCTCCAAAGTTCGCATGACCCGTAGCTTTGGCGTGCTGTTGGGCCTGTGTTTGGCCCACAAGCAGTAGATCACACTGTAAGCAGCGAAGATTGAACTTATCGACATTTGTAAATTGTCGCGAGGACTTTGCTTCGTTTGCCAGCTGCTCCGCTTGCTGGTAAACGCCCAGCTCCTCTACAGGGAAGATGGTAGCTGGGGAGGCGCTTTGTGATGTCTCCATGTAAAGTGGATCATAGTGTATGCCATCGAAGAGTAGGAACACTCGCAACCCGAAGTTCTTATCTTCACCAAATCGATTGATAATGGCATTTTGTATATCAACAACGTCGATTTCTATGCCATAATAATTAGATAGAATCGATACTTCAATGGCACCACCCCATGAGTCCGCCTTTTGTATCCAGGCGCAATACTCGGCATTCGATTTACCAAGGACGGCATCATTATATTGCTGTGGATCGGCAGCTACCTCCTGGGCGATTATATGCCGCATCATTTCGCTGCCTTCGTTATCGACTTTGCCATTCAGCACGAAGCGTATGCTCGTAAAGAGACATGAGTTATCCGCTGGCACAACCTTCTTCAACAGAATCCCATTGAAGTCGCCATTGGGCCCAGCTTCCGTGGGCGCGGACACAGTTGCGTTCTCACTCCTACTGTTGCTGGACTGAGCGCCAGTGCTAAGGGCGTTCAGTTCAGTATTGCTTGTTGTTACCTGACGCAAATGCTCTGCATCTTCCTCAGCTTGAAGACGACGCGCCAGCGCTTCGTCATCCTCCATGATTGCAGAATGGTCGACTACAGGCGCCACCTTTTCTTCCACAATCAACGTCTCGCCACTTTGGATACCAATGGAGCGCAGATTACGTTGCTCATCATTGAGGTCCAGCGGTCGCGGCGGAAAACCCACCAGAACGTGCAATTGTGGTTGCTTAATTTCCGTAGCTTGACATATCCGTTTTTTAAGTTCAGCTATTGTTATATTTTCGTTTAGGTCATTAACAATGAATTGACCTTTCTTCGTTTTTAGCTTTTACACTAAATGATCCAGTCATTATTATGATTCGAGGTTTGTTTTTTGCCGAAAATTGATTGCGTGGTATTTTATAAATTCTCAATTTTGAGGTTTTGGAATTATGCCCTGATTTGGTTAAGAGTGTTTATTGTCTAATAACTTTTATTTTTATCGTTCTTTTGCTTATTGTTTAATGCGAGCTAGAGATGGGGGCAGAAAATATTATGTGGTTATCGCGAGTCTCAGTGCTGCCACACTGTTGCCATATTGATGGAGGGACAGCCGATACGCATAACCATAAAAATTCACTAAAAAATCCCTTGCAGCATTTTTTAAAGCGGTAAATATTTGAATTTTAAATTTTGTCACTTACATATTTGTTAAAAGTAAATAGTAAATAATATTTACAATAGGAGTCAAAGTAATCGTCGCCTAGTTGAGAAATGTTTCCGAATGAATAGGCTGCTACGACCTTGACTAAAGAATGTTTGAACTTGACAAATATTTTTAAAGATTATTCTATGCCAAATTGAGTTTTGATCATTAAGGCGACGAAATGTTAAAATTCAACGAAAATGGCAACACATATGTATTACCAAACTGAGCCCAACAATGAAGACGCTAATAACTATTCAGTGAGAGCGAGAGTTGGGTTAACGATTAGCTAATGGTCAAATCAAATAGAGCTCAGAACCAAGGAAACACATATTAGCGAAAACCCACATCCAGATGTTAGTCAATAAAGCAATTTGCCAGCCGACACGTCCGACCGCCTTGCGTGGTACACTAAAAATCACATTTAATAGTCCAAACAAAATTTATTGTTGGGCTACGCAGCTCGTAGATACGACAAAGATATTTTGGAGCTTCCATTGTGACGATGTGTTGTTTTAATATCTATGAAAGACGATCGCGCTTGCGCACCGCATCACATCGCACAGACCGGCTCGAAACTCTCATATAAATAGGTGGTCAGCGGTCTCTAAGATCAGTGCAAGTCTGTCAACGCGAACCGCGAGATCATCAATCAACACTCAGTTACTTTTCAGTCAAGGAGTCAAAAATCAAAACTCAATCACCATGAAATTCATTCTTTTGGTGCGTGCCTCACTAGACGTCTTGCTGCTATGGATATAACGTTCAACTAATTGTGGATTATGTTTGCCTATTTACAGACCGTATTTGTTTGCCTGGCTGTGTGCTTCATGGCCGTCAGTGCTAAGCCTTTGGAGGAGGCCATTCCCGAGGGTATTGAAGGACCTGGCAATGAGCCCATCAACCCAACCGACGATCAGTCCTTCCTGCTGAAGCTCAAGCTGCTGAAGAAGCTCCTCTTCTTGGGTTAAATGCCAACAGCAAATGGACTTAATTAGCATATTTTGTGTTTAGTTCTTAAGAATGATATTAAAAACTGAATTTTAAAGTAAAACTCGTTTTTAAATGAATAGAAATTGCCAATGAGATAGTGATGAAAAATAAAATAAGGGATATTTAAATAAAAGAAAAATATTTAAAATAAATGTATAGTCTTTTATTAAAAATATCTAAATGTAAGTGTAAAAAAGACGAATGGAAAGTTCAGGAAAATTTAGGAATACGGAAATCAGATATATACGAGAGATGATAAAAAAAGGTTAAGGAATATAAATGTGTGTATATAAAATAAAGTCACATTTATAAGAAAACTTAAAGCAAACTTAGGTTGCTCGTTAAATAATTTGAGTCTTGAAAAATTAGCATTTATATTAGCTGCTAGTTGCTAAAAACAAAATTTACAGCCATGACAACAATTCGCATTTATAAATTAGTTATTTATAAAGGTCAATGTCAGTAAACTGTTTATATGTTTATATAAGACACATATAATGCTATATACAAAACGCAATTCACTTTAGCTATGATCAAAAGAATTAAAAAACCCATTTCAAATATATATTTGAGCAAGTTAATAGCATGTAAATCGTTAAGACAAATAGCAAACAAGCCGCCTTTAAGACAAAATTCACATAATGTTAATCAGGCAGTCAACATGGTTGATCAGCGCTTGGTTCCCAGTGAAAACTATTCCAACTGAAGCCCAATTGTTAAAGCAGAAGATATTGCGTTTGTGTTGTTGGATTTTATGAGAATTACATTTATTGTGTTACGTATACAGATAGGATGAGTATGCAATTGATTTGTGCGTTTACGACTCTAAGCGAAGCGTTTAATGTATTCCAAGCGGAGAGGTTTAGGTTCCCAGTTTCATACGTGGTATTTAGACTAGAGTCAACAGGTTTAGTTGGCTGGCAGGCATTTGGACCTAGCCCAACAGCAGCTTCTTCAGTTTCTTCAGCTTGAATATGGCCTGAGCATCGTAGGGATTGTGCACGTCATCAGCCTGGCCGTAGATGTTATCGCCCTGCAAGGTCTCATGAGTTATCCGCTGGCACAACCTTCTTCAACAGAATCCCATTGAAGTCGCCATTGGGCCCAGCTTCCGTGGGCGCGGACACAGTTGCGTTCTCACTCCTACTGTTGCTGGACTGAGCGCCAGTGCTAAGGGCGTTCAGTTCAGTATTGCTTGTTGTTACCTGACGCAAATGCTCTGCATCTTCCTCAGCTTGAAGACGACGCGCCAGCGCTTCGTCATCCTCCATGATTGCAGAATGGTCGACTACAGGCGCCACCTTTTCTTCCACAATCAACGTCTCGCCACTTTGGATACCAATGGAGCGCAGATTACGTTGCTCATCATTGAGGTCCAGCGGTCGCGGCGGAAAACCCACCAGAACGTGCAATTGTGGTTGCTTAATTTCCGTAGCTTGACATATCCGTTTTTTAAGTTCAGCTATTGTTATATTTTCGTTTAGGTCATTAACAATGAATTGACCTTTCTTCGTTTTTAGCTTTACACTAAATGATCCAGTCATTATTATGATTCGAGGTTTGTTTTTTGCCGAAAATTGATTGCGTGGTATTTTATAAATTCTCAATTTTGAGGTTTTGGAATTATGCCCTGATTTGGTTAAGAGTGTTTATTGTCTAATAACTTTTATTTTTATCGTTCTTTTGCTTATTGTTTAATGCGAGCTAGAGATGGGGGCAGAAAATATTATGTGGTTATCGCGAGTCTCAGTGCTGCCACACTGTTGCCATATTGATGGAGGGACAGCCGATACGCATAACCATAAAAATTCACTAAAAAATCCCTTGCAGCATTTTTAAAGCGGTAAATATTTGAATTTTAAATTTTGTCACTTACATATTTGTTAAAAGTAAATAGTAAATAATATTTACAATAGGAGTCAAAGTAATCGTCGCCTAGTTGAGAAATGTTTCCGAATGAATAGGCTGCTACGACCTTGACTAAAGAATGTTTGAACTTGACAAATATTTTTAAAGATTATTCTATGCCAAATTGAGTTTTGATCATTAAGGCGACGAAATGTTAAAATTCAACGAAAATGGCAACACATATGTATTACCAAACTGAGCCCAACAATGAAGACGCTAATAACTATTCAGTGAGAGCGAGAGTTGGGTTAACGATTAGCTAATGGTCAAATCAAATAGAGCTCAGAACCAAGGAAACACATATTAGCGAAAACCCACATCCAGATGTTAGTCAATAAAGCAATTTGCCAGCCGACACGTCCGACCGCCTTGCGTGGTACACTAAAATCACATTTAATAGTCCAAACAAAATTTATTGTTGGGCTACGCAGCTCGTAGATACGACAAAGATATTTTGGAGCTTCCATTGTGACGATGTGTTGTTTTAATATCTATGAAAGACGATCGCGCTTGCGCACCGCATCACATCGCACAGACCGGCTCGAAACTCTCATATAAATAGGTGGTCAGCGGTCTCTAAGATCAGTGCAAGTCTGTCAACGCGAACCGCGAGATCATCAATCAACACTCAGTTACTTTTCAGTCAAGGAGTCAAAAATCAAAACTCAATCACCATGAAATTCATTCTTTTGGTGCGTGCCTCACTAGACGTCTTGCTGCTATGGATATAACGTTCAACTAATTGTGGATTATGTTTGCCTATTTACAGACCGTATTTGTTTGCCTGGCTGTGTGCTTCATGGCCGTCAGTGCTAAGCCTTTGGAGGAGGCCATTCCCGAGGGTATTGAAGGACCTGGCAATGAGCCCATCAACCCAACCGACGATCAGTCCTTCCTGCTGAAGCTCAAGCTGCTGAAGAAGCTCCTCTTCTTGGGTTAAATGCCAACAGCAAATGGACTTAATTAGCATATTTTGTGTTTAGTTCTTAAGAATGATATTAAAAACTGAATTTTAAAGTAAAACTCGTTTTTAAATGAATAGAAATTGCCAATGAGATAGTGATGAAAAATAAAATAAGGGATATTTAAATAAAAGAAAAATATTTAAAATAAATGTATAGTCTTTTATTAAAAATATCTAAATGTAAGTGTAAAAAAGACGAATGGAAAGTTCAGGAAAATTTAGGAATACGGAAATCAGATATATACGAGAGATGATAAAAAAAGGTTAAGGAATATAAATGTGTGTATATAAAATAAAGTCACATTTATAAGAAAACTTAAAGCAAACTTAGGTTGCTCGTTAAATAATTTGAGTCTTGAAAAATTAGCATTTATATTAGCTGCTAGTTGCTAAAAACAAAATTTACAGCCATGACAACAATTCGCATTTATAAATTAGTTATTTATAAAGGTCAATGTCAGTAAACTGTTTATATGTTTATATAAGACACATATAATGCTATATACAAAACGCAATTCACTTTAGCTATGATCAAAAGAATTAAAAAACCCATTTCAAATATATATTTGAGCAAGTTAATAGCATGTAAATCGTTAAGACAAATAGCAAACAAGCCGCCTTTAAGACAAAATTCACATAATGTTAATCAGGCAGTCAACATGGTTGATCAGCGCTTGGTTCCCAGTGAAAACTATTCCAACTGAAGCCCAATTGTTAAAGCAGAAGATATTGCGTTTGTGTTGTTGGATTTTATGAGAATTACATTTATTGTGTTACGTATACAGATAGGATGAGTATGCAATTGATTTGTGCGTTTACGACTCTAAGCGAAGCGTTTAATGTATTCCAAGCGGAGAGGTTTAGGTTCCCAGTTTCATACGTGGTATTTAGACTAGAGTCAACAGGTTTAGTTGGCTGGCAGGCATTTGGACCTAGCCCAACAGCAGCTTCTTCAGTTTCTTCAGCTTGAATATGGCCTGAGCATCGTAGGGATTGTGCACGTCATCAGCCTGGCCGTAGATGTTATCGCCCTGCAAGGTCTCATCCACTGGCACAGCGGCAACCAGAGCCACAGCCAACAGGCAAATGAAAAGGGCCTGCAAAATGTTGGAATGTACTTGTTATCCTTGAAGCCAGAGAGTCGCTTGGAAGCTGTCGATCGAACACTTACCAATGCGATATACTTCATAGTGGTTAACTGTAGAGCTGCTTATTCCAAAAATTTAACTGCACTTGGTGGTCAGAGTGCCAGTGGCTTTTATACCCAAGAGTTGACGCCCGAAAAAAGATGAAACACAAAAAGAAACCCATCACTCGATGATAATATAGTATGTAAACTACGCATATTACATTGTCAGACATGTTTGGCGATACATAAACAAAAGCGCATAAATAAACGAGTCTGGTCAACAAAAACAACAGGCGGCAAGAAAATAAATAAAAATAAAGAAAAACTGACCAAAATTGCAAATTGCAAATTGGTCGAACGTGGCGCAGTCAAGACTTGGGGCCCTGCTGGTCACCTGCTCGTGGCACTTTTTGCAAATAAAGCATATATTTATAAGGCAGTGCAACAACAACAGAGATGAGAGACACGCCTGCCTCTGTTTGCATTGGTTAAGTGAGAGGCAAAGTCGGAAACGCAACCGGAGACGGAGACGGAGCCGGAGCCGGAGCCGGGCCCATGTGAGCTGTGTGTGCCACTGAAGAAGTTTTAGACGCTGTTCAAATAGACTCTATACTAAGTACGATTACTTTGAAGGCGACAACATGATTATTGATGGATAAATAAATACTTTTTCACAAAAACTCATCTGCTCTTCGGACGCAGTTTTGTGCAGCTGAGCGTTTCAGATTTACATAGCTGAACTGAAGGTTATGTCAATCATAATACAGGGGCTCTCTAATAGATCTCTGTCGCAGATCAAGGGGACTAGATTATTCGAGAGCTTTTAATACACGCTCCAGGCCTGTTAACCAGAGGTCTGTTACAGAAACTCATCAGCAGGAGTGACTGAGCCCTGTAACAGGATTTAACAGGTTCTGTAACAGAGCTCTGTACCAAGCCGCTCTACTATAACAGCTCTCTGCAATTCACCTTGAAGAGCATCTTAACAGAGCTTCTAGAATGATGTAGCCGAGTTCTCCTCCAGTGTTAATTATCAATTAGTCAACAAAACGTCGGCAATCATGACTTTTATTTTTTGTCTTTTATTTATTTAAGAACAACATTGCATTATGCGGAAACAGAATTTGTATCTATGCATACGATAAAATACCGTATCATAGCCCATTAAAATTGACATTAATTGATTAACACTTATGTGTGTGCTCGAGTTTCTCAAATGTTGTAGCTAAAGGAAATCAGGTAATCTGCGTTTCGAGCTAGATCAAGTATAATTCGCACCTCAAGTAAATCCACCAATGGACAAGGCAATTAAAATCAGTTTGGAAGTTTTGAAGACATAAAAAAAGAAAAACAGATCCATAAATATTTGCGGCTCTTAGAAGCGCCAAGACGAAATATTGAAATCAAAACCGAAATATTATAAACGCTAGCCGGCCGCTGGGCGTTGTCGAAAAAGCTGACGAATAAAGGCAAGCGAAGCAGAGAATAAACATATATGAATGTCTGTATATTTGGGATCAGTCAAAGTCAATGTCGTGCCATATTTACCTTTTCTTACTTTTTTTTATTTTATTTTATTTTTTATTGTTATCAAATGTAGTGCAGCGGAAGCGAATGGAGACCATCAGAATGAATGAGCCGACGGCAAGCATGACAAAGCATTTGCTTACGAAAACACCCAAAAAGATGTAAATTTGTTTAGTTTTATCTATTTATGCAAATGATACTGAGCTAATGTAAATAGTTGCAGCTTGTTTGGTCGGGCAGCAAAATTGTTTAAATGCTCTTTGATCAAGTCATCGTGATCAAAGCAGCGTCTTGTCACGTCTTGTCGTCGAGTTGTCTGTGCGCGCAACGCCTCTTGTTAACCCGTTTCTGTGCCCATGGGCATTTCAGTTAAGGGCGTGGCTGGCCCGAGCTGGCAATTTATTTATGTTATATGCCCCCCTCTATGGACATGTGATTCGCACATCTCGCAAATGAAGATTGTAAAGTTGTCGCAAGTCGTCTTGGAATTAGCTATAAAAGTGCGTAACATTCACTTCACATTTGTCGCCTCAATGATGTAGCACAAATGATGGTCATATAATATAATATCATATAATATAAATATATACAGATATACATATACAATATATGTAGGTCAGATGGGAACTGCTGGCGACCTTTGCCTAGATCGTAGAACACTCGACTCAGCCCATACAAATTAGTGTCTAACCGTTTAGCTGCTAAGCTGAAACAAATCACGCACACGCCCTCGCCCTCCGGACAGAGCCTCGTTTAGCCCGAATATACAAATGAGTTGATAAGCATCGGGGCATCCAATATGCCCAAACGTGGCTGGCAAACAAATCCATTAGGTCAGGCGACGTGGCGTGACTGAACTGAAAGCGAAGCGAGGCGCTGGGAGACTCTAAAATGAAGTGCTCACCCTGGCCATTTCGCTATGAGTTCCTATCGCGGAGTGCTGGCTCTGACCTGGCTGGCAGCGCAGGCATTGAGTGTAAGTATATCATATAACGGCAATTAGACTCTTGTAATAGCTCTCTCCATTGCCACCTTTATCTCTTTCTCTCTCTCTCTCTCTCTCTCTCTCTCTCTCTTTCTCTCTCTCTAGCTGAACATGCAAATTGATGAGTTCTACTCCAAGTCGTTTGTGCCCAATGACATGCTCGTCAGCTATGATGTGCGCAAACCTGACGCTCTCAACTTCAATTTGACTGTTTTGGTGCACTTTCCTGGCAAATTGCTCATTCAGGTCTTTGTGCGGCGGCTGGACGATGTGCCGGGCGGGCCGAACTCGTTTGAGATGCTCAAATTAAAAAATGTGGACTTCTGCAAGTCGCTCGAGTCGCTGCGCAACATGACAAATGAGAAATTCCACGGCGAGCCCCTGATTCCGTCCACCTTCCTGATGTCATGCCCACTGATGTCGGGCTTCTACTACGTGGAGAACGCCACCTTGGATGTTAGCGTGCTGCCGTGGCTCATCAACGATGGCAGATACTTCGCACTGCTCGAGCTGGTGCAGGTGTACGAAGAGGTAACCAGATTAATAAATTTCAGAGTAAAGGTCAGCAAGAAGACGCCCGAGTCGGAGCTGGCTGGCGAAAAGCAAGAAGCCAGCAATGAGGATGGCTTTAATGACTTTAACTTTTGATAAGCACTTAACTTGATTGGGCATGTAGAATGTGACGCTGTCGCAGCGGCTGCAAATCTCGCTAAATACATTCCAGACCTTTGTTTGCGATCATTTGGCTAATTTGTCTTCGCTTGGAATGATAAATGCATTAAGACGCAGTCGGAAGCTGAAAACATTATTCAGTTGATGTTGATACTGCGCTGATGAACTTGAGCTAAAAACACTACGAAAACGCGCATGAATTATGCGAGACAAACAGAAAAACCGAAAACAGAAATCGGGCCAAGCAAACGCGATCCCGAAAATATCTCAAATAAATCATAGCCCAAAGAGAGTCGCACGCACGCAGCCATAAATTAAAGCACGAGTATTTTTATTGCAATTCACTTGTTTGTACCAACAAATAACTAGTACAAACAACGACAACAAAGGCAGCAGCAGCAGCGGAGGCAGCAGCGGAGACAGCATGGTAAACAGAAGGCGGACTGGGCGGGGCTTAAGCCGCAAAGTACAGTGAAAGTGACGTAATGCGGTGTTGGCCATGGCAAAATATCAAATAAAAAGAGGAAGAGCCGTACAAAAAGAAGTTGAAAATAAAGGGCATTAAACGGGCGACAACAAAGTAGAGCGAAAAATGTCAATGTCTTTTACAGCGCCGGAAGAAGAAGCAGCAGCAGCAGCAGCACAGCAGCAGCAGCAGCTTCAATCCCTGACCATTGATATGGACATTGGCAGACGCTGCGTATACGTAATCTGTGTGCTGCCAGTTGTTGCTGTTGTTACTTTTTGCACAAACAAATTGCACATGCATCGCACATCCGACAGCGGCTTACATTTATTTACTTTTGCTGGACTCTTTCTTCTCTTTGTTGATCTTTTTTTTTACTGTCCACTTTTGCTTTTGGTCTTTTTTTATCGCCTGCATTTACAATTCAATGTCATAGCATTGTTGTTTTATTCCCATTTTATTTTATGTCGCTGGCTGTTGGTTGTTGCTGTTAATGCTGCATGTGTCGCAATTGCCAAATGTAAGAAGACAACCGGTTTGCGCGCCGTGTAACAGACTGCAGTTTCAATGTTAATTTGGCTGCGGCCGCTTGACCTTGAAACCTGTTGGCAACTGCAATGTGCCTGGCTTGTCTGTGGTCATCTTTGTGGTCAAGCTCATGCATTATGTATCCACGACTCATCAACTTTTATGAAGCTGCCAGCCCTCCTACCAGCCGCTGCAGTAATTGTTATTAAAGCTAAATATATACATTGTTGGATGGCCAGCCGCAAAGATCGTTTACGAGTCTCGGCCAGACATATTTAGCCATGTGGGCATTGCAATTCGTTTACTGCTTGATCACAGCTAAAGATGTAAAGCGCACTGCTAATTAACAGCAGCCTTGACGTGCTCTGTTAACCGCAAAAGAATTCTGTAACTATTAACAGCAAACAGCTTAAGCATGTTAATAACATTTGATGTTAAGCTGCTCTAGGAAAATAATTCTATTGTGTGTAAACAGGAAATGGTTAAGCCAATAAATGAGTAAATTATGGCAAGGTAATATGATGTACTATAAAAAGTATAGAGAAGGTTATAATAAACATACACACATATGGCACTTAAAATAAAATCAAAATATGTAAATGCAAATGAATATACGAATTTATATACATATTTGGTAAAACATGTTCTGTAGTGAGCAAAGAATAATTCACAGAAATAGAAATAATTGGTATATACATATATATGAATGTGGAATATGGAAGAACAAAACTAATATTAGTCACTTATCTATTTATTCTGTAGCTTATATCTAGATTTTGTTTAATAAATTGTTCAATTCTGTGAAAAGTTCGGACTTTACCTTGTAATTCACAGCTATCTAGTTATGATTTTATTCATGATTTTTGTGAATATTGTTTTCATGTGCTTTGCTCTGACGAATTGTTTACAATGACGGCATTTAGTAAACATTGGTATAGTTGATTGATTTCAAAGATCAGAGTTTGCAGCTGTAATAAAAAGTGTGTACAATGCCAAATAAACAATGTTTTTAGCTGCTTATTTACTTAGTGCTCAGCAATAGCAAATATGTTGCCAGAGAGAAAGAGAGGGAGAGACAAAGAGGGTGGAAAAAAAGAGAAAAGAACTCTTGTCTAACGCGGGCTCGAAATGTGGTTTACCATAAGCAGCTCTTGGCGTGCGAGAGTGTAGGTGTGTGTGTGTGTGTGTGTGTGTGATATGGACTGTGTTTTTAGATAAAATGCAAATTCTCGTTAATTGAACGCCAAACAAAAGCGCCGAGGCAGCAATGCTGCGAAAACATAGTTGGGTTTGAAAAATCAATTAGCAGCATAAAATACTTTGGTTTAAAGCCGAGACCCGGTTAGTTTGTAACTGCTGCTGATGCTGCTGCTGCTGGTATCAGTGTGGCATGTAAACATCCTCGCTCCTCCTTCGCCACGCATTCAACGTGCAAATATCGAGCCAGTCAGGCAGCCAGCGAGCGAGCGAGCGAGTGGAAGCAGTGGAAAAACCGCAGCTGCTGCTTTAAATTTATGCCATCGCGGTATTAGAAGCATAGTTTGCGGTTACCGCAAAGCGAAAGGTGTTCAGCTGTGGGCGTGGCACATTGGTGAGGTATTTGGCATGGAGCATAGCAACAAAGCGAAATGCAAGAAATCAAGGCTTTAGTTGTGGGCGGGCGCCCACAAGAGGCGAACAACAACAAAAAAATACAACAAAGACAGAAACAACAAAAAATGGCGCGCTTTTATGAATATTTATAACACAATGGAGCATGAAAAAGTTGTTCGGGGCTTTATGCAATGAATGTATGCATACAAGTATCCTTTTGAGTGTGTGTGTGTGCGTGCATGTGTGTGTATGTGTGTGTGTGTGCATGCATGCATGCATTTAAAGCGCCCAAGGTGGGGCGCAGTGGCCCAGTGAATGTTATCGATATCAATGCATTGCCAGAGGCAGTCAACAAAAGGGGCCCGGACAAAGGTAAGCAACGGTGAAAAGGCAATGCAGGGAAGCCCGTTTTTATTGTCGGAATTAATAAGGACAGCTTATACCGTAATGAAGCTGTTAAGAAGTGCACAAAAGCGCATTATGAAATGATCTTTCCTTAACTCGATTATCGGTCGAGCTGTTTGTTAATGCGATAATTATGAATTGAGTTGCTTCTTAGCGTCACATAGCATGGCAATCGAGCACTATATTAAATATATTTGTATGCAGCAAATGGAAATGGGTGAATGAATATAAAGTCCCTCTCAGCTCAGCCACTGCACTTCAGACTCCTTCTGTTCCGCTCCACTAACAACGTGCGGCAAGAAATCTCGGATTCTATGCAAATTGGAATGCTAAAGCGAAAGTGCATTCATTTTGTGAGTTGTCCATTTTGAAATTGAAAGCTAAAATGTTTAATTTTCAAATGCTAAACTGCTCGGCCAGCAGCTGTGTATATATGTGTGTGTGTATCAATACCATCAACAACATTGGCCATCGGCTATGCGTATGGATAATAGATATATTATGCATACGACCTGTGGGCTGCTGCCATTCCGAGTGCGTTGAGTAGGGCATTAAGAATGCCGTTTGAAGAAATGTATTCGAATAAAAACTGCCAAATGGAAATCTTAAGTAAATTATGAAATTTCGTGTTTGCATAAAATTTCTAGTAGCTGCTGCTGCTGCTGCAATGGAAATTCCGATATTGATTGTTGCCACTCGTTGCGATAGACACGTCCCGCTGGTTGGCGCCATCTAGCGGTCGCTGCATGCAAATTGCAAAATCAGTGCGTGACTTGTGAGATTAAAGAGCGTTTCTTTGCCAAAATGCTACAACTGTTTCCCCCTAATGCCAAGCGAAAGGAAACCAAAAAAATGCAAACAGCAAAAAGTCCAAACTGCATTAGCTATGGCAACGCACTCAGTTAACGCTACTTTTTCCACACCGCTCACTCGGTGGGGTGGAGCGGGACGGGGCGTGTGCCGATCGCCTTCAATGCCCGCCATTTCGCACGTGTAATGCCCCAGACAATGGGCCAACACACAGAGAGTCGCTAATCACGCATCGTCAGCCTTACAAAAAGGGCTAATAGCGAGCTAATTTGATAGAGCTGCCCAGCCGTGGCTTTTATGTGCCGCACAGTTCAGCTGGCATATTTCTTGTGTGCGACACCGTTTACAAAACAAGCCAGCAAAAACAACGTCATTTCGTGTTGCCAATTTGACAGTTACAACAACAACAACAACAGCAACAACAGAAACTATTATAAGTGACTGTAACGATAACAATTCGTACAAAGTCAAAGACTAACAAGAGTCGCCGTCCTCACTTCAATTCACTTCAATGACTGCCCCACCCGCCCCCTGCCAACGACCCCCTTCAACAAAAGCCTTAACGATTGCCCAGTTTCACTTTGTATTCTCAACTCTCAATTTTGATTTCTTTCATTCATATATATATGCATATTTATGTATGTGTGTATATATCTATCTCAATTTGGAAACATGTAGTTTTATGCATTTCTTGAAGTTGATTTTTGTGTTTCTTTTGGGTTAGCAAAAGTTTTCGTTCGCTGTTCTTTTCATACACGTGCAGGTGCGACAGGTGCGACAGGTGAGGCGCACTGCACTTCATCAGAGTTATTCAAAGTTTTGTCAGTTGTTCGGTTTATTGGCACACTTTATGGAAACTTTATTGATTTTGGCATTGCTTTGCTTTGCATTGCATTGCCCCGGCTCAAAGGTATTTTGCATGAATATATTCAATTGTAGATATAATAAATATTTCCATGTGAGTTGAGTTTCCTCATTTTATTTTTCTTTGCAATTTACAGTTATGGCCATCCACAGTCCACTTTGCACAGTTTATGGCCAGCCAGTCAATTTGATCATTCCAAGTGGAATTTCATTAGGCAATGCAACTAATTCGCATCGCATGCAGAGAAATCATTTTCTTTGGAGCTGGAGTCCGTCATCATGGCTGGGCAGTGCCTTTGGCTAACCGCAGGCTCTATTCTGCATCGGAGCATTTAAAATTTATGTCAAATTAGCGAGCGCTTCAATGACAAATGCGAGTGCCATAGAAATGGCGCATTTGCAGCGGGCCAGAGGCTCAAGCGAAAGCTCAAGCCCAAGCCATGGAGGAGGCTGTGCATCCTGTGGCATCCATTGCACTCGGTCTGTGTGTCTCTCTTTGTGTGTGTGTGTGTGTTTGTGTGTGGATGGCGGCGGAAATTAGTTCAACGGCACTCAAACTGCGGCAGTTAAACGTCGCCAACCAGCCACCCAACCACCCACCCGCTGAACCACCCAGCATCCGGGGGGAGCAGCAGCAGCGATATAGACATCTAGCTCGCTGCTGTACAACTGCACACAACTTGTCCGCCGGCACTTGTTTTTTATGGCCCAAAGGGAGCGCAGGGGCGCAGGGGCGCAGGGGTGGGCGGACGCTGCGCCTGGGTCTGGACATTTGAAGATGATGTAGTGCGGACATAAACATAAATAATGGCAATGCGCAGTTATTACTTTCTGCCTGCACCACTTGTGCAGCGTCTCGTCTCGTCCTTGGCCACATAAAAATTAAATGTGAGTGCGCGACGGAAGAAGCTGAAGACGCTGAGACGATGCGGAGGACGATGTCTTCTTAGTTGGTTGCATCCTTTAATTGCATTCTGGGCAGCCGCATCAAATGGCTAAGACGCGCTCGCCTAATGGGTTAATTGGGTTTAAGGCGACTCATTGCGGCTGCCTCGTCGCAGTCATGTGATTTATTGCTGCACAGCAAATTGACAAACGAACGCAGCAAACTTAATGGAAATGTTGTGCATACGCCGTGTGGAACGGGCGGGCAGGGCAGGGTAGGGTTGCTCCCCATTATTAATATTAATTTCGTAATTTCAATAACGCGCATTCATATATCAGGCAAGTGCCACGGGCCGACAATAAAAGAAACGCTGTCCGCTGTTGGCCGACGGCAATTGCCATGATTTGCAGCTTCCATGAATTTCGCATCCGCCGACTGCCAAAAGTCAAGGCTCAAGCAGGAGCAGCAGCAGCTGCTGGAGCAAGAGCAGGAGCAGCAGCAGGAGCTGGTGCAGGTGCAGGCGGGTGTGGTACTCTCTGACTCGTCGCAAATGCAGATTGCATGTCCTGGCCAAGGCAATGCATTAACAGTACAAACACAGACACACACTCATACACACACACACATACACGCACACACAACAATGCAGCTCTAAAGCCAAACATAAACAATAAAGAGTGCACCTTAGCTTGACGACTGGGGGGCCATGGCGCTGTGAGGGACGCAACGCACTTGCCGCTAATGCACCAAAAACTGCAACCCCGACAACCTGCAGCCCTCCTACCGCCTCACAGAGTCCCCCCGTTCGTCCCTTGGATTCGTCCCGCTGCGCTCCTTTGTGCAGTTTACTTAACAATATTTTTCATTGTTGTTGAGACGTTGCAGGTGTTTGCTGAAGCATATCAAAAATATATACGACTACGACTACGAGTATGCGAGTCTATGGCAAACGAGCCAACAGGCAGCGCAAGTGTGCCAGGAAATAAGAACTAGTTCGCTGAACTGTTAAGTAAAGTGTGCCAAATGAACTATGTAAAAGAAAATGGAAAACTTTTTGACTGCTTATTGGACTGCAAGTTCAAAGTTTGTGCATAAAATAATGAGAAATTAACTATGAACTGAACTAGTTCCAGCATAAGTTTCATTTGAGATTTAATCTATATGCATTTAATGGAATGGAAGGTAATTATATATATTTTAAATAGTACTTCTCCATGTGAAGCTTTCCAAATAAGCTTGCTAAAGTTCACCTGAACTAGTTCGAAATGTAAGTAAGCCTTCGCTGAAAATTGACAAGCGAGTGGTAGAATAGTGACCGGAACTAGTTCATTTAATTAGAACTACTCCGAAATGAGTTTAAACTACCCTAAAGTGAACAACTAAGTACCAGTGCATTGCTGTTGAAGCTCGTCGGAACTGGTTCAGTTGAGCGGAACCATTTTGAAGTGGCTTTAGCCATCACTAATGCGAACTACTTAGTAGCATAGCCCAAAAAGTAGGCAACAATACGCTGGCAATTGCCATACGAACAGAAGGAGCTGCCTGCCGGCAACGAGTGGGCTCTCCTGCTCGACTTGGCTCTGCTAGGTATGCATCCTGCGGACTGCTTGGCTCTTGGCTGGCTTGCCTTAATTATGAGTTACTTTTGTGCATGCATTTTCTTAGTCGTACCGTTTTCCCCATTTTCTCATTTTGTGTAGCCGCCTTCGTTGTCCGCGTCGCCGTCCTCATCGCCGTCCTCGTCGTCCTCATCGTCGTCGTGCTGCTCGTTGTTTAGTTTTTTGTGCAGCTTAAATCAACTGTCGGAGGGCAAAGGGCGGCAGCTGAGGTAGAGGGTGTGCAATTGGTTGGCGCTGCTGTTGCTGCTGCTGCTGTTGCTGCTGTTGCTGCTGCTGCTGCTGCTGCTGCCATTGCCTTGTGTTTGCCTTTGGCCACAATGGGTTGCACAAGGCTCGCTCGCTACGTGGGCACAACAAAGCAGACAAGTCGCCTGCTGGCGTTTGCCGCATGGTGCGAGTGGAACTGCGGTTAACTGGGAGGGAGAGAGATGGAGTGAGAGAGGGGGAGCGAGTGGGCAGAGTGTTGCCTACTGTGGCAGCTGCTTATGCTGTGTAATTCCGCGTAAAATGCACAAAGGGATCTTAACCTGCACGGCTCTCACAACGGTGTCATCCTATCGAGGTTGCCTGCATGACACCTGCCATTGTTCACAAATAAGACAATAGATAACCGCAGAGCGGCGACCAGAGAAAGTGAGTGAGCGAGAGAAAGAGAAAAAGAAGCAGAGAGAGAGAGAGAGAGAGAGAGAGAGAGAGAGAGAGAGCGCTATAAGTGTGAGATTCACAAATTGTATAAAAGATTTAAATGGCTACGCTTCGCTCTACTCATTTTCATTGTTGGCTGCAGCCATTGAAATTGATTTCTGGAGCATTCAAAAATCTGTTGAAGCAAAAAGATGAAATTTCATCACAATGTCAAACAGCTGAGCAAAGACGCCGCGACCTCGACGGATCTCTGACCCAATTGCCAAGCGACTCAGATGACAACTGAAGAAGCTCGCCTCGCCTCGCCTCGCCTCTCCCCGTCTAGCAAATGAAAGTGGAATTCATTCAATGCGCCATTTTGTTTAAGTAAATTGCATAGATTGAGATAGAAGAAGAAGCAGAAAGCAATAAAACGGTGAAAATATATGTCAATGCCGCTTGAAGGTACAATGGGATTAATTCAAATGCTTCAACAGCATTTTATAGAGCTAAGCTCGGGCTGGAATTTTCAGCTGAACTTTAATTCAAATGCTAAAATGCTCTAGAAACAATATGTTAATAGAGTTGATTCGGTTGATATGTGGCAGCAGTTTGAGTAGTAAATGCAACAGATATATTATAGACTATATGTATGGGAGAGAATTCAGCTGGAGGTGCTCATAATCCAATTGTCATTAGGTTAATTATAGGGTATCGCTTAGTCATTGCCTTGGCATTTGACACATTTCAGTTTTTCTTGTCAAGTATTTGAATGCAGTTCGACTGTTTGGGCATTATTAAATTCCTGCACTCAACACTTTCGACTCACGCAGCAGCAACTGCAGCTTGAAAACATTGTTAAATCAATTTTGGCGAGCAACTGTTGAAAATCTATTTTGCAGGTTAATTTCAAATTTCCGTTAAAAGTGCCCCAAATTCGATTTAATTTTATTACTTTGCAGCGGAGTAGCTCACACACACACACACACACACACGCGCACACACACGTCGCATTTTGGGTCCGGAAATGCAACAGGAAATCAGCGTGCAGCGTTAGTGCAGCCACGCCTCCTCGTGCCCTCGTGATGAACCGCCCATCCGATGGCAATGGGTAGCACATTCTCATTGCACATTTTGCGTTGAATAAACTTTGCCATTTACTGCAGCAAACTACAATAAAGTGGGCGTGGCAGTGGGTGCTCTGCCAGCTTGTGGAGTGTGGAGGGCATGGAGCTCGACTCTTCGACGCTGACGATGGCTGTGCCTCTGCCTCTGACTCTGGGTAAAGGGGAAACATACAAAGTCAAAATAAGTCAAGCTGGAAATATGTTACATGCGCACACTTCCCAGCTAGAGTGTGTGAGTGTGTGTGTGTGTGTGTGTGTGAGTGCAGCAACAGCAACAACTCCGGGGGCCATTTTGTTATTACAGTTGCTGCAATTTCTGCTGCCTGGCACTGCTTTAGCAGCAATTACAACAGAGACGGCAACGAGTACGAAATAAAAATACAAAAACTGCGAACACAAAAGCGCAAAAAAAAGTGGTACAAGAAAAATAGAAGCACCCTGTACTGGACTCAATGTGGGTTAGTGCCTGTCTCCGTGTCCTTGTCCGCATCCATGTCCGCCATCGTCTCTTTCTTTTTCTCTGTCTCCGTCTCCATCTCGTTCTCCTTCTCCGCCTACAACTCCGTTTGCATTCGGCAGCGGGTCAGCGACTTGGCGCCACTCAACTGAAGCAACAGTCCGCAATCACAACACACCGACACACACACACACTCATTCACTCACACTCCCGCATTCGTCTTCCGGCCATGACAGCGCCAGTAAATTGAAAATGGCGCCCAGCGAGGCAGCCAAAATGTGCAGAGTTAGGACTAACCAGCTACGAGTTGTCCGAATAACAACGGCTCTAGTTCCGGACGTATTCGCAAGCATTTCCAATTCCCGTTACAAGCATGCATGCTCGAAGCTGATATTATCACTGCCACGCCGGGTAATACGGCGTAATCCAAATATGCCTTGCCCGCCGTGCCGCGTGTGCCTGAGAAATCGAGCGAAGCACTGAACTTGACTGATGCGAACTATCCGTTGATCTATCTATCCGATATAAATTATATAAAGATATAGTTAGTGCTCCTGGCTGGGTTAACTACATATAGGCATAACAGTTAGATCGCGGCGTATTTAGGATATCTGTAAGTGGATTTGAATGATCTTCGATCTTCACAGCTTATGCCTTTCAGGCTTTAATGTATAACGCGCTTAAATATAGTCAGATCTTCTATTAAAGTACTATTTAAAACTCCAACTTAAACCCTATTTGCACTACTTGTTGACCTGGTAGAAATTATGTATAATAATAACTATGCCTTTCCGAATATTCAATACAATATAATGCAATACAATTCTTATTTTCAAGCATTAATTACAATTATGCTTTTATTAAACAAATAATTATGCTAAGAGTAAATTTCTTTTATTATTATTATTTTATTTTTACCTTCATTTTATTTAATTGTTTATTTATTCATGTTTATTTATTTTAATTTAAGTTAATAATAGATTATTTACTTATATTAAATTTTATTTATTATTATTAAACAAATAATTATGCTCAGAGTAAATTTCTTTTATTATTATTATTATTATTATTATTATTTTTATTACCTTCATTTTATTTATTTCTTTATTTATTTTAATTTAAGTTAATAATAGATTATTTACTTATATTAAATTTTATTTATTATTTTATTTCACTTTTAAACAATTTTGATGATTTTGCAAATGGTAAAATATTGATCTATCTAAAGTTAATTTGAAACAATATTTTGAATAGAGCTGAGCCCACTTCTAGTACCTACTTAACCTGGCTATCTTCCCAGTTGGCAATGCCTAAGCTGCATCGTTGTTGTAACCTGTCTGTTTGCATTGGCTCGTTAATTGTATGCGACGGCGATGGGCAGTGCAGCTCCAGTTGGACGTTGGTTACTGGGACTGCATCGATGCTCACGTAGCAAGGCGATTGACAGTGATCAGCGTTGACCTTAGTAGGAGCACTCGATGCTAGCCTGAAGTGAGCTGCACGACTGTGGGCTACTTAATGCGCTTAAAATGATGGCTATTGGGCAGAGGCGGTGGGTGGGTGGTCAGGGAATGGGTCTCATTTATATGGAGATGCGAATCGAACTCAAACTGGACCCTTAAGGCATGCAAATGGAATACGCTTCAAATGTGAAAAATGCTGACAGTGCTACCAGCGTAGACAGGTAGAGAGAGATAGAGAGAGAGGGAGGTGAGGAGCAGGGCAGGGTTTCTGTTCTGGTTGACATGCATGATAATGAGAATGCCACGCCCATTGCCCAATGTTGTCCGATGGCAGCACTTGCGCCTGCAGTAATTGCGGAAAATGAATTAAAGGCAATTTGCGGTGCAGAAGGCAGCAGCAGCAACAGCAACAATGCAAAACGAAAGCAAACAACATAAGCGGCTTGGTGAGTGTGCGAGTGTGAGTGAGTGTGTGTGTGTGTGTGCTGCAGGAAACAGTCATTGCAGGAACTGCTCGAGGAGCAACAGCAACAGAAGCAGCAGCAACAGCAGACAACCCCCACACATGCAAATGAATGCCAGCTCTTCTTAGTGTGTGTGTGTGTGTGTGTGCGTTTAAAAAGCTAAAAGAAAACGGATGCAACAATTTGCCGTTGTGCATCAGATGCAAGCCAGGAAGACAGTGGGCTGCATCACGACATGTTGACACAGCCGTGGGGCGCAGCAGCAGCTGGGTCGGCGGAAGCGTCAGGTGCAACTGGGTATAGAGAGCATTGAAGCTTATGCCAATGTGGGAGACTCAATCTTTCTTCGCCTGACTTTCTACTGGCAATTCAAGCGATTTGAAAGTCACCCGAAGAGACAGGCGCCACATAAGCACCAAGCTCAACGAGAGGAAGTAGCTGGAAAGCAAAGTACAGGATATACACCAAGTGCCAGGTGCAACAGCAAATCAGTTGAGAGGTCATACAACATTATTTAAAGAGTTGACTTTCTGCTACTTAACAGTTTTTGATTTGAGAACAGATCCACAAGTTTCCTGTTAACTACATTACAGCGCACTTAACAGCATACAGCTGCTGATCTATAACAGTTCGCTGTTACCTAACACTGCAGACTTAAATAAGCTGTTAATAAACAAAACTGTTGAAGCTCCTTAAAATTTACTATTTAATCTGTTAATCAATCATTCTGTTATTAAATTAAGTTAGTTGAGGCACACAATTTTAGTGCTTTGACAGCTAAGGCTAAAGCTGGAAGACTTTGATGCTGGCTTAATCAGATGCCATGTTGCAGAGTATTTCAGGACGAAGCCAGATGAAATGCCATTGATAAATGAACTATTGTTGCAAAATCTTCAATCAATATCTGCTGCAATTTATCTCCATCAATCTGCAGCAATAAAATGCAGAGTTTTTGGCTGGAAAATGGGCATTAAGCTTGGTTATTTTTACGCTAATTTGATTTTCATTTGTTTATTTTGCTGCGAATTGTTATATGTATTTTGTTGCTCATGTTTAATTAAAAACACATTTGATGGGATCCGACAAGCAAAGATATAGAGATAGATAGATAGAGAGAGAGAGAGAGAGAGAGAGAGAGAGAGAGAGAGAGAGAGAGAGAGAGACAGAGAGAGAGAGAGAGTCACATACAACACTTCATTATTGCAATCATGCGGCGCTTTATAAATTACAAAAATAACTCAATTACGTATACTGTGAACGTCCCATTGCTGCGCCCTTTCCTGCCGCTGGTGCTGGAAAACAGTTCCGCCTTCCGTTTCCGTTTTTAACAGTCTGCCAAAATATGTAAAAACAGGCAAGTTTTTATTTCCGCTCCGATTGAGCATTAAATGCATATAAATTTTACTAAAAATAATGCAAGCAAACAATTTGGCAACAGCAACAAAAGCGATTAATGCCTAACAAACAACAATACATAGATAAATTACTCACACTCACACACACAGGCACATACACATCGACTAACACAGTTAGTTACACAGACACAGAGCAATGAACAATGGCAACTGGCATGCAAATAAACAGTAAATTTGCATAATCAATTTGTTTATTGATTCGTATATTCAGCTATTTTAATTACGTTTACGCTTCAACCTCATTTCACACACACGTGCACACAAGCACAGGCACAGGCACATACGCAGACATAGACAGACACACAGCCTGTCAGTCAGGATCAAAAGTCGTTCAGCTGCAATTGAAGTATTTTTTGTTTAGCAACTTTTGGCCTTTGGCTATTTTTGGCTTTTTTAATTTGCATAGACAAAAATTTTGCATATCTATAGTATATACATTTTTTACATTAAGTGAATCAAAATACCACAACAACAACAACAACATCGTCAATTAGCAGAGCAACAGGCAGCAATCACATGTAATTCGACTGAGCGCAAAAAGTGTTGCATACTTTTAGGCTCAATCAAAATTCCCCTTTAATGGCGTGCTTGCTCTGGGCTCTGGGGTTAATTTCGAATGCATTGCCAATTATGTAAAGTTTTCAGCTCAGGCGTAATGCGCGATAAATTAAATTAGCCTAAGGCGACGGCTTTTTATTGACAGCTGGGAACAGCTGGAAACGTTGCACTGAATTTGAAATTAGTCAAAATGGCAGTAAACTGATGAAACGTAAATTCGGCCGTTGTTGGCCCTAATTTAATAGTTTGACACGACTCTTTAAAGGCTTACGAATGTTGTGATGCTTAATGCATAAGCTCAGTCCACCAATTGAATAAGTATTTTCTGTTAACAGTCTCAGCTTCCAATTAAATAAATGTTATCTGTTAACAGAGCTCAGAGCTCAGCTAGCACTTGGAGAATTGCCCGCTCAACTGCAGTCTCAACGCGAAGCCTGCAATTGGGTAAATGTTGTCGACACTTCAATTGTTTGTTCTCTCAATCGTTTGAGTTTCGGATAACGTTTTCGTTTCCAATAAACTAGCCCTGCAGCCCTGCTAAAAGCATAGTGTGTGTTTTTTTTCTAAGTTGCTGGCGCTGCTTTCGCTCTGTTGGCCATCAACGTTAAAAGCCACCTTCGGCGCATCTCAGTGACAGGCACTTGTGGTGCGAGCTGCAAGTTGCGAAGGGTTGACGAGTGGGCTAAGTACTCATATCCATTCGGATGGCGCTTTGACAACAGCCTAAGCACTTGGGCAGCGTCAAAAACACGCAGCCAGTCAATCAAGAAGGCTAAAGGCGAAGCTAACGGGGCGGAGGCTCGGCCAGGAGGAGGAGGAGGCTCAGTCATTTGTCAAAAAATGCGAAAGCGACGAGACAACTTGAAAACGTCGCGCTGCCAAAATTGTTAAGTGCCACAAGTGGCCACAGGACACAAACGCCCCTGACCAACAGCGGGCACAGCAGAAGGCGACAGTAGGCAGCAGAAGGCAGCAGGAGGAGGAGGGGCAGCTGCAGTGGTGCCTGGTGCCAACCGCAGCAGAAGTGCAAAGTTGAAAATGTGCGCAAAATGAATATTTCGAGTTCGAGAGTAGTTTTTGCGGCTTTGTTGCTGTTGCATTTAATTAAATCAATTGAAAGTTTCGATAGTGCCCCCTTTCCCTCTCGCTGTCTGTAGTCTCCCTCTGCACTCGCCCACAGAATGCAATCGCAACATAAGCCCGGATAATGGACATCGGCGCACTTAAGAACGAATCTATCCACGGATCTAACTCAACTCGTCGCATAAATTTTATGCGTGGCTAAGAGAAGAGCCATAAAAAAAGTAAAGAGAAAACACAAAAAATAATTAAATCACAGTGAGTGATGGCATATAAATCTGCAAAGCACAGAGACCAGGCAATGAGTGCACTCAGTTAAACCAAAAAACTTAGCACGCCAAGCGAGACGGCATGACTCTGAGAAAGAGAGAGTGAGAGGGAGTGGGCGAGCTATAGCGAGAGAGCAAGACATTGTGCCACTTGAAAACTTTGATTAAAATCCTTTTGAAGTGCTAACAAATAACGCGAGACAAAGACTTGCACCCAGTGGAACTGCAAGAGAGTGGAGGATGGCGGGGAGAGGAGAGGTCGGGCAGTCAATGTGTGTCCACACTTTTTGAAGGCTAAGCTGAAGTAACTGTGGGCTGACAGGGGCGCCAAGGGGGAGCTCGGTTGGCGTTTGCATTTCTTGCATTGCATTTGCTTCTTGTACTTTTCTGTGTGCTAAGCGCCACTAAATCCGTCTGACGCGGCAACAACAACAACAACAACAACAACAGCTTGGATCAGGCAACAGGAGTGGCAGCAGCAGTAGGATCTGCTAAGGCCGCTAGCCACAACAGCAACAACAACAACAACAACAAGGACAGCTGCAACAACAACGACGACACTGGCGACAATGCAATAACTCATGTGTGCAAGTTGTTGCTGTTGTTGCAGTTGTTGTTGTTGCTGGTCATGATGACACTTTTGCTTGTTTCTGCCTGCTCTATGCTGCTCTGCGCTTTGACTGAAAGTTTTGTTTGATAGTCGCCGAATTGTGGAACTTGAAGCGCTTAAATGCATTTTAAGTTGTGCTTAGGTCTAGCAACTGCTTCGACTTTAATAAAATGCCGCACACGTTACTTGCTGCATTTGTTCTTTGCTGCAGTTGTTGTGACCGCTGCTGTTGCTGCTTCTGTTGTTGTTGTTGCTGTTGTTTTAAGCAATGCTCCGTTTTAGTTAAGTGCACTTGAGAGCGCTTCAAAGTTGGCCAGATAAGCGCTAGCTGAATCGCATAGCATGCCACCGTACACCGTGACGTATGCGCAACGAGCCAACGAATTTTACTTGCGTTTATCATACGCACTGTATAACGGGCGCCAGTTACTCTCCATGTGTGTGTGTGTTTGAGTGTGTGTGTGTGAGTGTGTATGGCATATGATAGCAGTCATGGCAGCTAAGAGCTTGCTATTCATAAGGGAAATATATGCAAGAGGCGAGAGTTTCAAGAGTTCTCAAGTGAAGGTCGCTTAAGTAAGTTTGAACAAAAAGCCAAAGTCGAGATATAACACACACACACACACACACACACACATACGCTGCTCAAAGCACACACACACAGCGCTAACAATTTTAAAGCCAAGCGACGAACAGATCATGTGCGCGTGTAAATGGAGTTTCGCTATTAAAATTTGTTGCTCACATTGCAAGTAACTTGAGTTTTGTACTTCAACGAATTGCTGCATAGTTTTCGCTGCCAGCGTGGACAGCTATTGCCCAAGTCAGCCAGCCAATGGCCAACAGCAAGACGTTTTCTTGCAGTGAACTCGATTTAAATTGAAACAGATTGCAGAGGTAAACTTTTTTAAAGAACTGTTCTAATACAAATATTATGTAAATATTAACATTGAGTGGTATTTCGATGGGTTTCCTCTAGAATTTCATCAGTAGAGATAGACATATATTTCATATTTATATTGTTTGGGCAATTTAAAGAGTATTCTTTCTAAGTATCTTTTGACTTTGGCCTTTTATTATATTTTTAAATGTAAAACAATTCAAAGTAAAATCACTTTTGACTTACTGTCGTAGATCTGCTGACAGACTGGCAAATAGTTTTGCCAGTGCGTGCCTCTTACTCGAGGCGAGTGCGAATCTGTGTGGAGCTCTTATGCCCATTTCATGATGTTGGCTGGCACTTGAGCGGAGTCTGTGTTGGCCTGTGCGCCCAACGAGTGTCTAAATGTCACGTTGAAATTTATGTTAGTAACAACAACAGCAACAGCAACAATAACAATAACAGAGCCAGCACTGAACACGCATACGATGCGACTAGATGCAACCAAAACGCTATCACAAAAAAAAAAAAAAAAAAAAAGGGGGGAAGAAATAAAAAAGCAAACAAAAACATGGGAAAAATGGAAAAAATACAGCATAAACAAAAACAGTTATGACAACAATAGAAACAACAAACAGCAAAGAGTTGCGACAACAACTACAACAGATTGTCGTCATGTGTGCGCGTGTGTAGGTGTAGGTGGGTTGGGGTGGGGTAGGAGCGAATGCCATCGCAACTGTCAACAAAACATTTTTAACAAAATGAAGACGAAAATAAAGAAACCGAAAACCAAAAAATTGTGATTGGAAAACATTAGAAATTGTCTATGGCTGAATGATGGCATGGAAATTGAGAGTAGCGAGCGAAGCGAATGGGACAGATTTAATGGATGCCGAACAAAATGAAAAACAAAAAAAAAAAAAAAAAAAAAACGAAGGAAAATGCACGCTAAAAGCATATCGATGAGCTATTGAAAAGGGGTTTGGTAGGCAACTGTGTAGGCAGATTAGAAAAATTAATGTGCCCTTAGATAAAGACTAGTTATCAAATATATTTTTATATTTTTCCTTTGTCAGACTTTTTATAAATTAAAAAAAATATATATATCAAATAGTTGAGTGACTTGCTGGATAGTCAAAGTCAGCTTGACTAAGGCTATTGGATCTATAAAGTGATGGTTTATATTCTTTACTCAGGCATCTTCTATGGCCATAGAGCTTCTCGTATTTCAATATGTAACATTTATGCTATAATCAACAATAAAATCTATCTCTGCTTCATTTTTTTGGTACCTATTTCTTTTGACTACAGAAAAAACAACAATATTTAAGATTTAGTTAGACTTTAAATAATTAATTTAAAGGCTGCCACTTACGAAAGATTGTGCATAGTATGGGCTATTCAAGAGCTCAGACATTTTGCATGGACATTTGCCTAGTCGCCCGGCTCTTTGCTCCATTTGAAGCGGACGCAGTGAAACTATTTTACTTTGGCTTATAAAAAATGAATATGGCTAAGCCAAGTATAGGTAGTTGAGCATTAATTTGCAGCATTTCCTAGACTAGTTGCCCAGCCAGAGCCAAATCAGCAATGTGCCAAGTGGAGAGACAGTTGAACGGACAGAGGCAGAGGCAGAGGCAGCAGCAGAGGCAGAGCGAGCAGAGCTGGCAAACAAAATGAAAATGGTTGCAAGTATCTTTTAGTGCGGTGTCTGCTGCCATCAAATTGTAGTTGTTGCTGCTGTTGTTGTCATTGCGTTTTACATGTGGCATGCAACAATGTTGTTGTTAGCATTGTTGTTGCTGCTACTGCTGTTGCTGCTGTTGCTGTTGCTGGTGCTACACAACAATACAACGGGGTCTAGCCATTATTATTTTTGCTTTCAGCTTTGCTGTTGCTGCTGTTGCTGTTGCTGTTGTTGCTGCTGCGTTGTTTGTGTTTCAACTGCCATTGTTGTTGGCATATTATTTTGCACGCTCGTTGAGGCACGCTGCTGTAGCAACAACAATTGCAACAACAGCAACTCTCAGGCTAACCGCAACGAGAAAAAATGTTTTCATATTTATTTGCCGCGCTCTGTGCGCTTCACTCCCGACCGACCTCCAGCCCGAGCGCCAGCTCAGCAGCTCACAGTTCGCAGCATCTCATCCTTGACACGCCCCCGCCGACGCCCTCGCATAACTCTACTCAAGTATGCAACTTTATCATTTTGATTTAAATGTTTTGTTGTTGCCTCCGCTGTTGCTGCTGCTGTTGCTGTTTGCCGCATTGTGACATGCATGCCTCAGCCTCCTCATCTGCCTCCCCCTCGCCCTCTCTCTGTTCTCTCTTTGCATGTATGCGTGTTATGTTTTAAAGCTAAAGAACTGTGCAAATTGCTGACAAAAGCTCCGCTCTAAATAATGGCTAAAACATAAATGTGTACAGGCAGCCCCAAAAAGTAGGCAACACAATAATTAATTGACGCCGTTTCGCATGGGGCACAAGACATAACGTGGCCCTAATTTATTAGTAGTAGAAGCTGTCAAGCTGCAAACTGTGGAGTCGTGTGTCTGTTACTATTAATGTGAAAGCTGCATATGGAGTGAAATGAGGAGCATATTTATGCTTACATAGGTGTACAGCTGTCTAGTCTGAGGATACTTTTCTATGGCTAAATAATAATGAAATTGTGTAAGCTGATAATGAGGACAGAAGGTAACTTGATCCATAAAGTATACATATTTTTAATGAGAAGCAATAACAGAGCTGAAGTAGCCCCTTTTTGAGAGTATTCACATATAATATATATGTATATATTGGTTACTACTAACTACCCTTCCATCCACCACTTCAGGCTATTTGTTTGCTGAATCTCCTCGAGCTTTGCCCCTATATATATAGAGAGAGAGTGGAAATAAATAGCGACTGTTCCCACACGCTCCGTTTAAGTTAGTTATATATTATGGATAACTTTTTCAATTTACATAAAACCAATTGAAAATATTATTCAACTTTAGTTATTCGCGCATATTTCGCATATTTTTAGAACTAGAGCCAACTCATTTTACTTTGGATTTCTATATTTAGTAGAGCTAAATTTGATTTATATCATAGTTTCACAGATTCACAATTCCACAAATTCAATTAAATTCTAGTTCACTTACATATACATACATATATATGAAACCAATATCAGATTTTTATATGTGGGGGCGAGCTTACAGAGTTTTTATAGATGTATGTATATAATATATATATATATATATATTTGCATATAGTTATACGCTCCAATAATTCGAGCTGCTGCTCAGCTAGTTGTGTTATATAATATCATGTGCTTAACTCTCTCTCTCTCTCTCTCTCTCTCTCTTTCTACTTATTTTGTGCTCTTTAAATCTTGATTTATATATCATATTATTGCTGCACATACGCTAATTGGCTGCTGTTTAATTAGCTAACGAAATTGCTCAGGCATTGACAAGCCATAAATTATGCGCATTTGTCATCATATTTTTTTTTTATGTTGTGCCTGTCACATCATTTGCCTCTCATTCAAACACACACACACGCACATGCACTTGACACAGTCTTCGTGCTGTGCGCAGTCGAAAAATTAATTTAATTAAGTAATTTCACACATGTCACGCCGCATATGATTTATGCGTTTGCTTCTATTTGAGTTAATTTCACAATTTTTATGCTTTTGTTTTTGTTTGTATTTTATTTATTTTTTTTTTTAATTTTTAATTCTTGACTTTTTTTGCAGCTCTAGCTTCATTACGCTATTTGTTTCAGTTCATTTTTTTCTGTGCTGTCACGCGCTTATTTCATATTGTTTTGATGCTTCACTGAATTTGCAGGAAAATGCTTCAAATCGATTGAATTTCATTTTTTTTAAAATAATTTTTACATTATTTTTCTTTTGTTGGCAACATTTACAAAATTAATTTTTGCAAAAACTACGCTTAAAAAAAGTTAACTCTGTGTGTTTGAGCATAATTTAATAACATTTTCGTTAGGCTAGCTGCGAACAGTGCCTGCAAACGAGCTCCGACTGATTGACTAATGCAATTATTCCAAATTGCATATGTAGATGTTCTGAATGTGTGTGTGTGTGCGTGTGTTTTTGTTTATAAGCCACAATTGTATTGGCCAATTCGATTTACAATCGGAGCTCTAATTGAATTGTTTAGCTGCAAGCGTGCCTTTGCCATTGATTGGCAAGTGAGAGCATCTAAATTCGTATTTCTATATATCTGATTCTTTATGCCATCTGCAGCATGGCACGCACAGCTAACCATTAGAACCTGCTGCCAATTAGTGTATTGATCTCAATTTCCAATCTTTGTTCTGGCTATCAGACAGTTGTGCTCCCACTCCCCCTCTCTTTGTCTCTTTCTCCCCTTGGCTGGACATTTCCGGCTTGCCACTGCAGCAGCGACAATAATGACATACGAACAATGCGCACATTCAAGTGATTCGAATGACAATAACAACCAAGTTGTTAGCTCTCGGTTGTTAGCTCTTGGCGCTCTTCTTCTCTTCTTCTTCTCTTGGCTCTTGGCCTGTCTGGCTGGTTCTCTATAGGTGCAGCAGGTTTGTCTGTCGCGTTGCTCATCCCAAGCACATAAATTTCAACTCATTTATCGCCGCAACGTTGCGCGTTGCCAAAGTGTGCAAAATCAACAAACAAACAAACAAACAAAGAAGACAAGTTAAACAATGACGAACCATTAACTGAGAATGTGCCGAACTTGAAATGCTCTAGCTGAAATAGCAGAAATATAGTACAAGTAGATATATGTGTGTTTTACAACTTGAAATCTTGTTTTATGTAGCTATGCATGTCATATAATGAGCTGCATAAGTCGCTTTGTTAATGCTGCTTTCAAGCTAAAGTTTCATTTTATATAGTTTTATATAAGATGAGTATTTTTATATTAGATTGTTCTCAAATCTTCAGCATTTAACCTGTCTATGTATGTATATAACTTCTCAAGAATCTATACTCTATTTCATCAGGCACTTGTAAGCTGGGCTTAGCCTCGCTTTCGTCTAGTTTTTTCAAGTCTCAGCTAAATCAAGATATATGTATATGCCAAGCACATATCTACACAGCTGCTGAGAGAGATTTTATTTGTATTTATTTACATTTTCATATGTGCAAAATAGATATAGCTAAAGACCTTATGCATTCCAAGCAATATAAAGTCAACCTAAATTCTATCCCATTCTCGTTTCTAACAAGCTGAGTAGATAGACACACTCAAATGTATGCTGCTTAAGACTCCTTAGCCTTATCAGCAATAAATACCCCTGCCACACTCAGTTCACCTTCATGACTCAGTGATAATACCCTGGGCAAGTGGCTGGCGCCTGGACATTCCGCTGCAGCGAAAACATCCGCAAAGTTAGTAACTGCAAGTAACTTCCCTTTGGAACTTAGGTTCCCGTCCCGGGGCCCGCCAGCTGGCTAACTGACATTGTTTATGGCCAGAGTTTTGTTTTTTAGTGCACGCATTCCCGTTACTTTGTCCGTCAAACTGTCTGCTCTATCGGCCTGCGCTGCTGCGCTGCGGCGCTGCTACGCTGCTGTGCTGCTTTATGCAATTAACTAATTCGATGTGGATCCTGCCCCAGCACGACAACAATGGCCATGCACGGCGGGCACGAAGTGCAAAAAGTTCAGGCCACAGCCAAATGAATGTTGTCCAGGGTCAGGGTTCGGCTCGCATCGTTGCAGCGCGAAGCGAAGAGCGCGCCACATTGAAAGCAAATGGAAGCCGATTGAAACCGAATTGAAAGCGATGGAAGCAAAGAGCGCAGCAGCAGCGCAGTTGGCGCTCTTCTGTGCGTGTGGAATGCAATGGAATGGAACGGCAGAGACTGAGGCAGCTGCAGCGCTTGCTCTTACTGGAAGCGATGCAGGCAAAGAGCAGCAGTTGTTGTTGTTGCTGTTGTTGCTTGTTGTTTGTGTTGTGTTGTGTCAATCAGCAATGCCTGGCGAAGCAGCGCAACAAATGGGAGATGGCGCATAAAAAGCTGTTGCCTACTTTACGGCATTTGTCGAAAATCGTCTCTGTGTGTGTGCGTGTGTGTGTGTGTTGCTATTGAATGCAAGCAGCAACAAGTAAAACACAACAGCAACAGCAACTAAATGCTTGCTTAAGTGTCCGTGTGCGTGTGTGTGTGTGAGTGCTTTGAGTGCTTGAATAACTGTCTGCTCGCTAACAGCAAAGACAAGCCTGACAAAATACAGGCAAACTCATTAAATTGCATGCCAAATGGGCCTCCACTGCTTGGCGGCGGCATTCAGCTGCCTGCGCTAGTTTCATCCAGCATTTCGCCTGCACTTCGCACCAAAGTATGCAGATAATTGCATTTGCTGCACTTTTCTGGCTCATTGTAATTCCCAGCACGCTGGCAGCCAGACGGACAGAACGGACTTTGTCGCCCAGCTTGGCCAAGCTGACTAAACTTGGCTAGCCAAGCAGCTGCTGCTCTGTCAATTGTTGTTGCTATTGATGATGACAGTTTATTATTGTTATTAAGGCAAACCCAAATATGCAGCTCCTTCGGTGTGTGTGTGTCTGTGTGGGCGTGGCTGTCAGCGAGCGTGTGAAATGTGCCTGCAACGGAAATGAGGTTTCAATTATGATTTATGCAGGCAACAAGACGGCAGAGACCACACAGACACAGACATTAACATTTGCCGACGACTGCCAGGCCAGTTATTAGCCACACACACACACACACACACACGCACACATAAGCACATTTAGAACTTGACACGCATATTTAGTGGCAACAGCAAACCTAATTACGCATGTCCAAAAGCGAGTGCTGCAGTCCGAGTGGGATCGAGTTCGAGTGGAGCTCTTGTTACCCCCTGGGTCGCATTTATGAGTTGTTCCAGCACTTGTCCAAGTGTGCAAGTGTGTGAGTGTGTGTGAGTGTGTTAGTGTGGCTGGCAGTGCATTTCAATAAGAATAAGTGACCGATGCAGCTGCAGCTGCAGTTGCCGTTGCCGTTGCAACTTGACCCGGACCAACTGCCAACTGCCAACTGCAATTCCAAAACATTTGCAACATTTGTCATCAGCAAAGATTTGGTAACGCCCCCAGGTCCCACTCCCAGCTGCAGCTAGCACAGATTTTATGATTGCGCCGGCAACTGCCCCGAAACGTTTCGCATATGCTATTCCCTCTGTGTGAGTGCGGCCAAGTGTGTGTCCGTGTGTGTGTGTCCGTGTGTGTGTGTCCGTGTGTGTGTCCGTGTGTGGTAGCTGAATTAGCTCTGATTAGGCCTAATCGAGCTGCAGCTGCCACTGCAACGCCAACAGCAACGGCAACGGCAACTGCAGCGGCGCATTGCCAGCCAACCCCACTTGAAATTGCGGCTAAAATTGTTAAATGCCTGTTGCTGATTTACTGATTGCAACTCGGTTGCAGCTGCCTTCCAAATCTTATTTGCCAAACTGCTCCGCAAATGGAACTTTGATGAGCTGCCCACTGCTGCGTGCCTAATGCGATAGCTCAATCGACCCTACCCCCTATATATATATGGATATATATGAGTACGTGTGTATAATTGCTGCTTTGCATTAGGTTTCGTTTAAATTAGACCTTGCTTTATGAATATCTTTAGTAATATATGCAGCTAGACGGCTAGGTAAGTGAGTCGAATATCCTTGAAGCTCTGAATGTCGAGTGTAGCGGTAAAATGTTAGCTAGAATTGCATGTATTATAAAAAGAGATAACATTGACTCTGCTCTCACAAGGTAATGCCCACTAAATGCGGACTTCACGCCGTCCTGCCTGACTGATGACAGCTGAATTATGCGATATTTTATTTGAGTTGTGCGTATTTGCCTTTCTATGCAATTCTCATATAATTTAGTAATACATATATGCTCTTTTATGTGATACAAGTAAATATATGTATGCTAATTTGTAGGTTATTTCTATGCGTTTCTCATAAATGAGGAGTTCCTCTGCTCTTCTAAACGGTTCTCATAAATGATGAGCATCTATGCAATTCTCATAATTGTTATGTTTGTATGCGCTTCAATGCGATTCTCATAATTCAACAATTTGTGGGTCCTTCTATGTGATTCTCATGATTCGTACTAATCGTAGATCTAATGAGATCTTATGCGACTTTTATACAATTAAATAGGAATCGTTTGTCCTGCTTAGAAATTGAAATGAATTCAAAACAGGTTTCTCATATAATATAAGTAATATGTTTATTTTGTTGTTAATATGCATATGTCCTTTCAGAATATTTATTGTCAGATACATTAGACTAACTTCTCATTTAATTGAGTTGCTATTTATTTGAATTTTTTTGTTAATATTTAGCTTTAAAATATATATATATATATATATATATATATATATTTTTCGTATACCTCGGATAGACTCTTCATATATAACATTTAATATAGTATTTATTAGACTTGTAGCCGAGCTGTTCATATTATTTTACCACTTTCATAGGCAACCTAAACTTGACTCCGCTTCCAGCTATTCACAATTGAAAAGAATTCAACTTTCATTAGCAGCAACGATAAATAATTTGCATTTTGTGTATTTCTATTCATATTGCCTCATTAACAAACATTATTCAAAGTTTCGCTGCACTGCTGCTTGGGGCTTGGCAAATGAATTTAATTATGTGACAGCTCTCACACAGTGCACAGCTCTGCGGGGAGGGAGGGAGAGAGGGCACCGCAATGCATGTCAATAGGAAATTATGTTTGCAGTCTGTTTACGGCTCACACACTTGAGCACACTTTGTCCGACTGTTTGGGTCTCCGTGTTGCTGGTTGTTACGTAAAATCAAATATTGTGGCTGCAGCCACTTGACTCAGTCGTCAGCCACTGAGCAGCCGCAGCTCCCCTGCCTCCCTCTCTGCCACCCTTCAAGCTGTGGACACTCGTCAGGCCTCCAGAGTTTGCCGCTGTCACATGCTGCCACACCCACTAAAACACTTGTCAATTTGGGCAGTTGCATTGCTGTAGAACAAGCAAATGCATAAAATGACCATAACAGGGCTAACAAGGCATAGCCACACATACACATACACACACACACACACACACACACACATGGAGGAGGCAACAAAATGCCAACCAAGTTGCAATTGGAATTCATATGCTGCAGCTGCTGCCTTAATTATTTAATTTAATTTATTGACTTATTTAACTCGATTTAGTGGCAGCTGCCAAAAATTATGACCACAAAAGCTGAGCACGCAATTTCCGCTTTTACACACACACACACACATACAGAATCCTATTAACTTGGACCTAGGGCAGGCAGTGAGGGGGCGGGGAGTGGGGCAAGGCTGACAAAATATTGGTTTAGTTTTGGCTACCAGCAAAATAATGAAATGTTTGTTTGATTGAGTGCCCAGACAGCAACAACAAAGCATCGACGTGGGCGTGGGCATGGGCGTGGCAGGTTTAGCAATTGGCTGCAAATTTAGTTGAATTCTTCATGTGTAACCCTAATAAGTTGTATTTGTGTATTTTTTGGTTTGGCACGTTGTTGCTGTTGCTGTTGTTGTTGCTGCTGTTGTTGCTGTTGCTGTTGTTTGTCAAGGACCGGCAACAGGAAATTGTTGCATGGCGTTGCCATATTATGCAAATCACAGCTATTGAGCTGAGTTAAGCACAGTCAACAACCGCAACAACAACAACAACAACAACAACAACAACAACAACAACATCAACAGCAACAACAACTTCGACAAGCAAAAACCGAAAACCGAAAACCACTTTGCCAACTTATTTGTGGCAAGCAAAATTTGCATGCATTGACGCATCATCATCGACACTCTGAATGCCTCTCGATATGTGTGTGTGTGTGAGTGTGTGAGAGAGAGCGTGTGAGTGTAAATGTGCGTGTGTGTCCCTGTCAAAAAGTAGCATTACATATGTGCTGGAATGTTGCTGCTGTTGCTGTTGTTGCTGTTGTTGCTGCTGTTGTTGCTGCTGTTGCTGTTGCTGCTGTTGTTGCTGCTGCTTTTGTTACTCTAGCTGCTGTTGCTGTTGTTGCTGTTAATATTGCTGCTGCTGCTACTGCTGCTGCTCTTCCTCTGTTTGCAGCTGCTGTTGTTGCTGTTGTTGCTGTTGCTGCTGTTGTTGTTGTTGTTGCTGTTGCTGCTGTTGCTGTTGTTGCTGTTGCTGCTGTCCACTTTTCGGTTGTTCGTATTTTCATTTTCAATTTTTCTTGCATTGTTGTTGCTGTTGCTGTAAGTATTGTTGTGTTTGTATGGCCATGCGGTGCTTGACACACACACACAGATACACACACAGATACACACACAGATGCACACACAATCGCACACACATACTCACACACACAGAGAGAAGCTGGGGATAACACAGGGACTTGACATGCCAGCAAATTCATCCACACAAATCAATTGAAGTTTGCCAAAAGGGCGTGGCAGACCCCAAATGTGTCAGCTCATATGTCAATTTGCATTGCATGCCACATGCCGCATGCCGCATGCCACATGCTGCCACGCTCGCAAAGTAATAAAACCCATTGAAGTGCCACAATTTGGCAGCGTTTAAGCGGCTCAGCCATAAGTAGACCATCGAAAGCTCAAATACACAGTCACACACACACACATACACATATATAAATATAAATTGGTATAGATATAAGCCATACATGTGAGCGAGATAGAAATAGCTGAGAGCAAAGAGTGAAAGTAATGGCATAAAAATAGCCGCTTTTTGCATGAAAAAGTGAGAAATGCATTCGATATGCGAACGAGATTTAATTAAACACTATGCTGGTCCAGAAAATAACATAGTAAACCAAATAAAATATACCCAATTTGGAAAATATATTAGAACAGCAGTAGAAGAGTGAGTAGAAATGACTGAGATTTATGCACTTTATATTTGGAAGGAAGCAAATCAAATATGTATATGTCAAATATAAATCAAATATATGTATATTGTGTATACGTATATTTATAGTGACTAATAATAATATATATTGATATTTCAATATCACTTGCATGCTGAGCATTTCGTATTCCCTCGCTCTCAGTCTGAGCAAAAGACTTCGGTTCTTTTCATTTTCGATTTCTGTTGAGCTATTCGGGTGACGCTCAATAAACGAAGACTCTTTAGAGAGCGATGCAATGGGCGATCGGCAACTAATGCATACAAAACTCAAAAAGTCAATGCAAACGCTCTTCACCTTTACATTCACATGCGCGTTAACCCTCGTACACTTACCAATACATGCACAGAAGACTTATTGACTCATTTAACGAGCGAAGGAGAAATAAACAACATCAAAAGTTTCTAGTCGATCGTGAAGTCGATGAGGAACCGACGCAATCGGTTACTCTCTGAGTTTTTTCTGGGAGAGGGAGTGAAAGACCCATAGTTACTGACATCGATAAATGCTCTACGGTTATATGTGAGCTAGAATGTATCGCCATTTGCAATAGATTTAGGGTATATACAAAACTTAGCTATTTATATAATAATTAAAATGATTTATGCGAGTTTCTCATATATTTATATCAATGGCTTTCAAATTCAAGCTAGGTCGAATACAAATAAGAATATGCACAAAGCTCGCTGTCTTTCACTCAGTGCTCGATTTATGCCTGAGTCTATTCCCCACCTTCTTTCTGTTAGTCTATCTCTCTCCCGCTCTATTGTTCACTCTCTTTTACTCAGTCTATCTCTGCTAACTTTCTGCCTCGCTCTCTCCCTCGTTCTACGCTTCTCTTAAGCCTCTTCTCCAGCTCCCCTTTCATTGCGCCTTTACCCTTGCCAGCCCCTCTCAGCTCCTACCAGCTCTGTATTTCTCTCTCAAGTAGCATGTGAGACAATGAATGCATTCGCCACTTCTGACACAACTCGAATAGGATTAATAAGCCATTCAGGTTAAATTTTGCACAGTTAACAAATTGAAAGCAGCTTCGCTTTTACTGCTAATGCAAAGTCTCACTCAAAGGTGTTTCCACGTGTGTGTGTGAGTGTGTGTGTGTAAGCAATCATCGCATCCATTTTGAGCGATTATATTTCACAGTTGTCAGACAGACACAGACACAGACACACATTCACACACACAGCTCGAGGCCCTCGCTCGAGTGCTTGTCGAGGATCATTTTACATTTTGTGTGCCAACACTGCGGCATGTGGTTGCGTTTTTCAGGATGAGGCCGTGGCGTTTCATGGCGTGGCGAGTGCTCAAAGTATTTCCTCATTAAGCTGCACAACAATGCACAACGAGCACACACACACACGCACACACACGCACACACACACGCACACGCACACGTGCGCAACTGCTGCTTGGCTGAGTATTTGGGGTCTAATTACAAAACACAAATGCTCCATAATTTCAAAATCAAGCCAACCCCCCGCCCCCCTCAACCACTCTTCGAGCTGATTGTAGGCACATTCTAGTGGCTGCCATTGACATGCATGATTTCGTAATTTAAACGGCAATCAGGTTTAGCTGCCTCCTGCCACCTCCGCCTCCTGTCAACAGCTAGCAAAACTTTCTGTCAGCAAAATCATGCAAAATGTCGTTGTTGGCAGGGGGAGGGGAAGGGAGGCATTTGAATTGAGCTGCATGCAGGGGCTGTCCAACTGCAACTACAACTGCACTGCACTGTCTGTCACTGTCTGCTTGACTGTGCGTCCGTCTGTCTGTCGCTCTCCCTCTCCCTCTTTCACTCCCTCCGGTCGTCGCCTCATTCAGCCTTCATTGATCTATCTCGAAATTGACACTTGTGCATATTTTGTGCGTTGCACTTTTTGCATGCTCCAGCGCTCTTCAATGTCCTTGACAACATTTTGGCCAATTGCTAATAAGCCTAGGCATCTCCTGGCATTGGCCAGGCTTAGCACCGGCCTAGCTCTGCCAGTGGCGCCTGCTGCTAAGGATTACTTATAATGGCCCTGCATCTCAGCAGGCAGCAAACCAATATAGTCTTGCAATTACACAGACCATTTAACACGAAAAATCATCCTCGCATGCAGCTCCCACCCCTTGCCACGGCTCAAGTTGCCCAAGTTCCGCAAGTTGCAGTGGCTGCAGAAGTCACCTGTTGGTTTAAGTCTTTCGCAAATATGTTGCAGCCCAAATGCCAAGCAATTTACGCAAAAGTCTATTATTCATTTTTGGGTATACCCTGCCAAGAGGGTATACTGGCTATGCAACAGGCAGCATAAGGCTGAAAGGTAAAGAGGGTAAAGAGAGTAAGTGAAGAATAGAAGAGATGATCATAGAGGATAAGGATACATAGTATAATCCTTTTTTGGAGAGTTTACACGATACTCTCCCTCGTTTAACTTCATACAGGGTATCTCACAGTCAGTAACATTCATTCACTCAACATGCCTCACTTATTTTTGCTTATCAATGCGATAGCTCTGCATTTTACATTTGATTTAAGCTATCAGCAGCAAAAGACCAGCTGCTACACACATACACAAGCACTCACACAACCACACATCCATTCACACACACACACATACGCACATGTATACATGAGGTGTCAATTGCCAGCAGAAAGAAACAAAGATGTATTGTTAGCAGAGTAGTATGTGAGGGGTAGAGCAGGACAGAGCTGGAATTCATATATACTACATTGTCAAACAATTTATTGCCATTGAAATCCAAGCAGCTTGTGTGACCCTTGACCTCACATGTAAGGCTTCGGCTGGGCGTGACAAATGCAAGCGCAGGTCAAATGACAATTGCTCTTTTCCATTGAATATATCAAATGGCATATATTCAGACGATACAGGTGTGAGTTAAATATAATTTACATGCAATGCAGCGACAGTGCTTGACCCCAGCTCCAATATACCTCACAAAATATGCAATACAGATATTAATTCAATTCAATTCAAATTGTTATAGCAAATTGGTTGAAGTACAAACTAGGCTTGAGTTAAGCTTTGCGGTTAGCAAAGTTGCAAACCAAAGCTTTAGCTACAAGTTATGGTTGCAACGAAACATGGTTTTCACTTGCCATAAAATTATGGCAAGCTACTAAAATGTGCTATAAATTTGTATATAAACTTTAGATTGCAATATAAGTGGAGAGTTCTAAATGGCAGTTGTTATACGAAAAATTAATAGAATATAGTATGTATTATAGTAAAAGTATAGTAGCAAGGACTTTAACCATGGCACAACAAAGGTTGAAATAAACATAGAAATTTGATGCAGCACAAAGTGCATGACTAGCAGATACCCAGTTTAAAATTCAAAAAAATAAATTTTTTGAATTACTTGCCTTTATTTCATATTCAGCTCATCATTAGGTCAAATAACAAATTTTTTACTTGCGCTAATTATCCCACGGTAGTAAGAAACAATAACAAATTGAATGCCATTGCCAAAAATATAAGAGGAAGTACTAATAAAAAATATATATATGTATACATAGATAAACAGACAAATGGCAGTTCAATAAAAAACTACGCAGAGTCAAGCAGCAAAGGCCGCCTTGGGCCAAATGTTGTTTACGGCCAAGACAAACGCAGCCGAGCTACAAATAGACAGCCAACAACAATAACAGCAACAACAATGGCCGGTTGCAACATCAGGCGCTGAGTCATGCAACAACAGTAACAACAATGCGAGTGGCTAACTGAAGGTGTCATCTTCGATCAGCAGCTCGTGATTGGGAGGCGTCCAAGTCCAACGTCAAAGGTCGCGTATCCATTGCAGCTCTGGAAGCTGATCTCGGTCTCTCGCCTCGCCTCGCCTCTCCCCGCCCTTCGCCTAGTCTCGACTGCAGCAGCTAGTCGACCACTGAACCATTGATTCACACGATTCATTGCTGCGCTGTAAGGTCTTTTACGAGTCTTACATAAATTTACAACCCAATTAAGCGAACGCGTTCTGAGGCATCTGCATCAGCAGCATCATCATCATAATCGAAATATAGTCTCTGACCTTGTTGGAATTTGTTCGCCTAATGTGTTATAAATGAAATTCGATTTCAGTGCAGCCAACAACAAGTCGTGTCTCAAAAGTTGACCAACTACGTATGTGTGCGTGTGTGTAAGTGTGCACCACATGGCGTATGCTGAATATTTAGCAAGTGCTACAGCTTGTGGCTACAGCTACAGCTGCAGAGCTTCCACATTTCGATGCACTTGCAGAGAGTCGCTTGATTATGTTAGAAGTAGTAGAAGTATGCAGTATAAGCATAAATATAAGTATGAGTATAAGTGTGAATATATATATAAATATGAGTATAAGTATAAGTATAAATATTAGTATAACTATAAATACACATATAACTTCAAACTTCGACATTACGATCATAATACATCTACTACTATTACAACTAAATATTAGTACTGCTACTATAACTACTACCACTACTGCTACTACTACATTGCTGCTACTATTACTACTGTAACTACTACTATTAAACCTACTCCTACTATTATAACTACTCCTACTACTATATACTCCCATTATTACTACAACTACTGCTACTACTATAACTATTCCTACTACTATAACTACAGCTACTACTACTATAACTACAGCTACTACTACTATAACTATTACTGCGATAACTACAGCTACTACTTCTATAACTACAGCGCTGCCACTATTACTACTATAACTACTACTCTTATAACTACTCCTACTACTATATACTATTCCTATTATTACTATAACTACTCCTACTATTATAACTACTCCTACTACTATATACTACTCCTACTATTACTATAACTAGAGCTACTACTACTATAACTACTACTACTCCTACTATAACTACTACTACTCCTACTATAACTACTACTACTCCTAATATAATTACTACTACTCTTACTACTTCTACAGCTAATACTATTATAGCTACACCTATTACTACTATAACTACATCTACCACTACTACTTCTACAACTACCCTCACCACTTTGTTCAGCTAGGGTATTCACTGTTCCATCATTGCCCCAACATAGTGTCGTTCACATTTAGTTTGTTTGTCGCCAACAATTTATTGAGTGCCGCAGTCTGCAGACTGGCCAAGAAGCGTTTTCTGGCCAGTTCGCCTGCTCCATTGACCCTGTTCGCGCCTCGTTATAGATTCTATTGCCCGCTCCCCCGCGCACTCTAGTTATCCCCCCGAGCCCATGTGCTTCGCTGCTGCTGCTTAACCAGTTGCTGGCATTTTCAATATTTGACCAGCCGCAATTGGAGCTGTAATCATTTTTGTCTTTTTTGGCTTTTCGGCTGGCATTTCGTGTTAAATTTCGCCGAAAGCGTTTGCCTATCATCGTCTGCTCTAAAGCGTCATGATTATCATTTGTACTTGTCCAACCATTTTTCTTCTCCAATTCTTTTTTTTTTTCAATTTCAATTTCTGTTTCAGCCTTTGTTTCATTATTTTTCAATGGAATCTTTGCTCGCTTCGCTTGCATCGCCCCGCTTCGCTCAGAGCTGACTGCAATTGCTTTTCGGTTACTTTATTTTTTTTTTTTTCATTGTTGGCCTTCTAACTTTGTTCAAGTCACTTCAATCATCTTCAGTCTGATTGTTGTAGTTGTTATTGTTGCCTGGCTGTTGTTGTTATTGCTGTTGTTGTTGTTGTCACAGCTGTCCATCAGCATCGCATTCATCAACTGTTGTTCAATAAAATTTTATTTGGCATTTTTCGTCAATTTTTCAGCTTTAATGCCCTGAGAATTTATTGAAAGGGTATACTCGATTTGTGGAAATGAATGTAGCAGATCATTATGATAATGATGATTACAATGACAAGGATGATAATGATGCTGTCTGCCTTTTAATGTTAATTTACACTGAGCCTAGGGTATTTCCCTGTCGATCAGCTCTAGCGCGCGCACTCTTACTAGTTCTCGCTCTCGCAGTTCATAATTCATGTTTGTCTTTTGAAACTTTGAAAAATTGACAAATTTGTTAACAACAATTACGTTTTATTGAGCAGAGTTATTGACAGCTCAACAACGCTGGGAAGCATTTGGATGTGAGCAGAGATATGAAATGCCAATGGAGATATGAAATAACAAAAGAGATATGAAATGCCAAAAGAGCCAGGTGAGAGACTCGACTTCTAGGGGATGATTGATTACAGCTTGGAGCTGTACAGATATGTCTATATGCTGTCTATATATCTATATAAACTGCCCTGCATTCCATTGTGTAATATGTGAAGCCGAGACTTTTTGCAATTCACTAATAAATAGTTTAGCAAACCCATCAAGCATTGTCAGTCTCTGGCTCTATCAATTGTGGAGTGGAAAACCCCCTTTTAAAACACACTCAACCCAATTTCAGCAGCTTGGCACAATTTAAAAGTCACTTTGACTAACAACTGCAATTGCCAGCTGAAAATCAATCAGGGTATCAAGTCGCAAGGGACCGAGCCACAGTGGGCCAATTCAGAGTGCCGAAGTGGGCCAACACTTTCGCTTAGCCCTCGGTGAGTGGCGCAAGCCAATGGTGACAAAATCTATATTTGAATTCAATTTAAATTGGATGAAAAATCAACGGCGCTAAATAGAGCCAAGGCGAGGCTGTAAAAGAAGAAGAAGCAGACGGCAAAGGCGACGGCGACGGCGACGGCGACGGAGCCAGCAGAAGTTCAGCTTGGGCGAAAAAGTCAGCGTGTGTGAAATTGCTGGGGCGCAAAAGAAGATGGGCGAAGCAATACAATAAGCGAGTTTGATTACAAAACTTCGACAATTTGCTACAATTTCAATGAGACGGAGGCAGTGGGAAAGGGAGAGCCAGAGGGTGAGGGAGAGCGAGAGATCCGATATAATTTAGCAACCTTTGCGATGATGTATGATATTTGCTTTGATTTTGGTTTTGGTTTTTGGACTGCGGCTCGGACGTGGCTTTTGGCTGTTGCGCAAATACCTGGCTACCTGAAGTGGATGTGGCTATTGCTGTAGATGCTGCCCTCTGCACGTTAACGGCTTATGCTTCTGCTTCAGCTGCTGCTGCTGCTGCTGCTGGTGTGGCGGATGCGGCATGTGCCACACGGGATGTTCTCGACTCGACTCGACTCGACTCGACCCGTCTCAACTGTTTAGCATATTCATTGCTGATTGCAGCGCCATGATAATTATAATTCCTCGTTTAATTCTGGTTGTACATCTCGTTTTCTTCTTCTCTCTATTTTTTTTTACGACTAGTATGCACTGCCTTTAATTACCTTCCTCTTGATGTTGCTTTGCATAATTGCGTTGTTGTTGCCGAAATCATCATTAGAACTTTTATTTGCACAATAATCAGCTAACTGCAGCTGCACTATAAGCCAAGAAAAGAAAACGAGCCCATTCAAAGGAGCTCGTAAAACAATACAACCAAAAACAACCAAAAATGGCAAAACGGCAAAAAATCTGCGCTGCAACCAGAACAATAAGAACTCGAAATGCGTTTATCAAGTTGCGCTCTGTTTAGGAGTTGTTTAAGTAGGATTTTAAGCTTGAATAATGTGCGCTCCGAGTGAATTAATGATATGTCGTGAATTGGGACTGGGCAGTCGCTGCAATAGCTGGCAATTGCAGTAACAGTTGCATTGAATGCATTTGTATGTATGTATATGTGCAGAGGGTCAGAGATACTTAGGAGTCGCTTCCTGCCTGCATGCATACAGAGTGAGTCTCATAGAGGCTACACATATGTATATAAGAGGAAGCAGAGGTCTTACGACATGAAGAGCTCTTAAATACAATAATTAGTTATTTTACATGACACTGAATAAGAATCAAGCGGGAGAGAGAGAGAGAGAGAGAGAGAGAGAGGGAAAGATAGAGAGATATATTCTCCACCCAGAAACAATCTGATACTACCATTTCTGCTCTTCTCTAATCACATTTTAATATACAAAATATCATTTCCGACCAATTCAGATTTCAGATTCAATTAAAATATGCCGAAAACCTTCAGAAATGTCAACGCCCTACCCAAGAACCTCTTCAGCTACTAGCAAGGACGGCTGGGTAATGCAGCTTCAATTAAAATGAGTACACTGCTTAAATAAATAATAATAAAATTATATTTTTTTTATAAGAATATAACAAAATTACGCCATTATTTTCAGAGATATTGTTCTAAGTAAGTAAAATTCCCAGCCTCTAGTCAGTGGGCTTAAGCACTCGAGCCTATATTAAAAAAGCATTTCGTAACAAATTTAATAAATTATGCTAAGCACCACAGCGACAAAGAAAATGACCGCATTAGACTGAAACGCAGCACAGCAAAGAAAAAACCATTTAAATGGAGCTAATGCTCCATAAAGCTGACAGCAGAAAATGATGCGAGGCAGCCCCAAGTGTCAACAACGATATGAAAGTCAGCCACATGTGTGTGTGTGTGTATGTGTGTGGGAGCATAATTACTTTATTATTGTTTTCGTCACGTATCTAAACCAATTTTCAAGAAGCAGCTGCCGTTTGGCTGCTGCTGCTGCTGCTGGTGGTGGCACCTCGGTTTGGCTAAAAGTCAAGGTTAATGCGGCCAGCCAAATTATCCGGACGTTCGAGCTGATGGCACATGTTGTGTCTGCGCAGCCTCGTCTCAAGGGCAGCCCCGTGTCGAATTTTCAACGGGCATTCGACGAGAAAAGCACACACATAATAATCCATGGCAGCGTGTGAATCGAGTCTTAAGCACTAATAAAAATATGGCCACAAGTCCATTGGAAAGGAGCAACAACGTGGAGCTATATTAATTACCGTTCAGTTCGAATTGGCTGAACGCAGTTTGGGGATCATTATGAAATGGCAGCACCAACGCCTAATGATAATGGTCATATGAAATATCAAGTCAGACAGACAGACAGAGAGACAGAGAGACAGGTGGACAGGGGGACAGGGGGACAGGGGGACAGAGAGACGTACCTGCTGCCTTTTGGAGCGGGCAGTCGCAGCATATTTAGGCTTTTCTTGTTTGCAACCGCCGTGTGGCAGTTGCAATGACTGCGCTGATTAAGGGAATTTCTCACAGACAAACAGCAATAGCAACAACAACAACAACAACAACAGCAACAAACATAAATAAATAACTGAAAAACTAAACCAAAAAGCAGCAGCCGCATTGCCAAACGTTTGACGTTGCTCTTGTTGTTGTTGTTGCTGCAGTTGTTGTTGTTGTTGTTATTAGCTGTTGCTGCTGCTGCAATGCTTTTCTCGAAGGTGAACCAGAATGAGTCTCAGTCTCAGTCCCAGACTTCGGTCTCCGTCTCAATCTTAGTCACAATATTCGTCTCTGCATGCGCTTCAATTGAAGCGCATTGAAAGCCATTTCAAGTCAATATATACATATACAGTTATGTATGTATGTATGTACATACATATATGCATGTATATATTCCTTAGCTCAACCGGATTGCTGCCACTGCACATCTTTTGAAAGTGAGCGGCTGCTGTCGCTGGCTGCATCAATTCTAGAGCGAATGTCTGCTGTAAATTTATTGCTGCGATTTGATTTTAATTAGTTTAATTTATGATAATTTATAATAAAAATGCATTTACAGCGTGGGTTACGGATTTGCGTAATTAAAGTGCTTAACAGCATCCGACAGCTACTCCAGTTTGAAGACCTATCCGGGATTGTTTACTTAAGCCGATTATCAAAATGAATAACTGCATTTATGTAGTCTTTCATTTATCATATGTGCACCTCAATTTATTTACTATTATTTCTATTATTATTATTCTATTATCCACTATCAAGTTCGTTGCCTAAGTCTTTTGTTTTGTTGATATTTTGCTTGACCATGCATAAGAGCTTATTCTGTCAATATTTTTAATAGTTATTATCAAGTTTACTAACTTTTATATGCCCTCAAATCATTTCAGAGACCATCAGAATTTTCTAATATAAGAGTAGACCACACTATATATATATATATGTATATATATTACACACACATTCCATTTCTCTGATACGATATGTATCCCAACTCGCCAATTTAATTTCATTACAAATATTTATATTTCAGCTCTTATTTAATACCAATCAAGTGCCAAGTTCGTTGCCCAAGTCTTTCGTTTTGATCACAGTTAAACGGTATTAATTGCAATCATTTCGCCGCAAGTAATCGCTGTGACAGTCTTACAAGTTCGTTGCCTAAGTCTTTTGTTTGGCTTTCATCAATAGCTCACAAGCCAAATGAAAATTTGCACTAATTTTGTGATATTTGTTTCTCTCTCATTTTTATAGTAACAACACAAAATGTGCCAAAATCATAAACAAACAAATGCCGCAAACAAAACAAGGCAGCCCAACAATGCTGTAACGCCGCTGCGATGCTGCGAGGCTGCGGCATCTGCCACAGAGCTCCAAATATTTGACGCGATGAATGCGAAGCAGCGAGCAGCACGAGAGCCGAATGAGCGCCAATTGCACGATGATTTAGCTTCAGTTTCGGCTGCTGCTCGCCGAATGATGACGACGACGACGACGACGACGATGACGATGAGTTTGCTCTTTGGCAATTGCGGCAGCAGCAGCAGCAGCAGCCGCAGCATTGACGATGACTCTGTGCATTTGGCTTGTATTGCGGCGCTCATCTATTGGCCCCCAGCCGAGTGGCAAACGACGCCGCCGCGCTCGACCTGCTCTTGAGTATAAAACTAAAATTGATGCGAAATTTTTTCTAACTTTTGCATCAACTCCAAACGCGGCAACACGTGCAGCTCGCAGCTCTCGCGACCCAAAAACGTACGAACCAAACAGCACAAGCAAAATAAAACAGATAAAGTCAAGAAAAACTCAGTAAATATCAACAAACATATCAAGCGTTGTTCAAGTGTGCGGTTAAGTGCGTGCCTCTTAAGCTGAGAGATTAATTACGTAAAGCTTATAAAGCAAAAACTAAACTATATAATGACTTGGAAATAATTTAATAATAATGCAATTGTAGCCTGGCAATTGCTTAATTTGAAAGATTTTAATGGGCATTGCCTATGGAAAATATAGAAATACACATATGTGTATATATAAATATATATATATTTTTTAATTTTAAATATGCGTTATGCTTGTGGCGATGCATAGATAATTAGCATATGGAAATCTTTAAGGAAATTACAAGGAAACTGAACCTTTTTATTCAGTGTTTATAAGAATGAAAAAAAAAGGATTTCACAAAGATTTTGTGTACTTGAGGAATTTTAATATAATCAATGCATAATATATAACAATAAATAAAAATATTTATTAGAGCAAGCAAAGTGGACCTTAAGTGGTCCTAAATAGTTGTGCTCATTATAATATGTTGGCTCATTGTTAGAATCTCTGTAAAGAGCTATATATATTATATATTTGAGAGGCGGCTCTGCTAGAGCTTCAAGTCAGAGCTCCTGACTTAAGATTCTGTTAGTGTATGTTTACTTCTTCACACTTATAAGAACAGGATTTGCTAGAGAGTTTGGCATAAATGAAAGGGTCCAGGATTAAACTGTACTACAAAAAAAAAAAAAAAAAAAAATTATAGATAATATTGAAAATATTATATTATTTCATCTACTCTAGTAGTAATACTTAAAGCAAGTCCATTATTAGTTAACTGCCCCACATGTCTCTCAATTAAGTTCAATCAAAATAGTTCCACACTCGTCTCAATGTAATTATCACCTACAACGTTGAGTTAATCAACCATTAAACGCAATCAAAAAGCAATACAAGCCACACTCAAAAGCCAAGTGGCAAGAAGTGAATGTTGTTGCAACAACAGCAAGAGCAGCAGCAGCATCATCTATTCCTGGCAAGGCAACCGCAAGCATTATAGAAACTGCCGCAGCTAACGTAACCACAAATGCCCATTACCATTTGCGGCAAAGCATAAAATTCCAAACAGAGCCCAGAGTCGCATGCATCAGAAAATAATAAAAATATAAAAATGAAATCTAATTACATGCCAAAGCCGAGAAGAAACACTTGAGAAGACATCTCAGCTTGTCTTGGGCCCAATGCAATTTTCCAATTGCAGCTTCCTTTCTAAAAAACACACACACACACATACACACAAATTGGATGTTGTGTATATAACATCTAATAGCACTTAGCTTAGCTCGTCTTTATTTTTCTCTTTTCGATTTTGTATTTTAGATAGCAACAACAACAGCAACAACGAACAGCGAAACAGCACACACACACACACACAAAATCACATTTAAATTACGTATACGCCGCGTAGCCGTAAAGCCCAAAATCACAGACATCATGGCAGCCGCAACAGCCGCGAACAAATCACCACAACAACAGCAACAACAACAATCTAGCAGACAACAGCAGCAGCATCTTCATCTGGCAGCCAGCAGCAACAGCAGCAGCACCGCCTCCTCCTTCTGCTCGAGCAACTTCATTGCCTCCTGCATGTCCATCGTTTTGGTTGTCGTGTTCGCTGTGCTGCTGGCAGGAAACTGTGTCAATGGGGTAAGTTCGGCTGAGGGCGCACCATGAAACCATGAAACAACTTAAGTCTCAACTCAACTCTCAACTGCATGTCCGCCCCTCTCACCCTTCCCCTCTCTCTCTCTCTTCATCTCTCTCACTCGTTTTCGATTTGTCTATTTATTGCTCTTTGTCAATTATCTTTTTTCATTTATCGTTGAAATTTTTGACGCTCATAAAACTGTATAGCCCTGGGAATAAAATCGCATTAAAAAAAATTTAAAACAATTTGATAGCTTCATTAGCGTTAGAATGGATATATCATGAGCTGCAGCAGCAATAATAACAACAGTAACAGTAGCATCCACGGCAGCAGCTGCTAAAAAAGTGTCATCTGAGATAATTTCTATACTCATTCAAAGTAAAAGATTGCGCACACCATTTGTCTCTTGTCTGATTGCGATCTACACACAGCTAACATCGCCAGCAACTACAACAAACTCCCACGCAAAGTTGCAGTCGCAGTCGCCTCAGTGGCAACAACAACAACAACAACAACAACCAGCAACAACAATGCAATTGTTGCCAAGACAAAAATAAAAGTGGACCAAAAAGTCTCTCGATTTTGCAAGTGCAGCGACAACGCCGTCGTCGTCGTCGTCGTCGTCGCCGTCGCCGTCGCCGTCGCCGTCGACCTGTCTGCAAAGTGTTAGACATCTTCTCACGTCCGCAAACGCCACACCAGCTTATACGAACCCGATGGCTCCTCCATTGGCCAGGCCGCATTTCCCATTGCATGCAGACTTGGCTGGCTCAAGGTGTCGTCATCGTTTGGCTTTTTCTTCGTCTGTTAGTGCTGCTGGAGCCTCTTTACTTAAGTCTTTTATCAATTAGCCTTGGTGAACTGCTCTAAACAACAACAACAACAACTAGAGCAAAGAAAGGCAAATTGCGCGCTGTGCCGTTGCTGTTGTTGTTGGTTTGGAGTCTTCGTCGTCTGGTATTTAAACAGCCAAAGAGCCAAGAGCCAAGAGCTAAGAGCTAGGCAGCTGGGTTACTGTGGCACTGGGCGTCTATTGTTGTTGCAGTTGCAAATGTTAAACCCTCATGAAAGTTATTAGCGTGCAGCAGGAAATTGCACAGGCAATAAAAAAGCTGTTAAACTGTTTGGTAAGAGCTGAGAATTGTTATCGAATAGTTAGCAAATAGCCGCTGCATAGTTATCGAACAGGAATTGACAAGCTAATGAACAGCTGGAGATTAATAAAATGGTCACCCTAATCACAGTTGCCACTTTAGTGCACAAAATGCACTAAAATACCAATTTCGTTAAGAAAAAGGACTAATAAACTCCTGTCGTATTTTTTGTGGTCTTTTATTTAGTATTTGCATAAAGCACCCATATATTTAAATAGATTTGCAAAATAAGGCATTTTAAACTTAAATACAAAATTAAAATCATTACTAAAATCGTTTAAATTCCCTCTACAATTTAATTTATAATGCCAATTTCACATTTTGCAACACTGCTCATCAGCATAAAATAAACATTAACCTCAAATTGAACTATAACAATAAAATATGCATTTTGACATGGGCGCCTGCAAAAAAAAAAAAAAGAGTCCATCCAAAGATTTTTCGTCACACGCCTTGCAAATGAATTTATTTAAGCGTATCGCAGCTGCAGCGGCAACAATGCGAAATTGGTGTGGAAAAAATGTATTTAGATTGGAATTGAGGCAAGATCAAGATAGCCGAAAGATAGGCCAGTGACATGCAACATGTTGCACAGGAATACGAAAATGGAATGGCGCATCGAACAAAAGAACAACACAGCTGTAGAGCGCTGCTGTCGAATGTCAGTCATGGGAATGTCATCGCCTGTTGGTACGTGTGTGTGTGTGTTTGTGTGTGTGGTACTTGTGGTGTTGCCACTTGGTCGCGCTTTGGTGCTGTGTCAGCGTTTCATGGTTTCATACGCATGAGATTGACAGTTCTCTGTTGTTTTTATTGTCACACACATACACACACACGCACGCATACATAGATAACCACCCACAATTGCACATTTTTCAACACTCACTGATTCTTTTGTTGATCTTTATTCAGTTTTTTTGTTCATATTTTTTGCTGGTTTTTCGACAGATTTTTCGGTTGATGCATTTGCATTTTAAATTTTCGGTTTCTGTTTCTATTGCTTTTTTTTTTTATTTTTCGCATGTACTAAAATTGAGTGTGTGTGGCAATTGTTTCAGGCTCGTAATTTGTTATTGTTTAGACATCATTTTGCTGTTTGTTTTGCCGTGATTTTAAATGTGCCCTGCTTAAGCAATCAACAGCCAAACGAAGGTCACCCGTTGCAGTTGCACTCGATGAGATAATTCACATACCCATGCACGAGCTGTACTTGAAAGTCGCATCTCATTTATGGTTTACGATTGCAGCAAATTGATGGCTACATAGCTGGCGAGGATTATCCCATCTATGATGCGGTGCCCAAGGGTTTGTCATTCAACTGCCAAGGACGTCAGCCGGGCTACTATGCGGATACCGAGACGAGGTGTCAGGTGAGCTAACCAGAGCAACGACTTGGCTGATTCTCTCAACAAATATTACTCAAACAATCTTCTCTCACACAATGCTCTCTTCAAGGTCTGGCACTGGTGCCTGCACTCTGGCCATCAATACTCGTTCCTCTGCCCGAACGGCACCGTCTTCAATCAGGCTGTGCGCGTCTGCGATTGGTGGTCGAACGTCAACTGCGCCAGCTCCGAGCAGCTCTATCAGAATAACGATGAGCTCTATCGTATACCGGAGCGCAGCCAACAGCAGCAGCAGCAGCAGCAGGAGCAGGCTGAGGTATGATATAAGGCTGATGATGAGTATAAGATTGGGAAAACACACACAACAACGGCGGAGGCAGCGGATCGGCAGCGAGGCAGCAGACAGCGACAGTTTCTGGCACAAAACAAAAGCAGCAGCAGCAGCAGCAACAGCAACATAGATAAAAGCAAACACAACAGCAATAGCAACAACAACAGAATCGTAGATAGCACCTCACCAACCAACTACAGTAAAATGACCAAAAATAGTTTTAGAGGCAGCATGAGATACAAAACCAATCAATCTCAATCGTCATACTCATCATCACAGCAACAGCAACAGCAACAATTTAACTCTAGTAAATATAGCGAATATCAAAGTAGACAAAATAGTAGTGGCAGTAGCCGTAAGCAGGGCAATAGGAATAGCAGTAGAAATAAAGGAAATCAATTTAGCATAGCAAACACATCCTCTAGACATAACACAGCACAGCACAGCAATCACAGCAACAGCAGCAACAGCAGCAGCAGCAGCGGCAACAACAACAACAACAGCTACAAAAGCAAGCAACGCGGCAATATGCGCTACAATTTGAATAAATTTGAAAACGACGATGAGCTCAAAGATTATAAAAGTAAAATTAAAAACAAATATAATATCGATTATGATCATTCTTTGGATGAAGAATATGAAATAATCGAGGCCATTGAGTGAAAAGCAACATACAAATTAGAAATTACTGAATCAAATAAAGAACAAGGAACCAAAAGCTTTGTAATTGTTGTCGAATTAAAAAAGTGCTGCAAATTGGCGCTAATTTGTGAACCATCTTAAAATACCCTCACCAGTTGGCTTGTTACCCAATGTAAAAAAATTGTATATATATGTATATTCCCAATTCATCTAAAATTTATATACCTGCAAATAAATATAAAAATAAAATTATACAAATATGTTATTGTTTTCTGTTGCATAGTTTTAGACACTGCGAACAAGCTTTGCTTCTGTGCTTCTGCTACTCTCAAGCTCGTTGCTATGTAACTCACGCTTGCTGCTCATCATTTACTATAGTCATCTCTTTCTCACGCACTTTGCTATAGTTACCTGTTTGCTTTGCAAAGCTTTGCTTGCAGATCAGCTGTTGATCATATGGCTTTAAGCTTTGCCTAAGTACTGGAAGCGGAGCGCTTCCAGTTTCCAACTGTCAACGTCGGCTGCGTGTGTGTTGGCTTCTCTTCTTTTTGTTTATTTATATTTTACTCAACAGAATGTGCACGAATAGATAACAATAAGGTAAAAATATTAATATAAGATTAGCATTAAGAAGATTGATAGTGTTCAGATGTGACTGGTTGATGGCTTTTTTTTAGGCAAACTGTTGCTTCGTGGAAGACAGTCTCAGAAAGTTCGGGAATAAGCAGAAACAAAGAGAAGAAGATACCGGTGATGTGTGAATGTGTTTGGAATGTGAATTTGGAGTGGGTTTCGTTGACTGTTGTGATTTCATATGTAGAAATAAAATTACTTCTTGGTTAGTAGCATATTTCCAACTAGAGTTGCTGTTCGAGAAGAAATATACATAAATGTGTCTGGAATGTAGATTTGTAGTTTTAATATTTTGTCATGTAGCTTAAATCTATGACCATAATTACAGCTAAAGTCCAATTTCGATGTTTTTCCAATAAGAATCTCTTGGCTTTCCACCAAATCAGAGAAACACTTTCAAAGAAACAAATACACCATAAAACAAACCCGGTTATACAAACAATAAAAACATGTTCAGGCCTCGGGCCTACCTAATTAAAAGTCAATTGTCAACTTTTGGTCATTGGGCAGCCGCAGCTGACACAATTTGTGCAATTAGCGAGTAGAAATGCGTGTCAGACTGTCCACCCCCACTCCCTAATCCGAGTAGACCCTAGCAGGCCCATTCAGCGATGTCTATCTATGACGGCATCTACTTAAATGTTTTCATATCATGTTTTCAACTGGTTTTGTTGGCTTGGCACGACATGCCTTGGCCTGGCCTGGCCTGGTCTGGTCTGGTCTGGTCTGTTCGCTGGTCACCCACATTTTAATGGGTTACTGCCAAGTGGCCAAGAAATTAACGCCATTTGCCTTATATAAGTGCGAATTACTCAAAAAAGCGTTTAATGTCTATTACGCTTTGTGGGGAAGTAACAAATTTGCTAATTAACATGCAGCTAGATAATTTACTATGTGATGCAAATGTCATGTAGCCAAGAAATTGAAATTATTATATGGCCATACATATAAGGCATATGCCATAGGTTGAACAGAAAACAAGTAGGAAATTTGGGCAAAGTAGACTTGTAGATATCGTGTAAATCAGATTTTATAGAGCAAAGCTGGCAAATAGTTGTGTATGATTTGATGTGAATTTAGTTATTGGAATTTTCGCTATAACAACACAGAAAGCTCTCATCCACCTGCCAACCCTTCTATATACCCTTCTATATTGCCCACAGCTACAGGGTATCTACCAAAACGGAGTGTTTCATGCGAATAAGGTGAGAATGTCAGAGGGTCTGGCGCAGAAACCGGTACGCATCTATACGGACGAGTACGCGCACTTATCAGAGACTCAGACAACTGCCTTGGCTACCAAACAAAATAAAGAGACGAAAAATAAAAACTCATTTAAGCGAATCTTTTGAGTCTGTTGACGACTCAAGTTTTTCAGTTTCGCATCTTGAATCTAGTGTCTAGTTTTTGGTTTGACAACTCGACAGCCGAGCAAGAGGGTGGACAGGAGGAGGCCAGCAGAGACCGAGCTGCGTCTTTGTCTGTGGCTCAGTTTATGCGACAGTTCAACTTCAGCATTTACATATCTCACGTTGCTTGCAGTCAGGAAGAATTCGATTGGCGAGTGGAAGTCAGGTCCGCAGGCATTGTGAAGGCAATCCACTTTTGTCCATTTGGCGACTGGTTTCTTAAACACATTTTCATTTTTCTCTCACTTTCTGTCCCGCTCTCCCTCTCTCTATCTCTCTGATGGTATTGCGACAACTGCGGAGTTTTTTGCGCGTACATCTTGAAATTAATGTAATATACTTTGGTTGGCTTTTCGAAAACGGCACGACGCCTGCCACACCGGTCAGCCGCATAGACCCATCCAAGTTGAAGTTGATTTGTGCGCTTTAAATAATTGCTGCATTTATCAGCGGCAAGCGGCAAGCGGCGAATAGTCGTAGTCGTCGCTGCAGATGCAGCCAAAGTCAAAGGAGGAGCAGCAGCAGCAGCAACAAGAGCCGCGCATCGTAAGGTTAAGCAGATTTTGTTAAGCGATTGTCAAGTGTATTGAAGATGCAATCGAGTTTTTGTGGCTCGCTCTCAACTCACTTTAATTTGTCAAACATGGCTAGCAGACAGTGGTGTGGCCGAAAGGGGGGCGGCGGCCACTGACTCGCCGCTTGGCGCTGGAAGGTTGCTGTCAAGGTCAGGCACAGAGTTTAAGTAGCTCTACCTATAAATAGTCCACAGCCAACAGAGATTGACGGCCAGAGAATGCACAGCAAATCCATTATTCATGGCTTCGTTCATTTATTAACTGATTTGCAAGTCTAAAAAGCAGATCTTGAGACTGCAACTTAAGCTGGACTCAAGCTACGCTTGTTAAGATGCGCTTCGTTAGCCAGGCTTACAATATCCATGGATTAGAGACTAGGTTTTGTAGCCATAGACTCACTTTTCGAGCTCAGCTCCTAACTATGTTTTTCTTTAAGTCTTAGCCTTAGCTGTTAGTCATGGCTCTTGATCTGAAGTATTTAATCTGATTTGACTCAGACTCAGATCTGGATCTCTGATCTTGATATACGATTTTAGGATCCTAACTTAAATGTCTCGAGTGTCTGTAAATTTCACACTCTCTCCCCTTTCTCTCATTCAATTTCAACTTGTACCGCTTCACTTAACACACAGATTGATCAAAATCTTTGCAGCTGATATAATATCTGCCCAAGTCACGCCCACTGCTACAGTTGCAGTTAGCAAACAAATGCACGAAGACAGACCAGCTTTTCGCAATCGAATTTGTTTATGGATGCTGTTATTTATGTTGCTGTCGATTATCGAATCATTTATCTTCATCAATTTGAGCTGCCCGCCCCGAAACCAATTAAATTACAAACACATTACAAATGCGTTGAATATATTTGATTTTTCAAAAAAATAAAATAAAATAAATATCTTTTTCTTTTACAGGGCGCGCAAATAAAAGCAGAGCCAAAAGCAACAACAATGGAAACCGAAAAAAAATAAAAGCGAAATAAATTGTACAAAGCTGGTGCACAAATTAACATAATTAAGCGGCGCGCATAGTGATCAAATGACAACGTGAGATATACCAACAACAACAACAACAGCAGCAGCAGCAACAACAACAATAAGAGGTAGCTAAAAAAAAACTGAAAGCGGCAGCAACAATTATTACGAGCGTAAAAGGCCGAAATAGCGAAATACGAAAACACGAAAAATCGAAGAGACGGGATCATCAACACTATAAAATTCAAATGAGGCGACAACAACCATGAACACAGCAGCAACACTAGCAGCAACAACAACACCGACAACAACGACAACGACGGCAACTTAGGCATCTGTCAGAGACGAAAGCGAAATGTGCATCTTGAACGCCACACTAATGCGCTGCTCCACACAATCAATACACATCAGCAACAGCAACAGCAACAACATTGACATCGACATCGACAACAACAGCAACAGCAATACAACATCTACCACAACAGCAGCTACAACAATTGCATAAGCCACAAAGCGATCCAAAGCGACGCCTCAAGCGACCCCATTTCAGCAAATCGCAATCTTTGCCCAGCTCGCTCGACCCTACGCGTAGGCACTCAGCCGGCAAGCTGCGAGCGTTTTACTCTGGTTATATTTTTCGTAGTCAGTCAGTCAGTTAGCCAGTCAGTCAGTCTTTGAGTGTATTTTCATTTGCATTGCGCATACGCAACGTTAGCCGGCGTCAGCAGCAATGGATGTGCTGGAGCTGCTGCATCAAGTGGGCGTGAACATATTTTGGATATTCAAGATCTATATTAAATTTGCTCTAGTTACGCTCGTCGTCTACTTTGCTGCCGAGTGGTATATAGTGCGCTATGGGGCCGAGCTGGAGGATCAGCTGGACGCTCAGCTGGCGGCCAACGAGCGTCCGGCCTCGAACAGCACGTTGAGCAAAGTGTTTCGCTTCGTGTTGAACTTCTTTATCATCTAAAGAACTAGATATACCACCTGATATATACATATATATATATATATATATTTATATAGATATATGTGTATAACTGATTCAAAAGCAAGGTCAAAACTCAACTCGAATTCGATATCGAATCCGAATTCGTATATGAATCGATTGCGGAATTGCAATTCGTTGCGGTCGCTTTGCTTTTGCTTTTGTTTTTGTTTTTGTCTTGTTTCTTTTTTTTTCGCCAAGGCCTGCAAGAGAATGTAAAACCCGATTTGTTGTCATAAGAAAAACAACAGCAAAGAAGTACACAAAGTATATACATATTTATATGTACATATATAAAACAACAAATACATTCTTTTCCATGTAATTACGTAGTAACAATAAACAAACAAACGGGTTGAACGACTTTTTGCTCCTAAGAAAAACAATAAAAGTTATTTTGAATGCATTTTGTTCTTACAAAAGAGACAGAAATCATTTTGTTTGTTTAATTTTTGGGTGGGGCTTATTGTGGTTACTTGAAAATTGGCACAAATGTAACGGTTAATTTTGATTATTTTTTTATGCAAGAAAACTCAATTGATTAACTCGGGCGCGTGACTCGCTTCAGTCAGGCTTAAAATTTAAATAATTTCTTAATGCAAGTTGAATTTACATATAATACAATATATATGTATAATATAAATGAACGGCATTTATCTGCCGATTTAATAAATTAGTTTCGATTTCTTAACAGCTTAGTTAAACATGTTTTGGCCTGACTAAAAACAGCTGCCGACAATTGCCAAACGCAAATTTGACTTGCAAAAATATTTGGCAAAAAAAAGTAGCTTAAAAATAGAAAAAATTATCAGAAAAAAATATTGAAAAATATTTAAAAAAATTGAAAAATGTTGACTACGCTTTTGACAGTTAACTAAAATTAAAATAATGTTAATATATATATAAAACTGTTCGACTGGCAGATACGCTGCATGAATCTGTGGATTATTTATAAATTATGATTATATACTTTTTAGATAAATAATTAAAAAAAAAAAAAAAAAAAAAAAACAGGTTCAATCATAAAAAAAAATAAAATAAATAAATATAAAAATAAAAATTAATTAATTAAAAATAAAATAAGTAAAATATGGCTGCATTTAATGACTTTTTTAAATATAATAAATTCGTAAAGACAACTGAGATACAATTAAAAAATTTATGAATAAAACTTGAGTTAAGTCAATATTTAAAAGCTGCAATTATTATTAAACTTAAAGAGTTAAGTTCGCTATTAAAAACGCGATTATCCTATCAAATTTTGATTTGCTATATGCGAGTTTTCGCATGCCTAAAAAATTGTAACAAATTTTGTTTATCAGAGCAGACATCAGAAACAGCTGGGCGATTGGCAGCTGGAGGCAGCGGGCTGCCGACCAGGCTGAGAGCCGCTTAACAGTTACAACATGTACTAAAAAAACTGCAACAAGACTTGGATAGTAACGCACATACCGGTTCGGTTAGCCGACCCACACACACACACACACACGCACACACGGAGAGTCGACATATTGCACTCATTCTCAATAGCGAGCACACATACATAGAGCATAGCAAACAATTGCATGAATATGAGTAGGTGCTATTAATATAACATCAATTTAAGGCACAAGCCATGTATGTGTCTGTGTATGGTATTAGTATATGTTTGTCTGTATGTGTGTCTATGCCTGTTGCTCCAATTTGAATACAGGCAACGACAGTCGCCATCAAATTCAACTTTCACATGCGCAGATGCAGTGCAACAGACTCCAAGTACTTTAGCTCTGTGACGTAACACACACACAGACACATACACACACACACAGAGTCAGTTAAATAAACTGCAGACACAGCCTTAAGTCGTTTGGCTGTTTAAAAGAGAGATATATAGGTATGTATATATGCCATAATCCCCAGTTAGCGCAGCAACAACAACCACAACAACAACAACTACTACTACAAAAGCCTGATGGGGAGCAGTTGTTGTGACCGTTGATTGATTTCATTATGAGCCGCTTGAAACGCTTCACATTATTTTGCATTCAGTCGATTTTAGATTTAGTCATTTAATATACGGCTATGCCTCTGTGTATATATGAGTGTATGTGTGTGTGTGAGTGTATGAGTGCTTATGCTTGTGCCTAACTAAAATTTAATTGTGCTCCGCACCATGCGGCGTATGCGCAATAATTCATGAGCCGTTTAAGCAATTTATGTGTCTCTGGACAACGTCCACGACTTATTGTGTTACGGTTGTTTTCTGTATGTGTGTGTATGTGTGTATATGCATGACTAATAGCAGATGGCTTTGGCCTACGTTGGTTTATTAATTGAAATGCCCGACTCTCTTGTTGTTGTTGTTGTTGTTGCTATTGTAGCTGCTGCTGCAATTTGTTGTGTTATTGTTATTATGTCATTGCGGTCACTCAGCAAATCAAACGGAAAGTATTCGAAATAAATTAACGAGCACATGAATATCAATTGTGCATCGTTAATAGATCAGTCACAATTAAATATACATAAAGTGCAATGCGGAAAAAGAAAGAGTATTTATAGGATATAGTATAGGAAAATTCGCAGCAAACACTGTTAAACATATGCCAAGATGAACAATGAAAACAGAATTTAAACAAAAATCAATAAAAACGATAATAATTTATCAATTTAAAAAAAATACAAATACAAATTCTAATTCTCACTCAATAAATTTTGCAAGAATTTCAATAAATAAATTGTATAGAAAAATTAATATTTATATATAGCTATACTAAAATCTTAATAAGCAAAACCTGTTAAGCTGCTTATGAGATAAAAACAAGCGACTAAACAGCAAATGCTGCAAACTAAACTCAACAGCAAAAGCAAAAGCAAAAGCATAAGCTAAGCAAACAGTAAAAGCAAAATCAAAACAAAAACAAAACAAACTACAAACTATTGCAGAATGTGAAGGAAAAACTGTAACAAAAACTGCTACACAAAGAAAAGCTTTGGCTTAAGCTTAAGCTCGAGCGCTCTCTCAAGCAGCGGCTGCGCACGCTCTCTGTTACGCTCTCTCTCTCTCCCTCTCTCTCTCTTGCTCGTTACAGCTTGTTCGGCTGAGCGCATGCGCAGTTGCCGATGTCGTTGTCGTTGTCGCTGTCGTTGCCTTTGCTGTAGCGGCCAAGCGGCAAGAAACCAGTTTCCAAGACATGCGACTGGAAATCAAATTAGCGAGCTAAAAAGCTTCGTTTCGTTACCAAAAAGACGATTTTATGCCAACGCAAAGTTGGCCAACAATCTGCAATTTCAGTCTGCAAACGGTCAGCCAGGTGAACGGCAGCCAAGACAGGTTGGCAACAGTAAGTGGGCGTGGCTAAGCAACGCTGCGCATGCGCTGCGTTCGCACAAGTGTATATATGTGTGTGCGTTTGTGTGTGGCTGTGTGTGTGTGTGTGCGTGTTTAGCATTGTGTTGTAAAAAATTATATAAAATTTATATGACCAAACAAAAGTTTTGCATGCAAATTGATAGTGGTTGATGATAAAATTAATTTTCGTCAAAAAAAAATATATATATAATCAAATTAAACGCAGTCGTAAACGCCTTTGGGCAAAAGTGTTAAATGCAGCTGTATTGGTGTGAAAAACTAATGCGCAAGTGTCGTAATACTCTCAACAGAGTTTTCAATGAAATAGCGCTAAAAACTAAAGATGAAAATTAAAGTAAAAAAAAGAAAATAGTTAATCTAACGCGTGTGTTAAAAATATAAAAAAAAATACACACACATAAAATTAAAAACAACAACAATAATTTTCACAAGTGCACGCACACTATGCAATAAAACTGCAATGCACGCACACACATACATATGCAGGCATATGTTAGTCCCTCCCTCTCTCTCTCTCTCTGCCTCTCTCTCTCTCTCACAGTTGTGTGCGTGTGTTTGCAGTTTATTGTATAAAATTTTCCATTTTATGCTGCATTTTTAGCAAAAATTTAGCAAGGAAAAATATAAATGTATATATTGAAAATTTATTAAAAAACTAAAAACAAGTTTTGGATTATTTGAAAAAAAACAAAAAAAAAAAAACACAAATATTTTGCTAATTTTAAGGTAAGCCATGTGTCTCTATTTGAAATATTATGCAGCATCTTTTTTAGCCCAGCAGCCTCTTCAAAGCTCAGGGCCAAAACTCTTGGCAAAACTTTGCAAAATTATCTCAAGCGTTGCTAATTATTTGCCATGTACAACTTTTGCTGCAGTTGTTGTTGTTGTTATTGTTGTTTGCTGTTGGCTCAAAACACAACCAACATATTGTTGGTGTTGCTGTAGCATTACTTGCTGAAAATACACAAACAATTGCCATAATTTGTTTATACACAATTTGTTGCCTTTTTATCTATGGCTGGCGCATCTCTTGGCCAAAGAGCCCAAACAAAACATCGCCGATTTTACTTTCATCAACAGCTACAGTAAACACAACAACAACAACAACAGCAACAATAACAACAACCGCAACAACAACAGTTACAGCAAACAAATTTTTAAATTTTACTTTCATTCATCTGCGACCAAGCGTATGCGAACATTATTTTTATTTCTTATACATTGTTTTATTTTTATATATATATACATTATTTTTTCTCTTATTTTGTAATTTCTTCAAGCACTTAGTGCTCATTTTTTCCATTACACCCAGTTTTCCTAGCACTTAAATTTTTGTTAATTACTGGGAAACACCTAAAAGGCCTTTTAGATGCGTGTGAAACGGAGATTTCTCATTGAGCTGATGCTGCTCTCTTTTATTTCTGTCTCACCTTTTTTTTGCATATGCTCAAACGACTTTACTCGAATAAATCGCAACCGGAATCGGCGATTAGCTTATTTGGCCATAACAAAAGCAAAAAGTAAAATAACAACAACAACAATTGACAAGCACACAGATTGAAACTGAAAACTGATTTTCCAAAAAGAAAACTTCGGTTTCACTTGCCACTTGCCACTTGCAAACGCGAGCGAACGCATTCAAAAGTTGTGAAGATGAGAGCAAACTGAAAATAATGTTGATATACATACACATACATATATCAATTAACTTTGATGAAGTGTGATATATATATTTTATACATTTTATATATATTATACAAAAATGTACATATTTTTCATGTTTATATTTGGCACTAAGCACTTCTGGTAATAGAAATAGTTGCAAGCATTATCATAATCATTAGCATATAATAATATTTTGTAGGAAGAACATTCTGATTAGAATCCATATTAATGAGCCGTAGACACGCTATGCGTTTTTAAGGTCAGAATTATAGAAACGTCAAGGTCTTATATTATATATGCTTTTTTTCAAGAAAATTTTTAAATAGGCAAATTACATATATACTATTATATACTAAACATAGATACTATTGTTAAGAAACGACCAAGATTTATGGCTTAGCATTGTGAACTTGATCTATCGCCATAGGTAAAATATCTCTTGGCAATAAAAAAGTTGCTTTCAGTCAAGTTTAAAGTGCTATTTTAGGTTTCTAATTAATCATCGTTAAGCTATTGAGATTTAGTGCTGATGCATGCCTCTTAGATCTCTATCAAGTAACTTGTGATAGTTGTACTTGAGCTACTCCCATACGCAGTTGGCAACAAGTGAGCGATAGTGTATAATTGGCTTAAGCTAATCTTGGCAATCTGCCCGAAATCGATTCACGCTGACAAATGGCTCTACAAAGGGCAATTAGCTAAGCCCACATTAATATTGTATAATAGCATGCTAAACAGATCGAAGAAAACAAAACAGAAATAGAAGAAAAACAAAAACAAAAACTGCACCACAAAATTCAACAGAAATCCGAAAACCACAACAGCTGAGGCGACCTTGAAAGCAAACCACAAAAAATATAACTTAAAAAAAAAAGTCAAATGAAAAGTCCAAACACCGAACGGAGATGCTAATTTTTTGATGACAACGCAGCAGCTCGAGTCAGAGTTTGGAACCGGCATCTATTGAAGATCAGCAGCGCTCCTCGAAGAGGCAACCGGTTGACACGACACGATGCATAAATTAAAATATATATATAGTATATATATATATATAAAGTATTATCAAGTCAAAATAAAAAGGAAAAACTGTGTAGCGAAACCAGTTGCTGACGTCGCTGCGACGACACATTTCACAGAAATTTGGTGGATTGCTCGCATTAGAAATGCAAATGAAATCGAGAGCTCTTTTTGTCAGCCGAAATATAGGGTATAGTCTCTATATATATACATACGTATTTAGAGTATATATAACTGGCAGCTCCAGACGAAAGTCTGCGGCCTTTTGCAAATGCATAAATTTCTGTATTCTGATGGTGCATTGTCTCTCACTGCGACTGTGACTGTGACTCTAACTGTGACTGCGACCTTAAGCCGCTTCCAGCTCTGCCTCCCCTAGCATCTCTATGTTCATTGTCTCTGTCTAGCTAATATTTTAATTAGTTAACGTCATTTGCCAAAATCAACTTGAATAAAAACGGAGAGAAAAAAAAAGACAGAGAACAAATATTTATAGAAAAAACCCACACACGCACAATCAGAGATTTTATTGCTAAATTATGTGAAAAACTCAACAAATTTGAGTTTTGCGATTATTTTTCTGCCAATTTGCACAATTTCAAGGCGCTCGCGCTCATAAAAAGCCCCAAAAGAAAACTATAAAATTAGATAATTCACAGAAATAGAAATAGAATGGATATAATAAATAATTTCACAGAAATAAAAACTAAAATTTAATTCAATTAAATTCTTATTTGAAAACTTCCTGTGATACATAAATTGGTTCTTTGATATTTCCGTTATCTAAGTGACTAGAACTAAAACTGAACTAAAACTGTGACTGCGACTACGACTTAAAATTTGTTTAATAATAAAATAATGTTAAGTTCACTGTGACTTTAACAGTTACTGTAACTGTATTTGCAAACTGATTTAAGCACTGCAACAGATACCAATAGATACCATACCAATATAACTCATCCTTCTGGAAGATCAACTGCACAAGCTTCGATTCTGATTGCAGCACAGGTTCAAGCTATGCAGAAATATTTGTGTTTCGCTTCACATCAGCAGCAATTATAGATGTTACTAAATCGGCAGCTGTGACTGTGATGAAAATTGTAATTATGGTGAAGCTCTTATTTATAAATTAAACTCACCCAGAGCAGCTGTAGCTGTTGCTGAAACTGCTACTGTGAAAAAAACTGTGACTGCTACTGAAGCTGTTACTAATCAGAGAACAAAAATAAATTCTTATGCTGACTAATACACTCATATATATTTCTACATATACATGTATATTTTACCTATATAAGTGTATAAGAAATTGCTCTACTTTAGACTATATAAAACAATAAAATTATAGCTATTACAGTGACTACGACTATAACTGTGACTGCTACTGCCATTTGCCTGCCCATCATCAATAATTTGTTAAATTGAAGACAAACGAAAAGCAAAGACAATAACAGCTCCAGCAACAGCTCCAACAACAACAGCAACAACAATTTTACCGGTATTCGTGTGTTTGTAAGCGATCGTGCTTAGCCTTGAATTTGAACTTGGCTAAAAGGCAATTCAACAGCACGGAATCTTCGAGGCATATCAATACAAGTCAGCGACATCCACACAGACAGACAGAAAGCCGCGCTTAATGGTGGGCCGTAAAAAATTAGATGCTCATCTTATTATTATTGTCATTTGCGGCGCACAATGGCCAGATATTAATATATAGTATTGTTTATGACAACACAAAGTGCGGCCAATATAAGGGAATCAGCAGCCATAAATTAATAATTTAACTTGTTTAGTATGCCCATATATCATACCATAACATAAAAGTCGAAACGCGCTTGACCTTAGATATTTGAAATAAGAGATGGAGTACTTATTACATATATGGAACAGAGAGAGAGAGAGAGAGAGAGAGAGAGAAAGAGAGAGAGTGAGAACAGTAAAGCGAGCTTAAATGCCAACCATAACTTGATTATCTATAATAATATATATAAAATATCTTGATTATCTATAATGTCGGCTCATTAAATTATTTGATCATCAAAGATTTTAATTCCCAGCTTTATTCAGCTTGAGCGCTGCGTAGCTGAACCCTTTGACATTTAAAAAATTTATACAAGCCTGCATCATGTTGTTGGAGGTTGCATGAACAGAACCAGTTGGCTGCACTCGGCTATTATCATCATTTGTCACATATTTATCTAAACTTAGGCTCAAAATGTCAGAAACTGCAAACACGCAGCTGGAGACATCGTCAAGAGACATCATCATAAGCCACAACAACAAACATCAAGAAACCAAAAAAAAAAAAAAACCTACTTAAAATGCGCGACACACATTATTTTTGTGGATCGGGGTGTGAACGGCAAAATCTTTGAACTCCGTCGCATTGGTAAAGCACACAGAAAGAAGAAGAAAACGACAAACGATAACCGACAGACGCCAGCGACATACAAAACAATGAAAAAAAAAAAAAACAAAATTGTGCCATGAATAACTGAAAGGCTGAGCAGCTGCGCAGCTGAAGCTACAAAAATCCATTACCCAGAGCAAATCCATTGAAGCTTCCTCTTTGCCAAAAAGTGAAGAAAGGAAAACCAAAATAAACAGTCAGCGTCGCGTTGCGCTGTCTGACATTTCGAAATGCGCATACGCCCCGTTAAACGAATGGGTAATCAAATTCAAGGAAAATCAATAAACAATGCATAATAAAACTATTATCCGTTATATATATCTGCACCATCTGCATATATATGTATGCATGCAAACAATGCCAAACTGACGAATTACAATGCTCCAATGAACCTTTCGATTTGTTTCACTAAGCTAAACCCGCCTCTCTTACTCTATCTGCCTCTCCCTCTCTCTCACTGATTTTGCAATAAATCAACTGCAAGTGTTTAGCAGCTTGGAATTTGCAGTGAATATATATATATATATATATAGTATATATGTATGTATACTATGCTTAAATGATATCAATATAAATAATTAAAGCACTTACTTTTTATGGCAGCTGCCGCTTTTGAAATTTTGATTTTTGCTTTTGATTTTGCTTTTGATTTTGGCTTTTCTTTCATATAAATATATGTATATATCTATATAGATATATTTGCACAGCCAATTAAAACGCATTGAAAATGAAAGTGTTGCCGCATTGTAATTGTAATCTATTGTTCACTTTTCAATTTGATATAGTTATGCATTGCCCGACTGTCTGTTCGTCTGTCCCTCTCTCTCTCTCCCTCTCTCTCTCTTTCTGCCCATCTGTCTTGCTCTGTATTTGCTTTTGTTGTTGCCCTTTCGCTGAGCTTTACGTAAGTGACATTGAAGGCAGCGGCTAATTATGCAATTACTAACTACTTCAACTGAATCAAAGTGTTTAAATTAACGAAAATTCAACGGAAATAAAAGCGAAGCAAAAGCGTTTAAATCTATCATAAATTGAAATTCATAAAAAACTGCAAAATGTACAGTCATTTCATTTATTTATCTTTTTTATTTCATTAAACATAAATTTATAGGCATTTCGTTTTGTTACTAAAATAAAAATATTTGGTTTATATGGTTTTATTAGCCAATAATGCCAAATTGCCAAATAAGCTAAAGAGTAAATATTATTTAACTTAAATTCAGCTTAAGGTGAGCAAGAAAACTTTTTATAAGTTAGGTTTTCTACATTTCTGAACAAAGAGCAAATCATAAATATTTTAAATCTTAAACGAAAAAATATATATATTTAAATATATATTTAAGTTTTAAGCGAAATACATGGCTAAGTATATTTACTAAACAATTATGGAATTCAACGTAAAGCAGTTTCACTTCTTCCATTTTCATCGTTTAGCCATAAAGACGAAGCATAGAAAATCAGACGATTTTAATGTCTAGAATACTTTCTATAGCCATATTCAGATATATGTATATATTCATATACTCATATGTATGCTAGGTTCAGAAATCAATTGACTGAATGACGGCCGAGCAGCTGCAAAAGTAACGTTAATCAATATAAATATGTATATGTGTGTGTATGTGCTTGTGTGTAATGCAGTTAGGTGTAGCTCCGAAAAAAATCAGAAATACTTGAGAATTGCGTGCCGAAAATGTTAATTGAAGAACCAAACGGAATCGAGAGACATTTCTTTTCTTTTCTTTTTATCGTTCAGTGACTCTTTTAAAGCATAAATCTTTGACCAAGTACATGGTTATGACTGTGAGTGTGAGTGTGTGTGTGTGTGTGTGTTCGCTTGTGTGGGCGTATTAATTGGCAAATTCTCGCATTTTTGTTACAACACTTTGTGTCTTTCCTTTTGCTTCATTTCTTTTTCTTCTTTTTTTTTTGTGGAATTTACATAATAATGTTATTATATTTGTTTCTTTGTTTTATTTCTGTTCAAAGCATACCAAAGCGGAAAATATAAATACAACAGTCACTGAAGAGTCGTCATAATGAAGAGAGCCACAAGCTGGCTGATCATAACAGCGACAGGTGAGTCGAGCCGAGTTGCTCAAGGAAAGGTTGCATTAACTAAATTGTTGTCCCGAACTGGATTATGGAACAGCAGCAGCAACTGCTGCTGCTCTGATATAATTCAGGCACAAAAACTGTTTCGCTTATGCAATTAAACAAAAAAACCAGCTATAATTTAACACATTTATTTCTTGTTTTTTTTTTTTTTTTTTTATGGCCAGTGCTGTTATTGGGTCTGCTCAGCTCTGCGGATGCTGCGCTGCCCTTCAAAAAGGTTTCCATTGCCAAAAATCCCGCCTCTACAACCACAAGCACAACGACCACCACAACGACTCCAGAGCCTGTCACAGAGAAGGAGGAGCCGCCCACTGCTGAGGGCGAGGAGGGCAAGGTGAGCACTGCATAGCACTCTCATGGCTTCAGATCGGCAATGAAACTTCTCTAATTTGCAGTCGGAAAATGGCACGATCTCAAAGAGAAAACTGACGGGCATACCCCAAATCGATTATGTCTGGGATCCAAATCTGCCGAGGGAGCTGAGAGGGTGAGTTTACACAATATATAAATAAACAGAATGTTTTTCGTAAGGAAACCGTAAATAACAATTTTTTGTGTACTTATTTTTTTTTTTTTTTCTTTAATGCAGCTACAATCTCTCGACCTATCCTTTCTTGTCTTCCGTTCCGCCCATGGATGAGATCCACTTCAAGTGCGAGGGTCTACACGATGGCTTCTATGCCTCCATTGAGTACAAATGTCAGGTAAGTGAATTCGTTAATGATAAATTACTCAAATAAGACTCATAGGTAAAATTTTCAGGTAATTTAGGTAATTTAGAGAACAGAAGTGAGAAGCAATGTTCTGATTTTCATTCTCCCATATTTAATGTCAATTTCCATCCGTCTCAGATTTGCCATCGTTCCTCATGTTGTTAATCTTCCCACTCTGTCCCTCTCTTTGCATACGACTCTTGCTTTGCTCTCATTATGCACAAATGCATACAAAGATCTCGTCTCCTATATTTTTTGTGGAATAGTTCTTATTCCTTAGCCGCCCATTAAAACATTCAAATCTCACTAATACTCGAAGAATATCACATAATAATCTGTAACTAACAGACTATAAAATATTCTCCAAGTAAAGGGTCACTGGGGCCAGCCAAATTATATGTTTTGCTAACTATGTTATGTGTCGGTTGACCTTGTGTTCACAGTAGCGCAACGGGGAATGCGGTCTGGGGAGTGGGGACTGGGGAATGTAGGAGGCGACGTTATCCAATTGGCCAAGTTGAACAGCCAGCTACCACGTAACTCGTGTCCAGTAATTTCTCTTTTAGCCGCCGTCGTGTGGCTTACGTGCCCAGAGGCGAAGCCAAGAAAGAAAAACATTACAAAAATAATGATAATAAAAAAAACTTGTCTGCGTGTCGATCTTGACCTCAAAATGAATTTTGTTTGCCTGGCAAAGAGACGTTAAACAGACTTCATTCACACCTCCAGTGGGAGTACCCGATTTAGTTGTACGCAAATTACACTAACAGCTCTCCCAACTATTCGCAGATCTATCATCATTGCGTCTATGGCATACGACACGATTTCCTTTGCGCCAATTTCACGGCCTTCGATCAGCGCACCTTCATTTGTCACTTTGCCTCCGACGTGGACTGCGAGGGCTCGCAAAAGTATTGGAACAGGTGAGTGCGAAACACAGGTGAGCTGCTTAGCGCACCGTGACTAACTGGAGTTGTTGCCTCATCGCACAGAAACGATGAGCTGTATATGGCCACCACTACGTCTTCGACGAGTACCACCACAACGGAGCCACCACCACCACCACCGCCGCCACCCAGACGTCGAGGTCAACGTCCCTACCATCGGCCCTACAACCGCCGACCCGTGGATGACTATTACTACGACGAGACTGACGATGAGTACTACGATGATCGCTATAGTCGTCGCAATCCACGACCCCGCCCACGCAAGCCACAGCTGGACTACGACGATGAGTACGATGAGAAGAAGCCGCTGCGACACAATAGAAATCGCTACAGGGATGAGGAAGATCTAATAGACGAGGACTACGAAGATCGTCGTAATAGACCTGGCGGCCGTCGAGGAAAGCCCCCAGCGGGCGCAGTCGGACGTGGTAAGGCAGTGCCCCGCAAGCCCGGACGAGTGGATGAGCGTCGCAGCTTTACTGAGGACCGCGATGTAGAGGAACCACGTCGTGCGGCTGGCAGACGCCGCAGCAGCGATAAGCGCCCGACGCCCTCGACAACAGCTGTGTTGGATGAGCTCGATGAGTACGAGAAGCCGTACGAGCTGGATCAGGAGGAGGCAGCCGAGGAGCAGACTCCACAAAAAGTAAAAACCACGCCCAAGCCGCTGACCGAGTTCGTCACGCCGAAAGCAGCGGCTTCCTCTGTCTACGCCCGTCCACGTGCCCCACCCCGCATAGCCCGTCCCGTGCCCGTCAACGAGAAGAAGAAGTACTCCTATCCAGTGCAGAAGAACACGGCGACTACGCCAGCTTCAGCTGGTAACGAGCAGGAGGACGACGATTACTATCAAGATCGTGAGCAGCAGGAGGATGACTATGAGCAGCCCGTACAGCCAGCGCGCTCTGGCTCTCGTCGACGCACTGCAGCGCCCAAAGAGCAGAAGCCCACGCGCTCCACGCTACGCAAGCCGGTCACAGACAAGAAAACACTGCTGGATCTGGAAGACGACTACGAGGTGGAGCAGAGGGAGACGCCACGGCGCAAGCGTCCGCAGGCCATCAGAGCGCGTGTCCCACCTGCCGATGTGGACTTTGTGGATGATGTGGACTACGAGGAGCGACCAGTGCCTGTACGAGGTCGCGTGCGTGCCAAGGCAGGAGTAGTACGTAAGCCCGTCGCGCGTCCACGCCAGCCCATTGTCCACGAAGAGGAAGAGGAGCTGCTGGAGCCCGTCAGCGAGGAGCTGTCGGAGCAGCAGCGTGCTCCTCCAGCGCGCACCAAGTCCAACTCCTTGGCGAGCTTAACTCCGGCGCGTCGTAATCAGAAACTGGCGCTGGCCGCGCGTCAGCGTGCGCTGCCCACCTCCACGACAACAGCAGCACCAGCCCTGGAAGAGGAGCTAGCCGAGGAGGAGCCATTGCAGGCGGAGAATGAAGAGCCTGATGAGCCACTGGCGCCCGCAGCACCACCTAAACACCTGCGACCCGCTTCGGTACGTGTGGTCAAGCGACCCTTCCTGCCGTCGCGTGGCGGCAGCCCCTATTTGCCGCGTGGCCTGCAGCCGGTGGGTGTGGCAGTGCGAACGGGCCAGCTAGCCAATGAGGCGCGCACCACAGACAGCACGCCCATTGACATGGGCTCGACCATATCGGGCGTGCGCCTGCTGGAGCATGGAGCTCCACTGCTGCGCGGCGAACAGCCAGACAGCGATAGTGATGAGCTGCCGGCACCGTCGCCCAACCCACCGCGCACCACATTGCCGCCACGCAGTGCATTGCCCACGCCGGTAACGCCGCGTCGCCCCGAGCCACCACAGCCGGTCAAGCTCAATCTGGACGAACTCTATGAGAACGACTACGATGTGACGCTGAACGATGCGCTCGATCCCACGCTTAAACCGCTTACGCCACTGCATCCACATCAACAGCATCAGCATGCCAACTATCAGAGCCGGCCCTATGCCAGTGCGTATTCAGCTCCTGCACATGGTAGCGGGTCGTATAATCCATTTGCCGGCCATGCCAGTGGCAACAGCAACTATCAGCAGGCATCCATCTATCAGAATCATTCGCCGTCATCATCCATTGCATCCGCTTCGCAGTCTCAGTCACTGTCACAGTCACAGTCACCGTCACCGTCACAGTCACAGTCACAGTCACAGTCGCAATCGCCACCGAACTATCATAGTGATTCCTATTTCTCATCGACAGATATACGCCGGCGAGCGATTGTCCCGGCGCAGAACGCGCGTTCACATAGACACGAATACGCTGCCCGAGGAGCAGTGAGTGGCGCCCAAGTGGGCACACGACTTGCCCAGCATTACTATGATGAGTTTGCATATTAGAGTCGCGGTTACAAGTCTGTGAAAAATTAAGGTACATCACATTGTGGATCTACGCATGCGAATACAATCTAATATATGTATATCCATATGTCTACTTTCAGTTTCTTCAGCTGTATATAACTTTCAACAACTAGAAGGCAGATCGGTTGCCCAGGCAACTGCTTTTCTACACTATCTTTTACGCTATCTAATTATAATATATTTTTTCTCTAGTTAAAGTTCAAGCAGGCATCATTTTATCAGCTCAATTTGCGCTTAACTTTCTACATGAAACAAACAAAAGAAAACAAAAACACTAAATTTAATAATATATACATTGTATAATACTCAATTGTCGTGATAGTAGCCGAGACAAAAGGTAATCTTCAAATTTTGTCTGCTAATTTTTATGTAGTACACAAACAACAAATCAATTCAACATTATGAACAACAAACAAGAAACATCAACAATCAACGTGAACAGCCTCTGCGCTTAGCTAAATACTCGGACAAGAAAATTAAAACAAATTAATTTAAATTTAGTATGCAAGACAACATTTTGTGTGCGTGTTAATATTTAAGCTGTATTCTAGGCTCAAGTCGAGTGCTTAAACAAAATTAAAGATATGAAACAAAACAACTAAAAACTAAATGCGTTACGAAATCTTATTTACATTGAACTTTATTGCGTTTCGCTGGTGCAGAGGCAGCTCTTCAGAGCCTCCGTTGCCTCCTCCAAATGGTCAAGCTTTTTCATAAGAATTATCTGGGCACAAATATATTATTTAGCTATGAATAAAGTAGGTATAATTGGACTTACCTTGGCAGCTGATATTATTTCGTTGGCCACCTTAAGTGGCATGAATTCCACAGCTTTCACCAGCTCGAACGGTCGTGTCTTGGCCACATCTTCAATGGTTCTAAAGCCAGCGGCATAAAGCTGCTTGGCGCGATTCTAACAAATACAGCAGAGTTACAAAAAGTAATATGGCCAAATGTCCTGAATCACTCACAATCTTTACAGCGGGCAGCTCGAGCAGTGGTTCCAGTTCCTGCGTGCCACAGCGATCCATTTTATGATTGATGCGCTCGAACAGAGGCTTGAAGCACCAGAACTCGTCAATTTGCTCGCACAGACGAACGATGGCACTGGCTGCTGCGGTGCTTTGGCTGATCAGCTGCTGCAGCGTTCCGCGCTCTACATTGTACTTGCTGGCGATGCTGGGCAGGGGATGTAGGCTGAGGACATCTGCTAGAATGAGCACTTTGTAGAGGCGATTCAATTGCAGTGCCAATGGACCCTGCACGGACTGCGTCTTCGCTAGCTTGGCGGCATGTGCTTCCGTAAAGCCCAGCTGCTTGAAGAGCGCCTGAGTCTGGGCCGGAAGCAAATTGTACTCGCGGAAGAGTATGGACGCATCGGCAGGTATCAGCTCATCGCCACGCTCATTAGAATTGAAGCACACAACCAAATACAGCAGATGCACGTAGCTGGTGAGAATCAGCTGCTGTTGCGCCAGCTGCAGTTCCTTGTGTATGGCAAAGGTACGTTTGTAGTCTATGCCCGCCTTGAAGGCGGCGCGCCCAATGCTCGTCAGTTGAAAACGCGTAGATTGACTAATGAGCAAGCGACGATCGGGCGCCGAGCGACCGCTCTGGTTAATGTCTTGCGTGGTCATTATGTCCGAGCTATTGGGCTTGCTCTTGGGCGCACTCTCTCTCAGTTGCAGCACTTTGTTCTTAAACATATCGCGCAGAATGCGCAGCACCAGCTCATCCACAGCAACTTCCAAGGCGGCGGCCTGCACGGCTAGCAAAGTGCTGTTCACTAGCCGATTGAGATCGCGTCTGCAGTCAGCAAGATTCAGGCCAATGACACTCAGTATTAGAGACTAGAAATAAGTTTGACTAAATAGAAGAATTCGAATAACAGATTGCATAGACATACCTGCAAGCCAACAGCTTCGAATTGATCCAGCGAACTCAGTGCCTTGTCCATAGGCGAGAAGAGCATTTGACCAACCAGGGCATTGTCCTTGCTCTGAGTAATGAGAATACTCTCGCCAGCCTCGCCAAGACCAGCACGACCTGCCCGTCCGACCATTTGCTTGTACTTGCACAACGTCATGAACTCTTGACCCACATAGGGCGCACGTATGATCACACGCTTGGCTGGCAGATTGACGCCCGCAGCCAGCGTGGAGGTGCAGCAAATGACTGTGATGACGCCAAAGCGATAGGCAGTTTCAATATATTTGCGCTCGTCCGTGGTTAGGCCAGAATGATGATAGGCAATACCATACGGCAATGTTTTGGCCAACACTGGACTTAGAATGCCACACATCTTGTCGAGAGCGTCCATGAGATCAGCTTTTTCGCTCTGCCGATGCTCAAAGAACTTTTGCTTGGGCACAATGCGGCTTAGTAGCAACGCTACATTCTCACAGTTCTTGCGCGTGGGACAAAAGACCAGACAGCAATGCTCCGGGGCACATTCGGTTATCAAGCCAGCCAAATGATCAGGATCGGCACGCTCCACAGCAGCGCTGTACTGTAAAAGAGTAAAATTGTAAAATATTGATGGTAGAGAGTAGCCACATTCCTACATTGTAGTTAACCGTGCGACTAGGCACAAAAATCTCCTCAAGCGTTTGTCCAGCTGAATTGATTTCCAGCAAATCATTTCCACATTTAATGAATTCCTTAAGCTCTACTGGACGAAAGCCCCGCGTATACACATCCGCATTGAGAAAAGATGAGATTTCATTCAGATTGCCAATGGTGGCGCTCATGCCTACAATTTGAATGTTCGCTAAAATCGGAACAAAGTAGTACAATTCGCACTTGAATATTTATCTATGTGGGTAAACATGTGAATACCTTTCAAGAACATAACCTTGGTTAGGAAAGCCTCTAGTGTCGCACCGCGTCCGCGTTCGCCAATCAAATGCAGCTCATCAACAACTACCATGCCGATTTCATGTGCCCTTTGCGCATCGATCAGACTGTCCATTAGAACGGCGCCCTTCTCGATAGAAGCTACAAACAGGCTGCGTCGCTTACGTTGCGGCTGTGGCGGGCATTTGCCCTTGCCCGCCGTATACTCATCCACAATGAAGTCGAGTGCAATGGCAAAAGGTGACATTGCGCTTACCTTCTCCTGCACGATGGACACATATGGGAGTATGAAGAGGACATTCCGTTCTCGGCAAAGCAGCTCGCGCAACATTAGGATTTCGGCAACCAAAGTCTTGCCACCGCTAGTGGGCAAAGCATAAATAAGATTCTTACGCTTGTGTATGGCAGGCAGATTCAAACACTCATCCTGCCATTCTGAAAGAATTTTAATATTAGCTGTAGCATGCCATGAGCAACTTACTCACCATATAAACTTTTGATGCCCTTGTGCTCAAATATTAATTTCTTCACCTTATCCGGCAGTCCATAAAAATCGCCTTTACTGGGAAAGCTGTTGTTGTGCTCTTCCTTAGAGGTTTCGAATTCGGAAAACGCCTGCGTCTGCCAGTCCAACTGATCGAGCGCTGCAAGGTCTTGTTGTGCCTGTAGCATGGAACGGTTCTGTAGCGCTTCATATGTTGCATACTGTGTGCCCTGCACAATACCTTCCAAAATGGACTTGGATATGAAGGACATTGACATGGAGTCCTCTTTGGTTTGAGTGGCGGGTATTTGTAGTCGATCTGGAGATTTGGGAACTTTAAAAGCCACTGCGTCCATAAAAAGTTGTGTATTTTGTACAAGAGGGTCGCTATAATCATCACCCCCATGGAAAATATTCTCCATTTCAGTAACTGTCAAATCATTGAGATTGATCTCTTTGAAGCTCTGCTCTTTTATGTTGTTCTTTTCTTCAGTCTTCGCCGCCACCGCCGCTGTTTCGTCTGAGCTGGGCATTGAAATATCACCAAAGAGACTATCATCCGACTGGCTCTGATGAAACTTATTGCTGGTTTGACTACTGAAAGGTGCAGATACGACATTATTTTGTCCACTAAACAAATCCTCCAACTTTGCATTTGAAAAAAAACTGGCATCATTGTCCGGCCAAAATATACTCTCGTTCATTTCCATGCTTTGTTCGGGTCTATTATGGTCGACACAAGCTCGTTTAATAGGCACATTATGTTCTGGTGTTGAGCCTTTGCTTGTAAATTTCCTTTTGGACATTGTATAAAGAAAACATTACTCAAATGCAACGCGCCAAAAAGTGCAATGCAGCTGATTTTCCATATGATAGTGGTGCCACTAAGATTCCCAAATGCACTAGTATTTTATGCAATTGATGGTATTTTTTCGATATTTTGTCTAATTTTAAGTCCAGAGAAAATCGAAACTCCTAGAATTTTATTTCATGTGGCATATGGTCACACTTACGATATCAGTTTTCATATTGTTGAGCGCAGAAGTTTTTGCATTGCAGTTTTGCATATATTAGAGCTTCTGATTCACAATTCTCTTCAATGTGCTTCCGTAATGGCTGCGCAATGCAGTTATTGGTACTTAGAGCACGTCAGCACCGGCAAAAAATTAATTCTTCAGTCTGGCGACAATTTAGTAGGCAGGCACTCGTGTTGCAAGATTGTCTTAAAGGATTATGATTTTTTGTCTCGGCAGCATGCGAAATTTATAATAAATAGTGAAAATATCGTGAGTGTGGAGCAGTTGGTAAGTTGTCTATTTTATGTACAAGTATAAACTATTTATAATAAATATTTCATATTGATCATTGCAAGAATGCGTTAAATGGCATCTTTATAAATGAAATTAAGCTCGAAGTCAAGATTCAATCGCTTACATCCGGCGATAGAATCGGCCTTGGGGTACAAGTTGAGTCCTTGGATGATGTGGTTCCCCCGAACTATGCCATATTTCATTTAAAGCAAATGTGTCCCAACGCTGCAGATATTGTCATCATATCAGATGAGGAAGACATTGATCTGACACCGCCCAGAATTGTCCCAAAAATTGTCAACAATAATAATGGGGACGCCTCTGAATTGCAAAAGCCAGAGGTTAGCAATGTTGAAGGCTCTACTGATGAATGCACCTCAAATGCAACTACAAATCGCCCAATACATTTGCCAAAGCTGCCAGAAGTGAAGCAGGAGTTACTCTCTCAGGCAACCAAAGAGATTGAAAACATATTCGGCGAGCCCGATGAGGAATTGCTTGAATCGGTGTTTCAAATTAATCCTTATGTCTACAAACAGCTAAACAACAATAACATTGCGCCATCTGGTGGTAAAATACATGATGGCGATGTAATTGAGCTGCCCGAAGAGGTTAACTCGCCACAACTAAAGGAGAATTTCCAAAATCCAGACATGCCACCTCCAAAATTGCCTGTCGCATCAGACAAGATATCAAAGGATGATAAGATAATTGTAGATGACAACGAGGATGACTATGATGAGAATTTTGAGCTGTCACAAGCTGTTTTGCGCGAAATGAAAGAAGAAATGGCCGATAGTCTGCATGAGGACTGTGACAGCGAACAGGAAGAAGAAGATTTTCAGCCAGCTGCGCCGTGGGTTAAATCAGAGATAGCCACAAAAATTGATGACGATGAAATTATAGTCATTGAGGATGAAGACGATGAACTCTATAGCAAAGTGGCGGATTGGTCATCCAAACTGCTTACCCAAAATATAATGTCCCAGGTATATCCACTAGATGATGAAAAGGACTTAAATGACGTCAATAATGAGGACAACATCAAAGAGGACAATAATGTCGAGGAACAGGCTGTGAAGTTATTAAATGATAATAGTTGTGATACTGATACCGACAATCTTACCCAGCATCCGATTTTGATAAGACGCAGATCCAAAGCGTTGCGTATTGAAAGCAGTGAAGATGAATCTCCAGGTAAATAAGATCTTTACTTATTTCTGCAATATTTTCAAATCGTTTTCTTTCAGACGACAGCAACATCATAGACAAATCCTTTCGTCCTCAAGATGAAAAAGACGAGGAAAATAATATGCAGGAACTGGAAGTGGTTTTGGTGCCATTTGCTAGTGTTCCAGATAACGAAATAGATACCAAAAAAGGAAAAAAGAAGTCCACACCACGCAAACGTAAGAAAACAGTTTCAGAACGCTCTCAGGGCAACAAGGGGTCAGTTCCATTGTCTTCTCCTACACGATCTTCAGCTCCAGAACCAAAAACACCTGTAGCCAGTCCAACAGCATCTTCATCTGCAGATCTCAAGACACCTGAGAAGTATCGCAGCCCACGCATGTTAAACAGATCCAAATCCTGTTATGCGGAAGCTCCCACATCTTCGTCTTTAAGTATACCAGTTACTTATGACAAGAAGGAAGACAAGAAGACATGTGGTAAATTGTCAGATCCCAGAGTATCAAAAACAAAATGCAGACCGCGCTCAGAAAATAGATCCGAATCCTCTCTCATGGACTTACCAAAGTCATCAACTACAAAGAATCTTAATGAATTACCAGAGTCTAAACTACGCCCAAAAGAATGCAGTCCACGCATGATGAATAGATCCAAATCCTGTTTGATTGAAAATCCCACGACTTCATCAAATATACCAATTGCAGATAAAATAAGCGAGGCTCCTACTAATGAAAATGGAAATGATGCCACAGTCAAGAAACCTGATAGCGGACTTTCCGTAGGCATGTCAATAGATCGCGACTGCGCCAGCGTAGCGACACGAAATGTTGAAAATCCTCGTGGACCAACTGTAATTGAGGCACCACATTTGCCCATTTATCGTGGCAAGCTGCGTGGCGTTTCAGCAATAAGCAGGAAAGAGGAGCGCAAAAATATAATTCTGGAGAGGCAACGCTCTGCGGAATACCAGGCAGAGATGAAAAGGAAATGGTATCAAATTCGGCAAGCCAGAAAACGCGAGTGCCAAGAAAACAAAGAAAAGCGTCGTGAGCAGCTAAAAAAACTAACCGATAAGCCCAAGCCAGATGAGACGACGGAACGTGCTGATGCGCGTAAACGAAAACTAACCAATGTACCTACGCCGAGTAATTGCAATCGTGGTGATTTTCTTACCAAGGACATCCAGCCACCAACAACAAAGAAGCCCAGACTAGAGAAAGTCCCAGCAAAGCCTGAAAAACCAACACCCAAGCGACGGGCTACTATAGAGTCCTTCTCACAGCAGCTGAGTGCTATGGATTTAATTAGAAATCTACCTGAACCACCGAGCCGCCCGAGAGTACGCAAAGATGCCGAATTGGCGCGCAATCAAAGGACCTGCAATCGCGTTACCTTTGCCGAAATGGATCGCGAATTTGACTTGCGCCAAGAGCGCGAGAAGCGCGCTAAAAGTAGTCGGCATGTTCGATTCAACGACAACTTGCAAATCAAAATAATCGACCGGGTTCCAGGTGCTAATCGCAAAGTGGGCAACTTCAAGGACACCAAGAAGATAACTTTAAGTACGTACGCGGAACGGCGCGCTTGGTCGCAGGCAAAGGGCAGATTGGAGAACTTCAGCGATTTGATAATGGGCAACATTCTGAGCTGGGCAAACCAATGGCTTAAGCTGGGCAGCGCCGATGCAGTGGCTGAGTCTGAGGTCCTAATACCCATTCCAAATGAATTCAAGAGCTATAAACAGTACAAAGAGTATGTAGACCTCAATTGACATTGTAATGTAAAATGACTTAATTCGATTTCAACTTACAAATGTAGGATTGTCATACCATTGATGAAATTGGAGCTGCTGACCACCATAGAGCGCGACTATAAAATTTCCAGCTCGACGTTTGAAGTCAATTTGAAAAACATTTCAGGTTCCAACTCCCGCAACCGACCTCGCTATGTGTTGAATACTAGATGTAAGTCTCTTTATTCCATTTATATTTGAATTTCATAATGGCTACTCTTTAATTTCGTAGATAATAGCAGGATCGGCAAGAGATTTGATCTGTACACTATTAGTAGTGAAGACAAACTGAAGGAGACGTTCGCATCACTTCCTCAAGTTCAGCGCGTTGCTGGTAAGTAAATAAAATATCAGATTAATAAAATCATATAATTTAAATACATTTACAGGCAACGTCTACGATTTGTCTTTTGAGATTTTGCAAGAGGGCATCAATTTAGATGTACTCAATTCGTGCAAGATTTTCACTGTTCGCCCTGTTGTGGATAATATTCGCGTGGAGATGGGCGCCTTCAATGCAATTTATTTGATGGGCCGCTCACCGCTATTTCATCGAATCCTGCATCCCAGCGAGACTGTGTTGTCGTACGACAACAAACTAGTACAACAAGCTGATTACAAAGGATTCAAGAAATTGAATGATCATCAAATGGATATTTGCCAGCGCACTTGGAGTCGTTTGATTGACGACTCAACGCCTAGTGTAACGCTAATTCAGGGTCCGCCCGGCACGGGCAAATCTGCTGTAATCTCAAATCTAACGCTGCAGTGCATGTATGGTAGCAGCAATATTTCACTCGACCGAAAAGTTCTCATATGTGCTCACAGCAACGCAGCAGTGGATAATATCACAGCGTATTTAAAGAAAGCTCGCTCGGCTATGAGCCACTCACATTTTGAGCTCATACGCTTTGGTTTCTTTGAGAAAATGGATTCAACCGTGCGCGATGTCTCGCTGGATGCCTTTCTCCACAAGAAACTTGCCGAAAAACGCAATCGTCTATCAGCCGAAAATATTGAAGCACTAAAGAAGCATCAGCAGATGCTGGAGAAAGAAATTGCCGATATTAAAAAGCTTCCTGATCAAATCAATTATATACAAAATCAGCTAGATAGCAAGGAGAAACAATTACGCCTGGTCATGCAGCAATTAAAACCACAGCTGACCCCACGGGAAGAGCACGAGTGCTCCATGATGGTCTTGCAACGAGCTAACATAGTCTGCACCACACTCTCCAGCTGTGTTAAGCTAGCCAACTTCATAGACTACTTCGACGTATGCATAATTGACGAGGCAACACAGTGCACCGAACCCTGGACCCTTCTGCCATTGCGTTTTGGTGTAAGAGGTCTTGTCCTGGTGGGTGATACTCAGCAGTTACCTGCCACCGTACTGTCCCAGAAGGCAATTGAATTTGGTCTGGGTAATTCCATGTTCGATCGCATACAGCGCAACTTGAAGCAGCAGCTGGACAAGCCGGGAGGCAATCACTTTGTTCATACCAAAATATTTAAATTAAGCAAACAGTATCGTATGCATCCAGAGATTTGCAAATGGCCCAACAGTTACTTCTATGATAATCAGCTGGTGAACGCCGAATGCACCCATAAACTGATCTCTCCCTTTATCCCGTACTGTGTCATCAATTTAAGCTATACAAAGGACACCAACGATGCGAGCAGTCGCAGCATTAGCAACGATGAGGAGGCACGATTTGTAGCCAAGTTGCTCCTCGAGATGGACAAGTTGATGCCTGTTAAGCATTTTCATTACGGACTAATATCTCCTTATAGCAGCCATTGCTATACACTTAGCCAGCTGATTCCCAGCCACATGAAGATTACGCCGCAAACAGTGGACGCGTTTCAAGGACAGGAGCGGGATGTCATAATCCTATCGAATGCACGGACACGCGGCGTTGGCTTCCTCACTAACTATCAGCGTCTTAATGTGGCCATCACTAGACCGACTCGGTGTCTAATTATCTGTGGAAATTTTGATGATCTGCAGGTAAGCATTATATATAAATTAATATTTCGTTAAAATTTTAATATCTATGCGTTGGCAGTCTGTCAATATATGGCGCCATTTGCTGGACGATGCTCGAAAACGAAACGTTTACTTTGATCTGGAACGCGGAGATGTTGAGGATTTGCAGAAATCCCTAATTAGTAAGATGCTTATAAAACCAATAGAAATTGCGGATAATACACCGTCGAGCTCAAAGTGATCATTGCAAATGATATTTGCATTACCAAAGTGCCCTAACAAGTTGTACAAATTTTAAAAAAATAGAAACTATGTACATATTTAACTTACATAGAATTAACCTGAAATCTTTTGTGTTATGATTTTGATTTTCCAACACAAATAAATTTAAGTCTTTTTTTTGTTTTATTAATTTTAATTTAGTTTTGTAACATCAATAGAGACTGATCTTATATTTAAAACAGTTGCTCGATTCTAATTTGCACTGGATGAGCTAACGGAATTTCTCATTAAAATGATATCTCATTCTCAAAAGGAACTATGCATATACATATATATTAATGCACACAGAAACGTTTCTAGTGCATATAAGAACTGAAAATATTTGCATTGAAGAATAAAATAAAAATATTCAACTATCGTTTTTATTGCACTAGAAATAAATATAACATAAATTGAAAGTCTTTAGATACTTGATCGTACGTATATTGTTAAGTTAACAAACTAAAATGCTCATCCAAAAAATGATGTTTTAAGTTACAAATATTTACTAAAGAACATTTCACAATCTAAACTAGGCGCGCCTCTTCTCTGGCATGACTAAACTCGGCTCTCGGCGTAGAGGCGTAGAGCTTTATTATTTTAATAGTAAGTAAAGTACACATAGATGTACTAGATATACATATATATATATACATATATCTATATATATATTTATATATTTTGTAAATTCACACACGGAGACATAGACATTAAATTCATTTCATTGGATCGCTCTAATAGTTGCAGTTGTTGTTGTAGTTGCCTTTCGCTGGCTTTCATTTGCAGTGTTTAATTCGATTTTGTAAAAATGTCAATCTAATAACGCAATTATAGTTTGATTAAAGTTAATGGAATCGCTTTATAACAAATCACCGGTAATCGGATTGCAATTGCACTGTATAATGCCATTATCATAATATTATTCATAATAGTAATTGTAACTGAAATAACTTAAAAAAATCGTAAATAACAACAAAATTCTAAACTATAACTAAAAACATAACAAAAAAATTATGCTCAAGAAATTAAAACTATTCATATAGTGTTCGATTCAATTGAATCACTTTTTGGGGCCCTTTACATTATCCAATTAGCGCTTGGCGAATGTTCATACACAGAAATAAGAATATCAATGTATATACACATATGTGCATATATACATGAATATAGATTTCCTTTTATAATGAATATATATAGAGATATATATATATAGAGACGTACGACTAAAGCAAACAGTTGTTGTTGTCTAATATTTTTAGTTTAGCATGTCGCCAAGCGAGTCTTTTAATGACTGATAAATTTGGTATTGTTGATCCGGTTTAAGATTATAAATCTGAAAGGAAGGCATAGGTTAAAACCTAATTATAAAGACTTGTATGGAAGGCGAAACAAACCTGTGTCAATAGTTTTGACGGAGATGGAGTTCTAATGAAACTTGAAATGTAAACGTTGACAAAGGTGGCCATCAAAAACTGACAGTCGAAACGATCCATAATGCCGCCATGGCCGGGAATCATGTCACCAAAGTCCTGAAAATAAAGAAAGATGTTTCAATTACAGACTCAGATGTTATAAGCAAGGACTTACCTTAATTTTAAATGCACGCTTGAAGCCAGAAGCAAAGAAGCCGCCAAACGGTCCAATTATAGAGCTAAACAGACTCAGCGAGATCGAGTGCCATACGAATGGATAGATATTCAATGATTTGCCAATACCGAACTGAAATAGCAGAGAATGCACAAAAACAAATCAATACTAATTAGGGAATCCATACTGTGCACGTTTAAATTTGTTACTTACCAATTTCAAGCTGTATTCCTGTGGCGTAAACAGATAACTGGGCACGCAGGACATTGTCATGCGACCCAGTTCCTCCGAGTATTGAATGGGGCATATAAAGTATTGGTAATTGCACAAAATATAAGAGAATAATATGCCGAACAGAACGGTTGCAAAACCACCACCGATAAAGCCCTCCCAGGTTTTCTTGGGGCTCAGCTTGATGAGGGGTGTGCGTCCAAAGAAGAAACCAAACACATAAGCCATGACATCATTGCAAACAATCATTGAAACGGGCACTATAAACCAAATAAGTCCCTCGAATATGTTTTGTATAATTAGATAACTTTGGGTGACGACAATTAGCAGCGAGACGTGCGTCCAGGCAAATAGACTGAACTGCTTAATATAATATTTCTTGACCAGCGATAGCACGAACCAAACGAACCCAACGATGTACAAGGCAAACGATAGGAAGCGATGATAGGTGACTAAGAACTTCAGGTATTCCTGCAAAATAATTCATTAAAAATAGGTGAATTCCTAACAAAGCTGTTGAGGACAGTGTAAGCCACTTACCACACGATTGATGACCACACCGAAGTAGTCAACTAGATGCTCGCCATAGAAGAAATAGTTGGACGTGAGCAAGAAATACCAGGAGAGACTGCGAAACCAGGGCAGACCATGTATGCGATACACTTGATAGCCAATTGAGATAATCTCCTGAAAGCACTTCACCTGCACGAGCAGCGTCTATAAATGTCGATAAGTGGTTAATAGTATGTCATCGTGGGCACCATTTCGCATTCGAGTTCGTTAACGTACCGTAATCATCAAGGCCAGGGGGCCGCCATAGATGATTAATGCAAATCCGCAAATCATAATCCATGTGAATATGCCCCGGATGACCCAGTTCTTCCAACTAAAACAACATTCGCAAGCAAAATAAAGAAATGCATATGAAAGCAGAGCTATTATTATTAAACACTGTGCCATAATTGGATAATTTAATGTGCCACGTGGGTAAAAAATAAATATTAATATATTAGGAGTAATTTGTAGATAAAATTATAATTATTTACCCGCAATACTAATAGCCATAAATTATATTTATATTTAATCATATCTTAATTTTATTTACGATAAAAATGAATTTATATCAAAGATTGGAAAATTGGCGGATGACCGCACTTCGAATAGTTGCTTGAATATTTAATTGTTTTTATTTTATTTTATTTTTATTTTTTATAAAAATTAGGGATAGATAAAAATGATCATAAAAAGGACGATAATCAAGATGTTTACATTTTATAGTTTGAAAATTCTCTCTCTACGTCTACATACATTTAAATAAATCATAATACCCTTTAATGAACCCCAATTTTTTGCAGGGTATAAAAATGGATTATTTTTGTTTCATGTTATTACTACGCACCGATTGCACACATCTGTATAGTGAAATAATTTTGGAATTTCGCGCATTCTTTCGCTCGCAATATCATTATTTATACACATCATAAATCTTTGTTTGCACATACCGATCGGGTAAATCCTTAAGAGCAGAGTCCAAGATCTCGGGCGTTTTGTCCGTGCCTTGGGGCAAATTTTTGGCCAGCTCCTCAACGAACTTCTCCTCTGGGATTTTCTCCTCCTCTGAATCGACCTGCAAACATTTTATCAGAGCCAAACAGCCACTCAATCATCAAAGCGATATATAGAAATTAAAAAAATTGAGACTGTTCGAATTCAAAGTCCAAAGACGTCGGGTAATTTATGTATATAGTATTGCGCAAAGTATAATCGGAACATTTGGACAATTTATCCAAGTTTATTGTTGTTTGGCGCTGGTTGGTTGTTTCAGTGGCGTGTTTTGTTAGTATGTCGAAAATTTGGCGGGAGTGATAAGAAAGTTGCAAGGCTAGTTGGAGCCTATGCCTGGGGTCTTATCATTATCATAGAGACAAACAGAGGAATCATATTGTCAAAGCACGTCTCTGAGGTCGATGGGTGGTTGCTAGGTGGTTGGGTGGTTGTTAGGGACGCTTCCGTAATGGTCACTTAATTGGATTTGTTTGCAATACACCGGGGTCTTTGTTATTGTCACTTCTGTCTGTGTGTGGGTGTGTGTCCATGTATGTATGTCACAGTTAGATTTGTGTATGTAGTATATTTGTTATTGGTTTTTCTCCACTTGCGTCCGCTCTCCTTCTCATTTTCTCAATACACACACTCTCTCTCTCTCTCTCCCACTCTTGATGTCTCTCTGGATGGCGCTCTTTTACCACCTGCTCGTGCGTCAGAGAATAACAAAAACACTGCACACAATGTAAGGCACACGTACAAACATACGTGTATATAGTAGATATCTTGTTGTATTGGTATACATAAAATTCGCTTTTTTTGTATGCGCTTCAATGAATTATGCAAATTATGGAATGCAACTACTGAATACACGTATCCACCGATAAATGTAGATATTTTCAATCTGAATTGACCTGGATAACTTACATGATCTGAAGAATCAGCTGCGCTGTTTGCGGCAGTCAGAGCCGCAGCAGCCTCGTCAACATCGTTTTCTGCCTTTCTGCGTCGCACTTCGGCCATGTTTATGCTTCGGCACGCTCTACAAATTTATTTTAAATGCCAATCGCTTTTTCCTTAATTGCAGTTGACGCGCAGTTGTAGTGCTGCATAAACAAGAACTTAAAATTTAAATCGTCCGTTTTCTGCTTCTACACAACACACATACAAGCTATTACTACAATATCAATTAAAGCGGTGTGACCGGGTATACAAATGTTTGAAATGTGATATTTTATCAACAGCTGTACCGATAGACTACAAATTCGATGACAGTTTGCGTTCGATACTAATTTGCACTGTACAGCACTGTTTTCCGTCAATTTCTATGTGTATGTGTGACCGGCGGCGTCATTATATTTTGCATTGCATTAAGTGAGAAATCATCAAACAAAATATAAATAATGGCTGCAGCAATTGATGGTGTCCTGCCCGCTACGTTGCAAGAATTGGTCAAGAAATCAAAAGTATTAGTAGTAGGCGCTGGCGGCATTGGCTGCGAAGTGCTCAAAAATCTTGTGCTCAGTGGATTTACGGATATTGAAATTGTAAATTGAATTTGAAATTTCAATTCTTTTCCTTTAACTATGAGTTTTATTGTGCAGATCGATTTGGATACGATTGACTTAAGTAATCTGAACCGCCAATTCCTTTTCCATCGCGAACATGTAGGCAAGTCAAAGGCGCGTGTAGCACGTGAGAGCGCCCTCAGCTTTAATCCTGATGCAAACATTACGGCTTACCATGACAGTGTTACGTCGTAAGTATTATGCAGTGTCCTTCACATCCATAGGGATCTCATTTATCTGTTTGCTTTGCAGCACTGACTACGGCGTTAATTTCTTCAAGAAGTTTGATGTGGTGCTCAGTGCGTTGGACAATCGCGCGGCGCGAAACCACGTAAATCGGATGTGTCTCAATGCAGATGTGCCGCTCATCGAGAGCGGCACCTCCGGCTACAATGGTCAGGTGGAGTTGATTAAGCGCGGTTTGACCCAGTGCTACGAATGCACACCCAAGGAGAAGCAACGAAGTTTTCCCGGCTGTACCATACGAAACACGCCCTCCGAGCCCATTCATTGTATTGTCTGGGCCAAGCATCTGTTCAAGTAAGTTTAGCTCATTGTTTTCAATTAATTGCGTTAATAACAACAAATTGTTTAGTCAACTTTTCGGGGAGTCAGTTGAGGATGAAGACATCTCGCCTGATGCAGCTGATCCGGAGGCACAAGAAGCTGCAGCTGAAGTTAAGGATCCTGGTGCCGCTGGGGATGCTCCTGATGGGCTAAAGGAAAAGGAAACAGAGCCTGCCACCGCCAATGGCAACATCGTTCGCATCAATACTCGTCAATGGGCCAAGGATTGCAACTACGATGCCGGCAAATTGTTCAACAAGTTCTTCAACGAGGACATCAACTATCTGTTGCGCATGTCGAATCTATGGAAATCACGCAAGGCGCCTGTGCCCGTACAATGGGACACGCTATTGGTTGACGGCGCCGGCTCTAAGGGGCCCGAGCTTGCGCGTCAGACGCACAAGATTTGGTCACTAGAGGAGTGCGCACATGTCTTTGCCAACGCGCTCAAGGAGCTGAGCGCTGCTTTTCTTAAACTGGAGGGCAACGACACATTGGTGTGGGATAAAGACGACCAGCCAGCTATGGACTTTGTCGCAGCTTGTGCGAATGTGCGTTCTCACATCTTCGATATTGAACGCAAGTCACGATTTGAAATTAAGTCAATGGCAGGAAACATTATCCCTGCCATTGCTACGACCAATGCGATAACTGCAGGCATCTCGGTGCTTCGTGCTTTCAGCGTGCTGCAGGCTAAGTGGGAGCAGTGCAAGGCTGTATACGCTCGACTCCGACTCAATGGCCGCAATCAATTTCTGGTGCCGGACGCCTTTTTCCCGGCCCCAAATCCTAACTGTTACGTGTGCGCCAGTGATCCAGCCATTACGTTGCGCATCGATACGAAACGCGTCCAAATTAAAGCATTCCGCGACGAGGTGCTCATCAAGACGTTGAACATGGTAAATCCAGATGTGACAGTCGAGTCCACTGGCTCCATTCTCATATCCTCGGAGGAAGGCGAAACTGAATGCAATGAACAAAAGCTGCTGAGTGATATGAACATCGTCGATGGCGTTATCTTAAAATGCGATGACTTCTTCCAAAGCTATGAACTCAGCATTATCATCTCGCACTTCGATGCGGAAAGGGACGATGTCCTATTCGAAGTGATTGCCGATAAAAATCAACTCCAGCCCAAAGAGGAGAAACCTGAAGAGCCCGAGGCGGAGCCAAGCTCTCGTAAGCGTGCAGCAAATGGTAACGATGCGACAGACGATGGTCCTTCAACCTCGAAGCGAAGTCGACCAACGGAGGTAGAGGATGACGATGATGACTGTCTCGTTGTTGAGGATGATGATGATGCTGAGGAGAAAGTGCAGGAGAGCGTTGAGGATACAGTTGCGGCTGCAACAAATAAACTAACGGTAGATTGCCCACAGAAAACCGCAACAAAACGAAAGCCTAGCAAGACGTTGGATGATGAGGATGTTGAGGACATAACTGAAATATTAGATTCTTCGGATGAAGAAGTTGTCGGTCCCACTAAATGCAAACGCACAAAGCTAGAGGAGACAAGGGCGGGCGAAGTAATCAATATCGACTAATATTATTAGTAAAGCGATTCCATGCAATTCTCAAAAATAAAATAAACAACTCCAACTGAATTTTATCAAAAATAAAACTGCTATTTTTTAAAAACAAGACCATCTAAATTAAATGCGAACCAGTTCAGTTTATTCTCTTCCAACTCGAATAGTGAAAGAAGTGTGAATGGTTGGCAACGCGGAGAGCAGTTCAATTTCGATACTCTGGCAACTCTAATGTAGGTGAAGGTGCGTGTTTGTGTAATTATTGGAGAAATATAAATTAAAACTTCCTTTACAGATGTCTTTTACTAGTAAACTGCTACAGAATACTACACGGCTATGGAATGGCATCAACGCCTCACGTGGTTTCCATGTGTTGATGCGGCCCACAGTCAATGCCACAACAACCACAACGCCGGTTCACAATACAACTGGTCAGCAATTGGTGCCCTCAACTAATCTAGTATCATCCCTTCTGGCGCCTTTTAATGCATATGTCCAGCAAGTGGCAGGATTTAAGGTGAAGGGTCGTTTAAAGCGGCGCTGCAAGGATTGCTACATTGTGGTACGTCAGGAGCGCGGTTATGTCATCTGTCCCACGCATCCGCGTCACAAGCAAATGTCAATGAAGAAACGTGATTACAAGTCCTGGATCCTAACGCACGCCACACAATCCAAGGAGAGGGGCTATTAATTCATAATATATTTATGTGTAAATACCCAATAGGTTTTTATTGACTTGAATAAAGTAATGTGTTGAATTAAGGGCGTTGTTATTACTTTATATACTGTAATGGTAAAGCCTAGTTTGCATAGAACTTTTACGCATTTAAATCAATATATTTCTAGCATCAGTGGGCTAGAAAAACATAAAATTTGTAAACAAAAATTAAAATATTCCATTGCTTTTTGTATTTTCGTAGTGTTGCAAGACATTACTCAACACTGGTTAACAGCTGGTGATTTGTTTATCTATAATTTTTGTTAGCCGCAATTGCTTTGCAGCTTAATTATCTAGAGCTGGTATCGAACTAACGCCATTCGAAACTCAGTTGACGTCAGAGAGAGTAATTTCTGGTGCATTACGGATAAATCGAAGTATTTTCGCCAGCTCTTGCGGCAATGACGAGCCATTTTATAAGCGTGTTGCGCCAGGCCTTCAAGACTTTCGACCGCGCCAATCTTGCCAGCTTCAATGCCAATTTGCAGCTTCTGAAGCAGTTAACTGATGAGCTCACTTATCGTGATCTACATATCAAGGAGGAGCTATTCCGTGACGATGCCGCGAATGTAACCCGTGCACCATGCAGCTATATGCACATCTTCGAGGATGAGCGCTTCTCCATGAGTTTATTCATTGTGCGCGGCAGTAATTCAATTCCACTGCACGATCATCCCATGATGTACGGCCTGCTGCGCTGCATCTGGGGCAAGTTGCATGTGCAGAGCTACTCCCAGAAGCTGGCCGCCGATGAGATGGTTCAGTATGAGAAGAATCCAACAATGGTCAAAGTAATCGCTGAGGAGCCCAGCCTGGTGACTGCCGAAACATCTAGCGCCTTGTTAACGCCACGCAAACGCAACTATCACCAGATTACCCAGGTCGGCAACGGGATTGCCGCCTTCTTCGATATACTTAGTCCTCCATACGATGCCAATATGCCGAAATATGGTCCACGCCTTTGCCGCTTCTATCGCCCCAAGTCGGATGGCGACGAACTGCAGTTGCAGTGCATTCCGTCGCCCTCCAGCTACTATTGTGATTTAACCCCAACTCCCAAGTCTGTGCTGAAATGTTGCTTCATCTGTGCCGCCGAAGTTTATGGTGCCACCGTCACCGACGTTCAGTGAATTATATCCTTACAAAATGTATCCTTAAATGTATCCTAAAACTTAATTTATTTCCATTAAACGTGAACATCACGTGCTGCATACCAGTAGGATCCGCATGATTAAGCATTTTCTGTGTTATTTAAATAAAATTGCCTCTTTTTTTTAATATCGACTTTCAATTGGTTAGGGATCTAGACAATTAAAACTTAAACTAACAAGGTCGAGGTAACATTCGTCCGTTAATCATCTTCCTCAGCTTGATATATGCTTTGATTTCGTCTCTTAAGTTTCTTGATATTGGGACTAGTGCGAATGGCTGGAGTCTCTTCAACTTTTGAATCCTCGATAGTGGGCATCGCCAGCTCTTCGTCGACTTCATCGGGTAGCTCGATGACATTTTTGTCTGGCTCGACTGCTACAACTGGCGCTGGCAGCGACATATTTAGTTTACGTTTCGGAGGCGTGGCCACATGCTGGACTATTGTGGGAACATCCTCCATAGACTGCTCCAGATTCCCTTGATCCGCTTTGATGTCGGTAGAGCTGTCCAGCAAGCTGGCAGTTTGTGGCAAATCCTTTCCACTAGCCAGCATGGCCAAGCAGAGCGGATCATCGATGCCCAAAATGGAGCAGAATTCATTGGACTGGGGATTCAGCAGTGGATTCGCCTGCTCAATGTGCGTCTGCTTATAATTGTAGTCCTCATCCGGATCGAATGGAGGCACAGTGCGGCAAAAGTTCTCGGGCACTGAAAGGCTTTCGAATTTAGCGCGTATGTGCTCCAGCTCCTCGTCAGTGGGCGTGAAATTGCAGCGCTCTTCGATGGCGCCTGCCTTCTTGCCAGGCAAATAGTAATTATTATCTTTCACAGAAATCAAATGATTCGTTGTACGCAGTATCGAAAGCCATTCGGCATCATACTCTAGCGACAATTTGCCTTCACTATTATCGTTAGAAGGCATGTCCAGTACTTGTAGGAAGCGTCGCCTTGGTAGACATTTGTCTAGAGCCAAGAACTTGGTTACAGGTACTGGTGTTGCTGGTACATTCTGTCGCGCTGTCCTGCTGCCATCGTTGTCTTCATTTTCGTTCTCACTTTCGCTACTGCTGCTGCTGCTGCTACTTTCATCACCGGGATTATTTCTCTTGATATGATTTCTAGTGTGTGGCACCAGCGCAGCGAATTTGCAATGTAAATGAGCAGCAAACCAATATGTAGGTTGCAACGCCTTTAAGAGTTCCTCGAGTGGACGGCTTCCCAGCTGCCCGCTTTCGATGTCTTCCGTAAAATGTGGCTTAAACCGTAGCAGTTGAGCCTTGTTGCCATACTCCTGTATTCCCCTGGGCCAGTCATGTGACATGAAGATGTCCACTTTGCCGGAAAGTTGTTTCAGGCGGAACACCTCCAACTGCCTCACATGGTAGACGCTGCGACATGTTTTGTCGGTGTATGGCGGGAATTCGTGGTGACCGCGCAAAAAATCGTGGCCCTTGTATATGCCGCTGATGCCCGCAATACGAATACCATTTACCCTGACAACGCCTGCATATCCAAGGTAATATATATTAGGCGCTACCCAACCTCCATAGGGCAGCTCTTGTAAATAGTTGGACGCTTCGTGGTTGCCACCAATAAATATTGTCAGAATGGGCGCTACAAGTTCCCCGCTGTAATATCTGTAAATAAGTTGATTGATTAAGTGTTGCACGCGTTACAAGCTTGGCTACGCACTTGTAGAAGGTGCACATGTCCATGTACTTCCTTGGCACAGCCATTGTCTGTAAGTCCGCAACATTGCGCGTAGATTGAAAATCCCCGCAGCACAAGAGCAGGTCGATTTTTATGTTTTGCTCCTTTTCGATGCCTTCAATGGTTTCATATATGCGCTCCAGTTCGCCATGGGCACAGCCTTCAATAGCAATTTTCATATCGGCGCCTTTTTAGTTTACGTTCACAAAATATAAACAAATGCGGCATGAATGCATTCGCTCTCACACGTGAATGGCAAACCCAAAAGAATATTTATCAGTCTGCCTCCACAATACTGTGCATACTAAAATAAGCATGACATCACATTTCACAACACTTAAATTTGAGGCTCAATTTAAAAAAGCTCATGGCTCAGCGATTTACCATGGAAACAGTAATACTTGTAAACAAGAAAATCAAATTAAATTCAAACGTTAAAAATGTTTTTATTTTTCAAAAATATCGCTTCGTCTATTACGTTATATAAGTGTGTGTAAAGACAATGTAAGTGAAATGCTCTACATTGAATTCTCATTCTCTGACCACTTCACGCTGGAGTGTGTATGATCCATGCTTAGCTGGGCGCGATCTCATTCTATGAGACGACTTTTAAATAGTTTTTCTTTTTAGTTACATACAATGATATACAATAGACTTTCAACTTAAGTTACTATAATTTAGTTGGCATGGAATTGCCAAAAATAGAAATTTAAAATATAAATCTACAATAAATATAAAGCGATCACCCTACCCATCCATCGCTCAACCGATCGATGCATGCAACACGTGTAAATGTGTGAATGTGTGTACATAAAATATGTACGAGAATCTATAGATTGCCTCAACAGCCGTCATATCAAGTGCCAGCTACTATTTAGTTATTTCGATTTCCTTTTTTTTTTTTTCGTTATGGAAAGAATATGAGAAACAATGAAGTCAAAAGAAAAGCGTACTAATAAGTCGGTGTCCCACAGTCAATTAAGATCCGAACTTAAATGATGTCGGCACGGTGGTCTGAGGGAAGGCGAACCCGCCCTGTTTCTCAATTAGTTTCGATTCCTTGGCCGCCTTTCGCTGGTCGGCGGTCAAAACGACCTCCTGCAGCGCTTTGGCCTGTTCAGGTGTTAGGTTCGATGTTAGCAGCGAATACCATGACTGGTCTTGGGTAGAAAGTGCTAAAAATGCAGAAGATATATAAGTAATCAATTATTTAGATATATGAAGCATTGTTTTGATTTACCAGTTATAACTTCCTTGAACGTCCAATATTCATCAATAGCACTGTCGTTTTCTTCATCGTCAATCGGCGTGGTGAATGTTTCGAGACCAGTTTCATTCAAATCGCCAACGGACTCTTCCGCTTCATCATCAGAATCCTCATCATCGTCTTTGATTTCGGCCTTCACCTCAAAACCAGATGCGGCACCTTTCGTTTTCGAGAACTCGGCTAACTTGTCCAAGTAATTGGGTGCCATCTCATCCATTTCATCCTCATCGCTTGATAGAGCCTCTGTACACAATAATTAATGTTAGTTTTACATGAAATTGATTTTCAGTCTATATTTTCGATCTTACCCTCACAATCATCGCCATCCTCTTCCTCTTCTTCCTCTTCCTCCTCCTGAGCACGAGATTCGTATGCTCGTTTAAGCCCGTCGAACAGCAATATCAGCGATGGTACAATCTTACCCGCCACTTCACTAAGCACTTGAGGTTTGGCATCGCCTAGTGAAATGAGTGTACACAGACCCAAGACACACAGCTTGCGATCGTGTATTCTACACAAATATATTGGTAAGTTTACAATTGGAGTTCGTAGAGTAGTAGTTGTAGTGGTTCACATACCCAAGGAAACAGTCTGTATCGTGCAGCCATTGCTTAATGAAATGCGAGCTAATTGGTTCGTTGTTTGGTTGCGACATTTTGTCCAGAATCGAGAGCAGTAGCTGTGGGTTGTAATATAGGGCTGCAATGACCACCTGTAGGCACATAGTACGCAGCTCGGATGACTGCACCTCGCGTGTCAAACGCGACAGAGCTAACTCCACAAACATGTGTATCACCGAATCAATTTGTCCCTTACACTGCAAGATAATGACCTCCATCAATTTTGCAGCATGACATTCGGGATCCTCGCCAGGATTGCTAGTTAGCATCTAAATAAAAAACAATTTGAATAACATAAAACATGGCAACGTTCTCAAATCAGCTTACAGTTTTGCACATGTCCAGTATGGCTAGGAGACGGTTCGGATTGGAGAGGAAAGCTGGCGTATCAACGGTTACATAGTTATGCAGCGCCGGCATAATGTCAATGAAGTAATCAACGCCATCCTTCTTGAATACTTGATAGATGAGCTCTAGCATTTGCCACATTTCAGCCGAAATGGACTTCGATGTCAAATCGTACACAAGTGAGAATGTTTCCTCATAGAAATCTGTGAAATGTTCAGAATAGAATCAACACATCCTTCACGTTTGGGAGGATTAGCTTACCGGTAATGTTTTGCTGGAATATGTGACCCACAACGTTAATCACAATCGGATGCAAGTTAAGCAGCACTTCCGGATGTTCCTCCATAACGCTAAGCAGAGTTTCTATTGTATTCAACAGGCCCATGGCCGTAATGGCCTTCTCATCAGATCCCTCTTCAGATTCTAGCACTTGACTAAATGTTGTGGCTAGATGTTGACAAATTTCTGTTGCAACTGGCAGCAGTTGCTCCGTGAATGTGCAGACAATCTTCTGCATGACGTTTGTCAAGTCTTCGTTTTCAGTTTCGCGTATGATGGTCAACAGCTCCTTGGTAATCTCTTTGATTTGTGACTCCACATATTTTGGTGCTTCGTCTTGAGATGATAGGAACATTTGCAGGCCAATGGCGGCTTCTACCTTAACGGGAAGCTCTTTATCCGTCAGCAAAGCGTTGGTGGTCAGGCGCATTGTCTCAGCTAGCACTTGGGGGTTCTTGATTTGCACATCGCAGAAGTAGTGCAAAACCCAACAGGCACGAGCACGCATATGACCAGCGGGATTCTGGAATTCCGGAAACACATAGGTGGTCAGCATGGACTCGACCTGATCACGATAGAGCGCCTTCTTCAATAAAACATCCGCCAGTGTACCAATCATATGAAGTGCGCCATCCTTTTGCTTGTTGTCCGCATTGGGTGAGGTAATTATTTGCATTATTGTGCTCATCGCTTTAGGCAGAATGCCCTTACGCTTCTTACAGACGGAATGCAGCAGCGACTGGGCAGCCGGTACAGGTGTCGCGTAGTCCTCAAAGATATCTTATAGGAGAGGATATATGATGAGTTAAAGAAATATAAAGAATGTAATTCTTTGGTTGCTTACCAAATTTGAGGCGAATGTATTCATAGGGATCGCTCTCCCATAACTCCTGATCAGAGTCAGTAAATGACATAATTGGGAATATGACATCCTGAATAACAGCCACCATGTGAGGTTTGATCAGCTTCCAGGTATAGGCGTGGCTCACACTAACGACGAAAATTCTATTATTTTTGGCGATTTAATATTCGATTTAGAAAACTTACGCAATTTTTAGATAGTTTAAAACATCCGTTAGAACACGCGGCGATACGTAAACGCGATTGCGGTATTGATCCAAGATTTTGAGCAGGACCTCCAAGACACCTGAGCTAAAGGTGGGCAGATACCATTCAGCGAATTTCTGATACTTTTCACTAACAACATTGCTGGGACTGCCATAGCTGCACATTAAATAATAGGAATTAGATTTAAATCTGATCAAAGTCTCACATTAATTACCGTTCGAACATGCGGACCATGATGTGCAACGCCCATTTCTTGGTCTTCCAGTATGGGAATTCTGTGCGCTCATCATCTTCCAAGTGCGAGCAATCGGGTACAGCACGATCGGCAATCTGGCGACAGATTTCCATCCACTGAGAGAAGATCTCTTTAGTGATGAGGTCAAGCGGCAGACTGTACTGCGTTAGTGCATAATAAATTTTGAGTATTTGTTTTTGCAATAGCACCGATTGTTCCGACTGATCGTTGAGCAACGTCAGCATGAGCTGATAAATCATTGGCAACAGCAAATTCATGGCTTCGTTGAGCGGCGTGCGTTCCTCGAAGCGCTTGTATTCGTAAGTCTTGACCAGCTGGTACATGGTGACCAGAGCGCCATTCCAGCCATTCACATCTTGATTTTGCAAGTATATACTAATATTGTCCACCACTTGGGGCCAACGGCCAGGGAAATCGCTCTTAATGATATGGTTCACACAGACAGACAGTTGAACTCTGTAGAGCACACAGCACAAGCATGATTATATTTATCAATTTCTGAAACATTGCATTATGTCATTGCATCTTACCTAATCAGCTCGGGAGCATGTACAATAGCATCCACAATGGCGCTGCGTATCATGGCGCGATCCTGTTCGTGAATGGAGAATGGTATGGGCTCTCCAGGCTTTGTCTCGTGATCCGACCAGCTGCTGTTGATCAGATTCTTTAGATAGACTGCACCCGCCTGCCGCACCGGCTGCTCCAGCGTGGTTTGCATGACGATTTGCAGAATGGTCGGCACAAAACCAATGATTTTGTGTATCTGGGCGAGAGAACATTTGTAAATAGGTTTTCCGTCTGACGATTTGTTTATACAGCTGTCGCATAACGTGGTGTACGGCGAATGAGTAATACAATTTGGTGGCACACAAAATGGATACAATTTCGCATGCCAATCCAAAGATTGGAAAACGTGTATTGATAAAACAATAGCAATGCATGTAGCCACTAGCCGCGAAGCTCCTCCCAATTCGCAACATTTAAAATTCTAGGCACATTCCCTACATACATGTATAGCATATATGTATATATTCTAATGGCATGCGTTTGCCCATTAAAGAAGCTTCAAACAGTGTAGTAGTAATTTGCAATATATGCTGATAAAGTTAATTAACCGATTGAATAAGGAGGGGCATGGAAATCGTTAGAAGCTGACTCAGCCACAAAATAAGATACTTTTGAACAGTGGTACAGAATGCTAAGCTAATTGAATAAAATTCATTAGTTATGTCTCATAACGCGCGCTTCCGAAGGAACTTAATTACCGTCAATTAAATATATATGCTTAAATATAGTATTTCATTCTTGGTGTTTATCAATTTTGTAATTAAAATTCCTAACATTTTATTAACTATTTTGTAATGGGCTAGAAAATGAATCTTTAAGATATTCAAATACCCTAAAATTAATAGGAATATAAACTTGTTGCCACAGTGTAGCTTACATACATACACTCACACACTGGAAGACACATACATGTATGTATGGATTCGTTCTTTGCTTTGGTAAACGCACCACCCGCACCTAGCCCATCTGCAGTACTTGTTGCCGCATGGCCAATAGGTCGCTGGGCCAGCGGGCCAAATATCGAGGCCTAGCTAAATGTATGGCAAACAAAAAATAGTTGCTGCCTTCTGCTGTTTTTGGCTAATATCAATTTACTATTGACACTAGCACGCCCGCACATCGACGCACGGGCACACACACAAACATACGCTCATTCCCACACACACATTTATATAGCGCACAGATAGGCAGAGAGAGGGAGGTTAAAAGCGAACAATTAAAAAAGCACATGGTTTTCTTCATGCATTGGCGATGGCGCCAGTGGGGCTCAATATAGAAGGCCGTGTCGGAGCACTTTAAAATTTATTTAGCTAGTCACTTACTTGTGCTAATTGATCCTCGGCCGCCTTCCTTTGCTCCGGATTCGGATCAATGGTTGCGCGCAACAGTTCCGTCAATTTTTGTGCCTCCATTTTCGTGTATGTGATTAATCCTATTCGCCGGTTTTGCTGTGATTGCTGCACAAACAAAGAAGCGCCCACTAATCACCCGCAATTCGCTAAGGTTTAGCTAAATTATCGATATAAATGATGCACTGGCAAGGCCAATTGCAAAAATATACGCTAATAGGAAAAACGTGGAAAAAGGCTGTCGCAGCCACACACACACCGCCGAAATTTGCGAGTCCGAGCGAAGCGTGTGATATATTATCGTTACCGACACTAATCGTTTCGATTATTTTTGAGAGTGCTGGAAAACGTATCGCACACCAATGCAACGCTGGCTATATAGGTGTTGCTAATGTGTGTGTGAGTGACAAAGAGCGAAGTTTTTCTAAATGACACATCGTCGCTGGAGGAGGTGTGGTTGAAAATTTATAAAGTTTGGTGTTTATCAGCAAGGCAATCGAATTGAAAGTTGTGTAAAACTCAAGCTAAAAGTGTAATTTAGACCGTTAAATAGCAAAATCAACCAAATCCTCAGTCAACATGGCAGGCAGGCTACCGGCATGCGTAATCGATGTGGGCACCGGGTAAGTTTCGTGCGTGGTATTCGTAACTGGTGCCTGTGGAGGAACGTGCCATATTTGTACACAAACCTGAATGTTCCACTAATGACACAATGTTTACGTTGACAGCTACTCCAAACTGGGTTATGCTGGCAACAAGGAGCCACAGTTTATAATACCCTCGGCCATCGCAATTAAAGAATCTGCGGGCGTTGGCGACACTAGTAAGCGACGCGTCACAAAAGGCATCGAGGATCTTGACTTTTTCATTGGCGACGAGGCGTTCGATGCCACGGGCTACTCCATTAAAGTGAGTAAGCAGCATTAACTATGCAGGGCCTATGCGCACGCATTTGCGACGATATCGCAGCTCGTGAATGACTTCGTGATATGACAACAGCTGATAAAAGACTGTTTATCAAAAATGTTGAAACCTAAAATAATGTTTTGTGGTCTTGTGCCTTTGCAGTATCCTGTGCGTCATGGCCTGGTGGAGGATTGGGATCTTATGGAGCGCTTCTTGGAGCAATGCGTGTTTAAGTATTTGCGTGCCGAGCCAGAAGATCATTACTTTCTGTTAACCGAGCCGCCACTTAACACGCCAGAGAATCGCGAATATACTGCGGAAATAATGTTTGAAACGTTTAATGTTCCTGGTCTTTATATTGCGGTTCAAGCCGTGCTCGCCCTGGCTGCCAGTTGGGCATCTCGATCCGCGGAAGAGCGAACCCTAACCGGCATTGTGGTAGACAGCGGTGATGGTGTGACGCACGTTATTCCCGTGGTAAGTACATTACAATACTTATTATTTACCCTGCATATCTTATCTCTGCTTTCTGCTCTACCCCAAATTCTTCGACAGGCGGAAGGCTATGTGATTGGTTCATGCATCAAGCATATACCGATTGCCGGTCGCAACATTACGTCGTTCATTCAGAGTTTATTGCGTGAACGAGAAGTGGGCATACCGCCAGAACAGAGCCTCGAGACTGCCAAAGCGATTAAAGAGAAACACTGCTACATATGTCCAGATATAGCCAAAGAGTTTGCCAAGTACGATGCGGAGCCAAACAAGTGGATACGCAACTATACAGGCCTGAACACTGTCACAAAACAACCGTTCAACGTGGATGTGGGCTATGAGCGTTTCCTCGGACCGGAGATCTTCTTTCATCCCGAATTCTCGAATCCAGACTTTACCATACCGCTCTCGGAAATTGTTGACAATGTCATACAGAACTGTCCAATTGATGTACGTCGCCCTCTCTATAACAATATTGTACTGAGCGGTGGCTCGACTATGTTCAAGGACTTCGGTAGACGCCTTCAACGAGACATTAAGCGGTCGGTGGATACGCGTTTGCGAATTAGTGAGAACTTGTCTGAGGGACGCATTAAGGTATATGCTGATGACTTCATTTATTAATCAATAATGAGTCATAATATCAATTCGAATTTATATTTCAGCCAAAACCTATTGATGTTTCAGTGATTACGCATCATATGCAGCGTTATGCCGTCTGGTTTGGAGGCAGTATGCTGGCCTCAACGGTAAGCATTAATTGGGAAAACATGAGTTATTTGAACTTAATAAATATTTTGCTTTGCAGCCCGAGTTTTATCAGGTGTGTCACACGAAGGCTGCCTATGAGGAGTATGGTCCCAGCATTTGCCGTCATAATCCCGTCTTTGGTACAATGACATAATCATAATCGTTGTCTCTGCGCAGCTGCCTGTGAAATGCTGCGTTTAATTACTTATTATTTTCGTTTTGATTTCGTTCTCTATTCTATTCTATATGCGATCACGTATTCCACGCTATAGTATTGCTTAGCCGTTAGTAATGATTTTCTATGTGTTAAGATCTAAAGTTGTCCTAAATGTTTGTATATCAGCAATACGCGTAAATCATATTTGGCCAAATGATTATTTTCTGTGTGATTCTGATTTTGAATTTAAGCTAAAAGATCTTTAAACAACAATGTCTGCCAGTTAAACTTTTTATAAGGTGCATTACTTCTACAAGATTATATGTATATGTGTAACTTTTTATAACCTACACTCACAAACACACATACACACTCGACAAACAATACAAAACGTACACACACACACCAAACGGCGCTCCATTGAATCCCGCTCTAAACACAATTATATATGAAATTGTACTTGTCATAGTAATATTTATATATTGCAATAACTGCAAACGGTTTATATTTAAAAGAGAAAAAGATGAAAACTAATATTGATGAGAAATCTGTTTGTTATATTGATAAGCGTAACTGAAAAGGCATTCATTAAATCAATAAAACATTCTTTAAGCTCAAGGTGACATCCTTGATAAGTTGCAATATTTTTCCCTTGACCCAAACAGTAAAAATACCCGATGGATTTGTTCTAAAGCTTTGACAAGGAATTTAATGCAATGGATACACATGTATATAAGAAATTTGCTATAATTAAAATTTGTGACAGCTACGCCGATGCAACAGAAAGCGAAGTGTTTTCCGAAAACACTGACTCAAGAGCTCCACTCTAGGATGCTCCAAACAGTAAGCGATGCAAATTATTAAACCCATTCGACTGGATAGAAGTGTGGTGCATTGTTGTCTTTAAGTGTCTGTGAAGGATATAATGTTGTATTATTAATTGACATTGACTCTAATCCACATAGTCGCTAGATCCTTCTTCTTCGTCGTCGTTGCTGCTGCTTGACTGAGCAACGGCTGTTTCTGGTGAGCGCAAATGCTCGGCAATACGGAAATTTTGTAAAAAGTCGCGCATAGCGTCCATCATTAGAACCAATGATTGCTGAAGACCAGCTTCTGCGGGAGTAAATGAAGATGCATATGCAGATTTTATAAAAATAATTTTTGATCTCTAATTGACAAATATAAAAAAGATGAAATCACATCAAAATTTAACCTTCTGCTTCGCCTTGAGCGTTGGCCTGGCGTTGCGGTGGTCCCACTATTTCGGGTGCGGCAGCGCCAGCTCCGGCAACAGCATCTGGTTGCTGTTGTGCGGCTGCAATGTTGTTTAGATTGAAAGATGGCAGCAACGACTGGAAAAACATTGATACAGAGTTGTTGGTGTTGGTTGTGGGGCTGCTGCTCGAAGACGATTTGCTGCAAGTGAAGAAAGCTTCCTTCAATGATCATTCTGAATAGTTTGGTCTTTAACTAACCGTTGGTAGCAATTGACACTGTCAAGGGGTGGCAACGGGTCGTAGGTCATGATAGCCTGTTTCTCTTTCGAAACAAACACAGCCAGAGGCACCTTCTCCTTGAAATCGGAGAGTATGACATGTCGTAAAATGGGACGCGGTGGTGTGCCGCTATAGCGAAGTGAACGCTTTTCCTTGTAATCATTGATGATAGGATCCTTGCTGTCGATGCGATCCAGGACAGTATTTACAGTTGATTCCAGCCAAAATAGAACATCATTTTGCCGCCAAACGACCTTGGCTCGGCACACATACAAGCACACAAGCTGGTGAAGCGCTGGCGATTGACTATTGCAGAGACAAAAAAGAGAGTTTAGTGATTAGATTGGGACTGGTGCGCATTGATATGAATTAATCGTGACTCACTCGCCAGACACATCGGTAAAGAAATACGATGAAGCCAGCACACGCTTATCCGTTTGCACAGACATCTCTTCCAACAGCGGACGCAGAACGCCGGGGAACATGAGCAGCGCATATTGAAGAGCCTCGTTGGCACGGTCGCACTTGCCGTGCAACGTGTAAAGCGCCAGTGCATAAGAGTATGCCATATTGGGCAGCTGGGCAAGATTCCGGGATGTATTGTACTGCTCATAGAACTCCACAAGCCAACCGAATTGTTTGCTGCGCAAGGCATAATAGTCGATGACTAGTACCATGGCCAATGGATCAACATCTGGTTGCAGACTTAATATCAGCTTGGAGATCTCAAAGGCTGTGCGGCAACAGGCACGCTCTTCCAAGTACTGAGTGTGCTTGAAGAGCACAATAAAAAAGGCTCGATTCTCCTGTCTTCGGTAATCTAGACGACAATTTCCCGACGTCAAGCTGAAGTTGATGTGCAGAGAGGATTCCAGCAATAGAAGCGCACGCTCAATCAATTCAGACGCCAGAGCAAAGTCCTCTGTCATTTTGCAAACCTCACTCAGCTGAACCAGCGAATCGACATGGTAGGGACAGCGCTTAATTAAAGTGATCAAGAATTCGGAATCTATGCGTTCCAATGCTGACAAGAACATGTGCTGAACTCCCTGATAGTACTGACTATGCTGGAAGGTAAACCATTGCACATTTTCTTCGTCGCTCTTTTGAATTTTCGGACTAGTGGAGGAGCCCGGCGATTCGGTTGTTGGTAGAAGCTTCATAGTGATAATATTCTTGGTCAATGGCGGCCATGAGTCCCTGGCAGTTACCATATAGGTGGATTTTAGCGTGGTCTTTTGGCGACCACGTTTGTTTCTAATGGGAAAATTGTGTAATTAGATCATCTGGTTTCGCCAGTTAAGAGCCTACAAACTTACTCAACCTTGACAACGCGCCTGCCAAATGTACGTCTCATTTCGTTTTGTTGATTTAAGTGCTTGAGCTCTACCGCCAATAGTTTCTTGCTGGCCAATTTGCCACCCCCTTCAGCTCCTGATGGTGCTGTTACAGTCAGTTGTGGCGTCTTGTCCAACTGTTTGGGCACTGCATCGTACACTTTGCCAATCAATGGATCAACTTTTTCTAAATATTTGTCTTGGCGCTCGTTATCCTCGCTACTGATATGATTACCATGCGATTTGACTTTCTTCTTGCGTTTCTTCTTCTTTTTCTTAGCAGCGGTACTGGCCTGTATAGCCGCCGATGGATGTTCGGTTTCGTTGTCATCCTCTTTGAATTCGCTCTCAGAGAGACTCTGCTGGTTGAGCTGTAAGTCCCATATTTTCAACGTTAGCTGCACACATTTAAAATTTATGGGTACTTACCAAATCAAATGGATTTAAATGCGATTTTCCCCTGACCGTATCGAGTTCGTCATTGTCAGTTAAATGGTCGTTGTCTAATTCATCATCTGGCGGCGGTGCCAGAATATCTGAGCCGCCCTGCATCTTCTTTAGCATTCGTGCGGACATGATTTTAATTGTCACTAAGCAAATTTACACATGTGAAAAATTATTTACAAAAAACCACAAATAAATGTCGTTTTCCTGTTCTAGTTTATTTGTTTTCGTCACGAAGACTGACGTCCCTGTCAAAAAATTTAGAATGTTAAATAAGCACAGCATCGATATTTATGTTAAGAACAGTGCACAGTCTGGCAGCTCTTCGTAACATTATCATCAACATTAACAGTAACATTAATACATTACAGCGGTCACACTCGATTCCTGCTTCTTGGCCAGTAGATAGATGGATAAGAGGATTTGCTGAATTACCTTTCCTTTTATATTGGCAGAGTACTTTTTTTTATTTTGGAAAATCGTTTTTTGTTGTTGATTCTTACGTTATTTTTGTTACTAACTTTGTTACGTGCTACTGTCAGTCGATCGAAAACAGGGTCGAAGTAAAGTGAAATGTAGTTTGTAAACTCTCCCAGATTTTCGCGCCATTTTTTGTATGGGTAATCATTGTATACTATAAATATGGCAGCCATAAACATTGAAATCAACAACAAGGAAGCGGTTAAGCTTGAGCCCGATATAATATATCGTGTTGGACGCCGGCCGGGTCTTGAATTTTCAATTGACGATGAAGTGAGTTGCTTTGATTGATTTCAATGCAATCGACATTAAAAGTTGTTTCAATCTGTAGTCCGTTGAGCTTGCGCATGCTACAATTGTTTTGGTAGCCGGCGGAATCGTGCGCTTAGCAGCCGTAAATGGCGATGTATTTGTGAATGGCCTTAAAACGGAACTGGAAGTCAAGAGCATTAGCGAATCAGATGCCATCAATGGACTCGTCGATTTGAGCTTCGGCAATGTGACGGGCAAATTGCGATTTAACGATGTCCATCGCAGGGATACCGAAGAGGTGAAGCACCATAGAAATTGAGACGCACAATAATAAAAGCTATTCCTTTTATGATCAGGCTAACGATTCCAGCGGCTTTGGAGAGGTCACCAGAGGAGATAAGTCGACTAATATAACTGATGGTAGCTTCAACATTCCCGAATCGGAGCCTCAATCAGCCAACAATACGGGAATTACAGATAGTTTCGTCATTCCTGAAACTCAGGCGTTTTGCTTGGATCGACCTGCAAGGGATAGCAAATCATCGAAGATATCATTAGGCGATGATTTTATAATACCTGAAACTCAAGATATTCTGCTCAATGCTAGTAATAATCCTATTCCAATGAATCAGGAGTTAGATATTATCAATGAGGATGATTGTTCAGAGCTCGGTACTCAAATACGAATTTGCACTCAAGATTTCAATGAATTCAATGAAGATGCCATTGACGATTTTGACTCATCGCTTATACTTGGAAATGGAGAGTTGGAGATGCTGCCACCTGCCAAGCAGTCAAAGGGTAATCCCAGCTTTAATTTATCTGTAAATAGTTGATCAAACTATCTGCCTTTTAGATACCACTGGAGCTGATCCGGATATGAGTGCCTTGAATTGGTCTGCATCCAATTCAAAATGCACTGCATTGAACAGCACCAAGGCTGATGACTTGTCTTCCCGAGGAGGGGATATCTGCTTAACTCCAGATTTATCTCTAGCAGAAAAAGCGTCAGAAGAGCTTCAAGATGATGCTGATTGCACTCCAGATATATTTGATGTGCTCAACGCTATTCAAAAAGGAAGTTCACCGGATTTAAATCTGCCTGCAACCGTGCTCTGCAGTCCATCGACTAAAGTCGTTGACAAACAGAAGGAGACCGTAGTTGCCAGCTTGCAGACGCCAGATTCCATTCCGACGGAGCTACTGGATAACTCCCAAGATTTCGTAGCGACGCAAGCATTCCCAGCAATAAGGGCAGAGCCAAAAAGCTTTGTATCGAATACGAATGGAAATGAGGAGGACTTTCTTGAAACGCAACCATTTCCCAAAGGATTGCCACGGCGAAAATCGAGTACATCTGATGATACTTTGGAAGACTTCATTGCCACACAGGCCTTTGTCAGACCTGGAGCTCCTATGCCAAAATCGCAGGAGTTGATGGGCACACGATTGAGTATCACTGCCCAAGTCCATAGCCATAATGAGGATTTCATAGAAACTCAAGTATTTCCTACGAATAAAATGCCTTCAGATCCCAGATTGAATGCAGCCGATGATAATTTGGAGGACTATATAGCAACACAGGCGTTCATTAAGCCCCCTACAACTTCTGCAGCAACTCCTAATAGAGCAGTAGACGCAATTTTGAGTATCACTGCCAAAATAGCTAACAACACGCAAGATATGTTGGAGACTCAGTTGTTTATATCTCCCGTGTCAATCAGTGCTAGGGCTCCAGGTACAATTGCAAATATTAATGTTAATTTATAATTCTTTGAAATGTTTTTCTAGCTGATAAAAAGGATGCTGACTGCCTGCAAGTTCCTAATTCAATTAAAATTGGAGATGATCTTGATAAAGACCTCAGCCAACTGATTGGCCTCTCTTCATCCGATGATGCTGAGGAAAGTATCGTTGAGCAAGGAAAAAGCACTATCGAAAATGCTGGAAACAAGGTATATTCCGAAAGAGTCTCTTAGCTCTTTAGATTTAGTAAATGCCTTAAGAGTCATTTCCATTTATTTAATTTATTCTTTTTCTCAGAGTCCACAATCCACAGAGCTGCCTAATATGCAGAAGAACCAACGTAACTTAGAAAGCAGTCGCAAACGTTCTTCCTCTCGTTCAGAATCACCAGAAGCATCACGTATGTTTTAATAGTTTATAGTCATTCTTTATGCATACAAATATTTTCTACATAGCTTGTAAAAAAATACGCACAAGACGAATCTCAAAATCTTCCGCACCATCCGAAGCAGAGGAGAACAAACTTGCAGGGCCTACGAAAGAAAAAAGGACGCGATTGAAGCGACCTTCATTGGCTGACGAGGATACGCGTAAATATTCAAGAAATAGTTAAATATTAATTTGTATTTAAGTAATTCATATTCCCTTGCAGCTCCAAAGAAGACACGCGTCAAAAAAGATCAGCTAACTACTGAAAGTGCCTCAGATGCAAAGACTCAAAAGGCTAAGGCATCTGATCAAACGGAAGTTCGAGTGCGGGGCAGACCACGTGGCAGCAAGAAATCTGCACAACAGAGCAACGATGCTAAGAGTGAAGTTAAAACTGCAGAAGAAAATGGATCAGGGCAAATTGAAGAAGGCATTAAAGCTGCCACTAAATCAAGAAAATCTAAGAAGGCAAATGACTCAAGTGATGGGACAGTTGTCAATCAGGATGTACTACCCGTTAGTCGACAAACAAGAAGACACTCTCAGTTAATCGACAATATTGTTGAAGAAAATGGTGAAGAAATTACCAAAGATAAAAAAGAGGAGGAAATACCGATCCCAAAGAAAGAATCCCGGCGTGCAGCTAAGGGAGCCAAAAAAGACAAAGCTGGAAGTGCGCGCGCAGCTACGAGAAAATCTGATTGTGAGTTTATACGGTTTACATTCATGATTATATTATAATTGTATCATATACAGCTGCCAAGCCAACATTAAAAAATGTTGAGGACACGAAAGAGGTTAATGGTGATGCATCTGACAAAGGTTTGCGGAGTAGCAGTAGGTCATCATTGGAAACTATTGAGGACGAGCCAACAACTAGCTCTAATGCCCGAAAAATAAGTATGCACAGTTTAGATCAGTTAAGATTTTATATAAATTAATTTGATTTCATTACAGATACTCGTAGAAGTAAGCAGGCTAATAGGAATCCACTAATAGGTAATATTTGAATGTATTTGATCACAAACAATTTCTAATGCATTTCATGTTTTTCAGAAATCAACGACTACATCAAGAAAATAAAAAGATCGGGAAAACTTCGTTTAGCATTATCTATGTGCAATCACGCTGAGCTGACTCCGGTCTTGACGGCTTTAAAAAGTATTTTCTTAAATATCTTTGATTACAGTAAACTTTCAATTACTAATATCTCTCACTCTTTATAGATGCTATAGAAGTTACCAACGATCCAGTAGAATGTGATTTGCTCATCATGGATAGAGGAGAACGCACTTACAAGTTTTTGGTTGGAGTTGCAGGGAACAAACCCATTTTGTCCACTCAATGGCTGCATGCCATGAAGAAAACGCGTTCCATTATTGTGGAACCGGATCATATATTCAAGGACGATAAATTTGAGGAGATTTATAAGTTTAAGCCGTTATCAGTATTTGAAAATCCCAGCTTATTGAAAGGAATCGAATTCATGCTCGGTGGGGACATCCAGCCGAGTCCCAACGATATGAAAGGTAATTGAATCTAACTTAATAATTTCAGTTTAACTAAGATTCCTCCATTTCTTCACAGCCATTATAGAGAGCGCCGGTGGAACCGTGCACGCGAAGGTCCCTTCGATTGCGAGCAATATTAAACTATATGCGATTGCTAGTAATAAAGATAAGCACGTCTGGTCGCTTCTCAGGAACTACAAAGATGTACAATATATTACAACAGAGGGTGTCATGCAGGCAGTTGTCCAGCATAATTTGGGGCTGTTGGACGAGCACAAGCTACATTTAGTAGATATAAGTAAATAGATATAAATAGGCGTAAAATCATTCAGCTAAAGTGTATAAAATCCATTGTCAGATTTACATTGTTATTGGCTAGCGTTTAATCCGATTATTTCCTATTCATATATTTTCTGTAGTCTGTATATGTACCGATTGTATTTACCAAATTATGTTTTTGTAAAAATTGTTTGCCAGTTATGTATTTGGAGATTATATTCTAATTTGTATTTATTTTTCCACTTTACACATCTATTTTTACTATTCCAACTTCTTCCGTTTGGAGCCCGTTGGTTTCTCGAATTGCTGCCTCATGCCGCCGGCGCGTTCGTTATGAAATTTCATGTTATTGGACGTCTCAGCATACCATGGCGAATCGAATTTTGTGGTATCCTGATCAACTAAATGCGTGTACTTGGTGCGACCACAGCGTCCAAAGTTCTTCACTTGCATCACCTTGGGCAGAATGGTTTTATCAAAGTGATCTTCTAGCGTAGCTTGGGCAAAGTCTCGCTTCAGCACTTCATTCTCCTCGTCCAGATAGAACGCGCCACGATGATAGTATTTCTGCAGGAATTTATATTTGCCTTTGGTTGCCTTGTTGGTGACGAGTTTGGGATTCGACCGGAGCTCCTGGCGTCTCTCCTCTTCGGTGAGATTACGCATACGCTCGATTTCCAGTTTTTCGTGTTCAGCGCTGCAAATTAAAATAGAAAGATTTTCAGTTAATATTTACATTCCTGACATACTATGACTAAGTAGTTAGCTTACTTTTCGCGCTCTTCTCGGTCTCGTTTCATACGTTTCAATTCGCGCAATTTCCATGCCTCGTACTCCACCTCGTCGTTCTCATCGGCTGTGCACACATCGTCTATGCATGCTTCGTTTGTCTCTGGTTTGATCTTCTCCAAGTCCTTCTTTACACTCTCCTCCACCATTCGCAATGTGGCGCGTCTTCTCTCTTTTGCAGCTCGTTTGGCCTCGGCTTCCAATTGCTTTTGTTTCTGAGCTTCACGTTCCTTCTCCTGTATGGTCGCCCGATCTCGTTTGCGCACGAAAAGCGGCTTCAGACGCGGTTCGTTTTCTTCTTCGCTCTCCGTTTCTTCTTCGTATTCGGAGCTCTCCGATTCCGATGATTCCGATTGTTTCTCGTCTTCTTTTTGGAGCACTTCTTCCTCTCGCTGCTGCTGCAACATACGTGATCGCAGCCTTAAACGACGCTTCTCCAATTCAGTGTCACTTAGCTCTGAGTCCGTGTCGGACTCTGATGCCAGGGTGATCTTATTGGTGGCGCGCTCTAATCGTCGCTGTTGTTCGCCGTTTTCGTCTGCAGCAGGTTCTTCATCTTCGCTAGCGCTTTCCATTAATTCCGGCTCATGAATGTGTCTGTGACGCTCGCGGCGTTCGCGCTCCAAATCTTCAGTATCCACTGGTCGTGCACGCAGACGCCGCAGCCGTGGATCATCTATCTCTGCCTCATCCTCTTGCTCAGCTGTTTTCTCGTCTCCACTTTCGCGACGCGACAGCTCGAGTTTGTGGCGCTCCGCTTTGTGTCGTTCCAATCGCTTTCGAGTATCCACGAAGTCATCATCATCACTCTCCTCCGAGCTGGAGTCGGCGCGTGCATAATCGGGTCGCTTGCCAGATATGTAACGCTGTACCTTAACCTTTTGCATAGAAATCTCGCCTGGAACAAGGCGAACATATTTGTTATTTGGTTTTGCTTGCCCGAGGATTCCCGCTTAGCTTACCCTTCTCATTTCGAATAGGCACCGCACCTGCGGTGCATTGTATGCCCATCGGGGCTGCTGGAGCACTCATAATTCGCAAAAATATCAACAGATATGATTATTTTTACAAAAGATTTTATATTTTCAGCAAGATTCACAAGTTTTGTTTTTCTTTAGAGCTGTGAACGTTTGACGATAGTAATCGTTTGCTGGAAAACAATAACCGCACCATTTTGAGTTTAACATTTATGTTTACAGTAGCCATAATGGCGCGCACTGTTAAGTTTGAATAAAAAAAGTGAATGTGACTTAGCAGTTGTTACCTGATGATCTCTGTACAATGAGTCATATAAGCTTATATCAAGTCTGCTTCTAATTGAGACAAATTCAATAATTAATGCTATTTATGTAAGATGCCGTCAATTTTTGCAATTTTAACGCCCACTTTCATTAATAGGAACAATTGACAATTGACTTTTACGCTTTCTTTTCTATATGTTTTTCTTCCAATTTTCAGGGGCGTACAGACAGCCAGCCAAAGGCCAAATGCCAACGAAAAATTCTTCAATGTTAGCGTATATATATTATATCATTAAAAAAAAGCTAATATTGTAGCAGTGCTCATTTTCTTGGTGAAGATTCAATCAATAAAAATGCACTTTACAATACACTCTGCCACATAAATCCCATCGAGTTAATCCTAATTTTATCAATATGCGTCGCTCTTTTAATTATTGCTAAAATTATTGCACATGGGGCGTACATGTGCAAAAGTGAAACCCTTGTGACAATTACTACATTTAAATAAAAATTTATTGCTATGTAGACGTTTTCTGCTTCTTTTATTTTGTTTTGATGTGACAAACGGTTTCAATTCCAATTTCTAATACATTTCAATTAATATTAAACACTTTAGCAACATTTTGCAAGAAGAGCGAAAAGCACATAAAAATAATTGTAAACAAATAATTTTCTATTAACATGAACACAAGCCCATTGCTGCCGCTTGCTTGTTGTAAATCGGTACCAGATCGAACTCGTTATCGTTATCCAAACATGAGACACCAAATATATGTATATGTCTGTCTATGCATAACCACGAGACGTAAGATATCCCCCTCGCACCAATTGAGATAAAAATCGTGTAGACAAATGGTCAAATATTAATTGCTGCAATTTTTTTCCTCTGACAGTTGTTTGTACTCACAAAAGAGCGTTAGTGGAGGGGCTCAATCTCAAAGCCGTATAATGAAACGGCGTTAAACTATTTTGCGTAAAACGCTCTCTGATTTATACTCTAATAGGGCGTCTTAGTAGGAGGAGGAGGCGGCGCCTTCGATTAGCCTTTGGGTGCGTGTTCAATTGCTGATGAAGATTCCGCTTCAAAGAAGCTGTCTCCAGTATATTCCGCAAATCCCTTTTGCATGTCCATATTAGGATTGCTTTTTCAACACGCAAATATCAACAAGAGAGAGTAGACAAGTCAGGTTCGGGTGTGTACGAATAACAAAGAGCCGAAATCATGTGCTGAGTTGCTGTTGTCTAACTCAGACACCGAGAGAATGTGGCAGCTACTCTTATTCTCTATCTCCCAAACCTTGTAAATTGTAAACCATTTGATAGGTATATAAAGTTTAAACTGATATAGATAACGAGTATGATTCAAGCTCTTGATGCGTAGGAGATATACTCAAATGACTCTAGTTTGATAGCAACTTTAATCTATTGAAGTGGAAAAGTTCTGGGTTCTTCAAAATAAGTTGGAACTGGGGGTGCTATAGAAAAAAATGATATGAAATCATGTCTTTATCTTAATAGGTTTCGAGACGATGTATAGACAGATAAATGAACAATGTGACAGACGGACAGAAGGAACTAGATTGATTTGACTTTTGCTTCTGGTCAATAATATATATATACTATATATATACTGTTACAAACACTTGAAAAAAAAAAAAAAAAACATTTTCTCTATTCACGCAATTTTTATGGGTGTATAGAAAATAGATATATACATATTGAATATCTTCTCACAATATTATAATAAAAATATAGAAAAGAATTTATATACAAATATTTAATGCTACACTACATTATTAAGAAAGTTCTTAAATTGCATTTGTTAATAAAAACAAAAGTTTTTTTTTTTTTTTTTTTTTTCAACTGAGTGGCACAATCCCAAGTTTATAAGTGGAAAATATAAAAATTACAAAATGCATTTATTTATTATGAATTGCTTCAAGATATCAATTAAGGCTTCAGCCAGGTCTGCGTCGAGTGCGCTGCTCCCAAACTCTCTCTTTCTCTCTCACCATCACTCTTTCTCTCTCTCTTTTTCTGATCATTTTGCCAATTGTTGGATAGACTCTCTATTGCTCTCTTTTTAGGGCTTTTGCAATGCTCTCTCTCTCTTTCTCTCTTGCCTCTTGTCCAAGACACTGAGGCACTGAGCGATTTGGCGTCGCATCGATCGGCTGCTGGCCATATAAAAGCCCCTAACGATCCGCTGACAAAGTCATTCATTTGAAAACATTCAATTCGTTCGAGCTACGAGAAATACGAGAACTACGACAAACAAAAATCACAATTTGTGTATTCAAATAGGCAACAAGGATTAAGTTCAATTCATAAAACAAGAAAAAATAATAAACAAATACTTTGTGACTTTCAAATTCTAGTGCTCAGTGCTTTTTTTGTACTTAAAGGAAAGTTGTAAAGCCGCGAATATAATATTAATGAAATATAAAAACAATCGCGGCTTTATTTTGCAAATACAATTCAGAACATTTTTAACTTAGTTTGTGCATGAAAAGGAACAACAGCGCCGCTTTTGAAAGGATTTTATGCCAAAGGATTAAATAATTTTATATAGTTGTGAGTAAAAAAAATAATTGAATTTCTATACATATTGTTTTGAATTTAGTAAACAAATTAATTAATTTATATTAAAGTTCAATTGAGCTGCACATGCAAAGCTAATTAATAAACAATAGAGCAAATAGACAAAAGACTGGATAAAACATTTTTGATAGTCAAACAAATTATATAATTGTATTACAAAATTTAAAAATGAAACAAAACAAAAATGTAAACAACTTTAGAGAAATATTAAATATAATAATGAAAGAAATAACTATATAATACTTGCTCAATGTACAAAATCTCTAAATCAATAAATAGATATTACGGTTCGGGTCTCACTGTAATGGTGGCTAACAATTTGATTATCTCAGCACCTTAAATATGATTTATAGAGTTTTCTCAAACTCTCTGAAAGTCTAATAGATATATTTTTTTAAGCTTGCTAAATTCTGTGAGAGAGCTGTCTATGCATAATCATGATATATTTATCCCAAATTTGCATATATGTCTCTATCTTCAAAAACTCTCCTTTCTCTATTTAAATCTGTAGTTTTGTTAACGTCGTAAATTGTGAAAAATATGATAATTGCTGATTTGCATTGGCAAATGGGCGTAACTCATAAATCTTAGCTATCTTAACTATCCAAGAAAAGGTATTTATTTTGTAAACTTTCTAGTGAATCGTTTCAATAATTTGTATTCGTACAACGGATGAGCACTACTCCCATCAATATATATATATATATTTTTTTTAATTAGAGCGCATATAGTATATATAGTGGAACAAAATATATATTTTTTTCGAAGAATTCATTTTTCACAATTTATAATTAGCATGACTGTAACTGTGTAAATTGTTAATAAATACTCCCAAACTATTATGAAACTAGAAGAGAGAATAAAATTGTGAATGGGTTAAAAATGAAGCTGAGAATCATTATATAAATTATAATCATACCGTTAAAAATGAAATATGTTAATGCAAATATTTACAGTTACAGTTATATACATTAATTGGACATCTGTCTTGGTATAGTAACTCATTCTGTCAGACGATATCTACAGAGTTTGTTTTCGCAATACTCGTAAATTGTAAACAGTTTATAAAAAGTTGTTTTTTTTTTTGTTCACATAACACTAACAGCAAATTTTAAATGTCAAATGGAATTGCGTACAGCTCGTGTGCAGCTTGCAGCTTTTCTCCTCGTTACTTTTATTATGAAATCATATATATCTGATATTATTGTTCTTAATAATGGACACACATCGTGATAGGCGCAGAGCGAAATGCTGTCCCAAGATACGCGCATATTAATTGAGCTTCATTTCACACAGATCGCAAACGGAAGGCGGCGATGCTGAAGAGATGAAAGAGATCGATTAACACGGTGTGTGTGAAAGAGAGAGAGGGAGAGAGAGAGAGCAAGAGAGAGGAGAGGTAGTGGGACAGGGAGAGAGGCTAAAGAAAATGCGATATAAGATGAAGGACCGATAAAGACATATTGAGAGAGTGTTAGTGAGAGGGAGAGAGCTGCTGCTCCGTTAAAGAATCTCTTTCCGTCTCGGCCGCCTGTCCGATCTACCCCAATTCTTTGTCTCTTTGGACTTCGTCTGGGAAAGTGTCGCTTGCTTGCGCCTGTTTCTTGGGCCCAGTCTCAGTTTCTAGCCAAAACTGGCACGAGCCGATATTTCCGATATAAACCAGTTAAGTTTGCTTAAAGCTCATTGAATCGCGTGCATGTTTCTCACTTGTGCCTATGGGCCAGGAGTTGCCTTTCATATATTGAATATTAATATTTATTTGTATTTTTATGAGTCAGTTAATAGAAGGAATTCAATTTACGATCAACTATCTATGACTACATTTCGTAAAATAAAAAATGTTGTATGAAAATGCTTTATTTTATTAAATTACTAATTTTGTTTTAATTAATATTACGAAGTAGTAATTTCTTTCATTTATCAAATAAATAAATAAAAAATTATGAATAATAAATATGTCAGACACATAAAAATAAAATTTAGATAATATTAAATTTAATTCAGTTTTATCTTAATTATTTGATTCGATATATAATTTTTTATATTATAATTTAAACTATACTTACAAACAAAATGCTGTTCAAGAATAAATACATTTTATTCATATAATTTATTAATCAGAAATCAATACTAACTATTTATTATGTCAATATCAAATCAATTTCCACAATCATAATATGTACACTGTAAACAAAATTCCAAAATTCAAGTCTTCAACTGATTTCCATGTCCTCGAAGAAGGTTTTACTTAGGGCTCATAAAAAATATGAATATTAATACATTGAGTAATTGACAGAGGCGGCTTAATCAAATTGTTTATGTAAGGAAATGATAAATTCCGACTTGAACTGCGTCTCATTGGCTACATGAATTGTACATACATATATCTCGCAGATAAATTTACAGATACATATACAGATACAAATTCCGAAACTTAATTGATTAACGACGCCTACAGCAAGAAAACTTTGTAATTGCCGCCACTGCAAAGCCTTGAACTTATCAAGACTTTATATATTAGTTATATATATTATATATACATATAAAATATCAGAGCTATCTTTTAACTCATCTATAACTAAATTTTATTGATGTATTATCTATGAATTCCTATGCAGTTTCTGGTTGAGAGAGCACTGCATCAAATCCAATCTAGTTGAACACCTCTGAGGAGACACTTGGGCAACATGTTCGGCACCATTTTGAAATTGTTGACGCTCTGCGCCCTGGCGCATTCTATTAACGCGCACACACTGAAACAGGATCCGCAGCGGCAGCAGGTGCCCATCACACCTGAGCAGAAGTATTTGATTGTGCGCGGCGAGTCCTCGGCTACGTCCGAGGAGCATTTGCAGTTCGATGATGCAGCCACGCTGCTGTTGTCGGCTTTCAAGACTCAGCAGCTGAAGGCTGGCCTCGACTTGGAGGAATGCAGCGAGCCCACGCAGAAGGCCACCTTCTCTGGCATTGACTATGTCATACTGCTGTCCATGTTGGTCGTCTCGCTGGGCATAGGCATCTTCTATGGCTTCTTCCAGACGGGTGGCAGCTCCTCGGATGACTTCCTGCTTGGCTCCGGCATGAGCTTGCTGCCCGTGACGCTCAGCCTAACCACGAGCTTCATCACGGCCATTGAGCTGCTGGGCAATCCCTCCGAGATGTACTTCCAGGGCACACAGTTTGTGCTGATTGTGATACCCATGCTGCTGGTCATTCCCGTGGCTGTCAAGGTCTTCTATCCGATTTACTTCAAAATGGAGCTGACCAGCTGCTATGAGTATCTGGGCATACGCTTCGGCAAGGAGATACGCATCCTGGGCGCAGTGCTCTACGTTATACAGGTAAGATGACTGAGAATATTTTCACCCAGCATGTGTCTTTACCTCCATTCCCTGTCTCTTGCTCTGCAGATGTGCTTCTACACGGCCGTGGCCGTCCTAGCTCCGGCCATTGCTCTGTCCAAGGCAACTGGCTTGGACACCAAAATCGCAGTTATTCTTATCTATGTGGTCTGCGTCTTTTACTCCTCGATGGGCGGCATCAAGGCGTGCGTCATAGCAGATTCCTTTCAGGTGAGTCCTAGGCTTCGATTTATCTTTGACATCTGCTTATATTTTGTAATAATCCCTAGGCTGCTGTTCTGGCCGTCTCCTTGGTTCTGATCGTTCTCCTGGGCTGCTTCTATAGTGGCAGTCCCGTGCAAGTCTTTCAAACTGCAGCTGAACGCAGTCGCCTGGAGTTCTTCAAGTAAGTGACTAACCCAAACTGTCGTGAATTCTCGCTAATCTTTGTTCATCTGCCTTGCAGCTTCGATCCCAGTCCCACAACGCGTCACACCGTCTGGTCTGTGGTCATTGGCGGCTTTTTCTACTGGACTTCGCTGTTCTGCACCAATCAGGCGTCTGTGCAGAAGTGCATGTCGCTCAAGTCCTTGAAGCTGGCCAAGATTGCCCTGGGCTTTGCTATCATTGGACTGGTTTTTGTCTTCCTGCTCAACTTCTACACGGGTCTCATGGTCTTCACCCACTATGCGGACTGTGATCCGCTGAGCGTGGGTCGCATCACCGCCTCCGATCAGCTGTTGCCCTACTATGTGATCAACACTTATGATCATGTCTACACCATTGCGGGCATCTTTGTGGCGGGCATCTTTGCAGCCAGCTTGGGGTAGGTCTAGAGTAGCTTAGGTTGAGGATCAGCTTTAGCTGATATATATTGAGGGTATAAAAATAACTTTTATTTTACTTTACCATATTTTATACTTGCAGCACTGTTGCCTCCGCTTTGAACTCTCTTTCTGCTGTCACCTGCGAGGATTTGCTTATCAATGGCATGAACATTAAAATTTCGCCCGAGAAGGGCGCTACCTATGCCAAGTGGATGTCCTTGGGCTATGGCGTCGGCTCCTTTGGTCTGGTCTTCATTGTGGAGCACCTGGGCGGTGTGCTCCAGGCCACACTGACGCTGAACGGACTCATTGGCGGCGTTACGCTGGGTCTATTCGTCTTGGGCATTGCCTGCAAGCAGGCGAATACGAAGGGCGCCTTCTATGGCGGCCTGCTCTCGCTGGCTCTGGTCATCTTCGTGGGCGTCGTGGCGCAAATAGCCAACGTGGAGACACCAGCACTGCCCACATCCGTGGAGCATTGCGATTGTCATGTGAATGTGACGGGCATCATTGACGACTTGCTGAGCGAGAGCCTATTGCCACCGGCGGAGCACGGCTTTACGTAAGTTGCGAGAGCTCTATAAACTTATTAACCATGAGATGCTAATGAATACTCTACTTTCTTTAGCTCCTGGCCCATATTTCGCATGAGTTACATGTGGTTCAGCATGGTGGGCTGCCTGCTAACTGTCTTCCTCGGCTGGCTTATATCGGTCATCATTGATGCAGTGCAGCGACGCAGCGTGCTGAGGCTCACAGCCAAGGGCATTGACAATCCCGCCGTCAGCGAGGACGTTTTCAAGTGCGACGTACCAGTGATCTTTACCACAATGAAACCCATTGAGCCGACCAGCGGCGAGGGTCACATTAATTTGGCCATACGGCTAGACGATGAATACAGCGCGAAGTAGATGTCTTTCATATGCAAAATAAGATTCCTGGTGCAAGCGTAACCTCCATGTACAAAGCCTTCCTAGTTTGCCTTAACTTAGTCGATTGAGTGATTTCTAGTTTGTAAGCTTCTATCTGTGGCTAATCGCGGACAGTATTTTACTAATTTTAATATTATACTTATACTTTTTAATGTATGAATTTATTCTAGATAAAGTTGAATTAATAACGCAGTTCTTTGCGTTAGTAAAAAACTGTTAAATGGTGTATTCATTGTGAGCGGTACATTTATTTAGGATGCCACTGTAAGTGCAGTCAGATCAACATTTTAGTGATGACAGAAACCAGTTGCTGTTTTCATACTTAACGAATGTTCTATATTCTATTGCTGCATTTGGTTGTTGGACAGCACTGTAAACGCCGTTTTCCCACTATAGCGATGACACAAACCACCTACTGCTGACGATTAATTGATCGCCAGCTCAGCAAGGACAAAAACCAATTGCTCTGGCTTCAGTATATTCAGTATAGCTTAATTATTACTATTACTGTGCCTTCCCTTTATATCTCTCTCTCTCTTTCTCTTTGATCCCTTTACTATTTGGCTTGTAAATTAAAACATTTCTTAACTAAAATCAGTTGTGAATTGTTCAAAGACCTTTATTTTGTGTTGGAATTTAAATTCGAAAAAATATGCACACATTAAGTACAATAATTAATTAATTAATTAATTAGCTTTATAAGTAGGTATAATGATAATTATGCAAAATGTACAATTAAAAATGCTAAACATATATTTACAAAATAGTTTCCCCGGGCCGCATGTCCTGGCAATCACGTTACGCTTATTTCCTCATCGCTGTCCGAGTTGGAGTCCTCGTAGTCCTCATAGTAGAGCTTCATGAACTCTGTACTCTGAAAGTGGGCAGCCGAAGTGGGCGTGCCACTGGGCGTCGCCTGCTGCTGCTGTTGCTGCTGTTGTTGTTGCTGCTGTTGTTGCTGCTGCTGGTGATGATGATGCAGTTGCGCAGCTGCTGCTGCGGCTGCCAGCTCCACTTCGCGCATGGCCGTAAAGTGAGGCGAGTGATGGAGCTGCTGCAGTTGCTCGAAACGCCGCTGTTTGGCCTCCTGGATGCTGCTCTCCAGCTTGAATTTCAGATCAGCGGCCACCAGCTGCTTCTGCATCTCCGCATTGATCTTCGCCTGAAACTCAGCGGCGCTGCCAATGCCCGGCGGCGAAGAGGCTGCCGACGACACGGTGGGCGTTGGTGTGGGCGTGCCCGATTGATCGCCCATCTTGATGCTGGT